>NC_140142.1:1644126-4044126 GCF_964035555.1 Netta rufina
AAGGAACAAGTTGCCTATTGTGTGGAAGGGAATTAAAGGACATCATTCTGCTCAGCCAGATGCCAGCTGAGAGAAAAATATGATGTCTCTGTGAAAATGCATTTCTTGAGTAAATATCAAGGAGAATTAGGAAATGTGTAAGTTGGGAGATACATCTGAAATGATGATTGCGGTTGGCTTATGAGGAACTTTGGACAGGAAATTGGTAGAAACTTCCCATTTTAAGAATAAAGTGCACCATAGATATGAAGTCAGCATTCACCTAAAGAGTAGAGGCCAACTCAAAGCCCCCACAACAAAGCAGTGGACAAACCAGAACACTAACATGTTGTGGTCTAGAGTCACACAGATATACATAAGTTTACTATACCTAAACATCTGAGGGGTTCCTTTGAGAGGCGGAGGGCTTGTGCCCCATTTCCATTTCCACTCTCAGTGTCCCCTGCCTCAGAGAAGGATCCCAGCTGCTTGGCTTCCCTGGCCTCTGATGCCAGGCTACCAGAGCAGGTATCCCAGCATCGCAGCAAACAGGTGACAATTTGAGTGCCACAGCAGTCCTCATTGCGAGCTGGACGCTCAGGGCACTTGTGGCCACCCACCTTTGTGAGCTCCAAGGCTGACAGTGACTCTCTGCTGAGCTACCACGGCTCTCGGCTGTCCCGGTGACAGAGCTTTCGGCGCTAAGCTGACTGCCAGGAGAAAAGGCTGCCGTGAAATGGCTGCTCCACAATGCCAGGAGCAAGGTCTGCTGGGCTGGGGGTTCGCAGGGGAGCTCGGCCTTGGGCCTGGCAACTGCGCCTGGAAGCCAGGGACAGCCTTGGTGTGCAGCTGGACACCTGGGCCTGAGAAAGCAAGGTCTCTTTCCAGACACTTGGCACCATCGTCACCCAGTGGCTGTCTCAGGGGGATGAGAGAAATGCACAGCATCTCTTGCTGCCCTGCAGTGCTGCTGCCCTACGCCCTTGGGGGTCTCCAGGATAGAAAAAGGGATGGATTTTGACCCAAAACCCAGGTCCTTTCTATCAAAAGCATCACGTCCTCCTGTCTTTCTTGTATTTGGCTATGACTTTAGGAATCCCTGCAATCCCTGCAGCTGTGTCCCCTGCCAGCTCCTTGTGTGCCCCAAGCATCCTCGCTTGCAGGGCAGTAGAAGATGCAGAAAAGGCCTTGCCTTAGTGGAAGCACTGCCCTGCAGGAGCTCCAACATCCCTCTCAGCAGCACGCTGTAGCCCCCAAATGCCCCCGAAAGGGCACATTTCAGCTACTGGGAAGGAAATGAGCTCGCTCAAGGTGAGCTACCCGCTCAAGGCCCAGGTGTCTGTGAGGCAGTGTTGGCAAGGAGTCCTGTTGTGTGAGTCTGTTCTTTGTGGGTGCTCCGTCCCCACAAGGCTTGCTTATCAAGGCCCAGGAGAGTCTTGTGGGCACTGGCCTGGGGTCCCAGGCTGAGCCAGCTGCTGGCTGGCAATCAGGGAGGCTCGCTCGGTGTCTTGGCTTGGGTTTGCGTGGCCAGGCTGTGGGAGCGGGGGGCTGCAGGGGTGTCCTCTGTGAGGAGAATGCAGCAGCTGCCCCATGGGAGCTCAGGGCCGCTGCCAGGAGGCTCCTTCCAGGAGGGACCCACCCGCTGCTGCCCAGAACGCAGAGCAAAAGGATGATGTTTGCGCCTGGGGGAGAGCCCATCTAAGAAAGGGAACAAAAGCTGCTGCCCAGCAGCGTCTGGCTCAGGGAGGAGTGAGAAAGCTCTGTGCAGCCCCCAAGGTCCGTGCAGCAGGAGGCAGGAGGTGCTCCAGGCTCACAGCAGCAGTTCCCCTGCGGCCTGTGCAGGGAGAGGCCCCTGGTGGAGCAGGCTGTGCCCCTGGTGGAGCAGGCTGTCCCCCTGCAGCCCATGGGTCCCCCGTGGAGCAGATCTCCACGCTGCAGCCCCCATGTGGGTGGAGGAGCCCCCGGTGGAGCAGGTGGCTGTGGCCTGGAGGAGGCCACGGCCTGTGGAGAGCCCCCGCAGGAGCAGGCCCCGGGCTGGACTGGAACAGGCTGTGCTGAGCCTGCTTTGCCCGTGACGCTCCTTGTGGAGTGATCTCCCTGTCCTTCTGGCAGCCCTTGAGCCCTTGCCAGCCTCTTTTCTCCCCTTGGCGTTGGAGGAGGGGCAGGGAGAGAGCGCTTGTGCTGGAGCTCAGCTGCCCAGCTGAGGAAAACCACCACGGCTCTGTCTTGCCGCTGCTGCAGCACGCTGGTAGCAGCCAGCACCGTCTGTTCTTCGAGCCTCAGCAAGCCCACAGCATCTTCCCAGAAGGGATCCCTTTCCTTCACTCCTGACAGGCGCCGCCTCCAGAGGCTGAGGGCTTGTGCCCCGTTTGCAAGCGCTTTCTCAGTGCCCCCTTCCCCAGAGAAGGATCCCAGCTGCTTGGCTTCCCTGCCCTCTGCTGCCAGGCTCCCGCAGCTGCTATCCCAGCAGCGCAGCAGCCAGCTGACAATGTGCTCGCCTGGAGGACAGCTGCAATCTTGTCCCATGGCTCGCAGCTCGCCCAGGGTTGGGGATCACCTGCTTCCTGCTGCTTTTCTCTCTGCTCTCCTTTCCAACAGCCTCCTGTGCCCTGGGATGGCCCTACCTTGGGGTAGGCTGCCTCACCTTCCTCTTGCTCCTTCCCCTTCTTGGGAGGACTTTCTGCCCTGCCGAAACGAGATGACTTCTGCATGCATTCCTTCCCCTTGTGTGTATTGGTGCCTGAGACAGCAACAGGGTCGTCCCCGGAGCCAGCTCTCAGGGCCTGTGCCAGGCTTGGAGTGGCTGCAGGGAACATGCCAGGGGCTGGAGGGGCTGCAGGGAACATGCCAGGGGCTCGAGGGGCTGCAGGGTGAGTGACAATGCTTTGAGGGGCCTCAGGTCCTGCCGCAGTGGTTGAAGTCGATGCAGGGAACATCAGAGTTGTTGGAGGGGCTGCAGGTAAAATGCCAGGGCTTGCAGGGGCTGCAGGCTGCGTCACAGCTTTGCATTAGGTCAAGACGCATTTTCCTAGAACCATACATTTCCTCCTGGAGGGGCTGAAGAGCATGGAATGGTCTTCAAAATGCACAGAGCAGACCCCAGCAAATGTAGAGCTGCTGCTAGCAAGTAGGTAACTTTATTGTTCCTGTTGTTAATTTTGTTTCACAACAACAGATGCAAATATGTATCTTGAGTTGAGGGCAAAGGTGACCTTGGATCTGAAGCACACAGGCGTTCGCTAGTGTCCCCCCATCCGGAGTGAATCCAGAATGACTTGGAAGGAAAAATAAAGTCCAAACCAGTGCGTTGTGATAAAGAGAGTTTAATAGGGTAGAAAAGGAATAAAAACCAACAAAATAATAAATAATGATACTTATAGTTTATAATATATTAATATATAAAAATATTTAATACTATTACTTATAATTTTATAAAAATAAAACAATGCCATACTGTACAACACAGTCAATAAAGTGGATTTAATTAAATAAGAAAACCAATAAATTAAATGAAAATTTAAAAATTTAAATTTAATACAAATAAAACCCATTTTTCCCATTCCAGTGAATTGCTATCCCCATCATCACTTCCCATCCCACTGATCATTTGCTGTCCCAAAGACCTCCCAGTTCTTATCCCCTTGGCATGCCAGTGCAAGAAGAGCTGCAGGCAGAGGCCTTGCTGAGTGACCACCTAAGGAGAGGAATTTAATCCAGAAGGCAGGAAAGAAGAGCAATGCCCCGAAAGAAGAACCAAGTCTTGTCTCTCAGCCCTTTGGTGTCCCAAGCAGCAGTTGCCATGGCCAAGCTTTCCCAGCCCAGCTGCTGCCAGCATCTCCCCAGCTTGCCATTGCCACCTTCCTGGGTGAGGCGCGCGCGCATTTGCCATTGGCGCTGTTGCCATCCCTGTGAGTGGCAAGCCCATCCCCTAGCTCCAGCACGAGAGAGGGGAGAGGGCAAGCGAGAGGGGCAAGGGCTGAGGAGCGTGGCTGAAGCTGGAGCAGGTGCCTGCAGAGGTCTCTGTGCCTGCCTGGGTGCTGCAGGGGCCGTCGAGGAGAAGCCCGAGGTCGGTCACGGGTAGCCGTAATAGTAGGCTATGGCGTGGTCCTTCTGCCGCTGCACGAAGAATTGCACGGGGCCGATCTTGGTCTGGTGGGCCGCCCGCTGCCGCTCCTCCTGGGCCAGCTTCTTCAGGCGCTCCCGCTCGGGACGCTGCTGCGGCGTGATGGGCACCGACTCCTCCTGCTCCTCCAGCGGCGTGGGCGCTGCGTCGCGGCCCGCCCAAGGCCCCACGCAGGGCACGTAGTCCACGCGGGGCTGCGCCGGACGCTGCAGCGTGCGCGGCTGCATGGGCAGAGCTGGACGCTGCGCTTGGCCCCCCGCGGCTGGCAGGCCCAGCTCTCTGGGCGCCGGCTCTATGGCAGCATCCCCTGTTCATGCTGTGCTGCCTGGTGGTGCTGGCACCTCCTTTTCCTTGCCGCCAGCTGGGGGCCGGGGGGCAGCGGGCACAGCGCTGGAGCCTGGCACTGTCGGCGGGGCGCTGGGCATGCTGCTGGGGCTGCTGGAGGTGGGCTGCGGCTGCACACAGGCCAGCTGGCACGCTGGCCCCAGCGCCTTGGCCCTGGCCCCCAGCGGCTGCAAAGTCTCGCTGGGGGTCTTTGTCCCCGGCTGCTGGCGCTGCAGCGTCTTGGCCCCGCTGGCCTGGGGACAGAGCCTGTCCTGGGGCCGCACGGCACGGGGCTCCCCACTCGGAGTCTCCGGCAGCAGCCGCGCTCTGCGGGGAGGTGGTGCCGCTGCTCCTTGCCCCCCTGCAGCCCCCGGGCTTCGCGCTCTCTTGCTGGGTGCCGTGGTGCTGTTGATCGCCAGCTGCTGCCCGCTGCTGCCTGCTTCCCTGCTGCTGCCAGCCACCGTGCTGCTGCCACCCGTCTTCCCCTGGCACGGTCTCTTGCGGCCTTGGCCAGCCTGGCCCAGCAGCGTCTTCCTCTCCTTGCCGGGGGGGTTCTCTGTCGTCGGCCTCCTGTGCTGGCAGCTCTGCGCTGTCCCGGGGGTGCTGCTGGGCGCAGGGCGCTTGGCCCCCCGCTTGGTGCCGGTGGACGCAGGGGCAGGCGGGGGGCTCTTGAGGGGACCCAGGGGGCGTTTGGGCAGGGGTCTCCCATGGTCACTGCGGCCCTTGGGGTTGGGGCGTTTCTTGGGAGAACTCGGGGGGGATTTGGGCTGGGGTCTACTAAGGGCACTGGGGACCTTGGGGTTGGGGCGGGTCTTGAGGGAACGCTGGGGGGGTTGGGGCTGGGGTCTACTAAGGGCACTGGGGACCTTGGGGTTGGAGCGGGTCTTGAGGGAACGCTGGGGGGGTTGGGGCTGGGGTCTACTAAGGGCACTGAGGAGCTGGGTGTCAGGGAGGCTCCTGGGGGGACTCAGGGGTGGACTGGGTAGGGGGCTCCTAAGCGCACTGGGCAGGGGACTGGCTGCAGGGCTGAGCGGGGGGCTCACTGCTGGCATGACGGGGGACTGCAGTGACAGCCCACCCTCAAGCTTCTCGGGGCGCAGCCCAGGGGTTGAGGGGACCTCACCGAGGGCTCCTGTGGCTTCCAGTCCCTGCGTGCTCGGCTCCTCGATGTCCTCGCAGAGGTCGGGCAGCTGCGAGAGGAAGCGGCCAAGGGCAGGACTGCTGGGCAAATCGGGGAAGGCGTCCTGGGGCTCCACGGCATCGAGCCAGCTGAGCAGCTCCTCCATGCCGGGGATGGGGATGTCCAGGTCAGCCAGGAGCTCGTCCTGCATGTGCTGCAGCTGCTGGCTGTCCCCTGCCAGCTCTGGAAAGGCCTCGGCAAAGGCATCAGGGCCCAGCTCGGGCAGCTGCGGGGGCTCCTCAGGCACCTGCGGGGCTGTCGCCGCTGAGGACGAAGCAAGAAAATCCCCCAAGACGGGCGATGTCAGCTTTCCCATGGCCCCTGGGTGTGGGGCGCCCAGTGGCCGGCTGTGCCAGCCCCAAACTCACCGTCAGGCGTCGCCGTCTGGGTGCTGGCGGTCCTTGGAGCCTGGGCAGGCTTGGGGGCAGTGGGGCCGGGCAGCGGGGTCCCCTGGTCCTTGCTGAGCCCCACGGCGTGCAAGCAGGGCTCCGGCAGCTGCCCCTGGCTGCTGCTCAGGGTGCGGGGCGTGGGGAGCGCCTGTCCCCGCAGCGGAGGCCCCGGGACGAGGGGTGGCGGGGGGTTGCGCTGGGCGGGGGCCTGCAACAGGCAGGTGCCTGCGGGGTGCAGGAGCTCCCCATGGAGCACGGCCCTGGGCCCCAGCCCCAGCGCATGGTGGGGTACCAGTGTCCCCGTCACCATGGGCTGTCCCCACTGATGGACGGGGGCACAGGGAGGAGCGGTGTGGGGGAGCTGCCCCCCGGCGGGGAGCTGCACCAGCTGCAGGTTATGCCCCACGGCGGGGAGCTGCCCCACAGCAGGGAGCTGCCCCCCGGCGGGGAGCTGCCCAAGCTGCAGGTGGTGCCCCTGGGCTGGGAGGTGCCCCCCAGGTGGCAGCTGCACCCCGGCGGGGAGCTGCAGCACCTGCCCCTGGACCCCTGGCACCACGTGCCAGACGGTGGCCTGGGGCAGCGCGGAGGGGAGGGTGGGTACCTGCGGGGGCTGCAAGGGCAGCGCCGTCGCTCCAGGGAGGGAGGGCAGCAGCCAGGCAGCCACCGTTGGCGGCACGGCTGGGACGACGAAGGGGGAGTTTTGCGTCTGCGCAAGCCGCGGAAGCCGTCTGGGGAAACCCTCTGTGGGAAAAAGGCCGCTGGGCTGAGCTCTGGGGCGCTGGGCTCGCCAGCAGGGCCGCAGCCCCGGGAGGAGCGGGAGCCGGCTGCTGGACCTGCCATGGTGGCTGGAGAGTGGGGCGGTTGCTTGGGGAACCCGGGCAACGGGGGTTCCGTCCCAACGGCTCACCAGCCCCTCGCCGACATCTTGGGGAGGACTGCAGGCTTTGGACCCAAGCAGGCTGCCCAGCGCAAGACTTGGCCATGTTCATTAGAACATTACTAGCCTCTAAGCCTCATGGCATCACCTTCCATCTTGACTGCTAAACCTCCTTGCTCCCTACTATCTTCTTTGCCAAGATACAGCTGTCCACATTTACTTTTCCTACTTGGCTGGACTGAATTTAAGAAGGGAGCTTGCAACTCTTCATCTTGTTTGCCACTTCATCATCAAACCAAATGAAAACCATTTGCCTTTAACCTCTTTATTTCAGGCCTTCTTTCCTAGTGGCCATTCAAAACTGGGAAAAAAATAGTCTACCAAGTGGGGTTTTTTTTTGATTTGATAATAAATCTGCAGACTGTTAAGTCATCAAGCACTTCAAGACTGTTTGAAATAATCTCGAGATTAATATAAAAGGAATTCCTCACACACGCTGCGGCCGCTTACCTTTAGTATAGTCGTTGGATGCGATGGAGCAGTATTTCTTGCTTTCGCCTGCACTGGAAGTCTTCCCTTCCTTGTAAGGTTGTTTACTGCTCTCACTTCTGCATTACTGACATGAAGAGCCATCTGGAGGATGGGATTCTTCCTTCTTCTCCCGCGTTATCTTCTGGAAACGAGGATCTAAGTGTTCCAAGGAGCCTTTCGCTTTCCTGGTGTTTCTCCTTTTTCTTCTTTTTCTTCTCCTTTTTCTTCTTTTTCTTACGCTTGCGATTGGCATTGTCAAAGTGGAGCGCACAGAAGCACAAATCATGAAGTCTGAAAGAAACATGCAAGTTAAAAAGGGAAAAAAAGATGTGGCACTTGTTGCCTATGTGAAACTTGATTTATTTTACCACAGGTGATGATTTGCAGCATGTCAGCTATTTTGTGGTGCTTTGTGCACACGCAACTTACTTTAGATGCAGCAAACTTAAGCCGTCAGATTGAAGGACCATAGGTCCTGGTTTGTACACAGATCATTAACAACGGCTAGCTCTGGAATATGTGCAAGCAGAAAAAATCTTTTAACCTAATCTGGAATGGTGTACGGATGTGATTCAAACTATGTGGTCCAAAGCTAGTGCTCTGACACAATTCAGCAAGAGCTTTCCTGTCTTCACTGATCAACCTAACAACATGATCCCCAGCCAGCTGATGCTATCTAAATAACTTAGAAACTACCAGAAAAAAAAAAAAAAAAAAAAAAAAAAGGAAGACATGAGAAGCACCCAGAAAAGACTTAGGATAAAAAATGCAGAGTATGCTGGAATCCTTGCTTACTTGGAATCCTTCTCTCCATGTTTATCCTTAGACTTCTTTTTCTTCCAGAACTTGTGATATTTTTGCATTTTTTTCACCACCTACAAGCTCCTTTTCTATCTTTCTGTCTTTCCTTTCTATTTCACTTTCACTACCTTCTGCATGGGTATATTTTCTTTTTCTGTTTCCTTCTGTTTCATTTTTCTGGCGACAGTTCTCCAAATGAGCTGACACAGGTGGAAGCGCATGTCTTTCACGAGAATGTCTTCCGGAATGTTGCTGAGGTACCGAGCAACGATGCAAGTCTGCTCGGGGTGTGCTAAAGCGACGTACATCTTCCTCTCTCAAGAGGGAACCGTGAGGCCATCCGCTTTTGTAATGATAATGCTTATGTGACCTGCTGTAGTAAGTTGCAGTCAATCTGTCAAAGGCTGCATCGCCGTGAGAGAACTTTCTCTCTCTACTGTCTCCTGTCGCATGAGGTGAATAGTAATCCTTGTAATAGCTACATCTTTCCCATCTCCGTGCTTCGTCTCGATAGTATCTTTCTCTGCTCCAACTTCTTTCCCCTTTGGATCGGTAGTACCTATTGCTACCTTGTTCTGATCTTCCTCCGCTGCCAGATCTGTACTTTGAATATTTGACTGCTCTTCTGCCATTCTCAGGGCTGTTTCTTTCACGAGGGAAAGATCTGTACCTGCTTCCCTCCCAGTACTCCTGCTTGTGACTCTTTTGCTCAACAAATTCCACGCTCTGAGAACACCTCCTCTTGCTGGAAGGACCTGCTTTTTGACTCTCCTTCTCTTCACTAGGAGCATGTTCCCTCTTTCTTCGGTAATGCTCTTTGTCAGTGGTTTTAGTCTTGTCCTTTGTATCTTGGCGTCTATCTGCAATAGCTAAGGAAGAAAGATTGTTAGAGCTACATTCAGTGTCAGACTTGAGAGAGGAAGTTTGCCGCAATTTCTCACCAGGCTCAGAAGAGTCTTTGCCGTACAAAACATTTTCTTTTGAAATGAGGTCACATTCTTTTGATCTTCTTGGTTTCTCCTTGTCTCCACGGTCATCACATTGGTACTGGGCGAGGTATTCATCATTCCCAGGAGATTTCAGAGGTTCCGCAACACTGCATAAAATAAAAACCCATTTCTCACTTCTGCTGAAGGACGTGAATATTAAGAGTAAAACCTTCCAAAGGCAAACAAACAAACAAAAACCTCCGGACTACAGGAACCCTCGCAAAGATATGCCATTTAGAAACCTCTCCTGTGATTAGGACACCTTCTTCAGCTCCCAGAGAAAGTGCTTTTTCCCCTCTTGCTTCTGAAGCCATTGCACTAAAAAAGCAAACGCATCTGTCTCCTTCCACCTGCTGCTCTGAGAAAAAAGGCATAGGGGCGAGCGGGGAACAGCCAGTGTTTCTCCAGACAGTGGAGAAAAATGGAAAAACATTCTATAAAGGAACACAAGTTCTCCTTGAGGCACCAACCTGCATCAGAGTGATATGCTCAGTGCTGATCATTAGTTCTGTTCGTGACACTGGACACACAGTATGGAATTGTACTAATTTAAATCCTTCCATTAAATACTATTAGTAGACAGATAAAACTGTAACGAACTTCCATAAAGTCTTGTCTTAATCAGACTGTGCTCATTTTACCTCATTTCCTCTGACAAGCTGTTCAGCTGGCTGGCTGTGAAGGACTCCGTGTTGACTTCTCGATTGACTGAAGGCATAGCTCCAGGCATCTGCAATTAAAACGCACAAGTCAGCAGACAAAAAAATACTATTTGTAGTAGTACTGAGGACTAGTCTTGTCAGAATTTCTCCATTAAATGGTAAGCAAGACCGCTGTGAGTTGTATGCATTATCTACACTTCAAAGATAACCCCGACTCACCCCCCAAAATCTACTTTATGAAACTTAGGAATTTTTATCTCAGCTGAGCTTAAGTTGACAAGTTCTAATGTAAGCTCAGGTCTGCAAATTCTAAGGGGATAATACCACAAAGTCTTACGATCACATGTGTGCTGTGTTTTCTCAGTATTTCACCTGAATTAGGAACACAATAAACACTCCCGAATACATCGTAGGTGAGAAATTCTTGATGGAGCAAATCTATGTTTCAAGCAATCCATTTGTTTTAGAAAAGAACATCTCAGAAGGTTTAACAGGTTCAACTCAGCAAGTGGAATCATCAAGTTTCAGTCCGTTTTCTTTAGATTCATTAACTAGCCTAATAGCACCATTTAGTGAATCTCTTTTTGGCAGCTCATGCTGGGATCTTCCTTTGTCAGCATTCTGACAGGAAGAATCGGAATGCTGCAATGTACGGACTACCTTTCCAACCAAAATTCCATTAGAGGACATTGCATTGCATTTCAAATTCCTTTGAAATAAGCCCTTTGACTCCTCCTCAGATTTTCCTGAAGATTCTGCACCATAAGGGACTGTGTTATCAGAGCTGAGTTTAGGATTTTCATTCACTGTTGGCTCCACAAAAATTTCATCAGAAACTTTTTTGTTTGTTTGCATTTGCTTCATTTGCATTACCAAATTTGTAATTGTGGATGAAGGAACAGCCTGGTAGAGATCTTCATCCTCCACAGCACTGCTAAGAAAGTCAGGCTGTGACACAGTCTGACGAGCAGGCAATTTATTGTGAATACTGATGGTGATCTTCTGTTTTCTTGACGTATCAGTCATTGAAGGCCTGGTAATTGCCTGGTTTTGAACACAGGCCATTGGTGGTGCTGAAGATGGCCTTTTTAGGGTGACACCAGTGGTCTTTGCGTCCTCTTTTATGGATCCATTTCCATTTAAACGGCTTGAATTCTGTATTTAAAAAGAAGAAATTGCAAGATGGATTAACGCAAACACTGCATGTAACATTTTGAAACACAAAACTCTCCTACTGAGTGTTTCTACAAATGGTCTTAACACCTAAAAAGAAAAACACACTGCCCTTTAAGGATAAATGCAAGTCCAATAAGCGTATTCAATTCCTGCTTTTGGTTTACTGCAGATTGGTATCAAATTAACATCATCTTTGAAAACCAGCCAAGCAACTTAACATTACCTGCTGCTATTCCCAAATATATTTATTTTCCCCTTTGAACATACCCTGAAAAGCCTGAAGTAATCGTTCTGGTGCTCAGGAATAAGACAATGAGTTTTCCCTGTCTTAGCTAAAGTGACGAGGATAGGAAAAACAAGTCCTCTTTTAAATGATTTGAGGATTAGTACACTCTGCTTAAATAGTCAAAGAGCGTAGCTCTCTGTGCTTTAGAAAGCTGTCTTGGAGCTATAAAGTAATGGAGTCGCATGGCTGCACAATTTAGCAGTAACCACTGTTTGAATGACTCTGGCTGTAGCATGAGGGCTGTGAAGAAAGCTGCAGCGTGGGAAGGAAAACAAAACTAAGATGCCGAAAACCAAACAAAAAACCCCACACCAAACCCCAAACCCACTAGCAGTTTGGTGCCGTTATCTGCCCTCCCGCTTCCCTGAATTACCTTAATCATATGAGGAAGAAGTCGTGGTCCCATAAATCCAGCCTGCTTACTATTAGCCCCCTGCTGACCAGGAGGGAATGAACAGGGATAAGATGGTGCTGGCAAGTAAAACGCACGTTCTCCAAGTGTCAAATCATAGCGCCTTCAGAAAAGAGCAGTGATCGTAGTTTAGTTTTTCTTTCAGCCTACTCTTGGATTAAATCCCATCCTATCATTTTAGAGGAACAGCTCATACGATATGGAAGCCTTCTCTACAGAAGGCTTCGCCAAGAGTACAGACTGAAAAGTAGAGAACAGTCTTCCTACTAAGACTATCACTTGCACAGCAAGAATTCATTCTTACACCACAGATGACCTTCATTTCTCTCCTTCTCTAAATTAGCCAGATACAGATAACACATAGATAGCAATTTACACAAGTGCTGCAGTTTAAGGCCAAGCAACAAAAGACAATAAACGACACAGAGAATTTCAGGTTAGACAGAACTGAATTAGACAAATAATAATCTTCTCCTGGGATAGCAAGAAAAACACTTGCAAAACAGAAAAATATCAATAACAGGAAAGTAAATCTCTTCTGAACACATTTTAAGATTTGTTATTACCTGATATAAAAAAGTACGTAAGCTTGCTGACCAAGAACTCTTTTAATGTCAGTACGCACTACTTTAGCATCATTCATCTGATACCAAAGTCCATTACCAGCCTGCAAATAAAGACAACGATTTCTTTAGGTGAATTGCACGTTTTCCAAATGAAATCAAGGATAGGAACAAAATACACACATGTCAAATAAAAATATAATGAAATCTTTTTCCCTAGAAACAGTAGCTGCTAGTCATGCTTTAATTGGTTTGCCAGCACAACCTTTACCCTGTTAGAAATGCTGTTGACTTCTACCTTTACATAGCATATATAGTGTCCTGAGTGACAGCTGACACCGTCATGTACCAGCACCGCGTATAAGGCATAGAGCAGTGGTTCTCCCATTGACTGCGACATGTAGGCTCTCAGGTCCAAATACTCCGGATATTTCACCTCCTAAAGAGACACCAAGAAGATAGAAAAATTATCCCAGAGTACTTCGTGGACTAGCCGGAGAAAAACACTTCCAAAAAACACAGACTAGAATTTATTTCTAGAATATATTTCTAGAATATATTTCTTGATTCACTACAAATAAGTCTTCCCATAAACAACGGTTAAGACAAGAAGTTGCAGAGAACTGTTTCCTGATGAATCAGCCTTCTCAGAGGAAAGCATATGCTTCTTGTCAAGCGGGAACTTTATTGATATTAAGAGAAAGAATAAGCCATAGTCGTTAGTCTACAATTATTGTCTGAAAATATTAACAACTTTCAGCTTTGGGGGATGTCCCATTACACAATGATATAGTTGCATTACAGTGGTAAATATACCTTGTTGATCTTTCCACCTGTGAAATCTGCAAATCTTTTCAGTGATATTGTGAGAACCTTGGAAGAACGGTGTATGGTAAATCTCTTGGACGCAGGAACCATCTTTTTACACCTTAAAAACAAGCAGAGATAAGTGTTTGAAGGCATCTTCTTTTTTCGCCCCCCAAACAAACTCCTTTTAATGTCTCACGCATGCCTATGCTATTTGAATGATATTTACTTGCATAATAGGTTGGTCTTTTTTCTTTTCATAAACCCACGCACTGCGTGTCAGGTTTGTTAATACACAGAAGAAGGTAAATTTTCCCAACAACTCAGAGCATAGGGGGAACAGGAATCTCTCACGAAAGGGTATTACCAGGTTGGATGGCAAGGTACCATTTCTTGGTCTACAAAAGTGGCTATTTGAACTCCAGTCCTGGATACATTCTTTCAGCTTTCAAGGGAAATACAAATACTGAAAGCGGAACGAGAGAGCCTTGGTCCCCAGGACTAGAAATTGCAAATAATCTCCAACATAGGTCGACTATCAACATCAAAAATACAACAGAAGCACATGGTCATTCTACAGGAGGGAGACATTTAACAGTAGGAAGTCTTCATGTACTGAGCTTGTCTGGAAAGACACTGAAACCATCTGCCATCCTTTGAAACAAAATAGTTCAGTTTGACACATTGCCCGCTCCAAGGTAGGACCTACGGTGTAAGCAGTGAAAATCAGCCACTAGCCCAGAGAACAACGGAAACTGGGCAGTTTACATCAAGAAAAGTACTGTCGAGAGCTAATAAATAGAAAGAACAAAAGTAGCTCTTTTTGAATTCTGATGGCAAAATACAAGCCAGAGAATTGCAAACCCATAGGGAATGCCTATGAACAAGACTTCCCCCCTCCAAAGAAACAAAAATCCAAGTCTTTTATAAACTTCCACAAAACTTGTAAGTAGATCCAAAGTTTAGAGGTAGTCCAACAGAGTCATGCAACATAGAAAACTGACGTCAAAATCTTACTCGCTACATTTATAGCAATTCTCTCCATCCAGCTCTTCAGGTTTCACAAAGAGTTCCAGAGCTCTGCTAACAGATGAAACCGCCTAGAGCAGTGAGAAAGAAGAGCGTAAAGTCACCGTAATTCAGAATTCCACAGACATACTAGTAGTTTATAAGAGAATCTTACTAACATACTCAAGCGATCTACTAGGAGCACTGTGAAGAAGGAGGCAGAAAGAGCATGCTCAGCATTGACCTCACCTGGAAGGCATTTGACTTTGGAACAAATACTTTTCCAGTTGCCTAGACAGCATCTATAGTGTGCTTTGTCATCAATACTGGGGACAAATTCATCAGTCTAACAATTAGATGTATATTGAGGTAGAACAACAAAGAAGTATGACAGCATTATAATTTTTGCAGAAAGAGAATTCTTTCCCCTTAAACCCAATGCAAATGTGGAGACTATTTACATGGGTTCCACGGAAGGACAAAGTCCAATCCACTTCCTTAGCACCACCAAGCTCTTACGTTTTAACATTATATGTGGTTTGGTTTTTTAAGTTAAACAAGTTTAATTTAGAAAGTCATGCATGTACTTAAACATCATGAATTATATTTAGAAAACATCTTACCTTTATATCCAAAGTGATATCAAGAAATGCCTCATACGTATCTGAAACTGCTTTGCAATTCAAGCACTTCACTGGAAGCAAAATATAAATGCTTAACATTATGTGAAGGAGACTAACTGTCCAAATTCAAGTTGTTGACAGATACTACTTTAGACAAACTACAGACTGCTTTACTACCGACAAAAGACACAGATCAGTTCTAAGGACAGGAGTATTTTTTCAAGTACCTCTCGATCTTAGAAATCCTCCAAATATTTGATGAATGATGGTGGTAGCTTGAGAAGATCTGTCCAATCTGGAAATAAATTATAATCAGACCTCAGAAGATTTAAGGCACAGAGTTAACTCTTCAAAGAGTTTGATGAAAACCAAGGATGATGTAGACTTTCGTTGCTGATAGTAAATAAGGCACTAAAAGGTGCTAGAGATCATTTTTGAGAGTAAATAAAGGACTAGAAGGTGCTAGAGAATGTATGAAAGTGAACTTGTTTATGCTTACTCGGTGCTTCCGTTCAAGCACGCTTCCTGCATAGCATCAACAGTATAGCGCAAGAACTCGTGTGCGTCTTCTTGACTGCCAAAACGGAAATGTTGTCCTATTCCTAAATAAGAAGATGATAGTATTGACCTCATTTAAAAATGAAATCATTCTTGTATTTCTAAAATCTCTCTTCATTTGAGTGTTAAAACCACTTAGACACATCAAATAATTATTTGAAGATTACAAGCTATCGAAAAGAAACACATCTGAAGCCACTTACAACTGAGATTACTGATAACATGCGTGGGCTCGATGGCATCAACAGTGCAACGCAGGGCCTGGTTAATGTGAGTCTCCATCGTGCACATCATGCAAAAATCTTGTTCACGACCTGAAGAGTGAAAGAACAAAGCATCCCAGTCCAGCGAAATATCCATAACTACAAACATCTAAGTACAATTTAAACTATAGATACAATATCCACTCTCCTTGCTACATTCTATTCTCCCAAGATGCCAATGTCCCAACAGTCTTGTAACATTTCATTTCACACAACTTTACAGAATAAAAATATCCACTAAGCCTGTATTCAAATGCATGTTGTGATGAGAAATCTAAAAGACTACTGCAAAGTCGCAGTTGTAAAGGCTGACAGGAATGTGAACTCCACAGGCTGCAAAATGTATTACTCTCTAAAATTACTACTAAATGCATTACTGTCCAATGCACTTCATTATTCCCATGAAGCAATAAATGATCCTTTAATAAACAAACAAACAAACAAATAACTAAATAAATAAACCATGGTGCATTAATTGCACTCCATATGCTATTCGGAGCCCACTGCTAATACAGTGCTCAAAGCCAGCTTCTACAGGTAAAATCAGGCAAATAAGCTTATCTCACAGAATCACTGCTGTTCTTTCACCTTCAGAGCTATCCAACAGATTCAAAATACTGTTAGAAAGTACTCACATGACCGGCTGTGCTCAAGAGAAAGCATGTAATTGGCAAGTGGGGGTGTGTAGGTCAAACACTGTAGAGTAGCATTAAGAAAACATGTGTTGCCAAGATTGTACAGGCCAACTCCAACACTTTGTGTTTCTCGCCAATCCATACAAATCTTCTCAGGTGGAAAAAGAATGCTCTGTGGCGGAGCAATTCCATCATTAACGACTGCAAGAAAGTTAAATTTAAAAAGAGATCTTGTTTGTTTGTTTCTAAGAAAGGTATTTAAAAAAATACTATTCTGCAGGAGCACCTAGAGGAGCTAGCTACAATCCAAACCAGAAAAACTTATTGCAGACAGCTTTAATACCACCAAATTCAAATTGGCTGGTCAACACAATGTTTTGGGGAAAAAAAAAAAAAAAAAAAAACAACTTTAGTCAACCATTTTAATTTTTCTAAGGCAAGGCTAACTGCCATTCTGTTTGTAGCACCTAATGCCAAGTTCCTCTCCATCTATAATCTTTAACCTGATTAACTCAACTACTGTTTTTTTCCTTATTATAACTTAAACCACAAACTTAGACTTGAAATTATACGGTAAAAACATAAAAACTAGGAACTAGGAATGACGGTACCCCTACAGATACCAGATCTTTTCCTGAGCAATGTTATCCTTCAAAAAACCTGTGAAAAATGGAAGCTGTGAATAGCAACAATCAAACACTTTTCTTTGCAAAACAGAAAAGACATGGAGGAATCTGTGCATTACAAAAAGCTCCCCATATTTCTCTGTTGACTGTAAATATATCAAAATTAATTTCTGTAACATCAGTCACTTCAGTTGCCTTAGGGGATTCGCTTTTCAAGTCTTTGTTCACAGTAGTCCCCTTCTCTATCAGTGCAACAAGTAAGAACTGCATTTTCTACTTTTGCTTTGAAGACAATGGAGGCAGGATAAAACGCACACTTACTTAGATCTCTTGGGGCAAAAGCCTTAGATTTTTCAGATGATCTACAGTAAATAGCACCTCCACGTCCTTGGGCCACAGAGACTTGGCTTGAATCTTCTGCAGGCACTATCCGGCCCCAGTTGGCGGTGCGTGACATCAGTATTTTAGTACTTGGTTTCTTGGATTTGCCAGACCGCCTTGAAGAGGGCTTTTTAGGCTTTGAAGATTTGGGCTTCTTAGCTACGGTCATTGTTCACATCTGCAACAGAGACAGAAGTTCTGGTTGACGTAAGACTATCAAGAAGAATTCCAAGAAGAAAAGAGTAACAGAAGTCCTGTCACTTAATCTCAAAGAAACAGCCTTAAGAACTAAATCGCTGGTATGAATGATTTAAAAAGAATCCCCAAACTAAACACACAAAGTGAAAATTTCCATCTAAACTCTATCAGTATTACTTTTCGCTTCTGCAGAACTAGTGGCTGATGCCATTTCTTTCCCTTCCGTAGGATTTTAATCCATTACAACTCTGGAGTCTTTTTAATATAAAAATGTAGAAGACATTCTCTGAGGGGAATCAGTTATTTATTGATTTCCGGAGTTGCGCAATTATCTGTTAATTAGTACCTATGATCTAATAGATAATTGTTGCAATTATCTATTGCTGGCATTAGTAACGGAACACTATTACTTCACTGCCTGTGTTTTTCTGTTTCGTCTGCACAAAGGTACCCAGAACTCACTGCTACTTTTCTTCTGTCTTTCCAGGGCTCGCCCTCTACCTCACTGTCTACTGCACCAGTCATGAGGGGTTTGTTGTGATTCTATAATGAGCCTAGCTTTTAAATACACCTTTTCTGGGCATCACTTGGTGATGGCAAGTTAATTTGTGAGGGCTCCTCAGTCTACATCATGCGGTTGCTTTTTCCAGGTGAAAAAGCGGAGCCGTAAGTGGCAGTACACTAAAGCCCTGGCATGTTGAGATCCAAGAGGAGAGATGTTTGGCCCTCCTTTTCACTCCTGGGAACCATATACCTCAAAACCCACAGAGGATGGGCTATATCTCAGAGAAATCTTGGGAAAGGAGAGCATGAAGAGCATGTTTGCAAATTTATTTCTCCCTGGGCTTCTTCTGCTTCTCCAAGAAAGACGAGTTTGAATATAACTTTGGCAGCAGTACTTCTGGTGTTTTACTCCTACCACATTTAAAACTCCTACGACAAACTGAAAAGTTAGACTAAAAAGCAGCTCTTTCCGTTCTACTTTCTAAAGTTGCACGTTTTCCTCATGCAAAACAACAGGGGAATGTAAGCTAGAAATGGAAATGCTGAATGTAAAACAAAACAAAACAAACCTCATCCCTCCAGGACAAAGGCCAGTAACTGCTACAAAGTCCTTTTTAAAATGCTGATTAGGTTTCAAGGTGATACCGCTTTAAATAAGCGTAGTTGTGTGTCCATAGGCAGAAGCTGAATAATGACAGGATGAACTTCTATACTTCATGTTTTGTTACTGTCTTACTGTAGCACACAGGGACTTGTTACCTTCAGGGAAACCACTAACCTCATGGAGGGTTTAAAACATAAGCTAGTTTGTTATACCAAAATGACGGAGAGAACAAAGCATAAAGTGCTTTCAGATTTCTAGCACGCCTTGATTGCTGTCCATTAAACTTCAGACACGTTAAACAAAACACAGTAAATAAGAAAACTCCTAGTCCCACAGCTGGCAAATTGTGTGCAGAGGTTGTAATTAGAACTTTTTTGCCCTGACGTTTTACATTTAAAATTGATTTTAAATCCATTCTATACACACTTTCCATTCCTGAAAAAACAATACGCAAACCTGACAAATGCATTTACATGAGAAATGAAGTCGTCCTTGTCCGATTGGAAGACTAAGGTGACAGCTCCTGGGCTCAGGGATAAGCTCCGATCTTCACCAGTGACAGCTCCTTTTTTAGGATTGAAAGGGAAAATGTTTCAGCAACACATTGGAAACATACTTAAGGGACAAGAAACAAAATCAAGACTGCAGTGAGAAGGAGAACAGAAAAACAATACTGGGGGGAAAGGAAAGGAAAGGAAAGGAAAGGAAAGGAAAGGAAAGGAAAGGAAAGGAAAGGAAAGGAAAGGAAAGGAAAGGAAAGGAAAGGAAAGGAAAGGAAAGGAAAGGAAAGGAAAGGAAAGGAAAGGAAAGGAAAGGAAAGGAGAAAAGGAGAAAAGAAGAAAAAAAGAAAAAAGGGAAGGGAAGGGAAGGGAAGGGAAGGGAAGGGAAGGGAAGGGAAGGGAAGGGAAGGGAAGGGAAGGGAAGGGAAGGGAAGGGAAGGGAAGGGAAGGGAAGGGAAGGGAAGGGAAGGGAAGGGAAGGGAAGGGAAGGGAAGGGAAGGGAAGGGAAGGGAAGGGAAGGGAAGGGAAGACCTTGATCTTTATACTGACCAATGAGATAAGCCTTACACATTTTTAAGTTTATTTTTGACAACTGATTGAGGTGTTACCAGGTATTAAGTACGATTCAAGAGCAAATATTAACACTAGAAAGAAGAAATCCGATCCACCACCACTGTTTCAAAATACATCCATTTCTCATTTGGAGATGACGTCTCTCTGGCAAGGTAGTAGAAAAACTGTAAATACCGATAGAGCTTCCTCTCCCGATGTTCCATATACATACCGATGCTGTTCCTACACCTACGCTCTGAGCATAAATTTATGTTGACATGAGTATCGGGTGTTACTCCTCTCTTTGTTTGCCTTGAGAGACACACCTCTTGTCCATTGAAAAGTAAATTCAAGATTCCAGATCAGTTAAGACAGTTGCTATCCCCCCATTCAGAGTTCTGCAGCAGCACTGTTCAGATGTGTTTAGCAGTCTCTTTAGAAAATGTTATCACTTAGGACCTGCTTCTCAGTAGGTCCACGTTTGGCCTCCGCTTAGCAGAGAGTCAATCCCAGCTTAAGCTTTCGTACAAGAGCCCCTTCACGAAACGGAGTTGAACCCTGACATAACTGAGTTGAACCTTTAACCTTGAAGCTTCCTTAAAGAAGAAAGCAGCACCCAGGCCAGGAAATAGAAATTAATCGTCACTTTACCCTGAAACGCAGTGGGCTATTCTGTGCTGGCAGGATTGCTGCCGGGCTGGCCGACGAGGCGGCGGGCAGCTCCCCGGGGCCACAGGGCCTGGCACAGGGAGCCGCCGGGGGTCTCCAAGGTCCGGGAACAGCAGCAACAGCAGGGACAGAGGGGACAGCAGCGACAGCAGCAGCCACCTCAGCCGGGGCCGTCTCCACAACCGCCACAACGGCCTCAGAACACCACCGAACTTGGAGCTCCAGCGTGACGCCTTTTGAACCTGGCCGCGCTGCTCACGGCTAAAACCAGAGCGTTTCCTCCGGCGTGTGTTTACTGTCGGTGCCGGATCGGCCCTCACCCCGAGCTCTCCCTGCCGGGAGGGCTTTGGGGTTGGGGTTTCCCTCCCGCCGCCGCCGCGGGCAGGCCCCACGCGCAAGGGGTCCGCGCTGGGGAGCAGCATCTCACCCACGGCGAGAGCCCGAGGGCGCAACACGAAAAAGCCCCGACACGAAAAAGCCCCGACATGCGGCCGAGGCGGCGGGGAGACGGCTCTGAGGGAGCTGCCACTTCGCCCCGCCGTCCTCCCCCTCCCGGGCCGCCCCGCCGAGCCCCGTGCGCCTCAGGTGCTGCGCTGAGGGGGTGGCTGGCTACTGAGACAGCTGCCCAGGGCACTGCTCATGGCACCGAGCCTGACGGAGGTCAACAAGTGTTGAACAATGCTCTCAGACATCGGGTCTCAGTTTGGGGTGGTCCTGTGTGGAGCCACGAGTTGGACTTGGTGATTATTGGGAGTCCTTTCCACCTTGGGATGTTCTCTGATTCTAGGTCAGCAATCCAGTAGCTGATGAGAAGTGTGGAGTCATTCAAAGGGAAGAGACAGCACAACACTTCTCGTTTGCAGAAGCAGCTATTTGTTAACCAAACCGACGATTCCTTTGCTTCTAGAGCAACTAACAGCAGGGATCCGCTTTACAATAGAGGGAAAAGAGTCGTTGGCATGTCATGTGAAGTAAGCTTCAAATCCCAGAGGATGATTTTTTTGGAACTTTATTCAGCTGAAAACACAGAAGCCTTGCTTTTGCTTGTGTTAGTTACAGCTCCAGTTTACTTTGGCTGGGAGGGAAGGCATTCCAGGCTAATGTGCTGTACCTGTTCCTTCAGCTCATTGTCCATAAACGGAGGAGCAAACAAAATCAGTTTAATCTCATTAAATGCAGCAGACAAAGCGGAGTAGAGGGCGATCTAGCACTTAATTTTTCCTGTAAGCAGGAAACCCAGAACTCAACAGTTTTCAAATCTTGTCCTGCAGTAAATGACCAGCTGAGTGAAGCTTGCATTTAGAGGATGTGCTCCTACAGTAGACGGAAATAGCTTTTCCTCTTCACAAGTGCAACTGAGTGGTGGACTGGCAGCTACGTGGTTAACTAGTTGTGCCAAAGGGGTTGTGTTGAATGCACAGAAAAATATGCAGGTCCCAACAGTAAAGGGTTGTCTGTAGGCATGACACTGAGTACAGATGTTGTCCGCAGGTTCGTGCAGAGTGCACCGTGCCAATAAGCACCCAGAGTCGGAATGCACACGAAGGTCTTTTAATTGTATAATTACTTATAGAACTCTGCAGAGTCAGGTACTTGGCCATCTTTCGCAAAGCAAGCACACCTCTGACTCGAATCACCGTCATTTATACACAGGAAACTTGTGAAAACTCTCTCTTTGGCTCCTTTGGATTGGTTATTACAGCTCACCTAACTTATCTCCACTGAGCTTGTGCATTACAGAGGAATACCGGGGGGGAGGGGGAACAGGAGAGGGGGGACACACACCGAATCCCACATTAGCATAGATTAGCATTTTGACAGGTGTGATTTTTAATGTGCTAATGACACTTAATGAGAAAAAGGTTACTATAGGTCAGTCTGGAGCTGGTGTTCTCCTTCCTGTTTTTTCCCTTTTAGCCCTTCTCTTCCTTGCTTCTGCTAGCTCAAGGCTACCTGTCTCTCTCCTTCTTTATTTTCTCAGCTAAAAGACTGCACAAGCTACAGGCCTCCCTATTTGCTTCAACATTTCCTTGTTTTTGTTTTTGTTTTTTGTTTTTGTTTTTGTTTTTTTTCCCAGCTTTGGGACGACACAGGTGTGGTTTGATATTTGCCAGTATAGCTAAAACTCACGCCAGTCTGCTCACGCACAATAAGTAGTAAGATTTAAGGACTGGTTTCATCGGCTTCTTCCATACTAACATCCTTCTTGTGTTTTAGATATGCTGTAGTTAAATCAACACTAAGTTACTACTTGTGGAGTAATTGCCTTAAGCGACTAGGCATCATAAGCACACCTCCATCCCAAAAGCTACCCGCCTCCAAGGTGCAACCACCCCTCACTGAGCACGCCCTCGGAATTTCTCAGAGCCTGTACCTTTAAACGCAAGTGAGATCATTTCTACCAAGCACAACCAAGATATGCATGACTAGAGTCACTCAAACTCCACCTTAAAGATAGAAAATAATATCACTTGCTTTAAGAGAAAGGGGATGTTAGGGAAGATACTATCAGGAAGGATTCCTTCTGACATCACTCGACAGGCTGAGCCTCTCACTCCCCCACCCCCACTCCATTGGGACGCCGTGGGGTAAGATCTGAACGCTTGCTTATACCAGGCGTCTCTGTGGAATCTTAGAAATCTCTAGAGTTTTGATGCTTTTTAATGTCTTAATACCTAGGCTGTGTACCTGTGCATTTCATGCATGCTAGCTTGCTTTTGCAGACAGTGAATTTATCACTGACAATCCAAAGAACCTGTGTACCTGTCGCCGTAAGAAATTGCACTTAATTGCATTCTTCCTAGCTGTGAGAGTTCTCCTTGAATGCGACTAGAGCGAGGCCGTACTGCGTTGTTGGTGAATCCGTGACCGTGATAGTTCAGCACCCTGAATCCGACGGGACCCATGACGGTCAATCGGCTACACCCCTTAACGCGACACTACTAGAGGAAGAAGATGACAGGGCTTGCATGCACTGCATTAGGCTTTGCATGTGAAAACACCCTCAAATAATTTCACGTGCATTTAACGTTTTTAAAGGGAAAAAAACAGGAAGGTGTAGTCTCTCTGTAAGCTACAGCCCTACATAGTTAAGGCATCAGCATTCATTCCTTTGCTTGATAGCAAAGTATGAACATACAGAAGAGTTAAATATTTTCTTTGCATTCTTAAAGGCGATTTTTCAGACTTGGGCTTCAGTTGTTGGAGTTGAAGAGATCAGTAGACATCCTTACTTTTACGTTAAGACCAAAATCTTTATCTAAGATTGTGTTATCTAACGCAACTAAACTCCCACCCCCACATGTTTTTTTTGCAACTTCGCAATGATCTTGCTGCAGTCCCACTCTGATGGTCTTTCAGTAACATGCAAACTGCCGTGGCAGATTCTGTTACAGTGCTTTTCTATTGACAGTGTGCATAACACTCAAGGTAAAGCCCCTCATTTCGCAGTGGGGACATAAAGTGTTTCTTTGGACCCTGCTGCTTCTGTTAGTACTCATTTTTTCACAAACTTGTTGAACCTGAGCCGTGCCTACTGAGCCAACGAATGCTTTGATGACACTGTATTTTTTCAAAGCAGTTTTGCTTCTTGGAGCTACAGAAGCAGCTCTGGCGACGTGATAGGGAATTGTGCTGCATTGGCAAAACCAGACTTAGCTACAGACTTACAACACTTGCTAACTCGATCTATTTCAAATCTCATTTTAACTTTAAAGGACAATCAGTTTTGTGGCTCCTGTCTTACTAATTTGCCTTGTTTTGCATGGAAGGGCAGCCTGTGAATGTTTTGCTTTATTGCATGCTTCAAAAAAAGGCTGAGGAAGAGACTGGAGGAACCTTTTCTATTCTATGGACTTTCCCCCGAGAGTGTGGAATTGCAGGCTACTTGGATGAATGTTCGAATGTGAGTAAGGGAGCAGACCTCAGCCAAAGGAGGTGGAATCCTTGCTTAATAGTATCAGTGTGGGGACATCTTTGCTTAACGGGAGCCGTTTAAACTCTTCATAGAAACAAAATAAGCTGGACATCTTATGTTTGGAAAGCAGTATGGTTACACAGCGGCTAACATAATGACTTGAGTCTACTGCTCTGCAACTTCAGGTTTTGTTTTCAAGCAGTGCATACATCAGTTTAAGCTTTGGACAAGGAGATTTGCAATGCAAATAGTGATAAACCAGAATCAGCGGCGCTGACGAGTGTAATGGTGAAATGCAGCAAATCAAGTATTCCTGGAGAAATGTGAGATTACAAAACTAGCAAGCCATGAAGCACTTTTGTTGTTGTTTTTTAAATCAATTCTTATATGCTGAAATAGCACCTTCAAGAAAATCTGTTTATCTAGCCAGGTAACGGTGTCTCCCTGTAAACATGAAGGAAATGCCAGGAGCAGCCATACCTCTTTGCTGTCAAAATAAAGAACAAGTCGAGGCCAACATCATGCCATAGTGCAAAGGCTTGCTAAGAAAGATCATTCTAAGAGGTCTGCAAGAAAAGATGACTTACTTTGTCATAAGTTTGTCAAATAGAATGGACGAGTTAGTAGTCGAGTACCGACTGTGTCCGACTCTACAGCTGCGGCGCAGCTCCACGTCCCTGTTTTCTCCGTGGACTCGTCTCACAGTTTTTGCACCAGCTCTACTCCTCAATGTTCTGGTGACTGAAACGCAGAAACAAAGGATTTTGAAACAGTGAAGATGGGATTCTCCTTATTTCACCGTTGCTCTTGTAAAATGGAAACAGACAAACAAAAAAGGCACCCTGAAGTGGATTGAGTTTTCTTTACATTTCAGATCAGAAGTTGGTGTCACAACCACTGCATTCCACTTCTTCATCGCTCTGCACGTTTAAACTGTCTACTTAAAACTGGGACCTGTAGGGAAATTTTTAAAGAGACTGAAAGCTAGCCAGACAAAAACAAACGTGCAACTTTTGTTCCATGCAGGAGGGAAATCTACTCCAGTTATTTCTGTCTTGGAAAAGTGAGAACAATCAACACCTTTCTCTAAGGTGTTTTCACTCCAGTCATGTCAAACTGTATCTAACAGTGCTCAAAACAAACACTATGACATTGCAAGCCTCTTCCTAAGAGGTGTATGTTTGATTACTCTGTTTATGCATGCAGCACTTCCATTTCCTGCATTAGGATCTAACAGCTCAAGGAGGGAAGAATCGTTTCAAGAGAAACACCCAAACACCAGATAACTCAAACTCGTGCTTTTTAGAAAAAAGCCTGCCCATTGTTTGCCATACAGCACCCTTTGGCACAGGTTTGTTGCTTGCACTGTCATTAAAAGAGACAAGAGGACAAGGGGAAGGGAAGAGCTACACCACTGTGCTGGTAGGATCACAGCTAAGGTTTACTTTTGTGCTTGCCAGCTATAAAACTAAGTTTGAACTTATCAAGTATCGATTTCCTTTGCACAATTAGAACAGTTTGCTTTGTGCCTACCAAGCTGCAATTCACACTGCTCCCTCCCCAAGGAATTCATAAAATCTCCTATTTGCACCTACCTCTCTTCACAGAAAAGTCACTGAGGAGTGAATTCAGCTGACTACAGAAGGCTTTGGGGCCAAATGAAAGCCATGGAGTGACCAAGTGCCATCCTCTTCAGTAACCAGCGCAAATAGGTATCCCGGGGACTTACAGCCACTTACCTGTGTTATATTCTTTTTTTCGTTCCAATTTTGGCTTTCTCAACTGCCTACATTAAGAAAGAGGACCGGGCAGAGAAGGGAGAAAAGACTTGTTGTATTAGACCCATCAAGGATGGGAAATTTCACCATGTTTACAAGCCAATGCTCCATGGTATACAAAGAGAAGCCTGTAGGCCTCACGCAGAATCCACATCCCAAGTCTGTTGCGTACCATATACACGCGGTTCTGTATGTACCCACATTTCCTAGCTTGCTCATGTTGAATTCTCAAAATTATGAGCAATAGCACCCAAGTGGAAAAGATACATGTCCTGGTTTCAGTTAGGACAGAGTTAGTTCTCCTCCTAGTAGCGGGTAGGTTGCTATGTTTTGGCTGAGGATGTGTGAAAGGATGTTTAGAAGAGTGCTGATACCACCCCGATGTTTCAATTGCTGCAGAGCAGTACTTACAACAAGCCAAGGACCTTTCGGTGTCTCACTGTCCTACTGGCGATCAGAATCGGCGCACAGCAACAGCTGCGAGGGGACAGACTCAGGATGGCCGACCCCAACTGGCCAAAGAATTCTATGCCTTATGGCAACACGCTGCACCATGGATAGGGCGGGGCAGCCGGGCTGCTAGGGGTTACGCTGGGCACTGGTCAGCGGGTAGTGAGCAACTGCATTGTACATCACTTGTTTTGTACACATTACTAGTAGCAGTACTATCATCATCATCATCACCATTATTATTTTCCTGTCTTAATAAACTGCCTTTATCTCAACTCGCAGGCTTCACTTTCCCGTTTCTCTCCCCCATCCCAGAGAGGGAGGTGGGAGGGTTGCAGAAGGGCTGTGTGGTGTTTAGCTGCCGGCCGGGTTAAACCACAACAACACCTCAAAGGGGTTGGGGAAAAAAACATGGTTTTTTTAGAAAAGCGGAAGACTTTCACTGAGAAGAGGGATTCTAGTTTTAAGGTACTGGTACACCATCAGCATGCTCTTAGGCCTCTGCTGATTTTAGCCGGAGGTTTATCAGGCCACAACTCACTGCACATGCTTTCTCTCTTGCTTTTCAATCTACAAATCGAACAGAGATTGAACATATAGAAATACAGTACCTTGAAAAGCGTCTTCTCTTGACATTTCCCCTCAGTATCGCCACACTTTCTTCAAAGCTGGAGACTGAACACCGCAGGATGCTTTTGCTCATTGATCTTAAACAGTGTCCGTTGAAACATTCAATACTGGGAGAAGAATAATCCTAGGGAAAGAAGGAAACAAGAATATATTTATGTGAACCACGTAGATTCAGATAAAGAAATTCTGCCTCACGCAAGTTTAATTGACCCTCCTGACTTGGTAGTGGGGCAACTAATGGCAGGCAGACACTGAAACGCTGCTGTGCTCAAGAAAAACCTGGAGAGAAAAAAAAAAAAAAAAAAAAAAAAAAAAAAGCTTTCAAAACTAAAGCTTCCCTCTCCCCACCGTTTTCTTGTGGATAACTTAAGCTTAATATCCTTGGCAAAAAGATATTGCAGCAAAACCTTTCACATAAACTTAGTGTTTCGTGAAAAACTACAACAACAAAACATTAAATTCAATTGGAATTTTTTCAATAAATTCAATTGGAATTTAAATTCAAAACTTTAAATTCAGTTGAATTTAAATTAAAAAAACTAAACTAATTCATTTAAATTAAAAAAAATTAAATTCAATTGACTGTTCAGAGGAACAGTCAAGCTTGACATTATACATCCTAGAATTAAAATCTAGTTTGAGTTTTTCTCCCATCTCCAGACCTTGCTAAAGATGCTTATTAGGAGCTCTGTCAAAAAAAGTGTAAGGCTTGTTATATCAAAGCTTCGAACCCTTCTTACTGCCCTTGACCTTCTTCACATTGCTGCTCCTACAAGGGTGAGTACTATCATTTTTAGTACGGGAGGGAAGCTGTGATATCCTTGAGTGGGGGGTCGTTCTGTTTACAAAATGAAGTTCCAGTAAGAGTACATCAAATGAACCAACTTTCTTTGAACTTTAATTCATCACTATATTGAATGAATGACCTCTGGATTTCTCTCTCCCATTTGGAAGTCGATTTGAAAACAAACTACCTCTGCCATAAAGAGCCAGGCATCAGAGACACCTGTTGCGCCTCAAGAACGGAGAAGGTATGAATGACAAGAGCAGCTGAATAAAATGCAACTTGCCATTAGAAATGGGTGTACTGGCATCTACAGGTGCCGCTGGCATCTCCTCATTTTCATTACTCTCTTCATCTGGTTTCTCGTCTTCAGTAGCAGGGTTCTGCTGTGGTGACTTGGAGTTGTCGCATGGAGCACACGCTGCAGAGGTGCGACCTTGCAAGAAAGAATAGATACCAAAGATCTTCGTCGTGCATTTTCAGTTACAAATGCAGAGACAAGTCTTCAAATCCTTAGCGTTAAAGCACGTACCTCTTTTCTCATGAGATTCTTTAATTTGTTCACAAAGTCGTCTAAACTCTGTATCCATTTCGTTCCTCACCATTGAATATGCAGTGTCTTGCAAAACATAGGCGCTGTGACGATCTGAAATTTTACACACTTTAACTGAATGTTGTCTACCAACCAATGAAACTGTTTTGATCACAGAAGAAAATTGCTTTCTTCATAGCTTGGTTCCGAAAGGTTCTCTCAGTGAATATTTTCAGCATAACAACATTGAAGTTAATTAAAACAAAAACACAAGTTCCTGGGGAACACTTATATCACAATTCCATGCCCAAGTAGCAAAATGATAAAATATTTACAATGTGGTAAGAGATGTACTCTGTGGACGTCCAAAATCATCTAATCCATCCGAAGTCTATTGTCCGCACACAGCATTTATCCATCTATACGTTCGACAGATTTTTTAAACTAGGGCTAAAAAGCACATCCTCACCTGTAGATCTTTGATCCGGGTAGTACTCTAAGGCATTGTTACAGATTAGATCGATGTCCTTCAGCTAGTCTCCGGCAGCGAGGTACTGGCGCGAGTCAATTTGAGTCAGAACTGTTGAAAGATCCATCGGCTCTTTAATCCTTGTGGCATAGTCAGGTACCTGCAGATCAAATACAAGCATTCAGAGGTTTTCTTAACCTTGCACACTGTCTACCAAAATTATTCTGAAGACTTTAAATAAACGACTTCCTAAAATCTCTGAACATTTGCGATGCATCAGAAGATGCTGAAATTTACCAGTTTGCTTCTCAAAAATGGAAGGGCTTTTTCATTTTTCATTAGCGCGGCCACGAGAGGACAACAAGAAGTAGGGAGGTCAGAAGCACGTGCATGGTAGAGAAGAAACACTGAGGGTGGGAGATTCATTTCACTTTGCTTCAGAAAATCACAACAGTGCAAGCTGAGCAAGCCATCCGGCATTCTCTTTGTTGTCGACATTGAGGAAAAGGTGCATGAATTGCACCTGTGAAGTACCTATTGCAGGCATCTACTTTAGAATGAGATAACTGGGCCCTGAGGTGCTCATTTCTTCCCTCAGACCAGAAGAGGAGACTAATGACCAGTTCAGATGAGGACATATGTATCTGTCTAGATTTTTCACAGCTCAAGAACCTAGGAAAAAAGGGGAAGAAAAGCCAGTGGAGGCCCACATGAAGACGACTTTGCTGATCCGCAGGTATATTCAAGTTACATCTGTCTTTGAAATATACGCCCCTAGTTTAGGCTTATCTCATCAATTAAGGAGAAAAAGGCATCTAAGCAGCCAATTGGAGGAAAAAGAAAACACATTGCACTTATGGTTGATTCCTATTGAGGAGTTCCAGATGAAACAGAGAACAGGATCTCAAAACTTATTTTTACAAACTGCTGCTCCCATTCCTGTTCCCACAGGAACTGACAGTCCAAGAAAGGGCTTCAGACTTCACTCAAGTAGTCCTGTAAATACTGTTTGTAATTATAAGGAAAGATCTCTGTGCTTTTCAGTGCTGTGACACGCCTACATATCAAAGCTTTTTCACGAGCAAACTGTGTTGGCATTTGGACTGGCTTTTTAGAATGAAACCAGGGCTTTCAGCGAATAATCCCATAAGACACATTTGAGAGTCAGCAGAAGTAAAAGCACTGCCTCTGCTTCTTGCAAAATCCTTACAGTGCAGCCCTAAAAACAAAGTTGAACCTTCCCCAAAACGCTGAGAAGTACGAACACTGAGAAGTTACAGACACACACGGATCAGCACTACTTTACCTTCTGTGGGTCAACAGGCTTTGCAAATTCCCTGAAACGTCTGTCAGTGGCAAGTCTGTGAGTAACGTCCCTCAAGAAAATTCTAAGGTCACGCAAGGTATCCTCCTCTTCCTCCTCCAGCATCCCTACTTCTTCCTCTTGTGGCTTCTGAGGCTCAGCTGGTGGTGCTACAGGCACAACTTCCAATGTCCAATCAACTTCAATTCATCAGGAAAAATTAGCCAATTTACAGTACTCAAATACAAGCATACGACAAATTACTGACAGAAAATGACCACCAAAGCAAAGCCCAAAGAGCTAGTAACTTCGATAGGAAAGTTTTAGATGTACTTCTTATATCCTCCTCACCTCTTTTCTTTACAGGAGGCTTAGCCACTTCATTTAGAATTAGGTCCTCAAAAAAAGATGCTCTCTCTGCCCTACCAGGCAACTCAATATTGCACACTTCTCCAAATTCCGTATTAAATAATTTTTGGATCTAAAGCAGAAGGAGGAGAGACATTTCAGATATAAGGCCACAAAAAACTCATCTTCTATTCCAAAAAGACGAGTACCTTTTCAAATTAAGAATAACCTGAAGAACACAAACTGAAAAAAGTTATCTTCCTGGCCTTAAAAGGCTACATTTTCACAGGCTGGCACGGCAAATTCAAATATCACCTTTAAGAATCACCTGTAGAATTAAAGCTCGCTGAAGGGATTGTACGCTACACTGGTAAAGTAATGGCTTTCACCACATCCAACAGCGCCTCCTTTGTATTTACTTGCCTTGCTGCATCCTTTACTTAGAACCTTTATGGCTATAGAGGGAAGAGAAAGGCTTCAGCAGACAAGTGAGGGCTTTTTGCTGAGTTTTTATTTCTCTACCAAAAGGTGTCTGAAGTAGCTAGTACCTCTACGTCTTCCTCCATTTTCAAGTTCTAGTAATAAAAGGTAGGTGAGGAATTTCACTACTTATTTTAGAAGGAATTTACAGCCTGTACAAAAACTTCTGTGGGAACTCAAGCACTTTCAAAGCAGTTGATAATAAACACGTCTAGGTAAGACCCGTTCTCTTCCCCCAATGACTGAGACCAAATCATCAGAATGAGAACAGCGTGGTCCTGTTTTGGGCACCTTCCCTTAATGTAAACTCTCAGAAGTCGATGAAGTTCTGCACCTACTTTTACTACAGTTTATTTAGGAATACAACTAGAATTTGATTCCAAAGTTACTTTAGCAGAAATTGGAACTCAGCTTTCCAGCTTGGAAAGCTTTGGCCTATATGAAGAAAGAAACTGATTTACTTATTTTTTTTTAATCAAAGTGTTTCAATTCTCTACTAAATTGCATTATTAGCAGTTTACCCAACATAGCATGGAATGGCAGACTGTCAGAAGAAATCTCTTCAGTAAAAACATCCTCTTGTCATTTCAAGCACTGCATATTCTTGACTGAACCACTTTGTAGCCACCAGAATTATTGTATTAATTTATTATTTGCATGTGTGAGAAGGAGGGTGAAAGTCACCTGCTTGACTCAGAAAAAACCTTAAGCAGATGCTTTCACAGTATCTTTTTCTCTAAGCAAATTTTAAGTGATTTGTTAGGGTGCCTGAGTAATAACAGCATGCATTTAAGAAAGCACAGCATTTTGATGCTGAAAGCATTCATAAATTACAAGACACTGAAGAAATAGTAAGGAAAGTATTGACAAATACCTCTTCTGGGAGATCTGAGTGACGTACATCAGATGGAGCAAGCAGCAAAACTGGCAAAAATGCTGGAATGTTACGTAGTAGAGTTAGAAAAGTAAGTTTCAAGGCAGGTCCAGCGTTGTCCCACCATAAATGGATATCTGGGACATAAATTGTGCTTGGTGCTGTCTTCTGAGCATTTTGGATCAGCTAGTGAAAAGGAAAGCTTGGGTAAGAAAACTAAAACACGTACAATAACCTCTTAATACATAGCTACATAGCCATCTGACTGCCCCATGAAATGAAACTACGTGAACAGAGTGGCAAGCATCCTTTCACATAAGGAATTTCTCTGTGCACCCTTTCAGATTATCAGTATTCGGAGAACTCTAGTCAGAAGATGGGAAGGATATATTCAGGCAGTGGCTAGACACCGTAGCTATATGGCCACAGCCACAATCATCGCATAACAAAGAAAGGAAAAGTCCCTCTTAAGGGACACATCAGTATTCAGTCGTGTAACATGTCTGTCCTTACTTGTATGGCTCTCAAACGTTTCCACTAAAGGTAAAAATATTTTAAGGTAGTGATGCCAAACAAGAAAATGGATTTCCTGCCTAAAAGTAAAAACACCAAATCTGTTCATTTTTTCTAGTTAAAACCACATCACCGTGCAAATGAAGTGTTTTCTGAATGTTAATGCTTTTATTGCACATACTGCAACAGCACAAGTTGTGTATGTCCATGTGAAAACAAAACAAACAGAAGCCCCAAACCTTGGTTGCCTTACTAATATAATTTAGAAGAAGGCTACAAAAAGTAGCCGACATGCAGTCTGATACAGAGCCATCTACTGGGAGCACACAGTCTTAGGAGGCAATGAGAACTACTTTCTGGATCCCAGTGACATGAGCAGCATTTCTTTCCACAAAGAGATGTTTATTAGCAACACCGCCCAGCTTCCTGAGCTGCTAGCAACAGCCTCACTGTAAAACTGGGTATGGAAAATGTCGACATGTACAACACCCAGATTGTTTGTGGTGCTGTCTAAAAGAAAAGGGGATTTTCAGACAGAAGCAAACATCCGGGCACATTAAAACAAGGCCACCTCCATTACCAATTAATTTTGCTCACCTTACTTGCAACTCGATTGATCCTTTACATACAGTCAGTGAATCCGATGAGAAGAAAAAGAAAAAAGGTACCTGTCCGCAGATTTCTTCTGGCGGTGCAACGTTTGTAAGCAGAACAGAAAGGTCCAGGGTGTGAACAGGAAACTTCTCCAAAGCATGCAACACCACGGGTGCCACGTAAGAAACCTGGCCGTACCCTTCTTTTCCTACTATTAGCAGACGGGGCTGGCATGATGTTGGTTCACAGAAAGCACTCCTAGAACAAGAGTTAAGAAAACAAGCTTATAAATGAGGTGCTGAATAGACACACAGATGTTCCAAGTAATTTTCCTATAGACTTTCATTTCCTTCCCCAAATACTCCAAATGGCAGCGGTACATTAAATACATGTAAGATTTCCAGTTAAGTTATTCAGTCATTCCAACTGTTTCACCGTCTTCCCTTTGTTTCATCTTCTTCCCTTGTGTTTCCTATTCTTTACTAAACCAAGACTGCAAATTAATATCCCTGCAATCTTGCTTTACTACTAGGAAATAAATTGGTGAGGAGCATTTGTTTCCCCACTACAATCAGGCTGTACCTCTGCTGGCTTAAATCAAAGATGCTAGAGACTTAGCCTTGCTCTAGAGGACAGAAAATCTTCTGGACAGCACAGCAATAGAAACTGAGAAAAATAACTGATCCAGCTGTGACAACATGATCTAACTTTCCAATTGTGGGCTTGCATGACTTCCATACTAAAATATCACAAGATTAACACAACTTGGTGGCTTAACAAATAAAGACACCATTCAATTTTTTCTCAAGGTGTTTTAACAAGCCCTTTCTCAGTTTTCTTTCTGCTACATAATTCACTACTGGTTTAACAATCCTGGAAAACAGAAGGGCAAAAGGTGGCAACACAAACCCATAAAGTTGGGGTATTTTTAGCTAAAAGGACAGACAGCACATTTATGTGGTCTTGAGTCTTTCAAAGAATGCCATGGATTAAGTCAACGTGTTCTGGTAGTCTACGGATCACTTTGGCTTACGAAGAGAAGCCTGGGCTTTTCAATTTGGTCATTCAGAGCAACTTCATTACAACTTTAGTCCCTCCACCCTTTCTTCTTGTGAATACCAAGCACCCCTTCAACACACAAACTTGATGTTGCCCCTTCGTCTACCACCCCTCGCACTTTTAACAGCTGGAACTGTTTACAAAGACTCAGCAGACCTGAGAATTTAAACATAACAGGGATCTATCTTTCTTTACCTGCTGAAACAGTGGCGTTTTTTCTCTGGTCCGTTAGGCATTCCATCTTTTAATTCATCTCCAGAAACCAAGGATGCATCGTCATCACTGTCAAACATATCACCTTGTAAAATAGGATTGAAATGCTCTGAAAGGCAAAAGAGGTTTGTTAACTTTCCTGAATAGCCTTTGTCTCTTTCTCTTCCATTAATACAGCTTCTAAATCAGTGCCAAAACCCTTTCTTCATTTGAGAGCACACACTGAAAGCTATTTCCTAGAGTTCAGCCCACCACAGATCTAAGGAGATGGCACAAGGCCCTACAAAGCTGTACTAAGTCCCACTGATGTGTACGTATAAGGTACGCTACTCTTGGTGATTTTTTTCTCCCCCTTAGAATAAAGGAGATTACGAACAATTTCTGCAGTTGCTAAATAGATAAAAAAAAAAAAACAAAAACAAAAACAAACAAGACCATTTCTTTCTGGAGGAGGTTCCCACAATGAAAGCACGGGGATAAAGGATGTGATGGCCACAGAATTCCATTCATCTAGTAAGTATCAATGCTAATTGATCTCACGTGTATAGTACGATCCACAAACATTTAAATTAGGAGACTGGTTAAAAATGACGATAGCTAAAACAGTATTTAGCTTAGACCAGGTATACTTGTATCCTGGTCCTGACATTCTTCAGAAAGGAATTAGAAACATTGACCTAGAAATGCTTCCCCTCCAAAGATCTGAGTTTTGATTTTTTAAAGAAAAATAGGTGCCTTATACTTCAAACCTCAAGTCAACCTCTACAAATTCGCCATTTGCCGAGGCGATCGGCTCCGGGGCAGACGCGTTCTGCAGCGGAGCGGGGGATCGGGCCAGGCAGGGCTAATTTTTTCCGGCATCGAGCCTACTGGAGGGAGCCGCCAGGACCCAGCAGCCCTCGTGCGGGAGGCTGACGAGGCGAAGGCGGAGCCAGCAGCGCCCCCTCCCCAGCCATTCAAAAGCTGCCCCTAGGGAGCGCGAGCGACCAGGATTGCGGCGAACAGGACGGGCAAACAGGGCGTGGCGCGTCAGAAGGGAGTGGCGCGGCAGTTCGCGCAGGCAGGGCGCGCAGGAAGGGCGGAGCGCTCCCCCTACACACAAACAACACCTCGTTAACAACAGCCGTAGCTAGGTGATAATGGTCGCCACCAGGCACGGCGCGCTCTCCAGAAAGTCGGTACACACGCAGACCGACTACCCGTTAAAAAATGCCGCAGTTCAGGTCACCGGATGCAAGGAGTGTCTGAGCCTGTTGCTGCCATCGGCGGGAGGCAGAGAAACTGCGTGCGTGAGGTGCGAGCAGGTGGATGATCTGGTCCGCATGGTGGCGGAGCTCAAGGAGGAGGTGGAGAGGTTGAGGGCCATCAGGGAATGTGAGCGGGAGATAGACTTCTGGAGTAACTCCCTGCAGGGCCTCAAGGGGAGGTGCCGAGGTGAGACTCCTCAAATGGGGGCGGACCCCCTGCCCTGTCCCCGTCGGGCAGAGGGAGGGGATCTGGGAGCTGAGGAGGAATGGAAACAAGTCCCTGCTCGACATCGCAGGCGATCCCCTCCCCTTCCGGCCCCACCCTCCCAGGTGCCCTTACACAACAGGTTTGAGGCCCTAGAGATTGAGAGGCCGGTGTGTGAGGAAGAGGTAGCAAATGTTCCCAGGAGGATGCCTGGGGCGAGGAGGTCGACTCCGCGCCTCAGGACTGCCTCCACCAAGAAAGACAGGAGGGTTATTGTTGTTGGAGACTCGATTCTTAGGGGAACAGAGGGCCCTATTTGTCGGCCTGACCCTACCCGTAGGGAAGTCTGCTGCCTCCCTGGGGCCAGGGTCAGGGACGTTGCCAGGAAGCTTCCTAACCTGGTACGCCCCTCTGACTATTACCCCCTTTTGATAGTCCAGGCGGGCAGTGATAACATCGAAGAGAGAAGCCTCAAGGCTATCAAAAGGGACTTTAGGGGACTGGGTCGGTTAGTGGATGGAGCGGGAGTGCAGGTGGTGTTTTCGTCCATCCCTATGGTGGCAGGGAGGGGTTCAGAGAGGACACAGAAAGCTCACCTGTTAAACACGTGGCTCCGGGACTGGTGCCAACGCAGAAATCTTGGGTTTTTTGATCACGGGGCACTTTACTCAGCACCTGGCCTGATGGCCGCAGACGGGTCCCTATCTTTTAGGGGAAAAAGGATCCTGGGCCAGGAACTGGCAGGGCTCATTGAGAGGGCTTTAAACTAGGTAGGAAGGGGGATGGGGCTGAGGCTAGGATTGTTGGGGCTGTGCCAGGGGGAACAATGGCAAGGCTGGAGGATAAGGCTATGGCCCAGCTGAAGTGCATCTACACCAATGCACGCAGCATGGGTAACAAACAGGAGGAGCTGGAAGCCATCGTGCGGCAGGCAGGCTACGACTTGGTTGCCATCACGGAGACGTGGTGGGACCAGTCTCATGACTGGAGTGCTGCAATGCCTGGCTATAAGCTCTATAGAAGGGACAGGCAGCATAGAAGGGGTGGTGGTGTGGCTCTCTATATTAGAGAGTCTTTCGAGGTTGTAAAACTCGAGGTTGGGAATGACAAGGTCGAGTCCCTTTGGGTTAGGATCGGCAGGGACAACAAGGCTAGTGTCCTGGTCGGGGTCTGCTATAGACCGCCGAACCAGGATGAGGAGACGGATGAGGAATTCTACAGGCAGCTGACAGAGGTTGCTAAATCATCAGCTCTTGTACTCGTAGGGGACTTCAACTTCCCTGACATATCCTGGAAGCACAACACAGCCCTGAGAAAGCAGTCTAGGAGGTTTCTGGAGAGCGTGGAAGATAGCTTCCTGATGCAGCTGGTTAGTGAACCTACCAGGGGTGGTGCCCCGCTAGACCTTCTCTTCACAAACAGAGAAGGACTGGTGGAGGACGTGATCGTCGGGAGCTGTCTTGGGCAGAGTGACCACGCAATGGTGGAGTTCACTATTCTTGGCGAGGCCAGGAAGGGGACCAGTAAAACCGCTGTATTGGACTTTCGAAGGGCTGACTTTGAGCTGCTCAGGACACTGGTTGGTGGAGTCCCTTGGGAGATGGTTCTGAAGGGCAGAGGGGTCCAGGAAGGCTGGGCGCTCTTCAAGAGGGAAGTCTTAATGGCACAGGAACGGTCTGTCCCCACGTGCCCAAAGACGAGCTGGCGGGGAAGAAGACCGGCCTGGCTCAACAGAGAATTGTGGCTTGATCTTAGGAGGAAAAAGAGGGTTTATAAGCTTTGGAAAAGTGGGCAGGCCACTAAGGAGGACTTTAAAGAAGTAGCGAGGCTGTGCAGGGACAAAATTAGGAAGGCCAAAGCTCATCTGGAGCTCAATCTGGCTACTGCCGTTAAAGATAACAAAAAACGTTTCTATAAATACATCAACACAAAAAGGAGGACTAAGGAGAATCTCCATCCTTTACTGGATGCGGGGGGAAACTTAGTTACAAGAGATGAGGAAAAGGCGGAGGTGCTCAATGCCTTCTTTGCCTCAGTCTTTAGCGGCAATACCGGATGTTCTCTGGATACTCAGTACCCTGAGCTGGTGGAAGGCGATGGGGAGCAGGATGTGGCCCTCATTATCCATGAAGAGCTGGTTGGTGACCTGCTACGGCACTTAGATGTGCACAAGTCGATGGGGCCGGATGGGATCCACCCAAGGGTACTGAGGGAACTGGCAGAGGAGCTGGCCAAGCCACTTTCCATCATTTATCAACAGTCCTGGCTATCAGGGGAGGTTCCAATCGACTGGCGGCTAGCAAATGTGACGCCCATCTACAAGAAGGGCCGGAGGACAGACCCGGGAAACTACAGGCCTGTCAGTTTGACCTCAGTGCCAGGAAAGCTCATGGAGCAGATCCTCCTGAGAGTCATCATGCAGCAATTGCAGGGGAAGCAGGCGATCAGGCCCAGTCAGCATGGCTTTATGAAAGGCAGGTCATGCCTGACGAACCTGATCTCCTTCTATGACAGAGTGACGCGCTGGGTGGATGAGGGTAAGGCTGTGGATGTGGTCTACCTTGACTTCAGCAAGGCTTTTGACACCGTCTCCCACAGCATTCTCCTCAAGAAACTGGCTGCTCTTGGCTTGGACTGGCGCACGCTTCGCTGGGTTAGAAACTGGCTGGATAGCCGGGCCCAAAGAGTCGTGGTGAATGGAGCCAAGTCCAGTTGGAGGCCAGTCACTAGTGGCGTCCCCCAGGGCTCGGTGCTGGGGCCGGTCCTCTTTAATATCTTCATCGATGATCTGGACGAGGGCATCGAGTGCACCCTCAGTAAGTTTGCAGATGACACCAAGTTAGGTGCGTGTGTCGATCTGCTTGAGGGTAGGAAGGCTCTGCAGGAGGATCTGGATAGGCTGCACCGATGGGCTGATGTCAACTGCATGAAGTTCAACAAGGCCAAGTGCCGGGTCCTGCACCTGGGGCGCAATAACCCCAAGCAGAACTACAGACTGGGAGAGGAATGGTTGGAGAGCTGCCAGGCAGAGAAGGACCTGGGAGTGATGGTGGATAGTCAGCTGAATATGAGCCAGCAGTGTGCTCAGGTGGCCAAGAAGGCCAACGGCATCCTGGCTTGTATCAGGAACAGCGTGACCAGCAGGGCGAGGGAGGTGATCGTCCCCCTGTACTCAGCTCTGGTGAGGCCGCACCTCGAGTACTGTGTTCAGTTTTGGGCCCCTCGCTACAAGAAGGACATCGAGGTGCTTGAGCGGGTGCAGAGAAGGGCGACGAAGCTGGTGAGGGGCCTGGAGAACAAGTCCTACGAGGAGCGGCTGAGGGAGCTGGGCTTGTTCAGCCTGGAGAAGAGGAGGCTCAGGGGTGACCTTATCGCTCTTTTTAGGTACCTCAAGGGAGGCTGTAGCGAGGTGGGGGTTGGCCTGTTCTCCCACGTGCCTGGTGACAGGACGAGGGGGAATGGGCTTAAGTTGAGCCAGGGGAGTTTTAGGTTAGATGTTAGGAAGAACTTCTTCACTGAAAGGGTTGTTAGACATTGGAACAGGCTGCCCAGGGAAGTGGTGGAGTCACCATCCCTGGAAGTCTTCAAAAGACGTTTAGATGTAGAGCTTAGGGATATGGTTTAGTGGAGGGCTGTTAGCGTTAGGTTGGAGGTTGGACTCGATGACCTTGAGGTCTCTTCCAACCTAGAAATTCTGTGATTCTGTGATTCTGTGATTCTGTGATTTTAATAGAATTAACGTCTAGTAGCAACTTCTCCCTACTTGCATAAATCTGAGGATAGCATCGGCGTAGAGAGCACAGCGCAGCTTCAGTACAGAGGGATTTGATATCTGCACCACAGTATCCTAACAAACAAAAATCAAACGTTACATCAGTCAAGGCCCAGGTTTACAACATGCAACATTTAAAGAATTTGTAATGCCAAAACCAAACAGCTTAACAGGGAATTCAAAGTGCTACCGCTCTGCAAGGATGTTTCATGTTGCTCACTGCCTGATATCCTGCGCTTATGCAGCTGAAGCAGACTCCTCATCAAAAACTATACTCTTGAGGAAGATGCCCCAGAACCATTTAATGTTCTCAGACAACAAGAGGAACGACAACAAAGAGTAAATAGATGAAAGCATCTCACTCAGATTGCTATGAAGGCGTGCCAGCTGCCTCGTTGACTAGTTGTGCAACAAGGCACAAGAGCATGGGTACTGCCTGGTACAAGCTAAGGTTCTTTACAACTTGGTCACAAGCAAGAATCCGTTTCTGTTTCAGTCTTACCAATGCATTTCTCAGCTAGTTCATCAAGTAACATGTCCGGTGGCTGAGGGGTCCAGTCACGAGTATGAATCTTGACAATTTCTTTTCTAGCCTGGAAGCAAAATCATTGCATTTTAGCTTGTCCCAAGTTTTCCTTAAAAATACCAGCAAGAAACAAACAAACCAAAAGGCAAACAAACAAACAACAAAAAACCAAAACAGTCCTCCCTCAAAACCCCTCATCTACTAATACACTTTTCTTACTTGCTCAACTTTCAAGTATTTTACAGTTATTTAATACACACTCTGCATTGTCAACCAGGAAATTGAATATTTCTTATTTGTTATACTGAACTTTTTCTAGGAACCTACAGTGAAAGAAAAGGCATTTATAGCTTCAATAACAAGGTTCCAAACTACGAGACCTAAGGACCCAGAGGAAAATACTGCAATGAAAAATTTATCCAGAAACATTTCTTTGCTGTCCAAAAAACTTCTCTAAAGCTTAGCAAGCTTTCATTGGGACAGTCTCATTACTTCATCACATTTGCTTTCCAGTCAGTAAATTCACAGAAAGCACTTCTGGCACAATGCTTCCAATTGCTACAATTACTATAAAGAAGAAAAGAATTATGACTCAAACTACTACCACTGAGCAGGGGCACAATCAAATGCAAACACGTCCCGTATCCATTCATAAGTGAAGGATTGAGACCAAAAACACAACTTCATGATGAAAACACCCAAGTGGACTAAATAATTAAGCAAACAGGTACAACTTTGGGAATGAAAGGTTTGATTATAGAACTAACTACTTGGTGGTATCATCCTGACCATATATATCCAGTACCAGATTTGCCCTCCATGGAACAACGCAGTGTCTCCACGTATCACTCTTTTGTTCAAGTTGTCAATTATTTTTTTTTCCTATAAAGTTGGACTTTGCCATGGTAGCACTAACGTTGAATTTAAGTTCTCACCTCTTTATTTGGCAAGTTGAAGAGGAACTGTCTGCCAAAGCGTCCTGGTCTTCGTAAAGCAGGATCTATAGAATCCAGTCTGTTAGTAGCTCCGATTACCACGATCTCCCCTCTGTTATCTATGCCATCCATAAGTGTCTGAAGAGTTGTGTCCTGGTTTCAGTTAGCACAGAATTAATTTTCTTCCTAGTAGCTGGTGGAATGCTGTGTTTTGGCTTAGAATGAGAAGAGTGCTGATAACACCCCGATGCTTTAATTGTTGCAGAGCAGTGCTTATACTAAGCCAAGGACATCTCAGCCTTTGCTCTGTCCTGCCAACGGGCAGGCTGGGGGGTGCAGTAAGAGCTGGGAGGGGACAGACCCAGGACAGGTGACCCAAACTAGCCAAAGGGGTATTCCATACCATCTGACGTCATGCTAAACAATAGATAGGGGTGGCTAGCCGGGGGGAGGGGGCCGGACTGCTCGGGGTTAGGCTGGGCATCGGTCAGCGGGTGGTGAGCAATTGCATTGTGCATCACTTGTTTGTACATACTATTATTACTTTCGTATTATCCCCATTGTATCATCATTATTATTATTGTTATTATTATTTTTGTTATTTTTTTTTTTTTTCCTGTCTTATTAAACTGTCTTTATCTCAACTCACGGGCTTCACTTTCCATTTCTCTCCCCCGTCCCAGAGAGGGAGGGGGGAGGGTGAGCGAACGGCTGCGTGGTGTTTAGCTGCCGGTCGGGTTAAACCACGACAGTCTTTTTGGCGCCCAACGTGGGGCCCGAAAGGTTGAGATAACGGCAGATCTGATCAGAGTGTGTTAAACTAAAATTGGTGTAAGGATTAGACCTGCTTAATAGTCACTTGTCATGATGCTGATTGCTTTAATCACAACTCTGCTGCGCCTGTTTTCCAAATTGAGTATTATAGTACATTATTTTCCGTATTTGCTCTCTGTAGTGTTGTTTGTCCTCTCCGGGCCCTGGTTTCAGACCATTATGGTACTAAGTGTTATAGCAATGGCTTATGAGACGATAAGATATCTGGTCATGACTCTAACTTGGTATTTATACTCAGTAACATCGTGGACTCTGTACTTTGGAAACAGCATCTTGGGAACTATTAGCAATTATACCTATTGTTTTTCTCCATTAGAGAGTCAATCTGTGGAGGGGAAAGGGGAGGATATTTTTCCTTACTTGCTTACTCTCCCTTTCTCCTTCACCACCCCTGTATCCTCCTGGGTCACTCTGCCTTCCTCCTTCACCACCCTCTTATCCCCTGAGCTTGTCACAATAGCTCTCCAAGATATTGAATATTTCTGGAATACTCAGAATACCATAGTCTTGTTGTTCTGCCTCATGAATGCACTTCAGATTCTGCTTAAAGTTAAACAACTACTTATGAAGCTCATCCGGAGATCTGCCCGGAGGCAGTATAGTTGTGGGTGGCAGGGAGTATGGGTGGATATGGGCAGGCATCTAGAGCAGTTGGCACCCCCAGTGTGTTGGAAATTCACCCCTGAACAATGGCAAAATCCTCAAAAACTGGCAGAATGCTTGAAAAAAAGGTGTAATGATTCTGGCAGTTCCAAAGTAACACAAATCATTGTAACATGCTGGGGCCTGGCTCATGCCTATCGAGCTGCCATTGATACTGCTGTCAACTTAGTGACAGACCCTGCGGCCACTCCAAACCCTGTGACAGATCCAACGGCCACTGTGACCCCTACGGTGGATTCTGCAGCCGCTCCAGTCCCAGCTCCTGCAGCCGCTCCAGTCCCAGCTCCTGCAGCCGCTCCAGTCCCAGCTCCTGCAGCTGCTCCAGTCCCAGTTCCTGCAGTCGCTCCAGTTCCAGCTCCGGCCGCTACTCCAGTCCCAGTTCCTGCAACTGCTCCAGCTCCAGCTCCTGAAGCCGCTCCAGCTCCAGCTCCTGCAGCTGCTCCAGTCCCAGTTCCTGCAGTCGCTCCAGTTCCAGCTCCGGCCGCTACTCCAGTCCCAGTTCCTGCAACTGCTCCAGTCCCAGCTTCTGAAGCCGCTCCAGCTCCAGCTCCTGAAGCCGCTCCAGCTCCAGCTCCTACTGCTGCTCCAGTCCCAGCTCCTGCAACTGCTCCAGCTCCAGCTCCAGCTCCTGTAGCCGCTACAGCTCCGGTTCCTGCAACTGCTCCAGCTCCTGTAGCCGCTCCAGCTCCTGTGGCCGTGTCAGAGAAACGAGCTGTAGCAGTGCAAGTTGACCCTGCAGAGGGCATTCCAACCCCTGTGGCAGACCCTGTAACAAAGTCAGAGAAACGAGCAGTAGCAGTGCAAGCTGCCCCTGTAGAGAAGGTGAAAATATGGTACAGAAATTCAAGTCGTTTAGAACGCAGAGAGTCTTCTGCCAATCCAGGTAAGGCTTCTGCCAAAACTAAGTATAGAGATGACGAAGATGATGACGACGCTGGGCCGTCAAGGATTCAGGAGGAGGAAGATGAGGATGCCGAAAGAGCAACAGTAACTACCCGAAGCCTAAACGAGCGCGAGCTACGAGATGTGCGAAAAGATTTTGGTCGCTGTATAGGTGAGCAGCTTGTCACCTGGCTGCTCCGGTGCTGGGACTCTGGAGCCAATTGTGTGGAATTAGACGGCAGGGAAGCCAAGCGGCTGGGATCCCTTGCTCGAGACGCCGGCATTGACAAAGCAATTGCAGATGGAGCACGACCCACCAGCCTCTGGAGGCGTCTCCTCTCAGCTGTGAGGGAAAGGTATCCCTTCAAGGAAGATATTTTATGTCTACCAGGCAAGTGGACCACTATGGAGAAGGGAATCCAGTACCTGAGGGAATTAGCCGTACGGGAAGTGATTTATGAGGATCCAGACCTCAAACAAACATCCACAGATCCAGATGAAGTCAAGTGTACACGACCCATGTGGCGGAAGTTTGTACGGAGTGCACCATCATCATATGCCAGCTCATTGGCAATAATGGCCTGGAAAGAGGATGAGGAACCCACAGTGGGTGAAGCGGCTAAACAACTCCGGCAGTACGAAGAAAGTCTCTCCTCTTCCTTACAGGCCTGCGTCTCAGCTGTGGAGAAACTTTCTGAAAAGGTTCACCAACTTGAAGAGAATCTATTGTCCTCCCCACCTGAACCAACCAGTGCCCACCGACCAAAGGAGAACACTTGGGAGAAACTTTCTGAAAAGGTTCACCAACTTGAAGAGAATCTATTGTCCTCCCCACCTGAACCAACCAGTGCCCACCGACCAAAGGAGAACACTTGGGAGAAACTTTCTGAAAAGGTTCACCAACTTGAAGAGAGATTATTCTCCTTCGCACCTGTACAAAGCAGTGTCTCAGCTGTCAGGGGTAGGCGTTCACCCACACAAGGAAGACGATATGGTGGGTACTCACCCCGTGCCACCCTGTGGTTTTACTTATGAGACCATGGAGAGGACATGAGAAAGTGGGATGGAAAATCTACCGCGACCCTAGAGGCACGGGTACGTGAGTTGCAAAAGAAAACAATCAGGAAAAAGGGATTCTCCGAAAAGTTTGCTGCTCCAACTTCCAGCAGACAGTCCTCCTTCAAACACAGAAACGAGGAAGATTCTGACCAGGATTAGGGGGGCCCTGCCTCCAGCCAGGGGGAGGAAAGGGACAATCGAGTTTATTGGACTGTGTGGATTCGATGGCCTGGCACATCACGCGCACAGAAGTATAAGGCTTTAGTAGACACCGGTGCACAATGTACTATAATGCCATCGAGCTATAAAGGACCAGAGCCCATCTATATTTGTGGAGTGACAGGGGGATCTCAGCAGTTGACTGTATTGGAGGCTGAAGTGAGTCTGACTGGGAATGAGTGGGAAAAGCACCGCATTGTGACTGGTCCGGATGCTCCATGTATCCTTGGCATAGACTATCTTAGAAGAGGATACTGCAAGGACCCAAAAGGGTTCCGGTGGGCTTTTGGTATTGCTGCCTTAGAGACAGAGGGCATTAAACAATTATCTACCTTGCCTGGTCTCTCAGAGGACCCCTCTGTTGTGGGGTTGCTGAGGGTCGAAGAACAGCAAGTGCCAATTGCTACCACAACTGTGCACCGGCGGCAATATCGCACCAACCGAGACTCCCTGATTCCCATCCATAAGCTAATTCGTCAATTGGAGAGCCAAGGAGTGATCAGCAAGACTCATTCACCTTTCAATAGTCCCATATGGCCAGTGCGAAAGTCTAATGGCGAGTGGAGACTAACAGTGGACTATCGCGGTTTGAACGAAGTCACGCCACCACTGAGTGCTGCAGTGCCGGACATGCTGGAACTTCAGTACGAACTTGAATCGAAGGCAGCCAAGTGGTACGCCACAATTGATATCGCTAATGCATTTTTCTCCATCCCTCTAGCAGCAGAGTGCAGGCCACAATTTGCCTTCACTTGGAGGGGAGTCCAATATACTTGGAATAGGCTGCCCCAGGGGTGGAAACACAGCCCTACCATTTGCCATGGGCTGATCCAGTCTGCACTAGAGCAGGGGGAAGCTCCTGAACACCTGCAGTACATCGATGACATTATTGTGTGGGGTGACACAGCAGAGGAAGTTTTCGAGAAAGGGAAGAAAATAGTCCAAATCCTTCTGAAAGCCGGTTTTGCCATAAAACAAAATAAAGTCAAAGGACCTGCACGGGAGATCCAGTTTTTAGGAATAAAATGGCAAGATGGACGTCGCCAAATCCCAATGGATGTGATCAACAAAATAACAGCTATGTCTCCACCAACTAACAAAAAAGAAACACAGACTTTCCTAGGTGTTGTGGGGTTTTGGAGAATGCACATCCCAAATTACAGTCTGATTGTAAACCCACTCTACCAAGTAACTCGCAAGAAGAATGAGTTTGAATGGGGCCCTGAACAACGACAAGCCTTTGAACAAATCAAGCAGGAAATAGTCCATGCAGTAGCCCTTGGGCCAGTTCGAACAGGACCAGATGTAAAGAATGTGCTCTACACTGCAGCCGGGGAGAACGGCCCCACCTGGAGCCTCTGGCAGAAAGAACCTGGGGAAACTCGAGGTCGGCCTCTGGGGTTTTGGAGTCGGGGATACAGAGGATCTGAGGCCCGCTATACTCCAACTGAAAAGGAGATATTGGCAGCATATGAAGGAGTTCGATCTGCTTCGGAGGTGGTCGGTACTGAAGCGCAGCTCCTCCTAGCACCCCGATTACCGGTACTAGGCTGGATGTTCAAGGGAAGGGTCCCCTCTACGCATCATGCAACTGATGCTACATGGAGCAAGTGGGTTGCACTGATTACTCAGCGGGCTCAAATAGGAAACCCCAGTCGCCCAGGAATATTGGAAGTGATCATGGACTGGCCAGAAGGCAAATACTTTGGGATATCATCAGAGGAGGAGGTGGGTCGTGCTGAAGAAGCCCCACTGTACAACCAGTTGCCAGAGAATGAAAAGAAATATGCCCTGTTCACTGATGGATCCTGTCGTATTGTGGGGAAGCATCGGAGATGGAAGGCTGCTGTATGGAGTCCTACGCGACGAGTTGCAGAAGCTGCTGAGGGAGAAGGTGAATCGAGTCAGTTTGCAGAAGTGAAAGCCATTCAGCTGGCTTTAGACATTGCTGAACGAGAAAAATGGCCAGTTCTCTATCTCTACACCGATTCATGGATGGTAGCAAATGCCCTGTGGGGATGGTTACAGCAATGGAAGCAAAACAACTGGCAGTGTAGGGGCAAACCTATCTGGGCTGCTGCATTGTGGCAAGATATTGCTGCTCGGGTAGAGAACCTGGCTGTGAAAGTACGCCACGTAGATGCTCATGTGCCCAAGAATCGGGCTACTGAAGAACATCAAAACAACCAGCAGGTGGATCAGGCTGCTAAGATTGAAGTAGCTCAGGTGGACCTGGATTGGCAGCATAAAGGTGAATTATTTATAGCCCGATGGGCCCATGACACCTCAGGCCATCAAGGTAGAGATGCAACATACAGATGGGCTCGTGATCGAGGGGTGGACTTGACCATGGACGCTATAGCACAGGTTATTCATGACTGTGAAACATGTGCTGCAATCAAGCAAGCCAAACGGTCAAAGCCTCTTTGGTATGGAGGACGATGGCTGAAATATAAATATGGAGAGGCCTGGCAGATTGATTACATCACACTCCCTCAAACTCGCAATGGCAAGCGCCACGTACTTACAATGGTGGAAGCAACCACCGGATGGCTGGAAACATATCCTGTGCCTCATGCTACCGCCCGGAACACCATCCTGGGCCTTGAAAAGCAAGTCCTATGGCGACATGGCACCCCAGAAAGAATAGAATCAGACAATGGGACTCACTTCCGAAACAACCTTATAGACACTTGGGCCAAAGAACATGGTATTGAATGGGTGTATCACATCCCCTATCATGCACCAGCCTCCGGGAAAGTTGAACGATACAATGGCCTGTTAAAGACTACATTGAAAGCAATGGGCGCTGGGACGTTCAAAAACTGGGATACGCATTTGGCAAAGGCCACCTGGTTAGTCAATACTAGGGGATCTACCAACCGAGCTGGACCTGCCCAATCCAACCTGTTACGTACTGTAGATGGGGATAAAGTTCCTGTAGTGCATGTAAAAAATATGCTGGGTAAAACAGTCTGGGCTACTCCTGCCTCAGGAAAAGGCAAACCTATTCGTGGAATTGTTTTCGCTCAGGGACCTGGATATACTTGGTGGGTGATGCAAAAGAACGGAGAGGTCCGGTGTGTACCTCAAGGAGATTTAATACTGGGTGAGAATAGCCCATGAACTGAATTGCACCATGTTAAATAGTATATTATACTGTATGTTATCAGGCGCCCAACGTGGGGCTCGAACCCACGACCCTGGGATTAAGAGTCCCATGCTCTACCGACTGAGCTAACAATGGAACTAATAGAAAAATATAAGTTTTACTTACTGGTTCAGTAAATTTTGTTACATTCCACATGACTTTCTTGATGCCGGAATAACCTTCTTCCTAGTGGTCATTCAAAACTGGGAAAAAAATAGTCTACCAAGTCGGGGTTTTTTTGATTTGATAATAAATCTGCAGACTGTTAAGTCATCAAGCACTTCAAGACTGTTTGAAATAATCTCTACGTTAATATAAAAGGAGTACTGCAATCTTCTGCTCAGGAAGAAAATCACGGAAAATGTCAACTTTGATTTTAGATGTTGAATTTGTTGCAGTGAGATCTTCCTCATCGCACGATTCTATTTGGATTTAAACCATATTATCTATGGAGAGACCAAGATTAGGACAAGAACAGCACAGAGTTCAGCATGAAGCCAATCAGGAGCTCACGTTTGTATTCTTTGTATTCAACTTTATCCTTCTCTTGCTGGAAGGACCTGCTTTTTGAGTCTCCTTCTCTTCACTAGGAGCATGTTCCCTCTTGCTTTGGTAATGCTCTTTCTCAGTGGTTTTAGTCTTGTCCTTTGTATCTTGGCATCTCTCTGTAACAGCTGAGGAGGAAAGGTTTTTAGAGCTACATTCAGTGTCAGACTCGAGAGAGGAAGTATGCCGCAATTTCTCACCAGGCTCACAAGACTCTTTGCCGTACAAAACGGTTTCTTTTGAAATGAGGTCACGTTCTTTTGATCTTCTTGCTTTCTCCTTGTCTCCACCGTCATCACATTGGTACGATGCGAGGTATTCATCATTCCCAGGAGATTTTGGAGGGTCCACGACACTGCACAAAATAAAATCACATTTCTCACTTCTGCTGAAGGACGTGAATATTAAGAGTAAAACCTTCCAACGTCAAACAAACAAACAAAAACCTCTGGACTACAGGAACCCTCGCAAAGATATGCCATTTAGAAACCTCTCCTGTGATTAGGACACCTTCTTCAGCTCCCAGAGAAAGTGCTTTTTCCCCTCTTGCTTCTGAAGCCATTGCACTAAAAAAGCAAACGCATCTGTCTCCCTCCACCCCTGCTGCTCTGAATAAGAGCCAGAATATTCAAAGCCACTCTATTTGTTCTCCCCACATAGCCGAAAAAACACCAGTTGAAAGAGTTTTCTACCTCTCTCCACGAATTTACATTCACATATCCTATGACTGCAAAAATAGAAGGCGGGGCTCAGGAGGAACAGCCAGTGCTGGAAATGAAAAAAAGCAGCCTGTTTCTTCAGAGTCTTAAGCCTATGCTACTAGGAACAAAACAAAACAAAACAAAACAAGAGGAGAGGAGAACAACAGCGGGAAATTTACCTATTCTCCAGGTGTTCAATTGCAAAGCCTCCTCTGGAGGATCAACAGTTGTGAATTCAGTGTGCTTAGGAGAAATCAGATCTACATCTGAACCACAACTATTTCAGTAGTATCACGAACTTCTGTTACTCTGAAGAAGCAGTCAGCACCGTTTCTATGTTAGGAAAGAGCTGAACAGAGTCTGTTATTCACATCAAGTAGTCAGGCAGGTTTCTTCTTCTTCAGGCTGGGTTTCACTAGAACATTACTAGCCTGTAAGCCTCATGGCATCACCTTCCATCTTGACTGCTGAACCTCCTTGCTCCCTACTATCTTCTTTGCCAAGATACAGCTGTCCACATTTACTTTTCCTACTTGGCTGGACTGAATTTAAGAAGGTGTCTTGCATCTAAGAAAGGGAACAAAAGCTGCTGCCCAGCAGCGTCTGGCTCAGGGAGGAGTGAGAAAGCTCTGTGCAGCCCCCAAGGTCCGTGCAGCAGGAGGCAGGAGGTGCTCCAGGCTCACAGCAGCAGTTCCCCTGCGGCCTGTGCAGGGAGAGGCCCCTGGTGGAGCAGGCTGTCCCCCTGCAGCCCATGGGTCCCCCGTGGAGCAGATCTCCACGCTGCAGCCCCCCTGTGGCTGGAGGAGCCCCCGGTGGAGCAGGTGGCTGTGGCCTGGAGGAGGCCGCGGCCTGTGGAGAGCCCCCGCAGGAGCAGGCCCCGGGCTGGACTGGAACAGGCTGTGCTGAGCCTGCTTTGCCCGTGACGCTCCTTGTGGAGTGATCTCCCTGTCCTTCTGGCAGCCCTTGAGCCCTTGCCAGCCTCTTTTCTCCCCTTGGCGTTGGAGGAGGGGCAGGGAGAGAGCGCTTGTGCTGGAGCTCAGCTGCCCAGCTGAGGAAAACCACCACGGCTCTGTCTTGCCGCTGCTGCAGCACGCTGGTAGCAGCCAGCACCGTCTGTTCTTCGAGCCTCAGCAAGCCCACAGCATCTTCCCAGAAGGGATCCCTTTCCTTCACGCCTGACAGGCGCCGCCTCTAGAGGCTGAGGGCTTGTGCCCCGTTTGCAAGCGCTTTCTCAGTGCCCCCTTCCCCAGAGAAGGATCCCAGCTGCTTGGCTTCCCTGCCCTCTGCTGCCAGGCTCCCGCAGCTGCTATCCCAGCAGCGCAGCAGCCAGCTGACAATGTGCTCGCCTGGAGGACAGCTGCAATCTTGTCCCATGGCTCGCAGGTCGCCCAGGGATGGGGATCACCTGCTTCCAGCTGCTTTTCTCTCTGCTCTCCTTTCCAACAGCCTCCTGTGCCCTGGGATGGCCCTACCTTGGGGTAGGCTGCCTCGCCTTCCTCTTGCTCCTTCCCCTTCTTGGGAGGACTTTCTGCCCTGCCGAAATCAGTAAAGAATTTCTTCCTAACATATATCAGAAATCTAACTTTTCAGTGTAAAGCTATTAGTCCATGTCCTGTCACTCCAGGCCCTCATAAAGACCCCCTCCCCAGCTTTCCTATAGGTTGCCTTTAAGTACAGGAAGGCTCTCAGCCTGGCACACAGTAAAACTGGTGGCAGATCCTTCACTATATTATTTGAATTTCACGTAAATAGAACAGACTATCAACTTACTTAGGAGAAGTAATACAATTTCAGAACTATTCAAAACCAAAGGCATTCCAAACTAAGTTTAAGTTCAGAGGAAATCCAAAGAAAAAACTAATTTTGAAACTAATAATCAGAGACCATAATCTTCTTCGAATGATAGATTTTCCTCCTGTACTGGGTAATTTTGGTCTGTCTTTAATGATCATCCAGACATGGCTTTGACACCGAGTATCTTGCTTTGCCTCTGCATTAAGTCTTCTTCTCATGTGAGGTAAATGTCCTGCTCTTATGGGATGGGCCTGGGAGACATACGCGCTGTGTCTCATGATGCTTGGATATCATCTTAATTCTGGGTGAAGATGAAAGGTCTCACTGCTTCCTGAACAGGGAAGTGGATGTCTGCAGTTAAGAACCCTCTGTCTAATCTAGAAACATGAAGGAAGGAGTTTGCTGGATTGCAAGTGACAGTGAAGAAAGCCACAGATGACATATCAAACTGATTAAAATGTTATTTAGCTCAGGGCATGGCTAATGATGTGGAGCTGGAATAGTTTGACGACTGTAATTACACTCACTATCACTGTGACTTGTTTATAGGATGGTAATGCCTAAAGGTCCCACTGGAGCCTGAAACAAGGTTGTGCTGGGTGCTGCACGTGCATATCTCAGTAGCGCTTTGATAGCTAGTGATACAAACAGACAAAACAGAGATTGAAAGGAGAAACGGTGGGACAGAGATAAGAAGATCTTCCTGCAGGTCATTTAGGGTATCAGCCAGGCCTTCAGTGCATCCAGCTCTCTAGTGCTCTGCTGGCCCAGTGAGATGAATGGAAAACATTGCAGCCTTGGAAAAATAGTGCTTCTTCTAATTCTTTGGCCAGTTTTGATGATTTAGGACTGCTCTATTTATTTATTTATTTATTTTACTTTCCCCATTTGTGCTGGAGAAGGTGAACTTTTTAAATACCTATTCTGAATTCAAATATCATTTTCATTGTTATGTTTCTGTTTTGTTGGCACTATTCATAATGACTTCTACCCTTCAGTGGAAGCAAAAGCTTATCATACCATAAAACTGATAAAACAAAACATAAAACAAAACCAGGCTTAGAATGAAATTTTTGAGGCTTACAAATGCAAACTTTGAAATCTAAGGAAATGAATAATTGAGTCTGACTAAGCATCTCTGGGACTGGAGTGCAGAGAAGGCAGAGTTAAAATTCAAAATTCAGATGGGAAAAAAGCAATGAGAAAAGGTACATTTCAGAGGTTAAAAACTGCAGAAATAAAGTACGAATGACCCAAAACCTCCTTCACATAGGAAATTAAACAATAATAGTAAATGATACTTAAGCCACAGAAACCAGGGGGAACAAAGAGAACAAATTAGGACAGTTGCATACTCGAGGCAAAAATAGATCAAAAGTTAATGATGTCTCAAATGCTGCAAATCTTATTTCCTGCATCTAACAGCAACAACAATGTGATATTAAGGGCAGTGACAGGATTCCCATTGCAAATGAGGGTAGGGCACTAGGCACAACATCATCTGAGGTGAAATAAAAATCTACAGTGATTCAAGTGAAAAATGACAAGCTGATATCTACCTAGCCTATTAACAGCATTGGCACACAGAACAACAACTCAAGTAGGAAAAATACATCACAATTGTGCAAATCAGGGATAGTCCCCAGAATGGGAGAGTAACAAATATACTTCTGTCCAGGAGAATGTAAAGAGTGATCCAGACAAGTACAGGCCTGTTAGTTTGACATCAACGCTGGGCAAAGTTTTGTAGCAAGAAGAGATAAGACTAGGGAAGTAGCGGGTAATGTGGAATTTACAAGATAATTTATTAAAGCTAATTTGTTTCCAGAGAATTTAGTAGCTTGCCTTTGTAGGACCAGTGCTCCCCTACACAGGGGATGAACTACATCTATTTCACTTTCTGTGAGCTTCTGATACCTTATCTATGGATTTGGGCTTTGGGGCTGCAAGTGAATCAAGGGAGTTTGCAATTGTTCACACTGTTCGAAGAGGGAATTAGCAGCAAAGGAGAGGTTACCTGTAGTGATTCTCAGAGACAGTTCTGAAACTGCAGCTGCTAAGGAGGCAAAGACTCATGGAGAAATGTAGGCTGGAAGGGAGCTCTGAAAACCCAACCTCCTATTCAGAGCAGAGATGACTTCAAATTTAGGTATGTTCAGTATGGACGTGGTGGCCGAAGACTAAAAATTACATATGAGCTTTGAGATTTCCAGGTGACATAAAGTTGGGAAGTACTACTGAGCCTGACAGAAGGATATCCCTTGTGATTGAAATGGTTCAGGTGAAGTGACATTTGATAATACAAAGCAGAGCCAGGCTCAGAGATTCTCAACAAAGGGTGTTTTTTTTTTTTTTTTTTTTTTTTTTTTTTTTTTTGTCATGTTTGCTATATGGCAGTCAGGAGTTTAAAACAAACAATAAAACAACAAAACCCCATGTTCATGCACTGTTAACGGAAGAACTGAAAAAGTTAAGTGGTTATATGGTATGTATGGCTATTCTTTTTTTTTTTTTTTTTTTTTTCTCCAGTATAAATATACCTGACAGGGCAGCCCTGCCACACATTTAAGACATGAGGCAAAATTCTGCCACTTGTATTCACATTGAACTTAGGAGGAAGTGTTCACAAGACAGAAGGAACAAGTTGCCTATTGTGTGGAAGGGAATTAAAGGACATCATTCTGCTCAGCCAGATGCCAGCTGAGAGAAAAATATGATGTCTCTGTGAAAATGCATTTCTTGAGTAAATATCAAGGAGAATTAGGAAATGTGTAAGTTGGGAGATACATCTGAAATGATGATTGCAGTTGGCTTACGAGGAACTTTGGACAGGAAATTGGTAGAAACTTCCCATTTTAAGAATAAAGTGCACCATAGATATGAAGTCAGCATTCACCTAAAGAGTAGAGGCCAACTCAAAGCCCCCACAACAAAGCAGTGGACATACCAGAACACTAACATGTTGTGGTCTAGAGTCACACAGATATACATAAGTTTACTATACCTAAACATCTGAGGGGTTCCTTTGAGAGGCGGAGGGCTTGTGCCCCATTTCCATTTCCACTCTCAGTGTCCCCTGCCTCAGAGAAGGATCCCAGCTGCTTGGCTTCCCTGGCCTCTGATGCCAGGCTACCAGAGCAGGTATCCCAGCATCGCAGCAAACAGGTGACAATTTGAGTGCCACAGCAGTCCTCATTGCGAGCTGGACGCTCAGGGCACTTGTGGCCACCCACCTTTGTGAGCTCCAAGGCTGACAGTGACTCTCTGCTGAGCTACCACGGCTCTCGGCTGTCCCAGTGACAGAGCTTTCGGCGCTAAGCTGACTGCCAGGAGAAAAGGCTGCCGTGAAATGGCTGCTCCACAATGCCAGGAGCAAGGTCTGCTGGGCTGGGGGTTCGCAGGGGAGCTCGGCCTTGGGCCTGGCAACTGCGCCTGGAAGCCAGGGACGGCCTTGGTGTGCAGCTGGACACCTGGGCCTGAGAAAGCAAGGTCTCTTTCCAGACACTTGGCACCATCGTCACCCAGTGGCTGTCTCAGGGGGATGAGACAAATGCACAGCATCTCTTGCTGCCCTGCAGTGCTGCTGTCCTACGCCCTTGGGGGTCTCCGGGATAGAAAAAGGGACGGATTTTGACCCAAAACCCAGCTCCTTTCTATCAAATGCATCACGTCCTCCTGTCTTTCTTGTATTTGGCTATGACTTTAGCAATCCCTGCAATCCCTGCAGCTGTGTCCCCTGCCAGCTTCTTGTGTGCCCCAAGCATCCTCGCTTGCAGGGCAGTAGAAGATGCAGATAAGGCCTTGCCTTAGTGGAAGCACTGCCCTGCAGGAGCTCCAACATCCCTCTCAGCAGCACACTGTAGCCCCCAAATGCCCACGAAACGGCACATTTCAGCTACTGGGAAGGAAATGAGCTTGCTCAAGGTGAGCTACCCGCTCAAGGCCCTGCTCTTTGGCCCAGGTGTCTCTGAGGCAGTATTGGAAATGAGTTCTGTTGTGAACATAAGAACATAACATAACATAAGAACATAAAATAACATAACATAGAAAAAATGTATAATAACATAACGTACCATAAGAACATGAAACAAGAACAACTATCATCATGTGGTCTGCTAAGATCTAGGTGAAAGCAGAAATCCAGCAATGCTGTGTTTCCTACTCCTCTAAACCAATTCAGTTGACAACTATGAATGCTTCCAGCTGGAAAAAAATGGAAGAATGAAGTGGAGGACTCCTTGCCATCACTGTGTTTCTGGAGCACACCTCTACCTCTCCGCCCAACAAGGGCTTCTTCTTGGGAGAGAATTGCAGAACATGAAAAAACATGACCAAAGCCAGAGGACCCATCTCCACAACAGCACGATAAATATAAAAGACATCTCTAGATGCAGGCCCCAGAGCTCCAATTCACTATGTCCCGCTATTGGAAGCTATTTTTTATGCTTTGTTTTTAAGGCCGCTGGCTGCCTCCTCCCTTATGCTCCCCATTGTCCCTGTTGTCCTGTCTTTCTCCTGCATTGCTTCCTTTCCTTGGTGGACCTTGCTGAGCTCTTTGATGTTGTGTTGTTGTAGTGGGTTTACGTGGCAAGGTTTTGGTAGCAGGGGGCCATAGGGGTGGTTTTTGTGAGAAGGATCTAGAAGCTGCCCCATGTTTGGGAAGGGCCCCATTGTTTTCCAGATCCGAGCCAATAAGCGATTTTGTTTTGCGCCTCTGTGAGAGCATATTTAAGACAGGGAAAAAAACGCTGCGCCACACAGCAGCCGGGAGAGTGAAGGGAGTGAGGAACAGCCTTGCACCAAGGTCAGTGTAGAAGGAGGGGGAGAGGTGCTCCAGGCGCCGGAGCAGAAGTCCCCTGCGGCCTGTGGTGAGGACCATGGTGAAGCAGGATGTCCCCCTGCAGCCCATGGAGTACCATGGTGGAGCAGGGTTCCACGCTGCAGCCCGTGGAGGAGACCACGGTGGAGCAGGTGGCCCTGCACCGACGGAGGCTGCCGCCTGTGGAAGACCCCTGCCGGAGCAGATTCTGGGCCGGACCTGTAGCCCGTGGAGAGGAGCCCACGCAGGAGCAGGTGATCTGGCAGGAGCTGCTGCCCGTAGGGGAGCCAGGTTGGAGCAGTTTTCTCCTGAGGGATGGACCCCGTGGTACAGACCCATATCTGGAGCAGTTCTGGAAGAGCTGCTGCCTGTGGGAAGCCCACGCCGGATCAGTTCATCAAGGACTGCATCCCGTGGGTGGGACCCCACAGCGCAGGGGACGAGAGTGACCGAGAAGGAGCGGCAGAGAAGAAGTGCTGTAGACTGACCATAACCCCCATTCCCCCGTTCCCCTGCGCCGCTCGGGGGGAGGAGGTGGAAGAGGGTGGATGGGGGGGAAGGTGCTTTTGGTTTCTTTCCTTTGTTTCTCACTTCTCTAACTTGTTAGTAATAAGCAATAAATCTTACTATCTCCTTATGCTGAGTCTGTTTTGCCTGTCACTATAATTACTGAGTGATTTTCTCGTCCTTATCTCAACCCTTGAGCCCTTTTCACATATTTTCTCCCCATTCCTCTTTGAGGAGGGGGAGTGAGAGAGCGGCTGTGGTGGAGCTCGGCTGCCCACTCGAGCGGAACCACGACAGGCACCCAAGTGTTTTGCCACAGCTGATACCAGTAATGCATTTTTCTCCATCCGTTTGCCAGCAGAGTGAAGGCCAAAGCCTGCTTGAAAACTGGAACGAACTGCCCCAGGGCAGGAAACACAGACCTACCTTTTGCCATGGACTGATCCAGACTGCCCTGGAAGAGGAGGAAGCTCCTGAGCACCTGCACTACATCGATGGCATAACTGGGTGGGGTGACACAGCAGAGGGAGTATTTGAGAAAGGGAAGAAAATACTCCAACTTCCGCTGAAAGCTGATTTTGCACTAAAAGAAATTAAGGTCAAGGGACGTGCACAAGAGATCCCGATGCCGGCTGGCCAGAGTCAGTGGGACCAAAGCTCAGGGATAGGTTGAGCATCAGTGAGGGGCTTCTCAGGAATTGCATGGTGCAACACTTGCCTTGTACATATTATTATTGCTATTGTTATTGCTATTGTCATTGTTATTGTTAACATTAATTTCTATTTTATCTTCCTTTTCTGTATTTTCAAATTTTAAATCATTCATTATTGTCTGTACCCTGGTACTTAGTGAAACAAATCCACTTTATGTACACTTCAGTGTCACCTTCACACAGCCTTTGTCTCCTTGTTCTCACTGCCTCCAGGGTTCTGCTCTAACGAGCTCCAAGGGAGGCTGTGTCAGTGCTGGCCCTCAGGGGGACACTGCAGGAAACTTGCCTCTGACTTGGACTTCTGGAGAGATGTCTTCAATTGTCTCGGAGTGCCTGAGGTTCCTGGGCTCACCAGCAAAGCCCCCAGAGGGGTGATTGCAGTGCCTTGGGCTAGGTCTGTGCTGCTGAGCTGGGCCGGGCTCCTGGGCTCAAGGGGAGAATGTGGCAAGAGGGCCGTGGTGCAGAGAGACAGCTGTGCCCAGGAGCAGCTCCTCTGCACAGCGCAGCAGGAAAGAGACACAGAAGCACAGACATAGAGAGAAGGAGAGAGCGGCTGAAGGCAGTTGGCAGTGGGAGGATGCTGAGAGCTGCCTGCAGGAGAAACCTGCACAGCCCTTGACAAGGTAAGGGTCTGGCTGCAGGGCCATGCAGCTGCAGATCCTGGAAGGGTCTCCTGCTGGGTCTTGTTTCTGGGAGGGCAGTGGGCAATGCAGTAGGCTTTGAGAGTCCTGCTGGGTTGCGGTGCGAAGTGAGGAAGTCTGCCAGAAGCCCCTTGGAGTGCCCTTAGGCAGGTGCCCCTGGGCAGCCATGAGCAGAGTGGCCAAGCCTCCCCCAGACCCTGCAGGGGGTGCAGCTGGGATATGGGACACTCCAGCTTTCAGATATCCATCTCTGTTCATGGGGCATCCTCCTGGGCTGCAGGCTGCTCTCCAGCAGGATGCAGCTCTCCTGTGGCATCCTTGTGTTATCCAGGTGCCCCAAGGAGAAGACACCTCCATGCTAACACCATGGCCTTGCGTCTTGATGGCTGTCTGTGGGAAGCTGCAATGAGGTGCAATAAGGGCAATGACCTCTACACCTCTTGCTAGGAGGGAAGAGCTGAGAAGTTGCTCACAACGCACAGACAAGGTGAGGTTTCTATCCATCTGCACTTGGACTGGGGGTTCTCTGCTCTCAGCTGTCTGCTGTTTCTTCTCAGGGAAACACTTGAGTGTGGTGGTCCTGCAGCTCACAGAGGGCTGACACAAGGCAGGTGAGAATAGCAGTGTTCAACAGTGGCATCTGAATCCCTGTTCTGCCTTGAGATGCATTGTTTGAAACAGCACTGCGAATTCCAATGTCCTGAACTAGAGTTTTCCCCATATCGCTGCTTCCCCCTGATGAACAGCAGGAAGGACTCCTCTGCAAGCTCAAGTAAGGGAGGTGTGGAAAGATTCTCCGGCAAAGAGAGGCTCAGGCTGGGGGGTGCTCCAAAACTTGCAATAGGTTTTCCTCAGAGAAGCCTCCTCTAACTTTGTTCTGTCTTCTCTCTTCAACAGACAACTGTGTTCAATGTCAGAGAATGCCCAACATCAGCTCTGTGAGCGAGTTCCTCCTGCTGGCATTCGCAGACACGCGTGAGCTGCAGCTCCTGCACTTCGCGCTCTTCCTGGGCATCTACCTGGCTGCCCTCCTGGGCAACGGCCTCATCCTCAGCGCCGTAGCCTGCGACCACCGCCTGCACACCCCCATGTACTTCTTCCTCCTCAACCTCGCCCTCCTTGACCTGGGCTGCATCTCCACCACTCTGCCCAAAGCCATGGCCAATGCCCTCTGGGACAACAGGGCCATCTCCTATGAAGCATGTGCTGCCCAACTCTTTTTCGTTGCTTTCTTGTTTGTAGCAGAGTATTCCCTTCTCACCATCATGGCCTATGACCGCTACGTTGCCATCTGCAAGCCCCTGCACTACGGGAGCCTCCTGGGCACCAGAGCTTGTGCCCAGATGGCAGCAGCTGCCTGGGGCAGTGGCCTTTTCAGTGCTGTCTTGCACACGGCCACTACATTTTCCCTGCCCCTCTGTCGAGGCAATGTTGTGGACCAGTTCTTCTGTGAAATCCCCCAGATCCTCAAGCTCTCCTGCTCACATGCCTACCTCAGGGAAGTTGGGGCACTTGTGTTTAGTGTTTCTTTAGTCCTTTGTTGTTTTGTTTTCATTGTGGTGTCCTATGTGCAGATCTTCAGGGCAGTGCTGAGGATGCCCTCTGAGCAGGGACGACACAAAGCTTTTTCCACGTGCCTCCCTCACCTTGCTGTGGTCTCCCTGTTTGTTAGCACAGCTACAGTTGCCTACCTGAAGCCCCCTTCTATCTCCTCTCGTTCCCTGGACCTGGTGGTGGCAGTTCTGTACTCAGTGGTGCCACCAGCAGTGAATCCTCTCATCTATAGCATTAGGAACCAGGAGCTCAAGAATGCTTTGATTAAAACTGTTTTTATACATGCTTCTTAAGCATCAGTGTTGTGGTCATTATTACTACTGTCATAATACATAATGGTAAATAAAAACATTAATTGGACTGATAAGTTATTTGGGAAACTGACAGGACAATTTTTATTATTATGCTTTAACAATTTTTTCAAAATAATTTTTATTTGAATAATGGAATTTTTAACCTGAAGTATGTTAATTTATTTACTTTAACACAGTCATCTCATGTACCTGTAGAGCTAGGTTTCCTCTGTGAATAAAGACAATAAGGAAGGCATCTGAAATACATTCAGAATGGCACTGGTCAGAGGTCCCGTGTCAACTGGAGCTGGGGGAGCAGCCCCAGCACGCAGGAGGGGCTCAGGGCCAAGAACCCAGCTGACACATGCAGGAGCAGCCCCAGTGGCCCTCGGGGCTGCCCCTCACTGCCCGCTGGGCTCTGCCTCTCTGCTGCCTTCGGGCTGGGGCTGCTGCTTCCCTGGAGCCATGGCCATGGCCAGCAGCAGGACATGGCCTTGTCACTGTTGTTCTCTTTTGACTTCTGCGTTCTTCTCTTGTACTCTTGCATTTGACTAAGTCTTGAGATTCCATGTATATTGCTGACAGTCTTTCTTTGCACAGCTCTTCCAAAGCTGGTGCTAGGAATATACCCAAGGAACTGCTGCATGAACGGGCCCCGTACTTCTCTGGGCTTCACCGTGGATCAGAATTTCAGTGTAGTGCTGGACTGGGAACTCCCTTCTTGGATAGCCATGGTCAGCAATCAATAATTGGCCTTGACTGCCCAGGGAGTATCCTGAAGTTGCTGAGTCTGATGGCAAATGGCAACCTGGAGAGGAATGTGGAGCTGCTCTGTGGCTGGGCCAGGCCTCTTGTGCTGGCCTGGGGAGCGGGGCTGGCCCTGCGGGGCACAGGCACTGTGTGCTGGGGATCTCCCAGGCAAGAAAGCAGGGCTCCTGAAGCTTCACGGACCTCCATTTCCTGAGCTGGCCCCAGTGTGGGGGCTGCTGGGGAGGCCCAGAGCCGCCTTTGTGCCAGCAGCTGCGGTGCCTTGCGAGGGGCTGGGGCTGTGGGGGCCGTGCCCAGAGCCCTGCAGCAGCCTGCGGTGGGCACTGCCCTGGGGCCAGCACAGCCTGTGCTGCTGGACTGGGGAGAGGGCAGGGAGGTGGGAAGAGGTGGGCAGGGGCTGGGCTGGGCTGGGCAGTGCCCGGCAGAGGGCAACAGCAGCGTCAGGGAGTGGTGGCAGCGTGCAGGGGAGGGCTCCCAGCAGGGCTTGGTGCTGCAGAGCCAGGGCTGCACGAAGGGAGCCCAGAGCTGCAGGGGAAGGGTAGAGGAGGCCACTCTGGGCCCTTGCTGCTCTGGGCAGAGCCGGAAGAGGGCCCAGGGCATTCGTCCCCTCCCCACAGCATGCCAGGACCCACAGGGCCGTCATGATAGCCCAGGGCCAGGCTGTGCCCCGCGGCCAGGCTGTGCCCCTGGCTTTGGCTCTGCTGGCAGGAGCGCTCTTGGCATGCGCTTCCTGGCCTCCCCTCGCCTGCGCACAGCTGCTGCCCACTCCGGCTGCTGCCACAAACGTGTCCACACCAGCAGCACCACCCCTTGAGCTGCTTCTGCTGGCCTCCTCCAGCTCACTGCCTTGACTCCTTGTCTCTGCTGGGCCCCACCTTCCACACCTAAATGTGTCCCTTGGCTGTCAGCTCCCTTTCCCCTGCTTTGTGGGAATACTAAGCCAGCGCGGACAGGTTACCATTAGGTGCGGTGGTGCTTGTGTAATTCACATTGGTGATAGCAAAAATGCCAGTTCCTTCAGCAGTGATGCACATCCTTCTTCATGTTAGGCCAAACTCAACATCCTTCTCTCTGCTTTTCTTCATGGATGAACTGGATTAGGTCTCCTTAATTATTCTGAGGCACAATGCAATGCTTTTTGCCTTCTGCTGCTCCAGCACAATATGTGTGACTTTCCCTTACTCTGCACATTGACCTGATGGGTCATTTCACATGTTTAGCTTTCAAACCTTAGTTGGAGGGCCATTTGCAAAGTGGGGCAAGCTGATGTGTTCTGCCTCAGCCATTTGAAGCATGCTATACTTGAGTTTTTCAGCCTGAGTTTGCTAAAGGTGACCCAGGAAGGTCATCAACAGATGTTCAAGTGTCTAGTTTAAGTAAGGGAGAGTATCTCAGGTTTCCAGTGGCCATTTCAGATCTAGGTCAATCCCAGGACCCCACTGAAGAAGAGGTTTGTCTTTGAAGGGGTGTTGCTGTGCTGGACTGGGCTGCAGTTACAGGGACAAAGACCACTGCTGGCAGTGGAGGTGCCCTGGGAACTCCACCTGGCTCCACCTGATTTTCCCAAAGGGTTCCTGCCTCCTGCAGGTCTTTTCTGACATCTGCCAGTCCAAGAAAGTGCCTGAAACACAACGGGGTCACTGGAGGTTTTCCCTGGTTGCTTACGGTCAGAGAGCTGAATGTCTGGACCCAGCTTCCTGTCTGGACCTATGCACTTCCCATCATTCTCCTGGTTTGCCCTCCCCTTTTTCTTAATCATTCAGACCACTCTCACCAATCCAGTTGCTGCTTGGAGTTTCAGTGAGTTCAAGGTCGCCCATCTCTCAGCAGTCTTTCTAATGGTTTCCTTAGTAAGACCCTCATCGATTATCATTGAATTAGTATGGTATGGATTAATATTAACACAATTATCTGAAATTTCCTATTACTCACTGAAAAATACATCATGTACAGTCATCCTTTTGGGAAGGTAAACATCACTGGAGGCAATAAAATTAGGAACTTGAACTGTGTTTTTTTTTTTTTTTAAATTGCAGCATGATTTCCTGTTGTTTGTTTTGAAATAGGAAAGACCCTGGTCTTCCCACCTAAACAGGGCTTCAAAGGTCAAAACCTAGACCAATACCTATAGCAGAATGATGCTCTAAACTGAAACACAACAAAATTCAGCCTTTAAAATGAAGAAAGATTTTTATTAGATGCTCTTTGAAATCTTCCCCCTTAACTACAACATGAAAGCTCTCCAATTAGCTGAACAAGTCTTGAATACTTCAAGAAAATGGTGGGAGAGACATGGCTCCTTAGGAGTTTCTGTGTTTTAATGAGTTCCATTGCATGTTTTGAGAGGAGTACTGAGAGGAGAATGATGCAACTGTGCGAAAAAAACAAACTCAAAAGGAAAAGCTGAAGTGACTTGGAGTATGAATGGGCCCCACTGAGGGCTGTTACTAACAAGGCCTCCCCAGGGACTGCTTAGGGCAGACAATTGGAGGCCATGATTATAGACAGGCAAAGCACTGTGCTGAGAAAGGTCTTTCTTGGATTTGGTGAAGCAGAAGAGCCAAGGCCTGACCCCTGGAACTGTGAGGGGAGATCCTGCATCCCCCTGTCTGGCTCAGGACTTTTCCTGGAGGTCTGAGGAATGTGGTGGGCAGTGTGATGCCATGAGAAGAACACTGGTATGACACCACCCTTCCTCTGCACAGGGTTGCAAGGAAGCAAAGAGGCTACATTGCAATGACTATATGTCATCTTCTTATAAGCTCTAGCCAAAGTGACAGGGCTGTTGGTGCCTTCCATTCTTGCCAGCACTCTCTGCCTTTTCCTCTGCACGTTTTAATATGCTGTCTCAGACTTTGTCCTATTTCCTGGAAGTCTGCAGACACCCATCTCTGTTCACAACCTTGCTCTCATCCCAGCATTTCCATCATTTCACCGTCTCATCAACCCTCACCAGCTGTTCCTTGAAAAGTGAAGCTAAGGTCACATCATAGATACTCAGCAGCAGCTTCCAAGCCAGGGGCCTGCTGCTGGCCTTGCAGCTTCTTGGCTACACACAGACAAGCCTTGTGCCTCCTGCTGCTGCCCACTCATGGACTCAAGCAGAAGGGACAGGACAAACCATCTTGGGGCCTTCTTTCTGCCTGGGTCGTCCTGGGTCTGGAGGCAGAGGGGATCCCCCAGTCAGCATGCCAAGCAGGTGCCTTCTGCTGGCCTAGCAGGGCCACTGCCAGATGTCAGCCCAAAAGTGCAGATCCCAGGGAGAAGTCAAGGGTGACCTGCCACCTCCAGACACAAGTGACCTCACAGTCCCTTTCTGTGACACATTCCTGCTGCTGCCCTATCATGTGCAGAGACAGAAGTTACCTCACAGTCACTGCCACAGTCACATTCCTCCTGCTGGGCCATGAGATCCTGAGACAGAGCTGAGCTCACTCTCGTCTCTTCGGTACCTCTTTTTCACTTTCTGGGTTAGAGATTAAGCAAAGTTTTAGTGGGAGTGTTTGGTGTTCTGCTTGTGGTGACAGGTCTGTGGTTAAGGTACAGACAAGCTTTGTGGTTTAGGGATGTTTTAGGTCTGCCAAGAAGTCTAGGGTTAAATAGAGCATTTTAATGTTAGTGTTGACAGAAGGGATTAGGGTAATCAAGAGAGAAAACTGCTTCATTTCAGAGTATTATATTAGTATTTAGGTTGGGGAATAAAATTACTGTTTCAAGTAAGTTAAGGGCCATATGTGACTGTTTTAAGTCAGTCTTACTGCACTACTGGCATTGCATGAATGCTCTTACCTCTATGAAATCATTAATTTCTGCTGGCCATGCTCCTCTTACCACCCCATAATCTCACTGCTGCTCCTGAACTCCCCATATCTTACTGGGATCAGCTTTCTGATGACATTTACCATCTCAGTGTATCTGTCTCACCTCTGTTGGCTCCTCCATTCCTGAGAAGGAAGTGGCATTGTAGTCAGGAGGGAAAAGGACACAAAGGTCTTTAGGCGCATCCTGCACAATGTGCCCATCAGCTCTGCACCTCCACAAAATCACACTTCCTACCTACAAGTTTTGTTTCCCAAATGGCTTCTGTGGATCCAGGGTTACTTTTCCCAGGCCCTCTCACATGTTTCAGTTTTGGATGTGCAGGGATGGGATAAGGAAAGCCAAGGCGTGGATGGAACTCAGCTTATCTGGGGATGAAAAGCATAACAGGAAGAGATCCTATAAGTACTTTGCTCAGAAAAGAAAGGCCAAGGAGATTGTACCCCATCTGATGGATGAGAAGGGTGAACTGGTAATGACAGACATGGAGAAGCCTGAGGGACTCAACAACGTCTTTGCCTCAGTCTTCCCTGCCAGTCAGGCTTCCCAAGTCTTTCATTCCCTGAACCCATAGTTGGTGGCTGGGGGTGCAAATTCCCACCTGTTGTAAGTGAAGAGAAGATTTGAGGCCACCTGAAGAAGCTCAAGAAGTACAAGTCTATGGGGCTTGATGACTTGCCTTCCAGGGAGTGGAATGCTGTGGCTGAGGCTGTGGATATTCCATCCCTGGGGGTGTTCAAGGCCACGTTAGATGAGGCCCTGAGCAACCTGATCTAGGGGGTGGTGTCCCTGCCTATGGCAGGGGGGCTGGAACTAGATGATCGTCAAGGTGCTTTCGAACTCAACCATTGTATGATTCTGTGATTGTGCTTCAGAGGGAAAGTAATAATAATAATAATAATAATAACAACAACAACAACATGGTATTGAGTTTCAGAATACTCAGTGATCCTTTGTTTCAACTCATGTTGGAAAGATCAAGGCTGGGAAAAGTGCTCCATGCCAACATAAAGGGAGATAAAAAAGGGTCAACAGTGTTGGCCCAAGTGCCCATGACTGAAGGGTGCTGCTGCTAACTAGCTGGCAGGAAGACTTGGTATCACTAATGTCCAGCCAACTTCTCCCCCCCCCAACTTCATCCCCTTCTTCAGTGTGAATATCAGCAATGTGGCTAAAGGGAGACTCCAGGAGACTATGGCAAAGGCCTTGCCAAATCCAGATTCACCACATTCCCTTCTCTCCCCTCCCCTACTGCTTCACCTGTGGCAGGACTTTCCCCATCATGTTCCCATGGGCAGAGGTGACAACTGCAAATCTCCCAGTCCTTTTTCTTGTCCTTCCTGAAGACAAGTTTGCTGTCTGCTTTTTCCAAGTCCCCAGAAATCTCTCTGATCCAAACGCTTGATGGCCTGGTCCAGAAAGGCAGGGTAGTGTGACATAGCAGAGAGGGGTATCTGTAATGAGCCTGTGAGAGGGAGGTTACAGAAATCTCACAGAGACACTGGGCGTTGGTTCTGGAGTCACACAGGGCAACGGCAGTGTTCTGTGAGGTGTCCACATCTGAGCTGGCCTCCCACGCTCCTCATACACACAGGACTGTTGAGAGACACGAGTCTCTGCCTTGCACACCACACACAGTGCACTGCAGTGCCTGCAGTGTCCCTCTGGTTCCTGCAGCCACTGCCAGAGGCTGGGAGGCACCTCAGCCCTGCAGTGCTTTGCCCTGCTCTGCCCTCCTCTGAGATGCCCCACGGCATGAGGAATGGTCACAGGGACCTTGCTTCAAGGAAGCACATCTCAGAGCAGGATTCAGGTGCCTTCCCAGGGCATGTTACTTAACCTCATGACACTGTCTGCCCCACTGGCCTTCATGAGACTTGTAGGAATGGCTGATGGCATTTGTGCTCGCTCGTGTTCATCTCTCTGTGAGTGTATGATGTGCCTGCTGGCACCAGCAGCAATGGGTTTCCCTTTATACATCTCCCATGAACCTGCAGGGGGCCCTGCTCTTCTCCTGGACATCCTACTTCCCAGGGAGCCTTTATGAGATGAGCAATGAGCAGTGGACTGGCCAGCCATTGGTGAACCTCCTTCGATGCACTGTATATCTCTGAGCTGGTGGTGATGCTCTCCAGAGTAAGAAAAATGACAACAAGATAACAGAACAAACCTTGAGCCTGCAATGTATTGTGGGTCATATGCAGAAAAAAATGGGCTATGTTTTTGATTGTGAAACATCTCCAGTAATCAGTCTCTTCAAGCCATCCTTGAGCTCCTGGTTCCTCATGCTATAGATGAGGGGATTCACTGTTGGAGGCACCACCGAGTACAGAAATGACACCACCATGTCTAAGAATGCAGGGGAAATGGAGGAGGGCTTCAGGTAGGCAAACATGACAGTGCTGACAAAAAGGGATACCACGGCCAGGTGAGGGAGGCACGTGGAAAAGGCTTTGTGCTTGCCCTGCTCAGAGGGCATCCTCAGCACCACAATGAAGATCTGCACATAGGACAGCACAATGAAAATAAAGCAACCAAGGACTAAAGAAACGCTAAACACAAGTGCCCAGACTTCCCTGAGGTAGGCATCTGAGCAGGAGAGCTTGAGGATCCGGGGGATTTCACAGAAGAACTGATCCACAACACTGCTGTGACAGAGGGGCAGGGAAAATGTGTTGGCCGTGTGCAGGACAGCATTGAGAAAGCCACTGCCCCAGGCAGCTGCTGCCATCTGGGCACAAGCTCTGCTGCTCAGGAGGCTCCCGTAGTGCAGGGGCTTGCAGATGGCAACGTAGCGGTCATAGGCCATGACCGTGAGAAGGGAAAACTCTGAACCAAAGAAGAAGACGAAAAAGAAGACTTGTACAGCACATCCTTGATAGGAGATGGCCCTGGTGTCCCAGAGGGCATTGGCCATGGCTTTAGGAATAGTGGTAGAGATGGATCCCAGGTCGAGGAGGGCGAGGTTGAGGAGGAAGAAGTACATGGGGGTGTAGAGGCAGTGGTGGCAGGCTACGGCGCTGAGGATGAGGCCGTTGCCCAGGAGGGCAGCCAGGTAGATGCCCAGGAAGAGCGCGAAGTGCAGGAGCTGCAGCTCGCGCGTGTCTGCGAATGCCAGCAGGAGGAACTCGGAGATGGTGCTTCTGTTGGACATCTGCTTTTTTGGGGATGTGATCCTGAACAAAGAAGAGAAAGAATAGTAACAATGTACAACAGATTCATCAGAGAAAAACTCATCCCATTTCTCATTTAGAATTGCCAGAAAATTGTCCATTTCCAGGAAGACATTTGGTAGGTATCTTTCCTGAGTTCTTCCTGATGCCTGAGGGTATCCCCGGGAGAAGGGGACTCCTCTGTATTCAATGCAAGAGTCAGTTATGCCCAATAGCCAGAGGTAAGGTGGAACATGGGGCAATCTCAGACTCACTTCACTCCTGATAATAAAGAACCTTGCCCCAGTGTTGCTCCCCGGTTACCCAACTTCACAACAGATATATATATATGATTTTTTTTTAATTTTCATTTTATAGGGTCAGATTTTTTGTTGTTACTGACCTACCACACCTGCTGAGTTTTTCTAAAACAGAAATCCCGGGCATTTCTCCAGCACATAAGTGGAAATGTTGTGCATCCTAAGGGAAAAAGGGACTGGCCCTATACTGCAGTGTCCTTTAGTGAGGACAGATAATCTGTCCATCAATACTGGTCTCAGCCACCCTGTGAGTGTTGCAGGAAAGTTGTACTCAGAGGTTGACCTGAGAAGAACCTGAATACTGCTGAGAGTAGAGGAATCCAGGCACAAAGTGCCCATCTCCAGACCCCTCATCCTGTCCCCATACTCCTCTTCCAGCCAAACACTCCTAGGGCTCATGGAATGGGCATGTGAAACCCCCATCCCCAGCCAGCCTGGGAACAAGACCAGCAGCAGCACAGCCAGCTGGAGAAGCCAGGAGGAATGCCAGCGTGCTGCTGCCAGGGGAGGCAAAGCCAGGGAGGGACAGACGGACACTCAGCAGACCCTCCTGTGCTGCAGATCTGCCTGCAGATGAGGCTGCTCCTGCTGGGGACACCGGGGGATTGAGGGCAGAGGCTGTGCTGGAGGGAGAGGAGAGCACGGTGTGTCCCAGGGAATGCTCCTGCCGTGCAGGGGGTTGCAGGTAGGTGCCTGAGCCCTCCCTCGCACAGCATTTGTGGCAGCAGCTCCCTCTCACCACCTGCCCAAGTCCCTGCTGCCTTCCTATTTCTCTGCTTGGAGATGGTTCTATGTCCCCACATCTCCCTGTCCATGCTCACAGACCCCATCCATGCTTCCACTGCACTGCAAGATTCGGAAAGCACAGAAACTAAAAAAGCCTTCCTCTTCAGATTAACCAAGCCTCAGTTTTCCTCTGGAAATGCCCTTTTATAAATGCCATTGTGTATAGCACATTCTATTCCACATTAAATGTAGAGTAAAAGCCATCCTCACAGATGCTATCAGCCATCAGATGTGCCAGCTGTAGAAGACCCCTCTGGCAACCCGATCTGCAGTGCCCTGCTGCCAGAGCCTCACGGTGTCAAGAGCCTGCAGATGTGTCCTGCCACACGCTGCCCTCTGTTGTTGCGCTCCTCAGTGCCTCCAAGCCCTCTCTCCTTCTCTCCTCTCTGTGTGCCAGCTGCGGTCAGAGCCCCCAGCCCTGCTGCGCTGTGCAGAGGAGCTGCTCCTGGGCACAGCTGTCTCTCTGCAGCACTTGTCAGGAGCTCCCCTTGGGCCCAGGAGCCCAGCACAGCTCAGCAGCACAGCACCCGACCATGACATCGCTTGCTCTGTGCCCTTGGGCTCCCTTGAGGTGTCCCCAAGGCCTCAGGGCTGACAGCTCCCCAAGGCAGCAGGGTCTCTGCTGGGGTGTGCTCATTGAGGGAGACTGAATTCATCACCGACTGGCCTTCTCTGAACACAGGGGAGATGACTTTTAGAAATGTTATTTGTCCTGTTAGAGTGTGATTGTCAAACATGATGTGCTTTAACCTGGTGGGCAGCTCAGCACCACACAGTGGTTGCCTCACACCAACGCCCCCACATGCTTATGTATTGAAGTAAGGGCGATTTGAAAGACCAAAAGGGAAGAGAAATAATAATAATAATAGTAATTATTTTTATTACTATTATTGTTATGTTCAAAGCAAGCTATACACAGTGCAATTGCTCATTACTGACTGATGTCCAGCCTGTCCCCAACTGGTAGAACATTGCATTAACCATCTGCACCTGCTCTTCTTTGACCTTCAACCACTGTGGAAATGGAAGGGTCCTCCTAGGGACTGGGCGAGGGAGACAACTCTTTAATATCCTCTGTCCCCAAGACAGCTATCCCAAAACCCCACCTGTACCCTTTTGGATCTTGGAAGTACCCTCTCATGGGGAAGTTTATGTCAAGGTTTCATAGATCAACATTCTTCTCCCTCCTTTCTTTTCTGGGCAGTAGTTCTTTTCCATTCTTATGAGCCTGATTTTCACACCCATTGTTTTCTCCTGCATGCAGAGGCAATGGATCCTGGCAAAGGTTGGTGTTCTGGCCTAGCAAGAGCAGACCTGGGGGGTCTGGTCTAGGCCCCAGACTAGACCTGGGGTCTGTCACAGAGGCTGGAGTGGCTGCGGGACATGTCAGAGGTGTTGGAGTAGCTGCAGGGCCTGTCCCAGGGCTTGGAGCGGCACTGACTGAGGCTCCCTTTGGAATTCCCTTTGGAATTGCCAAGGTGATAACCCCTCCTTTTCAAGCACTTCTGCAGTTTTTAAGGATTCTGCACGTGCTCAGGGGGGAAGTTCCAAAGCACCGGAGGTGCCCACTGCTCTAGGTGCCTGCCCAGATCCTCCCATGCTCCCTGCCACTCCTAACTCTCCGGCCTTGGGGCAGGTCTCCGGAGGGCATTCTTAAGGAGTTGTTTATCCTTAAACAAAAGTTGAAACACATTCAGGAGACATCACAGTAGGTCCATCCCATGGATATCCAAAGCTTTGTAGAGCTAGTGTAATTAGCCTGGAGGAGAAAGGGGAGGTGAAGGAGAAAGAGAGAGTGCATAAGTGGAGAAGTGTCTCTCCCATTTCTCCTCATGGATTGGCTCCCTAAAGCAAAAAGGTCAAGAGTGTAATTCTTAATAGTTTCTGAGTGATGGTTCCTGAGGTATGGAGGTGATGGCAATGCTCAGTACAAAGAACAGATTTGTCACATGACCAGTAATTTTATAGATTCATAAGCCAGTGTTACACAACATAGCAAAATAACTTTATACCAGACCCAGAAATGATAAAGAGCACAATGGGAACACAGGCAGTAAGTAATGTGCTATACAACACATTTCTGAAAACAAGCCCAACAGACCTGAGATCCAAAATGTCGACCTTGTGATCAGCAACTATTAAACTGGTCTAATGCTTATAACAATTTAACTTTAGCACTCTGTGGTAAGATCTGTCCTTATCTCAACACTTTGTGCCCCACACTGGGTGCCAAAAAGACTTCTGTGGTTTAACGCGACAGTTTGAGTACATGGAATTATTTGAAGAGGTCCAGAGGAGGGCCACAAAGGCGATCAAGGGGCTAGAGCACTTCTGCTATGAAGGCGTGCTGAGAGAAATGGTACTACTCAGCACCGGAGAAACCTTAGAGCAACCTTCCAGTGCTTAGAGAGGACCTACAGGAAAGCTGGGGAGACAGTCTTTGTTGGTGTAGTGATGGGACAAGGAGAAATGATATTAAACTAGAAGAGGGTAGGTTTAAATTACATGTATGGAAGAAATTCTTTCCTCTGAGGATGATGAGGCACTGTTACATGTTTTCTGGAAAAGCTGTGAACGTCCCATCCCTGGAAGTGTTCAAGGACAGGTTGGAATGAGTTTTGAGGAACCTGGTCTAGTGCGAAGTGTCCCTGCCCACAGCAGGGGGCGTGGAACAAGAAGATCTTTAGATCCCCTCCAAGCCAAACCATTCTATGATTCTATGATCCCATGTTTCTATGATTGTCTATGATACTGCCATCATTGACCATGTGAAGCTCATAAAGGCTCTCCTCAGAGATTTTAACTAAGCCCTTTCCCAAAATTTCACCATCCCCCTGGCCAGTCCTCAGTTTGCTTAGAGTTGGTTTCAGAAGGGTGAGAGAGGTGCTGGTGCAGCTGCTGACATCGTCATAAGACCTATCTCAAAGACCTTGGAAAGGACAAATAGATCAAAGTCATTCCTGAGGACTTAGAAAAGGCAGATATCAAACCCTTCTACTAGAAGGCTGAGCAAAAGGATGATTAAGCCTAACCAAGGATTATAACACCAGCCTTCACCCTAGCCCCCAGTCAAGAACTAAACAAATCTCCAATCTCCAAAGCTTGATCTTCCCCTATAAATTGAGCAGGCATCTTGAGAAGAACACCAATCCTTCCCTCAAAGCCCTACCATTCCCTTAACCCTAGAAGGTGACCTCTAATCCCTAAATGTTACTCTGAACACCTAATTCCCTAAGCTCTCCACCATGCACACAGCACATCTCAGCTTCAACCCCACTCCTACCCCTTACTTCAGCTGTTTGTCCCCTTGGGGCAGGGCAGGGACTGCGAGGTCCTGCAGCAGTCGCATGGCATTGGAAGAGGCATGTGAGGTGACAGGTATGTGATCAGATCCGAGGTCACAAGGAGGAGCTGGCTGGGAATGCTGGGATGAGGTCAGGTGTGCCTCAGGATGTGCTAGGCCTGCAGGAGGCACATGGCTGTGAAGGAGGCTGGGAGGTCACTTCTGTCTCTGGATCTGACGGACCAGCAGGAGTAATGTGGCACAGATAGGGACCGTAAAGGCCAGAACCATGCTCAAAGCATTGAAGATGGTGGTGAGGCACCTTCTGTTCTGGTCAGGTGAGAGACCACAGGAAGGCTGATGGCATGGGAGTCATGCTTGAGGTATAGCTCATGAGACCATAGAATCAGAGAATGGCAAGGGACTTTAAAGATCACCTATTGCCAGCCCTCTGGCCATAAGCAGGGATGCCCCTCATGAGATCAGGTTGCCCAGGGCCCTTTGCACAGGCATCCCTTCCTCTGTTGCATCAACTACACCTCTCAGCTTGGTGTCATCTGCACACTTGCTGAGGGTGCACTCGACCCCACTGTCTATGTCATCAATAATAATATTAAACAATACGGGTCTGAGGACAGACCCCTGAGGTACAAGACTCATCACCAGCCTCCACTTGGACATAGAGCCATTGAGCACCACTCTCTGGGTGTGACCTTCAGGCCAACTCCTTACCCACTGAATGGTTCACCCATCAAATGCCTATCTCTCTAATTTGGAGATCAGGATGTCATGTGGGACCATGGCAATGGTCTTACAGAAGTCCAAGTAGATGACATTGGTCGGTCTTCCCTTGTTGTCTGATGTGGTCACTCCATTGTAGAAAGCCAGCACATTGGTCAGGCATGATTTATCCTTTGGTGAAGCTATGCTGGGTGTCTGAGATCACCTCTTTGTCTTGCATGTGCCTTGACATTGATTCCAGGAGGATCTTTTCCATGATCTTGCCAGACACAGAGGTGAGGCACAGCATTCAATAGTTCCACGGCTTCTCATTTCTACCCTTTTTAAAAATGGGAGTGATGTTTTCCTTTTTCAGGTCACCAGGGACTTCACCCGACTGCCAGGACTCTTCAAATATGATGGGGAGATGCTTGGCAACTACATCAGCCAGTTCCCTCAGGACTCTGGGATGCATGTCATCAGGCCCCATAGACTTGTACTTGTTGAGTTCCATCAGGTGGTCTCAAACATGTTCTTCACTTAGAGTGGGTGGGACTTTGCACCTCCAGCCTCCATCCATGGGTTCAGGGAAATGAAAGACTTGGGAAGCCTGACTGGCAGAGAAGACTGAGGCAAAGATGTTGTTGAGTCCCTCAGCCTTCTCCATGTCTGTCATTACCAGTTCACCCTTCTCATCCATCACAAGGGGTACACTCTCCTTGGCCTTTCTTTTATGAGCAGTGAATCTGTAGAATCCCTTCCTATTATTCCTTGCATCCCTTGAGAACATCAATTCCATCTGTGCCTTAACTTTCCTTATCCCATCCCTGCACACCCAAAACTGAAACATGTGAGAGGGCCTGGGAAAAGGAACCCTGGCTCCATAGAAGCCACTTGGGAAACAAAACTTGTAGGCAGGAAGCATGATTTTGTGGAGGTGCAGAGCTGATGGGCACATTGTGCAGGATGCTCCTAAAGACCCATATGTCCTTTTCCCTCCTGACTACAATGCTACTTCCTTCTCAGGAATGGGGTAGCCAACAGAGATGAGACAGATACACTGAGATGTTAAATGTCATCAGAAAGCTGATCCCAATAAAATATGGCACAGTCTGGAGCAGCTTGGACAAGAGACTGTAGATGCTAGATGCTACACTAACACTGATTTAAAACAGTCGTGTATTGCCGTCACCTTATTTGAACCAGTAATTTTAATCCTTAAAACTAAATGCTACTAAATACTAAACACTACTCGACCTCTCTGAGAGGAATCCACTACTCAAAGTATGCACTGAAGCAAAACACAGCCCATAGCCCCTTTCCCTTACCATTCCCTTACCTTTACAGTCCTGCTTACCCCAATCCCTACCCCAAACACTAACATTAAAATGCACTATTTAGCCCTAGAGAAGTTGTTGGCAGGCCTTAAAATTCCCTAAACCACAGGGCTTGCCCATACGCTTATGACAGACCTGATATGCACAGAAGAACACCAAAGATTCCCATTAAACCTGTGTTTTTCCTCGAACCTAGAATGGTGAGCCCTAGTCCCTAAAGGACTAGAGAGAGGTCAGCCCTACCTCAGGATGTCCTGACCCAGCAGGAGGAATGTGACTGTGAAGTCACTTCTCTCTTTGCACTTCATAGGACAGCAGCAAGAACATGTCACAGAAAGGGACTGTGAGGTCACTTGTGTGTGGAGGTGACAGGTCACCCTTGCCTTCTCCCTGGGATCTGCACTTTTGGGCTGACATCTGGCAGTGGCCCTGCTAGGCCAGCAGAAGGCACCTGCTTGGCATGCTGACTGGGGGATCCCCTCTGCCTCCAGAGCCAGGAGGACCCAGGCAGAAAGAGGTCAAAGGTTGGACTCAATGATCTAGAGGTCTCTTCCAACCTAGAAATTCTGTGTGTCTGTGTGTGTGTCTGTGTGTGAAGGCCCCAAGATCGGTTGTTCTTTCCCTTCTGCTTGAGTCCATGACTGGGCAGCAGCAGGCACAAGGCTTGGCTGTGTCTAACCAAAAAGCTGCAAGGCCAGCAGCAGGCCCCTGGCTTGGAACCTGCTGCTGAGCTGACTTGTGTCTGGTTGGCTGAGAGGACACAAGGAGCCTGCTGGGTTGGGATGCCTACTTCAGGAGGGGTTTCCACCACAGGGATGCCATACGAGCAGTGGTGCCTTCTCACAAGGAACCAGGCCAGCTTCCTACAGAGCTGCCTTATGAGATATTTGGGTCCATGGCTATGGCTATTGTCTCAGCCACTAAAGCTTTTGAGGAGACAGCTAATCATTAAAGCACCAGAGCCTAATTGACTCCTCATGGGCTCATCAGCAAAGCCCCCAGAGAGGTGATTATAATGCCTTGGGCTGGGCCTGTGCTGCTGAGCTGGGCCGGGCTCCTGGAACATGAAAAAAAAAACACATTTCAAAAAGTCCCATGAAGCTGATAGACATCTGTGCCCAGGAGCAGCTCCTCTGCACAGTGCAGCAGGGTTGGGGGCTCTGACTGCAGCTGGCATGCAGAGAGGAGAGAAGGAGAGAGGGCTTGGAGACAGTTTTGAGTGGGAGGATGCTGAGAGCTGCCTGCAGGAGAAACCTGCACAGCCCTTGACAAGGTAAGTGTCTGGCTGCAGGACCATGCAGCTGCAGGTCCTGGAAGGGTCTCGTGCTGGGTCTTGTTTCTGGGAGTGGGCAATACAGTAGGCTTTGAGAGTCCTGCTGGGCTGCTCTGCGAGGTGAGGAAGTCTGGCAGAAACCCCTTGGAGTATCAGAATCTAGCTACTCCTGGTCATATAAAACGGGGATGGCCAAACTCCTAAAGAAACTGCAGGGGATGCAGATTGGATATTGGGATACCCCAGCTTGTGAATATCCAGCTCTGTCTGAGGGTTGTCCTCCTGGGCTGCAGGCTGTTCTCCTGCAAGATGCAGCTCTCTCGAGGCATCCCTGTGTTATCCAGGTGCCCCAAGGAGGAAGCAGTTCTGTGTTAAGGCCATGTCCGTGCTGCTGGATGGCTGTCTGTGGGCAGCTGGAGTGAGTCCTCTACACCCCTGGTTAGGAGAGAAGAGCTGAGATCCTGCTCATGCACCTGCAGACAAAGTGAATATTCTGTCCATCTGCACTTCTACTGCAGCTTCTGTGCTCCCAGCTGTCTCAGCTTTCTTCTCAGAGAAATCCCTGACCATGTTCATCATGATAACCATTACAGGGATAACTACTAGATAACAAAAGAAAATTCTACCTTGCTCAAGCAAGAAAGCTGCAGGAAGGTTCTCCTGCAAAGAGAGAGGTTCAGGCTAGGGCATGCTTTAAGACTTGCAATGGATTTCCTGAGAGAAGTTTGTTATAACGTTTCTCTGCCATCTCATCTTCAGCAGACAACTGTGTCCAGAGTCAGCAAATGCCCAATGTCAGCTCTGTGAGCGAGTTCTTGCTGCTGGCATTTACAGACACGCGCGAGCTGCAGCTCCTGCACTTCGCGCTCTTCCTGGGCATCTACCTGGCTGCCCTCCTGGGCAACGGCCTCATCCTCAGTGCCGTAGCCTGCCACCACCGCCTCCACACCCCCATGTACTTCTTCCTCCTCAACCTCGCCCTCCTCGACGTGGGCTGCATCTCCACCACTCTGCCCAAAGCCATGGCCAATGTCCTCTGGGACAACAGGGCCATCTCCTATCAAGGATGTGCTGCACAGGTCTTCTTTTTTGTCTATTTTATTGGAGCAGAGTATTCCCTTCTCACTGTCATGGCCTATGACCGCTACGTTGCCATCTGCAAGCCCCTGCACTACGGGAGCCTCGTGGGCAGCAGAACTTGTGCCCAGATGGCAGCAGCTGCCTGGGGCAGTGGCTTTCTCAATGCTGTCCTGCACACGGCCACTACATTTTCCCTGCCCCTCTGCCAAGGCAATGCTGTGGACCAGTTTTTCTGTGAAATCCCCCAGATCCTCAAGCTCTCCTGCTCAAATGCCTACCTCAGAAAAGTCTGGGTTCTTGTGCTTAATGTTTCTTTAGTCTTTGGTTGTTTTGTCTTCATAGTGCTGTCCTATGTGCAGATCTTCAGGGCAGTGCTGAGGATTCCCTCTGAGCAGGGCCGGCACAAAGCCTTTTCCACGTGCCTCCCTCACCTGGCCGTGGTCTCTCTGTTTGTCAGCACTGCTGTGTTTGCCAACCTGAAGCCCCCCTCCATTTCCTCGCCATCCCTGGACCTGGTGGTCACACTTCTCTACTCAGTGGTGCCTGCAGCTCTGAACCCCCTCATCTACAGCATGAGGAACCAGGAGCTCAAGGATACAGTGAGGAAAATGTTTCCATACATGCTTCTTAAGCATCCATGATGTGTTCAGAAGATCTATTCTTAATAATATGCAAATATTTTGATTCATATTATATCATACCGTTTTGATCGTTACTAGTGTTATCGTAAGTTTGTCATTAATAGTAATCCTAACAGAAATCAAAGGGTATTTGGGAAAATGATACAACATTTCTTAAGTTATATTTCTTTGTTAGTATTTGAACTATATTTCATTTTGTTTTTAATAATCTCATTCTTAGCATTCTGAATGTTACATCTGATGTAAGGTTTGATCACCTAATGTACATACAGAACCAGGCTTCCTTGGTAGAGAAAGACAATAAAAATGTCACTGGATTTTCATTGGTCTTAGTATCCTTCTCTTCCCATCTTCTGTCAAGCTGGGGGAGCAGCCCCAGCATCCAGGAGGGGCTCAGGTTCAGGAGCCCAGCTGCCACAGTTAGGAGCAGTGTGTTTGGATTAGACCTTGTGGATCTAGGTGGCAGTCCTGTCGTCTCTATAGCAGCGTGTCGTGGTTCCGCTCGAGTGGGCAGCCAAGCTCCACCACAGCAGCTCTCTCACTCCCCCTCCTCAAAGAAGAATGGGGAGAAAATATGTGAAAAGGGCTCAAAGGTTGAGATAAGGACGAGAAAATCACTCAGTAATTATTGTAACGGGCAAAACAGACTCAGCATAAGAAGATAGTAAGATTTATTGCTTATTACTAACAAGCTAGAGAAGTGAGAAACAAAGGAAAGAAACCAAAAAGACCTTCCACCCCCCAACCACCCTCTTCCACCTCCTCCCCCCAAGCGGCGCAGGGGAACGGGGGAATGGGGGTTATGGTCAGTCTACAGCACTTCTTCTCTGCCGCTCCTTCTCGGTCACTCTCGTCCCCTGTGCTGTGGGGTCCCACCCACGGGATGCAGTCCTTGATGAACTGATCCGGCGTGGGCTTCCCACAGGCAGCAGCTCTTCCAGAACTGCTCCAGATATGGGTCCGTACCACGGGGTCCATCCCTCAGGAGAAAACTGCTCCAACCTGGCTCCCCTACGGGCAGCAGCTCCTGCCAGGTCACCTGCTCCTGCGTGGGCTCCTCTCCACGGGCTACAGGTCTGGCCCGGAATCTGCTCCGGCAGGGGTCTTCCACAGGCAGCAGCCTCCGTCGGTGCAGGGCCACCTGCTCCACCGTGGTCTCCTCCACGGGCTGCAGCGTGGAACCCTGCTCCACCGTGGTACTTCATGGGCTGCAGGGGGACATCCTGCTTCACCATGGTCCTCACCACAGTCTGCAGGGGACTTCTGCTCCGGCGCCTGGAGCACCTCTCCCCCTCCTTCTACTCTGACCTTGGTGCCTGCAAGGCCGTTCCTCACTCCTCTCACTCTCCCGGCTGCTGTGTGGCGCAGCGTTTTTTTCCCTGTCTTAAATATGCTCTCACAGAGGCGCAAAACAACATCGCTTATTGGCTCAGCTCTGGAAACCAGTGGGGCCCTTCCCAAACATGGGGCAGCTTCTAGATCCTTCTCACAGAAACCACCCTTATGGTCCCCTGCTACCAAAACCTTGCCACATAAACCCACTACAGAGAGCCTTCATGGTGTAGTTGAGGAGGAAGATTTCAAAGAGCATCTAATAAAAATCTTTTTTCATTTTAAAGGCTGAATTTTGTTGTGTTTCAGTTTAGAGCATCATTCTCCGATAGGTATTGGTCTACGATTTCTCCTTTGGAGCCCTGCATAGGTAGGAAAAGGTGTTTTTACCTATTTAAAAACAAAGAACAGGAAAACACACTGGAATTTCCAAGAAAACACAGTTCAAATTCCTAATTTGGTTGCCTCCAGTAATGTTTACGTTCCCTAAAGGATGGCTACGTACACAATGTATTTTAAAATTATTAATAGGAAATTTAAAATAATAGTGTTAATATTCATCCATATCATATTAATTCAATGATAAATGATGAGAGTCTTACTAAGGAAAACGTTAGACAGACTGCTGAGAGATGGGTGAGCTTGAACTCACTGAAACTCCAAGCAGCAACTGGGTTGGTGAGAGCGGTCTGAATGGTCAAAGAGTAAGGGGAGGGCAAACCAGGGGAAAGATGGGAAGTCCAGGTCCAGACAGGCAGCTGGAAAGGGGGCATTCAGCAGGGTCTGTGTAATCAAGATGGGTTTTGTGACTGAAAGATGAGGGAGGGAGCACACCATGATAGAAAAGCAATGACAATGCAAGTACAGGTGAACACCAGTATTTCTTCTCCTGCGATGAATGTACATCCTGAAAAATCACATTTCATGATAGAAATTACACTTCACATGAGACATTTTATGGAAGGGATGGAATCTTTTGAGCTGATGTGTTGTTTTATTAAGTACTAAATAAATTACTGGGTAATTACTGTGTGTCCTGGCACTGCAGAGCTCCCATCAGTCCATGCATCCTTTGGCTTAACTTTACTGTGATGATCCACTCACTGCCCACCCAACACAAGGCACACAGTGTCCCAGGACAACCCTTAGGATATTCTGGTGGTTCGCAATACCTCCTTGATGCCACCAGTCCTGTCACTTGTCGATCCCAAGAAGCTGCTTCTTGACGGGTCAGGGTCTCCAGGGGCAATGGGCATCCACCAGTAAAGACTCAGTCCAGCCCTGACTCCCTCACCCAGCACCCCATGCCCTCATGCCCCTGTGTCCAGGTGGCACCCAAGTACAAGACCGAGGCCTTGAGCCTGGTATTCCCTGATTGTCTTCTTCACTCCAGATTGGGAAGAAGAGCCCTGAGCACTGAGCAACTTCATTTTATGAACAAGATGCCACAACAGAGGCCAGGTGTCATTTAGGGATAAACACATTCAGAGAAAGCCTCTGGGTCACAGATGATGTGGTGAAAACTAACACAAAACGGAACATTCAGAATGCTAAGAATTGCATTATAAAATAAAAAAAAAATATTTAAAATATTAACAGAGAAAAATAATTAAAAAAAATATTATATCATCTTCCCAAATACCCTTTTATTTCTGTTAGGATTATTATCAATGATAATGTTATGATAGCACTAGTAAAGATAAAAATGAAATAGCATAATATGAATCAAAATTCCACGTTATTAGAAATACATCTTCTGAACACATCATGGATGCTTAAGAAGCATGTATGGAAACATTTTCCTCACTGTATCCTTGAGCTCCTGGTTCCTCATGCTGTAGATGAGGGGGTTCAGAGCTGCAGGCACCACTGAGTAGAGAAGTGTGACCACCAGGTCCAGGGATGGCGAGGAAATGGAGGGGGGCTTCAGGTTGGCAAACACAGCAGTGCTGACAAACAGAGAGACTACGGCCAGGTGAGGGAGACACATAGAAAAGGCTTTGTGCCGGCCCTGCTCAGAGGGCATCCTCAGCACTGCCCTGAAGATCTGCACATAGGACAGCACTATGAAGACAAAACAACCAAAGACTAAAGAAACATTAAGCACAAGAACCCAGACTTCTCTGAGGTAGGCATTTGAGCAGGAGAGCTTGAGGATGTGGGGGATTTCACAGAAGAACTGGTCCACAGCATTGCCTTGGCAGAGGGGCAGGGAAAATGTAGTGGCTGTGTGCAGGACAGCATTGAGAAAGCCACTGCCCCAGGCAGCTGCTGCCATCTGGGCACAAGCTCTGCTGCCCAGGAGGCTCCCGTAGTGCAGGGGCTTGCAGATGGCAACGTAGCGGTCGTAGGCCATGATAGTGAGAAGGGAATACTCTGCTCCAATAAAATAGACAAAAAAGAAGACCTGTGCAACACATCCTTGATAGGAGATGGCCCTGTTGTCCCAGAGGACATTGGCCATGGCTTTGGGCAGAGTGGTGGAGATGCAGCTCAGGTCGAGGAGGGCGAGGTTGAGGAGGAAGAAGTACATGGGGGTGTGGAGGCGGTGGTGGCAGGCTACGGCGCTGAGGATGAGGCCGTTGCCCAGGAGGGCAGCCAGGTAGATGCCCAGCAAGAGCGCAAAGTGCAGGAGCTGCAGCTTGCGCGTGTCTGCAAATGCCAGCAGGAGGAACTCACTCACAGAACTGACGTTGGGCATTTGCTGACTCTGGACACAGTTGTCTGCTGAAGATGAGATGGCAGAGAAACGTTATAACAAACTTCTCTCAGGAAATCCATTGCAAGTCTTAAAGCATGCCCTAGCCTGAACCTCTCTCTTTGCAGGAGAACTTTCCTGCAGCTTTCTTGCTTGAGCAAGGTAGAATTTTCTTTTGTTATCTAGTAGTTATCCCTGTAATGGTTAGCATGATGAACGTGGTCAGGGATTTCTCTGAGAAGAAAGCTGAGACAGCTGGGAGCACAGAAGCTGCAGTAGAAGTGAAGATGGACAGAATATTCACTTTGTCTGCAGGTGCATGAGCAGGATCTCAGCTCTTCCCTCCTAGCCAGGGGTGCAGAGGCCTCACTCCAGCTGCCCACAGACAGCCATCCAGCAGCACGGACATGGCCTTAACACAGAACTGCCTCCTCCTTGGGGCACCTGGATAACACAGGGATGCCTCGAGAGAGCTGCATCCTGCTGGAGAGCAGCCTACAGTCCAGGAGGATGCCCCACAGACAGAGCTGGATATTTGCAAGCTGGGGTATCCCAATATCCAATCTGCATCCCCTGCAGTTTCTTTAGGAGTTTGGCCATCCCTGTCTTATATGACCAGGAGTAGCTAGATTATGATACTCCAAGGGGTTTCTGCCAGACTTCCTCACCTCACAGAGCAGCCTAGCAGGACTCTCAAAGCCTACTGTATTGCCCACTCCCAGAAACAAGACTCAGCACGAGACCCTTCCAGGACCTGCAGCTGCATGGCCCTGCAGCCAGACACTTACCTTGTCAAGGGCTGTGCAGGTTTCTCCTGCAGGCAGCTCTCAGCATCCTCCCACTCAAAACTGTCTCCAAGCCCTCTCTCCTTCTCTCCTCTCTGCATGCCAGCTGCAGTCAGAGCCCCCAACCCTGCTGCACTGTGCAGAGGAGCTGCTCCTGGGCACAGATGTCTATCAGCTTCATGGGACTTTTTGAAATGTGTTTTTTTTTTCATGTTCCAGGAGCCCGGCCCAGCTCAGCAGCACAGGCCCAGCCCAAGGCATTATAATCACCTCTCTGGGGGCTTTGCTGATGAGCCCATGAGGAGTCAATTAGGCTCTGGTGCTTTAATGATTAGCTGTCTCCTCAAAAGCTTTAGTGGCTGAGACAATAGCCATAGCCATGGACCCAAATATCTCATAAGGCAGCTCTGTAGGAAGCTGGCCTGGTTCCTTGTGAGAAGGCACCACTGCTCGTATGGCATCCCTGTGGTGGAAACCCCTCCTGAAGTAGGCATCCTGACCCAGCAGGCTCCTTGTGTCCTCTCAGCCAACCAGACACAAGTCAGCTCAGCAGCAGGTTCCAAGCCAGGGGCCTGCTGCTGGCCTTGCAGCTTTTTGGTTAGACACAGCCAAGCCTTGTGCCTCCTGCTGCCCACTCATGGACTCAAGCAGAAGGGACAGGACAACCCATCTGGGGGCCTTCTTTCTGCCTGGGTCCTCCTGGCTTTGGAGGCAGAGGGGATCCCCCAGTCAGCATGCCAAGCAGGTGCCTTCTGCTAGCCTAGCAGGGCCACTGCCAGATGTCAGCCCAAAAGTGCAGATCCCAGGGAGAAGGCAAGGGTGACCTGTCACCTCCACACACAAGTGACCTCACAGTCCCTTTCTGTGACATGTTCTTGCTGCTGTCCTATGAAGTGCAAAGAGAGAAGTGACTTCACAGTCACATTCCTCCTGCTGGGTCAGGACATCCTGAAGTAGGGCTGACCTCTCTAGAGTTCTTTAGGGACTAGAGCTCACCATTCTAGGTTAGAGGATAAACACAGGTTTAATGGGAATCTTTGGTGTTCTTCTGTGCATATCAGGTCTGTCATAAGCGTATGGGCAAGCCCTGTGGTTTAGGGAATTTTAAGGCCTGCCAACAACTTCTCTAGGGCTAAATAGTGCATTTTAATGTTAGTGTTTGGGGTAGGGATTGGGGTAAGCAGGAGTGTAAAGGTAAGGGAATGGTAAGGGTAAGGGGCTATGGGCTGTGTTTTGCTTCAATGCATACTTTGAGTAGTGGATTCCTCTCAGAGAGGTGGAGTAGTGTTTAGTATTTAGTAGCATTTAGTTTTAATGATTAAAATTACTGGTTCAAATAAGGTGACGGCAATACATGACTGTTTTAAATCAGTGTTAGTGTAGCATCTAGCATCTACAGTCTCTTGTCCAAGCTGCTCCTGACTGTGCCACATTTTATTGGGATCAGCTTTCTGATGACATTTAACATCTCAGTGTATCTATCTCACCTCTGTTGGCTACCCCATTCCTGAGAAGGAAGTCGCATTGTAGTCGGGAGGCAAAAGGACCCATGGGTCTTTAGGAGCATCCTGTACAATGTGCTCTTCAGCTCTGCACCTCCACAAAACTGTGCTTCCTACCTACAAATTTTGTTTCCCAAGTGGCTTCTATGGATCCAGGGTTCCTTTTCCCAGGTCCTCTTACATATTTCAGTTTTGGGTGTGCAGGGATGGGATAAGGAAAGCAATGCACAGGTGGAACTGCGTGAGTTTGGGTGAGCAATTGGCTAACGGGCAGGGCCCAAAGGGTTATGGTAAATGAGGCTGCGTCAGGCTGGCGGGCGGTCACCAGTGGGATCCCTCAAGGCTCCATTTTAGGGCCGGTACTTTTCAATATTTTTATAAACGACCTGGATGTAGGAATAGAAGGTATTTTGAGCAAGTTTGCTGATGACACCAAACGTGGAGGAGCTGTGGACTCGAATGAGGGTGGAAAGGCCTTGCAGAGGGATCTGGATAGGTTGGAGAGCTGGGCGATCACCAACCGCATGAAGTTCAGTAAGAGCAAGTGCCAGGTTCTCACCTGGGACGCGGAAACCCTGGCTGCACATACAGACTGGGCGATGAGACGCTGGAGAGCAGCCTAGAAGAGAGGGATCTGGGGGTCGTGGTAGACAGCAAGTTGAATATGAGCCAGCAGTGTGCCCTGGCAGCCAGGAGGGCCAACCGTGTCCTGGGGTGCATCAAGCACGGCATCGCTAGTAGGTCAAGGGAGGTGATTGTCCCGCTCTACTCTGCGCTGGTGCGGCCTCACCTCGAGTACTGTGTGCAGTTCTGGGCACCACAGTATAAAAAGGACATGAAACTGTTGGAGAGTGTCCAGAGGAGGGCTACGAAGATGGTGAAAGGCCTGGAGGGGAAGACGTACGAGGAACGGCTGAGGTCACTGGGCCTGTTCAGCCTGGAGAAGAGGAGGATGAGGGGAGACCTCATCACAGTCTACAACTTCCTCGTAAGGGGGTGTCGAGAGGCAGGAGACCTTTTCTCCATTAACCCCAGTGACAGGACCCGCGGGAACGGGGTTAAGCTGAGGCAGGGGAAATTTAGGCTGGACGTCAGGAGGGGGTTCTTCACAGAGAGGGTGGTTGCACACTGGAACAGGCTCCCCAGGGAAGTGGTCACTGCACCGAGCCTGTCTGAATTTAAGAAGAGATTGGACTGTGCACTTAGTCACATGGTCTGAACTTTTGGGTAGACCTGTGCGGTGTCAAGAGTTGGACTTGATGATCCTTAAGGGTCCCTTCCAACTCAGGATATTCTATGATTCTATGATCTCCACCTGGCTCCATATGAATCCTCCAAAGGGCTCTGGTCTCTTGCATGTCCTGCTTGTTTATTGTCTGACAGCAAAGCTCTGACTCAATACCCAGTAATTTCTTTAGTACTTAAGTAAAAGAGCAACTACTCATCACCTCAAATGTTTCAATCCTTTCTATGAAACATTACACACGAAGTGTAATTTCTATCGTGAAGAAATGTGAATGTTCAGGATGTATATTCATTGAAGGAAAAGAAATTCTGAATTTCACCTCTACTTGCTTTGTCATCGCTTTGTCTATCATGGTGTGCTCCCTCATCTTCCAGGTACATCCAGCTGTCTTGATTAAACAGACAATGCTGAATGTCCCCTTTCCAGCTGCCAGTCTGGACCTATGCACTCCCCATGGTTCTCCTGTTTGTCCTCCCCTTACTCCTAGATCACTCGGACCGCCCTCACCAACGCAGTTGCTGATTTGAGCTTCAGGTAGAAGCAGCACAGCTTGACCATCTATTTAATTGTCTGTCTAATTATTTCCTTAGCTAGAACCTCATCATTTCTCATTGAATTCATATGATATGGGTTAATACTAACACTATTATTTATAGTTTCCTATCTGTCAGTATAAAATAGGTCTTGTGCAGTCATCCTTTTGGAAAGGCCAATCTCACAGGAGGCGTACAAGAGAAGGAGCTTACTCCGTTTTTTGGAAAATTGGAACGTGATTTGATTTGAATTAGGAAAACCCTCCTGCACCTGAGTGCAGCCAGGTCTCTAAGGAAAGCAGGTGGGAGCTGGTGCAAAGGAGCTGTAACATCCAGCTGCAGACTTCAGTGCAGAAGTCTGGTATAAGGAAAAGTGATGCAAGGAGTAGGTGGACAATGAGAGAAATGGCATGGCTGGGGTGGTGAGGAACAAGGTTGTCCGTGCAGTGTCAGACCTCAAGAGTCTGCTTTTGCTCCCTATGTATAGCTCCTTAGGAGCAGCCCTAGATCACTATCAATTGGAGAATGACAATCTGAATTGAAACACAACAAAATTCACCCTTCAAAATGAGACGTATATCTAATAGATACTCTTTGAAATCTTTCTTCTTAACTATACAATGAAAGCTCTGCAATTAGCTGTACAATGCTTGAAGACTTGAAGAAAATGATGGGAGAGATATGGCTTCTTAGGAGTTTCTGCATTTTAATGAGTTCTGTGGTGTATTCTGGTGCTGAGTCTATGGAGCTCAGGTACTGAGAGGAGAGTGATGCAACAATGTAAGACGGCAAAGTCAGAAGGAAAAGTTGAAGTGACTTGGAGTATTAATGGGCCCCACTGAGGGCTGTTACTATGAAAGCCTCTCCGGAGACATGTTAGGGCAGATAATTGGAGGCCTTGATTACAGACAGGCAAAGGCACTGTGCTGAGAAATGTTTTTGTTGGTTTTGGTGAAGTAAAAGGTCCAAGACCTGACCCCAGCTATTGGGAGAGAAGATCCTGCACCCCCAAGTCTGGCTCTGGACTCTTCCTGGGGGTCTGTGGGATGTGGTGGGCAGTGTGATGCCACGGGAAGAACAATGGTATGACAACTCCCAGCCTCTGCACAGGGTCACAAGAAAGCCATGAGGCCCCATTGCAATGACTGTATTTCATCTCCTCATAAGCTCTAGACAAGGGGACAAAAATGTCCTTTTTGCCAGCACCCACCTCTTTGTCCTCTCCAGACTTTGCTGTGCTGTCCCACACTTTTCCCTATTTCCCTGAAGTCTGCAGATACCTATGTCTGTTCACCACCTTGATTTCATCCTGGATATTACATCATTTCAACGATGTCTCGTCAACCCTCACTAGCTGTTCCTTGAAACACAAAGCTATGGTTTGATCACAGACACTCTTTGGGTGACCTCTGGCACCACAGCACTACCCTTTGAGAGACATTTCTTCCTTCTCATGGCCAATGCCAAAATTCCAAAGTACACTCTGTGGAAGTTTTTTCTCCTGCTCTTTCCTAATTCTAAAGAAAGCCCCATTCGGGTGGAAACCACTCCTGAAGTAGGCATCCCAACACATCAGGACTCACTGGACTCCTCTGTTGAGCCCAGGAGACAGCAGTGAATGGAGCCCACAGAGCATGAGCCTGTCCGAGGTGGACTGAGCAGAGCTCAAGTGCTCAATCTTGTGTGAGCAGACAGAGGAGAGCACTGCAGCTCCAGGGCACACAAAAGCCCCAACAAAGGAGCCTGGCAAGTGATTCCTTGCAGCCCTGGGGCAATGGCAGTGACCCCATGAGCTGGGTCTGCCCAGCCTCCCAGCCTGCCCAGCACGGCCCTGCAGAGTGCCCCCATGCCCTGGACACCAGAACCCCTTCCTCTGCAGAACAGCACCGTCAGCTGGGGTTCGGGCTGGGGCTGGGGCTTGGAGGGCGCTTCCCTGAGTGTCTGCTAGGCCAGCTTCAGGCTTCTGGATGTGAGCGTGATCTTCACTGTGCACAAGGAGCTGACAGACCGCCAACAGGCATGGGGCTGGAACATTGTCTGCAAGGTCCCTCCTGCCCTAGCACCTCACAGGACTGGCACGGAACTGGCTCCTGAGTGTCAGAAAGGCTGGGAGCCCAGCAGGTGTGCCATGAGCTTGGAGGATCACAACCAGATCACTTCTACCTGGGCAGCTCCTGGCCAAAAAAGGGGGTGTTTGGTAGGTGTGGTATTATAAGCTTAGTGGTGTATCAGAAGCACTAAGTGAATGGCAGTTAAATGGCCTGTGAGGTGACTGCTTTCTGAAGTAGCTGACAGGTCACCCTTGACTCCTGGCTGGGATCTGTGCCTTTAGGCTCACATCTGCCAGTGTCCATGGTAGGGCAGCAGAAGGCACTTGCTGTGCATGTAGTTTCTGAGATCGGCTCTTTCTAAGTAGCTGGTAGGCCCCATAGTGGAAGAGGTCTTGGATAGGGGTTGTCATGTCAGAGGTGTCAGCTGTGCCTTTAGGCTCACAACTGCTGGGCGCATTGTGCAGGGTGCTCCTACAGACATTTATCTCCTTCTCCATGCTGGTTCTCCAAACTTCCCCTAAGAAGATGACTGATATGGGGAAGTCAGGAGAAGCCTGGCCAACAGAGATGTGAGACTTGTGGGAGGGCAAAGGAGCGTGGACAGCAGAAGCTAATGATTTTGCAGAGGTAAGAATGTTCAGGTAATGTTGATCCTACCATAAAGCAGACTTAAAGCAGTCATGTGAGGCCCTTGCCCTATTTTAACCTGTAACGTTAATCCATAAAGCTAAATGCTACTCCACACCCTGACAGGAATCCACTGCTCTAATATTTGACCACAAGATCCCTTGAAGCCAAAACTAGTCCATAGCCTCATTACATCGCCCTTAGTCTCTTGCTCACCCTGATCCCTGCCCTTAACACTACCATTAACATGCTCTACTTAGCCCTAAACTTCTTGCAGACTTAAACAAAACCAAAGAACTTGTACATACCCTAACCACAGACCTGACACCACAAGCCAAACACCAAACCCTCCCAATAAATATTTGATTAATCTCTATCACAGAAAGCTGAGCCCTAGTCCCGAACCCCATGCATGAATGCCTAACACCCAAAGCCCTGATACCTTTGCATTCACTTATTCACATTCAGCCTTTTTCCTAACCCTTATCTTAAGCACTTAAGGTGCTTGGCCCATAAGGAAGGGTAGGAACCATGAGATTGCTCTGCAGTCACGTGGCATACAAAGATGAATGTGAGGGGCCATGGATCTGATCAGCTTGTGGGCCACAAAGAGGAGATGGATGGGAGTGCTCTGAGAGCTCAGCTCTGCCTCAGGATCTCCTGCCCCAGCAGGAGGAATGTGACCGTGGTAGGGACTGTGAGGTCACTTCTGTCTCTGCACTTCATAGAGCAGCAGTAGGAACGTCTCACAGAAAGGGACTGTGAGGTCACTTGTGTCTGGAGGTGGCAGGTCACTCTTGACATAGACCTGGGATCTGCACTTTTGGGCTGAAATCTGCCAGTGCGCATCTTCTGCAAGAAGGTTAAACAGAAGGATGATTAAGACTAACTAAGGATTAAAATGCTATTATGGAATCTACACTTCAGATCAAATCTAAATTAAAAACCTCAAAACTTGTCCTTATCCCAGACCTTGAGAAGGCACCTTGAACAGAATGTTAGTCCCTCACTTGAAGCCTTTGCCATTCCCTTAACCCTGGAGGGTGACCTCTACTTCCTAAACATTAACCTGATCATCTAACCCTCAAAGCCCTCCACCATGCACACAGCACATCTCAACCCCACTCCTATCCCTAACTTCAGCTTCTTGTCCGCTTGGGGCAGGGCAGGGACTGTGAGGTCCTGCAGCAGTCCCATGGCATTGGAAGAGGTATGTGAGGTGACAGGTATGTGATCAGATCAGAGGCCACAAGGTGAAGCTGGCTGGGAATGCTGGGATGAGGTCAGGTGTGCCTCAGGATGTGCTGGGCCTGCAGGAGGCATGTGGCTGTGAAGGAGGCTGGGAGGTCACTTCTGTCCGTGGAGCTGATGGACCAACAGGAGGAATGTGGCACAGATAGGAACCATAAAGGGCAGAAGCATGTTCAAAGTATTGAAGATGATGGTGAGGCACCTTCTGTTCTGGTCAGGTGAGAGACCACAGGAAAACTGATGGCATGGGAGTCATGCTTGAGGTAGAGATAGTGAGACCATAGAATCAGAGAATGGCTCCTGCTGGAAGGGACCTTAAAGATCATCTAGTTCCAACCCCCTGGCTACAAGCAGGGATGCCCCCCATGAGATCAGGTTGCCCAGGGCATCACCTAACCTGCTCTTGATCAGCTCCAGGGATGGGGCACCTCTAAGGTCTCTTGGCAACCTGTTCCAGTGCCTCACTATCCACTAATTGAAGAATTTTTCTCCTCACCAGTAGTCTAAATCTCTCCTCATTTAGCTAAAAACCATTCCCCCTTGTCCTGTCATTATCTGATTGAGCAAAGAGTCACTCTCCGTCTTTTTATACACCCCCTTTAAGTACTGAAAGGCCACAAAGAGGTCACCCCGGAGCCTTCTTTTCTCCAGTCTGAACAGCCCCAGCTCTCTCACCCTTTCTTCATAGGAGATGTGCTTCAGCCCCTTGATCATCTTTGTGGCCCTCTTCTGGACCTATTCTAACAGATGCACATCCTTCTAGTGCTGGGGGCCCCAGTCGTGGATGCATCTCTCCAAGTGGGGCCTCACAAGGGCAGAGGTCACTTCTGTCTCTGCACTTGATAGGGCAGCAGCAGGAACGTGTCACAGAAAGGGACTGTGAGGTCACTTGTTTCTGGATTTGGCAGGTCGGCCTTGACTTCTCCCTGGGAGCTGCACTTTTGGGCTGACATCTGGCTGTGGCCCTGCTAGGCCAGCAGAAGGCACCTGCTTGGCATGCTGACTGGGGGATCCCCTCTGCCTCAAGACCCAGGAGGACCCAGACAGAAAGAAGGCCCCAACATGGGTTGTCCTGTCCCTTCTGCTTGAGTTCATGACTGCACAGCAGCAGGCACAAGGCTTGGCTGTGTCTAGCCAAGAAGCTGCAAGGGCAGCAGCAGGCCCCTGGCTTGGAAGCTGCTGCTGAGGTGACTTGTGTCTGCTTGGTTGACAGGTCGCAGGGAGCCTGCTGGGTTGGGATGCCTACTTCAGGAGGGATTTCCACCCTGATGGAGCTTTCTGTGGTAATAGGAAAGAGCAGGAGAGAAAAAACTGCCACAAAGTGCACCATGGAAGGTTGGCTCTTGTCACGAGGAGGAAGAAATATCCCTCAAAGGGTCTGTGCTGTGGTGCCCAAGGTCACCCAAAGAGTGTCTGTGCTCAGACCCTAACTTTGTGTTTCAAGGAACAGCTGGTGAGTGTTGATGAGACACTGGTGAAATGATGAAAATGCCAGGATGAAAGCAAGGTGGTGAAAAGGGATAGGTGTCTGTAGACTTCAAGGAAATAGGACTAAGTGTGATACAGTGTAGAGGAAAAAGAGGTGGGTGTTTGCAAGAATGGAAGGACACAACAGCCCGGACATTTTTGTCCCTTTGTCTAGAGCTTATGAGGAGACACATTATACTCATTGTGATGGGCCATCATTGCTTCCTTGCTACCATGTGAAGAGGCTGGGAGGTGTCTTACCAGTGTTTCTCTTGTAGCATCACACTGCCCACCACATCCCACAGATACCCAGGAAAAGCCCAGAGCCAGACATGGGGTACAGGATCTCCCCTCCAGTAGCTGGTGGCAGGCCTTGGCCCTTCTGCTTCATCAAAGCGAACCAAAACTTTTCTCAGCACAGTGCTTTGCCTGTCTGTAGTCATGGCCTCCAATTATCTGCCCTAACAAGTCCCTGGGGAGGCTTTGTTAGTAACAGCCCTCAGTGGGACTCATTAATACTCCAAGTCACTTCAACTTGTCCTCCTGAGTTTACTTTCTCTAGCAGTTGCATCATTGCCCTCTCAGTAGCTGAACTTCATAGACTCAGCACCAAAATGCTCCATGGAACTCATTAAAATGCAGAAACTCCTAACATCCCCTCTATAGTTTTATTCACGGCTTCAAGACTTGTAGAGCTAATTGTAGAGCTTTCATGGTGTAGTTAAGGAGGAAGAGCACATAATAAAAATCTTGTCTCATCTTAAAGGATGCTTTGAGTTGACTTTTTGGGGGGAGTATTATTCCCTAATTGATATTGATCCAGATTCTCTCCCTCGGAGATGTGTGTGGGGAGGAAAAGCAGACTCTGGAGGTCTGACACTGCATGGACAACCTTGCTCCTCACCACCAGCCCTACCATTTCTCTCAATGGCCACCTGGTGCTTGCTTCTCATTTCCTTACACCAGACTTCACTCAAGGCTGAAGCTGCATGTTACAGCCCCTTTGCAGCAGCTCCTACCTGCTTTCCTAAGAGATGTGGCTGTACACAGGTGCAGATGGGTTTTTCCTATTTCCAACCAAATAAACTGAAAACAGGCAACAATTTAAAATATATAAAATAAAATAAAATAAAATAAATAAAATAAAATAAAATAAAATAAAATAAAAATAAAATAAAATTAAATTAAATAAAAATTAAAAAAAAAAAAAACTCATCTTCTATTCCTTCTCTGAGGTTTACCTTCCCAAAAGATTGAATATACAAGAAGTATTTTATACTGATAGATATGAAATTATGAATAATAGTATTAGCATTGATCCATACCATATTATTTCAATGATAAAGGATGAGGCTCTTGCTAAGGAAAAAAATTACAGGCTGCTGATAGATGGGCAAGCTGGGCTGCTTCTACCTCACGCTCAAAGCAGCAACTGTGTTGGTGAGAGCAGTCTGAATGATCAAAGAGTAAGAGGAGGGAAAACCAGAACCATGGGAAGTGCATGGGTCCAGACAAGCAGCTGGAAAAGCTACATCCAGCATTGTCTGTTTAATCAAAACTTGTGGATGTGCCTGGAAGATGAGGGAGCACATCGTGACAGACTATGAGAGGACAATGCAACTACAGATGAACACCAGTATTTCTTCTCCTGCGATGAAAATACATCCTGAAAATTCACATTTCTTCATGGTAGAAACTACACTGTGTGACATTCCATGGAAGGGATTAAATCATTTGAAGTGATGAGTAGTTGCTCTATTAGTAAAGTACTAATGAAATTACTGGGTATTGACACAGAACTTTGCTGTCTGACCATAAGCAATCAGGGAAAACCACCAGAGACCCGGTTGTATTTGAAGTACTTCCCTGGATTTGCAGCTATCAGAAAGGGCTTTCAGGAGACCAGAGCCTTTTGAGGGATTCAGGTGCAGCCAGGTGGAGTTCAAGGGTACCTCTACTGCTGGCAGTGGTCTTTACCCCTGCAACTACAGCCCAGTCCAGCACATAAAACCTCTTCAAAGACAACACCCCTTCTTCAGTGAATTTCAGAAATTGACCTAAAGCTGAAATGGCCATTGGGAACCCAAGATACTCTCCTTTGTTCCTAGTAGACAGCTGAGCATCCGTTTACCATCCTGGGACATCTGTGGAAAATTCAGGTTGCAAGACTCAAGAACAGGAAACTTCAAATAACTAGGATACAACCCATCATCTTGCCGCACTTTGGGAATCCATCCCCTTCCAACTATGGGAATGAAAGTGCAAAATGCACTGAATCGTGTTTCCCCAAAAGTACGGGAGTTTCCATCACTGGAGATACAAAAGCCCATCTGGAAATGGGCTGGGCTGCCTGGTTTAGGTGTCCATGCTTGGCTAGTGTAGATGGCTACATGGTCTTTGGAGGTCCCCTCCACTCTCAGTGAACCTATCAATCTGCAGTGCCTGGCAGTGTTTCTGAGAACTTCTCTACAGTATCTTCAAACCTGGTGGACACTGGGTGCTCATGGGGCATAGGATCTTTTGGGGATGAATGTCCCACATGGCTGCTTCCCAAGCTGGGCCTTGCTCAGGGTCAGTCCCCTGCAGGGGAGAAAATGGCCCTTCTCCTGTTGGCTTTTCATGGCCTTCCTCTCAATACATGCTCTTCTCATCCTTGAACTCTTTTACTAAATACAGATGTCTAGGAGTGCTAGAGTACAGAATAGAAAACAGAGTAGTAGGAGTGCTGAGAAGTCAAAGGTGACCTGCCACCTCCAGACACAAGTGACCTCACAGTCCCTTTGCGTGACACGTTCCTGCTGCTGCCCTATCAAGTGCAGAGACAGAAGTGACCTCACAGTCCCTGCCTCAGTCACATTGCTCCTGCAGAGGCAGGAGATCCCGAGGCAGAGCTGACTTCTCTCTAGCCCCGTAGGTACCTGTTTTTCTCTTTCTTGGTTAGAGACTAAGCAAAGTTTTAGTGGGAGTGTGTGTTGTTCTGCTTGTGGTGTCGTGTCTGTGGTTAAGGTATGGACAGGCTCTACGGTTTAGGGTATTTTTAGGTCTGCCAAGGAGTCTAGAGTTAAACAGAGAGTTTTCATGTTACTGTTAAGGGAAGGCAATAGGTTTAGCAAGAGAAAAAAAAAGAAAAAAAAAAAAAAAGATTCCTTTCTGAGTATTGTAGTAACATTTAGGTTTAGGCATTAAAATTACTGGCTCATGTAAGGTAAGGGCTATATGTGACTAGTTTAAGTCAGTGCTACCACAGCATCCACATTACATAAACCCTCTTACTTCTATGAAATCATAAGTTTCTGCTGGCCAAGCTCTTCTTCCCACCCCGACACATCACATCTCTCTTGTCCAGGCTGCTCTTGACCTCTCCATATCTTATTGGGATCAGCCTTCTGATGACATTCATGATCGCAGAGTATCTGTCTCACCTCTGTTGGCTCCTCCATTCCTGAGACAGCAGTGGCATGGTAGTTAGAAGGGAAAAGGATACAAAGATCTTTAGGAGCATCCTGCACAATGTGCACATCAGTTCTGCACTGCCACAAAACTGCGCTTCCTACCTACAAGTTTTGTTTCCAGAATGGCTTCTATGGAATCAGCGTTATTTTTTTTCTCTCATGCATGTTTCTGTTTTGGATATGCAGAGATGGAATAAGGAAAGTTAAGGAACAGATGGAACTGATCTTCTCAAGGGATGCAAGGAATAATAGGAAGGGATTCTACAGATACACTGCTCAGAAAAGAATGGCCAAGGAGAGTGTACGCCCTCTGATGAATGAGAAGGGTGCACTGGTAATGACAGACATGGAGAAGGCTGAGGGACTCAACAACGTCTTTTCTTCAATCTTCCCTGCCAGTCAGGTTTCCCAAGTCTTTCATTTCCCTGAACCTGTAGATGGAGGCTGGGGGTGCAAAGTCCAACCTGGTGGGAGTTAAGAGCAGATCCAAGACCACCTGATGACACTAAACAGGTACATGTCTATGGGGCCTGATAACGTGCATCCCAAAGTCCTGAGGGAACTGGCTGATGTAGTTGCCAAGCCTCTCTCCATCATACTTGGTGGCTGATCATTCTACAGAAGAGAAGGCTCCAGGGTGACCTCTTTGTGGCCTTTCAGTACTCAAAGGAGACTTCTAAAAAAGATGGAGAGTGACTATTTGCTCAATCGTATGACAAGACAAGTGGGAATGGTTTTAAAGTTAAAGACTGGAGATTTAGACTAGAGGTTAGGAGGAAACTTCACTCAGAGAGAGCTGAGGAACTGGAACTGCTTGTTGAGAGACCTTAGAGGTGCACCATCCTTGGAGCTGATCAAGAGCAGGTTGGATGAGGCCCTGGGCAACTTGATCTCATGGGGGGCATCCCTGCTAATGGCTGGGGGTTGGAACTAGTTGACCTTTAAGGTCCCTTCCAACAGGAGCCGTTCTCTCATTCTATGGTCTCACTAGCTCTACCTCAAGCATGACTCCCATGCCATCAGCCTTCCTGTGGTCTCTCGCCTGACCAGAACAGAAGGTGCCTCACCATCATCTTCAATGCCTTGTGCATGCTTCTGGCCTTTATGGCCCCTATCTGTGCCACATTCCTCATGCAGGTCCGTCAGCTGCACAGACAGAAGTGACCTCCCAGCCTTCTTCACAGCCATGTGCCTCCTGCAGGCCCAGCACATCCTGAGGCACACCTGATCCCATCCCAGCATTCCCAGCCAGCTCCTCCTTGTGGCCTCTGATCTGATCACATACCTGTCACCTCACATGTCTCTTCCAATGCCATGGGACTGCTGCAGGACCTCACAGTCCCTGCCCTGCCCCAAGCGGACAAGAAGCTGAAGTTAGGTGTAGGAGTGGGGTTGAAGCTGAGATGTGCTGTGTGCATGGTGGAGGGCTTTGGGGGTTAGATGATCAAGTTAATGTTTAGGAAGTAGAGGTCACCCTCCAGGGTTAAGGGAATGGCAAAGGGTTCAAGTGAGGGACTAAGGTTCTGCTCAATGTGCCTGCTCAAGATCTGGGATAAGGACAAGTGTTGAGGTTTTTAATTTAGATTTGATCTGAGGTGTAGATTCAATAATAGCATTTTAATCCTTAGTTAGGCTTAATTGTCCTCCTGTTTACCCTTATTGTAGAAGATGCCTTTCATGTCTGGCTTTTCAAAATCCCGAGTAACGTCTCTCCTTTATCTGGCCTTTCCAAGGTCTTTGAGAGAGGTCTTATGATGACATCTGCAGATCCACTAGAACCTGTCTCATCCTTCCCACACCACCTCTAAGCAACCTGAGGACTGACTGGGAGGATGATGATGGTTTGGGAAAGAGCTTGGTTAAAATCTCCGAGGAGGAAGACCAAAAGTTCTTCTCTCTACTAGAGAAACATTTATTCATGCCAATGAGTATGTCCTGTTCCTGTGTGGAAAGATTAATGTTATGATTGCTTTAAACAAAATGCTGTACCAAATGTTTGAAGGGCATAAGATACTGATTTTTTTTTTCCTTTGCGATTGTATTAGTAGCTTATGTTATGCGCTGTTCTGCGCTTCACATGGAGAGAGATGATGGTGTTATAGAAAACAATGACACTTGTGAGGACAGAAAAGCAGGTGGATAAAGCTTTGAGTCTGCCAACACAGGACACACACACATGAAAACTGCATGATTAGGAACAGGAAGATTGGATACAAATACAGATTACAAAAGCAAAACCATGAGTATCACCGTGGCACTGCAGAACAGCTCCAGCAATGGGGCAAAACCACGGAAGGTTTCCACGACACTGGGGCCACAGAACTGTAGCTGGGAGGAGGAGAAAGAATTCCTGTACAGGAGAGAAATTCCCCTGGTTCAGGTAGGGCTGCCTTCTGGAGTCAGACCTTCCACTTCTTGAGCCTTGCAGAGAACAGGGGTGGCATACAGCCCAGGGCTGACCGTAGGGCATGGTCCCCAGCAGGAAGCACTGTGGTCATGCAGAAGGTGCAGCTGAGAGTGCTGCCACCTCTGTGAGCAAAGGGGGTGCTGTCCTCAGCCAGGAAGCTGGCCAGCATCTGGCGCAGGGTGCTGGAGCTGTACAAGGTCTGCAGGGAAGATGAAGAAGACCACGGGCATCTGCAGGTGTTTGTTGGGAGGCACCAGCATAGTGATGAGGGTGTTCCACATCACAGTCACCGTGCTGGTCAAGTAACAGGGGAAGAAGAGATTTGTGTATGGGTAGAGGATCTTCCATGTGGATTACGGGGAAAACTCAACAAACGGTGTCTTAGTGTCCAGTTCCCTGCATGGAAAACCATTTAGAGCATTCAGGTCCCCCCTCTCTTGTTAGGACACATTCAGAGGGGTGAAATGATCCGTGGTAGTCGTGGCTGAGGTGTCCTGTCATGCAGTGGGAACACAATAGGAGTTAAGGGAGGGAATCATTTTACTCATGATGGACAATCAAACTTATGTAGCATAAATCACACTTCTAAAATCAGTCTCTCCCAAGTTCAGCAAGGAGCAGTCAGCGAAGACTTCAGTCTAATTCAGGCACCACACCCCAGCAGAGACCCTGCTGCCTTGGGGAGCTGTCAGCCCTGAGGCCTTGGGGACACCTTGAGGGAGCCCAAGGGCACAAAGCAAGTGATGCCATGGTCGGGTGCTGTGCTGCTGAGCTGGGCCGGGCTCCTGGGCCCAAGGGGAGCTCCTGGCAAGTGCTGCAGAGAGACAGCTGTGCTCAGGAGCAGCTCCTCTGCACAGCGCAGCAGGGCTGGGGGCTCTGACCGCAGCTGGCACACAGACAGGAGAGAAGGAGAGAGGGCTTGGAGGCACTGAGGAGCGCAACAACAGAGGACAGCGTGTGGCAGGACACATCTGCAGGCTCTTGACACCGTGAGGCTCTGGCAGCAGGGCACTGCAGGTGGGGTTGCCAGAGGGGTCTTGTACAGCTGGCACATCTGATGGCTGATAGCATCTGTCTGGGTGAGTTTCTTTGTTTCTCCAGAAATGAGCAGAAAATGCTTTAGAGAATGGCATTTATGATTGGATTTTTGAAAAGGAAGACCAAGGCAGGGGCTACCTGAAAGGCAAGACTTTTTCTGTAGCCTGTGCTTGCAGATACCTGTGGTAGAATGGAGGCTGGTTTCATGGTAATAGGTGGTCAGGTTTGTACTGCAGACTGAGACTGCTAGAGCATTGCAGTGAGAGATCAATATTGAATCAATGAACTTTATAAAGTCCCTTCCCACACCTCAGCCCACAGACTACACCAATATCATCATTTTGTGGTCCTCTCAGGTTTTATCCTAGCTTTTCTTTAGGAGCTGCAAACCCTCCAATGCCCAGTGCTCTGCCTTTGGGAGGTCTCTGCAAGCTTGAAGTGAGCACAGATCATTTGCAATGAGGATGAGCTGCCTCCTCTGCAGGCAGAGCTGCAGCACAGGAGGGTCTGCTGAGTGTCCGTCTGTCCCTCCCTGGCCTTGCCTCCCCTGGCAGCAGCACGCTGGCATTCCTCCTGGCTTCTCCAGCTGGCCGTGCTGCTGCTGGTCTTGTTCCCAGGCTGGCTGGGGATGGGGGTTTCACATGCCCATGGGGTGAGTCCTCAGTGTGCCTGGGGGAAAGGGAGTAGGGGGACAGGGTGAGGCATCTGGAGATGGACACTTTGAGCCTGGATTCCTCTGCTCTCAGCAGTGTCTTTGTTCTTTTCAATCAAACATGTGAATAGAACTTTCCTACAGCTTTCATGGGGCAGCTGAGACTGTACTTGATGGACAGACTGGCTGTCCTCCCTAAAGAGCACTGTGCACTAAAGTAACAGTCCCTTTTTCTCTGATAATGATCTACAAGGATTCCCTTTGAGTCCAGTAGAAATAGCCAGGATCGGTGGCTCGGAAACATTCCTCAGGAGTGGTGGGACAGCTGAAACAAAAAACTCAAAAAAAACAAAAATTTAAAATAAAATTTAAAAAAGCCTCCACAATTCTGCCTTGCAGTTTGGTGAACTGGGAGCAACACTGGGGAAAACCTCTTTGAGATCAGGAGGGAAGAGAAACTGACATTTCCCCATGTTCCTCTTCACCTCTTGCTGTAGGACAGGACTGGCTCCTGCATTACCCACAGTAGAGCCCCCTGTTCCAAGAGACAGCCTCAAGCAGAATGAATCATGATGCATGAAAGGGATCTGCCAAATGTCTGCCAGAAAGTACACAATATAGGCAATGATTTTAAATGAGAAACTGAATTTGTCTCCCTCTGATACATTTCTTGTACATTATTACTCTCATCCTCTTCTTTGCTCAGGACCACATCCCGAAAAAAGCAGATGTCCAACAGAAGCACCATCACTGAGTTCCTCCTGCTGGCATTCGCAGACACACGCGAGCTGCAGCTCCTGCACTTCGCGCTCTTCCTGGGCATCTACCTGGCTGCCCTCCTGGGCAACGGCCTCATCCTCAGCGCCGTAGCCTGCCACCACCACCTCCACACCCCCATGTACTTCTTCCTCCTCAACCTCGCCCTCCTTGACGTGGGCTGCATCTCCACCACTCTGCCCAAAGCCATGGCCAATGCCCTCTGGGACACCAGGGCCATCTCCTATCAAGGATGTGCTGCACAGGTCTTTTTCGTTGCTTTCTTGTTTGGAGCAGAGTTTTCCCTTCTCACCATCATGGCCTACGACCGCTACGTTGCCATCTGCAAGCCCCTGCACTACGGGAGCCTCGTGGGCAGCAGAGCTTGTGCCCAGATGGCAGCAGCTGCCTGGGGCAGTGGCTTTCTCAATGCTGTCCTGCACATGGCCAACACATTTTCCCTGCCCCTCTGCCAAGGCAATGCTGTGGACCAATTCTTCTGTGAAGTCCCCCACATTCTCAAGCTCTCCTGCTCAAATGCCTACCTCAGGGAAGCTGGTCTTCTGGTCTTTAGTGCATTTTTAGCATTTGGTTGTTTTGTTTTCATTGTGGTGTCCTATGTGCAGATCTTCAGGGCAGTGCTGAGGATGCCCTCTGAGCAGGGCAAGCACAAGGCCTTTTCCACGTGCCTCCCCCACCTGGCTGTGGTCTCCCTCTTTGTCAGCACTGGCATATTTTCCTACTTGAAGCCCCCCTCCATTTCCTCGCCATCCCTGGACCTGGTGGTGGCATTTCTCTACTCAGTGGTGCCTCCAGCCCTGAACCCCATCATCTACAGCATGAGGAACCAGGAGCTCAAGAATGCAGTGAGGAAACTGTTTCCATACATGCTTCTTAAGCATCCATGATGTGTTCAGAAGATGTATTCTTAATACTGTGCAACTATTTTGATTCATACTATATCATATCAGTTTTATTGTTACTAGTGTTATCATGACATTATCATTCATAATAATACTAAAATAAATAAAAGGGTATTTGGAAAAATGACACAACATTTTTTAAATTATTTTTCTCTGTAAAAATTTGAACAATATTTCATTTTGTTTTTAATAATCTCATTCTTACCATTCTGAATGTTATTTCTTGTGTTAGGTTTGACCACATGGTCTAATGCATATACAGAAGCAGGCTTCCTTGGTAGTTAAAGACAATAAAGATATCATGAGAAATTCATTGGTCTCAGTATCCTTCTCTTCCCATCTCCTCTGGAGCTGGGGGAGCAGTCCCAGCATCGAGGAGGGGCTCAGGGCCAAGAGCCCAGCTGGCACAGGTAGGAGCAGTGTATTTGGATTAGACCTTGTGGATCTAGGTGACAGTCCTGTTGTCTCTATATCAGAGCTCTGGCACAAAGCCTTTTCCACGTGCCTCCCTCACCTGACCATGGTGTCTGCCTCCCTCAGGCCTGTCATGGTTTCCTACCTGAAGCCCCCCTCCATCTCCTCCCCATCGCTGGACCTGGTGCTGGCATTTCTGTACTCAGTGGTACCTGCAGCACTGAACCCCCTCATCTACAGCATGAGAAACAAGGACCTAAAGTATGGAGTGAGGAGACTGCTCCTATACATGCTTCTTAAACATCAATAATGAGTTTATAATATATAGTCATAATTATGTGAAATTAATGTGATTCACGTCAGTTCACTTTTATCATTATTTCAGTAATGTTATTCTTAGCATCCTGCCTGTTAATAAATTTATATACATTGACCAAATCATCTAATCTACCCATAGGATTAGTCTTCCAGTGTAAATAAAGACAATAAAGAAGCCATCAAAAATTCACTGATCTCAGTATCCGTCTCTTCCCATCTCCTCTGGAGGGGCTCAGGGCCAAGAGCCCAGCTGACACATGCAGGAGCAGCCCCGGTGGCCCTCGAGGCTGCCCCTCATTGCCCGCTGGGCTCTGCCTCTCTGCTGCCTTCGGGTTGGGGCTGCTGCTTTCCTGGAGCCATGGCCATGGCCAGCAGCAGGATGTGGTCTTGTAAGGAATGGAACCTGAGCATGAAATAAATGGTACGGAATAAGGGGTGGATGGATATCCTGGTTTCAATTAGGACGGAGGTAATTTTCCTCCTACTAGCTGGTAGGGTGCTATGTTTTGGCTTAGGATGAGAAGAATGCTGATAAGACGCTGATGTTTAATTGTTGCAGAGCAGTGTTTACACCAAGCCAAGGACGTCTCAGCTTCTCACTCTGTCCTGCCAACGGGCAGGCTGGAGGTGCAGCAGGAGCTGGGAGGGGACAGATGCAGGACAGCTGACCCAAACTGTTCAAAGGGGTATTCCATACCATCTGACGTCATGCTAAACAATAGATAAGGGTGGCTATCCAGGGGGAGGAGGGCTGGACTGCTCGGGGTTAGGCTGGGCATCGGTCAGTGGGTGGTGAGCAATTGCATTGTGCATCACTTGTTTGTACACACTATTAGTAGTAGTTATATTATCATCATTATTGTTATTATTGTTATTGTTATTATTATTTTCCTGTCTTAATAAACTGTTTTTATCTCAACTCACAGGCTTCACTTTCCCGTTTCTCTCCCCCATCCCAGAGAGGGAGGGGGGAGGATGAGTGAATGACTGTGTGGTGTTTAGCTGTGGTTGGATTAAACCACAACACCTGGACATGAGAGTTTTGATGTTTGGGGGTGGTAAGAGGAGCATGGGCAGCAGAAAATAATGATTTCATAGAGGGAAGAGGCATCATGTAATGTAGATCATGCGGTAACAGTGACTTGTACAGTCATATATGGCCCTAACACTATTTTAACCAGTAGTTTTAATCCCTAAACCTAAATGTTCCTCCAACACTCTGACAGGAATCCATTTCTCTAAAGCTTGAACACAAGGTATCCCTTGAAGCAAAACTCACCCCATAACCCCTTTCCCTTACCTTTTCTCTCTTGCTCACCCTAATCCCTTCCCTTAACATTAGTAATAAAATGCTCTATTTAAACCTCGGCTTCTAGGCAGACATAAAAATGAACTAAACCACAGAGCCTGCCCATACCCTAAACAAAGAAGAACACCAAACCTTCCCATTAAACATTTGTTTACTCTCTAACCCAGAAAGGTGAGCCCCAGTCCAGTGGGAACTAGAAAGTAGTCAGCTCTGCCTCAGGATCTCCTGCCCCAGCAGCAGGAATGTGACTTTGAGGTCACTTCTGTCTCTGCCCTTGATAGGGCAGCAGCAGGAATGTGTCACACAAAGGGACTGTGAGGTCACTTGTGTCTGGAGGTGGCAGGTCACCCTTGACTTCTCCCTGGGAGCTGCACTTTTGGGCTGACACCTGCCAGTGGCCCTGCTAGGCCAGCAGAAGGCACCTGCTTGGCATGCTGACTGGGGGATCCCCTCTGCCTCCAGACCCAGGAGGACCCAGACAGAAAGAAGGCCCCCAAATGGGTTGTCCTGTCCCTTCTGCTTGAGTCCATGAGTGGGCAGCAGCAGGCACAAGGCTTGGCTGTGTCTAGCCAAGAAGCTGCAAGGCCAGCAGCAGGCCCCTGGCTTGGAAGCTGCTGCTGAGGTGACTTGTGTCTGGTTGGCTGAGAGGCCGCAAGGAGCCTGCTGGGTTGGGATGCCTACTTCAGGAGGGGTTTCCAACCTGATGGAGCTATCTGTGGTAGCAGGAAAGAGCAGGAGAGAAAAACTTGCCACAAAGTGTGCCCTGTGTTATAAATTAAACCACACAATTTACTGGTCTATTGAAATTATTTTATTAATCAAGTAAGCGGACACAAGCAAAACAGCGCTGGGTGGCTGGGGAGTCTCCACTCTGCAACAGCACGCAACTTCCCTTTCCAGTGTTGCTGTTTTATAGCAGTTGAATTCCGGCTTATCAGGACTTGTTGAACTGGCTGAGGCTGCGCAATCTATTGTTGAGAGGGGGGGTCGTTATTCCTCTGCTTCGTGTTCAGGTGGGGGTAGTGAAGCGGCAAAAAGGATGTCTTGTGGTAAGGAATTTCACAGAGTCTGGTTTAACTCAGGGATGTTCACCCAACACCCCCTCCTGCTTCCTCCCTTATCAAGGCCATTAAATTTTACAACCTTTTCTCCCCAGCAGATTCTCCAAATTCCTCAAAGACAATGAACAAACCCCCACTAATTTATCACACCCTGGAAGGTTGGAACTGGCCACAAGGAGGAAGAAATGTCCTTCAAGGGGTTGTGCTGTAGTGCCAGAGGTCACCCTCTGATCAGACCATGGCTTTCTGTTTCAAGGAACAGCTGGTGAGGGTTGACGAGACATGGGTTAAAGCAAGGGATGAGAGCAAAGTGGTGAACAGAGATGGGTGTCTGCAGACTTCAAGGCAATAGGGCAATGTGTGGGACAGCATTGGAAAACCTGCAGAGCAGAAGGCAGAGGGTGCTGGTAAAAAGGGAAGGTGCTAACAACCCTGAGATATTTGTCTCCTTTGCTGCAGCTTATGAGGAGAGATGTTATACTCGTTGCAATGAGGCCTCATTAATTGCTTGCAACCCTGTACATCAGCTCAGAGGTGACATACCACTATTCTTCCCTTGGCATCACCCTGCCCACCACATCCCACAGATTCCAGCAAGAGCCTTGAGAAAGACTTGGGGATGCAGGATCTCCTGTTCCAGTGGCTGGGGCCAACCCTTGGCCCTTCGGCATCACCAAAACCAACCAAGACTTTTCTCAGCATAGCGCTTTGCCTGTCTGTAACCGTGGCCTTCAAATATCTGCCTTAACAAGGCCCTGGGGAGGCTTTGTTAGGAACAGCCCTCAGTGGGGCCCATTAATATTCCAAGTCACTTCAACTTTTCTTTCTGACTTTACTTGCTCAAACAGTTACATCACTCTCTTCTCAGTACCTGAGCTTCATAGACTGAACACCGAAATACACCATGGAACTCATTAAAATGCAGAAAGTCCTAACATCTCTTCCATAGTTGTCTTCAAGCCTTCACGCCTTGTGCAGCTACTTGCAGAGCTTGCATGATGTAGTTAAGGATGAAGTTTTCAAAAAGCATCAAATATTTTTTTTTTCTTTTTCATTTAAAACGCTGAATTTTGTTGCATTTCAGTTTGGAGCATCATTCACCTATTGCTATTCATCCAGGGTGACTTATTTGCAGACCTGCATCAGGAGGAAAATCAGAGTCTGGAGGTCTGACACCTCATCTGCCAGCAGTGGTCTTTGTCCCTGTAGCTGCAGCAGGGCTCGGCACATGAAAACCTTTCAAAGATAATTCAAGGAAAAATAAAATAAAATAAAATAAAATAAAATAAAATAAAATAAAATAAAATAAAATAAAATAAAATAAAATTGAAATGACCATTGGATCCTGAGACATTCTAAATTAATCTTAGTAGACACCTGGACATCCATGGTTCTCTTGGGTCTTCTGTTGAAAACTCAGGAAGAAAACTAAAGAAAATATATCTTCAAGTGGCTGTAGCTGTACCCATGAGCTTGGCCTCTTTGGGGAAATCGTCCCTTTCCAGCCACGGAAACCTAAATTGAGTAAAGTGAAAAGACCTGCCCAGTCAATGGAGTAGGGCAAAGTCCTACTTCCTGTGCTATAGATGCAGAAGGCAAAAAGAATTGCATTGTGCCTGACACTGCTCTGGGACATGTCACCCAGGTCAGGCAACTTTACCTTAGTGCTGACAAGTCCATCACATAACCACGCTACCAAGCTCTGCATCTACACCTTGGCTCTCCAGTTAATGAACGAAGGTCATGGAGGGCAATCAGGGAGACTCGGTTAGCCAAAGCCTCACCGGTGGTGCCCTCTTGGAACTTTAAAGTTCCCTCTCCTGAAGCCAGTCTTTGCTGTTGCTGGGCAAAGTTGTTTGACAAATGAAAAGTTCTTTTTGAAAAGGACTGCTGTGGGGCGAAGGGTATAAGAGGGGAGCCTGTCCTCAAGATGAAAAAAGACATCCCGACATAATGAAAAAGGAATGAATAGGGACAGGCTAGCAGAATAGAGACCAGGATGGGAACAGGCACATTGATCACCTCATAAAGATAGGTTTGGCCAAACTCAGCAAACCACTCAGAGACTCTCGTACAGAAAGTCGCTGGAAATGGGCGCACTGGAGATGAGAAGAAGCTCAAGCTGAGAGAAGCAGAGCCACGCACACAACTGCCCCTCGCTGGTAAGCAGCTGCACATTATGGGGAATCATACGTCCTTAGAAACAAAGACTGTCCTGCTAACCTTACAGCTTATTCTCCTTCTTAACAATTAGACAGTTTATGATCCTGAAATATGGAACCAAACTGATGTCAAGATTGATGTCCAGGTGTGGGAATCTGCAACTAAAAATTACAAGGTTGCAGTGGGACTGCTCGGCACCTGGCAAGCAGTCTCTGAGGCCTTAAAGAGCCATGTGGGACCACAGTCAGACACATGTGGTTTGCCAGACAGTGAGGGAGCTGCAGGCTCATCCACCAATCCTTCTACTACACCATCGCCCCCGTCCCCACCACTACTGCCATTGCAGGCCTTTGCTATTATGCCCCCTGGTGACATGCCTTTTGACCCAGGCCCTGTTGACCTTGAAGAGGAGATAGATATGTTTTCTTCGATCTGGGAAGAATAGGATACATAAGGCCCGAAGGCCGAGTTCCTAGCAAGACATGTTGTTCCCACAACTAGCCCTGGAACTCTCCGGTGTTTGTAATCAAGAAAAGGAGTGGAAAATGGAGACTGTTAAGTCATGGAAGATATGGGAGCACTTCAACCAGGATTACCAACTCCAACTATGCTCCCCCATTCACGGACTTTAACAGTAATAGATTTAAAGGATTGTTTGTTACCGTTTCTGATTGTACATATGTATAGGCATATATAAAAGCAATGTTCTGTACGTTTAGAAAGTTCGATCTTCGTATGTGCATCTTGGTAGAGCATAGACTCCCCAGACACCCAGCACTGTTTACTTGCCTTTTATAAATATTACTAAATTCAGATTGAGTAAGACTTCATTTATAACAGGTGCTTTTGCCATTCCTTCCCAGTTAGACTCACTTCAGCCTCCAGTGCAGTTATCTCTTGGGCTGCCCCTGTCACTCCAGAAATACAGGTGGGTTTTACCTCTTTACAGCTTGATGGCATTAGGGTACTCTGTGCACTGGTGTCTAGTAGAGCCTGATACATTTGTGTGTCTGATGTGCCAGGCCATTAAATATACCTAGTCCAGTAAACCTGATTGTCCCTTTCCTCTGTGCCCCCGCCTTGGCTGGAAGGAGGACCCCTCTAGTCCTGCTCATGGTATTCATTGCTGTGTCTGGTAGATGGTGCACTGGAAAGCATGTCCCATCATGGCAGGGGAGAGGTCACTGAGGGCCAAGGAATGCAATTCGGTGCAGGAGTTGGGGCCCAGCAGAGACAAGGAGTCAAGGCAGTTGGGTGGGGGAGGCCAGCAGAAGCAGCCCAAGGGGTGGTGCTGCTTGTGAGGACACGTTTGTGGCAGCAGCCTGAGTGGGCAGCAGCTGTGCGCAGGCGAGGGGAGGCCAGGAAGCGCGTGCCAAGAGCGCTCCTGCCAGCACAGACAAGGCCGGGGCTGAGGCCAAGGGCAGAGGCAGGCCCAGGGCAGGGGGCTGCAAGGGCCATGCTGAGCTCCCTGCCCCTGCAGCAGCCGCCCTGGCCCTTGGCAGATGTGCTGGCAGGCTGCAGGGAGGGGACGAATGCCCTGGGCCCCCTTCCTGCTCTGCCCAAGCCAGCAAGGGCCCAGAGCGGCCTCCTCTCCCCTGCCCCTGCAGCTCTGGGCTCCCTTGGCGCAGCCCTGGCTCTGCAGCACCAAGCCCTGCTGGGAGCCCTCCCCTGCATGCTGCCACTGCTCTCTGACGGTGCTGTTTCCCTCTGCCGGGCACTGCCCAGCCCAGTCCAGCCACTGCCCACCTCTCCCCTACTCCCTTCCCTCTCCCCAGTACAGCCCAGCCCAGCCCAGTGCAGCCCAGCAGCCCAGGCTGGGTTGGCCCCAGGGCAGTGCCTACTGCAGGCTGCTGCAGGGCTCTGGGCATGGCCACCACAGCCCCAGCCCCTCAAAGGCACCGCAGCTGCTGCCTCAAAGGCAGCTCTGGGCCTCCCCAGCAGCCCCCGCGCTGGGGCCAGCCCCAGCTCAGGAGATGGAGGTCCGTGAAGCTGCAGGAGCCCTGCTCTCTTGCCTGGGAGATCCCCAGCACACAGTGCCTGTGCCCCGCAGGGGCAGCCCCGCTCCCCAGGCCAGCACAAGAGGCCTGGCCCAGCCACAGAGCAGCTCCACATTCCTCTCCAGCATGTTATTTGCCATCAGACTAAGCACAACCGGGACAGTTCCAGGCCAGTCAAGGCCAGTTATTGTTTGCTGAGCCATGGCCAGCCAAGAAGGGAGCTCCCAGTCCAGCACTACACTGAGCACTCTGAAATTCTGATCCACAGTGAAGGCCAGAAAAGCAAGAGGTCCATTCATGCAGCAGTTCCTTGCGTATATTCCTTCCACCAGCTTTGGAAGAGCTGTGCAATGAAAGAGATGCCACTGTACAGACAGCAAGATACATGAGATCTGAAGACTTAGTTGAATGTGAAAGCACGAGAGAACAATGAGGAAGCCAAAGGGAGTAGCAGTGAAAAGGCCACGTCCTGCTGCTGGCCATGGCCATGGCTCCAGGGAAGCAGCAGCCCCAACCCAAAGGCAGCAGAGAGGCAGAGCCCAGTGGGCGGTGAGCCTCTTGGCCCTGAGCCTCTCCTGCGTGCTGGGGCTGCTCCCCCAGAATCAGAGGAGATGGGAAGAGAGGGATACTGAGTCCAATGAATTTATGCTGTCTTCTTTATTGTCTATACTTACAGAGGAAGTCTAGTTCAATAGGTTGATTAGAAGATGTAGTTAAAGTAAATAAATTACTTAAAAAATTAAGCCAATATCAAAAGTTATGAAAATAATCAAAATGAAAAATGAAATGAAAATCTCTCATGTCAGCTTCTCAGATAGAATGGTAGCGTTTAGAGGATTATTAGTAGTAGTACAATATGATAATAATACTAAGTACAAAAAACGATATGATACAAATCACAATAATGTTAACAACACTGATGCTTAAGAAGCACATATAGAAACAGTTTCCCCTCTGGAACCTTGAGCTCCTGGTTCCTCATGCTGTACATGAGGGGGTTCACTGCTGGAGGTACTACTGAGTACAAAAGTGACACCACCAAGTCCAGAGATGGGGAAGAGATGGAAGCGGGCTTCAGGTAGGCAAACATGGAAGTGCTGAGAAAGAGGAAGACCATGGCCAGGTGAGGGAGGCACGTGGAAAAGGCTTTGTGCCTGCCCTGCTCAGAGGGTATCCTCAGCATTGCCCTGAAGATTTGCACATACAACAGCACAATGAAAACAAAAGAACCAAAGGCTAAAGAAATACTAAAACACAAGTGCCCCAACAAGTGCTCCCCCAGCTCCTGAGGGGATCGGAAGAGATGGCAGCTCAGACCAATGAATTTCTTCTGGATTCTTTATTGTTTATCTACACAGGAAGCCTGGTTCTGTAGGTAAATCTTTAAGAAGCAGGAGGCTAAGATTAATATTATTTATATCTGAAACAATAGCTAGTGAAAATAACAACACAGACAAATAAAAAGAAAAAAAAAAAGTATCTTAAAGATTTCTGAAAAAATAGATGTTTCTGATTATAAGCTTATTGTTATAGTCAAAGAACCAGAAGCATATGTATTCAAGCAGTGTCCTCACTGCATCCATTAGTTCCAAGTTCCTCATGTGTGTTCACTGCTGGAGGCACTGGTGATGGGAAGAGATTGCAGTAGAGACTAATGAAATTGTCCCAGTTTCTTTATTTAAACAAGAATATTGATTGTAAAGGTATTTGAAATTATCAACGTCGTAATAATAATAATAAAATAATAATTAGGAGGCTTAGAATAACATTAAATCAATGCCACAAGTTAAAGGAAATAATAATAAAGAAAATTACTTTCAAGAATTTGAACTAAGAGTGTTTGTTTGCAGAAATTCTATTAGTATTTTATGCACATTATTAATGCTGAAGAAAGAGGTATAAAATAGTTTCCTCACTGTATGTTTGAGCTCCTGGTTCCTCATGCTGTAAATGAGGGGATTCACTGCTGGAGGCAACACTGAGTACAAAACAGCCACCACCAGGTCCAGGGATGCGGAAGAGATGGAGGGGGGCCTCAGGTAGGCAAACATGGCAGTGCTAAGAAACAGGGAGACCACAGCCAGGTGAGGGAGGCACGTGGAAAAGGCTTTGTGCCGGGCCTGCTCAGAGGGCATCCTCAGCACTGCCCTGAAGATCTGCATGTAGGAGAAAACAATGAAAACAAAACAACCAAATGCTAAAGAAAAACTAAATACAAGTGCCCAAACTTCCCTGAGGTAGGAATCTGAGCAGGAGAGCTTGATGATCTGGGGAATTTGACAAAAGAATTGGTCAACAGAGTTGCCTTGGCAGAGGGGAAGGGAAAATGTGTTGGCCGTGTGCAGGACAGCATTGAGAAATCCACTGCCCCAGGCAGCTGCTGCCATCTGGGCACAAGCTCTGCTGCTCAGGAGGCTCCCATAGTGCAGGGGCTTGCAGATGGCAACGTAGCGGTCGTAGGCCATGACGGTGAGAAGGGAAAACTCTGAGCCAAAGAAGAAGACAAAAAAGAGAACTTGAGCAGCACATCCTTGATAGGAGATGGCCCTGGTGTCCCAGAGGGCATTGGCCATGGCTTTGGGCAGAGTGGTGGAGATGCAGCCCAGGTCAAGGAGGGCGAGGTTGAGCAGGAAGAAGTACATGGGGGTGTGGAGGCGGTGGTCGTAGGCTACGGCGCTGAGGATGAGGCCGTTGCCCAGGAGGGCAGCCAGGTAGATGCCCAGGAAGAGCGCGAAGTGCAGGAGCTGCAGCTCGTGCGTGTCTGCGAATGCCAGCAGGAGGAACTCACTCACTGAGCTGATGTTGGGCATTTGTTGACATTGAACACAGTTGTCTGTTGAAGAGGAGAAGGCAGAACAATGTTAGTTCACACTTCTCTGAGGGAGACTTATTGCAAGTCTTAGAGCACCCTCCAGCCTGAGCATCTCTCTTTTCAGAAGAACCTTTCTGTAGCTCTCTTACTTGAGCTCCAGCTGGTGCTGGCTGAGAGTGCACTGGGAGCAGGGGCTGCTGTAGACTGCAGAGGAGTCCTTGCTGCTGTAGAAAAGAAAGAAATCAGGAACATGGGGGAAGCTCAAGTTCTGTTCACTGGTCAGATCAATGAGCTTTTCAGTGTTATTTCAAACAACTCCTCTGAATGCAGTTACACAGGTCACTGCCCACAAGTCGTGTTCTAATCTGCCCTGTGTTTCCTGTCTTTGAGCCGCAGAACCATCCAGCTCATGAGTTTCCCTGAGAAGAAACTGGAGACAACTGAGAGCAGAGAAGCCCTAGTCCAAGTGCAGCTGGACAGAAACCTCACCTGAGGTGAAGTTCTCACACAGACAGAGCTTGGGAGCATCTCTTTGAGCTCTACCTTCTCTTCTACCCCTGCCTGCCCCACAGCCCATGGGCTGCAGGGGGAGAAGACGCCAGGGAGGGGCTGCTCCAGGGGAAGGCATCTGCATTGCAGGGCATGGCCGCAAGGTGCCCGAATCCCCCCTGCCACGGCGTTTCTGCCAACAGCTCCTTCTGGCCGCCTGCCCCTCTCTCTGCTGCCTGCAGCTGTCCCTGCCGGGAGCTGCTGCTCTGCGCCCACCTCTTCTTTCCCCCTGCCTGTGCTCACAGACCCCATCCCACACGGCTGTGCTCAGCGCTGCCCTGCAGCACCCTGCCACCAACAGGGCCCTGCCAAGGGGCACCTCCATGGCTGCAGGAGCTACGGGGCAGCTGAGAGAGAGCCCGGCATGGCCAGCCACGGCAGGGTGTTCTGGGCTGACCAGGGGCATCTGCCTTAGGGCACTCCAAGGGGCTTCTGCCAGACTTTCTCACCTCACACTGCAACCCATCAGGACTCTCAAAGCCTACTGCATTGCCCACTGCCCTCCCAGAAACAAGACCCAGCAGGAGGAGACCCTTCCAGGACCTGCAGCTGCATGGCCCTGCAGCCAGGCACTTACCTTGTCAAGGGCTGTGCAGGTTTCTCCTGCAGGCAGCTCTCAGCATCCTCCCACTGCCAAGTGCCTCCAAGCCCTCTCTCCTTCTCTCCTCTCTGTGTGCCAGCTGCAGTCAGAGCCCCCAGCCCTGCTGCGCTGTGCAGAGGAGCTGCTCCTGGGCACAGCTGTCTCTCTGCACCAGGGCCCTCTTGCCAGCAGCTCTCTCTGTCCCACGAGCCCGGCCCAGCTCAGCAGCACAGCACCAGCCCAAGGCACTGCAATCACCCCTCTGGGGGCTTTGCTGATGAGCCCACGAACCTCAGGCCCTCAGAGACAATTGAAGACATCTCTCCAGAAGTCCAAGTCAGAGGCAAGTTTCCTGCAGTGTCCCCCTGAGGGCCAGCACTCACACAGCCTCCCTTGGAGCTCGTTAGAGCAGAACCCTGGAGGCAGTGAGGACAAGGAGACAAAGGCAGCATGAAGGTGACACTGAGGTGTAGGATAATTGGATGTGTGTCACCAAGCACAAGGGCCAGGCCTTGACCCCTGTCCCCTGAGAAGGGAGATCCTTAGCGGCCACACCTTGCTCAGGGCTCATTGTGGGGCAGTAGGAGATGGGGATGTGCATGGCCAAGTGCAGGAGAATGGTACGACCCCTGCCTGCTTCATGGGTGGGGGGCGAGGAGGCAATGAGGCCCTGGTGCTTTAACGATCAGCCGTCTCCTCCTAGGCCTCAGTGGCAGAGACAACAGCCATAGCCATGGACACAAAGACCTGAGTCCTGATGGGTCTTACAGCCTTGCCACAGCCATTACTCCTCTCCACAGCAGGCTGTCTGAGAGACTCCCGGACTTCCAAATCTTCCACTGCCAGATGCAGACCCTTCTGTGGGTAGTGTCACATTTGATCTGAGCTGAGTCTGATAACTCAGATCTTCTTGGTGGCCATGCGGCTCATAAGGAGCTCTGTAGGAAGCTGCCCTGGTTCCTGGTGAGCAGGCACCACTGCTCGTATGGCATCCCTCGTGGTGCCCAGGCCCTCCTCCTCCTGGGCACTGCTCACTCAGCAGAGTCCCAGTCTGCCTCCATGTATGGGGTTCCTCTTCCTCTGGTGCAGGATTGGGCTCTTCTCCTTGTAAATGTCAGGAGGTTTGTGTAGGCAAATTCCCACAGTTTCTCAAGGTTGCCCCACACTGATGCTCCATTCTGTCAGCTGTTAATGTCTGCAGGCATATGGATCACCCTGACTATGCTGTTTCTCACAAGATAACAGTAACAGGAGTTTGCAGGACAGTTTGGATTATACAGCAGGAACAAGTTGAATGGAATTACAGCACAGAATCAGTGAAGGGTGGGGGACAGAAGGCTGCCAGATTCTACTTTTCTCTTCTTCCTTCTCATGCATACTGTTACTTTATCTGGAACTGTGTCCTATATACAAAATACAACACTGTATCATCTAATAAGAAGGAAATTAAGTCTATCCCAGACAACACATGGACAATATCCAGCCCATATTCCATACCATCTGCACCGTGCTCAGCTCCAATACTTTCCAGTTAATCACCACCACCTTTTCTCAGATGATATACACACAGATATATCATGCCCTTAGTCTGTGGGTGTGCTGGAGTTGGCTAGGATCGAGTTAATTTTCATCTTAGTAGCTGGTATGAAGCTGTGTTTTGGATTTAGCATGAGTACTCAGTACTAGGGCCAGTCCTCTTTAATATATTTATCAATGATCTGGATGAGGGGATCAAGTGCACCCTCAGTAAGTTCGCAGATGACACCAAGGTAGGTGCATGTGTCGATCTGCTCGAAGGCAGGAAAGCTCTGCAGGAGGATCTGGATAGGCTGCACCGATGGGCTGAAGTCAACTGAAGTTCAACAAGGCCAAGTGCTGGGTCCTGCACCTGGGATGCAATAACCCCAACCAGAGCTACAGGCTGGGAGAGGAGTGGTTGGAAAGCTGCCAGGCAGAGAAGGACCTGGGAGTGATGGTGGATAGTCGGCTGAATATGAGCCAGCAGTGTGCTCAGGTGGCCAAGAAGGCCAACGGCATCCTGGCTTGTATCAGGAACAGTGTGACCAGCAGGGCTAGGGAGGTGATCGTCCCCCTGTACTCAGCTCTGGTGAGGCCGCACCTCGAGTACTGTGTTCAGTTTTGGGCCTCTCACTACAAGAAGGACATTGAGGTGCTCCAGCAAGTTCAGAGAAAATACGAAGCTGGTGAGGGGTCTGGAGAACAAGTCCTACGAGGAGCGGCTGAGGGAGCTGGGCTTGTTCAGCCTGGAGAAAAGGAGGCTCAGGGGTGACCTTATTGCTCTTTACAGCTACCTCAAAGGAAGCTGTAGTCAGGTGGGGGTTGGTCTGTTCTCCCACATGCCTGGTGACAGGACGAGGGGGAACAGGCTAAAGTTGCACCAGGTGTGGTTTTGGTTGGAAGAACTTCTTTACCGAGAGGGTTGTGAGGCATTGGAATGGGCTGCCCAGGGAAGTGGTGGAGTCACCATCCCTGGAGGTCTTTAAAAGATGTTTAGATGTTGAACTTAGTGATATGGTTTAGTGGAGGACTTGTTAGTGTTAGGTCACAGGCTGGACTCGATGATCTTGAGGTCTCTTCCAACCTAGACAATTCTGCGATTCTGTGATTCTGTGGGAAGAAGAGCTTGGCCAGCAGCAACTTACGATTTCATAGAAGGAAGAGGGTTTACGTAATGTGGATGCTGTGGTAACACTGACTTAAAACAGTCACATATGGCCCTTTCCTTACTTGAAACAGTACTTTCAATCCCTAAACCTAAATGCTACTACAGTACTCTGAAAGGAATCTTTTTTTTTTTATTTTTTTTCTCTTACTAACCCCAATGCCTTCCCTTAACATTAAAATTCCCATTAAAATTCTCTATTTAACCCTAGACTCCTGCTCACCAGGAACCAGGCCAGCTTCCTACAGAGCTGCCTTACGAGGAGCAGGACCTCCAAGAAAATCTGAGTTATCATACTCAAGCTCAGATCCGGTGTGGCTCCACACAGAAGAGGGTCTGCAGCCCTCAGGAGGTACAGGTCTGGGAGTCCCTAGGACAGCCTGGTGTGGAAAGGATCAAGGGCTCTACAAGGGCTCAAAGTCACAACCCAGGTCTTTGTGTCCATGGCGATGGCTGTTGTCTCTGCCACTGAGGCCTAGGAGGAGACGGCTGATCGTTAAAGCACCAGGGCCTCATTGCCTCCTCGCCCCCACCCATGAAGCAGTCAGAGGTCGTACCATTCTCCTGCACTTGGCAATGCACATCTCCATCTCCTACTGCCCCACAATGAGCCCTGAGCAACCTGTCAAGGGAAAGGATCTCCCTTCCTGTGTGCCATGCGACAACACCTGGCCCTTGTGCTTGGTGACACACATCCAATTATCCTACACCTCAGTGTCACCTTCACATTGCCTTTGTCTCCTTGTCCTCACTGCCTCCAATGTCCTGCTCTAATGAGCTCCAAGGGAGGCTGTGTCAGTGCTGGCCCTCAGGAGAACACTGCAGGAAACTTGCCTCCGACTTGGACTTCTGGAGAGCTGTCTTCAATTGTCTCTGAGGGCCTGAGGTTCGTGGGCTCATCAGCAAAGCCCCCAGAGGGGTGATTGCAGTGCCTTGGGCTGGTGCTGTGCTGCTGAGTTGGGCTGGGCTCGTGGGACAGAGAGAGCTGCTGGCAAGAGGGCCGTGGTGCAGAGAGACAGCTGTGCCCAGGAGCAGCTCCTCTGCACAGTGCAGCAGGGCTGGGGGCTCTGACCGCAGCTGGCACGCAGAGAGGAGAGAAGGAGAGAGGGCTTGGAGGCACTGAGGAGTGCAACAACAGAGGGCAGCGTGTGGCAAGACACATCTTCAGGCTCTTGACACCGGGAGGCTCTGGCAGCAGGTGGGGTTGCCAGAGGGGTCTTCTACAGCTGGCACATCATAAGCCTGATACAGCATATTTCAGGGTGGCTCTCACTCTACATGTAATTTGGACTAGGAGAAACTTTAGAGTATGTCATTTATGAATGGGTATTTCAGGAGGAAGCCTGAGGCTTGGTTAGTCTGAGGAGGAAGGCTTTTTTGGATTCTCTGCTTTAAGATTCTTGCAGTGGAGGGGAATCTGAGTGAGTGTGAGCACAAAGCTTGTGGGATGAGGTCTGTTAGCGTGGACAGGGAGGAGATGTGGGGACAGAGAACCAGTTCCCAGCAGGGCCATGGGCAGGCAGTGAGAGGGAGCTGCTTCCAGAAATGCTGTGCAAGGGAGGGCTCAGGCACCTCCCTGGGAAAATCGATGCTCTTCTGTCCCACCAGCACAGGGCAGCACAGAAAGACCAGACACAGAGAGACACAGAGAGACCAGCACAGACAGACCAGACGTGATGGACAGACTGGCTGTGCTCTCTGAAGTACACTCTGTAGTAGAGGAATCTGTGATTCTGAGGATCCACAAGGTTTTCAACGTAGAGCAGCAGGAATGACAGTATAGAAAAAAGAAATCGCCACAGCCCTTCTCTGCCGTTAGGTGATTTGGGAGCAACAATTTGTTCATAAGAATTAAAATAATCTGAGAATATGCAATGTTCCTCTTTACTTCTTTCTATAGGTAAGAACTGTTAACTACACTGCCCAAAGCAGAGTCCCCTGCTCCCAGGGACACCCTTGGGAAGCAACAGACAGAGCTCATGAAATGGACCTGCTTAATATCTACTTAATAGGCTGAAACTGAATCAGATATCATCAGATAATTTTGTTGTATTTTCTTACTGCCTTTTCCCTCCTTGGGAGAACCCTATGGCCAAAACCAGCAAATGCCCAACATCAGCTCCGTGAGCGAGTTCCTCCTGCTGGCATTCGCAGACACGTGTGAGCTGCAGCTCCTGCACTTCGCGCTCTTCCTGGGCATCTACCTGGCTGCCCTCCTGGGCAACGGCCTCATCCTCAGTGCCGTAGCCTGCCACCACCGCCTGCACACCCCCATGTACTTCTTCCTCCTCAACCTTGCCCTCCTGGACCTGGGCTGCATCTCCACCACTCTGCCCAAAGCCATGGCCAATGCCCTCTGGGACACCAGGGCCATCTCCTATCAAGGATGTGCTGCACAGGTCTTTTTCGTTGCTTTCTTGTTTGGAGCAGAGTTTTCCCTTCTCACTGTCATGTCGTATGACCGCTACGTTGCCATCTGCAAGCCCCTGCACTACGGGAGCCTCGTGGGCAGCAGAGCTTGTGCCCAGATGGCAGCAGCTGCCTGGGGCAGTGGCTTTCTCAATGCTGTCCTGCACACGGCCAACACATTTTCCCTGCCCTTTTGCAAAGGCAATGATGTGGAGCAGTTCTTCTGTGAAATCCCCCACATCCTCAAGCTCTCCTGCTCAGATGCCTACCTCAGGGAAGTCGGGGCATTTGTGTTTACTATTTCTTTAGTCTTTGGTTGTTTTGTTTTCATTGTGTTGTCCTATGTGCAGATCTTCAGGGCTGTGCTGAGGATGCCCTCTGAGCAGGGCAAGCACAAAGCCTTTTCCACGTGCCTCCCTCACCTGGCAGTGGTTTCCCTGTTTGTCAGCACTGCCATATTTGCCTACCTGAAGCCTGCTTCCATCTCTTCCCCATCTCTGGACTTGGTGGTGTCACTTATGTACTCAGTGGTACCTCCAGCAGTGAACCCCCTCATGTACAGCATGAGGAACCAGGAGCTCAAAGTTGCAGTGAGGAAGATGCTTCTATATGTGCTTTTTAAGCATCAATGTTGTTAATATTATCGTGATTTGTATCATATCATTTTCATATTTAGTAGTATTATCATATTATAATCATTAATAATAATCCTCTGAAGACTACCATTGTATTTGAGAAATTGACATGACAGATTTTTATATTATTTTTCTTTTTTATTTTTATAATAATTTTTAATATTGATTTAATTTATTTAGTAATTTATTTACTTTGAATACATCTTCTAATCAACCAATTGAACTAGGCTTCCTCTGTAGGTATAGTCAATTAAGAAAAGAGCATAACTTCACTGGTCTCAGCTGCCATCTCTTCCCATCTCCTCTGGAGCTGGGGGAGCAGCCGCAGCACGCAGGAGGGGCTTGGGGCCAAGAGCGCAGCTGACACATGCAGGAGCAGCCCCGGTGGCCCTCGGGGCTGCCCCTCACTGCCTGCTGGGCTCTGCCTTTCTGCTGCCTTCGGGTTGGGGCTGCTGCTTCCCTGGAGCCATGGCCATGACCAGCAGCAGGACGTGGCCTTTTCCCTGCTACTCTCTTTTGGTCTCCACATTGTTCTCTTGTGCTCTTGTACGTGGGTTAGCCATCAGGTCTCATGCACCTTGGTGAGTTTCCTGATGTCCCTAAAGTGGCATCTCCTCCACATCTGTGTACACCTCTTCTAAAGCTGATGTTAGAAATACACCCAAGGAGCTCCTCCCAGAACAGCCCTCTTGTTTTTCTGGGCTTCAGGATGGATCAGATTCCCATAGTGATCACTGGAGGACAAAGGGCTGGACTGTGATCTGACTTCTTGGTAGCACATGGCCCAGCAAACAGTAATAACTGGCCTTGACTGGCCTGGGAGTGTCCACTGGTGCTGGGTTTGATGGCAAATGGCAACCTGGAGAGGAATGTGGAGCTGCTCTGTGGCTGGGCCAGGCCTCTTGCGCTGGCCTGGGGAGCGGGGCTGGCCCTGCAGGGCACAGGCACTGTGTGCTGGGGATCTCCCAGGCAGAGAGCAGGGCTCCTGCCTCTTCATGGACCTCCATCTCCTGAGCTGGGGCTGGCCCCAGCGCGGGGGCTGCTGGGGAGGCCCAGAGCTGCCTTTGAGGCAGCAGCTGCGGTGCCTTTGAGGGGCTGGGGCTGTGGTGGCCATGCCCAGAGCCCTGCAGCAGCCTGTGGTGGGCACTGCCCTGGGGCCAGCACAGCCTGGGCTGCTGGGCTGGGGAGAGGGCAGGGGGGTAGGGAGAGGTGGGCAGGGGCTGGGCTGGACTGGGCAGTGCCCGGCAGAGGGCAACACCAGCGTCAGGGAGCGGTGGCAGCATGCAGGGGAGGGCTCCCAGCAGGGCTTGGTGCTGCAGAGCCAGGGCTGCACGAAGGGAGCCCAGAGCTGCAGGGGCAGGGGAGAGGAGGCCGAGGGCCAGGGCAGCTGCTGCAGGGGCAGGGAGCTCAGCACGGCCCTTGCAGCCCCCTGCCCTGGGCCTGCCTCTGCCCTTGGGCTTGGCCCCGGCCTTGGCTCTGCTGGCAGGAACACTCTTGGCATGTGCTTCCTGGCCTCCCCTCGCCTGCGCACAGCTGTTGCCCACTCCGGCTGCTGCCACAAATGTGTCCTCACCAGCAGCACCACCCCTTGGGCTGCTTCTCCTGGCCTCCCCCACCACACTGCCTTGACTCCTTGTCTCTGCTGGGCCCCAGCTCCTGCACCGAAATGCATCCCTTGACTGTCAGTGCCCTCTCCCCTACCATGGTGGGATGTGTTTCCAGTGGGTCATCTACCATGCACCATAATGAACACTATGAGCAGGACTAGAGGGGTCCTGCTTCCAGCCAGGGGGAGGCAGGGAGGAAAGGGACAATCAGGTTTACTGGACTGGGTATATTTAATGGCCTGACACATCACACCCACAAATGTATCAGGCTCTACTGGACACCGGTGCACAGAGTACCCTAATGCCATCAAGCTAGAAAGAGGTAGAACCCACCTGTATTTCTGGAGTGACAGGGGGATCCCAACAGTTAACTGTACTTGAGGCTGAAGTGAGTCTAACTGAGAAAGAATGGCAAAAGCACCCCACTGGGACTCGCTCAGAGGCTACGTGCATGCTCGGCATAGACTGCTTCAGGAGAGGGAACTTCAAAGTTCCAAGACGGCACCACCGGTGGGGATTTGGCATAGCTGCCTTGTGAAAAGACCTGCCCAGTCAATAGCAACTCTATTTGAGTAATGTGACTTTTCACATTACTCAATTTAGTTTTCCGTGGCTGGAAGGGAACAATGTCCCCAAAGAGGCCAAGCTCATGGGTACAGCCACAGCCACTTGAAGAAATATTTTCTTTAGTTTTCATTCTGAGTTTTCCACAGCAGAACCAAGAGAGACTGTGGATGTCCAGTTTTCTAGTAAGATTCAGGCTGTATTTCTCAGGTTCCAATGGTCATTTCAAATTTATTTTGTTTCAAATTTATTTTATATTATATTTTATTTTATATTATATTTTATATTATTTATTTTATTTTATTTTATTTTATTTTATTTTATTTTATTTTATTTTATTTATTTTAATTTTATTTTTTTCCCAAGGAACCCCTGACTTGTCTTAGAAAGGGTTTCCCGTGCTGAACTGGGCTGCATTTACAGGGACAAAGACCACTGCTGGCAGTGGAGGTGTCAGACCTCCAGTCTCTGCTTTTCCTCCCTATGGAGGTCTCCAAAGAAGTCAACCTGGATCAATAGCAATAGGAGAATGATGCTCAAAATTGAATTGCAGAAAAATCAACCTTTAAAACCAGAAAAGATTTTTATTAGGTGCTTTTTGAAAACTTCTTCCTTAACTACAGCATGCAGGTTCTGCAATTAGGTGCAAAAGCTGTGAAGACTTGAAGAAAACTATGGAGGAGATGTTAGGAGTTTCTTAATTTTAATGAGTTCCATGGTGTATTGTGGTGCTGAGGCTATGAAGCTCAGGTACTGAGAGGAGAATGATGCAACTGCTTTAGCAAGTAAAGTCAGGAGGAAAAGCTGAAGTGACTTGGAGTATTAATGGGCCCCACTGAGGGCTGTTCCTAACAAAGCCTCCTCAGGGCCTTGTTAGGGCAGATAATAGGAGGCCATGGTTACAGCCAGGCAAAGCACTGTGTTGAGAAATGTCTTTGTTGGTTTTAGTGAAGCAGAAGAGCCAAGGCCTGACCCCTGGAAATGTGAGAGGAGATCCTGCACCCCTATGTCCATTTCAGGGCTCTTCCTGGGGTCTGTGGGATGTGGTGGGCAGTGTGATGCCATGAGAAGAACAGTGGTACTACACCTCTTAGCTGCTGCACAGGGTTGTAAGGAATCCATGAGACCCCATCACAATGAATATAACATCTCTCCTCCTAAGCTCTAGTCAAGAGGACAAAAACCTCAGGGCTGTTGGGCCCTCCATTCTTGCTAGCACCCTCTGCCTTCTCCTATGTAGCTTTTCCTACGCTGTCCCACAATTTGTCTTATTTCCTTGAAGCCTTCAGACACCAATCTCTGTTCACCACCTTGCTCTCATCGCTTGCTTTCACCGATGTCTCGTCAACCCTCACCAGCTGTTCCTTGAAACATGAAGCCATGGTCTGATCAGAGGGTTACCTCTGGCACCACAGCATGACCCTCTGAGGGACATTTCTTCCTCTTTGTGGACAGTGCGCAACTTCCATGGTGCACTTTGTTGAGTTTCTTCTCCCCTGCTCTTTCCTACTAGCAAAGGAAAGTTCCATCAGGGTGGAAACCACTCCTGAGGTAGGCATCCCAACCCAGCAGGCTCCTTGCGGCCTCTCAGCCAACCAGACACAAGTCACCTCAGCAGCAGCTTCCAAGCCAGGGGCCTGCTGCTGGCCTTGCAGCTTCTTGGCTACACACAGCCAAGCCTTGTGCCTGCTGCTGTGCAGTCATGGACTCAAGCAGAAGGGACAGGACAACCCATGTTGGGGCCTTCTTTCTGCCTGGGTTATCCTGGGTCTGGAGGCAGAGGGGATCCCCCAGTCAGCATGCCAAGCAGGTGCCTTCTGCTGGCCTAGCAGGGCCACTGCCAGATGTCAGCCCAAAAGTGCAGCTCCCAGGGAGAAGTCAAGGATGACCTGCTACATCCAGACACAAGTGACCTCCCAGTCGCTTATCGTGACATGTTCCTGCTGCTGCCCTATCAAGTGCAGAGACAGAAGTGACCTCACAGTCCCTGCCACAGTCACATTGCTCCTGCTGGGGCAGGAGTTGCTGAGGCAGAGCTGAGCTCCTCAGAGCATTGCCACCCATCTCCTCCTTGTGACCCACAAGCTGATCAGATCCATGGCCCCTCACATTCATTTGGAGTTAGGGTTTGGTTTAGGTCTCTTAAGCAGTTTTCTAGTTTTAAATATACCATTTTGATGCTAGTATTAAAGGCAGAGATCAGAGTGATTAAGAGTGTAAGAGCTAGGATGAATCAGCTATGGGCTGAGTTTTGTCTTCTAGGGGTACGCTGAGGTCACTCATTAGAGTAGTGGATTCCTGTCAGGGGGCTGAGTAGCATTTAGTTTTAGGAATTAACTTTACAGGTTGAAGCCAGGGAATAGCCTCATATGACTATTTTAAGTCACAGTTATGGCAGCATCAGCAGAACCTGAACCGTCTTGCCTCTACAAAATCCTTAATTTTGGCTGGCCAAGCCCCTATTCCCTCCTCTCAGTCTCATGTTTCTCCTGGGCTGTCTTCTCCTGATTTCCCCATATCAGTTATCTTTTTAGGGGCATGCTTATGATGCCTTTCATGATCTTAGACTATCTGTCAGTGCTCTGTTGGCTACTCTATTCCTGAGAAAAGTGGCACTTAATACACGATGGAAAAGGACACAAATGTCCATCAGAGCACCCTGCACAATGTGCCCAGCAGCTCTGCACTGCCACAAAAGTTCTGTTCCTGCCTACAAGTTTCCTTTCCAGAATGGCTCCTATGGCTCCAGGGTAACTTTTCCCAGACACTCACTTCCCCAGGCCACACCACTCTTACCCACAGGCCCCATGTGTCTCTCCAAGCCTCCCCTCTGCCCTTGCAGTAGTGACACCTCACCGCAGCAGGTTGGTGCATCTCCAGGCTCAGGGGTGCTTCCTGAGGGCCTGCCCCGTGTGGGGAGTGGTGGGGAGGAAGAGAGCAAGGTCATCTCCTGGGGCATGGCTGAGCACAGCCCAGCCATCCTGCACCGTGGGCAGGCCCCTGCTCCCAGGCTGAGGCACACATGCAAGGCGGACACTTCTCCATCATCCCAGCTTCACGCAGGGACCTTCAGCCCTGTCCCAGTCCCAAGATTTGGCTACTTCTCCACCCACAGACATACCCTGCTTTCCATTTGGGGACTCAGGCAGGACTTTAAGGATCTGCTAAAGCCCTGAGTGTCCTTGTTTCTCACAGCCTTCTCACAATTCTTTCTCCTGGCCCTCCCCACTGCCCAGCACTGCCTCTCAGGTGGCACTCAGTGACCCTTCAGAAGGGCCTTTGGGCTTCCTCAATTGTCCTGGTGCTTATTAGCACCTTCCTGGATCCTTCCAGAGCTCAGAGGGAGTCTTCTTTTTCCATCAGGGGCCCTGTACTTGCTCTGGCTGGGGCAGTTACTCTCTGCAAAGCAGCCCCTTGTGGTACTGTGTTTTGGCTGTGTGACCAGTGATGGTCACCCACAGTTGTGGTTGCTGTTTTTGAGCATTTCTTGCACAGCATCAGGGCCTTCTGTGGCTCACAATTTCTGAGTTTTACTTGGTTTTGTTATTCTGTCCCCAGTTCCTCTAGAAGAAGAGAAAGCAGGTGGCTGAGAGGTGTTTATCTGCTGGATGCATGGAGCAAGGAGGTGTCCGTGGTGCCAGGAGATGGAGGTCCATGAAGCTGCAGGAGCCCTGCTCTCTTGCCTGGCAGATCCCCAGCACACAGTGCCTGTGCCCCGCAGGGCCAGCCCCGCTCCCCAGGCCAGCACAAGAGGCCTGGCCCAGCCACAGGGCTGCCTGCCCCGAGCAGGGGCCTGCACAAAGAGCTTTCTCCTTCTCATTTCTGCTTTTATATAGGCCCAGCAATGCTGCTCTGCTCTTCCCCAGGGCCATCCCTGCTCCCAGAGAGCCTTACCCAGGGCACCGTGTCCGTGCTGGCCTGGCCAGCCGTTGCTTCTTCCATCCCTGTGCTCCCCACAGGGCCGCAAGCTTGCAGTGCTGCTGTGAGAGCCAGGGGCTGTGGTGCCCTGGGACCCCCGGGGATCTCCCCCGTACCCGTGATGGTCAGGGTGGGCAGCACACCTACGTCCATGGGGATCTCTGCTGCTGAGCCCCTTTCCATCTGCCCTGATGGCTCAGCAGCACAGGGCAGTGCTGGGCAGGGCCATGGGGTGTCTCTGAGAACACAAAGGGCAGGCGAGTGCTGCACCAGACCTCGCCACAGCACTTCAAAATGTATATCCGCAATTACTCTGCAGTCTTACGGGCCTTCACCTGCTGGCTCTCCACCACGTCTTCTGGCATTGCAGAGCCCTCCTTTAGCCCATGGACTTCTCAGATTCACCTTTTCCTTTAACAGACCCTTCTTTGGATGATCACACATTTTAGGAGGTTCTAATCACTACCCACTGAGCACATTGTCCTTGCAGATCCCCTGACATCTCCTGGCAGCTCCAGATTCCTCTACAGGCTGGAATCTGCCATCTGCCCCGCTGCAGGGGGTGCAGTCCCATGCAGATAAATTTAAGATCAGTTGTCATCTCCTTAGGCAAGTTCTGTCATAATGGGAGCTCCTAGTGTTGCCCTTGGTTCCTCAGGGACCACCCTGGGACTTTCAGCCTGTGTCCTTCACTCTATGATGAACACCCAGAATAGAGAAGAGAAGGGAGCAACCCTTTGGCTGTGTTCCTGATAGCACATTTGGAAGAGGTGTCCAGGGTCCTGGGCTTGCCCTCAGCAGCCCCTCTTGTTACTGTGGTGCTAGCAGGGAGGCAGCTTTGACCCAGGGTTGCAAAGTGCTTGCTGCTGCCTGCAGCCACAGGGATGCCACTGCAGAGAGAACAGGACTGTCACCAAAGTACATGAGATCTGAGGGTTTACCCAGAACAATGTGGAAGCCTAAAGAGCAATAGTGAAAATGCCACATCCTGCTGCTGGCCATGGCCATGGCTCCAGGGAAGCAGCAGCCCCAAACCAAAGGCAGCAGAGAGGCAGAGCCCAGCGGGCAGTGAGGGGCAGCCCCGAGGCCACCGGGGCTGCTCCTGCATGTGGCAGCTGGGCTCTTGGCCCTGAGCCCCTCCTGCATGCTGGGGCTGCTCCCCCAGCTCCAGAAGAGATGGGAAGAGATGGCAGCCAAGACCAGTGAAGTTCTAATGGCTTTATTATTGGGTTTATCTACACAGGGAGCCGTCTTTAATAGGAAAATAATTGATTCTAGGGGGGGTTAAAAATAATATTATTTAATTCAAAAGTGAAATACTTAGAGAAAATAATAATACAGACATTTAATAACAGAAGACATGATATTATTTTATTTCTGAGAAAAACTAGGATTTCTAATATTAGGCATAGTATTATAGGTGAATTTGCTGAAGATGTGTGTATTCAAGTAGAGTCCTGATGGAATCCCTTAGTTCCCAGTTCCTCATACTGTAGATGAGAGGGTTCGCTGCTGGAGGTACTATTGAGTACAGAAGTGACACCACCAAGTCCAGGGATGGCGACGAGATGGAGGGAGGCTTCAGGTAGGCAAACATGGCAGTGCTGACCATCAGGGAGACGACAGCTAGGTGAGGGAGGCACGTGGAAAAGGCTTTGTGCTGGCCCTGCACAGAGGGTATCCTCAGCACTGCCCTGAAGATCTGCACATAAGATACCACTATGAAGACAAAACAACCAAAGGCCAAAAAAATACTAAACACAAGTGCCCAAACTTCCCTGAGAAAGGCATCTGAGCAGGAGAGCTTGAGGATGTGGGGGATCTCACAGAAGAACTGATCCACAGCATTGCCTCGACAGAGGGGCAGGGAAAATGTAGTGGCTGTGTGCAGGACAGCATTGAGAAAGCCACTGCCCCAGGCAGCTGCTGCCATCTGGGCACAAGCTCTGCTGCGCAGGAGGCTCCCGTAGTGCAAGGGCTTGCAGATGGCAATGTAGCGATCGTAGGCCATGACAGTTAGAATTGAATACTCTGAACCAAAGAAGAAGACAAAAAAGAGAACTTGAGCAGCACATCCTTGATAGGATATGGCCCTGGTGTCCCAGAGGGCATTGGCCATGGCTTTGGGCAGAGTGGTGGAGATGAATCCCAAGTCGAGGAGGGCGAGGTTGAGGAGGAAGAAGTACATGGGGGTGTGGAGGCGGTGGTCGTAGGCTACGGCGCTGAGGATGAGGCCGTTGCCCAGGAGGGCAGCCAGGTAGATGCCCAGGAAGAGCACAGAGTGCAGGAGCTGCAGCTCGTACGTGTCTGCGAATGCCAGCAGGAGGAACTCGCTCACAGAGCTGCTGTTGGGCATTCTCTGACTTTGTACTTGCTTGTCTGTTGAAGGGGAGAAGGCAGAAAAACATTAGAACAAACTTCTATGAAGAAAACTGGAAATAAAACAAAAGGCTGGCTAACTCATATTCAGACAAATGTATGATCAATGAGGTTTGACGTATTGCTGCAAAAGACTGAGCTGAATGCAAAGCAGAGCTGCAACTCTTTCCCTCACTTTATTTTATTCTAGTTGCCCTATCCTAGTTGAGGTATTGGATTTTGAAACTCCCTGACATTACTTGCACACTCACGGTGAAATCCTTTGTTTGCCAGGAGGCAAAAGGGCTGTGCCTAGGTGAAGACTGAGCAGAGCAGCTCTGCCCAGTGGTCCTGTTCTCAGTTGCTCTGTGTCACCTCTCTGAGCGGCAGGACCATCCCACTCAGATGTTTCCCTGAGAAGAAACAAAAGAAAACTGAGAGCAGAAAAGCCTGAGTCCAAGTGCATCTGACAGAATCCTCACCTTGTCTCACAGGGTCTTAGCAGGATCTCAGCTCTTCCCTCCTAACCAGGGCTGCAGAAGCCTCACTCCAGCTTCCCAGAGACAGCCATCCAGCAGCACATCCAGACATGGCCTTAACACGGAGGTGTCTCCTCCTTCGGGTACCTGGATGCTGCAAGGGCACAAGGATGCCACGAGAGAGCTGCATCTTGCTGGAGAGCAGCCTGCAGACCAGGAGGACACCCCTCAGACTGCTCTGGATATTCAAAAGCTGGGGTATCCCAATATTTAAACTGCATCCCCTGCAGTGTCTGGAGGAGGCTCAGCCAGCACACTCCTGGCTGACCAGGGGTAGCTAGGTTATGACATTCCAAGGGGCTTCTGCCAGACTTCATTAACTCACACTGCAACCCAGCAGGACTCTCAAAGCCTACTGCATTGCCCACTGCCCTCCCAGAAACAAGACCCAGCACGAGGAAACCATTCCAGGACCTGTGGCATAATGTCAGCGGCATAATGTCAGCAGCATGGCCCTGCAGCCAGACACTTACCTTGTCAAGGGCTGTGCAGGTTTCTCCTGCAGGCAGCTCTCAGCATCCTCCCACTGCCAACTGCCTTCAGCCCCTCTCTCCTTTTCTTCTCTCTGTGTCTGTGCCTCTGTGTCTCTTTCCTGCTGCGCTGTGCAGAGGAGCTGCTCCTGGGCACAGCTGTCTCTCTGCACCAAGGCCCTCTTGCCACGAGCTCTCTCTGTCCCACGAGCCCAGCCCAGCTCAGCAGCACAGCACCAGCCCAAGGCACCGCAATCACCACTCTGGGGGCTTTGCTGATGAGCCCACGAACCTCAGGCACTCAGAGACAATTGAAGACAGCTCTCCAGAAGTCCAAGTCAGAGGCAAGTTTCCTGCAGTGTCCCCCTGAGGGCCAGCACTGACACAGCCTCCCTTGGAGCTCGTTAGAGCAGAACATTGGAGGCAGTGAGGACAAGGAGACAAAGGCAGTGTGAAGGTGACACTGAGGTGTAGGAAAACTGGATGTGTGTCACCAAGCACAAGGGCCAGGCCTTGACCTTCAGCCCCTTGGAAGGGAGATCTTTCCCTTGACAGGTTTCTCAGGGCTCTTTGTGGGGCAGTAGGAGATGGGGATGTGCATGGCCAAGTGAGGAGAATGGTACGACCCCTGCCTTCTTCATTAGTGCAGGTGAGGAGGCAATTAGGTCCTGGTGTTTTAACGATAATCTGTCTCCTCATAAGCCTCAGTGGCAGAGACAACAGCCATACTCTTGGACACAAAGACCTGGGTCCTGTTGGGACTTTCAGCCTTTCCACAGCCCTCTATACTGTCTAAACCTGGGTCTTAAAAGGACTCCCATACCTGCACATCATTCACTGCTGGCTGCAGACCCTTGTCTGTGTGGTGTCACAGCAAGTCTGAGCTGAGTCTGGGAACTCAGATCTTCTTGGTGGCCATGCTCCTCGTAAGACAGCTCTGTAGGAAGCTAGCCTGGTTCCTCGTGAGCAGGCACCACCGCTCGTATGGCATCCCTCATGGTTCCCAGGCCCTCCTCCTGCTGGACATTACTCACTCAGCAGGGTCCCAGTCTGCCCTGATGTGTGGGGTTTCTCTTCCTCTGGTACAGGACTGGGCTCTTCTCCATGTAAAAGTCAAAAATTTTCTGAAGTCAAAATCCTGCAGATTCTCAAGGTTCACCCGCAGTGATGCTCCATTCTATCAGCTGTTAATGTCAGCAGGCAGACAGTTCAACCTTCGTGTAATTGTGCTATCTCTGACCAGAGATACCTTGCAGCAGCAAGGGTTGTAGGGAAATTTGGATAATTCAGGAGTAACCATCTGAATGGAACTGCAGCACAGTCACAGAAGGTAGGGGATGTAAGGCTGTCAAGTTCCACATTTGCTGTGCTTTCTTCTCATGCATGCTGTCAGTTTGTCTGAAGCTGTGTCCTGAATGTTAAGGGGCTGTGCAGGTCAAAATTAGACGGGCCAAAGCCCAGCTGGAGCTCAATCCATCTATTACTGTCAAAGACAAATAAAAAAATAAAATAAGATAAAATAAAAAGATATAAAGAGTTTAAATGAAGGAGGATTAGGGAGAATTATAATCCTTTATTGGATTCTGGGGGGAAAACCCAGTGACAAGGGATGAGGTAAAGTCTGAGGCACTTAATGCCTTCTTTGCCTCTGTTATTAGCAGCAAGACCAGTTTTTCCCCTGGACATTTCTTCCACAACATGGCCAGTGCCAATCTTCCAATGCAAACTTTGTGGAATTTTTTCTCTCCTGCTCTTTCCTACTATCACAGAATGCTCCATCAGGGTGGAAACCACTCCTGAAGTAGGCATCCCAACCCAGCAGGCTCCTTGCGGCCTCTCAGCCAACCAGACACAAGTCACCTCAGCAGCAGCTTCCAAGCCAGGGGCCTGCTGCTGGCCTTGCAGCTTCTTGGCTAGATACAGCCAAGCCTTGTGCCTCCTGATGCCCAGTCATGGACTCAAGCAGAAGGGACAGGACAACCCATCTGGGGGCCTTCTTTGTGCCTGGGTCCTCCTGGGTCTGGAGGCAGAGAGGATCCTCCGGTCAGCATGCCAAGCAGGTGCCTTCTGCTGGCCTAGCAGGGCCACTGGCAGCTGTCAGCCCAAAAGTGCAGCTCCCAGGGAGAAGGCAAGGGTGACCTGCCACCTCCAGACACAAGTGACCTCATCATCCCTTTGCGTGACACGTTCCTGCTGCTGCCCTATCAAGTGCAGAGACAGAAGTGACCTCACAGTCCCTTTCTGTGACACGTTCCTGCTGCCCTACCAACGGCAGAGACAGAAGTGACCTCACAGTCACTGCCACAGAAACATTCCTCCTGCTGGGCCATGAGATCCTGAGGTAGAGCTGAGCTTTCTCTAGCCCCTTTGGTATCTCTTTTTCATTTTCTGGGTTAGAGATTAAGCCAAGTTTTAGTAGGAGTTTTTGGTGTTCTGCTTGTGTTGTCAGGTCTGTGGTTAAGGTGTCGACAAGCTCTGTGGTTTACGGGTGTTTTTTGTCTGTCAAGGAGTCTAGGGTTAAATAAGGCATTTTAAAGTATGTGTTAAGTGAATGGATTACAGTTTTCAAGAGAGAAATTTGATTTCTTTCAGTTTGTTGTAGTAGCATTTAGGTTTATTTAGAGTTAAAATTACTGGCTCAAGTAAAGGGCCATATATGACTGTTTTAAGTCAGTCTTACTGCACTACCGGCATTGCATGAATGCTCTTACCTCTATGAAATCATTAATTTCTGCTGGCCATGCTCCTCTTACCACCCCAAAATCTCACATGTCTCTTGTTCAGGCTGCTCCTGACCTTCCCATATTTTACTGGGATCAGCTTTCTGATGACATTTAACATCTCAGTGTATCTGTCTCACCTCTGTTGGCTTCTTCATTCCTGAGAAGGAAGTGGCATTGTAGTCAGGAGGGAAAAGGACACAAAAATCTTTAGGCGCATCCTGAGCAATGTGCCCATCAGCTCTGCACCTCCACAAAATCATGCTTCCAACCTACAAGTTTTGTTTCCCAAGTGGCTTCTGTGGATCCAGGGTTACTTCTCCCAGGCCCTCTCACATGTTTCAGTTTTGGATGTGCAGGGATGGGATAAGGAAAGCCAAGGCATGGATGGAACTCAGCTTATCTGGGGATGATAAGCATAACAGGAAGAGATCCTATAGGTACTTTGCTCAGAAAAGAAAGGCCAAGGAGATTGTACCCCATCTGATGGATGAGAAGGGTGAACTGGTAATGACAGACATAGAGAAGGCAGAGGGACTCAACAACTTCTTTTCTTCAGTCTTCCCTGCCAGTCAGGCTTCCCAAGTCTTTCATTCCCTGAACCTATAGATTGAGGCTGGGGGGTGCAAATTCCCACCTGTTGTAAGTGAAGAGAAGGTTTGAGGCCACCTGAAGAAGCTCAAAAAGTACAAGTCTATGGGGCTTAAAGACTTGCATTCCAGGGAGTGGAATGCTGTGGCTGAGGCTGTGGATGTTCCATCCTTGGGGGTGTTCAAGGCCATGTTATATGGCCCTGAGGAAACTGATCTAGGGGGTGGTGTCCCTGCCTATGGCAGGGGGGTTGGAACTAGATGATCATCAAGGTGTTTTCCAACTCAACCGTTGTATGATTCTCTGATTCTGTGATTGTGCTTCAGAGGGAAAGTAATAATAACAGTGATAGTGATAGTGATAGTGATAGTGATAGTGGTAGTGATAGTGATAGTGATAGTAATAATAATAATAATAATAATAATAATAATAATAATAATAATAATAATAATGAAAGCATGATATTGAGTTTCAGAATACTCAGTGATCCTTTGTGATATGGCTTAGTGGAGGACTTGTTTGTGGTAGGTCAGAGGTTGGACTAGGTGATCTTGGAAGTCTCTTCCAGCCTAGGTGATTCTGGGATTCTGTTCATCCATGAGACAAAACCCTGCAAGCAGAACGAAGGACACTGAAATGTGGCCTAACATGAAGGAGGCTCCAGATCTCTGGTGTAGAAACAGTATTTTTGTGCCATGACCAATGTGGTATATGCTGCAGGAAAAGGCCTACATCTGAAGTAAAAGGCCTAGGCCAGCACCAGTGTGGCACAGGCTTGAGATTTGGGTGTATGTGAAACTTATGGAACCACAGGATCTTTAAGGTCCCTTCCAACATGAGCTGTTCTATGATTCTGTGCTTAGCAGCCCTGTACAGCCCCTGTAGGGCCTAGCCTCAGTTCGTGCACCTCAGCTTGTGCTCCAAAAGTGCTCCCTCACATCACTTGTCCCATCTGCGTTCCTCAGCTACCCCAGGGCATCCTGAAGGCAGTGGCCACCTCTGAATAGAGAATGGAAACCAGCCATGAAAGTAGATCTAGGAAAAAATGGAAACCTGTGCATAAAAGGACTCTAAGTAACAGCTGAAAGAGTCTTTTATGGCAACACCACCAGCTTTTTTTTTTTTTCTATGAATCTCTTGATTTAGTCTCATAGGTTTTTTATTATTATTATATTTATTTATTTATTTATTTATTTATTTACTATTGACAGCACTGTGGACAAGTACTATCTACCAAAGTAGGCTTTTACTGTGAATAGTCTTATGCAAACATTTACCAAAAGATATTTCCCAACTTTTTTTTTTTTTTTAACTTTTTTTTTTTTCTTCTTCCTCCACCTCCCACTCTTCAAGTAGAACTCCAAGGGAAGTAGTCATTGATTTAAAGAATAACTCACGTTGAAGAGATCAAGACTGGGAAATGTGCTCCATGCCATCATAAAGGGAGATGAAAAAGAGGGTCAACTGTGTTGGCCCAAGTGCCCATGACTGAAGGGTGCTGCTGCTAACTAGCTGGCAGGAAGACTTGGTATCACTAATGTCCAGCCAACTTCTCCCCCCCCCAACTTCATCCCCTTCTTCAGTGTGAATATCAGCAATGTGGCTAAAGGGAGACTCCAGGAGACTATGGCAAAGGCCTTGCCAAATCCAGGTTCACCACATTCCTTTCTCTCCCCTCCCCTACTGCTTCACCTGCGGCAGGACTTTCCCCATCACGTTCCCATGGGCAGAGGTGACAACTGCAAATCTCCCAGTCCTTTTTCTTGTCCTTCCTGAAGACAAGTTTGCTGTCTGTTTTTTCCAAGTCCCCAGAAATCTCTCTGATCCAAACGCTTGATGGCCTGGTCCAGAAAGGCAGGGTAGTGTGACATAGCAGAGAGGGGCATCTGTAATGAGCCTGTGAGAGGGGGGTTACGGAAATCTCACAGGGACACTGGGGGTTGGTTCTGGAGTCACACAGGGCAACGGCAGCGCTCTGTGAGGTGTCTGCATCTGAGCTGGCCTCCCACACTCCTCATACACACAGGGCTGTTGCGAGACACGAGTCTCTGCCTTGCACACCACGCACAGTGCACTGCAGTGCCTGCAGTGTCCCTCTGGCTCCTGCAGCCACTGCCAGAGGCTGTGGGGCACCTCAGCCCTGCAGTGCTTTGCCTTGCTCTGCCCTTCTCTGAGGTGCCCCAAGGCATGAGGAATGGTCACAGGGACCTTGCTTCAAGCAAGCACATCTCAGAGCTGGATAAAGGTGACTTCCCAAGGCATGTTAATTAATCTCGTGACACTGTCTGCCCCACTGGCCTTCATGAGACTTGTAGGAATGGCTGATGGCATTTGTGCTCGCTCATGTTCATGTCTCTATGTGTGTATCTGTGCAATGCATTCTGGGTCATATGCAGAAGAAAATGGGCTATTTTTTTGATTTTGTAACATCTCTAGTCATCAGTCTCCTCAAGGCATCCTTGAGATCCTGGTTCCTCATGCTGTAGATGAGGGGATTCACTGCTGGAGGCACCACTGAGTACAGAACTGCCACCAAAAGGTCCAGGGATGGGGAAGAGAGGGAGGGGGGCTTCAGGTAGGCAAACATGTCTGTACTGACAAACAGAGAGACCACGGCCAGGTGAGGGAGGCACGTGGAAAAGGCTTTGTGTCGGCCCTGCTCAGAGGGCATCCTCTGCACTGCCCTGAAGATCTGCACATAGGACAACACAATGAAAACAAAACAACCAAATACAAAAGAAAAACTGAACACAAGTAGCTCAACTTCCTTGAGGTAGGCATCTGAACAGGAGAGCTTCACGATTTGTGGAATTTGACAAAAGAATTGGTCTACAGAGTTGCCTTGGCAGAGGGGAAGGGAAAATGTGTTGGCCGTGTGCAGGACAGCATGGAGAAAGCCACTGCCCCAGGCAGCTGCTGCCATCTGGGCACAAGCTCTGCTGCTCAGGAGGCTTCCATAGTGCAGGGGCTTGCAGATGGCAATGTAGCGGTCGTAGGCCATGATCGTTAGAATTGAATACTCTGAACCAAAGAAGAAGACAAAAAAGAGGACTTGAGCAGCACAGCCTTGATAGGAGATGGCCCTGGTGTCCCAGAGGGCATTGGCCATGGCTTTGGGCAGAGTGGTGGAGATGCAGCCCACGTCGAGGAGGGTGAGATTGAGGAGGAAGAAGTACATGGGGGTGTGGAGGCGGTGGTGGCAGGCTACGGCGCTGAGGATGAGGCCGTTGCCCAGGAGGGCAGCCAGGTAGATGCCCAGGAAGAGCGCGAAGTGCAGGAGCTGCAGCTGACGCATGTCTGCAAATGCCAGCAGCAGGAACTCGCTCACAGATCTGATGTTGGGCATTTTCTGACATTGAACACAGCTGCCTATTTGAGAGAAAATGGTAGAAAAAGTTATAAAAGATTTCTTTGTGGAAGAACTATTGCAAGCCTTAGAGTACACCCCAGAGCAAGCCTCAGTATGTGAAGACATTTTCTGCAGCTCTCTTGCTTGAGCTGTGGCTGGTGCTAGCTGAGAGTGGCACTGGAAGAATGGGTAGTTGTGGGCTCCCTAGCATTCCTTCCTCCTGTGCAGCAGGAGGGAAGCAGGAACATGAGGGAACCTCAAGTGCCTTCTTCTTGTTAGTTGTTGCAAACAACTCATCTGAGTGCTGAGCTGAGCTGTAGGTATTTTGTTTGCTTTATTCTATCCCAGTAGGCCTGGCAAAGCTTAGGATAGGAATTGGGTTGCTGAAAGTCCTCACATTTCCTGTGCATTCCTCTTGATACCCTGTGGGAGTGTCCCTTGGTGAAGATCAAGCAGAGCAGCTCTGCCCACCAGTCCTGTTCTTACCTGCCCTGTGTCACCCTTATGTGAGTTGCAGGACCATCCCATTAGACTGTTTCTCTGAAAAACTGGAGAAGACACTGGAGAAGGCTGCTGAGGGAGGAGGGCCACAGAAAGCCAGATGGAGCTTGGGAGCTTGTCTTCTTTTCCATGGCTGCAAGAACTATGAGGCAACTGACAGAGAGCCTGACATGGCCTGCTCGAGCAGGGTGTTCTGGGCAGACCAGGGAGACCTGGCCTATGGCTATACAAGAGGTTTCTGCCAGACTTCCTCACCTCGCACTGCAACCCAGCAGGACTCTCAAAGCCTACTGCATTGCCCACTGCCCTCTCAGAAACAAGACCCAGCACGAGACCCTTCCAGGATCTGCAGCTGCATGGCCCTGCAGCCAGACCCTTACCTTGTCAAGGGCTGTGCAGGTTTCTCCTGCAGGCAGCTCTCAGCATCCTCCCACTGCCAACTGCCTTCAGCCACTCTCTCCTTTTCTTCTCTATGTGTCTGTGCCTCTGTTTCTCTTTCTTGCTGCGCTGTGCAGAGGAGCTGCTCCTGGGCACAGCTGTCTCTCCGTACCACGGCCCTCTTGACACGACCTCTCTCTGTCCCACGAGCCTGGCCCAGTTCAGCAGTACAGCACCAGCCCAAGGCACTGCAATCACCACTCTGGGGGCTTTGCTGCTGAGCCCACGAACCTCAGGCACTCAGAGACAATTGAAGACATCTCTCCAGAAGTCCAAGTCAGAGGCAAGTTTCCTGCAGTGTCCCCCTGAGGGCCAGCACTGACACAGCCTCCCGTGGAGCTCGTTAGAGCAGAACATTGGAGGCAGTGAGGACAAGGAGACAAAGGCTGTGTGAAGATAACACTGAGGTACAGACAAACTGGATGTGTGTCACCAAGCACAAGGGCCAGGCCTTGACCATTGTCCTCTGGGAATGGAGATCCTTTCCCTTCACACCTTTCTCGGGGCTCTTTGTTGGGCAGTAAGAGATGGGGATGTGCATTGCCAAGTGCAGGAGAATGGTATGAGCCCTGCCTGGTTCATGGGTGGCGGCAAGGAGGCAATGAGGCCCTCGTGTTTTAATGAGAAGCAGTGTCTTCATAAGCCTGAGTAACAGAGACAACAGCCATAGCTGCCCCTTTGGCTAGAGCTTAGGAGGAGATATGTTATACTCATTGTGATGGGGCCTCATTGATTCATTTCAATGTTGTACAGCACCTCAGAGATGTCATACCACTGTTCTTCTCATGGCATTACACTGCCCACCACATCCCACAGACCCCAGCAAGAGCCCTGACACAGACGTGGGGGTGCAGGATCTCCCCTCCCACTTCCAGGGATGAGGCCTTGGCTCTTCTGCTTCGTCAGAAGAATACAAGACTTTTTTCAGCACAGTGCTTTGCCTGTCTGTAACCATGGCCTCCAATTATCTGCCCTAACAAGGCCCTGGGGAGGCTTCATTAGTAACAGCCCTCAGTGGGCCCATTAATACTCCAAATCACTTGAACTATTCCTCCTGACTTCACTTTCTCTAGCAGTTGCATTATTCTCCTCTCAGTACCTGAGCGTCATAGCATCAGACCAAAATACACCACGGTACTCATTAAAATGCAGAAACTCCTGACATCTCTTCCATAGGTTTCTTCATGACTTCAAGACTTGAACAGCTAATGGCTGAGCTTGGATGAAGTAGTTAAGGAAGAAGATTTCAAAAAAACAGCTAATACAAATATTTTTTCTTGTTTTAAAGGATGAATTTTGCTGCATTTCAGTTTTGAGCATCATTCTCCTATTGCTATTGATCCAGGGGGACTTCTTTGGAGGCCTTGATCGGGAAGAAAAACAGAGTCTGGAGGTCTGACACCTCCACTGCCAGCAGTGGTCTTTGTCCCTGTAACTGTAGCACAGTTCAGCACATGAAAACCTTTCTAAGATAATCAGGGAAAAAATAAAAAATAAAATAAAATAAAATAAAATAATAAAATAAAATAAAATAATATAAAATAAAATAAAATTATAAAATAAAATAAAATTTTAAAATAAAATAAAATAAAATAAAATAAAATAAAATAAAATAAAATAAAATAAAATAAAATAAAATAAAATAAAATAACATTGAAATGACCATTGGATCCTGAGAAATTCTAAATGAATATTGTAGAAAACTAGATATCTGTCCTGGTTTCAGTTAGAACAGAATTAATTTTCTTCCTAGTAGCTGGTGGAATGCTGTGTTTTGACTTAGGATGAGAAGAGTGCTGATAACACCCCGATGTTTTAATTGTTGCAGAGCAGTGCTTATACCAAGCCAAGGACATCTCAGCCTTTTGCTCTGTCCTGCCAACAGGCAGGCTGGGGGTGCAGTAAGAGCTGGGAGGGGACAGACCCAGGACAGCTGACCCAAACTAGCCAAAGGGGTATTCCATACCATCTGACGTCATGCTAAACAATATATAGGGGTGGCTAGCCGGGGGAGGGGGGCCGGATTGCTCGGGGTTAGGCTGGGCATCGGTCAGCGGGTGGTGAGCAATTGCATTGTGCATCACTTGTTTGTACACATTATTATTAGTAGTACTATTATAATCATTGTATTATTATTATTATTGTTACTGTTATTATTATTATTATTATTATTTTCCTGTCTTATTAAACTGTTTTTATCTCAACTCACGGGCTTCACTTTCCATTTCTCTCCCCCGTCCCAGAGAGGGAGGGGGGAGGGTGAGCGAACGGCTGCGTGGTGTTTAGCTGCTGGCCGGGTTAAACCATGACAGAGTGGCAGGGACTGTGAGGCTAATTCTGCCTCTGCAGTTGATAGGGCAGCAGCAGGAAGGTGTCACAAAAAGGGACTGTGAGGTCATTTCTGTCTGGAGGTGGCAGGTCAGCCTTGACTTCTCCCTGGGAGCTGCACTTTTGGGCTGACATCTGGCAGTGGCCCTGCTAGGCCAGCAGAAGGCACCTGCTTGGCATGCTGACTGGGGGATCCCCTCTGCCTCCAGAGCCAGGACGACCCAGGCAGAAAGAAGGCCCCCAGATGGGTTGTCCTGTCCCTTCTGCTTGAGTCCATGACTGCACAGCAGCAGGCACAAGGCTTGGCTGTGTCTAGCCAAGAAGCTGCAAGGCCAGCAGCAGGCCCCTGGCTTGGAAGCTGCTGCTGAGGTGACTTGTGTCTGGCTGGCTGAGAGGCCACAAGGAGCCTGCTGGGTTGGGATGCCTACTTCAGGAGGGGTTTTCACCCTGATGGAGCTTCCTTTGGTAGTAGGAAAGAGCAGGAGAGAAAAAACTGCCACAAAGTGTGCATTGGAAGGATGGCACTGGCCATGAGGAAGAAGAAATGTCCAGCGGAACAACCGGTCTCGCTGACCTAGTCGGAGGCAAAGAAGGCATTAAGTACCTCATCCTTTACCTTATCTCGAGATCATTACCAGATTTCCCCCATGTCCAATGAAGGATGATGATTCTCCTCAATCCTCCTTTACTTAAAATATTTCTATAAGCAGTGTTTATTGTCTTTGACAGTAATAGACAGATGGAGCTCCAGCTGGGCTTTGGCCCTTCTAACTTTGACCTGCACAGCCCCATAACATTCAGGACACAGCTCCAGACAAACCGACAGCATGCATGAGAATGAAGAACAGAAAAAGTAGAATCTGGCAGCATTCCACCGACTGATTTTCTGTGACTCTGTGTTACAGTTCCATTCAACTGGTTACTCCTGTATTATCCAAACTTTCCCGCAGCTCGTAATGCAACTATCTTGTCAGAGATAGCACAGTCACACAAAGGTTGAACCATCTGCCTGCAGCCATGAATGGCTGACAGAATGGAGAATCAGTGTCGAGGAACCCTGAGAAAATGCAGGATTTTGCCTATAGAAATCTCTCGTCATTTACAAGGAGACAAGCCACGTCCTTCACCGTAAGAATAGGAACCCCACACATCAGGCCACACGGGGACGCTGCTGAGTGAGCAGTGCCCAGGAGGAGGAGGGCCTGGACAACAAGAGGGATGCCATGTGAGTAGTGGTGCCTGCTCAGCAGGAACCAGGCCAGCTTTCTACAGAGTTGCCTTACGAGGAGCATGGTCACCAAGAAAGTCTGAGTTATCCGAATCAGCTCAGATCCAGTGTGGCACCACAGAGAAGAGTGTTTGCAGCCCTCAGGAAAAGAGGTACAGGTCTAGGGGACCCTAGGACAGGCTGGTATGGAGAGGATCAAGGGCTATGGCAAGGCTCAAAGTCCCAGCAGGACCCAGGTCTTTGTATCCATGGCTATGGCTGTTGTCTCTGTCAATGAGGCCTTTGAGGAGACAGCTGATCGTTAAAACACCAGGGCGTCATTGCCTCCTCGCTCCTACCCATGAAGCAGGCAGGGATCGTACCGTTCTTCCACAATTGGCAATGCACATCCCCATCTCGTACTGCCCCACAAAGAGCACTGAGCAAACTGTAAATGAAGCACAATGCCTGGCCCTTGTGCTTGGTGACACACATCCATTATTCCTACACCTCAGTGTCACCTTCACACTGCCTTTGTCTTCTTGTCCTCACTGCCTCCAGGGTTCTGCTCTAACGAGCTCCAAGGGAGGCTGTGTCAGTGCTGGCCCTCAGGGGGACACTGCAGGAAACTTGCCTGGGACTTGGACTTCTGGAGAGCTGTCTTCAATTGTCTCTGAGTGCCTGAGGTTCGTGGGCTCATCAGCAAAGCCCCCAGAGGGGTGATTGCAGTGCCTTGGGCTGATTCTGTGCTGCTGAGCTGGGCCAGGCTCGTCGGACAGAGAGAGGTCGTGTCAAGAGGGCCGTGGTGCAGAGAGACAGCTGTGCCCAGGAGCAGCTCCTCTGCACAGCACAGAGCAGCTCCTCTGCACAGCTTCCCTCCTTGGGAGAACCCTATGGCCAGAACCACCAAATGCCCAACATCAGCTCTGTGAGCGAGTTCCTGCTGCTGGCATTTGCAGACACGCGCGAGCTGCAGCTCCTGCACTTTGCGCTCTTCCTGGGCATCTACCTGGCTGCCCTCCTGGGCAACGGCCTCATCCTCAGCGCCGTAGCCTGCCACCACCGCCTCCACACCCCCATGTACTTCTTCCTCCTCAACCTCGCCCTCCTCGACCTGGGCTGCATCTCCACCATTCTGCCCAAAGCCATGGCCAATGCCCTCTGGGACACCAGGGCCATCTCCTATCAAGGATGTGCTGCACAGGTCTTTTTTGTTGCTTTCTTGTTTGTAGCAGAGTATTCCCTTCTCACCGTCATGGCCTATGACCGCTACGTTGCCATCTGCAAGCCCCTGCACTACGGGAGCCTCCTGGGCAGCAGAGCTTGTGCCCAGATGGCAGCAGCTGCCTGGGGCAGTGGCTTTCTCAATGCTGTCCTGCACACGGCCAACACATTTTCCCTGCCCCTCTGCCACAGCAGTGTTGTGGACCAGTTCTTCTGTGAAATCCCACGGATCCTCAAGCTCTCCTGCTCAAATACCTACCTCAGGGAAGTTGGGGCACTTGTGTTTAGTGTTTCTTTAGTCCTTGGTTGTTTTGTTTTCATTGTGCTGTCCTATGTGCAGATCTTCAGGGCAGTGCTGAGGATGTCCTCTTCCCAGGGCCGGCACAAAGCCTTTTCCACGTGCCTCCCTCACCTGGCTGTGGTCTCCCTCTTTGTCAGAACTGGCACGTCTGCCTCCCTGAGGCACCCTTCAAACTCATTCCCATCCCTGGACCTGGTGGTGTCATTTTTATACTCAGTGGTGCCTCCAGCAGTGAACCCCCTCATCTACAGCATGAGGAACCAGGAATTGAAGGATGTTATAAACAAACAATTTAAACATTTGTTAAAGCATCACTAAAGTTCTCATCAATTTATCCATTCTTCTAGCATATCCAAAAAGAGTTGAGATAATCTTTCATTTCTAATATACTTTAGAACTAGTTTAGCAAACACATGATAACATTTTCAGTTAAATATTAATCTTAGCAGCCTACCTGTTTATTATTTTAATTACTTTGATCAGGTAATCTAATTTACCTATAGAACTAGGCTTCCTCAGTAGATATAGACAATAAAAAAATGCATGAGAATGCATGAGATGTCTGAGCTGCCATCTCTTCCCTTCTCCTCTGGAGCTGGGGGAGCAGCCCCAGCACGCAGGAGGGGCTCAGGATCAAGAGCCCAGCTGACACATGCAGGAGCAGCCCCGGTGGCCCTTGGAGCTTCCCCTCACTGCCTGCTGGGCTCTGCCTCTCTGCTGCCTTTGGGTCGGGGCTGCTGCTTCCCTGGAGCCATGGCCATGGCCTGCAGCATGATGTGGCCTTTTCACTGCTGTTGTCTTTTGGCTTCCACATTGTTCGCTTGTGTTCTCCCACTGAGATCTCATGCATCTTACTGACAGTCTAATTGTCTGTAAAGGGGCATCTCTTTCTTTGCACAGCTCTTCCAAAGTTGGTAGAAGGAATATACCCAAGGAACTGCTGCATGAATGGGCCTCTTGCTTTTCAGGTCTTCACCATGGATCAGAATTTCAGAGTGTTCAGTTTAGTGCTGCACTGGCAGCTCCGTTCTTGGCTGGCCATGGCTCAGCAAACAATAATTGGCTTATGTCATGCCTGGGAGTGTCCACTGCTGTTGGATCTGATGGCAAATGGCATGCTGGAGAGGAATGTGGAGCTGCTCTGTGGCTGGGCCAGGCCTCTTGTGCTGGCCTGGGGAGCGGGGCTGGCCCTGCGGGGCACAGGCACTGTGTGCTGGGGATCTCCCAGGCAAAAGAGCAGGGCTCCTGCAGCTTCACGGACCTCCATCTCCTGAGTGCAGGGCTGCTGGGGAGGTCCAGAGCCGCCTTTGTGCCAGCAGCTGCAGTGCCTTTGAGGGGCTGGGGCTGTGGTGGCCGTGCCCAGAGCTCTGCAGCAGCCTGCGGTGGGCACTGCCCTGGGGCCAGCACAGTCTGGGCTGCTGGGCTGGGCTGGGGAGAGGGTAGGGACCTAGGGAGAAGTGGGCAGGGGCTGGGCTGGGCTGGACAGTGCCCGGCAGAGGGAAACAGCAGCGTCAGAGAGCAGTGGCAGCATGCAGGGGAGGGCTCCCAGCAGGGCTTGGTGCTGCAGAGCCAGGGCTGCACGAAGGGAGCCCAGAGCTGCAGGGGCAGGGGAGAGGAGGCCTCTCTGGGCCCTTGCTGGCCTGGGCAGAGAAGGAAGTGGGCCCAGGGCATTCGTCCCCTCACCACAGCCTGACAGGACCTGCAGGGATATCAGGAACAGCCCAGGGCCAGGCTATGCCCTGTGGCCACGAGCCCCGCCTGTCCTCCTCCTGCCACGCTGCATGCGCTGGCTGCAGCAGAGGGGACCCCCAGCCAGCCCCTGCAAGTGGCTCTGCCACCTGCCTGGCCCCAGCCCTCTCCAGCGCCCTCCTTGCTGCTCTCTGATGCACGCCAGCACCTCCCTGTGCATGCCGGCCAGCACATCTGCTGAGGGCCAGGGCGACTGCTGCAGGGGCAGGGAGCTCAGCACGGCCCTTGCAGCCCCCTGCCCTGGGCCTGCCTCTGCCCTTGGGCTCGGCCCCGGCCTTGGCTCTGCTGGCAGGAGCGCTCTTGCCATGCACTTCCTGGCCTCCCCTCGCCTGCGCACAGCTGCTGCCCACTCAGGCTGCTGCCACAATCGTGTCCTCACAAGCAGCACCACCCCTTGGGCTGCTTCTCCTGGCCTCCCCAACCAACTGCCTTGACTCCTTGTCTCTTCTGGGCCCCACCTTCAACACTCAGATGTGTCCCTTGGCTGTTGTCTCCCTTTCCCCTGCCCTGTGGGAATACTAATCTGGGGCGGACAGGTTACCGTTAGGTGTGCTGGTGCTTGTGTAATTCACATGGGTGATGGCACAAATGCTGGTTCCTTCACCAGTGATGCACATCCTTCTTCATGTTAGGCCAAACTCAACGTCTTTCTCTGTGCTTTTCCTCATGGATGAACTGGATTAGGTCTCCCTGATTATTCTGAGGCACAATGCAATGCTTTTTGCCTTCTGCTACTCCAGCACAATATGTGTGACTTTCCCTTACTCTGCACATTGACCTGCAGGGTCATTCCATATTTGTTGCTTTCAAAATGTTAGTTGGACGGGGGCCATTTCCAAAGTGGGGCAAGCTGATGGGTTCTGCCTCAGCCATTTGAAGCATGCTATACTTGAGTTTTTCAGCCTGAGTTTGCTAAAGATGACCCAGGAAGGTCATCAACAGATGTTCAAGTGTCTAGTTTAAGTAAGGGAGAGTATCTCAGGTTTCCAGTGGCCATTTCAAATCTAGGTCAATCCAAGGAACCCACTGAAGAAGAGGTTTGTCTTTGAAGGGGTGTTCCTGTGCTGGGCTGGGCTGCAGTTACAGGGACAAAGACCACTGCTGGCAGTGGAGGTGCCCTGGGAACTCCACTTGGCTCCACCTGATTTTCCTAAAGGTCTCTGGCATCCTGCAGGTCTTTTCTGATATCTGCCAGTCCAGGCAAGTGCCTCAAACACAACAGGGCCACAGGAGGTTTTCCCTGGTTGCTTATGGTCAGACAGCAAAGCTCTGCCAGAATACCCAGTATTTTTTTCAGTACTTGAATGATAAAGCAACAACTCATCAGCTCAAAAGACTCAATCCTTTCTGTAAAATGTCTCATGTGAAGTGTAATTTCTATCATGAAGAAATGTGATTTTTCAGGATGCATATTCATCCCAGGAGAAGAAATACTGGTGTTCACCTGTACTTGCATTGTCATCGTTTTTCTATCATGGTGTGCTCCCTCCCTCATCTTCCAGGCACAAAACTCATCTTGATTACACAGACCCTGCTGAATGTCCCCTTTCCAGCTGCCTGTCTGGACCTATGCACTTCCCATCATTCTCCTGGTTTGCCCTCCTCTTACCGTTTAATCATTCAGACCACTCTCAGTGACCCAGTTGCTGCTTGGAGTTTCAGTGAGTTCAAGGTCGCCCATCTCTCAGCAGCCTGTCTAATGCTTTCCTTAGTAAGACCCTCATCATTTATCATTGAATTAGTATGATACGGATTAATATTAACACAATTAGTTAAAATTTCCTATTAATCACTGTAAAATACATCATGTACAGTCATCCTTTTAAGAAGGTAAACATCACTGGAGGCAACAAAATAAGGAACTTGATCTGTGTTTTTTTTTTTTTTTTTTTTTTTTCTTTGAAAATTGCAGCATGATTTCCTGTTGTTTGTTTTGAAATAGGAAAACTCCTGTTCTTCCCACCTAAACAGGGCTTCAAAGGAGAAACCCTAGACCAATATAACCAGGAGAATGATGCTCTAAACTGAAACACAACAAAATTCAGCCTTTAAAATGAAGAAAGATTTTTATTAGATGCTCCTTGAAATCTTCCCCCTTAACTACAACATGAAAGCTCTCCAATTAGCTGATCAAGTCTTGAAGACTTGAAGAAAATGGTGGGAGAGACATGGCTCCTTAGGGCTTTCTGTGTTTGAATGAGTTGCATGGAGTATTTTGGTGCTGAGTCAATGAAACTTGGTTACTGAGAGGAGAATGATGCAACTGTGCGAAAAAGCAAACTCAAAAGGAAAAGCTGAAGTGACTTGGAGTATTAATGGGCCCCACTGAGGGCCGTTACTAACAAAGCCTTCCCAGGGATGTGTTAGGGCAGATAATTGGAGGCCATGATTAGACAGGCAAAGCACTGTGCTGAGAAAAGTCTTGGTTGATTTTGGTGAAGACAAGGCCCAAGGCCTGACCCCAGCCACTGCGAGGAGAGATCCTGCACCCCCTTGTCTGGCTCAGGACTTTTCCTGGAGGTCTGATGAATGTGGTGGGCAGTGTGATGCCACGAGAGGAAAACTGGTATGACACCACCCTGCCTCTGCACAGGGTTGCAAGGAAGCAAAGAGGCTGCACTGCAATGACTATATCTCATTTTCTCAAAAGCTCTAGGTAAAGCGTCAGGACTGTTGGGGCCTTCCCTTTTTACCAGCAACCTCTGTCTTTTCCTCTGCACGCTTTCCTATGCTGTCCCACACTTTGTCCTATTTCCTGGAAGTCTGCAGACACCCATCTCTGTTCACCACCTTGCTCTCATCCCAGCATTTCCATCATATCACCAACGTCTCTTCAACCCTCACCAGATGTTCCTTGAAAAACAAAGCTAGGGTCTGATCATAGATACTCACCAGCATCTTCAAAGCCATGGGCTTGCTGCTGGCCTTGCAGCTTCTTGGCTAGACACAGCCAAGCCTTGTGCCTCCTGATGCCCTCTCATGGACTCAAGCAGAAGGGACAGGACAACCCATCTGGGGGCCTTCTTTCTGCCTGGGTCGTCCTGGGTCTGGAGGCAGAGGGGATCCCCCAGTCAGCATGCCAAGCAGGTGCCTTCTGTTGGCCTAGCAGGGCCACTGCCAGATGTCAGCCCAAAAGTGCAGATCCCAGGGAGTAGTCAAGGGTGACCTGCCACCTCCAGACACAAGTGACCTCACAGTCCCTTTCTGTGACACGTTCCTGCTGCTGCCCTATCAAGTGCAGAGACAGAAGTGACCTCACAGTCCCTGCCACAGTCACATTCCTCCTGCTGGGGCAGGCGATCCTGAGGCAGAGTTGAGCTCCTCAAAGCACTCCCACCCATCTCCTCCTTGTGGCCCACAAGCTGATCAGGTCCATGGCCCCTCAAATTGATTTGAGGTAAGGGTATTGTATAGGTCTCTTAAGCAGTTTTCTAGTGTTAAATAGACCGTTTTAGTGCTACTATTAAGGGCAGAGATCAGAGTGATTAAGTGAGTAAGAGCTAGGATGAATCAGCTATGGGCTGAGCTTTGTCTTCAAGGGATACGTTGAGGTCACTCATTAGAGTAGTGGATTCCTGTCAGGGTGCTGAGTAGCATTTGGGTTTAGGAAATAAGTTTACAAGTTGAAGCTGGGGAATAGCCTTGTATGACTATTTTAAGTCACGGTTACAGCTGCATCAGCATAACCTGAACCCTCTTACCTCTACAACATCCTCAATTTTGGCTGGCCAAGCCCCTATTCCCTCCTCTCAGTCTCACATTTCTCCTGGGCAGTCTTCTCCTGATTTCCCCATATCAGTTATCTTTTTAGGGGCATGCTTATGATGCCTTTCATGATCTTAGACAGTCATAGCTGTCTAAGATGTCTAACATCTGTCAGTGCTCTGTTGGCTACTCTATTTCTGAGAAAAGTGGCACTTAAGACATGTTGGAAAAGGGTACAAAAGTCCATCAGAACTCCCTGCCCCTGCAGCAGCTTCCCTGGTCTTCAGCAGATGTGGTGGCTGGCACGCATGGGGAGTTGCTGACGTGCATCACAGAGCAGCAAGGAGGACGCCGGAGAGGGCCAGGGCCAGGCAGGTGGCAGAGTCCCATGCAGGGGCTGGCTGGGGGTCCCCTCTACTGCAGCCAGCACATGCAGTGTGGCAGGAGGAGGGCACACAGGGCTTGTGACCACCTTGCTGCAGAAGAGCCCTGATCTGGAGGACAAAGCTCTTCCTGCTTGGAAGGACAAGCATCTCCAGCTTCTCCCCACACCTCGTGTCTTTACCCTCTCCCTGTGCACCACAGGGCAGAGCCAGGCCCTGGGCCCTTCCTGACATCCCTGCATATCCTGGTGATATCAGTTCAGAAGGACATTTGGTTCTCTCCCTGTTAGAATAATAAAACCAAATTTGAAATACGTTGCTATATTTAGTTAGATGGAAGACTAGAAACTTTTTATGTCTGATGCTACATTAGTCACTAACACCTTATCTGTAAGGCCATACAGAATTGTAACCCAGGATGGAGGAGAGGGATAAGATAATCTAGGGCTGTAGTATGTGCCTGTAAAGAATAGGTGAGGAACTTGTGGTATACAAGCAGTGCTATAGGCTGGGAGATGAGTGGTTGGAAAGCTGCCAGGCAGAGAAGGACCTGGGAGTATTGGTTGATAGTCAGCTGAATATGAGCCAGCAGTGTGCTCAGGTGGCCAAGAAGGCCAACGGCATCCTGGCTTGTATAAGAAACAGTGTGGCCAGCAGGGCTAGGGAAGTGATTGTTTCCCTGTTCTCGGCTCTGGTGAGGCCGTACCTCGAGTACTGTGTTCAGTTTTGGGACCATCGCTACAAGAAGGACATGGAGGTGCTTGAGCAAGTCCAGAGAAGGGTGACAAAGCTGGTGAGGGGTCTGGAGAACAAGTCCTACGAGAAATTGCTGAGGGAACTGGGCTTATTCAGCCTGGAGAAGAGGAGGCTCAGGGGTGACCTTATTGCTCTCTACAGGTACCTTAAAGGAGGCTGTAGAGAGGTGGGTGTTGGTCTGTTCTCCCATGTGCCCAGTGACCGGATGAGGGGGAATGGGCTAAAGTTGCACGAGGGGAGGTTTAGGTTGGATATTAGGAAAAACTTCTTTTCTGTGAGGGTTGTTAGGCATTGGAATGGGCTGCCCAGGGAAGTGGTGGAGTCACCATCCCTGGAGGTCATTGCATCATTCTCTTCTCTGTACCTGAGCTTCATAGACTCAGCACCACAATGCACCATGGAACTCATTAAAATACAGAAACTCCTAACATCTCTTCCATAGTATTCTTCAAGCCTTCATGCCTTGTGTAGTTAATTGCAGAGCTTGCATGATGTAGTCAAAGAAGATTTCAAAAAGCAGCTAATAAAAAATATTTTCTACTTTTAAAGGCTGATTTTTGCTGCATTTCAGTTTTGAGCATCGTTCTCCTATTGCTATTCATCCAGGGTGACTTCTTTGGAGACCTCCATCGGGAGGAAAAGCAGAGTGTGCTGGTCTGACACAGCCAGTGCCAGCAGTGGTCTTTGTCCCTGTAACTGCAGCCCAGCCCAGCACATGAAACCCTTTCTAAGACAAGTCTTTTTTTTTTTAGATAAATAAAATAAAATAAAATAAAATAAAATAAAATAAAATAAAATAAAATAAAATAAAATAAAATAAAATAAAGTAAAATAAAGTAAAATAAAAAGGAAATAACCATTAGAACCAGAGAAATTCAGCTTAAATATTAAATTTTATTTTATTTTATTTTATTTATTTATTTATTTATTTTATTACAAAATTCAGCCTTTAAAATGAAGAAAGATTTTTATTAGATGCTCTTGAAATCTTCCCCCTTAACTACAACATGAAAGGTCTCCAGTTAGCTGATCAAGTCTTGAAGACTTGAAGAAAATGGTGGGAGAGACATGGCTCCTTAGGACTTTCTGTGTGTTAATGAGTTGCATGGTGTATTTTGGTGCTGAGTTAATGAAACTTGGTTACTGAGAGGAGAATGATGCAACTGTGCGAAAAAGCAAACTCAAAAGGAAAAGCTGAAGTGACTTGGAGTATTAATGGGCCCCACTGAGGGCTGTTACTAACAAGGCCTCCCCAGGGACGTGTTAGGGCAAATAATTGGAGGCTATGATTAGACAGGCAAAGCACTGTGCTGAGAAAAGTCTTGGTTGGTTTTGGTGAAGCAAAAGGTCCAAAGCCTGACCCCAGCCACTGTGAGGTGAGATCCTGCACCCCCCTGTCTGGCTCAGGACTTTTCTTGGGGGTCTGAGGGATGTGGTGGGCAGTGTGATGCCACGAGAGGAAAACTGGTATGACACCACCCTGCCTCTGCACAGGGTTGCAAGGAAGCAAAGAGGCTGCACTGCAATGACTATATCTCGTTTTCTCAAAAGCTCTAGGCAAAGCGTCAGGACTGTTGGGGCCTTCCCTTTTTACCAGCAACCTCTGTCTTTTCCTCTGCACGCTTTCCTATGCTGTCCCACACTTTCCCCTATTTTCTTAAAGTCTGCAGACACCCATCTCTGTTCACCACCCTGCTCTCATCCCAGAATTTCCATCACTTTACCAATGTCTCATGAACCCTCGAAAGATGTTCCTTGAAAAACAAAGCTAGGGTCTGATTATAGATACTCACCAGCATCTTCCAAGCCATGGGCCTGCTACTGGCTTTGCAGCTTCTTGTGGAGACACAGCCAAGCCTTGTGCCTGCTGCTGCCCACTCATGGACTCAAGCAGAAGGGACAGGACAACCCATCCTGGGGCCTTCTTTCTGCCTGGGTCGTCCTGGGTCTGGAGGCAGAGGGGATCCCCCAGTCAGCATGCCAAGCAGGTGCCTTCTGTTGGCCTAGCAGGGCCACAGCCAGATGTCAGCCTAAAAGTGCAGATCCCAGGGAGAAGTCAAGGGTGACCTGCCACCTCCAGACACAAGTGACCTCACAGTCCCTTTCCGTGACACATTCCTGCTGCTGCCCTATCAAGGGCAGAGACAGAAGTGACCTCACAGTCACTGCCACAGTCACATTCCTCCTGCTGGGCCATGAGATCCCGAGACAGAGCTGAGCTCACTCTCGTCTCCTCGGTACCTCTTTTTCACTTTCTGGGTTAGAGATTAATCAAAGTTTTAGTGGGAGTGTTTGGTGTTCTGCTTGTGGTGACAGTTCTGTGGTTAAGGTACGGACAAGCTCTGTGGTTTAGGGATGTTTTAGGTCTGCCAAGAAGTCTAGGGTTAAATAGAGCATTTTAATGTTAGTGTTGACAGAAGGGATTAGGGTAATCAAGAGAGAAAACTGCTTCATTTCAGAGTATTGTATTAGTATTTAGGTTGGGGAATAAAATTACTGTTTCAAGTAAGTTAAGGGCCATATGTGACTGTTTTAAGTCAGTCTTACTGCACTACTGGCATTGCATGAATGCTCTTACCTCTATGAAATCATTAATTTCTGCTGGCCATGCTCCTCTTACCACCCCATAATCTCACTGCTGCTCCTGACATCCCCATATCTTACTGGGATCAGCTTTCTGATGACATTTAACATCTCAGTGTATCTGTCTCACCTCTGTTGGCTCCTCCATTCCTGAGAAGGAAGTAGCATTGTAGTCAGGAGGGAAAAGGACACAAAGATCTTTAGGAACATCCTGCACAATGTGCCCATCAGCTCTGCACCTCCACAAAATCATGCTTCCTATGTACAAGTTTTGTTTCCCAAGTGGCTTCTGTGGATCCCAGTCTACTTTTTCCAGGTCCTCTCGCATGTTTCAGTTTCAGATGTGGAGGGATGGGATAAAGAAAACCAAGGCATGGATGGAACTGAGATTAGCAGGGGATGAAAAGAATAACAGGAAGAGATTCTGTAGGTACCTTGCTCAGAAAAGGAAGGCCAAGGACATTGAACCCCCTGTGATGAATGAGAAGAGTGAATTGGTAATGACAGGCATGGAAAAGGCTGAGGGACTCAACAACTTCTTTTCTTCAGTCTTCCCTGCCAGTCAGGCTTCCCAAGTCTTTTGTTTCCCTGAACCCATAGTTGGTGGCTGGGGACGCAAATTCCCACCTGTTGTAAGTGAAGAGAAGGTTTGAGGCCACCTGAAGAAGCTCAAGAAGTACAAGTCTATGGGGCTTGATGACTTGCATTCCAGGGTGTGGAATGCTGTGGCTGAGGCTGTGGATGTTCCATCCTTGGGGGTGTTCAAGGCCACGTTAGATGAGGCCCTGAGCAACCTGATCTAGGGGGTGGTGTCCCTGCCTATGGGGGGTTGGAACTAGATGATCGTCGAGGTGCTTTCCAACTCAACCGTTGTATGATTCTCCGATTCTGTGCTTCAGAGGCTAAGTAATAATAACAGTAATAATATTAATCATCATCATCATCATCATCATCATCATCATCACAACAACAGTAGCATGGTATTGGGCTTCAGAATACTCAGTGATCCTTTGTGATATGGTTTAGTGGAGGACTTGTTAGTGGTAGGTGAGAGGTTGGACTAGGTGATCTTGGAGGTCTCTTCCAGCCTAGATGATTCTGGGATTCTGTGATCCAGTTCATCCATGAGACAAAATCCTGCCAGCAGCACGAAGGACACTGAAATGTGGCCTCACGTGAAGGAGACTCCAGATCGCTGGTATAGAAACAGCATTTTTGTGCCATGACCAACATGGTAAATGCTGCAGGAAAAGGCCTACGTCTGAAGTAAAAGGCCTAGGCCAGCAGCAGTGTGGCACAGGCTTGAGATTTGTGTGTTTGTGAAACTTATGGAACCACAGGATCTTTAAGGTCCCTTCCAACATGAGCAGTTCTATGATTCTGTGCTTAGCAGCCCTGTACAGCCCCTGTAGGGCCCAGCCTCAGTTCATGACCCCAAGCTCGTGCTTCAAAACTGCTCCCTCACGTCACTTGTCCCATCTGAGTTCCTCAGCTACCCCAGGGCATCCTGGAGTCAGTGGCCACCTCTGAATAGAGAATGGAAACCAGCCATAAAAGTAGATCTAGGAAAAAAATTGAAACCTGTGCATAAAAGGACTCTAAGTAACGAGGGTCAGGCATTTGTTCTTCTTCTTCACTAAAACTAACCAAGACATTTCTCAGTACATTGTTTTGCCTGTCTGTAACCATGACCTCCAATTATCTGCCCTAACAGGGCCCTGGGGAGGCTTTGTTAGTAACAGCCCTCAGTGGGGCCCATTAATACTCCAAGTCACTTCAACTTTTCCTCCTGACTTCACTTTCTCTAGCACTTGCATTATTCTCCTCTCAGGACCTGAACTTCACAGACTGAGCACCAAAATACACCATGGTACTCATTAAAATGCAGAAACTCCTGACATCTCTTGCATAGGTTTCTTCATGACTTCAAGACTTATACACCTAATAGCAGAGCTTGCATGAAGTAGTTAAGGAAGAAGATTTCAAAAAAACAGCTAATACAAATCTTTTTTTGTTTTAAAGGCTGAATTATTCTGCATTTCAGTTTTGAGTATCATTCTCCTATTGCTATTGATCCAGAGGTACTTCTTTGGAGACCTTCATTGGGAAGAAAAACAGAGTCTGGAGGTCTGACACCTCCACTGTCAGCAGTGGTCTTTGTCCCTGTAACTGTAGCACAGTTCAGCACATGAAAACCTTTCTAAGATAATCAGGGAAAAAAATAATTAAAATAAAATAAAATAAAATAAAATAAAATAAAATAAAATAAAATAATAAAATAAAATAAAATAAAATAAAATAAAATAAAATAAAATAAAATAAAATAAAATAAAATAAAATAAAATAAAATAAAATTGAAATGACTGTTGGATCCTGAGAAATTCTAAATGAATCTTAGTATACAACTGGACATCCAGGGTGTCTCTTTGGTCTTTTGTGGAAAACTCAGGGTGAAAAGTGAAAAGAAAAATAATCTTCCTGTGTCTGTAGCTGTACCCATGAGCTTGGCATCTTTGGGGAAATTGTCCCTTTCCAGCCACACAAACCTAAACTGAGTAATGTGAAAAGACCTGCCCAGTCAATAGAGTAGGGCAAAGTCCTACTTCCTGTGCTGTAGATACAGAAGGCAAAAAGAATTGCACTGTGCCTTACACTACTCTGGGACGTGTCTCCCAGGTCAGGCAACTTTACCTTAGTGCTGACAAGTCCATCACTAAACCACGCTCCCAAGCTCTGCATCTACACCTTGGCTCTCCAGTCAATGACCCAGCTCATGGATGGCAATCAGGGAGTCTCGGTTAGTGCAACGCTGCCTCAGGTGCGCCACCGTGGTAGCCATTGGCACCTGCTGTTCTTCAAACCTCAGCAAACCCCCAACAGAAGGGTTCTGTGGGAGGCCAAGCAAGGTAGACAACTGTTTCATGTCCTTTGTCTCCAAGGCAGCTCTGCCAAAGCCCCACCGGTGGTGCCCTCTTGGAACTCTGAATTCCCTCTCCTGAAGCAGTCTATGCCGAGGATGCACATAGCCTCTGGGCCAGTCCCAATGGGGTGCTTTTGCCATTCCTTCCCAGTTAGACTCACTTCAGCCTCCAGTACAGTTAACTGTTGGGATCCCCCTGTCACTCCAGAAATACAGGTGGGTTCTACCTCTTTCTAGCTTGATGGCATTAGGGTACACTGTGCACTGGTGTCTAGTAGAGCCTGATACATTTTGTGGGTCTGTTGTGCCTGGCCATAATAATAATTATATCTGTGTTTATACTAATACTAATACTAATACTAATACTAATACTAATACTAATAAAAATATATAATAATAACAATTTATTGCTATTGTTGTTTTTATTATTATTTTCTTTGTGTCCTATTACTCTGCTTTTATATCAACTCATAAACTTTTACTTTTTTTTTCTCCTTCTTCTCTCCTGCAGCCCATTGGATGAATATCTGTACAGTTCTGAGCTGCCTGCTGGGTCAAACCACAGCAAGGCTTTTTGGTGCCTAGCATGAAGCACAAAGGTTGAGATGACAGAGCTGACCACAGCGTTTTAAAAGTAAATTGTGATAAGCATTAGATCAGTTTAACAGTTGCTGATCACAGTATTGATATTTTTGATCTGGGGTCTGTGGTGCTTGTTTTCAGAATTGTGTTGTACAGCACATTACTAATTGCCATCCATGGTGTGCTCTTTATCAGTTCTGGGGGCTGGTTTAAGGTTACTGTTTTGCTGTATTGGATAACTCTGACTTATGACAGGATAAAATAATTGCTGCCTCCATACCTCAGGAACCATCTCTTCATCTCTTAGAAATTATTTAGAATTACACTCTTTTAAACTCTTTGCCTTTTCTCCTTGGGGAGTAAACCTATGCAGGGTGGGTGGAACTGGGATGGACAGTGGGGGATGCTTTTCACCACTTCTTCCCTCTCCCTTTCTCCTGCACATCCCCCTTCTCCTCCATGACAGGCATATAGCCTGTCCAAAGCCACTCCAAACCCTGCAACAGGCCCTGCAGGCACTCCAGCTCCTGAGGTGGGCCCAAAGTTAAATTGACACTCGTGACAGGCCCTATAGCTACTCCCAAACCTATGATAGGCACTGCAGCCACTCCAACTCATCCAAAAGGCCCTGCAGCCAGAACAACTCCAGCGATGGGCCCTGCAGCCACTCCAGCACCTGCAATGGGCCCCATGGCTGGGCCAGAGAACCAGCCTGTGCCAGTATCGGTTGCCTCTTTATGCAAGAGAAAATGGGTGTAAAAGTCAGTTTTTCTTTAGAAAGGAAAGAAACCCAGGCACCCAGACAAGAAAGGTGGAGGAAGTAGAAGAGGCATGTTTCTCCTAAGTTGGTCCATCATGGAAGCAGGATGACCAAGAGGAAGCAGGATGACCAAGAAGAAGAGGTCATATAAGCATCAGAAACCATGTGATCCCTACCGCAGTGTAAGCTACGAGACATGGGAAAATATTTTAGCCATCATCTCGGTGAGCACATTGTCAGCTGGCTGCTCCAGTGCTGAGAGAAGGGGGCTAACAGTCTGGATTTAGAGGGCAGGGAAGCCAAGCAGCTGGGATCCTCCTGTAGGTGAGGGGTGATTGAGAAAGCCAGTGGAAAAGGGCACAAGGAACTTAATCCTCTCAGGCCTGAAAGAAAGGTATCCCTTGAAGGAAGATCTTCTATGTCAACCAGGCAAGTGGACCACCATGCAGAGGGGTATCCTGTACCTAAGGGAATTACCCATGCTGAAGGCGATTTGTAGAAACCTAGAAACTAACAGCTGTCCAAAGATCCAGATAAAGTCAACTGCACATGACCCATGTGACAGAAGTTTGTACAGAGCACACCATAATCATATGCCAATTCGTTGGCAGTAATGACCAGGAAAGTCCAAGAGGAACACATGGTGGATGAATCGGCTAGCCAGCTATGGCATTACAAAGAAAGTCTCTCTTCTTCCCTACGAACCTGTGTCTCGTCAATGGAGAAACTGTCTGAGTAGGTCCAAGAACTACAAGAGAATACATCTTCCTCCCTACCTGTACGAACCAATACCTCAGCTCTCAGGTGTAAGTGTCCCTCTACTCAAGAAAGGTGATATAGTGGGTACATACCACGTGCAGCTCTGTGGTTTTAACTGTATGATCACGGAGAAGCCATGAGTAAATGGGATGGAAAATCTACCTCCATCCTAGAGGCATGGATACATGAAGCACAAGGAAAAGCATTCACAAAAAGTGGTTTGTCTGAGAAAATTGCTGCTCCTGTTTCTAGTGGCCAGTCCTCCAAACAGAGTAATGAATACTATGAGCGGGACTAGAGGGGTTCTACCTCCGTCTGGGGGGAGGAAGGAGGCAACTGAGTGTATTGGACTTTGAGGATTACTCGCTTGGCACATCAGACCCACAGCAGGTGTTAGGTTTTAAAGGACACCAATGCACAGTGTAGTGTAATGCCATCAAGCTAAAAGGGCCAGAACCCAATTGTATTTCTGGAATGATGGGAGAATCCCAGTAGGTAACTGTATTGGAGGCTGATGTGAGTCTAATGGGAAAGAGTGGCAAAAGCAACCCCTTGAGACTGGCCCAGAAGCTCTGTGAACCCTTAGTATAGACTCCTTCAGGAAAGGGTACTTCAAAGATCCAAAGGCTTACCTTTAAACAGATGTCTACCTTGCCCACTCTCTCACAGGACCCTTCTGCTCTGGAGGTGCTGATGGCCAATGAAGAGCAGGTGCCAATCGCTACCACAACAGTGCACCTGAGGCAGTATTGCACTGACAGAGACTCCCTGATTCCCCTGCATGACCTGGTTCATTGACTGGAGAGCCAAGGAGTGATCAGCAAGGCTCTCTCACCCTTTAATAGTCCCGTATGGACAGTGCAAAATTCTAATGGGGAGTGGAAGATAATGGTGGACATCTGTGGACTGAATGAAGTCCCACCACCTCTGATTTTGACATAAAAAAAAGTAAGGTCAAAGGACCTACACAGGAGATCCTGAGGCAGGCTGGCCAGGTTCAGGGGGACCCCTGCCTGGGGACGGGCTGTGTATTGTTCAGTGTGTGGTGAGCAACTTCACTGTGCATCGCTTGATTTATTAAACTACATTATCACCATCATCATCATCAGCAGCAGCAACATCTCTTCCTTTCCTTTTGCAATCAAACCGTCCTTATCTCAACATATTAGCATTTCAGGGGTGAGGATGAGCTACGTGGTGCTGAGCTGTATGCCAGGATAAAGCACAACATGCTTGACAACCACAATCCAAAGCACAAATCACACTTTAAAAAATTAGTCTCTGGCATCTACAGAGAGAAGAGGTCAGTGATGACTTCAGTCTCCTTCAATCAGCACACCCCAGCAGAGACCCTGCTGCCTTGGGGAGCTGTCAGCCCTGAGGCCTTGGGGACACCTCGAGGGAGCCCAAGGGCACAGAGCAAGCGATGCCATGGTCGGGTGCTGTGCTGCTGAGCTGGGCCGGGCTCTTGGGCCCAAGCAGAGCTCCTGGCAAGAGGACAGTGCTGCAGAGAGAGAGCTGTGCCCAGGAGCAGCTCCTCTGCACAGCGCAGCAGGGCTGGGGGCTCTGACCGCAGCTGGCACACAGAGAGGAGAGAAGGAGAGAGGGCTTGGAGGCACTGAGGAGCGCAACAACAGAGGGCAGCGTGTGGCAGGACACATCTGCAGGCTCTTGACACCGTGAGGCTCTGGCAGCAGGGCCATGCAGGTGGGGTTGCCAGAGGGGTCTCCTACAGCTGGCACATCCAATGGCTGACAGCACCTGTCGGGATGGGTCTCTCTGTTTCTCCAGAAAGGAGTGGAAGATGCTTTAGAGAATGGCATTTATAAGGGGTCAGTTTCAGAAGAAGATTGAGGCTTTGTTTATCTGAAGGAGAAGGCTTTTTTTTTTTTTTTTTTTGGTTCAGTGCTTTCCTATTCCTGCACTGCAGAGGAGGCAAGTTTGAGGGTACTTTGTTTTCAGGATTGTACAGGAGACTGAGAATCCCAGAGTATTGCACAGAGAGATCAGAATGGAAACAATGAGATTCTGACAGGTTCTCCTGTAAAGAGAGAAGATCACCTGGGGGGTGTGCTAAGATAGGGAATACGTTTTCTTCATTTAAGTCTGTTCTAACTTTGATCTGCATTCTCATCTTCAACAGGCATCTGTGCTTAATGTCAGCAAATGCCCAACAGCAGCTCAGTCAGTGAGTTCCTGCTGCTGGCATTTGCAGACACGCACAAGCTGCAGCTCCTGCACTTCGCGCTCTTCCTGGGCATCTACCTGGCTGCCCTCCTGGGCAACGGCCTCATCCTCAGCGCCGTAGCCTGCCACCACCGCCTCCACACCCCCATGTACTTCTTCCTGCTCAACCTCGCCCTCCTCGATGTGGGCTGCATCTCCACCACTCTGCCCAAAGCCATGGCCAATTCTCTCTGGGATACCAGGGTCATCTCCTATCAAGGCTGTGCTGCTCAGGTCTTCTTTTTTGTCTTCTTGATTGTAGCAGAGTATTCCCTTCTCACTGTCATGGCCTACAACCGCTACGTTGCCATCTGCAAGCCCCTGCACTACGGGAGCCTCGTGGGCAGCAGAGCTTGTGCCCAGATGGCAGCAGCTGCCTGGGGCAGTGGCTTTCTCAATGCTGTCCTGCACACGGCCAACACATTTTCCCTGCCCCTCTGCTATGGCAATGTTGTGGACCAGTTCTTCTGTGAAATCCCCCACATCCTCAAGCTCTCTTGCTCAAATACCTACCTCAGGGAAGTTAGAGCACTTGTTTTTAGTGTTTTTTTGGCCTTTGGTTGTTTTATTTTCATTTTGGTGTCCTATGTGCAGATCTTCAGGGCAGTGCTGAGCATTCCCTCTGAGCAGGGCAAGCACAAAGCCTTTTCCACGTGCCTCCCTCACCTGGCCGTGGTCTCTCTGTTCATCAGTACTGCCATATTTGCCTACCTGAAGCCTCCCTCCATTTCCTCTCCATCCCTGGACCTAGTGGTGGCATTTCTGTACTCAATGGTGCCTCCAGTAGTGAACCCCCTCATCTACAGCATGAGGAATCAGGAGCTCAAGAATGCAGTGAGGAAATTGTTTCCATACTTGCTTCTTTAGCATCTGTGATGTATTCAGAGAATGTATTCTTAATAATATGCAAATATTTTGATTCATACTATATCGTATCATTTTTATCATTATTAGTGTTATCATAACATTTTCATTAATAATAATCCTAACAGAAATAAAAGGGTATTCGGGAAAATGACACAACATTTTAAAAATTATTTTTCTCTGTTAATATTTTATTTTATTTTTTTATTTATTTATTTTTTTTTGTAGTGTAGTTCTCAGCATTCTGAATGTTACATTTTGTCTTAGTTTTTACCATATCATTTAATATACACAGAGATCATGTTTCCTTTGTTGTTAAAGACAATAAAGATACCAGTGGAAATTCATTAGTCTCAGTATCCTTCTCTTTCCATCTCCTCTGGAGCTGGGGGAGCATCCTCAGCATCCTGAAGGGGCTCAGGGCCAAGTGCCCAGCTGCCACGCATAGGAACAGTGTACTTGGATTAGACCTTGTGGATCTAGGTGACAGTCCTGTCGTCTCTATAGCAGGGCCAGCACAAAGCCTTTTCCACGTGCCTCCCTCACCTGGCCATGGTGTCCGTCTTCCTCAGGCCTGTCATGGTTGCCTGCCTGAAGCCCCCCCCCCATCTCCTCCCCATCCCTGTACCTGGTGGTGGCAGTTCTGTACTCAGTGGTGTCTGTAGTGTAGCACGTCCTCATCTGTAGCATGAGGAGCCAGGAGCTCAAGCATGCCTTGTGGAAATAGATGGCTAGATGCGTCTTGGATGCAAATTTCTGATCTGCTTCTGCACATGACTTGTAAAGTCAATAATTATATGAATAGCCAATATACCTGTGGCGTTTTGTTTTGTTTTGTTTTTCGTGGTTGTGTTTCTGTATATTCTTATTACATCAATTCAGCTAATAACACCCATTAAAATGATATGAATGTACCTGTTGAATATAGTTTATAGACTCTGTGCATGTGAAACCATGATCTCTATGAATTTAAACTTCAGGAACTTAAAGTTCAATAGGCTTTTTTGTCTGACATCCTTCCTCTGAGACCTGTTCTGGCTCTGCAGGGGCAGTGCCCATGTGCAGGGGTGCAGAGGAAAAGAGTCCCATCCCAGCAGCACGGCCAGGGAGCACCAGCACTTGGGGCATGCAGAGCTGCTCTCTTGCCACTGCCGCCCTGTCCTGCTGAGCCCTGATGGTGGGGTCAGGCCCGGCTGCTCCTGGAGCTTGGTGCCAGTGCTGCTGTGGGGCTGTGCTGGGACTGCAGGCAGGGACAGGCAGTGGGCACGGCACTGGCACAGCTGGCCTCCACTGCAGCACTTCCCTCCTAAGGGGGGATCTCCTCCAAGGTGGCCTAACCAGAGCTCAAGTGCTCAATCTGGTGTGAGCAGGCAGAGGAGAGCTCTGCAGCCCCAGGGAATGCAGCAGCCCCACCAAAGGAGCCTGGGGAGTGATTCCTTGCAGCCCTGGGGCAATGGCAGTGACCCCATGAGCTGGGTCTGCCTCCCAGCCTGCCCAGCACAGCCCTGCAGAGTGCCCCCGTGCCACAGGCACCACAGCTCCCTCACCCTGCAGAGAAGCTCGGCCAGCTGGGGCTGGGAATGGAAGGGTGCTTCCCCTGAGTGTCTTCTAGGCCAGCTTCAGGCTTCTGGACTTGAGTGTGATCTTCACTGTGCACTAGGAGCTGAGAGATCGCCAACAGGCATGGGGCTGGAACATTGCTTGCAAGGTCCCTCCTGCCCTAGCACCTCCCAGAACTGGCACGGAACTGGCTCCTGTGTGTCAGAGAGGCTGGGAGCCCAGCAGGTGTGCCATGAGCTTGGAGGATCACAAACAGATCATTTCCATCTGGGCAGGTCCTGGCCCAAAAAGGGGGTGTTTTGTAGGTGTGGTATTATAAGCTCAGTGGTGCATCAGAAACACTAAGTCCAGCAGGAAGCAAATGGCTGTTAAACGTCTTGTGAGGTGACTGCTTTCTGAAGTAGCTGACAGGTAACCCTTGACTCCTGGCTGGGATCTGTTCCTTTAGGCTCACATCTGCCAGTGTCCATGGTAGGGCAGCAGAAGGCACTTGCTGTGCATGTAGTTTCTGAGATCGGCTCTTTCAAAGTACTTGGTAGGCCCCATAGAGGAAGAGGTCTTGGATAGGGGTTGTCATGTCAGAGGTGTCAGCTTTTGCCTGAAGTCATCCTTTAGGACTGCTTTCAGTTTTCGACACAGAGGGGGCCACTGCCTCCAAGACGCTTGGGGCAAACTGAACCATGCATGAGGGTTTGGAAAAAAGATACCCTGGGTGCACAGAAGCCATTCCATATCTAAAAGTTGGAGGCAGGAAACAAAATTTTGGGGTGGTACAAGAACTGCTGGGCATATTGTCCAAGGTTCACCTACAGCCTTTGTGTTCGTTTCCACCCTGACTTAGGTGCCACATCAGTCTCAAGAAAGGAGTAGCCAACAGATATGAGAAAGATACTCTGAGATCATGAAAGCCATCAGAAAGCTGCCCCTAGGAAGATGACTGATATGGGAAAGTCAGGAGAAGCCTGGCCAGGAGAGATGTGAGATTTGAGAGAGGGAAAAGGAGTTTAGCCAGCAGAAATTAATGATTGCTCTGAGGTTAGAACATTCAGGCAATGTTGATTCTGCTGTAACGCTGGCTTAAAACAGTCATGTAAAGCCCTTCCCCTATTTTAACCAGTGACATTAATCCCCAAACCTAAATGCTACTCCACACCCTGACAGGAATCCACTACTCTTATGCCTGACCTCAAAGTATCCCTTGAAGCCAAAACACAGCCTATAGCCTCTTCCCTTTATCTTTAATCTCTTGCTCACTCTGATCTGATCAGCTTGTGGACCACAAGGAGGAGATGGGTGGGGATGATCAGAGGAGCTCAGCTCTACCTCAGCATCTCCTGCCCCAGCAGCAGGAATGTGACTGTGGCAGGGACTGTGAGGTCACTTCTGTCTCTGCACTTGATAGGGTAGCAGCAGGAACGTGTCACGGAAAGGGACTGTGAGGTCAGTTGTGTCTGGAGGAGGCAGGTCAGCCTTGCCTTCTCCTTGGGATCTGCACTTTTGGGCTGACATCTGGCAGTGGCCCTGCTAGGCCAGCAGAAGGCACCTGCCTGGCATGCTGACTGGGGGATCCCCTCTGCCTCCAGACCAAGGAGGACCCAGGCAGAAAGAAGGCCCCAACATGGGTTGTCCTGTCCCTTCTGCTTGAGTCCATGAGTGGGCAGCAGCAGGCACAAGGCTTGGCTGTGTGTAGCCAAGAAGCTGCAAGGCCAGCAGCAGGCCCCTGGCTTGGAAGCTGCTGCTGAGGTGACTTGTGTCTGGTTGGCTGAGAGGCCGCAAGGAGCCTGCTGGGTTGGGATGCCTACTTCAGGAGTGGTTTCCACCCTGAGGGAGCTTTCTGCGGTAGCAAAAAAGAGCAGAAGAGAAAAAAACTGCCACAAAGTGTTCCAGAAAGGCTGGCACTGGTCACAAAGAGGGAGAAATGTCCCTCAAAGGGTCATGCTGTGGTGCCAGAGGTCACCCTCTGATCAGACCCTGGCTTTGTGTTTCAAGGAACAGCTGGGGAGGGCTGACGAGACATTGGTGAAAGTAAGGCATGAGAGCAAGATGGTGAACAGAGATGTGTGTCTCCAGACTTCAAGAAAATAGGACAATATCTGGGACAGTATTGGAAAGGCTGCAGAGAAGGCAGAGGGTGCTGGTAAAAAGGGAAGGCCCAACAGCCTTGAAGGTTTTTCCCCTTGGCAGTAGCTTATGAGGAGAGATGTTATACTCATTGCAATGGGGCCTCATTGATTCCTTGTAAACCTATGCAGCAGCTCAGAGGTGTCATACCAGTGTTCTTCTCATGGCATCACACTGCCCACCACATCTCACAGACCCCAGGAAAAGCCTTGAGCCAGACATGGCGGTGAAAGATCTCCCCTTCCAGTGGCTGGGGTCAGGCCTTGGCTCTTCTGCTTCACTAAAACCAACAAAGACTTTTCTCAGCACAGTGCTTTGCTTGTCTGCAACAATTATCTACCTTAACTAATCCCTGGGGAGGCTTCGTTAGTAACAGCCCTCAGTGGGGCCCATTAATACTCCAAGTCACTTCAGCTTTTCCTTCTGACTTTACTTTCTCTAGCAGTTGCATCATTGTCCTCTCAGTACCTGAGCTTCATAGACTAAGCGCTACAATACACCATGGAACTCATTAAAATGCAGAAATTCCTAACATCTCTTCCATAGTTTTCTTTAAGGTTTCACGCCTTGTGCAGCTAATTGCAGAGCTTGCACAACATAGTTAAGGGAAAAGATTTCACAAAGCACATAATAAAAATATTTTCTTGTTTCAAAGGCTGAATTTTGTTGCATTTCAGTTTTGAGCATCATTCTCCTATTGCTATTCATCCAGGGTGACTTCTTTGGAGACCTCCATAGGGAGGAAGAGCAGAGTCTGGAGGTCTGACACCTTCACTGCCAGCAGTGGTCTTTGTCCCTGTAAGTGCAGCCCAGCCCAGCACATGAAACCCTTTCTAAAACAAGTCACGTTTTTTTTTGGGGGGGATAAAATAAAATAAATAGAATAAAACTGAAAAGAAAAGAAAAAAGAAAAGAAAAGAAAAGAAAAGAAAAGAAAAGAAAAGAAAAGAAAAGAAAAGAAAAGAAAAGAAAAGAAAAGAAAAGAAAAGAAAAGAAAAGAAAAGAAAATTGAAATGACCATTGGAACCAGAGAAATTCAGATTAAATATTAGTAGGTACCTGGTCATCCATTGTCTCTCTTGGGTCTTCTGTAAAAAACTCAGGATGAAAAGTAAAGACATTTACTTTTTTTACCCTACTCTATTGTCCAGTCAATAGAGTAGGGCAGTCCTACTTCCTGTGCTGTAGATGCAGAAGGCAAAAAGAATTGCATTGTGCCTTACACTACCCAAGTATGTGTAACCCAGAACAAGTCTTACAAGGAGCAGCTGACGGAGCTGGGCTTGTTCAGCCTGGAGAAAAGGAGGCTCAGGGGTGACCTTATCGCTCTCTACAGCTACCTCAAAGGAGGCTGTAGTGAGGTGGGGCTTGGTCTGTTCTCCCACGTGCCCAGTGACCGGATGAGGGGGAATGGCCTAAAGTCGTGCCAGTGGAGGTTTAGGTTGGATATTAGGAAAAACTTCTTTTCTGAGAGGGTTGTTAGGCATTGGAATGGGCTGCCCAGGGAAGTGGTGGAGTCACCATCCCTGGAAGTCTTTAAAAGGTGTTTAGATGTAGTGCTTAGTGATATGGTTTAGCAGAGGACTGCTTAGTGTTAGGTCAGAGGTTGGACTAGATGATCTTGGAGGTCTCTCCCAACCTAGATGATTCTGTGATTCTGTGATCGTCTAGGCAAACCTTCTTCTATGAACAGGGACAATTTCCATTAGATTATGTTGCCCAAAGTCACCTGCCAACTGGCCTTGAACTAGGGCTCACCTATCTGTGTTAGAGTTTAAGCAACGGTTTGTTGGGAGGATTTGGTGTTCTGCATTGGTTGTCAGGTCTGTGGCTGGGGTATGGACAAGCTTCATGGTTTTTGGTTTTCTTTAGGTCTGCCAAGAAGTCGTCTAGGGTTAAAGAAAGTGTTTTAATGCTAGTGTTAAGGGAAGGGATTAGGATGAGCAAGAGAGTAAAGGTAAGGAAAGGGGCTATGGGCTGAGTTCTGCTTGAAGGGGTACTCTGAGGTCAGGTATTACTGCAGGGGATTTCTGTCAAGGTGTTGGAGCAACATTCAGGTTTTGGGATTAGGGTTACTGGTCCAAACAGGGTAAGGGTTTTACATGACTGTTTTAAGCCAGTTTTAAAGCACCATCAATATTGCATGAAACCTCTTACCTCTACAAAATCGTTAATTTCTGCTTCCCAAGCTCCTCTTCCCTCCCCTAAATCTCACTTCCCTCTTGGCCAGGCTTCTCCTGTCATCCTCATATTGGTTTTCTTATTGGGATCAGCTTTCTGATGGCTTTCATGATCTCAGAGTATCTGTCTCACTCTGTTGGCTACTCTGTTCCTGAGACAGAAGTGGTGTTGTAGTCGGTAGGGAAAAGGGCACAAAGTTCTGTAGGAGCATCCTGCACGTTCCCATCCACTCCACACCTCCACAAAAGTGTACATCTTATGAAGAAGCGTTGGTTCCAGAATGACTCGTATGGATCCAGGGTAACATTTTGCAGGCCTTCGTGCAGGATTTACCTCCTCTCAGGCATCTTGGAGGCAGTAGCCACCCCTAAGGAGAAAACTAAAAACACCTATGAGGTATGAGTTTAGTCAAAATTTGAGATCTCTGACATGACAACCAGAGGTGCTGCTCTGCAGAGCGAGGGAGCTGTGGTGCCCGGGGCACGGGGGCACTCTGCAGGGCCATGCTGGGCAGGCTGGGAGGCAGACCCAGCTCATGGGGTCACTGCCATTGCCCCAGGGCTGCAAGGAATCACTCGCCAGGCTCCTTTGCTGGGGCTGCTGCGTGCCCTGGGGCTGCAGAGCTCTCCTCTGCCTGCTCACACCAGATTGAGCACTTGAGCTCTGGTCAGCCCACCTCAGACAGGCTTTTGGTCCGTGGGCTCCATTCACTGCTGTCTCCTGGGCTCACACTGGCCTGACAGAGGAGGCCAGAGAGTGATTTTTTGCAGGCCTGGGTTAATGGCAGTGATATTTCCTTGTTTCTCACAGCCTTCTCACATGTCTTTCTCATAACCCTTCCCACTGCCCAGCACTGCCTCCCAGGTGGGAATAAGTCAACCTTCAGAAGGGCCTTTGGGCTTCCTTCATCATCCTGGTGCTTATTAGGATCTTCCTGACTCCCCACAAAGCTCAGAAGGAGCCTTCTTGTCCAGTGTGTGGTCCTGCACTGGTTCTGTCTGGGACAGAGTTACCTTTTCCTGTAGAAGCCCACACAGTGCTGTGCTCTGCTTGAGTAGCTAGAACAGCAGTGGTATCATGGTAGTGTTTTGTCTACTGCTGAGCAATGCTTTCACAGCATCAGGGATCCCTCTAGTCCCCCCTCCCCAAAGAGCCAGCAGGCTGTGGGTGTGCAAGAGACAGGGAAGGGATATCACTAGGGCAGCTGACCTAAACCAGCCACAGAGATATTCCATATCATATGATGTCACACTCAGCAATAGAAGGTGGAAAATGGAAGGAGAGGGGAAAGCTGAGCTCCCATTATGAAAATGTCTGTCCTCCTAAAAATCAGCTATATCTATTGAGGCCCTGTTTCAAGGAAGTTGTCAAGCATCACTGTCACAAATAGCTTTTGCTATTTTTTTTTTAATAGTTTCTTTGGTAGTTCACAGGAGATAGGAATACACTGCAGCTGAGACCTATGAATTTCTGCTTGTTTCTTTATTGTCTATAGCTACACAGAAAGCCTGGCTTTAGATACACATGAGATGATTAGGAAAAGTAAAGAGATAAATGAACAGGTAGGAGGCTAACAATGACATTAATTAAATCCACTCCACAACTTGAAGAACATATTTATCAAGAAAAATAACACCAAATTACTTTCCTAACTGTTTCTGAAATAAACGCAGAATGTAAAGGCACACTATTGTTTCTTAAGAAATATGTATTCAAACAATTTCCTCAGTGCATCCTTGAGCTCCTGGTTCCTCATGCTGTAAATGAGGGGGTTCACTGCTGGAGATAACATGGAGTACAGAAGTGACACCAGCAGATCCAGGGATGGGGAAGAGATTGAGTTGGGCTTCAGGTAGGCAAACATGATAGTGCTGACAAACAGGGAGACCACGGCCAGGTGAGAGAGGCACGTGGAAAAGGCTTTGTGCCTGCCCTGCTCAGAGGGCATCCTCAGCACAGCCCTGAAGATCTGCACATAGGACAGCGCAATGAAAACAAAGCAAGAAACACCTAAACAAAAGCTAAATGCAATAAACCCAACTTCCCTGAGGTAGTAGTCTGAGCAGGAGAGCTTGAGGATCTGGGGGATTTCACAGAAGAACTGGTCCACAGCATTGCCTTGGCAGAGAGGCAGGGAAAATGTTTTGGCCGTGTGCAGGACAGCATTGAGAAAGCCACTGCCCCAGGCAGCTGCTGCCATCTGGGCACAAGCTCTGCTGCCCAGGAGGCTCCTGTAGTGCAGGGGCTTGCAGATGGCAACGTAGCGGTCGTAGGCCAAGACGGTGAGAAGGGAATACTCTGCTCCAACCAAGAAGAAAAAAAAGAAGACCTGTGCAGCACATCCTTGATAAGAGATGGCCCTGGTGGCCTAGAGGGCAGCCAGGTAGGCCCCAAATACTGGTGCTCCCTGGCCGTGCTCCTTGGATTGGACTCTCTTCCTCTGCACCCTTGCACACGGGCACTGCCCCTGCAGAACTAGGCCAGGTCTCAGAGGAAGCACGTCAGACCAGGCAGTGCAGGCTCCTTCCTGAAGTTCACAGACAGACGGGCTCTTTGTGTATAGTCACTGAGCTAGACATGAAAATACATATTGAAGTTGAATTGGGATGACCAATATCATTTTAGTGGGTAACATTAACTGAACTAAAACTAAGGAAATCTGTTAATAAAATGCACACAAACACACAAACACAAAGGAACAGAATATGGGCTGTTCCAATAAGTGACATTATGACTCATCTGCAGAAGCAGACTGACCACTTATTCTCCTGAAACACATTAAGTCATCAATCTCCACAAGGCTTCCTTGAGCTCCTGGTTCCTCATACTGTAGATGAGAGGATTCAATACTGGAGGCACCACAGAGTATAGAAATGCTACCACCAAGTCCAGGGATGGGGAAGAGATTGATTTAGGCTTCAGGTAGGCAAACATGGCAGTGCTGACAAAGAGGGAGACCACGGCCAGGTGAGGGAGGCACGTGGAAAAGGCTTTGTGCCTGCCCTGCTCAAAGGGCATCCTCAGCACTGCCCTGAAGATCTGAACATAGGACAACACAATGAAAACAAAACAACCAAAGGCTGAAGAAAAACTAAACACAAGTGCCCCAACTTCCCTGAGGTAGTAGTCTGAGCAGGAAAGCTTGAGGATCTGGGGGATTTCACAGAAGAACTGGTCCAAAGTACTGCCGTGGCAGAGGGGCAGGGAAAATGTAGTGGCCGTGTGCAGGACAGCATTGAGAAATCCACTGCCCCAGGCAGCTGCTGCCATCTGGGCACAAGCTGTGCTGCCCAGCAGGCTCCCGTAGTGCAGGGGCTTGCAGATGGCAACGTAGCGGTCATAGGCCATGACAGTGAGGAGGCAATACTCAGCTACTACAAAGAAAGCAAAGAGAAAGAGTTGGGCAGCACATGCTTTATAGGAGATGGCCCTGGTGTCCCAGAGGGCATTGGCTATGGCTTTGGGCAGAGTGGTGGAGATGCAGCCCACATCGAGGAGGGCGAGGTTGAGGAGGAAGAAGTACATGGGGGTGTGGAGGCGGTGGTGGCAGGCTACGGCGCTGAGGATGAGGCCGTTGCCCAGGAGGGCAGCCAGGTAGATGCCCAGGAAGAGCGCGAAGTGTAGGAGCTGCAGCTCGCGCATGTCTGCGAATGCCAGCAGCAGGAACTCAGTGACTGAGCTGCTGTTGGACATCTGTTATTTCTTTGAAGTGGTCCTGCACAAAGAGAAAGAATAGTAATAATGTACAGCAGACTTATCAGAGAAAAATTCAATTTTCTCATTTAAAACCATCAAAAAGATTTTCCACTTGCAGGCAGTTATTTTGAAGTTCCCTTTAATGACTTCCAGCTGATACTGAGTCTGTCTGGGAGAAGAGTGCTCTTCTGTGGGCAATGGAAGAATCAGTCATGCACTACAGCTCAAGGTAGCAACATGGTAGGAACATTGTGCAGTCTCACATTCACTTCAGTTCATATCAGATTTCCCCAGTTTTGCTCAAAGTTCATCACAGAGCAGACACATGGAGATTTATGTATTTATTTGTTTATTTGTTATTTGATTTGTACTCTTTGTTCAGCTGCTCCACCACATCTGAGGAGTCCTTCTAAGGCATAAATCCTGGGCATTCAGCTGCACTCCAAGTGAAACCTTGTAGATCTCCAGAGTCACAGATACTGCATTTTAGAGCAGAGTGCCCTTCAGAGAGGAGAGCCAGTCAATCCATCAATTCTGGTCTCAGCTGCCCTGTGTTGGCCGGTCTTTGAGCTACAGTGCAATTCTGCTTCTATGTCCCTAGAGTCATAGAATCATAGAATATCCTGACTTGGAAGTGTTCCACAAGGATCATCAGATCCCACCCCTGAATTTGTACATGACCACCCAAAAATCAGTCTATATGGCTGAGTTGCCCAGATGTTTGACTTCTGACAGCCTCAGTGCTGTGACCACTTCCCTGTGGTGCCTGTTCCAGTGCCTACAGAACCTGGACACTGCTGAGTTTTTCTAAAACAGAAATCCTGTGCATTCGCCCTGCACTTGAAGGGAAACCTTGTGTCTGCTCAGAGAAAAAGAGACTGTCCCTACAGTGCAGAGTGTCCTTTAGTGAGGACAGACAATCTGTCCATCAGTGCTGGTCTCAGCCACCATGTGAGTGTTGCAGGAAAGTTTTACTCAGAGGTTGATCTGAAAAGAACCTGAATACTGCTGAGAGCAAAGGAATCCAGGCACAAAGTGCCCATCTCCAGACCCCTCACCCTGTCCCTGTACTCCACGTCCCACAAGCACACCAAGGGCTCACCCCATGGACATGTGAAACCCCCATCCACAGCCAGCCTGGGAACAAGACCAGCAGCAGCATGGCCAGCTGGAGAAGCCAGGAGGAATGCCAGAGTGCTGCTGCCAGGGGAGGCAAGGCCAGGGAGGGACAGACGGACACTCAGCAGACCCTCCTGTGCTGCAGCTCTGCCTGCAGAGGACACAACTCCTGCTCTTTGCAAATGATCTGTGCTCACTTCAAGCCAGCAGAGACCTCTGAAAGACAGGGATGTCTCCCAGCACTGGGCATCGGGTGGCTTACAGCTCGTAAAAATCAGCTAGGATAAAACCTGAGAGTGCCACATTATGATGATGCTGGTGCAGTCCATGAGATGATGTTTGGGAAGGTACTTTACAAATTTGATCACCGAGTTACTGGTTTCTCAATGCAATGCTCCAGCAGTCTCAGTCTCCTGTACAATCTTGAAAATGAAACCTGCCTCCTGTCCACTGCAGGAGTCTGCAAGCACAGACTGCAGAAAAAGTCTTCCCCTTCACATATGCCAAGCTTCGATCTTCCTCCTGAATTGCCCCTCAAAATGCCATTATCTAAAGCACTGCAGAAACAAAGAGACCCACCCTGCCAGATGCTATCAGCCATCGGATGTGCCAGCTGTAGAAGACCCCTCTGGCAACCCCACCTGCATGGCCCTGCTGCCAGAGCCTCACGGTGTCAGGAGCCTGCAGATGTGTCCTGCCACATGCTGCCCTCTGTTGTTGTGCTCCTCAGTGCCTCCAAGCCCTCTCTCCTTCTCTCCTCTCTGTGTGCCAGCTGCGGTCAGAGCCCCCAGCCCTGCTGCGCTGTGCAGAGGAGCTGCTCCTGGCCACAGCTCTCTCTCTGCAGCACTGCCTCTTGCCAGGAGCTGCCCTTGTGCCCAGGAGCCCGGCCCAGCTCAGCAGCACAGCACCCGACCATGGCATTGCTTGCTCTGTGCCCTTGGGCTCCCTCGAGGTGTCCCCAAGGCCTCAGGGCTGACAGCTCCCCAAGGCAGCAGGGTCTCTGCTGGGGTGTAGTGGTTGAAGAAGACTGAAGGCATCACTGACTGCTTCTCTTCTGTAGATGTCAGAGACTGATTTTTAAGTGTGATTTGTGCTGTTGGACTGTGGTTGTCAAACATGAGTACAAATGTTTCCCTCCCTTAACCCCTATTCTGTTCCCAGTGTATTGCAGGACACATCAGCCATGACAGGCAGGGATCATTTCACCCCTCCGAACATGTTCTAACAAAAGAGGGGGGACCAGAATGCTGTAAAAGGTTTCCATGAAGGAAATAGGGCACTAAGACACCATTCATTGAGTTTCCCTAGCTGTCCATCTGGGAGATCCTCTACCCATACACAAATATCTTCTTCCCCTGTTAATTGTCCAGCACGGTGACTGGGATGTGGAACACCCTCATCACTATGCTGGTGCCTGACACCAAACACCTGCAGATGTGTGGAGGAATGGTTAAGTGAAGTAGGTCATGTGAATGTTGAGCAACTAGGAGGTCGCGAGCTAACAAAGTATCGAACGCAGCTCATATGAGTCTGAGAAAGTGCGTAAATGAGTCTGAGAAAGTATGTAAAATCTGGGAGGTTTCAGGGAGGTTTCAGGTACAAGGACATGATATCTGTTGGTGGTCTGGGAAAGTACTAACTGTGTTATTTCAGTTGATGGGAGTGAGAAACTAGCTGATAAAATAGAGAAATGCACTAACCAATCATGAGCTTAGCTTTTGCTTTTTTTGAGCTAATTATATTGAATTAGATAAAAGACGACTGAGCTATCCAATAAATCGAAGTTCACTGATCACTTATATTGAGCGTCTGTGTCTTCCTTCCGTCGACAACAAATGTCCTCGCAACACAGATGCTCGTGGCCTTCTTCCTGGGGGAGGTTTGTCCTCCTTGCACAGCTCCAGCACCCTGCGCCAGATGCTGGCCAGCTTCCTGGCTGGGGACAGCACCCCCTTTGCTCACAGAGGTGGCAGCACTCTCAGCTGCACCTTCTGCATGACCCCAGTGCCTCCTGCTGGGGGCCATGCCCTACGGTCAGCCCTGGGCTGTACGCCACCCCTGTTCTCTGCAAGGCTCAAGAAGTGGAAGGCCTGACTCCAGAAGACAGCTGTACCTGAACCAGGGGAATTTCTCTCATGTACAGGAATTCTTTCTCCTCCTCCCAGCTCTAGCATTGTGGCCCCAGTGTCGTAGACACCTCTTGAGTGGTTTTGCCCCATTGCTGGAGCTGTACTGCAGTGCCACGGTGATATTCATGGTCTTTGATTTCATAATCTACATTTTGGATCCAATCTACCTCTTCCCTCGCATACAGTTTTCATGTGCGTGCATCCTGTGTTGGTAGGCTCAAGCCCTTATCCACTTGCTCTTCTGTCCTCATGGGTGTCACTGTTTCCTATGACACCATGATTATCTCTATGTGAAGTGCAGAACAGTGCATAACATAAGCTACTAATACAATCAGCAAGTCAAAAATAAATAAATAAATAATAAATCAGTATCTTATTTCCTTCAAGCATTTGGTACGGCATTTTATTTATTTATTTATTGTTTGTTTGTTTGTTTGTGACTGTACAGCAATCATAACATTAGTCCACACAGGAACAGGACATACTCTTAGGCATGAATAAAATTTCTCTTTTATTGAGAAGAACTTTTGGTCTTCCTCCTCAGAGATTTTAACCAAGCCCTTTCCTAAACCATCATCATCCTCCCTGTCCGTCCTCAGGTTGCTTAGAGGTGGTGTGGGAAGGGCGAGGGAGGTGCTGGTGGAGATGCAGATGTCACCATAAGACCTCTCTCAAAGACCTTGGAAAAGCCAGATACAGGAGAGACGTTGCTCAGGATTTGGAAAAGGCAGAGGTAAAAGGCATCTTCTACAAGAAGGGTAAACAGAAAGCTGATTAAGCGTAACTAAGGATTAAAATGCCATCCTTAAATCTAGCCTTCAAATCAAATCTAAATTAAAAGCCTCAAAACTTGTCGTTATCCTAAACCGTGAGCAGGCACCTTGAGCAGAACACCAATCCATCCCTCGATGTCCTTGCCATTCCCTTAACCCTGGAGGGTGACCTCTACTTCCTAAACATTAACCTGATCATCTAACCCTCAAAGCCCTCCACCATGCACACAGCACATCTCAGCTTCAACCCCACTCCTATCCCTATCTTCAGCTTCTTGTCCCCTTGGGCAGGGCAGGGACTGTGAGGTCCTGCAGCAGTCCCATGGCGTTGGAAGAGACATGTGAGGTGACAGGTATGTGATCAGATCCGAGGCCACAAGGAGGAGCTGGCTGGGAATGCTGTGATGGGATCAGGTGTGCCACAGGATCTCCTGGGCCTGCAGGAGGCAATGGCTGTGAAGGAGTTCTCATTTCTACCCTTTTTAAAAATGGGAGTGATGTTTTCCTTTTTCCAGCCAGCAGGGAGTTCACCTGACTGCCAGAACTCTTCAAATATGATGGAGAGAGGCTTGACAACTACATCAGGCAGTTCCCTCAGGACCCTGGGTTGCATGTCATCAGGCGCCATAGACTTGCATGTGTTTAGTTCCTTCAGGTGGACTCAAACCTGCTCTTCACTTACAGTGGGTGGGACTTGGCCCCTCAGCCTCCATCCATGGGTTCAGAGAAATGAAAGACTTGGGAAGCCTGACTGGCAGGGAAGACTGAGGCAAAGATGCTGCTGAGTACCTCAGCCTTCTCCATGTCTGTCATTACCAGTTCACCCTTCTCATCCATCAGATGGGGTACAGTCTCCTTGGCCTTTCATATCTGAGCAATGTATCTATAGAATCTATTCCTGTTATTCTTTGCATCCCTTGCCAAGCTCAGTTCCATTCATGCATTGCTTTCCTTTTCCCATACCTCCACATCTGAAAGAGAAACATGCATGAAGGCTTGGGAAAAGTAACCCTGGATCCACAGAAGCCATTTGGGAAAAAAAAAAAAAAACATGTAGGTCGGAAGCATGATTTTGTGGAGGTGCAGAGCTGATGGGCACATTGTGCAGGATGCGCCTAAAGACCTTTGTGCCCTTTTCCCTCCTGAGTACAACGCTGCTTCATTCTCAGGAATGGAGGAGCCAACAGAGGTGAGACAGATACACTGAGATGTTAAATGCCATCAGAAAGCTGATCCCAACAAGATATGGGAAGGTCAGGAGCAGCCTGAACAAGAGACATGTGAGATTTTGGGGTGGGAAGAGGAGCATGGCCAGAAGAAATTAATGATTTCATAGAGGTAAGAGCATTCATGCAATGCCGGTAGTGCAGTAACACTGACTTCAAAAAGTCACATATGCTCCTTACCTTACTTGAGCCAGTAATTTTAACGCTTAAACCTAAATGCAACTGCAACACTCAGAAAGGAATCAATTTTCTCTCTTGATAATCGTAATCCCTTCCCTTGACACTAACATTAAAATGCTCTATTTAACTCTAAACTCCTTGGCAGAGGTAAAACACCCGTAAACCACAGAGCTTGTCCATACCTCAACCACAGACGTGACAGCAGAAGCAGAACACCAAACAATCCCACTAAAACTTTGCTTAATCTCTAAGCCAGAAAGTAAAAAGAGAAACCAAGGGGGCTAGAGAAAGCTCAGCTCTGCCTCAGCATCTCGTGCCCCAGCAGCAGGAATGTGACTGTGGCAGGGACTGTGAGGTCACTTCTGCCTGTAGGTGGCAGGTCAGCCTTGACTTCTCCCTGGGAGCTGCACTTTTGGGCTGACATCTGGCAGTGGCCCTGCTAGGCCAGCAGAAGGCACCTGCTTGGCATGCTGACTGGGGGATCCCCTCTGCCTCCAGAGCCAGGAGGACCCAGGCAGAAAGAAGGCCCCCATATGGGTTGTCCTGTCCCTTCTGCTTGAGTCCATGACTGCACAGCAGCAGGCACAAGGCTTGGCTGTGTCTCCACAAGAAGCTGCAAGGCCAGCAGCAGGCCCCTGGCTTGGAAGCTGCTGCTGAGGTGACTTGTGTCTGGTTGGCTGAGAGGCCGCAAGGAGCCTGCTTGGTTGGGATGCCTACTTCAGGAGTGGTTTTCACCCTCATGGAGCTTCTTTTGGTAGTAGGAAAGAACAGGAGAGAAAAAACTGCCAGAAAGTGTGCAATGGAAGGATGGCACTGGCCATGAGGAGGAAGAAATGTCCAGGGGAACAACTGGTCTTGCTGCTAGAAACAGAGGCAAAGAAGGCATTAAGTGTCTCAGCCTTTACCTCATCCCCTGTCAACAGGTTTTCCCCCCAAAATCCAATAAAGCATTATGATTCTCCCTAATCCTCCTTCATTTAAACTAATTATATATTTGTTTATTTATTTATTTATTTATTTATTTATTGTCTTTGACAGTAATAGATGGATTGAGGTCCAGCTGGGCTTTGGCCCTTCTAATTTTCACCTGCACAGCCCCATAACATTCAGGACACAGCTCCAGAGAAACTGACAGCATGCATGAGAAGGAAGCACAGGAGCGGTTGAACCTGGCAGCCTTCCATCACCTACTCTCCCGTGATTCTATGCTGCAATTCCATTCAGCTGGTTACTCCTGAATTATCCAAACTTCCCTGCAACTCTTTCTGCTGCTGCTGTCTGGTCAGAAATAACACAATCACAGGAAGCTTGAACTGTCTGCCTGCTGACATTAACAGCTGATAGAATGGAGCATCACTGTGGGTGAACCTTGAGAAATTGCAGGATTTAGACTTCAGAAAACTCTTCACTTTCACATGGAGAAGAGCCCAGTCCTGTACCAGAGGGAGAGAAACCCCACACATCAGGGCAGCCTGGGACACTGCTGAGTGAGCAGTATCCAGCAGGAGGAGGGCCTGGGCACCACGAGGGATGTCATATGTGCTGTGGTGCCTGCTCACCAGGAACCAGGCCAGCTTCCGACAGAGCTTCCTTATGAGGAGCATGGCCACCAAGAAGATCTGAGTTCCCAGACTCAGCTCAGACTTGGTGTGACACCACACGGACAAGGGTCTGCAGCCAGCAGTGAACAATGTGGAGGTCTCGGAGTCCCTAAGAAAGCCATGTTTAGACAGGATAAAGGGCTATGGCAAGGCTCAAAGTCCCAGTAGGACCCAGGTCTTTGTGTCCATGGCTATGGCTGTTGTCTCTGCCACTGAGGCCTTTGAGGAGACAGCTGATCGTTAAAGCACCAGGGCCTCATTGCCTCCTCACCCCCTCCCATGAACCAGACAGGGGTTGTACCATTCTCCTGCACTTGGCAATGCACATCCCCATCTCCTACTGCCCCACAAAGAGCCCTGACCAAGTTGTGAAGGGAAAGGATCTCCCTTCCCAAGCACTTGGGGTCAAGGCCTGGCCCTTGAGCTTGGTGAAACACATCCAATTTTCCTGCACATCAGTGTTACCTTCACATTGCCTTTGTCTCCTTGTCCTCACTGCCTCCAGGGTTCTGCTCTAACGAGCTCCAAGGGAGGCTGTGTCAGTGCTGGCCCTCAGGGGGACACTGCAGGAAACTTGCCTCTGACTTGGACTTCTGGAGAGCTGTCTTCAATTGTGTCTGAGTACCTGAGGTTCGTGGGCTCATCAGCAAAGCCCCCAGAGGGGTGATTGCAGTGCCTTGGGCTGGTGCTGTGCTGCTGAGCTGTGTTGGGCTTGTGGGACAGAGAGAGCTCGTGGCAAGAGGGCCGTGGTGCAGAGAGACAGCTGTGCCCAGGAGCAGCTCCTCTGCACAGCACAGCAGGGCTGGGGGCACTGCCTGCAGAGACAGAGTGCTTAAAGGCAGGCAGAAGTGGCAGGATGCACAGAACTCACTGGGGGAGAACACTTCCCAGCCCTGCACCCGGTAAGTCTCTGGCTGGGGGGCAATGCAGCTTTTAGTCCTGGAGGAAGGAGAAGCCGGGGGTGCAGGAAGGGCTTCTCACGGCTGTGGTGCAGAGCAGGGTCCCTGCACTCAGCCTGCCTGGGTGCCCAGGGGCTTGGGCAGAGGAAGGGCAGTGCAGGGGCTGCCTGCAAAGAGAAGGCACTTTCTGCACTCTCTGCCTGCCTCTTGCTCTGATTGTGGGGCAGGCTCTATGTTAATGCGGTAGTTGGATTTGCACTGGTGACTGAGCTTCCTATTGCATTGAACTGAGACACAAACAGTTTAGTGACGAACCTGAGAATATCCCTTCTCTTCTCTCTGCTTACAGACTGTACCAGGGCTTTTCTGAGCTGTTCTTTAGGACCTGCAGACAAGGGGATGTGGTTTTTCAGCACAACCATTGAGTGCATCCATCCCCCAGCTGAGTGCTGCAAGCAGCCAGCAGCTGGGCAGCAGGGGATGGACAGAGCAGGCCTCCTGGAAGTGACTTCTGGCTGAGGTTTTTGCCCATAGCAACGACATTGTCCACTGCAGTGGAGCTGTGTGGCTGTGTGCTGTGTACAGGACATTCAGCAAGCACAAAGCAGGGCTACAACCAGGGAGAGACACAAAGGTCACCTTGAAAGAAAGATAATACGAAGGCTCTAATGAGACAAGAAATTAATATTGTTTGGGGAAATTTCCCCTAACAGTCTTTATTTTTCCTTCTATGCAGTGTCCTTGATGAAGGGCAGGAAATGCCCAATGTCAGCTCTGTCAGCGAGTTCCTCCTGCTGGCATTCGCAGACACACGCGAGCTGCAGCTCCTGCACTTCGCGCTCTTCCTGGGCATCTACCTGGCTGCCCTCCTGGGCAACGGCCTCATCCTCAGTGCCATAGCATGCAACCACCACCTCCACACCCCCATGTACTTCTTCCTGCTGAACCTCGCCCTCCTCGACCTGGGCTGCATCTCCACCACTCTGCCCAAAGCCATGGCCAATGCCCTCTGGGACACCAGGGTCATCTCCTATCAAGGATGTGCAGCACAGGTCTTCTTTTTCTTCTTCTTGGTTGGAGCAGAGTATTCCCTTCTCACTATCATGGCCTATGACCGCTACATTGCCATCTGCAAGCCCCTGCACTACAGGAGCCTCATGGGCAGCAGAGCTTGTGCCCAGATGGCAGCAGCTGCCTGGGGCAGTGGCTTTCTCAATGCCATCCTGCACACGGCCACTACGTTTTCTCTACCCCTTTGCCATGGCAATGCTGTGAACCAGTTCTTCTGTGAAGTCCCCCAGATCCTCAAGCTCTCCTGCTCAGGTGTCTACCTCAGGGAAGTTGGGGCACTTGTACTAAGTATTTCTGTATTATTTAGTTGTTCTATTTTCATTGTTATTTCTTATATTCAGATCTTCAGGGCAGTGCTGAGGATGCCCTCTGAGCAGGGCCGGCACAAAGCCTTTTCCACGTGCCTCCCTCACCTGGCCGTGGTCTCCCTTATGGTCAGCACTGCCATGTTTGCCTATCTGAAGCCCCCCTACTTCACTTCCCCATCCCTGGATGTGGAGGTGTCATTTCTTTACTCGGTGGTGCCTCCAGCAGTGAACCCCCTCATCTACAGCATGAGGAACCAGGAACTAAGGGATTCAGTGAGGACTCTACTTGAATAGACACATCTTCAGCATATTCACCTATAATAGTATGGCTATAATTAGAAATTCCATCTTTTCTAGAAAAATACTGTTTCTGTTATTAAACGCCTGTAATATTATTTTATCTAACTAATTTGCCTTTGATTAAATAATGTTATTCTTAGTCTCATACTTGTCAATTTTTTACCTATAGAAACCGGCTTCCTGTGTACATAAAGCTACTGAAGTTACCTTGTGAATTTCATAGGTCTCAGCTTCTCTTTCTTCCCTTCTGTGGAGCTGGGGGAGCAGCCCCAGCACACAGGAGGAGCTCAGGACCAAGAGCCCAGCTGACACATGCAGGAGCATCACCAGCAGCCCTCAGGGCTGCCCCTCACTGCCCGCTGGGCTCTGCCTCTCTGCTGCCTTGGGGTCGGGGCTGCTGTTTCCCTGGAGCCATGGCCAATGCCAGCAGCAGGACGTGGTCTTTTCACTGCTGCTCTCTTTTGGCTTCCACATTGTGCTTCTTTTTTTCTGGGTAAGCCCTGATATCTCATGTACCTTGGTGACAGTCCTGTTGTCTCTGCAGTGGCATCCCTGTGGCTGCATGCAGCAGCAGGCACTGTGCAGCCCTGGGTCACAGCTGGCCTCCCTGCTAGCACCACAGTAACAAGAGGGTCTTCCTCAGGGCAAACCCAGAAGCCTGGACACCTCTTCCAAATGTGCTATCAGGAACACAGCCAAGGGATTGCTCCCTGCTCTTCTGTTTCCTGTGGATCTTCATGGAGTGAAGGACACAGGATGAAAGTCCCAGGGTGGTTGCTGCGGAAACAAGGGCAGGACTAAGCACTCCCGTTGGGGCAGCACTTGCCTAAGGAGATGACAGCTGGTCTTGGACTCATCTGCATGGGACTACACCCTGCAGTGGGGCTGACAGCCGATGTCAGCCTGGAGAGGAATCTGGAGCTTCCAGTTGTCAGAGGATCTCCAGGGACAAGGTGCTCAGTGGGTAGTGATTAGAACCTCACAAAATGACTGTGCAAGGTCGTTTCAGGTAACAAACAAGGTGAATCTGAGGAGTGCATGGGCAGCTCAGACTGCTCAGGCTGGGTCAGCTGTCACAGCAGGTTCTCCTCCCAGCCTCTTGCCCACCTGCATCCAAGTGACTCCTGGGACAGAGTGAGAAGCAGAGAAGGCCTTGATGCTGTGCAACCACGGGTGACCAACACTGCTCTGGTCACCTATCAAAAACACAGCACCACAGGGCCTGATCTGCAGAGAGAAACTCTGTCCCAGCCATGAGTCAGCAACCCCACAATCGACAAGAAGGTCTGGAAGGAGTCAAGAAAGTGCTAATAAACACCAGGACAATTGAGGAAGCCCAGAGGCCCTTCTGAAGGGTCACTGAGTGCCACCTGAGAGGCAGTGCTGGGCAGTGGGAAGGGCCAGGAGAAAGACTTGGGTGAAGGCTGTGAGAAACAGAGACACTCAGGGCTTTAGCAGCTGTCTGTGGATGGAATAGGAGGGTGAGGTCACTCCTTGGACTGGGGTAGGGCTGAAGGTCCCTGCATGAATCTGGTCTGATGGAGAAGTATCCACCTTGCATGTGTGCCTCAGCCTGGGAGCAGGGGCCTGTCCACAGTGCGGGATGGCTGGGCTGTGCTCAGCCATGCCCCAGGAGATGACCTTGCTCTCTTCCTCCCCACCACTCCCCACACGGGGCACGCCCTCAGGAAGCACCCCTGAGCCTGGAGATGCACCAACCTGCTGCGCTGAGGTGCCACTACTGCAGGGGCAGAGGGGAGGCTTGGAGAGACACATGGGGCCTGCGGGCAAGAGTGGTGTGGCCTGGGGAAGGGAGTGCCTGGGAAAAGTTACCCTGGAGACATAGGAGCCATTCTTGAAACAAAACATGTTGGCAGGAACCACACTTTTGTGGCAGTGCAGAGCTGCTGGGCACATTGTGCAGGGTGCTCTGATGGACATTGGTGTCCTTTTCCATCGTGTCTTAAGTGACGCTTTTCTCAGGAATAGAGTAGCCAACAGAGCACTGACAGATAGTCTAAGATCATGCAAGGCATCATAAACATGCCCCTAAAAAGATAAGTGATATGGGGAAATCAGGAGAAGCCTGGCCAGGAGAAATGTGAGACTGAGAGGAGGGAATAGGGGCTTGGCCAGCAGAAATTAAGGATTTTGTAGAGGTAAGAGGGTTCAGGTTCTGCTGATGCTGCCGTAACTGTGACTTAAAATAGTCATATGAAGCTATTCCCTGGCTTCAACCTGTAAACTTCTTTCCTAAACCTAAATGCTACTCAGCACCTTGACAGGAATTCACTACTCTAATGAGTGACCTCAACGAATCCCTTGAAGACAAAACTCAGCCCATAGCCACTTCCCCTAGCTCTTACTCTCTTAATCACTCTGATCTCTGCCCTTAATAGTAGCATTAAAATGGTCTATTTAACACTAGAAAACTGCTTCTGTGACCTAAACAAAACCCTAACTCCAAATGAATGTGAGGGGCCATGAATCTGATCAGCTTGTGGGCCACAAGGAGGAGATGGGTGGGAATGCTCTGAGGAGCTCAGCTCTGCCTCATCATCTCCTGCCCCAGCAGGAGGAATGTGACTGTGGCAGGGACTGTGAGGTCACTTCTGTCTCTGCACTTGATAGGGCAGCAGCAGGAACGTGTCACAGAAAGGGACTGTGAGGTCATTTGTGTCTGTAGTTGGCAGGTCACCCTTGACATAGACCTGGGATCTGCACTTTTGGGCTGACATCTGGCAGTGGCCCTGCTAGGCCAGCAGAAGGCACCTGCTTGGCATGCTGACTGGGGGATCCCCTCTGCCTCCAGAGCCAGGAGGACCCAGGCAGAAAGAAGGCCCCCAGATGGGCTGTCCTGTCCCTTCTGCTTGAGACCCTGACTGCACAGCAGCAGGCACAGGGCTTGGCTGTGTCTCCAGAAGAAGCTGCAAGGCCAGCAGCAGGCCCCTGGCTTGGAAGCTGCTGCTGAGGTGACTTGTGTCTGGTTGGCTGAGAGGCCGCAAGGAGCCTGCTTTGTTGGGATGCCTACTTCAGGAGTGGTTTCCACCCTCATTGAGCTATCTGTGGTAGTAGGAAAGAGCAGGAGAGAAGAACTTGCCACAAAGTGTGCCCTGGAAGGTTGGAACTGGCCACGAGGAGGAAGAAATGTCCCTCAAAGGGTCATGCTGTTGTCCCACAGATCACCCTCTGATCAGACCATGGCTTTCTGTTTCAAGGAACAGCTGGTGAGGGTTGACGAGACATGGGTTAAAGGAAGCGATGAGAGCAAAGCGTTGAACAGAGATGTTTGTCTGCAGACTTCAAGGAAATAGGGCAATGTGTGGGACAGCATTGGAAAGCCTGCATAGGAGAAGGCAGAGGGTGCTGGCAAAAAGGGAAGTTGCTAACAACCCTGAGATATTTGTCTCCTTGGCAACAGCTTATGAGGACTGATGTTATACTCGTTGCAATGAGGCCTCATTGATTGCTTATAACCCTGTGCAGCAGCTCAGAGGTGACATACCACTGTTCTTCCTTTGCCTTCACCCTGCCCAGCACATCCCACAGAACCCCAGGAAGAGCCCTGAGCCAAACACTGGGGGTGCAGGATCTCATGTTCCAGTGGCTGGGGCCAAGCCTTGGCCCTTCTGCATCACTAAAACCAACCAAGACTTTTCTCAGTACAGTGTTTTGCCTGTCTGTAACCATGGCCTCCAATTATCTGTCCTAACAAGGCCCTGGGGAGGCTTTGTTAGTAACAGCCCTCAATGGGGCCCATTAATACTCCAAGTCACTTCAACTTTTCCTCCTGACTTTACTTTCTGTAGCAGTTACATTATTCTCCTCTCAGTACCTGAGCTTCATAGACTGAGCACCAAAATAAACCATGGAACTCATTAAAATGCAGAAACTCCTAACATCTCTTCCATAGTTGTCTTCAAGCCTTCACGCCTTGTGCAGCTAATTGCAGAGCTTGCAAGATGTAATTAAAGAAGAAGATTTCAAAGAGCAACCAATAAAAATATTTTCTTGTTTCAAAGGCTGAATTTTGCTGCATTTCAGTTTTGAACATCATTCTCCTATTGCTATTGATCCAGGGCGACTTCTTTGGAGACCTTCGTCGGGAGGAAGAGCAGAGTGTGCTGGTCTGACACCTCCACTGCCAACAGTGGTCTTTGTCCCTGTAAGTGCAGCCCAGCCCAGCACATGAAACCCTTTCTAAGATAGGTCAGGGGTGCCTTCAGATAAAATAAAATAAATAAAAAAAAAATTAAATTAAATTAAAATAAAACAAATTTGAAATGACTATTGGATCCTGAGAAATTCAGTCTGAATCTCAGTAGACACCTGGAAATCCATGAACTATCTTGGGTCTTCTGAGGAAAACTCAGGGTGAAAAATAAAGAAAATACATCTTTATTGGCTGTAGCTGTACCCATGAGCCTGGACTAAATTTGGGAAATTGTCCCCTTCCAGACACAGAAACCTATATTGAGTAGAGTGAAAAGACCTGCCCAGTCAATAGAGTAGGGCAAAGTCCTACTTCGTGTGCTGTTGATGCAGAAGGCAAAAAGAATTGCATTGTGCCTGACACTACTCTGGGACGTGTCACCCAGGTCAGGCAACTTTACCTTAGTGCTGACAAGTCCATCCCTAAAGCACACTACCAAGCTCTGCATCTACACCTTGGCTCTCCAGTCGATGACCCAGCTCATGGACGGCAATCAGGGAGTCTCGGTTAGCGCGACGCTGCCTCAGGTGCGCCACCATGGTAGCCATTGGCACCTGCTGTTCTTCAAACCTCAGCAAACCCCCAACAGAAGGGTTCTGTGGAAGGCCAAGCAAGGTAGACAACTGTTTCATGTCCTTTGTCTCCAAGGCAGCTCTGCCAAAGCCCCACCGGTGGCGCCCTCTTGGAACTCTGAATTCCCTCTCCTGAAGCAGTCTAAGCCGAGGATGCACATAGCCTCTGGGCCAGTCCCAATGGGGTGCTTTTGCCATTCCTTCCCTGTTAGACTCACTTCAGCCTCCAGTACAGTTAACTGTTGGGTTCCCCCTGTCACTCCAGAAACGCAGGTGGGTTCTACCTCTTTCTAGCTTTATGGAATTAGGTACACTGTGCAACGGTGTCCAGTAGAGCCTGATACATTTGTGGATCTGATGTGCCAGGCCATTAAATATACCCAATCCAGTAAACCCGATTCTCCCTTTCCTCCCTGCCACCCCCTGGCTTGAAGCAGGACCCCACAAGTCCTGCTCATAGTATTCATTACTGTGTCTAGTAGACGGCCCAATGGAAACACGTGCTGCCATAGCACAGTAATTCCACGGGGCAGGGGAATGGAGCCGACAGTCAAGAGACACATTTGGGTGGGGAATATGGGGCCCAGCAGAGACAAGGAGTCAAGACAGTCAGCTGGGGGAGGCCAGGAGAAGCAGCCCAAGGGGTGGTGTTGCTTGTGAGGACACGTTTGAGGCAGCAGCCTGAGTGGGCAGCAGCTGTGCTCAGGCGAGGGGAGGCCAGGAAGCGCATGCCAAGAGCGCTCCTGCCAGCAGAGCCAAGGCCGGGGCCGAGCCCAAGGGCAGAGGCAGGCCCAGGGCAGGGGGCTGCAAGGGCCATGCTGAGCTCCCTGCCCCTGCAGCAGCCGCTCTGGCCCTCAGCAGATGTGCTGGCAGGCTGCAGGGAGGGGACAAATGCTCTGGGCCCCCTTCCTGCTCTGCCCAGGCCAGCAAGGGCCCAGGGCAGCCTCCTCTCCCCTGCCCCTGCAGCTCTGGGCTCCCTTGGCGCAGCCCTGGCTCTGCAGCACCAAGCCCTGCTGGGAGCCCTCCCCTGCATGCTGCCACCGCTCCCTGACGCTGCCGTTGCCCTCTGCCGGGCACTGCCCAGCCCAGCCCAGCCCCTGCCCACCTCTTCCCACCTCCCTGCCCTCTCCCTAGCCCAGTAGCCCAGGCTGTGCTGGCCCCAGGGCAGTGCCCACCGCAGGCTGCTGCAGGGCTCTGGGCACGGCCACCACAGCCCCAGCCCCTCACAAGGCACCGCAGCTGCTGGCACAAAGGCGGCTCTGGGCCTCCCCAGCAGCCCCCGTGCTCAGTAGGTGGAGGTCCGTGAAGCTGCAGGAGCCCTGCTCTCTTGCCTGGCAGATCCCCAGCACACAGTGCCTGTGCCCTGCAGGGCCAGCCCCGCTCCCCAGGCCAGCACAAGAGGCCTGGCCCAGCCACAGAGCAGCTCTAGATTCCTCTCCAGGTTGCCATTTGCCATCAGACTCAGCAACTTCAGGATACTCCTTGGGCAGTCAAGGCCAATTATTGATTGCTGACCATGGCCATCCAAGAAGGGAGTTCCCAGTCCAGCACTACACTGAAATTCTGATCCACGGTGAAGCCCAGAGAAGTACGGGGCCCGTTCATGCAGCAGTTCCTTGGGTATATTCCTAGCACCAGCTTTGGAAGAGCTGTGCAAAGAAAGACTGTCAGCAATATACATGGAATCTCAAGACTTAGTCAAATGCAAGAGTACAAGAGAAGAACGCGGAAGCCAAAAGAGAACAACAGTGACAAGGCCATGTCCTGCTGCTGGCCATGGCCATGGCTCCAGGGAAGCAGCAGCCCCGGCCCGAAGGCAGCAGAGAGGCAGAGCCCAGCGGGCAGTGAGGGGCAGCCCCGAGGGCCAGCAGGGCTGCTCCTGCATGTGTTAGCTGGGTTCTTGGCCCTGAGCCCCTCCTGCGTGCTGGGGCTGCTCCCCCAGCTCCAGTTGACACGGGACCTCTGACCAGTGCCATTCTGAATGTATTTCAGATGCCTTCCTTATTGTCTTTATTCACAGAGGAAACCTAGCTCTACAGGTACATGAGATGACTGTGTTAAAGTAAATAAATTAACATACTTCAGGTTAAAAATTCCATTATTCAAATAAAAATTATATTGAAAAAAATGTTAAAGCATAATAATAAAAATTGTCCTGTCAGTTTCCCAAATAACTTATCAGTCCAGTTAATGTTTTTATTTACCATTATGTATTATGACAGTAGTAATAATGACCACAACACTGATGCTTAAGAAGCATGTATAAAAACAGTTTTAATCAAAGCATTCTTGAGCTCCTGGTTCCTAATGCTATAGATGAGAGGATTCACTGCTGGTGGCACCACTGAGTACAGAACTGCCACCACCAGGTCCAGGGAAGGAGAGGAGATAGAAGGGGGCTTCAGGTAGGCAACTGTAGCTGTGCTAACAAACAGGGAGACCACAGCAAGGTGAGGGAGGCACGTGGAAAAGGCTTTGTGCCGGCCCTGCTCAGAGGGCATCCTCAGCACTGCCCTGAAGATCTGCACATAGGACACCACAATGAAAACAAAACAACAAAGGACTAAAGAAACACTAAACACAAGTGCCCCAACTTCCCTGAGGTAGGCATGTGAGCAGGAGAGCTTGAGGATGTGGGGGATTTCACAGAAGAACTGGTCCACAACATTGCCTCGACAGAGGGGCAGGGAAAATGTAGTGGCCGTGTGCAAGACAGCACTGAAAAGGCCACTGCCCCAGGCAGCTGCTGCCATCTGGGCACAAGCTCTGCTGCCCAGGAGGCTCCCGTAGTGCAGGGGCTTGCAGATGGCAACGTAGCGGTCATAGGCCATGATGGTGAGAAGGGAATACTCTGCTACAAACAAGAAAGCAACGAAAAAGAGTTGGGCAGCACATGCTTCATAGGAGATGGCCCTGTTGTCCCAGAGGGCATTGGCCATGGCTTTGGGCAGAGTGGTGGAGATGCAGCCCAGGTCGAGGAGGGCGAGGTTGAGGAGGAAGAAGTACATGGGGGTGTGGAGACGGTGGTGGCAGGCTACGGCGCTGAGGATGAGGCCGTTGCCCAGGAGGGCAGCCAGGTAGATGCCCAGGAAGAGCGCAAAGTGCAGGAGCTGCAGCTCGCGCGTGTCTGCGAATGCCAGCAGGAGGAACTCGCTCACAGAGCTGCTGTTGGGCATTCTCTGACATTGGACACAGTTGTCTGTTGAAGAGAGAAGACAGAACAGTTAGAGGAGGCTTCTCTGAGGAAAACCTATTGCAAGTTTTGGAGCACCCCCCAGCCTGAGCCTCTCTTTGCCGGAGAACCTTTCCACACCTCCCTTACTTGAGCTTGCAGAGGAGTCCTTCCTGCTGTTCATCAGGGGGAAGCAGGGATATGGGGGAAACTCTAGTTCAGTCCACTGATCAGGACATTGGAATTCGCAGTGCTGTTTCAAACAATGCATCTCAAGGCAGAACAGGGATTCAGATGCCACTGTTGAACACTGCTATTCTCACCTGCCCTGTGTCAGCCCTCTGTGAGCTGCAGGACCACCACACTCAAGTGTTTCCCTGAGAAGAAACAGCAGACAGCTGAGAGCAGAGAACCCCCAGTCCAAGTGCAGATGGACAGAAACCTCACCTTGTCTGTGCGTTGTGAGCAAGTTCTCAGCTCTTCCCTCCTAGCAAGAGGTGTAGAGGTCATTGCCCTTATTGCACCTCATTGCAGCTTCCCACAGACAGCCATCAAGACGCAAGGCCATGGTGTTAGCATGGAGGTGTCTTCTCCTTGGGGCACCTGGATAACACAAGGATGCCACAGGGGAGCTGCATCCTGCGGGAGAGCAGCCTGCAGTCCAGGAGGATGCCCCACTGACAAAGCTGGATATCTGAAAGCTGGAGTGTCCCATATCCCAGATGCTCCCCCTGCAGGGTCTGGAGGAGGCTTGGCCACTCTGCTCATGGCTGCCCAGGGGCACCTGCCTTAGGGCACTCCAAGGGGCTTCTGCCAGACTTCCTCACTTCGCACTGCAACCCAGCAGGACTCTCAAAGCCTACTGCATTGCCCACTGCCCTCCCAGAAACAACACCCAGCAGGAGACCTTTCCAGGACCTGCAGCTGCATGGCCCTGCAGCCAGGCACTTACCTTGTCAAGGGCTGTGCAGGTTTCTCCTGCAGGTAGCTCTCAGCATCCTCCCACTGCCAACTGCCTTCAGCCCCTCTCTCCTTCTCTCTGTGTCTGTGCTTCTGTGTCTCTTTCCTGCTGCGCTGTGCAGAGGAGCTGCTCCTGGGCACAGCTGTCTCTCTGCACCACGGCCCTCTTGCCACATTCTCCCCTTGAGCCCAGGAGCCCGGCCCAGCTCAGCAGCACAGACCTAGCCCAAGGCACTGCAATCACCCCTCTGGGGGCTTTGCTGATGAGCCCATGAGCCTCAGGCACTCAGAGACAATTGAAGACATCTCTGCTGAAGTGCAAGTCAGAGGCAAGTTTCCTGCAGTGTCCCCCTGAGGGCCAGCACTGACACAGCCTCCCTTGGAGCTCGTTAGAGCAGAACCCTGGAGGCAGTGAGGACAAGGAGACAAAGGCTGTGTGAAGGTGACACTGAAGTGTACATAAAGTGGATTTGTTTCACTAAGTACCAGGGTACAGACAATAATGAATGATTTAAAATTTGAAAATACAGAAAAGGAAGATAAAATAGAAATTAATGTTAACAATAACAATGACAATAGCAATAACAATAGCAATAATAATATGTACAAGGCAAGTGTTGCACCATGCAATTCCTGAGAAGCCCCTCACTGATGCTCAACCTATCCCTGAGCTTTGGTCCCACTGACTCTGGCCAGCCGGCATCGGGATCTCTTGTGCACGTCCCTTGACCTTAATTTCTTTTAGTGCAAAATCAGCTTTCAGCGGAAGTTGGAGTATTTTCTTCCCTTTCTCAAATACTCCCTCTGCTGTGTCACCCCACCCAGTTATGCCATCGATGTAGTGCAGGTGCTCAGGAGCTTCCTCCTCTTCCAGGGCAGTCTGGATCAGTCCATGGCAAAAGGTAGGTCTGTGTTTCCTGCCCTGGGGCAGTTCGTTCCAGTTTTCAAGCAGGCTTTGGCCTTCACTCTGCTGGCAAACGGATGGAGAAAAATGCATTACTGGTATCAGCTGTGGCAAAACACTTGGGTGCCTGTCGTGGTTCCGCTCGAGTGGGCAGCCGAGCTCCACCACAGCCGCTCTCTCACTCCCCCTCCTCAAAGAGGAATGGGGAGAAAATATGTGAAAAGGGCTCAAGGGTTGAGATAAGGACGAGAAAATCACTCAGTAATTATAGTGACGGGCAAAACAGACTCAGCATAAGGAGATAGTAAGATTTATTGCTTATTACTAACAAGCTAGAGAAGTGAGAAACAAAGGAAAGAAACCAAAAGGACCTTCCACCCCCCAACCACCCTCTTCCACCTCCTTCCCCCAAGCGGCGCAGGGGAACGGGGGAATGGGGGTTATGGTCAGTCTACAGCACTTCTTCTCTGCCGCTCCTTCTCGGTCACTCTCGTCCCCTGTGCTGCGGGGTCCCACCCATGGGATGCAGTCCTTGGTGAACTGATCCGGCGTGGGCTTCCCACAGGCAGCAGCTCTTCCAGAACTGCTCCAGATATGGGTCTGTACCATGGGGTCCATCCCTCAGGAGAAAACTGCTCCAACCTGGCTCCCCTACGGGCAGCAGCTCCTGCCAGGTCACCTGCTCCTGCGTGGGCTCCTCTCCACGGGCTACAGGTCCGGCCCGGAATCTGCTCCGGCAGGGGTCTTCCACAGGCGGCAGCCTCCGTCGGTGCAGGGCCACCTGCTCCACCGTGGTGTCATCCACGGGCTGCAGCGTGGAACCCTGCTCCACCGTGGCACTCCATGGGCTGCAGGGGGACATCCTGCTTCACCATGGTCCTCACCACAGGCCGCAGGGGACTTCTGCTCCGGCGTCTGGAGCACCTCTCCCCCTCCTTCTACACTGACCTTGGCACCTGCAAGGCTTTTTCTCACTCCCTTCACTCTCCCGGCTGCTGTGTGGCACAGCGTTTTTTTCCCTGTCTTAAATATGCTCTCACAGAGGCGCAAAACAACATCGCTTATTGGCTCAGCTCTGGAAAACAATGGGGCCCTTCCCAAACATGGGGCAGCTTCTAGATCCTTCTCACAGAAACCACCCCTATGGCCCCCTGCTACCAAAACCTTGTCACGTAAACCCACTACAACAACACAACATCAAAGAGCTCAGCAAGGTCCACCAAGGAAAGGAAGCAATGCAGGAGAAAGACAGGACAACAGGGACAATGGGGAGCATAAGGGAGGAGGCAGCCAGCGGCCTTAAAAACAAAGCATAAAAAATAGCTTCCAATAGCGGGACATAGTGAATTGGAGCTCTGGGGCCTGCATCTAGAGATGTCTTTTATATTTATCGTGCTGTTGTGGAGATGGGTCCTCTGGCTTTGGTCATGTTTTTTCATGTTCTGCATTTCTCTCCCAAGAAGAAGCCCTTGTTGGGCGGAGAGGTAGAGGTGTGCTCCAGAAACACAGTGATGGCAAGGAGTCCTCCACTTCATTCTTCCATTTTTTTCCAGCTGGAAGCATTCATAGTTGTCAACTGAATTGGTTTAGAGGAGTAGGAAACACAGCATTGCTGGATTTCTGCTTTCTCCTAGATCTTAGCAGACCACATGATGATAGTTGTTCTTGTTTTATGTTCTTATGGTACGTTATGTTATTATACATTTTTTCTATGTTATGTTATTTTATGTTCTTATGTTATGTTATGTTCTTATGTTCACAACAGAACTCATTTCCAATACTGCCTCAGAGACACCTGGGCCAAAGAGCAGGGCCTTGAGCGGGTAGCTCACCTTGAGCGAGCTCATTTCCTTCCCAGTAGCTGAAATGTGCCGTTTCGGGGGCATTTGGGGGCTACAGTGTGCTGCTGAGAGGGATGTTGGAGCTCCTGCAGGGCAGTGCTTCCACTAAGGCAAGGCCTTATCTGCATCTTCTACTGCCCTGCAAGCGAGGATGCATGGGGCACACAAGAAGCTGGCAGGGGACACAGCTGCAGGGATTGCAGGGATTCCTAAAGTCATAGCCAAATACAAGAAAGACAGGAGGACGTGATGCATTTGATAGAAAGGAGCTGGGTTTTGGGTCAAAATCCGTCCCTTTTTCTATCCCGGAGACCCCCAAGGGCGTAGGACAGCAGCACTGCAGGGCAGCAAGAGATGCTGTGCATTTGTCTCATCCCCCTGAGACAGTCACTGGGTGACGATGGTGCCAAGTGTCTGGAAAGAGACCTTGCTTTCTCAGGCCCAGGTGTCCAGCTGCACACCAAGGCCGTCCCTGGCTTCCAGGCGCAGTTGCCAGGCCCAAGGCCGAGCTCCCCTGCGAACCCCCAGCCCAGCAGACCTTGCTCCTGGCATTGTGGAGCAGCCATTTCACGGCAGCCTTTTCTCCTGGCAGTCAGCTTAGAGCCGAGAGCTCTGCCACCGGGACGCCTGAGAGCCGTGGTAGCTCAGCAGAGAGTCACTGTCAGCCTTGGAGCTCACAAAGGTGGGTGGCCACAAGTGCCCTGAGCGTCCAGCTCGCAATGAGGACTGCTGTGGCACTCGAGGCGTGGAGGTCGGCATGGTGCAATGGGAGACACCACTGTCCTGCTGGTGGGACAAGAGACACTGATGTGCTGCTGCTGCAGGAGGAGACTTGAAGGTGCTGCTGCTTAGAGGTGCTGAGGAGAGGGCAGCCTCCATCGCAGTGGCTGAGCTGAGCATGCTCCTGTTCATCAGCGCTCTCCCCTTCCTATGTTTTTCCTAAGGTTGACAGAGAGAAACGCACAGATCTTTTGATCTCTTTCTTTCCTGGTAAGAAATGGAAGAGCCTCGTATCTACATATTCGCCAGATTCTGCCTGGCGCCCTTGGGACTGGGAATCTGTGTTGATCTGTAATAAAGAGCAATCATCAGCACAACAAATCCCCGTGACCTTGTGTCCTGGTTTCAGTTAGAACAGAGTTAATTTTCTTCCTAGTAGCTGGTGGAATGCTGTGTTTTGGCTTAGGATGAGAAGAGTGCTGATAACACCCCGATGTTTTAATTGTTGCAGAGCAGTGCTTATACCAAGCCAAGGACATCTCAGCCTTTTGCTCTGTCCTGCCAACAGGCAGGCTGGGGGTGCAGTAAGAGCTGGGAGGGGACAGACCCAGGACAGGTGACCCAAACTAGCCAAAGGGGTATTCCATAGCATCTGACGTCAGGCTAAACAATACATAGGGGTGGCTAGCCAGGGGGAGGGGGCTGGACTGCTCGGGGTTAGGCTGGGCATCGGTCAGCGGGTGGTGAGCAATTGCATTGTGCATCACTTGTTTGTACATATTACTAGTAGTAGTACTATTATCATCATTGTATTATTATTATTATTATTATTATTATTATTATTATTATTATTATTATTATTATTATTATTTTCCTGTCTTATTAAACTGTCTTTATCTCAACTCACGGGCTTCACTTTCCATTTCTCTCCCCCATCCCAGAGAGGGAGGGGGGAGGGTGAGCGAACGGCTGCGTGGTGTTTAGCTGCCAGCCGGGTTAAACCACGACAGTCTTTTTGGCGCCCAACGTGGGGCTCGAAAGGTTGAGATAACGGCAGATCTGACCAGAGTGTGTTAAACTAAAATTGGTATAAGTATTAGACCTGCTTAATAGTCACTTGTCATAATGCTGATTGCTTTAATCTCAACTGTGCTGCGCCTGTTTTACAATTTGAGTATTATAACACACTATTTTCCCTATGTTCTCTCTGTCATGCTGCTTATCCTCTCTGGGCCCTGGTTTCAGATCATTATGGTCCTGTGTGTTGTAACAGTGGATTATGAGACGATGAAATATCTGGCCATGACTCTAACTTGGTATTTGTACTCAGTAACATTGTCGACTCTATACTTTGGAAACTGTATCTTGGAAACTATTAGCAATTATACCTGTTGCCTTTTTTCATTAGGGAGTCAATCTGTGGAGGGGAAACGGGAAGATATTTTTTCTTACCCATTTACTCTTCCTTTCTCCTTCACCACCTCCTTATCCTCCTTGATCACTCTCCCTTTCTTCTTCAGCACCCTCTTACCCTCCGAGCTTGTTACAATAGCTCTCCAAGATATTGAATATCCTTGGGATACTCAGACCAGCATACTCTTGCTGTTCTGCCTCATGAATGTGCTTCAGGTTCTGCCTAAAGTTAAACAACTACTTAGGAAGCTCATCTGGAGATCTGCCCGGAGGCAGTATAGTTGTGGGTGGCAGGGAGTATGGGAGGATATGGGCAGGCATCTAGAGCAGTTGGCACCCCCAGTGTTTTGGAAATTCTCCCCTGAACAACTGTGAAATCCTCAAAAACTTGCAGAATGCTTGAAAAAAAGTCAGGTGTCATGACTCTGGCAGTTCCAAAGTAACACAAATCATTGTAACGTGCTGGGGCCTGGCTCATGCCTATCGAGCTGCCATGGATACTGCTATCAACTTAGTGACAGACCCTGCGGCCACTCCAAGTCCCGTGACAGATCCAACGGCCCCTGTGACCCCTACGGTGGACACTGCAGCGGCTCCAATCCCAGCTCCTGCAGCCGCTCCAGCCCCAGCTCCTGCAGCCGCTCCAGTCCCAGCTCCTGCAGCCGCTCCAGTCCCAGATCCTGCAGCTGCTCCAGCTCCTGCAGACGCTCCAGCTCCTGTGGCTGGGTCAGAGAAATGAACTCTAGCAGTGCAAGTTGACCCTGCAGAGGGTATTCCAACCCCTGTGGCAGACCCTGTAAAGGGGTCAGAGAAGTGAGCTGTAGCAATGCAAGCTGCCCCTGTAGAGAAGGTGAAAAAATGGTATAGAGATTCAGGTCGTTTAGAACGCAGAGAGTCTTCTGCCAAATCTAGGTATAGAGATGATGACGATGCTGGGCCATCAAGGATTCAGGAGGAGGAAGATGAGGATGCCAAAAAATCAACAGTAACTACCCGAAGCCTAAACAAGCGTGAGCTACGAGATGTGCGAAAAGATTTTGGTCATTGTATAGGTGAGCAGCTTGTCACCTGGCTGCTCTGATGCTGGGACTCTGGAGCCAATTGTGTGGAATTAGACGGCAGGGAAGCCAGGCGGCTGGGATCCCTTGCTAGAGACGCAGGCATTGACAAAGCAATTGCAGATGGAGCACAACCTCACAGCCTCTGGAGGCGTCTCCTCTCAGCCTTGAGGGAAAGGTATCCCTTCAAGGAAGAACTTTTATGTCTACCAGGCAAGTGGACCACTATGGAGAAGGAAATCCAGTACCTGAGGGAATTAGCCTTACGGGAAGTGATTTATGAGGATCCAGACCTCAGACAAACATCCACAGATCCAGATGAAGTCAGGTGTACACGACCCATGTGGCGGAAGTTTGTACAGAGTGCACCATCATCATATGCCAGCTCCTTGGCAATAATGGCCTGGAAAGAGGATGAGGAACCCACAGTGGATGAAGCAGCTAAACAACTCCGGCAGTACGAAGAAAGTCTCTCCTCTTCCTTACAGGCCTGCGTCTCAGCTGTGGAGAAACTTTCTGAAGAGTTCCACCAACTTAAAGAGAATCTATCTTCCTCCCCACCAGAACCAACCAGTGTCCACCGACCAAAAGAGAACACTGTGGAGAAACTTTCTGAAAAGGTTCACCAACTTGAAGAGAGATTATTCTCCTCCGCACCTGTACAGAGCAGTGTCTCAGCTATCAGGGGTAGTCGTTCATCCACACAAGGAAGACGATACGGTGGGTACTCACCCCGTGCTACCCTGTGGTTTTATTTACGAGACCATGGAGAGGACATGAGAAAATGGGATGGAAAATCTACCGCGACCCTAGAGGCACGGGTACGTGAGTTGCAAAAGAAAACAATCAGGAAGAAGGGATTCTCTGAAAAGTTTGCTGCTCCAACTTCCAGCAGACAGTCCTTCAAACACAGAAACGAAGAAGATTCCGACCAGGATTAGGGAGGCCCTGCCTCCAGCCATGGGGAGGAAAGGGATAATCGAGTTTATTGGACTGTGTGGATTCGACGGCCTGGCACATCAGACGCACAGAAGTATAAGGCTTTAGTAGACACTGGTGCACAATGCACTATAATGCCATCGAGCTATAAAGGACCAGAGCCCATCTATATTTGTGGAGTGACAGGGGGATCTCAGCAGTTGACTGTATTGGAGGCTGAAGTGAGTCTGACTGGGAATGAGTGGGAAAAGCACCGTATTGTGACTGGCCCGGATGCTCCATGTATCCTTGGCATAGACTATCTCAGAAGACGATATTGCAAGGACCCAAAAGGGTTCCGGTGGGCTTTTGGTATAGCTGCTTTAGAGACAGAGGGCATTAAACAATTCTCTACCTTGCCTGGTCTCTCAGAGGACCCCTCTGTTGTGGGGTTGCTGAGGGTCGAAGAACAGCAAGTGCCAATCGCTACCACAACTGTGCACCGGCGGCAATATCGCACTAACCGGGACTCCCTGATTCCCATCCATAAGCTAATTCGTCAATTGGAGAGCCAAGGAGTGATCAGCAAGACTCATTCACCTTTCAATAGTCCCATATGGCCAGTGCGAAAGTCTAATGGCGAGTGGAGACTAACAGTGGACTATCGTGGCCTGAACGAAGTGACGCCACCACTGAGTGCTGCAGTGCCGGACATGCTGGAACTTCAGTACGAACTTGAATCGAAGGCAGCCAAGTGGTACGCCACAATTGATATCGCTAATGCATTTTTCTCCATCCCTCTAGCAGCAGAGTGCAGGCCACAATTTGCCTTCACTTGGAGGGGAGTCCAATATACTTGGAATCGACTGCCCCAGGGGTGGAAACACAGCCCTACCATTTGCCATGGGCTGATCCAGTCTGCGCTGGAGCAGGGGGAAGCTCCTGAACACCTGCAGTACATCGATGACATTATTGTGTGGGGTGACACAGCAGAGGAAGTTTTCGAGAAAGGGAAGGAAATAGTCCAAATCCTTCTGAAAGCCGGTTTTGCCATAAAACAAAATAAAGTCAAAGGACCTGCACGAGAGATCCAGTTTTTAGGAATAAAGTGGCAAGATGGACGTCGTCAAATCCCAATGGATGTGATCAACAAAATAACAGCTATGTCTCCACCAACTAACAAAAAAGAAACACAGACTTTACTAGGTGTTGTGGGCTTTTGGAGAATGCACATCCCAAATTACAGTCTGATTGTAAACCCGCTCTACCAAGTAACCCGTAAGAAGAATGAGTTTGAATGGGGCCCTGAACAACGACAAGCGTTTGAACAAATCAAGCAGGAAATAGTCCATGCAGTAGCCCTTGGGCCAGTTCGAACAGGACCAGATGTAAAGAATGTGCTCTACACTGCAGCCGGGGAGAACGGCCCCACCTGGAGCCTCTGGCAGAAAAAACCTGGGGAAACTCGAGGTCGGCCCCTGGGGTTTTGGAGCCGGGGATCCAGAGGATCTGAGGCCCGCTATACTCCAACTGAAAAGGAGATATTGGCAGCATATGAAGGAGTTCGATCTGCTTCGGAGGTGGTCGGTACTGAAGCGCAGCTCCTCCTAGCACCCCGATTGCCGGTACTAGGCTGGATGTTCAAGGGAAGGGTCTCTTCTACGCATCATGCAACCGATGCTACATGGAGCAAGTGGGTTGCACTGATCACTCAGTGGGCTCGAATAGGAAACCCCAGTCACCCAGGAATCTTGGAAGTGATTATGGACTGGCCAGAAGGCAAATACTTTGGGATATCATCCGAGGAGGAGGTGGGTCGTGCTGAAGAAGCCCCACTGTACAACCAGTTACCAGAGAATGAAAAGAAATATGCCCTGTTCACTGATGGGTCCTGTCGTATTGTGGGGAAGCATCGGAGATGGAAGGCTGCTGTATGGAGTCCTACACGACGAGTTGCAGAAGCTGCTGAGGGAGAAGGTGAATCGAGTCAGTTTGCAGAAGTGAAAGCCATTCAGCTGGCTTTAGACATTGCTGAACGAGAAAAATGGCCAGTTCTCTATCTCTACACCGATTCATGGATGGTAGCAAATGCCCTGTGGGGATGGTTACAGCAATGGAAGCAAAACAACTGGCAGCGTAGGGGCAAACCCATCTGGGCTGCTGCTTTGTGGCAAGACATTGCTGCTCGGGTAGAGAACCTGGCTGTGAAAGTACGTCACGTAGATGCTCATGTGCCCAAGAATCGGGCTACTGAAGAACATCAAAACAACCAGCAGGTGGATCAGGCTGCTAAGATTGAAGTAGCTCAGGTGGACCTGGATTGGCAGCATTAAGGTGAATTATTTATAGCCCGATGGGCCCATGACACCTCAGGCCATCAAGGTAGAGATGCAACATACAGATGGGCTCGTGATCGAGGGGTGGACCTGACCATGGACGCTATAGCACAGGTTATTCATGACTGTGAAACATGTGCTGCAATCAAGCAAGCCAAACGGTCAAAGCCTCTTTGGTATGGAGGACGATGGCTGAAATATAAATATGGAGAGGCCTGGCAGATTGATTACATCACACTCCCTCAAACTCGCAATGGCAAGCGCCACGTACTTACAATGGTGGAAGCAACCACCGGATGGCTGGAAACATATCCTGTGCCTCATGCCACCGCCCGGAACACTATCCTGGGCCTTGAAAAGCAAGTCCTATGGCGACATGGTACCCCAGAAAGAATAGAGTCAGACAATGGAACTCATTTCCGAAACAACCTTATAGACACTTGGGCCAAAGAACATGGTATTGAGTGGGTGTATCACATCCCCTATCATGCACCAGCCTCCGGGAAAGTTGAACAATACAATGGACTGTTAAAGACTACATTGAAAGCAATGGGCGCTGGGACATTCAAAAACTGGGATACGCATTTGGCAAAGGCCACCTGGTTAGTCAATACTAGGGGATCTGCCAACCGAGCTGGACCTGCCCAATCCAACCTGTTACGTACTGTAGATGGGGATAAAGTTCCTGTAGTGCATGTAAAAAATATGCTGGGTAAAACAGTCTGGGCTACTCCTGCCTCAGGAAAAGGCAAACCCATTCGTGGAATTGTTTTCGCTCAGGGACCTGGATACACTTGGTGGGTGATGCAAAAGAACGGAGAGGTCCGGTGTGTACCTCAAGGAGATTTAATACTGGGTGAGAATAGCCCATGAATTGAATTGTACCATGTTAATTACTATATAATACTGTATGTTATCACTACCAGGACTACTATATACCCTAGATGAAAATCGTGACTAATTAGAATGTATGGAAAAGAGTGTAACCTGAGCATGACATAAATGGTATGGAATAAGGGGTGGATAGATGTCCTGGTTTCAGTTAGAACAGAGTTAATGTTTTTCCTAGTAGCTGGTAGAATGCTGTGTTTTGGCTTAGGATGAGAAGAGTGCTGATAACACCCCGATGTTTTAATTGTTGCAGAGCAGTGCTTATACCAAGCCAAGGACATCTCAGCCTTTTGCTCTGTCCTGCCAACAGGCAGGCTGGGGGTGCAGTAAGAGCTGGGAAGGGACAGACCCAGGACAGGTGACCCAAACTAGCCAAAGGGGTATTCCATACCATCTGACGTCATGCTAAACAATACGTAGGGGTGGCTAGCCGGGGGAGGGGGACCAGACTGCTCGGGGTTAGGCTGGGCATCGGTCAGCGGGTGGTGAGCAATTGCATTGTGCATCACTTGTTTGTACGTATTATTATTATTTTCCTATTATCACCATTGTATCATCATTATTATTATTGTTATTATTACTTTTGTTATGATTATTTTCCTGGTAAAGTTGCATGACTTGGGTTACACTTCCTTGAGTAGTGTCAGACAGGTCTTTTCACATCACTCAATGTAGGTTTCTGTGTCTGGAAGGGGACAATTTCCCCAATGAGGCCAATCTCATGGGTAGAGCTACAGCCAATGAAGATATATTTCCTTTAATTTTCTTCCTGAGTTTTCCACAGAAGACCCAATAGAGACTATGGATGTCCAGGTGTCTACTGAGATTCAAGCTGAATTTCTCAGGATCCAATGGTCATTTCTATTTTATTTTATTTTATTTTATTTTATTTTATTTTATTTTATTTTATTTTATTTTATTTTATTTTATTTTATTTTATTTTATTTTATTTTATTTTATTTTATTTTATTTTATTTTATTTTATTTTATTTTCATCCTGAGCTTTCCACAGAAGACCCAAGACAGACCATGGATGTCCAGGTGTCTACTAAGACTCAGTCTGAATTTGTCAGGATCTAATGGTCATTTCAAAATTTATTTTATTTTATTTTTTCCAAGGCACCACAAGTTCTCTGTGAAAGGTTTTCATGTGCTGGGCTGGGCTGTAGTTACAGGGACAAAGACCACTGCTGGCAGTGGTGGTGTCAGACCTCCAGAATCTGCTTTTCCTCCTGATGCAGGTCTCCAAAGGAAGTCACTCTAGGTCAATAGCAATAGGAGAATATTGCTCAAAACTAAAATGCAACAAAACTCAGCATTTAATATGAGAAAATATTTTTATTAGGTGTTTTTTGAAATCTTCCTCAACTATGCCATGCAAGCTCTGCAATTAGCTGTACAAGGGGTGAAGGCTTGAAGAAAACTATGGAAGAGATGTTAGGAGTTTCTGCATTTTAATGAGTTCCATGGTGTATTTTGGTGCTGAGTCTATGAAGCTCAGGTACTGAGTGGAGAGTGATGTAATCGTTTGAGCAAGTAAAGTCAGGAGGAAAAGTTGAAGTGACTTGGAGTATTAATGGGCCCCAGTGAGGGCTGTTACTAACAAAGCCTCCCCAGGGCCTTGTTAGGGCAGATAATTGGAGGCCATGGTTACAGACAGGCAAAGCACTGTGCTGAGAAAAGCCTTGGTTGGTTTTAGTGAAGCGGAAGAGCCAAGGCCTGACCCCAGCTACTAGGAGGAGAGACCCTGCACCCCCACGTCTGGCTCAAGGCCCTTGCTGGGGTCTGTTGGATGTGGTGGGCAGTGGGATGCCATCAGAAGAACAGTGGTATGACACCTCCGAAGTGCTGCACATGGTTGAAAGGAATCTATGAGGCCTCATCACAATGAATATAAAATATCTCCTCATAAGCTCTAGCCAAGGGGACAAAAACTTCAGGGCTATTATGGCATTCCATTTTTACCAGCACCCTCTGCCTTCTCCTCTGCAGGCTTTCGTACGCTGTCACACACTTTCCCCTATTTCTTTGTAGTCTGCAGACACCCATCTCTGTTCACCACCTTGCTCTCATCCCTTTCTTTCTCCGATGTCTCATCAGCCCTCACCAGCTGTGCCCTGAAACACAAAGCTAGGGGATGATTAGAGGGTGACCTCTGGCACCACAACATGACCCTTTGAGGGACATTTCTTCCTCCTCGTGGCCAGTGTGTAACATTCAAGCTACACTCTGTGGAAGTTTTTTCTCTCCTGCTCTTTTCTACTACCGAAGCAGGCTCCATCAGGGTGGAAACCACTCCTGAAGTAGGCATCCCAACCCAGAAGGCTCCTTGTGGCCTGTCAGACAACCAGACACAAGTCACCTTAGCAGTATCTTCCTAACCAGGGGCCTGCTGCTGTGCAGTCATGGACTCAAGCAGAAGGGACAGGACAACCCATGTTGGGGCCTTCTTTCTGCCTGGGTCGTCCTGGGTCTGGAGGCAGAGGGGATCCCCCAGTCAGCATGCCAAGCAGGTGCCTTCTGCTGGCCTAGCAGGGCCACTGGCAGATGTCAGCCCAAAAGTGCATTTCCCAGGGAGAAGTCAAGGTGACCTGCCACCTACAGGCAGAAGTGACCTCACAGTCCCTTTCTGTGACACATTCCTGCTGCTGCCCTATCAAGTGCAGAGAGAAGTGACCTCACTGTCCCTGCCACAGTCACATTCCTCCTGTTGGGGCAGGTGATCTTGAGGCAGAGCTGACCTCTCCCTGGACCCCTAGGGACTATGGCTCACCTTTCTGGGTTAGAGAGTAAACAGACTTTTAGTGGGAATTTTTGGTGTTTTTTTTTAGATCTGCCAAGAAGTCTAGGGGTAAACAGAGCACTTGAAAGCAAGTGTTAAGGGCAGGGATCAAGGTAACCAATGGAGTAAGTGTTAGGGAAAGAGGCTATGGGCTTAGTTTGTGGATACTTCTGTGGATACTGTGAAGTCAAACACTGGAGTAGTAAATTCCTGTCAGGATGTGAAGTAGTATTTAGATTTACGAATTCAGGTTATTGGCTGAAAGTGGGAAGGGTCTCATATGACTGTTTTAAGTCACTGCTACAGCAGCATCAGCATAACCTGAATCCTCTTACTTCTAATAAATCCTGAATTTCTGCTGGCCGAACCCTTATTCCCTCTCTCAAATCTCACATCTAAATTAGGGTTTAGGGATTAGGGATTAGAACTTTCCTGTGTTAGGCATAGCGCACAGGTCTAGGGTGTTCAGGTCCGTATTTAGGGTATGGGCAAGTGTTTTGAGATAGGTTTTTTTTTAGGGCTGGCCTCAGTGCTAAGGTTAAATAGAGTATTTCAATCCTAGTGATAAGGACAAGGATTAGGGTGAGAGAGAGGTAAACGGTAAAGGCTTCTGGTTTGAGCTTTGGCTTCAAGTGAAGGTTTGAGGTTATGCAGGACAGTAGTGGACTACAGTCAAGGTGAGGAGTAGCAGTTAGGGGTTAGAAACACAGTAAGAGTCTAAAGGGAGTGTTTTCAGAGTCAGTGTTGCAGCAGCATCAATATTACCTGAACCCCCTTACCTTTTCACAATTGTTACTTTATGATGGCCAAGCCATCCAATGGATCCAGGGTAACTTTTAATCCAGGGTGACTTTTAATCCAGGGTAATTTTTAATCCAGGGTAATTTTTCCCAAGTCCTCATGCATGCTTCAGTTTCCCACAGGCATCTTGGAAGCAGTGGCCACATCTGTGTAGAAAACTTAAAGCAGCCCTGAAGGATATCTTCAGACAAAAGCTGACACCTCTGACATGACAACTCCTATCCAAGACCTCTTCCTCTTTGAGGCCTACCCAGTACTTTGGAAGAGTGGATCTCACAACCTACAGTGCAAAGCAGGTGTCTTCTGCTGGCTTGTCACAGGCACTGGCAGATGTGAGCCTAATGGCAGAGATCTCAGCCAGGACTCAAGGGATGACCTGTTGGCTACTTCAGAAAGAGCTCAACTCACAATCCTTTTTATGGACATTCACTTAGGACTGGATTAGGAATTTCTGAAGCACGACTGACCTCATAACAACAGACCTACAAAACACCCCCTTTTTGGGCCAGGACCTGCCCATCTAGAAGTAATCTGGCTGTGATCCTTGGAGCACTGCTGCTGGGCTCCCAGCCTCTCTGATGCACAGGAGCCATTTCTGTGCCAGTCTTGTAAGGTGTTAGGGCAGGAGACTCCTTGCAGGCAATGCTCCAGCCCCGTGCCTGTTGGTGGTCTCTGAGCTCCTTGCTCAGAGCAAAGATCACATTCACATCCAGAAGCCCTGTGCCTGAAGCTGGCCTAGAAGACACTCAGGGAAGCGCCCTCCCAGCCCAGACCCAGCCCCAGCCCCAGCCCCAGCTGGCAGTGCTGCTCTGCAGAGAAAGGGGGCTGTGGTGCCCGGGGCAAGGGGGCACTCTGCAGGGCCGTGCTGGGCAGGCTGGGAGGCAGACCCAGCTCATGGGGTCACTGCCATTGCCCCAGGGCTGCAAGGAATCCCTCACCAGGCTTCTTTGCTGGGGCTTTTGTGTGCCCTGGGGCTGCAGAGCTCTCCTCTGCCTGCTCACACGAGATTGAGCACTTGAGCTCTGCTCAGTCCATCTTGGACTGACCAGAGTCCTGCTGGATTGCCCTGCAATGCGAGGAAGCCTGGCAGAAGCCCCTTGGAGTGTCATAACCTAGCTACCCCTGGTCAGATAAGAGAGGAGTGGCCAAGCCTCCTCCAGACCCTGCAGGGGGTGTAGCTGGGATAAGGGACACTCCAGCTTTCAGATATCCAGCTCTGTCCGTGGCGTCCTCCTGGGCTGCAGGCTGCTCTTCCGCAGGATGCAGCTCTCTCGTGGCATCCTTGTGTTATCCAGCTGCCCAAGGAAAATACACCTCCATACTAACATCATGTCCATGCTGCTGGATGGCTGTCTGTGTGCAGCAGGAATGAGGCCTCTGCAGCCCTGTCTAGGAGGGAAGAGCTGAGATCCTGATCAGTCCCCTGGAGAAAAGGTGAAGATTCTGTTCAGCTGCACTTGGAGTGGGGCTTCTCTGCTCTCAGCAGTCTCCTGTTTCTACTCAGGGCAGCACCTGAGAGGGATGGTCCTGTAGCTCATAGAGGGGTAGCCCAGGGCAGCAGAGAACAGGACTGATGGGAAGAGCTGCTCTGCTCAATCTTCCCCAGAGGACAAGTCCTTTGCCTCTTGGCACCCAAAGGATATCACCTGGAGTGTGGAAGTAATGTCAGGGAGTTCCACCATCCAATACCTCTCCTATGTGTTATACGGACAACTAGGATAAAATAAAGTGAGGAAAATAGTTGCAGCTTTGCTCCTCAATCAGCTCAGTTGCTTGCAACAATACTGCAAAGCTCATTGGTCTGACATTTTTCTGACTTTGAGTTATCCACCCTTCTGTTTTATTTCCTATTTTCCTCAGAGAAGCCTGTTCTAACATTGCTTTGCCTTCTCCTCTTCAACAGAGAAGCAAGTAGAAAGTCAGAGAATGCCCAACATCAGCTCTGTGAGCAAGTTCCTCCTGCTGGCAGTCGCAGACGCGTGAGCTGCAGCTCCTGCACTTCGCGCTCTTCCTGGGCATCTACCTGGCTGCCCTCCTGGGCAACGGCCTCATCCTCAGTGCCGTAGCCTGCCACCACAGCCTCCACACCCCCATGTACTTCTTCCTCCTCAACCTCGCCCTCCTTGATGTGGGATCCATCTCCACCACTCTAATCAAAGCCATGGCCAATTCTCTCTGGGACACCAGGGCTATTTCCTATCACGGGTGTGCTGCCCAAGTACTTTTTTAATCTTTTTTTTTTTGATGCAGAGTTTTCCCTTCTCACCGTCATGGCCTATGACCGCTACGTTGCCATCTGCAAGCCCCTGCACTACGGGAGCCTCATGGGCAGCAGAGCTTGTGCCCAGATGGCAGCAGCTGCCTGGGGCAGTGGCTTTCTCAATGCTGCCCTGCACACGGCCAACACATTTTCCCTGCCCCTCTGCCAAGGCAATGCTGTGGACCAGTTCTTCTGTGAAATCCCCCACATCCTCAAGCTCTCCTGCTCAGATGACTATCTCAGAGAAGTTTGGGCAATTCTGTTTAGCATTTTGTTAGCATTTGGTTGTTTCATTTTCATTGTGCTGTCCTATGTGCAGTTCTTCAGGGCAGTGCTGAGGATGCCCTCGGAGCAGGGCCGGCACAAAGCCTTTTCCACGTGCCTCCCTCACCTGGTTGTCACCTCCCTGAAGATCAGCACTGCAATCTTTGCCTACCTGAAGCCCCCCTCCATTTCCTCCCCATCCCTGGACCTGGTGGTCACACTTCTGTACACTGTGGTTCCTCCAGTAGAGAACCCCCTCATCTACAGCTTGAGGAACCAGGAACTAAGGGATTCCATCAGGACTCTACTTGAATACACACATCTTCAGCAAATTCACCTATAATATTATGCATAATATTAGAAATCCCAGCTATTCTCAGAAAGAAAATAATATGATGTCTTCTATTAATAAATGTGTGTATTATTATTTTCTCTCATTATTTCACTTTTGATTAAATATTATTCCTAGCCCCCTACAACTCAATTATTTTCCCGTAGAAGATGGCTTCCTGTGTAGATAAACCTAATAAGAAAGCCATCAGAAATTCATTGGTCTGAGCTGCAATCTCTTCCAATCTTTTCTGGAGCTGGTGCAGCAGCCCCAGAATGCAGGAGGGGCTCGGGGCCAAGAGCCCAGCTGCCACACGCAGAAGCAGCCCTGGTGGCCATCGGGGCTGCCCCTCACTGCCCGCTGGGCTCTGCCTCTCTGCTGCCTTCGCGTCGGGGCTGCTGCTTCCCTGGAGCAATGGCCATGGCCAGCAGCAGGAAGTGGCCTTTTCACTGCTTCTTTCTTTTTGGTTCCTCATTGCTTTCTTGTGCTCTTGTATCCATCTTAGTCTCAAGGTCTCATATGCATTGATGACAGTCCTGTTGTCTTTGCAGTGACATCCCTGTGGCTGCAGGCAGCAGCAGGCACTGTGCAGCCCTGGGTCACAGCTGGCCTCCTTGCTAACACCACAGTAACAAGAGGGTCTTGCTCAGAGCAAACCCAGAACACTGGACACCTCTTCCAAATGCTATTAGAAATAGAGCCAAGGGTTTCTTCCCTGCTCTTCTGTTTTCTGGGTTTTGTCATGGAGTGAGAGACAGAGGCTGAAAGTCCCAGGGTGGTCCCAGAGGAACCAAGGGCTAGGCCAAGAACTCCCTTTGTTGCAGCACATGCCCAAATAGACAACACTGCCCTCTGCAGTTGGGCAAATGGCCAATGCCAGCCTGGAGAGGAATATGGAGCTGCCAGGAGATGTCAGGAGATCTGCAGGGACAAGGTGCTCAGTGGGTGTGTTGGGTCTGTCTGAGCTGGAGTCACCTTTTCCCTGCAGCAGCCCGCACAGTGCTGTGCTCTGCACTCGTAGCTGGAACAGCACTGATATCACTCCAGTGTTGTGTCTATTGCTGCATAGTGCTGGCACAGCATCAGGACTCCTTCCAAGCCCCCAGGAGCCAGCAGGCTGGGGGTGGGCAAGTGATGGGGAGGGGACATTGCTGGGGCAGCTGACCTAAACCAACCAAAGGGATATTCCATAACACCTGAGGTCACACTCAGCAATAAAAGGGGGGGCTCTCGTGGGGGAGGGGGCTGTTCCTCTTGAACAACCACTACGCGTTTTGAGGCCCTGCTACCCAGGACGTGGCCAAACACCGCTCGCTGATGGGAAGTAGAGAATATTTTTTTCTCTCGCTGTGTTTCCGCGCAGACTGATTGTTTCTTTTGTCTCTGTTTTTCCTCCCCATTCCTTTTCCCTTTAATTAAACCTTTCTCATCTCTAACCTCGACTTCTCTGTGTTGTATTTTCTCCCCCTTCCTCTTTGAGGAGAGGGGGAGTGAGAGAGCGGTTGTGGTGGAGCTCAGCTGCCCACCTGAGTAAAACCACCACACATGGCCAGCAGAAATTAATGATTTCATAGAGGTAAGAGCATTCATGCAATGCCAATGCTGCAGTAACACTGACTTAAAACAGTAATGTATGTCAATTACCTTACTGGAAACAGTGATTTTAATCCCTAAACCTAAATGCTAATACAACAGTCTGAAAGGAATCAATTTTCTCTCTTGATAACCATAATCCCTTCACTTACCACTAACATTAAAATGATCTATTTAACCCTAAACTCCTTGGCAGATGTAAAACACCCGTAAACCACAGAGCTTGTCCATACCTCAACCACAGACGTGACAGCACAAACAGAACACCAAACAATCCCACTAAAACTTTGCTTAATCTCTAAGCCAGAAAGTAAAAAGAGATACCAAGGGGGCTAGAGAAAGCTCAGCTCTGCCTCAGCATCTCCTGCCCCAGCACGAGGAATGTGACCATGGCAGTGACTGTGAGGTCACTTCTGTCTCTGCACTTGATAGGGCAGCAGCAGGAACGTGTCACAGGAAGGGACGGGGAGGTCACTTCTGTCTGGAGGTGGCAGGTGACAGTACTGTGTCTTGACATAGACCTGGGATCGGCACTTTTGGGCTGACATCTGGCAGTGGCCCTGCTAGGCCAGCACAAGGCACCTGCTTGGCATGCTGACTGGGGGATCCCCTCTGCCTCCAGAGCCAGGAGGACCCAGGCAGAAAGAAGGCCCCAACATGGGTTGTCCTGTCCCTTCTGCTTGAGTCCATGAGTGGGCAGCAGCAGGCACAAGGCTTGTCTGTGTCTAGCCAAGAAGCTGCAAGGCCAGCAGCAGGCCCCTGGCTTGGAAGATGCTGGTGAGTATCTATGATGTGACCTTAGCTTCGTTTTTCAAGGAACAGCTGGTGAGGGTTGATGAGACAGTGAAATGATGGAAATGCTGGGATGAGAGCAAGGTGGTGAACAGAGTTGGGTGTCTGCAGACTTCCAGGAAATAGGATAAAGTGTGTGACAGCATATTAAAACGTGCAGAGGAGAAGGCAGAGAGTGCTGGCCAGAAAGGAAGAACCCAACAGCCCTATCACTTTGGCTAGAGCTTATGAGTAAACTAGATATAGTCATTGCAGTGCAGCCTCTTTGCTTCCTTGCAACCCTGTGCAGAGGCAGGGTGGTGTCATACCAGTGTTCTTCTCATGGCATCACACTGCCCACCACATTCCTCAGACCTCCAAGAAAAGTCCTGAGCCAGACAGGGGGGTGCAGGATCTCACCTCGCAGTGGCTGGGGTCAGGCTTTGGACCTTTTGCTTCACCAAAACCAAACAAGACTTTACTCAGCACAGTGCTTTGCCTGTCTGTAATCATAGCCTCCAATAATCTGCCCTAAGCAGTCCCTGGGGAGGCTTTGTTAGTAACAGCCCTCAGTGGGGCCCATTAATACTCCAAGTCACTTCAGCTTTTCCTTTTGAGTTTGCTTTTTCGCTCAGTTGCATCATTCTCCTCTCAGTACCCAACTTTCATTGACTCAGCACCAAAATACTCCATGCAACTCATTAAAACACAGAAACTCCTAAGGAGCCATATCTCTCCCACCGTTTTCTTCAAGTATTCAAGACTTGTTCAGCTAATTGGAGAGCTTTCATGTTGTAGTTAAGGGGGAAGATTTCAAGGAGCATCTAATAAAAATCTTTCTTCATTTTAAAGGCTGAATTTTGTTGTTTCAGTTTAGAGCATCATTCTCATGTTTGTATCGGTCTAGGGTTTCTCCTTTGAAGCCCTGCTTAGGTGGGAAGAACAGGGGTTTTCCTATTTCAAAACAAACAACAGGAAATCATGCTGCAATTTTCAAAAAAAACAAAGGTCATGTTCCTTATTTTGTTGCCTCCAGTGATGTTTACCTTCTTAAAAGGATGACTGTACATGATGTATTTTCCACTGATTAATAGGAAATTTCAAATAATTGTGTTAATATTAATCCATATCATACATATTCAATGATAAATTATGAGGTTCTTGCTCAGGAAACCATTAGACAGACTGCTGAGAGATGGGCGAGCTCGAACTCACTGAATCTCACAGCAGCAACTGGGTTGGTGAGAGAGGTCTGAATGGTCAAAGAGTAAGGGGAGAGCAAACCAGGAGAACCATGGGAAGTGCATGGGTCCAGACAGGCAGGTGGAAATGGGACGTTCAGCAGGGTCTGTGTAATCAAGATGTGTGTTGTCCCTGGAAGATGAGGGAGCACACCATGATAGACAAAGCGATGAGAATGCAAGTAAAGGGGATTATCTGTATTTCTTCTTCTGAGATGAGTATAGATCATGGTAATTATAATTTCTTCCTGATTGGAATTACACTTCACTTGAGACATTTTACAGAAGGAATTGAATCATTTGAGCTGATGAGCGATTGCTTTATTAGTTAAGAACTAAAGAAATAACTGAGTACTCAGGCAGAGCGTTGCTCTCTGACCAGGGAAAACCTCCTGTGGTCCTGTTGTGTTTGAGGCACTTGCCTGGACTGGCAGATGTCAGAAAAGACCTGCAGGAGGCCGGAGCCCTTTGGGAAAATCAGGTGGAGCCAGGTGGAGTTCGCAGGGCACCTCCACTGCCAGCAGTGGTCTTTGTCCCTGTAACTGCAGCCCAGTCCAGCACAGGAAACCCCTTCAAAAACAAACCTCTTCTTCAGTGGGGTCCTGAGATTGACCTAGATTTGAAATGGCCATTGGAAACCTGAGATACTCTCCCTTATTCCTACTAGACACTGGAACATCCGTTTACCTTCCTGGGTCATCTTTAGCAAACTCAGGCTGAAAAACTCAAGTATAGCATGCTTCAGATGGCTGAGGCAGAACCCATCCGCTTGCCCTGCTTTGGAAATGGCCCCTGTCCAAGTAAGGTTTGAAAGTAAAAAGTGTGGAATGACCCTGCAAGTCAATGTGCAGAGTAAGGGAAAGTCACACATATTGTGCTGGAGTAGCAGAAGGCAAAAAGCATTGCATTGTGCCTCAGAATAATCAAGGAGACCATGTTCTGTTCATCAGTGTGATAAAGCAGAGTGAAGGACATTGAGTTATATCCTAACATGAAGAAGGATGTGCATCACTGGTGAAGGAACTGTCATTTGTGCCATCACCAACGTGAATTACAGAAGCACCACCACATCTAATGGTAACCTGTCCGCTCCAGCTTGCTACACAGGGCAGGGGAGAGGGAGCCGACGGCCAAGGGACATATTTGCGTGTGGAAGGTGGGGCCCAGCAGAGACAAGGAGTCAAGGCCGTGCGGTGGGGGAGACAAGGCACCATACTCCGCATGGGGAAGACACCACATGGGGGAGACAGTGCTCCAACCTCTGTCAGCAAAGGGGGACAGCACTCCCAGCTGCACCTTCTGCATGACCGCAGTGCTTCCTGCTGGGGGCCATGTCCTACGGTCAGCCCTGGGCTGTATGCCACCCCTGTGCTCTGAAAGGCTCGAGAAGTGGAAGGTCTGACTCCAGAAGGCAGCTGTACCTGGACCAGGGGAATTTCTCTCATGTGCAGTAATTCTTTCTCCTCCCAGCTACTGTTCTGTGGCCCCAGTGTCATAGACACCTTCTGTGGTTTTCCCCCATTGCTGGAGCTCTTCTGCAGTGCCATGGTGATACTCATGGTCTTTCCTTTCATAATCTACATTTGGGATCTTCCTTCCTTCTTTCCTTCCTTCCTTCCTTTGGATCATCTTCCTCTTCTCTTTCCTGCAGTTTTCATGTGTGTGCATCCTCTGTTGACAAGCCCAAGGCCTTATCCACCTGCTCTTCTGTCCTCAAGAGTGTTACTGTTTTCTATGACACCGTTGTCACTGTCTGTGTAAAGCCCATAAAGGCTGTGCTCAGAGGTTTTAACCAAGCCCTTTCTCATACCTTCATCATAGAATCATAGAATATACTGAGTTGGAAGGGACCCTTAAGGATCATCAAGTCCAACTCTTGACACCGCACGGGTCTACCCAAAAGTTCAGACCATGTGCCTAAGTGCACAGTCCAATCTCTTCTTAAATTCAGACAGGCTCGGTGCAGTGACCACTTCCCTGGGGAGCCTGTTCCAGTGTGCAACCACCCTCTCTGTGAAGAACCCCCTCCTGACGTCCAGCCTAAATTTCCCCTGCCTCAGCTTAACCCCGTTCCCATGGGTCCTGTCACTGGGGTTAATGGAGAAAAGGTCTCCTGCCTCTCGACACCCCCTTACGAGGAAGTTGTAGACTGTGATGAGGTCTCCCCTCAGCCTCCTCTTCTCCAGGCTGAACAGGCCCAGTGACCTCAGCCGTTCCTCGTACGTCTTCCCCTCCAGGCCTTTCACCATCTTCGTAGCCCTCCTCTGGACACTCTCCAACAGTTTCATGTCCTTTTTATACTGCGGTGCCCAGAACTGCACACAGTACTCGAGGTGAGGCCGCACCAGCGCAGAGTAGAGCGGGACAATCACCTCCCTTGACCTACTAGCGATGCCGTGCTTGATGCACCCCAGGACACGGTTGGCCCTCCTGGCTGCCAGGGCACACTGCTGGCTCATATTCAACTTGCTGTCTACCACGACCCCCAGATCCCTCTCTTCTAGGCTGCTCTCCAGCGTCTCATCGCCCAGCCTGTACGTGCAGCCAGGGTTTCCCCGTCCCAGGTGCAGGACCCGGCACTTGCTCTTATTGAACTTCATGCGGTTGGTGATCGCCCAGCTCTCCAACCTATCCAGATCCCTCTGCAAGGCCTTTCCACCCTCATTCGAGTCCACAACTCCTCCAAGTTTGGTGTCATCAGCAAACTTGCTCAAAATACCTTCTATTCCTACATCCAGATCGTTTATAAAAATATTGAAAAGTACCGGCCCTAAAATGGAGCCTTGAGGGACCCCACTGGTGACCGCCCGCCAGCCTGACGCAGCCCCATTTCCCATAACCCTTTGGGCCCTGCCCGTTAGCCAATTGCTCACCCATCGTATGATGTTTTTATTTAACTGTATGGTGGACATTTTGTCCAGTAGGATCCTATGGGAAACCGTGTCAAAAGCCTTGCTGAAGTCCAAAAAAATCACATCAGCTGGTTTCCCTTAGTCCACCATACGGGTGATCTTATCATAAAAGGAAATCAGGTTAGTTAGGCAGGACCTACCCTTCACAAACCCATGCTGGCTGGGACCAATGACTGCTTTGTCCCCCAGGTGCGCCTCAATAAGTTCGAGAACCATCTTCTCCATGATTTTACCAGGCACTGACGTGAGACTGACAGGCCTGTAATTGCTAGGGTCTTCTTTCTGACCCTTCTTGAAAATCGGCACAACATTTGCCAGCTTCCAGTCTACCGGGACCTCTCCAAATTCCCAGGATCGTTGAAAAATAATTGAGAGAGGTTCCGCGATGACGTCCGCCAGCTCTTTCAGCACCCGGGGATGAATCCCATGCGGACCCATGGACTTGTAGGGATCCAGGTGGAGTAGCAAATCCCGCACACGTTCAGGGTCGGTTGGGAGTTTGTCATCCCCACCATCCCGGTCCTCCAGCTCAGGGCACCCTGGGTCCCGAAGCCCATCACCGGCATTGAAGACAGAGGCAAAGAAGGCGTTAAGCGTCTCTGCTTTGCCTATGTCATTGTCTGTGAGGAGACCTTCCCTATCAAGGAGCGGCCCTATGTATTCTTTAGTTCTCCTTTTTCCATTCACATATCTAAAAAAAAACTTCTTATTTTCTCTCACAGACACAGCCAGCTTCAACTCTAGCTGTGCTTTGGCCACACGAACTTTCTCCCTACAAACACGAACAGCATCCCTGTATTCTTTCCATGACGCCTGGCCCTCCTTCCAGTAGCGAAACACTCTCTGTTTCCGCCTAATCTCCATTAGAATGTTCCTGGTCAGCCACGCCGGCCTCCTTCCCCGCCTGCCTGACTTGCGATATTTAGGAATTGCCTGATCTTGTGCTTCTGGGAGGCATCGCTTAAAGAGTGACCAGCACTGGTGGACATCGAGGCCTTCAAGAGCAGTTTCCCAGGGGACCTTGCTGACTAGTTCCCTGAGCAGCCTGAAGTCCGCTTTCCCCATATCTAGGGATGAGGTTTTGGTGGCACTTTTCCTTCTGTCACCGTAAATTTTGAACTCAACCACTTCATGGTCGCTATGACTGAGGCGGCCACCAATCACCACATCTCCCACCAGACCCTCTCTGTTTTCTAGCAACAGGTCTAGGAGGGCACCTTTCCTAGTTGGCTCCGTTAGCACCTGCACCAAGAAGTTATCATCTAGGTGCTTCATGAACCTCCTGGACTTGCTCGTGTCAGCCGTGTGGCACTCCCAGTTAACGTCTGGCAAGTTGAAGTCCCCCATAAGGACAAGGGGAGTTAATCTCGAGGCCTCGCTTAGTTCTGTAAAGAATAATTTATCGGCGCTATCGTCCTGGCCAGGCGGTCTATAATAGACTCCCACAATGACATCCCCTTTATTTGTTCGTCCCTTGATCCTTACCCAGAGGCTCTCAACTTTGCCAATTCCCTACCATCTGATGTCATGCTAAACAATATATAGGGGTGGCTAGCCAGGGTGGGGAGGCCAGACTGCTCAGGGTTAGGCTGAGCATCAGTCAGCGAATGGTGAGCAATTGCATTGTGCATTACTTGTTTTGTCCACATTAGTAGTAGTATTACTATTATAATCATTATTGTTATTATTATTATTGTTATTATTATTTTCCTGTCTTAAGAAACTGTCTTTATCTCAACTCACAGGCTTCATTTTCCCGTTTGTCTTCCCCATTCCAGAGAGGGAGAGGGGAGAGTGAGCGAATGGCTGTGTGGTGTTTAGCTGCTGGCTGGGTTAAACCATGACATGGGGTCAAATGATTAAATAGTGTATAAGGATTTGCCACTGCTGGGAATTTAGTCACTGTTCTTTGATTTACAGCTCTTAGATCTTGAACCAATTGGCATGTCCCATCAGCCTTTTCTTTTTATTATTTTTTTTTTATTTTTTTTATGGCTAATACAGGCGTCTTATGGGGGAACATACATGGTTCTAAAGTCCCTCCATGTAATAGCTGATCTATGACTGGTTTTAATCCCTTCCTTCTAATGGAATGGGATACTGTTTTACTCTTAGAGGTTTCTGGGATTCTGTTATTGGCTATTGAACCATACAAAATTGAATCATTCTCACCTTATCCTTATGTTTAGTGCTTCTAATACTATCCCAATAACTTAACATTAGCCCTAAGGGACTATCCGGTGGAGTATCTGGTAATTTTCCCCCCTTTTTAAACCCCTCCTGGAATCCTCCCAAGTCTAAGGATCTGCTTTGTCCCTGACCCATTCCTGGAACTTCTTTTTATACAAATAAAGTTCCAAAACTCATGGCTATGCCTGTATCTAAAGGTGTCTTTTGAGTGTTACCCTACCCACAAATACTTAGAATGATCACTTTGGTCCTTCACCAGCTGAGTCCCTCACGGGATATTGGAATCGCAGTCAGAAGACCTCCGCACTCGCTTTGGAACTGAGTTCCGTCTCAATCACACCGTTACGGTCACACAACCGAATCCACCCAACCAAAGGGCATACTCATGAAATGACAAATCTTTGTTTGGATCTTTGCATGCAGAATTACAGGTTTAAACCAGAGGAAGGGAGAGCTCTTTGTTCTTTACTTGCCTTTTATGTTCATAATCCTGCTGGGCTCTGTACTGCTCCCGGCAAAGGGCCACAACGAAACAAGGGTGGGAGTGCCTCCTTTAGCTGTTCACAGCCTCGGGAAACAAGAGGATCACATCGGGGTCACCAAATTGTTATAAATTCTGAGTCAGTTTAGCATTATAAGATTTATTGACTATTTATTTAAGATTTATATAAGATTTATTTGTACTAGGCTTCGGAGGATAAGAGGGTGGTGAAGGAGAAAGGGAGAGTGAACGAGTAGGAAAAAATATCTTCCCCTTTCCCCTCCACAGATTGGCTCCCTAATGAAAAAAGGCAAGAGGTGCAATTGATAACAGTTTCCAAGATATGGTTTCCAAAGTATAGAGTCAATGACAGTACTGAGTACAAATACCAGGTTAGTGTCATGATCAGAAATTTCATCATCTTATAAGCCACTGTTACACCACACAGTACCATAACGATCTTAAAACAGGGCCCGGAAAGAATAAACAGCATGACAGAGAGCACATATGGAAAGTAATGTGCTATAAAACTCAATTTGGAAAACAGGCACAGCAGACTTGAGATTAAAGCAATCAGCATTGTGACTAGCAACTATTAAGGAGGTCTAATACTTATACCAATTTTATTTTAACACACTCTGGTCAGATCTGTCGTTATTTGAACCCTTCGAGCCCCATGTTGGGCACCAAAAGGACTGCTGTAGTGTAACCCAGCCGTCAGCTAAACACCACACAGCCGTTTGCTCACCCTCCCCTCTCCCTCTCTGGGATGGGGGAGAGAAATGGGAAAGTGAAGCCTGTGAGTTGAGATAAAGACAGTTTATTAAGACAGGAAAATAATAATATCAATAATAATAACAATAATAATGATAATAGTAATACTACTACTAATGTGGACAAAACAAGTGATGCACAATGCAATTGCTCACCACCCACTGACCGATGCCCAGCCTAACCCTGATCACTTCCCTCCTCCAACCCCCCGCCACCCCCCCCCCCCCCCCCGCCCCAGCTACCCACCTCTATCTATTGTTTAGCATGACATCAGATGGTAGGGAATACACCTTTGGCCAGTTTGGGTGAGCTGTTCTTGGTCTGTCCCCTCCCAGCTCTTGCTGCACCCCCAGCCTGCCCGCTGGCAGGACAGAGTGAGAAACTGAAATGTCCTTGCCTTGGTGTAAGCACTGCTCTGCAACAATTAAAACATCGGCATGTCATCAGCATTCTTCTCATCCTAAGCCAAAACATAGCATTCTACTAGCTACTAGGAAGAAAATTAACTCTATCAAAGCTCAAACAAGGACAAATGCTATACCTAGAGGGCACAAATTGCCTGAGATTAACTTGAGTTAAACTAGAAAAGAGAGACAGTTCATTACTAAGCAAATACTAAAACTAGAATCAGTTTCTTCAGTGTGGCTTTCAGCTCCTGGTTCCTCATGCTGTAGATAAGGGGGTTCACTGCTGGAGGCACCACTGAGTACAGAACTGCCATCACCATGTCCAAGGATATGGAGGAAATAGAGGGGGGCTTCAGGTAGGCAAACATGACAGTGCTGAGAAAGAGGGAGACCACGGCCAGGTGAGGGAGGCACGTGGAAAAGGCTTTGTGCCGGCCCTGATCAGAGGGCATCCTCAGCACTGTCCTGAAGATCTGCACATAGGACAGCACAATGAAAACAAAACAACCAACACCAAAGCAACCACTAACTAGAAGAACACCAACTTCTCTGAGGTAGACATCTGAGCAGGAGAGCTTGAGGATCTGGGGGATTTCACAGAAGAACTGCTCCACAGCATTGCCTTGGCAGAGGGGCAGGGAAAATGTGTTGGCCGTGTGCAGGACAGCATTGAGAAAGCCACTGCCCCAGGCAGCTGCTGCCATGTGGGCACAAGTTCTGCTGCCCAGGAGGCTCCCGTAGTGCAGGGGCTTGCAGATGGCAATATAGCGGTCATAGGCCATGACAGAGAGAAGGGAAAACTCTGCTGACATCAAGAAGACAAAGAGAAAGACCTGTGCAGCACATCCTTGATAGGAGATGGCCCTGTTGTCCCAGAGGGCATTGGCCATGGCTTTGGGCAGAGTGGTGGAGATGCAGCCAAGGTCGAGGAGGGCGAGGTTGAGGAGGAAGAAGTACATGGGGGTGTGGAGGCGGTGGTGGCAGGCTACGGCACTGAGGATGAGGCCGTTGCCCAGGAGGGCAGCCAGGTAGATGCCCAGGAAGAGCACGAAGTGCAGGAGCTGCAGCTCACGCGTGTCTGCGAATGCCAGCAGGAGGAACTCAGTGATGGTGCTTCTGTTGGACATCTGCTTTTTTCGGGATGTGGTCCTGAACAAAGAAGAGGATGAGCGTAATAAAGTACAAGAAATGTATCAGAGGGAAATTAATTCAATTTCTCATTTAAAATCATCACGTATATTGTACACTTTCTGGCAGACATTTGGCAGATCCCTTTCATGCATCCTGATTCATTCTGCCTGACGGAGTCTGTTGGAACAGGGGCCTCTTCTACGGGCACTGCAGGAGTCAGCCCTGTCCTACAGCAAGAGGTGAAGAGGAACATGGGGAAATGTTGGTTTCACTTCCTTCCTGATCTGAAAATGTTTTGCCCCAGTGTTGCTCACTGTCCACCAAACTACAGAGCAGAGCTGTGGAGGCGTTTTATATATATATATATATATTTATTTGTTTTGTTTTGTTTCTTTCAGCTGTCCCACCACTCCTGAGGAATGTTTCTGAGCCACAGATCCTGGCTATTTCTGCTGGACTGAAAGTGAATCCTTGTAGATCATTATCAGAGAAAAAGGGACTGTCACTTTAGTGCATAGTGTTCTTTAGGGAGGACAGCCACTCTGTCCATCAAGTACGGTCTCAGCTGCCCTGTGAGAGCTGCAGGAAAGTTCTACTCACATGTTTGATTGAAAAGAGCAAAGACCCTGCTGAGAGCAGAGGAATCCAGGCTCAAAGTGCCCATCTCCACACCCCTCACCCTGTCCCCGTACTCCCCTTCCCCCAGGCACACCGAGGGCTCACTCCATGGGCATGTGAAACCCCCATCCCCAGACAGCCTGGGAACAAGACCAGCAGCAGCACGGCCAGCTGGAGAAGCCAGGAGGAATGCCAGCGTGCTGCTGCCAGGGGAGGCAAGGCCAGGGAGGGACAGACGGACACTCAGCAGACCCTCCTTTGCTGCAGCTCTGCCTGCAGACGAGGCAGCTCCTGCTGGGGACACTAGGGGCTTGAGGGCAGAGGCTGTGCTGGTGGGAGAGGAGAGCAGGGGGTGTCCCAGGGAAGGTGCCTGCCCTGCAGGGGATGGCAGGGAGGTGCCTGAGCCCTCCCTCGCACAGCATTTCTGGCAGCAGCTCCCTCTCACTGCCTGCCCATGTCCCTGCTTGTATCTATGTCCCTACTGGGAGCTGGTTCTGTGTCCCCACATCCCCTCCCTGTCCATGCTCACAGACCCCATCCCACAAGCTGTGTGCTTCCTGAGTACAGGACATCACAGGGGTTGTAGCTCCTGAAGACCTGATAAGCCCTGAGGAGACAACAAACGTTGTTGTTTCAGTCTTTAGGCTGAGGTGCCTGAAGGGATTTGATCACATTAATTGCTGCCATGTTGATCTCTCCCTGCAATACTCTTGGAGTCTCAGTCTCCTGTACAATCCAGACAATTCATTGTCATGAACCCTGCCTCCCCTCCACACCAAGAATCTGAAAGCACAGAATCCAAGCAAGTCTTCCATTTCAGATAAACCAAGACTCGGTCTTCCTGCTAAAATGCCCCCTCAAAAATACCATTCTCTAAAACATCTTCTGTGCCACATTACAGGTAGAATATGACCCATCCTGACAGATACTATCAGCCATCAGATGTGCCAGCTGCAGAAGACCCCTCTGGCAACCCCACCTGCAGTGCCCTGCTGCCAGAGCCTCACGGTGTCAAGAGCCTGCAGATGTGTCCTGCCACACGCTGCCCTCTGTTGTTGCGCTCCTCAGTGCCTCCAAGCCCTCTCTCCTTCTCTCCTGTCTGTGTGCCAGCTGCGGTCAGAGCCCCCAGCCCTGCTGCGCTGTGCAGAGGAGCTGCTCCTGGGCACAGTTCTCTCTGTGCTTCATGGGACTTTTTGAAATTTTTTTTTTTCATGTCCCACGAGCCCGGCCCAGCTCAGCAGCACAGCACCAGACCAAGGCACTGCAATCACCCCTCTGGGGGCTTTGCTGATGAGCCCACGAACCTCAGGCACTCAGAGACAATTGAAGACAGCTCTCCAGAAGTCCAAGTCAGAGGCAAGTTTCCTGCAGTGTCCCCCTGAGGGCCAGCACTGACACAGCCTCCCTTGGAGCTCGTTAGAGCAGAACACTGGAGGCAGTGAGGACAAGGAGACAAAGGCAATGTGAAAGTGACACTGATGTGTAGGAAAATTGGATGTGTGTGACCAAGCACAAAGGCCAGGCCTTGATCCCAAGTGCTTCGGAAGGGAGATCCTTTCCTTTACAGGTTGCTCAGGGCTCTTTGTGGGGCAATAGGAGATGGGGATGTGCATGGCCAAGTGCAGGAGAATGGTACGACCCCTGCCTGGTTCATAGGTGGTGGGTGAGGAGGCAATGAGGCCCTGGTGCTTTAATGATCAGCTGTCTCCTCATGGGCGTCAGTGGCAGAGAAAACAGCCATAGATATGAACACAAAGACCTAGTCCTGTTGGGACTTTAAGCCTTGCCACAGCCCTCTACCCTGTCTATACATGGCTTTCCTAGGGACTCTGAGACCTCCACATCTTTCCTTTTTGGCTGCAGACCCTTATCTCTGTGGTGTCACAGCAGATCTGAGATGAGCGTGATAACTCAGATCTTCTTGGTGGCCATGCTCCTCATAAGACAGCTCTGTAGGAAGCTGCCCTGGTTCCTGGTTAGCAGGCACCACTGCTCCTATGGCATCCCTCGTGGTGCCCAGGCCCTCCTCCTCCTGGGCACTGCTCACTCAGCAGTATCTGAGGCTGCCCTGATGTGTGGGGTTTCTCTTCCTCTGGTACAGGGCTGGGCTCTTCTCCATGTTAAAGTCAAGTGTTTTCTGAAGTCAAAATCTGGCAATTTCTCAAGGTTCACCCGCAGTGATGCTCCATTCTATCAGCTGTTAATGTGAGCAGGCAGACAGGTCAACCTTAGTGTAATTGTGCTATATCTGACTAGACAGCAGCACCAGCAAGAGTTGCAGGGATATTTGGATAATTCAGGAGTAAACATTTGAATGGAATTGCAACACAGTCACAGAAGGTAGGGGATGGAAGGCTGCCAGGTTCCACAGTTGCTGTGCTTTCTTCTCATGCATGCTGTCAGTTTCTCTGTAGTCATGTCCTGAATGTTAAGGGGCTGTGCAGGTCAAAACTGGACGGGCCAAAGCCCAGCTGGAGCTCAATCCATCTATTACTGTCAAAGACAATAAAATAAAAATAAAAATAATAATAAAAATACTTTAAATGATGGAAGATTAGGGAGAATCATAATGCTTTATTGGATTTTGGGGGCAAAACCTGGTAACAAGGAATGAGGCAAAGGCTGAGACATTAATGCCTTCTTTGCCTCTGTTATTAGCAACAAAACCAATTGTTTCCCTGGATATTTCTTCCTCCTCATGGCCAGTGCCATCCTTCCAATGCACATTTTGTAGCAGTGTTTTTCTCTCCTGCTCTTTCCTACTACCAAAGAAAGCTCCATCAGGGTGGAAACCACTCCTGAAGTAGGCATCCCAACCCAGCAGGCTCCTTGCGGCCTCTCAGCCAACCACACACAAGTCACCTCAGCAGCAGCTTCCAAGCCAGGGGCCTGCTGCTGGCCTTGCAGCTTCTTGGCTACACACAGCCAAGCCTTGTGCCTGCTGCTGCCCAGCCATGGACTCAAGCAGAAGGGACAGGACAACCCATCTGGGGACCTTCTTTCTGTCTGGGTCGTCCTGGGTCTGGAGGCAGAGGGGATCCCCCAGTCAGCATGCCAAGCAGGTGCCTTCTGCTGGCCTAGCAGGGCCACTGCCAGATGTCAGCCCAAAAGTGCAGCTCCCAGGGAGAAGCCAAGCATGATCTGCCACCTACAGACAGAAGTGACCTCACAGTCCCTGCCACAGTCACATTCCTCCTGCTGGGGCAGGAGATCCCGAAGCAGAGCTCACGTATCCCTAGTCCCTTAGGGACTAGGACTCACTTTTCTGAATTAGAGAGTAAGTAGAGGTTTTTTTGGGAATGTTTGTTATTCTTCTGTGGTTAGGGTATAGGCAAGCTCTGTAGTTTAGCATTTTATTTAGGTCTGCCAAGAAATCGAGGGATAAATAGAGCGTTTTAATACTAGTGTCCACGGAAGGCAATTTGGTGAGTAAGCCTCATCTTGGCAAGGGATGCAAGGAATAATAAGAAGAGATTCTAGAGATACATCGCTCAGAAAATAAAGGCGAAGGAGAGTGTACCCCCTGCGATGGATGAGAAGGGTGGACTGGTAATGACAGACATGGAGAAGGCTTAGGGACTCAACAACAAATGGAAATGGTTTAGTGGGGACTGTTAGCGTTAGGTCAGAGGTTGGACTCGATCTTGAGGTCTCTTCCAACCTAGAAAATTCTGTGATTCTGTGATTCTGTAACATCTTTGCCTCAGTCTTCCCTGCCAGTCAGGCTTCCCAAGTCTTTCATTCCCTGAAGCCATAGATGGAGGCTGGAGTTGCAAAGTCCCACCCACTCTAAGTGAAGAGCAGGTTTGAGACCGCCTGATGGAACTCAACAAGTACAAGTCTATGGCACCTGATGACTTGCATCCCAGCATCCTGAGGGAACTGGCTGATGCAGTTGGCAAGCCTCTCTCCATCATATCTGAAGAGTCCTGACAGTTGTGTGAAGTCCCTGGTGACTGGAAAAAGGGAAATATCACTCCCATTTTTAAAAAGAGTAGAAAGGATAACCCAAGGAACTACTGAATGGTGAGCCTCACCTCTGTGCCTCGAAAGATCATGGAAAAGATCCTCCTGGGATCAGTGTCAAGGCACAAAGAGGTGATCCGAGACAACAAGAATGGCTTCACCAAAGGGTAAATGGTGCCTGGCCAGTCTGGTGGCTTTCTAACAATGGAGTGAGCACATCAGACAACAAAAGAAGACCAGCCTATGTCATCTACTTGGGCTTCTGTAAGACCATTGCCATGGTCCCACATGACATCCTGGTCTCCAAATTAGAGAGATACACATTTGATGGGTGCACCATTCAGTGGGTAAGGAGTTGGCCTGAAGGTCACACCCAGAGAGTGGTGCTCAATGGCTCTATGTCCAAGTGGAGGCTGGTGGTGAGTCTTGTACCTCAGGGGTCTGTCCTCGGACCCATATGGTTTAATATGTTTATTAGTGACATAGACAGTGGGGTCGAGTGCACCCTCAGCAAGTGTGCAGATGACACCAAGCTGAGAGATGTAGTTGATGCAACAGAGGAAGGGATTCCTGTGCAAAGGGCCCTGGGCAACCTGATCTCATAGGGGGAGCATCCCTGTTTATGGCCAGGGGGTTAGCAATAAGTGATCTTTAAAGTCCTTCCAACAGGAGCCATTCTCTGATTCTATGGTCTCACGAGCTCTACCTCAGGCATGACTCCCATCCCATCAGCCTTCCTGTGGTCTCTCACCTGACCACAACAGAAGATGCCTCACCATCATCTTCAATGCCATGTGCATGCTTCTGACCTTTACGGTCCCTATCTGTGCCACATTCCTCCTGGAGGTCCGTCACCTCCAGAGACAGAAGTGACCTCCCAGCCTCCTTCACATCTACATGCCTCCTGCATGCCCAACAGATCCTGAGGCACACCTGATCCCATCCCAGCATTCCCAGACAGCTCCTCCTTGTGGCCTGTGATCTGATCACATACCTGTCATCTCATATGCCTCTTCCAATGCCATACGACTGCTTCAGGACCACACTGTCCCTGCCCTACCCCAAGCATAAAAACCACACAAGGTAGGGGTAGGAGTGGGGTTGAAGCTGAGACGTGCTGTGTGCATGGTGGAGGGCTATGAGGGTTAGATGATCAGGTTAATGTTTAGGAATAAGAGGTCACATTCCAGGGTTAAAGGAATGGCAAGGGCTTCAAGGAATTGTTTGGTGTTGTGCCTAAGGATCCTGCTCAGGGTTTAGAATAAGGGCAAGCTTTGAGGACTTCAGTTTAGGTCTGGTTTGGGGCCTAAGGCTAAAGCTGGCACTTTTCTCCTTGGTTAGGCTTAATCATCCTTCTGCTTGCCCCTCTACTAGAAGATGGATTTGAAATCTGCCTTTTCCAAGTCCCGAGGAAAGTCTTTGATCCATCTGTCCTTTCCAAGGTATTTGAGATAGGTCTTATGACAATGTCAGCACCTCCCCTAGCACCTCTCTCATCCTTCCCACACCACCGCTAAGAAACCTGGGGACTGACCAGGGGATGATGAAGGTTTGGAAAGAGCTTGGTTAAGATCTGTGAGGTGGGCTGTTCTGTGCTTCACACAGAAAATGATGATTGTGCCACAGAAAACAGTGACACTCGTGAGGACAGAAGAGCAGGTGGATAAAGCCTTGGGCCTGCCAACACAGGACACACACACATGAAATCTGCATGATTAGGAATTGGAAGATTGGATACAAATGCAAATTTTGAAAGCAAAACCAAGAGTATTACTGTGGCACTGCAGGACAGCTCCAGCAATGGGGCAAAACCACGCAAGAGGTGTCTATGACACTGGGGCCACAGAACTGTAGCTGGGAGGAGGAGAAAGAATTAGTGTACATCACAGAAATTCCCCTGGTTCAGGTACAGCTGCCTTCTGGAGTCAGACCTTCCACTTCACGAGCCTTATAGAGAACAGGGGTGGCATACAGCCCAGGGCTGACCGTAGGATATGGCCCCCAGCAGGAAGCACTGTGGTCATGCAGAAGGTGCAGCTGAGAGTGCTGCCACCTCTGTGAGCAAAGGGGGTGCTGTCCCCAGCCAGGAAGTTGGCCAGCATCTGGCGCAGGGTGCTGGAGCTGTGCAAGGAGGACAACTCTCCCCCAGGAAGAAGGCCACGGGCATCTGCAGGTGTTTGTTGGCAGGCACCAGCACAGCGATGAGGGTGTTCCACATCCCAGTCACCATGCTGGTCAAGCAAGAGAGGAAGAAGAGATTTGTGTATGGGTAGAGGACCTTCCAGATGGACAGCTAGGAAAACTCAATGAATGGTGTCTTAGTGTCGCATTCCCTTCATGGAAACCCTTTACAGCATTCTGGTCCCCCCTCTTTTGTTAGAACACATTCAGAGGGGTGAAATGATCCCTGTCTGTCATGGCTGAAGTGTCCTGCCATGCCGTGGGAACACAATAGGAGTTAAGGGAGAGAATCATTTGTAGTCATGCTTGACAATCAAACTTAAAGAGCATAAAATCAGTCTCTCCCAAATTCATCAAGGAGCAGACAGTGATGACTTCAGTCTGCTTCAACCACCACACCCCAGCAGAGACCCTGCTGCCTTCGGGAGCTGTCAGCCCTGAGGCCTTGGGGACACCTCGAGGGAACCCAAGGGCACAGAGCAAGCGATGCCATGGTTGGGTGCTGTGCTGCTGAGCTGGGCCGGGCTCCTGGGCCCAAGGGGAGCTCCTGGCAAGCGCTGTAGAGAGACAGCTGTGCCCAGGAGCAGCTCCTCTGCACAGCGCAGCAGGGCTGGGGGCTCTGACCGCAGCTGGCAGGCAGACAGGAGAGAAGGAGAGAGGGCTTGGAGGCACTGAGGAGCGCAACAACAGAGGGCAGCGTGTGGCAGGACACATCTGCAGGCTTGTGACACCGTGAGGCTCTGGTAGTAGGAACATGCAAGTGGGGTTGCCAGAGGGGTCTTGTACAGCTGGCACATCCGATGGCTGATAGCATCTGGCAGGGTGGGTCTCTCTGTTTCTCCAGAAACGAGTAGAAAATGCTTTAGAGAATGGCATTTATGATTGGATTTTTCAAAAGGAAGACCGAGGCAGGGGCTACCTGAAAGGCAAGACTTTTTCTGTAGCCTGTGCTTGCAGATACCTGCGGTAGAGCGGAGGCCGGTTTCATGGTAATACGTGGTCAGGTTTGTACTGCAGACTGAGACTCCTAGAACATTGCAGTGAGAGATCAATATTTAATCAATGAACTTCATGAAGTCCTTTCCGACACTTCAGCCCAGAAACTACACCAACATCATCATTGTGGTCCTCTCAGGTTTTATCCTAGCTGATCTTTTGGAGCTGCAAATCCTCCAGTGACCAGTGCCCTGTCTTTTGGAGGTCTCTGCTGACTTGAGGTGAGCACAGATCACCTGCAATGAGCATGATCTGCCTCGTTTGCAGGCAGAGCTGCAGCACAGGAGGGTCTGCTGAGTGTCCGTCTGTCCCTCTCTGGCCTTGCCTCCCCTGGTAGTAGCATGCTGGCATTCCTCCTGGCTTCTCCAGCTGGCCGTGCTGCTGCTGGTCTTGTTCCCAGGCTGTCTGGGGATGGGGCTTTCACATGCCCATGGAGTGAGCACTCGGTGTGCTTGGAGGAAGGGGAGTACAGGGACTGGTTTAGGGGTCTGGAGATGTGCACTTTGAGCCTAGATTCCTCTGCTCTCAGCAGTGTCCAGGTTCTTCTCAGGTCAACCTCTGAGTAGAACTTTCCTGCAGCTCACACGAGGTGGCTGAGACCAGCACTGATGGACGGATTGTCTGTCCTCACTAAAGGACACGCTACGCTATAGGGACAATCCTTTTTTCTCTTAGGATGCACAAAGTTTCCCATCAAGTGCAGGAGAAAAGCCCAGGAATTCTGTTTTAGAAAAGCTCAGCTGGTGTGGTAGGGTAGCAACAACAAAAATCTGACCCTATGAATTAAAAATTAAAAAAATCCATATATATATATCTGCTCTGAAGTTGGGTGACCTGGGAGCAACACTGGGGCAAGGTTCTTTGATACCAGCAGTGAAGTGAGTCTGAGTTTACCCCATGTTCAACCTTATCTCTGGCTGTAGGGCAAACCTGACTCTTCCATTGTCGACTGAGGAGTCCCCTTCTCCGAGGGATAACCTCAGGCATCATCAGGAAGAACTCAAGAAAGGGAACCACCAAATACCTTTCTGGAAGTGGGCAACTTTTCTGGTGATATTAGATGAGAAATGGGATGAGTTTTTCTGATAAGTCTGTTGTACGTTATTACTGTTCTTCCTCTTCTATGTGCAGGAACACATCCCAAAAACGCAAATGTCAAACAGAAGCAACATCACTGAGTTCCTTCTGCTTGCATTCTCAGACACGCGCGAGCTGCAGCTCCTGCACTTCGCACTCTTCCTGGGCATCTACCTGGCTGCCCTCCTGGGCAACGGCCTCATCCTCAGTGCCGTAGCCTGCCACCACCGCCTCCACACCTCCATGTACTTCTTCCTCCTCAACCTCGCCCTCCTCGACGTGGGCTGCATCTCCACCACTCTGCCCAAAGCCATGGCCAATGCCCTCTGGGACAACAGGGCCATCTCCTATCAAGGATGTGCTGCTCAGGTCTTTTTCTTTCTCGTCTTCATATCAGCAGAGTATTATAACCTTACTATCATGGCCTATGACCGCTACGTTGCCATCTGCAAGCCCCTGCACTACGGGAGCCTCCTGGGCACCAGAGCTTGTGCCCAGATGGCAGCAGCTGCCTGGGGCAGTGGCTTTCTCAATGCTGTCCTGCACACGGCCAACACATTTTCCCTTCCCCTCTGCCAAGGCAATGCTGTGGACCAGTTCTTCTGTGAAATCCCCCACATCCTCAAACTCTCCTGCTCAGATTCCTTTCTCAGAGAATTTGGGGCATTTCAGTTTAGTATCTTTTTAGCATTTGGTTGTTTTGTTTTCATTGTGTTGTCCTATGTGCAGATCTTCAGGGCAGTGCTGAAGATGCCCTCTTCTCAGGGCCGGCACAAAGCCTTTTCCACGTGCCTCCCTCACCTGGCTGTGGTCTCCCTCTTCATTAGCACAGGCATATTTTCCTACCTGAAGCCCCCCTCCATTTCCTCTCCATCCCTGGACCTGGTGGTGTCATTTTTATACTCAGTGGTGCCTCCAGCAGTGAACCCCCTCATCTACAGCATGAGGAACCAGGAGCTCAAGAATGCAGTGAGGAATCTGTTTCCATACATTCTTCTTAAGCATCCATTATGTGTTCAGAAAATTTATTTTTAATAATATGCAAACATTTTGATTCACATTATATCATATCATTTTTATCGTTACTAGTGTTATCATAACATTGTCATTAATAAGAATCCCAAGAGAAATAAAAGTGTGTTTGGTAAAATGACATAACATTTTTTAAATTATTTTTCTCTGTTAGTATTTGAACAATATTTCATTTTGTTTTTAATAATCTCATTCTACCTTTCAGAATGTTACATCTTTTGTAAGGTTTGACCACATCATCTATTGTACATATAGAACTGGGCTTCCTTGATAGATAAAACAATATAAACTCAGCAGAAATTCATTGGTCTCAGTATCCTTCTCTTCCCATCTTCTGTCGAGCTGGGGGAGCAGCCCCAGCATCCAGGAGGGGCTCAGGGCCAAGAGCCCAGCTGCCACGGGTAGGAGCAGTGTATTTGGATTAGAACTAGTGCATCTAGGTGACAGTCCTGTCGTCTCTATAGCAGGGCCGGCACAAAGCCTTTTCCACGTGCCTCCCTCACCTGGCCATGGTGTCCGTCTTTCTCAAGCCTGTCATAGTTGCCTGTCTGAAGCCCCTTCCATCTCCTCCCCATCCCTGGATGTGGTGGTGGCAGTTCTGTACTCAGTGGTGCCTCCAGCTGAGCACGTCCTCATCTGCAGCATGAGGAGCCAGGAGCTCAAGGATGCTTTGTGGAAATTGATGGGTAGATGTGTCTTGGATGCAAGAAATTTCTGATCTGCTTCTGCACATGACTTGCAATGTCAATAATTGGAGGAAGAGCCAATATACCTGTTGTGTTTTTTTTTTTTTTTTTTTTTTTTTTGTGGTTGTATTTGTGCATATTCTTATTACATTAATTCAGCTAAAGAACACCCATTCAACTGATATGGATGTACCTGTTGAATATAGCTTATAGACTCTGTGCATGTGAAGCCATGCTCTCTGTGACTTTAAAATTAAGGAAGGAGCTAGCACGTCATTACTCTGAGACCTGTTCTGGCTCTGCAGGGGCAGTGCCCATGTGCAGGGGTGCAGAGGAAAAGAGTCTCATCCCAGTAGCATGGCCAGGGAGCACCAGTGCTTGGAGCATGCAGAGCTGCTCTCTTGCCACTGCCGCCCTGTCCTGCTGAGCCCTGCTGGTGGGGTCAGGCCCGGCTGCTCCTGGAGCTTGGTGCCAGTGCTGCTGTGGGGCTGTGCTGGGACTGCAGGCAGGGACAGGCAGTGGGCACGGCAGTGGCACAGCTGGCCTCCACTGCAGCACTTCCCTCCTAAGGGGGGATCTCCTCCGAGGTGGACTGAGCAGAGCTCAAGTGCTCAGTCTAATGTGAGGAGTCAGAGGAGAGCTCTGCAGCCCCATGGCACACAAAAGCCCCACCAAAGGAGCCTGGTGAGTGACTCCTTGCAGCCCTGGGACAATGGCAGTGACCCCATGAGCTGGGTCTGCCTCCCAGCCTGCCCAGCACAGCCCTGCATAGTGCCCCCATGCCGCGGGCATCACAGCCGCCTCGATTTGCAGAGCAGCACTGCCAGCTGGGGCTGGGGCTAGGAGGGCGCTTCCCCTGAGTGTCTGCTACGCCAGCTTCAGGCTTCTGGACTTGAGTGTGATCTTCACTGTGCACTAGGAGCTGAGAGACCGCCAACAGGCATGGGGCTGGAACATTGCCTGCAAGGTCCCTCCTGCCCTAGCACCTCACAGGACTGGCACAGGTCTGGCTCCTGAGTGTCAGAGAGGCTGGGAGCCCAGCAGGTGTGCCATGAGCTTGGAGGATCACAACCAGATCACTTCTACCTGGGAAGGTCATGGCCCAAAAAGGGGGTGTTTTGTACGTGTGGTATTATAAGCTCACAGAATTTCTAGGTTGGAAGAGACCTCAAGATCATTGAGTCCAACCTCTGACCTAACGCTAACAGTCCCCTCTAAACCATATCCCTAAGCTCTACATCTAAATGTCTTTTAAAGACCTCCAGGGATGGTGACTCCACCACTTCCCTGGGCAGCCTGTTCCAATGCCTCACAACCCTTTCGGTAAAGAAGTTCTTCCTAACATCCAATCTAAACCTCCCCGGGAGCAACTTAAGCCCATTCCACCTCGTCCTGTCACCAGGCACGTGGGAGAACAGACCAACCCCCACCTCGCTACAGCCTCCTTTAAGGTATCTGTAAAGAGCAATAAGGTCGCCCCTGAGCCTCCTTTTCTCCAGGCTGAACAAGCCCAGCTCCCTCAGCCACTCCTCATAGGACTTGTTCTCCAGGCCCCTCACCAGCTTCGTCGCCCTTCCCTGGACCCGCTCAAGCACCTCGATGTCCTTCTTGTAGTGAGGGGCCCAAAACTGAACACAGTACTCGAGGTACGGCCTCACCAGAGCCGAGTACAGGGGGACAATCACCTCCCTAGCCCTGCTGGCCACACTGTTCCTGATACAAGCCAGGATGCTGTTGGCCTTCTTGGCCACCTGAGCACACTGCTGGCTCATATTCAGCTGACTATCAACCATCACTCCCAGGTCCTTCTCTGCCTGGCAGCTCTCCAACCACTCATCTCCCAGCCTGGAGCTCTGCTTGGGGTTATTGCACCCCAGGTGGAGGACCCGGCACTTGGCCTTGTTGAACTTCATGCAGTTGACCTCAGCCCATCAGTGCAGCCTATCCAGATCCTCCTGCAGAGCCTTCCTGCCCTCAAGCAGATCGACACACATTGAGCTTGGTGTCATCTGCAAACTTACTGAGGGTGCACTCAATGCCCTCGTCCAGATAATCGATGAAGTTACTAAAGAGGACCGGCCCCAACACCGAGCCCTGGGGAACGCCACTAGTGACTGGCCTCCAACTGGACTTGACTCAATTTACCACAACTCTTTGGGCCTGGCTATCCAGCCAGTTTCTAACCCAACGAAGCATGTGCCAGTCCAAGTCAAGAGAGTCCAAGTCCAATACAAAACAAATAATTACATATCTAAACCTCCACACATCTGTTCTGCAGTTGGGTGAACTAGGAGCAAAACTGGGGAAATCTCTTTGATATCAGCAGTAAAGTTAATCTGAGACTACCCCATTTTCCTACCATGTTCCTACCATGTTACTACCATGCTACTCCCTCTGGTTGTAGTACGGAAATGATTCTTCCATTGCCACAGAGGAGTCCCCTGCTCCCAGAGGCACTCTCAGGCAGAATCAATGAAAGAGAGCTTCAAAATATCTGCCTGGAAATGGAAAAACTTTTGTTGATTTTAAATGACAATATGGAAAGGGTTTTCCTCAGTTATGTCTGTGGTACACAATCACTGCCTTTCTCTTCCTTGTACAGGACCACATGACTAGAAATAACAGATGTTCAAAGTCAGCTCCATTTCTGAGTTCCTCCTGCTGGCATTCGCAGACACGCGTGAGCTGCAGCTCCTGCACTTCGCGCTCTTCCTGGGCATCTACCTGGCTGCCCTCCTGGGCAATGGCCTCATCCTCAGTGCCGTAGCCTGCGACCACCGCCTCCACACCCCCATGTACTTCTTCCTGCTCAGCCTCGCCCTCCTCGACGTGGGCTGCATCTCCACCACTCTGCCCAAAGCCATGGCCAATGCCCTCTGGGACAACAGGGCCATCTCCTATCAAGGATGTGCTGCACAGGTCTTTTTGTTTGTCTTCTTGATTGCATCAGAATTTTATGTTCTCACCGTCATGGCCTACGACCGCTACGTTGCCATCTGCAAGCCCCTGCACTACGGGAGCCTCCTGGGCAGCAGAGCTTGTGCCCAGATGGCAGCAGCTGCCTGGGGCAGTGGCTTTCTCAATGCTGTCCTGCACACGGCCAACACATTTTCCCTGCCCCTCTGCCAAGGCAATGCTGTGGACCAGTTCTTCTGTGAAATCCCCCAGATCCTCAAGCTCTCTTGCTCAAATACCTACCTCAGGGAAGTTAGAGCACTTGTTTTTAGTGTTTTTTTTGTTAGCATTTTACATGTTTACATGTTAGCATGTAACATTTTGTTAGCATTTGGTTGTTTTGTTTTCATTGTGTTGTCCTATGTGCAGATCTTCAGGGCAGTGCTGAGGATGCCCTCTGAGCAGGGCCGGCACAAGGCCTTTTCCACGTGCCTCCCTCATCTGGCTGTGGTCTCCCTCTTCATTAGCACTGGCATATTTTCCTACCTGAAGCCCCCCTCCGTTTCCTCTCCATCCCTGGACCTGGTCGTTGCACTTCTGTACTCGGTGGTGCCTCCAGCAGTGAACCCCCTCATCTACAGCATGAGGAACCAGGAGCTCAAGAAAGCAGTGAGGAAACTGTTTCCATACATGCTTCTTAAGCATCCATGATGTGTTCAGAAGATGTATTCTTAATAATGTGCAAATATTTTGATTCACATTATATCATATCTTTTTTATCATTACTAGTGTTTTCATAACATTATCATCAATAAGAATCCCAAGAGAAATCAAAGAGTATTTGGGAAAATGACACAATTTTTTACATTATTTTTCTCTGTTAGTATTTGAACAATATTTCATTTTGTTTTTTATAATCTCATTCTTACCATTCAGAATGTTACATCTTTTGTAAGGTTGACCACATCATCTAACATACATACAGAACCAGGCTTCCTTGGTAGATAAAGACAAATAAAGATACCATCAGAATTTCATTGGTCTTAGTATCCTTCTCTTCCCATCTTCTGTCGAGCTGGGGGAGCAGCCCCAGCATCCAGGAGGGGCTCGGGGCCAAGAGCCCAGCTGCCATGGTTAGGAGCAGTGTATTTGGATTAGAACTAGTGTATCTAGGTGACAGTCCTGTCGTCTCCATAGCAGGGCCAGTACAAAGCCTTTTCCAGGTGCCTCCCTCACCTGGCCATGGTGTCCGTCTCCCTCAGGCCTGTCATGGTTGCCTGCCTGAAGCTCCCCCCATCTCCTCCCCATCCCTGGACCTGGTGGAGGCAGTTCTGTACTCAGTGGTCCCTCCAGCAGAGCATGTCCTCATCTGTAGCATGAGGACCCAGGAGCTCAAGCATGCCTTGTGGATATAGATGACTAGATGTGTCTTGGATACAAGAATTTTTTGATCTGCTTCTGCACATGTCTTATAATGCAAATAATTGGATTAATACCAGTATACCTGTTTTGTTTTGTTTTGTTTGTGGTTGTGTTTGTGCATATTCTTATTACATTAATTCAGCTAATGAACACCCATTAAGATGATATGGATGTACCTGTTGAATATAGCTCATAGACTCTGTGCATGTGAAGCCATGCTCTCCATGAATTTAACCTTAAGGAAGTTAAGATTTAACTACCTTTTTTGTCTGACATCCTTCCTCTGAGACCAGGCCTGGCTCTGCAGGGGCAATGCCCGTATGCAGAGGTGCAGAGGAAAAGAGTCCCATCCCAGCAGCACGGCCAGGGAGCACCAGCGTTTGGGTCATGCAGAGCTGCTCTCTTGCCACTGCCGCCCTGTCCTGCTGAGCCCTGCTGGTGGGGTCAGGCCCGGCTGCTCCTATCACTTGGTGCCAGTGCTGCTGTGGGGCTGTGCTGGGACTGCAGGCAGGGACAGGCAGTGGGCACGGCGGTGGCACAGCTGGCCTCCACTGCAGCACTTCCCTCCTAAGGGGGGATCTCCTCCAAGGTGGACTGAGCAGAGCTCAAGTGCTCAATCTGGTGTGAGCAGGCAGAGGAGAGCTTTGCAGCCCCAGGGCACACAAAAGCCCCACCAAAGGAGCCTGGCGAGTGATTCCTTGCAGCCCTGGGGCAATGGCAGTGACCCCATGAGCTGGGTCTGCCTCCCAGCCTGCCCAGCACAGCCCTACAGAGTGCCCCCATGCCCCAGGCACCACAGCCCCCTCCCGCTGCAGAGCAGCACCGCCAAATGGGGCTTGGACTGGGGCTGGGGCTTGGAGGGTGCTTCCCCTGAGTGTCTCCTAGGCCAGCTTCAGGCTTCTGGACTTGAGTGTGATCTTCACTGTGCACAAGGAGCTGAGAGACTGCCAACAGGCATGGGGCTGGAACATTGCCTGCAAGGTCCCTCCTGCCCTAGCACCTCACAGGACTGTCACGGAACTGGCTCCTGTGCATCAGAGAGGCTGGGAGCCCAGCAGGTGTGCCATGAGCTTGGAGGATCACAACCAGATCACTTCCACCTGGGCAGCTCCTGGCCCAAAAAGGGGGTGTTTTGTAGGTGTGGTATTATAAGCTCAGTGGTGCATCAGAAAAACTAAGTCCAGCAGGAAGCAAATGGCTGTTAAATGGCCTGTGAGGTGACTGCTTTTTGAAGTAGCTGACAGGTCACCCTTGACTCCTGGCTGGGATCTGTTCCTTTAGGCTCACATCTGCCAGTGTCCATGGTAGGGCAGCAGAAGGCACTTGCTGTGCATGTAGTTTCTGAGATCGGCTCTTTCTAAGTAGCTGGTAGGCCCCATAGAGGAAGAGGTCTTGGATAGGGGTTGTCATGTCAGAGGTGTCAGCTTTTGCCTGAAGTCATCCTTTAGGACTGCTTTCAGTTTTCTACATAGAGGGGGCCACTGCCTCCAAGACTCTTGGGACAAACTGAACCATGCATGAGGGTTTGGAAAAAGATAGCCTGGGTGCACAGAAACCATTTCATATCCAAACATTGGAGGCAGGAAACAAAATTTTTAGGGTGGTACAAGAGCTGCTGTGCATATTGTGCAGGGTTCACCTACAGCCTTTGTGTTATTTTCCATCCTGACTTAGGTGCCACGTCAGTCTCAAGAAAGGAGTAACCAACAGATATGAGACAGATACTCTGAGATCATGAAAGCCATCAGAAAGCTACCCCTACGAAGATGACTGATATGGGGAAGTCAGGAGAAGCCTGGCCAGGAGAGATGTGAGATTTGAGGGAGGGAAGAGGAGTTTGGCCAGCAGAAATTAATGATATCTGTGAGGTTCGAACATTCAGGCAATGTTGATTCTGCTGTAATGCTGGCTTAAAACAGTCATGTAAAGCCATTCCCCTATTTTAGCCAGTGTCATTAATCCCCAAGCCTAAATGCTACTCCACACCCTGACAGGAATCCACTATTCTTATGCCTGATGTCAAAGTATCCCTTCAAGCTAAAACACAGCCCATAGCCATTTGCCTTTATCTTTAGTCTCTTGCTCACTCTGATCTGATCAGCTGGTGGGCCGCAAGGGGGAGATGGGTGGGAATGCTCTGAGGAGCTCAGCTCTGCCTCAGCATCTCCTGCTCCAGCAGCAGGAATGTGACTGTGGCAGGGACTGTGAGGTCACTTCTGTCTCTGCACTTGATAGGGCAGCAGCAGGAACGTGTCACAGAAAGGGACTGTGAGGTCACTTGTGTCTGGAGGTGGCAGGTCTCCCTTGCCTTCTCCCTGGGAGCTGCACTTTTGGGCTGACATCTGGCAGTGGCCCTGCTAGGCCAGCACAAGGCACCTGCTTGGCATGCTGACTGGGGGATCCCCTCTGCCTCCAGAGCCAGGACGACCCAGGCAGAAAGAAGGCCCCAACATGGGTTGTCCTGTCCCTTCTGCTTGAGTCCATGAGTGGGCAGCAGCAGGCACAAGGCTTGGCTGTGTCTCCACAAGAAGCTGCAAGGCCAGCAGCAGGCCCATGGCTTGGAAGCTGCTGCTGAGGTGACTTGTGTCTGCATGGCTGAGAGGACACAAGGAGCCTGCTGGGTTGGGATGCCTACTTCAGGAGGGGTTTCCACCACAGGGATGCCATACGAGCAGTGGTGCCTTCTCACAAGGAACCAGGCCAGCTTCCTACAGAGCTGCCTTATGAGATATTTGGGTCCATGGCTATGGCTATTGTCTCAGCCACTAAAGCTTTTGAGGAGACAGCTAATCATTAAAGCACCAGAGCCTAATTGACTCCTCATGGGCTCATCAGCAATGCCCCCAGAGAGGTGATTATAATGCCTTGGGCTGGGCCTGTGCTGCTGAGCTGGGCCGGGCTCCTGGAACATGAAAAAAAAAACACATTTCAAAAAGTCCCATGAAGCTGATAGACATCTGTGCCCAGGAGCAGCTCCTCTGCACAGCGCAGTAGGGTTGGGGGCTCTGACTGCAGCTGGCATGCAGAGAGGAGAGAAGGAGAGAGGGCTTGGAGACAGTTTTGAGTGGGAGGATGCTGAGAGCTGCCTGCAGGAGAAACCTGCACAGCCCTTGACAAGGTAAGTGCCTGGCTGCAGGGCCATGCAGCTGCAGGTCCTGGAAGGGTCTCGTGCTGGGTCTTGTTTCTGGGAGTGGGCAATACAGTAGGCTTTGAGAGTCCTGCTGGGCTGCTCTGCAAGGTGAGGAAGTCTGGCAGAAACCCCTTGGAGTACCATAATCTAGCTACTCCTGGTCATATAAAACAGGGATGGCCAAACTCCTAAAGAAACTGCATGGGATGCAGATTGGATATTGGGATACCCCAGCTTGTGAATATCCAGCTCTGTCTGAGGGTTGTCCTCCTGGGCTGCAGGCTGTTCTCCTGCAAGATGCAGCTCTCTCGAGGCATCCCTGTGTTATCCAGGTGCCCCAAGGAGGAGGCAGTTCTGTGTTAAGGTCATGTCCGTGCTGCTGGATGGCTGTCTGTGTGCAGCTGGAGTGAGTCCTCTACACCCCTGGTTAGGAGAGAAGAGCTGAGATCCTGCTCATGCACCTGCAGACAAAGTGAATATTCTGTCCATCTGCACTTCTACTGCAGCTTCTGTGCTCCCAGCTGTCTCAGCTTTCTTCTCAGAGAAATCCCTGACCATGTTCATCATGCTAACCATTACAGGGATAACTACTAGATAACAAAAGAAAATTCTACCTTGCTCAAGCAAGAAAGCTGCAGGAAGGTTCTCCTGCAAAGAGAGAGGTTCAGGCTAGGGCATGCTTTAAGACTTGCAATGGATTTCCTGAGAGAAGTTTGTTATAACGTTTCTCTGCCATCTCATCTTCAGCAGACAACTGTGTCCAGAGTCAGCAAATGCCCAATGTCAGCTCTGTGAGTGAGTTCTTGCTGCTGGCATTCGCAGACACGCGCAAGCTGCAGCTCCTGCACTTCGCGCTCTTCCTGGGCATCTACCTGGCTGCCCTCCTGGGCAACGGCCTCATCCTCAGCGCCGTAGCCTGCCACCACCGCCTGCACACCCCCATGTACTTCTTCCTCCTCAACCTCGCCCTCCTCGACCTGAGCTGCATCTCCACCACTCTGCCCAAAGCCATGGCCAATGCCCTCTGGGACACCAGGGCCATCTCCTATCAAGGCTGTGCTGCACAGGTCTTCTTTTTTGTCTATTTTATTGGAGCAGAGTATTCTCTTCTCACTGTCATGGCCTATGACCGCTACGTTGCCATCTGCAAGCCCCTGCACTACGGGAGCCTCGTGGGCAGCAGAGCTTGTGCCCAGATGGCAGCAGCTGCCTGGGGCAGTGGCTTTCTCAATGCTGTCCTGCACACGGCCAACACATTTTCCCTGCCCCTCTGCCAAGGCAATGCTGTGGACCAGTTCTTCTGTGAAATCCCCCAGATCCTCAAGCTCTCCTGCTCAAATGCCTACCTCAGAGAAGTCTGGGTTCTTGTGCTTAATGTTTCTTTAGTCTTTGGTTGTTTTGTCTTCATAGTGCTGTCCTATGTGCAGATCTTCAGGGCAGTGCTCAGGATGCCCTCTGAGCAGGGCCGGCACAAAGCCTTTTCTATGTGTCTCCCTCACCTGGCCGTAGTCTCTCTGTTTGTCAGCACTGCTGTGTTTGCCAACCTGAAGCCCCCCTCCATTTCCTCGCCATCCCTGGACCTGGTGGTCACACTTCTCTACTCAGTGGTGCCTGCAGCTCTGAACCCCCTCATCTACAGCATGAGGAACCAGGAGCTCAAGGATACAGTGAGGAAAATGTTTCCATACATGCTTCTTAAGCATCCATGATGTGTTCAGAAGATCTATTCTTAATAATATGCAAATATTTTGATTCATATTATATCATACCGTTTTGATCGTTACTAGTGTTATCGTAAGTTTGTCATTAATAGTAATCCTAACAGAAATCAAAGGGTATTTGGGAAAATGATACAACATTTCTTAAGTTATATTTCTTTGTTAGTATTTGAACTACATTTCATTTTGTTTTTAATAATCTCATTCTTAGCATTCTGAATGTTACATCTGATGTAAGGTTTGACCACATCATCTAATGTACATACAGAACCAGGCTTCCTTGGTAGAGAAAGACAATAAAGATGTCTCTGGATTTTCATTGGTCTTAGTATCCTTCTCTTCCCATCTTCTGTCAAGCTGGGGGAGCAGCCCCAGCATCCAGGAGGGGCTCAGGTCCAGGAGCCCAGCTGCCACAGTTAGGAGCAGTGTGTTTGGATTAGACCTTGTGGATCTAGGTGGCAGTCCTGTCGTCTCTATAGCAGCGTGTCGTGGTTCCGCTCTAGTGGGCAGCCAAGCTCCACCACAGCAGCTCTCTCACTCCCCCTCCTCAAAGAAGAATGGGGAGAAAATATGTGAAAAGGGCTCAAAGGTTGAGATAAGGACGAGAAAATCACTCAGTAATTATTGTAACGGTCAAAACAGACTCAGCATAAGAAGATAGTAAGATTTATTGCGCATTACTAACAAGCTAGAGAAGTGAGAAACAAAGGAAAGAAACCAAAAGGACCTTCCACCCCCCAACCACCCTCTTCCACCTCCTCCCCCCAAGCGGCGCAAGGGAACGGGGGAATGGGGGTTATGGTCAGTCTACAGCACTTCTTCTCTGCCGCTCCTTCTCGGTCACTCTCGTCCCCTGTGCTGTGGGGTCCCACCCACGGGATGCAGTCCTTGATGAACTGATCCGGCGTGGGCTTCCCACAGGCAGCAGCTCTTCCAGAACTGCTCCAGATATGGGTCCGTACCACGGGGTCCATCCCACAGGAGAAAACTGCTCCAACATGGCTCCCCTATGGGCAGCAGCTCCTGCCAGGTCACCTGCTCCTGCGTGGGCTCCTCTCCACGGGCTACAGGTCCGGCCCGGATTCTGCTCCGGCAGGGGTCTTCCACAGGCGGCAGCCTCCGTCGGTGCAGGGCCACCTGCTCCACCGTGGTCTCCTCCACGCGCTGCAGCGTGGAACCCTGCTCCACCGTGGTACTCCATGGGCTGCAGGGGGACATCCTGCTTCACCATGGTCCTCACCACAGTCTGCAGGCGACTTCTGCTCCGGTGCCTGGAGCACCTCTCCCCATCCTTCTACACTGACCTTGGTGCCTGCAAGGCCGTTCCTCACTCCTCTCACTCTCCCGGCTGCTGTGTGGCGCTGCGTTTTTTTCCCTGTCTTAAATATGCTCTCACAGAGGCGCAAAACAACATCGCTTATTGGCTCAGCTCTGGAAACCAGTGGGGCCCTTCCCAAACATGGGGCAGCTTCTAGATCCTTCTCACAGAAACCACCCTTATGGTCCCCTGCTACCAAAACCTTGCCACATAAACCCACTACAGAGAGCCTTCATGGTGTAGTTGAGGAGGAAGATTTCAAAGAGCATCTAATAAAAATCTTTTTTCATTTTAAAGGCTGAATTTTGTTGTGTTTCAGTTTAGAGCATCATTCTCCGATAGGTATTGGTCTACGGTTTCTCCTTTGGAGCCCTGCATAGGTAGGAAAAGGTGTTTTTTCCTATTTAAAAACTAAGAACAGGAAAACACACTGGAATTTCCAAGAAAACACAGTTCAAATTCCTAATTTGGTTGCCTCCAGTAATGTTTACGTTCCCTAAAGGATGGCTACGTACACAATGTATTTTAAAATTTTTAATAGGAAATTTAAAATAATAGTGTTAATATCCATCCATATCATATTAATTCAATGATAAATGATGAGGGTCTTACTAAGGAAAACGTTAGACAGACTGCTGAGAGATGGGTGAGCTTGAACTCACTGAAACTCCAAGCAGCAACTGGGTTGGTGAGAGCGGTCTGAATGGTCAAAGAGTAAGGGGAGGGCAAACCAGGGGAAAGATGGGAAGTCCAGGTCCAGAGAGGCAGCTGGAAAGGGGTCATTCAGCAGGGTCTGTGTAATCAAAATGAGTTTTGTGCCTGAAAGATGAGGGAGGGAGCACACCATGATAGAAAAGCGAGGACAATGCAAGTACAGGTGAACACCAGTATTTCTTCTCCTGGGATGAATATGCATCCTGAACAATCACATTTCATGATAGAAATTACACTTCACATGAGACATTTTATGGAAGGGATGGAATCTTTTGAGCTGATGTGCTGTTGTTTTATTAATTAAGTACTACATAAATTACTGGGTAATTACTGTGTGTCCTGGCACTGCAGAGCTCCCATCAGCCCATGCATCCTTTGGCTTAACTTTACCGTGACAATCCACTCACTGCCCACCCAACACAAGGCACACAGTGTCCCAGGAGAACCCTTAGGATATTCTGGTGGCTCGCAATACCTCCTTGATGCCACCAGTCCTGTCACTTGTCAATCCCAAGAAGCTGCTTCTTGACGGGTCAGGGTCTCCAGGGGCAATGGGCATCCACCAGTGACGACTCAGTCCAGCCCTGACTCCTCATGCCCCTGTGTCCAGGTGGCACCCAAGTACAATACCGAGGCCTTGAGCCTGGTATTCCCTGATTGTCTTCTTCACTCCAGATTGGGAAGAAGAGCCCTGAGCACTGAGCAACTTCGTTTTATGAACAAGATGCCACAACAGAGTACAGGTGTCATTTAGGGATAAACACATTCAGAGAAAGCCTCTGGGTCACACATGATGTGGTGAAAACTAACACAAAACGGAACATTCAGAATGCTAAGAATTGCATTATTAAAAACAAAACAAAGATATTTAAAATATTAACAGAGAAAAATAATTAAAAATATACTATATCATCTTCCCAAATACCCTTTTATTTCTGTTAGGATTATTATGAATGATAATGTTATGATAGCACTAGTAAAGATAAAAATGAAATAACATAATATGAATCAAAATTCTACATTATTAGAAATACATCTTCTGAACACATTACTGATGCTTAAGAAGCATGTATTGAAACAGTTTCCTCACTGCATCCTTCACCTCTTGGTTCCTCATGCTGTAGATGAGAGGGTTCAGTGCTGGAGGCACCACCGAGTACAGAAGTGCGACCCCCAGGTCCAAGGATGGAGAGGAAATGGAGGGGGGCTTCAGGTAGGCAAATATGGCAGTACTGACAAACAGGGAGACGATGGTTAGGTGAGGGAGGCACGTGGAAAAGGCTTTGTGCTGGCCCTGCTCAGAGGGCATCCTCAGCACTGCCCTGAAGATCTGCACATAGGACAGCACAATGAAAACAAAACATCCAAAAAACAAAGAAACAGTAAACACAAGTGCCCCAACTTCCCTGAGGTAGTCATCTGAGCAGGAGAGCTTGAGGATGTGGGGGATCTCACAGAAGAACTGGTCCATAACAATGCCTTGGCAGAAGGGCAGGGAAAATGTGTTGGCCGTGTGCAGGGCAGCATTGAGAAAGCCACTGCCCCAGGCAGCTGCTGCCATCTGGACACAAGCTCTGCTGCCCAGGAGGCTCCCGTAGTGCAGGGGCTTGCAGATGGCAACGTAGCGGTCATAGGCCATGGTAGTTAGAATTGAATACTCTGAACCAAAGAAGAAGACAAAAAAGAGAACTTGAGCAGCACAGCCTTGATAGGAGATGGCCCTGTTCTCCCAGAGGGCATTGACCATGGCTTTGGGCAGAGTGGTGGAGATGCAGCCCAGGTCAAGGAGGGCGAGGTTGAGGAGGAAGAAGTACATTGGGGTGTGGAGGCGGTGGTCGCAGGCTACGGCGCTGAGGATGAGGCCGTTGCCCAGGAGGGCAGCCAGGTAGATGCCCAGGAAGAGCGCAAAGTGCAGGAGCTGCAGCTCGCGCGTGTCTGCGAATGCCAGCAGGAGGAACTCACTCACTGAGCTGATGTTGGGCATTTCCTTGTTCTGGGCATGGGGTCCTGCCCAAGGAACAGAAAGGCAGTGATTATTAACATTAGAATTATCTAAGGAAAAGGATTTCCATTTCTCATTTAAGCCTCACAAAATGCTTGCTCACTTCCATGAAGATATTTGGCAGATTCCTTTCTTGCATTTGGATTGATGCTGGCTTAGGCTGTGCTTTGGAGCAGAGGACTCTGCTATAGGCAATGCAGGAGTCAGTCCTGTCCTACACCAATAGGTAAATAACATAGGAAGACTTGTATCTTTTCTTCTAGCTTAGCCATTACTCCTGTGGAGAATATCTAAGGCAGAAATCCTGTACATTTCTTTCTTATTGCACGTGAAATACTTTGGATCCTGTGGATCCTCTCCATGGATTCAGTTGATCTGTGCTGCAGGAAAACTGCACTCAGAAGTTCACCTGAGAATAACCTGGACACTGCTGAGAGCAGAGCAATCCAGAGCAACTCCCCTTCCCCCAAGCACACCGAGGGCTCACCCCATGGGCATGTGAAACCCCCATCCCCAGCCAGCCTGGGAACAAGACCAGCAGCAGCACGGCCAGCTGGAGAAGCCAGGAGGAATGCCAGCGTGCTGCTGCCAGGGGAGGCAAGGCCAGGGAGGGACAGATGGACACTCAGCAGACCCTCCTGTGCTGCAGCTCTGCCTGCAGACGAGGCAGCTCCTGCTGGGGACACCAGGGCAGAGGCTGTGCTGGTGGGAGAGGAGAGCAGGGGGTGTCCCAGGGAAGGTGCCTGCCCTGCAGGGGATGGCAGGGAGGTGCCTGAGCCCTCCCTAACACAACATTTCTGGCAGCAGCTCCCTCTTACTGCCTGCCCATGTCCCTGCTACCTACCCATATTCTTGCCAGAAGCCAGATTAGCATCAGCTCAGTAAAAACCTGAGGAGACCACAAACATGACATTGGTCCAATCTTTAAACTGAGGTGGCTGAAGGCAATTTATGAAGTTCATTTCTGACATATGGATCTCTCAGTGCAATGCTCCCGGAGTCTCAGTCTCCTACACAATGCTGACAACAAATTACCATGAAACCTACCTGCACTCCACTGCCATAAGCTCAAAACACAGATTATAGAAAAAATCTTACCCTTCAGGTAACCCCAGTTTTAGCCTTCCTCTCTAAATGTCCAACCATAGATGCCATTCTCTAAAGCATTTTCTGCTCATTTCTGGAGAAACAGAGAGACCCATCCCGACAGGTGCTGTCAGCCATTGGATGTGCCAGCTGTAGAAGACCCCTCTGGCAACCCCACCTGCAGTGCCCTGCTGCCAGAGCCTCACGGTGTCAAGAGCCTGCAGATGTGTCCTGCCACACGCTGCCCTCTGTTGTTGCGCTCCTCAGTGCCTCCAAGCCCTCTCTCCTTCTCTCCTGTCTGTGTGCCAGCTGCGGTCAGAGCCCCCAGCCCTGCTGCGCTGTGCAGAGGAGCTGCTCCTGGCCACAGCTGTCTCTCTGCACCACGGCCCTCTTGCCACGAGCTCTCTCTGTCCCACGAGCCTGGCCCAGCTCAGCAGCACAGCACCAGACCAAGGCACTGCAATCACCCCTCTGGGGGCTTTGCTGATGAGCCCACGAACCTCAGGCACTCAGAGACAATTGAAGACAGCTCTCCAGAAGTCCAAGTCAGAGGCAAGTTTCCTGCAGTGTCCCCCTGAGGGCGAGCACTCACACAGCCTCCTTTGGGGCTCGTTAGAGCAGAACACTGGAGGCAGTGAGGACAAGGAGACAAAGGCAGTGTGCAGATGACGCTGATGCGTGGACAAACTGGATGTGTGTCACCAAGCACAAGGGCCAGGCCTTGACCCCTGTCCTCTGGGAAAGGAGATCCTTGCCCTTCACACCTTGCTCAGGCCTCTTTGTTGGGCAGTAGGAGATGGGGATGTGCATGGCCAAGTGCAGGAGAATGGTACAACCCCTGCCTGGTTCTTGGGTGCTTGCATAGGGATAATGAGGACCTTGGGCTCATTATCAAGTTTTCTCTTCAGATTCGTCAGTGGCAGTGAGTTTCAGTCAGGCCTCAGAGTAGGGACTTTCAGCCTTGGTAAAACCCTTGATCCTCTCCACACCAGGCTGTCCTAGGGAATCCCAGACCTGTACCTCTTAAGTGGCTATTGTAGGCAATTGTCCGGCGGTGTCACACTGAGTCTGAGCTGAGTCTGATAACTCAGATCTTGGTGGCCATGCTCCTCGTAAGGCAGCTCTCTAGGAAGCTGGCCTGGTTCTTGCTGAGCAGGCACCACTGCTGTATGGCATCCCTCGTGGTGCTCAGGCCCTCCTCCTCTTGGGCACTGCTCACTCAGCAGGGTCCCAGTTTTCCCCATGTGTGGGGTTCCTCTTTGGTGCAGGACTGGGTTCTTCTTCTTGTAAATGCCAAGAGGATTCTCTAGGCAAAATCTTGCATTTTCTCAAGGTTCGCCCACACTGATGCTCCATTCTCTCAGGTGAAGGCATCCCAACACATCATAATCATAGTGGCCTGTCAGCCATGGAGACACAAGTCACCTCAGCAGCAGCTTCCAAGCCAGGGGCCTGCTGCTGGCCTTGCAGCTTCTTGGCTAGACACAGCCAAGCCTTGTGCCTCCTGCTGCCCACTCATGGACTCAAGCAGAAGGGACAGGACAACCCATGTTGGGGCCTCCTTTCTGCCTGGGTCCTCCTGGGTGTGTAGGCAGAGGGGATTCCCCAGTCAGCATGCCAAGCAGGTGCCTTCTGCTGGCCTAGCAGGGCCACTGCCAGATGTCAGCCCAAAAGTGCAGCTCCCAGGGAGAAGTCAAGGCTGACCTGCCACCTCCAGACACAAGTGACCTCATAGTCCCTTTCTGTGAGACGTTCCTGCTGCTGCCCCATCACGTGCAGAGACAGAAGTGACCTCACAGTCCCTGCCACTGTCACGTTCTTCCTGCGATGGCAGGCAATCCTGAGGTAGGGCTCAGAGCATTCCCACCTACCTCCTTGTGGCCCACAAGCTGATCAGACCCATGGCCCCTCACACTCATCTTTGAATGCCAAGCGACTGCACAGCAGCCTCACAGTTCTTCTCCTGCAACAAGGGGCCAAGCACCTGAAGTTAAGGTTGTGGAGAGGGGCTGAAGGTGATGAGGTTAATGCACAGGAACAGGGGCTTTGGCTGTTAGGTGTTCATGTATGGCATTAGGGTACAAGGCTCACCTTTCCGAGTTAGAGTTTAGGCAAAATTTTAGTTGAAGACTTTTGTGTGCTGTCTGGGGTGTCAAGCCTGTGGTTAAATTATTGGCAAGCTTTGCGATTTAGGATTTTGTTCTGGTCTGCCTAGAAGTCCAGGGTTAAAGAGAGACTTTTAATGCTAGTGTTAAGGTCAGGGATCAGGGTGAGCAATAGAGGAAAGTTAAGGGAAAGAGGCTATGGGCTGAGTTTTGACTTCAAGGGAATCTTTGAGTTCAGACATTGGAGTAGTGGATTCCTGTCAGGGTGTGGAGTATCATTCAGATTTGTGACTTAAGGTTACTGACTGAAAGTGGGGAAGGGTCTCATATGACTGTTTTAGGTCACGGTTACAGCAGCATCAGCATAACCTGAACCAACTTACCTCTACAAAATCCTTAATTTCTGCTGGCCAAGCCCTTATTCCCTCCCCCAAATCTCACATCTCCCCGTCCAGCCTTCTCCTGACCTCCCCATATCAGACATCTCATTGGGAGCAGCTTTCTGATGGATTTCATGATCTCAGAGTATCCATCACACCTCTATTGGCTGCTCTATTTCTGAGAAAAGCACCACTTAAGACACGATGGAAAAGGACACAAAAGTCCATCAGAGCACCCTGCACAATGTGCCCAGCAGCTCTGCAGTGCCACAAAAGTGCGGTTCCTGCCTACAAGTTTTCTTTCCAGAATGGCTCCTATGGCTCCAGGGTAACTTTTCCCAGGCACTCACTTCGCCAGGCCACACCACTCTTGCCCACAGGCCCCACGTGTCTCTCGAAGCCTCCCCTCTGCCCCTGCAGTAGTGGCACCTCAGTGCAGCAGGTTGGTGCATCTCCAGGCTCAGGGGTGTTTCCTGAGGGCCTGCCCCATGTGGGGAGTGGTGGGGAGGAAGAGAGCAAGGTCATCTCCTGGGGCATGGCTGAGCACAGCCCAGACATCCCACACCGTGGACAGGCCCCTGCTCCCAGGCTGAGGCACACATGCAAGGTGGACACTTCTCCATCATTCCGGATTCATGCAGGGCCCTTCAGCCCTGTCCCAGTCCCAGGAGTGACCTCATCCTCCTACTCCATCCAGACAGCTGCTAAAGCCCTGAGTGTCCTTGTTTCTCACAGCCTTCTCACAAGTCTTTCTCCTGGCCCTCCCCACTGCCCAGAACTGCCTCTCAGGTGCCACTCAGTGACCCTTCAGAAGAGCCTTTGGGCTTCCTCAATTGTCCTGGTGCTTATTAGCACCTTCCTGGATCCTTCCAGAGTGCAGAGGGAGTCTTCTTGTCCATCAGGTGTCCTGTACTGGCTGTTGGTGGGATGGAGTTACTCTCTGCAAAGCAGCCCCTTGTGGTACTGTGTTTTGGTTGTGTGACCAGTGATGGTCACCCACAGTTGTGGTTGCTGTTTTTGAGCAGTTCTTGCACAGCATCAGGGCCTTCTGTGGCTCACAATTTGTGAGTTTTACTTGGTTTTGCTATTCTGTCCCCAGTTCCTCTAGAAGAAGAGAAAGCAGGTGGCTGATAGGTGTTTATCTGCTGGATACATGGAGCAAGGAGGTGTCCGTGGTGCCAGGAGATGGAGGTCCGTGAAGCTGCAGGAGCCCTGCTCTCTTGCCTGGCAGATCCCCAGCACACAGTGCCTGTGCCCCGCAGGGCCAGCCCCGCTCCCCAGGCCAGCACAAGAGGCCTGGCCCAGCCACAGAGCAGCCTGCCCCGAGCAGGGGCCTGCACAAAGAGCTTTCCCTTTGCCCTTTCCCCATCAGTGCAGGCCCAGCAATGCTGCCCTGCTCTTCCCCAGGGCCATCCCTGCTCCCAGCGAGCCTTATCCAGGTCAAGGTTTTTGTGCTGGCCTGGCCAGCCCTTGCTTCTTCCATCCCCGTGCTCCCCACAGGGCCCCAAGCTGGCGGTGCTGCTGTGAGAGCCAGGGGCTGTGCTGCCCTGGGTCTCCCCCCTGCCCATGCTGCTCAGGGTGGGCAGCAGACCCAACTCCATGAGGATCTCTGCTGATGAGCCCCTTTCCACCTGCCCTGATGCCTCAGCAGCACAGGGCAGTGCTGGGCAGGACCATGGGGTGTGTCTGAGGGCACAAAGGGCAGGCGAGTGCTGCACCAGACCTGGCCTAGGAGCCTATAAGGAGGTTCCCCACTGTTGCTTTGCAGTCTTATGGGCCTTCACCTGCTGGCTCTCCACCACGTCTTCTGGCATTGCAGAGCCCTCCTTTAACCCATCGAATCCTCAGATTCCCCTTTTCCTTTACCAGACCCGTCTTTGGATACTCATACATTTTATGAGGTTCTAAGCACTACCCACTGAGTACCCTGTCCATGCAGATCTCCTGACATCTCCAGGATGACATTGGCCGTCTCACTGACTGCAGTGGGCAGTGTTGTCTATTTGGGCATGTGCTGCCACAAAGGGAGTTCTTGGCCCAGCCCTTGGTTCCTCAGGGACCACCCTGGGACTTTCAGCCTCTGTCCCTCACTCCATGACAAACCCCAGGAAACAGAAGTGCAGGGAGCAACCTGTTGGCTCCATTTCTGATAGCACATTTGGAAGACGTGTCCAGGGTCCTAGGTTTGCCCTGAGAAAGACCCTCCTGTTACTGTGGTGCAAGCAGGTAGGCCAGCTGTGACCCAGGGCTGCACAGTGCCTGCTGCTGCCTGCAGACACAGACACTGCAAAGACAACAGGACTGTCATCAATGCATATGAGACCTTGAGACTAAGACAGATACAAGAGCACAAGAAAGCAATGAGGAACCAAAAACAAAGAAGCAGTGAAAAGGCCATGTCCTGCTGCTGGCCATGGCCATGGCTCCAGGGAAGCAGCAGCCCTGACCCAAAGGCAGCAGAGAGGCAGAGCCCAGCGGGCAGTGAGGGGCAGCCCCGAGGGCCACTGGGGCTGCTCCTGCATGTGGCAGCTGGGCTCTTGGTCCTGAGCCCCCCCTGCATGCTGGGGCTGCTCCTCCCCCAGCACCAGAGGAGATGGGAAGAGACAGCAGCTCAGACCAATGAATTTCTGATGGCTTTCTTATTAGGTTTATCTACACAGGAAGCCAACTTCTACAGGAAAATAATTGACTTGTAGGGGGCTAGGAATAATATTTAATCAAAAGTGCAATAATGAGAGAAAATGATAATACACACATTTATTAATAGAAGACATCATATTATTTTCTTTCTGAGAATAGCTGGGATTTCTAATATTCGGCATAGTATTATAGGTGAATTTGCTGAAGATGTGTGTATTCAAGTAGAGTCCTGATGGAATCCCTTAGTTCCCGGTTCCTCAAGCTGTAGATGAGGGAGTTCGCTACTGGAGGAACCACAGTGTACAGAAGTGTGACCACCAGGTCCAGGGATGGGGAGGAAATGGAGGGGGGCTTCAGGTAGGCAAAGATGGAAGTGCTGATCATCAGGGAGGTGACAATCAGGTGAGGGAGGCACGTGGAAAAGGCTTTGTGCTGGCCCTGCTCAGAGGGCATCCTCAGCACTGCCCTGAAGATCTGCACATAGGACAGCACAATGAAAACAAAACAACCAAATGCTAACGAAATGCTAAATAGAATTGCCCAAACTTCTCTGAGATAGGAATCTGAGCAGGAGAGCTTGAGGATGTAGGGGATTTCACAGAAGAACTGGTCCACAGCATTGCCTTGGCAGAGGGGCAGGGAAAATGTAGTGGCCGTGTGCAGGACAGCTGTGAGAAAGCCACTGCCCCAGGCAGCTGCTGCCATCTGGGCACAAGCTCTGCTGCCCACGAGGCTCCCGTAGTGCAGGGGCTTGCAGATGGCAACGTAGCCGTCATAGGCCATGACAGTGAGAAGGGAAAACTCTGCATCAAAAAAAAAGACTAAAAAAAGTACTTGGGCAGCACACCCTTGATAGGAAATGGCCCTGGTGTCCCACAGAGAATTGGCCATGGCTTTGAGTAGAGTGGTGGAGATGGATCCCAGGTCGAGGAGGGCGAGGTTGAGGAGGAAGAAGTACATGGGGGTGTGGAGGCGGTGGTCGCAGGCTACGGCACTGAGGATGAGGCTGTTGCCCAGGAGGGCAGCCAGGTAGATGCCCAGGAGGAGCGCAAAGTGCAGGAGCTGCAGCTCGCGCGTGTCTGCGAATGTCAGCAGGAGGAACTCGCTCACAGAGGTGATGTTGGGCATTCTCTGACTTTGTACTTGCTTCTCTGTTGAAGAGGAGAAGGCAGAGCAATGTTAGAACAGGCTTCTCTGAGGAAAATAGGAAATAAAACAGAAGGGTGGATAACTCAAAGTCAGAAAAATGTCAGACCAATGAGCTTTGCAGTATTGTTGCAAACAACTGAGCTGATTGAGGAGCAAAGCTGCAACTATTTTCCTCACTTTATTTTATCCTAGTTGCCCGTATAACACATAGGAGAGGTATTGAATAGTGGAACGCCCTTACACTACTTCCACACTCCAGGTGATATCCTGTGGGTGCCAAGAGGTAAAGGACTTGTCCTCTGGGGAAGACTGAGCAGAGCAGCTCTTCCCATCAGTCCTGCTCTCTGCTGCCCTGGGCTACCCCTCTATGAGCTACAGGACCATCCCTCTCAGGTGCTGCCCTGAGAAGAAACAGGAGACAGCTGAGAGCAGAAAAGCCCCACTCCAAGTGCAGCTGAACAGAATCTTCACCTTTTCTCCAGGGGACTGATCAGGATCTCAGCTCTTCCCTCCTAGACAGGGCTGCAGAGGCCTCATTTCTGCTGCCCACAGACAGACATCTAGTAGCATGGACATGATGTTAGTATGGAGGTGTCTTTTCCTTGTGGTACCTCGATAACACAAGGATGCCACGAGAGAGCTGCATCCTGCGGAAGAGCAGCCTGCAGCCCAGGAGGTTACCCCACAGACAGAGCTGGATAACTGAAAGCTGGAGTGTCCCATATCCCAGCTGCACCCCCTGCAGGGTCTGGAGGAGGCTTGGCCACTCCTCTCTTATCTGACCAGGGGTAGCTAGGTTATGACACTCCAAGGGGCTTCGGCCAGACTTCCTCACCTCGCAGGGCAACCCAGCAGGACTCTCAAAGCCTACTGCATTGCCCACTGCCCTCCCAGAAACAAGACCCAGTAGGGGACCCTTTCAGGACCTGCAGCTGCATGGCCCTGCAGCCAGACCCTTACCTTGCCAAGGGCTGTGCAGGTTTCTCCTTCATGCAGCTCTCAGCATCCTCCCCCTGCCAACTGCCTCCAAGCCCTCTCTCCTTCTCTGCTCTCCCCATGTCAGCTGCAGTCAGAGCCCCCAGCCCTGCTGCGTTGTGCAGAGGAGCTGCTCCTGGGCACAGCTGTCTCTGTGCTTCACGGGACTATCTCAAATGTGTTTTCTTTGTCCCAGGAGCCCGGCCCAGCTCAGCAGCACAGCACCAGCCCAAGGCATTGGAATTACCCCTCTGGGGCTCTTCTGATGAGCCCATGAACCTCAGGCACTCAGAGACAATTGAAGACATCTCTCCAGAAGTCCAAGTCAGAGGCAAGTTTCCTGCAGTGTCCCCCTGAGGGCCAGCACTCACACAGCCTCCCTTGGAGCTCGTTAGAGCAGAACCCTGGAGACAGTGAGGACAAGGAGACAAAGGCAATGTGAAGGTGACAGTGATGTGTAGGAAAATTGGATTTGTGTCAGCAAGCACAAAGGCCAGGTCTTGTTGCATGGCACACATGAAGGGAGATCCTTTCCCTTGACAGGTTGCTCAGGGCTCTTTGTGGGGCAGTAGGAAATGGGGATGTGCATTGCCAAGTGCAGGAGAATGGTACGACCCCTGCCTGCTTCATGGGAGGGGATGAGGAGGCAATGAGGCCCTGGTGCTTTCACAGTCAGCTGTCTCCTCATAGGCCTCAGTGACAGAGACAACAGCCATAGCCATGGACACAAAGACCTCAATCCTGTTGGGACTTTGAGTCTTGCCATTCTCATTGCTTCTCGCCACATGAGGATGTCCCAGTGACTCCCAGACCTGCACCTCTTTACTGGCTAGTTGTTGGCACTTGTTCGTGCGGTGTCTCAGGGGATCTGAGCTGAGTCTGGGAACTCAGATCTTCTTGGTGGCCATGCTCCTCGTAAGGCAGCTGTGTAGGAAGCTGGCCTGGTTCCTCGTGAGCAGGCAACACTGCTTGTATGGCATCCCTCGTTGTATCCAGGGCCTCCTCCTGGGCACTACTCACTCAGCAGTGTCCCAGGCTGCCCTGATGCGTGGGGTTTCTCTCCCTCTGGTACAGGACTGGGCTCTTCTCCATGTGAATGTCAAGAGTTTTCTGAAGTCAAAATCCGTCAATTTCTCAAGGTTCACCCGCAGTGATGTTCGCTTCTATCAGCTGTTAATGTCAGCAGGCAGACAGTTCAACCTTCGTGTAATTGTGCTATATCTGACCAGACAGCAGCAGCAGCAAGAGTTGCAGGGAAATTTGGATTTTTCAGGAGTAACCAGCTAAATGGAATTGCAGCACAGTCACTCAAGGGCAGGGGATGGAAGGCTGTCAGGTTCCACATTTGCTGTGCTTTCTTCTCATGCATGCTGTCAGTTTCTCTGGAATCGTGTCCTGAATGTTATGGGGCTCTGCAGGTGAAAATTAGAAGGGCCAAAGCCCAGCTGGATCTCAATCCATCTATTACTGTCAAAGACAAAAAAAAAAAATAATAATAATAATAAAAAAAAACTATTTTAAATGAAGGAGGATTGGGGAGAATCATAATCCTTTATTGGATTTTGGGGGGAAAACCTGGTGAAAAGGGATGAGGTAAAGGCTGAGACACTTAATGCATTCTTTCCCTCTGTTACTAGCAGCAAGACCAGTTGTTCCCCTAGATATTTCTTCCTCCTCATGGCCAGTGCCATCCTTCCAACGCACACTTTGTGGCAGTTTTATTCTGCTGCTCTTTCCTACTACCAAAGGAAGCTCTATCAGGGTGGAAACCCCTCCTGAAGTAGGAATCCCAAAACCAGCACGCTTCTTGCAGCCTCTCAGCCAACCAGACACAAGTTACCTCAGCAGCAGCTTCCAAGCCAGGGGCCTGCTGCTGGCCTTGCAGCTTCTTGGCTACACACAGCCAAGCCTTGTGCCTGCTGCTGTGCAGTCATGGACTCAAGCAGAAGGGACAGGACAACCCATGTTGGGGCCTTCTTTCTGCCTGGGTCCTCCTGGGTGTGTAGGCAGAGGGGATCCCCCAGTCAGCATGCCAAGCAGGTGCCTTCTGCTGGCCTAGCAGGGCCACTGCCAGATGTCAGCCCAAAAGTGCAGCTCCCAGGGAGAAGTCAAGGGTGACCTGCCACCTCCAGACACAAGTGACCTCACAGTCCCTTTGCATGACACGTTCCTGCTGCTGCCCTATCAAGGGCAGAGACAGAAGTGACCTCACAGTCACTGCCACAGTCACATTGCTCCTGCTGGGGCAGGAGATCCTGAGGCAGAGCTGAATTTTCTCTGGCCCCCTTGGTATCTCTTTTTACTTTCTGGGTTAGAGATTAAGCAAAGTTTTAGTGGGATTGTTTGGTGTTCTGCTTGTGCTGTCACGTCTGTGGTTGAGGTATGGACAAGCTCTGTGGTTTACGGGTGTTTTACATCTGCCAAGGTGTTTAGGGTTAAATAGAGCATTTTAATGTTAGTGTTAAGTGAAGGGATTATGGTTATCAAGAGAGAAAATTGATTCCTTTCAGAGTGTTGTAGTAGCATTTAGGTTTAGGGATTAAAATCACTGTTTCCAGTAAGGTAAGGGACATACATTACTGTTTTAAATCAGTGTTACTGTAGCATCAGCATTGCATGAATGCTCTTACCTCTATGAAATCATTAATTTCTGCTGGCCATGCTCCTCTTACCACCCCAAAATCTCACGTGTCTTGTTCAGGCTGCTCCTGACCTCCCCATATCTTATTAGGATCAGCTTTCTGATGATATTTACCATCTCAGTGTATCTGTCTCACCTCTGTTGGCTCCTCCATTCCTGAGAAGGAAGTGGCATTGTAGTCAGGAGGGAAAAGGGCACGAAGATCTTTAGACGCATCCTGCACAATGTGCCCATCAGCTCTGCACCTCCACAAAATCATGCTTCCTACCTACAAGTTTTGTTTCCCAAGTGGCTTCTGTGGATCCAGGGTTACTTCTCCCAGGCCCTCTCACATGTTTCAGTTTTGGATGTACAGGGATGGGATAAGGAAAGCCAAGGCATGAATGGAACTGATCTTCTCAAGGGATGCAAGTAATAAAAAGAAGAGGTCCTATAGGTACTTTGCTCAGAAAAGGAAGGCCAAGGAGAGTGTACCCCCTTCTGATGGATGAGAAGGGTGAACTGGTAATGACAGACATGGAGAAGCCTGAGGGACTCAACAACATCTTTGCCTCAGTCTTCCCTGCCAGTCAGGCTTCCCAAGTCTTTCACTTCCCTGAACCTATAGATGGAGGCTGGGGGGCAAAGTCTCTCCTGCTCTAAGTATAGAGGAGGTCTGAGTCCACCTGAAGAAACTGAGCACATGCAAGTCTATGGGGCTTGGTGACATGCATCCCAGGGTCCTGAGGGAACTGGCTGATGTAGTCGTCTAGCCTCTTTCCATCATATTTGAAGAGTCCTGGCAGTCAGGTGAAGTCCCTGCTGACTGGAAAAAGGAAACATCACTCCCATTTTTAAAAAGGGTAGAAATGAGAACCCATGGAACTACCGAATGGTGAGCCTCACCTCTGTGCCTCAAAAGATCATGGAAACGATCCTCCTGGAATCGATGTCAAGGCCCCTGCAAGACAAAGAGGTGATCTCAGCCAGCCAGCGTGGCTTCACCAAAGAGTAAATCATGCCTGACCAATGTGCTGGCTTTCCACAATAGAGTGACCACATCAGACAACAACAGAAGACAAACCAATGTCATCTACTTGGACTTTTGTAAGACCATTGACACTGTCCCACATGACATCCTGATCTCCAAATTAGAGAGATATGCATTTCTTAGGTGCACCATTCAGTGGATAAGGAGTTAGCTTGAAGGTCACACCCAGAGAGTGGTGCTCAATGGCTCTATGTCCAAGTGGAGGCTGGTGATGAGTCTTGTACCTCAGGGGTCTGTCCTGGGACTTGTACTGTTTAATATGACGTAGACAGTGAGATCGACATTGATATTTCTACGCTTGTAGCCCAGAAGGCCAACAGCATCCTGGGCTCCATAAGCAGAGGAGTGGCCAGCAGGTGGAGGCAGGTGATTGTCCTCCTCTGCTCTGCCTTGTGAATCCCCACTTGGAGTCCTGCATCCAGGTCTGGGGCCCCCAGCACAAGATGGATGTGCATCCGTTAGAATGGGTCCAGAGGAGGGCCACAAAGATGATCAAGGGGCTGGAGCACGTCTCCTGTGAAGAAAGACTGAGAGAGCTGAGGCTGTTCAGCCTGGAGAAAAGAAGGCTCCGGGGTGACCTCTTCGTGGCCTTTCAGTACTTAAAGGGAGCTTATAAAAAGATGGAGAGTGACTCTTTGTTCAATTAGATAATGATAGGTCAAGGGTGAATGTTTTTAAGCTAAAAGAGGGGAGATTTAGATTAGAGGTTAGGAGGAAACTCTTCATTCAGAGGGAGGTGAGGCACTGGAACAGGTTGCCCAGAGAAGCTGTGAATGCCCCATCCCTGGAGCTGATCAAGGGTAGGTTAGATGATGCCATGGGAAACCTGATCTCATAGGGGGCATCCCTGCTAATGGCTGGGGGTTGGAACTAGATGACCTTTAAGGTCCCTTCCAACAGGAGCCATTCTCTGATTCTATGGTCTCACAAACTATACCTCAAGCATGACTCCCATGCCATCAGCCTTCCTGTGGTCTCTCACCTGACCGGAACAGAAGGTGCCTCACCATCATCTTCAATGCCATGTGCATGCTTCTGGCCTTTATGGTTCCTATCTGTTCCATTTCCTGCTGCTGGTCCATCAGATCCAGAGACAGAAGTGACCTCCCAGCCTCCCTCACAGCCATGTGCCTCCTGCAGGCCCAGCACATCCTGAGGCACACCTGACCTCATCCCAGCATTCCCAGCCAGCTCTTCCTTGTAGCCTCTGATCTGATCACATACCTGTCACCTCACATGCCTCTTCCAATGCCATGGGACTGCTGCAGGACCTCGCAGTCCCTGCCCTGCCCCAAGGGGACAAGCAGCTGAAGTTAGGGATAGGAGTGGGGTAGAGGATGAGATGTGCTGTGTGCATGGTGGAGGGCTTTGAGGGTTAGATGATCAGGTTAATGTTTAGGGATTAGAGGGCACCCTCCAGGGTCAAGGGAATGGCAAAGCATCGAGGGAGGGATTGGTGTTTTGCTCAAGGATCCTGCTCAAGGTTTAGGATAAGGGCAAGCTTTGAGGACTTCAGTTTAGGTCTGGTTTGGGGGCTAAGGCTGAGGCTGGCATTTTATTCCTTGATTAGACTTTATCATCCTTCTGCTTGCCCTCCTATTAGCAGATGAGTTTGACATCTGTCATTTCCAAGTTCTGAGGAATGTCTTTGATCCATCTGTCCTTTCCAAGGTCTTTGAGATAGGTCTTATGATGACATCTGCAGATCCACTTGAACTTCTCTCACCCTTCCCATACCACCTCTAGGCAACCTGAGGACTGACTGGGAGGATGGTGGTTTAGGAAAGGGCTTCATGAAGATCTCCGAGGAGGGCTGTATTTGGGCTTCTCACAGACAGTGATGGCAGTATCTTAGAAAACAGTGACACTCGTGAGGACAGAAGAGTAGGTGGATAAGGCCTTGGCCTGCCAATACAGGACACACACACACATGAAAACTGCATGAGAGGGAAGAGGAAGATTGGATCCAAAATGTAGATTATGAAAGCAAAGACTGTGAGTATCACCGTGGCACTGCAGGACAGCTCCAGCAATGGGGAAAAACCACAGAAGGTGTCCACGACACTGGGGTCATAGAACAATGTCTGGGAGGAGAAGAAATAATTCCTGTACATGAGAGAAATTCCCCTGGTTCAGGTAAAGCTGCCTTCTGGAACCAGACCTTCCACTACTCGAGCCTTGCAGAGAACAGGGATGACATACAGCCCAGGGCTGACTGTAGATCATGGTCCCCAGAAGGAAGCATGGCATCTGCAGGTGTTTGGTGGCAGGCACCAGAACAGTGTAGAGGGTGTTCCACATCCCAGTCACCGTGCTGGTCATGCGAGAGAGGAAGAAGAGATTTGTGTATGGGTTAGAGGATCTTCCATTTGGATTGCTGGGAAAACTCAACAAATGGTGTCTTAGTGTCCAGTTCCCTTCATGGAAAACCTTTTAGAGCATTCAGGTCCCCCCTCTCTTGTAAGGACACATTCAGAGGGGTGAAATGATCCCTGGCAGTTGTGGCTAAGGTATCCTGCCATGCAGTGGGAACACAATAGAAGTTAAGGGAGGGAATCATTTTACTCACGATGGAAAATCAAACTTAAATAGCATAAATCACACTTCTAAAATCAGTCTCTCCCAAGTTCAGCAAGGAGCAGTCAGCGAAGACTTCAGTCTACTTCAGGCACCACACCCCAGCAGAGACCCTGCTGCCTTCGGGAGCTGTCAGCCCTGAGGCCTTGGGGACACCTCGAGGGAGCCCAAGGGCACAGAGCAAGCAATGCCATGGTCGGGTGCTGTGCTGCTGAGCTGGGCCGGGCTCCTGGGCACAAGGGCAGCTCCTGGCAAGTGCTGCAGAGAGAGAGCTGTGCCCAGGAGCAGCTCCTCTGCACAGCGCAGCAGGGCTGGGGGCTCTGACCGCAGCTGGCACACAGACAGGAGAGAAGGAGAGAGGGCTTGGAGGCACTGAGGAGCGCAACAACAGAGGGCAGCGTGTGGCAGGACACATCTGCAGGCTCCTGACACCGTGAGGCTCTGGCAGCAGGGCACTGCAGGTGGGGTTGCCAGAGGGGTCTTGTACAGCTGGCACATCCGATGGCTGATAGCATCTGGCAGGGTGGGTCTGTCTGGTTCTCCAGGTAGGAGTAGAAGATGCTTTTTAAAATTTTAAATGGCATTTAAATGGCAATTTTAATTTAATTTAAATGGCAATTTTAAATGGCATTTAAAATTGGATTTTTCAAGAAAAAGACCAGGGCAGGGACTACCTGAAAAGCAAGACGTTTTTTTCAGTCAGTGTATTCATATTCCTGCAGTGGAGTGTACGAAGGTTTCATGGTAATGAATTTTCAGGGTTGTACAGGAGACTGAGAATCCTGGAGCATTTTACGGAGAAATTAATATATCAATAATGAAATTTGAAAACTACCTTCCCAAACCTCATCTCACAGACTGCACCAACATCATATTGTGGTCCTCTCAGGTTTTATCCTAGCTGATCTTGGGGAGCTGCAAAAGCCCTGGTACCCCCTGTCTTTGGGAGGTGTCTGCAGGCCAAGGCAGAGCAGAGATTGTTTGCAAAGAGAAGGAGCTGCCTCCTCTGCAGGCAGAGCTGCAGCACAGGAGGGTCTGCTGAGTGTCCGTCTGTCCCTCCCTGGCCTTGCCTCCCCTGGCAGCAGCACGCTGGCATTCCTCCTGGCTTCTCCAGCTGGCCGTGCTGCTGCTGGTCTTGTTCCCAGGCTGGCTGGGGATGGGGGTTTCACATGCCCATGGGGTGAGTCCTCGGTGTGCTTGGGGGAAGGGGAGTACGGGGACAGGGTGAAGGGTCTGGAGATGGGCACTTTGAGCCTGGATGCCTCTGCTCTCGGCCGTGTTGAGATTCTTCACAGGTCAACCTCTGAGTAGAACTTTCCTGCAGCTCTCACAGGATAGCTGAGACCAGCACTGATGGACAGATTGTCTGTCCTCACTAAAGGACACTCTGCGCTATAGGGACAGTCCCTTTTACTCTTGGGATGCACAAAGTTTCCCATCAAGTGCGGGAGAAATGCTCAAGAATTCTGTTTTAGAAAATCTCAACGAATGTGGTAGGTTAGCAACAACAAAAAATCTGACCCTATACAATCAAAATTAAAGAAATCTGTATATATATATATGCTCTGATGTTGGGTAACCCGGGAGCAACACTGGGGCAAGGTTCTTTGATATCAGCAGTGAAGTGAGTCTGAGATTACACCATGTTCCACCTTTCCTCTGGCTATTGGGCAAAACTGACTCTTCCATTGCCCACGGAGGAGTCCTCTGCTCCCAGGAATACCCTTCCCTTAGGCAGCATTAGGAAGAACTTATGAAAGGGACCTGCCAAATGTCTTCCTGGAAGTGGGCAATTTTCTGGAGATTCTAAATGAAAAATGTGGTGAGTTTTTTCCCTGATAAGTCTGTAGTACATTACTACTGTTCTTTCTCTTCTATGTGCAGGACCACATCCCAAAAATGCAGATGTCCAACAGAAGCACCATCACCGAGTTCCTCCTGCTGGCACTCGCAGACACGGATGAGCTGCAACTCCTGCACTTCGCGCTCTTCCTGGGCATCTACCATCAGTGAGGACTCTGCTTGAATACACACATCTTCAACATATTAACCTATAATAATATGGCTATAATTAGAAATTCCAGCTTTTTCAGGGAGTGGTGGCATCATGCAGGGGAGGTCTCCCAGCAGGGCTTGGTGCTGATGAGCCAGGGCTGCGCGAAGGGAGCCCAGAGCTGCAGGGGCAGGGGAGAGGAGGCCGCTCTGGGCCCTTGCTGGCCTGGGCAGAGCAGGAAGGGGGCCCAGGGCATTCGTCCCCTCCCCGCAGCCTGTCAGCACGTCTGCTTAGGGCCAGGGTGGCTGCTGCAGTGGCAGGGAGCTCAGCATGGCCCTTGCAGCCCCCTGCCTTGGGCCTGCCTCTGCCCTTGGGCTCAGCCCCAGCCTTGTCTCTGCTGGCAGGAGCGCTCTTGGCATGCGCTTCCTGGCCTCCCCTCGCCTGTGCACAGCTTCTGCCCACTCCGGCTGCTGCCACAAACGTGTCCTCACCAGCAGCACCACCCCTTGGGCTGCTTCTCCTGGCCTCCCCCACCCCACTGCCTTGACTCCTTGTCTCTGCTGGGCCCCACCTTCCACACCTAAATGTGTCCCTTGGTTGTCAGCTCCCTTTCCCCTGCTTTGTGGGAATACTAAGCCAGGGCGGACAGGTTACCATTAGGTGTGGTGGTTCTTGTGTAATTCACATTGGTGATAGCAAAAATGCCAGTTCCTTCAGCAGTGATGCACATCCTTCTTCGTGTTAGGCCAAACTCTACATCCTTCTCTCTGCTTTTCCTCATGGATGAACTGGATTAGGTCTCCTTAATTATTCTGAGGCACAATGCAATGCTTTTTGTCTTCTGCTGCTCCAGCACAATATGTGTGACTTTCCCTTACTCTGCACATTGACCTGATGGATCATTTCACATGTTTTGCTTTCAAACCTTAGTTGGAGGGCCATTTGCAAAGTGGGGCAAGCTGATGTGTTCTGCCTCAGCCATTTGAAGCATGCTATACTTGAGTTTTTCAGCCTGAGTTTGCTAAAGGTGACCCAGGAAGGTCATCAACAGATGTTCAAGTGTCTAGTTTAAGTAAGGGAGAGCATCTCAGATGTCCAGTGGCCATTTCAAATCTAGGTCAATCCCAGGACCCCACTGAAGAAGAGGTTTGTCTTTGAAGGGGTGTTCCTGTGCTGGACTGGGCTGCAGTTACAGGGACAAAGACCACTGCTGGCAGTGGAGGTGTACTGGCAACTCCACCTGGCTCCACCTGATTTTCCCAAAGGGTTCCTGCCTCCTGCAGGTCTTTTCTGACATCTGCCAGTCCAAGGAAGTGCCTGAAACACAATGGGGTCACTGGAGGTTTTCCCTGGTTGCATACGGTCAGAGAGCTGAATGTCTGGACCCAGCTTCCTGTCTGGACCTATGCACTTCCCATCATTCTCCTGGTTTGCCCTCCCCTTTCTCTTTAATCATTCAGACCACTCTCACCAATCCAGTTGCTGCTTTGAGTTTCAGTGAGTTCAAGCTCACCCATCTCTCAGCAGTCTGTCCAATGGTTTCCTTAGTAAGACCCTCATCGATTATCATTGAATTAGTATGGTATGGATTAATATTAACACAATTATCTGAAATTTCCTATTACTCACTGAAAAATACATCATGTACAGTCATCCTTTTGGGAAGGTAAACATCACTGGAGGCAACAAAATTAGGAACTTGAGCTTTGTTTTTTTGAAAATTGCAGCATGATTTCCTGTTGTTTGTTTTGAAATAGGAAAAACCCTGGTCTTCCCACCTAAGCAGGGCTTCAAAGGAGAAACCCTAGACCAATACCTATAGCAAAATGATGCTCTAAACTGAAACACAACAAAATTCAGCCTTTCAAATGAAGAAAGATTTTTATTAGATGCTCTTTGAAATCTTCCCCATTAACTACAACATGAAAGCTCTCCAATTAGCTGATCAAATCTTGAATACTTGAAGAAAACGGTTGGAGAGATATGGCTCCTTAGGAATTACTGTGTTTTAATGAGTTCCATGGTGTATTTTGGTGCTGAGTCAAAGAAACTTGGGTACTGAGAGGAGAATGATGCAACTGTGCAAATAAGCAAACTCAAAAGGAAAAGCTGAAGTGACTTGGAGTATTAATGGGCCCCACTGAGAGCTGTTACTAACAAAGCCTCCCCAGGGCCTTGTTAGGGCAGATAATTGGAGACCATGGTTACAGACAGGCAAAGCACCGTGCAGAGAAAAGTCTTGGTTGGTTTTAGTGAAGCAGAAGAGCCAAGGCCTGACCCCTGGAACTGTGAGAGGAGATCCTGCACCCCCCTGTCTGGCTCAGGACTTTTCCTGGAGGTCTGAGGAATGTGGTGGGCAGTGTGACGCCACAAGAGGAAAACTGGTATGACCCCTCCCTGCCTCTGCACAGGGTTGCAGGAAGCAAAGCGGCTGCACTGCAATGACTATATCTTGTTTTCTCAAAAGCTGTAGCCAAAGCTCAGGACTGTTGGGGCCTTCCCTTTTTACCAGCAACCTCTGTCTTTTCCTCTGCACGCTTTCCTATGCTGTCCCACACTTTGTCCTGTTTCCTGGAAGTCTGCAGACACCCATCTCTGTTCACCACCTTGCTCTCATCCCAGCATTTCCATCATTTCACCAATGTCTCATCAATCCTCACCAGCTGTTCCTTGAAAAATGAAGCTAAAGTCACATCATAGATACTCACCAGAACCTTCCAAGCCATGGGTCTGCTGCTGGCCTTGCAGCTTCTTGGCTAGACACAGCCAAGCCTTGTGCCTCCTGCTGCCCAGTCATGGACTCAAGCAGAAGGGACAGGACAACCCATGTTGGGGCCTTCTTTCTGCCTGGGTTCTCCTGGCTCTGGAGGCAGAGGGGATCCCCCAGTCAGCATGCCAAGCAGGTGCCTTCTGCTGGCCCAGCAGGGCCACTGCCAGATGTCAGCCCAAAAGTGCAGCTCCCAGGGAGGAGTCAAGGCTGACCTGCCACCTCCAGACACAAGTGACCTCACAGTCCCTTTCTATGACACGTTCCTGCTGCTGCCCTATCAAGTGCAGAGACAGAAGTGCCCTTTTGTCGGGGCTGCTGCGTGCCCTGGGGCTGCAGAGCTCTCCTCTGTGTACTCACACCAGACTGAGCACTTGAGCTCTGGTCAGGCCACATGGGACATAACATGGTGCTCAGCAGTATATATTGGGGTCATCTTTCCAAGACAAGGTATCAGTTTCTCAGAGACTGGCAGCACAGTGGTCTGCTTATGGGAATAGCGAAGTTACTACATATTCCTCATGTTTGGGGTAGGAATTTCTTTTTCTTTTATTTTCCATTTCCTTTCCCTTCGTTATGTGTCTATCTCTCTGTGAGTTTATATGTTCGTTCCCCTCTCTCTCTAGATGAATTTCCTCCTCTCCCTTCAGAGGAGGAAGAAGCAGACAGCTTATGCATGTGTAGTTTCTGGTGGAGGTGAGCAAGGAGGAGGCTCTTTGTGGTGCAAGGAGATGGAGGTCCGTGAAGCTGCAGGAGCCCTGCTCTCTTGCCTGGCAGATCCCCAGCACACAGTGCCTGTGCCCCGCAGGGCCAGCCCCGCTCCCCAGGCCAGCACAAGAGGCCTGGCCCAGCCACAGAGCAGCCTGCCCTGAGCAGGGGCCTGCACAGAGTTTTCCTTTTGCCCTTTACCCATCAGTGCAGGCCCAGCAATGCTGCCCTGCTCTTCCCCAGGGCCATCCCTGCTCCCAGACAGCCTTGTCCAGGGCAGTGTGTCTGTGCTAGCCTGGCTGGCCATTGCTGCTTTTTTCCCTGTGCTCCCTCAGGGCCCCAAGCTGGCGGTGCTGCTGTGAGAGCCAGGGGCTGTGGTGCCCTGGGACCCCCGCGGGTCTCCCCTTTGCCTGTGCTGCTCAGGCTGGGCAGCAGACCTACGTCCCTGGGGATCTCTGCTGCTGAGCCTCTTTCCATCTGCCCTGATGGCTCAGCAGCACAGGGCAGTGCTGGGCAGGGCCATGGGGTGTCTCTAAGGGCACAAAGGACAGGTGAGTGCTGCACCAGACCTCACCCACAGCACTTCAAAATGCATATAATCAATTACTCTGCAGTCTTATGGGCCTTCACCTGCTGGCTCTTCACCACCTCTGCTGGCATTGCACAGCCCTCCTTTAGCCCATCGAATCCTCAGATTCCCGTTTTCCTTTACCAGACCCTTCTTTGCATGGTCACACATTTTATGAGGTTCTAATCACTACCCACTGAGCACCCTGTCCCTGCAGATCCCCTGACATCTCCTGGAAGCTCCAGATTCCTCTACAGGCTGCAATCTGCCATCTGCCCCACTGCAGGGGGTGCAGTCCCATGCAGATAAATTTAAGATCAGTTGTCATCTCCTTAGGCAAGTTCTGTCATAATGGAAGCTCTTAGTGCTGCCCTTGGTTCCTCAGGGACCACCCTGGGACTTTCAGCCTCTGTCCTTCACTCCATGACAAACCCCCAGAATAGAGAAGAGCAGGGAGCAACCCCTTGGCTCTATTCCTGATAGCACATTTGGAAGAGGTGTCCAGGCTTCTGGGTTTGCCATGAGCAGCCCCATTTGTTACTGTGGTGCTAGTAGGAAGGCCAGCTGTGACCCAGGCCTGCACAGTGCCTGCTGCTGCTTGCAACCACAGTGATGCCACTGCAGAGAGAACAGGACTGTCACCATGGTGCATGAGATCTAAGGGCTTATCCAAACATAAGAGCACAAGAGAACAGTGAGGAAGCCAAAAGAGAGCAGCAGTGACAAGGCCACGTTCTGCTGCTGGCCATGGCCATGGCTCCAGGGAAGCAGCAGCCCCGACCCGAAGGCAGCAGACAGGCAGAGCCCAGTGGGCAGTGAGGGGCAGCCCCAAGGGCCACCAGGGCTGCTCCTGCATGTGTCAGCTGGGCTCTTGGTCCTGAGCCCCTCCTGCATGCTGGGGCTGCTCCCCCAGCTCCAGAGGAGATGGGAAGAGGTGGCAGCTCAGAACAATGAATTTCTGATGACTTTATTATCAGGTTTATCTACACAGGAAGCCATCTTCTACAGAAAAATAATTGACTTGTAGGGGGCTAGGAATAATATTTAATCAAATGTGAAATAATGAGAGCAAATAATAAAACCGACATTTAATAATAGAAGACATCATATTATTTTCTTTCTGAGAATAGCTGGGATTTCTAATATTAGGCATAGTATTATAGGTGAATTTGCTGACGATGTGTGTATTCAAGTAGAGTCCTGATGGAATCCCTTAGTTCCTGGTTCCTCAAGCTGTAGATGAGGGGGTTCGCTACTGGAGGAACCACGGTGTACAGAACTGTGACCACCAGGTCCAGGGATGGGGAGGAAATTGAGGGGGGCTTCAGGTAGGCAAAGATAGAAGTGCTGACCATCAGGGAGATGACGGCCAGGTGAGGGAGGCACATGGAAAAGGCTTTGTGCCGGCCCTGCTCAAAGGGCATCCTCAGCACAGCCCTGAAGATCTGCACATAGGACACCACAATGAAAACAAAACAACCAAATGTTAACAAAATGCTAAACAGAATTGCCCAAACTTCTCTGAGATAGGAATCTGAACAGGAGAGTTTGAGGATGTGGGGCATTTCACAGAAGAACTGGTCCACAACATTGCCTTGGCAGAAGGGCAGGGAAAATGTGTTGGCCGTGTGCAGGACAGCATTGAGAAAGCCACTGCCCCAGGCAGCTGCTGCCATCTGGGCACAAGCTCTGCTGCCCAGGAGGCTCCCGTAGTGCAGGGGCTTGCAGATGGCAACGTAGCGATCGTAGGCCATAACGGTGAGAAGGGAAAACTGCATCAAAAAAAAAAGACTAAAAAAAGTACTTGGGCAGCACACCCTTGATAGGAGATGGTCCTGGTGTCCCAGAGGGCATTGGCCATGGCTTTGGGCAGAGTGGTGGAGATGCAGCCCAAGTCGAGGAGGGCGAGGTTGAGGAGGAAGAAGTACATGGGGGTGTGGAGGCGGTGGTCGCAGGCTACGGCGCTGAGGATGAGTCCTGCATCCAGGACTCGTGTCCCCAGCACGAGAAGCATGTGCATCTGGTAGAACAGGTCCAGAGGAGGGCCACAAAAATGATCAAGGGGCTAGAGCATGTCTCCTATGAAGAAAGGCTGAGCGAGCTGGGGTTGTTCAGCCTGGAGAAAAGAAGGCTCTGGGGTGACCTCTTTGCAGCATTTCAGTACTTAAAAGGTGCTTATAAAAAAAATGGAGAGTGACTCTTTGCTCAACCAGATAACGGCAGCACAAGGGAGAATGGTTCTAAGCTAAATGAGGGGAGATTTAGATTAGAAGTTAGGAGGAAACTCTTCACTCAGAGGGAGGTGAGGCACTGGAAGAGGTTGCTGAGAGACCTTAGAGGTGCCCCATCCCTGGAGCTGATCAAGAGCAGGTTAGATGAGGCCCTGGACAACCTGATCTCATGGGGGCATCGCAGCTAATGGCCGGGGGTTTGAATTAGGTGACCTTTAAGGTCCCTTCCAACAGGAGCCATTCTCTCATTCTATGGTCTCCGAAACTGTACCTCAAGCATGACTCCCATGCCATCAGCCTTCCTGTTGTCTATCACCTGACCAGAACAGAAGGTGACTCACCATCATCTTCAATGCCATGTGCATTTTTCTGGCCTTTACAGTCCCTTTCTGTGCCACATTCCTGCTGCTGGTCCATCAGCTCCACAGACAGAAGTGACCTCCCAGCCTCCCTAACAGCCATATGCCTCCTGCAGGTCCAGCAGATCCTGAGGCACACCTGACCTCATCCCAGCATTCCCAGCCAGCTCCTCCTTGTGGCCTGTGATCTGATCACATACCTGTCACCTCACATGCCTCTTCCAATGCCATGGGACTGCTGCAGGACCTCACAGTCCCTGCCCTGCCCCAAGGGGACAAGCAGCTGCAGTTAGGTGTAGGAGTGGGGTAGAGGATGAGATGTGCTGTGTGCATGGTGGAGGGCTTTGAGGGTTAGATGGTCAGGTTAATGTTTAGGGATTAGAGGTCACCCTCCAGGATCAAGGGAATGGCAAAGCATCGAGGGAGGGATTGGTGTTCTGCTTAAGGATCCTGCTCAAGGTTTAGGATAAGGGCAAGCTTTGAGGACTTCAGTTTAGGTCTGGTTTGGGGGTTAAGGCTAAGGTTGGCATTTTATTCCTTGATTAGGCTTTATCATCCTTCTGCTTGCCCTCCTATTAGCAGATGAGTTTGACATCTGTCATTTCCATGTTCTGAGGAATGTCTTTGATCCATCTGTCCTTTCCAAGGTCTTTGAGATAGGTCTTATGATGACATCTGCAGATCCACTTGAACCTCTGTCACCCTTCCCACACCACCTCTAAGCAATCTGAAGAGTGACCAGGAGGACGATGTTTGCTTGGGAAAGAGTTTCGTTAAGATCTCTGAGGAGGGCTGTATTTGGCCTTCTCAGAGACCGTGATGGCAGTATCACAGAAAACAGTGACACTCGTGAGGACAGAAGAGCAGGTAGATAAGGCCTTGGCCTGCCAATACAGGACACACACACACCTGAAAACTACATGAGAAGGAAGAGGAAGATTGGATCCAAAATGTAGATTATGAAATCAAAGACCGTGAGTATCACCTTGGCACTGCAGGACAGCTCCAGCAATGAGGCAAAACCACAGAAGGTGTCTATGACACTGGGGCCACAGAACTGTGTCTGGGTAGAGAAGAAGAAATAATTACTGCACATGAGAGAAATTCCCCTGGTTCAGGTACAGCTGCCTTCTGGAGCCAGACCTTCCAGTACTCGAGCCTTGCAGAGAACAGGGATGGCATACAGCCCAGGGCTGACCGTAGAGCATGGTCCCCAGAAGGAAACACGGCATCTGCAGGTGTTTGGTGACAGGCACCAGCTGAGTGATGAGGGTGTTCCACATCCCAGTCACCGTGCTGGTCATGTGAGAGAGGAAGAAGAGATTTGTGTATGAGTAGAAGATCTTCCATGTGTGTTACTGGGAAAACTCAACAAATGCTGTCTTAGTGTCCAATTCCCTTCTTGGGAAAACTTTTAGAGCATTCAGTTTCCCCCTCTCTTGTTAGGACACATTCAGAGGGGTGAAATGATCCCTGGCAGTCATGGCTGAGGTGTCCTGCAATACACTGGGAACACAATAGGAGTTAAGGGAGGGAAACATATGTTCTCACGTTCGACAATCAAACTTTAATAGCATAAATCACACTTCTAAAATTAGTCTCAACCAAATACAACAAGGAGCAGCCAGCGAAGACTTCAGGCTGCTTCAGACACCACACCCCAGCAGAGACCCTGCTGCCTTGGGGAGCTGTCAGCCCTGAGGCCCTGGGGACACCTCCAGGAAGACCAATGGCACAGAGCAAGCGATGCCATGGTCGGGTGCTGTGCTGCTGAGCTGGGCTGGGCTCTTGGGCCCAAGCAGAGCTTCTGGTAAGCGAGCAGCACTACAGAGAGACAGCTGTGGCCAGGAGCAGCTCCTCTGCACAGCGCAGCGGGGCTGGGGGCTCTGACCGCAGCTGGCACACAGACAGGAGAGAAGGAGAGAGGGCTTAGAGGCACTGAGGAGCACAACAACAGAGGTCAGCGTGTGGCAGGACACATCTGCAGGCTCCTGACACCGTGAGGCTCTGGCAGCAGGGCCTTCTGGCAGACGGGTCTTCTACAGCTGGCACATCCGATGGCTGATAGCATCTGGCAGGGTGGGTCTCTCTGTTTCTCCAGTGAGGAGTAGAAAATGCATTAGAGATTGGCATTTAAAATTGGATTTTTCAAGAGAAAGACCTGGGCAGGGACTACCTGAAAGGCAAGACTTTTTCTGTAGCCTCTGCTTGCAGATACCTGTGATAGAGCGGAGGCCGGTTTCATGGTAATAGGTGGTCAGGTTTGTACTGCAAACTGTGACTCCAAGAGAATTGCAGTGAGAGATCAATATTGAATCAATGAACTTCATAAAGTCTCTTCCCACACCTCAGCCCAGAAACTACACCAACATCATCATTGTGGTCCTCTCAGGTTTTATCCTAGCTGATCTTTAGGAGCTGTGAACCCTCCAATGCCCAGTGCTCTGTCTTTGGGAGGTCTCAGCCAATTTGAGATGAGTACAGATTGCCTGCAATGAGCATGAACTGACTCATCTGCAGGCAGAGCTGCAGCACAGGAGGGTCTGCTGGGTGTCCGTCTGTCCCTCCCTGGCCTTGCCTCCCCTGGCAGCAGCACGCTGGCATTCCTCCTGGCTCCTCCACCTGGCCGTGCTGCTGCTGGTCTTGTTCCCAGGCTGGCTGGGGATGGGGGTTTCACATGCCCATGGCATGAGCCCTCGGTGTGCTTGGGGAAAATGGAGTACAGGGACAAGGTGAGGGGTCTGGAGATGGGCACTTTGAGCCTGGATTCTTCTGCTTTCAGCAGTGTTCAGGTTCTTTTCAGATGAACAAATGAGTACAACTTTCCTGCAGCTCTCACAGGGCAGCTGAGACCAGCACTGATGGAGAGGCTGGCTGTCATCTCTGAGGGGCACTACACTAAAGGCACAGTGTCTTTGCCTCTGAGGATCCACAGGGTTTTACTTGGAGTGCAGCAGAATGCCCAGGATTTATGCCTTAGAAACAGTTCTCCGGTGTGGTGGGGCAGCTAGAACCAAAACCACAAAACAAATAATTACATATCTAAACCTCCAAACGTCTGCTCTGCAGTAGGGTGAACTAGGAGCAAAACTGGGGAAATCTCTTTGATATCAGCAGTAACCTTAATCTGAGACTACCCCATGTTCCTACCATGTTCCTACCATGTTGCTACCATGCTACTCCCTCTGGCTGAAGTGCCGGACTGATCCTTCCATTGCCCACAGAGGATCCTCTGCTCCCAGAGACACTCTCAGGCAGAATCAGTGAAAGAGAGCTTCAAAATATCTGCCTGGAAATGGGCAATATTTTGGTGATTTTAAATGAGAAAATGGAAAGGTTTTTACTCCGATATGTCTGTGGCACATTATCACTGCCTTTGTCTTCCTTGTACAGGACCTCATGACCAGAAATAACAGATGTCCAATGTCAGCTCCATCACGGAGTTCCTCCTGCTGGCATTCGCAGACACGCGCCAGCTGCAGCTCCTGCACTTCGCGCTCTTCCTGGGCATCTACCTGGCTGCCCTCCTGGGCAACGGCCTCATCCTCAGCGCCGTAGCCTGCCACCACCACCTCCACACCCCCATGTACTTCTTCCTCCTCAACCTCGCCCTCCTCGACGTGGGCTGCATTTCCACCACTCTGCCCAAAGCCATGGCCAATGCCCTCTGGGACACCAGGACCATCTCCTATCAAGGATGTGCTGCTCAAGTTCTCTTTTTTGTCTTCTTCTTTGCTTCAGAGTATTCAATTCTAACTATCATGGCCTATGACCGCTACGTTGCCATCTGCAAACCCCTGCACTACGGGAGCATCGTGGGCAGCAGAGCTTGTGCCCAGATGGCAGCAGCTGCCTGGGGCAGTGGCTTTCTCTATTCAGCCCTGCACACAGCCAACACATTTTCTCTCCACCTCTGCCATGGCAATGCTGTGGACCAGTTCTTCTGTGAGATTCCCCACATCCTCAAGCTCTCCTGCTCAGATGCCTACCTCAGGGAAGTTGGGGCAATTGTGTTTAGTTTTTCTTTAGCATTTGGTTGTTTTGTTTTCATTGTGGTGTCCTATGTGCAGATCTTCAGGGCAGTGCTGAGGATGCCCTCTGAGCAGGGCCGGCACAAAGCCTTTTCCACATGCCTCCCTCACCTGGCCGTGGTCTCCCTCTTTGTCAGCACTGTCATGTTTGCCTACCTGAAGCCCCCCTCCATCTCCTCCCCATCCTTGGACATGGTGATGGCAGTTCTGTACTCGGTGCTGCCTCCAGCACTGAACCCTCTCATCTACAGCATGAAGAACCAGGAGCTGAAAGCCACACTGAAGAAACTGATTCTATTTACTTAGCAATAAATTGGCTATCTCACTTTTCTGGTTTTACTCACGTTAATCTCAGGCAGTTTGTGAGCTTCAGGTATAGCATTCTTTAAAATTCTTTTTCCAGTTAGATGTTTGCTTTCATTCCTCTTTTCCAGATGACCAGTCCTGTGTGTGACCCAGAGGCTTTCTCTGAATGTGTTTATCCCTAAATGACACCTGGCCTCTGTTCTGGTATCTTGTTAATAAAATGAAGTTGCTCATGCTTAGTGCTCTTCTTCCCAATCTGGAGTGCAGAAGACAATCAGGGAAAGCCAGGCTTAAGGCATCGGTCTTGTACTTGGGTTTCACCTGGACACAGCGACATGGGGGCACCAGGTTTTGGGTGAGGGAGCGAGGGCTGGACTGAGTTGTCACTGGTGGATGCCCAGTGCCCCTGGAGAACCTGACACTTCAAGAAGCAGCTTCTTGGGATTGAAACGTGAGAGGACCGGTCGCATCAAGGAGGTATTTGGAGCCACCAGGATATCCTAAGGCTTCTCCTGGGATATTGAGTGCCTTGTGTTGGGTGGGCAGTGAGTGGATCTTCACAGTAAAGCTAAGCCAAAGGATGGATTTGCTAAAGGGAGCTCTGCAATGCCAGGGCACAAAGCTGGGTAACAGCACAAAAGTCTCAGAGGCCTTCAGTGAACAAGTGGAAAAGACCAAAAGACTGGGTGAGCAAGCAAGGTCAGGGAGGTGGGGAGAGGTGGGCAGGGGCTGAGCTGGGCTGGGCAGTGCCCGGCAGAGGGCAACAGCAGCGTCAGGGAGCAGTGGCAGCATGCAGGGGAGGGCTCCCAGCAGGGCTTGGTGCTGATGAGCCAGGGCTGCGCGAAGGGAGCCCAGAGCTGCAGGGGCAGGGGAGAGGAGGCCGCTCTGGGCCCTTGCTGACCTGGGCAGAGGAGGAAGGGGACCCAGGGCATTCGTCCCCTCCCCGCAGCCTGTCAGCACGTCTACTGAAGGCCAGGGTGGCTGCTGCAGGAGCAGGGAGCTCAGCATGGCCCTTGCAGCCCCCTGCCCTGGGCCTGCCTCTGCCCTTGGCCTTGGCCCCGGCCTTGGCTCTGCTGGCAGGAGCGCTCTTGCCATGCGCTTCCTGGCCTCCCCTCGCCTGTGCACAGCTGCTGCCCACTCAGGCTGCTGGCACAAACATGTCCTCACCAGCAGCACCACCCCTTGGGCTGCTTCTGCTGGCCTCCTCAAACCCACTGCCTTGACTCCTTGTCTCCACTGGGCCCCAAATCCTGCACCGAAATGCATCCCTTGGCTGTCAGTGCCCTCTCCCCTGCCGTGGTGGGACGTGTTTCCATTGGGCCGTCTACCAAACAATGTAATAAATACTATGAGCAAGACTAGAAGGGTCTTTTTTCTAGCCAGGGGAAGGTGGGGAGGAAAGGGACAATTTGGTTTACTGAACTGTGTATATTTAATGGCCTGGCACAACAGACCCATAAATGTGTCAGGCTCCTCTGGACCACAGAGTACCCTAATACCATCAAGCTAGAAAGAGGTAGAACCCACCTGTATTTATGGAGTGACAGGGGCATCCCAAGAGATAACTGTACTGGAGTCTACCTTGCTTGGCCTTCCACAGAATCCTTCTGTTGGGGGTTTGCTGAGGGGTGAAGAACAGCAGGTGCCAATGGCTACCATGGTGGTGCACCTGAGGCAGCGTCATGCTAACCGAGACTCCCTGATTGCCATCCATGAGCTGGGTCATCGACTGGAGAGCCAAGGTGTAGATGTAGAGCTTGGCAGCGTGGTTTAGTGATGGACTTGTCAGCGCTAAGGTAAAGTTGCCTGACCTGGGTGACACATCCCAGAGTAGTGTCAGGCACAATGCAATTCTTTTTGCCTTCTGCATCTATAGCACAGGAAGAAGGACTTTGCCCTACTCTATTGACTGGGCAGGTCTTTTCACTCTACTCAATGTAGGTTTCTGTGTGGGGAAAGGGACACTTTCCCAAAAGCGGCCAAGCTCATGGGTAGAGCTACAGCCACTTGAAGATATATTTTCTTTAATTTTCTTCCTGAGTTTTCCACAGAAGACCCAATAGAGACTATGGATGTCCAGGTGTCTACTGAGATTCCAGCTGAATTTCTCAGGATCCTATGGTCATTTCAAATTTATTTTATTTTATTTTATTTTTATTTTATTTTATTTTATTTTATTTTATTTTATTTTATTTTATTTTATTTTATTTTATTTTATTTTATTTTATTTTATTTTATTTTATTTTATTTTATTCTTTAATTCTTTCCCAAGGAACCCCTGAATTGTCTTAGAAAGGGTTTCATGTTCTGGGCTGGGCTGCACTAAGAGGGACAAAGACCGCTGTTGGCAGTGGAGGTGTCAGACCTCCAGACTCTGCTTTTCTTCCCGATGGAGTCCTCCAAAGAAATCACCCTGGATGAATAGCAATAGGAGAATGATGCTCCAAACTGAAATGCAACAAAATTCAGCCTTTGAAATAAGAAAATATTTTTATTCTGTGCTTTGTGAAATCTTTTCCCTTAACAACGCCATAAAAGCTCTGCAATTAGCTACACAAGGCGTGAAGGCTTGAAGAATACTATCGAAGAGATGTTAGGAGTTTCTGCATTTTAATGATTTCCATGGTGTATTTTGGTGCTGAGTCTATGAAGCTCAGGTACTGAGAGGGGAATGATGCAACTGCTAGAGAAAGTAAAGTCAGAAGGACAAGTTGAAGTGACTTGGAGTATTAATGGGCCCCACTGAGGGCTGTTACTAACAAAGCCTTCCCAGGGCCTTGTTAGGGCAGATAATTGGAGGCCATGGTTACAGACAGGCAAAGCACTGTGCTGAGAAAAGTCTTGGTTGGTTTTGGTGATGCAGATGGGCCAATGGTTGGCCCCAGGCACTGCAACAGGAGATCATGCACCCCACGTCTGCCTCAAGGCTCTTTCTGGGGTCTGTGGGATGTGGTGGGCAGTGTGATGCCATGAGAACAACACTGGTGTTACACCTCCGAGGTGCTGCACAGGGTTGAAAGGAATCGATGAGACCTCATCACAATGAATAAAATATATTTCCTCATAAACTCTAGCCAAGAGGACAGAAATTTCAGGGCTGTTGGGCCTGCCATTTCTACCAGCACCCTCTGCCTTCCCCTCTGCAGGCTTTCCTATCATGTGCCACAGTCTGACCTATTTCCTTGAAGTCTGCAGACACCAATCTCAGTTCACCATCTTGCTTTCATGCCTTGCTTTCACTGATGTCTCGTGAGCCCTCATCTTGAAAGACAAAGTGACGGTCTAATCAGAGCGTGACCTCTGGCACCACAGCAATATACTTTCAGGGACATTTCTTCCTCCTTGTGGCCAATGCTTAACTTCCAAGGTGCATTCTGTGGAAGTTTTTTCTTCTGCTCTTTCCTACTGCCAAAGAAAGCTCCATCACGGTAGAAAGCACTCCTGAAGTAGGCATCTCAACCCAGCAGGCTCCTTGCGGCCTCTCAGCAAACCACACACAAGTCACCTCAGCAGCAGCTTCCAAGCCAGGGGCCTGCTGCTGGCCTTGCAGCTTCTTGGCTAGACACAGCCAAGCCTTGTGCCTGCTGCTGTGCAGCCATGGACTCAAGCAGAAGGGACAGGACAACCCATCTGGGGGCCTTCTTTCTGCCTGGGTCCTCCTGGGTCTGGAGGCAGAGGGGATCCCCCAGTCAGCATGCCAAGCAGGTGCCTTCTGCTGGCCTAGCAGGGCCACTGCCAGATGTCAGCCCAAAAGTGCAGCTTCCAGGGAGAAGGCAAGGCTGACCTGCCACCTCCAGAAAGAAGTGACCTCCCAGTCCCTTTCTGAGACACGTTCCTGCTGCTGCCCTATCAAGTGCAGAGACAGAAGTGACCTCACAGTCCCAGCCACAGTCACATTCCTGCTGCTGGGGCAGGAGTCTGGTGGTTTTACTGTGTTAGGAAGCTAAACACCACAATCGCTCTCTCACTCCCCCTCCTTAGATGAAAAAGGGACGAAGTAAAGTAAAGAACAACTAATAATTATTAAATAATAATAATTAAAGAAAAATTACTATGAACTAAACTATTTAACTAAAGAGAAAAAAAGGGTACGGGGAAAAAGGAGGCTGAAAGTGAAACATAAATAAACAAACAAAACAAATAAAGGCTATGTGGAAGTGCAGAGGAAAGAAATTCCTCTCTACTTCCCACAAATGTGCCATGCTTGACCATGTCCTTGAAGCAGGGCCTCAACACACATAGTCGGTGTTCAGAAGGCGGACCGACATTTTCCCAACGAGAGCCCACACCTCCCCTCTTTTTCCTGTTTCCACCTTTTATTACTGAGTGTGACATCATACGGTATGGAATATCCCTTTGGTTGATTTAGGTCAGCTGTGAGGTTGCTTTTCTCACTTTTTTTTTCCCACCTGCTAGGAGGGTTAAAGAGAGTCCTGATGCTGTGTGAGCACTGCTCAGCAGCAGACACAACGCTGGTGTGATCCCACTGCTGTTCTAGCTCCACACGCAGAGCACAGCACTGTATGGGCTGCTGCAGGGAAAGTTAACATCCCAGCCAGACCCAGTACAGTAACTTTGTTTGGACGTTGTTTCCATACATAAAGGCTCTCCTCAGAGCTTTTAACCAAGATTTTTGGTTATTCCAGCTGGCATCCTTACAAGTGGTGTCCCTGAGGGGTTGGTACTGGGACCTATCTTGTTTAAGGTCTTTATTGATGACCTAGATGAGGGGATTGACTGTACCCTCACTAAGTTTGCAATGACACCCAGTTGGGAGGTAGTGTTGGTCTGCCTGAGGATCTGTAGGTGGCCCTTCGGAGGGATCTGAATAGGCTGGATTGCTGGGTTGAGGTGAATGGGATGAGGTTCAACAAGGCCAAGTGCAGGGTCCTGCACTTTGGCCACAATAACTCCATGCAATGCTATAGGCTTGGGGCAGAGTGGCTAGAAGACTGTGAAGAGGAAAAGGACCTGGGAGTGTTGATGGATGCTCAGCTGAACACGATCCAGCCGTGTGCCCAGGTGGCTAGAAGGCCAAGGGCATCCTGACCTGTGTTAGAAATAGTGCAGCCAGCAGGAGCAGGGAGGTGATCATCCCCCTGTACTTGGCTCTGGTGAGGCCACACCTCGAGCACTGTGTTCAGGTTTGGGCCCTTCATTACAAGAAGGACATCGAGGTCCTGGAACATATCCAGAGAAGGGCAAACAAGCTGTTGAGGGTTCCAGAACACAGGACTTACGAGGAGCAGCTGAGAGAACTGAGATTATTTACTTTGGTGAAGAGGAGGCTCAGGGGAGACCTCATTGCACTCTACAACCTTGTACAGCTAATTGTAGAGCTTGCAAGATGTAGTTAAGAAAGAAGATTTCAAAAAGCACCTAGGGAAAATATCTTTTGTTTTTAAAGGCTGAATTTTGCTGCATTTCAGTTTTGAGCATCATTCTCCTATTGCTATTGATCCAGGGGGACTTCTTTGGAGACCTTTATCAGGAGGAAAAGCAGAGTCTGGAGGTCTGACACCTCCACTGCCAGCAGTGGTCTTTGTCCCTGTAACTGCAGCCCAGCCCAGCACGTGAAACACTTTCTAACACAAGTCATGGGTTCCTTGAGAAAAAATAAATAAATAAATAAATAAATAAATAAAAATAGAAATAAAATAAATTAAAATAAAATAAATTTGAAATAAAATAAATTCAAAACGAGCATTAGAAGCTGAGAAATTCAGCCTGAATCTTACTAGAAAACTGGACATCCATGGTCTCTCTTGGGTTTTCTGTGGAAAACTCAGAATGAAAACTAAAGAAAATATTTCTTCAAGTGGCTGTAGTTGTACATATGAGCTTGGGGAAATGGTCCCCTTCCAGCCACGGAAAACTAAACTAAGTAATGTGAAAAGAGCTGCCCAGTCAATAGAATAGCTATTGACTGGGCAACTCTTTTCATAAGGCAGATATCCCAAAACCCCACTGGTGGTGCCCTCTTGGAACTTTGCAGTACCCTCTCCCGAAGCAGTCTATGCCGAGGATGCACAGGAGGATGTCTCTGGGCCAGTCCCATTGGGGTGCTTGTGCCATTCCTACCCAATTAGACTCAGTTCAACCTCCAGTACAGTTAACTGCTGGGATCCCCCTGTCACTTGAGAAATATAGGTGGGTTCTACCTCTTTCTAGCTTGATGGCATTAGGGCACCCAGTGTACCGGTGTCCAGTAGAGCCTGATACATTGGTGGGACTGATGTGCCAGGCCATCTAATATACCCAGTCCAGTAAACCCGACTGTCCTTTTCCTCCCTGCTTCCACCTGGCTGGAAGCAAGACCCCTCAAGTCCTGCTCACAGTATTCATTATGGTGTCTGGTAGACAGCCCACTGGAAAGCATGTCCCACTATGGCAGAGGAGAGGGCACTGACAGCTGAGGGACATATTTGGGTGGGGAAGACGGGGCCCAGCTGTGGTGGTTTTGCCGTGCTGGGCAGCTAAACCCCACAACCGCTCTCTCACTCCCCCTCCTTTAGATAAGGAGGGGGAGAAGTAAAGCAAAGGACAACTCACGGGTTGAGATAAGGATAATTTAATTAAAGGGAAATAATTATAATAATTAAATAAAGACTACCATGAACTAAACAATTTAACTAAGGGGAAATAAAAGGGAAAGGGGAAAAAGGGAGGAAAACAAACAAACAAAATAAATGAAAGCTATATGGAAGTGCAGAGGAAAGAAATTACTCTCTGCTTCCCACAAATGAGCGATGATTGACCACGTCCTTGAAGCAAGGCCTCAACGCACGCAGCCGGTGTTCGAGAGGAGGACCAACATCTTCTCAACGAGAGCCCACCCCTCCCCTCTTCTTCCTGTTTCCACCTTTTATTGCTGAGTGTGACACCACATGGTATGGAATATCCCTTTGGTTGGTTTAGGTCAGCTGCCCTAGTGATGTTTCTCTTCTCACTTTTTGCCCACCCCCTAGGAGGGTTAGAGAAAGGCCCAATGCTGTGCCAGTGCTGCTCAGCAGTAGACACAACACTGGTGTGATAACACTGCTGTTCCAGCTACAAGTACAGAGTACGGCACTGAATGGGCTGCTGCCGGGAAAGTTAACATTCCAGCCAGACCCAGTACATGCTGGCAGCAGATGTGTCAGACCTCTAGACTCTACTTTTCCTCCCGATGAAGGTTTCCAAAGAAGACACCATAGAAAAATAGCAGAAGAAGAAAGATGCTCCAAACTGAAATGTAGCAAAATTCAGGATTTATAAACAGAAAATATTTTCATTAGTTGCTTTTTGAAATCTCCTTCCTTAAGTACATCATGCAAGCTCTGCAATTAGCTGCACAAGCCGTAAAGACTTTCTAAAACTATGGAAGAGATGTCAGGAGTTTCTGCATTTTAATGAGGTCCATGGAGTATTTTGGCACTGATGCTATGGAGCTCAGGTACTATAGAAGAGAGTGATGTAACCGCTCGAGCAAGTAAAGTCAGGAGGAAAAGTTGAAGCGACTTGGAGTATGAATGGGCCCAACTGAGGGCTGTTACTAAGAAAGCCTCCTCAGGGATATGTTAGGGTAGATAATTAGAGACCATGATTGCAGACTGGCAAAGTCCTGTGCTGAGAAAACTCTTGGTTGATTTTAGTGAAGCAGAAGAGCCAAGGCCTGACCCCAGCCACTGGGAGAGGAGATCCTGCATCCCCATGTCTGGCTCAAGGCTCTTCCTGGGATCTGTGGGATGGAGTGGGCAGTGGGATGCCATGAGAAGAACAGTGGTATGACACCTCTGAGCTGCTGCTCAGAGTTGAAAGAAATCAATGAAGCCTCATCAGAATTAATATAACATATCTCCCAACAAACTCTAGCCAAGGGGACAAAAACCTCAGGGCTGTTGGGGCCTTCCCTTTTTACCAGCACCCTCTGCCTTCTCCTCTGCAGGCTTTCCTATGCTGTCCCACACTTTGCCCTATTTCCTTCAAGTCTACAGACACCCATCTCTGTCCACAACCTTGCTCTCATCCTTTGTTTCACCCATGTCTCACCAACTCTCACCAGGTACTCCTTGAAAGACAAAGCCCAGGTCTGATCAGACACAAGTCACCTCAGCAGCAGCTTCCAAGCCAGGGCCCTGCTGCTGGCCTTGCAGCTTCTTGGCTAGACACAGCCAAGCCTTGTGCCTGCTGCTGCCCACTCATGGACTCAAGCAGAAGGGACAGGACAACCCATGTTGGGGCCTTCTTTCTGCCTGGGTCCTCCTGGGTCTGGAGGCAGAGGGGATCCCCCAGTCAGCATGCCAAGCAGGTGCCTTCTGCTGGCCTAGCAGGGCCACTGCCAAATGTCAGCCCAAAAGTGCAGCTCCCAGGGAGAAGCCAAGGCTGACCTGCCACCTCCAGACACAAGTGACCTCACAGTCCCTTTCCGTGACACGTTCCTGCTGCTGCCCTATCGCGTGCAGAGACAGAAGTGACCTCACAGTCACTGCCACAGTCACATTGCTCCTGCTGGGGCAGGAGATGCTGAGGCAGAGCTGAGCCCTTCAGAGCACTCCCATCCATCTCCTCTTTGCGGCCCACAAGGCGATCAGACCCATGACCCCTCACATCCATCTTTGCATGCCATGTGACTGCAGAGTAACCTCACAGTTCTTGGCCTGCACTAAGGGCCACACCCAGTACGGTACCTAAAGGTAAGGGTTAGGAGAGGGGCTGAAGGTGAGGAAGTCAATGCACAGGAACAGGGGAATCAGCTGTTAGGTGCTCATGCATCAGGGGACTAGGGCTCACCTTTCTGGGTTTGAATTTAAAGAAAGATTTTTTGGGAGGGATTGGTGTTCTGCTTTGCGTATCAGGTCTGTGGTTAAAGTGCGGACAAGCTTAGTGATTTAGGGTTTGTTTAGTTTTTCCAATAATTCTAGGCTTAAATTGAGCATTTAAATCTAGTGTTAAGGGTAGGGATCAAGGTAAGCAAGAGAGTAAGGGTAAGGGAAAGAGGCGATGGACTGAGTTTTGGCTTCAGTGCACACTTAGATGTCAGGCATAGGAGTAGTTGATTCCTGTTTTGGTGTGGAGTAACATTTAAATGTAGGAATTAAGTTTGCTCTTTGAAGCTGGGGAATAGCCTCATATAAGTGTTTTAAGTCACGGTTACAGCAGCTTCCGCATAGCCTGAACCAACTTACCTTTTACAAAATCTTTAGTTTCTGCTGGATAGTCCTATTCTCTCTTCCAAATCTCACATTTCTCCTGACCAGGGCTTCTCCTGACCTCACTATATCAGTCATATTCTTAGGGACATCTTTCTGGTGGCTTTCAAGATCTCAGAGTATCTGTCACTGCTCTGTTGGGTACTCTATTCCTGAGAAACGTGGCACTTAATACATGATGGAAAAGGACATAAAAGTCCATCAGAGCACCCTGAACATGTGCCCAGCAGCTCGGCACCATCACAAAAGTGCGCTTCCTGCCTACAAGTTTTCTTTCCAGAATGGCTCCTATGGCTTCAGGGTAACTTTTCCCAGGATAAGTTACCCAGGATAAGGGTAACTTTTCCACTCACTTCCCCAGGCCACACCACTCTTGCCTGCAGGCTCCATGTGTCTCTCCAACCCTCCCCTCTGCCCCTGCAGTAGTGGCACCTCAGCGCAGCAGGTTGGTGCATCTCCAGGCTCAGGGGTGTTTCCTGAGGGCCTGCCCCGTGTGGGGAGTGGTGGGGAAGAAGAGAGCAAGGTCATCTCCTGGGTCATGGCCTTAACCACAGACCTGATACCACTAGCAGGACAACACACACTCCCACTAAAACTTTGCTTAGTCTCTAATCTAGAAAGAGAAAAACAGGTACCTAGGGAGCAAGAGAGAGGTCAGTTCTACCTCGTGATCTGATGGCCCAGCAGGAGGAATGTGACTGTGGCAGGGACTGTGAGGTCACTTCTGTCTCTGCAGCTGATAGGCCAGCAGCAGGAACGTGTCACGGAAAGGGACTGTGAGGTCACCTGTGTCAGGAGGTGCCAGGTCACCCTTTACTTTTGAGAAGTCAAGGCACTTGCTTGGCATGCTGACTGGGGGATCCCCTCTGCCTACACACCCAGGAGGACCAAGACAGAAAGGAGGCCCCCAGAAGGATTGTCCTGTCCCTTCTGCTTGAGTCCATGAGTGGGCAGCAGCAGGCACAAGGCTTGGCTGTGTCTAGCCAAGAAGCTGCAAGGCCAGCAGCAGGCCCCTGGCTTGGAAGCTGCTGCTGAGGTGACTTGTGTGTGGTTGGCTGAGAGGCCGCAAGGAGCCTGCTGGGTTGGGATGCCTACTTCAGGAGGGGTTTCCACCCTCATGGAGCTTTCTGTGGTAATAGGAAAGAGCAGGAGAGAAAAAACAGCCACAAAGTGAAACTTGAAGTGTAGCTCTGGCCATGAGGAGGAAGAAATATCCAGGGGAACAACTGGTCTTGCTGGTAGAGACTGAGGAAAAGGCGGCACTATGTTCCTCAGGTTTTGTCATCAGGTTTTCCCACACACCCATTAAAGATGATCATTCTTCTAAATCCTCTTTTATAAAAGTATTTATATACACTTTTTTGTTTGTTTATTTGTTTCTTTTGTTGTTTTGTTTTGTTTTCTTTTTTTGTCTTTGACAGTAGTAGATGGATTGAGCTCCAGCTGGGCTTTGGCCCTTCTAATTTTCACCTGCACAGCCCCATAACATTCAGGACGCAGCTCCAGACAAACTGACAGCATGCATGAGAAGGAAGCACAGCAAATGTGGAACCTGGCAGCCTTCCATCCCCTACTCTCCTGTGATTCTATGCTGCACTTTTATTCAGCTTCTTACTCCTGTATTATCCAAACGTTCCCTGCAGCTCCTGATGCTGCTGTCTTGTCAGAGACAGCACAGACACGGGAAGGTTGAACTGTCTGCCTGCAGACATGAACACCTGACAGAATGGAGCATCTGTCCAGTGGAATCTTGAGAAACTGCAGTAGTTTGCCTAAAGGAACATCTTGAACAATAAGTGCCTAGTCCTGATCCAGAGGAAGAGGAACTACACATCAGGGCAGACTCTACTGAGTGAGCAGTGACCAGGAGGAGGAGGGTCTGGGCACCACGAGGGATGCCTTATGAGCTGTGGTGCCTGCTCACCAGGAACCAGGCCAGCTTCCTACAGAGCTGCCTTACGAGGAGCAGGACCTCCAAGAAAGTCTGAGTTATCATACTCAAGCTCAGATCCAGTGTGGCACCACACAGAAGAGGGTCTGCAGCCCTCAAGAGGTACAGGTCTGGGAGTCCCTAGGACAGCCTGGTGTGGAAAGGATCAAGGGCTCTACGAGGGCTCAAAGTCATAAACCCAGTTCTTTGTGTCCATGGCTATGGCTGTTGTCTCTGCCACTGAGGCCTATGAGGAGACAGCTGATCGTTAAAGCACCAGGGCCTCATTGCCTCCTCGCCCCCCACCCATGAAGCAGGCAGGGGTCGTACCATTCTCCTGCACTTGGCCATGCACATCCCCATTTCCTACTGCCCCACAAAGAGCCCTGAGCAACCTGTCAAGGGAAAGGATCTCCCTTCCTGTGTGCCATGTGACAAGACCTTGCCCTTGTGCTTGCTGACACACATCCAGTTTTCCTACACATCAGTGTCACCTTCACATTGCCTTTGTCTCCTTGTCCTCACTGCCTCCAGGGTTCTGCTCTAACGAGCTCCAAGGGAGGCTGTGTCAGTGCTGGCCCTCAGGGGGACACTGCAGGAAACTTGCCTCTGACTTGGACTTCTGGAGAGCTGTCTTCAATTGTCTCTGAGTGCCTGAGGTTCGTGGGTTCATCAGCAAAGCCCCCAGAGGGGTGATTGCAGTGCCTTGGGCTGGTGCTGTGCTGCTGAGCTGGGCCGGGCTCATGGGACAGAGAGAGCTCGTGGCAAGAGGGCCGTGGTGCAGAGAGACAGCTGTGGCCAGAAGCAGCTCCTCTGCACAGCACAGCAGGAAAGAGACACAGAGGCAGAGACACAGAGAGAAGAACAGGAGAGAGTGGCTGAAGGCAGTTGGCAGTGGAAGGATGCAGAGTGCTGCCTGCAGGAGAAATGTGCACAGCCCTTGACAAGGTAAGTGTCTGGCTGCAGGGCCATGCAGCTGCAGGTCCTGGAAGGGTCTCCTCCTGCTGGGTCTTGTTTCTGGGAGGGCAGTGGGCAATGCAGTAGGCTTTGAGAGTCCTGCTGGGTTGCAGTGTGAGGTGAGGAAGTCTGGCAGAAGCCCCTTGGAGTGCCCTAAGGCAGGTGCCCCCAGTCAGCCCAGAACACCCTGCCCTGGCTGGCCATGCCGGGCTCTCTGTCAGCTGCCCCGTAGCTCCTGCAGCCATGGAGGTGCCCCTTGGCAGGGCCCTGTTGGTGGCAGGGTGCTGCAGGGCAGCGCTGAGCACAGCCGAGTGAGATGGGGTCTGTGAGCACGTGCAGGGGGAAAGAAGAGGTGGGTGCAGAGCAGCAGCTCCTGGCAGGGACAGCTGCAGGCAGCAGAGAGAGGGGCAGGTGGCCAGAAGGAGCTGTTGGCAGAAACGCCGTGGCAGGGGGGATTCGGGCACCTCATGGCCATGCCCTGCAGTGCAGACGCCTTCCCCTGGAGCAGCCCCTCCCTGGCCTCCTCTCCCCCTGCAGCCCATGGGCTGTGGGGCAGGTGGGGGTAGAAGAGAAGGTAGAGCTCAGACAGGGACGCTTCCAAGCTCTGTCTGTGTGAGAACTTCACCTCAGGTGAGGTTTCTGTCCAGCTGCACTTGGACTGGGGCTTCTCTGCTCTCAGTTGTCTCCAGTTGCTTCTCAGGGAAACTCATGAGCTGGATGGTCCTGCAGCTCAAAGACAGGAAACAGAGGGCAGATTAGAACACGACTTGTGGGCAGTGGCCTGTGTAACTCTGAATTCAGAGGAGTTGTTTGAAATAACACTGAAAAGCTTATTGAACTGACCAGTGAACTGAACTTGAGCTTCCCCCATGTTCCTGATTCCTTCCTGCTGTATAGCAGAGAGGACTCCTCTGCAGTCTACAGCAGCCCCTGCTCCCAGTGCCACTCTCAGCCAGCAGCAGCCACAGCTCAAGCAGGAGAGATGCCAAAAGATTTTCGTGCAAAGACAGAGACTCAGATTACGGGGTGCTTTAAGTGACACAATAGGTTTTCCTCAGAGAACTCTGTTTTAACATTCTTCTGCATTTTGCTCTTTACCAGGAAAGCATGTGTATGGACAGCAAATGCACAACATCAGCTCTGTGAGCGAGTTCCTCCTGCTGGCATTCGCAGTCACGCGTGAGCTGCAGCTCCTGCACTTCGCGCTCTTCCTGGGCATCTACCTGGCTGCCCTCCTGGGCAACGGCCTCATTATCACCACTGTAGCCTGTGACCACCACCTCCACACCCCCATGTACTTCTTCCTCCTCAACCTCGCCCTCCTCGACGTGGGCTGCATCTCCACCACTCTGCCCAAAGCCATGGCCAATGCCCTCTGGGACACCAGGACCATCTCCTATCAAGGCTGTGCTGCTCAGGTCTTCTTTTTATTCTTCTTGTTTGGTTCAGAGTATTCCCTTCTCACCGTCATGGCCTACGATCGCTACGTTGCCATCTGCAAGCCCCTGCACTACGGGAGCCTCGTGGGCAGCAGAGCTTGTGCCCAGATGGCAGCAGCTGCCTGGGGCAGTGGCTTTCTGTATAGTATCCTGCACACGGCCACTACATTTTCCCTGCCCCTCTGCCACGGCAATGCTGTGGACCAGTTCTTCTGTGAAATCCCCCAGATCCTCAAGCTTTCCTGCTCAGACTACTACCTCAGGGAAGTTGGGGCACTTGTGTTTAGTGTTTCTTTAGGCTGTGGTTGTTTTGTTTTCATTGTTTTCTCCTACATGCAGATCTTCAGGGCAGTGCTGAGGATGCCCTCTGAGCAGGCTCGGCACAAAGCCTTTTCCACGTGCCTCCCTCACCTGGCCGTGGTCTCCCTGTTTCTTAGCACTGCCATATTTGCCTACCTGAAGCCCCCCTCCATCTCTTCCCCATCCCTGGACCTGGTGGTGGCTGTTCTGTACTCACTGTTGCCTCCAGCAGTGAATCCCCTCATTTACAGCATGAGGAACCAGGAGCTCAAGGATGCAGTGAGGAAACTATTTTATACGTCTTTCTTCAGCATTAATAATGTGCATAAAATACTAACAGGATTTCTGCAAACAAACAGTCTTAGTGCAAATTCTTGAAAGTAATTTTCTTTATTATTATTTCCTATAATTTGTGGCTTTGATTTAATGTTATTCTAAGCCTCCTAATTATTATTTTATTATTATTATTATGAAGTCGATAATTTCAAATACCTTTACAATCGATATTCTTGTTTAAATAAAGACAATAAAGAAACTGGGACAATTTCATTAGTCTCTGCTGCAGTCTCTTCCCATCGTCAGTGCCTCCAGAAGTGAACCTACTCATCTAAAACATGGGGAACATGGAACTAAGGGATGCAGTGAGGACACTGCTTGAATACATATTCTTCAGCTTCTTTGCCTATAACAATAAGCTTATAAAATAGATATACCTGTTTTTCAGAAAACTTTTAGGTACTTTTTTTTTTTTTCGTTTTATTTGTCTGTGTTTTTATTTTCACTATCTTTTTTTTCAGATATAAATAATATTAATCTTATCCTCCTACTTGTTAAAGATTTACCTATAGAACCAGGCTTCCTGTGTTGATAAAAACAATAAAGAATCCAGAAGAAATTCATTGGTCTGAGCTGCCATCTCTTCCCATTTCCTCTGGAGCTGGGGGAGCAGCCCCAGCATGCAGGAGGGACTCAGGGCCAAGAGCCCAGCTGCCACATGCAGGAGCAGCCCCAGTGGCCCTCGGAGCTGTCCCTCACTGCCCGCTGGGCTCTGCCTCTCTGCTGCCTTCGGGTCGGGGCTGCTGCTTCCCTGGAGCCATGCCCTTGGCCAGCAGCAGGACGTGGCCTTTTCACTGCTGCTCTCGTTTGGTCTCCACATTTTTATCCTGTGCTCTTTTATTTGGATAAGCCATCAGATCTCGTGTACCTTGGTGACAGTCCTGTTGTCTCTGCAGTGACATCCCTGTGGCTGCAGGCAGCAGCAGGCACTGTGTAGCCCTGGCTCACATCTGCCTCCCTGCTAGCACCACAGTAATAAAAGGGTCTTGCTCAGGGCAAACCCAGAAGTCTGGACACCTCTTTCAAATGTGCTATTGGGAATAGAGCTAAGAGGTTGCTCCCTGCTCTTCTGTTTTCTGGGGATCTTCATGGAATGCAGGACTCAGGATGAAAGTCCCAGGGTGGTTTGTGGGGAAACAAGGGCAGCACTAAGAGCTCCCTTTATGGGGGCACTTGCCCAAGCAGATGACAACTGGTGTTGGACTCATCAGCATGAGACTGCACCCCCTGCAGTGGGGCTGATGGCCGAAGCCAGCCTGGAGAGCTTCCAGGAGATGTCAGAGGATCTCCAGGGACAAGGTGCTCAGTGGGTAGTGATTAGAACCTCATAAAATGACTGTGCAAGGTCGTTTCAGGTAACAAACAAGGTGAATCTGAGGAGTGCATGGGCAGCTCAGACTGCTCAGGCTGGGCCAGCTGTCACAGCAGGTTCCCCTCCCAGCCTCTTGCCCACCTGCAGCCAACTAACTCCTGGGGTAGAGTGAGAAGCAGAGAAGGCCTTGACGCTGTGCCAGCACTGCTCAGGGACAGAGACTACAGCCATGGGTGACCAACACTGCTCTGGTCACGTATCAGAAACACAGCACCACAGGGGGTGGTCTGCAGACAGTAACTTTGTCCAAGCCAGAACCAGTGCAGTGCCCCTGATGGACAAGAAGGCTCCCTCTAAGCTTGGGAAGGAGCCAGGAAGGTGCTAATAAGCACCAGGACAATTGAGGAAGCCCAAAGGCCCTTCTGAAGGGTCACCGAGTGCCACCTGAGAGGCAGTGCTGGGCAGTGGGGAGGGTCAGGAGAAAGGCTTGGGTGAAGGATGTGAGAAACAAGGAAATGTCACTGCCATTGCCCCAGGGCTGCAACAGATCTCTCGCAAGGCTCATTGATGGGGATTTGTGAGCCCAGGGGCCAGAAATGAATGTAGCCTGCAGAGCATGAGCCTGTCCGAGGTGGACTGAGCAGAGCTCAAGTGCTCAATCTGGTGTGAGCAGGCAGGGGAGAACTCTGCAGCCCCACAGCACACAAAAGCCCCATCAAAGGAGCCTGGCGAGTGATTCCTTGCAGCCCTGGGGCAATGGCAGTGACCCCCTGAGCTGGGTCTGCCTCCCAGCCTGCCCAGCACAGCCCTGCAGAGTGCCCCTGTGCCCCGGGCACCACAGCCCCCTCGCTTTGCAGAGGAGCACCACCAGCTGGGGCTGGGGCTGGGGCTAGGGTTGGTGCTGGGCGGGTGCTTCCCCTGAGTGTCTTCTAGGCCAGCTTCAGGCTCATGGCTTCTGGATACAAACAAGTTCTTCACTGTGCCCAAGGAGCTGAGAGACCACCAACAGGCATGGGGCTGGAACATTGCCTGCAAGGTCCCTCCTGCCCTAGCACCTCACAGGACTGGCACAGGACTGGCTTCTGAGTGTCAGAGAGGCTGGGAGCCCAGCAGGCTTGAAGGATGAAAACCAGCTCACTTCTACCTGGGCAGGCCCTGGCCCAAAAAGGGGGTGTTTTGTAGGTCTGGTGTTATGATGGCAGAGGTGCATCAGAAGCTGTCAGCCCAGTAGGAAGCTAATGTCTGTTAAGTGGCTGTGAGTTGACTTCTTTCTGAAGTAGCCGACAGCTCAACCCTTGACTTCTGGCTGGGATCTGTGTCTTTAGGCTCATATCTGCTGGTCTCCATGACGGGCCAGCAGATGCACCTGCTCTGCAGTTTGTGAGATCCCCTCTTTCTAAGTACCTGTTAGGCCCCATAGAGGAATAGGTCTTGAATAGGTGTTGTCATGTCAGAGGTATGAGCTTTTGCCTAAACTCATCCTTCAGATCTGCTTCTGTGGTGTTGCAGAACTGCTGGGCACATTGTGCAGGGTGCTCCTACAGACGTTTCTCTCCTTCTCCATGCTGGTTCTCCAAACTTCCCCTAAGAAGATGACTGATATGGGGAAGTCAAGAGAAACCTGGCCAACAGAGATGTGAGATTTGTGGGAGGGCAAAGGAGCGTGGACAGCAGAAGCTAATGATTTTGCAGAGGTAAGAATGTTCAGGTAATGTTGATCCTACCATAAAGCAGACTTAAAGCAGTCATGTGAGGCCCTTGCCCTATTTTAACCTGTAACGTTAGTCCATAGAGCTAAATGCTACTCCACACCCTGACAGGAATCCACTGCTCTAATATTTGACCACAAGATCCTTTGAAACCAAAACTACTCCACAGCCCCATTACATCACCCTTACTCTCTTCTTCACCCTGATCCCTGCCCTTAATGCTATGATTAACACACTCTATTTAGCCCTAGATTTTTTGCAGACCTAAACAAAATCCTAAACCAGAGAACTTGTACATACCCTAACCACAGCCCTGACACCACAAGACGAACACCAAACCCTTCCACTACGCATTTGATTCATCTCTGTCAGAGGAAGGTGAGCCCTAGTCCCTAATCTCATACATGAAAGCCTAACACCCAAAGTCACGGTTCCTTTGCATTAACTTCTTCACATCCAACCCTTTTCCTGACCCTACTCTTAAACACTTAAGGTGCTTGGCACTTATCCCAAGCACTTTAGGTGCTAGGCCCATGGGGCAGGATAGGAACCATGAGGTTGTTCTGCAGTCACATGGCATTCAAAGCTGAATGTGAGGGCCCATGGATCTGACCAGCTTGTGGGCCACAAGGAGGAGATAGATGGGAATGCTCTGAGAAGCTCAGCTCTGCCTCAGCATCTCCTGCCCCAGCACGAGGAATGTGACTGTGGCACGGACTGTGAGGTCACTTCTGTCTCTGCACTTGATAGGGCAGCAGCAGGAGCATGTCACAGAAAGGGACTGTGAGGTCACTTGTGTCTGGAGGTGGCAGGTCACCCTTGACATAGACCTGGGATCTGCACTTTTGGGCTGACATCTGGCAGTGGCCCTGCTAGGCCAGCAGAAGGCACCTGCTTGGCATGCTGACTGGGGGATCCCCTCTGCCTCCAGACCCAGGATGACCCAGACAGAAAGTAGGCCCCAACATGGGTTGTCCTGTCCCTTCTGCTTGAGTCCCTGACTGCACAGCAGCAGGCACAAGGCTTGGCTGTGTCTAGCCAAGAAGCTGCAAGGCCAGCAGCAGGCCCCTGGCTTGGAAGCTGCTGCTGAGGTGACTTGTGTCTGCATGGCTGAGAGGCCGCAAGGAGCCTGCTTTGTTGGGATGCCTACTTCAGGAGTGGTTTCCACCCTGATAGAGCTTTCTTTAGTAGTAGGAAAGAGCAGGAGAGAAAAACTTGCCACAAAGTGTGCCCTGGAAGGTTGGAACTGGCCACGAGGAGGAAGAAATGTCCCTCAAAGGGTCATGCTGTTGTCCCACAGATCACCCTCTGATCAGACCATGGCTTTCTGTTTCAAGGAACAGCTGGTGAGGATTGACGAGACATGGGTTAAAGGAAGCGATGAGAGCAAAGCGTTGAACAGAGATGTTTGTCTGCAGACTTCAAGGAAATAGGGCAAAGTGTGGGACAGCATTGGAAAGCCTGCAGAGGAGAAGGCAGAGAGTGCTGGTAAAAGGGGAAGGTGCTAAGAACCTTGAGATATTTGTCTCCTTGGCTACAGCTTATGAGGAGAGATGTTATACTCCTTGCAATGAGACCTCATTGATTGTTTGCAACCCTGTGCAGCACCTCAGAGGTGACATACCACTGTTCTTCGCTTGGCATCACCCTGCCCACCACATCCCACAGACCCCAGCAAGAGCCTTGAGCCAGATGTGGGGGTGCAGGATCTCCTGTTCCAGTGGCTGGGGCCAAGTCTTGGCCCTTCTGCATCACCAAAACCAACCAAGACTTTTCTCAGCACAGTGCTTTGCCTGTCTGCAATCATGGCCTCCAATTATCTGCCCCAACAAGGCCCTGGGGAGGCTTTGTTAGTAACAGCCCTCAGTGGGGCCCATTAATACTCCAAGTCACTTCAACTTGTCCTTCTGACTTTACTTTCTCTAGCAGTTGCATCATTCTCCTCTCAGTACCTGAGCTTCATAGACTCAGCACCAAAATACACCATGGAACTCATTAAAATGCAGAAACTCCTAACATCTCTTCCATAGTTGTCTTCAATGCCTTGTGCAGCTAATTGCAGAGCTTGCAAGATATAGCTAAGGAAGAAGATTTCAAAGAGCAACCAATAAAAAGATTTTTTTATTTCAAAGGCTGAATTTTGCTGCATTTCAGTTTTGAGAATCATTCTCCTATTGCTATTCATTCAGGGTGACTTCTTTGGAGACCTTCATCGAGAGGAAGAGCAGAGTGTGCTGGTCTGACACCTCCACTGCCGGCAGTGGTCTTTGTCCCTGTAAGTTCAGCCCAGCCCAGCACATGAAACCCTTATAAGATAAGTCAGGGGTGCCTTCAGAAAATAAATAATAAACTTAAAATAAATAAAATAAAATAAAATAAAATAAAATAAAATAAAATAAAATAAAATAAAATAAAATAAAATAAAATAAAGATTTAAATGACCATTGGATCCTGAGAAGTTCAGCCTGACTCTCAATAGACACCTGGACATCCATGGACTATCTTGGGTCATCTGTGGAAAACTCAGGGTGAAAAATATAGAAAATATATCATTATTGGCTGTAGCTGTACCCATGAGCTTGGCCTCATTGGGGAAATTGTCCCCTTCCAGACATGGAAACCTGAATAAAGTGAAAAGAGCTGTCCAGTCAATAGAGTAGGGCAAAGTCCTACTTCCTGTGCTGTAGATGCAGAAGGTAAAAAGAATTGCATTGTGCCTGACACTACTCTGGGACGTGTCACCCAGGTCAGGCAACTTTACCTTAGTGCTGACAAGGCCATCACTAAACCATGCTACAAAGCTCCACATCTACACCTTGGCTCTCCAGTCAATGACCCAGCTCATGGATGGCAATCAGGGAGTCTCGGTTAGCGTGACGCTGCCTCAGGTGCGCCACCATGGTAGCCATTGGCACCTGCTGTTCTTCAAACCTCAGCAAACCCCCAACAGAAGGATTCTGTGGAAGGCCAAGCAAGGTAGACAACTGTTTCATGTCCTTTGTCTCCAAGGCACCTCTGCCAAAGCCTCACCTGTGGTGCCCTCTTGGAACTTTGAAGTACCCTCTCCTGAAGCAGTCTATGCCGAGGATGCACATAGCCTCTGGGCCAGTCCCAATCGGGTGCTTTTGCCATTCCTTCCCAGTTAGATTCACTTCAGCCTCCAGTACTGTTATTTCTTGGGATCCCCCTGTCACTCCAGAAATACAGGTGGGTTCTACCTCTTTCTAGCTTGATGGCATTAGGGTACTCTGTGCACCGCTGTGCAGTAGTGCCTGATACATTTGTGGGTCTGATGCACCAGGCCATTAACTATACCCAGTCCAGTAAACCCGATGGTCCCTTTCTTCCCCGACTCCCCCTGGCTGGAAGCAAGCCCCCTCTAGTCCTGCTCATACTATTCATTACGGTGTCTGGTAGACGAACCACTGGAAACATGTCCCACCACAGCACAGTCAGCCCACAGTACAGGGGCAGGGCAATGACAGCCAAGAGACGCATTTGGCTGCAGGTGTTGTGGTAAAACTCAGGCTGAAATACTCAAGAGCAAGGCACCTCAAACGGCTGAGCCAGAACCCATCTGCATATCCCAGTTTGGGAATCATCTCCTTCCGTCAGGGCTATGAAAGCAAAAAATGTGAAATGCCCCGTCAGGTCAATGCACACAGTAAGGTAAACTCACAGGTATTGTGCTGGAGTCTGAGAAAGCAAAAAGCATTGTGTTGTGCCTCAGACTAATCAAGGAGACCTAATGCAGTTCGTCTCTGAGATAAAGCAAACACTCTAAGAATTGTGAAGGAGATGGAATCGTGGCCTAACATGAAGAAGAATGTACATCACTGGTGAAGGAACTGTCTTTCTATTCCATCACCAAACTGGATTAGACAAGCACCTCAACACCTAAAGGTCATATCTCCCATGACTCTGTCAATCCACGGGGCAGGGGAAGGGAGATGACAGTGAAGGAAGGTATTTGGGTGGGGAAGGTGGGGCCCAGCAGAGACAAGGAGTCAAGGCAGTGGGATGGGGAGGCCAGGAGAGGCAGCCCAAGGGGTGGTGCTGCTGGTGAGGACACGTTTGTGGCAGCAGCCGGAGTGGGCAGCAGCTGTGCGCAGGCGAGGGGAGGCCAGGAAGAGCATGCCAAGAGCGCTCCTGCCAGCAGAGCCAAGGCCGGGGCCGAGCCCAAGGACAGGGGGCTGTAAGGGCGATACTGAGCTCCCTGCCCCTGCAGCAGCCGCTCTGGCCCTCAGCAGATGTGATGGCCGGCTGCACGGGGAGGTGCTGGCGTGCATCAGAGAGCAGCAAGGAGGGCACTGGAGAGGGCCAGGACCAGGCGGGTGGCAGAGCCCCATGCAGGGGCTGGCTGGGGGTCCCCTCTGCTGCAGCCAGCGCACGCAGCGTGGCAGGAGGAGGACAGGCTGGGCTCGTGGCCACCTTGCTGGGGAAGAGCCCTGATCTGGAGGACAAAGCTTTTCCTGCTCAGAAGGACAAGGAGCTCTGGCTTTGCCCCATGCTTTGTGTCTTCACCCTCTCCCTGTGCACCACAGAGCAGAGGCAGGCCCTGGGCCCTTCCTGACATCCCTGCAGGCCCTGGTGATATCAGTTCAGAAGGACATTTGGTTCTCTCCCTTTTAGAATAATAAAACCAAATTTGAAATACGTTGCTATGTTTAATTAGATGGAAGACTAGAAACTTTTTATGTCTGATGCTACCTTAGTCACTAACACCTTATCTGTAAGGCCATACAAAATTGTAACCCAGGATGGAGGAGAGGGATAAGATAATCTAGGGCTGGAGTATGTGTTTTTAAAGAATAGCTGAGGAACTTGTGGTATACATGCAGTGCTATAGGCTGGGAGGTGAGTGGTTGGAAAGCTGCCTGGCAGAGAAGGGCCTGGGAGTATTGGTTGATAGTCGGCTGAATATGAGCCAGCAGTGTGCCCAGGTGGCCAAGAAGGCCAACAGCATCCTGGCTTGTATAAGAAGCAGTGTGGCCAGCAGGGCTAGGGAAGTGATTGTCCCCCTGTACTCAGCTCTGGTGTGGCCACACCTCAAGTACTGTGTTCAGTTTTGGGCCCCTCAATACAGGAAAGACATCGAAAGACATCTCTACAAGAAGGACATCGAGGTGCTTGAGCAAGTCCAGAGAAGGGCGACGAAGCTGGTGAGGGGTCTGGAGAACAAGTCCTACGAGGAGCAGCTGAGGGAGCTGGGCTTGTTCAGCCTGGAGAAAAGGAGGCTCAGGGGCGACCTTTTTGCTCTCTACAGCAACCTCAAAGGAGGCTGTAGCAAGGTGGGTGTTGGTCTCTTCTCCCACGTGCCCAATGACTGGATGAGGTGGGAATGGGCTAAAGTTGTGCCAGCGGAGGTTTAGTTTGGATCTTAGGAAGAACTTCTCTTCCGAAAGGGTTGTTAGGCATTGGAATGGGCTGCCCGGGGAAGTGGTGGAGTCACCATCCCTGGACGGCTGCAAGGAATCACTCGCCAGGCTCCTTTGCTGGGGCTGCTGTGTGCCCTGGGGCTGCAGAGCTCTCCTCTGCCTGCTCACACCAGACTGAGCACTTGAGCTCTGGTCAGTCCACCTCAGGCACAACATGGTGCTCAGCGGTAAATATTGGGGCCATCTTTCCAAGTTAAGGTTACAGTTTCTCAGAGACTGGCAGTACAGTGGTCTGCTTGTGGGAATTGAAAAGTTACTAAATATTCCTCATGTTTGGGGTTGGAATATCTTTTTCTTTCATTTTTCTTTTCCTTTCCCTTACTTATGTGTCTGTCTCTCTGAGTTTTTATGGTTTTGTTTTGTTTTGTTTTGTTTTGTTTTCCCCTTCTCCCTCTAGATGTATTTCCTCCTCTCCCTCTAGAGGAGGAGGAAGCAGGCAGCTCATACATGTGTAGTGTCTGCTTGGGGTGAGCAAGGAGGAGTCTGGCTATGGTGCCAGGAAATGGAGGTCTGTGAAGCTGCAGGAGCCCTGATCTCCTGCCTGGGAGATCCCCAGCACACAGTGCCTGTGCCCCGCAGGGCCAGCCCCAGTCCCCAGGCCAGCACAAGAGGCCTGGCCCAGCCACAGAGCAGCCTGCCCCGAGCAGGGGCCTGCACAAAGAGCTTTCTCCTTCTCATTTCTGCTTTTATACAGGCCCAGCAATGCTGCCCTGCTCTTCCCCAGGGCCATCCCTGCTCCCAGAGAGCCTTGCCCAGGGCAGTGTGTCCGTGCTGGCCAGGTCAGCCATTGCTGCTTCCTGCCCTGTGCTCCCCACAGAGCCCCAAGCTGGCGGTGCTGCTGTGAGAGCCAGGGGCTGTGGTGCCCTGGGATCCCCGGGGGTCTCCCTCCCTGCCCATGCTGCTCAGGGTGGGCTGGAGACCTATGTCCATGGGGATCTCTGCTGCTGAGCCCCTTTCCATGTGCCCTGATGGCTCAGCAGCACAGGACAGTGCTGGGCAGGGCCATGGAGTGTCTCTAAGGGCACAAAGGGCAGGCGAGTGCTGCACCAGACCTGGTCCATGAGGCCTCAAGAAGGTTATCCTCAATTATTCTACACTCTTAGAGGTCTCTGTCCGCTGGCTCTTCAGCACCACTCCTGGCATGGCAGAGCTGTCCTTACCCCATGGACTCCTCATATTCCCTTTTTTCTTTACGAAACTCTTCTTTGGATGGCCATTAATTTTATGGGATTCTAATCCCTACCAACTCAGCGTTGCATGTTCTCCCTGCAGATCCCCTGACATCTCCTGGCAGCTCCAGATTCCTCTCCAGGCTGACAGTGGCCATGAGCCCCACTGCAGGGGGGCAGTGACATGCAGATGAGTCCAAGACCAGTTGTTGTCAGGTGCTGCCATAAAGCTCTTGGTCAGGCCCTTGGTCCCTCACAGACTGCCCTTGGACTTTAAGTCTATGTCCTTCACTCCACAAAGTCCCAAATAGAACCCCATTTGTTGCTGTGGTGCTAGCCGGGAGGCAGCTGTGACCCAGGGCTGCACAGTGCCTGCTGCTGCCTGCAGGGACAGGGATGCCACTGTAGAGACAACAGGACTGTCACCAAGGTACATGAGATATCAGGGCTTACCCAGAAAAACAAAAAAAGAAGCACAATGTGGAAGCCAAAAGAGAGCAGCAGGGAAAAGGCCACGTCCTGCTGCTGGCCATGGCCATGGCTCCAGGGAAGCAGCAGCCCTGACCCGAAGGCAGCAGAGAGGCAGAGCCCAGCGGGCAGTGAGGGGCAGCCCCAAGAACCACCAGGGCTGCTCCTGCATGTGGCAGCTGGGCTCTTGGCCCTGAGCCCCTCCTGCGTGCTGGGGCTGCTCCCCCAGCTCCTGAGGAGATGGCAAGAGAGATGGCAGCTGAGACCAATCAGGTTCTAACAGCTTCTCAATTGTCTTTATCTAGAAGGCAGGCATGGTTCTACAGGTACATGAGATATTTTTGTGAAAAAAAAAAATAAAAATAATTAAAAGATTTGAAAATAAAGATACCATTATAAAATGAAAATCTAATAATACAGTATAATATATTACAAAAGAAGTATAGCAAAAGAATATTCTAACAATTTTTTAGAAAAACAGTGAGTCCTGGCTGGATTGGGGGCTTCAATATTACTGACGAAGGAACATGTATCCAAAGAGTTTCCACAAGGCATCCTTGAGCTGCTGGTTCCTCATGCTGTAGATGAGGGGGTTCAGTGCTGGAGGCAACACTGAGTACAATAATGACACCACCAGGTCCAAGGATGGCGAAGAGATGGAGAAGGGCTTCAAGTAGACAAATATGGCAGTACTGACAAAGAGGGAGACCACGGCCAGGTGAGGGAGGCACATGGAAAAGGCTTTGTGCCGGCCCTGAGAAGAGGGCATCCTCAGCACCACCCTGAAGATCTGCACATAGGACAACACAATGAAAACAAAACAACCAAATGTTAAAGAAAAACTAAAGAGAAGTACCCCGACTTCCCTGAGGTAGTAGTCTGAGCAGGAGAGCTTGAGGATGTGGGGGATTTCACAGAAGAACTGGTCCACAGCATTGCCTTGGCAGAGGGGCAGGGAAAATGTAGTGGCTGTGTGAAGGACAGCATTGAGAAAGCCACTGCCCCAGGCAGCTGCTGCCATCTGGGCACAAGCTCTGCTGCCCAGGAGGCTCCCGTAGTGCAGGGGCTTGCAGATGGCAACGTAGCGGTCATAGGCCATGACGGTGAGAAGGGAATATTCTGCTCCAAACAATAAGACAAAAAAGAAGACCTGTGCAGCACAGCCTTGATAGGAGATGGCCCTGGTGTCCCAGAAGGAATTGGCCATGGCTTTGGGCAGAGTGGTGGAGATGCAGCCCAGGTCGAGGAGGGTGAGGTTGAGGAGGAAGAAGTACATGGGGGTGTGGAGGCGGTGGTTGCAGGCTACGGCGCTGAGGATGAGGCCGTTGCCCAGGAGGGCAGCCAGGTAGATGCCCAGGAAGAGCGCGAAGTGCAGGAGCTGCAGCTCGTGCGTGTCTGCGAATGCCAGGAGAAGAAAATCTGTGATAGAGCTGATGTTGGGCATTTTCTGACATTGAAAACCGTTTTCTGTTAAAGAGGAAATTGCGGAAAAATGTTAAAACAAATTTCTCTGAGGAAAACCTATTGTATGTCATAGAGCACCCCCAAACAAAGCCTGTCTCTTTGCAGGAGAACCTTTCTGCATCTGTCTTGCTTGAGCCGTGGCTGGTGCTGGCTGAGAGGGGCACTGGGAACAGGGGCTGCTGTGGCTCCACAGGAGTTCTTCCTGCTGTGCAGCTGGAGGGAGGCAGAAACACGGCAGAAAATTACATTCCGTCCACTGTTCAGATCCATGAGATCTGCAGTGTTGTTGCAAAAAAATCATCTTAATACAGAGGCAGAGCTGCAGGGATTTTGTTTCCTTTGTTTTGTTCCTATTATCCCAGTAACACTTGGCAGAGGTATTGGATGGTTGAGCTCCCTGACATTTCCTGTGCACTTCCAGAGAAACCCTGTGGGTGCCAGGAGGCAAAGGGTCCCTTGGTGAAGACTGAGCAGAGCAGCTCTGTTGATCAGACCAGTTCTCAGCAGTCAATTGTCACCCCTCTGAGCTGCAAAACAATTGCTCTCAGGTGTTTCCCTGAGAAAAAATGTAGATGACTGCTAATCGAGGAGGACGAAATCAAGACAGAATTTGAGAGCTTCTCGTACGGGCTCTGCCTGTACTGCTGGCCATGCCTGTCCCTCAGCCCATGGGCTGCAGGGGGAGAGGAGGCCAGGGAGGGGCTGCTCCAGGGGAAGGTGTCTGCACTGCAGGGCATGGCCGTGAGGTGCCCAAATCCCCCCTGCCACTGCGTTTATGCCAACAACTCTTTCTGGCCGCCTGCCCCTCTCTCTGCTGCCTGCAGCTGTCCCTGCCAGGAGCTGCTTCTCTGTGCCCTCCTCTTCTTTCCCCCTGCCCGTGCTCACAGACCCCATCCCACTCGGCTGTGCTCAGCGCTGTCCTACTGCACCCGGCCACCAACAGGGCCCTGCCAAGGGGCACCTCCATGGCTGCAGGAGCTACGGGGCAGCTGACAGAGAGCCCGGCATGGCCAGCAAGGGCAGGGTGTTCTGGGCTGACCGGGGGCACCTGCCTTAGGGCACTCCAAGGGGCTTCAGCCAGGCTTCCTCCCCTCGCAGGGCAACCCAGCAGGACTCTCAAAGGCTACTGCATTGCCCACTGCCCTCCCAGAAACAAAACCCATCAGGAGACCCTTCCAGGACCTGCAGCTGCATGGCCCTTCAGCCAGACCCATACCTTGTCAAGGGCTGTGCACATTTCTCCAGCAGGCAGCTCTCAGCATCCTCCCACTGCCAACTGCCTCCAAGCCCTCTCTCCTTCTCTCCTCTTTGTGTGCCTCTCTCCTCTCTGTCTCCTCTCTCTGTGTTGTGGTCAGAGCCCCCAGCCCTGCTGCGCTGTGCAGAGGAGCTGCTCCTGGGCACAGCTGTCTCTCTGCACCACGGCCCTCTTGCCACGAGCTCTCTCTTTCCCACGGGCCTGGCCCAGCTCAGCAGCACAGCACCAGCCCAAGGCACTGCAATCACCCCTCTGGGGGCTTTGCTGATGAGCCCACGAGCCTCAGGCACTCAGAGACAATTGAAGACAGCTCTCCAGAAGTCCAGGTCAGAGGCAAGTTTCCTGCCCCCCCCCGAGGGCCAGCACTGACACAGCCTCCCTTGGAGCTCATTAGAGCAGAACACATGAGGCAGTGAGGACATGGAGACAAAGGCAATGTGAAGGTGACACCGATGTGTGGACAAGTTGGATGTGTGTCACCAAGCACAAGGGTCAGGCCTTGACCTCCAGCCCCTTGGAAGGGAGATCCTTAGCAGTCACACCTTGCTCAGGGTTCTTTGTGGGGCAGTAGGAGATGGGGATGTGCATTGCCAAGTGCAGGAGAATGGCACGACCCCTGCCTGGTCCATGGGTGCATGCACAGAGACAATGAGGACCTTGTGCTCATTATCAAGATGTCTCTTCACAGGCCTCAGTGGCAGTGAGTTTCAGTCAGGCCTCAGTGTTGGGACTTTCAGCCTTGGTAGAACCCTTGCTCTTCTCTACACCAGGCTGTCCTAGGGACTCCCAGACCTTCACCTCTTTACCAGCTAGTTGTAGGCACTTGTCCGTGTGGTGTCACACCGGGTCTGATCTGAGTATGATAACTCAGATCTTCTTGGTGGCCATGCTCCTCATAAGGCAGCTCTGTAGGAAGCTGGCCTGGTTCCTGCTGAGCAGGCACCACTGCTTGTATGCACCGCACTGATGTTTCATTCTGTCAGGTGTTAATGTCTGTACACAGATGGTTCAACCTTTCTGTGATTGTGCTGTCTCTGACAAGACAACAGCAGCAGGAGTTGCAGGAAAGTTTGGATAACACAGGAGTAACCAGTTGAATGCAATTGCAGCACAGTGTCACAGAAGCACAGGATGTGGAAGGTTGCCAGGTTCTACCTCTTCTGTGCTTCCTCATCATGCAAGCTGTCAGTTTGTCTGGAGCTGTGTCCTGAATGTTACGGGGCTGTGCAGGTGAAAATTAGAAGGGACAAAGCCCAGCTGGAGCTCCATCTGTATATTTATGTCAAAGAAACAAAAACTATTTATATATTAACTCCAAATAAAGGAGGATTAAGGAGAATCATCATCCTTTATTGGACGTGGGGGGAAAGCTGGTGACAAGAAAGGAGGTGAAGGCTGAGGTACTTAATGCCTTCTTTGCCTCAGTCTCCAGCAGCAAGACCAGCTTTTTCCCCTGGACATTTCTTCCTCCTCATGGCCAGTACCAAAGCTCCAGGGCACGCTTCATGGAAGTTTTTTTCTGCTGCTCTTTCCTACTGCCAAAGAAAGCTCCGTCAGGGTGGAAACCACTCCTGAAGTAGGCATCCCAACCCGTCAGCCTTCTTGCATCCAGTCAGTCAAGCAGACACAAGTCACCTCAGCAGCAGCTTCCAAGCCAGGGGCCTGCTGCTGGCCTTGCAGCTTCTTGGCTAGACACAGCCAAGCCTTGTGCCTGCTGCTGTGCAGTCATGGACTCAAGCAGAAGGGACAGGACAACCCATGTTGGCGCCTTCTTTCTGCCTGGGTCGTCCTGGCTCTGGAGGCAGAGGGGATCCCCCAGTCAGCATGCCAAGCAGGTGCCTTCTGCTGGCCTAGCAGGGCCACTGCCAGATGTCAATCCTCACTTGGCTTTGAATGCCATGAGACCGCACGGCAACCTCATGGTTCCTGCCCTGCCTCAAGGGGCCAAGCACCTAAAGTTAGAGGGCTTGAAGGTGGGGAGGTTAATGCACAGGAAGAGGGGCTTTAGGTGTTAGATGTTCATGTATGGTGTTAGGGACTAGGGCTCACCTTTCTGAGTTAGAGATTAAGGCAAATTTAGTGCAAGTGTTTGGTCTTCTGTTTAAGGTGTGCTGTCTGTGCTTAGGGTATGGGGAAGCGTTGTGGTTTAGGGTTTTGTTTAGGTCTGTAAAGAAGTTGTCTAGGGTTAAACAGAGCATTTCAATGCTAGGATTAAGGGCAGGGATCAAGGTAAACAAAAGAGTAATGGTAAAGGAAAGAGGCTATGGGCTGAGTTTTGGCTTCAAGGGATACTGTGAGGTCTGGCATTAGAGTAGTGGATTCCTGTCAGGGTGTGGAGTAGCATTTAGGGTTAGGGATTGATTTTACAGGTTGAGACCTTGGAAGGACCTCACATGAATTTTTGAAGTCAGTGTTAGAACAGCATGAACATTACCTGAACATTTTTTCATCTTCCAAATCATGAATTTCTGCTGCCCTAGCTCCTCTTCCCTCCCCTAAATCCCACATCACTCTTAGCCAGGGTTCAGCTGACCTCCCCATAGCAGTAATCTTGTTGGGATTAGCTTTCTGATGGCTCTCATGATCTCAGAGTATCTGTCTCACCTCTGTTGGCTACTCCATTCCTAAGACAGAAGTGGCACGTAAGGCAAAATGGAAGAGGACAGAAACATGTCTAGGAACACCCTGCACCATGTGCCCAGCAGCTCTGCACAACCACAGAAGTGAGCTTCCTGATGTTAAGTTTTGGTTCCAGAATGGATTCAGGCTAATTTTTTCCAGGCCCTCATGCATGCTTCATTTTCCCCCAGGGATCTTGGAGGCACTGGCTGCCTCTGTGTAGAAAACTGAAAGCAGCCGTGGAGGATGACTTTAGGCAAAAGCTGAAATCTTTTGATTTTGACATGACAACCAGAGGTGCTGCTCTGCAGAGCGAGGGGGCTGTGCCTGGGGCACGGGGGCACTCTGTAGGGCCGTGCTGGGCAGGCTGGGAGGCAGACCCAGCTCATGGGGTCACTGCCATTGCCCCAGGGCTGCAAGGAATCACTCGCTAGGCTCCTTTGCTGGGGCTGCTGTGTGCCCTGGGGCTGCAGAGCTCTCCTCTGCCTGCTCACAGCAGATTGAGCACTTGATCTCTGCTCAGTCCACCTCAGACATAACATGGTGCTTGGCAGTAAATACTGGGGTCATCTTTCCAAGACAAGGTAGCAGTTTCTCAGAGACAGGCAGCACAGCAATCTGCTTGTGGGAACCGATGAGTTACTAAATATTCCTCATATTTGGGGTTGCAATTCCCTTTTCTTTATTTTTTCTTTTCCTTTCCCTTCCTTATGTGTCTATCTCTCTGTGAGTTTCTATGTCCTTTAACTTCTTTCTCTAGATGTGTTTCCTTCTGTTCCCTCTAGGAAGCAGGCAGCTCACGCATGTGCAGTTTCTGGTTGAGGTGAGAAACGAGGAGGCTGGCTATGGTGCAGCTGCGGGAGCCCTGCTCTCTTGCCTGGAAGATCCCCAGCACACAGTGCCTGTGCCCTGCAGTGCCAGCCCCGCTCCCCAGGCCAGCACAAGAGGCCTGGCCCAGGCACAGAGCAGCTCCACATTCCTCTCCAGGATGCTGTTTGCCATCAGACCCAGTAACTGCAGGACATGCCAAGGCCATGCCACTTATTACTGTTTGCTGGGCCATGTGCTACCAAGAAGTCAGATCCCAGTCCAGCCCTTTGTCCTTCAGCTATTACTATGGGACTGATCCATCCTAAAATCCAAAAAAACAAGAACCCTGTCCAGGGAGGAGCTCCTTGGGTGTATTTCTGACACCAGCTTTAAAAGAGGCATACAGAGATGTGGCAGAAATGCCACTGTAGGGACATCAAGACAGTCACCAGGGCACATGGGATCTGACGGCTAACCCATGTACAAGAGCATAAGAGAACAACATGGAAGCCAAAAGAGAGTAGCAGGGAAAAGGCCACGTCCTGCTGCTGGCCATGGCCATGGCCCCAGGGAAGCATCAGCCCCGACCCCAAGGCAGCAGAGAGGCAGAGCCCAGTGGGCAGGGAGGGGCAGCCCCAAGGGCCACTGGGGCTGCTCCTCCATGTAGCAGCTGGGCTTTTGGCCGTGAACCCCTCCTGTGTGCTGGGGCTGCTCCCCCAGCTCCAGAGTACATGGGAAGAGATGGCAGCTGAGACCAGTGAATTTATGCTTTATTGTCTATACCTACAGAGGATGCCTAGTTCAATAGGTTGATTAGAAGTTGTACTCAAAGTAAAAAATTACTAAATAAATTCAACCAATATCAGAAGTCATGAAAATAATAAAAAGAAAAGAAAAATGATATGAAAATCTGTCATGTTCGTTTCTCAAATACAATAGTAATCCTGACAGTATTATTATTAATGTTTATAATATGATAATAATACTAAGGATAAAAATAATATGATAAAAATCACAATAATATTAACAATATTGATGTTTAATAAGCACATACAAAAACAGTTTCTTCACTGCATCCTTGAGCTCCTGGTTCCTCATGCTGTAAATGAGAGGGTTCACTGCTGGAGGTACCACTGAGTACAGAAGTGACACCAGTAGATCCAGGGATGGGGAAGAGATTGAGTTGGGCTTCAGGTAGGCAAAAATGCCAGTGCTGACCATCAGGGAGACCACGGCAAGGTGAGGGAGGCACGTGGAAAAGGCTTTGTGCCGGCCCTGCTCAGAGGGCATCCTCAGCACTGCCCTGAGGATCTGCACATAGGACAGCACAATGAAAACAAAACAACCAAATGCTAAAAATGCGCTAAAGACCAGAAGACCAGCTTCCCTGAGGTAGACATCTGAGCAGGAGAGCTTGAGGATGTGGGGGATTTCACAGAAGAACTGGTCCACAGCATTGCCTTGGCAGAGGGGCAGGGAAAATGTAGTGGCCGTGTGCAGGACAGCATTGAGAAAGCCACTGCCCCAGGCAGCTGCTGCCATCTGGGCACAAGCTCTGCTGCCCACGAGGCTCCCGTACTGCAGGGGCTTGCAGATGGCAATGTAGCGGTCATAGGCCATGACGGTGAGAAGATAAAATTCTGATGCAATCAAGAAGACAAACAAAAAGACCTGAGCAGCACATCCTTGATAGGAGATGGCCCTGGTGTTCCAGAGGGTATTGGCCATGGCTTTGGGCAGAGTGGTGGAGATGCAGCCCAGGTCAAGGAGGGCGAGGTTGAGGAGGAAGAAGTACATGGGGGTGTGGAGGCGGTGGTCGTAGGCTACGGTGCTGAGGATGAGGCCGTTGCCCAGGAGGGCAGCCAGGTAGATGCCCAGGAAGAGCGCAAAGTGCAGGAGCTGCAGCTCGTGCGTGTCTGCGAATGGCAGCAGGAGGAACTCGCTCACTGAGCTGATGTTGGGCATTTGCTGGCATTGGACACAGTTGTCTGTTGAAGAAAAAAGACAGAACAAAGTTAGAGGAGGCTTCTCTGAGGAAAACCTATTGCAAGTGTTGGAGCACTCCTCTGCCTGAACCTCTCTTTGCAGGATAACCTTTCCACAGCTCTTGCTTGAGCTTGCAGAGGAGTCCATGCTGCTGTTCAGCATGGGGAAGCAGGAATATGGGGTAAACTCTCGTTCAGTCCACTGATCAGGTCACTGGAATTTACAGTGCTGTTTCAAACAATGCATCCCAATGCAGAACAGGGATTCAGATGCCACTGCTGAACACTCTCTTTCTCAGATGCCCTGTGTCAGCCCTCTGTAAGCTGCAGGACCACAACACTTAGGTGTTTCCCTGAGATGGAACTGAAGAAAGCTGAGAGCAAAGAAGCTGCAGTCCAAGTGCAGCTGGACAGGAATCTCACCTTGTCTGTCTGTTGTGAGCAAGTTCTCAGCTCTTCCCTCCTAGCAAGAGGTGTAGAGGTCATTGCCCTTATTGCACCTCATTGCAGCTGCCCACAGACAGCCACCCAGAAGCATGGACATGGCCTTAGCAAGGAGGTGTCTTCTCCTTGGGGCACGTGGATAACACAAAGATGCCACAAGAGAGCTGCATCCTGCTGGAGAGCAGCCTGCAGCCCAGGAGGATGCCCCACAGACAGAGCTGGATATCTGAAAGCTGGAGTGTCCCATATCCCAGCTGCAGCATTGCAGAGTCTGGAGGACACTTGGCCACTCTGCTCATTGCTGTCCAGGGGAACCTGCTTTAGGGCACTCCAAGGAGCTTCTGCCAGACTTCCTCACCTCGCAGGGCAACCCAGCAGGGCTCCCAAAGCCTACTGCATTGCCCACTGCCCTCCCAGAAACAAGACCCAGCAGGAGACCCTTCCAGGACCTGCAGCTGCATGGCCCTGCAGCCAGGCACTTACCTTGTCAAGGGCTGTGCAGGTTTCTCCTGCAGGCAGCTCTCAGCATCCTCCCACTGCCAACTGCCTCCAAGCCCTCTCTCCTTCTCTGCTCTCCCCATGCCAGCTGCAGTCAGAGCCCCCAGCCCTGCTGCGCTGTGCAGAGGAGCTGCTCCTGGGCACAGCTGTCTCTGTGCTTCGTGGGACTTTCTGAAATGTGTTTTCTTTGTCCCACGAGCCCGGCCCAGCTCAGCAGCACAGCACCAGCCCAAGGCACTGCAATCACCCCTCTGGGGGCTTTGCTGATGAGCCCACGAGCCTCAGGCACTCAGAGACAATTGAAGACAGCTCTCCAGAAGTCCAAGTCAGAGGCAAGTTTCCTGCAGTGTCCCCCTGAGGGCCAGCACTGACACAGCCTCCCTTGGAGCTCGTTAGAGCAGAACCCTGGAGGCAGTGAGGACAAGGAGACAAAGGCAATGTGAAGGTGACACTGATGTGTAGGAAAACTGGATGTGTGTCACCAAGCACAAGGGCGCAGACAATAATGAATGATTTAATATTTTAAAAGACAGAAAATGAAGATAAAATATTAATAATAACAATAACTATAATAATATTAATAATAATATGTACAAGGCAAGTGATGCACCATGCAATTGCTGAGAAGCCCCTCACCGATGCTCAACCTATCCCTGAGCATTGGCCCCACTGACCCTGGCCAGCCGGCATCGGGATCTCTTGTGCACATCCCTTGACCTTAATTTCTTTTAGTGCAAAATCAGCTCTCAGAGGAATTTGGTGTATTTTCTTCCCTTTCTCTAATACTCCCTCTGCTGTGTCACCCCACCCAGTAATGCCATCGATGTAGTGCAGGTGCTCAGGAGCTTCCTCCTCTTCCAGGGCAGTCTGAATCATGCTGCTGGCATGGCAGCACTCAGCATTGTGTGACTTCATTCAGGCCACGATAGGCCTCTGTTAGTGCACTCGGTTGCTGCTATACTGACTCAGGTGCACGGCTGTGGTATGGATTGGCACCAGCTGTCCTTCAGCCCTCATCAACCCCACAACAGCATAATGTCCTCTGTCTCCAAGGCAGCTATGCCAAAAGCCCACCGATACCCTTTTGGGTCCCTGAAATATCTATCCTCTCCTGAAGCAGTCTCTTCCAAGGATGCACAGAGTCTCTGGGCCAGTGCCAATGGGGTGCTTTTGCCACTCCTTCCCACTTAGACACTTCAGCCTCCAGTAGAGTTCAGTGTTGGGATCCCCCTGTCGCTGCAGACATACAAATGGGTTCGACCTTCTTAGCTTGATGGCATTAGGGTTCACTGTGCAGTGGTGCCCACTAGCTCCTGATACTTCTGTGGGTCTGATGTGCAAGGCCATCGAATCCACACAGTCCAACAAACCCGACTGTCCCCTTCCTCCCCCTGGCTGGAGGCACAGCCCCTCTAGTCCTGCTCATAGTATTCAGTACTGTGTCTGCAGGACAGCCCGCTGGAAATTGGAGCAGCAGTTCTCTAAGAACCCCTTTTAGTGATTGTTTTTCCTTGCCACTCACATACCCGTGCCTCTAGATTTTCCATCCCACTTTCTCATGTGCTCTCCATGGTCACACAGGTAAAACCACAGGGTGGCACATAGTGTGTACCCACCATATCTCCTTTCCTGCCCTCTAATTCCAGAGAGGGGCGCTGTTTCTCCCAGCACCAGAGCCGCAGAGGGATAGGGATCGTGTGATTACTGATGCTCTTATGACTTCTTCCTCTTCGTCCTCCTACTCATATGATGGCCCAGCTTTTCTGAAGCCTGCCTCGTCTTCTGACTAACTGACTTTCACATCCATTAGTTTTTCTTGCATAGAGGAGCAAGTGATACAGACAGAGCTTGGTTTTCTGGCTCAGACACAGGGCCCAGAAAAAGAGCTGGAGTTGCTGCAGGGCATTTTGCAGATGCTGTAGTGGCTGCAGGGTCTGTCAGAGGGGTTGGAGTGACTGCAGGGCTTTTCACAGAGGCTGGAGTGGCATTGATTGTTTTTGAAGGGGTTTTGCCCCGTTTTGTCTTTGAAGGGGTTTGACGTGCTGGGCACAGATGCAGTTATGGGGATAAAGACCACTGCTGGCAGTGGCATTGTGTTTCAAAGGCTGGGCTACATCCATCTGGAAACACCTGTGAGCTTGAAGATGATAGAATCTCCTGTGGTGAGGTGCCACTACTGCAGGGGGAGAGGGGAAGGAGTGTAAGACATGTGGGACCTCCAGACAGAGTGGTGAGTGCAGAGCAGTAAGTGTGTTCTGGGCATTAAGAAGGCCTGAAAGAGCATAGCATGGCCTTGCTGAAGGTGAGGACCTTGAGGTTTGATGTGAGGGGAGCAGGGGAAAGAGGATGTGGAGTTCAGTTCTGGGATAGAGGGACAGAGGAATTCTGTCTTCTGGCAAAGACAGAAGCAGGTTTGGGTCCAGGACATCCTAGGTGACTGAGGATTATTAACAGGACTTAAAAGAAGCTAGAAGAGTTTGCAGGGATCTCCCAGGCTTTGGCAAAAACCCAGGCAACCACAGCTTTGAGTTAGAAAGAACAGGCAGGGATGTCATGGAAACATTGAGTGGCTGGGGTTGGAAGTGACCTTAAAAATCCTCTAGTTCTGACTCCCTGCCATGGGCAGGGATGCCACCCACTAGATCAGGTTGCCCTGAGCCTCTTCTAACCTGGTCTCAAACACCTCCGGGGATGGGTATAGTGGGTTTACGTGGCAATGTTACCTGGGTGGCTGCAGGGGTGGCTTCTTTGAGAAGAATCCAGATGCCCCATGTGAGATAAGGGCTGGTTTCAGCCAGCTCCAAGGGGACCTGCTCTTGAGAGCCAAGCCAATAAACGATGTTGTTTGAGCCTTTGTGAGGGCAGATTTAAGAAAGGGGAAAACAAACAAACAAACAAAAAATGCTGCTCAACAGCAGCTAGGAGAGCGAGGAGTAAGAAACAGCCTTTCAGACACCAAGGTCAGTGCAGCAGGAGGGCAGGAGGTGCTCCAGGCACGCAGCAGCAGTTCTGCTGTGGCCTGTGGAGAGGCCTCTCGTGGAGCAGGTGGATGTGGCCTGGAGGAGGCTGCGGCCCATGGAGAACCCCCGCAGGAGCAAGCCCTGGACCCAAGCTGCAGCCCGTGGAAAGGAGCCCACATGGAGCAGGGGGTCTGAGGGAAGCTGCCGCCTGTGGGGTACCCGTGCTGGAGCAGTTTGCTTCTGGGGGATGGACCCTGTGGTACGGAGACATGTGGGAGCAGTTCCTGAAGAGCTGCTGCCTGTGGGCAGCCCCCATGGGCTCAGTTTGGGAAGGACGGCATCCTGTTGGAGGGACCCCACATGGAGCAGAGGCAGAGAGTGATTGTGAAGGAACATCGGAGACGAAGTGCTACAGACTGACCGCAACCACTAGTGGCCATTCCCCTGCAATGCTCGAGGGAAGGAGGTGGAAGAAGGTGGATAGGGGGAAGTTGTTTTTATTTTGTTTTCTTTGATTCTCAATCCTATAGCTTGCTAGTAATAGGCAGTAAATTTAACTAATTTCCCTATGCTGAGTCTGTTTTTCCCTTGATGATAACTGTAAACTAATCTCCTGGTCCTTACCTCAACCCTTGAGCCCTTTTATTCATATTTTCTTCCTGTTTACCATTGAGGAAGGGGATTGGGGAGTCAGATAGCAGTTGTGGTGGAGCTCAGCTGCTCACCTGAGCAAAACAACCAAATGAAGCAGAAGAAGAAGGGCAATGTCATGATTGTGAAACAAATCAAGGCATCAGTTTCCTCAAGACATCCTTGAGCTCCTGGTTCCTCATGCTGTAGATGAGGGGGTTCACTGCTGGAGGCACCACCGAGTAGAGAAATGAAATCACCAGGTCAAGGGATGGGGAAGAGATTGAGGGGGGTTTCAGGTGGGCAAACATGATGGTGCTGACAAACAGGGAGACCACGGCCAGGTGAGGGAGGCACATAGAAAAGGCTTTGTGCCGGCCCTGCTCAGAGGGAATCTTCAGCACTGCCCTGAAGATCTGCACATAGGACACCACAATGAAAACAAAACATCCAGTGGTTAAAGAGGCACTAAACATGAAAAGCTGACCTTCCCTGAAGTGGACAGCTGAGCAGGAGAGCTTGAGGATCTGGGGGATTTCACAGAAGAACTGGTCCACAACATTGCCTCGGCAGAGGGGCACTGAAAATGTACTGGCCGTGTGTAGGACAGCATGGAGAAAGCCACTGCCCCAGGCAGCTGCTGCCATCTGGGCACAAGCTCTGCTGCCCACGAGGCTCCCGTAGTGCAGGGGCTTGCAGATGGCAACGTAGCGGTCGTAGGCCATGACAGTGAGAAGGGAATACTCTGCTCCAACCAAGAAGAATATGAAGAAGACCTGTGCAGCACAGCCTTGATAGGAGATGGCCCTGGTGTCCCAGAGGGCATTGGCCATGGCTTTGGGCAGAGTGGTGGAGATGCAGCCCACGTCGAGGAGAGCGAGGTTGAGGAGGAAGAAGTACATGGGGGTGTGGAGGCGGTGGTGGCAGGCTACGGCGCTGAGGATGAGGCCGTTGCCCAGGAGGGCAGCCAGGTAGATGCCCAGGAAGAGCGCGAAGTGCAGGAGCTGCAGCTCGCGCGTGTCTGCGAATGCCAGCAGGAGGAACTCAGTGATGGTGCTTCTGTTGGACATCTGCTTTTTTCAGGATGTGATCCTGAAAAAAGAAGAGGATGAGAGTAATAAAGTACAAGAAATGTATCAGAGGGAAACAAATGCTCTTTCTCATTTAAAATCATCACCTATATTGTGACATTTGGCAGATCCCTTTCATGCATCCTGATTCATTCTGCCTGACGGTGTCTGTTGGAACAGGGGGCTCTACTGTGGGCAGTGCAGGAGTCAGCCCTGTCCTACAGCAAGAGGTGAAGAGGAACATGTGGTAATGTTGGTTTCACGTCCTTCTTGTTCACAAAATGCTTTGCCCCAGTATCGCTCCCAGTTCACCAAACTGCAGAGCAGAGCTGTGGAGCCTTATTGATTGATTGATTGATTGATTTGATTTTTTTGTTTCCTCTGTCCCACCACTCCTGAGGAGTGTTTCCAAGTCACAAACCCTGGCTATTTGTGCTGAACTCAAAGGGAATCCTTGTAGATCATTATCAGAGAAAAAGGGACTGTCACTTTAGTGCACGGTGTTCTCCTTCAGGCCAGTCTGTCCACCAAGTGTGGTTTCAGCTGCATTGTGAGAGCTGCAGGAAAGTTCTATTCACATGTTTGACTGAAAAGAACAAAGACCCTGCTGAGAGCAGAGGAATCCAGGCTCACAGTGCCCATCTGCACACCCCTCACCCTGTCCCTCCACCCAAGCACACCAAGGGCTCACGCCATGGGCATGTGAAACCCCCATCCCCAGCCAGCCTGGGAACAAGACCAGCAGCAGCACGGCCAGCTGGAGAAGCCAGGAGGAATGCCAGCGTGCTACTGCCAGGGTAGGCAAGGCCAGGGAGGGACAGACGGACACCCAGCAGACCCTCCTGTGCTGCAGCTCTGCCTGCAGATAAGGCAGCTCCTTCTGGGGACACCGGGGGCTTGAGGGCAGAGGCTGTGCTGGAGGGAGAGGAGAGCAGGGGGTGTCCCAGGGAAGACACCTACCCTGCAGGGGATCGCAGGGAGGTGCCTGAGCACTCCCTAACAAAGCATTTCTGGCAGCAGCTCCCTCTCACCACCTGCCCTGCTCATATCTCTACTGCCTTCCTATGTCCCTGCTGGAAACAGGATCTCTGTCCCCATGTATCTGCCAGGTCCTTGATCACAGACCCCATCTGAGAAGCTGTGTGCTTCCTGAATAAAGGACATCACAGGGGTTGCAGCTCCTAAAGACCTGATAAGCCCTGAGGAGACAACAAATGTTGTTGTTTCAGTCTTTAGGCTGAGGTGCCTGAAGGGATCTGATCACATTAATTGCTGCCATATTGATCTCTCCCTGCAATACTCTTGGAGTCTCAGTCTCCTGTACAATCCAGACAATTCATTGTCATGAACCCTGCCTCCCCTCCACTCCAAGAATCTGAAAGCACAGAATCCAAGCAAGTCTTCTATTTCAGATAAACCAAGACTCGGTCTTCCTGCTAAAATGCCCCCTCAAAAATACCATTCTCTAAAACATCTTCTGTGCCACATTACAGGTAAAATAAGACACATCGTGACAGATGCTGTCAGCCATCGGATGTACCAGCTGTACAAGACACCTCTGGCAACCCCACCTGCATGGCCCTGCTGCCAGAGCCTCACGGTGTCAAGAGCCTGCAGATGTGTCCTGCCACCTCTGTTGTTGAGCTCCTCAGTGCCTCCAAGCCCTCTCTCCTTCTCTCCTCTGTGTGCCAGCTGCGGTCAGAGCCCCCAGCCCTGCTGCGCTGTGCAGAGGAGCTGCTCCTGGGCACAGCTGTCTCTCTGTACCACGGCCCTCTTGCCACGAGCTCTCTCTGTCCCACAAGCCTGGCCCAGCTCAGCAGCACAGCACCAGCCCAAGGCACTGCAATCACCCCTCTGGGGGTTTTGCTGATGAGCCCACGAACCTCAGGCACTCAGAGACAATTGAAGACATCTCTCCAGAAGTGCAAGTCAGAGGCAAGTTTCCTGCAGTGTCCCCCTGAGGGCCAGCACTGACACAGCCTTCCTTGGAGCTCGTTAGAGCAGACCCCTGGAGGCAGTGAGGACAAGGAGACAAAGGCAATGTGAAGGTGACACTGAAGTGTACATAAAGTGGATTTGTTTCACTAAGTACCAGGGTACAGACAATAACGAATGATTTTAAATTTGAAAATACAGAAAAGGAAGATAAAATAGTAATTAACATTAACAATAGCAATAACAATAACAATAATAATATGTACAAGGCAAATGATGCACCATGCAATTGCTGAGAAGCCCCTCACCGATGCTCAACGTGTCCTTGAGCTTTGGTCCCAATGACCCTGGCCAGCCGGCATCGGGATCTCTTGTGCATGTCCCTTGACCTTAATTTCTTTTTGTACAAAATCAGCTTTCAGAAGAAGTTGAAGTATTTTCTTCCCTTTCTCTAATACTCCCTCTGCTGTGTCACCCCACCCAGTGATGCCATCGATGTAGTGCAGGTGCTCAGGAGCTTCCTCCTCTTCCAGGGCAGTCTGAATCATGCTGCTGGCATGGCAGCACTCAGCATTGCGGGACTTCATTCAGGCCACGATAGGCCTCTGTTAGTGCACTCGGTTGGTGCTATACTGACTCAGGTGCACGGCTGTGGTAGGGATTGGCACCAGCTGTCCTTCAGCCCTCATCAACCCCACAACAGAAGGGTCCTGTGAGAGACCAAGGCAAGGCAGACAACAGTATAATGTCCTCTGTCTCCAAGGCAGCTATGCCAATAACCCACCGATACCCTTTTGGGTCCCTGAAATATCTATCCTCTCCTGAAGCAGTCTCTTCCAAGGATGCACAGAGTCTCTGGGGCAGTGTCAGTGGGGTGCTTTTTCCATTCCTTCCAACTTAGACACACTTCAGCCTCCAGTACAGTTCAGTGTTGGGATCCCCCTGTCGCTGCAGACATACAAATGGGTTCGACCCTCTGTAGCTTGATGGCATTAGGGTTCACTGTGCAGTGGTGCCCACTAGCTCCTGATACTTCTGTGGGTCTGATGTGCAAGGTCATCGAATCCACACAGTCCAATAAACCCGACTGTCCCCTTCCTCCCCCTGGCTGGAGGCACAGCCCCTCTAGTCCTGCTCATAGTATTCAGTACTGTGTCTGCAGGACAGCCCGCTGGAAATTGGAGCAGCAGTTCTCTAAGAACCTGTCCTGGTTTCAGTTAGAACAGAATTAATTTGCTTCCTAGTAGCTGGTGGAATGCTGTGTTTTGGCTTAAGATGAGAAGAGTGCTGATAACACCCCAGTGTTTTAGTTGTTGCAGAGCAGTGCTTATACCAAGCCAAGGACACCTCAGCCTTTTGCTCTGTCCTGCCAACAGGCAGGCTGGGGGTGCAGTAAGAGCTGGGAGGGGACAGACCCAGGACAGGTGACCCAAACTAGCCAAAGGGGTATTCCATACCATCTGACGTCATGCTAAACAATAGATAGGGGTGGCTAGCCGGGGGGAGGGGGCCGGACTGCTTGGGGTTAAGCTGGGCATCGGTCAGCGGGTGGTGAGCAATTGCATTGTGCATCACTTGTTTGTACATATTATTATTACTTTCCTATTATCACCATTGTAACATTATTGTTATTATTGTTATTATTATTTTGTTATTATTATTTTCCTGTCTTATTAAACTGTCTTTATCTCAACTCACGGGCTTCACTTTCCATTTCTCTCCCCCGTCCCAGAGAGGGAGGGGGGAGGGTGAGCGAACGGCTGTGTGGTATTTAGCTGCCAGCCGGGTTAAACCACGACAGAACCCCTTTTAGTGATTGTTTTTCCTTGCCACTCACACACCCGTGCCTCTAGATTTTCCATCCCACTTTCTCATGTGCTCTCCATGGTCACACCCGTAAAAGCACAGGGTGGCACATAGTGTGTGCCCACCATATCCACTTTCCCGCCCTCTAATTCCAGGGAGGGGCGCCGTTTCTTCCAGCACCAGAGCAGCATAGGGATAGGGATCGTGTGATTACTGATGCTCTTATGACTTCTTCCTCTTCGTCCTCCTACTCACATGATGGCCCAGCTTTTCTGAAGCCTGCCTTATCTTCTGACTAACTGACTTTCACATCCATTGTTTTTTCTTGCATATGGGAGCAACTGATACAGACAGAGCTTGGTTTTCTGGCTCAGACATAGGCCCCAGAAAAAGAGCTGGAGTTGCTGCAGGGCATTTTGCAGATGCTGTAGTAGCTGCAGGGTCTGTCAGAGGGGTTGGAGTGACTGCAGGGCTTTTCACAGAGGCTGGAGTGGCATTGATTGTGGCTCTGTAAACACAGGCCAATTCCCAGCACACTGCAGTGGCATGTGTCTCTTTGGAAATGCCAGGGTGATAACACCTCCTTTTCAAGCATTTAACCATTTTTTTAGGATTCTGCATTTGTTTGGAGTGAAGTTCCAAAGTTCTGGAGGTGCTGACTGCTGTAGGTGCCTGCCCAGATCTTCCCTCACTCCCTGCCACTCCAAACTCTCCTGCCACCAGACAGAAATCTGAATGGTATTCTTAAGTAGTCCTGAAACACATTCAGGAGACATAACAATAGGAGCGTGCTGGTTTGACCATCCCAAGGATATTCAAAACTTTGAAGAGCCAGTGTAAATATTCTTGAGGAGAAGGGTGAGGTGAAAGAGAAAGGGAGAGTGAACATGTGGGGAAAAGTGTCCTCCCCTTGTTTCCCCATGGCTTGGTTTCCTGAGGAGAAAAGGTCCAGAGTGTAATTCTTAACAGTTTCTGAGAGACAGCTCCCAAGGTATAGAGCCACTTGTCACTCTCCCTTTCTCCTTCACCTCCCCCTTCTCCTCCAGGCTAGTTACACCAGCTCTTCAGATTTTTGAATATCCTCGGGATGATCAAACTGACATGTTCATATTGTTATGTCTCCTGCATGTGTTTCAACTTTTGTTTAATGTCAAATGACCACTTAAGCATGCCATCCAGAGATCTGTCTGGTGACAGGAGAGTGAGGAGTGGCAGGGAGTGTGGGAGGATCTGGGCAGGCACCTAGAACAGTGGGCACCTCCAGTGCTTTGGAACTTAACCTCTGAGCAAATGCAGAATGCTAAAAAAAAAAAAAAAAAAAAAAAAAAAAAAGTTAAATGCTGGAAAAAGTTGTGTCATGAGTCCAGAAATTTGAAAGAGACACATATCACTGCAATGTGCTGGGCCTTGCCCTATGCTTAACAAGCCACAGCCACTTTAGTTACCCCGGCTGGAAGGAGGCAATTTCCCAAACAAGCCAAGCTCATGGGTACCACCACAGCCACTTGAAGTGACATGCTTTTGATTCTTTCAGCCTGAACTTGCCACAGATGTTTCATGGATGGTCATGTGTCTGCTAGGAATCAGGCAGGATTTCTCACTTTTCAAATGACAATTTCAACTTTGTGTCAGTCCTAGGAAAGCCCCGTTTTGTCTTTGAAGGGGTTTGACGTGCTGGGCACAGATGCAGTTACGGGGATAAAGACCACTGCTGGCAGTGGCATTGTGTTTCAAAGGCTGGGCTACATCCATCTGGAAACACCTGTGAGCTTGAAGATGATAGAATCTCCTGTGGTGAGGTGCCACTACTGCAGGGGGAGAGGGGAAGGAGTGTAAGACATGTGGGACCTCCAGACAGAGTGGTGAGTGCAGAGCAGTAAGTGCGTTCTGGGCATTAAGAAGGCCTGAAAGAGCATAGCATGGCCTTGCTGAAGGTGAGGACCTTGAGGTTTGATGTGAGGGTAGCAGGGGAAAGAGGATGTGGAGTTCAGTTCTGGGATAGAGGGACAGAGGAATTCTGTCTTCTGGCAAAGACAGAAGCAGGTTTGGGTCCAGGACATCCTAGGTGACTGAGGATTATTAACAGGACTTAAAAGAAGCTAGAAGAGTTTGCAGGGATCTCCCAGGCTTTGGCAAAAACCCAGGCAACCACAGCTTTGAGTTAGAAAGAACAGGCAGGGATGTCATGGAAACATTGAGTGGCTGGGGTTGGAAGTGACCTTAAAAATCCTCTAGTTCTGACTCCCTGCCATGGGCAGGGATGCCACCCACTAGATCAGGTTGCCCTGAGCCTCTTCTAACCTGGTCTCAAACACCTCCGGGGATGGGTATAGTGGGTTTACGTGGCAATGTTACCTGGGTGGCTGCAGGGGTGGCTTCTTTGAGAAGAATCCAGATGCCCCATGTGAGATAAGGGCTGGTTTCAGCCAGCTCCAAGGGGACCTGCTCCTGAGAGCCAAGCCAATAAACGATGTTTGAGCCTTTGTGAGGGCAGATTTAGGAAAGGGGAAAACAAACAAACAAACAAAAAATGCTGCTCAACAGCAGCTAGGAGAGCGAGGAGTAAGAAACAGCCTTTCAGACACCAAGGTCAGTGCAGCAGGAGGACAGGAGGTGCTCCAGGCACTCAGCAGCAGTTCTGCTGTGGCCTGTGGAGAGGCCCTTCATGGAGCAGGTGGACGTGGCCTGGAGGAGGCTGCGGCCCATGGAGAACCCCCGCAGGAGCAAGCCCTGGACCCAAGCTGCAGCCCGTGGAAAGGAGCCCACATGGAGCAGGGGGTCTGAGGGGATCTGCCGCCTGTGGGGTACCCATGCTGGAGCAGTTTGCTTCTGGGGGATGGACCCTGTGGTACGGAGACGTGTGGGAGCAGTTCCTGAAGAGCTGCTGCCTGTGGGCAGCCCCCATGGGCTCAGTTTGGGAAGGACGGCATCCTGTTGGAGGGACCCCACATGGAGCAGAGGCAGAGAGTGATTGTGAAGGAACATCGGAGACGAAGTGCTACAGACTGACTGCAACCACTATTGGCCATTCCCCTGCAATGCTCGAGGGAAGGAGGTGGAAGACGGTGGATAGGGGGAAGTTGTTTTTATTTTGTTTGCTTTGATTCTCAATCCTATAGCTTGCTAGTAATAGGCAGTAAAATTAACTAATTTCCCTACGCTGAGTCTGTTTTTCCCTTGATGATAACTGTAAACTAATCTCCTGGTGCTTACCTCAACCCTTGAGCCCTTTTATTCATATTTTCTTCCTGTTTACCATTGAGGAGGGGGATTGGGGAGTCAGATAGCAGTTGTGGTGGAGCTCAGCTGCTCACCTGAGCAAAACAACCAAATGAAGCAGAAGAAGAAGGGCAATGTCATGATTGTGAAACAAATCAAGGCATCAGTTTCCTCAAGACATCCTTGAGCTCCTGGTTCCTCATGCTGTAGATGAGGGGGTTCACTGCTGGAGGCACCACCGAGTAGAGAAATGAAATCACCAGGTCAAGGGATGGGGAAGAGATTGAGGGGGGTTTCAGGTGGGCAAACATGATGGTGCTGACAAACAGGGAGACCACGGCCAGGTGAGGGAGGCACATAGAAAAGGCTTTGTGCCGGCCCTGCTCAGAGGGAATTCTCAGCACTGCCCTGAAGATCTGAACATAGGACACCACAATGAAAACAAAACATCCAGTGGTTAAAGAGGCACTAAACCTGAGAAGCTGACCTTCCCTGAAGTGGACAGCTGAGCAGGAGAGCTTGAGGATCTGGGGGATCTCACAGAAGAACTGGTCCACAGCATTGCCGTGGCAGAGGGGCAGGGAAAATGTAGTGGCCGTGTGCAGGATACTATACAGAAAGCCACTGCCCCAGGCAGCTGCTGCCATCTGGGCACAAGCTCTGGTGCCCAGGAGGCTCCCATAGTGCAGGGGCTTGCAGATGGCAACGTAGCGGTCATAGGCCATGATGGTGAGAAGGAAATATTCTGCTGCTATAAAGAAGAGAAAGAAAAAGACCTGAGCAGCACAGCCTTGATAGAAGATGGCCCTGGTGTCCCAGAGGGCATTGGCCATGGCTTTGGGCAGAGTGGTGGAGATGCAGCCCAGGTCGAGGAGGGCGAGGTTGAGGAGGAAGAAGTACATGGGGGTGTGGAGGCGGTGGTGGCAGGCTACGGCGCTGAGGATGAGGCCGTTGCCCAGGAGGGCAGCCAGGTAGATGCCCAGGAAGAGCGCGAAGTGCAGGAGCTGCAGCTCACGCGTGTCTGCGAATGGCAGCAGGAGGAACTCGCTCACAGAGCGGCTGTTGGGCATTTGCTGACTCTGGACAGTTGTCTGTTGAAGAGGAGAAGGCAGACAAATTTTAGATGACACTTACCTAAGAAAAACCTACTGCAAGCCTTAAAACACACCTAACCTGAGACTCTCTCTCTTTGCAGCTGAACCTTTCTGCATCTCTCTTGCTTGAGCTGCAGCTGGTGCTGGCTGAGAGTGGCACTGGGAGCAGGGTTGCTGTGGGCTCCAGAGGAGTCCTTCCTGCTGTGCGTAGGAGGGAAGGGCGAGCAAGGGAAACTCAACTTCAATGCACTGGTCAGGCCATGAGCTTTGCAGTGGTGTTTCAAAGAAAGCATCCAACTACAGTGTAGAGCAAGGGGCATTTATTTGCTTTATTTTCTGGTAGCTACACCTGTACTGTTTAGGAGGAACAATCCACTCGGTGCTTTCCCTAAGAAGAAACTACAGAAAGCTGAGAGCAGAGAAGCCCCAGCCCAGTGCAGATGGACAGAATCCTTGTCTGCAGGTGCATGAGCAAGATCTCAGCTCTTTCCTCCTAACCAAGGGTGCAGAGGCGTCACTCCAGCTGCCCACAGAAAGACATCCAGCAGTATGGACATGGCCTTAGCAAGGAGGTGTCTTCTCCTTGTGGCACCTGGATAACACAAGGATGCCACAGGAGAGCTGCATCCTGCTGGAGAGCAGCCTGCAGCCCATGAGGACACCCCTCAGACAGAGCTGGATATTCGCAAGCTGGGGTGTGCCAATATTCAATCTGCATCCCTTACAGTATCTTTGGAAGTTTGGCCACCCCTGTCTTATCTGACCAGGGGTAGCTAGGTTATGACACTCCAAGGGGCTTCTGCCAGACTTCCTCAACTCACAGGGCAACCCAGCAGGGCTCCCAAAGCCTACTGCATTGCCCACTGCACTCCCAGAAACAAGACCCAGCAGGAGGAGACCCTTCCAGGACCTGCAGCTGCATGGCCCTGCAGCCAGGGACTTACCTTGTCAAGGGCTGTGCAGGTTTCTCCTGCAGGCAGCTCTCAGCATCCTCCAACTGCCAACTGCCTTCAGCCCTTCTCTCCTTTTCTTCTCTCTGTGTCTGTGCCTCTGTGTCTCTTTCCTGCTGCGCTGTGCAGAGGAGCTGCTCCTGGGCACAGCTGTCTCTCTGCACCAGGGCCCTCTTGCCACGACCTCTCTCTGTCCCATGAGCCCGGCCCAGCTCAGCAGCACAGCACCAGCTCAAGGCACTGCAATCACCCCTCTGGGGGCTTTGCTGATGAGCCCACGAACCTCAGGCACTCAGAGACAATTGAAGACATTTTGACAGAAGTCCAAGTCAGAGGCAAGTTTCCTGCAGTGTCCCCCTGAGGGCCAGCACTGACACAGCCTCCCTTGGAGCTCGTTAGAGCAGAACACTGGAGGCAGTGAGGACAAGGAGACAAAGGCAATGTGAAGGTGACACTGATGTGGAGGAAAATTGGATGTGTGTCACCACGCATAAGGGCCAGGCCTTGACTCCCAACTCAAGGAAGGGAGATCTTTCCCTTGACAGGTTGGTCAGGGCTCTTTGTGGGGCAGTAGGAGATGGGGATGTTCATTGCCAAGTGCAGGAGAATGGTACGAGCCCTGCCTGGTTCATGGGTGGCGACAAGGAGGCAATGAGGCCCTGGTGCTTTAACGATCAGCTGTCTCCTCATGGGCGTCAGTGGCAGAGACAACAGTCATAGATATGAACACAAAGATCTGGTCCTGTTGGGACTTTCAGACTTGTCACAGCCCTCTACCCTGTCTATACATGGCTTTCCTAGTGACTCCGAGACCTCCACATCTTTCCTTTTTGGCTGCAGACCCTTATCTCTGAGGTGTCACAGCAGATCTGAGCTGAGCGTGATAACTCAGATCTTCTTGGTGGCCATGCTCCTCAGAAGGCAGCTCTCTAGGAAGCTGGCCTGGTTCCTGGTGAGCAGGCACCACTGCTCTATGGCATCCCTCGTGGTGTCCAGGCCCTCCTCCTCCTGGGCACTGCTCACTCAACAGGGTCCCAGTCTGCCCTGATGTGTGGGGTTTCTCTTCCTCTGGTACAGGACTGGACTCTTATCCATGTTAAAGTCAAAATTTTCTGAAGTCAAAATCCTGCAGATTCTCAAGGTTCACCCACAGTCATGTTCCATTCTATCAGCTGTTAATGTCAGCAGGCAGACAGTTCAACCTTCGTGTAATTGTGCTATCTCTGACCAGACAGCAGCAGCAGCAAGAGTTGCAGGGATATTTGGATAATTCAGGAGTAACCATCTGAATGGAATTGCAACACAGTCAGAGAAGGTAGGGGATGGAAGGCTGTCAGGTTCCACATTTGCTGTGCTTTCTTCTCATGCATGCTGTCAGTTTGTCTGGAGCTGTGTCGTGAATGTTATGGGGCTGTGCAGGTCAAAATTGGACAGGCCAAAGCCCAGCTGGAGCTCAATCCATCTATTACTCTCAAAGACAATAAAAAAAATAAATAAATAAAAATACTTTAAATGATGGAAGGTTAGGGAGAATCATAATGCTTTATTGGATTTTTGGGGGGAAACCTGACAAGGAATGAGGTAAAGGCTGAGACACTTAATGTCTTCTTTGCCTCTTTTACTAGCAACAAAACCAGTTGTTCTCCTGGACATTTCTTCCTTCTCATGGCCAGTGCCATCCTTCCAATGCACATTTTGTAGCATTTTTTTTTTTCTCTCCTGTTCTTTCCTACTACCAAAGGAAACTCCATCAGGGTGGAAACTACTCCTGAAGTAGGCATCCCAACCCAGCAGCCTTCTTGCAACCAGTCAGACAACCAGTCACAAGTCACCTCAGCAGCATCTTCCAAGCCAGGGAAGGCTGTGGATGTGGTCTATCTTGACTTCAGCAAGGCTTTTGACACCATCTCCCACAGCATTCTCCTTGAGAAACTGGCTGCTTATGGCTTGGACTGGTGTACGCATCGTTGGGTTAGAAACTGGCTGGATAGCCGGGCCCAAAGAGTCGTGGTAAATGGAGCCAAGTCCAGTTGGAGGCCAGTCACTAGTGGCGTCCCCCAGGGCTCGGTGCTGGGGCCGGTCCTCTTTAATATCTTCATTGATGATCTGGACGAGGGCATTGAGTGCACCCTCAGTAAGTTTGCAGATGACACCAACTTAGGTGCGCGTGTGTCGATCCGCTTGAGGGTAGGAACGCTCTGCAGGAGGATCTGGATAGGCTGCACTGATGGGCTGAGGTCAACTGCATGAAGTTCAACAAGGCCAAGTGCCGGGTCCTGCACCTGGGGCGCAATAACCCCAAGCAGAGCTACAGGCTGGGAGATGAGTGGTTGGAGAGCTGCCAGGCAGAGAAGGTCCTGGGAGTGATGGTGGATAGTCAGCTGAATATGAGCCAGCAGTGTGCTCAGGTGGCCAAGAAGGCCAACGGCATCCTGGCTTGTATCAGAAACAGTGTGACCAGCAGGGCTAGGGAGGTGATCGTCCCCCTGTACTCAGCTCTGGTGAGGCCGCACCTCGAGTACTGTGTTCAGTTTTGGGCCCCTCGCTACAAGAAGGACATGGAGGTGCTTGAGCGGGTGCAGAGAAGGGCGACGAAGCTGGTGAGGGGCCTGGAGAACAAGTCCTACGAGGAGCGGCTGAGGGAGCTGGGCTTGTTCAGCCTGGAGAAAAGGAGGCTCAGGGGCGACCTTATCGCTCTCTACAGATACTTTAAAGGAGGCTGTAGCGAGGTGGGGGTTGGCCTGTTCTCCCACGTGCCTGGTGACAGGACGAGGGGGAATGGGCTAAAGTTGCGCCAGGGGAGTTTTAGGTTAGATGTTAGGAAGAACTTCTTTACTGAAAGGGTTGTGAGGCACTGGAACAGGCTGCCCAGGGAAGTGGTGGAGTCACCATCCCTGGAAGTCTTCAAAAGACGTTTAGATGTAGAGCTTAGGGATATGGTTTAGTGGAGGGCTGTTAGCGTTAGGTTGGAGGTTGGACTCGATGATCTTGAGGTCTCTTCCAACCTAGAAATTCTGTGATTCTGTGATTCTGTGATCTTCCCCCTTTCTTTTTATTTGGTCATATCTTTGCCAGATATCAGAGACCCGTGCAGTGCCACATGAAATAGTTAGGAGTTATTTTGAAACCTCTTTGTTCTCTTATCCCAGATATCAGATACTTGCCCCATGCAAAAGTCAGCAGTTTTTGGAAACTCCTTTGCTCTCTTATCCCCTAGACCCGAGTCTCAAAGTTTACCCTTCAAACCCTCTATTGACACGAACTGCTAGATGATTCTTTTGCAAGATACAAGAACTATATACATTAATCACGCTGTTTCACTTAGACGTGTGGTTATAACAGGGTATGTAAGACAGAAGGTCACATTCATCATACCATGAGGCCCCTAGCATCGTTCATATCGACATGAATCAGATGAACATATATCACTGTTAAATGCTTGAAAAGGAGGTGTTATCACCCTGGCATTTCCAAAGAGACACATGCCACTGCAGTCTGCTGGGTCTTGGCCTGTGCTTACAGAGCCACAATCAATGCCACTCCAGCCTCTGTGAAAAGCCCTGCAGTCACTCCAACCCCTCTGACAGACCCCGCAGCTACTACAGCATCTGCAAAATGCCCTGCAGCAACTCCAGCTCTTTTTCTGGGCCCTGTGTCTGAGCCAGAAAACCAAGCTCAGTCTGAATCAGTTGATCATCTATGCAAGAAAAAACAATGGATGTGAAAGTCAGTTAGTCAGAAGATGCAGGCTTCAGAAAAGCTGGGCCATCATATGAGTAGGAGGACGAAGAGAAAGAAGTCATAAGAGCATCAGTAATCACGCGATCCCTATCCCCATGCTGCTGTGGTGCTGGGAGAAATGGGGCCCTCCCTGGAATTAGAGGGCAGGAAAGGAGATATGGTAGGCACACACTATGTGCCACCCTGTGGTTTTACCTGTGTGACCATGGAGAGCACATGAGAAAGTGGGATGGAAAATCTACCTCCAGCCTAGAGGCACGGGTGTGTGAGTGGCAAGGAAAAACAATCACTAAAAGGGGTTCTTAGAGAACTGCTGCTCCTATTTCCAGCGGGCTGTCCTGCAGACACAGTACTGAATACTATGAGCAGGACTAGAGGGGCTGTGCCTCCAGCCAGGGGGAGGAAGGGGACAGTCGGGTTTATTGGACTGTGGGGATTCCATGGCCTTGCACATCAGACCCACAGAAGTATCAGGAGCTAGTGGGCACCACTGCACAGTGAACCCTAATGCCATCAAGCTACAGAGGGTCGAACCCATTTGTATGTCTGCAGTGACAGGGGGATCCCAACTCTGAACTGTACTGGAGGCTGAAGTGTGTCTAAGTGGGAAGGAGTGGCAAAAGCACCCCATTAGCACTGGCCAAGAGACACTGTGCATCCTTGGAAAAGACTGCTTCAGGAGAGGATAGGTATCTCAGGGACCCAAAAGGGTATCAGTGGGCTTTAGGCATAGCTGCCTTGGAGACAGAGGACATTATACTGTTGTCTGCCTTGCCTTGGTCTCTCACAGGACCCTTCTGTTGTGGGGTTGATGAGGGCTGAAGGACAGCTGGTGCCAATCCCTACCACAGCTGTGCACCTGAGTCAGTATAGCAGCAACCGAGTGCACTAACAGAGGCCTATCGTGGCCTGAATGAAGTCCCGCAATGCTGAGTGCTGCCATGCCAGCAGCATGATTCAGACTGCCCTGGAAGAGGAGGAAGCTCCTGAGCACCTGCACTACATCGATGGCATTACTTGGTGGGGTGACACAGCAGAGGGAGTATTTGAGAAAGGGAAGAAAATACTCCAAATTCCTCTGAGAGCTGATTTTGCACGAAAAGAAATTAAGGTCAAGGGACATGCACAAGAGATCCTGATGCCGGCTGGCCAGGGTCAGTGGGACCAATGCTCAGGGATAGGTTGAGCATCGGTGAGGGGCTTCTCAGCAATTGCATGGTGCAACACTTGCCTTGTACGTATTATTATTGTTATTGTTATTGCTATTGCCATTGTTATTGTTAACGTTAATTACTATTTTATCTTCCTTTTCTGTATTTTCAAATTTTAAATCATTCATTATTGTCTGTACCCTGGTATTAGTGAAACAAATCCCGTTTATGTACACTTCAGTGTCACCTTCACATTGCCTTTGTCTCCTTGTCCTCACTGCCGCCAGGGTTCTGCTCTAACAAGCTCCAAGGGAGGCTGTGTCAGTGCTGACCCTCAGGGGCACACTGCAGGAAACTTGCCTCTGACTTGGACTTCTGGAGAGATGTCTTCAGTTGTCTCTGAGTGCCTGAGGTTCGTGGGCTCATCAGCAAAGCCCCCAGAGGGGTGATTGCAGTGCCTTGGGCTGGTGCTGTGCTGCTGAGCTGGGCCGGGCTCGTGGGACAGAGAGAGCTCATGGCAAGAGGGCCCTGGTGCAGAGAGACAGCTGTGCCCAGGAGCAGCTCCTCTGCACAGCGCAGCAGGGCTGGGGGCACTGCCTGCAGAGACAGAGTGCTTAAAGACAGGCAGAAGTGGCAGGATGCACAGAGCTCACTGGGGGAGAACATTTCCCAGCCCTGAACACAGTAAGTCTCTGGCTGGAGGGCAGTGCAGCTGCAGGTCCTGGAGGAAGGAGAAGCCGGGGGTGCAGGCAGGGGTGTGCAGGGCTGCGGTGCAGAGCAGGGTCCCTGCTGTGCCCCAGGGGCTGTGTGCCAGGGCAGGGCCTGTGCTGCTTGCCAGGCTCAGCACTCAGCCTGCCTGGCGAGCTGCCCAGGGGCTTGGGCAGAAGAAGGGCAGGGCAGAAGCTGCCTGCAAAGAGAAGGCACTTTCTGCACTCTCTGCCTGCCTCTTCCTGCTCTGATTGTGGGGTAGGCTCTATATTAACAGGGTAGTGGGGCAGCCTCTATGTTATTGGCGTAGTTGGATTTGAACTGGTGACTGAGCTTCCTATTCCATTGAATTGAGACACAAACAAGTTAGTGATGCACCTGAGAATATCCCTTCTCTTCTCTCTGCTTACAGACTGCACTAGGGCTTTTCTGAGCTGTTCTTTAGGACTTGCAGACAAGGGGATGTGGTTTTTCAGCACAACCTCTGTGTGCATCCATCCCGCAGGTGAGTGCTGCAAGCAGCCAGCAGCTGGGCACCAGGGAATGGACAGAGCAGCCCTCCTGGATGTGCCCTCTGGTTTAGGTGTGCCTCCACAGCAATGACATTAACCATTTCACTAGATTAGAGATGTCCCACTGGGGACTGATGAGCAGAAGTGGTTGCTGTGTACAGGACGCTCAGCAAGCAGAAAGCAGGACTCCAGACAAGGAGATAGACAAAGGTCCTCTTGGAAACGGGTAATGTAAGGCTTTTACTGGGAATTTTAGTCAGAGACTTTACTCATAAGAGTTTATACTTTATATTTTCTTTCATTTCGCAGGCTCTATGTCCAAAGTCAGCAAATGCCCAACATCAGCTCTGTGAATGAGTTCCTCCTGCTGGCATTCGCAGACACGCGCGAGCTGCAGCTCCTGCACTTCGTGCTCTTCCTGGGCATCTACCTGGCTGCCCTCCTGGGCAACGGCCTCATCCTCAGTGCCGTAGCCTGTGACCACCGCCTCCACACCCCCATGTACTTCTTCCTCCTCAACCTCGCCCTCCTCGACCTGGGCTGCATCTCCACCACTCTGCCCAAAGCCATGGCCAATGCCCTCTGGGACAACAGGGCCATCTCCTATCAAGGGTGTGCTGCCCAACTCTTTCTCTTTGCTTTCCTGGTTGGAGCAGAGTATTCCCTTCTCACTGTCATGGCCTATGACCGCTACGTTGCCATCTGCAAGCCCCTGCACTATGGGAGCCTTGTGGGCAGCAGAGCTTGTGCCCAGATGGCAGCAGCTGCCTGGGGCAGTGGCTTTCTCAATGCTGCCCTGCACACGGCCAACACATTTTCCCTGCCCCTCTGCCAAGGCAATGCTGTGGACCAGTTCTTCTGTGAAATCCCCCAGATCCTCAAGCTCTCCTGCTCAGATGCCTACCTCAGGGAAGCTGGGGCACTTGTTCTTACTGTTTCTTTATGCTTTGGTTGTTTTGTTTTCATTGTTTTCTCCTATGTGCAGATCTTCAGGGCTGTGCTGAGGATGCCCTCTTCTCAGGGCCGGCACAAAGCCTTTTCCATGTGCCTCCCTCACCTGGCTGTGGTCTCCCTCTTTATTAGCACTGCCATGTTTGCCTATCTGAAGCCCCCCTCCCTCTCTTCCCCATCCATGGATCTTATTGTGTCAGTTCTCTACTCAGTTGTTCCTTCATCAGTGAACCCCCTCATCTACAGCATGAGGAACCAGGAGTTCAAGGATGCAGTAAGGAAACTGTTTGGATACATGCTTCTTTGCAATCAATAATGTTTGTGAGTTCCATGATTATTTCAGGAACTGTGAGGAAAATTTTTGTTACTATATTTCTCTATAAATATTTTCTACATTTTTTTTCTTTCGATTTAAATTATGTTATCCTTAACCTGCTACCTGATTTTCTTATTTCTATTTTTTCATTTATAGTGACCCAGTCATCTAATTATTGAAAGAAGCAGGTTATGTAGAGAAACATAATAAATTAAAACCAAAAACAAAACAAAACAAAAAAAAAACATCAGAACTACATTTTATCAGCTGCCATCTCTTTCCATCCCCTCTGGAGCTGAGGTAGCAGCCCCAGCACACAGGAGGGGCTCAGGGCCAAGAGCCCAGCTGCTACATGGAGTTTGGGTGGGGGCTGTTGCTTCTCTGGAGCCATGGCCATGGCCAGCAGCAGGACGTGGCCTTGTCACTGCTGCTGTCTTTTGGCTTTCAGTGTGTTCTCCTGTGCTCTTTTATTCGGATAAGCTGTCAGATCTCATAGGCCTTGGTGTCAGTCCTGTTCTCTCTGCAGTGGCACCCCTGTGACTGCAGGCAGCAGCAGGCACTGTGCAGCCCTGGGTTACAGCTGGCCTCCCGGATAGCACCACAGTAACAGGAGGGTCTTGCTCTGGGCAAACCCAGAAGCCTGGACGCCTCTCCAAAGCTGCTGCCAGGAACATAGCCAAGAGGTTGCTCCCTGCTCTTCTGTTTTCTGGGGTTCTAGTGCCGGGTTTTTCACCTGGGGCTCAACAACCCCAAACAGAGCTACAGGCTGGGAGATGAGTGGTTGGAGAGCTGCCTGGCAGAGAAGGACCTGGGAGTACTGGTTGATAGTCGGATGAATATGGGCCAGTAGTGTGCTCAGGTGGCCAAGAAGACCAACAGCATCCTGGCTTGCATAAGAAGCAGTGTGGCCAGCAGGTCCAGGGAAGTGATTGTCCCCCTGTACTCAGTTGAGGTACTGAGAGGAGAGTGATGTAACCACTTGAGAAGCTAAAGTCAGAAGGAAAAGCTGAAGTGACTTGGAGTATTAATGGGTCCCATTGAGAGCTGTTACTAACAAAGCCTCCCCAGGGACTTGTTAGGGCAGAAAATTGGAGGCCATGGTTACAGACAGGCAAAGCACTGTGCTGAGAAAAATCTTGGTTGGTTTTAATGAAGCTGAAGGGCCAAGGCCTGACAACGGCCACTGGGAGAGGAGACCCTGCACACCCATGTCTGGCTCAGGGCTAGTCTTGGGGTCTGTGGGATGTGGTGGGTAGTGTGATGCTACTAGAAGAACTTCATTTTGACACCTCCGCAGCCCTGCACAGTGTTGCAAGGAAGCAATGCCAACAGTCAGCATGCCAAGCAGGTGCCTTCTGCTGGCCTAGCAGGGCCACTGCCAGACGTCAGCCCAAAAGTGCAGCTCCCAGGGAGAAGTCAAGGCTGACCTGCCACCTCCAGACACAAGTGACCTCACAGTCCCTTTCTGTGACACGTTCCTGCTGCTGCCCTATCAAGTACAGAGACAGAAGTGACCTCACAGTCCCTGCCAGAGTTATGATCCTCCTCCTGGGGCAGGAGATGCTGAGGCAGAGCTGAGCTCCTCAGAGCATTCCCACCAATCTCCTCCTTGTGGCCCACAAGCTGATCAGATCAGGATGAGCAAGAGAGTAAAGATAAGGAAAAGGGGCTATGGGCTGAGTTTTGGCTTGAAGGGATACTTTGAGGTCAGGCATAAGAGTAGTGGATTCCTGTCAGGGTGTGGAGTAGCATTTAGAACTGACAATTAATGTCAGTGATTAAAGTAGTGCAAGGGCTTTACATGACTATTTTAAGTCAGTGTTACAGCAAAATTAACATTGCCTGAATGTTCGAACCTCACAGAAATCATTAATTTCTGCTGGCCAAACCCCTTTTCCCTCTCTCAAGTCTCACATCTCTCCTGGCCAGGTTTCTCCTGACTTCCCCATATCAGTCATCTTCCTAGGGGCAGCTTTCTGATGGCTTTCATGATCTCAAAGTATCTGCCTCACATCTGTTGGCTACTCCTTTCTTGAGACTGACATGGCACCTAAGTCAGGATGGAAAAGAACACAAAGGCTGTAGGTAAACCCTGCACAATGTGCCCAGCAGCTCTTGTACCACCCCAAAATTTGGTTTCCTGCCTCCAACTTTTAGATATGGAATGGTTTCTGTGCACCCAGGCTATCTTTTCCAAACCCTCATGCACGGCTCAGTTTGCCCCAAGCGTCTTGGAGGCAGTGGCCCTCTCTGTGTAGAAAACTGAAAGCAGTCCTAAAGGATGACTTCAGGCAAAAGCTGACACCTCTGACATGACAACCCCTATCCAAGACCTCTTCCACTATGGGGCCTACCAGGTACTTAGAAAGAGCCGATCTCAGAAACTACATGCACAGCAAGTGCCTTCTGCTGCCCTACCATGGACACTGGCAGATGTGAGCCTAAAGGCACAGATCCCAGCCAGGAGTCAAGGGTGACCTGTCAGCTACTTCAGAATGCAGTCACCTCACAGGCCATTTAACAGCCATTCACTTCCTGCTGGACTTAGTGCTTCTGAGGCACCACTGAGCTTATAATACCACACCTACAAAACACCCCCTTTTTGGGCCAGGACCTGCCCAGGTAGAAATGATCTGGTTGTGATCCTCCAAGCTCATGGCACACCTGCTGGGCTCCCAGCCTCTCTGACACTCAGGAGCCAGTTCTGTGCCAGTCCTGTGAGGTGCTAGGGCAGGAGGGACCTTGCAGGCAATGTTCCAGCCCCGTGCCTGTTGGCGGTCTCTCAGCTCCTAGTGCACAGTGAAGATCACACTTACATCCAGAAGTTGTGTGCCTGAAGCCAGCCTAGAAGACACTCAGGGGAAGCATCCTTGCATCCCCAGCCCCAGCCGGTGGTGCTGCTCTGCAGAGGGAGGGGGCTGTGGTGCCCAGAGCATGGGGGCACTCTGCAGGGCTGTGCTGGGCAGGCTGGGAGGCAGACCCAGCTCAGGGGGTCACTGCCATTGCCCCAGGGCTGCAAGGAATCATTCACCAGGCTCCCTTGCTGGGGCTGCTTCGTGCCGTGGGGCTGCACAGCTCTCCTCTGCCTGCTCACACCAGACTTAGCACTTGAGCTCTGCTCAGTCCACCTTGGAGGAGATCCCCCCTTAGGAGGGAAGTGCTGCAGTGGAGGCCAGCTGTGCCACTGCCGTGCCCACTGCCTGTCCCTGCCTGCAGTCCCAGCACAGCCCCACAGCAGCACTGGCACCAAGTGAGAGGAGCAGCCAGGCCTGACCCCACCAGCAGGGCTCAGCAGGACAGGGCGGCAGTGGCAAGAGAGCAGCTCTGCATGCCCCAGGCGCTGGTGCTCCCTGGCCGTGCTGCTGGGATGGGACTCTTTTCCTCTGCAGCCCTGCACACAGACCAGGCAGTGCAAGCTCCTTCCTGAAGTACACAGACAGACATGATCTTTGTGTACAGTTGCTGAGCTAGACTTGAAAAATATATACCAAAGTGGAATTGGGATGACCAATATCATTTTAGTGGGTAACATTAACTGAACTAAAACTAAGGAAATCGGTTAATAAAATGCACACACAGAAACGAAAAGAAACAGAATATAGGCTGTTCCTATAATGAGTGACATTGAGACTCATCTGCAGAAGCAGACAGAGCACTTATTCTCCTGAAACACATTAAATCATCAATCTCCACAGGGCTTTCTTGAGCTCCTGGTTCCTCATACTGTAGATGAGAGGATTCAATACTGGAGGCACCACCGAGTATAAAAATGTCACCACCAAGTCCAGGTATGGGGAAGAGATTGATTTAGGCTTCAGGTAGGCAAATATGGAAGTGCTGATAGTCAGAAAGACAACTGCCAGGTGAGGGAGGCACGTGGAAAAGGCTTTGTGCCTGCCCTGCTCAGAGGGCATCCTCAGCACTGCCCTGAAGATCAGCACATAGGACAGCACAATGAAAACAAAACAAACCAATGTTAAAGAAACACTAAACACAAGTGGCCAAACTTCCCTGAGGTAGGCATCTGAGCAGGAGAGCTTGAGGATGTGGGGAACTTCACAGAAGAACTGGTCCAAAACATTGCCGTGGCAGAGGGGCAGGGAAAATGTGTTGGCCGTGTGCAGGACAGCATTGAGAAATCCACTGCCCCAGGCAGCTGCTGCCATCTGGGCACAAGCTCTTCTGCCCAGGAGGCTCCCTTAGTGCAGGGGCATGCAGATGGCAACGTAGCGGTCGTAGGCCATGACAGTGAGAAGACAAAATTCTGATGCAATCAAGACGACAAACAGAAAGACCTGAGCAGCACATCCTTGATAGGAGATGGCCCTGGTGTCCCAGAGGGATATGGCCATGGCTTTGGGCAGAGTGGTGGAGATGCAGCCCACATCGAGGAGGGCAAGGTTGAGGAGGAAGAAGTACATGGGGGTGTGGAGACGGTGGTCGCAGGCTACGGCGCTGAGGATGAGGCCGTTGCCCAGGAGGGCAGCCAGGTAGATGCCCAGGAAGAGTGCGAAGTGCAGGAGCTGCAGCTCGCGCGTGTCTGCGAATGGCAGCAGCAGGAATTCACTCACTGAGCTGATGTTGGGCATTTGCTGGTTCTGGCCGTGCGGTTCTCCCAAGGAGGGAAAAGGCAATAAGAAAATACAACACAATTATCTGTTGATATCTGATTCAATATTGGCCTTTTAAGCAGACATTCGGCATGTTCATTTCATGAGCCCTGACGGATGCTGCCTAAGGTAGTCCGTGGGAACAGGGGACTCTTCTGCAGGCAGTGTAGTTAACAGTCCCTACCTATTAAAAAAAAAAAAATAAATTAAGAGGAACATGGGGTATTCTCAGATCAATTTAACTCATCATATGAAGAAATATTTACTCCCAAATCACCGAATGGCAGAGAAGGGCTGTGGCAATTTCTTTTTTCTATACTGTCGTTCCTGCTGCACTACAAGCAACGCCTTGTGGATCCTCAGAGTCACAGATACTATTCCTCTAGTGCAGAGTGTACTTCAGAGAGCACAGCCAGTCTGTCCATCACATCTGGTCTCAGCTGCCCTGTGCTGGTGGGAGAGAAGAGCAGCGATTGTCCCAGGGAAGTGCCTGAGCCCTTCTTCACACAGAATTTCTGGCAGGAGCTGCCTCTCACCACCTGCCCATGTCCTTGCTGGGAACTGGTTCTCTGTCCCCATATCTCTTTCCTGTCCATGCTAACAGACCCCATCTCACAAGCTGTGTGCTCAGACTCACTCAGATTCCCCTCCACTGCAAGAATCTTAAAGCAGAGAATCCAAAAAAGCCTTCCTCTTCAGACTAACCAAGCCTCAGTCTTCCTCCTGAAATGCCCATTCATAAATGCCATTCTCTAAAGTATCTCCTAGTCCAAATTACAAGTAGAGTGAGGCCCACCCTGACAGATACTATCAGCCATTGGATGTGCCAGCTGTAGAAGACCCCTCTGGCAACCCCACCTGCAGTGCCCTGCTGCCAGAGCCTCACGGTGTCAAGAGCCTGCAGATGTGTCCTGCCACACGCTGCCCTCTGTTGTTGCGCTCCTCAGTGCCTCCAAGCCCTCTCTCCTTCTCTCCTCTCTGTGTGCCAGCTGTGGTCAGAGCCCCCAGCCCTGCTGCGCTGTGCAGAGGAGCTGCTCCTGGGCACAGCTGTCTCTCTGCAGCGCTTGCCAGGAGCTCCCCTTGTGCCCAGGAGCCCGGCCCAGCTCAGCAGCACAGCACCCGACCATGGCATCGCTTGCTCTGTGCCCTTGGGCTCCCTCAAGGTGTCCCCAAGGCCTCAGGGCTGACAGCTCCCGAAGGCAGCAGGGTCTCTGCTGAGGTGTGGTGTTTGAAGCACACTGAACACATCACCAACTGCCCTTCTCTGAACACAGGGGAAATGACTTCTGAAAGGGTGATTAGTGCTTTTAAACTGTGGTTGTCAAATATGATGTGCTTTAACCTGGCAGGCAGCTCGGCACCACATGGCTGTTATCTCACAACCACCCCTAAAAAGACAATGGGTTGAAATGCAATACAAGCTTTCAGAAGGATTTGGAACATTTGATTCCCTTACTCAAATACTTCTTCTGCTGTGGTGTCCCATGTGATTATGACACCAGCATGATGGAGTTGTTCAGGAGCTTCCCTGTGTTCTTGAGCACTCTGGGTCAGCCCATGGCAAATGGTAGGGCTGTGTTCCCAGCCCTGGTGCAGTTGATTCCAGGTGGGCAGGACACCGCTCCATGTGAAAGCAAAGTGTGGCTTGTGTACTGCTGTGAAAGGGATGGACAAAAATGCATTAGGAATATTAATTGTGGCATAGCACTTGACTGCCTTTGACTCCAGTTCACAGAATCACAGAATTTCTAGGTTGGAAGAGACCTCAAGATCATCAAGTCCAACCTCTACCTAACGCTAAAAATCCCCACTAAACCATATCCCTAAGCTCTACATCTAAACGTCTTTTGAAGACTTCCAGGGATGGTGACTCCACCACTTCCCTGGGCAGCCTGTTCCGGTGTCTAACAACCCTTTCGGTAAAGAAGTTCTTCCTAACATCTAACCTAAAACTCCCCTGGCGCAACTTTAGCCCATTCCCCCTCGTCCTGTCACCAGGCACGTGGGAGAACAGACCAACCCCCACCTCGCTACAGCCTCCTTTAAAGTATCTGTAGAGAGCGATAAGGTCGCCCCTGAGCCTCCTTTTCTCCAGGCTGAACAAGCCCAGCTCCCTCAGCCGCTCCTCGTAGGACTTGTTCTCCAGGCCCCTCACCAGCTTCGTCGCCCTTCTCTGCACCCGCTCAAGCACCTCCATGTCCTTCTTATAGCGAGGGGCCCAAAACTGAACACAGTACTCGAGGTGCGGCCTCACCAGAGCTGAGTACAGGGGGACGATCACCTCCCTAGCCCTGCTGCTCACACTGTTCCTGATACAAGCCAGGATGCCGTTGGCCTTCTTGGCCACCTGAGCACACTGCTGGCTCATATTCAGCCGACTATCCACCATCACTCCCAGGTCCTTCTCTGCCAGGCAGCTTTCCAACCACTCATCTCCCAGCCTGTAGCTCTGCTTGGGGTTATTGCGCCCCAGGTGCAGGACCCGGCACTTGGCCTTGTTGAACTTCATGCAGTCACCAGATCATCACCAGATTTCCACCACATCTAATAAAGGATGATGATTCTCCTTAATCCTCCTTTATTTAAAGTATTTATATAAGCAGTGTTTGTTGTCTTTGACAGTCATAGCTGGATTGAGCTCCAGCTGGGTTTTGGCCCTTCTAACTTTGACCTGCACAGCCCCAGAACATTCAGGACACAGCTCCAGACAAACTGACAGCATGCATGAGAATGAAGAACAGAAAAAGTAGAATCTGGCAGCCTTCCACCCACTGTTTTTCTGTGACTCTGTGATACAGTTCCATTCAACTGGTTACTCCTGTATTATCCAAACGTTCCCACAGCTCGTAATGCAACTATCTTGTCAGAGATAGCACAGTCACACAAAGGTTGAAGCATCTGCCTGCAGACATGAACGGCTGACAGAAAGGAGCATCAGTGTGGGGGAATGTTGAGAAACTGCAGGATTTTGCCTAAAGTAACTTCTTGATGTTTACAAAGAGAAGGACCCAGTCCTGCACCAGAGGAAGAGTAACCCCATGCATTAGGGCAGACTGGGACCCTGCTGAGTGTGCAGTGGCGAGGTGGAGGAGGGCTTGGGCACCATGAGGGATGCCATACGAGCAGTGGTGCCTGTTCACGAGGAACCAGGTCAGCTTCCTACAGAGCTGCCTTACGAGGAGCATGGCCACCAAGAAGATCTGAGTTCCCAGACTCAGCTCAGATCCCCTGAGACACCGCACGAACAAGTGCCAACAACTAGCCAGTAAAGAGGTGCAGATCTGGGAGTCACTGGAACATCCTCATGTGGCGAGAAGCAATGAGAATGGCAAGACTCAAAGTCCCAACAGGATTGAGGTCTTTGTGTCCATGGCGATAGCTGTTGTCACTGTCACTGAGGCCTATGAGGAGACAGCTTATTCTTAATGCACCAGGGCCTCATTGCCTCCTCACCCCCACCATGAAGCAGGCAGGGGTCGTACCATTCTCCTGCACTTGGCCATGCACATCCCCATCTCCTACTGCTCCATGAAGAGCCCTGAGCAACCTGTCAATGGAAAGATCTCCCTTCCTTGAGTTGGGACTCAAGGCCAGGCCCTTGTGCTTGGTGACACACATCCAGTTTTCGTACACATCAGTGTCACCTTCCCATTGCCTTTGTCTCCTTGTCCTCACTGCCTCCAGGGTTCTGCTCTAATGAGCTCCAAGGGAGGCTGTGTCAGTGCTGGCCCTCAGGGGGACACTGCAGGAAACTTGCCTCTGACTTGCACTTCTGGAGAGATATCTTCAATTGTCTCTGAGTGCCTGAGTTTCTTGGGCTCATCAGCAAAGCCCCCAGAGGGGTGATTGCAGTGCCTTGGGCTGGTGCTGTGCTGCTGAGCTGGGCCAGGCTCGTGGGACAAAGAAAACACATTTCAGAAAGTGCCATGAAGCAGAGAGACAGCTGTGTCCAGGAGCAGCTCCTCTGCACAACGCAGCAGGGCTGGGGGCTCTGACTGCATCTGGCATGGGGAGAGCAGAGAAGGAGAGAGGGCTTGGAGGCAGTTGGCAGGGGGAGGATGCTGAGAGCTGCCTGCAGGGGAAACCTGCACAGCCCTTGACAAGGTAAGGGTCTGGCTGCAGGACCGTGCAGCTGCAGCTCCTGGAAGGGTCTTGTGCTGGGTCTTGTTTCTGGGAGGGCAGTGGGCAATGCAGGAGGCTTTGAGAGTCCTGTTGGGTTGCAGTGCGAGGTGTGGAAGTCTGGCAGAAGCCATTGGAGTGTAATAACCTAGCTACCCTTAGTAAGCCAAGAATGTGATGGCCAAGCCTCCGTCAGACACTGCAGGGGATGCAGATTGGATATTGGGACACCCCAGATTGCGAATATCCAGCTCTGTCTGTGGGGCATCCTCCTGGGCTGCGTGCTGCTCTCCAGAAGGATGCAGGGCGGCTGGAGTGAAGCCTCGGCACCTCTGGCTAGGACGGAAGAGCTGAGAACTTGCTTACAACCCACTGACAAGGTGAGGCTTCTGTCCATCTGCACTGGGACTGGGACTTCTCTGCTCTCAACTGTATTCAGTTTCTTCTCAGGGAAACACCTGTGTGGGATAGTCCTGAAGGTCACAGATGGGTTACACAGGGCAGCTGAGAACGGCAGTGTTCAGCAGTGGCATCTGAAGCTCTGTTCTGCATTGAGATGCATTGTTTGAAACAACACTGCAAATTCCATTGACCTGATCAGTGAACTGAACTAGAGTTTCCCCCATGTTCCTGCTTCCCCCTGCTGCACAACAGGAAGGAGTCCTGTGCAGCCCACAGCAGCCCCTGCTCCCAGTGCCACTCTCAGCCAGCACCAGCTGCAGCTCAAGCAAGACAGATGCAGAAAGGTTCAGCTGCATAGACAGGGGTTGGACTGGGTGGTGCTCCTAAATTTGCAATAGGTTTTCCTCAGAGAAGCCTCTTCTAACTTTGTTCTCCCTTCTCGTCTTCAGCAGACAACTGTGTCCAGAGTCAGGAAATGCCCAACAGCAGCTCTGTGAGTGAGTTCCTCCTGCTGGCATTCGCAGACACGCGTGAGCTGCAGCTCCTGCACTTCGCGCTCTTCCTGGGCATCTACCTGGCTGCCCTCCTGGGCAACGGCCTCATCCTCAGCGCTGTAGCCTGCCACCACCGCCTCCACACCCCCATGTACTTCTTCCTCCTCAACCTCGCCCTCCTCGACCTGGGCTGCATCTCCACCACTCTGCCCAAAGCCATGGCCAATGCCCTCTGGGACACCAGGGCCATCTCCTATCAAGGATGTGCTGCACAGGTACTCCTGTTTCCCTCCTTGGTTGGAGCAGAGTTTTTTCTTCTCACCGTCATGGCCTACGACCGCTACGTTGCCATCTGCAAGCCCCTGCACTACGGGAGCCTCGTGGGCAGCAGAGCTTGTGCCCAGATGGCAGCAGCTGCCTGGGGCAGTGGCTTTCTTATTGCTGTCCTGCACACGGCCAACACATTTTCCCTGCCCTTCTGCCAAGGCAATGTTGTGGACCAGTTCTTCTGTGAAATCCCCCACATCCTCAAGCTCTCCTGCTCAGACGCCTACCTCAGGGAAGTTGGGCCACTTGTGTTTAGTTTTTCTTTAGGCTGTGGTTGTTTTGTTTTCATTGTGTTGTCCTATGTTCAGATTTTCAGGGCTGTGCTGAGGATGCCCTCTGAGCAGGGCCGGCACAAAGCCTTTTCCACGTGCCTCCCTCACCTGGTCGTGGTCGTCCTGATGGTCAGCACTGTCATGTTTGCCTACCTGAAGCCCCCCTCCATCTCTTCCCCATCTCTGGACCTGATGGTGTCATTTCTGTACTCAGTGGTACCTCCAGCACTGAACCCCCTCATCTACAGCATGAGGAATAAGGAGCTCAAGGAGGCACTGAGGATGTTATTGCAATATTCAGTATTTCAAAAAGGAATTGGTCTTCTGCATCTGACTCCCTGAAGGATACCTGGAGAAGGCAGAAATATCTTTGTTCCTATATTTCAAAAATTGTTCATCCTTGTCAATATTATTCCAATATGCTAAATATTTCTTTATACTTTTATTTTATAAATTTAATATATTTTTCTTCTTCTGTGTCCTTTTACCTTTTCTTCTAAGCCAAAGACTTCATGTAGAGGTGCTGCTAAGCTCTTTGTAACTAACTAAATAAAGGAACCAGCAGGTAGGCAGTTTCTGTGGATCTCATTTCTCATACACTCTTCTCAGGTACAGCAGTGGTTGTGGGATGAAGATCCGTGCTGCAACGTGGTGGAAAACCCTGGTGTTGTTTGGGGCTGCCCTTTTCTGCCCTGGCAGGCACTCCTTGCCTGCAGCCTTTGAGTCAGGGTTGCCACTTTCTTGGACCCACGAACACTGACAGCAGCAGGACATGGGCGTTTTGGTGCTGGTCTCACTTCTCTTCCACACTGCTGTCTTGTAGCACCACTGAATCAGAACTGGCCTTCCAGCTAACACCCCTAGGAGTACGGCTTTCAAAAGTGAGGTGGAGGAAGCATTGAGGAAGCAGCCTGATCTGATGTGAAAGTTCTCCCTGCTCAGAGCAGATCTTAGCACTGGAAACCTCCAGAGCTCCCTTCTGACTCTAATCCTGAAGGAAAGAAGGGCAGGACAGGGAGATAGGGGGAGGAAATACTGTGGTGGGTTGAGGTATTGCTGACATATGTAGTCCTTGCTCCACATTGTCCTCAGGGTTACATCATGAATGAGTTCATCCCCAAAAGATCCCCTGCACCATGAGCACCCGGTGTCCAGCTGGTTTGGAAATACTGCAGAGACGTTCTTCTGATGCTTGTGTAACCAGATTGGTGATGGCAGGAAAAGACTGTTCCTTCACTAGTGATCAACTTTCTTCTTCATGTTAGGCCACAACTGAACATCCCTCACAATTCTTAGAGTGTTTGCTTTATGTCAGCGATGAACTGCATTAGGTCTCCTTGATTAGTCTGAGGCACAATGCAATACTTTTTCCCTTCTGCCACTCCAGCACAAAACCATTGAATATTTTTTCCACATTGACCTGATGGGGCATTTCACATTTTTTACTTTCATATCCCTGATGGAAGGGGATGATTCCCAAACTAGGATAAGCAGATGGGTTCTGCTTCAGCCATTTGAACTGTCCTGTTCTTGAGTATTTCAGCCTGAGTTTTGCCACAACTCCTGCACTGTAATGCATCCCTTGTCTGGCATCACCCTGTTCCCTGTACTGTGGGATGACTGTGCTGTGGTGGGACGTGTTTCCAGTGGTTCATCTACCAGACACCGTAAAGAATACTTTAAGCAGGACTAGAGGGGTTCTGCTTCCAGCCATGGGGAGGCGGGGAAGAAAGGAACAATCACGTTTACTGGACTGGGTATAGTTAATGGCCTGGTACATCACACCCACAAATGTATCAGGCTCTACTGACACATCAGTACTCACCGGTGCACAGAGTACCCTAATGCCATCAAGCTAGAAAGAGGTAGAACCCACCTGTATTTCTGGAGTGACAGGGGGATCCCAAAAGTTAACTGTACTGGAGGCTGAGGTGAGTCTAACTGGGAAGGAATGGCAAAAGCACCCCACTGGGACTGGCCCAGAGGCTATGTGCATCCTCGGCATAGGCTGCTTCAGGAGAGGGAATTCAGAGTTCCAAGAGGGCACCACCGGTGGGGCTTTGGCAGAGCTGTCTTGGAGACAAAGGACATGAAACAGTTGTCTACCTTGCTTGGCCTTCCACAGAATCCTTCTGTTGGGGGTTTGCTGAGGGTTGAAGAACAGCAGGTGCCAATGGCTACCATGGTGGCGCACCTGAGGCAGCGTCACGCTAACCGAGACTCCCTGATTGCCATCCATGATCTGGGTCATCAACTGGAGAGCCAAGGTGTAGATGCAGAGCTTGGCAGCGTGGTTTAGTGATGGACTTGTCAGCACTAAGGTAAAGATGTATGACCTGGGTTACACGTCCCAGAGCAGTGTCAGGCACAATGCAATTCTTTTTACCTTCTGCATCTATAGCACAGGAAGAAGGACTTTGCCCTACTCTATTGACTGGGCAGGTCTTTTCACTTTACTCAGTTTAGGTTTCTGTGTCTAGAAGGTTAAATTCCCCAAATGAGGCCAAGCTCATGGGTGCAGCTACAGCCACTCGAAGATATATATTTTTTAATTTTCATCCTGAGTTTCCCACAGAAGACCCAATAGAGCACAGATTTCCAGTTGTCTGCAAAGATTCTAGCAGAATTTCTCAGGTTCCAATGGTCATTTCAATTTTATTTTATTTTATTTTATTTTATTTTATTTTATTTTATTTTATTTTATTATTTTATTTCATTTTTTTCTCTAGGAACTCCTGACTTCTCTTAGAAAGGGTTTCATGTGCTCGGCTGGGCTGCAGTTACAGGGACAAAGACTACTGCTGGCAGCAGATGTGTCAGACCTCTAGACTCTACTTTTCCTCCCGATGAAGGTTTCCAAAGAAGACACCATAGAAAAATAGCAGAAGAAGAAAGATGCTCCAAACTGAAATGTAGCAAAATTCAGGATTTATAAACAGAAAATATTTTCATTAGTTGCTTTTTGAAATCTTCTTCCTTAACTACATCATGCAAGCTCTGCAGTTAGCTGCACAAGCCGTGAAGACTTTCTAAAACTATGGAAGAGATGTCAGGAGTTTCTGCATTTTAATGAGGTCCATGGAGTATTTTGGCACTGATGCTATGGAGCTCAGGTACTATAGAAGAGAGTGATGTAACCGCTTGAGCAAGTAGTCAGGAGGAAAAGTTGAAGCGACTTGGAGTATGAATGGGCCTGACTGAGGGCTGTTACTAAGAAAGCCTCCTCAGGGATATGTTAGGGTAGATAATTAGAGACCATGATTGCAGACTGGCAAAGTCTTGTGCTGAGAAAACTCTTGGTTGATTTTAGTGAAGCAGAAGAGCCAAGGCCTGACCCCAGCCACTGGGAGAGGAGATCCTGCATCCCCATGTCTGGCTCAAGGCTCTTCCTGGGATCTGTGGGATGGAGTGGGCAGTGGGATGCCATGAGAAGAACAGTAGTATGACACCTCTGAGCTGCTGCTCAGAGTTGAAAGAAATCAATGAAGCCTCATCAGAATTAATATAACATATCTCCCAACAAGCTCTAGCCAAGGGGACAAAAACCTCAGGGCTGTTGGGGCCTTCCCTTTTTACCAGCACCCTCTGCCTTCTCCTCTGCAGGCTTTCCTATGCTGTCCCACACTTTGTCCTATTTCCTTCAAGTCTACAGACACCCATCTCTTTCTACAACCTTGCTCTCATCCTTTGTTTCACCCATGTCTCGCCAACTCTCACCAGGTACTCCTTGAAAGACAAAGCCCAGGTCTGATCAGACACAAGCCACCTACCTCAGCAGCATCTTCCAAGCCAGGGGCCTGCTGCTGGCCTTGCAGCTTCTTGGCTAGACACAGCCAAGCCTTGTGCCCCCTGCTGCTGTGCAGCAATGGACTCAAGCAGAAGGGACAGGACAACCCATATGGGGGCCTTCTTTCTGTCTGGGTCCTCCTGGGTCTGGAGGCAGAGGGGATCCCCCAGTCAGCATGCCAAGCAGGTGCCTTCTGTTGGCCTAGCAGGGCCACTGCCAGCTGTCAGCCCAAAAGTGCAGCTCCCAGGAAGAAGTCAAGGCTGACCTGCCACCTCCAGACACAAGTGACCTCACAGTCCCTTTGTGTGACAGGTTCCTGCTGCTGCCTTATCAACTGCAGAGACAGAAGTGACCTCACAGTCCCAGCCACAGTCACATTGCTCCTGCTGGGGCAGGAGATGCTGAGGCAGAGCTGAGCCCTTCAGAGCACTCCAATCCATCTCTTCTTTGTGGCCCACAAGCTGATCAGACCCATGACCCCTCACATCCATCTTTGCATGCCATGTGACTGCAGAGTAACCTCACAGTTCTTGGCCTGCACTAAGGGCCAGACCCAGTATAGTACCTAAAGGTAAGGGTTAGGAGAGGGGCTGAAGGTGAGGAAGTCAATGCACAGGAACAGGGGAATCAGCTGTTAGGTGCTCATGCATCAGGGGACTAGGGCTCACCTTTCTGGGTTTGAATTTAAAGAAAGATTTTTTGGGAGGGATTGGTGTTCTGCTTTGCGTATCAGGTCTGTGGTTAAAGTGCTAACAAGCTTAGTGATTTAGGGTTTGTTTAGTTTTTCCAATAATTCTAGGCTTAAATTGAGCATTTAAATCTAGTGTTAAGGGTAGGGATCAAGGTAAGCAAGAGAGTAAGGGTAAGGGAAAGAGGCGATGGACTGAGTTTTGGCTTCAGTGCACACTTAGATGTCAGGCATAGGAGTAGTTGATTCCTGTTTTGGTGTGGAGTAACATTTAAATGTAGGAATTAAGTTTGCTCTTTGAAGCTGGGGAATAGCCTCATATAAGTGTTTTAAGTCACGGTTACAGCAGCTTCCGCATAGCCTGAACCAACTTCCCTTTTACAAAATCTTTAGTTTCTGCTGGATAGTCCTATTCTCTCTTCCAAATCTCACATTTCTCCTGACCAGGGCTTCTCCTGACCTCACTATATCAGTCATATTCTTAGGGACATCTTTGTGGTGGCTTTCAAGATCTCAGAGTACCTGTCACTGCTCTGTTGGGTACTCTATTCCTGAGAAACGTGGCACTTAATACATGATGGAAAAGGACATAAAAGTCCATCAGAGCACCCTGAACATGTGCCCAGCAGCTCGGCACCATCACAAAAGTGCGGTTCCTGCCTACAAGTTTTCTTTCCAGAATGGCTCCTATGGCTTCAGGGTAACTTTTCCCAGGATAAGTTACCCAGGATAAGGGTAACTTTTCCACTCACTTCCCCAGGCCACACCACCCTTGCTCGCAGGCCCCACGTGTCTCTCCAAGCCTCCCTTCTTCCCCTGCAGTAGTGGCACCTCACCGCAGCAGGTTGGTGCATCTCCAGGCTCAGGGGTGTTTCCTGAGGGCCTGCCCTGTGTGGGGAGTGGTGGGGAAGAAGAGAGCAAGGTCATCTCCTGGGTCATGGCCTTAACCACAGACCTGATACCACTAGCAGGACAACACACACTCCCACTAAAACTTTGCTTAGTCTCTAATCTAGAAAGAGAAAAACAGGTACCTAGGGAGCAAGAGAGAGGTCAGTTCTACCTCGTGATCTGATGGCCCAGCAGGAGGAATGTGACTGTGGCAGGGACTGTGAGGTCACTTCTGTCTCTGCAGCTGATAGGCCAGCAGCAGGAACGTGTCACGGAAAGGGACTGTGAGGTCACCTGTGTCAGGAGGTGCCAGGTCACCCTTTACTTTTGAAAAGTCAAGGCACTTGCTTGGCATGCTGACTGGGGGATCCCCTCTGCCTACACACCCAGGAGGACCAAGACAGAAAGGAGGCCCCCAGAAGGATTGTCCTGTCCCTTCTGCTTGAGTCCATGAGTGGGCAGCAGCAGGCACAAGGCTTGGCTGTGTCTAGCCAAGAAGCTGCAAGGCCAGCAGCAGGTCCCTGGCTTGGAAGCTGCTGCTGAGGTGACTTGTGTGTGGTTGGCTGAGAGGCCGCAAGGAGCCTGCTGGGTTGGGATGCCTACTACAGGAGGGGTTTCCACCCTCATGGAGCTTTCTGTGGTAATAGGAAAGAGCAGGAGAGATAAAACAGCCACAAAGTGAAACTTGAAGTGTAGCTCTGGCCATGAGGAGGAAGAAATATCCAGGGGAACAACTGGTCTTGCTGGTAGAGACTGAGGAAAAGAAGGCATTATGTTCCTCAGGTTTTGTCATCAGGTTTTCCCACACACCCATTAAAGATGATCATTCTTCTAAATCCTCTTTTATAAAAGTATTTATATACACTTTTTTGTTTGTTTATTTGTTTCTTTTGTTGTTTTTTTTTTTTTTTTTTTTTTTTTTTTTTTGTCTTTGACGGTAGTAGATGGATTGAGCTCCAGCTGGGCTTTGGCCCTTCTAATTTTCACCTGCACAGCCCCATAATATTCAGGACGCAGCTCCAGACAAACTGACAGCATGCATGAGAAGGAAGCACAGAAGAGGTGGAACCTGGCAGCCTTCCATCCCCTACTCTCCTGTGATTCTGTGCTGCACTTTTATTCAGCTTCTTACTCCTGTATTATCCAAACGTTCCATGCAGCTCCTGATGCTGCTGTCTTGTCAGAGACAGCACAGACACGGGAAGGTTGAACTGTCTGCCTGCAGACATGAACACCTGACAGAATGGAGCATCTGTCCAGTGGAATCTTGAGAAACTGCAGTAGTTTGCCTAAAGGAACATCTTGAACAATAAGTGCCTAGTCCTGTGCCAGAGGAAGAGGAACTACACATCAGGGCAGACTCTACTGAGTGAGCAGTGCCCAGGAGGAGGAGGGCCTGGGCACCACGAGGGATGCCTTATGAGCTGTGGTGCCTGCTCACCAGGAACCAGGCCAGCTTCCTACAGAGCTGCCTTATGAGGAGCAGGACCTCCAAGAAAATCTGAGTTATCATACTCAAGCTCAGATCCAGTGTGGCACCACACAGAAGAGGGTCTGCAGCCCTCAGGAGGTACAGGTCTGGGAGTCCCTAGGACAGCCTGGTGTGGAAAGGATCCAGGGCTCTACGAGGGCTCAAAGTCACAACAGGACCCAGTTCTTTGTGTCCATGGCTATGGCTGTTGTCTCTGCCACTGAGGCCTTTGAGGAGACACCTGATTGTTAAAACACCAGGGCCTCATTGCCTCCTCACTCCTACCCATGAAGCAGGCAGGGGTTGTACCATTCTCCTGCACTTGGCCATGCACATCTCCATCTCCTACTGCTCCACAAAGAGCACTGAGCAAGGTGTGAAGGGAAAGGATCCCCCTTAAAATGGGTTGGATGTCAAGTCCTGGCCCTTGTGCTTGCTGACACACTTCCAGGTTTCCTACACATCAGTGTCACCTTCACATTGCCTTTGTCTCCTTGTCCTCACTGCCTCCAGCGTCCTGCTCTAACGAGCTCCAAGGGAGGCTGTGTCAGTGCTGGCCCTCAGGGGGACACTGCAGGAAACTTGCCTCTGACTTGGACTTCTGAAGAGATGTCTTCAATTGTCTCTGAGTGCCTGAGGTTCGTGGGCTCATCAGCAAAGCCCCCAGAGGGGTGATTGCAGTGCCTTGGGCTGATTCTGTGCTGCTGAGCTGGGCTGGGCTCGTGGGACAGAGAAAACTCATTTCAAAAGTGTTCCTGTTGCAGAGAGACAGCTGTGCCCAGGAGCAGCTCCACTGCACAGCGCAGTAGGGCTGGGGGCTCTGACCGCAGCTGGCACACAGAGAGGAGGGAAGGAGAGAGGGCTCGGAGGAAGTTGGCAGTGGGAGGATGCTGAGAGCTGCCTGCAGGAGAAACCGGCACAGCCCTTGACAAGGTAAGGGTCTGGCTGGAGGGCCATGCAGCTGCAGGTCCTGGAAGGGTCTTCCGCTGGGTCTTGTTTCTGGGAGGGCAGTGAGTAATGCAGTAGGCTTTGAGAGTCCTGCTGGGTTGCAGTGCAAGGTGAGGAAGTCTGGCAGAAGCCCCTTGGAGTGTCATAACCCAGCTGCCCTTTTTAGCCAAGAGTTGGGTATCCAAGTCTCCTCCAGACACTGCAGGGGATGCAGATTGGGTATTGGGACGCCCCAGATTTCGAATATCCAGCTCTGTCCGTGGGGCATTGTCCTGGGCTGCATTCTTCTCTCCCGCAGGATGCAGCTCTCTCCTGGCATCCTTGTGTTATCCAGGTACCTCAAGGAGAAGACACCTCTGTACTAAACCCATGTCTGTGCTGCTGGATGGCTGTCTGTGGGCAGCTGGAATGAGGCTTCCGCACTCTTGGAGAAGAGGGAAAAGCTGAGATCCTGCTCATGTACCTGGAGATAAGGTGAGGATTCTGTCCATCTGCACTGGGGTTGGGGCTTCTTTGCTTTAAGCTGTCTCTACTTCTTTGGAAACACAAGAGTGTGATTGTTCTACTAAGCATAATAAAATCTGACTCGCTCTACAGTGTGGTTGGAGGTGTTTTTTGCAACAACCCTGCAAAGTTCATGGATCCCATAAGTGGACTGAACTTGAGTTTCCCCCTTGTTCCTGCTTTCTGACTGCTTCACAGAAGGAAGGACACCTCTAAAGTCCCCAGTACTGCATGCTTGCAGTGCCAGTCTCACCCAGCATCAGCTGGGACTCAAGCGATAAAGCTGCAGAAAGATCCTTTTGCAAAGAGAGGCTTCAGATGAGAGTGCTCTAAGGCTTGTAGTAGGTTTTCCTCAGAGAATTGTCTTCTAAAATTTTTCTACCTTCTCATTCTCTACAGACAGCAGTGTTCAATGTCAGAAAATGCCCAACATCAGCTCTGTGAGTGAATTACTCCTGCTGGCATTCGCAGACACGCGCGAGCTGCAGCTCCTGCACTTCGCGCTCTTCCTGGGCATCTACCTGGCTGCCCTCCTGGGCAACAGCCTCATCCTCAGCGCCATAGCCTGCCACCACCGCCTCCACACCCCCATGTACTTCTTCCTCCTCAACCTCGCCCTCCTCGACCTGGGCTGCATCTCCACCACTCTGCCCAAAGCCATGGCCAATGCCCTCTGGGACACCAGGGTCATCTCCTATCAAAGGTGTGCTGCACAGGTCTTTCTCTTTGTCTTCTTTATCACAGCAGAGTATTCCCTTCTCACTGTCATGGCCTATGACCGCTACGTTGCCATCTGCAAGCCCCTGCACTACGGGAGCCTCGTGGGCAGCAGAGCTTGTGCCCAGATGGCAGCAGCTGCCTGGGGCAGTGGCTTTCTCAATGCTGTCCTGCACACGGCCACTAAATTTTCCCTGCCCTTCTGCCAAGGCAATGCTGTGGACCAGTTCTTCTGTGAAATCCCCCACATCCTCAAGCTCTCCTGCTCAGATGCCTACCTCAGGGAAGTTGAGGCACTAGTTTTTAGTGTTTCTTTAGCCTTTTGTTGCTTTGTTTTCATCATGTTATCCTATGTGCAGATCCTCAGGACAGTGGTGAGGATGCCCTCTGAGCAGGGCCGGCACAAAGCCTTTTCCACGTGCCTTCCTCACCTGGCCGTGGTCTCCCTGTTTGTCAGCACTATCATGTTTACCTACCTGAAGCCCCCCTCATTCTCCTCCCCATCCCTGGACCTTGCAGTATCTTTTCTGTACTCCATGTTACCTCCAGCAGTGAACCCCCTCATCTACAGCATGAGGAACCAGGAGCTCAAGGATGCACTGAGGAAATTGTTTGAATACATATTTCTTTAAAAAAAAAATAATGTGCCTTTACGTTCTGAGTTTATCTCAGAAACAGTTAGGAAAGCAATTTGGTTTTATTTTTCTTGATAAATATGTTCTCCAAGTTGTGGTGTCGATTTAATTAATGTCATGTTAGCCTCCTACCTGTTCATTTATCTCTTTACTTTTCATAATTATCTCATGTATATCTAAAGCCAGGCTTTCCGTGTAGCTATAGACAATAAAGAAGCAAGCAGAAATTCATAGGTCTCAGCTGCAGTGCATTCCCATCTCCTTTGAGAGACGTTATTTAAAAAAAAAATAGCAAAACTATTTGTGACAGTGATGCTTGACCACTTCCTTGAAACAGGGCCTCAATAGATAGAGCTTATTTTCAGGAGGACAGTCGTTTTCATAACGGGAGCTCACCTCTCCCCTCTCCTTCCATTTTCCACCTTCTATTGCTGAGTGTGACATCATATGGTATGGAATATCTCTGTGGCTGGTTTAGGTTAGCTGCCCTGGTGATGTCCCCTCTCTGTCTCTTGTGCACCCGCAGCCTGCTGGCTCTTTGGGGAGGGACGATTAGAGGGATTCCTGATGCTATGACAGTACTGCTCAGCAGTAGACAAAACACAACCGTGATACCAGTGCTGTTCTAGCTACTCAAGCAGAGCACAGCACTGTGTGGGCTTCTACAGGAAAAGTTAACTCCATCCCAGCCAGGCCCAGTACGCTCACATATTGAAAACACAGCACCACAGGGGCTGCTCTGCAGAGAATTACTTCGTCACAGTCAGAGCCAGTGCAGGGCCACACACTGCACAAGAAGGCTCCCTCTGAGCTCTGTGAGGAGTCTGGAAGGTCCTAATAAGCAGCAGGAAGACTGAAGAAGACCAAGGCCCATCTGAAGGTTGGCTTATTCCCACCTGGGAGGCAGTGCTGGGCAGTGGGAAAGGCTATGAGAAAGACTTGTGAGAAGACCATGAGAAACAAGGAAATATCACTGCCATTGCCCCAGGCCTGCAAAAAATCACTCACCAGACTTCTTTTCTGGGGCTGTGTGAGCCCAGGAGAGAGCAGTGAATGGAGCCCACGGAGCGTGAGCCTGTCTGAGGTGGACTGAGCAGAGCTCAAGTGCTCAATCTGGTGTGAACAGGCAGAGGAGAGCTCTGCAGCCCCAGGGCACACAAAAGCCCCAGCAAAGAAGCCTGGTGAGGGATTCCTTGCAGCCCTGGGGCAATGGCAGTGACCCCATGAGCTGGGTCTGCCTCCCAGCCTGCCCAGCATGGCCCTGCAGAGTGTCCCCATGCCCCAGGCACCACAGCCCCCTCGCTCAGCAGAGCACCACTGCCAGCTGGGACTGGGGCTGGGGCTTGGAGGGTGCTTCCCCTGAATGTCAGCTTCAGTCTCATGGCTTCTGGATAAAAACATGATCTTCACTGTGCACTAGGAGCTGAGAGATCGCCAACAGGCACGGGGCTGGAACATTGCCTGCAAGGTCCCTCCTGCCCTAGCACCTCCCAGGACTGGCACGGAACTGGCTCCTGTGTGTCAGAGAGGCTGGGAGCCCAGCAGGTGTGCCATGAGCTTGGAGGATCACAACCAGATCACTTCTACCTGGGCAGGTCCTGGCCCAAAAAGGGGGTGTTTTGTAGGTGTGGCATTATAAGCTCAGTGGTGCCTCAGAAACACTAAGTCCAGCAGGAAGTGAATGGCTGTTAAATAGCATGTGAGGTGACTGCATTCTGAAGTAGCTGACAGGTCACCCTTGACTCCTGGCTGGGATCTGTGCCTTTAGGCTCACATCTGCCAGTGTCCATGGTTTGGGCAGCAGAAGGCACTTGCTGTGCATGTAGTTTCTGAGATCGGCTCCTTCTAAGTACCTGGTAGGCCCCATAGTGGAATAAGTCTTGGGTAGGGGTTGTCATGTCAGAGGTGTCAGCTTTTGCCTGAAGTCATCCTTTAGGACTGCTTTCAGTTTTCGACACAGAGGGGGCCACTGCCTCCAAGACGCTTGCGGCAAACTGAACCATGCATGAGGGTTTGGAAAAAGATAGCCTGGGTGCAAAGAAGCCATTCCATATCTAAAAGTTGGAGGCAGGAAACAAAATTTTGGGGTGGTACAAGAGCTGCTGGGCACATTGTGCATGGTTTACCTACAGCCTTTGTGTTCTTCACCATCCTGACTTAGGTGCCACGTCAATCTCAAGAAAGGAGTAGCCAAAAGATATGAGACAGATACTCTGAGATCATGAAAGCCATCAGAAAGCTGCCCCTAAGAAAATGACTGATATGGGGAAGTCAGGAGAAGCCTGGCCAGGAGAGATGTGAGATTTGAGGGAGGGAAAAGGAGTTTGGCCAGCAGAAATTAATGATTTCTGTGAGGTTCGAACATTCAGGCAATGTTAATTTTGCTGTAACGCTGACTTAAAATAGTCATGTAAAGCCCTTGCACTACTTTAATCACTGACATTAATTGTCAATTCTAAATGCTACTCCACACCCTGACAGGAATCCACTACTCTTATGCCTGACCTCAAAGTATCCCTTCAAGCCAAAACTCAGCCCATAGCCCCTTTTCCTTATCTTTACTCTCTTGCTCATCCTGATCTGATCAGCTTGTGGGCCACAAGGAGGAGATTGGTGGGAATGCTCTGAGGAGCTCAGCTCTGCCTCAGCATCTCCTGCCCTAGGAGGAGGATCATAACTGTGGCAGGGACTGTGAGGTCACTTCTGTCTCTGCACTTGATATGGCAGCAGCAGGAACGTGTCACAGAAAGGGACTGTGAGGTCACTTGTGTCTGGAGGTGGCAGGTCAGCCTTGCCTTCTCCCTGGGATCTGGACTTTTGAGCTGACGTCTGGCAGTGGCCCTGCTAGGCCAGCAGAAGGCACCTGCTTGGCATGCTGACAGTTGGCATTGCTTCCTTGCAACACTGTGCAGGGCTGCGGAGGTGTCAAAATGAAGTTCTTCTAGTAGCATCACAGTACCCACCACATCCCACAGACCCCAAGACTAGCCCTGAGCCAGACATGGGTGTGCAGGGTCTCCTCTCCCAGTGGCCGTGGTCAGGCCTTGGCCCTTCAGCTTCATTAAAACCAACCAAGATTTTTCTCAGCACAGTGCTTTGCCTGTCTGTAACCATGGCCTCCAATTTTCTGCCCTAACAAGGCCCTGGGGAGGCTTTGTTAGTAACAGCCCTCAGTGGGGCCCATTAATACTCCAAGTCACTTCAGCTTTTCCTTCTGACTTTAGCTTCTCAAGTGGTTACATCACTCTCCTCTCAGTACCTCAACTGAGTACAGGGGGACAATCACTTCCCTGGACCTGCTGGCCACACTGCTTCTTATGCAAGCCAGGATGCTGTTGGTCTTCTTGGCCACCTGAGCACACTACTGGCCCATATTCATCCGACTATCAACCAGTACTCCCAGGTCCTTCTCTGCCAGGCAGCTCTCCAACCACTCATCTCCCAGCCTGTAGCTCTGTTTGGGGTTGTTGAGCCCCAGGTGAAAAACCCGGCACTAGAACCCCAGAAAACAGAAGAGCAGGGAGCAACCTCTTGGCTATGTTCCTGGCAGCAGCTTTGGAGAGGCGTCCAGGCTTCTGGGTTTGCCCAGAGCAAGACCCTCCTGTTACTGTGGTGCTATCCGGGAGGCCAGCTGTAACCCAGGGCTGCACAGTGCCTGCTGCTGTCTGCAGCCACAGGGATGCCACTGCAGAGAGAACAGGACTGTCACCAAGGCCTATGAGATCTGACAGCTTATCCGAATAAAAGAGCACAGGAGAACACACTGAAAGACAAAAGAGAGCAGCAGTGACAAGGCCACGTCCTGCTGCTGGCCATGGCCATGGCTCCAGAGAAGCAACAGCCCCCACCCAAACTCCATGTAGCAGCTGGGCTCTTGGCCCTGAGCCCCTCCTGTGTGCTGGGGCTGCTACCTCAGCTCCAGAGGGGATGGAAAGAGATGGCAGCTGATAAAATGTAGTTCTGATGTTTTTTTTTGTTTTGTTTTGTTTTTGTTTTTTATTTATTATGTTTCTCTACATAACCTGCTTCTTTCAATAATTAGATGACTGGGTCACTATAAATGAAAAAATAGAAATAAGAAAATCAGGTAGCAGGTTAAGGATAACATAATATAAATCAAAAGAAAAAAAATGTAGAAAATATTTATAGAGAAATATAGTAACAAAAATTTTCCTCACAGTTCCTGAAATAATCATGGAACTCACAAACATTATTGATTGCAAAGAAGCATGTATCCAAACAGTTTCCTTACTGCATCCTTGAACTCCTGGTTCCTCATGCTGTAGATGAGGGGGTTCACTGATGAAGGAACAACTGAGTAGAGAACTGACACAATAAGATCCATGGATGGGGAAGAGAGGGAGGGGGGCTTCAGATAGGCAAACATGGCAGTGCTGACAAAGAGGGAGACCACAGCCAGGTGAGGGAGGCACATGGAAAAGGCTTTGTGCCGGCCCTGAGAAGAGGGCATCCTCAGCACAGCCCTGAAGATCTGCACATAGGAGAAAACAATGAAAACAAAACAACCAAAGCATAAAGAAACAGTAAGAACAAGTGCCCCAGCTTCCCTGAGGTAGGCATCTGAGCAGGAGAGCTTGAGGATCTGGGGGATTTCACAGAAGAACTGGTCCACAGCATTGCCTTGGCAGAGGGGCAGGGAAAATGTGTTGGCCGTGTGCAGGGCAGCATTGAGAAAGCCACTGCCCCAGGCAGCTGCTGCCATCTGGGCACAAGCTCTGCTGCCCACAAGGCTCCCATAGTGCAGGGGCTTGCAGATGGCAACGTAGCGGTCATAGGCCATGACAGTGAGAAGGGAATACTCTGCTCCAACCAGGAAAGCAAAGAGAAAGAGTTGGGCAGCACACCCTTGATAGGAGATGGCCCTGTTGTCCCAGAGGGCATTGGCCATGGCTTTGGGCAGAGTGGTGGAGATGGATCCCAGGTCGAGGAGGGCGAGGTTGAGGAGGAAGAAGTACATGGGGGTGTGGAGGCGGTGGTCACAGGCTACAGCACTGAGGATGAGGCCGTTGCCCAGGAGGGCAGCCAGGTAGATGCCCAGGAAGAGCGTGAAGTGCAGGAGCTGCAGCTCTTGCGTGTCTGCGAATGCCAGCAGGAGGAACTCGCTCACAGAGCTGATGTTGGGCATTTGCTGACTTTGGACATAGAGCCTGTGAAATGAAAGAAAATATAAAGTATAAACTCTTATGAGTAAAGTCTCTGACTAAAATTCCCAGTAAAAGCCTTACATTACCCGTTTCCAAGAGGACCTTTGTCTATCTCCTTGTCTGGAGTCCTGCTTTCTGCTTGCTGAGCGTCCTGTACACAGCAACCACTTCTGCCCATCAGTCCCCAGTGGGACATCTCTAATCTAGTGAAATGGTTAATGTCATTGCTGTGGAGGCACACCTAAACCAGAGGGCACATCCAGGAGGGCTGCTCTGTCCATTCCCTGGTACCCAGCTGCTGGCTGCTTGCAGCACTCACCTGCGGGATGGATGCACACAGAGGTTGTGCTGAAAAACCACATCCCCTTGTCTGCAAGTCCTAAAGAACAGCTTAGAAAAGCCCTGGTGCAGTCTGTAAGCAGAGAGAAGAGAAGGGATATTCTCAGGTGCATCACTAACTTGTTTGTGTCTCAATTCAATGGAATAGGAAGCTCAGTCACCAGTGCAAATCCAACTACGCCGATAGCATAGAGGCTGCCCCACTACCCTGTTAATATAGAGCCTACCCCACAATCAGAGCAGGAAGAGGCAGGCAGAGAGTGCAGAAAGTGCCTTCTCTTTGCAGGCAGCTCCTGCCCTGCCCTTCTTCTGCCCAAGCCCCTGGGCAGCTCCCCAGGCAGGCTGAGTGCTGAGCCTGGCAAGCAGCACAGGCCCTGCCCTGGCACACAGCCCCTGGGGCACAGCAGGGACCCTGCTCTGCACCGCAGCCCTGGGCACCCCTGCCTGCACCCCCGGCTTCTCCTTCCTCCAGGACCTGCCACTGCATTGCCCTCCATCCAGAGACTTACTGTGTTCAGGGCTGGGAAATGTTCTCCCCCAGTGAGCTCTGTGCATCCTGCCACTTCTGCCTGTCTTTAAGCACTGTGTCTCTGCAGGCAGTGCCCCCAGCCCTGCTGCGCTGTGCAGAGGAGCTGCTCCTGGCCACAGCTGTCTCTCTGCACCAGGACCCTCTTGCCACGAGCTCTCTCTGTCCCACAAGCCCGGCCCAGCTCAGCAGCACAGCACCAGCCCAAGGCACTGCAATCACCCCTCTGGGGGCTTTGCTGATGAGCCCACAAACCTCAGGCACTCAGAGACAATTGAAGACATCTCTTCAGAAGTCCAAGTCAGAGGCAAGTTTCCTGCAGTGTCCCCCTGAGGGCCAGCACTGACACAGCCTCCCTTGGAGCTCGTTAGAGCAGAACCCTGGAGGCAGTGAGGACAAGGAGACAAAGGCAATGTGAAGGTGACACTGATGTGTAGGAAAACTGGATGTGTGTCACCAAGCACAAGGGCGCAGACAATAATGAATGATTTAATATTTTAAAAGACAGAAAATGAAGATAAAATATTAATAATAACAATAACTATAATAATATTAATAATAATATGTACAAGGCAAGTGATGCACCATGCAATTGTTGAGAAACCCCTCACCGATGCTCAACCTATCCCTGAGCATTGGTCCCACTGACCCTGGCCAGCCGGCATCGGGATCTCTTATGCATGTCCCTTGACCTTAATTTCTTTTTGTGCAAAATCAGCTCTCGGAGGAATTTGGAGTATTTTCTTCCCTTTCTCTAATACTCCCTCTGCTGTGTCACCCCACCCAGTGATGCCATCGATGTAGTGCAGGTGCTCAGGAGCTTCCTCCTCTTCCAGGGCAGTCTGAATCATGCTGCTGGCATGGCAGCACTCAGCATTGCGGGACTTCATTCAGGCCACGATAGGCCTCTGTTAGTGCACTCGGTTGGTGCTATACTGACTCAGGTGCACAGCTGTGGGAGGGATTGGCACCAGCTGTCCTTCAGCCCTCATCAACCCCACAACAGAAGGGTCCTGTGAGAGACCAAGGCAAGGCAGACAACAGTATAATGTCCTCTGTCTCCAAGGCAGCTATGCCAAAAGCCCACCGATACCCTTTTGGGTCCCTGAAATATCTATCCTCTCCTGAAGCAGTCTCTTCCAAGGATGCACATAGTCTCTGGGGCAGTGTCAGTGGGGTGCTTTTTCCATTCCTTCCAACTTAGACACACTTCAGCCTCCAGTACAGTTCAGAGTTGGGATCCCCCTGTCACTGCAGACATACAAATGGGTTCGACCCTCTGTAGCTTGATGGCATTAGGGTTCACTGTGCAGTGGTGCTCACTAGCTCCTGATACTTCTGTGGGTCTGATGTGCAAGGCCATCGAATCCCCACAGTCCAATAAATCCAACTATCCCCTTCCTCCCCCTGGCTGGAGGCACAGCCCCTCTAGTCCTGCTCATAGTATTCAGTACTGTGTCTGTAGGACAGCCCGCTGGAAATTGGAGCAGCAGTTCTCTAAGAACCCCTTTTAGTGATTGTTTTTCCTTGCCACTCACACACCCGTGCCTCTAGATTTTCCATCCCACTTTCTCATGTGCTCTCCATGGTCACACAGGTAAAACCACAGGGTGGCACATGGTGTGTACCCACCATATCTCCTTTCCTGCCCTCTAATTCCAGGGAGGGGTGCTGTTTCTCCCAGCACCAGAGCAGCATAGGGATAGGGATCGCATGATTACTGATGCTCTTATGACTTCTTTCTCTTCGTCCTCCTACTTATATGATGGCCCAGCTTTTCTGAAGCCTGCCTCATCTTCTGACTAACTGACTTTCACATCCATTGTTTTTTCTTGCATATGGGAGCAAGTGATACAGACAGAGCTTGGTTTTCTGGCTCAGACACAGGGCCCAGAAAAAGAGCTGGAGTTGCTGCAGGGCATTTTGCAGATGCTGTAGTAGCTGCAGGGTCTGTCAGAGGGGTTGGAGTGACTGCAGGGCTTTTCACAGAGGCTGGAGTGGCATTGATGGTGGCTCTGTAAGCACAGGCCAAGACCCAGCACACTGCAGTGGCATGTGTCTCTTTGGAAATGCCAGGGTGATAACACCTCCTTTTCAAGCATTTAACCATTTTTTTTTAGGATTCTGCATTTGCTCGGGGTGAAGTTCCAAAGTTCTGGAGGTGTTGACTGTCGTAGGTGCCTGCCCAGATCCTCCCTCACTCCCTGCCACTCCAAACTCTCCTGCCACCAGACAGAAATCTGAATGGTATTCTTAAGTAGTCCTGAAACACATTCAGGAGACATAACAATAGGAGCGTGCTGGTTTGACCATCCCAAGGATATTCCAAACTTTGAAGAGTCAGTGTAAGTAGCCTGGAGGAGAAGGGTGAGGTGAAAGAGAAAGGGAGAGTGAACAAGTGGGGAAAAGTGTCCTCCCCTTGTCTCCCCATGGCTTGGTTTCCTGAGGAGAAAAGGTCCAGAGTGTAGTTCTTAACAGTTTCTGAGAGATGGCTCCCAAGGTATATTGGCAATGGCAATGCTGAGTACAAGTACCAGATTAGTCTCATGACCAGGATTTTTATCATATCATAAGCCAGTGTTACACAACACATCAAAAGAATAAACTTGACGCAGCCATCAGAAAAGGTAAACAGCATGACAGGGGAGACATACAGTAAGTAATGTGCTATGCAACACAATTCTGAAATTTAGCACAACAGATCTGAGCTTAAAAGAAAAAGAGAGAAAGAGAGAGAAAGGAAGGAAGGAAGGAAGGAAGGAAGGAAGGAAGGAAGGAAGGAAGGAAGGAAGGAAGGAAGGAAGGAAGGAAGGAAGGAAGGAAGGAAGGAAGGAAGGAAGGAAGGAAGGAAGGAAGGAAGGAAATCAACTTTGTGATCACCAACTGTTAAAATCAACTAATGCTTATAATAGCTTTCTTTTAACATGCTGTGGTCAGATCTGCCATTTGCTCAAAATTTGTGCTCCATGTTCGGCACCAAAAGAGTGTGGTTTGACCCGGGAGGCAGCACAGCACCACACAGCCATTCCCTCACACACACACCCTGCTACACCCCGAGCAGATACAGGAGAGAATGAGGAGGTGAAAAAAGATAAAATACTTAAATAAATAAATAAATACATCTTGGATTGAGATAAAGACAGTTTAATAGGACAGAAAGGGAAGAGAAATAATATGAGCAATGATGGTGACAATCATGATGGTGATTGCGTGTCCCACAGTAGTGGTACTCCCTACCCTGGCCAGCCACCCCATATTGATTGTTCAGCACGACGTCGTGTGGTCTGGAATATCCCTTTGGCTTCTTGAGGTCAGCTGTCCTGCTTCTGTCCCCACCAGCTTTGCAGGCACCCCCAGCCCTCCAATGCTGGCCAATAACTAAGCCATCAGTGTATAATCAGCATTCTTCCCATGCTGAATCCAAAACACAGCTTCATACCAGCTCCTAGGAGGAAAATTACCTCGATCCTAGCCAGCTCCAGGACACCCACAGACTAAGGGCATGATATCGCTCTGCATATATCAACAGAGAAAAGGTGCTAGTGATTAATTGGAAAGTACTGGAGCTGAGCATGATGCAGATGGTATGGAATATGGGGTGGATATTGTCCATGTGTTGGCTGGGATAGACTTAATTTCCTTCCTATTAGATGATACAGTGCAGTGTTTTGTAAGTAACAGCATGCATGAGAAGGAAGAACAGAAAAAGAGGAATCTAGCAGCCTTCTATCCCATACCCTTCAGTGGTTCTGTGCTGTAATTCCATTCAAGTAGTTACTCGTGTATTATCCAAACTGCCCTGCAAACTCCTGCTGCCATTGCTTTGTGAGAGACAGCACAATCACTATGAGCCTTCTGCCTGCAGACATTAACAGCTGACAGAATGGAGCATCTGTCCAGGGGAACCTTGAGAATCTGCAGGAATTTGCCTACAGAGACCTCCTGACATTTACAAGGAGAAGAGCCCAGTACTGCACCAGAAGAAGAGGAACCCCACACATCAGGGCAGACTGGGACCCTGCTGAGTGAGCAGTGCCCAGGAGGAGGAGGGCCTGGGCACCACGAGGGATGCCATACGAGCAGTGGTGTCTGCTCACCAGAAGCAAGGCCAGCTTCCTAGAGAGCTGCCTTATGAAAAGCATGGCCACCAAGAAGATCTGAGTTGTCAGACTCAGTTCATATTCAGTGAGACAACCCCCCCAAAATTGTATACAGGTACAGGGAAAGAGGTACAGGTCTGGGATTCCCTAGTGCAGCCAGGTGTGGAGAGGATCAAGTGCTGTGGCAAGGCTCAAAGTCCAAAAAGAACCCAGGTCTTTGTGTCCATGGCTATGGCTGTTGTCTCTGCCACTGAGGCCTATGAGGAGACAGCTGATCGTTAAAGCACCAGGGCCTCATTGCCTGCTCACCCCCACCCATGAACCAGGCAGGGGTCGTACCATTCTCCTGCACTTGGCCATGCACATCCCCATCTCCTACTGCCCCACAAAGAGCCCTGAGCAAGGTGTGAAGGGAAAGGATCTCCCTTCCCAGGGGACAGGGGTCAAGGCCTGTCCCTTGTGCTTGGTGACACACATCCAGTTTTCCTACACATCAGTGTCACCTTCACACTGCCTTTGTCTCCTTGTCCTCACTGCCTCCAGTGTTCTGCTCTAACGAGCTCCAAGGGAGGCTGTGTCAGTGCTGGCCCTCAGGGGGACACTGCAGGAAACTTGCCTCTGACTTGCACTTCTGGAGAGATGTCTTCAATTGTCTCTGAGTGCCTGAGGTTCGTGGGCTCATCAGCAAAGCCCCCAGAGGGGTGATTCCAGTGCCTTGGGCTGGTGCTGTGCTGCTGAGCTGGGCCGGGCTCGTGGGACAGAGAGAGCTCGTGGCAAGAGGGCCGTGGTGCAGAGAGACAGCTGTGCCCAGGAGCAGCTCCTCTGCACAGCACAGCAGGTCTGGGGGCTCTGACTGCAGCTGGCACACAGAGGAGAGAAGGAGAGAGGGGCTGAAAGCACTTGGCAGTGGGAGGATGCTGAGAGCTGCCTGCAGGAGAAACCTGCACAGCCCTTGACAAGGTATGGGTCTGGCTGCAGTGCCATGCAGCTGCAGGTCCTGGAAGGGTCTTGTGCTGGGTCTTGTTTCTGGGAGGGCAGTGGGCAATGCAGTAGGCTTTGAGAGCCCTGCTGGGTTGCCCTGCGAGGTGAGGAAATCTGGCAGAAGCCCCTTGCAGTGCCCTAAGCCAGGTACCCCTAGACAGCTATGAGTAGAGTGGCCAAGCCTCCTCCAGACCCTGCAGGAGTGCAGCTGGGATATGGGACACTCCAGCTTTCAGATATCCAGCTCTGTCTGTGGGGCATCCTCCTGGGCTGCAGGCTGTTCTCCAGCAGGATGCAGCTCTCTCGTGGCATCCTTGTGTTATCCAGGTGACCCAAGGAGAAGACACCTCCACGCTAAGGCCCTGTCCATACAGCTGGATGGCTGTCTGTTGGCAGCTGGAGTAAGGCAAAGAGGGAAGAGCTGAGGTTCTTCTCAGTCCTCCAGAGACAAGGTGAGGTTTCCATCCAGCTGCACTTGAAGTGGGCTTCTCTGCTCTCAGCTGACTCCAGATTCTTCTCATGGAAAGACCTGAGTGGGATGATCCTCAGAGAGGGGAGATACAAGGCAGTTGAAAACAAGGCTAGTGGGCAGCTGCCTGTTGAACTCTGCACTCAGATGAGTTGTTTCCAAAAACAACAGAAAGCTCATGGATTTGACAAACGGTCTGAAGTTAGGTTTTCATTGTGTTCCTGCTTCCCTCCTGCTGCACAGCAGGAAGGACTCCTCTGGAGCCACAGCAGCCCCTTCTACCAGTGCCACTCTCAGCCAGCACAAGCCACAGTTCAAGCAAGACAGCGGCAGAAAGGTTCTCCTGCAAAGAGAGAGAGGCTCAGGCTAGGTGTGCTTTAAGGCTTGCAGTAGGTTTTTCTTAGGTGTCATCTGAAATTTGTCTGCCTTCTCCTCTTCAACAGTCAACTGTCCAGAGTCAGCAAATGCCCAACAGCAGCTCTGTGAGCGAGTTCCTGCTGCTGGCATTCGCAGACACACGCGAGCTGCAGCTCCTGCACTTCGCGCTCTTCCTGGGCATCTACCTGGCTGCCCTCCTGGGCAACGGCCTCATCCTCAGCGCCGTAGCCTGCCACCACCGCCTCCACACCCCCATGTACTTCTTCCTCCTCAACCTCACCCTCCTCGACGTGGGCTGCATCTCCACCACTCTGCCCAAAGCCATGGCCAATGCCCTCTGGGACACCAGGGCCATCTCCTATCAAGGATGTGCTGCACAGGTCTTATTCTTTCTCTTCTTTATAGCAGCAGAATATTCTATTCTCACTATCATGGCCTACGACCGCTACATTGCCATCTGCAAGCCCCTGCACTACGGGAGCCTCGTGGGCAGCAGAGCTTGTGCCCAGATGGCAGCAGCTGCCTGGGGCAGTGGCTTTCTCAATGCTGTCCTGCACACAGCCAACACATTTTCCCTACCCTTCTGCCAAGGCATTGTTGTGGACCAGTTCTTCTGTGAAATCCCCCACATCCTCAAGCTCTCCTGCTCAGATGCCTACCTCAGGGAAGTCGGGGCACTTGTGTTTAGTGTTTCTTTAGCTTTTTGTTGCTTTGTTTTCATCATGTTATCCTATGTGCAGATCCTCAGGGCAGTGCTGAGGATGCCCTCTGAGCAGGGCCGGCACAAAGCCTTTTCCACGTGCCTCCCTCACCTGGCCGTGGTCTCCCTGATGGTCAGCACTGCCATGTTTGCCTACCTGAAGCCCCCCTCCATCTCCTCTCCATCCCTGGACCTGGTGATGGCAGTTCTGTACTCGGTGGTGCCACCAGCAATGAACCCTCTCATCTATAGCATGAGGAACCAGGAGCTCAGGAATGCTTTGATTAAAACTGTTTCTATACATGCTTTTTAAGCATCAGAGATGTGCTGTGTTCACTATTATTATTGTCATAATCAATAATGTAAAATAAAAATATTAATTGGAATGAGAAGTTATTTGGGAAACTGAGGGAACAATTTTTATTGTTTAAATTTTTTTATTTAAAATCTTTAATTTTTTAAAATATTATTTTTATTTGAATAATGGATTTTTTAACCATCATCATGCTAATTTATTTACCTTATCCCAGTCATCTCATGTACCTGTAGACCTAGGTTTCCTCCGTGAATAAAGACAATAAGGAAGGCATCCGAAATACATTCAGAATGTCACTGGTCAGAGGTCCCGTGTCCTCATGGGAGCAGCCCCAGCATGCAGGAGGGGCTCAGGGCCAAGAGCCCAGTTGCGACATACAGGAGCAGCCTCAGTGTCACTTGGGGCTGCCCCTCACTGCCTGTTGGGCTCTGCCTCTCTGCTGCCTTTGGGTTGGGGCTGCTGCTTCCCTGGAGCCATGGCCATGGGCAGCAGCAGGACGTGGCCTTTTCCCTGCTGCTCTCTTGGCTTCCAGTTTGTTCTCTTGTGCTCTTATGTTTGGGTTAGCCCTGAGATCGTCTACCTTAGTGACAGTCCTGTTGTCTCTGCAGTGGCATCCCTGTCCCTGCAGGCAGCAGCAGGCACTGTGCAGCCCTGGGTCACTGCTGGCTCCCCTCCTAGCACCACAAAAATACAAGGGGCTGCTCACGGCAAACCCTGAAAACTGGAAGCCTCTTCCATTGCTGCTGCCAATGGGTCTCACAGGAAAAGCTTAATGGACCCGTAGCATAATGCACCAGCATCACCATAGTTGGCCCCAGAACAGGAGACACTAGAGAGGCCCAGAGCCACCTTTGTGCCAGCAGCTGCGGTGCCTTGCGAGGGGCTGGGGCTGTGGTGGCTGTGCCCAGAGCCCTGCAGTAGCCTGCACTGGGCACTGCCCTGGGACCAGCACAGCCTGGGCTACTGGGCTGGGGAGAGGGCAGGGAGGTGGGGAGAGGTGGGCAGGGGCTGGGCTGGGCTGGGCAGTACCTGGCAGAGGGCAACAGCAGCGTCAGGGAGAGGTGGCAGCATGCAGGGGAGGGCTCCCAGCAGGGCTTGGTGCTGCAGAGCCAGGGCTGTGCAAAGGGAGCCCAGAGCTGCAGGGGCAGGGGAGAGGAGGCCAAGGGCCAGGACAGCTGCTGCAGGGGCAGGGAGCTCAGCATGGCCCTTGCAGCCCCCTGCCCTGGGCCTGCCTCTGCCCTTGGGCTCGGCCCCGGCCTTGGCTCTGCTGGCAGGAGCGCTCTTGGCATGCGCTTCCTGGCCTCCCCTTGCCTGAGCACAGCTGCTGCCCACTCAGGCTGCTGCCTCAAACGTGTCCTCACAAGCAACACCACCCCTTGGGCTGCTTCTGCTGGCCTCCCCCACCCCACTGCCTTGACTCCTTGTCTCTGCTGGGCCCCAATTCCTTCACCGAAATTCCTTCACTCACTGTCAGCACCCTCTCCCTTGCCATGATGGGATGTGTTTCCAGTGGGCTGTTTACCAGACACAGTTATAAATACGACAAGCAGGTGTAGAGGAGTCCTACTTCCAGACAGGGGCGGGCAGGAAGAAAAGCGACAATCAGGTTTACTGGACTGTGTATATTTAATGGCCTGGCACATCAGATCCACAAATGTATTGGGCTCTACTGGACACCGGTGCACAGTGTACCCTAATGCCATCAAGCTAGAAAGAGGTAGAACCCACCTGTATTTCTGGAGTGACAGGGGCAGCCCAAGAGAAAACTGTACTGGAGGTTGAAGTGAGTCTAACTGGGAAGAAATGGCACAAGCACCCCATTGGGACTGGCCCAGAGGCTATGTGCATCCTCGGCTTAGACTGCATCAGGAGAGGGAACTTCAAAGTTTCAAGAGGGCACCACCAGTGGGGCTTTGGCAGAGCTGCCCTGGAGACAAAGGACATGAACCAGTTGCCATCCATGAGCTGGGTCATCGACTGGAGAGCAAAGGAGTAGATGTAGAGCTTGGGAGTGTGGTGTAGTGATGGCCTTGTCAGCACTAAGGCAAAGTTACCTACCTGGGTGACACGTCCCAGAGTAGTGTCAGGCACAATGCAATTCTTTTTGCCTTCTGCATCTATAGCACAGGAAGTAGGACTCTGCCCTACTCTATTGACTAGGCAGCTCTTTTCACTCTACTCAATTTAGGTTTCCATGTCTGGAAGGGGACAATTTCCCAAAAGCGGCCAAGCTCATGGGTACAGCTACAGCCAATGAACATATATTTCCTTTACTTTTCTTCCTGAGCTTTCCATGGAAGACCCAGTAGAGACTATGGATGTCCAGTTGTCTACTAAGATTTATTTACAGTTTCTCAGATCCCAATGGTCATTTCAAATTTTATTTTATTTTATTTTATTTTATTTTATTTTATTTTATTTTATTTTATTTTATTTTATTTTATTTTATTTTATTTTATTTTATTTTATTTTATTTTATTTTATTTTATGTTATTTATTACTTTAATTGTTTCCCAAGGAACCCCTGACTTGTCTTAGAAAGGGTTTCATGTGCTGGGCTGGGCTGCAGTTACATGGACAAAGACCACTGTTGGCAGTGGAGATGTCAGACCTCCAGACTCTGCTTTTCCTCCCGATGGAGTTCTCCAAAGAAGTCACCCTGGATGAATAGCAATAGGAGAATGATGCTCCAAACTGAAATGCAACAAAATTCAGCTTTTGAAACAAAAAAATATTTTTATTATGTGCTTTGTGAAATCTTTTCCCTTAACTACGTCATGCAAACTGCAATTAGCTGCACAAGGCGTGAAAGCTTGAAGAAAACTATGGAGGAGATGTTAGGAATTTCTGCATTTGAATGAGTTCCATGGTGTATTGTGGTGCTGAGTCTATGAAGCTCAGGTACTGAGAAGACAATGATGCAACTGCTAGAGAAAGTAAAGTCAGAAGGAAAAGCTGAAGTGACTTGGAGTATTAATGGGCCCCACTGAGGGCTGTTACTAACAAAGACTCCCCAGGGAATTGTTAGGGCAGATAATTGGAGGCCATGATTGCAGACAGGCAAAGCACTGTGCTGAGAAAAGTCTTGGTTGGTTTTGGTGATGCAGAAGAGCCAAGGTCTGGCCCCAGCCTCTGGAAGCGGAGATTCTGCACCCCCACATCTGGCTCAAGGCTTTTCCTAGGGATCCGTGGGATGTGGTGGGCGGTGTGATGCGGTGAGGACAACAGTGGTGTGAAACCTTTGAGCTGCTGCACACAGTTGTAAGGAATCCATAAATCCCCATCACAATGAATATAACATATCTCCTCCTAAACTCTAGCCAAGGGGACAAAAACTTCACGGCTGTTAGAGCCTTCCCTTTTTACCAGCAACCTCTGCCTTCTCCTTTGCAGGCTTTCCATTGCTGTCCCACACATTGCCCTATTTTCTTGAAGTCTGCAGACACCCATCTCAGTTCACCATCTTGCTCTCATGCCTTGCTTTCACTGATGTCTGGTCAGCCCTCACCAGCTGTTCCTTGAAACACAAAGCCAGGGTCTTATCAGAGGGTAACCTCTGGCACCACAGCATGACCCTTTGAGGGACATTTCTCCCTCTTTGTGATAAGTGCCAGCCTTCCATGGAACACTTTGTGGCACTTTTTTCTCTCCTGCTCTTTCCTACTGCCAAAGGAAAGTTCCATGAGGGTGGAAACCCCTCCTGAAGTAGGCATCCCAACCCAGCAGGTTCCCTGCGGCCTCTCAGCCAAGCAGACACAAGTCACCTCAGCAGCAGCTTCCAAGCCAGGGCCCTGCTGCTGGCCTTGCAGCTTCTTGGCTACACACAGCCAAGCCTTGTGCCTGCTGCTGCCCAGCCATGGACTCAAGCAGAAGGGACAGGACAACCCATCTGGGGGCCTTCTTTCTGCCTGGGTCTTCCTGGATCCGGAGGAAGAGGGGATGCCCCAGTCAGCACGTCAAACAGGTGCCTTCTGTTGGCCTAGCAGGGCCACTGCCAGATATCACCACAAAAGTGCAGCTCCCAGGGAGAAGCCAAGGGTGACCTGCCAGCTACAGACACAAGTGACCTCCCAGTCCCTTTCCGTGACACGTTCCTGCTGCTCTCCTACCAACTGCAGAGACAGAAGTGACCTCACAGTCACTGCCACAGTCACATTCCTCCTGCTGGGGCAAGAGATCCTCAGGCAGAGCTGAGCTCATCACAGCATTCCCACCCGTCTCCTCCTTGTGGCCCACAGGCTGATCAGTTCAGGGTGAGCAAAAGACTAAAGATAAAGGGAAGCAGCAATAGGCTGTGTTTTGGCTTGAAGGGATACTTTGAGGTCAGGCATAAGAGTAGTGGATTCCTGTCAGGGTGTGGAGTAGCATTTAGGTTTGACGATTAATGTCAGTGATTAAAATAGTGCAAGTGCTATACATGACTATTTTAAGTCAGTGTTACAGCAGAATCAACATTGCCTGAATGTTCTAAACTCACAAAAATCATTAATTTTTTCTGGCCAATATTCTCTTTCCTCCCTCAAATCTCACATCTCTCCTGGCCAGGCTTTTCCTGACTTCCCCATATCAGTCATCTTCCTAGGGGCAGCTTTCTGATGGCTTTCATGATCTCAAAGTATCTGCCTCACATCTGTTGGCTGCTCCTTTTTTGAGACTGACATGGCACACAAGTCAGGATGGAAAATAACCCAAAGCTGTAGGTGAACCCTACAGAATGTGTCCAGCAGCTCTTATACCACCCCAAAATTTTTTTTCCTGCCTCCAACTTTTAGGTATGGAATGGTTTCTGTGCACCCAGGCTATCTTTTCCAAACCCTCATGCATGGTTCAGTTTGCTCCAAGCATCTTGGAGGCAGTGGCCCTCTCTGTGTAGAAAACTGAAAGCAGTCCTAAAGAATGACTTCAGGCAAAAGCTGACACCTCTGACATGACAACCCCTACCCCAGACCTCTTCCACTATGGGGCCTACCAGGTACTTAGAAGGAGCCGATCTCAGAAACTACATGCACAGCAAGTGCCTTCTGCTGCCCTACCATGGACGCTGGCAGATGTGAGCCTAAAGGCACAGATCCCAGCCAGGAGTCAAGGGTGACCTGTCAGCTACTTGAGAATGCAGTCACATCACAGGCCATTTAACAGCCATTCGCTGGACTTAGTGTTTCTGATGCACCAGTGAGCAAAGAATACCACACCTACAAAACACCCCCTTTTTGGGCCAGGACCTGCCCAGGTGGAAGTGATCTGGTTGTGATCCACCAAGCTCATGACACACCTGCTGGGCTCCCAGCCTCTCTGAGACACAGGGGCCAGTTCTGTGCCAGTCCTGTGAGGTGCTACGGCAGGAGGGACCTTTCAGGCAATGTTCCAGCCCCGTGCCTGTTGGTGGTCTTTCAGCTCCTTGTGCACAGTGAAGATCACGCTCACATCCAGAAGTTATGTGCCTGAAGCCAGCCTACAAGACCCTCACGGGAAGCATCCTTGCAGCCCCAGCCCCAGCTGGCAGTGCTGCTCTGCAGAGCGAGGGGGCTGTAGTGCCTGGGGCACGGGGGCACTCTGCAGGGCTGTGCTGGGCAGGCTGGGAGGCAGATCCAGCTCATGGGGTCACTGCCATTGCCCCAGGGCTGCAAGGAATCACTCACCAGTCTCCTTTGCTGGGGTTTATGTGTGCCATGGGGCTGCAGAGCTCTCCTCTGCCTGCTCACACCAGATTGAGCACTTGAGCTCTGCTCAGTCCACCTTGGAGGAGATCCCCCCTTAGGAGGGAAGTGCTGCAGTGGAGGCCAGCTGTGCCACTGTCGTGCCCACTGCCTGTCCCTGCCTGCAGTCCCAGCACAGCCCCACAGCAGCGTTGGCACCAAGCTCCAGGAGCAGCCGGGCCTGACCCCACCAGCAGAGCTCAGCAGGAGAGGGCAGTAGTGGCAAGAGAGCAGCTCTGCATGCCCCAAGCGCTGGTGCTCCCTGGCTATGCCGCTGGGATGGGACTCTTTTCCTCTGCACCCCTGCACACGGGCATTGCCCCTGCAGAGCCTGGTCTCAGAGGAAGGACGTCAGACAAAAAAGGTAGTTAAATCTTAACTTCCTTAAGGTTAAATTCATGGAGAGCATGGCTTCACATGCACAGAGTCTATGAGCTATATTCAACAGGTACATCCATATCATCTTAATGGGTGTTCATTAGCTGAATTAATGTAATAAGAATATGCACAAACACAACCACAAACAAAACAAAACAAAACAGGTATACTGGTATTAAGCCAATTATTTGCATTATAAGACATGTGCAGAAGCAGATCAAAAAATTCTTGTATCCAAGACACATCTAGTCATCTATATCCACAAGGCATGCTTGAGCTCCTGGGTCCTCATGCTACAGATGAGGACATGCTCTGCTGGAGGGACCACTGAGTACAGAACTGCCACCACCAGGTCCAGGGATGGGGAGGGGATGGAGGAGGGCTTCAGGCAGGCAACCATGACAGGCCTGAGGGAGACGGACACCATGGCCAGGTGAGGGAGGCACGTGGAAAAGGCTTTGTGCCGGCCCTGCTATAGAGACGACAGGACTGTCACCTAGATCCACAAGGTCGAATCCAAATGCACTGCTTCTACATGTGGAAGCTGGGCTCTTGGTCCTGAGCCCATCCTGTATGCTGGGGCTGCTCCCCCAGCTCCAGAGGATTTGGGAAGAGAGGGATACTGAGACCAATGAATTTCTGATGGTATCTTTATTTGTCTTTATCTGCCAAGGAAGCCTGGTTCTGTATGTATGTTAGATGATGTGGTCAACCTTACAAAAGATGTAACATTCTGAATGGTAAGAATGAGATTATAAAAAACAAAATGAAATATTGTTCAAATACTAACAGAGAAAAATAATGTAAAAAATTGTGTCATTTTCCCAAATACTCTTTGATTTCTCTTGGGATTCTTATTAATGATAATGTTATGAAAACACTAGTAATGATAAAAAAGATACGATATAATGTGAAACAAAATATTTGCACATTATTAAGAATACATCTTCTGAACACATCATGGATGCTTAAGAAGCATGTATGGAAACAGTTTCCTCACTGCTTTCTTGAGCTCCTGGTTCCTCATGCTGTAGATGAGGGGGTTCACTGCTGGAGGCACCACCGAGTACAGAAGTGCAACGACCAGGTCCAGGGATGGAGAGGAAATGGAGGGGGGCTTCAGGTAGGAAAATATGCCAGTGCTAATGAAGAGGGAGACCACAGCCAGATGAGGGAGGCACGTGGAAAAGGCTTTGTGCCGGCCCTGCTCAGAGGGCATCCTCAGCACTGCCCTGAAGATCTGCACATAGGACAGCACTATGAAAGCAAAACAACCAAAGACTAAAGAAACACTAAACACAAGTGCCCCAACTTCCCTGAGGTAGGCATGTGAGCAGGAGAGCTTGAGGATGTGGGGGATTTTGCAAAAGAACTGGTCCACAGCATTGCCTTGGCAGAGGGGCAGGGAAAATGTAGTGGCCGTGTGCAGGACAGCATTGAGAAAGCCACTGCCCCAGGCAGCTGCTGCCATCTGGGCACAAGCTCTGCTGCCCACGAGGCTCCCGTAATGCAGGGGCTTGCAGATGGCAACGTAGCGGTCGTAGGCCATGACAGTAAGGTTATAATACTCTGCTGATATGAAGAAGAGAAAGAAAAAGACCTGTGCAGCACATCCTTGATAGGAGATTGCTCTGGTGTCCCAGAGGGCATTGGACATGGTTTTGGGTAGAGTGGTGGAGATGCAGCCCACGTCGAGTAGGGCGAGGTTGAGGAGGAAGAAGTACATGGGGGTGTGGAGGCGGTGGTGGCAGGCTACGGCGCTGAGGATGAGGCCGTTGCCCAGGAGGGCAGCCAGGTAGATGCCCAGGAAGAGCGCGAAGTGCAGGAGCTGCAGCTCGTGCGTGTCTGCGAATGCCAGCAGGAGGAACTCTGTGATGGTGCTTCTGTTGGACATCTTATTTTTCGGGATGTGGTCCTGAACAATGAAGAGGATGAGAATAATAAAGTACAAGAAATGCATCAGAGGAAAATTAATTCCATTTCTCATTTAAAATCATCACTTTTATTGTGCACTTTCTGGCAGACATTTGGCAGATCCCTTTCATGCATCCTGATTCATTCTGCCTGACGGTGTCTGTTGGAACAGGGGGCTCTACTGTGGGCAGTGCAGGAATCAGTCCTGTCCTACAGCAAGAGGTGAAGAGGAACATGGGGAAATGTCAGTTTCTCTTCCATCCTGATCTCAAAGAGGTTTTCCCCGGTGTTGCTCCCATGTCACCAAACTGCAAAGCAGAGTTGTGGAGGCTTTTTTTTAATTTTATTTTAAATTTTTGTTTTTTGAGTTTTTTGTTTCAGCTGTCCCACCACTCCTGAAGAGTGTTTCCAAGTCACAAACCCTGGTTATTTCTACTGGACTCAAAGGGAATCCTTGTAGATCATTATCAGAGAAAAAGGGACTGTCACTTTAGTGCACAGTGTTCTTCAGGGAGGACAGCCAGTCTGTCCATCAAGTATGGTCTCAGCTGCCCTGTGAGAGCTGCAGGAAAGTTCTACTCACATGTTTGATTGAAAAGAACAAAGACACTGCTGAGAGCAGAGGAATCCAGGCTCAAAGTGCACATCTCCACACCCCTCACCCTGTCCCCGTACTCCCCTTCACTCAAGCACACCGAGGGCTCACTACCTGGGCATGTGAAACCCCCATCCCCAGCCAGCCTGGGAACAAGACCAGCAGCAGCACGGCCAGCTGGAGAAGCCAGGAGGAATGCCAGCGTGCTCCTGCCAGGGGAGGCAAGGCCAGGGAGGGACAGACGGAAACTCAGCAGACCGTCCTGTGCTGCAGCTCTGCCTGCAGACAATGCAGCTCCTGCTCATTGCAAATGATCTGTGCTCACTTCAAGCCGGCAGAGACCTCCCAAAGACAGGGATGTCTCCCAGCACTAGGAATCGGGGAGCTTGCAGCTCTTAAAGATCATCTAGGATAAAACCTGAGAGGAACACAAAATGATGTTGATGCAGTTTCTGGGCTGAGGTGTGGAAAGGAACTTTATAAACTTCATTGCAGACAACCAGCACTCTCACTGAAATTCTCTTGGAGTCTCAGTCTCCACTACAATAATGTCAATCCATTACCATGAAACCATGTCTCCCCTCCACTGCAGGAATCTGCAAGCACAGGCTACAGAAAAATTCTTCCCTTTCAGGTACCCCCTCTCTTGGTCTTCCTCTTGAAATATGCAATCATAAATGTTATTCTATACAGCATTTTCTACTCATTTTTGTAGAAATAGAGACAACGACCCTGACAGATGCTATCAGCCATTGGATGTGCCAGCTGTAGAAGACCCCTCTGGAAACCCCACCTGCATGGCCCTGCTGCCAGAGCCTCAAGGTGTCAAGAGCCTGCAGATGTGTCCTGCCACACGCTGCCCTCTGTTGTTGCACTCCTCAGTGCCTCCAAGCCCTCTCTCCTTCTCTCCTCTCTGTGTGCCAGCTGCGGTCAGAGCCCCCAGCCCTGCTGTGCTGTGCAGAGGAGCTGCTCCTGGGCACAGCTGTCTCTCTGCAGCGCTTGCCAGGAGCTGCCCTTGGGCCCAGGAGCCCGGCCCAGCTCAGCAGCACAGCACCCGACCATGGCATCGCTTGCTCTGTGCCCTTGGGCTCCCTTGAGGTGTCCCCAAGGCCTCAGGGCTGACAGCTCCCCAAGGCAGCAGGGTCTCTGCTGGGGTGTGCTCACTGAGGCAGACTGAACTGATCATCTACTGCTCCTCTCTGAACACAAGATTTTTAGAATTGTGATTTGCGCTGTTGGACTGTGGTTGTCAAACATGATGTGCTTTAACCTGCCAGGCAGCTCAGCACCACACAGCTGTTAGCTCACACCAACCCCCCCACATGCTTATCGGTTGAGGTCAGGGCAGTTGAAAGGACTGAAATGGTAGAGAAAGAATTATAATAGCAATTATTTTTAGTACTATTATTGTTATGTACAAAGCAAGCTATACACAGTGCAATTGCTCATTGCTGACTGATGTCCAGCCTGTCCCCAACTGGTAGAACAGTGTGGTAACCATCTGCACCTGCTCTTCTTTGACCTTCAACAAGTCCACAAATGGAAGTGTCCTCCCAGGGACTGGGCAAGGTAGACAGCTCTTTAACATCCTCTCTCTTGAAGGCAGGTATCCCAAAACTCCACCTGTACCCTTTTGGATCTTGGAAGTACCCTCTCGTGGGGAAGTCTATGTCAAGGTTTCATAGATCAACATTCCTCTCCCTCCTTTCTTTTCCGGGCAGTAGTTCTCTTCCATTCTCAGGAGCCTGATTTTCACACCCTCTGTTTTCTCCTGCATGTAGAGGCAATTGATCCTGGCACAGGTTGGTGCTCTGGCCTAGCAAGAGCAGACCTGAGGGGTCTGGTCTAGTCTGGGGCCTGTCACAGTGGCTGGAGTGGCTGCGGGACATGTCAGAGGTGTTGGAGTAGCTGCAGGGCCTGTCCCAGGGGTTGGAGTGACACTGACTGAGGCTCCCTTTGGAATTCCCTTTGGAATTGCCAAGGTGATAACCCCTCCTTTTCAAGTACTTCTGCAGTTTTTAAGGATTCTGCATGTGCTCAGGGGGGAAGTTCCAAAGCACTGGAGGTGCCCACTGCTCTAGGTGCCTGCCCAGATCCTCCCATGCTCCCTGCCACTCCTAAGTCTCCTGCCTTGGGGAAGGTCTCTGGAGGGCATTCTTCAAGAGCTGTTTATCCTTAAACAAAAGTTGAAACACATTCAGGAGACATCACAATAGGACCATCCCATGGATATTCTGAGCTTTGTAGAGGTAGTGTAATTACCCTGGAGGAGAAGGGGGAGGTGGAGAAGTGGAGAAGTGTACATCCCTTTTCCTCCCCTAGATTAGCTCCTTAAAGCAAAATGGTCAAGAGTATAGTTCTTAATAGTTTCTGAGTGATGGTTCCTGAGGTATGGAGGTGATGGCAATGCTCAGTACAAAGAACAGATTTGTCACATGACCAGTAATTTTCTAGACTCATAAGCCAGTGTTACACAACATAGCAAAATAACTTTAAACCAGCTCCAGAAATGATAAAGAGCACAATGAGCACACAGGCAGTAAGTAATGTGCTATACAACACATTTCTGAAAACAAGCCCAACAGACCTGAGATCCAAAAGATTGACATTGTGATCAGCAACTATTAAACTGGTCTAATGCTTATAACAATTTAACTTTAGCACTCTGTGGTAAGATCTGTCATTATCTCAACACTTTGTGCCCCACACCGTGTGCCAAAAAGACTTCTGTGGTTTAACGCAGCAGTTAGAGTACATGGAATTATTTGAAGAGGTCCAGAGGAGGGCTACAAAGATGACCAAGGGGCTGGAGCACTTCTGCTATGAAGGCACGCTGAGAGAACTGGTACTACTCATCACTGGAGAAACCTTAGAGCAACCTTCCAGTGCTTAGAGAGGACCTACAGGAAAGCTGCAGAGACAGTCTTTGTCTGGGGGTATAGTGATAGGACAAGGAGTAATGACTTTAAACTAGAAGAGGGCAGGTTTAAATTAGATATATGGAAGAAATTATTTCCTCTTAGGATGGTGAGGCATTGGAACAGGTTTCCTGGAAAAGCTGGGAATGTCCCATCCCTGGAAGTGTTCAAGAACAGATTGAAATGAGTTTTGAGCAGCCAGGTCTAGTAGGAGGATGGTTGGAATAAGAGGATCTTTAAGGTCCCTTCCAACCCAAACCATTCTATGACTCTATGATCCCATGTTTCTATGATTATCTGTGACACTGCTACCATTGTTCTTGTGAAGCCCATAATGTCTCTCCTCAGAGATTTTAACCAAGATTTTTGGTTAGTCCAGTTGGCATCCTGTTACAAGTGGTGTCCCCCAGGGGTTGGTACTGCGACCTATCTTCTTTAATGTCTTTATTGATGACCTAGATGAGGGGAGTGAGTGTACCCTCACTAAATCTGCAGATGACACCAAGTTGGGAGGTAGTGACGATCCACATGAGGGTAGGGTGGCCTTTCAGAGGGATCAGGATAGGCTGGATTGCTGGGTTGAGGTGAACGGGATGAGGTTCAACAAGGCCAAGTGCAGGGTCCTGTAATTTGGTCACAATAACTCCATGCAACGCTATAGGCTTGGGGCAGAGTGGCTAGACTATGAAGAGGAAAAGGACCTGGGAGTGTTGATGGATGCTCAGCTGAACATGAGCCAGCTGTGTGCCCAGGTGGCCAAATAGGCCAAGGGCATCCTGGCCTGTATTAGAAATAGTGCAGCCAGCAGGAGCAGGGAGGTGATTGTCCTCCTGTACTCGGCTCTGGTGAAGCCACACCTTGAGCACTGTGTTCAGTTTTGGGCCACTCATTACAAGAAGGACACTGAGGTCCTGGAACATATCCAGAGAAGGGCAACCAAACTGTTGAGGGGACTGGAGCACAGGTCTTACGAGGAGTGGCTGAGGGAACTGAGACTATTTACTTTGGCGAAGAGGAGGCTCAGGGGAGACCTCATTGCACTCTACAACTTCCTGAAGAGAGGTTGTGATGATGTGGGGGTCAGCCTCTTCTCTCAGATAACTAATGATAGGACTCTAGCAAATGGCCACAAGTTGTGCCTGGGGATGTTTAGATTAGATATCACAAAAAACTTTTTCTCTCAAAGAGTAGTCGGGAACTAGAATGGTCTGCTCAGGGACGTGGTGGACTCACTGACCCTCAGTATTCAAGAACCAGCAGGACAAGATGCTAGGAGCTATGGCTCAGTAGCTTAGTAGGCAGTATTAGTGATAGGAAGGTTGGACCAAATGGTCTTGTAGGTCCTTTCCAAATTTGTGCTTTTATGATGTCTATGACTCTATCATAGGACAAGGGGAATGGTTTTAAACTTCAAGAGGGTAGATTTAGATTTGATAGTCAGATGAAATTCTTGACTTGAAGGTGAGGCACTGGCACTTGTGCAGTGGGTCGAGAGGTCACCCAGAAGGAGTTTGGATCAGCCCATGCCCTTGTGTTTGAAGGAACAGCTGGTGAGAGTGCAGAGGCAGCAGTGAAATCATGGGAACACCAGAGTGAGAGCAAGGTGGGGAAGAGAAGTGTCTGTCTGCAGCCTTCAGAAAAGTGTGGGACAGCATAGGAAAGCCTGCAGAGGAGAAGGCAGAGGGCTCTGACAAGAATGGAAGGCTGCAGCTGTACTGACAACTTTTTCCCCTTGGCCTTAGCTTAGGAGGAGATGTGTTATACTCATGGCATTGGGACCATGTATTCTCCTTTCAACCTTGTGCAAACACCTGGAGGTGTCATATCACTGCCCTTCACATGATATTGTGGGCATCACCCCCTGCCCCACAGACCCCAGGAAGAGTGAGACATGCGGATGCTGGAGGTGCAGGATCTCCCCTCCCAGTGGCTGGGGTCAGGCCTTGGCCCTTCTGATTCACCAAAATAAACAGTGATTTTCTCAGCACAGTGCCTTTGCCAACCTGTAATCATGGCTTCCAGTTATCTGCCCTAACAATTCCCATGGGAGGCTTTGTGAGTAACCGAATAAAATAGCCAACAGAGTATTGAGTATTCTAATACTACAGAATAGTGTAGCCAACAGAGGTGACACAGGTACTCTGATATAATGACAGCCATCAGAAAGCTGATCCGAGTTAGATGACTGATATGGGGAGGTCAGGAGTAGCCTGGCCAGGAGAAATGTGAGATTTGGGGGAGGGAAGAAGAAGGGAAGAGGAGCTCGGAAGCTTACCTTTGTAGAGGTAAGAGGGTTCATGTAATGTTGATGCTGCTGTAACACTGACTTCAGTCTTGTAACGCCTTTAAACAATAACAATAATCCCTCAACCTAAACGTTAGTCTAACATGCTGACAGGAATCCACTATTGTAAAGCAGAACTCAAAATATCACCTCAAGTAAACTCAGCCCGTAGCGCCTGTTTCTTACATTTCCTCTCTTGCTCACCCTAATCCCTGCCCTTAACACTAACATTAAATGCTCTATTTATCCCAAGACTTCTTGCCAGACCTAAACAAAACCCTAATCCATAATGCTTTCCCATACCCTAACCAGAGACCTGACACCACAAACAGAACGGTAAACCTTCCAACTAAAATTTTGTTTACTCTCTAAACCAGAAAGGTAAGTCCCAGTCTGTAGGGGACAACAGAGAGGTGAGCTCTACCTCAGGATCTCCTGCCCCAGCAGGAGCAATATGACTGTGGCAGTGATTGTGAGGTAACTTCTGTCTCTACCCTTGATAGAGCAGCAGCAGGAACGTGTCACGGAAAGGGACTGGGAGGTCACTTGTGTCTGGAGGTGGCAGGTCAGCCTTGACTTCTCCCAGGGAGCTGCACTTTTGGGCTGACATCTGGCAGTGGTGCTGCTAGGCCAGCAGAAGGCACCTGCTTGGCATGCTGACTGGGGGATCCCCTCTGCCTCCAGACCCAGCAGGACCCAGGCAGAAAGAAGGCCCCAACATGGGTTGTCCTGTCCCTTCTGCTTGAGTCCATGGCTGGGCAGCAGCAGGCACAAGGCTTGGCTGTGTGTAGCCAAGAAGCTGCAAGGCCAGCAGCAGACCCCTGGCTTGGAAGCTGCTGCTGAGGTGACTTGTGTCTGGTTGGCTGAGAGGCCACAAGGAGCCTGCTGGGTTGGGATGCCTACTTCAGGAGTGATTTCCACCCTGATGGAGCTTTTTTTGGCTGTAGGAAAGAGCAGTAGAGAAAAAAAATGCCACAAAGTGTGCATTGGAAGGATGGCACTGGCCGTGAGGAAGAAGAAATGTCCAGTGGAACAACTGGTCTCGCTGACCTAGTCGGAGGCAAAGAAGGCATTAAGTACCTCATCCTTTACGTTATCTCAAGATCTTCACCATATTTCCACTACATCCAATAAAGGATGATGGTTCTCCTTAATCCTCCTTTATTTATGGTATTTTTATAAAGAGTTTTTCATTGTCTTTAAGAGTCACAGACAGATTGAGCTCCAGCTTGGCTTTGGCCCTTCTAATTTTCACCTGCACATTCCCATAACATTCAGGACACAGCTCCAGACAAACTGACAGCATGCATGAGAAGGAAGCACAGAAGAGGTGGAACCTGGCAGCTTTCCATTCTCTTCTGTGGCTCTGTGCTGCAATGCCATTCAACTGGTTACTCCTGTATTATCCAAACTTTCCTGATGCTGCTGTCTTCTCAAAGATAGCACAATCACACGCAAAGTTTGAACTGTCTGCCTGTAGATATGAAGAGCTGACAGAATGGAGCATCAGTGTGGGGCAACCTTGAGAAACTGCAGGATTTTGCCTACAGAAACCTCTTGGCATTTACAAGGAGAAGAACCCCATACTGCACCACAGGAAGAGAAACCCACACATCAGGGCAGAATGGAACCTTGCTGAGTGAACAGTGGCCAGGAGGAGGAGGGCCTGGGCACCACAAGGGATGCCATATGAGCAGTGGTGCCTGCTCAGCAGCAGCTAGGCCAGCTTCCCACAGAGCTCCCTTACGAGGAGCATGGCCAACAAGAAGATCTGAGTTATGAGACTCCTCAGAGATCTAGTGTGGTACTACACAGAAGAGGGTCTGCAGCCAGCAGGAAAAGACATACAGGTCTAGGAGTCCCTCAGACAGCCTGGTGTGGAGAGGATCAAGGGCTATGGCAAGGCTGAAAGTCTCAACAGGACTCAGGTCTTTGTGTCCATGGCTATGGCTGTTGTCTCTGCTACTGACGCCTATAAGGAGACAGCTGATTGTTAAAGCACCAGGGCCTCATTGCCTCCTCACCCCCACCCATGAACCAGACAGGCATCATACCATTCTCCTGCACTTGGCCATGCACATCCCCATCTCCTACTGCCCCACAAAGAGCCCTGAGCAAGGTGTGAAGGGAAAGGATCCCCCTTAAAATGGGTTGGATGTCAAGTCCTGGGCCTTGTGCTTGGTGACACACATCCAGGTTTCCTACACATCAGTGTCACCTTCACATTGCCTTTGACTCCTTGTCCTCACTGCCTCCAGGGTTCTGCTCTAACAAGCTCCAAGGGAGGCTGTGTCAGTGCTGGCCCTCAATGGGACACTGCAGGAAACTTGCCTGGGACTTGGACTTCTGGAGAGATGTCTTCAATTGTCTCTGAGTGCCTGAGGTTCGTGGGCTCATCAGCAAAGCCCCCAGAGGGGTGATTGCAGTGCCTTGGGCTGGTGCTGTGCTGCTGAGCTGGGCCGGGCTCATGGGACAGAGAAAACTCATTTCAAAAGTGATCCTGTTGCAGAGAGACAGCTGTGTCCAGGAGCAGCTCCACTGCACAGCGCAGCAGGGCTGGGGGCTCTGACCGCAGCTGGCACACACAGAGGAGAGAAGGAGAGAGGGTCTGAAGGCACTTGGCAGTGGGAGGATGCTGAGAGCTGCCTGCAGGAGAAACCTGCACAGCCCTTGACAAGGTAAGGGTCTGGCTGGAGGGCCATGCAGCTGCAGGTCCTGGAAGGGTCTCCTCCTGCTGGGTCTTGTTTCTGGGAGGGCAGTGAGTAATGCAGTAGGCTTTGAGAGTCCTGCTGGGTTGCAGTGCAAGGTGAGAAAGTCTGGCAGAAGCCCCTTGGAGTGTCATAACCCAGCTGCTCTTTTTAGCCAAGAGTTGGGTGTCCAAGTCTCCTCCAGACACTGCAGGGGATGCAGATTGGATATTGGGACACCCCAGATTGCGAATATCCAGCTCTGTCCGTGGGGCATTGTCCTAGGCTGCATTCTTCTCTCCCGCAGGATGCAGCTCTCTCCTGGCATCCTTGTGTTATCCAGGTACCTCAAGGAGAAGACACCTCTGTACTAAACCCATGTCTGTGCTGCTGGATGGCTGTCTGTGGGCAGCTGGAATGAGGCTTCTGCACTCTTGGAGAAGAGGGAAAAGCTGAGATCCTGCTCATGTACCTGGAGATAAGGTGAGGATTCTGTCCATCTGCACTGGGGTTGGAGCTTCTTTGCTTTAAGCTGTCTCCACTTCTTTGGAAACGCAAGAGTGTGATTGTTCTACTAAGCATAATAAAATCTGACTCGCTCTACAGTGTGGTTGGAGGTGTTTTTTGCAACAACCCTGCAAAGTTCATGGATCCCATAAGTGGACTGAACTTGAGTTTCCCCCTTGTTCCTGCTTTCTGACTGCTTCACAGAAGGAAGGACACCTCTAAAGTCCCCAGTACTGCATGCTTGCAGTGCCAGTCTCACCCAGCATCAGCTGGGACTCAAGCGATAGAGCTGCAGAAAGCTCCTTTTGCAAAGAGAGGCTTCAGATGAGAGTGCTCTAAGGCTTGCAGTAGGCTTTCCTCAGAGAATTGTCTTCTAAACTTTTTCTGCCTTCTCCTTCTCTACGGACAACAGTGTTCAATGTCAGAAAATGCCCAACATCAGCTCTGTGACTGAGTTCCTCCTGCTGGCATTCGCAGACACACGCGAGCTGCAGCTCCTGCACTTCGCGCTCTTCCTGGGCATCTACCTGGCTGCCCTCCTGGGCAACAGCCTCATCCTCAGCGCCGTAGCCTGCCACCACCGCCTCCACACCCCCATGTACTTCTTCCTCCTCAACCTTGCCCTTCTCGACCTGGGCTGCATCTCCACCACTCTGCCCAAAGCCATGGCCAATTCTCTGTTGGACACCAGGGTCATCTCCTATCAAGGATGTGCTGCACAGGTCTTTCTCTTTGTCTTCTTTATCACAGCAGAGTATTCCCTTCTCACTGTCATGGCCTATGACCGCTACGTTGCCATCTGCAAGCCCCTGCACTACGGGAGCCTCGTGGGCAGCAGAGCTTGTGCCACCATGGCAGCAGCTGCCTGGGGCAGTGGCTTTCTCAATGCTGTCCTGCACACGGCCAACACATTTTCCCTGCCCCTCTGCCAAGGCAATGCTGTGGACCAGTTCTTCTGTGAAATCCCCCAGATCCTCAAGCTCTCCTGCTCAGATGCCTACCTCAGGGAAGTTGAGGCACTAGTTTTTAGTGTTTCTTTAGCCTTTTGTTGCTTTGTTTTCATCATGTTATCCTATGTGCAGATCCTCAGGGCAGTGCTGAGGATACCCTCTGAGCAGGGCCGGCACAAAGCCTTTTCCACATGCCTCCCTCACCTGGCCGTGGTCTCCCTGTTTGTCAGCACTATCATGTTTGCCTACCTGAAGCCCCCCTCATTCTCCTCCCCATCCCTGGACCTTGCAGTATCTTTTCTGTACTCCATGTTACCTCCAGCACTGAACCCCCTCATCTACAGCATGAGGAACCAGGAACTCAAGGATGCACTGAGGAAATTGTTTGAATACATATTTGTTAAAAAAAAAAATTATGTGCCTTTACGTTCTGAGTTTATCTCAGAAACAGTTAGGATAGCAATTTGGTTTTATTTTTCTTGATAAATATGTTCTCCAAGTTGTGGTGTCGATTTAATTAATGTCATGTTAGCCTCCTACCTGTTCATTTATCTCTTTACTTTTCATAATTATCTCATGTATATCTAAAGCCAGGCTTTCTGTGTAGCTATAGACAATAAAGAAGCAAGCAGAAATTCATAGGTCTCAGCTGCAGTGCATTCCCATCTCCTGTGAACTAGCAAAGAAGCTATTTAAAAACAAAAGCATAGCAAAACTGTTTGTGACAGTGATGCTTGACCACTTCCTTGAAACGGGGCCTCAATAGATGCAGCAGATTTTTAGGAGGACAGACGTTTTCACAACGGGAGCCCACCTCTCCCCTCTCCTTCCATTTTCCACCTTCTATTGCTGAGTGTGACATCATATGGTATGGAATATCTCCGTGGTTGGTTTAGGTTAGCTGCCCTGGTGATGTCCCCTCCCTGTCTCTTGTGCACCCGCAGCCTGCTGGCTCTTTGGGGAGGGAGGATTAGAGGGATTCCTGATGCTATGACAGTACTGCTCAGCAGTAGACAAAACACAACCGTGATACCAGTGCTGTTCTAGCTACTCAAGCAGAGCACAGCACTGGGTGAGCTTCTACAGGAAAAGTTAACTCCATCCCAGCCAGACCCATAACGGTCACATATTGAAAACACAGCACCACAGGGGCTGCTCTGCAGAGAATTACTTCGTCACAGTCAGAGCCAGTGCAGGGCCACACACTGGACAAGAAGGCTCCCTCTGAGCTCTGTGGGGAGTCTGGAAGGTCCTAAGAAGCAGCAGGAAGACTGAAGAAGACCAAGGCCCATCTGAAGGTTGGCTTATTCCCACCTGGGAGGCAGTGCTGGGCAGTGGGAAAGGCTATGAGAAAGACATGTGAGAAGACCATGAGAAACAAGGAAATATCACTGCCATTGCCCCAGGCCTGCAAAAAATCACTCACCAGACTTCTTTTCTGGGGCCGTGTGAGCCCAGGAGACAGCAGTGAATGGAGCCCACGGAGCGTGAGCCTGTCTGAGGTGGACTGAGCAGAGCTCAAGTGCTCAATCTGGTGTGAACAGGCAGAGGAGAGCTCTGCAGCCCCAGGGCACACAAAAGCCCCAGCAAAGAAGCCTGGCAAGTGATTCCTTGCAGCCCTGGGGCAATGGCAGTGACCTCATGAGCTGGGTCTGCCTCCCAGCCTGCCCAGCACGGCCCTGCAGAGTGTCCCCATGCCCCAGGCACCACAGCCCCCTCGCTCAGCAGAGCACCACTGCCAGCTGGGACTGGGGCTGGGGCTTGGAGGGTGCTTCCCCTGAATGTCAGCTTCAGTCTCATGGCTTCTGGATAAAAACATGATCTTCACTGTGCCCAAGGAGCTGAGAGACTGCCAACAGGCATGAGGCTGGAACATTGCCTGCAAGGTCCCTCCTGCCCTAGCACCTCCCACGACTGGCACGGAACTGGCTCCTGAATGTCAGAGAGGCTGGGAGCCCAGCAGGTGTGCCATGAGCTTGGAGGATCACAACCAGCTCACTTCTACCTGGGCAGGTCCTGGCCCAAAAAGGGGGTGTTTTGTAGGTGTGGTATTATAAGCTCAGTGGTGCATCAGAAGCACTAAGTCCAGCGGGAAGCGACTGGCTATTAAATGGCCTGTGAGGTGACTGCATTCTCAAGTAGCTGACAGGTCACCCTTGACTCCTGGCTGGGATCTGTGCCTTTAGGCTCACATCTGCCAGTGTCCATGGTAGGGCAGCAGAAGGCACTTGCTGTGCATGTAGTTTCTGAGATCGGCTCTTTCTAAGTACTTGGTAGGCCCCATAGAGGAAGAGGTCTTGGATAGGGGTTGTCATGTCAGAGGTGTCAGCTTTTGCCTGAAGTCATCCTTTAGGACTGCTTTCATTTTTCGACACAGAGGGGGCCACTGCCTCCAAGACGCTTGCGGCAAACTGAACCATGCATGAGGGTTTGGAAAAAGATAGCCTGGGTGCACAGAAACCATTCCATATCCAAAAGTTGGAGGCAGGAAACAAAATTTTGGGGTGGTACAAGAACTGCTGGGCACATTGTGCAGGGTTCACCTACAGCCTTTGTGTTCTTTTCCATCCTGACTTAGGTGCCACGTCAGTCTATAGAAAGGAGTAGCCAATGGATATGAGACAGATACTCTGAGATCATGAAAGCCACCAGAAAGCTGCCCATACGAAGATGACTGATATGGGGAAGTCAGGAAAAGCCTGGCCAGGAGAGATATGAGATTTGAGGGAGGAAAGAGAATATTGGCCAGCAGAAATGAATGATTTCTGTGAGTTTAGAACATTCAGGCAATGTCGATTCTGCTGTAATGCTGGCTTAAAACAGTCATGTAAAGCCCTTGCACTATTTTAATCACTGACATTAATCCCCAAACCTAAATGCTAGTCCACACCCTGACAGGAATCCACTGTTCTTATGCCTGACCTCAAACTATCCCTTCAAGCCAAAACTCAGCCCATAGCCCCTTTCCCTTACCTTTACTCTCTTGCTTACCCTGATCTGATCAGCTTGTGGGCCAAAAGAAGGAGAAGGGTGGGAATGCTCTGAGGAGCTCAGCTCTGCCTCAGCATCTCCTGCCCCAGGAGGAGGATCATAACTGTGGCAGTGACTGGGAGGTCACTTCTGTCTCTGTACTTGATAGGGCAGCAGCAGGAACGTGTCACAGAAAGGGACTGTGAGGTCACTTGTGTCTGGAGGTGGCAGGTCAGCCTTGACTCCTCCCTGGGAGCTGCACTTTTGGGCTGACATCTGGCAGTGGCCCTGCTAGGCCAGCAGAAGGCACCTGCTTGGCATGCTGACTGTTGGCATTGCTTCCTTGCAACACTGTGCAGGGCTGCGGAGGTGTCAAAATGAAGTTCTTCTAGTAGCATCACAGTACCCACCACATCCCACAGACCCCATGACTAGCCCTGAGCCAGACATGGGTGTGCAGGGTCTCCTCTCCCAGTGGCTGTGGTCAGGCCTTGGCCCTTCAGCTTCATTAAAACCAACCAAGATTTTTCTCAGCACAGTGCTTTGCCTGTCTGTAACCATGGCCTCCAATTTTCTGCCCTAACAAGGCCCTGGGGAGGCTTTGTTAGTAACAGCCCTCAGTGGGGCCCATTAATACTCCAAGTCACTTCAAGTTTTCTTTCTGACTTTAGCTTCTCAAGTGGTTACATCACTCTCCTCTCAGTACCTGAGCTGAGTACAGGGGGACAATCACTTTCTTAGCCCTGCTGGTCACACTGCTTCTTATACAAGCCAGGATGCTGTTGGCCTTCTTGGCCACCTGAGCACACTGCTGGCCCATATTCAGTCAACTATCAACCATCACTCCCAAGTCCTTCTCTGCCAGGCAGCTCTCCAACCACTCATCTCCCAGCCTGTAGCTCTGCTTGAGGTTGTTGAGCCCCAGGTGAAGAACCCGGCACTAGAACCCCAGAAAACCGAAGAGCAGGGAGCAACCTCTTGGCTATGTTCCTGGCAGCAGCTTTGGAGAGGCGTCCAGGCTTCTGGGTTTGCCCAGAGCAAGACCCTCCTGTTACTGTTGTGTTTTCAGAGAGGCAGCTGTGACCCAGGGTTGCACAGTGCCTGCTGCTGCCTGCAGTCACAGGGATGCCACTGCAGAGAGAACAGGACTGTCACCAAGGCATATGAGATATGATGGTTTATCCGAATAAAAGAGCACAAGAGAACACACTGAAAGCCAAAAGAGAGAAGCAGTGAAAAGGCCACGTCCTGCTGCTGGCCATGGCCATGGCTCCAGAGAAGCAGCAGCCCCTACCCAAAATCCATGTAGCAGCTGGGCTCTTGGCCCAGAGACCCTCCTGTGTGCTGGGGCTGATCCCCCAGCTCCAGAGGGGATGGGAAGAGATTGCAGCAGATAACAATGTAGTTCTGTTTTTGTTTTGTTTTTGTTTTGTTTTTGTTTTTTTTATTTATTATGTTTCTCTACATAACCTGCTTCTTTCAATAATTAGATGACTGGGTCACTGTAAATGAAAAAATAGAAATAAGAAAATCAGGTAGCAGGTTAAGGATAACATAATTTAAATAAAAAGAAAAAAATTGTAGAAAATATTTATAGAGAAATATAGTAACAAAAATTTTCCTCACAGTTCCTGAAATAATCAGGGAACTCACAAACATTATTGATTGCAAAGAAGCATGTATCCAAAGAGTTTCCTTACTGCATCCTTGAACTCCTGGTTCCTCATGCTGTAGATGAGGGGGTTCACTGATGAAGGAACAACTGAGTAGAGAACTGACACAATAAGATCCATGGATGGGGAAGAGATGGAGGGGGGTTTCAGGTAGGCAAACATGCCAGTACTGATAAAGAGGGAGACCACGGCCAGGTGAGGGAGGCACATGGAAAAGGCTTTGTGTCGGCCCTGCTCAGAGGGAATCCTCAGCACTACCCTGAAGATCTGCACGTAGGATAACATGATGAAAACAAAGCAAAGAAAGGCTAAAGAAACACTAAACACAAGTGCCCAAACTTCCCTGAGAGAGGCATCTGAACAGGAGAGCTTGAGGATCTGTGGGATTTCACAGAAGAACTGGTCCACAGCATTGCCTTGGCAGAGGGGCAGGGAAAATGTGTTGGCCGTGTGCAGGACAGCATTGAGAAAGCCACTGCCCCAGGCAGCTGCTGCCATCTGGGCACAAGCTCTGCTGCCCAGGAGGCTCCCGTAGTGCAGGGGCTTGCAGATGGCAACGTAGCGGTCGTAGGCCATGACGGTGAGAAGGTAATATTCTGCTACAACCAAGAAAGCAAAGAGAAAGAGTTGGGCAGCACAGCCTTGGTAAGAGATGGCCCTGGTGTCCCAGAGGGCATTGGCCATGGCTTTGGGCAGAGTGGTGGAGATGCAGCCCAGGTCGAGGAGGGCGAGGTTGAGCAGGAAGAAGTACATGGGGGTGTGGAGGCGGTGGTCGCAGGCTACGGCAGTGAGGATGAGGCCGTTGCCCAGGAGGGCAGCCAGGTAGATGCCCAGGAAGAGTGTGAAGTGCAGGAGCTGCAGCTCGCGCGTGTCTGCAAATGCCAGCAGGAGGAACTCGTTCATAGAGCTGATGTTGGGCATTTTCTGACATTGAAGAATTGTCTGTAGAGAAGGAGAAGGCAGAAAAAGTTTAGAAGACAATTCTCTGAGGAAAACCTACTACAAGCCTTAGAGCACTCTCATCTGAAGCCTCTCTTTGCAAAAGGAGCTTTCTGCAGCTCCATCGCTTGAGTCCCAGCTGATGCTGGGTGAGACTGGCACTGCAAGCATGGATTGCTGGGGCCTTTAGAGGTGTCCTTCCTTCTGTGAAGCAGTCAGAAAGCAGGAACAAGGGGGAAACTCAAGTTCAGTCCACTTATGGGATCCATGAACTTTGCAGGGTTGTTGCAAAAAACACCTCCAACCACACTGTAGAGCGAGTCAGATTTTATTATGCTTAGTAGAACAATCACACTCTTGCGTTTCCAAAGAAGTGGAGACAGCTTAAAGCAAAGAAGCTCCAACCCCAGTGCAGATGGACAGAATCCTCACCTTCTCCCCAAGTGCATGAGCAGGATCTCAGCTTTTCCCTCTTCGCAAAGGCTGCAGAGGCCTCACTCCAGCTGCCCACAGACAGCCATCCAGCAGCACAGACATGTTAGTACGGAGGTGTCTTTTCTTTGAAGTATCTGGATAACACAAGGATGCCAGGAGAGAGCTGCATCCTGCGGGAGAGAAGAGTGTAGCCCAGGATGATGCCCCACGGACAGAGCTGGATATTCGCAATCTGGGGTGTCCCAATACCCAATCTGCATCCCCTGCAGTGTCTGGAGGAGACTTGGACACCCAACTCTTGGCTAAAAAGAGCAGCTGGGTTATGACACTCCAAGGGGCTTCTGCCAGACTTTCTCACCTTGCACTGCAGCCCAGCAGGACTCTCAAAGCCTACTGCATTGCCCACTGCCCTCCCAGAAACAAGACCCAGCACGAGACCCTTCCAGGAGCTGCAGCTGCATGGCCCTGCAGCCAGACCCTTACCTTGTCAAGGGCTGTGCAGGTTTCTCCTGCAGGCAGCTCTCAGCATCCTCCCACTGCCAACTGCCTCCAAGCCCTCTCTCCTCTCCTCTCTGTGTGCCAGCTGCGGACAGAGCCCCCAGCCCTACTGCACTGTGCAGAGGAGCTGCTCCTAGGCACAGCTGTCTCTCTGCAACAGGATCACTTTTGAAATGAGTTTTCTCTATCCCACGAGCCCGGCCCAGCTCAGCAGCACAGCACCAGCCCAAGGCACTGCAATCACCCCTCTGGGGGCTTTGCTGATGAGCCCACACACGAACCTCAGGCACTTAGAGACAATTGAAGACATCTCTCCAGAAGTGCAAGTCAGAGGCAAGTTTCCTGCAGTGTCCCCCTGAGGGCCAGCACTGACACAGCCTCCCTTGGAGCTCATTAGAGCAGAACCCTGGAGGCAGTGAGGACAAGGAGACAAAGGCAATGTGAAGGTGACACTGATGTGTAGGAAACCTGGATGTGTGTCACCAAGCACAAGGGCTGGGCCTTGACCCCAAGTGCTTGGGAAGTGAGATCCTTTCCCTTCACACCTTTCACAGGGCTCTTCATGGAGCAGTAGGAGATGGGGATGTGCATGGCCAAGTGCAGGAGAATGGTACAACCCCTGCCTGCTTCATGGGTGGGGGTGAGGAGGCAATGAGGCCCTGGTGCTTTAACGATCAGCTGTCTCCTCATAGGCCTCAGTGGCAGAGACAACAGCCACAGCCATGGACACAAAGACCTGGGTCCTTCTGGGACTTTGAGCCTTGCCATAGCCCTTGATCCTCTCCATACCAGCCTGTCCTAGGGTCCCCTAGACCTGTACCTCTTTTCCTGAGGGCTGCAAACACTCTTCCCTGTGGTGCCACACTGGATCTGAGCTGATTCGGATAACTCAGACTTTCTTGGTGGCCATGCTCCTCGTAAGGCAACTCTGTAGAAAGCTGGCCTGGTTCCTCGTGAGCAGGCACCACTGCTCCTATGGCATCCCTCGTGGTGCCCAGGCCCTCCTCCTCCTGGGCGCTGCTCACTAAGCAGGGTCCCAGTCTGCCCTGATGTGTGGGGTTCCTATTGTTATGGCGAAGGACGAGGCTCGTCTCCTTGTAAATGACAAGAGATTTCTATAGGCAAAATCCTGCATTTTCTCAGGGTTCCTCGACACTGATGCTCCATTCTGTCAGCCATTCATGGCTGCAGGCAGACAGTTCAACCTTCATGTGATTGTGCTATCTCTGACAGGATAGTAGCATCAGGACTTCAGGAAAGTTTGGATAATACAGGAGTAATCACTTGAATGGAACTGCAACACAGAGTCACAGAAAAACAGTGGGTGGAAGGCTGCCAGATTCTACTTTTTCTGTTCTTCCTTCTCATGCATGCTGTCAGTTTGTCTGGAGCTGGGTCCTGAATGTTATGGGGCTGTGCAGGTCAAAGTTCAAAGGGCCAAAGCCCAGCTGGAGCTCCATCTGTCTATTACTGTCAAAGACAATAAACACTGCTTATAGAAATACTTTAAATAAAGGAGGATTGAGGAGAATCATCATCCTTCATTGGACATGGGGGAAATCTGTTAATGATCTAGAGATAAGGTAAAGGCTGAGACACTTAATGCCTTCTTTGCCTTAGACTCTAGCAGCAAGACCAGTTGTTCCCCTGGATATTTCTACTTCCTTGTAGCCAGTGCCAACCTTCCATGGTGCACTTTGTGGCAGTTTTTCCTCTCCTGCTGTTTCCTACTACCACAGAAAGCTCCATCAGGGTGGAAACCCCTCCTGAAGTAGGCATCCCAACCCAACATGCTCCTTGCGGCCTCTCAGCCAACCAGACACAAATCATCTCAGCAGCATCTTCCAAGCCAGGGGCCTGCTGCTGGCCTTGCAGCTTCTTGGCTACACACAGCCAAGCCTCGTGCCTGCTACTGCCCACTCATGGACTCAAGCAGAAGGGACAGGACAACCCATCTGGGGGCCTTCTTTCTGCCTGGGTCCTTCTGGCTCTGGAGGCAGAGGGGATCCCCCAGTCAGCATGCCAAGCAGGTGCCTTCTGCTGGCCTAGCAGGGCCACTGGCAGCTGTCAGCCCAAAAGTGCAGATCCCAGGGAGAAGTCAAGGCTGACCTGCCACCTCCAGACACAAGTGACCTCACAGTCCCTTTCTGTGACACCTTCCTGCAGCTGCCCTATCAAATGCACAGGCAGAAGTAGCCTCACAGTCCCTGCCACTGGGTCATAGTTTAACCAGGCCGGCAGCTAAACACCACACAGCCATTCGCTCAACCTCCCCACTCCCTCTCTGGGACGGGAGAGAGAAATGGAAAGTGAAGCCCGTGAGTTGAGATGAAGACAGTTTAATAAGACAGGAGAATAATAATAACAATAATAATAATAACAATTATAATAATAATACAATGATTATAATAGTACTACTAATAATAATATGTACAAACAAGTGATGCACAATGCAATTGCTCACCACCCGCGAACCGATGCCTAGCCTAACCCCAAGCAGTCCGGCCCCCTCCCCTGGCTAGCCACCCCTGTGTATTGTCTAGCATGACGTCAGATGATATGGAATACCCCTTTGGCTAGTTTGGGTCACCTGTCCTGGGTCTGTCCCCTCCCAGCTCTTGCTGCACCCCCAGCCTGCCTGTTGGCAGGACAGAGCAAGAAGCTGAGGCGTCCTTGGCTTTATAAGCACTGCTCTGCAACAATTAAAACATCGGGGTGTTATCAGCACTCTTCTCATTCTAAGCCAAAACACAGCATTCTACCAGCTACTAGGAAGAAAATTAACTCTGTTCTAACTGAAACCAGGACATCTATCCACCCCTTATTCCATACCATTTATGTCATACTCAGGTTACACTCTTTTCCAGACATTCTAATTAGTCACCATTTTCATCTAGGGTATATAGTAGTCATAGTAGTGATAACATACAGTATAATATACTATTTAACATGGTGCAATTCAGTTCATGGGCTATTCTCACCCAGTATTAAATCCCCTTGAGGTACACACCGGACCTCTCCGTTCTTTTGCATCACCCACCAAGTGTATCCAGGTCCCTGAGTGAAAACAATTCCACGAATGGGTTTGCCTTTTCCTGAGGCAGGAGTAGCCCAGACTGTTTTACCCAGCATATTTCTTACATGCACTACAGGAACTTTATCCCCATCTACAGTACGTAACAGGTTTGATTGGTCAGGTCCAGCTCGGTTGGCAGATCCCCTAGTATTGACTAACCAGGTGGCCTTTGCCAAATGCGTATCCCAATTTTTGAATGTCCCAGCGCCCATTGCTTTCAATGTAGTCTTTAACAGTCCGTTGTATCGTTCAACTTTCCCGGAGGCTGGTGCATGATAGGGGATGTGATACACCCATTCAATACCATGCTCTTTGGCCCAAGTGTCTATAAGGTTGTTTCGGAAATGAGTCCCATTATCTGACTATTCTTTCTGGGGTGCCATGTCGCCATAGGACTTGCTTTTCAAGGCCCAGGATGGTGTTCTGGGCGGTGGCATGAGGCACAGGATATGTTTCCAGCCATCCGGTGGTTGCTTCCACCATTGTAAGTACGTGGCGCTTGCCATTGCGAGTTTGAGGGAGTGTGATGTAATCAATCTGCCAGGCCTCTCCATATTTCTATTTCAGCCATCGTCCTCCATACCAAAGAGGCTTTGACCGTTTGGCTTGCTTGATTGCAGCACATGTTTCACAGTCATGAATAACCTGTGCTATAGCATCCATGGTCAGGTCCACCCCTCGATCACGAGCCCATCTGTATGTTGCATCTCTACCTTGATGGCCTGAGGTGTCATGGGCCCATCGGGCTATAAATAATTCACCTTTATGCTGCCAATCCAGGTCCACCTGAGCTACTTCAATCTTAGCAGCCTGATCCACCTGCTGGTTGTTTTGATGTTCTTCAGTAGCCCGATTCTTGGGCACATGAGCATCTACGTGACGTACTTTCACAGCCAGGTTCTCTACCCGAGCAGCAATGTCTTGCCACAAAGCAGCAGCCCAGATGGGTTTGCCCCTACGCTGCCAGTTGTTTTGCTTCCATTGCTGTAACCATCCCCACAGGGCATTTGCTACCATCCAGGAATCGGTGTAGAGATAGAGAACTGGCCATTTTTCTCGTTCAGCAATGTCTAAAGCCAGCTGAATGGCTTTCACTTCTGCAAACTGACTCGATTCACCTTCTCCCTCAGCAGCTTCTGCAACTCGTCGTGTAGGGCTCCATACAGCAGCCTTCCATCTCCGATGCTTCCCCACAATACGACAGGACCCATCAGTGAACAGGGCATATTTCTTTTCATTCTCTGGTAACTGGTTGTACAGTGGGGCTTCTTCAGCACGACCCACCTCCTCCTCTGATGATATCCCAAAGTATTTGCCTTCTGGCCAGTCCATAATCACTTCCAAGATTCCTGGGCGACTGGGGTTTCCTATTCGAGCCCGCTGAGTGATCAGTGCAACCCACTTGCTCCACGTAGCATCGGTTGCATGATGCATAGAAGAGAGCCTTCCCTTGAACATCCAGCCTAGTACCGGCAATCTGGGTGCTAGGAGGAGCTGCGCTTCAGTACCGACCACCTCCGAAGCAGATCGAACTCCTTCATATGCTGCCAATATCTCCTTTTCAGTTGGAGTATAGCGGGCCTCAGATCCTCTGTATCCCCGACTCCAAAACCCCAGGGGCCGACCTCGAGTTTCCCCAGGTTCTTTCTGCCAGAGGCTCCAGGTGGGGCCGTTCTCCCTGGCTGCAGTGTAGAGCACATTCTTTACATCTGGTCCTGTTCGAACTGGCCCAAGGGCTACTGCATGGACTATTTCCTGCTTGATTTGTTCAAAGGCTTGTCGTTGTTCAGGGCCCCATTCAAACTCATTCTTCTTACGGGTTACTTGGTAGAGCGGGTTTACAATCAGACTGTAATTTGGGATGTGCATTCTCCAAAAGCCCACAACACCTAGGAAAGTCTGTGTTTCTTTTTTGTTAGTTGGTGGAGACATAGCTGTTATTTTGTTGATCACATCCATTGGGATTTGGCGACGTCCATCTTGCCATTTTATTCCTAAAAACTGGATCTCGCATGCAGGTCCTTTGACTTTATTTTGTTTTATGGCAAAACCGGCTTTCAGAAGGATTTGGACTATTTTCTTCCCTTTCTCGAAAACTTCCTCTGCTGTGTCACCCCACACAATAATGTCATCGATGTACTGCAGGTGTTCAGGAGCTTCCCCCTGCTCCAGCGCAGACTGGATCAGTCCATGGCAAATGGTAGGGCTGTGTTTCCACCCCTGGGGCAGTCGATTCCAAGTATATTGGACTCCCCTCCAAGTGAAAGCAAACTGTGGCCTGCACTCTGCTGCTAGAGGGATGGAGAAAAATGCATTAGTGATATCAATTGTGGCGTACCACTTGGCTGCCTTCGATTCAAGTTCGTACTGAAGTTCCAGCATGTCCGGCACTGCAGCACTCAGTGGTGGCGTCACTTCGTTCAGGCCACGATAGTCCACTGTTAGTCTCCACTCGCCATTAGACTTTCGCACTGGCCATATGGGACTATTGAAAGGTGAATGAGTCTTGCTGATCACTCCTTGGCTCTCCAATTGACGAATTAGCTTATGGATGGGAATCAGGGAGTCTCGGTTAGTGCGATATTGCCGCCGGTGCACAGTTGTGGTAGCGATTGGCACTTGCTGTTCTTCGACCCTCAGCAACCCCACAACAGAGGGGTCCTCTGAGAGACCAGGCAAGGTAGAGAATTGTTTAATGCCCTCTGTCTCTAAAGCAGCTATACCAAAAGCCCACCGGAACCCTTTTGGGTCCTTGCAATATCCTCTTCTGAGATAGTCTATGCCAAGGATACATGGAGCATCCGGGCCAGTCACAATACGGTGCTTTTCCCACTCATTCCCAGTCTGACTCACTTCAGCCTCCAATACAGTCAACTGCTGAGATCCCCCTGTCACTCCACAAATATAGATGGGCTCTGGTCCTTTATAGCTCGATGGCATTATAGTTCATTGTGCACCAGTGTCTACTAAAGCCTTATACTTCTGTGCGTCTGATGTGCCAGGCCGTCGAATCCACACAGTCCAATAAACTCGATTATCCCTTTCCTCCCCCTGGCTGGAGGCAGGGCCTCCCTAATCCTGGTCGGAATCTTCTTCGTTTCTGTGTTTGAAGGACTGTCTGCTGGAAGTTGGAGCAGCAAACTTTTCAGAGAATCCCTTCTTCCTGATTGTTTTCTTTTGCAACTCACGTACCCGTGCCTCTAGGGTCGCGGTAGATTTTCCATCCCATTTTCTCATGTCCTCTCCATGGTCTCGTAAATAAAACCACAGGGTAGCACGGGGTGAGTACCCACCATATCGTCTTCCTTGTGTGGATGAACGACTACCCCTGATAGCTGAGACACTGCTCTGTACAGGTGCGGAGGAGAATAATCTCTCTTCAAGTTGGTGAACCTTTTCAGAAAGTTTCTCCACAGTGTTCTCTTTTGGTCGGTGGACACTGGTTGGTTCTGGTGGGGAGGAAGATAGATTCTCTTTAAGTTGGTGGAACTCTTCAGAAAGTTTCTCCACAGCTGAGACGCAGGCCTGTAAGGAAGAGGAGAGACTTTCTTCGTACTGCCGGAGTTGTTTAGCTGCTTCATCCACTGTGGGTTCCTCATCCTCTTTCCAGGCCATTATTGCCAAGGAGCTGGCATATGATGATGGTGCACTCTGTACAAACTTCCGCCACATGGGTCGTGTACACCTGACTTCATCTGGATCTGTGGATGTTTGTCTGAGGTCTGGATCCTCATAAATCACTTCCCGTACGGCTAATTCCCTCAGGTACTGGATTTCCTTCTCCATAGTGGTCCACTTGCCTGGTAGACATAAAAGTTCTTCCTTGAAGGGATACCTTTCCCTCAAGGCTGAGAGGAGACGCCTCCAGAGGCTGTGAGGTTGTGCTCCATCTGCAATTGCTTTGTCAATGCCTGCGTCTCTAGCAAGGGATCCCAGCCGCCTGGCTTCCCTGCCGTCTAATTCCACACAATTGGCTCCAGAGTCCCAGCATCAGAGCAGCCAGGTGACAAGCTGCTCACCTATACAATGACCAAAATCTTTTCGCACATCTCGTAGCTCACGCTTGTTTAGGCTTCGGGTAGTTACTGTTGATTTTTTGGCATCCTCATCTTCCTCCTCCTGAATCCTTGATGGCCCAGCATCGTCATCATCTCTATACCTAGATTTGGCAGAAGACTCTCTGCGTTCTAAACGACCTGAATCTCTATACCATTTTTTCACCTTCTCTACAGGGGCAGCTTGCATTGCTACAGCTCACTTCTCTGACCCCTTTACAGGGTCTGCCACAGGGGTTGGAATACCCTCTGCAGGGTCAACTTGCACTGCTAGAGTTCATTTCTCTGACCCAGCCACAGGAGCTGGAGCGTCTGCAGGAGCTGGAGCAGCTGCAGGATCTGGGACTGGAGCGGCTGCAGGAGCTGGGACTGGAGCGGCTGCAGGAGCTGGGGCTGGAGCGGCTGCAGGAGCTGGGATTGGAGCCGCTGCAGTGTCCACCGTAGGGGTCACAGTGGCCGTTGGATCTGTCACGGGACTTGGAGTGGCCGCAGGGTCTGTCACTAAGTTGATAGCAGTATCCATGGCAGCTCGATAGGCATGAGCGAGGCCCCAGCACGTTACAATGATTTGTGTTACTTTGGAACTGCCAGAGTCATGACACCTGACTTTTTTTCAAGCATTCTGCAAGTTTTTGAGGATTTCACAGTTGTTCAGGGGAGAATTTCCAAAACACTGGGGGTGCCAACTGCTCTAGATGCCTGCCCATATCCTCCCATACTCCCTGCCACCCACAACTATACTGCCTCCGGGCAGATCTCCAGATGAGCTTCCTAAGTAGTTGTTTAACTTTAGGCAGAACCTGAAGCACATTCATGAGGCAGAACAGCAAGAGTATGCTGGTCTGAGTATCCCAAGGATATTCAATATCTTGGAGAGCTATTGTAACAAGCTCGGAGGGTAAGAGGGTGCTGAAGAAGAAAGGGAGAGTGATCAAGGAGGATAAGGAGGTGGTGAAGGAGAAAGGAAGAGTAAATGGGTAAGAAAAAATATCTTCCCGTTTCCCCTCCACAGATTGACTCCCTAATGAAAAAAGGCAACAGGTATAATTGCTAATAGTTTCCAAGATACAGTTTCCAAAGTATAGAGTCGACAATGTTACTGAGTACAAATACCAAGTTAGAGTCATGGCCAGATATTTCATCGTCTCATAATCCACTGTTACAACACACAGGACCATAATGATCTGAAACCAGGGCCCAGAGAGGATAAGCAGCATGACAGAGAGAACATAGGGAAAATAGTGTGTTATAATACTCAAATTGGAAAACAGGCGCAGCACAGTTGAGATTAAAGCAATCAGCATTATGACAAGTGACTATTAAGCAGGTCTAATACTTATACCAATTTTAGTTTAACACAGTCTGGTCAGATCTGCCATTATCTCAACCTTTCGGGCCCCAAGTTAGGCACCAAAAAGACTGTCGTGGTTTAACCCGGCTGGCAGCTAAACACCACACAGCCGTTCGCTCACCCTCCCCACTCGCTCTCTGGGATGGTTGAGAGAAACGGGAAAGTGAAGCCCGTGAGTTGAGATAAAGACAGTTTAATAAGACAGGAAAATAATAATAACAACAACAACAACAACAACAACAATAATAATATATAATATATAATAATATATAATAATAATGATGATAGTACTACTAATAATAATGTGTACAAACAAGTGATGCACAATGCAATTGCTCACCACCCGCTGACCGATGCCCAGCCTAACCCTGAGCAGTCCAGCCCTCCCACCCCTGCTAGCCACCCCTATCTATTGTTTAGCATGACGTCAGATGGTATGGAATACCCCTTTGGCTAGTTTGGGTCAGCTGTTCTGGGTCTCTCCCCTCCCAGCTCCCGCTGCACCCCCAGCCTGCCCGCTGGCATGACAGAGTGAGAAGCTGAAACGTCCTTGGCTTGGTGTAAGCACTGTTCTGCAACAAGTAAAACATCAGCATGTCATCAGCACTCTTCTCATCCTAATCCAAAACATAGCACCCTACCAGCAACTAGGAAGAAAATTAACACTATCCGAGCTGAAACAAGGAGAAATGCTAAACCTAGAGGTCACAAATTGCCTGATATTAACTTGAGGTAAATTAGAAAAGTGAGATAGCAAATTTATTGCTAAGTAAATATTACCACTAGAATCAGTTTCTTCAGTGTGGCTTTCAGCTCCTGGTTCCTCATGCTATAGATGAGGGGGTTCACTGCTGGAGGTACCACTGAGTACAGGAATGACACCATCAGGTCCAAGGATGGGGAGGAGTTGGAGTGGGGCTTCAAGTAGGCAAACATGGCAGTGCTGAGAAAGAGGGAGACCACGGCCAGGTGAGGGAGGCACGTGGAAAAGGCTTTGTGCCGGCCCTGCTCAAAGGGCATCCTCAGCACTGTCCTGAAGATCTGCACATAGGACAACACAATGAAAACAAAACAACCAACACTTAAACAAGCACTAACCACCAGAAGTCTAACTTCCTTTAGGTAGTCTGAACCTGAACAGGAGAGCTTGAGGATGTGGGGGATTTCACAGAAGAACTGGTCCAAAGCATTGCCTTGGCAGAGGGGCAGGGAAAATGTGTTGGCCGTGTGCAGGACAGCATTGAGAAAGCCACTGCCCCAGGCAGCTGCTGCCATCTGGGCACAAGCTCTGCTGCCCACGAGGCTCCCGTAGTGAAGGGGCTTGCAGATGGCAATGTAGCGGTCGTAGGCCATGACTGTGAGAACATAAAACTCTGCTCCAATGAAGAAGACTAAAAAGAAGACCTGTGCAGCACATCCTTGATAGGAGATGGCCCTGGTGTCCCAGAGGGCATTGGCCATGGCTTTGGGCAGAGTGGTGGAGATGCAGCCCAGGTCGAGGAGGGCGAGGTTGAGGAGGAAGAAGTACATGGGGGTGTGGAGGCGGTGGTCGCAGGCTACGGCGCTGAGGATGAGGCCGTTGCCCAGGAGGGCAGCCAGGTAGATGCCCAGGAAGAGCGCGAAGTGCAGGAGCTGCAGCTCGCGTGTGTCTGCGAATGCCAGCAGGAGGAACTCGCTCACAGAGCTGATGTTGGGCATTTGCTGACATTGAACACGGTGGTCTGTTGAAGAGGAGAAGGCAGAAAAATGTTAGTTCACACTTCTCTGAGGGAGACTTATTGCATGTCTTTGAGCACACACCAGCCTGAGCATCTCTCTTTGCACGAAAATCTTTTGGCATCTCTCCTGCTTGAGCTGTGGCTGGTGCTGGCTGAGAGTGGCACTGGGAGCAGGGGCTGCTGTAGGCTGCAGAGGAGTCCTCTCTGCTATACAGCAGGAAGGAATCAGGAACATGGGGGAAGCTCAAGTTCAGTTCTCTGGTCAGATTAATGATCTTTTCAGTGTTATTTCAAACAACTCATCTGAATGCAGAGTTACACAGGCCACTGCCCACATGTCGTGTTCTAATCTGCCCTCAGTTTGCTGTCTTTGAGCCGCAGAACCATCCAGCTCATGAGTTTCCCTGATAAGAAACTGGAGACAACTGAGAGCAGAGAAGCCCCAGTCCAAGTGCAGCTGGACAGAAACCTCACCTGAGGTGAAGTTCTCACACAGACAGAGCTTCGGAGCATCTCTTTGAGCTCTACCTTCTCTTCTACCCCTGCCTGCCCCACAGCCCATGGGCTGCAGGGGGAGAGGAGGCCAGGGAGGGGCTGCTCCAGGGGAAGGCGTCTGCACTGCAGGGCGTGGCCGCAAGGTGCCCGAATCCCCCCTGCCATGGCGTTTCTGCCAACAGCTCCTTCTGGCCACCTGCCCCTCTGTGCTGCCTGCAGCTGTCCCTGTCGGGAGCTGCTGCTCTGCGCCCACCTCTTCTTTCCCCCTGCCTGTGCTCACAGACCCCATCCCACACGGCTGTGCTCAGCGCTGCCCTGCAGCACCCTGCCACCAACAGGGCCCTGCCAAGGGGCACCTCCATGGCTGCAGGAGCTACGGGGCAGCTGACAGAGAGCCCGGCATGGCCAGCCAGGGCAGGGTGTTCTGGGCTGACTGGGGGCACCTGCCTTAGGGCACTCCAAGGGGCTTCTGCCAGACTTCCTCTCCTCGCAGGGCAACCCAGCAGGACTCTCAAAGCCTACTGCATTGCCCACTGCCCTCCCAGAAACAAGACCCAGCAGGAGGAGACCCTTCCAGGAGCTGCAGCTGCATGGCCCTGCAGCCAGGGACTTACCTTGTCAAGGGCTGTGCAGGTTTCTCCTGCAGGCAGCACTCTGCATCCTTCCACTGCCAACTGCCTTCAGCCACTCTCTCCTGTTCTTCTCTCTGTGTCTCTGCCTCTGTGTCTCTTTCCTGCTGCGCTGTGCAGAGGAGCTGCTTCTGGCCACAGCTGTCTCTCTGCACCACGGCCCTCTTGCCACGAGCTCTCTCTGTCCCATGAGCCCGGCCCAGCTCAGCAGCACAGCACCAGCCCAAGGCACTGCAATCACCCCTCTGGGGGCTTTGCTGATGAGCCCGTGAGCCTCAGGCACTCAGAGACAATTGAAGACATCTCTCCAGAAGTCCAAGTCAGAGGCAAGTTTCCTGCAGTGTCCCCCTGAGGGCCAGCACTGACACAGCCTCCCTTGGAGCTCGTTAGAGCAGAACCCTGGAGGCAGTGAGGACAAGGAGACAAAGGCAATGTGAAGGTGACACTGAGGTGTAGGAAAACTGGATGTGTGTCAGCAAGCACAAGGGCAAGGTCTTGTCACATGGCACACAGGAAGGGAGATCCTTTCCCTTGACAGGTTGCTCAGGGCTCTTTGTGGGGCAGTAGGAAATGGGGATGTGCATGGCCAAGTGCAGGAGAATGGTACGACCCCTGCCTGCTTCATGGGTGGGGGGCGAGGAGGCAATGAGGCCCTGGTGCTTTAACGATCAGCTGTCTCCTCATAGGCCTCAGTGGCAGAGACAACAGCCATAGCCATGGACACAAAGAACTGGGTTTATGACTTTGAGCCCTCGTAGAGCCCTTGATCCTTTCCACACCAGGCTGTCCTAGGGACTCCCAGACCTGTACCTCTTGAGGGCTGCAGACCCTCTTCTGTGTGGTGCCACACTGGATCTGAGCTTGAGTATGATAACTCAGACTTTCTTGGAGGTCCTGCTCCTCATAAGGCAGCTCTGTAGGAAGCTGCCCTGGTTCCTGGTGAGCAGGCACCACAGCTCATAAGGCATCCCTCGTGGTGCCCAGGCCCTCCTCCTCCTGGGCACTGCTCACTCAGTAGAGTCTGCCCTGATGTGTAGTTCCTCTTCCTCTGGCACAGGACTAGGCACTTATTGTTCAAGATGTTCCTTTAGGCAAACTACTGCAGTTTCTCAAGATTCCACTGGACAGATGCTCCATTCTGTCAGGTGTTCATGTCTGCAGGCAGACAGTTCAACCTTCCCGTGTCTGTGCTGTCACTGACAAGACAGCAGCATCAGGAGCTGCATGGAACGTTTGGATAATAGAGGAGTAAGAAGCTGAATAAAAGTGCAGCATAGAATCACAGGAGAGTAGGGGATGGAAGGCTGCCAGGCTCCACCAATTCTGTGCTTCCTTCTCATGCATGCTGACAGTTAGTCTGGGGCTGTGTCCTGAATGTTATGGGGCTGTGCAGGTGAAAATTAGAAGGGCCAAAGCCCAGCTGGAGCTCAATCCATCTACTACTGTCAAAGACAAAAAAAAAAAAAAAAAAAAAAGTGTATATAAATACTTTTATAAAAGAGGATTTAGAAGAATGATCATCTTTAATGGGTGTGTGGGAAAACCTAATGACAAACCCTGAGGAACATAATGCCTTCTTTTCCTCAGTCTCTACCAGCAAGACCAGTTGTTCAGTTGTTCCCCTGGATATTTCTTCCAGCTCATGGTCAGAGCTACACTTCAAGATTCACTTTGTGGCTGTTTTTTCTCTCCTGCTCTTTCCTACTGCCAAAGAAAGCTCCATGAGGGTGGAAACCCCTCCTGAAGTAGGCATCCCAACCCAGCAGGCTCCTTGTGGCCTCTCAGCCAACCAGACACAAGTCACGTCAGCAGCAGCTTCCAAGCCAGGGGCCTGCTGCTGGCCTTGCAGCTTCTTGGCTAGACACAGCCAAGCCTTGTGCCTGCTGCTGTGCAGTCATGGACTCAAGCAGAAGTCCATGTCCTCCTGGGTGTGTAGGCAGAGGGGATCCCACAGTCAGCAAGCCAAGCAAGTGCCTTGACTTCTCAAAAGTAAAGGGTGACCTGGCACCTCCTGACACAAGTGACCTCACAGTCCCTTTCCGTGACACATTCCTGCTGCTGCCCTCTCAAGTGCAGAGACAGCAGTGACCTCACAGTCCCTGCCACAGTCACATTCCTCCTGCTGGGCCATCAGATCCTGAGGGAGAGCTGACCTCTCTCTTGCTCCATAGGTACCTGTTTTTCTCTTTCTGGTTTGGAGAATAAGCAAAGTTTTAGTGGGAGTGTGTGTTGTCCTCCTAGTGGTGTCAGGTCTGTGGTTAAGGCATAGACAAGATCTACGGTTTAGGGTTTTTTAGGTCTGCCAAGGAGTCTAGGGTTAAATAGAGCATTTTCATGTTAGTGTTAAGGGAAGGCATTATGGTTTGCAAGAGAAAAAAAAAAAAAAAAGATTCCTTTCAGAGTACTGTAGTAGCATTTATGTTTAGCGATTAAAATGAGTGTTTCAAGTAAGGAAAGGGCCATATGTGACTGTTTTAAGTCAGTTGTACCGCAGCATCTACATTACATAAACCCTCTTACTTCTATGAAATCATAATTTTCTGCTGGCCAAGCTCTTCTTCCCACAGAATCACAGAATCACAGAATTGTCTAGGTTGGAAGAGACCTCAAGATCATTGAGTCCAACCTCTGACCTAACACTAACCAGTCCTCCACTAAACCATACCACTAAGTTCAACATCTAAACATCTTTTGCAGACCTCCAGGGATGGTGACTCCACCACTTCCCTGGGCAGCCCATTCCAATGCCTCACAACCCTCTCGGTAAAGAAGTTTTTCCTAATATCCAAACTAAAACACCCCTCGTGCAACTTTAGCCCATTCCCCCTCATCCTGTCACTGGGCATGTGGGAGAACAGACCACCCCCACCTCGCTACAGCCTCCTTTGAGGTAGCTGTAGAGAGCTAAAAGGTCACCCCTGAGCCTCCTCTTCTCCAGGCTGAACAAGCCCAGATCCCTCAGCCGCTCCTCGTGGGACTCCAGACCCCTCACCAGCTTTGTGTTTTCTCTGGACTTGCTGGAGCACCTCGATGTCCTTCTTGTAGTGAGGGGCCCAAAACCGAACACAGTACTAGAGGTGTGGCCTCACCAGAGCCAAGTACAGGGGGACAATCACTTCCTTAGCCCTGCTGGCCACACAGCTTCTGATACAAGCCAGGATGCCGTTGGCCTTCTTGGCCACCTGAGCACACTGCTGGCTCATATTCAGCCGACTATCCACCAATACTCCCAGGTCCTTCTCTGCCTGGCAGCTTTCCAACCACTCCTCTCCCAGCCTGTAGCTCTGCTTGGGGTTATTGCGCCCCAGGTGCAGGACCCGGCACTTGGCCTTGTTGAACTTCATGCAGTTGACCTGTCCATCGGTGCAGCCTATCCAGATCTTACTGCAGAGCTTTCCTAACCTCGAGCAGATCGACACACGCACCTAACTTGGTGTCATCTGCAAATTTAGTGAGGGTGCACTCGATCCCCTCATCCAGATCATTGATAAAGATATTAAAGAGGACTCCTCGCCCCCACCCATGAACCAGGCAGGGGTCGTACTGTTCTCCTGCACGTGGCAATGCACATCCCCATCTCTTACTGCCCCACAAAGAGGCCTGAGCAAGGTGTGAAGGGAAGGGATCTCCCTTCCTAGGAACCAGGGGTCAAGGCCTGGCCCCTGTGCTTGGTGACACACATCCATTTTTCCTACACCTCAGTGTCACCTTCACATTGCCTTTGTCTCCTTGTCCTCACTGCCTCCAGGGTTCTGCTCTAATGAGCTCCAAGGGAGGCTGTGTCAGTGCTGGCCCTCAGGGGGACACTGCAGGAAACTTGCCTCTGACTTGGACTTCTGGAGAGCTGTCTTCAATTGTCTCTGAGTGCCTGAGGTTCGTGGGCTCATCAGCAAAGCCCCCAGAGGGGTGATTGCAGTGCCTTGGTCTGGTGCTGTGCTGCTGAGCTGGGCCGGGCTCGTGGGACAGAGAGGCCCTGGTGGCAAGAGGGCCCTGGTGCAGAGAGACAGCTGTGGCCAGGAGCAGCTCCTCTGCACAGTGCAGCAGGGCTGGGGGCTCTGACCGCAGCTGGCACACAGACAGGAGAGAAGGAGAGAGGGCTTGGAGGCACTGAGGAACGCAACAACGGAAGGCAGCATGTGGCAGGACACATCTGCAGGCTCCTGACACCGTGAGGCTCTGGCAGCAGGGCACTGCAGGTGGGGTTGCCAGAGGGGTCTTCTACAGCTGGCACATCCAATGGCTGATAGCATCTGTCAGGATGGGTCTCACTCTTCTTGTAATTTGGACTAGGAGAAACTTTAGAGAATGGCGTTTATGAATGGGCATTTCAGGAGGAAGGCTGAGGCATAGTTAGTCTGAAAAGGAAGGCTTTTTTGGATTCAGTGCCCTAAGATTCTTGCAGTGGAGGGGAATCTGAGTGAATGTGAGCACACAGCTTGTGGTATGGGGTCTGTTAGCATGGACAGGGAAGAGATATGGGGACAGAGAACCAGTTCCCAGCAAGGACAGGGGCAGGCAGTGAGAGGCAGCTCCTGCCAGAAATGCTGTGTGAGGGAGGGCTCAGGCACTTCCCTGGGACAATCGCTGCTCTTCTCTCCCACCAGCACAGGGCAGCTGAGACCAGAACGGATGGACAGACTGGCTGTGCTCTCTGAAGTACACTCTGCACTAGAGGAATAGTATCTGTTACTCTGAGGATCCACGAGGTTTTGCTTGTAGTACAGCGGGAATGACAGTATAGGAAAAAGAAATTGCCACAGCCCTTCTCTGCCATTCGGTGATTTGGGAGTAAAAATTTCTTCATATGAAGAGTTAAATTGATCTGAGAATACCCCATGTTCCTCTTTACTTTTTTTTTTTTTTTTTTTTATAGATAAGGACTGTTAACTACACTGCCCGCAGCAGAGTCCCCTGTTCCCACGGACTACCTTAGGCAGCATCAGTCAGGGCTCATGAAATGGACATGCCTAATGTCTGCTTAAAAGGCCAATATTGAATCAGATATCAACAGATAATTGTGTTGTATTTTCTTACTGCCTTTTCCCTCCTTGGGAGAACCCCATGGCCACAACCAGCAAATGCCCAACATCAGCTCAGTGGGCGAGTTCCTCCTGCTGGCATTCACAGACACGCGCGAGCTGCAGCTCCTGCACTTCGCGCTCTTCCTGGGCATCTACCTGGCTGCCCTCCTGGGCAACGGCCTCATCCTCAGTGCCGTAGCCTGCCACCACCGCCTCCACACCCCCATGTACTTCTTCCTCCTCAACCTCGCCCTCCTCGACATGGGCTGCATCTCCACCACTCTGCCCAAAGCCATGGCCAATGCCCTCTGGGACACCAGGGCTATCTCCTACCGAGGGTGTGCTGCCCAACTCTTTCTCTTTGCTTTCTTCCTTGAAGCAGAACGTTCCCTTCTCACCGTCATGGCCTACGACCGCTACATTGCCATCTGCAAGGCCCTGCACAAAGGGAGCCTCCTGGGCAGCAGAGCTTGTGCCCAGATGGCAGAAGCTGCCTGGGGCAGTGGCTTTCTCAATGCTGCCCTGCACACGGCCACTACATTTACCCTGCCCCTCTGCCAAGGCAATGCTTTGGACCAGTTCTTCTGTGAAATCTCACAGATCCTCAAGCTCTCCTGCTCAGATGCCTATCTCAGGGAACTTAGGCCATTTGTGTTTTTGTGTTTAGTTTTTCTTCAGCCTTTCATTGTTTTCTTTTCATTGTGCTGTCCTATGTTCAGATCTTCAGGGCAGTGCTGAGGATGCCCTCTGAGCAGGGCCGGCACAAAGCATTTTCCACGTGCCTCCCTCACCTGGCCGTTGTTTTTCTGACTATCAGCACTTCCATATTTGCCTACCTGAAGCCTCCTTCCATCTCTTCCCCATACCTGGACATGGTGGTGGCATTTTTATACTCGGTGGTGCCTCCAGTATTGAATCCTCTCATCTACAGTATGAGGAACCAGGAGCTCAAGGAAGCCCTGTGGAGATTGATGATTTAATGTGTTTCAGGAGAATAAGTGCTCAGTCTGCTCCTGCAGATGAGTCTTAATGTCACTTATTATAGGAACAGCCTATATCCTGTTTCTTTTTGTTTGTGAGTGCGCATTTTATTAATCAATTTCCTTAGTTTTAGTTCAGTTAATGTTACCCACTAAAATGATTTTGGTCATCCCAATTCCATTTAAGTATGTATTTTTCAAGTCTAGCTCAGCAACTGTACACAAAGAGCCCGTCTGTCTGTGTACTTCAGGAAGGAGCTTGCACTGCCTGGTCTGTGTGCAGGGGTGCAGAGGAAAAGAGTCTCATCCCAGCAGCACGGCCAGGGAGCACCAGCGCTTGGGGCATGCAGAGCTGCTCTCTTGCCACTGCCGCCCTGTCCTGCTGAGCCCTGATGGTGGGGACAGGCCCGGATGATAATGGAGCTTGGTGCCAGTGCTGCTGTGGGGCTGAGCTGTGACTGCAGGCAGGGACAGGCAGTGGGCACGGCAGTGGCACAGCTGGCCTCCACTGCAGCACTTCCCTCCTAAGGGGGGATCTCCTCCGAGGTGGACTGAGCAGAGCTCAAGTGCTCAATCTGCTGTGAGAAGGTAGAGGAGAGATCAGCATCCCCATGGCACACATAAGCCCCAGCAAAGGAGCCTGGCGAGTGTTTCCTTGCAGCCCTGGGGCAATGGCAGTGACCCCATGAGCTAGGTCTGCCTCCCAGCCTGCCCAGCATGGCTCTGCAGAGTGTCCCCATGCCCCAGGCACCACAGCCCCCTCGCTCTGCAGAGAAGCACAGCCAGGTGGGGTTTGGGCTGGGGTTGGGGTTGGGGAGGGCGAGTGTCTTCTAGGCCAGCTTCAGGCTTCTGGACTTGAGTGTGATCGTCACTGTGCACAAGGAGCTGAGAGACCGCCAAAAGGCATGGGACTGGAACATTGCCTGCAAGGTCCCTCCTGCCCTAGCACCACCTAGGACTGGCATGGAACTGGCTCCTGTGTGTCAGAGAGGCTGGGAGCCCAGCAGGTGTGCCATGGGCTTGGAGGATCACAACCAGATCACTTCTACCTGGGCAGGTCCTGGCCCAAAAAGGGGGTGTTTGGTAGGTGTGGCATTATAAGCTCAGTGGTGCATCAGAAACACTAAGTCCAGCAGGAAGCGACTGGCTCTTAAATGGCCTGTGAGGTGACTGCATTCAGAAGTAGCTGACAGGTCACCCTTGACTCCTGGCTGGGATCTGTGCCTTTAGGCTCACATCTGCCAGTGTCCATGGTAGGGCAGCAGAAGGCACTTGCTGTGCATGTCGTTTCTGAGATCGGCTCTTTCTAAGTACCTGGTAGGCCCCATAGTGGAAGAGGTCTTGGATAGGGGTTGTCATGTCAGAGGTGTCAGCATTTGCCTGAAGTCATACTTTAGGACTGCTTTCAGTTTTCTACACAGAGGGGGCCACTGCCTCCAAGACACCTGGGGCAAATTGAACCATGCATGAGGGTTTGGAAAAAGATAGCCTGGGTGCACAGAAGCCATTCAGTATCTAAAAGTTGGAGGCAGGAAACAAAATTTTGGGGTGGTAAAGGAGCTGCTGGGCATATTGTGCAGGGTTCACCTACAGCCTTTGTGTTCTTCACCATCCTGACTTAGGTGCCACGTCAATCTCAAGAAAGGAGTAGCCAAAACATATGAGACAGATACTCTGAGGTCATGAAACCCATCAGAAAGCTGCCCCTAAGAAAATGACTGATATGGGGAAGTCAGGAGAAGCCTGGCCAGGAGAGATGTGAGATTTGCGGGAGGGAAGAGGTCAGCAGAAATGAATGATTTCTGTGAGGTTAGAACGTTCAGGCAATGTAGATTCTGCTGTAACGCTGGCTTAAAACAATCATGTAAAGCCCTTCCCCTATTCTAACCAGTGACAGTAATCCCCAAGCCTAAATGCTACTCCACACCCTGACAGGAATCCAATGTTCTTATGCCTGACCTCAAAGTATCCCTTCAAGCCAAAACACAGCCTGTAGCCCCTTTCCCTTACCTTTACACTCTCGCTCACCCTGATCTGATCAGCTTGTGGGCCACAAGGAGGAGAAGGGTGGGAATGCTCGGAGGAGCTCAGCTCCGCCTCAGCATCTCCTGCCCCAGCAGCAGGAATGTGACTGTGGCAGGGACTGTGAGGTCACTTCTGTCTCTGCACTTGATAGGCCAGCAGCAGGAACGTGTCACGGAAAGGGACTGGGAGGTCACTTGTGTCTGGACATGGCAGGTCAGACTTGCCTTCTCCCTGGGAGCTGCACTTTTGGGCTGACATCTGGCAGTGGCCCTGCTAGGCCAGCAGAAGGCACCTGCTTGGCATGCTGACTGGGGGATCCCCTCTGCCTCCAGACCCAGGAGGAGCCAGACAGAAGGAAGGCCCCCAAGATGGGTTGTCCTGTCCCTTCTGCTTGAGTCCATGACCACACAGCAGCAGGCACAAGGCTTGGCTGTGTCTAGCCAAGAAGCTTCAAGGCCAGCAGCAGGCCCCTGGCTTGGAAGCTGCTGCTGAGGTGAGTTGTGTCTGGTTGGTTGACAGGTCGCAAGGAGCCTGCTGGGTTGGGATACCTATTTCAGGACTGGTTTCCACCCTGATGGAGCATTCTTTGGTAGTAGGAAAGAGCAGGAGAGAAAAAAGCTGCCACAAAGTGTTCCAGGAAGCCTGGCACTGGTCACAAGGAGTAAGAATGGCCGCACCTTGAGTACTGTGTTTAGTTTTGGGCCCCTCGCTACAAGAAGGACATCGAGGTGCTTGAGCGGGTGCAGAGAAGGGCGACGAAGCTGGTGAGGGGCCTGGAGAACAAGCCCTACGAGGAGCGGCTGAGGGAGCTGGGCTTGTTCAGCCTGGAGAAAAGGAGGCTCAGGGGTGACCTTATCGCTCTCTACAGGTACCTCAAAGGAGGCTGTAGAGAGGTGGGGGTTGGTCTGTTTTCCCACGTGCCCAGTGACAGGACGAGGGGGAATGGGCTTAAGTTGAGCCAGGGGAGTTTTAGGTTGGATCTTAGGAAGAACTTCTTTACCGAAAGGGTTGTTAGACATTGGAACAGGCTGCCCAGGGAAGTGGTGGAGTCACCATCCCTGGAAGTCTTTAAAAGACATTTAGATGTAGAGCTTAGGGATATGGTTTAGTGGGGACTGTTAGTGTTCGGTCAGAGGCTGGACTCGATGATCTTGAGGTCTCTTCCAACCTAGAAATTCTGTGATTCTGTGGGAAGAAGAGCTTGGCCAGCAGAAAATTATGATTTCATAGAAGTAAGACGGTTTATGTAATGTAGATGCTGCGGTACAACTGACTTAAAACAGTCACATAGAGCCCTTTCCTTACTTGAAACAGTCATTTTAATCGCTAAACGTAAGTACTACAGTACTCTGAAAGGAATCTTTTTTTATTTATATTTTTTCTCCTACTAACCCCAATGCCATCCCTTAGCACTAACATTAAAATGCTCTATTTAACCCTAGACTCCTTGGCAGACCTAAAAAACCCTAAACCGTAGGTCTTGTCTATGCCTTAACCACAGACCTGACACCACTAGCAGGACAACACACACTCCCACTAAAACTTTGCTTATTCTCCAAACCAGAAAGAGAAAAACAGGTACCTATGGAGCAAGAGAGAGGTCAGCTCTCCCTCAGGATCTGATGGCCCAGCAGGAGGAATGTGACTGTGGCAGGGACTGTGAGGTCACTGCTGTCTCTGCACTTGAGAGGGCAGCAGCAGGAATGTGTCACGGAAAGGGACTGTGAGTTCACTTGTGTCTGGAGGTGCCAGGTCACCCTTTACTTTTGAGAAGTCAAGGCACTTGCTTGGCTTGCTGACTGTGGGATCTCCTCTGCCTACACACCCAGGAGGACCCAGGCAGAAAGAAGGCCCCAAGATGGGTTGTCCTGTCCCTTCTGCTTGAGTCCATGACTGCACAGCAGCAGGCACAAGGCTTGGCTGTATCTCCACAAGAAGCTGCAAGGCCAGCAGCAGGCCCCTGGCTTGGAAGCTGCTGCTGACGTGACTTGTGTCTGGTTGGCTGAGAGGCCACAAGGAGCCTGCTGGGTTGGGATGCCTACTTCAGGAGGGGTTTCCACCCTCATGGAGCTTTCTTTGGCAGTAGGAAAGAGCAGGAGAGAAAAAACAGCCACAAAGTGAATCTTGAAGTGTAGCTCTGACCATGAGCTGGAAGAAATATCCAGGGGAACAACTGAACAACTGGTCTTGCTGGTAGAGACTGAGGAAAAGAAGGCATTATGTTCCTCAGGGTTTGTCATTAGGTTTTCCCACACACCCATTAAAGATGATCATTCTTCTAAATCCTCTTTTATAAAAGTATTTATATACACTTTTTTTTTTTTTTTTTTTTTTTTTTTTTGTCTTTGACAGTAGTAGATGGATTGAGCTCCAGCTGGGCTTTGGCCCTTCTAATTTTCACCTGCACAGCCCCATAACATTCAGGACACAGCCCCAGACTAACTGTCAGCATGCATGAGAAGGAAGCACAGAATTGGTGGAGCCTGGCAGCCTTCCATCCCCTACTCTCCTGTGATTCTATGCTGCACTTTTATTCAGCTTCTTACTCCTCTATTATCCAAACGTTCCATGCAGCTCCTGATGCTGCTATCTTGTCAGAGACAGCACAGACACAGGAAGGTTGAACTGTCTGCCTGCAGACATGAACACCTGACAGAATGGAGCATCTGTCCAGTGGAATCTTGAGAAACTGCAGTAGTTTGCCTAAAGGAACATCTTGAACAATAAGTGCCTAGTCCTGATCCAGAGGAAGAGGAACTACACATCAGGGCAGACTCTACTGAGTGAGCAGTGCCCAGGAGGAGGAGGGCCTGGGCACCACGAGGGATGCCTTATGAGCTGTGGTGCCTGCTCACCAGGAACCAGGGCAGCTTCCTACAGAGCTGCCTTATGAGGAGCAGGACCTCCAAGAAAATCTGAGTTATCATACTCAAGCTCAGATCCATTGTGGCACCACACAGAAGAGGGTCTGCAGCCCTCAGGAGGTACAGGTCTGGGAGTCCCTAGGACAGCCTGGTGTGGAAAGGATCAAGGGCTCTACGAGGGATCAAAGTCACAACCCAGGTCTTTGTGTCCATGGCTATGGCTGTTGTCTCTGCCACTGAGGCCTATGAGGAGACAGCTGATCGTTAAAGCACCAGGGCCTCATTGCCTCCTCACCCCCAACCATGAAGCAGGCAGGGGTCGTACCATTCTCCTGCACTTGGCAATGCACATCCCCAACTTCTACTGCCCCACAAAGAGCCCTGAGCAACCAGTCAAGGCAAAGGATCTCCCTTCATGTGTGCCATGCAATAAGACCTGGCCCTTGTGATTGGTGACACACATCCAGTTTGCCTACACCTCAGTGTCACCTTCACATTGCCTTTGTCTCCTTGTCCTCACTGCCTCCAGGGTTTGGCTCTAATGAGCTCCAAGGGAGGCTGTGTCAGTGCTGGCCCTCAGGGGGACACTGCAGGAAACTTGCCTCTGACTTGGCCTTCTGGAGAGATGTCTTCAATTGTCTCTGAGTGCCTGAGGTTCGTGGGCTCATCAGCAAAGCCCCCAGAGGGGTGATTGCAGTGCCTTGATCTAGGCCTCTGGTGCTGAGCTGGGCTGGGCTCCTGCAACAGATTAAACTCATTTGAAAAGGGATCCTGGTGCAGAGAGACAGCTGTGGCCAGGAGCAGCTCCTCTGCACAGCGCAGCAGGACTGGGGGGCTCTGACCGCAACTGGCACACAGAGAGGAGAGAAGGAGAGAGGGCTTGGAGGCACTTGGCAGTGGGAGGATGCTGAGAGCTGCCTGCAGGAGAAACCGGCACAGCCCTTGACAAGGTAAATGCCTGGCTGCAGGGCCATGCAGCTGCAGGTCCTGGAAGGGTCTCGTGCTGGGTCTTGTTTCTGGGAGGGCAGTGGGCAATGCAGTAGGCTTTGAGAGTCCTGCTGGGTTGCAGTGCGAGGTGAGGAAGTCTGGCAGAAGCCCCTTGCAGTGCCCTAAGGCAGGTGCCCCTGGTCAGCCCAGAACACCGTGCCCTGGCTGGCCATGCCGGGCTCTCTGTCAGCTGCCCCGTAGCTCCTGCAGCCATGGAGGTGCCCCTTGGCAGGGCCCTGTTGGTGGCAGGGTGCTGCAGGGCAGCGCTGAGCACAGCCGCGTGGGATGGGGTCTGTGAGCACGGGCAGGGGGAAAGAAGAGGTGGGCGCAGAGCAGCAGCTCCCGGCAGGGACAGCTGCAGGCAGCAGAGAGAGGGGCAGGCAGCCAGAAGGAGTTGTTGCCAGAAACGCCGTGGCAGGGGGGATTCGGGCACCTTGCGGCCGTGCCCTGCAGTGCAGACGCCTTCCCCTGGAGCAGCCCCTCCCTGGCCTCCTCTCCCCCTGCAGCCCATGGGCTGTGGGGCAGGCAGAGGTAGAAAAGAACGTAGAGCTCAGACAGGGATGCTCCGAAGCTCTGTCTGTGTGAGAACTTCACCTCAGGTGAGGTTTCTGTCCAGCTGCACTTGGACTGGGGCTTCTCTGCTCTCAGTTGTCTCCAGTTGCTTCTCAGGGAAACTCATGAGCTGGATGGTCCTGCGGCTCAAAGACAGCAAACACAGGGTAGATTAGAACACGACTTGTGGGCAGTGGCCTGTGTAACTCTGCATTCAGATGAGTTGTTTGAAATAACACTGAAAAGATCATTAATCTGACCAGAGAACTGAACTTGAGCTTCCCCCATGTTCCTGATTCCTTCCTGCTGTATAGCAGAGAGGACTCCTCTGCAGCCTACAGCAGCCCCTGCTCCCAGTGCCACTCTCAGCCAGCACCAGCTGCAGCTCAAGCAGGAGAGATGCCAAATGATTTTCGTGCAAAGAGAGATGCTCAGGTTACGGGGTGCTTTAAGAGACACAATAGGTTTTCCTCAGAGAACTCTGTTTTAACATTCTTCTGCATTTTACTCTTTACCTGGTAAGCATGTGTATGGACAGCAAATGCCCAACGTCAGCTCTGTGAGTGAGTTCCTCCTGCTGGCATTCGCAGACACGCGCGAGGTGCAGCTCCTGCACTTCGCGCTCTTCCTGGGCATCTACCTGGCTGCCCTCCTGGGCAACGGCCTCATCCTCAGCGCCGTAGCCTGCGACCACCGCCTCCACACCCCCATGTACTTCTTCCTCCTCAACCTCGCCCTCCTTGACCTGGGCTGCATCTCCACCACTCTGCCCAAAGCCATGGCCAATGCCCTCTGGGACAACAGGGCCATCTCCTATCAAGGCTGTGCTGCACAGGTCTTTTTCTTTCTCTTCTGCATATCAGCAGAGTATTATAACCTTACTATCATGGCCTACGACCGCTACGTTGCCATCTGCAAGCCCCTGCACTACGGGAGCCTCGTGGGCAGCAGAGCTTGTGCCCAGATGGCAGCAGCTGCCTGGGGCAGTGGCTTTCTCAATGCTGTCCTGCACACGGCCACTACATTTTCCCTGCCCCTCTGTCAAGGCAATGAGCTTAATCAGTTCTTCTGTGAACTTCCTCAAATCCTCCAGCTGTCCTGTTCAAAGTTGTTCCTCAGGGAGTTTGGGCTTATTTTACTTAGTGTCTGTCTAGCATTCGGTTGTTTTGTTTTCATTGTGCTATCCTATGTGCAGATTTTTAGGGTGGTGCTGAGGATGCCCTCTTCTCAGGGCCAGCACAAAGCCTTTTCCACGTGTCTCCCTCACCTGGCTGTGGTCTCTCTGTTTATCAGCACTGCCATGTTTGCCTACCTGAAGCCCCCCTCCATCTCCTCCCAGTCCCTGGACCTCGTGGTTGCAGTTCTATACTCTGTGGTTCCTGCAGCCCTGAACCCCCTCATCTATAGCATGAGGAACCAGGAGCTCAAGAATGCCTTGCAGAAAGTCTTTGGATACATAGTTCTTCATCTTAATAATGGACTAAAGTCCTAACCGGACTCAAAGTTTTTCTGACGATATGTTAGAACAGTCTTTTCTTATTATTTTCTTTTATACCATTTTCTGAAACTTGTTTTTATCATATATTAATGATATTCTAAGTTTCCTATCTGTTAATTATTTCTTTTTATTTTTGTCCAAAAGCTTTGCCATGTAACTATAGAACTTGTCTTTCTGTGTAGATAAAGAAAATAAAGAATCCAGGATAAATTAACTACTTTCAGCTGCTGTCTCTTCACAACTCTGGAGCTGGGGGAGCAGTGCCAGCACGCAGGAGGGGCTCAGGGCCAAGAGCCCAGCTGCCACATGCAGGAGCAGCCCCGGTGGCCTCGGGGCTGCCCCTCACTGCCCGCTGGGCTCTGCTTCTCTGCTGCCCTCGGGTCGGGGCTGCTGCTTCCCTGGCCATGGCCAGCAGCAGGATCAGAGTCCCAAAGTGACCAGTGAAAGACCGAGGTTTGGTCTGAGAGCTCCCTTCCTCGTTCCACATTGCCCAGCAAACAGTAACTGGCCTTTGACTGTCCTGGGACTGTCCCACTGGTGCTGGGTCTGATGGCAAATGGCATCCTGGAGAGGAATCTGGAGCTGCTCTGTGGCTGGGCCAGGCCTCTTGTGCTGGCCTGGGGAGCGGGGCTGGCCCTGTGGGGCACAGGCACTGTGTGCTGGGGATCTCCCAGGCATGAGACAAGAGGTCGTAAAGCTTCATGGACCTCCATCTCCTGTGCAGTGACTGGTGGAAACCAAAGCAATCCAAGCCTTACGGAGTCCTGATGCTGTGCCAGTATTGCTCAGCAATGGACAAAACACTGGTGTGATGCCAATGCTGTACATGTATGACCAATGCTCAAAATGACCATTTCAGATGGATGACCATTTCTCAAGAGCCCCCGACTTGTCTTTGATGGGGTTTGTTGTGCTGGGCTGGGCTGCTGTTACAGGGACAGAGACTACTACTGGCAGTAGAGGTGCCCTGGCAAGTCCACCTGGCTCAATCTGTAGCCCCAAGGGTCTCCTGCAGGTCCTCTCTGACAGCGGCCAGTCCAGGGAAGTTCCTCAGACGCAGCCGAGTATCTAGAGGTGGAACTGGTTGCTTATGATCAGACAGCAAAGCTTTGCCCAAAATCCTGTGCATTCCTTCAGTATTTAAGAAATAGAGCACCTAATTGTCATCACTTGAAGGGATTTGGGTGAATCCTTTCCACAAAGTGTCCCACATTAAGTTGAATTTCTGTTGTCACAAAATGAGAATTTCCAGGATGTATATTCACTGCAGAAAAAGAAATACCGTTCTTCCCCTGCACTTGCACTACTCTGTTGATTCTGATGTGCATTTAAGGCCATAATCTTCCACTGGTCCTGATTAAACTGACAGTGTTGGAATTTCCCTTTCCAGCTCTCTGTCTGGACCTATGCACTTCCCATTGGTCTCCAGATTTGCCCACTGCAAACCTTTGATCATTCTGATCCCTCTAACCTACCCAGTTAGTCTCTGACCATCAGGGAGTTCAAATTTGACCATGTTTAACAAGTTTATCTAATCATGTCCTTAGGCAGCTCCTCAACTCTTTTTCTATTTAGCATTTCCAATCTAGCTGTATAAAATATTTTATCTTGAAATAAAATAAAATAAAATAAAATAAAATAAACAAAAAAAAAATCTAATTTCTTGTCCATCTAATTTCTACTTCTTCCTTTTGGAATGTGAAGTTGCCTAGAGGCAGCCTGGACTGGGCACACAGCTGAGGAATTTGTTCTATTTTTCAGCAAATTGTAACATGGTTTACAGTTGTTTGTTTCAAAAAAATAAAATAAAATAAAATAAAATAAAATAAAATAAAATAAAATAAAATAAAATAAAATAAAATAAAACAACAACAACAACAACAATAATAATAATAATAATAATAATAATAATAACAATAATAATAAAAATTTATGTGCCTCCATGCAGCCTAAGGTGGGAACTGGTGCAATGGACATTTATGTCCAACTGTTGATTTCAGTGGAGAATCTGTGTGTTGGGTCTGTCTGAGCTGGAGTCACCTTTTCCCTGCAGCAGCCCACACAGTGCTGTGCTCTGCACTCGTAGCTGGAACAGCACTGATATCACTCCAGTGTTGTGTCTATTGCTGCATAGTGCGGGCACAGCATCAGGACTCCTTCCAAGCCCCCAGGAGCCAGCAGGCTGGGGGTGGGCAAGTGATGGGGAGGGGACATTGCTGGGGCAGCTGACCTAAACCAACCAAAGGGATATTCCATAACACCTGATGTCACATTCAGCAATAAAAGCGGGGCTCTCGTGGGGGAGGGGGCTGTTCCTCCTGAACAACCACTACGCGTTTTGAGGCCCTGCTACCCAGGACGTGGCCAAACACCGCTCGCTGATGGGAAGTAGAGAATAATTTTTTCTCTCTCTGTGCTTCCGTGCAGACTGATTGTTTCTTTTGTCTCTGTTTTTTCCCCCCATTCCTTTTCCCTTTAATTAAACCTTTCTCATCTCTAACCTCTAGTTCTCTGTGTTGTATTTTCTCCCCCTTCCTCTTTGAGGAGAGGGGGAGTGAGAGAGCGGTTGTGGTGGAGCTCGGCTGCCCACCTGAGTAAAACCACCACACATGGCCAGCAGAAATTAATGATTTCATAGAGGTAAGAGCATTCATGCAATGCCAATGCTGCAGTAACACTGACTTAAAACAGTAATGTATGTCAGTTACCTTACTGGAAACAGTGATTTTAATCCCTAAACCTAAATGCTAATACAACACTCTGAAAGGAATCAATTTTCTCTCTTGATAACCATAATCCCTTCACTTACCACTAACATTAAAATGCTCTATTTAACCCTAAACTCCTTGGCAGATGTAAAACACCCGTAAACCACAGAGCTTGTCCATACCTCAACCACAGACGTGACAGAAAAAGCAGAACACCAAACAATCCCACTAAAACTTTACATAATCTCTAACCCAGAAAGTAAAAAGAGATACCAAGGGGGCTAGAGAAAGCTCAGCTCTGCCTCAGGATCTTCTGCCCCAGCATGAGGAATGTGACCATGGCAGTGACTGTGAGGTCACTTCTGTCTCTGCACTTGATAGGGCAGCAGCAGGAACGTGTCACAGGAAGGGACGGGGAGGTCACTTCTGTCTCGAGGTGGCAGGTGACAGTCCTGTGTCTTGACATAGACCTGGGATGTGGACTTTTGGGCTGACATCTGGCAGTGGCCCTGCTAGGCCAGCAGAAGGCACCTGCTTGGCATGCTGACTGGGGGATCCCCTCTGCCTCCAGAGCCAGGAGGACCCAGGCAGAAAGAAGGCCCCAACATGGGTTGTCCTGTCCCTTCTGCTTGAGACCATGAGTGGGCAGCAGGAGGCACAAGGCTTGGCTGTGTGTAGCCAAGAAGCTGCAAGGCCAGCAGCAGGCCCATGGCTTGGAAGATGCTGGTGAGTATCTATGATGTGACCTTAGCTTCGTTTTTCAAGGAACAGCTGGTGAGGGTTGATGAGACAGTGAAATGATGGAAATGCTGGGATGAGAGCAAGGTGGTGAACAGAGATGGGTGTCTGCAGACTTCCAGGAAATAGGATAAAGTGTGTGACAGCATATTAAAACGTGCAGAGGAGAAGGCAGAGAGTGCTGGCAAGAAAGGAAGAACCCAACAGCCCTATCACTTTGGCTAGAGCTTATGAGTAAACTAGATATAGTCATTGCAGTGCAGCCTCTTTGCTTCCTTGCAACCCTGTGCAGAGGCAGGGTGGTGTCATACCAGTGTTCTTCTCATGGCATCACACTGCCCACCACATTCCTCAGACCTCCAAGAAAAGTCCTGAGCCAGACAGGGGGGTGCAGGATCTCACCTCGCAGTGGCTGGGGTCAGGCTTTGGACCTTTTGCTTCACCAAAACCAAACAAGACTTTACTCAGCACAGTGCTTTGCCTGTCTGTAATCATGGCCTCCAATAATCTGCCCTAAGCAGTCCCTGGGGAGGCTTTGTTAGTAACAGCCCTCAGTGGGGCCCATTAATACTCCAAGTCACTTCAGCTTTTCCTTTTGAGTTTGCTTTTTCGCTCAGTTGCATCATTCTCCTCTCAGTACCCAACTTTCATTGACTCAGCACCAAAATACTCCATGCAACTCATTAAAACACAGAAACTCCTAAGGAGCCATATCTCTCCCACCGTTTTCTTCAAGTATTCAAGACTTGTTCAGCTAATTGGAGAGCTTTCATGTTGTAGTTAAGGGGGAAGATTTCAAGGAGCATCTAATAAAAATCTTTCTTCATTTTAAAGGCTGAATTTTGTTGTTTCAGTTTAGAGCATCATTCTCATGTTTGTATCGGTCTAGGGTTTCTCCTTTGAAGCCCTGCTTAGGTGGGAAGAACAGGGGTTTTCCTATTTCAAAACAAACAACAGGAAATCATGCTGCAATTTTCAAAAAAAACAAAGGTCATGTTCCTTATTTTGTTGCCTCCAGTGATGTTTACCTTCTTAAAAGGATGACTGTACATGATGTATTTTCCACTGATTAATAGGAAATTTCAAATAATTGTGTTAATATTAATCCATATCATACATATTCAATGATAAATTATGAGGTTCTTGCTCAGGAAACCATTAGACAGACTGCTGAGAGATGGGCGAGCTCGAACTCACTGAATCTCACAGCAGCAACTGGGTTGGTGAGAGAGGTCTGAATGGTCAAAGAGTAAGGGGAGAGCAAACCAGGAGAACCATGGGAAGTGCATGGGTCCAGACAGGCAGGTGGAAATGGGACGTTCAGCAGGGTCTGTGTAATCAAGATGTGTGTTGTCCCTGGAAGATGAGGGAGCACACCATGATAGACAAAGCGATGAGAATGCAAGTAAAGGAGATTATCTGTATTTCTTCTTCTGAGATGAGTATAGATCATGGAAATTATAATTTCTTCCTGATTGGAATTACATTTCACTTGAGACATTTTACAGAAGGAATTGAATCATTTGAGCTGATGAGCGGTTGCTTTATTAGTTAAGAACTAAAGAAATAACTGAGTACTCAGGCAGAACGTTGCTCTCTGACCAGGGAAAACCTCCTGTGGTCCTGTTGTGTTTGAGGCACTTCCCTGGACTGGCAGATGTCAGAAAAGACCTGCAGGAGGCCTGAGCCCTTTGGGAAAATCAGGTGGAGCCAGGTGGAGTTCCCAGGGCACCTCCACTGCCAGCAGTGGTCTTTGTCCCTGTAACTGCAGCCCAGTCCAGCACAGGAAACCCCTTCAAAAACAAACCTCTTCTTCAGTGGGTTCCTTGGATTGACCTAGATTTGAAATGGCCACTGGAAACCTGAGATACTCTCCCTTATTCCTACTAGACACTGGAACATCCGTTTACCTTCCTGGGTCATCTTTAGCAAACTCAGGCTGAAAAACTCAAGTATAGCATGCTTCAGATGGCTGAGGCAGAACCCATCAGCTTGCTCCACTTTGGAAATGGTCTTGGTCCAGCTAAGATTTTGAAAGCAAAACATGTGAAATGATCCATCAGGTCAATGTGCAGAGTAAGGGAAAGTCACACATAATGTGCTGGAGTAGTAGAAGGCAAAAAGCATTGCATTGTGCCTCAGAATCATAGAATCATAGAATCATAGAATATCCTGAGTTGGAAGGGACCCTTAAGGATCATCAAGTCCAACTCTTGACACCGCACAGGTCTACCCAAAAGTTCAGACCATGTGACTAAGTGCACAGTCCAATCTCTTCTTAAATTCAGACAGGCTTGGTGCAGTGACCACTTCCCTGGGGAGCCTGTTCCAGTGTGCAACCACCCTCTCTGTGAAGAACCCCCTCCTGATGTCCTGATGTCAAGCCTAAATAATCAAGGAGTCCATGTTCTGTTCATCAGTGTGATAAAGCAGAGTGAAGGACATTGAGTTATATCCTAACATGAAGAAGGATGTGCATCACTGGTGAAGGAACCGTCATTTGTGCCATCACCAACGTGAATTACAGAAGCACCACCACATCTAATGGTAACCTGTCCGCTCCAGCTTGCTACACAGGGCAGGGGAGAGGGAGCCGACAGCCAAGGGACATATTTGCGTGTAGAAGGTGGGGCCCAGCAGAGACAAGGAGTCAAGGCTGTGCGGTGGGGGAGACAAGGCACCATACTCCACACGGGGAAGACACCACATGGGGGAGACAGTGCTCCAACCTCTGTCAGCAAAGGGGGACAGCACTCTCAGCTGCACCTTCTGCATGACCGCAGTGCTTCCTGCTGGGGGCCATGTCCTACAGTCAGCCCTGGGCTGTATGCCACCCCTGTGCTCTGAAAGGCTCGAGAAGTGGAAGGTCTGACTCCAGAAGGCAGCTGTACCTGAACCAGGGGAATTTCTCTCATGTGCAGTAATTCTTTCTCCTCCCAGCTACAGTTCTGTGGCCCCAGTGTCATAGACACCTTCTGTGGTTTTGCTCCATTGCTGGAGCTCTCCTGCAGTGCCACAGTGATACTCGTGGTCTTTCCTTTCATAATCTACATTTGGGATCTTCCTTCCTTCTTTCCTTCCTTCCTTCCTTTGGATCATCTTCCTCTTCTCTTTCCTGCAGTTTTCATGTGCGTGCATCCTCTGTTGACAAGCCCAAGGCCTTATCCACCTGCTCTTCTGTCCTCAAGAGTGTTACTGTTTTCTATGACACCGTTGTCACTGTCTGTGTAAATCCCATAAAGGCTGTAGTCAGAGGTTTTAACCAAGCCCTTTCTCATACCTTCATCATCCCCCTGTCAGTCCTAGGGTTGCTTATAGGTAGTATGGGAAGGGTGAGAGATGTGCTGGTGGAGCTGCAGACGTCATCATAAGACTTATCTCAAAGACCTTGGAAAGGACAGATTGATCAAAGAGGTTCCTCGGGACGTGGAAAAGGCAGATGTCGAAAGCATCTTGTACTTCAAGGCTGAGCAGAAGGATGATTAAGCCTAATCATGAATTAGAATGCCAGCGTTAACCCTAGCCCTCACCCAAGAACTAAACAAAACTCTAACCCACAAGGCTTGCCCTTATCCTACACCTTGAGCAGGCATCTTGAGCAGAACACCAATCCCTCCCTCAAAGCCCTTCCATTGCATTAGCCCTAAAAGTTGACCTCTAATCCCTAAATGTTAAATTGACCACCTAACCCTCCACCACACACACAACACATCTCATCTTCAAACCCACTCCTATCCCTAACTTCAGCTGTTTGTCCCCTTGGGGCAGGGCAGGGATTGTGATGTCCTTGAGCAAAGAATCACTCTCCATCTTTTTTATAAGCCCCCTTTAAGTACTGAAAGGCTGTGATGAGGTCACCCTGGAGCCTTCTTTCCTCCAGGCTGAACAGCCACAGTGCTCTCAGCCTTTCTTCATAGGAGAGGTTCTCCAGCCACTTGATCATCTTCTTTGCCCCCCAGCCTCCATCTATGGGTTCAGGGAAATGAAAAACTTGGGAAGCCTCACTGGCAGGGAAGACTGAGGCAAAGATGTTGTTGAGGCCCTCAGGCTTCTCCATGTCTGTCATTACCGGTTTACCCTTCTCATCCCTCAGAGCGGGTACACTCTCCTTGGCCTTTCTTTTCTGAGCTATGCATCTATAGAATCTCTTCCTGTTATTCTTTGCATCCCTTGCTAAACTCAGGTCTATCCGCGCATTGCTTTCCTTATCCCATCTCTACACATCCAAAACTGAAGCATTCATAAGGGCCTGGAAAAAGAACTCGAGATCCATGGAAGCTATTCTGGAAACAAAACTAGTAGGTAGGATGCGCAATTTTGTAGAGAGGCAGAGCTGATGGGCATACTGGGCAGGATGCTCCTTTAGGCCCTTTTCCCTCCTGGCTACAATGCCACTTCTCTCTGAAGAACAGAGTAGCCCACAGAGGTGAGACATATACTGCCTATGTCATGGATGTCATCGGAAAGCTGATCCCAATAAGATATGGGGAGGTCAGGAGCAACCTGGACACGAGAGATGTGAGATTTTCAGGTGGCAAGAGGAGCATGGCCAGCAGAAATTAATGATTTCGTAGAGGTAAGAGGCATCATGAAATGCAGATTGTGCAGCAATACTGACTTGTAGAGTCATCTATGGCCCTTACACTATTTTAACCAGTAGTCTTAATCCTTAAATCTAAATGCTCCTCCAACACTCTGACAGGAATCCATTTCTCTAAAGCTTGAACACAAGGTATTTCTTGAAGCAAAACTCATCCCATACCCCCTTTCTATTACTTTTACTCTCTTACTCACCCTAAACCCTACCCTTAATAATAGTATTAAAATACTCTATTTAACCCTAGGCTTCTAGGCAGACCTAAAAATGACCTAAACTACAGAGCCTGCCCATACCCTAAACACAGAAGAACACCAAACCTTCCCAATAAACATTTGTTTACTCTCTAACCCAGAAAGATGCGCCTTATTCCCTTGGGAACTAGAAAGCAGTCAGCTATGCCTGAGGATCTCATGGCCCAGCAGAAGGAATGTGACTGTGGCAGGGACTGTGAGGTCACTTCTGTCTCTGCACTTGATAGGGCAGCAGCAGGAACGTGTCATGGAAAGGGACGGGGAGGTCACTTCTGTCTCGAGGTGGCAGGTCAGCCTTTACATAGACCTGGGAGCTGCACTTTTGGGCTGACATCTGGCAGTGGCCCTGCTAGGCCAGCAGAAGGCACCTGCTTGGCATGCTGACTGGGGGATCCCCTCTGCCTCCAGAGCCAGGACGACCCAGACTGAAAGGAGACCCCAAGATGTGTTGTCCTGTCCCTTCTGCTTGAGTCCATGAGTGGGCAGCAGGAGGCACAAGGCTTGGCTGTGTCTCCACAAGAAGCTGCAAGGCCAGCAGCAGGCCCCTGGCTTGGAAGCTGCTGCTGAGGTGACTTGCGTCTGCTTGGCTGAGAGGCCGCAAGGAGCCTGCTGGGTTGGGATGCCTACTTCAGGAGTGGTTTCCTCCCTGATGGAGCCTGCTTTGGTAGTAGGAAAGAGCAGAAGGAAAAAAAAAAAAAAAAAAGAAAAAGACACAAACCACCCTAAAAGGTGGGTTCTGGCCATGAGGAGGAAGAAATGACCAGGGGAACAACTGGTCTTGCTGCTACAGACTGAGGCAAAGAAGGCATTAAGTACTTCAGCCTTTACCTCATCTCTTGGCACCAGGTTTCCCCCCACATCCAATAATTTATTATGATTCTTAATCTTCTTTTATTTAAAGTATTTATATAAGCAGTGTTTATTGTCTTTGACAGGAATGGATTGATTAAGCTCCAGCTGGACTTTGGCCTTTCTAACTTTGTTCTGCACAACCCCATAATATTTAGGACACAACTCCCGAGAAACTGACAGCATGCATGAGAATGAAGAACAGAAAAAGTAGAATCTGGCAGCCTTCCACTCATTACCTTTCTGTGACTGTGTTGCAGTTCCATTCAACTGGTTACTCCTGTATTATCCAAATGTTGATTTAGTGGAGGACTTGTTAGTGTTAGGTCAGAGGTTGGACTCGATCATCTTGAGGTCTCTTCCAAACTAGACAATTCTGTGTGATTCTGTGTGTGATTCTGTGTCCCCTGTACCTCCCAATGCTGCTGTCTTGTCAGAGACAGCACAATCACATGAAGGCTGAACTGTCTTGTCTGCCTGCAGACATGAACAGCTGACAGAACGGAGCATCAGTGTGGTGGGAGCTTGAGAAACTACAGGATTTTGTCTAAAGAAACCTCTAGACATTTACAAGGAGAGGAGCCCAGTCCTGAACGAGAGGGAGAGTAACGCCACACATCAGAGCAGACTGGGACACTGCTGAGTACACAGGACAAGGAGGGCCTGGGCACCATGAGGGATTCCATACAAGCAGTGGTGCCTGCTCAGCAGGAACCAGGCCAACTTCACACAGAGCTGCCTTACGAGGAGCATGGCCACCAAAAAGATCTGAGTTATCAGACTCAGCTCAGATCCGGTATGACACCACAAGGACAAGTGTCTACAACTAACCAGTAAAGAGGTACAGGTCTGGGATTCTCTAGGCCATCCTGGTTAGGAGAGGAGCAAGGGCTATGACAAGGTTCCAAGTCCCAGCAGGACCCAGGTCTTTGTGCCCATGGCTATGGCTGTTGTCTCTGCCACTGACACAGATTAGGAGACAGCTGATCGTTAAAGCACCAGGGCCTCATTGCCTCCTCATCCCCTCCCATGAACCATGCAGGGGTCGTACCATTCTCCTGCACTTGGCCATGCACATCCCCATCTCCTGCGACCACCGCCTCCACACCCCCATGTACTTCTTCCTCCTCAACCTCGCCCTCCTTGACCTGGGTTGCATCTCCACCACTCTGCCCAAAGCCATGGCCAATGCCCTCTGGGACACCAGGGCCATCTCCTATCAAGGATGTGCTGCACAGGTCTTCTTTTTTGTCTTCTTGGCTGGAGCAGAGTTTTCCCTTCTCACCATCATGGCCTATGACCGCTACATTGCCATCTGCAAGCCCCTGCACTACGGGAGCCTCGTGGGCAGCAGAGCTTGTGCCCAGATGGCAGCAGCTGCCTGGGGCAGTGGTTTTCTCAATGCTGTCCTGCACACGGCCACTACATTTTCCCTGCCCCTCTGCCAAGGCAATGCTGTGGACCAGTTCTTCTGTGAAATCCCCCACATCCTCAAGCTCTCCTGCTCAGATGCCTATCTCAGGGAAATTGGCATCCTTGTGTTTAGTGTTTCTTTAGCATTTGTTTGTTTTGTTTTCATTGTGCTGTCCTATTTTCAGACCTTCAGGGCAGTGCTGAGGATGCCCTCTGAACAGGGCCGGCACAAAGCCTTTTCCACATGCCTCCCTCACCTGGCCATGGTCTTCCTCTTTCTCAGCACTTCCATGTTTGCCTACCTGAAGCCCGCTTCCATCTCTTCCCCATCTCTGGACTTGGTGGTGTCACTTTTGTAGTCAGTGGTACCTCCAGCAGTGAACCCCCTCACTTACAGCATGAGGAACCAGGAACTCAAGGTTGCAGTGAGGAAATTGTTTCTATATGTGCTTCTTAAGCATCAGTGTTGTTAACATTATTGTGATTTGTATCATACCATTTTTATACTTAGTATAATTATCATATAATAATAATAATAATAATCCTCTAAACACTACCATTCTATTTGAGAAACTGAGATGAGAGATTTTCATATCATTTTTTGTTTTTGTTATTTTCATAATTTTTGATATTGCTTTAATTTATTTAGTAATTTTTTTACTTTGACTACATCTTCCATTTAACCTACTGAACTAGGCTTCCTTTGTAGGTATAGACAATAAAGAAGACAGAATAAATTCAATGGTCTCAGTATCCCTCTCTTCCCATCCCCTCTGGAGCTGGGGGAGCAGCCCCAGCATGCAGGAGGGGCTCAGGGCCAAGAGCCCAGCTGCCACATGCAGGAGCAGCCCTGGTGGCCCTCGGGGCTGCCCCTCACTGCCCGCTGGGCTCTGCCTGTGTGCTGCCTTCGGGTCGGGTCTGCTGCTTCCCTGGAGCCATGGCCATGGCCAGCAGCAGGACATGGCCTTTTCACTGCTGCTCCCTTTGGCTTCCACATTGTTCTCTTGTGCTCTTGTATCTGTTAGTCTTGAGCTCTCATATGCCTCGATGACAGTCCTGTTTTCTCTGCAGGGCATCCTGATCCCTGCAGACAGCAGGAGGTACTGCACAGCCCTGGGTCACAGCCACCTTCCTGCTAGCACCACAGTAACAAAAGGGGCTGCTGAAGGCAAACCCAGGAGCCTGGACACCAAGGGGCTGTTCTCTGCTCTTCTCTATTCTGGGGGTTCTTCATGGAGTGAAAGACACAGGCTGAAAGTCCCAGGGTGGCCCCTGAGGAAACAAGGGCAGCACTAAGAGCTTCCATTATGACAGAACTTGCCTAAGGAGATGACAACTGATCTTAGGCTTATCTGCATGGGACTGCACCCCCTGCAGCGGGGCAGATGGCAGATTGCAGCCTGTAAAGGAATCTGGAGCTTCCAGGAGATGTCAGGTAATCTGCAGGGACAAGGTCCTCAGATGAAGTGATTAGAACCTCATAAAATGAGTGACCATCCAAAAAAAGGTCTGTTAAAGGAAAAGGGGAATCTGAGGAGTCCATGGGCTAAAGGAGGGCTCTGCAATGCCACAAGAGGTGGTGAAGAGCCAGCAGACAAAGGCCCATAAGACTGAAGAGTAATTGAGGATAACCATTTTGAAGTGTTATGGGCGAGGTCTGGTGCAGGTCTCACCTGCCTTTTGTGCCCTTAGAGACACCCCATGGCCCTGCCCAGCACTGCCCTGTGCTGCTGAGCCATCAGGGCATGTGGAAAGGGGCTCAGCAGCAGAGATCCCCAGGGACGTAGGTCTGCTGCCCAGCCTGAGCAGCACAGGCAAAGGGGAGACCCCCGGGTGTCCCAGGGGACCACAGCCCCTGGCTCTCACAGCAGCACCGCCAGCTTGGGGCCCTGAGGGAGCACAGGGAAAAAAGCAGCAATGGCCAGCCAGGCTAGCACAGACACACTGCCCTGGACAAGGCTGTCTGGGAGCAGGAATGGCCCTGGGGAAGAGCAGGGCAGCATTGCTGGGCCTGCACTGATGGGTAAAGGGCAAAAGGAAAACTCTTTGTGCAGGCCCCTGCTCGGGGCAGGCTGCTCTGTGGCTGGGCCAGGCCTCTTGTGCTGGCCTGGGGAGCGGGGCTGGCCCTGCGGGGAACAGGCACTGTGTGCTGGGGATCTGCCAGGCAGGAGAGCAGGGCTCCTGCAGCTTCACGGACTTCTATCTCCTTGCACCATAAAGAGCCTCCTCCTTGCTCACCTCCACCAGAAACTACACATGCATGAGCTGCCTGCTTCTTCCTCCTCTGAAGGGAGAGGAGGAAATTCATCTAGAGAGAGAGGGGAATGAACATATAAACTCACAGAGAGATAGACACATAACGAAGGGAAAGGAAATGGAAAATAAAAGAAAAAGAAATTCCTACCCCAAACATGAGGAATATGTAGTAACTTCGCTATTCCCATAAGCAGACCACTGTGCTGCCAGTCTCTGAGAAACCGATACCTTGTCTTGGAAAGATGACCCCAATATATACTGCTGAGCACCATGTTATGTCCCATGTGGCCTGACCAGAGCTCAAGTGCTCAGTCTGGTGTGAGTACACAGAGGAGAGCTCTGCAGCCCCAGGGCACGCAGCAGCCCCGACAAAAGGGCACTTCTGTCTCTGCAGTTGATAGGGCAGCAGCAGGAACGTGTCACACAAAGGGACTGTGAGGTCACTTGTGTCTGGAGGTGGCAGGTCAGCCTTGACTTCTTCCTGGGAGCTGCACTTTTGGGCTGACAGCTGGCAGTGGCCCTGCTAGGCCAGCAGAAGGCACCTGCTTGGCATGCTGACTGGGGGATCCCCTCTGCCTCCAGAGCCAGGAGGACCCAGGCAGAAAGAAGGCCCCAACATGGGTTGTCCTGTCCCTTCTGCTTGAGTCCATGAGTGGGCAGCAGGAGGCACAAGGCTTGGCTGTATCTAGCCAAGAAGCTGCAAGGCCAGCACCAGACCCATGGCTTGGAAGGTGCTGGTGAGTATCTATGATGTGACTTTAGCTTCATTTTTCAAGGAACAGCTGGTGAGGGTTGATGAGACATTGGTGAAATGATGGAAATGCTGGGATGAGAGCAAGGTGGTGAATAGAGATGGGTGTCTGCAGACTTCCAGGAAACAGGACAAAGTGTGGGACAGCATAGGAAAGCGTGCAGAGGAAAAGACAGAGGTTGCTGGTAAAAAGGGAAGGCTCCAACAGTCCTGAGCTTTGGCTACAGCTTTTGAGAAAACAAGATATAGTCATTGCAGTGCAGCCGCTTTGCTTCCTGCAACCCTGTGCAGAGGCAGGGTGGTGTCATACCAGTTTTCCTCTTGTGGCGTCACACTGCCCACCACATTCATCAGACCTCCAGGAAAAGTCCTGAGCCAGACAGGGGGGTGCAGGATCTCTCCTCGCAGTGGCTGGGGTCAGGCCTTGGGCCTTGTCTTCACCAAAATCAACCAAGACTTCTCTCAGCACAGTGCTTTGCCTGTCTAATCATGGCCTCCAATTATCTGCCCTAAGCAGTCCCTGGGGAGGCTTTGTTAGTAACAGCTCTCAGTGGGGCCCATTAATACTCCAAGTCACTTCAGCTTTTCCTTTTGAGTTTGCTTTTTTGCCCAGTTGCATCATTCTCCTCTCAGTACCCAAGTTTCATTGACTCAGCACCAGAATACACCATGGAACTCATTAAAACACAGAAACTCCTAAGGAGCCATATCTCTCCCAACATTTTCTTCAAGTCTTCAAGACTTGATCAGCTAATTGGAGAGCTTTCATGTTGTAGTTAAGGGGGAAGATTTCAAGGAGCATCTAATAAAAATCTTTCTTCATTTTAAAGGCTGAATTTTGTTCTGTTTCAGTTTAGAGCATCATTCTCCTGGTTATATTGGTCTAGGGTTTCTCCTTTAAAGCCCTGTTTAGGTGGGAAGAGCAGGGTTTTTCCTATTTCAAAACAAACAACAGGAAATCATGCTCCAATTTTCCAAAAAAAAAAAAAAAAAGTTCAAGTTCCTAATTTTGTTGCCTCGCGTGATGTTTACCTTCCCAAAAGGAGGACTGTACATGATGTATTTTACAGTGATTAATAGGAAATTTTAAGTAATTGTGTTAATATTAATCCATATCATACTAATTCAATGATAAACGAGGAGGGTCTTACTAAGGAAACCATTAGACAGACTGCTGAGAGATGGGCGACCTTGAACTCACTGAAACTCCAAGCAGCAACTGGGTCACTGAGAGTTGTCTGAATGATTAAACGGTAAGAGGAGGGCAAACCAGGAGAATGATGGGAAGTGCATAGGTCCAGACAGGGAGCTGGAAAGGGGACATTCAGCAGGGTCTATGTAATCAAGATGAGTTTTGTGCCTGGAAGATGAGGGAGGGAGCACACCATGATAGAAAAGCGATGACAATGCAAGTACAGGTGAACACCAGTATTTCTTCTCCTGGGATGAATATGCATCCGGAAAAATCACATTTCTTCATGATAGAAATTACACTTCACATGAGACATTTTACGGAAGGGATTGAATCTTTTGAGCTGATGAGTTGTTGCTTTATCATTCAAGTACTGAAAAAAATACTGGGTATTCTGGCAGAGCTTTGCTGTCTGATCATAAGCAACCAGGGAAAACCTCCAGTGGCCCCGTTGTGTTTGAGGCACTTCCCCGGACCAGCAGATGTCAGAAAAGACCTGCAGGACGTAGTTAAGGGAAAAGATTTCACAAAGCACAGAATAAAAATATTTTCTTGATTCAAAGGCTGAATGTTGTTGCATTTCCATTTGGAGCATCATTCTCCTACTGCTATTCATCCAGGGTGACTTCTCTGGAGAACTCCATCAGGAGGAAAAGCAGAGTCTGGAGGTCTGACACCTCCACTTCCAGAAGTGGTCTTTGTCCGTGTAACTGCAGCCCAGCCCAGCACATGAAACCCTTTCTAAGACAAGTCAGGGGTTCCTTGGGAAACAATTAAAGTAATAAATAAAATAAAATAAAATAAAATAAAACCAAAAATAAAATAAAATAAAATAAAATAAAATAAAATAAAATAAAATAAAATAAAATAAAATAAAATAAATAATATTTGAAATGACCATTGGGATCTGAGAAATTGTAAACGAATCTTAGTAGACAACTAGACATCCATAGTCTCTATTGGGTCTTCCATGGAATACTCAGGAAGAAAAGTAAAGGAAATATATGTTCATTGGCTGTAGCTGTACCCATGAGATTGGCCGCTTTTGGGAAATTGCTCCTTCCAGACATGGAAACCTAAATTGAGTAAAGTGAAAAGAGCTGCCCAGTCAATAGAGTAGGGCAAAGTCCTACTTCCTGTGCTATAGATGCAGAAGGCAAAAAGAATTGCATTGTGCCTGACACTACTCTGGGACGTGTCACCCAGGTCAGGCAACTTTGTCTTAGTGCTGACAAGGCCATCCCTAAAGCACGCTCCCAAGCTCTACATCTACACCTTGGCTCTCCAGTCGATGACCCAGCTCATGGATGGCAATCAGGGACTCTCGGTTAGCGCGACGCTGCCTCAGGTGCACCAGCATGGTAGCCATTGGCACCTGCTGTTCTTCAACCCTCAGCAAACCCCCAACAGAAGGGTTCTGTGGAAGGCCAAGCAATGTAGACAACTGTTTCATGTCCTTTGTCTCCAAGGCAGCTCTGCCAAAGCCCCACTGGTGGTACCCACTTAGAACTTTACAGTTCCCTCTCCTGAAGCAGTCTAAGCTGAGGATGCACATAGCCTCTGGGCTAGTCCCATTGGGGTGTGTGATATATGGAGTAATATTTGTGTCAAGAAGATGGTTGATATGAAGAAGGGGTCATGTGGGGTTGTAGCCATGGGGGTTGGCAAGCCCTATGGTTGATGATACCATCAGACTCTTAAGGATGAGGCCATCAGGAATGTAAAAGAGTTTAGAGGGAACATAGAAGGGTGAGGACCTGTAACCCCGGTCATGGAACTTTACCTCAGTACTGACAAGTCCATCACTAAACCACACTACCAAGCTCTACATCGACATCATGTCAGATGTTCACGTGTGCAGGCAGACAGTTCAGCCTTTGTGTGATTGTGCGCTCTCTGACAAGACAGCAGCATCAGGAGCTGCAGGAAAGTTTGGATAATACAGGAGTAACTAGCTGCATTGAATTGCAGCACAGAGTCACAGAATGATAGGCGATGGAAGGCTGCCAGGTTCCACCTTTTCTGTGCTTCCTTCTCATGCATGCTCTCAGTTTCTCTGGAGCTGTGTCCTGAATGTTATGGGGTTGTGCAGGTCTAAATTAGAAGGGCCAAAGGAAGGTGATTAAAGGATTGGAGCATCTCAATCCCATCCAATTGGTTCCTAGCCTGAATCAAGAGGAGTGTGGACAGCAGGTTGAGAGAGGTGATCCTCCCCCTTTACGCAGATCTGGTGAGGCCACACCTGGAATAGTGTGGGCAGTTTGGGGCTCCCCAGTACAAGAGGGGCATAGAATGTCTAGAGAGGGTCCAGCATAGAGCCAGGAAGGTGATTGAGGGATTTGAGCATCTGTCCTCTGAGGAAAGACTAAGCACGTTGGGCCTGTTTAGCCCAGAGAAGAGGAGATTGAGAAGGGATCTTATCAACCTCTACAAATACCTGAGGGGACAATGTAAAGAGAATGGTGCCAAAATCTTCTTAGTGGTGGCCAGTGATAGGACCTGGCAGCCTTCCATCCCCTACCCTTCTGTGACTCTGTGCTGCAATTCCATTCAGCTGGTTACTCCTGTATTATCCAAACTTTCTTACAGCTCCCGATGCTGCGATCTTGTCAGAGACAGGACAATCACATGAAGGTGGAACTGTTTGCCTGCAGACAATAGCTGTTAACAGAATGGAGCATTAATGTGGGTGAACAAGGAGAAAATACAGGATTTTGCCTACATACACCTCTTGGCATTTACAAGGAGAAGAGCCCAGTCCTGCACCGGAGAAAGAGTAACCCCACACATCAGGGCAGGCTGGGACCCTGCTGAGTGAGTAGTGGCCAGGAGGAGAGGAGTATGGCCATCAAGAAGATCTGAGTTATCAGACTCAGCTGAGATCTATAAGAGACCACCAACAGAAGGGACTGCAGCCAGCAGGGAAAGAGGTGCAGCTATGAGAGTCCTTAGGAAAGGCTGCTGTGGAAAGGACTAAGGGCTGTGACAAGACAGAGTCCCAGCAGGACCCAGGTCTTTGTGCCCATGGCTATGGCTGTTGTCTCTGCCACTGAGGCCTATGGAGAGACAGCTGATCGTTAAAGCACCAGGGCCTCATTGCCTCCTCGCCCCCACCCATGAACCAGGCAGGCGTCATACCATTCTCCTGCACTTGGCCATGCACATCCCCATCTCCTACTGCTTCACAAAGAGCCCTGAGCAATTTGGGAAGAGAACAGATCTCCTTCCTAGGCAACATGGGTCAAAACCTGACCCTTGTGCTGGTGAAACACATCCAGTTTTCCTACACCTCAGTGTCATCTTCACATTGCCTTTGTCTCCGTGTCCTCACTGCCTCCAGGGTTCTGCTCTAACGAGCTCCAATGGAGGCTGTGTCAGTGTTGGCCCTCAGGGGGACACTGCAGGAAACTTGCCTCTGACTTGGACTTCTGGAGAGATGTCTTCAATTGTCTCGGAGTGCCTGAGGTTTGTGGGCTCATCAGCAAAGCCCCCAGAGGGGTGATTGCAGTGCCTTGGGCTGGTGCTGTGCTGCTGAGCTGGGCTTGGCTCGTGGGACAGAGTGAGTTCGTGGCAAGAGGGCCGTGGTGCAGAGAGACAGCTGTGCCCAGGAGCAGCTCCTCTGCACAGCGCAGCAGGGCTGGGGGCTCTGACCGCAGCTGGCACACAGACAGGAGAGAAGGAGAGAGGGCTTGGAGGCACTGAGGAGCACAACAACAGAGGGCAGCGTGTGGCAGGACACATCTGCAGGCTCCTGAAACCGTGAGGCTCTGGCAGCAGGGACATGCAGGTGGGGTTACAAGAGGGGTCTTGTAAGGCTGGCACATCTGATTACTGATAGCATCTGTCAAGATGGGTCTCTTTGTTTCTCCAGAAACGAGTAGAAAACGCTTTAGAGAATGGCATTTATGATTGGAGCTTTCAACAAGAAGACCACGGTAGGGGCTACCTGAAAGGCAAGATATTTTCTGTAGCCTGTGCTTGCGTTAGAGTGGACGCCAGTTTCATGGTAATGGGTAGTCAGGTTTGTACTGCAGGCTGAGACTGCTAGAGCATTGCAGTGAGGGATCAATATTTAATCAATGAACTTCATGAAGTCCCTTCCCACACCTCAGCCCACAGACTGCACCAACATCATCCTTGTGATCCTCACATGTTTTATTCTAGCTGATATAAAGGAGCTGCAAACCCTATGATGCCCAGTGCCCTGTCTTTGAGAGTATCTCCTTGCTTGAGATGTGCACAGATCACCTGCAATGAGCAGGAGCTACCTCTTCTGCAGGCAGAGCTGCAGCACAGGAGGGTCTGCTGAGTGTTCGTCTGTCCCTCCCTGGCCTTGCCTCCCATGGCAGCAGCACGCTGGCATTCCTCCTGGCTTCTCCAGCTGGCCGTGCTGCTGCTGGTCTTGTTCCCAGGCTGGCTGGGGATGGGGGTTTAGATGCCCATGGAGTTAGTCCTCAGTGTGCTTGGAGGAAAGGTAGTACGGGGACTGGTTTAGGGGTCTGGAGTTGGGCACTTTGAGCCTCGATGTCTCTGCTCCCAGCAGTGTCCTGGTTTGTTTCAGGCAAACATGGGAGTGCAATTGTCCAGTAGGTCAAAGAGACACCAGCACAGGGCAGTTGACACTAGGACTAACACACAGACTTGATGTGCTCTCTCAAGGACACTGCACTGAAGCCATCACCACGTTGATGACACACAAGGATTTATTTGAATACAGTGGGGCTGCTAGAACAAAAGAGACAAAAGAAAACTCATCATATGATCTTTACCACTTGCTTAGGGCAGGACTGACTCCCACATTGCCCACAGCAAGTCGCGTGCTCTCAGTGACACCCTCTAGCAGCACCAGCCAGAACTCATGAAAAGGACCTGTCAAAAGTCAAAATGGAAGTGGAGAATCATTTGGGAGGGATTAAATGAAAAATTGAATGAGTTTTCCTCTGAAATGAGAAATGAAGGCAAAAAAGAAAAAAAGATATTAATGTATATATATTTTTTTTTCTGTAAGATAACTCTGTTAAGATAACTCTGATAAACACTCATTGTTTTTCTGTTCCTTGTGCAGGACCCCAAGCCCAGAAATAGGAAATGCCCAACATCAGCTCTGTGAGCGAGTTCCTCCTGCTGGCATTCGCAGACACACGCGAGCTGCAGCTCCTGCACTTCGTGCTCTTCCTGGGCATCTACCTGGCTGCCCTCCTGGGCAACGGCCTCATCCTCAGCGCCGTAGCCTGCCACCACCGCCTCCACACCCCCATGTACTTCTTCCTCCTCAACCTCGCCCTCGTCGACCTGGGCTGCATCTCCACCACTCTGCCCAAAGCCATGGCCAATGCCCTCTGGGACACCAGGGCCATCTCCTATCAAGGATGTGCAGCCCAAGTTCTCTTTTCTGTCTTCTTCTTTGGTTCAGAGTTTTCCCTTCTCACTGTCATGTCGTATGACCGCTACGTTGCCATCTCCAAACCCCTGCACTACGGGAGCGTCCTGGGCAGCAGAGCTTGTGCCCAGATGGCAGCAGCTGCCTGGGGCAGTGGCTTTCTCAATGCTGCCCTTCACACGGCCAATACATTTTCCCTGCCCCTCTGCCAAGGCAATGCTGTGGACCAGTTCTTCTGTGAAATCCCCCACATCCTCAAGCTCTCCTGTTCAGATGCCTACCTCAGGGAAGTTGGGCCACTTGTGTTTAGTGTTTATTTAGCCTTTGGTTGCTTTGTTTTCATCATGTTATCCTACGTGCAAATCTTCAGGGCAGTGCTGAGGATGCCCTCTTCTCAGGGCCGGCACAAAGCCTTTTCCACTTGCCTCCCTCACCTGGCCGTGGTCTCGCTCTTTATCAGCACTGGCATGTTTGCCTACCTGAAACCCCCCTCCATCTCTTCCCCATCCATGGATCTTATTGTGTCAGTTCTCTACTCAGTTGTTCCTTCATCAGTGAACCCCCTCATCTACAGCATGAGGAACCAGGAGTTCAAGGATGCAGTAAGGAAACTTTTTGGATACATGCTTCTTTGCAATCAATAATGTTTGTGAGTTCCCTGATTATTTCAGGAACTGTGAGGAAAATTTTTTGTTACTACATTTCTCTATAAATATTTTCTACAAATTATTTGTTTTGATTTAAATTATGTTATCCTTAACCTGCTACCTGTTTTTCTTATTTCTATTTTTTCATTTACAATGACCCAGTCATCTAATTATTGAAAGAAGCAGTTTATGTAGAGAAACAAACAAACAAAAACAACAACAACAACAACAACAACAAAACACATCAGGTCTACATTGTTATCTGCAGCAATCTCTTCCCATCCCCTCTGAAGCTGAGGAACCAGCCCCAGTACACAGGAGGGGCTTAGGACCAAGAGCCCAGCTGCTACATGGAGTTTGGGTCGGGGCTGCTGCTTCCCTGGAGCCATGGCCATGGCCAACAGCAGGACGTGGCCTTGACACTGCTGCTCTCTTTTGGCTTCCGGACTGTTCTCCTTTGCTCTTTATTCGGATAAGCTGTCAGATCTCATGTACCTTGGTGACAGTCCTGTTGTCTTTGCAGTGGCATCCCTGTGGCTGCAGGCAGCAGCAGGCACTGTGCAGCTCTGGGTCACAACTGGCCTCCCTGCTAGTACCACAGTAGCAAGAGGGTCTTGCTCAGAGCAAACCCAGAACCCTGGATGCCTCTCCAAAGCTGTTGCCAGAAATACAGCCAAGAGGTTGCTCCCTGCTCATCTGTTTTCTGAGGTTCTTTTTGTGGGGTTCCTCACCTGGGGGCGCAACAACCCCAAGCAGAGCTACAGGCTGGGAGATGAGTGGTTGGAGAGCTGCCTGGCAGAGAAGGACATGGGAACACTGGTTGATAGTCGGCTGAATATGGGCCAGTAGTGTGCTCAGGTGGCCAAGAAGGCCAACGGCATCCTGGCTTGCATAAGAAGCAGTGTGACCAGCAGGTCCAGGGAAGTGATTGTCCCCCTGTAATCAGCTCAGGTACTGAGAGGAGAGTGATGTAACCGCTTGAGCAAGTAAATTCAGGAGGAAAAGCTGAAGTGACTTGGAGTATTAATGGGCCCCACTGAGGGCTGTTACTAACAAAGCCTCCCCAGGGCCTTGTTAGGGCAGATAATTGGAGGCCATGGTTACAGACAGGCAAAGCACTGTGCTGAGAAAAGTCTTTGTTGGTTTCAGTGAAGAAGAGCCAAGGCCTGACCACGGCCACTAGGAGAGGAGACCCTACACCCCCCTGTCTGGCTGAGGGCTAGTCTTGGGGTCTGTGGGATGTGGTGGGTACTGTGATGCTACTAGAAGAACTTCATTTTGACACCTCCGCAGCCCTGCACAGTGTTGCAAGGAAGCAATGCCAACTGTCAGCATGCCAAGCAGGTGCCTTCTGCTGGCCTAGCAGGGCCACTGCCAGATGTCAGCCCAAAAGTGCAGCTCCCAGGGAGAAGTCAAGGCTGACCTGCCACTTCCAGACACAAGTGTCCTCCCAGTCCCTTTGCGTGACACATTCCTGCTGCTGCCCTATCAAGTGCAGAGACAGAAGTGACCTCACAGTCCCTGCCACAGTCACATTCCTCCTGCTGGGACAGGAGATGCTGAGGCAGAGCTGAGCTCCTCAGAGCATTCCCACCCATCTCCTCCTTGTGGCCCACAAGCTGATCAGATCAGGGTAAGCAAGAGAGTAAAGGTAAGGAAAAGGGGCTATGGGCTGAGTTTTGGCTTGAAGGGATAGTTTGAGGTCAGGCATAAGAACAGTGGATTCCTGTCAGGGTGTGGACTAGCATTTAGGTTTGGGGATTAATGTCAGTGATTAAAATAGTGCAAGGGCTTTACATGACTGTTTTAAGCCAGCATTACAGCAGAATCGACATTGCCTGAATGTTCTAAACTCACAGAAATCATTCATTTCTGCTGGCCAATATTCTCTTTCCTCCCTCAAATCTCATATCTCTCCTGGCCAGGCTTTTCCTGACTTCCCCATATCAGTCATCTTCGTATGGGCAGCTTTCTGGTGGCTTTCATGATCTCAGAGTATCTGTCTCATATCCATTGGCTACTCCTTTCTATAGACTGACGTGGCACCTAAGTCAGGATGGAAAAGAACACAAAGGCTGTAGGTGAACCCTGCACAATGTGCCCAGCAGTTCTTGTACCACCCCAAAATTTTGTTTCCTGCCTCCAACTTTTGGATATGGAATGGTTTCTGTGCACCCAGGCTATCTTTTTCCAAACCCTCATGCATGGTTCAGTTTGCCGCAAGCGTCTTGGAGGCAGTGGCCCCCTCTGTGTCGAAAAATGAAAGCAGTCCTAAAGGATGACTTCAGGCAAAAGCTGACACCTCTGACATGACAACCCCTATCCAAGACCTCTTCCTCTATGGGGCCTACCAAGTACTTAGAAAGAGCCGATCTCAGAAACTACATGCACAGCAAGTGCCTTCTGCTGCCCTACCATGGACACTGGCAGATGTGAGCCTAAAGGCACAGATCCCAGCCAGGAGTCAAGGGTGACCTGTCAGCTACTTGAGAATGCAGTCACCTCACAGGCCATTTAATAGCCAGTCGCTTCCCGCTGGACTTAGTGCTTCTGATGCACCACTGAGCTTATAATACCACACCTACAAAACACCCCCTTTTTGGGCCAGGACCTGCCCAGGTAGAAGTGATCTGGTTGTGATCCTCCAAGCCCATGGCACACCTGCTGGGCTCCCAGCCTCTCTGACACACAGGAGCCAGTTCCATGCCAGTCCTAGGTGGTGCTAGGGCAGGAGGGACCTTGCAGGCAATGTTCCAGTCCCATGCCTTTTGGCGGTCTCTCAGCTCCTTGTGCACAGTGACGATCACACTCAAGTCCAGAAGCCTGAAGCTGGCCTAGAAGACACTCGCCCTCCCCAACCCCAACCCCAGCCCAAACCCCACCTGGCTGTGCTTCTCTGCAGAGCGAGGGGGCTGTGGTGCCTGGGGCATGGGGACACTCTGCAGAGCCATGCTGGGCAGGCTGGGAGGCAGACCTAGCTCATGGGGTCACTGCCATTGCCCCAGGGCTGCAAGGAAACACTCGCCAGGCTCCTTTGCTGGGGCTTATGTGTGCCATGGGGATGCTGATCTCTCCTCTACCTTCTCACAGCAGATTGAGCACTTGAGCTCTGCTCAGTCCACCTCGGAGGAGATCCCCCCTTAGGAGGGAAGTGCTGCAGTGGAGGCCAGCTGTGCCACTGCCGTGCCCACTGCCTGTCCCTGCCTGCAGTCACAGCTCAGCCCCACAGCAGCACTGGCACCAAGCTCCATTATCATCCGGGCCTGTCCCCACCATCAGGGCTCAGCAGGACAGGGCGGCAGTGGCAAGAGAGCAGCTCTGCATGCCCCAAGCGCTGGTGCTCCCTGGCCGTGCTGCTGGGATGAGACTCTTTTCCTCTGCACCCCTGCACACAGACCAGGCAGTGCAAGCTCCTTCCTGAAGTACACAGACAGACGGGCTCTTTGTGTACAGTTGCTGAGCTAGACTTGAAAAATACATACTTAAATGGAATTGGGATGACCAAAATCATTTTAGTGGGTAACATTAACTGAACTAAAACTAAGGAAATTGATTAATAAAATGCGCACTCACAAACAAAAAGAAACAGGATATAGGCTGTTCCTATAATAAGTGACATTAAGACTCATCTGCAGGAGCAGACTGAGCACTTATTCTCCTGAAACACATTAAATCATCAATCTCCACAGGGCTTCCTTGAGCTCCTGGTTCCTCATACTGTAGATGAGAGGATTCAATACTGGAGGCACCACCGAGTATAAAAATGCCACCACCATGTCCAGGTATGGGGAAGAGATGGAAGGAGGCTTCAGGTAGGCAAATATGGAAGTGCTGATAGTCAGAAAAACAACGGCCAGGTGAGGGAGGCACGTGGAAAATGCTTTGTGCCGGCCCTGCTCAGAGGGCATCCTCAGCACTGCCCTGAAGATCTGAACATAGGACAGCACAATGAAAAGAAAACAATGAAAGGCTGAAGAAAAACTAAACACAAAAACACAAATGGCCTAAGTTCCCTGAGATAGGCATCTGAGCAGGAGAGCTTGAGGATCTGTGAGATTTCACAGAAGAACTGGTCCAAAGCATTGCCTTGGCAGAGGGGCAGGGTAAATGTAGTGGCCGTGTGCAGGGCAGCATTGAGAAAGCCACTGCCCCAGGCAGCTTCTGCCATCTGGGCACAAGCTCTGCTGCCCAGGAGGCTCCCTTTGTGCAGGGCCTTGCAGATGGCAATGTAGCGGTCGTAGGCCATGACGGTGAGAAGGGAACGTTCTGCTTCAAGGAAGAAAGCAAAGAGAAAGAGTTGGGCAGCACACCCTCGGTAGGAGATAGCCCTGGTGTCCCAGAGGGCATTGGCCATGGCTTTGGGCAGAGTGGTGGAGATGCAGCCCATGTCGAGGAGGGCGAGGTTGAGGAGGAAGAAGTACATGGGGGTGTGGAGGCGGTGGTGGCAGGCTACGGCACTGAGGATGAGGCCGTTGCCCAGGAGGGCAGCCAGGTAGATGCCCAGGAAGAGCGCGAAGTGCAGGAGCTGCAGCTCGCGCGTGTCTGTGAATGCCAGCAGGAGGAACTCGCCCACTGAGCTGATGTTGGGCATTTGCTGGTTGTGGCCATGGGGTTCTCCCAAGGAGGGAAAAGGCAGTAAGAAAATACAACACAATTATCTGTTGATATCTGATTCAATATTGGCCTTTTAAGCAGACATTAGGCATGTCCATTTCATGAGCCCTGACTGATGCTGCCTAAGGTAGTCCGTGGGAACAGGGGACTCTGCTGCGGGCAGTGTAGTTAACAGTCCTTATCTATAAAAAAAAAAAAAAAAAAAAGTAAAGAGGAACATGGGGTATTCTCAGATCAATTTAACTCTTCATATGAAGAAATTTTTACTCCCAAATCACCGAATGGCAGAGAAGGGCTGTGGCAATTTCTTTTTCCTATACTGTCATTCCCGCTGTACTACAAGCAAAACCTCGTGGATCCTCAGAGTAACAGATACTATTCCTCTAGTGCAGAGTGTACTTCAGAGAGCACAGCCAGTCTGTCCATCCGTTCTGGTCTCAGCTGCCCTGTGCTGGTGGGAGAGAAGAGCAGCGATTGTCCCAGGGAAGTGCCTGAGCCCTCCCTCACACAGCATTTCTGGCAGGAGCTGCCTCTCACTGCCTGCCCCTGTCCTTGCTGGGAACTGGTTCTCTGTCCCCATATCTCTTCCCTGTCCATGCTAACAGACCCCATACCACAAGCTGTGTGCTCACATTCACTCAGATTCCCCTCCACTGCAAGAATCTTAGGGCACTGAATCCAAAAAAGCCTTCCTTTTCAGACTAACTATGCCTCAGCCTTCCTCCTGAAATGCCCATTCATAAACGCCATTCTCTAAAGTTTCTCCTAGTCCAAATTACAAGAAGAGTGAGACCCATCCTGACAGATGCTATCAGCCATTGGATGTGCCAGCTGTAGAAGACCCCTCTGGCAACCCCACCTGCAGTGCCCTGCTGCCAGAGCCTCACGGTGTCAGGAGCCTGCAGATGTGTCCTGCCACATGCTGCCTTCCGTTGTTGCGTTCCTCAGTGCCTCCAAGCCCTCTCTCCTTCTCTCCTGTCTGTGTGCCAGCTGCGGTCAGAGCCCCCAGCCCTGCTGCACTGTGCAGAGGAGCTGCTCCTGGCCACAGCTGTCTCTCTGCACCAGGGCCCTCTTGCCACCAGGGCCTCTCTGTCCCACGAGCCCGGCCCAGCTCAGCAGCACAGCACCAGACCAAGGCACTGCAATCACCCCTCTGGGGGCTTTGCTGATGAGCCCACGAACCTCAGGCACTCAGAGACAATTGAAGACAGCTCTCCAGAAGTCCAAGTCAGAGGCAAGTTTCCTGCAGTGTCCCCCTGAGGGCCAGCACTGACACAGCCTCCCTTGGAGCTCATTAGAGCAGAACCCTGGAGGCAGTGAGGACAAGGAGACAAAGGCAATGTGAAGGTGACACTGAGGTGTAGGAAAAATGGATGTGTGTCACCAAGCACAGGGGCCAGGCCTTGACCCCTGGTTCCTAGGAAGGGAGATCCCTTCCCTTCACACCTTGCTCAGGCCTCTTTGTGGGGCAGTAAGAGATGGGGATGTGCATTGCCACGTGCAGGAGAACAGTACGACCCCTGCCTGGTTCATGGGTGGGGGCGAGGAGTCCTCTTTAATATCTTTATCAATGATCTGGATGAGGGGATCGAGTGCACCCTCACTAAATTTGCAGATGACACCAAGTTAGGTGCGTGTGTCGATCTGCTCGAGGTTAGGAAAGCTCTGCAGTAAGATCTGGATAGGCTGCACCGATGGACAGGTCAACTGCATGAAGTTCAACAAGGCCAAGTGCCGGGTCCTGCACCTGGGGCGCAATAACCCCAAGCAGAGCTACAGGCTGGGAGAGGAGTGGTTGGAAAGCTGCCAGGCAGAGAAGGACCTGGGAGTATTGGTGGATAGTCGGCTGAATATGAGCCAGCAGTGTGCTCAGGTGGCCAAGAAGGCCAACGGCATCCTGGCTTGTATCAGAAGCTGTGTGGCCAGCAGGGCTAAGGAAGTGATTGTCCCCCTGTACTTGGCTCTGGTGAGGCCACACCTCTAGTACTGTGTTCGGTTTTGGGCCCCTCACTACAAGAAGGACATCGAGGTGCTCCAGCAAGTCCAGAGAAAACACAAAGCTGGTGAGGGGTCTGGAGTCCCACGAGGAGCGGCTGAGGGATCTGGGCTTGTTCAGCCTGGAGAAGAGGAGGCTCAGGGGTGACCTTTTAGCTCTCTACAGCTACCTCAAAGGAGGCTGTAGCGAGGTGGGGGTGGTCTGTTCTCCCACATGCCCAGTGACAGGATGAGGGGGAATGGGCTAAAGTTGCACGAGGGGTGTTTTAGTTTGGATATTAGGAAAAACTTCTTTACCGAGAGGGTTGTGAGGCATTGGAATGGGCTGCCCAGGGAAGTGGTGGAGTCACCATCCCTGGAGGTCTGCAAAAGATGTTTAGATGTTGAACTTAGTGGTATGGTTTAGTGGAGGACTGGTTAGTGTTAGGTCAGAGGTTGGACTCAATGATCTTGAGGTCTCTTCCAACCTAGACAATTCTGTGATTCTGTGATTCTGTGGGAAGAAGAGCTTGGCCAGCAGAAAATTATGATTTCATAGAAGTAAGAGGGTTTATGTAATGTAGATGCTGCGGTACAACTGACTTAAAACAGTCACATATGGCCCTTTCCTTACTTGAAACACTCATTTTAATCGCTAAACATAAATGCTACTACAGTACTCTGAAAGGAATCTTTTTTTTTTTTTTTTCTCTTGCAAACCATAATGCCTTCCCTTAACACTAACATGAAAATGCTCTATTTAACCCTAGACTCCTTGGCAGACCTAAAAAACCCTAAACCGTAGATCTTGTCTATGCCTTAACCACAGACCTGACACCACTAGGAGGACAACACACACTCCCACTAAAACTTTGCTTATTCTCCAAACCAGAAAGAGAAAAACAGGTACCTATGGAGCAAGAGAGAGGTCAGCTCTCCCTCAGGATCTGATGGCCCAGCAGGAGGAATGTGACTGTGGCAGGGACTGTGAGGTCACTGCTGTCTCTGCACTTGAGAGGGCAGCAGCAGGAATGTGTCACGGAAAGGGACTGTGAGGTCACTTGTGTCAGGAGGTGCCAGGTCACCCTTTACTTTTGAGAAGTCAAGGCACTTGCTTGGCTTGCTGACTGTGGGATCCCCTCTGCCTACACACCCAGGAGGACATGGACTTCTGCTTGAGTCCATGACTGCACAGCAGCAGGCACAAGGCTTGGCTGTGTCTAGCCAAGAAGCTGCAAGGCCAGCAGCAGGCCCCTGGCTTGGAAGCTGCTGCTGACGTGACTTGTGTCTGGTTGGCTGAGAGGCCACAAGGAGCCTGCTGGGTTGGGATGCCTACTTCAGGAGGGGTTTCCACCCTCATGGAGCTTTCTTTGGCAGTAGGAAAGAGCAGGAGAGAAAAAACAGCCACAAAGTGAATCTTGAAGTGTAGCTCTGACCATGAGCTGGAAGAAATATCCAGGGGAACAACTGAACAACTGGTCTTGCTGGTAGAGACTGAGGAAAAGAAGGCATTATGTTCCTCAGGGTTTGTCATTAGGTTTTCCCACACACCCATTAAAGATGATCATTCTTCTAAATCCTCTTTTATAAAAGTATTTATATACACTTTTTTTTTTTTTTTTTTTTTTGTCTTTGACAGTAGTAGATGGATTGAGCTCCAGCTGGGCTTTGGCCCTTCTAATTTTCACCTGCACAGCCCCATAACATTCAGGACACAGCCCCAGACTAACTGTCAGCATGCATGAGAAGGAAGCACAGAATTGGTGGAGCCTGGCAGCCTTCCATCCCCTACTCTCCTGTGATTCTATGCTGCACTTTTATTCAGCTTCTTACTCCTCTATTATCCAAACGTTCCATGCAGCTCCTGATGCTGCTGTCTTGTCAGTGACAGCACAGACACGGGAAGGTTGAACTGTCTGCCTGCAGACATGAACACCTGACAGAATGGAGCATCTGTCCAGTGGAATCTTGAGAAACTGCAGTAGTTTGCCTAAAGGAACATCTTGAACAATAAGTGCCTAGTCCTGTGCCAGAGGAAGAGGAACTACACATCAGGGCAGACTCTACTGAGTGAGCAGTGCCCAGGAGGAGGAGGGCCTGGGCACCACGAGGGATGCCTTATGAGCTGTGGTGCCTGCTCACCAGGAACCAGGGCAGCTTCCTACAGAGCTGCCTTATGAGGAGCAGGACCTCCAAGAAAGTCTGAGTTATCATACTCAAGCTCAGATCCAGTGTGGCACCACACAGAAGAGGGTCTGCAGCCCTCAAGAGGTACAGGTCTGGGAGTCCCTAGGACAGCCTGGTGTGGAAAGGATCAAGGGCTCTACGAGGGCTCAAAGTCATAAACCCAGTTCTTTGTGTCCATGGCTATGGCTGTTGTCTCTGCCACTGAGGCCTATGAGGAGACAGCTGATCGTTAAAGCACCAGGGCCTCATTGCCTCCTCGCCCCCCACCCATGAAGCAGGCAGGGGTCGTACCATTCTCCTGCACTTGGCCATGCACATCCCCATTTCCTACTGCCCCACAAAGAGCCCTGAGCAACCTGTCAAGGGAAAGGATCTCCCTTCCTGTGTGCCATGTGACAAGACCTTGCCCTTGTGCTTGCTGACACACATCCAGTTTTCCTACACCTCAGTGTCACCTTCACATTGCCTTTGTCTCCTTGTCCTCACTGCCTCCAGGGTTCTGCTCTAACGAGCTCCAATGGAGGCTGTGTCAGTGCTGGCCCTCAGGGGGACACTGCAGGAAACTTGCCTCTGACTTGGCCTTCTGGAGAGATGTCTTCAATTGTCTCTGAGTGCCTGAGGCTCACGGGCTCATCAGCAAAGCCCCCAGAGGGGTGATTGCAGTGCCTTGGGCTGGTGCTGTGCTGCTGAGCTGGGCCGGGCTCATGGGACAGAGAGAGCTCGTGGCAAGAGGGCCGTGGTGCAGAGAGACAGCTGTGGCCAGAAGCAGCTCCTCTGCACAGCGCAGCAGGAAAGAGACACAGAGGCAGAGACACAGAGAGAAGAACAGGAGAGAGTGGCTGAAGGCAGTTGGCAGTGGAAGGATGCAGAGTGCTGCCTGCAGGAGAAACCTGCACAGCCCTTGACAAGGTAAGTCCCTGGCTGCAGGGCCATGCAGCTGCAGCTCCTGGAAGGGTCTCCTCCTGCTGGGTCTTGTTTCTGGGAGGGCAGTGGGCAATGCAGTAGGCTTTGAGAGTCCTGCTGGGTTGCCCTGCGAGGAGAGGAAGTCTGGCAGAAGCCCCTTGGAGTGCCCTAAGGCAGGTGCCCCCAGTCAGCCCAGAACACCCTGCCCTGGCTGGCCATGCCGGGCTCTCTGTCAGCTGCCCCGTAGCTCCTGCAGCCATGGAGGTGCCCCTTGGCAGGGCCCTGTTGGTGGCAGGGTGCTGCAGGGCAGTGCTGAGCACAGCCGCGTGGGTTGGGGTCTGTGAGCACGGGCAGGGGGAAAGAAGAGGTGGGCGCAGAGCAGCAGCTCCCGGCAGGGACAGCTGCAGGCAGCACAGAAGAGCAGGCAGCCAGAAGGAGCTGTTGGCAGAAACGCCATGGCAGGGGGGATTCGGGCACCTTGCGGCCACGCCCTGCAGTGCAGACACCTTCCCCTGGAGCAGCCCCTCCCTGGCCTCCTCTCCCCCTGCAGCCCATGGGCTGTGGGGCAGGCAGGGGTAGAAGAGAAGGTAGAGCTCAAAGAGATGCTCCGAAGCTCTGTCTGTGTGAGAACTTCACCTCAGGTGAGGTTTCTGTCCAGCTGCACTTGGACTGGGGCTTCTCTGCTCTCAGTTGTCTCCAGTTTCTTATCAGGGAAACTCATGAGCTGGATGGTTCTGCGGCTCAAAGACAGCAAACTGAGGGCAGATTAGAACACGACATGTGGGCAGTGGCCTGTGTAACTCTGCATTCAGATGAGTTGTTTGAAATAACACTGAAAAGATCATTAATCTGACCAGAGAACTGAACTTGAGCTTCCCCCATGTTCCTGATTCCTTCCTGCTGTATAGCAGAGAGGACTCCTCTGCAGCCTACAGCAGCCCCTGCTCCCAGTGCCACTCTCAGCCAGCACCAGCCACAGCTCAAGCAGGAGAGATGCCAAAAGATTTTCGTGCAAAGAGAGATGCTCAGGCTGGTGTGTGCTCAAAGACATGCAATAAGTCTCCCTCAGAGAAGTGTGAACTAACATTTTTCTGCCTTCTCCTCTTCAACAGACCACTGTGTTCAATGTCAGCAAATGCCCAACATCAGCTCTGTGAGCGAGTTCCTCCTGCTGGCATTCGCAGACACACGCGAGCTGCAGCTCCTGCACTTCGCGCTCTTCCTGGGCATCTACCTGGCTGCCCTCCTGGGCAACGGCCTCATCCTCAGCGCCGTAGCCTGCGACCACCGCCTCCACACCCCCATGTACTTCTTCCTCCTCAACCTCGCCCTCCTCGACCTGGGCTGCATCTCCACCACTCTGCCCAAAGCCATGGCCAATGCCCTCTGGGACACCAGGGCCATCTCCTATCAAGGATGTGCTGCACAGGTCTTCTTTTTAGTCTTCTTCATTGGAGCAGAGTTTTATGTTCTCACAGTCATGGCCTACGACCGCTACATTGCCATCTGCAAGCCCCTTCACTACGGGAGCCTCGTGGGCAGCAGAGCTTGTGCCCAGATGGCAGCAGCTGCCTGGGGCAGTGGCTTTCTCAATGCTGTCCTGCACACGGCCAACACATTTTCCCTGCCCCTCTGCCAAGGCAATGCTTTGGACCAGTTCTTCTGTGAAATCCCCCACATCCTCAAGCTCTCCTGTTCAGGTTCAGACTACCTAAAGGAAGTTAGACTTCTGGTGGTTAGTGCTTGTTTAAGTGTTGGTTGTTTTGTTTTCATTGTGTTGTCCTATGTGCAGATCTTCAGGACAGTGCTGAGGATGCCCTTTGAGCAGGGCCGGCACAAAGCCTTTTCCACGTGCCTCCCTCACCTGGCCGTGGTCTCCCTCTTTCTCAGCACTGCCATGTTTGCCTACTTGAAGCCCCACTCCAACTCCTCCCCATCCTTGGACCTGATGGTGTCATTCCTGTACTCAGTGGTACCTCCAGCAGTGAACCCCCTCATCTATAGCATGAGGAACCAGGAGCTGAAAGCCACACTGAAGAAACTGATTCTAGTGGTAATATTTACTTAGCAATAAATTTGCTATCTCACTTTTCTAATTTACCTCAAGTTAATATCAGGCAATTTGTGACCTCTAGGTTTAGCATTTCTCCTTGTTTCAGCTCGGATAGTGTTAATTTTCTTCCTAGTTGCTGGTAGGGTGCTATGTTTTGGATTAGGATGAGAAGAGTGCTGATGACATGCTGATGTTTTACTTGTTGCAGAACAGTGCTTACACCAAGCCAAGGACGTTTCAGCTTCTCACTCTGTCATGCCAGCGGGCAGGCTGGGGGTGCAGCGGGAGCTGGGAGGGGAGAGACCCAGAACAGCTGACCCAAACTAGCCAAAGGGGTATTCCATACCATCTGACGTCATGCTAAACAATAGATAGGGGTGGCTAGCAGGGGTGGGAGGGCTGGACTGCTCAGGGTTAGGCTGGGCATCGGTCAGCGGGTGGTGAGCAATTGCATTGTGCATCACTTGTTTGTACACATTATTATTAGTAGTACTATCATCATTATTATTATATATTATTATATATTATATATTATTATTGTTGTTGTTGTTGTTGTTGTTGTTATTATTATTTTCCTGTCTTATTAAACTGTCTTTATCTCAACTCACGGGCTTCACTTTCCCGTTTCTCTCAACCATCCCAGAGAGCGAGTGGGGAGGGTGAGCGAACGGCTGTGTGGTGTTTAGCTGCCAGCCGGGTTAAACCACGACAGTCTTTTTGGTGCCTAACTTGGGGCCCGAAAGGTTGAGATAATGGCAGATCTGACCAGACTGTGTTAAACTAAAATTGGTATAAGTATTAGACCTGCTTAATAGTCACTTGTCATAATGCTGATTGCTTTAATCTCAACTGTGCTGCGCCTGTTTTCCAATTTGAGTATTATAACACACTATTTTCCCTATGTTCTCTCTGTCATGCTGCTTATCCTCTCTGGGCCCTGGTTTCAGATCATTATGGTCCTGTGTGTTGTAACAGTGGATTATGAGACGATGAAATATCTGGCCATGACTCTAACTTGGTATTTGTACTCAGTAACATTGTCGACTCTATACTTTGGAAACTGTATCTTGGAAACTATTAGCAATTATACCTGTTGCCTTTTTTCATTAGGGAGTCAATCTGTGGAGGGGAAACGGGAAGATATTTTTTCTTACCCATTTACTCTTCCTTTCTCCTTCACCACCTCCTTATCCTCCTTGATCACTCTCCCTTTCTTCTTCAGCACCCTCTTACCCTCCGAGCTTGTTACAATAGCTCTCCAAGATATTGAATATCCTTGGGATACTCAGACCAGCATACTCTTGCTGTTCTGCCTCATGAATGTGCTTCAGGTTCTGCCTAAAGTTAAACAACTACTTAGGAAGCTCATCTGGAGATCTGCCCGGAGGCAGTATAGTTGTGGGTGGCAGGGAGTATGGGAGGATATGGGCAGGCATCTAGAGCAGTTGGCACCCCCAGTGTTTTGGAAATTCTCCCCTGAACAACTGTGAAATCCTCAAAAACTTGCAGAATGCTTGAAAAAAAGTCAGGTGTCATGACTCTGGCAGTTCCAAAGTAACACAAATCATTGTAACGTGCTGGGGCCTCGCTCATGCCTATCGAGCTGCCATGGATACTGCTATCAACTTAGTGACAGACCCTGCGGCCACTCCAAGTCCCGTGACAGATCCAACGGCCACTGTGACCCCTACGGTGGACACTGCAGCGGCTCCAATCCCAGCTCCTGCAGCCGCTCCAGCCCCAGCTCCTGCAGCCGCTCCAGTCCCAGCTCCTGCAGCCGCTCCAGTCCCAGATCCTGCAGCTGCTCCAGCTCCTGCAGACGCTCCAGCTCCTGTGGCTGGGTCAGAGAAATGAACTCTAGCAGTGCAAGTTGACCCTGCAGAGGGTATTCCAACCCCTGTGGCAGACCCTGTAAAGGGGTCAGAGAAGTGAGCTGTAGCAATGCAAGCTGCCCCTGTAGAGAAGGTGAAAAAATGGTATAGAGATTCAGGTCGTTTAGAACGCAGAGAGTCTTCTGCCAAATCTAGGTATAGAGATGATGACGATGCTGGGCCATCAAGGATTCAGGAGGAGGAAGATGAGGATGCCAAAAAATCAACAGTAACTACCCGAAGCCTAAACAAGCGTGAGCTACGAGATGTGCGAAAAGATTTTGGTCATTGTATAGGTGAGCAGCTTGTCACCTGGCTGCTCTGATGCTGGGACTCTGGAGCCAATTGTGTGGAATTAGACGGCAGGGAAGCCAGGCGGCTGGGATCCCTTGCTAGAGACGCAGGCATTGACAAAGCAATTGCAGATGGAGCACAACCTCACAGCCTCTGGAGGCGTCTCCTCTCAGCCTTGAGGGAAAGGTATCCCTTCAAGGAAGAACTTTTATGTCTACCAGGCAAGTGGACCACTATGGAGAAGGAAATCCAGTACCTGAGGGAATTAGCCGTACGGGAAGTGATTTATGAGGATCCAGACCTCAGACAAACATCCACAGATCCAGATGAAGTCAGGTGTACACGACCCATGTGGCGGAAGTTTGTACAGAGTGCACCATCATCATATGCCAGCTCCTTGGCAATAATGGCCTGGAAAGAGGATGAGGAACCCACAGTGGATGAAGCAGCTAAACAACTCCGGCAGTACGAAGAAAGTCTCTCCTCTTCCTTACAGGCCTGCGTCTCAGCTGTGGAGAAACTTTCTGAAGAGTTCCACCAACTTAAAGAGAATCTATCTTCCTCCCCACCAGAACCAACCAGTGTCCACCGACCAAAAGAGAACACTGTGGAGAAACTTTCTGAAAAGGTTCACCAACTTGAAGAGAGATTATTCTCCTCCGCACCTGTACAGAGCAGTGTCTCAGCTATCAGGGGTAGTCGTTCATCCACACAAGGAAGACGATATGGTGGGTACTCACCCCGTGCTACCCTGTGGTTTTATTTACGAGACCATGGAGAGGACATGAGAAAATGGGATGGAAAATCTACCGCGACCCTAGAGGCACGGGTACGTGAGTTGCAAAAGAAAACAATCAGGAAGAAGGGATTCTCTGAAAAGTTTGCTGCTCCAACTTCCAGCAGACAGTCCTTCAAACACAGAAACGAAGAAGATTCCGACCAGGATTAGGGAGGCCCTGCCTCCAGCCAGGGGGAGGAAAGGGATAATCGAGTTTATTGGACTGTGTGGATTCGACGGCCTGGCACATCAGACGCACAGAAGTATAAGGCTTTAGTAGACACTGGTGCACAATGAACTATAATGCCATCGAGCTATAAAGGACCAGAGCCCATCTATATTTGTGGAGTGACAGGGGGATCTCAGCAGTTGACTGTATTGGAGGCTGAAGTGAGTCAGACTGGGAATGAGTGGGAAAAGCACCGTATTGTGACTGGCCCGGATGCTCCATGTATCCTTGGCATAGACTATCTCAGAAGAGGATATTGCAAGGACCCAAAAGGGTTCCGGTGGGCTTTTGGTATAGCTGCTTTAGAGACAGAGGGCATTAAACAATTCTCTACCTTGCCTGGTCTCTCAGAGGACCCCTCTGTTGTGGGGTTGCTGAGGGTCGAAGAACAGCAAGTGCCAATCGCTACCACAACTGTGCACCGGCGGCAATATCGCACTAACCGAGACTCCCTGATTCCCATCCATAAGCTAATTCGTCAATTGGAGAGCCAAGGAGTGATCAGCAAGACTCATTCACCTTTCAATAGTCCCATATGGCCAGTGCGAAAGTCTAATGGCGAGTGGAGACTAACAGTGGACTATCGTGGCCTGAACGAAGTGACGCCACCACTGAGTGCTGCAGTGCCGGACATGCTGGAACTTCAGTACGAACTTGAATCGAAGGCAGCCAAGTGGTACGCCACAATTGATATCACTAATGCATTTTTCTCCATCCCTCTAGCAGCAGAGTGCAGGCCACAGTTTGCTTTCACTTGGAGGGGAGTCCAATATACTTGGAATCGACTGCCCCAGGGGTGGAAACACAGCCCTACCATTTGCCATGGACTGATCCAGTCTGCGCTGGAGCAGGGGGAAGCTCCTGAACACCTGCAGTACATCGATGACATTATTGTGTGGGGTGACACAGCAGAGGAAGTTTTCGAGAAAGGGAAGAAAATAGTCCAAATCCTTCTGAAAGCCGGTTTTGCCATAAAACAAAATAAAGTCAAAGGACCTGCATGCGAGATCCAGTTTTTAGGAATAAAATGGCAAGATGGACGTCGCCAAATCCCAATGGATGTGATCAACAAAATAACAGCTATGTCTCCACCAACTAACAAAAAAGAAACACAGACTTTCCTAGGTGTTGTGGGCTTTTGGAGAATGCACATCCCAAATTACAGTCTGATTGTAAACCCGCTCTACCAAGTAACCCGTAAGAAGAATGAGTTTGAATGGGGCCCTGAACAACGACAAGCCTTTGAACAAATCAAGCAGGAAATAGTCCATGCAGTAGCCCTTGGGCCAGTTCGAACAGGACCAGATGTAAAGAATGTGCTCTACACTGCAGCCAGGGAGAACGGCCCCACCTGGAGCCTCTGGCAGAAAGAACCTGGGGAAACTCGAGGTCGGCCCCTGGGGTTTTGGAGTCGGGGATACAGAGGATCTGAGGCCCGCTATACTCCAACTGAAAAGGAGATATTGGCAGCATATGAAGGAGTTCGATCTGCTTCGGAGGTGGTCGGTACTGAAGCGCAGCTCCTCCTAGCACCCAGATTGCCGGTACTAGGCTGGATGTTCAAGGGAAGGCTCTCTTCTATGCATCATGCAACCGATGCTACGTGGAGCAAGTGGGTTGCACTGATCACTCAGCGGGCTCGAATAGGAAACCCCAGTCGCCCAGGAATCTTGGAAGTGATTATGGACTGGCCAGAAGGCAAATACTTTGGGATATCATCAGAGGAGGAGGTGGGTCGTGCTGAAGAAGCCCCACTGTACAACCAGTTACCAGAGAATGAAAAGAAATATGCCCTGTTCACTGATGGGTCCTGTCGTATTGTGGGGAAGCATCGGAGATGGAAGGCTGCTGTATGGAGCCCTACACGACGAGTTGCAGAAGCTGCTGAGGGAGAAGGTGAATCGAGTCAGTTTGCAGAAGTGAAAGCCATTCAGCTGGCTTTAGACATTGCTGAACGAGAAAAATGGCCAGTTCTCTATCTCTACACCGATTCCTGGATGGTAGCAAATGCCCTGTGGGGATGGTTACAGCAATGGAAGCAAAACAACTGGCAGCGTAGGGGCAAACCCATCTGGGCTGCTGCTTTGTGGCAAGACATTGCTGCTCGGGTAGAGAACCTGGCTGTGAAAGTACGTCACGTAGATGCTCATGTGCCCAAGAATCGGGCTACTGAAGAACATCAAAACAACCAGCAGGTGGATCAGGCTGCTAAGATTGAAGTAGCTCAGGTGGACCTGGATTGGCAGCATAAAGGTGAATTATTTATAGCCCGATGGGCCCATGACACCTCAGGCCATCAAGGTAGAGATGCAACATACAGATGGGCTCGTGATCGAGGGGTGGACCTGACCATGGATGCTATAGCACAGGTTATTCATGACTGTGAAACATGTGCTGCAATCAAGCAAGCCAAACGGTCAAAGCCTCTTTGGTATGGAGGACGATGGCTGAAATAGAAATATGGAGAGGCCTGGCAGATTGATTACATCACACTCCCTCAAACTCGCAATGGCAAGCGCCACGTACTTACAATGGTGGAAGCAACCACCGGATGGCTGGAAACATATCCTGTGCCTCATGCCACCGCCCAGAACACCATCCTGGGCCTTGAAAAGCAAGTCCTATGGCGACATGGCACCCCAGAAAGAATAGTCAGATAATGGGACTCATTTCCGAAACAACCTTATAGACACTTGGGCCAAAGAGCATGGTATTGAATGGGTGTATCACATCCCCTATCATGCACCAGCCTCCGGGAAAGTTGAACGATACAACGGACTGTTAAAGACTACATTGAAAGCAATGGGCGCTGGGACATTCAAAAATTGGGATACGCATTTGGCAAAGGCCACCTGGTTAGTCAATACTAGGGGATCTGCCAACCGAGCTGGACCTGACCAATCAAACCTGTTACGTACTGTAGATGGGGATAAAGTTCCTGTAGTGCATGTAAGAAATATGCTGGGTAAAACAGTCTGGGCTACTCCTGCCTCAGGAAAAGGCAAACCCATTCGTGGAATTGTTTTCACTCAGGGACCTGGATACACTTGGTGGGTGATGCAAAAGAACGGAGAGGTCCGGTGTGTACCTCAAGGGGATTTAATACTGGGTGAGAATAGCCCATGAACTGAATTGCACCATGTTAATTACTATATAATACTGTATGTTACCACTACTATGACTACTATATACCCTAGATGAAAATGGTGACTAATTAGAATGTCTGGAAAAGAGTGTAACCTGAGTATGACATAAATGGTATGGAATAAGGGGTGGATAGATGTCCTGGTTTCAGTTAGAACAGAGTTAATTTTCTTCCTAGTAGCTGGTAGAATGCTGTGTTTTGGCTTAGAATGAGAAGAGTGCTGATAACACCCCGATGTTTTAATTGTTGCAGAGCAGTGCTTATAAAGCCAAGGACGCCTCAGCTTCTTGCTCTGTCCTGCCAACAGGCAGGCTGGGGGTGCAGCAAGAGCTGGGAGGGGACAGACCCAGGACAGGTGACCCAAACTAGCCAAAGGGGTATTCCATATCATCTGACGTCATGCTAGACAATACACAGGGGTGGCTAGCCAGGGGAGGGGGCCGGACTGCTTGGGGTTAGGCTAGGCATCGGTTCGCGGGTGGTGAGCAATTGCATTGTGCATCACTTGTTTGTACATATTATTATTAGTAGTACTATTATAATCATTGTATTATTATTATAATTGTTATTATTATTATTGTTATTATTATTCTCCTGTCTTATTAAACTGTCTTCATCTCAACTCACGGGCTTCACTTTCCATTTCTCTCTCCCGTCCCAGAGAGGGAGTGGGGAGGTTGAGCGAATGGCTGTGTGGTGTTTAGCTGCCGGCCTGGTTAAACTATGACCCAGTGGCAGGGACTGTGAGGCTACTTCTGCCTGTGCATTTGATAGGGCAGCTGCAGGAAGGTGTCACAGAAAGGGACTGTGAGGTCACTTGTGTCTGGAGGTGGCAGGTCAGCCTTGACTTCTCCCTGGGATCTGCACTTTTGGGCTGACAGCTGCCAGTGGCCCTGCTAGGCCAGCAGAAGGCACCTGCTTGGCATGCTGACTGGGGGATCCCCTCTGCCTCCAGAGCCAGAAGGACCCAGGCAGAAAGAAGGCCCCCAGATGGGTTGTCCTGTCCCTTCTGCTTGAGTCCATGAGTGGGCAGTAGCAGGCACGAGGCTTGGCTGTGTGTAGCCAAGAAGCTGCAAGGCCAGCAGCAGGCCCCTGGCTTGGAAGATGCTGCTGAGATGATTTGTGTCTGGTTGGCTGAGAGGCCGCAAGGAGCATGTTGGGTTGGGATGCCTACTTCAGGAGGGGTTTCCACCCTGATGGAGCTTTCTGTGGTAGTAGGAAACAGCAGGAGAGGAAAAACTGCCACAAAGTGCACCATGGAAGGTTGGCACTGGCTACAAGGAAGTAGAAATATCCAGGGGAACAACTGGTCTTGCTGCTAGAGTCTAAGGCAAAGAAGGCATTAAGTGTCTCAGCCTTTACCTTATCTCTAGATCATTAACAGATTTCCCCCATGTCCAATGAAGGATGATGATTCTCCTCAATCCTCCTTTATTTAAAGTATTTCTATAAGCAGTGTTTATTGTCTTTGACAGTAATAGACAGATGGAGCTCCAGCTGGGCTTTGGCCCTTTGAACTTTGACCTGCACAGCCCCATAACATTCAGGACCCAGCTCCAGACAAACTGACAGCATGCATGAGAAGGAAGAACAGAAAAAGTAGAATCTGGCAGCCTTCCACCCACTGTTTTTCTGTGACTCTGTGTTGCAGTTCCATTCAAGTGATTACTCCTGTATTATCCAAACTTTCCTGAAGTCCTGATGCTACTATCCTGTCAGAGATAGCACAATCACATGAAGGTTGAACTGTCTGCCTGCAGCCATGAATGGCTGACAGAATGGAGCATCAGTGTCGAGGAACCCTGAGAAAATGCAGGATTTTGCCTATAGAAATCTCTTGTCATTTACAAGGAGACGAGCCTCGTCCTTCGCCATAACAATAGGAACCCCACACATCAGGGCAGACTGGGACCCTGCTTAGTGAGCAGCGCCCAGGAGGAGGAGGGCCTGGGCACCACGAGGGATGCCATAGGAGCAGTGGTGCCTGCTCACGAGGAACCAGGCCAGCTTTCTACAGAGTTGCCTTACGAGGAGCATGGCCACCAAGAAAGTCTGAGTTATCCGAATCAGCTCAGATCCAGTGTGGCACCACAGGGAAGAGTGTTTGCAGCCCTCAGGAAAAGAGGTACAGGTCTAGGGGACCCTAGGACAGGCTGGTATGGAGAGGATCAAGGGCTATGGCAAGGCTCAAAGTCCCAGAAGGACCCAGGTCTTTGTGTCCATGGCTGTGGCTGTTGTCTCTGCCACTGAGGCCTATGAGGAGACAGCTGATCGTTAAAGCACCAGGGCCTCATTGCCTCCTCACCCCCACCCATGAAGCAGGCAGGGGTTGTACCATTCTCCTGCACTTGGCCATGCACATCCCCATCTCCTACTGCTCCATGAAGAGCCCTGTGAAAGGTGTGAAGGGAAAGGATCTCACTTCCCAAGCACTTGGGGTCAAGGCCCAGCCCTTGTGCTTGGTGACACACATCCAGGTTTCCTACACATCAGTGTCACCTTCACATTGCCTTTGTCTCCTTGTCCTCACTGCCTCCAGGGTTCTGCTCTAATGAGCTCCAAGGGAGGCTGTGTCAGTGCTGGCCCTCAGGGGGACACTGCAGGAAACTTGCCTCTGACTTGCACTTCTGGAGAGATGTCTTCAATTGTCTCTAAGTGCCTGAGGTTCGTGTGTGGGCTCATCAGCAAAGCCCCCAGAGGGGTGATTGCAGTGCCTTGGGCTGGTGCTGTGCTGCTGAGCTGGGCCGGGCTCGTGGGATAGAGAAAACTCATTTCAAAAGTGATCCTGTTGCAGAGAGACAGCTGTGCCTAGGAGCAGCTCCTCTGCACAGTGCAGTAGGGCTGGGGGCTCTGTCCGCAGCTGGCACACAGAGAGGAGAGGAGAGAGGGCTTGGAGGCAGTTGGCAGTGGGAGGATGCTGAGAGCTGCCTGCAGGAGAAACCTGCACAGCCCTTGACAAGGTAAGGGTCTGGCTGCAGGGCCATGCAGCTGCAGCTCCTGGAAGGGTCTCGTGCTGGGTCTTGTTTCTGGGAGGGCAGTGGGCAATGCAGTAGGCTTTGAGAGTCCTGCTGGGCTGCAGTGCAAGGTGAGAAAGTCTGGCAGAAGCCCCTTGGAGTGTCATAACCCAGCTGCTCTTTTTAGCCAAGAGTTGGGTGTCCAAGTCTCCTCCAGACACTGCAGGGGATGCAGATTGGGTATTGGGACACCCCAGATTGCGAATATCCAGCTCTGTCCGTGGGGCATCATCCTGGGCTACACTCTTCTCTCCCGCAGGATGCAGCTCTCTCCTGGCATCCTTGTGTTATCCAGATACTTCAAAGAAAAGACACCTCCGTACTAACATGTCTGTGCTGCTGGATGGCTGTCTGTGGGCAGCTGGAGTGAGGCCTCTGCAGCCTTTGCGAAGAGGGAAAAGCTGAGATCCTGCTCATGCACTTGGGGAGAAGGTGAGGATTCTGTCCATCTGCACTGGGGTTGGAGCTTCTTTGCTTTAAGCTGTCTCCACTTCTTTGGAAACGCAAGAGTGTGATTGTTCTACTAAGCATAATAAAATCTGACTCGCTCTACAGTGTGGTTGGAGGTGTTTTTTGCAACAACCCTGCAAAGTTCATGGATCCCATAAGTGGACTGAACTTGAGTTTCCCCCTTGTTCCTGCTTTCTGACTGCTTCACAGAAGGAAGGACACCTCTAAAGGCCCCAGCAATCCATGCTTGCAGTGCCAGTCTCACCCAGCATCAGCTGGGACTCAAGCGATGGAGCTGCAGAAAGCTCCTTTTGCAAAGAGAGGCTTCAGATGAGAGTGCTCTAAGGCTTGTAGTAGGTTTTCCTCAGAGAATTGTCTTCTAAACTTTTTCTGCCTTCTCCTTCTCTACAGACAATTCTTCAATGTCAGAAAATGCCCAACATCAGCTCTATGAACGAGTTCCTCCTGCTGGCATTTGCAGACACGCGCGAGCTGCAGCTCCTGCACTTCACACTCTTCCTGGGCATCTACCTGGCTGCCCTCCTGGGCAACGGCCTCATCCTCACTGCCGTAGCCTGCGACCACCGCCTCCACACCCCCATGTACTTCTTCCTGCTCAACCTCGCCCTCCTCGACCTGGGCTGCATCTCCACCACTCTGCCCAAAGCCATGGCCAATGCCCTCTGGGACACCAGGGCCATCTCTTACCAAGGCTGTGCTGCCCAACTCTTTCTCTTTGCTTTCTTGGTTGTAGCAGAATATTACCTTCTCACCGTCATGGCCTACGACCGCTACGTTGCCATCTGCAAGCCCCTGCACTACGGGAGCCTCCTGGGCAGCAGAGCTTGTGCCCAGATGGCAGCAGCTGCCTGGGGCAGTGGCTTTCTCAATGCTGTCCTGCACACGGCCAACACATTTTCCCTGCCCCTCTGCCAAGGCAATGCTGTGGACCAGTTCTTCTGTGAAATCCCACAGATCCTCAAGCTCTCCTGTTCAGATGCCTCTCTCAGGGAAGTTTGGGCACTTGTGTTTAGTGTTTCTTTAGCCTTTCTTTGCTTTGTTTTCATCATGTTATCCTACGTGCAGATCTTCAGGGTAGTGCTGAGGATTCCCTCTGAGCAGGGCCGACACAAAGCCTTTTCCATGTGCCTCCCTCACCTGGCCGTGGTCTCCCTCTTTATCAGTACTGGCATGTTTGCCTACCTGAAACCCCCCTCCATCTCTTCCCCATCCATGGATCTTATTGTGTCAGTTCTCTACTCAGTTGTTCCTTCATCAGTGAACCCCCTCATCTACAGCATGAGGAACCAGGAGTTCAAGGATGCAGTAAGGAAACTCTTTGGATACATGCTTCTTTGCAATCAATAATGTTTGTGAGTTCCCTGATTATTTCAGGAACTGTGAGGAAAATTTTTGTTACTATATTTCTCTATAAATATTTTCTACAATTTTTTTCTTTTTATTTAAATTATGTTATCCTTAACCTGCTACCTGATTTTCTTATTTCTATTTTTTCATTTACAGTGACCCAGTCATCTAATTATTGAAAGAAGCAGGTTATGTAGAGAAACATAATAAATAAAAAAACAAAAACAAAACAAAAACAAAACAAAAACAGAACTACATTGTTATCTGCTGCAATCTCTTCCCATCCCCTCTGGAGCTGGGGGATCAGCCCCAGCACACAGGAGGGTCTCTGGGCCAAGAGCCCAGCTGCTACATGGATTTTGGGTAGGGGCTGCTGCTTCTCTGGAGCCATGGCCATGGCCAGCAGCAGGACGTGGCCTTTTCACTGCTTCTCTCTTTTGGCTTTCAGTGTGTTCTCTTGTGCTCTTTTATTCGGATAAACCATCATATCTCATATGCCTTGGTGACAGTCCTGTTCTCTCTGCAGTGGCATCCCTGTGACTGCAGGCAGCAGCAGGCACTGTGCAACCCTGGGTCACAGCTGCCTCTCTGAAAACACAACAGTAACAGGAGGGTCTTGCTCTGGGCAAACCCAGAAGCCTGGACGCCTCTCCAAAGCTGCTGCCAGGAACATAGCCAAGAGGTTGCTCCCTGCTCTTCGGTTTTCTGGGGTTCTAGTGCCGGGTTCTTCACCTGGGGCTCAACAACCTCAAGCAGAGCTACAGGCTGGGAGATGAGTGGTTGGAGAGCTGCCTGGCAGAGAAGGACTTGGGAGTGATGGTTGATAGTTGACTGAATATGGGCCAGCAGTGTGCTCAGGTGGCCAAGAAGGCCAACAGCATCCTGGCTTGTATAAGAAGCAGTGTGACCAGCAGGGCTAAGAAAGTGATTGTCCCCCTGTACTCAGCTCAGGTACTGAGAGGAGAGTGATGTAACCACTTGAGAAGCTAAAGTCAGAAAGAAAACTTGAAGTGACTTGGAGTATTAATGGGCCCCACTGAGGGCTGTTACTAACAAAGCCTCCCCAGGGCCTTGTTAGGGCAGAAAATTGGAGGCCATGGTTACAGACAGGCAAAGCACTGTGCTGAGAAAAATCTTGGTTGGTTTTAATGAAGCTGAAGGGCCAAGGCCTGACCACAGCCACTGGGAGAGGAGACCCTGCACACCCATGTCTGGCTCAGGGCTAGTCATGGGGTCTGTGGGATGTGGTGGGTACTGTGATGCTACTAGAAGAACTTCATTTTGACACCTCCGCAGCCCTGCACAGTGTTGCAAGGAAGCAATGCCAACAGTCAGCATGCCAAGCAGGTGCCTTCTGCTGGCCTAGCAGGGCCACTGCCAGATGTCAGCCCAAAAGTGCAGCTCCCAGGGAGGAGTCAAGGCTGACCTGCCACCTCCAGACACAAGTGACCTCACAGTCCCTTTCTGTGACACGTTCCTGCTGCTGCCCTATCAAGTACAGAGACAGAAGTGACCTCCCAGTCACTGCCACAGTTATGATCCTCCTCCTGGGGCAGGAGATGCTGAGGCAGAGCTGAGCTCCTCAGAGCATTCCCACCCTTCTCCTTCTTTTGGCCCACAAGCTGATCAGATCAGGGTAAGCAAGAGAGTAAAGGTAAGGGAAAGGGGCTATGGACTGAGTTTTGGCTTCAAGGGATACTTTGAAGTCAGGCATAAGAATAGTGGATTCCTGTCAGGGTGTAGAGTAGTATTTAGGTTTGGGGATTAATATCACTCGTTAAAATAAGGGAAAGGCTTTACATGACTGTTTGAAGTCAGTGTTACAGCAGAATCAACATTGCCTGAATGTTCGAACCTCACAGAAATCATTAATTTCTGCTAGCCAAACTCCTCTTTCCTCCCCCAAATCTCACATCTCTCCTGACCAGGCTTCTCCTGACTTCCCCATATCAGTCATTTTCTCAGGGGCTGCTTTCTGATGGCTTTCATGATCTCAGAGTACCTGTCTCATTTCTGTTGGCTACTCCTTTCTTGAGATTGACGTGGCACCTAAGTCAGGATGGAAAAGAACACACAGGCTGTAGGTGAACCCTGCACAATGTGCCCAGCAGCTCTTGTACCACCTCAAAATTTTGTTTCCTGCCTCCAACTTCTGGATACGGAATGGCTTCTGTGCTCCCAGGCTATCTTTTTCCAAACCCTCATGCATGGTTCAGTTTGCCCCAAGCGTCTTGGAGGCAGTGGCCCCCTCTGTGTAGAAAACTGAAAGCAGTCCTAAAGGATGACTTCAGGCAAAAGCTGACACCTCTGACATGACAACCCCTATCCAAGACCTATTCCACTATGGGGCCTACCAGGTACTTAGAAAGAGCCGATCTCAGAAACTACATGCACAGCAAGTGCCTTCTGCTGTCCTGTCATGGACACTGGCAGATGTGAGCCTAAAGGCACAGATCCCAGCCAGGAGTCAAGGGTGACCTGTCAGCTACTTGAGAATGCAGTCACCTCACAGGCCATTTAATAGCCATTTGCTTCCTGCTGGACTTAGTGTTTCTGAGGCACCACTGAGCGTATAATACCACACCTAGAAAACACCCCCTTTTTGGGCCAGGACCTGCCCAGGTAGAAGTGATCTCATTGTGGTCCTCCAAGCCCATAGCACACCTGCTGGGCTCCCAGCCTCTCTGACACTCAGGATCCAGTTCTGTGCCAGTCCTGGGAGGTAATAGGGCAGGAGGGATCTTGCAAGCAATGTTCCAGCCCCATGCCTGTTGGCGGTCTCTCAGCTCTTAGTGCACAGTGAAGATCATGCTCACATCCAGAAGTTGTGTGCCTGAAGCCAGCCTACAAGACACTCAGGGGAAGCATCCTTGCAGCCCCAGCCCCAGCCGGTGGTGCTGCTCTGCAGAGCGAGGGGGCTGTGGTGCCCAGAGCATGGGGGCACTCTGCAGGGCTGTGCTGGGCAGGCTGGGAGGCAGACCCAGCTCAGGGGGTCACTGCCATTGCCCCAGGGCTGCAAGGAATCACTGGCCAGGCTCCTTTGCTGGGGCTGCTGTGTGCCCTGGGGCTGCTGAGCCCTCCTCTGCTTGCTCACACCAGATTGAGCATTTGAGGTCTGCTCAGTCCACCTTGGAGGAGATCCCCCCTTAGGAGGGAAGTGCTGCAGTGGAGGCCAGCTGTGCCACTGCCGTGCCCACTGCCTGTCCCTGCCTGCAGTCCCAGCACAGCCCCACAGCAGCACTGGCACCAAGCTCCAGGAGCAGCTGAGCCTGACCCCACCATCAGGGCTCAGCAGGAGAGGGCAGCAGTGGCAAGAGAGCAGCTCTGCATGCCCCAAACGCTGGTGTTCCCTGGCCGTGCTGCTGGGATGGGACTCTTTTCCTCTACACTCCTGCACATGGGCACTGCTCCTGCAGAACCAGCACTGGTCTCAGAGGAAGGCTTCTCTCTGTAGATGTCAGAGACTGATTTTTTAAAGTGTGATTTGTGCTTTGGACTCTGGTTGTCAAGCATGTTGTGCTTTATCCTGGCAGACAACTCAGCACCATGTAGCTCATCCTCATCCCTGAAATGCTCATGTGTTGAGATAAAGATGGTTTGATAGCAAAGGAAAGGAAGAGATGTTGCTGCTGCTGCTGCTGCTGATGATGATGATAATGTAGTTTAGTAAATCAAGCGATGCACAGTGCAATTGCTCACCACACACTGACCGATACCCAGCCCGTCCTCAAGCAGGGGTCCCCCTGAACCTGGCCAGCCTGCCTCAGGATCTCCTGTGTAGGTCCTTTGACCTTCCTTTGTTTTATGTCAAAATCAGCAGTGGTGGGACTTCATTCAGGCCACAGACATCCACCATTATCTTCCACTCCCCATTAGAATTTTGCACTGTCCATATGGGACTATTAAAGGGTGAGAGAGCCTTGCTGATCACTCCTTGGCTCTCCAGTCAATGAACCAGGTCATGCAGGGGAATCAGGGAGCCTCTGTCAGTGCAATACTGCCTCAGGTGCACTGTTGTGGTAGCGATTGGCACCTGCTCTTCATTGGCCATCAGCACCTCCACAGCAGAAGGGTCCTGTGAGAGAGTGGGCAAGGTAGACAACTGTTTAAAGGTAAGCCTTTGGATCTTTGAAGTACCCTTTCCTGAAGGACTCTATACTAAGGATACACAGAGCTTCTGGGCCAGTCTCAAGGGGTTGCTTTTGCCACTCTTTCCCATTAGACTCACATCAGCCTCCAATACAGTTACCTACTGGGATTCTCCCATCATTCCAGAAATACAATTGGGTTCTGGCCCTTTTAGCTTGATGGCATTACAGTACACTGTGCATTGGTGTCCTTTAAAACCTAACACCTCCTGTGGGTCTGTGTTAAGCAAGTAATCCTCAAAGTCCAATACACCCAGTTGCCTCCTTCCTCCCCCCAGACGGAGGTAGAACCCCTCTAGTCCCGCTCATAGTATTCATTACTCTGTTTGGAGGACTGCCCACTAGAAACAGGAGCAGCAATTTTCTCAGAAGAACCACTTTTTGTGAATGCTTTTCCTTGTGCTTCATGTATCCATGCCTCTAGGATGGAGGTAGATTTTCCATCCCATTTTCTCATGGCTTCTCTGTTGTCACACAGTTAAAACCACAGAGCTGCATGTGGTATGTACCCACTATATCACCTTTCTTGAGTAGAGGGACACTTACGCCTGACAGCTGAGGTATTGGTTCGTGGAGGTGGGGAGGAAAATGTATTCTCTTGTAGCTGTTGGACCTACTCGGACAGTTTCTCCATAGACAAGACACAGGTTCGTAGGGAACAATAGAGAGTTTCTTTGTAATTCCATAGCTGGCTAGCCAATTCATCCACCATGGGTTCCTCTTAGTCTTTCCTGGTCATTACTTTCAATGATTTGGCATATAATGACGGTGCACTCCGTACAAAGCTCTGCCCCATGGGTCACGTGCACTTGACTTCACCTGGATCTTCAGAAAGCTGTTAGTTGCCTAAGTTTCTAGGCAACTAATCACCTCCAAATAATTCCCTCAGGTACTGGATACCCCCTATGGGAGCTCAGTTTGGAAGCCTGTGGAATCTGCTAGACACAGAAACAAAGTAGCTAGTAAAAAAAATGCAAGATAAGGTACAAGACAAGTTGCATAAAGTCGAAGAAGAAGTAACAATTGAGGAGTTGAGAAAACAACCAGCACGAGCGATCAGCATGGCAACAAATCAACGAGCAGAGTAAGAGCGTGGTAGTCGCGTGAACGATAAATGCTTCAGTTGCACACCAGCCTTGAGTTGTGTGATCAATTCCCTGCAAATGACCTCAATGTGATGGGAGATTTGGGACGAGCAACGTAGGCATTGGGACCAAAGGGAACCCCGCTGAATGAATTGAGCTGACAGCAGGACTGCAGCTTCCACCCCGGGACCACACCTAACCCCAGGTGAGCAGCGGGCAGAAGTATGGGGGTGAACCTATCGGCCAAGGACGAGACAATAGTGAAATTGTTGAGCAAACTCTTAGAGAAAAGAGGGATAATGTTGATCCATATAAACTGAAACTACTGTTAAAAGTTTTTGCAAAAAAAATGGCGCCCCGCCAGCTGTATCAGCAATGTTTGATTTAGCTACTTGGGAACATGCAGGGACTATTTGGGACACTGCATCTCGGGGAAATACCACAGTAGTGGAGGTAATGACAACTTGGCGTTTAGTAACTGAAATGTTAAGAGCTTAGTGGGCAGAAAAAAAAGGTACAAACTGCTGTGGCACAGGCAAGCGAAGCACAAGAAGGTGCTTGTGCACTGACAGAAAAGATCAACCTGATTGATTTTGAAAAGGAGGCTGAAACAAGCCCTAGCCCATTTCCTCCACCTTTGTCACCATCGGTGCCCCTGACAAGGGATGTTTCTATGGCCCCCATCTCTTCCCAAAGTGAGGCCCCTCGATCAAGTAAAGATTTTGACCCTTGCAAGCGTTGGGACGGTATACTCCGAGAGGCATTGAGAGATGGGGACCCGATAGGCATGGATTTTCCAGTAACAGTACGGAATAATGGGCCAAATGAGTATAATGTTTTTCAGCGGGACTTGATAAAGGAACTGAGAAAAACAGTCACGACCTACGGATTGCATGCGCCTTTTACACAATCATTATTAGAAAATGTGATGACAGGTCAGTTGCTGGTTCCGTATGATTGTCGCCAAATAGCTGCTATGATCCTCACCCCGACTCAAAAATTGTTATGGGAACAGAAATGGAGAGAACTGTGTGAGATAGTGGCACTGCAGAATTTAGAAAGAACATTGGGCGACCCTCTTATGGGTGCGGGGCTTCCTCAGCTTATGGGAACTGAGCCGTTAATGGACCCACGATTACAAGCTTGGCTCAACGATGCCATCTTGCGACAGTCAGCCCAACTAGCATTACAAGCCCTGCTGAAACTGCCAGAAACAGGAAGGAGCCAGCCTTCTTTTACTAGCATACGACAAGGAGTCAATGAACCTTATATGCAGTTTATAGACAGATTGACGGATTCACTGGACAAGCAAATAGATAATCATGAAACTGTTATAAATGGCTCAGGATTCAAATTAGGATTAAAAAAATAGGATTTATTGAAAGAATATAAAGGAATAGAGGTAAGCAAACAGCACTGGGTGCACCGGGAGTCAGAGGCAGACAGGATTCAAACAGAATTGTTCTTTATGGACACGAATTGTTAAAACATTCCTCACAAAACTAAAGAGGCTCTCATATTGAAACTGGCGATTGAAAATGCTAACACAGATTGTAAGAAGATTCTGCAATCCATGCCTAATGGGACAACCTTGGTACAAATGACAGAGGCTTGCAGTCGCGTGGGGTCTGTTGAACACCATACTACCGCACTAGCCAGTGCGTTCGCTGCAGCATTAGCGATGGACAATGATAAGCGATGTTTTCGGTGTCAAGAGATAGGACATTTTGCCACTAAGTGTCCACAGAAAGGAGGGGGCTCTGTGCCGGTGAGTAGTTTGGCTCCTCCTGGTGTCCGTCCTCGCTGAAAAAAAGGGATGTCCCCAAAAAGGGATGGCACTGGGCCAGCCAGTGCCACTCAAAGCATAATGCAGAGGGACAAACCTTACAACCGCGGAAGGGAAACGGGAAGCTGAGTGCGGGGCAGGGGCGCGCGATGACACAAGTACCCCATGGGGGCCAGCCAACTCCGAATGCTATGCGAGCCGCCTCTCGAGTCGTGATGACATCCATAGCGACTCCCTCGCAAAACCCCCTGAATGCGTCACCATGGGTTCCCTCTCTGCCAAAACCTGAGGAAGTGCCGGAGTGGATCTCTCCACAAAAGTAGCTTGCACTGTGTGGGACAACAAGGTCCAAAAAATACCATTGAATGTCAAGGGACCGATAGGGGAAGGATGCAGTGCTATATTATTGGGACGATCCAGCACCACTCTGACGGGACTTTTTGTGCTACTGGGGGTGATCAACTCCGAATATGAAGGCATAATACATGCAATGGTTTGAATACCCTCCCCTCCAGTACATATCCCTGCTGGGACACGGCTAGCTCAACTGATACTATTTAAAGCTATAGTGCCCCGTACAGAAACTAATACATGGGGTGATGCAGGGTTTGGATCAACAGGACAACCAGAAATCCTCTGGGCAGCCACTCTCAGCACCTCAAGGCCTATGATGACTTTAACATTTTATTATCCAAAACCGGCACAGACTACCCAGGCAGTTATTTCTATGTCGGTGGACACTGGGGCTGATGTCACGGTATAGCCATGAAGGACTGGCCGAAGGACTGGCCTTTAGAATCAACCACGAAGGGACTTGTAGGAGTAGGAGGATCATCGCAAACCTATCCGTCCAAATACATGCTAACAATCAAAACACAAGAAGGCTCTACCTTTTCCATACGTCTGTATACCACTCTTATCCCAGTTAGCTTTCTTGGCAGAGACGTGATGGCACAAGGAAACTTCACCGTGAGATGCCCTGAAAATTTTCGGTAGTGGCCATTGAAAAGTGACCGATAATGAAACTCACCTGGAAAACTGAAAAACCAGTGTGGGTGGATCAGTGGCCTCTCCCCGCAGAACAGGCCTCAGTGCTATAAGAACTTGTTCAGGAGCAATTGAAAGCAGGGCACATAGTCCCAACCACCAGTCCATGGGACTCGCCCGTGTTCGTAATTAAAAAGAAGAGTGGGAAATGGAGATTACTACATGACTTAAGAAAAATAAATGCGGTCATGAAAGAAATGGGATCTCTCCAACCAGGTTTGCCTCCTCCCACCATGATTCCGCATATCTGGAATATTATTATTGTTGACTTCAAGGACTGTTTTTTTACCATTCCACTCCACCCTAAGGATGCACCGTGATTTGCATTTTCGGTACCAAAAATAAACAAAAGTGAACCCATGGACAGATATCACTGGACTGTTCTTCCACTAGGGATGAAGAATTTTCCAACCGTGTGCCAAAAGTATGTTGCTAAAGCTCTGGCCCCTATTAGAAAACAGTATCCCGAGACCTATATTTACCATTACATGGATGATATATTGGTAGCGGTGCCTACAGAATCATTAACCCATGAAATAATTCAGAGGCTGAGACAAGAACTGCAAACATGGGGGTTGCAGATAGCCCCCGAGAAAATCCAAGTAGAAGCACCATGGAAATACTTGGGCTGGAAAATCTTACAACAAACCATTCAATCCCAAGCCATTGCCATCACACAAGAAGTTAAGACATTGAATGATCTACAGAAGCTTATTGGTAATATTAATTGGATACAAAACTATTGTGGAATTAATAATCAAATACTATCACCATTGTTCGATCTCCTGAAAGGTGACAATGATATCAACGTGCCTCGGCAACTGACAAAGGAAGCAAAGACGGCACTGAGTCACATAGAAGGAGAACTCATGAAGCAGCAATGTCACCGATGAGCAGAAGGATTGCCTATTCAACTTTATTTGTGTAACCAGGACCCACAACCCCTAGCTCTTCTAGCGCAATGGGATCCAAATGCCCCTGATCCATTACTCTTGTTGGAATGGATATTTCTGCCACACCAACCCACAAAGACACTAGCAACAAGAGTGGAGATGTTTGCAGCCTTAATAAAAAGAGGCAGGGAAAGAATTGTAGAAATAGCCGGAATTGAGCCTGAAACCATCGTAATACCCATTGTGAAGGAATATCTTGATTGGGAGAAAAATGGACAATGGCAGCACACGATCAATATGGTACAGGGCTCCCCCCAAATTGTAGAACTGCATGCTATTATTATGGCTTTTAAAAATTGGTCCAATGAACCACTAAACATTGTGGCAGATTCACAATATGCTGTAGGAGAAGTACAATGAATAGAAAGGGCACAAATACCCCCCATTCAGAACGAGATGCTGTTTTTAAAATTCAAAGAGCTCCTATTCCTTATTGAGCAACGTCTGTACCCATATTGTGTGATACATGTTCACAGTCTTACTGTGCTACCAGGCGTTTTCACTGAGGGCAACGCTCGAGCCGATCTTTTAACCAATTTGGCCATACAACCCCCAGTCCCTAATAAACTACTTCAAGCTTGCACCTCCATTCAATTCTTTCACCAGCCTGCTAGACCATTGGCCAAGCAATTCTCTATTCTGCTAGGAGATGCAAAACTTATTGTACAAACTTGCCCTGACAGCCAACAGCTACAGGGACCTTCACAGGAAGTGAACCCTAAAGGTCTTAGCTCACTACAACTTTGGCAAGCTGATGTGACACATGTTCCTGAATTTGGCAGATTGAAATATGTCCATATATCTATAGATACTTTCTCACATGCTGTATGGGCAACTCCCCTGCGTGGGGAAACAAGCAGACATGTTCAGGCACACTTTTGCCTTGCCTTTGCAGCTTTAGGCATTCCCCTAGAGATCAAAACTAACAGACCCGCATATGTCAGTAGCTCCACGAAAAAGTTTTTTCACACATGGGGTATAACCCGTAAAACGGCAATCCCCCACTCTCTGACAGGACAAGTTATAGTAGAACGCACACACAGAACAGTTAAGTCTTTGTTAGGAAAAAAAAAAAAGAAAAAAAAAAGAGGGAAAAAATGGAAACACCACAAAAGGGATTAGAAAAAGTGCTATATGTGATGAATCACCTAACCATGCCTTTCTCACACGAAGAGGTATCCCCGACAGTAAAGCATTTTGGGGCACAAAAAACAGGCCTCACCTCATTATATGAAGAAAGACCATTAGTCGAAAAACGTAATCTCAATACTGGGGCGTGGGAGGGACCATACTCTTTAATAACTTGGGGCTGAGGGTATGCTTGTGTTTCCACAGAAGGAGGACCAAAATGGATTCCAGCGCGAGCAGTATGACCCTTGTTGGAACCATCATCCTCTTCAGACTCTGCGGCCTTGGAAGATCCTGGGTCTCCATCCAGCCTCGACAAAACATCTGGGTCACCCTCGCCAACATGACAGGGCAAGAGCATATCTGCCTGTCCATGGCGACTGCATATAACCCGTTTACGACGTGCTTAGTCAGCATACCACTAAGAGAGGAGCATCTGAGCGACATCAACAACACCAGTAGTGGAAGCCTTCTCATCCACAGTTGGAACAGCTCCAGTCCAGGGAACATCAGCAAGGAAACGATGAATAATTGGGATGGCTGGGCACCATACCTTCCTCAAACAACACTGGAACCACAAGAACTCAACATTTTAGGTTGTGTTAATGTACCAGCCTGTATAAGGTTTAACTATATGGGTAGTAACCTCACAGCAATCAATGTCACACCTGGACTAGGAATATACCGCAATGAATCAATGTGGTGCAACTACACTTCTCCTAATGTGTCTAGATCCTCAAATGTCCTGCTAGCACTGCCACCCGGCGTGTTTCTCGTCTGTGGTGACAGGGCATGGCAGGGTATTCCATCACATATCAAAGGGGGACCACGTATCTTTGGTCAGTTAACCTTATTTAACACCTAATACATTAATGATACTAAATATTACAAAGCACCATAGGCGCGCTAAACAATTTGTTCAGCATTATCAGGAGAATTGCAAAGACAATCTAGATTTCTGGCAAGCTGATAAAGTCATCACTGCTTCGTTTTTCGCGCCTGGTGTTGCTGTTGCTCAAGCGCTAACAACGCTTAACAAATTAGGATGCTGGCTTGCTAAGCAAACCAATGCAACCTCTGTGGCATTGAGTGCATTATTAACTGACACTGACTCTGTTAGACATGCAACACTGCAGAACAGGGCCACAATAGATTTCCTATTGTTAGCACAAAGTCATGGGTGTGACGAATTTGAAGGCATGTGTTGTATGAACTTAAGTGAAAATTCTCAGTCGATTCACCAACAATTATCCAAACTCAAGGAGCTCAAAGACAAGTTAAAAACTGGCACGTGGGGGCTGGAATCATGGTTGTAAAGCCTGGGAATAGGGGGATGGTTGAGAAAACTTATAAGAGGAGCGCTTGTAGTGCTGATTATGGTAATTGTGATTCTGTTAGTTGTACCATGCCTATTTCAATGCTTACAAAAAATGCTTTTATGCTCAGTGCAATTGGCTTGGCTCACAGAAACAAAAAAGGGGGAATTATGGGAGCTCAGTTTGGAAGCCTGTGGAATCTGCTAGACACAGAAATAAAGTAGCTAGTAGAAAAATGCAAGATAAGGTACAAGACAAGTTGCATAAAGTCGAAGAAGAAGTAACAATTGAGGAGTTGAGAAAACAACCAGCACAAGCGATCAGCATGGCAACAAATCAACGAGCAGAGTAAGAGCGTGGTAGTCGCGTGAACACCAGTATAGCCACCAATGAGTGAGCTTGCCTGGTAGCATACCTGGCACATGCAAAGATGCTAAGGGTATAAATGCAAGAATGTATACTCAATAAACGCTTCAGTTGCACACCAGCCTTGAGTCATGTGATCAATTCCCTTCAGCAGAGCCCAGCAGGCAGTGAGGTGCAGCCCGAGGGCCACCGGGACTGCTCCTCCATTTGGCAGCGGGGCTCTTGTTCCTGAGCACCTCCTGCGTGCTGGGGCTGCCCCCCCCAGCTCCAGAGGAGATGGGAAGAGACAGCAGATGAGACCAATGAAGTTCTCATGACTTTTTGTTGTCTGCACCTACACAGGAAAACTTGTTCTAAAGGTACAGGAAACTAGTTGGTCAAAATGCATGAAATATTTGCAGGCAGGAGCCTAAGGAAAACATTATACATGTATATATATAAAGCACAAGTTTCAGAAAACAATGAAGTAAAAAAAAATACAAAAAAAAAAAAAAAAAGAAGCTTGTCCTAATATTTTCTGAGATATTATGAGAGTATAGTAATGATGGGATGATGGAACTATTATTGTTTATAAAGTAGCAGGTATCCAAAGAGTTTCCTCGCTACATTCCTTAGTTCCTGATTCCTCATGCTGTAGATGAGGGGGTTCAATGTTGGAGGAATCACCGGATACAGAAATGACATCACCAGGTCCAAAGATGGGAAGGAAATGGAGGAGGGCTTCAGGTAGGCAAACATGACAGTGCTGGAAAACATGGAGACAATGGCCAGGTGAGGCAGGCAAGTGGCAAAGGCTTTGTGCTGGCCCTGCTCAGAGGGCATCCTCAGCACTGCCCTGAAGATCTGCACGTAGGATAACATGATGAAAACAAAGCAACCAAAGCCCAAAGAAAAGCTAAACACAAGTGCCCCAACTTCCCTCAGGTAGGCATCTGAACAGGAGAGCTTGAGGATGTGGGGGATTTCACAGAAGAACTGGTCCACAGCATTGCCGTGGCAAAGGGGCAGGGAAAATGTAGTGGCCGTGTGCAGGACAGCATTGAGAAAGCCACTGCCCCAGGCAGCTGCTGCCATCTGGGCACAAGCTCTGCTGCCCAGGAGGCTCCCGTAATGCAGGGGCTTGCAGATGGCAACGTAGCGGTCATAGGCCATGATGGTGAGAAGGAAATATTCTGATGACATCAACAAGACAAAGAGAAATACCTGTGCAGAACATCCTTGATAGGAGATGGCCCTGGTGTCCCAGAGGGCATTGGCCATGGCTTTGGGCAGAGTGGTGGAGATGCAGCCCACGTCGAGGAGGGCGAGGTTGAGGAGGAAGAAGTACATGGGGGTGTGGAGGCGGTGGTGGCAGGCTACGGCACTGAGGATGAGGCCGTTGCCCAGGAGGGCAGCCAGGTAGATGCCCAGGAAGAGCGCGAAGTGCAGGAGCTGCAGCTTGTGCATGTCTGCGAATGCCAGCAGGAGGAACTCGCTGACAGAGCTGATGTTGGGCATTTGCTGCCCTTCATCAAGGGCACTGCAAAGAAGGAAAAATACAGACTGTTAGGGGAAATTTTCCTGAACAATACTCATTTATTTTCTCATTAAAACCTTCACATCATCTGTCTTTCAAGGTGACCTTTGTGTGTCTCCCTGGTTGTAGCCCTGCTTTGTGCTTGCTGAGTGTCCTGTACACAGCAGCCACCTCTGCTCCACTGCAGTGGGAAATGTCGTTGCTGTGGGGGCAAACCTCAGCCAGAGTTCATATCCAGGGGTGCTTCTCTGTCCATCCCCTGCTTCCCTGCTGCTGGCTGCTTGCAGCACTCAGCTGGGGGATGGATGTACACAGAGGCTGTGTTGAAAAACCATACCCCCTTTTCTGCAGGTCCCAAAGAAAATCTCAGAAAAGCCCTGGTGCAGTCTGTAAGCAGAGAGAAGAGAAGCGATATTTTGAGGTTCATCACTAACCTGTTCATGTCTCCGTTCAGTGCAATAGGAAGCTCAGTCACCCATGCAAATCCAACCATCCTGTTAACAAAGAGCCTGACCCATGATCACACTATGAAAGTGCAGGTAGATAGTGCAGAAAGTTCCTTCTCTTTGCAGGCAGCCTCTGCCCTGTCCTTCCTCTGCCCAAGCCCCTGGGCTCCCCGGGCAGGCTGAGTGCTGAGTGTGGCAAACAGAAGAGGCCCTGCCCTGGCACACAGCCCCTGGGGCACAGCAGGGACCCTGCTCTGCACCACAGCCCTGGGCAGCACTGCCTGCACCCCAGCTTCTCCTTCCTCCAGGAATTGGAGCTGCATTGCCCTCCAGCCAGACACTTACCGGGTTCAGGGCTGGGAAGTGTTCTCCCCCAAGTGAGCTCTGTGCATCCTGCCACTTCTGCCTGTCTTTAAGCACTCTGTCTCTGCAAGCAGTGCCCCCAGCCCTGCTGCGCTGTGCAGAGGAGCTGCTCCTGGGCACAGCTGTCTCTCTGCACCAGGGCCCTCTTGCCACGAGCTCTCTCTGTCCCACGAGCCTGGCCCAGCTCAGCAGCACAGCACCAGCCCAAGGCACTGCAATCACCCCTCTGGGGGCTTTGCTGATGAGCCCACGAACCTCAGGTACTCAGAGACAATTGAAGACATCTCTCCAGAAGTGCAAGTCAGAGGCAAGTTTCCTGCAGTGTCCCCCTGAGGGCCAGCACTGACACAGCCTCCCTTGGAGCTCATTAGAGCAGAACCCTGGAGGCAGTGAGGACAAGGAGACAAAGGCAATGTGAAGGTGACACTGATGTGTGGACAAATTGGATGTCTGTCACCAAGCACAAGGGCCAGACCTTGACCCCTGTCCTCTGGGAAGGGAGATCCTTTCCTTTACAGGTTGCTCATGGCTCTTTGTGTGGCAGTAGGAGATGGGGATGTGCATGGCCAAGTGCAGGAGAATGGTACGACCCCTGCCTTCTTCATGGGTGGGGGTGAGGAGGCAATGAGGCCCTGGTGCTTTAACGATCAGCTGTCTCTTCATAGGCATCTGTGGCAGAGACGACAGCCATACCCATGGACTGTCCTGGTTTCAGTTAGAACAGAGTTAATTTTCTTCCTGGTAGCTGGTGGAATGCTGTGTTTTGGCTTAGGATGAGAAGAGTGCTGATAACACCCCGATGTTTTAATTGTTGCAGAGCAGTGCTTATACCAAGCCAAGGACATCTCAGCCTTTTGCTCTGTCCTGACAACAGGCAGGCTGGGGGTGCAGTAAGAGCTGGGAGGGGACAGACCCAGGACAGGTGACCCAAACTAGCCAAAGGGGTATTCCATACCATCTGACGTCATGCTAAACAATAGATAGGGGTGGCTAGCCGGGGGAGGGGGCCGGACTGCTCTGGGTTAAGCTGGGCATCGGTCAGCGGGTGGTGAGCAATTGCATTGTGCATCACTTGTTTGTACATATTATTAGTAGTAGTACTATTATCACTATTGTATTATTATTATTATTATTATTATTATTATTATTATTATTATTATTATTATTATTGTTATTATTATTTTCCTGTCTTATTAAACTGTCTTTATCTCAACTCACGGGCTTCACTTTCCATTTCTCTCCCCCGTTCCAGAGAGGGAGGAGGGAGGGTGAGCAAACGGCTGCGTGGTGTTTAGCTGCCGGCCGGGTTAAACCACGACATGGACACAAAGCCCTGGGTCCTGTTGGGACTTTCAGCCTTTCCACAGCCCTCCATCCTGTCTAAACCTGGGTCTTAAAAGGACTCCCATACCTGCACATCGTTCACTGCTGGCTGCAGACCCTTGTCCATGTGGTGTCACACCAGGTCTCAGCTGAGTCTCATAACTCAGATCTTCTTGGTGGCCATGCTCCTCATAAGGCAGCTCTGTAGGAAGCTGGCCTAGTTCCTGGTGAGCAGGCACCACTGCTGTATGGCATCTCTCGTGGTGCCCAGGCCCTCCTCCTCCTGGGCACTGCTCACTCAGCAGCGTCCCAGTCTGCCATGACGCCTGGCGTTATTCCTCTTTTGATGAAGGACAAGGCTCATCTCCTTGTAAACAACAAGAGATTTCTATAGGCAAAATCCTTCAGTTTCTCAATGTTCCTTGTCACTGATGCTTCATTCTGTCAGCCATTCATGGCTGCAGGCAGACAGTTCAACCTTCCTGTGATTGTGTTATCTCTGACCAGACAGCAGCAGCAGTTGCAGGGAAATTTGGATAATTCAGGAGTAACCAGCTAAATGGAATTGCACCATAGAATCACAGGACAGTAGGGGATGGAAGGCTGCCAGGTTCCACCTCTTCTGTACTTCCTTCTCATGCATGCTGTCAGTTTCTCTGGAGCTGTGTCCTGAATGTTATGGGGCTGTGCAGGTGAAAATTAGAAGGGCCAAAGCTCAGCTGGAGATCAATCCATCTATTACTGTCAAAGACAAAAGAAACAAACAAACAAAAAAAAAAGATAAAAATTTAAATAAATACTTTAAATGAAGGAGGATTAGGGAGAATCACAATGCTTTATTGGATTTTGGGGGGAAAACCCAGTGACAAGGGATGAGGTAAAGGCTGAGACACTTAATGCCTTTTTTGCCTCTGTTACTAGCAGCAAGACCTGCTGTTCCCTTGGATATTTCTTCCTCCTCATGGCCAGTGCCATCCTTCCAATGCACACTTTGTGGCAGTTTTTTCTCTCCTGCTCTTTCCTACTACCAAAGAAAGCTCCACCAGGGTGGAAACCTCTCCTGAAGTAGGCATCCCAACCCAGCAGGCTCCTTGCGGCCTCTCAGCCAAGCAGACACAAGTCACCTCAGCAGCAGCTTCCAAGCCAGGGGCCTGCTGCTGGCCTTGCAGCTTCTTGGCTAGACACAGCCAAGCCTTGTGCCTCCTGCTGCCCAGCCATGGACTCAAGCAGAAGGGACAGGACAACCCATGTTGGGGCCTTCTTTCTGCCTGGGTCGTCCTGGCTCTGGAGGCAGAGGGGATCCCCCAGTCAGCATGCCAAGCAGGTGCCTTCTGCTGGCCTAGCAGGGCCACTGCCAGATGTCAGCCCAAAAGTGCAGCTCCCAGGGAGAAGTCAAGGGTGACCTGCCACCTCCAGACACAAGTGACCTCACAGTCCCTTTGTGTGACACGTTCCTGCTGCTGCCCTATCACGTGCAGAGACAGAAGTGACCTCACAGTCACTGCCACAGTCACATTGCTGCTGTTGGGCCATGAGATCCTGAGGTAGAGCTGAGCTTTCTCTAGCCCCCTCGGTATTTCTTTTTCACTTTCTGGGTTAGACATTAAGCAAAATTTTAGTGGGAGTGTTTGGTGTTCTGCTTGTGCTGTCAGGTCTGTGGTTATCGTATGGAGAAGCTCTGTGGTTTACGGGTGTTTTACGTCTGCCAAGGAGTCTAGAGTTAAATAGAGCATTTTCATGTTAGTGTTAAGAGAAGGGATTACGGTTATCAAGAGAGAAAATTGATTCTTTCAGAGTGTTGTAGTAGCATTTAGGTTCAGGGATTAAAATTACTGTTTCCAGTTAGGTAAGGGCCATATGTGACTTTTTTATGTCACTGTTACTGCAGTATCGGCATTGTAGGAATGCTTTTACCTCTATGAAATCATTAATTTCTGCTGGCCATGCTCCTCTTACCACCCCATAATCTCGTATGCCTCTTGTCCAGGCTGCTTCTGACCTCCCCATATCTTCTTGAGATCAGCTTTCTGATGACATTTACCATCTCAGTGTATCTGTCTCACCTCTGTTGGCTCCTCCATTCCTGAGAAGGAAGTGGCATTGTAGTTAGGAGGGAAAAGGACACAAAGATCTTTAGGCGCATCCTGCACAATGTGCCCATCAGCTCTGCACTTCCATAAAATCACGCTTCCTACCTACAAGTTTTGTTTCCCAAGTGGCTTCTGTGGATCCAGGGTTACTTTTCCCAGGCCCTCTCACATGTTTCTTTTTTGGATGTGAAGGGATGGGATAAGGAAAGCCAAGGCATGGATGAAACTGATCTTTTCAAGGGATGCAAGGAATAAGAGGAAGAGTTTCTATAGGTAAATTGCTCAGAAAAGGAAGGCCAAGGAGAGTGTACCCTCTTCTGATGGATGAGAAGGGTGAACTGGTAATGACAGACATGGAGAAGGCTGAGGGACTCAACAATATCTTTGCATCAGTCTTCCCTGCCAGTCAGGCTTCCCAAGTCTTTCATTCCCTGAAGCCATAGATGGAGGCTGGGGGGCAAAGTCCCACCCACTCTAAGTGAAGAGGAGGTTTGAGACCACCTGATGGAACTCAACAAGTACAAGTCTATTGGGTCTGATGACTTGCATCCCAGGGTCCTGAGGGAACTGGCTGATGTAGTTGTCAAGACTCTCTCCATCGTATCTGAAGAGTCCTGGCAGTCAGGTGAAGTCCCTGCTGACTGGGAAAAGGAAAACATCACTCCCATTTTTAAAAAGGGTGCAAAGGAGGACCCAGGGAACCACCAAATGGTGAGCCTCGCCTCTGTGCCTCAAAATATCGTGTAAAAGATCCTCCTGGAATCAATGTCAAGGCACATGCAAGACAAAGAGGTGATCTCACACAGCCAGCATGGCTTCACCAAAGGTCAAATCGTGCCTGACCAATGTGCTGGCTTTCTACAATGGAGTGACCACATCAGACAACAAGAGAAGACAGACCTACATCATCTACTTGGACTTCTGTAAGACCATTGACACTGTCCCACATGACATCCTGATCTCCAAATTAGAGAGATACGCATTTGATGGGTGCACCATTCAGTGGATAAGGAGTTGGCCTGAAGATCACACCCAGAGCATGGTGCTCAATGGCTCTATGTCCTATGGAGGCTGGTGACAAGTGTTGTACCTCAGGGGTCTGTCCTGGGACTGGTGCTGTTTAATATCTTTATCTATGACAGACAGTGAGATTGACAGTGAGACAGTGAGACAGTACATTCTGTGCTTGTAGCCCAGAAGGCCAACTGCATCCTGGGCTCCATAAGCAGAGGAGTGGCCAGCAGGTGGAGGGAGGTCACTTCTACTTCTACTCCTTGTACTCTGCCTTTGTGAGGCCCCACTTGGAGTCCTGCATCCAGGACTGGGGCAACAGCACGAGAATGGTGTGCGTCTGTTAGAACAGGTCCAGAGGAGGGCCACAAAGATGATCAAGGGGCTGGAGCATGTCTCCTATGAAGAAAGGCTGAGAGAGCTGGTGCTGTTCAGCCTGGAGAAAAGAAGGCTCAGGGGTGACCTCTCTGTGGCCTTTCAGTACTTAAAGGGGGCTTATAAAAAAGATGGAGAGTGACTCTTTGCTCAGTCAGATAATGAGAACGCAAAGGGGAATGGTTTTAAGCTAAATAAGGGGAGATTTAGATTAGAAGTTAGGAGGAAACTCTTCACTCAGAGGGAGGTGAGGCTGGAACAGGTTGCTGAGAGACCTTAGGGATGCCCGATCCCTGGAGCTGTTCAAGAGCAGGTTAGATGATGCCCTGGGCAACCTGATCTCATGGGGGACATCCCTGCTTATTGCCAGGGGGTTGGAACTAGATGACCTTTAAGGTCCCTTCCAACAGGAGCCATTCTCTCATTCTATGGTCTCATGAGCTCTACCTCAAGCATGACTCCCATCCCATCAGCCTTCCTGTGGTCTCTCACCTGACCAGAACAGAAGGTGCCTCACCATCATCTTCGATGCCTTGAACATGCTTCTGCCCTTTATAGTTCCTATCTGTGCCACATTCCTCCTGTTGGTCCATCAGCTCCAGAGACAGAAGTGACCTCCCAGCCTCCTTCACAGCCACGTGCCTCCTGCAGGCCCAGCACATCCTGAGGCACACCTGACCTCATCCCAGCATTCCCAGCCAGCTCCTCCTCGTGGCCTCTGATCTGATCACATACCTGTCACCTCACATGTCTCTTTCAATGCCATGGGACTGCTGCAGGACCTCACAGTCCCTGCCCTGCCCCAAGGGGACAAGAAGCTGAAGTTAGGAATAGGAGTGGGGTTGAAGCTATGTGCTGTGTGCATGGTGGAGGGCTTTGGGGGTTAGATTATCAGGTTAATGTTTAGGAAGTAGAGGTCACCCTCCAGGGTCAAAGGAATGGCAAAGCATCGAGGGAGGGATTAGTGTTGTGCTTAAGGATCCTGCTCAAGGTTTAGGATAAGGGCAAGCTTTGAGGACTTCAGTTTAGGTCTGGTTTGGGGGCTAAGGCTAAGGTTGGCTTTTTATTCCTTGATTAGGCTTTATCATCCTTCTGCTTGCCCTCCTATTAGCAGATGAGCTTGACATCTGTCATTTCCAAGTTCTGAGGAATGTCTTTGGTCCATCTGTCCTTTCCAAGGTCTTTGAGATAGGTCTTATGATGACATCTGCAGATCCACTTGAACTTCTCTCACCCTTCCCGTACCACCTTTAAGCAACCTGAGGAGTGACCAGGAGGATGATGTTTGCTTGGGAAAGGGTTTCGTTAAGATCTCTGAGGAGGGCTGTATTTGGCCTTCTCAGAGACCGTGATGGCAGTATCACAGAAAACAGTGACACTCGTGAGGACAGAAGAGCAGGTAGATAAGGCCTTGGCCTGCCAATATAGGACACACACACACCTGAAAACTACATGAGAAGGAAGAGGAAGATCGGATCCAAAATGTAGATTATGAAATCAAAGACTGTGAGTATCACCTTGGCACTGCAGGACAGCTCCAGCAATGAGGCAAAACCACAGAAGGTGTCTATGACACTGGGGCCACAGAACTGTGTCTGGGTAGAGAAGAAGAAATAATTACTGCACATGAGAGAAATTCCCCTGGTTCAGGTACAGCTGCCTTCTGGAGCCAGACCTTCCACTACTCGAGCCTTGCAGAGAACAGGGATGGCATACAGCCCAGGGCTGACTGTAGGGCATGGCCCCAGAAGGAAACACGGCATCTGCAGGTGTTTGGTGACAGGCACCAGCTGAGTGATGAGGGTGTTCCACATCCCAGTCACCGTGCTGGTCATGTGAGAGAGGAAGAAGAGATTTGTGTATGGGTAGAAGATCTTCCATGTGTGTTACTGGGAAAACTCAACAAATGCTGTCTTAGTGTCCAATTCCCTTCTTGGGAAAACTTTTAGAGCATTCAGTTTCCCCCTCTCTTGTTAGGACACATTCAGAGGGGTGAAATGATCCCTGGCAGTAATGGCTGAGGTGTCCTGCCATGCAGTGGGAACACAATAGGAGTTAAGGGAGGGAAACATATGTTCTCATGTTCGACAATCAAACTTTAATAGCGTAAATCACACTTCTAAAATTAGTCTCAACCAAATACAGCAAGGAGCAGTCAGCGAAGACTTCAGGCTGCTTCAACCACCACACCCCAGCAGAGACCCTGCTGCCTTGGGGAGCTGTCAGCCCTGAGGCCCTGGGGACACCTCCAGGAAGACCAATGGCACAGAGCAAGCGATGCCATGGTCGGGTGCTGTGCTGCTGAGCTGGGCTGGGCTCTTGGGCCCAAGCAGAGCTCCTGGTAAGCGAGCAGCACTACAGAGAGACAGATGTGCCCAGGAGCAGCTCCTCTGCACAGCGCAGCAGGGCTGGGGGCTCTGACCGCAGCTGGCACACAGAGAAGAGAGGAGAGAGGGCTTGGAGGCACTGAGGAGCGCAACAACAGAGGTCAGCGTGTGGCAGGACACATCTGCAGGCTCTTGGCACCGTGAGGCTCTGGCAGCAGGGCCTTCTGGCAGACGGGTCTTCTACAGCTGGCACATCCGACGGCTGATAGCATCTGGCAGGGTGGGTCTCTCTGTTTCTCCAGTGAGGAGTAGAAAATGCATTAGAGATTGGCATTTAAAATTGGATTTTTGAAGAGAAAGACCTGGGCAGGGACTACCTGAAAGGCAAGACTTTTTCTGTAGCCTCTGCTTGCAGATACCTGTGATAGAGTGGAGGCCGGTTTCATGGTAATAGGTGGTCAGGTTTGTACTGCAAACTGTGACTCCAAGAGAATTGCAGTGAGAGATCAATATTGAATCAATGAACTTCATAAAGTCCCTTCCCACACCTCAGCCCAGAAACTACACCAACATCATCATTGTGGTCCTCTCAGGTTTTATCCTAGCTGATCTTTAGGAGCTGTGAACCCTCCAATGCCCAGTGCTCTGTCTTTGGGAGGTCTCAGCCAATTTGAGATGACTACAGATTGCCTGCAATGAGCATGAACTGCCTCCTCTGCAGGCAGAGCTGCAGCACAGGAGGGTCTGCTGAGTGTCCGTCTGTCCCTCCCTGGCCTTGCCTCCCCTGGCAGCAGCACGTTGGCATTCCTCCTGGCTTCTCCAGCTGGCCATGCTGCTGCTGGTCTTGTTCCCAGGCTGGCTGAGGATGGGGGTTTCAGAGGCAGTGGTGTGCCGTCAGGGTGTTTGGGGAAGGGTGAGTATGGGGACAAGGTGAGGGGTCTGGAGATGGGCACTTTGAGCCTGGATTCTTCTGCTTTCAGCAGTGTTCAGGTTCTTTTCAGATGAACAACTGAGTACAACTTTCCTGCAGCTCTCACAGGGCAGCTGAGACCAGCACTGATGGAGAGGCTGGCTGTCATCTCTGAGGGACACTGCACTAAAGGCACAGTGTCTTTGCCTCTGAGGATCCACAAGGTTTTACTTGGAGTGCAGCAGAATGCCCAGGATTTATGCCTTAGAAACTGTTCTCCGGTGTGGTGGGGCAGCTACAACCAAAACCACAAAACAAATAATTACATATCTAAACCTCCAAACGTCTGCTCTGCAGTAGGGTGAACTAGGAGCAAAACTGGGGAAATCTCTTTGATATCAGCAGTAACCTTAATCTGAGACTACCCCATGTTCCTACCATGTTCCTACCATGTTGCTACCATGCTATTCCCTCTGGCTGTAGTGCAGGACTGATCCTTCCGTTGCTCACAGAGGATCCTCTGCTCCCAGAGACACTCTCAGGCAGAATCAGTGAAAGAGAGCTTCAAAATATCTGCCTGGAAATGGGCAATTTTTTGGTGATTTTAAATGAGAAAATGGAAAGGTTTTTACTCCGATATGTCTGTGGCACATTATCACTGCCTTTGTCTTCCTTGTACAGGACCTCATGACCAGAAATAACAGATGTCCAATGTCAGCTCCATCACGGAGTTCCTCCTGCTGGCATTCGCAGACACGCGCGAGCTGCAGCTCCTGCACTTCACGCTCTTCCTGGGCATCTACCTGGCTGCCCTCCTAGGCAACGGCCTCATCCTCAGCGCCGTAGCCTGTGACCACCGCCTCCACACCCCCATGTACTTCTTCCTCCTCAACCTCGCCCTCCTCGACGTGGGCTGCATTTCCACCACTCTGCCCAAAGCCATGGCCAATGCCCTCTGGGACACCAGGACCATCTCCTATCAAGGATGTGCTGCTCAAGTTCTCTTTTTTGTCTTCTTCTTTGCTTCAGAGTATTCAATTCTAACTATCATGGCCTACGACCGCTACGTTGCCATCTGCAAGCCCCTGCACTACGGGAGCCTCCTGGGCAGCAGAGCTTGTGCCCAGATGGCAGCAGCTGCCTGGGGCAGTGGCTTTCTCTATTCAGCCCTGCACACGGCCAACACATTTTCTCTCCACCTCTGCCAAGGCAATGCTGTGGACCAGTTCTTCTGTGAGATTCCCCAGATCCTCAAGCTCTCCTGCTCAGATGCCTACCTCAGGGAAGCTGGGGCACTTGTGTTTAGTTTTTCTTTAGCATTTGGTTGTTTTGTTTTCATTGTGTTGTCCTATGTGCAGATCTTCAGGGCAGTGCTGAGGATGCCCTCTGAGCAGGGACGACACAAAGCCTTTTCCACGTGCCTCCCTCACCTGGCCGTGGTCTCCCTGTTTGTCAGCACTGTCATGTTTGCCTACCTGAAGCCGCCCTCCATCTCCTCTCCATCCTTGGACATGGTGATGGCAGTTCTGTACTCAGTGCTGCCTCCAGCACTGAACCCTCTCATCTACAGCATGAGGAACCAGGAGCTGAAAGCCACACTGAAAAAAATGATTCTATTTACTTAGCAATAAATTGGCTATCTCACTTTTCTGGTTTTACTCACGTTAATCTCAGGCAGTTTGTGAGCTTTAGGTATAGCATTCTTTAAAATTCTTTTTCCAGTTAGATGTTTGCTTTCATTCCTCTTTTCCAGATGACCAGTCCTCTGTGAACCCAGAGGCTTTCTCTGAATGTGTTTATCCCTAAATGACACCTGGCCTCTGTTCTGGTATCTTGTTCATAAAATGAAGTTGCTCATGCTTAGTGCTCTTCTTCCCAATCTGGAGTGCAGAAGACAATCAGGGAATGCCAGGCTGAAGGTCTCGGTCTTGTACTTGGGTTTCACCTGGACACAGGGACATGGGGGCACCAGGTTTTGGGTGAGGGAGTGAGGGCTGGACTGAGTTGTAACTGGTGGATGCCCAGTGCCCCTGGAGAACCTGACCCTTCAAGAAGCAGCTTCTTGGGATTGAAACGTGAGAGGACCGGTGGCATCAAGGAGGTATTGGGAGCCACCAGGATATCCTAAGGCTTCTCCTGGGATATTGAGTGCCTTGTGTTGGGTGGGCAGTGAGTGGATCTTCACAGTAAAGCTAAGCCAAAGGATGCATTTGCTAAAGGGAGCTCTGCAATGCCAGGGCACAAAGCTGGGTAACAGCACAAAAGTCTCAGAGGCCTTCAGTGAACAAGTGGAAAAGACCAAAAGACTGGGTGAGCAAGCAAGGTCAGGGAAGTGGGGAGAGGTGGGCAGGGGCTGAGCTGGGCTGGTCAGTGCCCGGCAGAGGGCAACAGCAGCGTCAGGGAGCAGTGGCAGCATGCAGGGGAGGGCTCCCAGCAGGGCTTGGTGCTGATGAGCCAGGACTGCGCGAAGGGAGCCCAGAGCTGCAGGGGCAGGGGAGAGGAGGCCGCTCTGGGCCCTTGCTGACCTGGGCAGAGGAGGAAGGGGACCCAGGGCATTCGTCCCCTCCCCGCAGCCTGTCAGCACGTCTACTGAAGGCCAGGGTGGCTGCTGCAGGAGCAGGGAGCTCAGCATGGCCCTTGCAGCCCCCTGGCCTGGGCCTGCCTCTGCCCTTGGCCTTGGCCCCGGCCTTGGCTCTGCTGGCAGGAGCGCTCTTGCCATGCGCTTCCTGGCCTCCCCTCGCCTGCGCACAGCTGCTGCCAACTCAGGCTGCTGGCACAAACATGTCCTCACCAGCAGCACCACCCCTTGGGCTGCTTCTGCTGGCCTCCTCAAACCCACTGCCTTGACTCCTTGTCTCCACTGGGCCCCAAATCCTGCACTGAAATGCATCCCTTGGCTGTCAGTGCCCTCTCCCCTGCCGTGCTGGGACGTTTTTCCATTGGGCCGTCTACCAAACAATGTAATAAATACTATGAGCAGGACTAGAAGGGTCTTTTTTCTAGCCAGGGGAAGGCGGGGAGGAAAGGGACAATTTGGTTTACTGGACTGTGTATATTTAATGGCCTGGCACAACAGACCCACAAATGTGTCAGGCTCCTCTGGACCACAGAGTACCCTAATACCATCAAGCTAGAAAGAGGTAGAACCCACCTGTATTTATGGAGTGACAGGGGCATCCCAAGAGATAACTGTACTGGAGTCTACCTTGCTTGGCCTTCCACAGAATCCTTCTGTTGGGGGTTTGCTGAGGGGTGAAGAACAGCAGGTGCCAATGGCTACCATGGTGGCACACCTGAGGCAGTGTCACGCTAACCGAGAGTCCCTGATTGCCATCCATGAGCTGGGTCATTGACTGGAGAGCCAAGGTGTAGATGTAGAGCTTGGGAGCGTGGTTTAATGATGGCCATGTCAGCACTAAGGTAAAGTTGCCTGACCTGGGTTACACATCCCAGAGTAGTGTCAGGCACAATGCAATTCTTTTTGCCTTCTGCATCTATAGCACAGGAAGAAGGACTTTGCCCTACTCTATTGACTGGGCAGGTCTTTTCACTCTACTCAATGTAGGTTTCTGTGTGGGGAAAGGGACACTTTCCCAAAAGCGGCCAAGCTCATGGGTAGAGCTACAGCCACTTGAAGATATATTTTCTTTAATTTTCTTCCTCAGTTTTCCACAGAAGACCCAATAGAGACTATGGATGTCCAGGTGTCTACTGAGATTCCAGCTGAATTTCTCAGGATCCTACGGTCATTTCAAATTTATTTTATTTTATTTTATTTTATTTTATTTTATTTTATTTTATTTTATTTTATTTTATTTTATTTTATTTTATTTTATTTTATTTTATTTTATTTTATTTTATTTATTTTTTATTTTATTTTATTTTATTTATTTTTTATTTTATACTTTTATTCTTTCCCAAGGAACCCCTGAATTGTCTTAGAAAGGGTTTCATGTTCTGGGCTGGGCTGCACTAAGAGGGACAAAGACCACTGTTGGCAGTGGAGGTGTCAGACCTCCAGACTGCTTTTCTTCCCGATGGAGTCCTCCAAAGAAATCACCCTGGATGAATAGCAATACGAGAATGATGTTCAAAACTGAAATGCAGCAAAATTCAGCCTTTGAAACAAGAAATTTTTTTTTATTGGTTGCTCTTTGAAATCTTCCTTAATTACATCTTGCAGCTCTGCAATTAGCTGCAAAAGGAATGAAGGCTTGAAGAAAACTATCAAAGAGATGTTAGGAGTTTCTGCATTTTAATGAGTTCCATGGTGTATTTTGGTGCTGAGTCTATGAAGCTCAGGTACTGAGAGGGGAATGATGCAACTGCTAGAGAAAGTAAAGTCAGAAGGACAAGTTGAAGTGACTTGGAGTATTAATGGGCCCCACTGAGGGCTGTTACTAACAAAGCCTTCCCAGGGCCTTGTTAGGGCAGATAATTGGAGGCCATGGTTACAGACAGGCAAAGCACTGTGCTGAGAAAAGTCTTGGTTGGTTTTGGTGATGCAGATGGGCCAATGGTTGGCCCCAGGCACTGCAACAGGAGATCATGCACCCCACGTCTGCCTCAAGGCTCTTTCTGGGGTCTGTGGGATGTGGTGGGCAGTGTGATGCCATGAGAACAACACTGGTGTTACACCTCCAAGGTGCTGCACAGGGTTGAAAGGAATCGATGAGGCCTCATCACAATGAATAAAATATATTTCCTCATAAACTCTAGCCAAGAGGACAGAAATTTCAGGGCTGTTGGGCCTGCCATTTCTACCAGCACCCTCTGCCTTCCCCTCTGCAGGCTTTCCTATCATGTGCCACAGTCTGACCTATTTCCTTGAAGTCTGCAGACACCAATCTCAGTTCACCATCTTGCTTTCATGCCTTGCTTTCACTGATGTCTCGTGAGCCCTCATCTTGAAAGACAAAGTGACGGTCTAATCAGAGCGTGACCTCTGGCACCACAGCAATATACTTTCAGGGACATTTCTTCCTCCTTGTGGCCAATGCTTAACTTCCAAGGTGCACTCTGTGGAAGTTTTTTCTTCTGCTCTTTCCTACTACCAAAGAAAGCTCCATCAGGGTGGAAACCACTCCTGAAGTAGGCATCCCAACCCAGCAGGCTCCTTGTGGCCTCTCAGCCAACCACACACAAGTCACCTCAGCAGCAGCTTCCAAGCCAGGGGCCTGCTGCTGGCCTTGCAGCTTCTTGGCTAGACACAGCCAAGCCTTGTGCCTCCTGCTGCCCAGCCATGGACTCAAGCAGAAGGGACAGGACAACCCATGTTGGGGCCTTCTTTCTGCCTGGGTCGTCCTGGCTCTGGAGGCAGAGGGGATCCCCCAGTCAGCATGCCAAGCAGGTGCCTTCTGCTGGCCTAGCAGGGCCACTGCCAGTTGTCAGCCCAAAAGTGCAGCTCCCAGGGAGAAGTCAAGGGTGACCTGCCACCTCCAGAAAGAAGTGACCTCCCAGTCCCTTTCTGAGACACGTTCCTGCTGCTGCCCTATCAAGTGCAGAGACAGAAGTGACCTCACAGTCCCGGCCACAGTCACATTCCTGCTGCTGGGGCAGGAGTCTGGTGGTTTTACCGTGTTAGGAAGCTAAACACCACAATCGCTCTCTCACTCCCCCTCCTTAGATGAAAAAGGGACGAAGTAAAGTAAAGAACAACTAATAATTATTAAATAATAAAAATTAAAGAAAAATTACTATGAACTAAACTATTTAACTAAAGAGAAAAAAAGGGTACGGGGAAAAAGGAGGCTGAAAGTGAAACAAATAAACAAACAAAACAAATAAAGGCTATGTGGAAGTGCAGAGGAAAGAAATTCCTCTCTACTTCCCACAAATGTGCCATGCTTGACCATGTCCTTGAAGCAGGGCCTCAACACACATAGTCGTTGTTCAGAAGGCGGACCGACATTTTCCCAACGAGAGCCCACACCTCCCCTCTTTTTCCTGTTTCCACCTTTTATTACTGAGTGTGACATCATACGGTATGGAATATCCCTTTGGTTGATTTAGGTCAGCTGTGAGGTTGCTTTTCTCACTTTTTTTTCCCATCTTCTAGGAGGGTTAAAGAGAGTCCTGATGCTGTGTGAGCACTGCTCAGCGGCAGACACAACGCTGGTGTGATCCCACTGCTGTTCTAGTTCCACATGCAGAGCACAGCACTGTATGGGCTGCTGCAGAGAAAGTTAACATCCCAGCCAGACCCAGTACAGTAACTTTGTTTGGACGTTGTTTCCATACATAAAGGCTCTCCTCAGAGCTTTTAACCAAGATTTTTGGTTAGTCCAGCTGGCATCCTTACAAGTGGTGTCCCTGAGGGGTTGGTACTGGGACCTATCTTGTTTAAGGTCTTTATTGATGACCTAGATGAGGGGATTGACTGTACCCTCACTAAGTTTGCAATGACACCCAGTTGGGAGGTAGTGTTGGTCTGCCTGAGGATCTGTAGGTGGCCCTTCGGAGGGATCTGAATAGGCTGGATTGCTGGGTTGAGGTGAATGGGATGAGGTTCAACAAGGCCAAGTGCAGGGTCCTGCACTTTGGCCACAATAACTCCATGCAACGCTATAGGCTTGGGGCAGACTGGCTAGAAGACTGTGAAGAGGAAAAGGACCTGGGAGTGTTGATGGATGCTCAGCTGAACATGAGCCAGCCGTGTGCCCAGGTGGCCAAGAAGGCCAAGGGCATCCTGGCCTGTATTAGAAATAGTGCAGCCAGCAGGAGCAGGGAGGTGATCATCCGCCTGTACTCTGCTTTGGTGAGGCCACACCTCGAGCACTTTGTTCAGGTTTGGGCCCTTCATTAGAAGAAGGACATTGAGGTCCTGGAACATGTCCAGAGAAGGGCAACCAAGCTGTTGAGGGTTCTAGAACACAGGACATATGAGGAGCAGCTGAGAGAACTGAGATTATTTACTTTGGCGAAGAGGAGGCTCAGGGGAGACCTCATTGCATTCTACAACCTTGTACAGCTAATTGCAGAGCTTGCAAGATGTAGTTAAGGAAGAAGATTTCAAAAAGCACCTAGTGAAAATATCTTTTGTTTTTAAAGGCTGAATTTTGTTGCATTTCAGTTTGGAGCATCATTCTCCTATTGCTATTCATCCAGGGTGACTTCTTTGGAGACCTTTATCAGGAGGAAAAGCAGAGTCTGGAGGTCTGACACCTCCACTGCCAGCAGTGGTCTTTGTCCCTGTAACTGCAGCCCAGCCCAGCACGTGAAACACTTTCTAACACAAGTCATGGGTTCCTTGAGAAAAAATTAATATAAAATAAAATAAAATAAAATAAAATAAAATAAAATAAAATAAAATAAAATAAAATAGAAATAAAATAAAATAAAATAAAATAAAATAAATTTGAAATAAAATAAATTCAAAACAACCATTGGAACCTGAGAAATTCAGCCTGAATCTTACTAGAAAACTGGACATCCATGGTCTCTCTTGGGTTTTCTGTGGACAACCCAGAATGAAAACTAAAGAAAATATTTCTTCAAGTGGCTGTAGTTGTACATATGAGCTTGGGGAAATTGGCCCCTTCCAGCCACGGAAAACTAAACTGAGTAATGTGAAAAGATCTGCCTAGTCAATAGAGTAGCTATTGACTGGGCAGCTCTTTTCACAAGGCAGATATCCCAAAACCTCACAGGTGGTGCCCTCTTGGAACTTTGCAGTACCCTCTCCCGAAGCAGTCTATGCCGAGGATGCACAGGAGGATGTCTCTGGGCCAGTCCCATTGGGGTGCTTGTGCCATTCCTACCCAGTTAGACTCAGTTCAACCTCCAGTACAGTTAACTGCTGGGATCCCCCTGTCACTTGAGAAATATAGCTGGGTTCTACCTCTACCTAGCTTGATGGCATTAAGGTACCCAGTGTACCGGTGTCCAGTAGAGCCTGATACATTGGTGGGACTGATATGCCAGGCCATCAAATATACCTAGTCCAGTAAAGCCGACAGTCCCTTTTCTCCCCTTCTCCACCTGTCTGGAAGCAAGACCCCTCTAGTACTGCTCCCAGTATTCATTACTGTGTCTGGTAGAAGGCCCACTGGAAAGCATGTCCCACCATGGCAGGGGAGAGGTCACTGAGAGCCAAGGAATGCAATTCGGTGCAGAAGTTGGGACCCAGCAGAGACAAGGAGTCAAGGCAGTGTGGTGGGGGAGGCCAGCAGAAGCAGCCCAAGGGGTGGTGCTGCTGGTGAGGACACGTTTGTGGCAGCAGCCTGAGTGGGCAGCAGCTGTGCGCAGGCGAGGGGAGGCCAGGAAGCGCATGCCAAGAGCGCTCCTGCCAGCAGAGCCAAGGCCAGGGCCGAGCCCAAGGGCAGAGGCAGGCCCAGGGCAGGGGGCTGCAAGGGCCATGCTGAGCTCCCTGTCCCTGCAGCAGCTGCCCTGGCCCTCGGCCTCCTCTCCCCTGCCCCTGCAGCTCTGGGCTCCCTTCTCTTCACGCAGCCCTGGCTCTGCAGCACCAAGCCCTGCTGGGAACCCTCCCCTGCATGTTGCCACCGCTCCCTGACGCTGCTGTTGCCCTCTGCCGGGCACTGCCCAGCCCAGCCCAGCCCCTGCCCATCTCTCCCCATCTCCCTGCCCTTGCCTGGTCACCCAGTCTTTTGGCCCTTTCCACTTGTTCACTGAAGCCCTCTGAGACCCGTTCTGTGCCCTGGCATTGCAGAGCTCCCTTTAGCAAATGCATCCTTTGGCTTAACTTTACTGTGAAGATCCACTCACTGCCCACTCAACATAAGGCACACAGTGTCCCAGGAGAACCCTTAGGATATTCTGGTGGTTCACAATACCTCCTTGATGCCACCGGTCCTGTCACGTTTCAAACCCAGGAAGCTGCTTCTTGACCTGTCAGGGTCTCCAGGGGCAATGGGCATCCACCAGTTACAACTCAGTCCAGCCCTCGCTCCCTCACCCAAAACCTGGTGCCCCCATGGCCCTGTGTCCAGGTGAAACCCAAGTACAAGACCGAGACCTTCAGCCTGGCATTCCCTGATTGTCTTCTGCACTCCAGATTGGGAAGAAGAGCACTAAGCATGAGCAACTTCATTTTATGAACAAGATACCAGAACAGAGGCCAGGTGTCATTTAGGGATAAACACATTCAGAGAAAGCCTCTGGGTCACACAGAGGACTGGTCATTTGGAAAAGAGGAATGAAAGCAAACATCTAAGTGCAAAGAGAATTTTAAAGAATGCTATACCTAAAGGTCACAAATTGCCTGAGATTAACGTGAGTAAAACTAGAAAAGTGAGATAGCCAATTTATTGCTAAGTAAATAGAATCAGTTTCTTCAATGTGGCTTTCAGTTCCTGATTCCTCATGCTGTAGATGAAGGGGTTCAGTGCTGGAGGCAGCACCGAGTACAGAACTGCCATCACCAGGTCCAAGGATGGGGAGGAGATGGAGGGGGGCTTCAGGTAGGCAAACATGACAGTGCTGATAAAGAGGGAGACAACGGCCAGGTGAGGGAGGCACGTGGAAAAGGCTTTGTGTCGTCCCTGCTCAGAGGGAATGCTCAGCACTGCCCTGAAGATCTGCATGTAAGAGAAAACAATGAAAACAAAACAACCAAATGATAAAGAAACACTAAAGACAATTGCCCCAACTTCCCTGAGGTAGGCTTCTGAGCAGGAGAGCTTGAGGATCTGGGGGATTTCACAGAAGAACTGGTCCACAGCATTGCCATGGCAGAGGGGAAGGGAAAATGTGTTGGCCGTGTGCAGGACAGCAGTGAGAAAGCCACTGCCCCAGGCAGCTGCTGCCATCTGGGCACAAGCTCTGCTGCCCAGGAGGCTCCCGTAGTGCAGGGGCTTGCAGATGGCAACGTAGCGGTCGTAGGCCATGACAGTGAGGAGATAGTACTCTGCTACAATCAAGAAGACCGAAAAGAAAACCTGTGCAGCACATCCTTGATAGGAGATGGCCCTGTTCTCCCAGAGGGCATTGGCCGTGGCTTTGGGCAGAGTGGTGGAGATGCAGCCCACATCGAGGAGGGCGAGGTTGAGGAGGAAGAAGTACATGGGGGTGTGGAGGCGGTGGTCGCAGGCTACGGCGCTGAGGATGAGGCCGTTGCCCAGGAGGGCAGCCAGGTAGATGCTCAGGAAGAGCGCGAAGTGCAGGAGCTGCAGCTCGCGCGTGACTGCGAATGCCAGCAGGAGGAACTCGCTCACTGAGCTGATGTTGGGCATTTGCTGACTTTGGTCAAGGAGACTGCGAAAGGAGAAACAAAACATATATAGAGAGTGAGACGGTGTGTTATGAGTAATGACTGTGAGCAAAAATCAGTTAATACCCAATTAAAATCTCACATTCCCTCTTTCTAAGAGGATCTTTGTGTCTCTCCCTGTCTGGAGCCCTGCTTTCTGCTTGCTGAGTGTCCTGTACACTGCAGCCTCCTCTGCCCAGCAGCTCCCAATGAGCCTACTCCGCTCCATTCGAGGTTCCAAGAGGGAAGGTTCCTGGGCAGTGGCTCCCTCTGCTGAGTGAGGGGTGTTTGGCTGTGTGACTCTGTGTGCATCTTCCCTGTTCAATACCCAGGAGACAAAACCAGCTGGTGGATCATGAGTGTCTGGCTGGAGAAAACAGGAATCATCTCCTCCTGCTTCACCCTTCGTGCACAGCGCTCCCTGTCAGAATCAGGCACCACCAGCTGCCACACTGGGCAAGGGAGAGAAGCAGGCATGGGCAGGCAGGGCAGACCCAGCCAATGCAGAGACTGCGGTGTCGGTGAGGTAGCGCCTGTCCTCACAGCCCTGTGCCATCTACCCTGCACAGACAGCAGAGGGACAAGAGCTCTGGAGTGTAAGAAGCATTTGGAATGTTCTCCTGGTCATATGGTAGGAGTTTGGGGGCAAGACCTCTGTGGAGCCAGGAGTTGGACTCGATGATCCCTGTGGGTCCCTTCCAACTCAGGATATTTTATGATTCTCCGATTCTGTGCCTTCTTCTGCAGAGGAAGGTAGAGGGGGTCTGCAGCAAATGTGTCTACTGACACAGAGATTTAGGGTTCAGACACCCCATATTCTCAGCCCCCCAGGTTATACATGCCGTGGCAGAAGCTGTGAGGGGAAGAGAGGAGACCAGGGGCTGCTGCGAGGAAGGCACCTGCACTTCAGGGGATGGCAGGGAGGGAGCAGCTCCCTCTCACTGCCTGCCCACATCCCTGCTGCCTGCAGTTGTCCCTGCCAGCAGCTCTTTCTCTGTCCCCACGGCTCCTCCCGTCAATGCTCACAGACCGCATTCCACCCGCTGTGTGCCAAGCTCAGCCCTGCAGACAGCTGCCGGGGATGAGGACAGCTCTGGGGAGATCTCCCTGTCTGCAGGTCCTTAATGAATAACTCAGCAAAGCCCTTGTGCAGTGTGTAAGCAGAGAGAACTGAAGGGATGCTCTCGGGTTCATCACTAACCTGTTTATGTCTTATTCAAACGCAACAGGAAGCTCCATCACCTGGGCAAACCCAGCCACTCTGTTAATGCAGAGTCTGCCCCACAATCATAGCAGGATGAGGCAGGCAGAGAGTGCAGAAAGTGCCTTCACTTTGCAGGCATCCCCTGTCATGCCCTTCCTCTGCCCAAGCCCCTGGGCTCCCTGGGCAGGCTGATGGCTGAGCCAGGCAGGCAGCAGAGGCCCTGCCCCGGCACACAGCCCCTGGGGCACAGCAGGGACCCTGCTCTGCACCACAGCCCTGGGCAGCCCTGCAGCTGTCCTGCAGCATCTTCTCCTTCACACTGCACAAGCTACGAGAGGCATCCTGGCAGCTCCTGGCCAGGCAGAGACACCCCGCATCCAGGTGCCCCTTCCAGGAACCTGCCCTGCACTGTCTGACAGCCAGAGACTTACTGTGGACAGAGCTGTGAAGGTTTCTCCTGCACTGAGCTCTCCTCTACCCACACCCACCAGGCTGCCTGGAATCCCTTCCTGCCTGGGTGCCTGTGGTCAGAGCCCCCAGCCCTGCTGCGTTGTGCAGAGGAGCTGCTCCTGGCCACAGCTGTCTCTCTGCACCAGGGCCCTCTTGCCACGAGCTCTCTCTGTCCCACGAGCCCAGCCCAGCTCAGCAGCACAGCACCAGCCCAAGGCACGGCAATCACCCCTCTGGGGGCTTTGCTGATGAGCCCACGAACCTCAGGCACTCAGAGACAATTGAAGACATCTCTCCAGAAGTCCAAGTCAGAGGCAAGTTTCCTGCAGTGTCCCCCTGAGGGCCAGCACTGACACAGCCTCCCTTGGAGCTCGTTAGAGCAGAACCCTGGAGGCAGTGAGGACAAGGAGACAAAGGCAATGTGAAGGTGACACTGATGTGTAGGAAAACTGGATGTGTGTCACCAAGCACAAGGGCCAGGCCTTGACCCCTGTCCTCTGGGAAGGGAGATCCTTAGCAGTCACACCTTGCTCAGGGCTCTTTGTGGGGCAGTAGGAGATGGGGATGTGCATGGCCAAGTGCAGGAGAATGGTACGACCCCTGCCTGGTTTATGGGAGGGGATGAGGAGGCAATGAGGCCCTGGTGTTTCAACGATCAGCTGTCTGCTCATGGGCCTCAGTGGCAGAGACAGTAGCCGTAGCTATGGACACAAAGACCTGGGTTCCTTTTGGGACTTTAAGCCTTGCCACAGCCCTCTATCCTGTCTACACCTGACGATTTAAAGGACTCCCAGTCCTGCACACCTTTCACTGCAGACTGGTGTCCATGTGGTGTCACACCAGATCAGAGCTGAGTCTGTGTTGTGGTTTAACCCGGCTGGCAGCTAAACACCACGCAGCCGTTCGCTCACCCTCCCCCCTCCCTCTCTGGGACGGGGGAGAGAAATGGAAAGTGAAGCCCGTGAGTTGAGATAAAGACAGTTTAATAAGACAGGAAAATAATAATAATAATAATAATAATAATAATACAATGATGATAATAGTACTACTACTAATAATATGTACAAACAAGTGATGCACAATGCAATTGCTCACCACCCGCTGACCGATGCCCAGCCTAACCCCGAGCAGTCCGGCCCCCTCCCCCCGGCTAGCCACCCCTATATATTGTTTAGCATGACGTCAGATGCTATGGAATACCCCTTTGGCTAGTTTGGGTCACCTGTCCTGGGTCTGTCCCCTCCCAGCTCTTACTGCACCCCCAGCCTGCCTGTTGGCAGGACAGAGCAAAAGGCTGAGATGTCCTTGGCTTGGTATAAGCACTGCTCTGCAACAATTAAAACATCGGGGTGTTATCAGCACTCTTCTCATCCTAAGCCCAAACACAGCATTCCACCAGCTACTAGGAAGAAAATTAATTCTGTTCTAACTGAAACCAGGACAGTCTGATAACTCAGATTTTCTTGGTGGCCGTGCTCCTCGTAAGGCAGCTCTGTAGGAAGGTGGCCTGGTTCCTGGTGAGCAGGCACCACTGCTCGTATGGCATCCCATGTGGTTCCCAGGCCCTCCTCCTCCTGCGCACTGCTCACTCAACAGGGTCCCAGTCTGCCCTGATGTGTGGGTTACTCTTCCTCTGGTGCAGTACTGGGTTCTTCTCCTTCTAAATGTCAAGAGGTTTCTGTAGGCAAAATCCTTCAGTTTCTCAAGGTTCGCCCACACTGATGCTCCATTCTGTCAGCTCTTCATGTCTACAGGCAGACAGTTCAACCTTGCTGTGATTGTGCTATCTCTGAGAAGACAGCAGCATCAAGAGCTGCAGGAAAGTTTGGATAACACAAATATAATCAGTTGAATGGAATTGCAGCACAGAGCCACAGAAGGGTAGGGGATGGAAGGCTGCCAGGTCCCACGTTTACTGCAATTTCTTCTCATGCATGTTGTCAATTTGTCTGGAGCAGTGTCCTAAATGTTTGGGGCTCTGCAAGTGAAAATTGGAAGGGTCAAAACCCAGCTGGAGCTCAATCCAGCTACGACTGCCAAAGACAATAAACACTGCTTATAGAAATACTTTAAAAAAGGAGGATTAAGGAGAATCATCATCCTTTATTGGATGTGGGGGAAATCTTGTAATGATCTAGAGATAAGGTAAAGGCTGAGGTACTTAATTCCTTCTTTACCTCTGACTCTACCAGCAAGACCAGTTGTTTCCCTGGACATTTTTTCCTCCTCATGGCCAGTGCCAACTTTCCAGGGCACGCTTCGTGGTTGTTTCTCCTCTCCTTCTCTTTCCTACCACCAAAGAAAGCTCCATCAGAGTGGAAACCACTCCTGAAGTAGGCATCCCAATCCAGCAGGCTCCTTGCGGCCTGTCAGCCAAGCAGACACAAGTCACCTCAGCAGCACCTTCCAAGCCAGGGGCCTGCTGCTGGCCTTGCAGTTTCTTGGCTAGACACAGGCAAGCCTTGTGCCTGCTGCTGTCCAGTCATGGACTCAAGCAGAAGGGACAGGACAACCCATGTTGGGGCCTTCTTTCTGCCTGGGTCCTCCTGGCTCTGGAGGCAGAGGGGATCCCCCAGTCAGCATGCCAAGCAGGTGCCTTCTGCTGGCCTAGCAGGGCCACTGCCAGATGTCAGCCCAAAAGTGCAGCTCCCAGGGAGAGGTCAAGGCTGACCTGCCACCTCCAGACACAAGTGACCTCCCAGTCCCTTTCTGTGACACGTTCCTGCCGCTGCCCTATCAAGTGCAGAGACAGAAGTGACCTCACAGTCCCTGCCACAGTCACATTCCTCGTGCTGGGGCAGGAGATCCTGAGGCAGAGCTGAGCTCCTCAGAGCATTCCCATCCATCTCCTCCTTGTGACCCACAAGCTGATATGATCCATGGCCCCTCACATTCATTTGGAGTTAGGGTTTGGTTTAGGTCTCTTAAGCACTTTTCTAGTGTTAAATAGACCATTTTAGTGCTACTATTAAGGGCAGAGATCAGAGTGATTAAGAGAGTAAGAGCTAGGGGAAGCGGCTATGGGCTGAGTTTTGTCTTCAAAGGGTACGCTGAGGTCAGTCATTAGAGTAGTGGATTCCTGTCAGGGTGCTGAGTAGCATTTAGGTTTAGGAAATAAGTTTACAGGTTGAAGCTGGACGAATTGCCTTGTATGACTATTTTAAGACATGGTTACATCTGCATCAGCATAACCTGGACCCTCTTACCTCTACAAAATCCTTAATTTCAGCTGGTCAGGCCCCTATTCCCTCCTCTCAGTGTTACATTTCTCCTGGCCAGGCTTCTCCTGATTTCTCCATATCAGTTATCTTTTTAGGGGCATGCTTATGATGCCTTTCATGATCTTAGACTATCTGTCACTGGTCTTTTGGCTACTCTATTTCTGAGAAAAGTGGCACTTAAGACACGATGGAAAAGGACACAAATGTCCATCAGAGCACCCTGCACAATGTGCCCAGCAGCTCGGCAGTGCCACAAAAGTGTGGTTCCTGCCTACAAGTTTCCTTTCCAGAATGGCTCCTATGGCTCCAGGGTAACTTTTCCCAGGCACTCACTTCCCCAGGCCACACCACTCTTGCCCGCAGGCCCCACGTGTCTCTCCAAGCCTCCCTTCTGCCCCTGCAGTAGTGGCACCTCACCGCAGCAGGTTGGTGCATCTCCAGGCTCAGGAGTGTTTCCTGAGGGCCTGCCCTGTGTGGGTAGTGGTGGGGAGGAAGAGAGCAAGGTCATCTCCTGGGGCATGGCTGAGCACAGCCCAGGTATCCCGCACTGTGGGCAGTCCCCTGCTCCCAGGCTGAGGCACACATGAAAGGTGGACACTTCTCATTCATTCCAGCTTCATGCAGGGCCCTTCAGCCCTGCCCCAGTCCCAGGAGTGAACTCATCCTCCTACTCACACAGAATCACAGAATTTCTAGGTTGGAAGAGACCTCAAGATCATCGAGTCCAACCTCTGACCTAACACTAACAGTCCCCACTAAACCATATCACTAAGCTCTACATCTAAACGTCTTTTAAAAACCTCCAGGGATGGTGACTCCACCACTTCCCTGGGCAGCCTGTTCCAGTGTCTAACAACTCTCTCAGTAATGAAGTTCTTTCTAACATCCAACCTAAAACTCCCCTGGCACAACTTTAGTCCATTCCCCCTCGTCCTGTCACCAGGCACGTGGGAGAATAGACCAACCCCCACCTCGCTACAGCCTCCTTTAAGTTACCTGTAGAGAGCAATAAGGTCACCCCTGAGCCTCCTCTTCTCCAGGCTGAACAAGCCCAGCTCCCTTAGCCGCTCCTCATAGGACTTGTTCTCCAGGCCCCTCACCAGCTTCGTCGCCCTTCTCTAGACTCGCTCGAGCACCTCAATGTCCTTGTAGCGAGGGGCCCAAAACTGAACACAGTACTCAAGGTGCAGCCTCAGCAGAGCCGAGTACAGGGGGACGATCACCTCCCTAGCCCTGCTGGTCACACTGTTTCTTATGCAAGCCAGGATGCCGTTGGCCTTCTTGGCCACCTGAGCACACAGACAGCTGCTATAGCCCTGAATTTCTTTGTTCCTCACAACCTTTACCCAAATCTTTGTTGTGGCCCTCCCCACTGCCCAGCACTGCCCCTCAGGTGGCACTCAGTGACCCTTCAGAAGGGCCTTTGGGCGTCCTCAATTGTCCTGGTGCTTATTAGCACCTTCCCAACTCCTTCCAGAGCTTCTTGTCCATTGTGGGGATGCTGACTCATCGCTGGGACGGTGTTTCTCTCTGCAGATCAGGCCGTGTGGTGCTGTGTTTTTGATATGTGACCAGAGCAGTGTTGGTCACCCGTGGTTGCACAGCATCAAGGCCTTCTCGGCTTCTCACTCTGCCCCAGGAGTTAGTTGGCTGCAGGTGGGCAAGAGGCTGGGAGGAGAACCTGCAGTGACAGCTGACCCAGCCTGAGCAGTCTGAGCTGCCCATGCACTCCTCAGATTCACCTTGTTTGTTACCTGAAACAACCTTGCACAGTCATTCTATGAAGTTCTAATCACTACCCACTGAGCACCCTGTCCCTGGAGATCCCCTGACATCTCCTGGAAGCTCCAGATTCCTCTCCAGGTTGGCATCAGCACAGTCCCAATCAGATGAGTCCAAGATGAGTTGTCATCTCCTTAGGCAAGTGCTGCCCCAACGAGAGTGCTTAGTCCTACTCTTGGTCCCTCACAGACCTCCATGGGAATTTCAGCCTCTGTCCCACACTCCATGAAGAAGCCCAGAAAACAGAAGAGCAGGGAGCAACCCCTTGGCTGTGTTCCTGATAGCACATTTGGAAGAGGTGTCCAGGCTCCTGGGTTTGCCCTGAGAAAGACCCTCTTGGTACTGTGGTGCTAGCAGGGAGGCCAGCTGTGACCCAGGGCTGCACAGTGCCTGCTGCTGTCTGCAGCCACAGGGATGCCACTGCCGAGACAACAGGACTGTCACCAAGGCATATGAAAACTCAAGACTAGCACAGAAAGAAGTACAGTGTGGAAGCTAAATGAGAGCAGCAGTGAAAAGACCACATCCTGCTGCTGGCCATGGCCATGGCTCCAGGGAAGCAGCAGCCCCGACCTGAAGGCAGCAGAGAGGCAGAGCCCAGCGGGCAGTGAGGGGCAGTCCCAAGGGCCACTGAGGATGCTCCTGCATGTGGCAGCTGGGCTCTTGATCCAGAAACCCTCCTGCATGCTGAGGTTGCTCCCCCAGCTCCAGAGGAGATAGGAAGAGACTGACACCAGTGAATTTCTGATGGATTTCTTTTTGGGTTTACCTACACAGGAAGCCAACTTCTATCGGAAAATAATTGACTTCTACGGTGCTATGAAAAATATTATTTAAACAAAAGTGAAATAATGAGAGAAAATAACAATACAGATATTTAATAATTGAAGATATCATGTTATTTTCTTTCTTAGAAAAGCCTGGATTTCTAATATTAGGCATAGTATTATAGGTGAATTTGCTGAAGATGTGTGTATTCAAGTAGAGTCCTGATGGAATCCCTTAGTTCCTGGTTCCTCAAGCTGTAGATGAGGGGGTTCACTGCTGGAGGAACCACAGTGTACAGAACTGTAACCACCAGGTCCAGGGATGGAGAGGAGATGGAGGGGGGCTTCAGGTAGGCAAACATGGCAGTGCTGACCATCAGGGAGACCACGGCCAGGTGAGGGAGGCACGTGGAAAAGGCTTTGTGCCTGCCCTGCTCAGAGGGAATCCTCAGCACTGCCCTGAAGATCTGAACATAGGACACCACAATGAAAACAAAACAATCAAAGCCTAAAAAAACACTAAACACAAGTGCCCCAACTTCCCTGAGGTAGGCGTCTGAGCAGGAGAGCTTGAGGATGTGGGGGATTTCACAGAAGAACTGGTCCACAGCAGTGCCTTGGCAGAAGGGTAGGGAAAATGTGTTGGCCGTGTGCAGGACAGCATTGAGAAAGCCACTGCCCCAGGCAGCTGCTGCCATCTGGGCACAAGCTCTGCTGCCCAGGAGGCTCCCGTAGTGCAGGGGCTTGCAGATGGCAACGTAGCGGTCGTAGGCCATGACAGTGAGAAGGGAATACTCTGCTGCTATAAAGAAGAGAAAGAATAAGACCTGTGCAGCACAGCCTTGATAGGGGATGGCCCTGGTATTCCAGAGGGCATTGGCCATGGCTTTGGGCAGAGTGGTGGAGATGCAGCCCACGTCGAGGAGGGCGAGGTTGAGGAGGAAGAAGTACATGGGGGTGTGGAGGCGGTGGTGGCAGGCTACGGCGCTGAGGATGAGGCCGTTGCCCAGGAGGGCAGCCAGGTAGATGCCCAGGAAGAGTGCGAAGTGCAGGAGCTGCAGCTCACGTGTGTCTGCGAATGGCAACAGGATGAACTCAGTGATGGTGCTTCTGTTGGACATCTGTTTTTTTGGGATGTGTTCCTGCACATAGAAGAGGAAGAACAGTAGTAACGTACAAAAGATTTATCAGAGAAAAATTAATCCCATTTCTTATCTAATATCACCAGAAAAGTTGTCCACTTCCAGTAAGACATTTGGCAGGTCCCTTTCATGAGTTCTTCCTGATGCTGCCTGAAGGTATCCCTGGGAGCAGGGGCCTCCTTTGTGGGCAATGGAAGAGTCAGTTATGCCCAATAGCCAGAGGAAAGGCAGAACCTGGGGTAATCTCAGACTCACTTCACTGCTGATATCAAAGAACCTTGCCCCAGTGTTGCTCCCGGGTTAACCAACTTCAGAGCATATATATATACACAGATTTCTTTAATTTTTATTTTATATGGTCAGATTTTTTGTGGTTGCTAACCTACCACACCTGCTGAGTTTTTATGAAACAGAAACCCTGAGCATTTCTCCTGCACTTGAAGGGAAACTTTGCGCATCCTAAGAGAAAAAGAGGCAGTCCCTATAGTGCGAAGTGTCCTTTAGTGAGGACAGACAATCTGTCCATCAGTGCTGGTCTCAGCTGCCCTGTGAGAGCTGCAGGAAAGTTCTACTCAGAGGTTGACCTGAGAAGAACCTGAACACTGCTGAGAGCAGAGACATCGAGGCTCAAAGTGCCCATCTCCCGATGCCTCACCTTCTCCCCATACTCCCCTTCCCCCAAGCACACTGAGGGCTCTCCCCATGGGAATGTGAAACCCCCATCCCCAGCCAGCCTGGGAACAAGACCAGCAGCAGCACGGCCAGCTGGAGAAGCCAGGAGGAATGCCAGAGTGCTGCTGCCAGGGGAGGCAAGGCCAGGGAGGGACAGACGGACACTCAGCAGACCCTCCTGTGCTGCAGCTCTGCCTGCAGACAAGGCAGCTCATGCTCAGTGCAGGTGATCTGTGCTCATCTCAAGCAAGGAGAGACTCTCAAAGACAGGGCACTGGCCATTGGAGGGTTTGTAGCTCCTTAATATCAGCTAGAAAAAAACATGTGAGGACCACAAGGATGATGTTGGTGCAGTCTGTGGGCTGAGGTGTGGGAAGGGACTTTATGAAGTTCATTGATGAAATATTGATCCCCCACTGCAATGCTCTAGCAGTCTCAGTCTGCAGTACAAACCTGACCACCTATTACCATGAAACCAGCCTCCGTTCTACCGCAGGTATCTGCAAGCACAGGCTACAGAAAATGTCTTGCCTTTCAGGTAGCCCCTGCCTTGGTCTTCCTCTTGAAATATGCAATCATAAATGCTATTCTCTACAGCATTTTTTACTCCTTTCTGGAGAAACAGAGAGACCCACCCTGCCAGATGCTATCAGGCATCGGATGTGCCAGCTGTAGAAGACCCCTCTGGCAACCCCACCTGCAGTGTCCTGTTGCCAGAGCCTCACGGTGTCGAGAGCCTGCAGATGTGTCCTGCCACACGCTGCCCTCTGTTGTTGCGCTCCTCAGTGCCTCCAAGCCCTCTCTCCTTCTCTCCTCTCTGTGTGCCCGCTGCGGTCAGAGCCCCCAGCCCTGCTGCGCTGTGCAGAGGAGCTGCTCCTGGCCACAGCTCTCTCTCTGCAGCACTGCCTCTTGCCAGGAGCTGCCCTTGTGCCCAGGAGCCCGGCCCAGCTCAGCAGCACAGCACCCAACCATGGCATCGCTTGCTCTGTGCCCTTGGGCTCCCTCGAGGTGTCCCCAAGGCCTCAGGGCTGACAGCTCCCCAAGGCAGCAGGGTCTCTGCTGGGGTGTGGTGGTTGAAGAAGACTGAAGGCATCACTGACTGCTTCTCTCTGTAGATGTCAGAGACTGATTTTTTAAAGTGTGATTTGTGCTGTTGGACTGTGGTTGTCAAACATGAGTACAAATGTTTCCCTCCCTTAACCCCTATTCTGTTCCCAGTGTATTGCAGGACACATCAGCCATGACAGGCAGGGATCATTTCACCCCTCCGAACGTGTTCTAACAAAAGAAGGGGGACCAGAATGCTGTAAAAGGTTTCCATGAAGGAAATAGGGCACTAAGACACCATTCATTGAGTTTCCCTAGCTGTCCATCTGGGAGATCCTCTACCCATACACAAATATCTTCTTCCCCTGTTAATTGTCCAGCACGGTGACTGGGATGTGGAACACCCTCATCACTATGCTGGTGCCTGACACCAAACACCTGCAGATGCTCGTGGCCTTCTTCCTGGGGGAAAGTTGTCCTCCTTGCAGAGCTCCAGCACCCTGCACAAGATGCTGGCCAGCTTCCTGGCTGGGGACAGCACCCCCTTTGCTCACAGAGGTGGCAGCATTCTCAGCTGCGCTTTCTGCATGACCACAGTGCTTCCTGCTGGGGGCCATGCCCTACGGTCAGCCCTGGGCTGTATGCCACCCCTGTTCTCTGCAAGGCTCAAGAAGTGGAAGGCCTGACTCCAGAAGGCAGCTGTACCTGAACCAGGGGAATTTCTCTCATGTACAGGAATTCTTTCTCTTCCTCCCAGCTACAGTTCTGCGGCCCCAGTGTCATAGACACCTTCTGTGGTTTTGTTCCATTTCTGGAGCTGTCCTGCAGTGCCACGGTGATACTCTTGGTTTTGCTTTCAAAATTTGCATTTGTATCCAATCTTCCAATTCCTAATCATGCAGATTTCATGTGTGTGTGCCCTGTGTTGGCAGGCCCAAAGCTTTATCCACCTGCTCTTCTGTCCTCATGAGTGTCACTTTTTTCTATGGCACAATCATCATTTTCTGTGTGAAGCACAGAACAGCCCACCCCACAGATTTTAACCAAGCTCTTTCCAAACCTTCATCATCCCCTGGTGAATCCTCAGATTTCTTAGTGGTGGTGTGGGAAGGGTGAGAGAGGTGCTAGTGGAGATGCTGACATTGTCATAAGACCTATCTCAAATACCTTGGAAAGGACAGATGGATCAAAGACTTTCCTCAGGATTTGGAAAAGGTAGACGTCAAACCCATCTTCTAGTAGAGGGGCAAGCAGAAGGATGATTAAGCCTAACCAAGGAGAAAAGTGCCAGCCTTAGCCTTAGGCCCCAGACCAGACCTAAACTGAAGTCCTCAAAGCTTGCCCTTATTCTAAACCCTGAGCAGGTTCCTTAGGCACAACACCAAACAATTCCTTGAAGCCCTTGCCATTCCTTTAACCCTGGAATGTGACCTCTTATTCCTAAACATTAACCTGATCATCTAACCCTCAAAGCCCTCCACCCTGCACACAGCACATCTCAGCTTCAACCCCACTCCTACCCCTACCTTGTGTGGCTTTTATGCTTGGGGTAGGGCAGGGACTGTGAGGTCCTGAAGCAGTCCCATGGCATTGGAAGAGGCATGTGAGGTGACAGGTATGTGATCAGATCAGAGGCCACAAGGAGGAGCTGGCTGGGAATGCTGGGATGAGGTCAGGTGTGCCTCAGGATGTGCTGGGCCTGCAGGAGGCACATGGCTGTGAAGGAGGCTGGGAGGCCACTTCTGTCTGTACAGCTGACGGACCAGCTGCAGAAATGTGGCACAGATAGGGACTGTAATGGCCAGAAGCACGCACATGGCATTGAACATGATGGTGAGGCACCTTCTGTTCTAGTCAGGTGAGAGACCACAGGAAGGCTGATGGCATGGGAGTCATGCTTGAGGTATAGTTTGTGAGACCATAGAATGAGAGAATGGCTCCTGTTGGAAGGGACTTTAAAGATCACCTATTGCTAACCCCCTGGCCATAAACAGGGATGTCCCCCATGAGATCAGGTTGCCCAGGGCCCTTTGCACAGGAATCCCTTCCTCTGTTGCATCAACTACACCTCTCAGCTTGGTGTCATCTGCACACTTGCTGAGGGTGCACTCGACCCCACTGTCTATGTCACTAATAAACATATTAAACCGTACGGGTCCGAGGACAGACCCCTGAGGTACAAGACTCATCACCAGCCTCCACTTGGACATAGAGCCATTGAGCACCACTCTCTGGGTGTGACCTTCAGGCCAACTCCTTACCCACTGAATGGTTCACCCATCAAATGCATATCTCTCTAATTTGGAGACCAGGATGTCATGTGGGACCATGGCAATGGTCTTACAGAAGTCCAAGTAGATGACATCAGTCGGTCACCTTCACATTGCCTTTGTCTCCATGTCCTCACTGCCTCCTGTGTTCTGCTCTAATGAGCTCCAAGGGAGGCTGTGTCAGTGCTGGCCCTCAGGGGGACACTGCAGGAAACTTGCCTCTGACTTGGACTTCTGGAGAGATGTCTTCAATTGTCTCTGAGTGCCTGAGGTTCGTGGGCTCATCAGCAAAGCCCCCAGAGGGGTGATTGCAGTGCCTTGGGCTAGTGCTGTGCTACTGAGCTGGGCCAGGCTTGTGGGAAAGAGAGGGCTCGTGGCAAGAGGGCCGTGGTGCAGAGAGACAGCTGTGCCCAGGAGCAGCTCCTCTGCACAGCGCAGCAGGGCTGGGGGCTCTGACCACAGCACAGAGAGAGGAGACAGAGAGGAGAGAGGCACACAGAGAGGAGAGAAGGAGAGGGGGCTTGGAGGCAGTTGGCAATGGGAGGATGCTGAGAGCTGCCTGCTGGAGAAATGTGCACAGCCCTTGACAAGGTAAGGGTCTGGCTGAAGGGCCATGCAGCTGCAGGTCCTGGAAGGGTCTCCTGATGGGTTTTGTTTCTGGGAGGGCAGTGGGCAATGCAGTAGGCTTTGAGAGTCCTGATGGGTTGCAGTGCGAGGTGAGGAAGTCTGGCAGAAGCCCCTTGGAGTGCCCTAAGGCAGGTGCCCCTGGGCAGCCCAGAACACCCTGCCCTGGCTGGCCATGCCGGGCTCTCTGTCAGCTGCCCCGTAGCTCCTGCAGCCATGGAGGTGCCCCTTGGCAGGGCCCTGTTGGTGGCAGGGTGCTGCAGGGCAGCGCTGAGCACAGCCGTGTGGGATGGGGTCTGTGAGCACTGGCAGGGGGAAAGAAGAGGTGGGCGCAGAGCAGCAGCTCCCGACAGGGACAGCTGCAGGCAGCACAGAGGGGCAGGTGGCCAGAAGGAGCTGTTGGCAGAAACGCCGTGGCAGGGGGGATTCGGGCACCTTGCGGCCACGCCCTGCAGTGCAGACGCCTTCCCCTGGAGCAGCCCCTCCCTGGCCTCCTCTCCCCCTGCAGCCCATGGGCTGTGGGGCAGGAAGGGGTAGAAGAGAAGGTAGAGCTCAAAGAGATGCTCCGAAGCTCTGTCTGTGTGAGAACTTCACCTCAGGTGAGGTTTCTGTCCAGCTGCACTTGGACTGGGGCTTCTCTGCTCTCAGTTCTTTACAGTTTCTTCTCAGGGAAACACCTGAGTTGGATGGTCCTGTGGCTCAAAGACAGGAAATACAGGGTAGATTAGAACACGACTTGTGGGCAGTGGCCTGTGTAACTCTGCATTCAGATGAGTTGTTTGAAATAACACTGAAAAGCTCATTGATCTGACCAGTGAACTGAACTTGAGCTTCCCCCATGTTCCTGTTTCCTTCCTGCTGTATAGCAGAGAGGACTCCTCTGCAGCCTACAGCAGCCCCTGCTCCCAGTGCCACTCTCAGCCAGCACCAGCCACAGCTCAAGCAGGAGAGATGCCAAAAGATTTTCGTGCAAAGAGAGAGGCTCAGGTTATGGGGTGCTTTAAGAGACACGATAGGTTTTCCTCAGAGAACTCTGTTTTAACATTCTTCTGCATTTTGCTCTTTACCAGGAAAGCATGTGTATGGACAGCAAATGCCCAACATCAGCTCCGTGAGTGAGTTCCTCCTGTTGGCATTCGCAGACACGCGCGAACTGCAGCTCCTGCACTTCATGCTCTTCCTGGGCATCTACCTGGCTGCCCTCCTGGGCAACGGCCTCATCCTCAGTGCCGTAGCCTGCCACCACCGCCTCCACACCCCCATGTACTTCTTCCTCCTCAACCTCGCCCTCCTCGACGTGGGCTGCATCTCCACCACTCTGCCCAAAGCCATGGCCAATGCCCTCTGGGACAACAGGGCCATCTCCTATCAAGGCTGTGCTGCACAGGTCTTCTTTTTAGTCTTCTTTTTTAGTTCAGAGTACTATCTCCTCACTGTCATGGCCTATGACCGCTACGTTGCCATCTGCAAGCCCCTGCGCTACGGGAGCCTCGTGGGCAGCAGAGCTTGTGCCCAGATGGTAGCAGCTGCCTGGGGCAGTGGCTTTCTCAATGCTGTCCTGCACACGGCCACTACATTTTCAGTGCCCCTCTGCCGAGGCAATGCTTTGGACCAGTTCTTCTGTGAAATCTCACAGATCCTCAAGCTCTCCTGCTCAGATGCCTGCCTCAGGGAAGTAGGTCTTCTTGTGCTCACTGGCTGTTTAGCTTTCGGTTGTTTTGTTTTCATTGTGGTTTCCTATGTGCAGATCTTCAGGGCTGTGTTGAGGATCCCCTCTTTGCAAGGACAGCACAAAGCCTCTTCCACGTGCCTCCCTCACTTGGCAGTTATCTCCCTGTTTCTCAGCACAATCATGTTTGCCCACCTGAAGCCTCCCTCCATCTCCTACCCATCCCTCGACCTGGTGGTGGCAGTTCTATACGCAGTGCTGCCTCCAGCATTGAACCCCCTCATCTACAGCATGAGGAACCGGGAGCTCAAACAGGCTCTCAGGAAATTGATGATGAGATGTGTTTCAAAAGCAACAATCTGCTAATTATCTACTGGAAAGAGTCCAGCAGAGGGCCACAAAGATGATACGGGGCCTGGAGCATCTTCCTTATGAAGAAAGGCTGAGACACCTGGGTCTGTTCAGCCTGGAGAAGACTGAGAGGGGATCTCCTCAGTGTATATAAATATCTGAGGGGTGGGGGACAGAAGGATGTAGCCAACCTCTTCTCACTGGTTTGTGGGGATAGGACAAGGGGCAATGGCTGCAAGTTACAGCACAGGACGTTCCGCACTGACATGCGAAAGAACTTCTTCATGGTGAGGGTGATGGAGCATTGGAACAGGCTGCCTAGGGGGGTTGTGAAATCTCCTTCTCTGGAGACATTCAAGGCCTGTCTGGACGCCTACCTGAGCAGCCTGCTCTGAGGAACCTGCTTTGGCAGGGGGGTTGGACCCGATGATCTTTCAAGGTCCCTTCCAACCCCTACAGTTCTGTGATTCTGTGATCTGCTCAACCTCTTCTGCATATGACTTGTAACCTGATTTATTACAGGACTACCAGTCTTCTGTTGCTTTTGTGGTTCTTTTGTTGTTGTTTTCCCTCTGTTTCATTTTGGTTAGGATTGGATTGTTTGTTTGTTTGAATTTAAATTTTCTTTCAGTGCTGCTAATGTTGCCCACAAAAATGTCATTACCATCCCACTCCCACTTCAGTACGTACCTTTCTAGAGTAGCCCAGAGGTTACACTACAAGAGGAATCTTTGTGAATATAAACCAAATAAAGATCCTTACATAGACTTGCTTGTCTGACATCCTTTTTATGAAACCGTTTTCAGAAGAGCTGTGGGAGGCAGTCAGTGGCAGGGCCCCCACCAACTGGCTCTGCCCCCCAGCCTGCCCAGCATGGCCCTGCAGAGTGCCCTGTGCCCCGGGCACCACAGCCCCCTGGCTCTGCAGAGCAGCACCACCAGCTGGGGCTGTGGGGAGCATGGCCAGGGGCTGCAGCAGTGGCTGGCCAGGCCAGCACAGACGGGCTCACCTGGGAGAGGCTCCCTGGGAGATGGGGTGGCTCAGGAGAAGAGCAGGGCCTGTCCATGTACAGGGGAGACACGTTTCATTTGCTGCTGCTGCTGCCAGTGGGCACATGGTATGCACAGGAACACAAGTGAGCACAAAGGCCGTCAGCTATCCCTAGGGGTGTCATGAAAGCCAATGGGGCAGAGAGTGTCCCGAGGTCCCTTCATGCTGAGAGAAACAACCACGGGGCATCTGCCTGAACAGCACGGAACAGTCCAGTTGGAAGGCACCTTCAGACACTGTCTAGTTCAAAGTGCAAGACCTGAATGCGGCTCTGGGATTTGCTTCCTTGAAGCTCCGAGGCTCCTGTGTACCATGTTCTGCCCTGTCTCTGCTGTCCTACAGGTCAGGGGACAGGGTGGTGACAGGAAAGGGATTCCTTTGGCTGTGGAAGACACAAGGAGCCAAGGGAGAGGACAGGGCAAGGCAGCAAAGGCAGCACGAGCAGTGGTTTTGGTGCATGGCCATGTTTGTGCCAGGAGCCTAAGTGGGCAGCAGCTGGCAGGAGGCGAGGGGAGGCCAGGAAGCGCCTCCCCAGGCCGCTCCTGCCAGCAGAGACAAGGCCATGGCCAAGGGAAGGGGAGGGGGCTGGAAGGGCGGTGGTGAAGTCCCTGCTGTTGCACGGCCTGGCTGTCCCGCAGGAGATGTGCTGGCCAGAAGGCCTTGTGAGGTCACTTGGCGCCTCACAGAGAACCCCAAGGCAGCAGGGATGGCACTGGAGAGGTGAGTGGCAGAGCCCAGCCAGGAGCTGGCTGGAGGTCCCCTCTGCTGCAGCTGCCTGATGGAGCGTGGCAGGAGGAGGGCAGGCAGGGCTTGTGGCAACCACACTCACGGTTGCCTTGCCACAGGCTGCTGCAGAGCTCGGGGCATGGCCACCGCAGCCCCAGCCCCTCACAAGGCACCGCAGCTGCTGGGACAAAAGCTCCTCAGCCTCCCCAGCAGCCCCAGGTCCAGGGTCAGCCACGGCACCAGGAAATGGAGGTCTGTGAGATGCCGGCACCCCTGCTGCCAGGTCCAACAGAGCCCTAGCACAGAGCGCCTGTGCCCCTCTGGGCCAGTCCCTCTGCCCAGGCCAGAGCAAGAGGTACTCAGTACTTGAGGGGTGGCCTCACCAGAGCAGAGTACAGGGAGAGAAGCCTTCACCTGGTCCTTCTGGTTACACTGCTGCTGAAAATAGCCAGAATGCCATTGGCCTTCTTGGCCACCTGGGCACACTTCTGGCTCATGTTCAGGTAAGTGTTGACCAACATTCCTAGATCCTTTCCCTCTGTGCAGACTGTAGTGCTGCATGGGTTTTAGGGCCGGTACTTTTCAATATTTTTATAAACGATCTGGATGTAGGAATAGAAGGTATTTTGAGCAAGTTTGCTGATGACACCAAACTTGGAGGAGTTGTGGACTCGAATGAGGGTGGAAAGGCCTTGCAGAGGGATCTGGATAGGTTGGAGAGCTGGGTGATCACCAACTGCATGAAGTTCAATAAGAGCAAGTGCCGGGTCCTGCACCTGGGACGCGGAAACCCTGGCTGCACGTACAGACTGGGCGATGAGACGCTGGAGAGCAGCCTAGAAGAGAGGGATCTGGGGGTCGTGGTAGACAGCAAGTTGAATATGAGCCAGCAGTGTGCCCTGGCAGCCAGGAGGGCCAACCATGTCCTGGGGTGCATCAAGCACAGCATCACTAGTAGGTCAAGGGAGGTGATTGTCCCGCTCTATTCTGCGCTGGTGCGGCCTCACCTCGAGTACTGTGTGCAGTTCTGGGCACCACAGTATAAAAAGGACATGAAACTGTTGGAGAGTGTCCAGAGGAGGGCTACGAAGATGGTGAAAGGCCTGGAGGGGAAGACGTACGAAGAACGGCTGAGGTCACTGGGCCTGTTCAGCCTGGAGAAGAGGAGGCTGAGGGGAGACCTCATCACAGTCTACAACTTCCTCGTAAGGGGGTGTCGAGAGGCAGGAGACCTTTTCTCCATTAACACCGGTGACAGGACCTGCGGGAAGGGGGTTAAGCTGAGGCAGGGGAAATTTAGGCTTGACATCAGGAGGGGGTTCTTCACAGAGAGGGTGGTTGCACACTGGAACAGGCTCCCCAGGGAAGTGGTCACTGCACCAAGCCTGTCTGAATTTAAGAAGAGATTGGACTGTGCACTTAGTCACATGGTCTGAACTTTTGGGTAGACCTGTGCGGTGTCAATAGTTGGACTTGATGATCTTTAAGGGTCCCTTCCAACTCAGGATATTCTATGATTCTATGATCACTGGAGGCAACAAAATAAGGAACTTGAACTTTTTTTTTTTTTTTTTGAAAATTGCAGCATGATTTCCTGTTGTTTGTTTTGAAATAGGAAAACTCCTGTTCTTCCCACCTAAGCAGGGCTTCAAAGGAGAAACCCTAGACCAATATAACCAGGAGAATGATGCTCTAAACTGAAACAGAACAAAATTCAGCCTTTAAAATGAAGAAAGATTTTTATTAGATGCTCCTTGAAATCTTCCCCCTTAACTACAACATGAAAGCACTCCAATTAGCTGATCAAGTCTTGAATACTTGAAGAAAATGGTGGGAGAAAAATGGCTCCTTACGAGTTTCTGTTTTTTAATGAGTTCCATGGTGTATTCTGGTGCTGAGTCAAAGAAACTTGGGTACTGAGAGGAGAATGATGCAACTGTGCAAAAAAGCAAACTCAAAAGGAAAAGCTGAAGTGACTTGGAGTATTAATGGGCCCCACTGAGGGCTGTTACTAACAAACCTTCCCCAGGGACTGCTTAGGGCAGATAATTGGAGGCCATGATTGCAGACAGGCAAAGCACTGTGCTGAGAAAAGTCTTGTTTGGTTTTGGTGAAGCAAAAGGTCCAAAGCCTGACCCCAGCCACTGAGAGGAGAGATCCTGCACCCCCCTGTCTGGCTCAGGACTTTTCTTGGGGGTCTGAGGAATGCGGTGGGCAGTGTGATGCCATGAGAGGAAAACTTGTATGACACCACCCTGCCTCTGCACAGGGTTACAAGGAAGCAAAGAGGCTGCATTTCAATGACTATATCTCCTTTTCTCATAAGCTCTAGGCAAAGTGTCAGGACTGTTGGGGCCTTCCCTTTTTAACAGCAACCTGTGTCTTTTCCTCTGCACGCTTAAATATGCTGTCAAACACTTTGTCTTATTTCCTGGAAGTCTGCAGACCCCCTATCTCTGTTCACCACCTTGCTCTCATCCCAGCATTTCCATCATTTCACCAGTGTCTCATCAACCCTCACCAGCTGTTCCTTGAAAAACAAAGCTACGGTCTGATCATAGACACTCACCAGCACCTTCCAAGCCATGGGCCTGCTGCTGGCCTTGCAGCTTCTTGGCTAGACACAGCCAAGCCTTGTGCCTCCTGCTGCCCAGCCATGGACTCAAGCAGAAGGGACAGGACAACCCATGTTGGGGCCTTCTTTCTGCCTGGGTCGTCCTGGCTCTGGAGGCAGAGGGGATCCCCCAGTCAGCATGCCAAGCAGGTGCCTTCTGCTGGCCTAGCAGGGCCACTGCCAGATGTCAGCCCAAAAGTGCAGCTCCCAGGGAGAAGTCAAGGCTGACCTGCCACCTCCAGACACAAGTGACCTCCCAGTCCCTTTCTGTGACACGTTCCTGCTGCTGCCCTATCAAGTGCAGAGACAGAAGTGACCTCACAGTCCCTGCCACAGTCACATTGCTCCTGCTGGGGCAGGAGATCCTGAGGCAGAGCTGAGCTCATCACAGCATTCCCACCCATCTCCTCCTTCTGGCCCACAAGCTGATCAGATCCATGGCCCCTCACATTAATTTGGAGTTAGGGTTTTGTTTAGGTCTCTTAAGCAGTTTTCTAGTGTTAAATAGACCATTCTAATGCTACTATTAAGGACAGAGATCAGAGTGATTAAGAGAGTAAGAGCTAGGGGAAGCGGCTATGGGCTGAGTTTTGTCTTCTAGGGATACTTTGAGGTCAGTCATTAGAGTAGTGGATTCCTGTCAGGGTGCTGAGTAGCATTTAGGTTTAGGAATTTAGTTTACAGGTTGAAGCCAGGGAATAGCCTCATATGACTATTTTAAGTCACAGTTACGGCAGCATCAGCAGAACCTGAACCCTCTTACCTCTACAAAATCCTTAATTTTGGCTGGCCAAGCCCCTATTCCCTCCTCTCAGTCTCACGTTTCTCCTGGGCTGTCTTCTCCTGATTTCCCCATATAACTTATCTTTTTAGGGGCATGCTTATGATGCCTTTCATGATCTTAGACTATCTGTCAGTGCTCTGTTGGCTACTCTATTTCGGAGAAATGTGGCACTTAAGACACGATGGAAAAGGACACAAAAGTCCATCAGAGCACCCTGCACAATGTGCCCAGCAGCTCAGCACTATCACAAAAGTGCGGTTCCTGCCTTCAAGTTTTCTTTCCAGAATGGCTCCTATGGCTCCAGGGTAACTCTTCCCAGGCACCCACTTCCCCAGTCCATACCACTCTTGCCCGCAGGCCCCACGGGTCTCTCCAAGCCTCCCCTCTTCCCCTGCAGTAGTGGCACCTCACTGCAGCAGGTTGGTGCATCTCCAGGCTCAGGGGTGTTTCCTGAGGGCCTGCCCCGTGTGGGGAGTGGTGGGGAGGAAGAGAGCAAGGTCATCTCCTGGGTCATGGCTGAGCACAGCCCAGACATCCCACACCGTGGGCAGGCCCCTGCTCCCAGGCTGAGGCACACATGCAAGGTGGACACATCTCCATCAGCCCAGCTTCACGCAGGGCCCTTCAGCCCTGCCCCAGTCCCAGGACTGACCTCCTACTCCTACTCCATCCACAGACAGCAAATAAAGCCCTGAGTGTCTCTGTTTCTCACAGCCTTCACCCAAGTCTTTCTCCTGGCCCTCCCCATTGCCCAGCACTGTCTCTCAGGTGGCACTCAGTGACCCTTCAGAAGGGCCTTTGGGCTTCCTCAATTGTCCTGGTGCTTATTAGCACCTTCCGGGCTCCTTCCAGGGCCTTCTTGTCCCTCATGAGGACACTGGCTCTGGCTGGGATGGAGTTGCTCTCTGCAGAACAGTCCCTGCGGTGCTGTGTTTTTAATATGTGACCAGAGCAATGTTGGTCACCCATGGCTGTAGTCGCTGTTCCTGTGCAGTGTTTGCACAGCATCAAGGCCTTCTGTGCTTCTCACTCTGCCCCACCATCGAGTCGGCTTCCACTAGATAAGGTTGCTCAAAGCCCCATCCAACCTAGCCTTGAATACTTCCAGGGACAGGGCATCCACAGCTTCCCTGGGCAGCCTGTTCCACTGCCTTACCACCCTCTAAGTCAAGAACTTCTTTCTAATAGCTAATCTAAATCTACTCTCTTTCAGTTTAAAACCATTACCGCTCGTCCTATCATGACATTGATGAAGAGTCCCTCCCCAGCTGTCCTGTAGGCCCCCTATTGGTACTGGAAGGGCTCTTTAAGGTCTCCCCAGAGCCTTCTCTTGTCCAGGCTGAACAAACCCATCTTCCTCAGCATGTTCCTAGGAAAAGGGCTGCAGCCCATTGATTGTCCTCATGGCCCTCCTCTGGACTCCTTCTAATAGATACACATCCTTATTGGGGCCCCAGAGCTGAGCACAGTACTCGAGTTGTGGCTTCACAAGCCCTCCTAACAGATCAACATTCACTCCAAACTTGGTGTCATCTGCAAACTTACTGAGGGTGCACTCGATCCCCTCATCCACATCATTGACGGAGATATTGAAGAGAACTGGCTGCAGTACTGGGCCCTGCAGGACACTAAGGACAGGCCTCCATCTGCACTTGTTCACATTTACCATGACTCTTTGGTCCAGTTTTTAACCCCACAAAGCGTACACCTGTCCAAGCCTTGAGCAGCCAGTTTCTCTGGAGAATGTTGTGGGAAAAGATGGAAAAGCTTTACTGTGGTCTAGGTAGAGCACATCCACAGCCTTTCCCTCATCCACTGAGAGCATCACCCTGTCACACCTTGAGATCTGATTTGCCAAGCGGGACCTGCCTTTGAGAAACCCATGCTGACTGGGCCTGATCACCTGGTTGTTCTGGAAGCGTTGTGTGATGGAATTCAAGGTAATCTGCTCCAAGAGCTTCCCCAGGACCGAGTTCAGACTGACAGGCTTGTAGTTCCGCGATCCTCCTTCCAGATATTTTGTAGGTGACCATCACAGTTGCTAGTCACCAGCTGACTGGGAACATCCCTGATAGCCAGGACTGCTGATAAATGATGGAAGGCAGCTTGGTGAGCACTTCTGCCAGTTCCCTCAGTACCCTCGGCTATATCCCATCCAGCTCCATAGATTTGTGAACACCCTCCATGAGGGATGGCATACAAGTAGTGGTGCCTGCTCACCAGGAACCAGGCCAGCTTATACAGAGCTTCCTTACGAGGAGCATGGCCACCAAGAGAATCGGAGTTATCAGACTAAGCTCAGATCCCATGAGACACCACAAACACAATGGTCTACAGGAACGGGGAAAAAGGTACAGGACTGCGATTTCCTAGGACAGCCTGCTTCAGAGAAGAGCAAGGACACTGGAAAGGCTGAAAGTCCCAACAGAACCAAAATCTTTGTATCCATGGTAATGGCTGCTATCTAAGCCACTAAAGCCAATGAGGAGACATATTGTTAAAGCACCAGGGCCTCATTGCCTCCTCACCTCCACCCATGAACCAGGCAGGAGTCGTACCATTGTCCTGCACTTGGCAATACACATCCCCATCTCCTACTGCCCCACAAAGAGCCCTGACCAACCTGTCAAGGAAAGAATCTCCCTTCCCAGGGGCTGGAGGTCAAGGCCTGGCCCTTGTGCTTGGTGACACACATCCAGTCTTCCTACGCATCAGTGTCACCTTCACATTGCCTTTGTCTCCTTGTCCTCACTGCCTCCAGGGTTCTGCTCTAACGAGCTCCAAGGGAGGCTGTGTCAGTGCTGGCCCTCAGGGGGACACTGCAGGAAACTTGCCTTTGACTTGGACTTCTGGAGAGACGTCTTCAATTGTCTCTGAGTACCTGAGGTTCTTGGGCTCATCAGCAAAGCCCCAGAGGGGTGATTCCAATGCCTTGGGCTGGGCCTGTGCTGCTGAGCTGGGACGGGCTCGTGGGACAGAGAAAACACATTTCAGAAAGTGCCATGAAGCAGAGAGACAGCTGTGCCCAGGAGCAGCACATCTGTACAGCGCAGCAGGGCTGGGGGCTCTGACTGCAGCTGGCATTGGGAGAGCAGAGAAGGAGAGAGGGCTTGGAGGCAGTTGGCAGGGGGAGGATGCTGAGAGCTGCCTGCTGGAGAAATGTGCACAGCCCTTGACAAGGTAAGGGTCTGGCTGCAGGGCCATGCAGCAGCAGGTCCTGAAAGGGTCCCCTACTGGGTCTTGTTTCTGGGAGGGCAGTGGGCAATGCAGCAGGCTTTGAGAGTCCTGCTGGGTTTCCGTGCGAGGTGAGGAAGTCTGCCAGAAGCCCCTTGGAGTGTCATAACCTAGGTATCCCTGGTCAGATAAGAGAGGAGTGGCCAAACCTCCTCCAGACCCTGCAACGGTGCAGCTGGGATATGGGACACTCCAGCTTTCAGATATCCAGCTCTGTCTGTGGGGCATCCTCCTGGGCTGCAGGCTGCTCTCCCGCAGAATGCAGCTCTCTCGTGGCATCCTTGTGTTATCCAGGTGCCACAAGGAAAAGACACCTCCATACTAACATCATCTCCATGGTGCTGGATGGCTGTCTGTGGGCAGCAGGAATGAGGCCTCTGCAGCCCTGTCTAGGAGGGAAGAGCTGAGATCCTGATCAGTCCCCTGGAAAAAAGGTGAAGATTCTGTCCAGCTGCACTTGGAGTGGGGCTTCTCTGCTCTCAGCTGTCTCCTGTTTCTTCTCAGGGCAGCACCTGAGAGGGATGGTCCTGTAGCTCATAGAGGGGTAGCCCAGGGCAGCAGAGAGCAGGACTGATGGGAAGAGCTGCTCTGCTCAGTCTTCCCCAGAGGACAAGTCCTTTACCTCTTGGCACCCACAGGATATCACCTGGAGTGTGGAAGTAGTGTAAGGGCGTTCCACTATTCAATACCTCTCCTATGTGTTATACGGGCAACTAGGATAAAATAAAGTGAGGAAAATAGTTGCAGCTTTGCTCCTCAATCAGCTCAGTTGTTTGCAACAATACTGCAAAGCTCATTGGTCTGACATTTTTCTGACTTTGAGTTATCCACCCTTCTGTTTTATTTCCTATTTTCCTCAGAGAAGTCTGTTCTAACATTGCTTTGCCTTCTCCACTTCAACAGAGAAGCAAGTACAAAGTCAGCAAATGCCCAACATCAGCTCTGTGAGCGAGTTCCTCCTGCTGGCATTCGCAGACACACGCGAGCTGCAGCTCCTGCACTTCGCGCTCTTCCTGGGCATCTACCTGGCTGCCCTCCTGGGCAACGGCCTCATCCTCAGCGCCGTAGCCTGCGACCACCGCCTGCACACCCCCATGTACTTCTTCCTCCTCAACCTCGCCCTCCTTGATGTGGGATCCATCTCCACCACTCTACTCAAAGCCATGGCCAATTCTCTCTGGGACACCAGGGTCATCTCCTATCAAGGTTGTGCTGCCCAAGTACTTTTTTTAGTCTTTTTTTTTGATGCAGAGTTTTCCCTTCTCACCGTCATGGCCTATGACCGCTACGTTGCCATCTGCAAGCCTCTGCACTATGGGAGCCTCCTGGGCAGCAGAGCTTGTGCCCAGATGGCAGCAGCTGCCTGGGGCAGTGGCTTTCTCAATGCTGTCCTGCACACGGCCAACACATTTTCCCTGCCCCTCTGCCAAGGCAATGCTGTGGACCAGTTCTTCTGTGAAATCCCCTACATCCTCAAGCTCTCCTGCTCAGATTCCTATCTCAGAGAAGTTTGGGCAATTCTGTTTAGCATTTCGTTAGCATTTGGTTGTTTTGTTTTCATTGTGCTGTCCTATGTGCAGATCTTCAGGGCAGTGCTGAGGATGCCCTCTGAGCAGGGCCAGCACAAAGCCTTTTCCACGTGCCTCCCTCACCTGATTGTCACCTCCCTGATGATCAGCACTTCCATCTTTGCCTACCTGAAGCCCCCCTCCATTTCCTCCCCATCCCTGGACCTGGTGGTCACACTTCTGTACACTGTGGTTCCTCCAGTATTTAACCCCCTCATCTACAGCTTGAGGAACCGGGAACTAAGGGATTCCATCAGGACTCTACTTGAATACACACATCGTCAGCAAATTCACCTATAATACTATGCCTAATATTAGAAATCCCAGCTATTCTCAGAAAGAAAATAATATGATGTCTTCTATTAATAAATGTGTGTATTATTATTTCCTCTCATTATTTCACTTCTGATTAAATATTATTCCTAGCCTCCTACAAGTCAATTATTTTCCTGTAGAAGATGGCTTCCTGCGTAGATAAACCTAATAAGAAAGCCATCAGAAATTCATTGGTCTGAGCTGCAATCTCTTCCAATCTTTTCTGGAGCTGGTGAAAACCCCCAGCATGCAGGAGGGGCTCAGGACCAAGAGCCCAGCTGACACATGCAGGAGAAGCCCCAGTGGCCCTCGGGGCTGCCCCTCGCTTCTCGCTGGGCTCTGCCTCTCTTCTGCCTTCAGGTCGGGGCTGCTGCTTCCCTGGAGCCATGGCCATGGCCAGCAGCAGGATGTGGCCTTTTCACTGCTTCTTTCTTTTTGGTTCCTCATTGCTTTCTTGTGCTCTTGTATCTGTCTTAGTCTCGAGGTCTCATATTCGTTGATGACTGTCCTGTTGTCTTTGCAGTGTCTGTGGCTACAGGCAGCAGCAGGCACTGTGCAGCCCTGGTTCACAACTGGCCTACCTGCTAGCACCACAGTAACAAGAGGGTCTTTCTCAGTGCAAACCCAGAAGCCTGGACACCTCTTCCAAATGTGCTATCAGGAACACAGCCAAGGGGTTGCTCCCTGCTCTTCTGTTTCCTGGGGTTTGTCATGGAGTGAGGGACAGAGGCTGAAAGTCCCAGGGTGGTCCCTGAGGAACCAAGGGCTGGGCCAAGAACTCCCTTTGTGGCAGCACATGTCCAAATAGACAACACTGCCCACTGCAGTCAGTCAGATGGCCAATGCCAGCCTGGAGATGTCAGGAGATCTGCAGGGACATGGTGCTCACTGGGTAGTGATTAGAACCTCATAACATGTATGAGCATCCAAAGACGGGTCTGGTAAAGGAAAAGAGGAATCTGAAGATTTGATGGGCTAAAGGAGGGCTCTGCAATGCCAGAAGACGTGGTGGAGAGCCAGCAGGTGAAGGCCCGTAATACTGCAAAGCAACAGTGGAGACCCTCCTTATAGGCTCCTGGGCCAGGTCTGGTGCAGCACTCGCCTGCCCTTTGTGCCCTCAGAAACACCCCATGGCCCTGCCCAGCACTGCCCTGTGCTGCTGAGCAATCAGGGCAGGTGGAAAGGGGCTCAGCAGCAGAGATCCCCAGGGACGTAGGTCTGTTGCCCACCCTGAACAGCATGGGCAGGGGGGGGAGACCCGCGGGGGTCCCAGGGCACCACAGCCCCTGCCTCTCACAGCAGCACCGCCAGCTTGGGGCCCTGAGAGAGCACAGGGAGGGAAGCAGCAATGGCCAGCCAGGCTAGCACAAACACAGTGCCCTGGGCAAGGCTCCCTGGGAGCAGGGATGGCCCTGGGGAAGAGCAGGGCAGCATTGCTGGGCCTGCACTGATGGGGAAAGGGCAAAGGGAAAGCTCTTTGTGCAGGCCCCTGCTCGGGGCAAGCTGCTCTGTGGCTGGGCCAGGCCTCTTGTGCTGGCCTGGGGAGCAGGGCTGGCCCTGCGGGGCACAGGCACTGTGTGCTGGGGATCTGCCAGGCAGGAGAGCAGGGCTCCTGCAGCTTCATGGACCTCCATATCCTGGCACCACGGACACCTCCTTGCTCCATGCATCCAGCAGATAAACACCTATCGGCCACCTGCTTTCTCTTCTTCTAGAGGAACTGGGGACAGAATAACAAAACCAAGTAAAACTCACAAATTTTGAGCCACAGAAGGACCTGATGCTCTGCAAACACTGCTCAAAAACGGCGACCAGAACTGTGGGTCACCAGCACTGCTCTGGTCACATATCCGAAACACAGCACCTCATGGGCTGCTCTGCAGAGACTAACTCTGTCCCAGCCACAGCCAGTACAGGTCCCCTGATGAACAAGAAGGTTCCCTCCGAGCTCTGGAAAGAGACAGGAAATTGCTAATAAGCACCAGGACAATTGAGGAAGCCCAAAGGCCCTTCTGAAGGGTCACTAAGTGCCACCTGAGAGGCAGTGCTGGGCAGTGGGGAGGGCCAGGAGAAAGACTTGTGAGAAGGCTGTGAGAAACAAGGAAATCCATGGCTTTAGCAGATCCTTAAAGTCCTGCCTGAGTCCCCAAATGGAAAGCAGGGTATGTCTGTGGGTGGAGAAGTAGCCAAATCTTGGGACTGGGAGCAGGGCTGAAGGTCCCTGTGTGAAGCTGGGCTGATGGAGAAGTGTCCACCTTGCATGTGTGCCTCAGCCTGGGGGCAGGGACCTGCCTGCGGTGCGGGATGTCTGGGCTGTGCTCAGCCATGCCCCAGGAGATGACCTTGCTCTCTTCCTCCCCACACAGGGCAGGCCCTCAGGAAACACCCCTGAGCCTGGAGATGCACCAACCTGCTGCAGTCAGGTGCCACTACTGCAGGGGCAGAGGGGAGGCTTGGAGAGACCCGTGGGGCCTGCGGGCAAGAGTGGTGTGGCCTGGGGAAGTGAGTGGAAAAGTTACCCTTATCCTGGGTAACTTATCCTGGGAAAAGTTACCCTGGAGCCATAGGAGCCATTCTGGAAAGGAAACTTGTAGGCAGGAAGCGCACTTTTGTGATGGTGCCAAGCTGCTGGGCACATGTTCAGGGTGCTCTGATGGACTTTTATGTCCTTTTCCATCATGTATTAAGTGCCAATATTCTCAGGAATAGAGTACCCAACAGAGCAGTGACAGATACTCTGAGATCATGAAAGCCACCAGAAAGATGTCCCTAAGAATATGACTGATATAGTGAGGTCAGGAGAAGCCCTGGTCAGGAGAAATGTGAGATTTGGAGGAGGGCATAGGACTATCCAGCAGAAACTAAAGATTTTGTAAAAGGTAAGTTGGTTCAGGCTATGTGGAAGCTGCTGTAACCGTGACTTAAAACACTTACATGAGGCTATTCCCCAGCTTCAAAGAGCAAACTTAATTCCTACATTTAAATGTTACTCCACACCCAAACAGGAATCAACTACTCCTATGCCTGACATCTAAGTGTGCACTGAAGCCAAAACTCAGTCCATAGCCTCTTTCCCTTACCCTTACTCTCTTGCTTACCTTGATCCCTACCCTTAACACTAGATTTAAATGCTCTATTTAGGCCTCGAATTATTGGAAAAACTAAACAAACCCTAAATCACTAAGCTTGTCCGCACTTTAACCACAGACCTGATACGCAAAGCAGAACACCAATCCCTCCCAAAAAATCTTTCTTTAAATTCAAACCCAGAAAGGTGAGCCCTAGTCCCCTGATGCATGAGCACCTAACAGCTGATTCCCCTGTTCCTGTGCATTGACTTCCTCACCTTCAGCCCCTTTCCTAACCCTTACCTTTAGGTACCATACTGGGTGTGGCCCTTAGTGCAGGCCAAGAACTGTGAGGTTACTCTGCAGTCACATGGCATGCAAAGATGGATGTGAGGGGTCATGGGTCTGATCGGCTTGTGGGCCGCAAAGAGGAGATGGATGGGAGTGCTCTGAAGGGCTCAGCTCTGCCTCAGCATCTCCTGCCCCAGCAGGAGCAATGTGACTGTGGCAGTGACTGTGAGGTCACTTCTGTCTCTGCACTTGATAGGGCAGCAGCAGGAACGTGTCACGGAAAGGGACTGTGAGATCATTTCTGTCTGGAGGTGGCAGGTCAGCCTTGACTTCTTCCTGGGAGCTGCACTTTTGGGCTGACATCTGGCAGTGGCCCTGCTAGGCCAACAGAAGGCACCTGCTTGGCATGCTGACTGGGGGATCCCCTCTGCCTCCAGACCCAGGAGGACCCAGGCAGAAAGAAGGCCCCCAGATGGGTTGTCCTGTCCCTTCTGCTTGAGTCCATGAGTGGGCAGCAGGAGGCACAAGGCTTGACTATGTGTAGCCAAGAAGCTGCAAGGCCAGCAGCAGGCCCCTGGCTTGGAAGCTGCTGCTGAGGTGGCTTGTGTCTGATCAGACCTGGGCTTTGTCTTTCAAGGAGTACCTGGTGAGAGTTGGCGAGACATGGGTGAAACAAAGGATGAGAGCAAGGTTGTGGACAGAGATGGGTGTCTGTAGACTTGAAGGAAATAGGGCAAAGTGTGGGACAGCATAGAAAAGCCTGCAGAGGAGAAGGCAGAGGGTGCTGGTAAAAAGGGAAGGCCCCAAGAGCCCTGAGGTTTTTGTCCCCTTGGCTAGAGCTTGTTGGGAGATATGTTATATTAATTCTGATGAGGCTTCATTGATTTCTTTCAACTCTGAGCAGCAGCTCAGAGGTGTCATACCACTGTTCTTCTCATGGCATCCCACTGCCCACTCCATCCCACAGATCCCAGGAAGAGCCTTGAGCCAGACATGGGGATGCAGGATCTCCTCTCCCAGTGGCTGGGGTCAGGCCTTGGCTCTTCTGCTTCACTAAAATCAACCAAGAGTTTTCTCAGCACAGGACTTTGCCAGTCTGCAATCATGGTCTCTAATTATCTACCCTAACATATCCCTGAGGAGGCTTTCTTAGTAACAGCCCTCAGTTGGGCCCATTCATACTCCAAGTCGCTTCAACTTTTCCTCCTGACTTTACTTGCTCAAGCGGTTACATCACTCTCTTCTATAGTACCTGAGCTCCATAGCATCAGTGCCAAAATACACCATGGACCTCATTAAAATGCAGAAACTCCTGACATCTCTTCCATAGTTTTAGAAAGTCTTCACGGCTTGTGCAGCTAATTGCAGAGCTTGCATGATGTACTTAAGGAAGAAGATTTCAAAAAGCAACTAATGAAAATATTTTCTGTTTATAAATCCTGAATTTTGCTACATTTCAGTTTTGAGCATCTTTCTTCTTCTGCTATTTTTCTATGGTGTCTTCTTTGGAAACCTTCATCGGGAGGAAAAGTAGAGTCTAGAGGTCTGACACATGTGCTGCCAGCAGTAGTCTTTGTCCCTGTAACTGCAGCCCAGCCCAGCACATGAAACCCTTTCTAAGAGAAGTCAGGAGTTCCTAGGGAAAAAAATGAAATAAAATAATAAAATAAAATAAAATAAAATAAAATAAAATTAAAATGACCATTGGAACCTGAGAAATTCTGCTAGAATCTTTGCAGACAACTGGAAATCTATACTCTATTGGGTCTTCTGTGGGAAACTCAGGATGAAAATTAAAAAATATATATCTTCGAGTGGCTGTAGCTGCACCCATGAGCTTGGCCTCATTTGGGGAATTTCACCTTCTAGACACAGAAATCTAAACTGAGTAAAGTGAAAAGACCTGCCCAGTCAATAGAGTAGGGCAAAGTCCTTCTTCCTGTGCTATAGATGCAGAAGGTAAAAAGAATTGCAATGTGCCTGACACTACTCTGGGACGTGTAACCCAGGTCATACATCTTTACCTTAGTGCTGAGAAGTCCATCACTAAACCATGCTGCCAAGCTCTGCATCTACACCTTGGCTCTCCAGTTGATGACCCAGCTCATGGATGGCAATCAGGGAGTCTCGGTTAGCGTGACGCTGCCTCAGGTGTGCCACCATGGCAGCCATTGGCACCTGCTGTTCTTCAACCCTCAGCAAACCTCCAACAGAAAGATTCTGTGGAAGGCCAAGCAAGGTAGACAACTGTTTCATGTCCTTTGTCTCCAAGGCAGCTCTGCCAAAGCCCCACCAGTGGTGCCCTCTTGGAACTCTGAATTCCTTCTCCTGAAGCAGTCTATGCCAAGGATGCACATAGCCTCTGGGCCAGTCCCAGTGGGGTGCTTTTGCCATTCCTTCCCAGTTAGACTCACCTCAGCCTCCAGTACAGTTATGTATTGGGTTCCCCCTGTCACTCCAGAAATACAGGTGGGTTCTACCTCTTTCTAGCTTGATGGCATTAGGGTACTCTGTGCACCGGTGAGTACTGATGTGTCAGTAGAGCCTGATACATTTGTGGGTGTGATGTACCAGGCCAGTAACTATACCCAGTCCAGTAAACCCGATTGTTCCTTTCTTCCCTGCCTCCCCCTGGCTGGAAGCAGAACCCCTCTAGTCCTGCTTATAGTATTCTTTACGGTGTCTGGTAGACGACTCACTGGAAACACGTCCCACCACAGCACAGTCATCCCACAGTACAGGGGACAGGGCGATGCCAGACAAGGGATGCATTACAGTGCAGGAGTTGTGGCAAAACTCAGGCTGAAATACTCAAGAGCAGGACAGTTCAAATGGCTGAAGCAGAACCCATCTGTGTATCCTAGTTTGGGAATCATCCCCTTCCATCAGGGATATGAAAGTAAAAAATGTGAAATGCCCCATCAGGTCAATGTGGAAAAAATATTCAGAGGTTTTGTGCTGGAGTGGCAGAAGGGAAAAAGTATTGCATTGTGCCTCAGACTAATCAAGGAGACCTAATGCAGTTCATCGCTGACATAAAGCAAACACTCTAAGAATTGTGAGGGATGTTCAGTTGTGGCCTAACATGAAGAAGAAAGTTGATCACTAGTGAAGGAACAGTCTTTTCCTGCCATCACCAATCTGGTTACACAAGCATCAGAAGAACGTCTCTGCAGTATCTCCAAACCAGCTGGACACCGGGTGCTCATGGTGCAGAGGATCTTTTGGGGATGAACTCATTCATGATGTAACCCTGAGGACAATGTGGAGCAAGGATTACATATGTCAGCAATACCTCAACCCACCGCACTATTTCCTCCCCCAGCCTTTCATGTCCTGCCCTTCTTTCCTTCAGGATTAGAGTCAGATGGGAGCTCTGGAGGTTTCCAGTGCTAAGATCTGCTCTGAGCAGGGAGAACTTTCACATCAGATCAGGCTGCTTCCTCAGTGCTTCCTCCTCCTCACTTTTGAAAGCCGTACTCCTAGGGGTGTTAGCTGGAAGGCCAGTTCTCATTCAGTGGTGCTACAAGACAGCAGTGTGGAAGAGAAGTGAGACCAGAACCAAAACGCCCATGTCCTGCTGCTGTCAGTGTTTGTGGGTCCAAGAAAGTGGCAACCCTGACTCAAAGGCTGCAGGCAAGGAGTGCCTGCAAGGGCAGAAAAGGGCAGCCCCAAACAACACCAGGGCTTTTCACCACGTTGCAGCAGGGATCTTCATCCCACAACCACTGCTGTACCTGAGAAGAGAGTATGAGAAATGAGATCCACAGAAACTGCCTACCTGCTGGTTCCTTTATTTAGTTAGTTACAAAGAGCTTAGCAGCACCTCTACATGAAGTCTTTGGCTTAGAAGAAAAGGTAGAAGGACACAGAAGAAGAAAAATATATTAAATTTAAAAAATAAAATTATAAAGACATATTTAGCATATGGAAATAATATTGAAAAGAATGAACAGTTTTTGAAATATGTGAACAAAGGTGTTTCTGCCTTGTCCAGGTATACTTCAGGGAGTCACATGCAGAAGATCGGTTTCTCGTTGAAATACTGAATATTGCAATAACCTCCTCAGTGCCTCCTTGAGCTCCTTATTCGTCATGCTGTAGATGAGGGGGTTCAGTGCTGGAGGTACCATGGAGTACAGAACAGCCACCACCAGATTTAGATGTGGGGAGGAGATGGAGGGGGGCTTCAGGTAGGCAAACATGCCAGTGCTGACCATCAGGGAGACAACAGCCAGGTGAGGGAGGCACGTGGAAAAGGCTTTGTGCCGGCCCTCAGAAGAAGGCATCCTCAGCACTGCCCTGAAGATCTGCACATAGGACAGCACAATGAAAGCAAAACAACCAAATGCTAAAGAAAAACTAAACACAAGTGGCCCAACTTCCCTGAAGTAGGCATCTGAGCAGGAGAGCTTGAGGATCTGTGAGAGTTCACAGAAGAACTGGTCCACAACATTGCCGTGGCAGAGGGGCAGGGAAAATGTGTTGGCCATGTGCAGGACAGCATTGAGAAAGCCACTGCCCCAGGCAGCTGCTGCCATCTGGGCACAAGCTCTGCTGCCCAGGAGGCTCCCGTAGTGCAGGGGCTTGCAGATGGCAACGTAGCGGTCGTAGGCCGTGACAGTGAGAAGATAAAATTCTGATACAATCAAGAAGACAAAGAGAAAGAACTGAGCAGCACATCCTTGATAGGAGATGGCCCTGGTGTCCCAGAGGGATATGGCCATGGCTTTGGGCAGAGTGGTGGAGATGCAGCCCACGTCGAGGAGGGCGAGGTTGAGGAGGAAGAAGTACATGGGGGTGTGGAGGCGGTGGTGGCAGGCTACGGCGCTGAGGATGAGGCCGTTGCCCAGGAGGGCAGCCAGGTAGATGCCCAGGAAGAGCGCGAAGTGCAGGAGCTGCAGCTCGCGCGTGTCTGCGAATGGCAGCAGCAGGAACTCACTCACAGAGCTGCTGTTGAGCATTTTCTGACATTGAACACGGCTGCCTATTTGAGAGAAAATGGTAGAAAAAGTTATAAAAGATTTCTTTGTGGAAGAACTGTTGCAAGCCTTAGAGTACACCCCAGAGCAAGCCTCAGTATGTGAAGACATTTTCTGCAGCTCTCATGCTTGAGCTGTGGCTGGTGCTAGCTGAGAGTGACACTGGAAGAATGGGTAGTTGTTGGCTCCCTAGCATTCCTTCTTCCTGTGCAGCAAGAGGAAAGCAGGAACATGAAGGAACCTCAAGTGCCTTCTACTTTTTAGTTGTCGCAAACAACTCATCTGAGTGCAGAGCTGAGCTGTAGCTATTTTGTTTGTTTTACCCTATCCCAGTAGGCCCTGCAATGCTTAGGATAGGTATTGGGTTGCTGAACGTCCTCAAATTTCCTGTGCATTCCTCTTGATACCCTGTGGGAGTGTCCCTTGGTGAAGATCAAGCAGAGCAGCTCTGCCCACCAGTCCTGTTCTTAGCTGCCCTGTGTCACCCTTTTATGAGTTGCAGGACCATCCCGTTAGACTGTTTCCCTGATGTCGTGGTTTAACCCGACCGGCAGCTAAACACCACGCAGCCGTTCGCTCACCCTCCCCCCTCCCTCTCTGGGACGGGGGAGAGAAATGGAAAGTGAAGCCCGTGAGTTGAGATAAAGACAGTTTAATAAGACAGGAAAAAAAAATAACAAAAATAATAATAACAATAATAATAATGATGATACAATGGGGATAATACGAAAGTAATAATAGTATGTACAAACAAGTGATGCACAATGCAATTGCTCACCACCCGCTGACCGATGCCCAGCCTAACCCCGAGCAGTCCGGCCCCCTCCCCCCGGCTAGCCACCCCTATATATTGTTTAGCATGACGTCAGATGGTATGGAATACCCCTTTGGCTAGTTTGGGTCACCTGTCCTGGGTCTGTCCCCTCCCAGCTCTTACTGCACCCCCCAGCCTGCCCGTTGGCAGGACAGAGCAAAGGCTGAGATGTCCTTGGCTTAGTATAAGCACTGCTCTGCAACAATTAAAGCATCGGGGTGTTATCAGCACTCTTCTCATTCTAAGCCAAAACACAGCATTCCACCAGCTACTAGGAAGAAAATTAATTCTGTGCTAACTGAAACCAGGACATCTATCCACCCCTTATTCCATACCATTTATGTCATGCTCAGGTTACCCTCTTTTCCATACATTCTAATTAGTCACCTATAGTAATCATGGTAGTGATAACATACAGTATAATATACTATTTAACATGGTGCAATTCAGTTCATGGGCTATTCTCACCCAGTATTAAATCTCCTTGAGGTACACACCGGACCTCTCCGTTCTTTTGCATCACCCACCAAGTATATCCAGGTCCCTGAGCGAAAACAATTCCACGAATAGGTTTGCCTTTTCCTGAGGCAGGAGTAGCCCAGACTGTTTTACCCAGCATATTTTTTACATGCACTACAGGAACTTTATCCCCATCTACAGTACGTAACAGGTTTGATTGGGCAGGTCCAGCTCTGTTGGTAGATCCCCTAGTATTGACTAACCAGGTGGCCTTTGCCAAATGCGTATCCCAGTTTTTGAACGTCCCAGCGCCCATTGCTTTCAAGGTAGTCTTTAACAGGCCATTGTATCGTTCAACTTTCCCGGAGGCTGGTGCATGATAGGGGATGTGATACACCCATTCAATACCATGTTCTTTGGCCCAAGTGTCTATAAGGTTGTTTCGGAAGTGAGTCCCATTATCTGATTCTATTCTTTCTGGGGTGCCATGTCGCCATAGGACTTGCTTTTCAAGGCCCAGGATGGTGTTCCGGGCGGTAGCATGAGGCACAGGATATGTTTCCAGCCATCCGGTGGTTGCTTCCACCATTGTAAGTACGTGGCGCTTGCCATTGCGAGTTTGAGGGAGTGTGACGTAATCAATCTGCCAGGCCTCTCCATATTTATATTTCAGCCATCGTCCTCCATACCAAAGAGGCTTTGACCGTTTGGCTTGCTTGATTGCAGCACATGTTTCACAGTCATGAATAACCTGTGCTATAGCGTCCATGGTCAGGTCCACCCCTCGATCACGAGCCCATCTGTATGTTGCATCTCTACCTTGATGGCCTGAGGTGTCATGGGCCCATCGGGCTATAAATAATTCACCTTTATGCTGCCAATCCAGGTCCACCTGAGCTACTTCAATCTTAGCAGCCTGATCCACCTGCTGGTTGTTTTGATGTTCTTCAGTAGCCCGATTCTTGGGCACATGAGCATCTACGTGGCGTACTTTCACAGCCAGGTTCTCTACCCGAGCAGCAATATCTTGCCACAATGCAGCAGCCCAGATAGGTTTGCCCCTACGCTGCCAGTTGTTTTGCTTCCATTGCTGTAACCATCCCCACAGGGCATTTGCTACCATCCATGAATCAGTGTAGAGATAGAGAACTGGCCATTTTTCTCGTTCAGCAATGTCTAAAGCCAGCTGAATGGCTTTCACTTCTGCAAACTGACTCGATTCACCTTCTCCCTCAGCAGCTTCTGCAACTCGTCGCGTAGGACTCCATACAGCAGCCTTCCATCTCCGATGCTTCCCCACAATACGACAGGACCCATCAGTGAACAGGGCATATTTCTTTTCATTCTCTGGCAACTGGTTGTACAGTGGGGCTTCTTCAGCACGACCCACCTCCTCCTCTGATGATATCCCAAAGTATTTGCCTTCTGGCCAGTCCATGATCACTTCCAATATTCCTGGGCGACTGGGGTTTCCTATTCGAGCCCGCTGAGTGATCAGTGCAACCCACTTGCTCCATGTAGCATCAGTTGCATGATGCGTAGAGGGGACCCTTCCCTTGAACATCCAGCCTAGTACCGGTAATCGGGGTGCTAGGAGGAGCTGCGCTTCAGTACCGACCACCTCCGAAGCAGATCGAACTCCTTCATATGCTGCCAATATCTCCTTTTCAGTTGGAGTATAGCGGGCCTCAGATCCTCTGTATCCCCGACTCCAAAACCCCAGAGGCCGACCTCGAGTTTCCCCAGGTTCTTTCTGCCAGAGGCTCCAGGTGGGGCCGTTCTCCCCGGCTGCAGTGTAGAGCACATTCTTTACATCTGGTCCTGTTCGAACTGGCCCAAGGGCTACTGCATGGACTATTTCCTGCTTGATTTGTTCAAAGGCTTGTCGTTGTTCAGGGCCCCATTCAAACTCATTCTTCTTGCGAGTTACTTGGTAGAGTGGGTTTACAATCAGACTGTAATTTGGGATGTGCATTCTCCAAAACCCCACAACACCTAGGAAAGTCTGTGTTTCTTTTTTGTTAGTTGGTGGAGACATAGCTGTTATTTTGTTGATCACATCCATTGGGATTTGACGACGTCCATCTTGCCATTTTATTCCTAAAAACTGGATCTCCCGTGCAGGTCCTTTGACTTTATTTTGTTTTATGGCAAAACCGGCTTTCAGAAGGATTTGGACTATTTTCTTCCCTTTCTCGAAAACTTCCTCTGCTGTGTCACCCCACACAATAATGTCATCGATGTACTGCAGGTGTTCAGGAGCTTCCCCCTGCTCTAGTGCAGACTGGATCAGCCCATGGCAAATGGTAGGGCTGTGTTTCCACCCCTGGGGCAGCCTATTCCAAGTATATTGGACTCCCCTCCAAGTGAAGGCAAATTGTGGCCTGCACTCTGCTGCTAGAGGGATGGAGAAAAATGCATTAGCGATATCAATTGTGGCGTACCACTTGGCTGCCTTCGATTCAAGTTCATACTGAAGTTCCAGCATGTCCGGCACTGCAGCACTCAGTGGTGGCGTGACTTCGTTCAAGCCGCGATAGTCCACTGTTAGTCTCCACTCGCCATTAGACTTTCGCACTGGCCATATGGGACTATTGAAAGGTGAATGAGTCTTGCTGATCACTCCTTGGCTCTCCAATTGACGAATTAGCTTATGGATGGGAATCAGGGAGTCTCGGTTGGTGCGATATTGCCGCCGGTGCACAGTTGTGGTAGCAATTGGCACTTGCTGTTCTTCGACCCTCAGCAACCCCACAACAGAGGGGTCCTCTGAGAGACCAGGCAAGGTAGATAATTGTTTAATGCCCTCTGTCTCTAAGGCAGCAATACCAAAAGCCCACCGGAACCCTTTTGGGTCCTTGCAGTATCCTCTTCTAAGATAGTCTATGCCAAGGATACATGGAGCATCCGGACCAGTCACAATGCGGTGCTTTTCCCACTCATTCCCAGTCAGACTCACTTCAGCCTCCAATACAGTCAACTGCTGAGATCCCCCTGTCACTCCACAAATATAGATGGGCTCTGGTCCTTTATAGCTCGATGGCATTATAGTACATTGTGCACCGGTGTCTACTAAAGCCTTATACTTCTGTGCGCGTGATGTGCCAGGCCATCGAATCCACACAGTCCAATAAACTCGATTGTCCCTTTCCTCCCCCTGGCTGGAGGCAGGGCCCCCCTAATCCTGGTCAGAATCTTCCTCGTTTCTGTGTTTGAAGGACTGTCTGCTGGAAGTTGGAGCAGCAAACTTTTCGGAGAATCCCTTTTTCCTGATTGTTTTCTTTTGCAACTCACGTACCCGTGCCTCTAGGGTCGCGGTAGATTTTCCATCCCACTTTCTCATGTCCTCTCCATGGTCTCGTAAGTAAAACCACAGGGTGGCACGGGGTGAGTACCCACCATATCGTCTTCCTTGTGTGGGTGAACGCCTACCCCTGACAGCTGAGACACTGCTTTGTACAGGTGCGAAGGAGAATAATCTCTCTTCAAGTTGGTGAACCTTTTCAGAAAGTTTCTCCACAGCTGAGACGCAGGCCTGTAAGGAAGAGGAGAGACTTTCTTCGTACTGCCGGAGTTGTTTAGCCGCTTCACCCACTGTGGGTTCCTCATCCTCTTTCCAGGCCATTATTGCCAATGAGCTGGCATATGATGATGGTGCACTCCGTACAAACTTCCGCCACATGGGTCGTGTACACTTGACTTCATCTGGATCTGTGGATGTTTGATTGAGGTCTGGATCCTCATAAATCACTTCCCGTACGGCTAATTCCCTCAGGTACTGGATTCCCTTCTCCATAGTGGTCCACTTGCCTGGTAGACATAAAATATCTTCCTTGAAGGGATACCTTTCCCTCACAGCTGAGAGGAGACGCCTCCAGAGGCTGGTGGGTCGTGCTCCATCTGCAATTGCTTTGTCAATGCCGGCGTCTCGAGCAAGGGATCCCAGCCGCTTGGCTTCCCTGCCGTCTAATTCCACACAATTGGCTCCAGAGTCCCAGCACCGGAGCAGCCAGGTGACAAGCTGCTCACCTATACAGCGACCAAAATCTTTTCGCACATCTCGTAGCTCGCGCTCGTTTAGGCTTCGGGTAGTTACTGTTGCTCTTTCGGCATCCTCATCTTCCTCCTCCTGAATCCTTGACGGCCCAGCGTCGTCATCATCTTCGTCATCTCTATACTTAGTTTTGGCAGAAGCCTTACCTGGATTGGCAGAAGACTCTCTGCGTTCTAAACGACTTGAATTTCTGTACCATATTTTCACCTTCTCTACAGGGGCAGCTTGCACTGCTACTGCTCGTTTCTCTGACTTTGTTACAGGGTCTGCCACAGGGGTTGGAATGCCCTCTGCAGGGTCAACTTGCACTGCTACAGCTCGTTTCTCTGACACGGCCACAGGAGCTGGAGCGGCTACAGGAGCTGGAGCAGTTGCAGGAACCGGAGCTGTAGCGGCTACAGGAGCTGGAGCTGGAGCTGGAGCAGTTGCAGGAGCTGGGACTGGAGCAGCAGTAGGAGCTGGAGCTGGAGCGGCTTCAGGAGCTGGGACTGGAGCGGCTGCAGGAGCTGGAGCTGGAGCGGCTGCAGGAGCTGGGACTGGAGCAGCAGTAGGAGCTGGAGCTGGAGCGGCTTCAGGAGCTGGAGCTGGAGCGGCTTCAGAAGCTGGGACTGGAGCAGTTGCAGGAACTGGGACTGGAGTAGCGGCCGGAGCTGGAACTGGAGCGACTGCAGGAACTGGGACTGGAGCAGCTGCAGGAGCTGGGACTGGAGCGGCTGCAGGAGCTGGGACTGGAGCGGCTGCAGGAGCTGGGACTGGAGCGGCTGCAGGAGCTGGGACTGGAGCGGCTGCAGGAGCTGGGACTGGAGCGGCTGCAGGAGCTGGGACTGGAGCGGCTGCAGGAGCTGGGACTGGAGCGGCTGCAGAATCCACCGTAGGGGTCACAGTGGCCGTTGGATCTGTCACAGGGTTTGGAGTGGCCGCAGGGTCTGTCACTAAGTTGACAGCAGTATCAATGGCAGCTCGATAGGCATGAGCCAGGCCCCAGCACGTTACAATGATTTGTGTTACTTTGGAACTGCCAGAATCATTACACCTTTTTTTCAAGCATTCTGCCAGTTTTTGAGGATTTTGCCATTGTTCAGGGGTGAATTTCCAACACACTGGGGGTGCCAACTGCTCTAGATGCCTGCCCATATCCACCCATACTCCCTGCCACCCACAACTATACTGCCTCCGGGCAGATCTCCGGATGAGCTTCATAAGTAGTTGTTTAACTTTAAGCAGAATCTGAAGTGCATTCATGAGGCAGAACAACAAGACTATGGTATTCTGAGTATTCCAGAAATATTCAATATCTTGGAGAGCTATTGTGACAAGCTCAGGGGATAAGAGGGTGGTGAAGGAGGAAGGCAGAGTGACCCAGGAGGATACAGGGGTGGTGAAGGAGAAAGGGAGAGTAAGCAAGTAAGGAAAAATATCCTCCCCTTTCCCCTCCACAGATTGACTCTCTAATGGAGAAAAACAATAGGTATAATTGCTAATAGTTCCCAAGATGCTGTTTCCAAAGTACAGAGTCCACGATGTTACTGAGTATAAATACCAAGTTAGAGTCATGACCAGATATCTTATCGTCTCATAAGCCATTGCTATAACACTTAGTACCATAATGGTCTGAAACCAGGGCCCGGAGAGGAGAAACAACACTACAGAGAGCAAATACGGAAAATAATGTACTATAATACTCAATTTGGAAAACAGGCGCAGCAGAGTTGTGATTAAAGCAATCAGCATCATGACAAGTGACTATTAAGCAGGTCTAATCCTTACACCAATTCTAGTTTAACACACTCTGATCAAATCTGCCGTTATCTCAACCTTTCGGGCCCCACGTTGGGCGCCAAAAAGACTGTCGTGGTTTAACCCGACCGGCAGCTAAACACCACGCAGCCGTTCGCTCACCCTCCCCCCTCCCTCTCTGGGACGGGGGAGAGAAATGGAAAGTGAAGCCCGTGAGTTGAGATAAAGACAGTTTAATAAGACAGGAAAAAAAAAATAACAAAAATAATAATAACAATAATAATAATGATGATACAATGGGGATAATACGAAAGTAATAATAGTATGTACAAACAAGTGATGCACAATGCAATTGCTCACCACCCGCTGACCGATGCCCAGCCTAACCCCGAGCAGTCCGGCCCCCTCCCCCCGGCTAGCCACCCCTATATATTGTTTAGCATGACGTCAGATGGTATGGAATACCCCTTTGGCTAGTTTGGGTCACCTGTCCTGGGTCTGTCCCCTCCCAGCTCTTACTGCACCCCCCAGCCTGCCCGTTGGCAGGACAGAGCAAAGGCTGAGATGTCCTTGGCTTAGTATAAGCACTGCTCTGCAACAATTAAAGCATCGGGGTGTTATCAGCACTCTTCTCATTCTAAGCCAAAACACAGCATTCCACCAGCTACTAGGAAGAAAATTAATTCTGTGCTAACTGAAACCAGGACACCTGAAAAATTGGAGAAGAAACTGGAGAAGGCTGCTGAGGGAGGAGGGCCACAGAAAGCCAGATGGAGCTTGGGAGCTTGTCTTCTTTTCCATGGCTGCAAGAACTATGAGGCAGCTGACAGAGAGCCTGACATGGCCTGCTCGAGCAGGGTGTTCTGGGCAGACCAGGGAGACCTGGCCTATGGCTATACAAGAGGTTTCTGCCAGACTTCCTCACCTCGCACTGCAACCCAGCAGGACTCTCAAAGCCTACTGCATTGCCCACTGCCCTCACAGAAACAAGACCCAGCACGAGACCCTTCCAGGACCTGCAGCTGCATGGCCCTGCAGCCAGACACTTACCTTGTCAAGGGCTGTGCACATTTCTCCAGTAGGCAGCTCTCAGAATCCTCCACTCCCAACTGCCTTCAGCCACTCTCTCCTTTTCTTCTCTCTATGTCTGTGCCTCTGTGTCTCTTTCCTGCTGCTCTGTGCAGAGGAGCTGCTCCTGGCCACAGCTGTCTCTGCACCAGGGCCCTCTTGCCAGAAGCTCTGTCCCATGAGCCCGGCCCAGCTCAGCAGCACAACACCAACCAAAGGCACTGCAATCACCCCTCTGGGGGCTTTGCTGATGAGCCCATGAACCTCAGACACTCAGAGACAATTGAAGACATCTCTCCAGAAGTCCAAGTCAGAGGCAAGTTTCCTGCAGTGTCCCCCTGAGGGCCAGCACTGTCACAGCCTCCCTTGGAGCTCGTTAGAGCAGAACCCTGGAGGCAGTGAGGACAAGGAGACAAATGCAAATGCGAAGGTGAAACTGATGTGTAAGAAAAGTGGATGTGTTTCACCAAGCACAAGGGCCAGGCCTTGACCATTGTCCTCTGGGAATGAAGATCCTTTCCCTTCACACCTTCCACAGGACGCTTCCTGGTCAGTAGGAGATGGGGAGGTACATTGCCAAGTGAGGAGAATGGTATGAGCCCCACCTGCTTCATGGGTGGCAGCAAGGAGGCAATGAGGCCCTGGTGCTTTAATGAGAAGCTGTGTCCTCATAAGCCTGAGTAACAGAGACAACAGCCATAGCTGCCCCTTTGGCTACAGCTTAGGAGGAGATATGTTATACTCATTGTGATGGGGCCTCATTGATTCATTTCAACGTTGTACAGCAGCTCAGAGGTGGCATCACACTGCCCACCACATCCCACAGACCCCAGCAAGAGCCCTGACACAGACATGGGGGTGCAGGATCTCCTCTCCCACTTCCAGGGATGAGGCCTTGGCTCTTCTGTTTCGTCAGAAGAATACAAGATTTTTTTCAGCACAGTACCTTTGCCTGTCTGTAACCATGGCCTCCAATTATCTGCCCTAACAAGGCCCTGGGGAGGCTTCATTAGTAACAGCCCTCAGTGTGTCCCATTAATACTCCAAGTCACTTCAACTTTTCCTCCTGACTTCACTTTCTCTAGCAGTTGCATTATTCTCCTCTCAGTACCTGAGCGTCATAGCATCAGACCAAAATACACCATGGTATTCATTAAAATGCAGAAACTCCTGACATCTCTTCCATAGTTTTCTTCATGACTTCAAGACTTGAACAGCTAATGGCAGAGCTTGCATGAAGTAGTTAAGGAAGAAGATTTCAAAAGAACAGCTAATACAAATCTGTTTTTTGTTTTAAAGGCTGAATTTTGCAGCAAAATTCAGCCTTTAAAACAAAAAACAGATTTGTAATTTCAGTTTTGAGCATCATTCTCCTATTGCTATTGATCCAGGGGGACTTCTTTGGAGACCTTCATTGGGAAGAAAAACAGAGTCTGGAGGTCTGACACCTCCACTGCCAGCAGTGGTCTTTGTCCCTGTAACTGTAGCACAGTTCAGCATATGGAAACCTTTTTAAGATAATCAGGGAAAAAATAAAAAATAAAAAAAAAATAAAATAAAATAAATTTGAAATGACCGTTGGATCCTGAGAAATTCTAAATAAATCTTAGTAGACAAGTGGACATCCAGGGTGTCTCTTGGGTCTTATGTGGAAAACTCAAGGTAAAAAGTGAAAAAAAAATCTTCCTGTGGCTGTAGCTGTACCCATGAGCTTGGCCTCTTTTGGGAAATTTCCCTCTCCAGTCACACAAACCTAAACTGAGTAATGTGAAAAGACCTGCCCAGTCAATAGAGTAGGGCAAAGTCCTACTTCCTGTGCTGTTGAAGCAGAAGGCAAAAAGAATTGCATTGTGCCCGACACTGCTCTGGGACGTGTCACCCAGGTCAGGCAACTTTACCTTAGTGCTGACAAGTCCATCACTAAAGCACGCTCCCAAGCTCTACATCTACACCTTGGCTCTCCAGTCGATGACCCAGCTCATGGATGGCAATCAGGGAGTCTCGGTTAGCGCGACGCTGCCTCAGGTGTGCCACCATGGCAGCCATTGGCACCTGCTGTTCTTCAACCCTCAGCAAACCCCCAACAGAAGGAATCTGTGGAAGGCCAAGCAAGGTAACAACTGTTTCATGTCCTTTGTCTCCAAGGCAGCTATGCCAAAGCCCCACCTGTGGTGTCCTCTTGGAACTCTGAATTCCCTCTCCTGAAGCAGTCTGTGCCGAGGATGCACATAGCCTCCGAGCGAGTTCCAATGGGATGCTTTTGCCATTCCTTCCCAGTTAGACTCCCTTCAGCCTCCAGTACAGTTAACTTCTGGGATTCCCCTGTCACTCCAGAAATACAGGTGGGTTCTACCTCTTTCTAGCTTGATGGCATTAGGGTACACTGTGCACTGGTGTCTAGTAGAGCCTGATACATTTTGTGGGTCTGATGTGCCAGGCCATAATAATAATTATATCTGTGTCTCTTAATAATAATAATAATAATAATAATAATAATAATAATAATGAAATATATAATAATAACAATTTATTGCTATTGTTGTTTTATGATTATTTCCTTTGTGTCCTATTAATCTGCTCTTATATTCACTCATAAACTTTTACTTTTTTTTTTTCTCCATCTTCTCTCCTGCAGTCCATTGGATGAATATCTGTACAGTTCTGAGCTGCCTGCTGGGTCAAACCACAGCAAGGCTTTTTGGTGCCTAGCATGGAGCACAAAGGTTGAGATGACAGAGCTGACCACAGCGTTTTAAAAGTAAATTGTTATAAGCATTAGATCAGTTTAACAGTTGCTGATCACAGCATTGATATTTTTGATCCGGGGTCTGTGGTGCTTGTTTTCAGAATTGTGTTGTACAGCACATTACTAATTGTCATCCATGGTGTGCTCTTTATCCGTTCTGGGGGCTGGTTTAAGGTTACTGTTTTGCTGTATTGGATAACGCTGACTTCTGACAGGATAAAATAATTGCTGCCTCCATACCTCAGGAACCATCTCTTCATCTCAGAAATTATTTAGAATTACACTCTTTTAAACTCTTTGCCTTTTTTCCTTGGGGAGTAAACCTATGCAGGGTAGGTGGAACTGGGATGGACAGTGGGGGATGTTTTTCACCACTTCTTCCCTCTCCCTTTCTCCTGCACATCCCCCTTCTCCTCCAGGACAGGCATATGGCCTGTCCAAAGCCACTCCAAACCCCGCAACAGGCCCTGCAGGCACTCCAGCTCCTGAGGTGGGCCCAAAGTTAAATTGACACTCGTGACAGGCCCTATAGCTACTCCCAAACCTGCGATAGGCCCTGCAGCCACTCCAACTCATCCAAAAGGCCCTGCAGCCAGAACAACTCCAGTGATGGGCCCTGCAGCCACTCCAGCACCTGCAATGGGCCCCATGGCTGGGCCAGAGAACCAGCCTGTGCCAGTATCGGTTGCCTCTTTATGCAAGAGAAAACAATGTGTGTAAAAGTCAGTTTTTCTTTAGAAAGGAAAGAAACTCAGGCACCCAGACAAGAAAGGAGGAGGAAGTAGAAGAGGCAGGTTTCTCCTAAGTTGGTCCATCATGGAGGCAGGATGACCAAGAGGAAGAGGTCATATAAGCATCAGAAACCATGTGATCCCTATCCCAGTGTAAGCTACGAGACATGGGAAAATATTTTAGCCATCATCTCGGTGAGCACATTGTCATCTGGCTGCTCCAGTGCTGAGAGAAGGGGGCTAACAGTCTGGATTTAGAGGGCAGGGAAGCCAAGCAGCTGGGATCCTCCTGTAGGTGAGAGGTGATTGAGAAAGCCAGTGGAAAAGGGCACAAGGAACTTAATCCTCTCAGGCCTGAAAGAAAGGTATCCCTTGAAGGAAGATCTTCTATGTCAACCAGGCAAGTGGACCACCATGCACAGGGGTATCCTGTACCTAAGGGTACAGGATACCCCTGTATCCTGTATTACCCATGCTGAAGGCGATTTGTAGAAACCTAGAAAACTAACAGCTGTCCAAAGATCCAGATAAAGTCAACTGCACATGACCCATGTGACAGAAGTTTGTACAGAGCACACCATAATCATATGCCAATTCGTTGGCAGTAATGACCAGGAAAGCCCAAGAGGAACCCATGGTGGATGAATCGGCTAGCCAGCTACAGTACAAAGAAAGTCTCTCTTCTTCCCTACGAACCTGTGTCTCGTCTATGGAGAAACTGTCTGAGTAGGTCCAAGAACTACAAGAGAATACATCTTCCTCCCTACCTGTACGAACCAATACCTCAGCTCTCAGGTGTAAGTGTCCCTCTACTCAAGAAAGGTGATATAGTGGGTACATACCACGTGCAGCTCTGTGGTTTTAACTGTGTGATCACGGAGAAGCCATGAGTAAATGGGATGGAAAATCTACCTCCATCCTAGAGGCATGGATACATGAAGCACAAGGAAAAACATTCACAAAAAGTGGTTCTTCTGAGAAAATTGCTGCTCCTGTTTCTAGTGGGCAGTCCTCCAAACAGAGTAATGAATACTATGAGCGGGACTAGAGGGGTTCTACCTCCAACCGGGGGGAGGAAGGAGGCAACTGGGTGTATTGGACTTTGAGGATTACTTGCTTAACACAGACCCACAGGAGGTGTTAGGTTTTAAAGGACACCAATGCACAGTGTACTGTAATGCCATCAAGCTAAAAGGGCCAGAACCCAATTGTATTTCTGGAATGATGGGAGAATCCCAGTAGTCAACTGTATTGGAGGCTGATGTGAGTCTAATGGGAAAGAGTGGCAAAAGCAACCCCTTGAGACTGGCCCAGAAGCTCTGTGCATCCTTAGTATAGAGTCCTTCAGGAAAGGGTACTTCAAAGATCCAAAGGCTTACCTTTAAACAGTTGTCTACCTTGCCCACTCTCTCACAGGGCCCTTCTGCTCTGGAGGTGCTGATGGCCAATGAGCAGCAGGTGCCAATCGCTACCACAACAGTGCACCTGAGGCAGTATTGCACTGACAGAGACTCCCTGACTCCCCTGCATGAGCTGGTTCATTGACTGGAGAGCCAAGGAGTGATCAGCAAGGCTCTCTCACCCTTTAATAGTCCCATACGGACAGTGCAAAATTCTAATGGGGAGTGGAAGATAATGGTGGACGTCTGTGGACTGAATGAAGTCCCACCACTGCTGATTTTGACATAAAACAAAGCAAGATCAAAGGACCTACACAGGAGATCCTGAGGCAGGCTGCCCAGGTTCAGGGGGACCCCTGCCTGGGGACGGGCTGTGTATTGTTCAGTGTGTGGTGAGCAACTTCACTGTGCATCGCTTGATTTATTAAACTACATTATCACCATCATCATCATCAGCAGCAGCAACATCTCTTCCTTTCCTTTTGCAATCAAACCGTCCTTATCTCAACATATTAGCATTTCAGGGGTGAGGATGAGCTACGTGGTGCTGAGCTGTATGCCAGGACAAAGCACAACATGCTTGACAACCACAATCCAAAGCACAAATCACACTTTAAAAAATTAGTCTCTGGCATCTACAGAGAGAAGAGGTCAGTGATGACTTCAGTCTCCTTCAATCAGCACACCCCAGCAGAGACCCTGCTGCCTTGGGGAGCTGTCAGCCCTGAGGCCTTGGGGACACCTCGAGGGAGCCCAAGGGCACAGAGTAAGCTATGCCATGGTCGGGTGCTGTGCTGCTGAGCTGGGCTGGGCTCTTGGGCCCAAGCAGAGCTCCTGGCAAGAGGACAGTGCTGCAGAGAGAGAGCTGTGCCCAGGAGCAGCTCCTCTGCACAGCGCAGCAGGGCTGGGGGCTCTGACCGCAGCTGGCACACAGAGAGGAGAGGAGAGAGGGCTTGGAGGCATTGAGGAGCGCAACAACAGAGGGCAGCGTGTGGCAGGACACATCTGCAGGCTCTTGACACCGTGAGGCTCTGGCAGCAGGGCAATGCAGGTGGGGTTGCCAGAGGGGTCTCCTACAGCTGGCACATCTGATGGCTGATAGCATCTGTCAGGATGGGTCTCTCTGTTTCTCCAGAAAGGAGTGGAAGATGCTTTAGAGAATGGCATTTATAAGGGGTCAGTTTCAGAAGAAGATTGAGGCTTTTTTTATCTGAAGGAGAAGGCTTTTTTTTTTTTTTTTTTGGTTCAGTGCTTTCCGATTCCTGCACTGCAGAGGAGGCAAGTTTGAGGGTACTTTGTTTTCAGGATTGTACAGGAGACTGAGAATCCCAGAGTATTGCACAGAGAGATCAGAATGGAAACAATGAGATTCTGACAGGTTCTCCTGTAAAGAGAGAAGATCGCCTGGGGGGTGTGCTAAGATAGGGAATACGTTTTCTTCATTTAAGTCTGTTCTAACTTTGATCTGCATTCTCATCTTCAACAGGCAGCTGTGCTTAATGTCAGCAAATGCCCAACAGCAGCTCAGTCAGTGAGTTCCTGCTGCTGGCATTCGCAGACACGCGCGAACTGCAGCTCCTGCACTTCGCGCTCTTCCTGGGCATCTACCTGGCTGCCCTCCTGGGCAACGGCCTCATCCTCAGCGCCGTAGCCTGCGACCACCGCCTCCACACCCCCATGTACTTCTTCCTGCTCAACCTCGCCCTCCTCGACCTGGGCTGCATCTCCACCACTCTGCCCAAAGCCATGGCCAATGCCCTCTGGGACACCAGGGTCATCTCCTATCAAGGCTGTGCTGCTCAGGTCTTCTTTTTTGTCTTCTTGATCGTAGCAGAATATTCCCTTCTCACTGTCATGGCCTACGACCGCTACGTTGCCATCTGCAAGCCCCTGCACTACGGGAGCCTCGTGGGCAGCAGAGCTTGTGCCCAGATGGCAGCAGCTGCCTGGGGCAGTGGCTTTCTCAATGCTGTCCTGCACACGGCCAACACATTTTCCCTGCCCCTCTGCTATGGCACTGTTGTGGACCAGTTCTTCTGTGAAATCCCCCACATCCTCAAGCTCTCTTGCTCAAATACTTACCTCAGGGAAGTTAGAGCACTTGTTTTTAGTGTTTTTTTGGCCTTTGGTTGTTTTATTTTCATTGTGGTGTCCTATGTGCAGATCTTCAGGGCAGTGCTGAGGATGCCCTCTGAGCAGGGCAAGCACAAAGCCTTTTCCACGTGCCTCCCTCACCTGGCCGTGGTCTCTCTGTTCGTCAGTACTGCCATATTTGCCTACCTGAAGCCTCCCTCCATTTCCTCTCCATCCCTGGACCTAGTGGTGGCATTTCTGTACTCAATGGTGCCTCCAGTAGTGAACCCCCTCATCTACAGCATGAGGAATCAGGAGCTCAAGAATGCAGTGAGGAAATTGTTTCCATACTTGCTTCTTTAGCATCTGTTATGTATTCAGAGAATGTATTCTTAATAATATGCAAATATTTTGATTCATACTATATCGTATCATTTTTATCATTATTAGTGTTATCATAACATTTTCATTAATAATAATCCTAACAGAAATAAAAGAGTATTCGGGAAAATGACACAACATTTTAAAAATTATTTTTCTCTGTTAATATTTTATTTTATTTATTTATTTATTTATTTATTTTTGTAGTGTAGTTCTCAGCATTCTGAATGTTACATTTTGTCTTAGTTTTTACCATATCATTTAATATACACAGAGATCATGTTTCCTTTGTTGTTAAAGACAATAAAGATACCAGTGGAAATTCATTAGTCTCAGTATCCTTCTCTTTCCATCTCCTCTGGAGCTGGGGGAGCATCCTCAGCATCCTGAAGGGGCTCAGGGCCAAGAGCCCAGCTGCCACGCATAGGAACAGTGTACTTGGATTAGACCTTGTGGATCTAGGTGACAGTCCTATCGTCTCTATAGCAGGGCCAGCACAAAGCCTTTTCCACGTGCCTCCCTCACCTGGCCATGGTGTCCGTCTTCCTCAGGCCTGTCATGGTTGCCTGCCTGAAGCCCCCCCCCATCTCCTCCCCATCCCTGTACCTGGTGGTGGCAGTTCTGTACTCAGTGGTGTCTGTAGTGTAGCACGTCCTCATCTGTAGCATGAGGAGCCAGGAGCTCAAGCATGCCTTGTGGAAATAGATGGCTAGATGTGTCTTGGATGCAAATTTCTGATCTGCTTCTGCACATGACTTGTAATGTCAATAATTATATGAATAGCCAATATACCTGTGGCGTTTTGTTTTGTTTTGTTTTTCGTGGTTGTGTTTCTGTATATTCTTATTACATCAATTCAGCTAATAACACCCATTAAAATGATATGGAAGTACCTGTTGAATATAGCTCATAGACTCTGTGCATGTGAAACCATGATCTCTATGAATTTAAACTTCAGGAAGTTAAAGTTCAATAGGCTTTTTTGTCTGACATCCTTCCTCTGAGACCTGTTCTGGCTCTGCAGGGGCAGTGCCCATGTGCAGGGGTGCAGAGGAAAAGAGTCCCATCCCAACAGCACGGCCAGGGAGCACCAGCGCTTGGGGCATGCAGAGCTGCTCTCTTGCCACTGCCGCCCTGTCCTGCTGAGCCCTGCTGGTGGGATCAGGCCCGGCTGCTCCTCTCACTTGGTGCCAGTGCTGCTGTGGGGCTGTGCTGGGACTGCAGGCAGGGACAGGCAGTGGGCACGGCAGTGGCACAGCTGGCCTCCACTGCAGCACTTCCCTCCTAAGGGGGGATCTCCTCCAAGGTGGACTGAGCAGAGCTCAAGTGCTCAATCTGGTGTGAGCAGGCAGAGGAGAGCCCTGCAGCCCCACGGCTCAAAAAAGCCCCAGCAAAGGAGCCTGGCAAGTGATTCCTTGCAGCCCTGGGGCAATGGCAGTGACCCCATGAGCTGGGTCTGCCTCCCAGCCTGCCCAGCACAGTCCTGCAGAGTGCCCCCATACCCCAGGCACCACAGCCCCCTTACTTTGCAGAGCAGCATCACCAGCTGGGGCTGGGGCTTCAAGGATGCTTCACATGAGTGTCTTCTAGGCCAGCTTCAGACTTCTGGACTTGAGAGTGATCTTCACTGTGCACAAGGAGCTGAGAGACCACCAACAGGCATGGGGCTGGAACATTGCCTGCAAGGTCCCTCCTGCCGTAGCACCTCACAGGACTGGCACGGAACTGGCTCCTGTGTGTCAGAGAGGCTGGGAGCCCAGCAGGTGTGTCATGAGCTTGGTGGATCACAACCAGATCACTTCTACCTGGGCAGGTCCTGGCCCAAAAAGGGGGTGTTTTGTAGGTGTGGTATTATAAGCTCAGTGGTGCATCAGAAGCACTAAGTCCAGCGGGAAGCGACTGGTTGTTAAATGGCCTGTGAGGTGACTGCATTCTGAAGTAGCTGACAGGTCACCCTTGACTCCTGGCTGGGATCTGTGCCTTTAGGCTCACATCTGCCAGTGTCCATGGTAGGGCAGCAGAAGGCACTTGCTGTGCATGTGGTTTCTGAGATCGGCTCTTTCTAAGTACCTGGTAGGCCCCATAGAGGAAGAGGTCTTGGGTAGGGGTTGTCATGTCAGAGGTGTCAGCTTTTGCCTGAAGTCATTCTTTAGGACTGCTTTCAGTTTTCTACACAGAGGGGGCCACTGCCTCCAAGACACTTGGGGCAAACTGAACCATGCATGAGGGTTTGGAAAAAGGTACCCTGCATGCACAGAAGCCATTCCATATCCAAAAGTTGGAGGCAGGAAACCAAATTTTGGGGTGGTACAAGAGATGCTGGGCGTATTGTGCAGGGTTCACCTACAGCCTTTGTGTTCTTTTCCATCCTGACTTAGGTGCCATGTCAGTCTCAAGAAAGGAGTAGCCAACAGATATAATGCAGATACTCTGAGATCATGAAAGTTATCAGAAAGCTGCCCCTAAGAAAATGACTGATACGGGGAAATCAGGAGAAACCTGGCCAGGAGAGATGTGAGATTTGGGGGAGGGAAAAAGAGTTTGGCCAGCAGAAATTAATGATTTCTGTGAGTTTAGAACAATCAGGCAATGTTGATTCTGTTGTAACGCTGCCTTAAAACAGTCATGTAAAGCCCTTCCCCTATTCTAACCAGTGACATTAATCCCCAAATAAGTGACATTAATCCTCAAAACTAAATGCTACTCCACACCCTGATAGGAATCCACGACTCTTATGCCTGACCTAAAACTATCCCTTCAAGCCAAAACTCAGCCCATAGCCCCTTTCCCTTATCTTTACTCTCTCGCTCACCCTGATCTGATCAGATTGTGGACCACAAGGAGGAGATGGGTGGGAATGCTCTGAGGAGCTCAGCTCTGCCTCAGGATCTCCTGCCCCAGCAGGAGGAATGTGACTGTGGCAGTGACTGTGAGGTTAATTCTGTCTCTGCACTTGATAGGGCAGCAGCAGGAACGTGTCACAGAAAGGGACTGGGAGGTCACTTGTGTCTGGAGGTGGCAGGTCAGCCTTGACTTCTCCCTGAGATCTGTACTTTTGGGCTGACATCTGGCAGTGGCCCTGCTAGGCCAGCAGAAGGCACCTGCTTGGCATGCTGACTGGGGGATCCCCTCTGCCTCCAGAGCCAGGACGACCCAGGCAGAAAGAAGGCCCCCATATGGGTTGTCCTGTCCCTTCTGCTTGAGTCCATGACTGCACAGCAGCAGGCACAAGGCTTGGCTGTGTCTAGCCAAGAAGCTGCAAGGCCAGCAGCAGGCCCCTGGCTTGAAAGACGCTGTTGAGGTGACTTGTGTCTGCTTGGCTGACTGGATGCAAGAAGGCTGATGGGTTGGGATGCCTACTTCAGGAGGGGTTTCCACCCTGATGGAGATTTCTGTGGTAATAGGAAAGAGCGGGAAAGAAAAAACTGCCACAAAGTGTTCCATGGAAGGCTGGCACTGGTCACGAGGAGGAAGAAATGTCTCTCAAAGGGTCATTCTGTGGTGCCAGAGGTCACCCTCTGATCAGACCCTGGCTTTGTGTTTCAAGGAACAGCTGGTGAGGGCTGATGAGGCATCAGTGAAAGCAAGGCATGAGAGCAAGATGGTGAACAGAGGTGGGTGCCTGAAGCCTTCAAGACAATAGGGCAATGTGTGGGAAAGCATTGGAAAGCCTGCAGAGGAGAAGGCAGAGTGTGCTAGTAAAAAGGGAGGGCCCCAACATGTGTGAACTTCTTGTCCCCTTGGCTCGAGCTTAGGAGGAGAGATGTTATATTCATTGTGATGGGGCCTCATGTATTCCTTGCAACCCTGTGCAGCACCTCGGAGGTGTCATACCATTATTCTTCTCATGGCATCACACTGACCACCCCATCCCACAGACCCCAGGAACAGCCTTGAGGCAGACATGGGAATGCAGGATCTCTCCTCCAGGTAGCTGGGGTCAGGCCTTTTCATCTTCACCAAAGCCAAGCAAGACTTTTCTCAGCATAGTGCTTTGCCTGTCTGTAACCATGGCCTCCAATTACCTGCCCTAACAAGGCCCTGGGGAGGCTTTGTTAGGAACAGCCCTCAGTGGGGCCCATTAATATTCCAAGTCTCTTCAACTTTTCGTTCTGACTTTACTTTCTCTAGCAGTTGCATCATTCACCTCTCAGTACCTGAGCTTCATAGACTCAGTACCAAAATCCAAATGGAACTCATTAAAATGCAGAAACTCCTAACATCTCTTCCATAGTATTCTTCAAGCCTTCACACCTTGTGCAGCTAATTCCAGAGCTTGCATGATGTAATTAAGGAAGAAGATTTCAAAGAGTTAACAATAAAAATATTTTCTTGTTTCAAAGGCTGAATTTTGCTGCATTTCAGTTTGGAGCATCATTCTCCTATTGCTATTCATCCAGGGTGACTTATTTGGAGACCTTCATCGGGAGAAAGAGCAGAGTTTGCTGGTCTGACACCTCCACTGCCAGCAGTGGTCTTTGTCCCTGTAACTGAAGTCCAGCCCAGTACATGAAACCCTTATAAGATAAGTCAGGGGTGTGCTTAGAAAATAATAAAATAAAATAAAATAAAATAAAATAAAATAAAATAAAATAAAATAAAATAAAATAAAATAAAATAAAATAAAATAAAATAAAATAAAATAAAATAAAATAAAATAAAATAAAATAAAATTGAAATGAATTTTGGAATCTGAGAAATTCAGCCTGAATCTCAGTACACACCTGGACATCCATGGTTTCTCTTGAGTCTTCTGTGGAAAACTCAGGGTGAAAAATAAAGAAAATATATCTTTATTGGCTGTAGCTGTACCCATGAACTTGGCCTCATTGGGGAAATTGTCCCCTTCCAGACACAGAAACCTACATTGGGTAGAGTGAAAAGACCTGCCCATTCAATGGAGTAGGGCAAAGTCCTACTTCCTGTGCTATAGATGTAGAAGGCAAAAAGAATTGCACTGTGCCTGACACTACCCTGGGATGTGTAACCCAGGTCAGGCAACTTTACCTTAGTGCTGACAAGTCCTTCACTAAAGCACACTCCCAAGCTCTACATCTACACCTTGGCTCTCCAGTCGATGACCCAGCTCATGGATGGCAATCAGGGAGTCTCGGTTAGCGCGACGCTGCCTCAGGTGCACCACCATGGTAGCCATTGGCACCTGCTGTTCTTCAACCCTCAGCAAACCCCCAACAGAAGGATTCTGTGGAAGGCCAAGCAAGGTAGACAACTGTTTCATGTCCTTTGTCTCCAAGGCAGCTCTGCCAAAGCCCCACTGGTGGTGTCCTCTTGGAACTCTGAATTCCCTCTCCTGAAGCAGTCTATGCCAAGGATGCACATAGCCTCTGGGCCAGTCCCAGTGGGGTGGTTTTGCCATTCCTTCCCAGTTAGACTCACCTCAGTCTCCAGTACAGTTAACTGTTGGGATCCCCCTGTCACTCCAGAAATACAGGTGGGTTCTACCTCTTTCTAGCTTGATGGCATTAGGGTACACTGTGCACCGGTGTCCAGTAGAGCCTGATACATTTATGGGTCTGATGTGCCAGGCCCTTAAATATACACAGTCCAGTAAATCTGATTGTCGTTTTTCTTCCTGCCTGCCCCTGTCTGGAAGTAGGACTCCTCTACACCTGCTTGTCGTATTTATAACTGTGTCTGGTAAACAGCCCACTGGAAACACATCCCACCATGGCAGGGGAGAGGGTGCTGACAGTGAATGAAGGAATTTCGGTGAAGGAATTGGAGCCCAGCAGAGACAAGGAGTCAAGGCAGTGTGGTGGGGGAGGCCAGCAGAAGCAGCCCAAGGGGTGGTGCTGCTTGTGAGGACACGTTTGAGGCAGCAGCCGGAGTGGGCAGCAGCTGTGCGCAGGCGAGGGGAGGCCAGGAAGTGCATGGCAGGAGCCCTCCTGCCAGCAGAGCCAAGGCCGGGGCCGAGCCCAAGGGCAGAGGCAGGCCCAGGGCAGGGGGCTGCAAGGGCCATGCTGAGCTCCCTGCCCCTGCAGCAGCCGCCCTGGCCCTCGGCCTCCTCTCCCCTGCCCCTGCAGCTCTGGGCTCCCTTGGTGCAGCCCTGGCTCTGCAGCACCTAGCCCTGCTGGGAGCCTTCCCCTGCATGCTGCCACCGCTCCCTGACGCTGCTGTTGCCCTCTGCCGGGCACTGCCCAGCCCAGCCCCTGCCCACCTCTCCCCACCTCCCTGCCCTCTCCTCAGCCCAGTAGCCCAGGCTGTGCTGGCCCCAGGGCAGTGCCCAGTGCAGGCTGCTGCAGGGCTCTGGGCATGGCCACCACAGCCCCAGCCCCTCGCAAGGCACCGCAGCTGCTGGCACAAAGGCGGCTCTGGGCCTCTCTAGTGTCTCCTGTTCTGGGGCCAACTATGGTGATGCTGGTGCATTATGCTACGGGTCCATTAAGCTTTTCCTGCAAGACCCATTGGCAGCAGATATGGAAGAGGCTTCCAGGTTTCAGGGTTTGCCGTGAGCAGCCCCTTGTATTATTGTGGTGCTAGCAGGGGGGCCAGCTGTGACCCAGGGCTGCACAGTGCCTGCTGCTATCTGCAGGGACAGGGATGCCACTGCAGAGACAACAGGACTGTCACTAAGGTAGACAAGATCTCAGGGCTAACCCAAACATAAGAGCACAAGAGAACAAACTGGAAGCCAAGAGAGCAGCAGGGAAAAGGCCACGTCCTGCTGCTGGCCATGGCCATGGCTCCAGGGAAGCAGCAGCCCCGGCCCGAAGGCAGCAGAGAGGCAGAGCCCAACGGGCAGTGAGGGGCAAGCCCAAGGGACACTGGGGCTGCTCCTATATGTCGCAACTGGGCTCTTGGTCCTGAGCCCCTCCTGCATGCTGGGGCTGCTCCCATGAGGACACGGGACCTCTGACCAGTGACATTCTGAATGTATTTCGGATGCCTTCCTTATTGTCTTTATTCACGGAGGAAACCTAGGTCTACAGGTACATGAGATGACTGGGATAAGGTAAATAAATTAGCATGATGATGGTTAAAAAATCCATTATTCAAATAAAAATAATATTTAAAAAAATTAAAGATGTTAAATAAAAAAAAAATTAAACAATAAAAATTGTTCCCTCAGTTTCCCAAATAACTTCTCATTCCAATTAATATTTTTATTTTACATTATTGATTATGACAATAATAATAATGAGCACAGCACATCTCTGATACTTTAAAAGCATGTATAGAAACAGTTTTAATCAAAGCATTCCTGAGCTCCTGGTTCCTAATGCTATAGATGAGAGGGTTCATTGCTGGTGGCACCACCGAGTACAGAACTGCCATCACCAGGTCCAGGGATGGGGAGGAGATAGAAGGGGGCTTCAGGTAGGCAACTGTGGCTGTGCTGACAAACAGGGAGATCATGGCCATGTGAGGGAGGCACGTGGAAAAGGCTTTGTGTCGTCCCTGAGAGGAGGATATCCTCAGCACTGCCCTGAAGATCTGCACATAGGACAACACAGTGAAAACAAAACAACCAAGGACTAAAAAAACACTAAACACAAGTGCCCCAATTTCCCTGAGGTAGGCATCTGAGCAGGAGAGCTTCAGGATCTGTGAGATTTCACAGAAGAACTGGTCCACAGCATTGCCTCGGCAGAGGGGCACTGAAAATGTAGTGGCCGTGTGCAGGACAGCATTGAGAAGGCCACTGCCCCAGGCAGCTGCTGCCATCTGGGCACAAGCTCTGCTGCCCACGAGGCTCCCGTAGTGCAGGGGCTTGCAGATGGCAACGTAGCGGTCATACGCCACGATGGTGAGGAGATAGTACTCTGAACCAAACAAGAAGACTAAAAAGAAGACTTGAGCAGCACAGCCTTGACAGGAGATGGTCCTGGTGTCCCAGAGGGCATTGGCCATGGCTTTGGGCAGAGTGGTGGAGATGCAGCCCAGGTCCAGGAGGGCGAGGTTGAGGAGGAAGAAGTACATGGGGGTGTGGAGGCGGTGGTGGCAGGCTACGGCACTGAGGATGAGGCCGTTGCCCAGGAGGGCAGCCAGGTAGATGCCCAGGAAGAGCGCAAAGTGCAGGAGCTGCAGCTCACGCGTGTCTGCGAATGCCAGCAGGAGGAACTCACTCACAGAGCTGCTGTTGGGCATTTTCTGACATTGAACACAGCTGTCTGTTGAAGAGAAGGCAGAAAAAATTTAGACGATACTTCTCTGAAAAATTCCTACTGCAAGCTTTAAAGCACACCCAGCCTGAGCCTCTCTCTCTACAGGAGAACCTTTCTGCAGCTCTCTTGCTTTAGCTGTGGCTGGTGCTGGCTGAGAGTGGCACTGGGAGTAGGGGCTGCTATGGCTCCAGAGGAGTCCTTCCTGCTGTGCAGCAGGAGGGAAGCAGGAACACAATGAAAACTCAACTTCAGATCATTTGTCAAATCCATGAGCTTTGCGGTGTTGTTGGAAACCACTCATCTGTGTATAGAGTTCAATAGGCCACTGCCCACCAGTCTTGTTTTAAGCTGCCTTGTATCTCCTGTCTCTGAGTTGCAGGATCATCCCACTCAGGTCTTTCCACGAGAAGAATCTGGAGTCAGCTGTGAGCAGAGAAGCCCCACTTCAAGTGCAGCTGGACGGAAACCTCACCTTGTCTCTGGAGGACTGAGAAGAACCTCAGCTCTTCCCTCTTTGCCTCACTCCAGCTGCCAACAGAGAGCCATCCAGCAGTACGGAAAGGGCCTTAGCACAGAGGAGTCTTCTTCTTGGGAACGCTGGATAAAACAAGGATGCCATTAGAGAGCTGCATCCTGATGGAAAACAGCCTGCAGCCCATGAGAACACCTCACAGAGAGCCGGGTATCCACATGAAGGGATATCGCAGCATCCCAGCTGCACCCCTGCAGGTTCTGGAGGAGGCTTGGCCACTCTACCCATAACTGACCAGGGGCACCTGCCTTATGACACTCCAAGGGGCTTCTGCCAGACTTCCTCCCCTCACAGAGCAGCCCAGCAGGACTCTCAAAGCCTACTGCATTGCCCACTGCCCTCCCAGAAACAACACCCAGCACGAGACCCTTCCAGGACCTGCAGCTGCATGGCCCTGCAGCCAGACACTTACCTTGTCAAGGGCTGTGCAGGTTTCTCCTGCAGGCAGCTCTCAGCATCCTCCCACTGCCAACTGCCTCCAAGCCCACTCCCCTTTTCTCCTTTCCCCATGCCAGCTGCAGTCAGAGCCCCCAGCCCTGCTGCGCTGTGCAGAGGACCTGCTCCTGGGCACAGCTGTCTCTGTGCTTTATGGAACTTTCTCAAATGTGTTTTTTTTTTCATGTCCCAGGAGCCCTGCCCAGCTCAGCAGCACAGGCCCAGCCCAAGGCATTGGAATCACCCCTCTGGTGGCTTTGCTGATGAGCCCAAGAGGAGTCAATTAGGCTCTGGTGCTTTAATGTTTAGCTGTCTCCTCAAAGCTTTAGTGGCAGAGAAAATAGCCATAGCCATGGACCCAAATATCTCATAAGGCAGCTCTGTAAGAAGCTGGCCTGGTTCCTTGTGAGAAGGCACCACTGCTCGTATGGCATCCCTGTGGTAGAAACCCTTCCTGAAGTAGGTATCCCAACCCAGCAGGCTCCTTGCAACCTCTCAGCCAACCAGACACAAGTCAGCTCCGCAGCAGCTTCCAAGCCATGGGCCTCCTGCTGGCCTTGCAGCTTCTTGGCTACACACAGCCAAGCCTTGTGCCTGCTGCTGCCCACTCATGGACTCAAGCAGAAGGGACAGGACAACCCATATGGGGGCCTTCTTTCTGTCTGGGTCCTCCTGGCTCTGGAGGCAGAGGGAATCCCCCAGTCAGCATGCCAGCTAGGTGCCTTGACTTCTCAAAAGGTCCTACCACCTACAGGCACAAGTGACCTCACAGTCCCATTCCATGACACGTTCTTGCAGCTGCCCTATCAAGTGCAGAGACAGAAGTGACCTCACAGTCACTGCCACAGTCACATTCCTCCTGCTCAGGCAGGAGATCCTGACGCAGAGCTCACATCTCTCTTGTCTCATAGGGACTAGATTTTACCTTTCTGTGTTAGAGATTAAGCAAAGTTTTTGTTGGAAAATTTGGTGTTCTGTTTGTGGTGTCATGTTTCTGGTTACGGTATGGGCAAGCATTAAGGTTTAGGGTTTTGTTTAGGTCTGGCAAGAAGTCTAGGGAAAAATAGAGCATTTTAATGATAGTGTTAAGGGCAGGGATCAGGGTGAGCAAGAGAGTAAAGGAAAGGAAAGGGGGCTACGGGCTGAGTTTTTCTTCAGGTGATATTTTGAGTTCTGCTTTCCAATAGTGGATTCCTGTCAGGATGTTGCACTAATGTTTAGGTTTAAGGATTATTGTTTTTTTTTTGAAAATAGTTTACAGGCCCTACGAGAATTTCTGAAATCAGTTTTACAGCAGCATCAACATTACAGGAACTCACTTACACTTATCTCTACAAAGTTAAGTTTCCGACCTCCTCTTCCCTTCCTCTTCCCTCCCACAAATCTCACATTTCTCCTGGCCAGGCTACTCCTGACCTCCCCATATCAGTCATTTAACTGAGATCAGCTTTCTGATGGCTGTTATTATATTAGAGTGCCTGTCTTACCTCTGTTGGCTACTCTATTCTGTGGTATTAGAATGCTCTAGACTCTATATTCCAGACTCTGTTGGCTATTCTAGTCTATTAGTACGAAAGCCTCCCATGGGAATTGTTTGGGTAGATAACTGGAAGCCATGATTATAGACAAGAAAAGGCACTGTGCTGAGAAATCTTGGTTTGTTTTGGTGAATCAGAAGGTGAAGGCCTGACCCCAGCCACTGGAGGGGAGATCCTGCACCCCCAGCACCCCCATGTCTCACTCTTCCTGGGGTCTGTGGGGCAGGGGGTGATGCCCAGAATATCATCTGAAGGACAATGGTATGACACTTTCCCGCATTTGTGAAGGGTTGAAAGGAGAATTCATAGTCCCAATGCCATGAGTAAAACACATCTCCTCATAAGCCATGGCCAAGGGGACAAAGATGTCAGTGCTGCTGCAGCCTTCCATTCTTGTCAGAGCCCTCTGCCTTCTCCTCTACATGCTTTCTTGTGCTGTCCCACACTTCCCTGAAGGCTGCAGACAGACACTTCTCTTCCCCACCTTGCTCTCACTCTGGTATTCCCATGATTTCACTGCTGCCTCTCCACTCTCACCAGCTGTTCCTTCAAACACAAGGGCATGGGCTGATCCAAACTCCCTCTGGGTGACCTCTGGACCCACAGCACAAGTGCCAGTGCCTCACCTCCAAGTCAAGAATTTCATCTGACTATCTACTCTAAATCTACCCTCTTGAAGTTTAAAACCATTTCCCTTGTCCTATGATAGAGTCATCGAAATCATAAAAGCACAAATTTGGAAAGGACCTACAAGACCATTTAGTCCAACCTTCCTATCACTAATACTGCCTACTAAGCTACTGAGCCATAGCTCCTAGCATCTTGTCCTGCTGGTTCTTGAATACTGAGGGTCAGTGAGTCCACCACGTCCCTGAGCAGACCATTCTAGTTCCCGACTACTCTTTGAGAGAAAAAGTTTTTTGTGATATCTAATCTAAACATCCCCAGGCACAACTTGTGGCCATTTCCTCGAGTCCTATCATTAGTTATCTGAGAGAAGAGGCTGACCCCCACCTCATCACAACCTCTCTTCAGGAAGTTGTAGAGTGCAATGAGGTCTCCCCTGAGCCTCCTCTTCGCCAAAGTAAATAGTCTCAGTTCCCTCAGCCACTCCTCATAAGACCTGTGCTCCAGTCCCCTCAACAGTTTGGTTTCCCTTCTCTGGACATGTTCCAGGACCTCGATGTCCTTCTTGTAATGAGGGGCCCAAAACTGAACACAGTGCTCAAGGTGTTGCTTCACCAGAGCCGAGTACAGGAGGACGATCACCTCCCTGCTCCCGCTGGCTGCATTATTTCTAATACAGGCCAGGATGCCCTTGGCCTATTTGGCCACCTGGGCACACGGCTGGCTCATGTTCAGCTGAGCATCCATCAACACTCCCAGGTCCTTTTCCTCTTCATAGTCTAGCCACTCTGCCCCAAGCCTATAGCATTGCATGGAGTTATTGTGGCCAAATTACAGGACCCTGCACTTGGCCTTGTTGAACCTCATCCCATTCACCTCAACCCAGCAATCCAGCCTATCCAGATCCCTCTGAAAGGCCACCCTACCCTCATGTGGATCGTCACTACCTCCGAGCTTGGTGTCATCTGCAGATTTAGTGAGGGTACACTCACTCCCCTCATCTAGGTCATCAATAAAGACATTAAACAAGATAGGTCGCAGTACCGACCCCTGGGGGACACCACTTGTAACAGGATGCCAGCTGGACTAACCAAAAATCTTGGTTAAAAGCTCTGAGGAGAGCCTTGATGGGCTTTGTATGGACAACGGTAGCAGTGCCACAGGTAATCATACAAACATGGGATCACAGAATCATAGAATGGTTTTGGTTCAAAGGGACATCAAAGATCACCTTATTCTTCTTAACAGAGATAAACAAAACCCTAAACCACAAAGCTTGCCCATACCCTAACCACAGATGTCACAACTTAAACAGAATACCAAACACTTGGTAACACAAAAACTAATTTTTCCTTAATGTTTAATAGAGAAAGGTGAGCCCTAGTCCCTAATACCAAACATGTACAAATAACATTGAAAGTCCCTGTACCTGTGCATTAACCTTCTCACCTTCAACAACCCTCCTAAACCTTACCTTAAGGCACTTGGCACCTTGGGGCAAAGCAGGAACCGAGGTTACTGTGTAGTCACACGGAATTCAAAGCTGAATGTGAGGGGTCTGATCAGCTTGTGGGCCACAAGGAGATGGGTGAGAATTCTCTGAGCCCTACCTCAGGATCGCCTGCCCCAGCAGGAGGAATGTGACTGTGGCAGTGAAAGTGAGGTGACTTCTGCCTCTGCACTTGATAGGGCAGCAGCAAGAACGTGTCACAGAAAGGGACTGTGAGGTCACTTGTGTCTGGAGGTTGCAGGTCAGCCTTGACTTCTCCCTGGGATCTGCACTTTTGGGCTGACAGCTGGCAGTGGCCCTGCTAGGCCAGCAGAAGGCACCTGCTTGGCATGCTGACTGGGGGATCCCCTCTGCCTCCAGACCCAGGAGGACCCAGACAGAAAGAAGGCCCCCAGATGGGTTGTCCTGTCCCTTCTGCTTGAGTCCATGACTGGGCAGCAGCAGGCACAAGGCTTGGCTGTGTCTAGCCAAGAAGCTGCAAGGCCAGCAGCAGGCCCCTGGCTTGGAAGCTGCTTCTGAGGTGACTTGTGTCTGGTTGGCTGAAAGGCCGCAAGGAGCCTGCTGGGTTGGGATGCCTACTTCAAGAGTGGTTTCCACCCTGATGGAGCTTTCTTTGGTAGTAGGAAAGAGCAGCAGAAAAAAACTGCCATGAAGCATGCCCTGGAACTTTGGCACTGGCCATGAGGAGGAAGAAATATCCAGGGGAAAAAGCTGGTCTTGCTGATGGAGACTTAGGCAAAGAAGGAATTAAGTACCTCAGCCTTCACCTCCTTTCTTGTCACCAGCTTTCCCCCCACATCCAATAAAGGATGATGATTCTCCTTAATCCTCCTTTATTTGGAGTTTATATATAAATAGTTTTTGTTTCTTTGACATAAATATACAGATTGAGCTCCAGCTGGACTTTGGCCCTTTTAATTTTCACATGCACAGCCCCGTAACATTCAGGACACAGCTCCAGACAAACTGACAGCTTGCATGAGAAGGAAGCACAGAAGAGGTGGAACCTGGCAGCCTTCCATATCCTGCACTTCTGTGACTCTGTGCTTCAATTCCATTCAACTGGCTACTCCTGTGTTATCCAAACTTTCCTGCAACTCCTGCTGCTTTTGTCTTGTCAGAGACAACACAATCATACAAAGGTTGAACCATCTGTGTACAGACATTAACACCTGACAGAATGAAACTTCAGTGTGGTGCATACAAGCAGTGGTGCCTGCTCAGCAGGAACCAGACCAGCTTCCTACAGAACTGCCTTATGAGGAGCATGGCCACCAAGAAGATCTGAGTTATCATACTCAGCTCAGACCCGGTGTGACACCGCACGGACAAGTGCCTACAACTAGCTGGTAAAGAGGTGAAGGTCTGGGAGTCCCTAGGACAGCCTGGTGTGGAGAGGAGCAAGGGTTCTACCAAGGCTGAAAGTCCCAACACTGAGGCCTGACTGAAACTCACTGCCACTGAGGCCTGTGAAGAGACATCTTGATAATGAGCACAAGGTTCTCATTATCTCTGTGCATGCACCCATGAACGAGGCAGGGGTCGTACCATTCTCCTGCACTTGGCAATGCACATCCCCATCTCCTACTGCCCCACGAAGAACCCTGAGCAATGTGGGAAGAGAAAGGATCTCCTTCCTAGGGAACATGGGCCTTGTGCTTGGTGACACACGTCCAGTTTTCCTACACATCAGTGTCATCTTCACATTGCCTTTGTCTCCATGTCCTCACTGCCTCCAGTGTCCTGCTCTAACGAGCTCCAAGGGAGGCTGTGTCAGTGCTGGCCCTCAGGGGGACACTGCAGGAAACTTGCCTCTGACTTGGACTTCTGCAGAGATGTCTTCAATTGTGTCTGAGTGCCTGAGGTTCGTGGGCTCATCAGCAAAGCCCGCAGAGGGGTGATTGCAGTGCCTTGGGCTGGTGCTGTGCTGCTGAGCTGGGCCAGGCTTGTGGGACAGAGAGAGCTCGTGGCAAGAGGGCCGTGGTGCAGAGAGACAGCTGTGCCCAGGAGCAGCTCCTCTGCACAGCGCAGCAGGGCTGGGGGCTCTGACCGCAGGCACCCAGGCAGAAAGAGATTCCAGGCAGCCTGGAGGCTGTGGGCAGAGGAGAGCTCAGTGCAGGAGAAACCTTCACAGCTCTGCCCAGGGTAAGTCTCTGGCTGCAGGATGGTGCAGGGCAGGTTCCTGGAAGCGGCTGCTGGATTCGGGATGTCTCTGCATGTCCAGGAGCTGCCAGGATTCCTCTCGTGGCTTCTGCGTGTGGAGAAGGTGCTGCAGGGCAGCTGCAGGGGTGCCCAGGGCTGTGGTGCAGAGCAGGGTCCCTGCTGTGCCCCAGGGGCTGTGTGCTGGGGCAGGGCCTCTGCCGCCTGCCAGGCTCAGCACTCAGCCTTCCCGGGGAGCTGCCCAGGGGCTGCGGGGAGAAGCTGTGGGTGGAAGGAGCCCCCCCAGCAGGCCAGGGCAGGGCAGGGTCCTGCTGCTGCCCACAGCGTGCTGCCTGGGGCAGGCTGCTCACAGCCCCACACCTCCCCAGGGCACTGCATTGCAGAACTGCCCAGCAAGAGCTACCTGAAAGCAGTGCACTTTTTAGAATCTGCTTCATTTTTCTGCCCATGTGCTGAGACAGAAGGATGGTCATGGAGTTGGAACATCTGTAGTAGAGACTAAGGCTCCTTGAGCATTGCTGTTGCTCTGAGGCACCTCACACACCTCACCATAGAGATGGTACCAACACCACCTTTGTTGTGTCTTAGGGAATTATTTGACCTTCTCATGCCCGTGACCTGTGGACTTCACAGATCACTCCAGGTTCCCTTTTACCTGTTGCTGTATCCTAGGACTGACTGCTACAGAGCCCACAGCACAGCTCCCTGCTTCTTGTGGCACCCTCAGAACACCAACCAGAGAAAAGACAAGGAGTGACAGAAAGATCTTCCTGAAAGGAATGAGGTAGTACGTTGTATGTGTGGTGTTTGTTGAGACATGCAATGGATTTTGGTCAGAGAAGTCCTTAAACATTGCAAAGTCTTTGCTTCTTTTAGACAGACTACCTTGGCCAGAGGCAAGAAATGCCCAACATCAGCTCTGTGAGCGAGTTCCTCCTGCTGGCATTCGCAGACACGCACGAGCTGCAGCTCCTGCACTTCGTGCTCTTCCTGGGCATCTACCTGGCTGCCCTCCTGGGCAACGGCCTCATCCTCAGCGCCGTAGCCTGCCACCACCACCTCCACACCCCCATGTACTTCTTCCTCCTCAACCTCGCCCTCCTCGACGTGGGCTGCGTCTCCACCACTCTGCCCAAAGCCATGGCCAATGCCCTCTGGGACACCAGGGCCATCTCCTATCAAGGCTGTGCTGCTCAGGTCTTTATGTTTGTCTTCTTGATGTCAGCAGAGTATTTCCTTCTCACCATCATGGCCTACGACCGCTTCATTGCCACCCGCAAGCCCCTGCACTACGGGAGCCTCGTGGGCAGCAGAGCTTGTGCCCAGATGGCAGCAGCTGCCTGGGTCTGTGGCTGTCTCCACGCTGTGCTGCACATTGCCAATACATTTTCCCTGCCTCTCTGCTATGGCAATTCCCTCAACCAGTTCTTCTGTGAAATCCCCCACATCCTCAAGCTCTCCTGCTCAGACTCCTACCTCAGGGAAGTTCAACTTACTACAGTTACTGCTTTTCTATTGTTGGGGTGTTTTGCTTTCATTGTGGTGTCCTATGTGGAGATCTTCAGGGCAGTGCTGAGGATGCCCTCTAAGCAGGGCCGGCACAAAGCCTTTTCCACGTGCCTCCCTCACCTGGCCGTGGTCTCCCTCTTTCTCAGCACAGTTATCTTTGCCCACCTGAAGCCCCCCTTGATTTCTTCCCCTTCCCTGGATCTTGTTCTGGCGTTTCTGTACTTGGTGGCTCCTCCAGTAGTGAACCCCTTCATCTACAGCATGAGGAGCAAGGAGATCAAGGTCGCCATGTGGAAAGTGATGACTGGGTGTTTTTCTTAAGCAATATATTGCCTGCCTTCTTTGGTAAATCACTCATAATGTTATTCATGATAAGCGAAGCCCGTGAGTCTTGTGCTGTTGGTTTTTTTTTGGTTTGTTTTTTGTTTTTTGTTTTTTCCAATTTTATTTTATCAAATGTTGTCCACAAAGAAATATAATTCTTCATTTTGCTTCTGTATTTAAACCAATTAAACTGCCTTTTTGTCTTATGTCTTTCCTCTGAGGTCTTTTCTGTGGCTGCAGATGCAGTGCCCATGTGCAGGGGTGCAGAGGAAAAGAGTCACGGCCCAGTAGTCCAGCCCTAGAGCACCAGGACTTGGGGCATGCAGAGCTGCTCTCCTGCCACTGCCACCCTCTCCTGCTGAGCCCTGCTGGCAGTGTAAGGCCTGGCTGCTGCTGGAGCTTGGTCCAGTGCTGCTGTGTGGCCATGCTGGGACTGCAGGCCAAAGAGCAAGAGCTGAATGCAGCTCTGTGATGTGCTTCCTAGAGCCTCCGGGGTCCCTGTGCCCATTCATCATGCTGTGGGGCATCTCAGAGGAGGGCAATGCACTGCAATGCTGAGGTGTCTCCCAGCCTCTGCCAGTGGCTGCAGGAGCCAGAGGGACCCTGCAAGTGCTGCAGTGCACTGCCTGTGTTTGTGTGCAAGGCAGAGACTCGTGTCTCTGAACCCAGTGTGTATGAGCAGTGCACGGGGCCAGTTCAGATGCTGGCACCTCACAGACCCCCGACATTTCTCTGTACAGAACTCCAGTAATTACCCCCAGCGTTCCCATGAGATTTCTGTCACCCTCCTTGTACAGGTTCATTGCAAATGCCTCTCTCTGACTTAACACATTACCCTGCTCTTTGGACTGGTGGTGACTGCAAACTGCTGTCTGTTGGTGACAGCCTTCACTAAGGGCAGATCGTGCCTGACAAACCCGGTGGCCTTCTATGATGGGCACTGATGGAGAGAGGAAAAGCAAGGTTCACATCATGAACATTGACTTGTGCAAATCATGTGACACCGTGCCACGCGATATCCTTGTCTCTCAATTGGAGAGACATGGATGTGATGGATGGATCACCTGGTGGGTGAGAAATTGGCTGGATGGTCACCCACAAGGAGCTGGAGTCTACAGCTCAATGTCCAAGTGGAAATCAGTAAAGAGTGCTGTTCCTCAGGGGTCAGTATTGGGACCAGCACTGTTTCACACTTTGTCAGTGACGTGGACAGTGTGACTGAGTGCAATCTCAGTGAGTGTGCTGATGACACCAAGCTGGGTGGTGCAGTCGATACACTGGAGGGAAGGGATGATATGCAGATGGACCCAGACAGGCTTGAGAGATATTCCTGTGTGAACCTGATGAGGTTCACAAAGGCTAAATGCAAGGTTCTGCAGCTGGATTGGGGCATTCCCAAGCACAAATACTAGCTGGGTGGAGCAGCCAATGGATAGGGAGCAGCTCTGAGGAGAAGGACCTGGAGTGCTGGTGGATGAGAAGCTCAACCTGGGCTGGAAATGGGAGTTTGCAGCCCAGAAAGAAAACTGTATTCTGGGCTGCATCAAAGAAGTTTGACCCAAAGCTTGAGAGAGGTGTTTCTCTCCCTCAGCTCTGCTCTTGGGAGACCACTTTTACTGCATTCAGCTCTGGGGTCCCAAACTCAAGAAGGACATGGAAGTATTAGAAGGAGTCTAGAAGAGGCCAAAAACAGGATAAAGAGGCTGTGGCACCTTTTCCATGAAGACTGGCTGAGAAAGCTGGTTCTCTTCAGCCTGGAGAGACCCTATAGCAGCCTTCCAGTACCTAAAGGGGGCCTTTAGGTAATGCTTTAAAACTAAGAGAGGGTACTTTAAAATTAATTATAAGGAAGACACTCTTTCCTTTGGGGGTAGTGGTCAATGGAACAGGTTGCCCAGAGAAGTTGTGTCAACCCATCCCTAGCCCCTTCGTGGCCAGAAGCCTCCCGTGCCAAACCACGATGGACACACCCCCTGCAAAGTTGCTGTTTAACCTCATCTTTCCTGCATGGGGCCTCCTCTGTACCACAGAGCCCAGTCCCAGGTCCCACTTTGCCACAAGCACTCTGCAAGGTCGCTACAGGGCCTAACTCTACCATGTCCTGCCCTGGCTCTGCCATTCCGCTGGGCAGGGGAGAGGGTGACAACAGCAAAGGGATGCGTTTGGGTGTGGAATGTGGGGCCTGGCAGAGACAAAGAGTCAAGGGAGAGGACAGGGTGAGGCAGCAAAGGCAACACAAGCTGTGGAGTTGTTGAGGGGCCACATTTGTGCCAGGAGCCTGGATGGGCAGCAGCTGACAGGAGGCGAGGGTGATACTGTAAAAGCCACTCAAAGTAACTCTCTAAGACTCAAATAGGAGTTTTAGAAAGCAGGCATTCTATTATTGAGATGCTGGATGCACAGGAGATCACTGACCTGGTGTGCTTACAGAACTGTAAGCCCTCCCTCTCTGGGATGGGGGAGAGAAACGGGAAAGTGAAGCCTGTGAGTTGAGATAAAGACAGTTTATTAAGACAGAAAAATAATAATAACAATTACAATAATAACAATAATGATGATAATAGTACTACTACTAATAATGTGTACAAACAAGTGATGCACAATGCAATTGCTCACCACCCGCTGAACAATGCCCAGACTAACCCCGAGCAGTCCAGCCCTCCTCCCCATGGCTAGCCACCCCTATCTATTGTTTAGCATGACGTCAGATGGTATGGAATATCCCTTTGGCCAGTTTGGGTCACCTGTCCTGGGTCTGTCCCCTCCCAGCTCCCACTGCACCCCCAGCCTGCCCGTTGGCAGGACAGAGTGAGAAGCTGAGACGTCCTTGGCTTGGAGTAAGCACTGCTCTGCAACAATTAAACATCAGCGTCTTACCAGCACTCTTCTCATCCTAAGCCAAACCATAGCATTCTACAAGGTACTAGGAAGAAAATTACCTCTGTCCTAACTGAAACCAGGACATATATCCACCCTTTATACCACATAATTTATGTTATGCTAACATTACACTCCCTACCAGACCACGTTCTGCTGCTGGCCATGGCCATGGCTCCAGGGAAGCAGCAGCCCCGACCCGAAGGCAGCAGAGAGGCAGAGCCCAACGGGCAGTGAGGGGCAGCCCCGAGGGCCACCGGGGCTGCTCCTGCATGTGGTAGCTTGAGCCCCTCCAGAGGAGATCAGAAGAGAGGGATGCTGACACCAATGAATTTCTGATGGCTTCATTATTGTTTTTATTTGCACTGGAGGACTAGTACTACAGGTAGATTAGATGATTTGGTCAAAGTAAAGAAATTAATTAACAGGCAGGATGCTAAGAATAATATTAGTGAAATAATGATAAAAATGAAATGACACGAATAACAATAATTTGAAATAATTATGATTATATATTATAACTATATTATTGATGCTTAAGAAGCATGTATAGGAACAGTCTCCTCACTCCATACTTTAGGTCCTTGTTTCTCAAGCTGTAGATGAGGGGGTTCAGTGCTGGAGGTACCACTGAGTACAGAAATGCCAGCACCAGGTCCAGGGATGGGGAGAAGACAGAGGGGGGCTTCAGGTAAGCAAACATGCCAGTGCTAACCATCAGGGAGACCACAGCCAGGTGAGGGAGGCACGTGGAAAAGGCTTTGTTCTTGCTCTGCTCAGAGGGCATCCTCAGCACTGCCCTGAAGATCTGTACATAGGACAACACAATGAAAACAAAACAACCAAAGCCTAAAAAAACACTAAACACAAGAGACAAAACTTCCCTGAGGTAGGCATCTGAGCAGGAGAGCTTGAGGATCTGGGGGATTTCACAGAAGAACTGGTCCACAGCATTGCCGTGGCAGAGGGGCATGGAAAATGTGTTGGCCGTGTGCAGGACAGCATTGAGAAAGCCACTGCCCCAGGCAGCTGCTGCCATCTGGGCACAAGCTCTGCTGCCCAGGAGGCTCCCATAGTGCAGGGGCTTGCAGATGGCAACATAGCGGTCATAGGCCATGATGGTGAGAAGGGAATATTCTGCTCCAACCAGGAAAACTAAAAGGAAGACCTGTGCAGCACAGCCTTGATAGGAGATGGCCCTGGTGTCCAACAGAGAATTGGCCATGGCTTTGGGCAGAGTGGTGGAGATGCAGCCTAGGTCAAGGAGGGCGAGGTTGAGGAGGAAGAAGTACATGGGGGTGTGGAGGCGGTGGTCGCAGGCTATGGCGCTGAGGATGAGGCCATTGCCCAGGAGGGCAGCCAGGTAGATGCCCAGGAAGAGCGCAAAGTGCAGGAGCTGCAGCTCGCGCGTGTCTGCGAATGCCAGCAGGAGGAACTCGCTCACAGAGCTGATGTTGGGCATTTTCTGACATTCTCTGTTGGAGAGAAAAAGGTAGAACAAAGTTAGAACTGATTTGGATGAGGAAAACCTATTACAAGTCTTACAGAACCCCCAAACAGAGCCTCTGTCTTTGCAGCAGAACCTTTCTGCAGCTCTCCTGCTTGAGCTGTGGCTGGTGCTGGCTGAGTGGCATGGGGAGCAGGGGCTGCTGTGGGCTGCAGAGGAGTCCTACCTGCAGCAGGAGGGAATCAGGAACGTGGGGGAAACTCAAGTTCAGTCCACTTGTCAGGTCAATGAGTTTGCAGCATTTTCTTGCAAACAACGCATCTGAATGCAGAGCAGAGCTGCATTTAGAGCAGTGTTTTACTTGCTTTAATGTTATTCGGTTGCCCCTGTAATGCTTAGGTGAATTATTGGATAGTTGAACTCTGTGACTTTTCATGCGTGCTCCTGGTGAAATCTTGCGGATGCCAGGAGGCAAAAGGACTGTCCCTTGGTGAAGACTGAGCAGAGCAGATCTGAACAGAAGTGAGCTTGGGCACGAGAAGAAACTGGAGACAGCTGAGAGCAGAGAAGCCCGACTCAAAAGGCAGATGGACAGAATCCTCACCTTATTTCTGGGTGTGTGATCAGGATCTCAGCTCTTCCCTCCTAGATAGGAGTGCAGAAGCCTCAAACCAGCTTCCCACAGATAGCCATCCAGCAGCACGGACATGGCCTTAGCAAGGAGGTGTCTTCTCCTTCAGGCACCTGGATAACACAACGATGCCACGAGAGAGCTGCATCCTGCGGAAGAGCAGCCTGCAGCCCAGGAGGATGCCCCACAGACAGAGCTGGATATTCGCAAGCTGGAGTGTCCCATATCCCAGCTGCACCCCTGTAGGGTCTGGAGGACGCTTGACCACACCTGTCTTATCTGATCAGGGATAGCAAGGTAATGACACTCCAAGGGGCTTCTGCCAGACTTCCTCACCTCGCACTGCAACCCAGCAGGACTCTCAAAGCCTACTGCATTGCCCACTGCCCTCCCAGAAACAACACCCAGCAGGAGACCCTCCCAGGACCTGCTGCATGGCCCTGCAGCCAGGCACTTACCTTGTCAAGGGCTGTGCCGGTTTCTCCTGCAGGCAGCTCTCAGCATCCTCCCACTGCCAACTGCCTCCAAGCCCTCTCTCCTTCTCTCCTCTCTGTGTGCCAGCTGCAGTCAGAGCCCCCAGCCCTGCTGCGTTGTGCAGAGGAGCTGCTCCTGGGCACAGCTGTCTCTCTGCTTCATGGGACTTTCTCAAATGTGTTTTATCTATCCCACAAGACCAACCCAGCTCAATAACAGCGGCCCAGCCCAAGGCATTGGAATCACCCCTCTGGGGGCTTTGCTGATGAGCCCACAAGGAGTCAATTAGGCTCTGGTGCTTTAATGATTAGCTGTCTCCTCAAAAACTTCAGTGGCAGAGACAATAGCCATAGCCATGGACCCAAATATCTCATATCGCAGCTCTGTAGGAAGCTTCCCTGGTTCCTTGTGAGAAGGCACCACTGCTCGTATGGCATCCCTGTGGTGGAAACCTCTCCTGAAGTAGGCATCCCAACCCAGCAGGCTCCTTGCGGCCTCTCAGCCAACCAGACACAAGTCACCTCAGCAGCAGCTTCCAAGCCAGGGGCCTGCTGCTGGCCTTGCAGCTTCTTGGCTAGACACAGCCAAGCCTTGTGCCTGCTGCTGCCCAGTCATGGACTCAAGCAGAAGGGACAGGACAACCCATCTGGGGGCCTTCTTTCTGTCTGGGTCCTCCTGGGTCTGGAGGCAGAGGGGATCCCCCAGTCAGCATGCCAAGCAGGTGCCTTGTGCTGGCCTAGCAGGGCCACTGGCAGATGTCAGCCCAAAAGTGCAGCTCCCAGGGAGAAGTCAAGGGTGACCTGCCACCTCCAGACGGAAGTGACCTCACAGTCCCTTTGCGTGACACGTTCCTGCTGCTGCCCTATCAAGTGCAGAGACAGAAGTGACCTCACAGTCCCTGCCACAGTCACATTCCTCCTGCTGGGCCATGAGATGCTGAGGCAGAGCTGATCTAATCACAGCATTCCCACCCATCTCCTCCTTGCGGCCCACAAGCTGATCAGATCAGGGTGAGCAAAAGACTCAAGATAAAGGGAAGCGACTATAGGCTGTGTTTTGGCTTGAAGGGATACTTTGAGGTCAGGCATAAGAGTAGTGGATTCCTGTCAGGGTATGGAGTAGCATTTAGGTTTGGGGATTAATGACACTGGCTAAAATAGGGGAATGGCTTTACATGACTGTTTTAAGCCATCATTACAGCAGAATCAACATTGCCTGAATGTTCGAACCTCACAGAAATCATTAATTTCTGTTGGCCAAACTCCTCTTCCCTCCCTCAAATCTCACATCTCTCCTGGCCAGGCTTCTCCTGACTTCCCCATATCAGTCATCTTCTTAGGGACAGCTTTCTGATGGCTTTCATGATCTCAGAGTATCTGTCTCATATCTGTTGGCTACTCCTTTCTAGAGATTGACATGGCACCTAAGTCAGGATGGAAAAGAACACAAAGGCTGTAGCTGAACCCTGCACAATACGCCCAGCATCTCTTGTACCACCCCAAAATTTTGTTTCCTGCCTCCAACTTTTGGATATGGAATGGCTTCTGTGCACCCAGGCTATCTTTTCCAAACCCTCATGCATGGTTCAGTTTGCCCCAAGCGTCTTGGAGGCAGTGGCCCTCTCTGTGTAGAAAACTGAAAGCAGTCCTAAAGTATGACTTCAGGCAAAAGCTGACACCTCTGACATGACAACCCCTATCCAAGACCTCTTCCACTATGGGGCCTACCAGGTACTTAGAAAGAGCTGATCTCAGAAACTGCATCCACAGCAAGTGCCTTCTGCTGCCCTACCATGGACACTGGCAGATGTGAGCCTAAAGGCACAGATCCCAGCCAGGAGTCAAGGGTGACCTGTCAGCTACTTCAGAGAGAGCTCACCTCACAGGCCATTTAACAGCCATTTGCTTCCTGCTGGACTTAGTGTTTCTGAGGCACCACTGAGCTTATAATACCACACCTACAAAACACCCCCTTTTTGGGCCAGGAGCTGCCCAGGTGGAAGTGATCTGGTTGTGATCCTCCAAGCTCATGGCACACCTGCTGGGCTCCCAGCCTCTCTGACACACAGGAGCCAGTTCTGTGCCAGTCCTGTGAGGTGTTAGGGCAGGAAGGACCTTGCAGGCAATGTTCCAGCCCCATGCCTGTTGGTGGTATCTCAGCTCCTAGTGCACAGTGGAGATCACACTCACATCCAGAAGTTGTGTGCCTGAAGCCAGCCTACAAGACACTCACGGGAAGCATCCTTGCAGCCCCAGCCCCAGCTGGCGGTACTGCTCTGCAGAGCGAGGGGGCTGTAGTGCCTGGGGCACGGGGGCACTCTGCAGGGCTGTGCTGGGCAGGTTGGGAGGCAGATCCAGCTCATGGGATCACTGCCATTGCCCCAGGGCTGCAAGGTATCACTCGCCAGGTTCCTTTGGTGAGATTTTTGTGTGTTCTGGGGCTGCAGAGCTCTCCTCTGCCTGCTCACAGCAGACTGAGCACTTGAGCTCTGGTCAGTCCACCTTGGAGGGGATCCCCCCTTAGGAGGGAAGTGCTGCAGTGGAGGCCAGCTGTGCCACTGCCGTGCCCACTGCCTGTCCCTGCCTGCAGTCCCAGCACAGCCCCACAGCAGCACTGGCACCAAGTGAGAGGAGCAGCCGGGCCTGACCCCACCAGCAGGGCTCAGCAGGGCAGGGCGGCAGTGGCAAGAGATCAGCTCTGCATGCCCCAAGTGCTGGTGCTCCTTGGCCGTGCTGCTGGGATGGGACTCTTCCTCTGCACCCCTGAGCACAGGCACTGCCCCTGCAGAGCCAGGCCTGGTCTCAGAGGAAGGCTTCTCTCTGTAGATGTCAGAGAGTGATTTTTTAAAGTGTGATTTGTGCTGTTGGACTGTGGTTATCAAGCATGTTGTGCTTTATCCTGGCAGACAACTCAGCACCACGTAGCTCATCCTCACCCCCGAAATGATCTTGTGTTGAGATAAGGATGGTTTGATTGCAAAGGAAAGGAAGAGATGTTGCTGCTGCTGCTGCTGCTGATGATGATAATGTAGTTTAGTAAATCAAGCGTTGCACAGTGCAATTGCTCACCACACACTGACCGATACCCAGCCTGTCCCCAGGCAGGGGTCCCCCTGAACCTGGCCAGCCTGCCTCAGGATCTCCTGTGTAGGTCCTTTCACCTTACTTTATTTTACGTCAAAATCAGCGGTAGTGGGACTTCATTCAGGCCACAGACGTCCACCATTATCTTCCACTCCCCATTAGAATTTTGCACTGTTCATATGGGACTATTAAAGGGTGAGAGAGCTTTGCTGATCACTCCTTGGCTCTCCAGTCAATGAACCAGGTCATGCAGGGGAATCAGGGAGCCTCTGTCAGTGCAATACTGCCTCAGGTGCACTGTTGTGGTAGCGATTGGCACCTGCTGCTCATTGGCCATCAGCACCTCCAGAGCAGAAGGGTCCTGTGAGAGAGTGGGCAAGGTAGACAACTGTTTAAAGGTAAGCCTTTGGATCTTTGAAGTACCCTTTCCTGAAGGAGTCTATACTAAGGGTTCACAGAGCTTCTGGGCCAGTCTCAATGGGTTGCTTTTGCCACTCTTTCCCATTAGACTCACATCAGCCTCCAATACAGTTGACTACTGGGATTCTCCCATCATTCCAGAAATACAATTGGGTTCTGGCCCTTTTAGCTCAATGGCATTACACTACACTGTGCATTGGTGTCCTTTAAAACCTAACACCTGCTGTGGGTCTGATGTGCCAAGCGAGTAATCCTCAAAGTCCAATACACCCAGTTGCCTCCTTCCTCCCCCCGGTTGGAGGTAGAACCCCTCTAGTCCCGCTCATAGTATTCATTACTCTGTTTGGAGGACTGCCCACTAGAAACAGGAGCAGCAATTTTCTCAGACAAACCACTTTTTGTGAATGTTTTTCCTTGCGCTTCATGTATCCATGCCTCTAGGATGGAGGTAGATTTTCCATCCCATTTACTCATGGCTTCTCCGTGATCACACAGTTAAAACCACAGAGCTGCACGTGGTATGTACCCACTATATCACCTTTCTTGAGTAGAGGGACACTTACACCTGAGAGCTGAGGTATTGGTTCGTACAGGTAGGGAGGAAGATGTATTCTCTTGTAGTTCTTGGACCTACTCAGACAGTTTCTCCATAGACGAGACACAGGTTCGTAGGGAAGAAGAGAGACTTTCTTTGTAATGCCATAGCTGGCTAGCCGATTCATCCACCATGGGTTCCTCTTGGACTTTCCTGGTCATTACTGCCAACGAATTGGCATATGATTATGGTGCGCTCTGTACAAACTTCTGTCACATGGGTCATGTGCAGTTGACTTTATCTGGATCTTTGGACAGCTGTTAGTTTCTAGGTTTCTACAAATCGCCTTCAGCATGGGTAATTCCCTTAGGTACAGGATACCCCTGTGCATGGTGGTCCACTTGCCTGGTTGACATAGAAGGTCTTCCTTCAAGGAATACCTTTCTTTCAGGCCTGAGAGGATTAAGTTCCTTGTGCCCTTTTCCACTGGCTTTCTCAATCACCTCTCACCTACAGGAGGATCCCAGCTGCTTGGCTTCCCTGCCCTCTAAATCCAGACTGTTAGCCCCCTTCTCTCAGCACTGGAGCAGCCAGCTGACAATGTGCTCACCGAGATGATGGCTAAAATATTTTCCCATGTCTCGTAGCTTACACTGGGATAGGGATCACATGGTTTCTGATGCTTATATGACCTCTTCTTCTTCGTCATCCTGCCTCCATGATGGACCAACTTAGGAGAAACCTGCCTCTTCTACTTCCTCCTCCTTTCTTGTCTGGGTGCCTGAGTTTCTTTCCTTTCTAAAGAAAAACTGACTTTTACACCCATTGTTTTCTCTTGCATAAAGAGGCAACCAATACTGGCACAGGCTGGTTCTCTGGCCCAGCCATGGGGCCCATTGCAGGTGCTGGAGTGGCTGCAGGGCCCATCACTGGAGTTGTTCTGGCTGCAGGGCCTTTTGGATGTGTTGGAGTGGCTGCAGGGCCTATCGCAGGTTTGGGAGTAGCTATAGGGCCTGTCACGAGTGTCAATTTAACTTTGGGCCCACCTCTAGGAGCTGGAGTGCCTGCAGGGCCTGTTGCAGGGTTTGGAGTGGCTTTGGACAGGCTATATGCCTGTCCTGGAGGAGAAGGGGGATGTGCAGGAGAAAGAGAGAGGGAAGAAGTGGTGAAAAGCATCCCCCACTGTCCATCCCAGTTCCACACACCCTGCATAGGTTTACTCCCCAAGGACAAAAGGCAAAGAGTTTAAAAGAGTGTAATTCTAAATAATTTCTATGAGATGAAGAGATGGTTCCTGAGGTATGGAGGAGCAATTATTTTATCCTGTCATAAGTCAGCGTTATCCAATACAGCAAAACAGTAACCTTAAACCAGCCCCCAGAACGGATAAAGAGCACACCATGGATGACAATTAGTAATGTGCTGTACAACACAATTCTGAAAACAAGCACCACAGACCCCAGATCAAAAATATCAATGCTGTGATCAGCAACTGTTAAACTGATCTAATGCTTATAACAATTTACTTTTAAAATGCTGTGGTCAGCTCTGTCATCTCAACCTTTGTGCTCCATGCTAGGCACCAAAAAGCCTTGCTGTGGTTTGACCCAGCAGGCAGCTCAGAACTGTACAGATATTCATCCAATGGACTGCAGGAGAGAAGAGGGAGAAAAAAAAAAGTAAAAGTTTATGAGTTGATATAAAAGCAGATTAATAGGACACAAAGGAAATAATAATAACGACAATAGCAATAAATTGTTGTTATTATATATTTCACTATAATAATAATAATAATATTAATAATAATAATAATAATAATTATTATTATTATTATAGACACAGATATAATTATTATTATGGCCTGGCACATCAGACCCACAAAATATACCAGGCTCTAGTAGACACCAGTGCACAGAGTACCCTAATGCCATCAAGCTAGAAAGAGGTAGAACCCACCTGTATTTCTGGAGTGACAGCAGGATCCCAAGCGTTAACTGTACTGGAGGCTGAAGTGAGTCTAACTGGGAAGGAATGACAAAAGCACCCCTTTGGGACTGGCCCGGAGGCTATGTGCATCCTCAGCATAGACTGCTTCAGGAGAGGGAATTCAGAGTTCCAAGACGGCACCACCTGTGGGGCTTTGGCAGAGCTGCCTTGGAGACAAAGGACATGAACCAGTTGTCTACCTTGCTTGGCCTTCCACAGAACCCTTCTGTTGGGGGTTTGCTGAGGGTTGAAGAACAGCAGGTGCCAATGGCTACCATGGTGGTGCACCTGAGGCAGTGTCACGCTAACCGAGAGTCCCTGATTGCCATCCATGAGTTGGGTCATCAACTGGAGAGCCAAGGTGTAGATGTAGAGCTTGGGAGCGTGCTTTAGTGATGGACTTGTCAGCACTAAGGTAAAGTTGCCTGACCTGGGTGACACGTCCCAGAGTAGTGTCAGGCACAATGCAATTCTTTTTGCCTTCTGCATCTACAACACAGGAAGTAGGACTTTGCCCTACTCTATTGACTAGGCAGGTCTTTTCACATTACTCAGTTTAGGTTTGTGTGGCTGGAGGGGGACAATTTCCCAAAAGAGTCCAAGATCATGGGTACAGCTACAGCCACAGGAAGATTTTTTTTTTTTTTCACTTTTCACCTTGAGTTTTCCACAGAAGACCAAAGAGACACCCTGGATGTCCAGTTGTTTACAATATTCATTTTAAATTTCTCAGGATCCAACGGTCATTTCAAATTAATTTTATTTTATTTTATTTTATTTTATTTTATTTTATTTTATTTTATTTTATTTTATTTTATTTTATTTTATTTTATTTTATTTTATTTTTTATTTTTTCCCTGATTATCTTAAAAAGTTTTCCATGTGCTGAACTGTGCTACAGTTACAGGGACAAAGACTACTGCTGGCAGTGGAGGTGTCAGACCTCGGGAGGTTTTTCTTCCCGATCAAGGCCTCCAAAGAAGTCACCCTGGATCAATAGTAATTGGAGAATGATGCTCAAAACTGAAATACAGCAAAATTCAGCCTTTAAAACAAAAAAAAAGTTTTGTATTAGCTGTTTTTTTGAAATCTTCTTCCTTAACTACTTCATGTAAGCTCTGCCATTAGCTGTACAAGTCTTGAAGTCATGAAGAAAACTATGGAAGAGATGTCAGGAGTTTCTGCATTTTAATGAGTACCATGGTGTATTTTGGTCTGATGCTATGACGCTCAGGTACTGAGAGGAGAATCATGCAACTGCTAGAGAAAGTGAAGTCAGGAGGAAAAGTTGAAGTGATTTGGAGTATTAATGGGCCCACTGAGGGCTGTTACTAATGAAGCCTCCCCAGGGCCTTGTTAGGGCAGATAATTGGAGGCCATGGTTACAGACAGGCAAAGCACTGTGCTGAAAAAAGTCTTGTATTCTTCTGACGAAGCAGAAGAGCCAAGGCCTCATCCCTGGAAGTGGGAGGGGAGATCCTGCACCCCCATGTCTGTGTCAGGGCTCTTGCTGGGGTCCGTGGGATGTGGTGGGCAGTGTAATGCCATGAGAAGAACAGTGGTATGACATCTCTGAGGTGCTGTACAACGTTGTAATGAATCAATGAGGCCCCATCACAATGAGTATAACATATCTCCTCCTAAGCTCTAGCCAAAGGGACAGCTATGGCTGTTGTCTCTGTTACTCAGGCTTATGAGGACACTGCTTCTCATTAAAACACCAGGACCTCATTGCCTCCTTGCCGCCACCCATGAACCAGGCAGGGCTCGTACCATTCTCCTCACTTGGCCATGCACATCCCCATCGCCTACTGACCAGGAAGCGTCCTGTGGAAGGTGTGAAGGGAAAGGATCTTCCTTCCCAGAGGACAGGGGTCAAGGCCTGGCCCTTGTGCTTGCTGACACACATCCAGTTTGTCTATACCTCAGTGTCACCTTCACACAGCCTTTGTCTCCTTGTCCTCACTGCCTCCAGGGTTCTGCTCTAACGAGCTCCAAGGGAGGCTGTGTCAGTGCTGGCCCTCAGGGGGACACTGTACGAAACTTGCCTCTGACTTGGACTTCTGGAGAGATGTCTTCAATTGTCTCTGAGTGCCTGAGGTTCGTGGGCTCATCAGCAAAGCCCCCAGAGGGGTGATTGCAGTGCCTTGGGCTGGTGCTGTGCTGCTGAGCTGGGCCAGGCTTGTGGGACAGAGAGATCTCGTGGCAAGAGGGCCGTGGTGCAGAGAGACAGCTGTGCCCAGGAGCAGCTCCTCTGCACAGTGCAGCAGGACTGGGGGCTCTGACCGCAGTGGGCACACAGAGAGGAGAGAAGGAGAGAGGGCTTGGAGGCAGCTGGGTGTGGGAGGATGCTGAGAGCTGCCTGCAGGAGAAAACTGCACAGCCCTTGACAAGGTAAGGGTCTGGCTGCAGGGCCATGCAGCTGCAGGTCCTGGAAGGGTCTCCTCTTGCTGAGTCTTGTTTCTGGGAGGGCAGTGGGTAATGCAGTAGGCTTTGAGAGTCCTGCTGGGTTGCAGTGCGAGGTGAGGAAGTCTGGCAGAAACCTCTTGTATAGCCATAGGCCAGGTCTCCCTGGTCTGCCCAGAACACCCTGCTCGAGCAGGCCATGTCAGGCTCTCTGTCAGCTGCCTCATAGTTCTTGCAGCCATGGAAAAGAAGACAAGCTCACAAGCTCTGTCTGGCTTTCTGTGGCCCTCCTCCCTCAGCAGCCTTCTCCAGTGTCTTCTCCAGTTTTTCAGAGAAACAGTCTAATGGGATGGTCCTGCAACTCACATAAGGGTGACACAGGGCAGCTAAGAACAGGACTGGTGGGCAAAGCTGCTCTGCTTGATCTTCACCAAGGGACACTCCCACAGGGTATCAAGAGGAATGCACAGGAAATGTGAGGACTTTCAGCAACCCAATTCCTATCCTAAGCTTTGCCAGGCCTACTGGGATAGAATAAAGCAAACAAAATACCTACAGCTCAGCTCAGTACTCAGATGAGTTGTTTGCAACAACTAACAAGAAGAAGGCACTTGAGGTTCCCTCATGTTCCTGCTTCCCTCCTGCTGCACAGGAGGAAGGAATGCTAGGGAGCCCACAACTACCCATTCTTCCAGTGTCACTCTCAGCTAGCACCAGCTACAGCTCAAGCATGAGAGCTGCAGAAAATGTCTTCACATACTGAGGCTTGGTCTGGGGTGTACTCTAAGGCTTGCAATAGTTCTTCCACAAAGAAGTGTTTTATAACTTTTTCTACCATTTTCTCTCAAATAGGCAGCCGTGTTCAATGTCAGAAAATGCCCAACATCAGATCTGTGAGCGAGTTCCTCCTGCTGGCATTTGCAGACATGCGTGAGCTGCAACTCCTGCACTTCGCGCTCTTCCTGGGCATCTACCTGGCTGCCCTCCTGGGAAACGGCCTCATCCTCAGCGCCATAGCCTGCCACCACCGCCTCCACACCCCCATGTACTTCTTCCTGCTCAACCTTGCCCTCCTCGACGTGGGCTGCATCTCCACCACTCTACCCAAAGCCATGGCCAATGCCCTCTGGGACAACAGGGCCATCTCCTATCAAGGCTGTGCTGCTCAAGTTCTCTTTTTTGTCTTCTTCTTTGGTTCAGAGTATTCAATTCTAATGATCATGGCCTACGACCGCTACATTGCCATCTGCAAGCCCCTGCACTATGGAAGCCTCCTGAGCAGCAGAGCTTGTGCCCAGATGGCAGCAGCTGCCTGGGGCAGTGGCTTTCTCCATGCTGTCTTGCACACGGCCAACACATTTTCCCTGCCCCTCTGCCAAGGCAACTCTGTAGACCAATTCTTTTGTCAAATTCCACAAATCGTGAAGCTCTCCTGTTCAGATGCCTACCTCAAGGAAGTTGAGCTACTTGTGTTCAGTTTTTCTTTTGTATTTGGTTGTTTTGTTTTCATTGTGTTGTCCTATGTGCAGATCTTCAGGGCAGTGCTGAGGATGCCCTCTGAGCAGGGCCGACACAAAGCCTTTTCCACGTGCCTCCCTCACCTGGCCGTGGTCTCTCTGTTTGTCAGTACAGACATGTTTGCCTACCTGAAGCCCCCCTCCCTCTCTTCCCCATCCCTGGACCTTTTGGTGGCAGTTCTGTACTCAGTGGTGCCTCCAGCAGTGAATCCCCTCATCTACAGCATGAGGAACCAGGATCTCAAGGATGCCTTGAGGAGACTGATGACTAGAGATGTTTCAAAATCAAAAAAATAGCCCATTTTCTTCTGCATATGACCCAGAATGCATTGCACAGATACACACATAGGGAGATGAACACGAGTGAGCACAAATGCCATCAGCCATTCCTACAAGTCTCATGAAGGCCAGTGGGGCAGACAGTGTCACGAGATTAATTAACATGCCTTGGGAAGTCACCTTTATCCAGCTCTGAGATGTGCTTGCTTGAAGCAAGGTCCCTGTGACCATTCATCATGCCGTGGGGCATCTCAGAGAAGGGCAGAGCAAGGCAAAGCACTGCAGGGCTGAGGTGCCCCACAGCCTCTGGCAGTGGCTGCAGGAGCCAGAGGGACACTGCAGGCACTGCAGTGCACTGTGCATGGTGTGCAAGGCAGAGACTCGTGTCTCTCAACAGCCCCGTGTGTATGAGGAGCGTGGGAGGCCAGCTCAGATGTGGACACCTCACAGAGCGCTGCCGTTGCCCTGTGTGACTCCAGAACCAACCCCCAGTGTCCCTGTGAGATTTCCGTAACCCCCCTCTCACAGGCTCATTACAGATGCCCCTCTCTGCTATGTCACACTACCCTGCCTTTCTGGACCAGGCCATCAAGCATTTGGATCAGAGAGATTTCTGGGGACTTGGAAAAAGCAGACAGCAAACTTGTCTTCAGGAAGGACAAGAAAAAGGACTGGGAGATTTGCAGTTGTCACCTCTGCCCATGGGAACGTGATGGGGAAAGTCCTGCCGCAGGTGAAGCAGTAGGGGAGGGCAGAGAAGGGAATGTGGTGAACCTGGATTTGGCAAGGCCTTTGCCATAGTCTCCTGGAGTCTCCCTTTAGCCACATTGCTGATATTCACACTGAAGAAGGGGATGAAGTTGGGGGGGGGAGAAGTTGGCTGGACATTAGTGATACCAAGTCTTCCTGCCAGCTAGTTACCAGCAGCACCCTTCAGTCATGGGCACTTGGGCCAACACTGTTGACCCTCTTTTTTATCTCCCTTTATGATGGCATGGAGCACATTTCCCAGTCTTGATCTCTTCAACGTGAGTTATTCTTTAAATCAATGACTACTTCCCTTGGAGTTCTGCTTGAAGAGTGGGAGGTGGAGGAAGAAGAAAAAAAAAAAGTAAAAAAAAAAAAAAAAGTTGGGAAATATCTTTTGGTAAATGTTTGCATAAGACTATTCACAGAAAAAGCATACTTTGGTAGATAGTACTTGTCCACCGTGCTGTCAAGAGTAAATAAATAAATAAATAAATAAATAAATATAATAATAATAAAAAACCTATGACACTAAATCAAGAGAATTCATAGAAAAGAAGCTGGTGGTGCTGCCATAAAAGACTCTTTCAGCTGTTACTTAGAGTCCTTTTATGCACAGGTTTCCATTTTTTCCTAGATCTGCTTTCATGGCTGGTTTCCATTCTCTATTCAGAGTTGGCCACTGCCTCCAGGACACCCTTGGGGTAGCCAAGAAAAACAGATGGAACAAGTGACGTGAGGGAGCGCTTTTGAAGCACAAGCTGAGGGGCATGAACTGAGGCTGGGCCCTACAGGGGCTGTACAGGGCTGCTAAGCACAGAATCATAGAACAGCTCATGTTGGAAGGGACCTTAAAGATCCTGTGGTTCCATAAGTTTCACATACACCCAAATCTCAAGCTTGTGCCACACTGGTGCTGGCCTAGGCCTTTTACTTCAGATGTAGGCCTTTTCCTGCAGCATATACCATGTTGGTCATGGCACAAAAATACTGTTTCTACACCAGAGATCTGGAGCCTCCTTCATGTTAGGCCACATTTCAGTGTCCTTCATGCTGCCTGCAGGGTTTTGTCTCATGGATGAACAGAATCCCAGAATCACCTAGGCTGGAAGAGACTTCCAAGATCACCTAGTCCAACCTCTGACCTACCACAAACAAGTCCTCCACTAAGCCATATCACAAAGGATCACTGAGTATTCTGAAACTCAATATCATGCTTTCATTATTATTATTATTATTATTATTATTATTATCATTATTATTATTACTATCACTATCACTATCACTATCACTATCACTATCACTATCACTGTAATTATTACTTTCCCTCTGAAGCACAATCACAGAATCAGAGAATCATACAACGGTTGAGTTGGAAAACACCTCGACGATCATCTAGTTCCAACCCCCCTGCCATAGGCAGGGACACCACCCCCTAGATCAGGTTGCTCAGGGCCATCTAACATGGCCTTGAACACCCCCAAGGATGGAACATCCACAGCCTCAGCCACAGCATTCCACTCCCTGGAATGCAAGTCTTTAAGCCCCATAGACTTGTACTTTTTGAGCTTCTTCAGGTGGCCTCAAACCTTCTCTTCACTTACAACAGGTGGGAATTTGCACCCCCCAGCCTCAATCTATAGGTTCAGGGAATGAAAGACTTGGGAAGCCTGACTGGCAGGGAAGACTGAAGAAAAGAAGTTGTTGAGTCCCTCTGCCTTCTCTATGTCTGTCATTACCAGTTCACCCTTCTCATCCATCAGATGGGGTACAATCTCCTTGGCCTTTCTTTTCTGAGCAAAGTACCTATAGGATCTCTTCCTGTTATGCTTATCATCCCCAGATAAGCTGAGTTCCATCCATGCCTTGGCTTTCCTTATCCCATCCCTGCACATCCAAAACTGAAACATGTGAGAGGGCCTGGGAGAAGTAACCCTGGATCCACAGAAGCCACTTGGGAAACAAAACTTGTAGGTTGGAAGCATGATTTGGTGGAGGTGCAGAGCTGATGGGCACATTGCTCAGGATGCGCCTAAAGATTTTTGTGTCCTTTTCCCTCCTGACTACAATGCCACTTCCTTCTCAGGAATGAAGAAGCCAACAGAGGTGAGACAGATACAATGAGATGTTAAATGTCATCAGAAAGCTGATCCCAGTAAAATATGGGGAGGTCAGGAGCAGCCTGAACAAGAGACATGTGAGATTTTGGGGTGGTAAGAGGAGCATGGCCAGCAGAAATTAATGATTTCATAGAGGTAAGAGCATTCATGCAATGCCGGTAGTGCAGTAAGACTGACTTAAAACAGTCATATATGGCCCTTTACTTGAGCTAGTAATTTTAACGCTAAATAAACCTAAATGCTACTACAACAAACTGAAAGAAATCAAATTTCTTTCTTGAAAACTGTAATCCATTCACTTAACACATACTTTAAAATGCCTTATTTAACCCTAGACTCCTTGACAGACAAAAAACACCCGTAAACCACAGAGCTTGTCGATACCTTAACCACAGACCTGACAGCACAAGCAGAACACCAAAAACTCCTACTAAAACTTGGCTTAATCTCTAACCCAGAAAGTGAAAAAGAGATACCAAAGGGGCTAGAGAAAGCTCAGCTCTACCTCAGGATTTCATGGCCCAGCAGGAGGAATGTTTCTGTGGCAGTGACTGTGAGGTCACTTCTGTCTCTGCCGTTGGTAGGGCAGCAGGAACGTGTCACAGAAAGGGACTGTGAGGTCACTTCTGTCTCTGCACTTGATAGGGCAGCAGCAGGAACGTGTCACGCAAAGGGACTGGGAGGTCACTTGTGTCTGGAGGTGGCAGGTCACCCTTGACTTCTCCCTGGGATCTGCACTTTTGGGCTGACATCTGGCAGTGGCCCTGCTAGGCCAGCACAAGGCACTTGCTTGGCATGCTGACCGGGGGATCCTCTCTGCCTCCAGACCCAGGAGGACCCAGGCAGAAAGAAGGCCCCTATATGGGTTGTCCTGTCCCTTCTGCTTGAGTCCATGAATGCCCAGCAGGAAGCTCAAGGCTTGGCTGTGTGTAGCCAAGAAGCTGCAAGGCCAGCAGCAGGCCCCTGGCTTGGAAGCTGCTGCTGAGGTGACTTGTGTCTGCTTGGCTGAGAGGCCGCAAGGAGCCTGCTGGGTTGGGATGCCTACTTCAGGAGTGGTTTCCACCCTGATGGAGCATTCTGTGGTAGTAGGAAAGAGCAGGAGAGAAAAAATTCCACAAAGTTTGCATTGGAAGATTGGCACTGGCCATGTTGTGGAAGAAATGTCCAGGGGAACAACTGGTCTTGCTGCTAGAGTCTGAGGCAAAGAATGCATTAAGTGCCTCAGACTTTACCTCATCCCTTGTCACTGGGTTTTCCCCCCAGAATCCAATAAAGGATTGTAATTCTCCCTAATCCTCCTTCATTTAAACTATTTATATCTTTTTATTTTATCTTATTTTATTTTTTTAATTGTCTTTGACAGTAATAGATGGATTGAGCTCCAGCTGGGCTTTGGCCCTTCTAATTTTGACCTGCACAGCCCCTTAACATTGAGGACACAGCTTCAGACAAACTGACAGCATGCATGAGAAGAAAGCACAGCAAATGTGGAACTTGACAGCCTTCCATCCCCTACCTTCTGTGACTGTGCTGCAATGCCATTCAGATGGTTAGTCCTGAATTATCCAAATTTCCCTGCAGCCCTTGCTGCTGCAAGGTATCTCTGGTCAGAGATAGCACAATTACACGAAGGTTGAACTGTCTGCCTGCTGACATTAACAGCTGATAGAATGGAACATCACTGTGGGTGAACCTTGAGAATCTGCAGGATTTTGACTTCAGAAAACTTTTGACTTTTACATGGAGAAGAGCCCAGTCAGTTACCAGAGGAAGAGAAACCCCACACATCAGGGCAGACTGGGACCCTGCTGAGTGAGTAATGTCCAGCAGGAGGAGGGCCTGGGAACCATGAGGGATGCCATACGAGCAGTGATGCCTGCTCACGAGGAACCAGGCCAGCTTCCTACAGAGCTGCCTTCTGAGGAGCATGGCCACCAAGAAGATCTGAGTTCCCAGACTCAGCTCAGACTTGGTGTGACACCACACGGACAAGGGTCTGCAGCCAGCAGTGAACGATGTGCAGGTATGGAAGTCCTTTTAAGAGCCAGGTTTAGACAGGATAGAGGGCTGTGGAAAGTCTGAAAGTCCCAACAGGACCCAGGTCTTTGTGTCCACGGGTATGGCTGTTGTCTCTGCCACTGAGGCTTATGAGGAGACAGATTATCGTTAAAACACCAGGACCTCATTGCCTCCTCACCTGCACTAATGAAGAAGGCAGGGGTCGTACCATTCTCCTCACTTGGCCATGCACATCCCCATCTCCTACTGCCCCACAAAGAGCCCTGAGAAACCTGTCAAGGGAAAGATCTCCCTTACAAGGGGCTGAAGGTCAAGGCCTGGCCCTTGTGCTTGCTGACACACATCCACTTTTCCTACACCTCAGTGTCACCTTCACATTGCCTTTGTCTCCTTGTCCTCACTGCCTCCAGGGTTCTGCTCTCAGGAGCTCCAAGGGAGGCTGTGTGAGTGCTGGCCCTCAGGGGGACACTGCAGGAAACTTGCCTCTGACTTGGACTTCTGGAGAGCTGTCTTCAATTGCCTCTGAGTGCCTGAGGTTCTTGGGCTCATCAGCAAAGCCCCCAGAGGGGTGATTCCAATGCCTTAGGCTGGGCCTGTGCTGCTGAGCTGGGCCGGGCTCGTGGGACAGAGAAAACACATTTCAGAAAGCGCCATGAAGCAGAGAGACAGCTGTGCCCAGGAGCAGCTCCTCTGTACAGCGCAGCAGGGCTGGGGGCTCTGACTGCTGCTGGCATTGGGAGAGCAGAGAAGGAGAGAGGGCTTGGAGGAAGTTGGCAGTGGGAGGATGCTGAGAGCTGCCTGCAGGAGAAACCTGCACAGCCCTTGACAAGGTAAGTGCCTGGCTGCAGGGCCATGCAGCTGCAGGTCCTGGAAGGGTCTTCCGCTGGGTCTTGTTTCTCGGAGGGCAGTGGGCAATGCAGTAGGCTTTGAGAGTCCTGCTGGGTTGCAGTGCGAGGTGAGGAAGTCTGGCAGAAGCCCCTTGGAGTGTCATAACCCAGCTGCCCCTGGTCAGACAAGAGCCAATCGACTAAGCCTTCACCAGACACTGTAGGGAGTACAGCTGGGATACTGGGACACCCCAGCTTGTGGATATCCATCTCTGTTCATGGGGCATCCTCCTGCATTGCAGGCTACTCTCCAGCAGGATGCAGTTCTCTTGTGGCATCCTTGTGTTATCCAGGTGCCACAAGGAAAAGACACCTCCATACTAACATCATCTCCATGGTGCTGGATGGCTGTCTGTGGGCAGAAGAAATGAGGCCTCTGCAGCCCTGTCCAGGAGGGAAGAGCTGAGATCCTGATCAATCCCCTGGAGAAAAGGTGAAGATTCTGTTCAGCTGCACTTGGAGTGGGGCTTCTCTGCTCTCAGCTGTCTCCTTTTTCTTCTCAGGGCAGCACCTGAGAGGGATGGTCCTGTAGCTCATAGAGGGGTAGCCCAGGGCAGCAGAGAGCAGGACTGATGGGAAGAGCTGCTCTGCTCAGTCTTCCCCAGAGGACAAGTCCTTTACCTCTTGGCACCCACAGGATATCACCTGGAGTGTGGAAGTAGTGTAAGGGCGTTCCACTATTCAATACCTCTCCTATGTGTTATATGGGCAACTAGGATAAAATAAAGTGAGGAAAATAGTTGCAGCTTTGCTCCTCAATCAGCTCAGTTGTTTGCAACAATACTGCAAAGCTCATTGGTCTGACATTTTTCTGACTTTGAGTTATCCACCCTTCTGTTTTATTTCCTATTTTCCTCAGAGAAGTCTGTTCTAACATTGCTTTGCCTTCTCCACTTCAACAGACAAGCAAGTACAAAGTCAGAAAATGCCCAACAGCAGCTCTGTGAGCGAGTTCCTCCTGCTGGCATTCGCAGACACGTGTGAGCTGCAGCTCCTGCACTTCGCGCTCTCCCTGGGCATCTACCTGGCTGCCCTCCTGGGCAACAGCCTCATCCTCACCGCCGTAGCCTGCGACCACCGCCTCCACACCCCCATGTACTTCTTCCTCCTCAACCTCGCCCTCCTTGATGTGGGATCCATCTCCACCACTCTACTCAAAGCCATGGCCAATTCTCTCTGGGACACCAGGGTCATCTCCTATCAAGGGTGTGCTGCCCAAGTACTTTTTTTAGTCTTTTTTTTTGATGCAGAGTTTTCCCTTCTCACCATCATGGCCTATGACCGCTACGTTGCCATCTGCAAGCCCCTGCACTATGGGAGCCTCCTGGGCAGCAGAGCTTGTGCCCAGATGGCAGCAGCTGCCTGGGGCAGTGGCTTTCTCAATGCTGTCCTGCACACGACCAACACATTTTCCCTGCCCCTCTGCCAAGGCAATGCTGTGGACCAGTTCTTCTGTGAAATCCCCCACATCCTCATGCTCTCCTGCTCAGATTCCTATCTCAGAGAAGTTTGGGCAATTCTATTTAGCATTTCGTTAGCATTTGGTTGTTTTGTTTTCATTGTGCTGTCCTATGTGCAGATCTTCAGGGCAGTGCTGAGGATGCCCTCTGAGCAGGGACGACACAAAGCCTTTTCCACGTGCCTCCCTCACCTGATTGTCACCTCCCTGATGATCAGCACTTCCATCTTTGCCTACCTGAAGCCCCCCTCCATTTCCTCCCCATCCCTGGACCTGGCGGTCACACTTCTGTACACTGTGGTTCCTCCAGTATTTAACCCCCTCATCTACAGCTTGAGGAACCGGGAACTAAGGGATTTCATCAGGACTCTACTTGAATACACACATCGTCAGCAAATTCACCTATAATACTATGCCTAATATTAGAAATCCCAGCTATTCTCAGAAAGAAAATAATATGATGCCTTCTATTAATAAATGTGTGTATTATTATTTCCTCTCATTATTTCACTTCTGATTAAATATTATTCCTAGCCTCCTACAAGTCAATTATTTTCCTGTAGAAGATGGCTTCCTGTGTAGATAAACCTAATAAGAAAGCCATCAGAAATTCATTGGTCTGTGCTGCAATCTCTTCCAATCTTTTCTGGAGCTGGTGAAAACCCCCAGCATGCAGGAGGGGCTCAGGACCAAGAGCCCAGCTGACACATGCAGGAGAAGCCCCGGTGGCCCTCGGGGCTGTCCCTCACTGCCCGCTGGGCTCTGCCTCTCTTCTGCCTTCAGGTCGGGGCTGCTGCTTCCCTGGAGCCATGGCCATGGCCAGCAGCAGGATGTGGCCTTTTCACTGCTTCTTTCTTTTTGGTTCCTCATTGCTTTCTTGTGCTCTTGTATCTGTCTTAGTCTCGAGGTCTCATATTCATTGATGACTGTCCTGTTGTCTTTGCAGTGTCTGTGGCTACAGGCAGCAGCAGGCACTGTGCAGCCCTGGGTAACAACTGGCCTACCTGCTAGCACCACAGTAACAAGAGGGTCTTTCTCAGTGCAAACCCAGAAGCCTGGACACCTCTTCCAAATGTGCTATCAGAAATGGAGCCAACAGGTTGCTCCCTGCTCTTCTGTTTCCTGGGGTTTGTCATGGAGTGAGGGACAGAGGCTGAAAGTCCCAGGGTGGTCCCTGAGGAACCAAGGGCTGGGCCAAGAACTCCCTTTGTGGCAGCACATGCCCAAATAGACAACACTGCCCACTGCAGTCAGTCAGATGGCCAATGCCAGCCTGGAGATGTCAGGAGATCTGCAGGGACATGGTGCTCACTGGGCAGTGATTAGAACCTCATAACATGTATGAGCATCCAAAGATGGGTCTGGTAAAGGAAAAGAGGAATCTGAAGATTTGATGGGCTAAAGGAGGGCTCTGCAATGCCAGAAGACGTGGTGGAGAGCCAGCAGGTGAAGGCCCGTAATACTGCAAAGCAACAGTGGAGACCCTCCTTATAGGCTCCTGGGCCAGGTCTGGTGCAGCACTTGCCTGCCCTTTGTGCCCTCAGAAACACCCCATGGCCCTGCCCAGCACTGCCCTGTGCTGCTGAGCAATCAGGGCAGATGGAAAGGGGCTCAGCAGCAGAGATCCCCAGGGACGTAGGTCTGCTGCCCACCCTGAACAGCATGGGCAGGGGGGGAGACCCGCGGGGGTCCCAGGGCACCACAGCCCCTGGCTCTCACAGCAGCACCACCAGCTTGGGGCCCTGAGAGAGCACAGGGAGGGAAGCAGCAATGGCCAGCCAGGCTAGCACAAACACAGTGCCCTGGGCAAGGCTCCCTGGGAGCAGGGATGGCCCTGGGGAAGAGCAGGGCAGCATTGCTGGGCCTGCACTGATGGGGAAAGGGCAAAGGGAAAACTCTTTGTGCAGGCCCCTGCTCGGGGCAGGCTGCTCTGTGGCTGGGCCAGGCCTCTTGTGCTGGCCTGGGGAGCGGGGCTGGCCCTGCGGGGCACAGGCACTGTGTGCTGGGGATCTGCCAGGCAAGAGAGCAGGGCTCCTGCAGCTTCACGGACTTCCATCTCCTTGCACCATAAAGAGCCTCCTCCTTGCTCACCTCAACCAGAAACTACACATGCATAAGCTGTCTGCTTCTTCCCCCTCTGAAGGGAGAGGAGGAAATGCATCTAGAGAGAGAGGGGAACGAACATATAAACTCACAGAGAGATAGACACATGAGGAAGGGAAAGGAAATGGAAAATAAAAGAAAAAGAAATTCCTACCCCAAACATGAGGAATATGTAGTAACTTCGCTATTCCCATAAGCAGACCACTGTGCTGCCAGTCTCTGAGAAACTGATACCTTGTCTTGGAAAGATGACCCCAATATATACTGCTGAGCACCATGTTATGTCCCATGTGGCCTGACCAGAGCTCAAGTGCTCAGTCTGGTGTGAGTACACAGAGGAGAGCTCTGCAGCCCCAGGGCACGCAGCAGCCCCGACAAAAGGGCACTTCTGTCTCTGCACTTGATAGGGCAGCAGCAGGAACGTGTCATAGAAAGGGACTGTGAGGTCACTTGTGTCTGGAGGTGGCAGGTCAGCCTTGACTCCTCCCTGGGAGCTGCACTTTTGGGCTGACATCTGGCAGTGGCCCTGCTGGGCCAGCAGAAGGCACCTGCTTGGCATGCTGACTGGGGGATCCCCTCTGCCTCCAGACCCAGGACGACCCAGGCAGAAAGAAGGCCCCAGGATGGGTTGTCCTGTCCCTTCTGCTTGAGTCCATGAGTGGGCAGCAGCAGGCACAAGGCTTGTCTGTGTCTCCACAAGAAGCTGCAAGGCCAGCAGCAGGCCCCTGGCTTGGAAGGTGTTGGTGAGTATCTATGATGTGACTTTAGCTTAGTTTTTTAAGAAACAGTTGGTGAGGGTTGATAAGACGTTGGTGATATGATGGAAATACTGGGATGAGAGCAAGGTGGTGAACAGAGATGGGTGTTTGCAGACTTCCAGGAAACAAGACAAAGTGTGGGACAGCATAGGAAAGCATGCAGAGGAGAAGGCAGAGGTTGCTGGTAAAAAGGGAAGGCCCCAACAGTCCTGACGCTTTGGCTAGAGCTTATGAGCAAACGAGATATAGTCATTGCAGTGCAGCCTCTTTGCTTCCCTGCAACCCTGTGCAGAGGCAGGGTGGTGTCATACCGGTGTTCTTCTCATGTCATCACACTGCCCACCACATTCCTCAGACCCCCAGGAAAAGTCCTGAGCCAGACAGGGGGATGCAGGATCTCTCCTCACAGTAGCTGGGGTCAGGCCTTGGACCTTGTCTTCACCAAAATCAACCAAGACCTTTCTCAGCACAGTGCTTTGCCTGTCTGTAATCATGGCCTCCAATTATCTGCCCTAACATTTCCCTGGGGAGGCTTTGTTAGTAACAGCCCTCAGTGGGGCCCATTAATACTCCAAGTCACTTCAGCTTTTCCTTTTGAGTTTGGTTTTTCGCACAGTTGCATCATTCTCCTCTCAGTAACCAAGTTTCATTAACTGAGCACCAAAATACACCATGGAACTCATTAAAACACAGAAAGTCCTAAGGAGCCATGTCTCTCCCACCATTTTCTTCAAGTCTTCAAGACTTGATCAGCTAATTGGAGAGCTTTCATGTTGTAGTTAAGGGGGAAGATTTCAAGGAGCATCTAATAAAAATCTTTCTTCATTTTAAAGGCTGAATTTTGTAATAAAATAAATAAATAAATAAATAAAATAAAATAAAATAAAATTTAATATTTAAGCTGAATTTCTCTGGTTCCAATGGTTATTTCCTTTTTATTTTACTTTACTTCATTTTATTTTATTTTATTTTATTTTATTTTATTTTATTTTATTTTATTTTATTTTATTTTATTTTATTTTATTTTATTTTATTTTATTTATCTAAAGAAAAAAAAAGACTTGTCTTAGAAAGGGTTTCATGTGCTGGGCTGGGCTGCAGTTACAGGGACAAAGACCACTGCTGGCACTGGATGTGTCAGACCAGCACACTCTGCTTTTCCTCCCGATGGAGGTCTCCAAAGAAGTCACCCTGGATGAATAGCAATAGGAGAACGATGCTCAAAACTGAAATGCAGCAAAAATCAGCCTTTAAAAGTAGAAAATATTTTTTATTAGCTGCTTTTTGAAATCTTCTTTGACTACATCATGCAAGCTCTGCAATTAGCTACACAAGGCATGAAGGCTTGAAGAATACTATGGAAGAGATGTTAGGAGTTTCTGTATTTTAATGAGTTCCATGGTGCATTGTGGTGCTGAGTCTACGAAGCTCAGGTACAGAGAAGAGAATGATGCAATGACCTCCAGGGATGGTGACTCCACCACTTCCCTGGGCAGCCCATTCCAATGCCTAACAACCCTCACAGAAAAGAAGTTTTTCCTAATATCCAACCTAAACCTCCCCTCGTGCAACTTTAGCCCATTCCCCCTCATCCGGTCACTGGGCACATGGGAGAACAGACCAACCCCCACCTCGCTACAGCCTCCTTTAAGGTACCTGTAGAGAGCAATAAGGTCACCCCTGAGCCTACTCTTCTCCAGGCTGAATAAGCCCAGTTCCCTCAGCAATTTCTCGTAGGACTTGTTCTCCAGACCCCTCACCAGCTTTGTCACCCTTCTCTAGACTTGCTCAAGCACCTTGATGTCCTTCTTGTAGCGATGGTCCCAAAACTGAACACAGTACTCGAGGTACGGCCTCACCAGAGCCGAGAACAGGGAAACAATCACTTCCCTAGCCCTGCTGGCCACACTGTTTCTTATACAAGCCAGGATGCCATTGGCATTCTCGGCCACCTGAGCACACTGCTGGCTCATATTCAGCTGACTATCAACCAATACTCCCAGGTCCTTCTCTGCCTGGCAGCTTTCCAACCACTCATCTCCCAGCCTATAGCACTGCTTGTATACCACAAGTTCCTCACCTATTCTTTACAGGCACATACTTCAGTCCTAGATAATCTTATCCCTCTCCTCCATCCTGGGTTACAATTCTGTATGGCCTTACAGATAAGGTGTTAGTGACTAAGGTAGCATCAGACATAAAAAGTTTCTAGTCTTCCATCTAACTAAATATAGCAACGTATTTCAAATTTGGTTTTATTATTCTAACAGGGAGAGAACCAAATGTCCTTCTGAACTGATATCACCAGGGCCTGCAGGGACGTCAGGAAGGGCCCAGGGCCTGGCTCCACCCTGTGGTGCACAGGGAGCAGGTAAAGACATGAAGCATGGGGCGAAGCCAGAGATGCTTGTCCTTCCAAGCAGGAAGAGCTTTGTCCTCCAGATCAGGGCTCTTCCGCAGCAAGGTGGCCACAAGCCCTGTGTGCCCTCCTTCTGCCATGCTGCGTGCGCTGGCTGCAGTAGAGAGGATCCCCAGCCAGCCCCTGCATGGGGCTCTGCCACCCGCCTGGCCCTGGCCCTCTCCAGCGCCCTCCTTTCTGTTCTCTGATGCACGCCAACACCTCCCCATGCATGCCGGCCAGCACATCTGCTGAGGGCCAGGGAAGCTGCTGCAGGGGCAGGGAGTTCTGATGGACTTTTGTACCCTTTTCCGACATGTCTTAAGTGCCACTTTTCTCAGAAATAGAGTAGCCAAAAGAACACTGACAGATGTTAGACATCTTAGACAGCACTGACTGTCTAAGATCATGAAAGGCATCATAAACTTGCCCCTAAAATATAACTGATATGGGGAAATCAGGAGAAGCCTGGCCAGGAGAAATGTGAGATTTGGAGCAGAGAAGAGGGGCTTGGCCAGCAGAAATTAAGGATTTTGTAGAGGTAAGAGGGTTCAGATTATGCTGATGCTGCAGTAACTGTGACTTTAAATAGTTATATGTGGCTATTGCCCATCTTCAACATGTAAACTTAATTCCTAAACCTAATTGCTACTCAATACCCTGAAAGGAATCCACTAGTCTAATGACTGACCTCAAAGTATCCCTTGAAGACAAAACTCAGCCCATAGCCACTTCCTCTAGCTTTTACTCTCTTAATTACTCTGATCTCAGCCCTTAATACTAGCATCAAAATGGTCTATTTAACACTAGAAAACTGCTTAAGAGACCTAAACAAAACCCTTACCCCAAATGAACGTGAGGGGCCATGGATCTGATCAGCATGTGGGCCACAAGGAGGAGATGGGTGGGAATGCTCTGAGGAGTTCAGCTCTGCCTCGGGATCTCCTGCCCCAGCAGGAGGAATATGTCTGTGGCAGGGATTGTGAGGTCACTTCTGTCTCTGCACTTGATAGGGCAGCAGCAGGAACATGTCACAGAAAGGGACTGTGAGGTCACTTGTGTCTGGAGGTGGCTGGTCAGCCTTGACTTCTCCCTGGGATCTGGACTTTTGGGCTGACATCTGGCAGAGGCCCTGCTAGGCCAGCAGAAGGCACCTGCTTGGCATGCTGACTGGGGGATCCCCTCTGCCTCCAGACCCAGGAGGACCCAGACAGAAAGAAGGCCCCCATATGGGATGTCCCGTCCCTTCTGCTTGAGTCCATGAGTGGGCAGCAGCAGGCACAAGGCTTGGCTGTGTCTAGCCAAGAAGCTGCAAGGCCAGCACCAGACCCATGGCTTGGAAGGTGCTGGTGAGTATCTATGATGTGACTTTAGCTTATTTTTTCAAGGAACAGCTGGTGAGGGTTGATGAGACGTTGGTGATATGATGGAAATACTGGGATGAGAGCAAGGTGGTGAACAGAGATGGGTGTTTGCAGACTTCCAGGAAACAAGACAAAGTGTGGGACAGCATATTTAAGCGAGCAGAGGAAAAGGCAGAGAGTGCTAGCAGGAATGAAAGGTACCAACAGACTGTCACTTTGGCTCCAGCTTATGAGTAGATGACATATAGTCATTGCAATTCAGCCTCTTTGCTTCCTTGCAACCCTGTGCAGAGGCAGGGTGGTGTCATACCAGTGTTCTTCTCATGTCATCACACTGCCCACCACATTCCTCAGACCTCCAAGAAAAGTCCTGAGCCAGACAGGGGGGTGCAGGATCTCCCCTCACAGTGGCTGGGGTCAGGCCTTGGCGTTTCTGCTTCACCAAAAACAAGAAAGACCTTTCTCAGCACAGTGCTTTGCCTGTCTGTAATCATGGCCTCCAATTATCTGCCCTAACATTTCCCTGGGGAAGGTTTGTTAGTAACAGCCCTCAGTGGGGCCCATTAATACTCCAAGTCACTTCAGCTTTTCCTTTTGAGTTTGCTTTTTCGCACAGTTGCATTATTCTCCTCTCAGTACCCAAGTTTCATTAACTGAGCACCAAAATACACCATGGAACTCATTAAAACACAGAAACTCCTAAGGAGCCATGTCTCTCCCACCATTTTCTTCAAGTCTTCAAGACTTGATCAGCTAATTGGAGAGCTTTCATGTTGTAGTTAAGGGGGAAGATTTCAAGGAGCATCTAATAAAAATCTTTCTTCATTTTAAAGGCTAAATTTTGTTGTGTTTCAGTTTAGAACATCATTCTCCTATAGGTATTGGTCTAGGTTTTGACCTTTGAAGCCCTGCTTAGGTGGGAAGAACAGGAGTTTTCCTATTTCAAATCAAACAACAGGAAATCATGCTGCAATTTTCAAAAAAAAAAAAAAGTTCAAGTTCCTTATTTTGTTGCCTCCAGTGATGTTTACCTTCTTAAAAGGATGACTGTACATGATGTATTTTACAGTGATTTAAATATCTGTGTTAATATTAATCCATATCATATTAATTCAATGATAAATGATGAGGGTCTTACTAAGGAAACCGTTAGACAGACTGCTGAGAGATGGGCGACCTTGAACTCACTGAAACTCCAAGCAGCAACTGGGTCACTGAGAGTGGTCTGAATGATTAAACGGTAAGAGGAGGGCAAACCAGGAGAATGATGGGAAGTGCATAGGTTCAGACAGGCAGCTGGAAAGGGGGCATTCAGCAGGGTCTATGTAATCAAGATGAGTTTTGTGCCTGGAAGATGAGGGAGGGAGCACACCATGATAGAAAAGCGATGACAATGCAACTACAGGTGAACACCAGTATTTCTTCTCCTGGGATGAATATGCATCCTGAAAAATCACATTTCTTCATGATAGAAATTACACTTCACATGAGACATTTTACGGAAGGGATTGAATCTTTTGAGTTGATGAGTTGTTGCTTTATCATTCAAGTACTGAAAAAAATACTGGGTATTCTGGCAGAGCTTTGCTGTCTGACCATAAGCAACCAGGGAAAACCTCCAGTGGCCCCGTTGTGTTTGAGGCACTTCCCCGGACCAGCAGATGTCAGAAAAGACCTGCAGAAGGCCAGAGCCCTTTGGGAAAATCAGGTGGAGCCAGGTGGAGTTCTCAGGGCACCTCCACTGCCAGCAGTGGTCAATGTGGAAGCCAAAAGACAGCAGCAGTGAAAAGGCCATGTCATGCTGCAGGCCATGGCCATGGCTCCAGGGAAGCAGCAGCCCCAACCCGAAGGCAGCAGAGAGGCAGAGCCCAGCGGGCAGTGAGGGGCAGCTCCGAGGGCCACCGGAGCGTCTCCTGCATGTGGTAGCTGGGCTCTTGATCCTGAGCCCCTCCTGCGTGCTGGGGCTTCTCCCCCAGCTCCAGAAGAGATGGGAAGACAGACAAACATAGATGAATGATATTCTGAGGGACTTGTTATTGTCTTTACATATTCATTAAGCTTGCTTCTTTAGCTATATTAGACGACTGGATAAAAGAAATTAAAAAAAATTACAAGATGTTAAAAATACATTTATTTAAATCAAACCCAAGAAACTTAATTGTAAAAACAAATTAACAAAAAAAATTCCTAATAAATTCTTTAATAAACTAGGAAATTCTTTGCACCCAGGGTATCTTTTTCCAAACCCTCATGCATGGTTCAGTTTGCCCCAAGCGTCTTGGAGGCAGTGGCCCCCTCTGTGTAGAAAACTGAAAGCAGTCCTAAAGGATGACTTCAGGGAAAAGCTGACACCTCTGATATGACAACCCCTACCCAAGACCTATTCCACTATGGGGCCTAGCAGGTAGTTAGAAAGAGCCGATCTCAGAAACTACATGCACAGCAAGTGCCTTCTGCTGCCCTACCATGGACACTGGCAGATGTGAGCCTAAAGGCACAGATCCCAGCCAGGAGTCAAGGGTGACCTGTCAGCTACTTCAGAATGCAGTCACCTCACAAGACGTTTAAGAGCCATTTGCTTCCTGCTGGACTTAGTGTTTCTGACGCACCACTGAGCAAATAATACCAGACCTACAAAACACCCCCTTTTTGAGCCAGGACCTGCCCAGGTAGAAGTGATCTGGTTGTGATCCTCCAAGCTCATGGCACACCTTCTGGGCTCCCAGCCTCTCTGACACTCAGGAGCCAGTTCTGTGCCAGTCCCGGGAGATGCTAGGGAAGGAGGAACCTTGCAGGCAACGTTCTAGCACCATTCCATGTTGGCGGTCTGTCAGCTCCTTGTGCACAGTGAAGATCATGTTCGTATCCAGAAGCCATGAGCCTGTAACTGGCTTAGAAGACACTCAGGAGAAGTGGCCTCCAAGCCCCAGCGCCCCAGCCCCAGCCCCAGCCCCAGCTGGCAGTGCTGCTCTGCAGAGCGAGGGGGCTGTTGTGCCGGGGGCATGGGGCACTCTACAGGGCCGTGCTGGGCAGGCTGGGAGGCAGACCCAGCTCATGGGATCACTGCTATTTCCCCAGGGCTGCAAGGAATCACTTGCTAGGCTCCTTTGCTGAGTCTGCTGCATGCCCTGTGGCTGCAGAGCTCTCCTCTGCCTGCTCACACCAGATTGAGCATATGAGCTCTGTTCAGTCCACCTCAGAGGAGATCCCCCCTTAGGAGGGAAGTGCTGCAGTGGAGGTCAGCTGTGCCACTGCCGTGCCCACTGCCTGTCCCTGCCTGCAGTCCCAGCACAGCCCCACAGCAGCACTGGCACCAAGTGATAGGAGCAGCCGGGCCTGATCCCACCAGCAGGGCCCAGCAGGAGAGGGCAGCAGTGGCAAGAGAGCAGCTCTGCATGCCCCAAGCGCTGGTGCTCCCTGGCCGTGCTGCTGGGATGGGACTCTTTTCCTCTGCACCCCTGCACATGGGCACTGCCCCTGCAGAGCCAGACCAGGTCTCAGAGGAAGGACGTCAGACTAAGTCGCCGTGCTAGCTCCTTCCTTAAGTTTAAAGTCACAGAGAGCATGGCTTCACATGCACAAAGTCTATAAGCTATATTCAACAGGTACATCAATATCATTGTAATGGGTGTTCATTAGCTGAATTAATGTAATAAGAATATGCACAAATACAACCACAAAAAAAAAAAAAAAAAAGAAAAAAAACACAACAGGTATATTGGCTCTTCCTCCAATTATTGACATTGCAAGTCATGTGCAGAAGCAGATCAGAAATTTCTTGCATCCAAGACACATCTACCCATCAATTTCCACAAAGCATCCTTGAGCTCCTGGCTCCTCATGCTGCAGATGAGGACGTGCTCAGCTGGAGGCACCACTGAGTACAGAACTGCCACCACCACATCCAGGGATGGGGAGGAGATGGAAGGGTCTTCAGACAGGCAACCATGACAGGCCTGAGAAAGACGGACACCATGGCCAGGTGAGGGAGGCACGTGGAAAAGGCTTTGTGCTGGCCCTGCTATAGAGACGACAGGACTGTCACCTAGATCCACAAGGTCGAATCCAAATACACTGCTCCTACCCGTGCAGCTGGGCTCTTGGCCCTGAGCCCCTCCTGGATGCTGGGGCTGCTCCCCCAGCTCGACAGAAGATGGGAAGAGAAGGATACTAAGACCAATGAAATTCCACTGACATCTTTATTGTCTTTATCTACCAAGGAAGCCTGGTTCTGTATGTAGATTAGATGATGTGGTCAAACCTAACACAAGAAATAACATTCAGAATGGTAAGAATGAGATTATTAAAAACAAAATGAAATAGTGTTCAAATACTCACAGAGAAAAATAATTTAAAAAATGTTGTGTCATTTTCCCGAATACACTTTGATTTCTCTTGCGATTCTTATTAATGACAATGTTATGATAACACTTGTAAAGATAGAAATGATATGATATAATGTGAATCAAAATATTTGCATATTATTAAGAATACATCTTCTGAAAGCATCATGGATGCTTAAGAAACATGTATGGAAACAGTTTCCTCACTGCATCCTTGAGCTCCTGGTTCCTCATGTTGTAGATGAGGGGGTTCACTGCTGGAGGAACCACCGAGTACAGAAGTGCGACGACCAGGTCCAGGGATGGAGAGGAAATGGAGGGGGGCTTCAGGTAGGAAAATATGCCAGTGCTAAGAAACAGGGAGACCACAGCCAAGTGAGGGAGGCATGTGGAAAAGGCTTTGTGTCGTCCCTGCTCAGAAGGCATCCTCAGCACTGCCCTGAAGATCTGCACATAGGAGAAAACAATGAAAACAAAACAACCAAATGCTAAAAAGATACTAAACAGAACTGCCCAAACTTCTCTGAGATAGGATTCTGAGCAAGAGAGCTTGAGGATGTGGGGGATTTCACAGAAGAACTGGTCCACAGCATTGCCTTGGCAGAGGGGCAGGGAAAATGTAGTGGCCGTGAGCAGGACAGCATTGAGAAAGCCACTGCCCCAGGCAGCTGCTGCCATCTGGGCACAAGCTCTGCTGCCCAGGAGGCTTCCGTAGTGCAGGGGCTTGCAGATGGCAACATAGCGGTCGTAGGCCATGACAGTAAGGTTATAATACTCTGCTGATATGCAGAAGAGAAAGAAAAAGATCTGTGCAGCACATCCTTGATAGGAGATGGCCCTGGTGTCCCAGAGGGCATTGGCCATGGCTTTGGGCAGAGTGGTGGAGATGGATCCCACATCGAGGAGGGCGAGGTTGAGGAGGAAGAAGTACATGGGGGTGTGGAGGCGGTGGTGGCAGGCTACGGCGCTGAGGATGAGGCCGTTGCCCAGGAGGGCAGCCAGGTAGATGCCCAGGAAGAGCGCGAAGTGCAGGAGCTGCAGCTTGCGCGTGTCTGCAAATGCCAGCAGGAGGAACTCACTGACAGAGCTGCTGTTGGGCATTTCCTGCTTCTGGGCATGGGGTCCTGCCCAAGGAAAAGAGAAACACTGAGTGTTTATCAGAGTTATCTTAACAGAGTTATCTTACAAAATAAAAAATAATATATATCCATTTTTCTTTTAGGCCTGCATTTCTCTTTTCAGACGAAAAATCATTCCATTTTTCATTTAATCCCTCCCAAATGATTCTCCATTTCCATTCAGTCTTTTGGCAGGTCCCTTTTATGAGTTCTGTCTGGTGCTGCTAGAGGGCACGGGACTTGCTGTGAGCAATGTGGGAGTCAGTCCTGCCCTAAGCTAGTGGTAAAGATCATATAGTGACTTTTATTTTCTCTTTTGTTCTAGCAGCCCCACTGTACTCAAAGTAAAACCTTCTGTTTCATCAACATAGCGATGTATTCAGTGTAGTGTCCTTGGGAGAGCACATCAAGTCTGTGTGTTAGTCCTAGTATCAACTGCCCTTTGCTGGTGTCTCTTTGACCTACTGGAAAATTGCACTCCTATGTTTGCCTGAAACAAACCAGGACACTGCTGAGAGCAGAGACATCCAGGCTCAAAGTGCCCATCTCCACACCCCTCACCCTGTCCCCATACTCCCCTTCCCCCAAGCACACCGAGGGCTCACTCCATGGGCATGTGAGAGCCCCATCACCAGCCAGCCTGGGAACAAGACCAGCAGCAGCACGGCCAGCTGGAGAAGCCAGGAGGAATGCCAGCGTGCTGCTGCCAGGGGAGGCAAGGCCAGGGAGGGACAGACGGACACTCAGCAGACCCTCCTGTGCTGCAGCTCTGCCTGCAGAGGAGGCTGCTCATGCTCAGTGCAGGCAATCTGTACTCATCTCAAATTGGCTGAGGCCTCCCAAAGACAGGGCACTGGGCATTGGAGAGTTTGCAGCTCCTAAACATAAGCTAGGATAAAACATCAGAGGACCACAATGATGATGTTGGTGTAGTCTGTGGGCTGAGGTTTGGGAAGGGACATTATGAAGTTCAGTGATGAAATATTAATCCCTCACTGCAATGCTCTAGCAGTCTCAGTCTGCAGTACAAACCTGACCACCTATTACCACGAAACCAGCCTCCACTCTACCGCAGGTATCTGCAAGCACTGGCTACAGAAAATGTCTTGCCGTTCAGGTAGCCACGCCTTGGTCTTCCTTTTGAAAAATCCAATCATAAATGCCATTCTCTAAAACATTTTCTACTCCTTTCTGGAGAAACAGAGAGACCCACCCTGACAGATGCTACCAGCTGTCAGATGTGCCAGCTGTAGAAGACCCCTCTGGCAACCCCACCTGCATGGCCCTGCTTCCAGAGCCTCACGGTGTCAAGAGCCTGCAGATGTGTCCTGCCACACGCTGCCCTCTGTTGTTGCGCTCCTCAGTGCCTCCAAGCCCTCTCTCCGTCTCTCCTCTCTGTGTGCCAGCTGCGGTCAGAGCCCCCAGTCCTGCTGCGCTGTTCAGAGGAGCTGCTCCTGGCCACAGCTGTCTCTCTGCACCAGGGCCCTATTGCCACGAGCTCTCTCTGTCCCACGAGCCCGGCCCAGCTCAGCAGCACAGCACCCGCCCAAGGCACTGCAATCACCCCTCTGGGGGCTTTGCTGATGAGCCCGTGAGCCTCAGGCACTCAGAGACAATTGAAGACATCTCTCCAGAAGTCCAATTCAGAGGCAAGATTCCTGCAGTGTCCCCCTGAGGGCCAGCACTGACACAGCCTCCCTTGGAGCTCGTTAGAGCAGAACCCTGGAGGCAGTGAGGACAAGGAGACAAAACCTGTGTGAAGGTGACACTGATGTGCAGGAAAATTGGATGTGTGTCACCAAGCTCAAGGGCCAGGCCTTGACCCCAAGTGCTTGGGAAGGGAGATCCTTTCCCTTCACAACTTGCTCAGGCCTCTTTGTGGGGCAGTAGGAGATGGGGATATGCATTGCCAAGTGCAGGAGAATGGTACGACCCCTGCCTGCTTCATGGTTGGGGGTGAGGAGGCAATGAGGCCCTGGTGCTTTAACGATCAGCTGTCTCTTCATAGGCCTCAGTGGCAGAGACAACAGCCATAGCCATGGACACAAAGACCTGGGTCCTACTGGGACTTTGAGCCTTGCCATAGCCCTTTATCCTGTCTAAACATGGCTTTCTTAGGGACTCCGAGACCTCCACATCGTTCACTGCTGGCTGCAGACCCTTGTCCATGTGGTGTCACACCAAGTCTGAGCTGAGTCTGGGAACTCAGATCTTCTTGGTGACCATGCTCCTCATAAGGAAGCTCTGTCGGAAGCTGGCCTGGTTCCTGGTGAGCAGGCACCACAGCACATATGACATCCCTCGTGGTGCCCAGGCCCTCCTCCTGCTGGATACTGCTCACTCAGCAGTGTCCCAGGCTGCCCTGATGTGTGGGGTTTCTCTCCCTCTGGTACAGGACTGGGCTCTTCTCCATGTGAAAGTGAAGAGTTTTCTGAAGTCTAAATCCTGCAATTTCTCAAGGTTCACCCACAGTGATGTTCCATTCTATCAGCTGTTAATGTCAGCAGGCAGACAGTTCAAGCTTCCTGTGATTGTGTTATTTCTGACCAGACAGCAGCAGCAGAAAGAGTTGCAGGGAAGTTTGGATAATTCAGGAGTAACCAGCTGAATGGAATTGCAGCATAGAATCATGGGAGAGTAGGTGATGGAAGGCTGCCAGGTTCAACCGCTCCTGTGCTTCCTTCTCATGCATGCTGTCAGTTTCTCTGGAGCTGTGTCCTGAATGTTATGGGGCTGTGCAGGTGAAAATTAGAAGGGCCAAAGCCCAGCTGGAGCTCAATCCATCTATTACTGTCAAAGACAAAAAAAAAATAAATAAATAAATAAACAAATATATAAATAGTTTAAATGAAGGAGGATTAGGGAGAATCATAATGCTTTATTGGATTTTGGGGGGAAAACCTGCTGACAGGGGATGAGTTAAAGGCTGAGACACTTAATGCCTTCTTTGCCTCTGTTTCTAGCAGCAAGACCAGTTGTTCCCCTGGACATTTCTTCCTCCTCATGGCCAGTGCCATCCTTCCATTACACACTTTCTGGCAGTTTTTTCTCTACTGCTCTTTCCTACTACCAAAAGAAGCTCCATGAGGGTGAAAACTACTCCTGAAGTAGGCATCCCAACCCAGCAGGCTCCTTGCGGCCTCTCAGCCAACCAGACACAAGTCACCTCAGCAGCAGCTTCCAAGCCAGGGGCCTGCTGCTGGCCTTGCAGCTTCTTGGCTAGACACAGCCAAGCCTTGTGCCTGCTGCTGCCCACTCATGGACTCAAGCAGAAGGGACAGGACAACCCATCTGGGGGCCTTCTTTCTGCCTGGGTCCTCCTGGGTCTGGAGGCAGAGGGAATCCCCCAGTCAGCATGCCAAGCAGGTGCCTTCTGCTGGCCTAGCAGGGCCACTGCCAGCTGTCAGCCCAAAAGTGCAGCTCCCAGGGAGAAGTCAAGGCTGACCTGCCACCTCCAGACACAAGTGACCTCACAGTCCCTTTCTGTGACACATTCCTGCTGCTGCCCTATCAAGTGCAGAGACAGAAGTGACCTCACAGTCCCTGCCACAGTCACATTCCTGCTGCTGGGGCACGAGATGCTGAGGCAGAGCTGAGCTTTCTCTAGCCCCCTCAGTATCTCTTTTTACTTTCTGCCTTAGAGATTAAGCAAAGTTTTAGTGGGATTGTTTGGTGTTCTGCTTGTGCTGTCACGTCTGTGGTTGAGGTATGGGCAAGCTCTGTGGTTTACGGGTGTTTTACCTCTGCCAAGGAGTTTAGAGTTAAATAAAGCATTTTAATGTTAGTGTCAAGGGAAGGGATTACGATTATCAAGAGAGAAAATTGATTCCTTTCTGAGTGTTGCAGTTGCATTTGGGTTTAAGCGTTAAAATTACTGGCTCAAGTAAGGTAAGGACCATATGTGACTTTTTGAAGTCAGTGTTACTGCACTACCGGCATTGCATGAATGCTCTTACCTCTATGAAATCATTAATTTCTTCTGGCCATGCTCCTCTTACCACCCCAAAATCTCACATCTCTCTTGTTCAGGCTGCTCCTGACCTTCCCATATCTTGTTGGGATCAGCTTTCTGATGGCATTTACCATCTCAGTGTATCTGTCTCACCTCTGTTGGCTCCTCCATTCCTGAGAATGAAGCAGGCTTGTACTCAGGAGGGAAAAGGGCACAAAGGTCTTTAGGCGCATCCTGCACAATGTGCCCATCAGCTCTGCACCTCCACAAAATCATGCTTCCGACCTACATGTTTTTTTTTTTTTTTTTCGCAAATGGCTTCTGTGGATCCAGGGTTACTTTTCCCAAGCCTTCATGCATGTTTCTCTTTCAGATGTGGAGGTATGGGAAAAGGAAAGCAATGCATGAATGGAACTGAGCTTGGCAAGGGATGCAAAGAATAACAGGAATAGATTCTATAGATACATTGCTCAGATATGAAAGGCCAAGGAGACTGTACCCCATCTGATGTATGAGAAGGGTGTACTGGTAATGACAGACATGGAGAAGGCTGAGGTACTCAGCAGCATCTTTGCCTCAGTCTTCCCTGCCAGTCAGGCTTCCCAAGTCTTTCATTTCTCTGAACCCATGGATGGAGGCTGAGGGGCCAAGTCCCACCCGCTGTAAGTGGGTTTGAGTCCACCTGAAGGAACTAAACACATGCAAGTCTATGGCGCCTGATGACATGCAACCCAGGGTCCTGAGGGAACTGCCTGATGTAGTTGTCAAGCCTCTCTCCATCATATTTGAAGAGTTCTGGCAGTCAGGTGAACTCCCTGCTGGCTGGAAAAAGGAAAACATCACTCCCATTTTTAAAAAGGGTAGAAATGAGAACTCCTTCACAGCCATGTGCCTCCTGCAGGCCCAGCACATCCTGAGGCACACCTGATCCCATTCTAGCCTTCCCAGCCAGCTCCTCCTTGTGGCCTCTGATCTGATCACATACCTGCCACCTCACATGCCTCTTCCAATGCCATGGGACTGCTGCAGGACCTCACAGTCCCTGCCCTGCCCCAAGGGGACAAGAAGCTGAAGATAGGGATAGGAGTGGGGTTGAAGCTGAGATGTGCTGTGTGCATGGTGGAGGGCTTTGAGGGTTAGATGATCAGGTTAATGTTTAGGAAGTAGAGGTCACCCTCCAGGGTTAAGGGAATGGCAAGGACATCGAGGGATGGATTGGTGTTCTGCTCAAGGTGCCTGCTCAAGGTTTAGGATAACGACAAGTTTTGAGGCTTTTAATTGAGATTTGATTTGAAGGCTAGATTTAAGGGTGGCATTTTAATCCTTAGTTACTCTTAATCAGCTTTCGGTTTACCCTTCTTGTAGAAGATGCCTTTTACCTCTGCCTTTTCCAAATCCTGAGCAACGTCTCTCCTGTATCTGGCTTTTCCAAGGTCTTTGAGAGAGGTCTTATGGTGACATCTGCATCTCCACCAGCACCTCCCTCGCCCTTCCCACACCACCTCTAAGCAACCTGAGGATGGACAGGGAGGATGATGATGGTTTGGGAAAGGGCTTGGTTAAAATCTCTGAGGAGGAAGACCAAAAGTTCTTCTCAATAAAAGAGAAATTTTATTCATGCCTAAGAGTATGTCCTGTTCCTGTGTGGACTAATGTTATGATTGCTGTACAGTCACAAACAAACAAACAAACAAACAAACAATAAATAAATAAATAAAATGCCGTACCAAATGCTTGAAGGAAATAAGATACTGATTTATTATTTATTTATTTATTTAGTTTTGACTTGCTGATTGTATTAGTAGCTTATGTTATGCACTGTTCTGCACTTCACATAGAGATAATCATGGTGTCATAGGAAACAGTGACACCCATGAGGACAGAAGAGCAAGTGGATAAGGGCTTGAGCCTACCAACACAGGATGCACGCACATGAAAACTGTATGGGAGGGAAGAGGTAGATTGGATCCAAAATGTAGATTATGAAATCAAAGACCATGAGTATCACCGTGACACTGCAGGACAGCTCCAGCAATGGGGCAAAACCACTCAAGAGGTGTCTACGACACTGGGGCCACAATGCTAGAGCTGGGAGGAGGAGAAAGAATTCCTGTACATGAGAGAAATTGCCCTGGTTCAGGTACAGCTGCCTTCTGGAGTCAGGCCTTCCACTTCTTGAGCCTTGCAGAGAACAGGGATGGCATACAGCCCAGGGCTGACCATAGGGCATGGTCCCCAGCAGGAAGCACTGCGGTCATGCAGAAGGTGCAGCTGAGAGTGCTGCCACCTCTGTGAGCAAAGGGGGTGCTGTCCCCAGCCAGGAAGCTGGCCAGCATCTTGTGCAGGGTGCTGGAGCTGTGCAAGGAGGACAAACCTTCCCCAGGAAGAAGGCCACGAGCATCTGCAGGTGTTTGGTGTCAGGCACCAGCATAGTGATGAGGGTGTTCCACATCCCAGTCACCGTGCTGGACAATTAACAGGGGAAGAAGATATTTGTGTATGGGTAGAGGATCTCCCAGATGGACAGCTAGGGAAACTCAATGAATGGTGTCTTAGTGCCCTATTTCCTTCATGGAAACCTTTTACAGCATTCTGGTCCCCCCTCTTTTGTTAGAACACGTTCGGAGGGGTGAAATGATCCCTGCCTGTCATGGCTGATGTGTCCTGCAATACACTGGGAACAGAATAGGGGTTAAGGGAGGGAAACATTTGTACTCATGTTTGACAACCACAGTCCAACAGCACAAATCACACTTAAAAATCAGTCTCTGACATCTACAGAAGAGAAGCAGTCAGTGATGCCTTCAGTCTTCTTCAACCACCACACCCCAGCAGAGACCCTGCTGCCTTGGGGAGCTGTCAACCCTGAGGCCTTGGGGACACCTCGAGGGAGCCCAAGGGCACAGAGCAAGCGATGCCATGGTTGGGTGCTGTGCTGCTGAGCTGGGCCAGGCTCCTGGGCACAAGGGCAGCTCCTGGCAAGAGGCAGTGCTGCAGAGAGACAGCTGTGGCCAGGAGCAGCTCCTCTGCACAGCGCAGCAGGGCTGGGGGCTCTGACCGCAGCTGGCACACAGAGAGGAGAGACGGAGAGAGGGCTTGGAGGCACTGAGGAGCGCAACAACAGAGGGCAGCGTGTGGCAGGACACATCTGCAGGCTCTTGACACCGTGAGGCTCTGGCAACAGGACACTGCAGGTGGGGTTACCAGAGGGGTCTTCTAAAGCTGGCACATCCGACAGCTGATAGCATCTGTCAGGGTGGGTCTCTCTGTTTCTCCAGAAAGGAGTAAAAAATGCTGTAGAGAATAGCATTTATGATTGCATATTTCAAGAGGAAGACCAAGGCAGGGGCTACCTGAAAGGCAAGACATTTTCTGTAGCCTGTGCTTGCAGATACCTGCGGTAGAATGGAGGCTGGTTTCATGGTAATAGGTGGTCAGGTTTGTACTGCAGACTGAGACTGCTAGAGCATTGCAGTGAGGGATCAATATTTAATCAATGAACTTCATGAAGTCCCTTCCCACACCTCAGCCCACAGACTGCACCAACATCATCCTTGTGGTCCTCACATGTTTTATTCTAGCTGATATTAAGGAGCTGCAAACCCTATGATGCCCAGTGCCCTGTCTTTGAGAGTATCTCCTTGCTTGAGATGTGCACAGATCACCTGCAATGAGCAGGAGCTACCTCTTCTGCAGGCAGAGCTGCAGCACAGGAGGGTCTGCTGAGTGTCCGTCTGTCCCTACCTGGCCTTGCCTCCCCTGGCAGCAGCACGCTGGCATTCCTCCTGGCTTCTCCAGCTGGCCGTGCTGCTGCTGGTCTTGTTTGCAGGCTGGCTGGGGATGGGGGTTTAGATGCCCATGGAGTTAGTCCTCAGTGTGCTTGGAGGAAAGGTAGTATGGGGACTGGTTTAGGGGTCTGGAGTTGGGCACTTTGAGCCTCGATGTCTCTGCTCCCAGCAGTGTCCTGGTTTGTTTCAGGCAAACATAAGAGTGCAATTGTCCCGTAGGTCAAAGAGACACCAGTACAGGGCAGTTGACACTAGGACTAACACACAGACTTGATGTGCTCTCTCAAGGACACTGCACTGAAGCCATCACCACGTTGATGACACACAAGGATTTATTTGAATACAGTGGGGCTGCTAGAACAAAAGAGACAAAAGAAAACTCATCATATGATCTTTACCACTTGCTTAGGGCAGGACTGACTCCCACATTGCCCACAGCAAGTCGCGTGCTCTCAGTGACACCCTCTAGCAGCACCAGCCAGAACTCATGAAAAGGACCTGTCAAAAGTCAAAATGGAAGTGGAGAATCATTTGGGAGGGATTAAATGAAAAATTGAATGAGTTTTCCTCTGAAATGAGAAATGAAGGCAAAAAAGAAAAAAAGATATTAATGTATATATATATTTTTTTCTGTAAGATAACTCTGTTAAGATAGCTCTGATAAACACTCATTGTTTTTCTGTTCCTTGTTCAGGACCCCAAGGCCAGAAATAGGAAATGCCCAACATCAGCTCTGTGAGCGAGTTCCTCCTGCTGGCATTCGCAGACACACGCGAGCTGCAGCTCCTGCACTTCGCGCTCTTCCTGGGCATCTACCTGGCTGCCCTCCTGGGCAACGGCCTCATCCTCAGCGCCGTAGCCTGCGACCACCGCCTCCACACCCCCATGTACTTCTTCCTCCTCAACCTCGCCCTCCTCGACCTGGGCTGCATCTCCACCACTCTGCCCAAAGCCATGGCCAATGCCCTCTGGGACACCAGGGCCATCTCCTATCAAGGATGTGCAGCCCAAGTTCTCTTTTCTGTCTTCTTCTTTGGTTCAGAGTTTTCCCTTCTCACAGTCATGTCATATGACTGCTACGTTGCCATCTCCAAACCCCTGCACTACAGGAGCCTCCTGGGCAGCAGAGCTTGTGCCCAGATGGCAGCAGCTGCCTGGGGCAGTGGCTTTCTCAATGCTGCCCTTCACACGGCCAATACATTTTCCCTGCCCCTCTGCCAAGGCAATGCTGTGGACCAGTTCTTCTGTGAAATCCCCCACATCCTCAAGCTCTCCTGTTCAGATGCCTACCTCAGGGAAGTTGGGCCACTTGTGTTTAGTGTTTATTTAGCCTTTGGTTGCTTTGTTTTCATCGTGTTATCCTACGTGCAAATCTTCAGGGCAGTGCTGAGGATGCCCTCTGAGCAGGGCCGGCACAAAGCCTTTTCCACTTGCCTCCCTCACCTGGCCGTGGTCTCGCTCTTTATCAGCACTGGCATGTTTGCCTACCTGAAACCCCCCTCCATCTCTTCCCCATCCATGGATCTTATTGTGTCAGTTCTCTACTCAGTTGTTCCTTCATCAGTGAACCCCCTCATCTACAGCATGAGGAACCAGGAGTTCAAGGATGCAGTAAGGAAACTCTTTGGATACATGCTTCTTTGCAATCAATAATGTTTGTGAGTTCCCTGATTATTTCAGGAACTGTGAGGAAAATTTTTTGTTACTACATTTCTCTATAAATATTTTCTACAAATTATTTGTTTTGATTTAAATTATGTTATCCTTAACCTGCTACCTGTTTTTCTTATTTCTATTTTTTCATTTACAATGACCCAGTCATCTAATTATCGAAAGAAGCAGTTTATGTAGAGAAACAAACAAACAAAAACAACAACAACAACAACAACAACAAAACACATCAGGTCTACATTGTTATCTGCAGCAATCTCTTCCCATCCCCTCTGAAGCTGAGGAACCAGCCCCAGTACACAGGAGGGGCTTAGGACCAAGAGCCCAGCTGCTACATGGAGTTTGGGTCGGGGCTGCTGCTTCCCTGGAGCCATGGCCATGGCCAACAGCAGGACGTGGCCTTGACACTGCTGCTCTCTTTTGGCTTCCGGACTGTTCTCCTTTGCTCTTTATTCGGATAAGCTGTCAGATCTCATGTACCTTGGTGACAGTCCTGTTGTCTTTGCAGTGGCATCCCTGTGGCTGCAGGCAGCAGCAGGCACTGTGCAGCTCTGGGTCACAACTGGCCTCCCTGCTAGTACCACAGTAGCAAGAGGGTCTTGCTCAGAGCAAACCCAGAAGCCTGGACGCCTCTCCAAAGCTGTTGCCAGAAATACAGCCAAGAGGTTGCTCCCTGCTCGTCTGTTTTCTGAGGTTCTTTTTGTGGGGTTCCTCACCTGGGGGCGCAACAACCCCAAGCAGAGCTACAGGCTGGGAGATGAGTGGTTGGAGAGCTGCCTGGCAGAGAAGGACCTGGGAGTGATGGTTGATAGTTGACTGAATATGGGCCAGCAGTGTGCTCAGGTGGCCAAGAAGGCCAACAGCATCCTGGCTTGCATAAGAAGCAGTGTGGCCAGCAGGTCCAGGGAAGTGATTGTCCCCCTGTAATCAGCTCAGGTACTGAGAGGAGAGTGATGTAACCGCTTGAGCAAGTAAATTCAGGAGGAAAAGCTGAAGTGACTTGGAGTATTAATGGGCCCCACTGAGGGCTGTTACTAACAAAGCCTCCCCAGGGCCTTGTTAGGGCAGATAATTGGAGGCCATGGTTACAGACAGGCAAAGCACTGTGCTGAGAAAAGTCTTTGTTGGTTTCAGTGAAGAAGAGCCAAGGCCTGACCACGGCCACTAGGAGAGGAGACCCTACACCCCCCTGTCTGGCTCAGGGCTAGTCTTGGGGTCTGTGGGATGTGGTGGGTACTGTGATGCTACTAGAAGAACTTCATTTTGACACCTCCGCAGCCCTTCACAGTGTTGTAAGGAAGCAATGCCAACAGTCAGCATGCCAAGCAGGTGCCTTCTGCTGGCTTAGCAGGGCCACTGCCAGATGTCAGCTCAAAAGTTCAGATCCCAGGGAGAAGTCAAGGCTGACCTGCCACCTCCAGACACAAGTGACCTCCCAGTCCCTTTCTGTGACACGTTCCTGCTGCTGCCCTATCAAGTGCAGAGACAGAAGTGACCTCACAGTCCCTGCCACAGTTATGATCCTCCTCCTGGGGCAGGAGATGCTGAGGCAGAGCTGAGCTCCTCAGAGCATTCCCACCAATCTCCTCCTTGTGGCCGACAAGCTGATCAGATCAGGGTGAGCAAGAGAGTAAAGGTAAGGGAAAGGGGCTATGGGCTGAGTTTTGGCTTCAAGGGATACTTTGAGGTCAGGCATAAGAGTAGTGGATTCCTGTCAGGGTGTGGAGTAGCATTTAGAATTGACAATCAATGTCAGTGATTAAAGTAGTGCAAGGGCTTTACATGACTATTTTAAGTCAGCGTTACAGCAAAATTAACATTGCCTGAATGTTCGAACCTCACAGAAATCATTAATTTCTGCTGGCAAAACTCCTTTTCCCTCCCGCAAATCTCACATCTCTCCCGGCCAGGCTTCTCCTGACTTCCCCATATCAGTCATTTTCTTAGGGGCAGCTTTCTGATGGCTTTCATGATCTCAGAGTATCTGTCTCATATCTGTTGGCTACTCCTTTCTTGAGACTGATATTGCACCTAAGTCAGGATGGAAAATAACACAAAGGCTGTAGGTGAACCCTGCACAATGTGCCCAGCAGTTCTTGTACCACCCCAAAATTTTGTTTCCTGCCTCCAACTTTTAGATATGGAATGGCTTCTTTGCACCCAGGCTATCTTTTTCCAAACCCTCATGCATGGTTCAGTTTGCCCCAAGCGTCTTGGAGGCAGTGGCTCCCTCTGTGTAGAAAACTGAAAGCAGTCCTAAAGGATGACTTCAGGCAAAAGCTGACACCTCTGACATGACAACCCCTACCCAAGACCTATTCCACTATGGGGCCTAGCAGGTAGTTAGAAAGAGCCGATCTCAGAAACTACATGCACAGCAAGTGCCTTCTGCTGCCCTACCATGGACACTGGCAGATGTGAGCCTAAAGGCACAGATCCCAGCCAGGAGTCAAGGGTGACCTGTCAGCTACTTCAGAAAGCAGTCACCTCACAGGCCATTTAACAGCCATTTGCTTCCTGCTGGACTTAGTGTTTCCGACGCACCACTGAGCTTATAATACCAAACCTAGAAAACACCCCCTTTTTGGGCCAGGACCTGCCCAGGTGGAAGTGATCTGGTTGTGATCCTCCAAGCTCATGGCACACCTGCTGGGCTCCCAGCCTCTCTGACACACAGCAGCCAGTCCTGTGCCAGTCCTTTGAGGTGTTAGGGCAGGAGGGATCTTACAGGCAATGTTCCAGCCCCATGCCTGTTGGCGGTCTCTCAGCTCCTAATGAGCAGCGAAGATCATGCTCACATCCAGAAGCCTGAAGCTGGCCTAGCAGACACTCAGGGGAAGCACCCTCTCAGCCCCAGCTCCAGCCCCAGCCCCAGCCCCAGCCCCAGCTGGCGGTGGTGCTCTGCAGAGTGAGGGGGCTGTGGTGCCCGGGCATGGGGGCACTCTGCAGGGCCGTGCTGGGCAGGCTGGGAGGCAGACCCAGCTCATGAGGTCACTGCCATTGCCCCAGGGCTGCAAGGAATCCCTCACCAGGCTTCTTTGCTGGGGCTTTTTTGTGCCCTTGGGCTGCAGAGCTCTCCTCTGCCTGCTCACACATCTCGTGTGAGCACTTGAGCTCTGCTCAGTCCATCTTGGACTGACCAGAGTCCTGATGGGTTGCCCTGCGAGGTGAGGAAGTCTGGCAGAAGCCCCTTGGAGTGTCATAACCTAGCTACAGCTGGTCAGATAAGAGAGGAGTGGCCAAGCCTCCTCCAGACCCTGCAGGGGGTGTAGCTGGGATATGGGACACTCCAGCTTTCAGATATCCAGCTCTGTCCGTGGCATCCTCCTGGGCTGCAGGCTGCTCTCCCGCAGGATGCAGCTCTCTCGTGGCATCCTTGTGTTATCCAGCTGCCCAAGGAAAATACACCTCCATACTAACATCATGTCCATGGTGCTGGATGGCTGTCTGTGTGCAGCAGGAATGAGGCCTCTGCAGCCCTGTCTAGGAGGGAAGAGCTGAGATCCTGATCAGTCCCCTGGAGAAAAGGTGAAGATTCTGTTCAGCTGCACTTGGAGTGGGGCTTCTCTGCTCTCAGCTGTCTCCTGTTTCTTCTCAGGGCAGCACCTGAGAGGGATGGTCCTGTAGCTCATAGAGGGGTAGCCCAGGGCAGCAGAGAACAGGACTGATGGGAAGAGCTGCTCTGCTCAATCTTCCCCAGAGGACAAGTCCTTTGACTCTTGGCACCCACAGGATATCACCTGGAGTGTGGAAGTAATGTCAGGGAGTTCCACCATCCAATACCTCTCCTATGTGTTATACGGGCAACTAGGATAAAATAAAGTGAGGAAAATAGTTGCAGCTTTGCTCCTCAATCAGCTCAGTTGCTTGCAACAATACTGCAAAGCTCATTGGTCTGACATTTTTCTGACTTTGAGTTATCCACCCTTCTGTTTTATTTCCTATTTTCCTCAGAGAAATGTGTTCTAACATTGCTTTGCCTTCTCCTCTTCAACAGAGAAGCAAGTAGAAAGTCAGAGAATGCCCAACATCAGCTCTGTGAGCGAGTTCCTCCTGCTGGCAGTCGCAGACGCGTGAGCTGCAGCTCCTGCACTTCGCGCTCTTCCTGGGCATCTACCTGGCTGCCCTCCTGGGCAACGGCCTCATCCTCAGCGCCGTAGCCTGCGACCACCGCCTCCACACCCCCATGTACTTCTTCCTCCTCAACCTCACCCTCCTTGATGTGGGATCCATCTCCACCACTCTAATCAAAGCCATGGCCAATTCTCTCTGGGACACCAGGGCTATTTCCTATCACGGGTGTGCTGCCCAAGTACTTTTTTAATCTTTTTTTTTTGATGCAGAGTTTTTCCTTCTCACCGTCATGGCCTATGACCGCTACGTCGCCATCTGCAAGCCCCTGCACTACGGGAGCCTCGTGGGCAGCAGAGCTTGTGCCCAGATGGCAGCAGCTGCCTGGGGCAGTGGCTTTCTCAATGCTGTCCTGCACACGGCCAACACATTTTCCCTGCCCCTCTGCCGAGGCAATGCTGTGGACCAGTTCTTCTGTGAAATCCCCCACATCCTCAAGCTCTCCTGCTCAGATGACTATCTCAGAGAAGTTTGGGCAATTCTGTTTAGCATTTTGTTAGCATTTGGTTGTTTCATTTTCATTGTGCTGTCCTATGTGCAGTTCTTCAGGGCAGTGCTGAGGATGCCCTCTGAGCAGGGCCGGCACAAAGCCTTTTCCACGTGCCTCCCTCACCTGGTTGTCACCTCCCTGAAGATCAGCACTGCAATCTTTGCCTACCTGAAGCCCCCCTCCATTTCCTCCCCATCCCTGGACCTGGTGGTCACACTTCTGTACACTGTGGTTCCTCCAGTAGAGAACCCCCTCATCTACAGCTTGAGGAACCAGGAACTAAGGGATTCCATCAGGACTCTACTTGAATACACACATCTTCAGCAAATTCACCTATAATATTATGCATAATATTAGAAATCCCAGCTATTCTCAGAAAGAAAATAATATGATGTCTTCTATTAATAAATGTGTGTATTATTATTTTCTCTCATTATTTCACTTTTGATTAAATATTATTCCTATCCCCCTACAAGTCAATTATTTTCCCGTAGAAGATGGCTTCCTGTGTAGATAAACCTAATAAGAAAGCCATCAGAAATTCATTGGTCTGAGCTGCAATCTCTTCCAATCTTTTCTGGAGCTGGTGCAGCAGCCCCAGAATGCAGGAGGGGCTTGGGGCCAAGAGCCCAGCTGCGACACGCAGAAGCAGCCCCGGTGGCCCTTGGGGCTGCCCCTCACTGCCTGCTAGGCTCTGCCTCTCTGCTGCCTTCGCGTCGGGGCTGCTGCTTCCCTGGAGCCATGGCCATGGCCAGCAGCAGGACATGGCCTTTTCACTGCTTCTTTCTTTTTGGTTCCTCATTGCTTTCTTGTGCTCTTGTATCCATCTTAGTCTCAAGGTCTCATATGCATTGATGACAGTCCTGTTGTCTTTGCAGTGACATCCCTGTGGCTGCAGGCAGCAGCAGGCACTGTGCAGCCCTGGGTCACAGCTGGCCTCCTTGCTAACACCACAGTAACAAGAGGGTCTTGCTCAGAGCAAACCCAGAACACTGGACACCTCTTCCAAATGCTATTAGAAATAGAGCCAAGGGTTTCTTCCCTGCTCGTCTGTTTTCTGGGTTTTGTCATGGAGTGAGAGACAGAGGCTGAAAGTCCCAGGGTGGTCCCAGAGGAACCAAGGGCTAGGCCAAGAACTCCCTTTGTTGCAGCACATGCCCAAATAGACAACACTGCCCTCTGCAGTTGGGCAGATGGCCAATGCCAGCCTGGAGAGGAATCTGGAGCTGCCAGGAGATGTCAGGAGATCTGCAGGGACAAGGTGCTCAGTGGGTGTGTTGGGTCTGTCTGAGCTGGAGTCACCTTTTCCCTGCAGCAGCCCGCACAGTGCTGTGCTCTGCACTCGAAGCTGGAACAGCACTGATATCACTCCAGTGTTGTGTCTCTTGCTGCATAGTGCGGGCACTGCATCAGGACTCCTTCTGAGCCCCCAAGAGCCAGCAGGCTGGGGGTGGGCAAGTGATGGGGAGGGGACATTGCCGGGGCAGCTGACCTAAACCAACCAAAGGGATATTCCGTAACACCTGATGTCACATTCAGCAATAAAAAGGGGGGCTCTCGTGGGGGAGGGGGCTGTTCCTCTTGAACAACCACTACGCGTTTTGAGGCCCTGCTTCCCAGGACGTGGCTGAACATCGCTCGTTGATGGGAAGTAGAGAATTTTTTTTTCCCTCTCTCTGTGCTTCCGCGCGGGCTGATTGTTTCTTTTGTTTCTTTTTTCCTCCCCATTCCCTTTCCCTTTAATTAAACCTTTCTCATCTCAAACCTCGAGTTCTCTGTGTTGTATTTTCTCCCCCTTCCTCTTTGAGGAGAGGGGGAGTGAGAGAGCGGTTGTGGTGGAGCTCAGCTGCCCACCTGAGTAAAACCACCACAATCTGGTGTAAGGAAAAGCAATAAAATCCTCAGCTGAACAGTGGGAGAAGTGCAAGAGCCAAGAGGTGAGGAATGAGGTTGTCCATGCAGTGTCCGGCCTCAAGAGACTGCTTTTCCTACCTTCCCACACCTTATTAGGAAAAAACCTGGATCCACATCAGTTGGGGAATACTGCTATCACTATTTGCCTGATTTCAAGACCATTGAAAAATAACAGTGAATACAAAAAAATCTTTCTTTATCCTTCTTGATGTCTTCCTCTTTAACTACATTTCTCATAGTTTTCTAACTAGCTGTGCAACTCTTGAGGAAATGGTCAGAACAGACATGGGTTGCTAGGGCTTTCAGCATTTTAATGTCCCCATGGTGTATTTGGTGCTCAGGTACCTCAGGTACTGCAAGGAGACAGAAGAAATCTCTCCAGCAGCTAAAGTCAGAAGCAAACAGCAAAGTTTCTTGGAGCATTAAATTGGCCTCACTGAGGGTCATTACTGTGAAAGTCTCCCAATGGAATTACTAGAGAAGTTAATTTGAGGCCATGGTTATAGACTGGTTAAGACTACTAAGATTTCATCTGAGTGACCTCTGACCCCTTTGAGGGATATTTCTTCCTTCTCTAACCCAGAGTCCACTTTCCAAGTTGTACTTTGTGACAGCTGATTTTTCTCCTGCTGTTTCATACTAATGACCAAAGCTCAGCCATCTCAGAAACCACACCTCAGACAGGACTTCCAACCCAGCATCCTTCCTGTGGTTTATCAGCTGACCAGACACAGTTGCCTCACCATCATCGCTCAAGCCATGGGCTTACCGCTGGCTTCAAACTCCTCGGATAGACATGACCAAGTTGTGTGCCTCCTACTTTCCATTCCCATTGCAGTAGGGACAGAGAAATGCATGTCCAGGCCTTCTTCCTGGATAGGGGTTAGAAGTAGGGTTTGGTGATCTGCTTATGGTGTCAGGTCAGAATTTAGCATATGGTCAAGCTCTGTGGGATAGGGTTATTTTTAGGGCTGGTCTGCGGGCAAGGTTTAATTAAAGCACTTTTAGCTAAGTGATAAAGACAGGGATTAGGGTGAGCAAGAAGTTAATGGTAAAGGCTTATGGGTTTGATCTTTGGCTTCAAGGGAAGTTCTGAGTTTAAAAGTAGTATATTACAGTTATGGTGAGGAGTAAGAGGGGTTAGAAACAAGGTAAGAGCCTGGCAGGAATGTTTTCAGAGTCAGTGTTGTAGCAGCATCAACCCTCGGACTTCTTAAAAAATTGTTAGTTTGTGTTGGCCAAGCCCCTCTTCCTTCCCCCAAAACCATACACCTCTCCTGTACAAGCTTCTCCTGACCTCCCCATGTCAGTCAACTTCTTAGGGGCAGCTTTCTGATGGCTTTCATGATCTCAGAGTATCTCTTACCTCTGCTGGCTACTCCACGTCTGAGAGAGAAGTGGCATTGTAGTCAGGAAGGCAAAGGGCACAAAGGTCTGTAGGAGCACCCTGCATATCATGCCTAGCAGCTCTGCAACACCCCAAAAGTTTGTTATCTACCCACCAGCTTTGGATCTAGAATGGCTGCTACGGCTCCTGGATAACTGTTCATAGGCCTTCATGCAGGCTGTAGCTATCCCTGGGCATCTTGTAGGCAGTGGCCACCCCTGCATGGAAAACTGAAGGAAGCCCTGTTTTTTAGGAAAAAGCTGACACCTCTGACATGACACCCCTTGTTCAAGACCTGTTCCAGTCTGGGGACTCCTGGGTACTGCCAGCTGGTAGTCGAGGGATGACCTGTCAGCTACTTCAGAAAGAGCTCAGCTCACAATCTACTTTACAGACATTCACTAAGGACTGGGTAAGGAATTTCTGAGGTACCTCTGAGCTCATAATACCACACCTACAAAACTCCCCTTTTATGGCCCAGGACCTGCTCAGGTACATGTGAGCAGGTTGTGATCCTTCAAGCCCATGGCACTGCTGCTAGACTCCCAGCCTCTCTGACACACAGGAGCCAATTACTTGCAGTCCTGTGAGGTGCTGTCAGCCATCAGCCCCATCGTGTGCTGTAGAGCCCCAGTGCCTGGGAACTGGGAACACTGATAAACTCAGGGGCACTAACAACTAACAGGGAATATCTGAATCAGCCCCAAATCCATAAAAATCCATGCTGAGTCTCTGCTCTCAACACACCGAGAACCTGTGGAAAGAAGGAAAGCATCGTGCCCCATTGGAGCCTCTTACTGGGGCTTGATCTTGACAGCAGCTTTGCAGGAAGGTCTCAGCCTTCAGGCAGTGCCCGGAGGAGATCCCCCCTTAGGAGGGAAGTGCTGCAGTGGAGGCCAGCTGTGCCACTGCCGTGCCCACTGCCTGTCCCTGCCTGCAGTCCCAGCACAGCCCCACAGCACCACTGGCACCAAGTGAGAGTAGCAGCCGGGCCTGACCCCACCATCAGGGCTCAGCAGGAGAGGGCGGCAGTGGCAAGAGAGCAGCTCTGCATGCCCCAAGCACTGGTGATCCCTGGCCGTGCTGCTGGGATGGGACTCTTTTCCTCTGCACCCCTGCACACGGGCACTGCCCCTGCAGAGCCAGGCCTGGTCTCAGAGGAAGGATGTCAGAATAAGGCGGCAGTGCAGGCTCCTTCCTTAAGTTCACAGGCAGACGGGCTCTTTCTGTATAGTCGCTGAGATAGACTTGAAAAATACATACCAAAGTGGAATTGGGATGAATAATATCATTTTAGTGGGTAACGTTAACCGAACTAAAACTAAGGAAATCGAGTAATAAAATTGCACACAAGCACACAAACAAAAAGAAAAAGACTATAGGCCGTTCCTATAACAAGTAACATTATGACTCATCTGCAGAAGCAGACTGAGCACTTATTGTCCTGCAACACATCTAAACAGCAATTTCCACAAGGCTTCCTTGAGGTCCTGATTCCTCATACTGTAGATGAGAGGATTCAGTACTGGAGGCACCACCGAGTACAGAACTGCTATCACCAGGTCCAAGGATGGCGAGGAAATGGAGGGGGGCTTCAGGTAGGTAAACAGGACAGTGCTGACAAAGAGGCTGACCACGGCCAGGTGAGGGAGGCAAGTGGAAAAGGCTTTGTGCCTGCCCTGTTCAGAAGGCATCCTCAGTACAGCACTGAGGATCTGAACATAGGACACCACAATGAAAATAAAACAACCAAATGTTAATGTCAAACTAAAAAGAAGTGCACCCACTTTCCTGAGGTAGGCATGTGAGCAGGAGAGCTTGAGGATGTGGGGGATTTCACAGAAGAACTGGTCCACAGCATTGCCTTGGCAGAGGGGCAGGGAAAATGTAGTGGCCGTGTGCAGGACAGCAATGAGAAAGCCACTGCCCCAGGCAGCTGCTGCCATCTGGGCACAAGCTCTGCTGCCCACGAGGCTCCCGTAGTGCAGGGGCTTGCAGATGGCAACGTAGCGGTCATAGGCCATGACGGTGAGGAGACAATATTCTGCTACAAGCAAGAAAACAAAGAGAAAGAGTTGGGCAGCACATGCTTCATAGGAGATGGCCCTGTTGTCCCAGAGGGCATTGGCCATGGCTTTGGGCAGAGTGGTGGAGATGCAGCCCAGGTCCAGGAGGGCGAGGTTGAGGAGGAAGAAGTACATGGGGGTGTGGAGGCGGTGGTCGCAGGCTACGGCACTGAGGATGAGGCCGTTGCCCAGGAGGGCAGCCAGGTAGATGCCCAGGAAGAGCACGAAGTGCAGGAGCTGCAGCTCACGCGTGTCTGCGAATGCCAGCAGGAGGAACTCGCTCACAGAGCTGATGTTGGGCATTTGCTGGTTCTGAGCATGAGTTACTGCCCAAGGATGAAAAAATCTTTAACAAATATGAAGACATACCTGAGGTAAAGTTCTTACATTTCTCACATAACTGCCCTGGAAACCATTTCAGTCAGACATTTATCAGGTCCCTTTCTTGTGTTCTTCTTGATGCTGCTTGAGGGTGTCCGGGGTGGCAAGGGACCGTGCTCTGGGCAATGTGTCAGTCCTGCCCCACTTCCAGAGGTAAAGAGGAAGATGGGGTAATCTCATATTCAATCACCTGATAATAAAGAACTTTTCAATATTGTTGCTCCCAATTCACCCAACTGCAGAGCAGGGCTGCTGGGATTTATTTTTGTATTTTCTGTCTTTCTGCCCAACCCACTCTGTTTTGTAAGGCATAAGAACTGGGCATTTCAAGTGAAAACTTGTAGATCCTCAGATAAAGAGGATGATTCCTTCAGTGCCGAGTTTCATTTAGAGATGACAGCCATGCTTAGGCTCATTTGGCCTGTGCTGGTATTTATTGAGCTACAAAATTATTGCACTCATAGGTTCATAGAGACATGAAGTCATAGACTATCCCAGCTTGCAAGGGGCCCACAAGGACATTCAAATCCCACCCCTGAATCTGTACATGAAAACTCCAAGAGGAATCCAGGCTCAAAGTGCCCATCTCCAGACCCCTCACACTTTCCCCGTACTCCCCTTCCCCCAAGCACACCGAATGTCAGTGTGCTGCTGCCAGGGGAGGCAAGGCCAGGGAGGGACAGACGGACACTCAGCAGACCCTCCTGTGCTGCAGCTCTGCCTGCAGAGGAGGCAGCTCCTGCTCATTGCAAATGATCTGTGCTCTGCTTTGGCCTGCAGACACCTCCCAAAGACAGACAGTCATGTCTTCTGTAGCTGCTAAAGATCAGCTAGTATAAACTACAATCCTGACAACGAATTACCATGAAACCTGCCTCCCCTCCACTACAGGAGTATGCAAGCACACTGTGCAGAAAAAGCCTTACCCTTCACTTAAGTCAAGCCTCAGCCTTCCTCTTGAATTGCCCCTCATAATGCCGTTATCTAAAGCACTGCAGAAACAGAGAGACCCAACCTGACAGATGCTATCAGCCATTGGATGTGCCAGCTGTACAAGACCCCTCTGCCAACCCCACCTGCAGTGCCCTGCTGCCAGAGCCTCACAGTGTCAAGAGCCTGCAGATGTGTCCTGCCACACGCTGCCCTCTCTTGTTGCGCTCCTCAGTGCCTCCAAGCCCTCTCTCCTCTCCTCTCTGTGTGCCAGCTGCGGTCAGAGCCCCCAGCCCTGCTGTGCTGTGCAGAGGAGCTGCTCCTGGGCACAGCTGTCTCTCTGCAGCACGGCCCTCTTGCCAAGAGCTCTCTCTGTCCCACGAGCCCGGCCCAGCTCAGCAGCACAGCACCAGCCCAAGGCACTGCAATCACCCCTCTGGGGGCTTTGCTGATGAGCCCACGAACCTCAGGCACTCACAGACAATTGAAGACAGCTCTCCAGAAGTCCAAGTCAGAGGCAAGTTTCCTGCAGTGTCCCCCTGAGGGCCAGCACTGACACAGCCTCCCTTGGAGCTCGTTAGAGCAGAACCCTGGAGGCAGTGAGGACAAGGAGACAAAGGCAATGTGAAGATGACAGTGATGTGTAGGAAAACTGGATGTGTGTCACCAAGCACAAGGGCCAGGCCTTGACCCATGTCCCCTGGGAAGGGAGATCCTTAGCAGTCACACCCTGCTCAGGGCTCTTTGTGGGTCAGTAGGAGATGGGGATGTGCATGGCCAAGTGCAGGAGAATGGTACGACCCCTGACTGGTTCATGGGTGGGGGCGAGGAGGCAATGAGGCCCTGGTGCTTTAACGATCAGCTGTCTCTTCATAGGCCTCAGTGGCAGAGACAACAGCCATAGCCATGGACACAAAGACCTGAGTCCTGATGGGACTTACAGCCTTTCCACAGCCATTACTCCTCTTCACACCAGGCTGTCTGAGGGACTCCCGGACTTCCAAATCTTCTACTGCCAGATGCAGACCCTTCTGTGGGTAGTGTCACGTTCAATCTGAGCTGAGTCTGATAACTCAAATCTTCTTGGTGTTCCTGCTCTTCAGAAAGGAGCTCTCTAGGAAGCTGGCCTGGTTCCTGGTGAGCAGGCACCACTGCTCGTATGGCATCCCTTGTGGTGCCCAGGCCCTCCTCCTCCTGGGCACTGCTCACTCAGCAGGGTCCCAGTCTGCCCTGATGTCTGTGGTTCCTCTTCCTCTGGTGCAGGACTGGGTTCTTCTCCTTGTAAATGTCAGGTTTGTGTAGGCAAAATCCCACAGTTTCTCAAGGTTGCCCCACACTGATGCTCCATTCTGTCAGCTGTTAATGTCTGCAGGCAGATGGCTCACTGTGATTATGCTGTTTCTCACAAGATAACAGTAACAGGAGTTTGCAGGACAGTTTGGATTATACAGCAGGAACTAGTTGAATGGAATTACAACACAGAATCAGTGAAGGGTGGGGGATAGAAGGCTGCCAGATTCCATTTTTTCTGTTCTTCCTTCTCATGCATGCTGTTACTTTGTCTGGAACTGCGTCCTATATACAAAACAAAGGACTGCATCATCTAATAAGAAGGAAATTAAGTCTATCCCAGCCAACACATGGACAATATCCAGCCCATATTCCATACCATCTGCACCTTGCTCAGCTCCAGTTCTTTCCAATTAATCACCACCACCTTTTCTCAGATGATATACACACACATATATCATGCCCTTAGTCTGTGAGTGTACTGGAGTTGGCTAGGATAAAGATTTGGATTTAGCATGAGTACTCAGTACTAGGGCCGGTCCTCTTTAATATTTTATCAATGATCTGGATGAGGGGATTGAGTGCACCCTCACTAAATTTGCAGATGACGCCGAGGTAGGTGCATGTGTCGATTTGCTCGAGGGTAGGTGTGGTGGTTTTATCGTGCTGGGCAGCTAAACCCCACAACCGCTCTCTCACTCCCCCTCCTTTAGATGAGGAGGGGGAGAAGTAAAGCAAAGAACAACTCACGGGTTGAGATAAGGATAATTTAATTAAAGGGAAATAATTAGAATAGTTAAATAAAGACTACCATGAACTAAACAATTTAACTAAGGGGAAATAAAGAGGGAAAGGGGAAAAGGGAGGGGAAAAGGAAAAATAAAAAGAAGGGAGGAAAACAAACAAACAAAATAAATGAAAGCTATATGGAAGTGCAGAGGAAAGAAATTACTCTCTACTTCCCACAAATGAGCGATGATTGACCACGTCCTTGAAGCAAGGCCTCAACGCACGCAGCCGGTGTTCGAGAGGAGGACCGACGTCTTCTCAACGAGAGCCCACCCCTCCCCTCTTCTTCCTGTTTCCACCTTTTATTGCTGAGTGTGACACCACATGGTATGGAATATCCCTTTGATTGGTTTAGGTCAGCTGCCTTAGTGATGTTTCTCTCCTCACTTTTTGCCCACCCCCTGGGAGGGTTAGAGAAAGGCCCAATGCTGTGCCAGTGCTGCTCAGCAGTAGACACAACACTGGTGTGATAACACTGCTGTTCCAGCTACAAGTACAGAGTACGGCACTGTATGGGCTGCTGCCGGGAAAGTTAACATTCCAGCCAGACCCAGTACAGCCATCAAGCTAGAAAGAGGTAGAACTGACCTGTATTTATGGAGTGACAGGGGCATCCCAAGAGATAACTGTACTGGAGTCTACCTTGCTTGGCCTTCCACAGAATCCTTCTGTTGTGGGTTTGCTGAGGGGTGAAGAACAGCAGGTGCCAATGGCTACCACGGTGGCGCACCTGAGGCAGCATCGCGCTAACCGAGACTCCCTGATTGCCATCCATGAGCTGGGTCATCGACTGGAGAGCCAAGGTGTAGGTGTAGAGCTTGGGAGCGTGCTTTTGTGGTGGACTTGTCAGCACTAAGGTAAAGTTGCCTGACCTGGGTTACACGTCCCAGAGTAGTGTCAGGCACAGTGCAATTCTTTTTGCCTTCTGCATCTATAGCACAGGAAGTAGGACTTTGCCCTACTCTATTGACTGGGCAGGTCTTTTCACATCACTCAATTGAGTATTCTGTGTCTGGAAGGGGACAATTTCCCCAATGAGGCCAATCTCATGGCTACAGCTACAGCCAATGAAGATATATTTCCTTTAATTTTCTTCCTCAGTTTTCCACAGAAGACCCAATAGAGACTATGGATGTCCAGGTGTCTACTGAGATTCAAGCTGAATTTCTCAGGATCCAACGGTCATTTCAAATTTATTTTATTTTATTTTATTTTATTTTATTTTATTTTATTTTATTTTATTTTATTTTATTTTATTTTATTTTATTTTATTTTATTTTATTTTATTTTATTTTATACTTTAATTCTTTCCCAAGGAACCCCTGAATTGTCTTAGAAAGGGTTTCATGTTCTGGGCTAGGCTGCACTTACAGGGACAAAGACCACTGCTGGCAGTGGAGGTGTCAGACCAGGAGGCTCTGCTTTTCCTCCCGATGGAGTCCTCCAAAGAAATCACCCTGGATGAATAGCAATAGGAGAATGATGCTCAAAACTGAAATGCAACAAAATTCAGCCTTTGAAATAAGAAAATATTTTTATTATGTGCTTAGTGAAATCTTTTCCCTTAAAAACGCCATAAAAGCTCTGCAATTAGCTGCACAAGGCGTGAAGGCTTGAAGACAACTATGGAAGAGATGTTAGGAGTTTCTGCATTTTCATGAGTTCCATGGTGTATTTTGGTGCTCAGTCGATGAAGTTCAGGTACTGAGAGGGGAATGATGCAACTGCTAGAGAAAGTAAAGTCAGAAGGACAAGTTGAAGTGACTTGGAGTATTAATGGGCCCCACTGAGGGCTGTTACTAACAAAGCCTCCCCAGAAACACATTAGGGCAGATAACTGCAGGCCATGGTTACAGACAGGAAAAGGCACTGTGCTGAGAAAAGTCTTTGTTTGTTTTGGTGATACAGAAGAGCCACGGTCTGGCCCCAGCCTCTGGAACAGGAGATCCTGCACCGCCACATCTGGCTCAAGGCTTTTCCTGGGGTATGTGGGATATGGTGGGCAGGGTGATGCCATGAGAAGAACAGTGGTATGACACCTCTGAGCTGCTGCACAGGGTTGCAAGGAATCAATGAGGCCCCACTGTAATGTATATAACATATCTCCTCCTAAGCTCTAGCCAAGGGGACAAAAACTTCAGGGCTGTTGGGGCCTTCCCCTTTTACCAGCACCCTCTGCCTTCTCCTTTACAGGGTTTCCTATGCTGTCCAACACTTTGCCCTATTTCCTTGAAGGCTGCAGACACCCATCTCTATTCACCACCTTGCTCTCATGCCTTACTTACACCGATGTCTCGTCAGCCCTCCCAGCTGTTCCTTGAAACACAAAGCCATGGTCTGATCAGAGGGTGACCTCTGGCACCACACCACTACTCTTTGAGTGACACGTCCTCCTCCTCATGGCCAGTGCCAACCTTCCAAGGTGCACTTTGTGGTAGTTTTTTCTCTCCTGCTCTTTCCTACTACCACAGAAAGCTCCATCAGGGTGGAAACCACTCCTGAAGTAGGCATCCCAACCCAGCAGGCTCCTCGTGGCCTGTCAGCCAACCAGACACAAGTCACCTCAGCAGCAGCTTCCAAGCCAGGGGCCTGCTGCTGGCCTTGCAGCTTTTTGGCTAGACACAGCCAAGCCTTGTGCCTCCTGCTGCCCAGTCATGGACTCAAGCAGAAGGGACAGGACAACCCATCTGGGGGCCTTCTTTCTGCCTGGGTCCTCCTGGGTCTCTAGGCAGAGGGGATCCCCCAGTCAGCATGCCAAGCAGGTGCCTTGACTTCTCAAGAGTCAAGGGTGACCTTCAACCTTCTTCAGGCAGAAGTGACCTCACAGTCCCTTTCTGTGACACATTCCTGCTGCTGCCCAATCAAGTGCAGAGACAGAAGTGACCTCGCAGTCACTGCCACAGTCACATTGTTCCTGCTGGGGCAGGAGATGCTGAGGCAGAGCTGAGCTCCTCAGAGCATTGCCACCCATCTCCTCCTTGTGGCCCACAAGCTGATCAGACCCATGACCCCTCACATCCATCTTTGCATGCCATGTGACTGCAGAGTAACCTCACAGTTCTTGGCCTGCACCAAGGGCCAGACCCAGTATGGTACCTAAAGGTAAGGGTTAGGAAAGGGGCTGAAGGTGAGGAAGTTAATGCACAGGAACAAGGGAATCAGCTGTTAGGTTCACGCATGGGATCAGGGACTAGGGCTCACCTTTCTGGGTTTGAGTTTAAAGAAAGATTTTTTGGGAGGGATTGGTGTTCTGCTTTGCGTATCAGGTCTGTGGTTAAAGTATGGAAAAGCTTCATGATTTAGGGTTTGTTTAGTTTTTCCAATAATTCTAGGCTTAAATTGAGCATTTAAATCTAGTGTTAAGGACAGGGATCAATGTAAGCAAGAGAATAAGTGTAAGGGAAAGAGGTTATGTGCTGAGTTTTGGCTTCAATGCATACTTTGAGGTCAGGCGTAGGAGTAGTCAATTCCTGTCTGGGTGTGGAGTGGCATTTAAATTTAGGAATTAAATTTACTTTTTGAAGCTGGGGAATAGCCTCGTATAACTTTTAAGACACAGTTACAGCAGCTTCCACATAGCATGAACCTTCTTACCTTTTACAAAATACTTAATTTCTACTGGATAATCCCCTATTCCCTCCTCCAAAACTCAAATTTCTCCTGACAAGGGCTTCTCCTGACCTCCCTATATCATTCATATTCTTAGGGGCATCTTTCTGGTGGCTTTCATGATCTCAGAGTATCCATCACACCTCTGTTGGCTGCTCTATTCCTGCAAAAAGTGGCACTTAATACACAATGGAAAAGTACATAAAAGTCCATCAGAGCACCCTGCACAATGTGCCCCGCAGCTCTGCACCATCACAAAAGTGCGCTTCCTGCCTACAAGTTTCCTTTCCAGAATGGCTCCTATGGCTCCAGGGTAACTTTTTCCAGGCACTCACTTCCCCAGGCCGTACCACTCACGCATGCAGGTCCCACGTGTCTCTTCAAGCCTCCCTTCTTCCCCTGCAGTAGTGGCACCTCATCGCAGCAGGTTGGTGCATCTCCAGGCTCAGGGATGCTTCCTGAGGGCCTGCCCCATGTGGGGAGTGGTGGGGAGGAAGAGAGCAAGGTCATCTCCTGGGGCATGGCTGAGCACAGCCCAGCCATCCTGCACAACGGGCAGGTCCTTGCTCCCAGGCTGAGGCACACATGCAAGGTGGACACTTCTCCATCAGACCAGATTCACGCAGGACCCTTTAGCCCTGTCCCAGTCCCAAGATTTGGCTACTTCTCCACCCACAGACATACCCTGCTTTCCATTTGGGGACTCAGGAAGGGCTTTAAGGATCTGCTAAAGCCCTGGGTGTCCTTGTTTCTCACAGCCTTCTCACAAGTCTTTCTCCTGGCCCTCCTCACTGCCTAGCACTGCCTCTCAGGTGGCACTCAGTGACCCTTCAGAAGGGCCTTTGGGCTTCCTCAATTCTCCTGGTGCTTATTAGCACCTTCCTGGCTCCTTCCAGAGCTCAGAGGGAGTCTTCTTGTCCATCAGGGGCCCTGTACTGGCTGTTGGTGGGACGGAGTTACTCTCTGCAAAGCAGCCCCTTGTGGTACTGTGTTTTGGTTATGTGACCAGTGATGGTCACCCACAGTTGTGGTTGCTGTTTTTGAGCATTTCTTGCACAGCATCAGGGCCTTCTGTGGCTCAAAATTTCTGAGTTTTACTTGGTTTTTCTATTCTGTCCCCAGTTCCTCTAGAAGAAGAGAAAGCAGGTGGCTGATAGGTGTTTATCTGCTGGATGCATGAAGCAAGGAGGTGTCCATGGTGCCAGGAGATGGAAGTCCGTGAAGCTGCAGGAGCCCTGCTCTCCTGCCTGGCAGATCCCCAGCACACAGTGCCTGTGCCCCGCAGGGCCAGCCCCGCTCCCCAGGCCAGCACAAGAGGCCTGGCCCAGCCACAGAGCAGCCTGCCCTGAGCAGGGGCCTGCACAAAGAGCTTTCCCTTTGCCCTTTCCCCATCAGTGCAGGCCCAGCAATGCTGCCCTGCTCTTCCCCAGGGCCATCCCTGCTCCCAGGGAGCCTTGCCCAGGGCACTGTGTCTGTGCTAGCCTGGCTGGCCATTGCTGCTTCCCTCCCTGTGCTCCCTGCAGGGCCCCAAGATGGTGGTGCTGCTGTGAGAGCCAGGGGCTGTGGTGCCCTGGGATCCCTGGGGGTCTCCCCCCTGCCCATGCTGCTCAGGGTGGGCAGCACACCTACGTCCATGGGGATCTCTGCTGCTGAGCCCCTTTCCACCTGCCCTGATGGCTCAGCAGCACAGGGCAGTGCTGGGCAGGGCCATGGGGTGTTTCTGAGGGCACAAAGAGCAGGCGAGTGCTGCACCACACCTTGCCCACGGCACTTCAAAATGCTTATCCTCAATTACTTTGCAGACTTATGGGCCTTTGCCTGCTGGCTCTTCACAGTCTCTTGTGGCATTGCAGAGCCCTCCTTTAGCCCATGGACTCCTCAGATTCCCCTTTTCCTTTAACAGACCTTTTTTTGGATGGTCACACATTTTATGAGGTTCTAATCACTTCATCTGAGGACCTTGTCCCTGCAGATCCCCTGACATCTCCTGGAAGCTCCAGATTCCTCTCCAGGCTGGAATCTGCCGCCTGCCCCGCTGCAGGGGGTGCAGTCCCATGCAGATAAATTTAAGATCAGTTGTCATCTCCTTAGGCAAGTTCTGCCATAATGGAAGCTCTTAGTGCTGCCCTTGGTTCCTCAGGGACCACCCTGGGACTTTCAGCCTGTGTCTTTCACTCCATGAAGAACCCCCAGAATAGAGAAGAGCAGAGAACAGCCCCTTGGTGTCCAGGCTCCTGGGTTTGCCTTCAGCAGCCGCTTTTGTTACTGTGGTGCTAGCAGGAAGGCGGCTGTGACCCAGGGCTGTGCAGTGCCTGCTGCTGTCTGCAGGGATCAGGATGCCCTGCAGAGAAAACAGGACTGTCATCGAGGCATATGAGAGCTCAAGACTAACAGATACAAGAGCACAAGAGAACAATGTGGAAGCCAAAGGGAGCAGCAGTGAAAAGGCCATGTCCTGCTGCTGGTCATGGCCATGGCTCCAGGGAAGCAGCAGCCCCGACCCGAAGGCAGCAGAGAGGCAGAGCCCAGCGGGCAGTGAGGGGCAGCCCCGAGGGCCACCGGGGCTGCTCCTGCATGTGTCAGCTGGGCTCTTGGCCCTGAGCCCCTCCTGCATGCTGGGGCTGCTCCCCCAGCTCCAGAAGGGGTGGGAAGAGAGGGATACTGAGACCACTGAATTTATTCTGTCTCCTTTATTGTCTATACCTACAAAGGAAGCCTAGTTCAGTAGGTTAAATGGAAGATGTAGTCAAAGTAAAAAAATTACTAAATAAATTAAAGCAATATCAAAAATTATGAAAATAACAAAAACAAAAAATGATATGAAAATCTCTCATCTCAGTTTCTCAAATAGAATGGTAGCGTTTAGAGGATTATTATTATTATTATTATATGATAATAATACTAAGTATAAAAATGGTATGATACAAATGACAATAATGTTAACAACACTGATGCTTAAGAAGCACATATAGAAACAATTTCCTCACTGCAACCTTGAGTTCCTGGTTCCTCATGCTGTAAGTGAGGGGGTTCACTGCTGGAGGTACCACTGAGTACAAAAGTGACACCACCAAGTCCAGAGATGGGGAAGAGATGGAAGCGGGCTTCAGGTAGGCAAAAATGGAAGTGCTGAGAAAGAGGAAGACCATGGCCAGGTGAGGGAGGCACGTGGAAAAGGCTTTGTGCTGGCCCTGTTCAGAGGGCATCCTCAGCACTGCCCTGAAGGTCTGAAAATAGGACAGCACAATGAAAACAAAACAAATAAATGCTAAAGAAACACTAAACACAAGTGCCTCAACTTCCCTGAGGTAGTAGTCTGAGCAGGAGAGTTTGAGGATGTGGGGGATCTCACAGAAGAACTGGTCCACAGCATTGCCTTGGCAGAGGGGCAGGGAAAATGTAGTGGCCGTGTGCAGGACAGCATTGAGAAAGCCACTGCCCCAGGCAGCTGCTGCCATCTGGGCACAAGCTCTGCTGCCCACGAGGCTCCCGTAGTGCAGGGGCTTGCAGATGGCAACGTAGCGGTCATAGGCCATGACGGTGAGAAGGGAAAACTCTGCTCCAGCCAAGAAGACAAAAAAGAAGACCTGAGCAGCACATCCTTGATAGGAGATGGCCCTGGTGTCCCAGAAGGCATTGGCCATGGCTTTGGGCAGAGTGGTGGAGATGCAACCCAGGTCAAGGAGGGCGAGGTTGAGGAGGAAGAAGTACATGGGGGTGTGGAGGCGGTGGTCGCAGGAGATGGGGATGTGCATGGCCAAGTGTAGGAGAATGGTACGACCCCTGCCTGCTTCATGGGTGGGGGCAAGGAGGCAATGAGGCCCTGGTGCTTTAACGATCAGCTGTCTCCTAATCAGTGGCAGTGGCAGAGACAACAGCCATAGCCATGGGCACAAAGACCTGGGTCCTGCTGGGACTTGGAGCCTTGCCATAGCCCTTGCTCCTCTCCAAACCAGGATGGCCTAGAGAATCCCAGACCTGTACCTCTTTACTGCTTAGTTGTAGACACTTGTCCTTGTGGTGTCATACCGGATCTGAGCTGAGTCTGATAACTCAGATCTTTTTGGTGGCCATGCTCCTCGTAAGGCAGCTCTGTGTGAAGTTGGCCTGGTTCCTACTGAGTAGGCACCACTGCTTGTATGGCATCCCTCATGGTGCCCAGGCCCTCCTTGTCCTGTGTACTCAGCAGTGTCCCAGTCTGCTCTGATGTGTGGCGTTACTCTCCCTCTCGTTCAGGACTGGGCTCCTCTCCTTGTAAATGTCTAGAGGTTTCTTTAGACAAAATCCTGTAGTTTCTCAAGCTCCCACCACACTGATGCTCCGTTCTGTCAGCTGTTCATGTCTGCAGGCAGACAAGACAGTTCAGCCTTCATGTGATTGTGCTGTCTCTGACAAGACAGCAGCATTGGGAGGTACAGGGGACACAGAATCACACACAGAATCACACAGAATTGTCTAGTTTGGAAGAGACCTCAAGATGATCAAGTCCAACCTCTGACCTAACACTAACAAGTCCTCCACTAAACCAACATTTGGATAATACAGGAGTAACCAGTTGAATGGAACTGCAACACAGTCACAGAAAGGTAATGGGTGGAAGGCTGCCAGATTCTACTTTTTCTGTTCTTCATTCTCATGCATGCTGTCAGTTTCTCGGGAGCTGTGTCCTAAATATTATGGGGTTGTGCAGAACAACGTTAGAAAGGCCAAAGCCCAGCTGGAGCTTAATCAATCCATTCCTGTCAAAGACAATAAACACTGCTTATACAAATACTTTAAATAAAAGAGGATTAAGAATCATCATAAATTATTGGATGTGGGGGGAAACCTGGTGCCAAGAGATGAGCTAAAGGCTGAGGTACTTAATGCCTTCTTTGCCTCAGTCTGTAGCAACAAGACCAGTTGTTCCCCTGGTCATTTCTTCCTCCTCATGGCCAGAGCCCACCTTTTAGGGTGGTTTGTGTCTTTTTCTTTTTTTTTTTTTTCTCCTGCTCTTTCCTACTACCAAAGCAGGCTCCATCAGGGTGGAAACCACTCCTGAAGTAGGCATCCCAACCCAGCAGGCTCCTTGCGGCCTCTCAGCCAACCACACACAAGTCACCTCAGCAGCAGCTTCCAAGCCAGGGGCCTGCTGCTGGCCTTGCAGCTTCTTGGCTAGACACAGCCAAGCCTCGTGCCTGCTGCTGCCCAGCCATGGACTCAAGCAGAAGGGACAGGACAACCCATCTGGGGGCCTCCTTTCAGTCTGGGTCCTCCTGGGTCTCTAGGCAGAGGGGATCCCCCAGTCAGCATGCCAAGCAGGTGCCTTGTGCTGGCCTAGCAGGGCCACTGCCAGCTGTCAGCCCAAAAGTGCAGCTCCCAGGGAGAAGTCAAGGCTGACCTGCCACCTCCAGACACAAGTGACCTCACAGTCCCTTTCTGTGACACGTTCCTGCTGCTGCCCTATCAAGTGCAGAGACAGAAGTGACCTCACAGTCACTGCCACAGTCACATTCCTTCTGCTGGGCCATGAGATCCTCAGGCATAGCTGACTGCGTTCTAGTTCCCAAGGGAATAAGGCGCATCTTTCTGGGTTAGAGAGTAAACAAATGTTTATTGGGAAGGTTTGGTGTTCTTCTGTGTTTAGGGTATGGGCAGGCTCTGTAGTTTAGGTCATTTTTAGGTCTGCCTAGAAGCCTAGGGTTAAATAGAGTATTTTAATACTATTATTAAGGGTAGGGTTTAGGGTGAGTAAGAGAGTAAAAGTAATAGAAAGGGGGTATGGGGTGAGTTTTGCTTCAAGGAATACCTTGTGTTCAAGCTTTAGAGAAATGGATTCCTGTCAGAGTGTTGGAGGAGCATTTAGATTTAAGGATTAAGACTACTGGTTAAAATAGTGTAAGGGCCATACATGACTGTACAAGTCAGTGTTGCTGCACAACCTGCATTTCATGATGCCTCTTACCTCTACGAAATCATTAATTTCTGCTGGCCATGCTCCTCTTGCCACCTGAAAATCTCACATCTCTCGTGTCCAGGTTGCTCCTGACCTCCCCATATCTTATTGGGATCAGCTTTCCGATGACATCCATGACATAGGCAGTATATGTCTCACCTCTGTGGGCTACTCTGTTCTTCAGAGAGAAGTGGCATTGTAGTCAGGAGGGAAAAGGGCCTAAAGGAGCATCCTGCCCAGTATGCCCATCAGCTCTGCCTCTCTACAAAATTGCGCATCCTACCTACTAGTTTTGTTTCCAGAATAGCTTCCATGGATCTCGAGTTCTTTTTCCAGGCCCTTATGAATGCTTCAGTTTTGGATGTGTAGAGATGGGATAAGGAAAGCAATGTGCGGATAGACCTGAGTTTAGCAAGGGATGCAAAGAATAACAGGAAGAGATTCTATAGATGCATAGCTCAGAAAAGAAAGGCCAAGGAGAGTGTACCCGCTCTGAGGGATGAGAAGGGTAAACTGGTAATGACAGACATGGAGAAGCCTGAGGGCCTCAACAACATCTTTGCCTCAGTCTTCCCTGCCAGTGAGGCTTCCCAAGTTTTTCATTTCCCTGAACCCATAGATGGAGGCTGGGGGGCAAAGAAGATGATCAAGTGGCTGGAGAACCTCTCCTATGAAGAAAGGCTGAGAGCACTGTGGCTGTTCAGCCTGGAAGAAAGAAGGCTCCAGGGTGACCTCATCACAGCCTTTCAGTACTTAAAGGGGGCTTATAAAAAAGATGGAGAGTGATTCTTTGCTCAAGGACATCACAATCCCTGCCCTGCCCCAAGGGGACAAACAGCTGAAGTTAGGGATAGGAGTGGGTTTGAAGATGAGATGTGCTGTGTGTGTGGTGGAGGGTTAGGTGGTCAATTTAACATTTAGGGATTAGAGGTCAACTTCTACAGCTAATGTCATGGAAGGGCTTTGAGGGAGCAATTCTGCTCAAGATGCCTGCTCAAGGTGTAGGAAAAGGGCAAGCCTTGTGGGTCAGAGTTTTGTTTAGTTCTTGGGTGAGGGCTAGGGTTAACACTGGCATTCTAATTCATGATTAGGCTTAATCATCCTTCTGCTCAGCCTTGAAGTACAAGATGCTTTCGACATCTGCCTTTTCCACGTCCCGAGGAACCTCTTTGATCAATCTGTCCTTTCCAAGGTCTTTGAGATAAGTCTTATGATGACGCCTGCAGCTCCACCAGCACATCTCTCACCCTTCCCATACTACCTATAAGCAACCCTAGGACTGACAGGGGGATGATGAAGGTATGGGAAAGGGCTTGGTTAAAACCTCCAACTACAGCCTTTATGGGCTTCACACAGACAGTGAGGGTGGTGTCACAGAAAACAGTGACACTCATGAGGACTAAAGAGCAGGTGGATAAGACCTTGGGCCTGCCAACACAGGACGCACACACATGAAAACTGTATGGGAGGGAAGAGGAAGATTGGATTAAAAATGTAGATTATGAAATCAAAGAGCATGAGTATCACCGTGACACTGCAGGACAGCTCCAGCAATGGAACAAAACCACAGAAGGTATCTATGACACTGGGGCCACAGAACAGTAGCTGGGAGGTGGAGAAAGAATTCCTGTACATGAGAGAAATTCCCCTGGTTCAGGTACAGCTGCCTTCTGGAGTCAGGCCTTCCACTTCTTGAGCCTTGCAGAGAACAGGGGTGGCATACAGCCCAGGGCTGACCGTAGGGCATGGCCCCCAGCAGGAAGCACTGTGGTCATGCAGAAGGTGCAGCTGAGAGTGCTGCCACCTCTGTGAGCAACGGGGGTGCTGTCCCCAGCCAGGAAGCTGGCCAGCATCTGGCGCAGGGTCTGCATCAATCAGCACACCCCAGCAGAGACCCTGCTGCTCTTGGGGAGCTGTCAGCCCTGAGGCCTTGGGGACAACTCGAGGAAGCCCAGGAGCACAGAGCAAGAAATGCCATGGTCGGGTGCTGTGCTGCTGAGCTGGGCCGGGCTCCTGGGCCCAAGGGGAGCTCCTGGCAAGCGCTGCAGAGAGACAGCTGTGCCCAGGAGCAGCTCTTCTGCACAGCGCAGCAGAGCTGGGGGCTCTGACCGCAGCTGGCACACAAAGAAGAGAGGGGGAGAGAGGGTTGGGAGGAACTGAGGAGCGCAACAACAGAGGGCAGCATGTGGCAGGACACATCTGCAGGCTCTTGACACCATGAGGCTCTGGCAGCAAGGCAATGCAGGTGGGGTTGCCAGAGGTGTCTTCTACAGCTGGCACATCCGATGCCTGACAGCATCTGTCAGGGTGGCTTTTACTCTACATTTAATGTGGACTAGAAGATGCTGTAGGGAATGGCATTTATAAAAGGATTTTTTCCAGAGGAAGACTGAGGCTTGGATTATCTGAAGAGGAAGGCTTTTTTAGTTTCTGTGCTTTCAGATACTTGCGGTGGCGGGGAATCTGAGTGAGTCTGAGCACACAGTTATGGAATGGGGTCTGCTGGCTTTGGACAGGGAAGAGATGTGGGGATAGAGAAACAAGTTCCCAGCAGGGACATGGGCAGGCAGTAGTGTCCTGGTTCCTTAGGCACTGGAACAGGTACCACAGGGAAGTGGTGACAGCGCTGAGGCTGTCACAATTCAAGAAATATTTGGGCAACCCCCTCAGATATAGGCCAGTTTTTGGGTTTTCATGTACAGATTCAGGGGTTGGATTTGAATACCCTTGTGGGCCCCTTCCAACCTGGGATAATCTGTGACTCCATGTCTCTATGAACCTACGAGTACAATATTTCTGTAGCTCAATAAATGCCAACACAGGCCAAATGAGCCTAAGCGTGGCTCAAAATTGTCTCTAAATGAAACTCTGAAGGGACTCTTTCATCTGAGGCTCCACAAGTTTTCATTTGAAATGCCCAGGATTTATGCCTTAGAAAACAGGGTTGGGTAGGCAGTTAGACAGAAAATACAAAAATAAATTCCCACAGCTCTGCTCCTCAGTTGGGTGAATTGGGAGCAAAAATATTGAAAAGCTCTTTATTATCAGCTGATTGAATCTGAGAATACCCCATCTTCCTCTTTACCTCTGGTTGTGGGGCAGGACTGACTCCTTGCCCAGAGCAGGGTCCCTTGCTCCCAGGGACACCCTCAGGCAGCATCAAGAAGAGCATATGAAAGGGAGCTGGTAAATGCCTGACTGAAAGGGTTTTCATAGCAGTTATGTGAGAACTGTAAGAACTTTATCTCAGGTATGTCTTCTTATTTATTAAAGCTTTTTTCATCCTTGGCAGTAACCCATGGCCAGAACCACCAAATGTCCAACATCAGCTCTGTGAGCGAGTTCCTCCTGCTGGCATTCGCAGACACACGCGAGCTGCAGCTCCTGCACTTCGCGCTCTTCCTGGGCATCTACCTGGCTGCCCTCCTGGGCAACGGCCTCATCCTCAGCGCCGTAGCCTGCCACCACCGCCTCCACACCCCCATGTACTTCTTCCTCCTCAACCTCGCCCTCCTTGACCTGGGCTGCATCTCCACCACTCTGCCCAAAGCCATGGCCAATTCTCTGTTGGACACCAGGGCCATCTCCTATCAAGGATGTGCTGCACAGGTCTTTCTCTTTGTCTTCTTTATCACAGCAGAGTATTCCCTTCTCACCGTCATGGCCTATGACCGCTACGTTGCCATCTGCAAGCCCCTGCACTACGGGAGCCTCCTGGGCAGCAGAGCTTGTGCCCAGATGGCAGCAGCTGCCTGGGGCAGTGGCTTTCTCAATGCTGTCCTGCACACGGCCAACACATTTTCCCTGCCCCTCTGCCACAGCAGTGTTGTGGATCAGTTCTTCTGTGAAATCCCCCAGATACTCAAGCTCTCCTGCTCAAATACCTACCTCAGGGAAGTTGGGGCACTTGTGTTTAGTGTTTCTTTAGTCCTTGGTTGCTTTGTTTTCATTGTGCTGTCCTATGTGCAGATCTTCAGGGCAGTGCTGAGGATGTCCTCTTCCCAGGGCCGGCACAAAGCCTTTTCCACGTGCCTCCCTCACCTGGCTGTGGTCTCTCTCTTTGTCAGCACTGGCACGTCTGCCTCCCTGAGGCACCCTTCAAACTCATTCCCATCCCTGGACCTGGTGGTGTCATTTTTATACTCAGTGGTGCCTCCAGCAGTGAACCCCCTCATCTACAGCATGAGGAACCAGGAATTGAAGGATGTTATAAACAAACAATTTAAACATTTGTTAAAGCATCACTAAAGTTCTCATCAATTTATCCATTCTTCTAGCATATCCAAAAAGAGTTGAGATAATCTTTCATTTCTAATATACTTTAGAACTAGTTTAGCAAACACATGATAACATTTTCAGTTAAATATTAATCTTAGCAGCCTACCTGTTTATTATTTTAATTACTTTGATCAGGTAATCTAATTTACCTATAGAACTAGGCTTCCTCAGTAGATATAGACAATAAAAAAATGCATGAGAATGCATGAGATGTCTGAGCTGACATCTCTTCCCATCTCCTCTGGAGCTGGGGGAGCAGCCCCAGCACGCAGGAGGGGCTCAGGATCAAGAGCCCAGCTGCCACATGCAGGAGCAGCCCCGGTGGCCCTTGGAGCTTCCCCTCACTGCCTGCTGGGCTCTGCCTCTCTGCTGCCTTGGGGTTGGGGCTGCTGCTTCCCTGGAGCCATGGCCATGGCCTGCAGCATGATGTGGCCTTTTCCCTGCTGCTCTCTTTTGGCTTCCACATTGTTCGCTTGTGTTCTCCCACTGAGATCTCATGCATCTTACTGACAGTCTAATTGTCTGTAAAGGGGCATCTCTTTCTTTGCACAGCTCTTCCAAAGTTGGTAGAAGGAATATATCCAAGGAACTGCTGCATGAATGAGTGGGTCTCTTGCTTTTCAGGTCTTCACCATGGATCAGAATTTCAGAGTGTTCAGTTTAGTGCTGCACTGGCAGCTCCCTTCTTGGCTGGCCATGGCTCAGCAAACAATAATTGGCTTATGTCATGCCTGGGAGTGTCCACTGCTGTTGGGTCTGATGGCAAATGGCATGCTGGAGAGGAATGTGGAGCTGCTCTGTGGCTGGGCCACGCCTTTTGTGCTGGCCTGGGGAGCGGGGTTGGCCTTGCGGGGCACAGGCACTGTGTGCTGGGGATCTGCCAGGCAAGAGAGCAGGGCTCCTGCAGCTTCACAGACCTCCACCTCCTGAGGGCAGGGGCTGCTGGGGAGGCCCAGAGCCGCCTTTGTGCCAGCAGCTGCAGTGCCTTGCGATGGGCTGGGGCTGTGGTGGCCGTGCCTAGAGCCCTGCAGCAGCCTGCGGTGGGCACTGCCCTGGGGCCAGCACAGCCTGGGCTGCTGGGCTGGGCTGGGGAGAGGGCAGGGACCTGGGGAGAAGTGGGCAGGGGCTGGGCTGGGCTGGACAGTGCCCGGCAGAGGGCAACAGCAGCATCAGGGAGTGGTGGCAGCATGCAGTGGATGGGTCCCAGCAGGGCTTGGTGCTGCAGAGCCAGGGCTGCGCGAAGGGAGCCCAGAGCTGCAGGGGCAGGGGAGAGGAGGCCACTCTGGGCCCTTGCTGGCCTGGGCAGAGCAGGAAGGGGGCTCAGGGCATTTGTCCTCTCCCCAAAGCCTGCCAGGACCTGCAGGGCCATCAGGAAGAGCCCAGGGCCAGGCTGTGCCCCTGGCCTTTACTCTGCTGGCAGGAGCGCTCTTGCCATGCGCTTCCTGGCCTCCCCTCACCTGCGCACAGCTGCTGCCCACTCCGGCTGCTGCCACAAACGTGTCCTCACAAGCAGCACCACCCCTTGGGCTGCTTCTGCTTTGCCTCCCCCCCCTCACTGCCTTGACTCCTTGTCTCTGCTGGGCCCCACTTTCCACACTCAAATGTGTCCCTGGGCTGTCAGTGCCCTCTCCCCTGCTTTGTGGGAATACTAAGCCAGGGCGGACAGGTTACCATTAGGTGTGCTGGTGCTTGTGTAATTCACATTGGTAATGGCATAAATGCCGGTTCCTTCACCAGTGTTGCACATCCTTCTTCATGTTAGGCCAAAATCAACGTCCTTCTCTCTGCTTTTCCTCATGAATGAACTGGATTAGGTCTCCTTAATTATTCTGAGGCACAATACAATGCTTTTTGCCTTCTGCTACTCCAGCACAGTATGTGTGACTTTCCCTTACTCTGCACATTGACCTCACGGGTCATTCCATATTTGTTGCTTTCAAAATGTTAGTTGGACGGGGGCCATTTGCAAAGTGGGGCAAGCTGATGTGTTCTGCCTCAGCCATTTCAAGCATGCTATACTTGAGTTTTTCAGCCTGAGTTTGCTAAAGATGACCCAGGAAGGTCATCAACAGATGTTCAAGTGTCTAGTTTAAGTAAGGGAGAGCATCTCAGGTGTCCAGTGGCCATTTCAAATCTAGGTCAATCCAAGGAACCCACTGAAGAAGAGGTTTGTCTTTGAAGGGGTGTTCCTGTGCTAGACTGGGCTGCAGTTACAGGGACAAAGACCACTGCTGGCAGTGGAGGTGCCCTGGGAACTCCACCTGGCTCCACCTGATTTTCCCAAAGGGCTCCTGCCTCCTGCAGCTCTTTTCTGACATCTGCTGGTCCAGGGATGTGACTCAAACACAACAGGCCCACTGGAGGTTTTCCCTGGTTGCTTATGGTCAGACAGCAAAGCTTTGCCAGAATACCCAGTATTTTTTTCAGTACTTGAATGATAAAGCAACAACTCATCAGCTCAAAAGACTCAATCCTTTCTGTAAAATGTCTCATGTGAAGTGTAATTTCTATCATGAAGAAATGTGATTTTTCAGGATGCATATTCATCCCAGGAGAAGAAATACTGGTGTTCACCTGTAGTTGCATTGTCATCGCTTTTCTATCATGGTGTGCTCCCTCCCTCATCTTCCAGGCACAAAACTCATCTTGATTACATAGACCCTGCTGAATGCCCCCTTTCCAGCTGCCTGTCTGGACCTATGCACTTCCCATGGTTCTCCTGGTTTGCCCTCCTCTTACCGTTTAATCATTCTGACCACTCTCAGTGACCCAGTTGCTGCTTGGAGTTTCAGTGAGTTCAAGGTCGCCCATCTCTCAGCAGTCTGTCTAATGGTTTCCTTAGTAAGACCCTCATCATTTATCATTGAATTAGTATGATATGGATTAATATTAACACAGTTATTTAAATCACTGTAAAATACATCATGTACAGTCATCCTTTTGGGAAGGTAAACATCACAGGTAGCAACAAAATAAGGAACTTGAACTTTTTTTTTTTTTTTTGAAAATTGCAGCATGATTTCCTTTTGTTTGTTTTGAAATAGGAAAACCCCTGCTCTTCCCACCTAAACAAGGCTTCAAAGGAGAAACCCTAGACCAATATAACCAGGAAAATGATGCTCTAAACTAAAACACAACAAAATTCAGCCTTTAAAATGAAGAAAGATTTTTATTAGATGCTCCTTGAAATCTTCCCTCTTAACTAGAAAATGAAAGCTCTCCAATGAGGTGATCAAGTCTTGAAGACTTGAAGAAAATGTTGGGAGAGACATGGCTCCTTAGGAGTTTCTGTGTTTTAATGAGTTCCATGGTGTATTTTGGTGCTGAGTCAATGAAACTTGGGTACTGAGCGGAGGATGATGCAACTGTGCAAAAAAACAAACTCAAAATGAAAAGCTGAAGTGACTTGGAGTATTAATGGGCCCCACTGAGGGCTGTTACTAACAGAGCCTCCCCAGGGACGTGTTAGGGCAGATAATTTGAAGCCATGGTTACAGACAGGCAAAGCACTGTGCTGAGAGAAGTCTTGGTTGGTTTTGGTGAAGCAAAAGGTCCAAGGCCTGACCCCAGCCACTGTGAGGGGAGATCCTACACCACCCTGTCTGGCTCAGGACATTTCTTGGGGGTCTGTGGGATGTTGTGGGCAGTGTGATGCCATGACAAGAACACTGGTATGACACCACCCTGCCTCTGCACAGGGTTTCAAGGAAGCAGAGAGGCTGCACTGTAATGACTATATGTCGTCTACTCATAAGCTCTAGCCAAAGTGACAGGGCTGTTGGTGCCTTCCATTCTTGCCAGCACTCTTTGTCCCACACTTTGTCCTATTTCCTGGAAGTCTGCAGACACCCGTCTCTGTTCACCACCTTGCCATCATCACAGCATTTCCACCATTTCACCGACTCATCAACCCTCACCAGCTGTTCCTTGAAAAACGAAGCTAAGGTCAGATCATAGACACTCACCAGCATCTTCCAAGCCATGGGCCTGCTGCTGGCCTTGCAGCTTCTTGGCTAGACACAGCCAAGCCTTGTGCCTGCTGCTGCCCACTCATGGACTCAAGCAGAAGGGACAGGACAACCCATCTGGGGGCCTTCTTTCTGCCTGGGTCCTCCTGGCTCTGGAGGCAGAGGGGATCCCCCAGTCAGCATGCCAAGCAGGTGCCTTCTGCTGGCCTAGCAGGGCCACTGTCAGATATCAGCCCAAAAGTCCAGCTCCCAGGGAGAAGTCAAGGCTGACCTGCCACCTCCAGACACAAGTGACCTCACAGTGTCTTTCTGTGAGACGTTCCTGCTGCTGCCCTATCAAGTGCAGAGACAGAAGTGACCTCACAGTCCCTGCCACAGTCACATTCCTCGTGCTGGGGCAGGAGATCCTGAGGCAGAGCTGAGCTCCTCAGAGCATTCCCACCCATCTCCTCCTTGTGGCCCACAAGCTGATCAGATCCAGGACCCCTCACATTCATTTGAGGTTAGGGTTTTGTTTAGGTCCCTTAAGCGGTTTTCTAGTGTTAAATAGGCCATTTTAGTGCTACTATTAAGGGCAGAGATCAGAGTGATTAAGAGAGTAAGAGCTAGGGGAAGCGGCTATGGGCTGAGTTTTGTCTTCTAGGGATACTTTGGGGTCAGTCATTAGAGTAGTGGATTCCTGTCAGGGTGCTGAGTAGCATTTAGGTTTTGGAAAGAAGTTTACAGGTTAAAGCTGGGGAATAGCCTTGTATGACTATTTTAAGTCATAGTTACAGCTGCATCAGCATAACCTGAACCCTCTTACCTCTACAAAATCCTTAATTTTGGCTGGCCAAGCCCCTATTCCCTCCTCTCAGTCTCATGTTTCTCCTGGGCTGTCTTCTCCTGATTTCCCCATATCAGTTATCTTTTTAGGGGCATGCTTATGATGCCTTTCATGATCTTAGACTATCTGTCAGTGCTCTGTTGGCTACTCTATTCCTGAGAAAAGTGGCACTTAATACACGATGGAAAAGGACACAAATGTCCATCAGAGCACCCTGCACAATGTGCCCAGCAGCTCTGCACTGCCACAAAAGTGTGGTTCCTGCCTACAAGTTTCCTTTCCAGAATGGCTCCTATGGCTCCAGGGTAACTTTTCCCAGACACTCACTTCCCCAGGCCACACCACTCTTACCCACAGGCCCCATGTGTCTCTCCAAGCCTCCCCTCTGCCCTTGCAGTAGTGACACCTCAGCGCAGCAGGTTGGTGCATCTCCAGGCTCAGGGGTGCTTCCTGAGGGCCTGCCCCGTGTGGGGAGTGGTGGGGAGGAAGAGATCAAGGTCATCTCCTGGGGCATGGCTGAGCACAGCCCAGACATCCTGCACCACAGGCAGGCCCCTGCTCCCAGGCTGAGGCACACATGCAAGGTACACATTTCTCCATCAGTCCAGCTTCATGCAGGGACCTTCAGCCGTGTCCCAGTCCCAAGATTTGGCTACTTCTCCACCCACAGACATACCCTGCTTTCCATTTGGGGACTCAGGCAGGACTTTAAGGATCTGCAAAAGCCCTGAGTGTCCTTGTTTCTCACAGCCTTCTCACAAGTCTTTCTCCTGGCCCTCCCCACTGCCCAGCACTGCCTCTCAGGTGGCACTCGGTGACCCTTCAGAAGGGCCTTTGGGCTTCCTCAATTGTCCTGATGCTTATTAGCAACTTCCTGGCTCCTTCCAGGGCCTTCTTGTCCCTCATGAGGACACTGGCTCTGGCTGGGATGGAGTTGCTCTCTGCAGAACAGTCCCTGCGGTGCTGTGTTTTTGATATGTGACCAGAGCAGTGTTGGTCACCCATGGCTGTAGTCGCTGTTCCTGTGCAGTGTTTGCACAGCATCAAGGCCTTCTGTGCTTCTCACTCTGCCCCACCATCGAGTCGGCTTCCACTAGATAAGGTTGCTCAAAGCCCCATCCAACCTAGCCTTGAATACTTCCAGGGACAGGGCATCCACAGCTTCCCTGGGCAGCCTGTTCCACTGCCTTACCACCCTCTAAGTCAAGAACTTCTTTCTAATAGCTAATCTAAATCTACTCTCTTTCAGTTTAAAACCATTACCGCTCGTCCTATCATGACATTGATGAAGAGTCCCTCCCCAGCTGTCCTGTAGGCCCCCTATTGGTACTGGAAGGGCTCTTTAAGTTCTCCCCAGAGCCTTCTCTTGTCCAGGCTGAACAAAACCATCTTCCTCAGCATGTTCCTAGGAAAAGTGCTGCAGCCCATTGATCGTCCTCATGGCCCTCCTCTGGACTCCTTCTAATAGATACACATCCTTATTGGGGCCCCAGAGCTGAACACAGTACTTGAACTGTGGCCTCACAAGCCCTCCTAACAGATCAACATTCACTCCAAACTTGGTGTCATCTGCAAACTTACTGAGGGTGCACTCGATCCCCTCATCCACATCATTGATGGAGATATTGAAGAGAACAGGCCACCGTACGGGGCCCTGCGGGACACTAAGGACAGGCCTCCATCTGCATTTATTCGCATTTACCATGACTCTTTGGGCCATTTTTTAACCCAACAAAGCATACACCCGTCCAAGCCTTGAGCAGCCAGTTTCTCTGGAGAATGTTGTGGGAAAAGACAGAAAAGCCTTACTGCGGTCTAGGTAGAGCACATCCACAGCCTTTCCCTCATCCACTGCGAGCATCACCTTGTCACACCTTGAGATCTGATTTGCCAAGACAAATTTGACCTGCCTTTGACAAACCTATGCTGACTGGGCCTGATCACCTGGTTGTTCTGGAAGCATTGTGTGATGGAATTCAAGATAATCTGCTCCAAGAGCTTCCCCAGGACCGAGTTCAGACTGACAGGCTTGTAGTTCTACCATCCTCCTTCCAGCTGTTTTGTAGGTGAGCATCACAGTTGCTAGTCACCAGTTGACTGATAGCCAGGAGTGCCGATAAATGATGGAAGGCAGCTTGGTGAGCACTTCTGCCAGCTCCTTCAGCACCCTCGGATATATCTCATCTTGCTCCATAGACTTGTGAACACCCTCCATGAGGGATGCAATACGAGCAGTGGTGCCTGCTCACCAGGAACCAGGGCAGCTTCCTACAGAGCTGCCTTACGAGGGGCATGGCCACCAAGAAAATCTGAGTTATCCGACTCAGCTCAGATGTGATGTGACACCACATGGACAAGTGTCTACAAATAGCCAATAAAGAGGTACAGGTCTGGGAATCTCTAGGCAATCCTGGTTTGGAGAGGATTAAGGGCTATGACAAGGCTGAAAGTCCCAGCAGGACTCAGGTCTTTGTGTCCATGGCTATGGTTGTTGTCTCTGTCACTGAGCCCTATGAGGAGACAGCTTATCATTAAAGCACCAGGGCCTCAATGCCTTCTCGCCTGCACCCATGAAACAGGCAGGGGTTGTACCATTCTCCTGTACTTGGCCATGTACATCCCCATCTCCTACTGCCCCACAAAGAGCACTGAGCAAGGTGTGAAGGTGTGAACGGAAAGGATCTCCCTTCTCACAGGTTCAGGGTCAAGGCCTGGCCCTTTTTCTTGGTGACACACATCCAGTTTTCCTACACATCAGTGTCACCTTCACATTTCCTTTGTCTCCTTGTCCTCACTGCCTCCAGGGTTCTGCTCTAACGAGCTCCAAGGGAGGCTGTGTCAGTACTGGCCCTCAGGGGGACACTGCAGGAAACTTGCCTCTGACTTGGACTTCTGCAGAGATGTCTTCAATTGTGTCTGAGTGCCTGAGGTTCGTGGGCTCATCAGCAAAGCCCCCAGAGGGGTGATTGCAGTGCCTTGGGCTGGTGCTGCGCTGCTGAGCTGGGCCGGGCTCGTGGGACAGAGAGAGCTCGTGGCAAGAGGGCCCTGGTGCAGAGAGACAGCTGTGCCCAGGAGCAGCTCCTCTGCACAGCGCAGCAGGGCTGGGGGCACTGCCTGCAGAGACAGAGTGCTTAAAGGCAGGCAGAAGTGGCAGGATGCACAGAGCTCACTGGGGGAGAACACTTCCCAGCCCTGACCCTGGTAAGTCTCTGGCTGGAGGGCAATGCAGTGGCAGGTCCTGGAGGAAGGAGGTGCTGGGGGTGCAGGCAGGGGTGCCCAGGGCTGCGGTGCGGAGCAGGGTCCCTGCTGTGCCCCAGGGGCTGTGTGCCAGGGCAGGGCCTGTGCTGCTTGCCAGGCTCAGCACTCAGCCTGCCTGGGGAGCTGCCCAGGGGCTTGGGCAGAAGAAGGGCAGGGCAGAAGCTGCCTGCAAAGAGAAGGCACTTTCTGCACTCTCTGCCTGCCTCTTCCTGCTCTGATTGTGGGGTAGGCTCTATATTAACAGGGTAGTGGGGCAGCCTCTATGTTATCGGCATAGTTGGATTTGCACTGGTGACTGAGCTTCCTATTCCATTGAATTGAGACACAAACAAGTTAGTGATGCACCTGAGAATATCCCTTCTCTTCTCTCTGCTTACAGACTGCACCAGGGCTTTTCTGAGCTGTTCTTTAGGACTTGCAGACAAGGGGATGTGGTTTTTCAGCACAACCTCTGTGTGCATCCATCCCGCAGGTGAGTGCTGCAAGCAGCCAGCAGCTGGGTACCAGGGAATGGACAGAGCAGCCCTCCTGGATGTGCCCTCTGGTTTAGGTGTGCCTCCACATCAATGACATTAACCATTTCACTAGATTAGAGATGTCCCACTGGGGACTGATGGGCAGAAGTGGTTGCTGTGTACAGGACGCTCAGCAAGCAGAAAGCAGGACTCCAGACAAGGAGATAGACAAAGGTCCTCTTGGAAACGGGTAATGTAAAGCTTTTACTGGGAATTTTAGTCAGAGACTTTACTCATAAGAGTTTATACTTTATATTTTCTTTCATTTCGCAGGCTCTATGTCCAAAGTCAGCAAATGCCCAACATCAGCTCTGTGAGCGAGTTCCTCCTGCTGGCATTCGCAGACACGCGCGAGCTGCAGCTCCTGCACTTTGCGCTCTTCCTGGGCATCTACCTGGCTGCCCTCCTGGGCAACGGCCTCATCCTCACTGCCGTAGCCTGCGACCACCGCCTCCACACCCCCATGTACTTCTTCCTCCTCAACCTCGCCCTCCTCGACCTGGGATCCATCTCCACCACTCTGCCCAAAGCCATGGCCAATGCCCTCTGGGACACCAGGGCCATCTCCTATCAAGGATGTGCTGCACAGGTCTTCTTTTTCTTCTTCTTTTTTAGTTCAGAGTACTATCTCCTCACTGCCATGGCCTACGACCGCTACGTTGCCATCTGCAAGCCCCTGCACTACGGGAGCCTCGTGGGCAGCAGAGCTTGTGCCCAGATGGCAGCAGCTGCCTGGGGCAGTGGCTTTCTCAATGCTGTCCTGCACACGGCCACTACGTTTTCAGTGCCCCTCTGCCAAGGCAATGCTGTGGACCAGTTCTTCTGTGAAATCCCCCACATCCTCAAGCTCTCCTGCTCAGATGCCTACCTCAGGGAAGTTGGCATCCTTGTGTTTAGTGTTTTTTTAGTCCTTGGTTGTTTTGTCTTCATTGTGGTGTCCTATTTGCAGATCTTCAGGGCAGTGCTGAGGATACCCTCCTCTCAGGGACGACACAAAGCCTTTTCCACGTGCCTACCTCACATGGCCGTGATCTCCCTGTTTGTCAGCACAGCCACAGTTGCCTACCTGAAGCCCCCTTCTATCTCCTCCCCATCCCTGGACCTGGTGATGGCAGTTCTGTACTCGGTGGTGCCACCAGCAATGAACCCTCTCATCTATAGCATTAGGAACCAGGAGCTCAGGAATGCTTTGATTAAAACTGTTTCTATACATGCTTTTTAAGCATCAGAGATGTGCTGTGTTCACTATTATTATTGTCATAATCAAGAATTTAAAATAAAAATATTAATTGGAATGAGAAGTTATTTGGGAAACTGAGGGAACAATTTTTATTGTTTAAATTTATTTATTTAACATCTTTAATTTTTTTAAATATTATTTTTATTTGAATAATGGATTTTTTAACCCTCATCATGCTAATTTATTTACCGTATCCCAGTCATCTCATGTACCTGTAGACCTAGGTTTCCTCCGTGAATAAAGACAATAAGGAAGGCATCCGAAATACATTCAGAATGTCACTGGTCAGAGGTCCCGTGTCCTCATGGGAGCAGCCCCAGCATGCAGGAGGGGCTCAGGGCCAAGAGCCCAGTTGCGACATACAGGAGCAGCCCCAGTGTCCCTTGGGCTTGCCCCTCACTGCCCGTTGGGCTCTGCCTCTCTGCTGCCTTTGGGTTGGTGCTGCTGCTTCCCTGGAGCCATGGCCATGGCCAGCAGCAGGACGTGGCCTTGTCACTGCTGCTCTCTTTTGGCTTCCTCATTGTTCTCTTGTGCTCTTACGTTTGGATAAGCCCTTAGATCTCATGCACCTTGGTGACAGTCCTGTTGTCTCTGCAGTGGCATCCCTGTCCCTGCAGGCAGCAGCAGGCACTGTGCAGCCCTGGGTCACTGCTGGCCCCCCTCCGAGCACCACAAAAATACAAGGGGCTGCTCATGGCAAACCCTGAAACCTGGAAGCCTCTTCCATTGCTGCTGCCAATGGGTCTCGCAGGAAAAGCTTAATGGACCAGTAGCATAATGCACCAGCATCACCATAGTTGGCCCCAGAACAGGAGACACTAGAGTGGCCCAGAGCCACCTTTGTGCCAGCAGCTGCGGTGCCTTGCGAGGGGCTGGGGCTGTGGTGGCCATGCCCAGAGCCCTGCAGCAGCCTGCACTGGACACTGCCCTGGGGCCAGCCCAGCCTGGGCTGCTGGGCTGGGCTGGGCTGGGCTGGGGAGAGGGCAGGGAGCTGGGGAGAGGTGGGCAGGGGCTGGGCTGGGCTGGGCAGTGCCCGGCAGAGGGCAACAGCAGCATCAGGGAGCGGTGGCAGCATGCAGGGGAGGGCTCCCAGCAGGGCGTGGTGCTGAAGAACCGGGGCTGTGTGAAGGGAGCCCAGAGCTGCAGGGGCAGCGGAGAGGAGGCCAAGGGCCAGGGCGGCTGCTGCAGGGGCAGGGAGCTCAGCATGGCCCTTGCAGCCCCCTGCCCTGGGCCTGCCTCTGCCCTTGGGCTCGGCCCCGGCCTTGGCTCTGCTGGCAGGAGCGCTCTTGCCATGCGCTTCCTGGCCTCCCCTCGCCTGCGCACAGCTGCTGCCCACTCCGGCTGCTGCCACAAACTTGTCCTCAGAAGCAGCACCACCCCTTGGGCTGCTTCTGCTGGCCTCCCCCACCCCACTGCCTTGACTCCTTGTCTCTGCTGGGCCCCACCTTCCAAACCCAAATGTGTCCTTGACTGTCCACTGCCCCATGGGTTTACTGTGCTATGGCAGCACATGTTTCCAGTGGGCCATCTACAAGACACAGTAATGAATCCTATGAGCAGAACTAGAGGGGGCCTGCTTCAAGCCAGGGGGAGGCAGGAAGGAAAGCGACAATCAGGTTTATTGGACAGTGTATATTTAATGGCCTGCTGTATCAGACACACAAATGTATCTGGCTCTACTGGACACCTCTGCACAGAGTACCCTAATGCCATCAAGCTAGAAAGAGGTAGAACCCACCTGTATTTCTGGAGTGACAGGGGGATCCCAACAGTTAACTGTACTGGAGGCTGAAGTGAGTCTAACTGGGAAGAAATGGCACAAGCACCCCATTGGGACTGGCTCAGAGGCTATGTGCATCCTCAGCTTAGACTGCATCAGGAGAGGGAACTTCAAAGTTTCAAGAGGGCACCACCGGTGGGGCTTTGGCAGTGCTGCCTTGGAGACAAAGGACATGAAACGGTTGTCTACCTTGCTTGGCCTTCCACAGAATCCTTCTGTTGGGGGTTTGCTGAGGGGTGAAGAACAGCAGGTGCCAATGGCTACCATGGTGGCGTACCTGAGGCAGCGTCGCGCTAACCGAGATTCCCTGATTACCATCCATGAGCTGGGTCATCGACTGGAGAGCCAAGGTGTAGATGTAGAGCTTGGGAGCGTGGTTTAGTGATGGACTTGTCAGCACTAAGGTAAAGTTGCCTGACCTGGGTTACACGTCCCAGAGTAGTGTCAGGCACAATGCAATTCTTTTTACCTTCTGCATCTATAGCACAGGAAGTAGGACTCTGCCCTACTCTATTGACTGGGCAGGTCTTTTCACATTACTCAATTTAGGTTTCCATGTCTGGAAGGGGCAATTTCCCCAAAGCGGCGAAGCTCATGGGTACAGCTACAGCCAATGAACATATATTTCCTTTAATTTTCTTCCTGAGTATTCCATGGAAGACCCAATAGAGACTCTGGTGTCCAGTTGTCTACTAAGATTCATTTACAATTTATCAGATCCCAACGGTCATTTCAAATGTTATTTATTTTATTTTATTTTATTTTATTTTATTTTATTTTATTTTATTTTATTTTATTTTATTTATTACTTTAATTGTTTCCCAAGGAACCCCTGACTTGTCTTAGAAAGGGTTTCATGTGCTGGGCTGGGCTGCAGTTACAGGGATAAAGACCACTGCTGGAAGTGGAGGTGTCAGACCTCCAGAATCTGCTTTTCCTCCCGATGGAGTTCTCCAAAGAAGTCACCCTGGATGAATAGCAGTAGGAGAATGATGCTACAAATGGAAATGCAACAACATTCAGCCTTTGAATCAAGAAAATGTTTTTATTATGTGCTTTGTGAAATCTTTTCCTTTAACTACGTCATGCAAACTGCAATTAGCTGCACAAGGCGTGAAACCTTGAAGAAAACTATGGAGGAGATGTTAGGAATTTCTTCATTTTAATGAGTTCCATGGTGTATTGTGGTGCTGAGTCTATGAAGCTCAGGTACTGAGAGGACAATGATGCAACTGCTAGAGAAAGTAAAGTCAGAAGGACAAGTTGAAGTGACTTGGAGTATTAATGGGCCCCACTGAGGGCTGTTACTAACAAAGCTTCCCCAGGGCCTTGTTAGGGCAGATAATTTGAGGCCATAGTTACATACAGGCTAAACACTGTGCTGAAAAATTCTTTGTTGGTTTTGGTGATACAGAAGAGTCAAGGTCTGGCCCCAGACGCTGGAAGGGGAGATTCTGCACCGCCACGTCTGTCTCAAGGCTTTTGCTGGGGTCTGTGGGATGTGGTGGGCAGTGTGATGCCATGAGAACAACACTGGTGTGACACCTCTGTGGTACTGCACAGGGTTGAAAAGAATCGATGAGGCCTCATCACAATGAATATAACATATCTCCTTATAAGCTCTAGCCAAGGGGACAGAAACCTTCACGGCGGTTAGGGCCCTCCCTTTCTACCAGCACCCTCTGCCTTCTCCTCTGCAGGTTTTCCAATGCTGTCCCACACATTGCCCTATTTCCTTGAAGTCTGCAGACACCCATTTCTGTTCACCATCTTGCTTTCATGCCTTGCTTTCACTGATGTCTCATCAGCCCTCACCAGCTGTTCCTTGAAAACCAAAGCCAGGGTCTGATCAGAGGGTGACCTCTGGCACCACAGCATGACCCTTTGAGGGACATTTCTCCCTCTTTGTGATAAGTGCCAGCCTTCCATGGAACACTTTGTGGCACTTTTTTCTCTCCTGCTCTTTCCTACTACCAAAGCAGGCTCCATCAGGGTGGAAACCACTCCTGAAGTAGGCATCCCAACCCAGCAGGTTCCTTGCGGCCTCTCAGCCTACCAGACACAAGTCACCTCAGCAGCAGCTTCCAAGCCAGGGGCCTGCTGCTGGCCTTGCAGCGTCTTGGCTAGACACAGCCAAGCCTTGTGCCTCCTGCTGCCCACTCATGGACTCAAGCAGAAGGGACAGGACAACTCATCTGGGGGCCTTCTTTCTGCCTGGGTCCTCCTGGCTCTGGAGGCAGAGGGGATCCCCCAGTCAGCATGCCAAGCAGGTGCCTTGTGCTGGCCTAGCAGGGACACTGCCAGATGTCAGCCCAAAAGTGCAGCTCCCAGGGAGAAGTCAAGGCTGACCTGCCACCTCCAGACACAAGTGACCCCACAGTCCCTTTCTGTGACACGTTCCCGCTGCTGCCCTATCAAGTGCAGAGACAGAAGTGACCTCATAGTCACATTGCTCCTGCTGGGGCAGGAGATGCTGAGGCAGAGCTGAGCTCCTCAGAGCATCCCCGCCCATCTCCTCCTTGTGGCCCACAGGCTGATCAGTTCAGGGTGAGCAAAAGACTAAAGATAAAGGGAAGCAGCAATAGGCTGTGTTTTGGCATGAAGGGATACTTTGAGGTCAGGCATAAGAATAGTGGATTCCTGTCAGGGTGTGGAGTAGCATTTAGGTTTGGGGATTACTGTCACTGGTTAAAATAGGGGAAGGGCTTTACATGACTATTTTAAGCCAGCGTTACAGCAATATCGACATTGCCTGAATGTTCTAACCTCACAGATATCATTAATTTCTGCTGGCCAAACTCCTTTTCCCTCCCTCAAATCTCACATCTCACCTGGCCAGGCTTCTCCTGACTTCCCCATATCAGTCATTTTCTTATGGGCAGCTTTCTGATGGTTTTCATGATCTCAGAGTACCTGTCTCATATCTGTTGGCTACTCCTTTCTTGAGACTGACATGGCACCCAAGTCAGGATGAAAAATAGCCCAAAGGTGTAGGTGAACCCTGCACAATGTGCCCAGCAGCTCTTGTACCACCCCAAAATTTTGTTTCCTGCCTCCAACTTCTGGATACGGAATGGCTTCTGTGCACCCAGGGTATCTTTTTTCCAAACCCTCATGCATGGTTCAGTTTGCCCCAAGCGTCTTGGAGGCAGTGGCCCCCTCTGTGTAGAAAACTGAAAGCAGTCCTAAAGGATGACTTCAGGCAAAAGCTGACACCTCTGACATGACAACCCCTATCCAAGACCTCTTCCACTATGGGGCCTACCAGCTACTTAGAAGGAGCTGATCTCAGAAACTACATGCACAGCAAGTGCCTTCTGCTGCCCTACCATGGACACTGGCAGATGTGAGCCTAAAGGCACAGATCCCAGCCAGGAGTCAAGGGTGACCTGTCAGCTACTTCAGAGAGAGCTCACCTCACAGGCCATTTAACAGCCATTTGCTTTCTGCTGGACTTAGTGTTTCTTAAGCACCACTGAGCTTATAATACCACACCTAGAAAACACCCCCTTTTTGGGCCAGGACCTGCCCAGGTAGAAGTGATCTCATTGTGGTCCTCCAAGCCCATGGCACACCTGCTGGGCTCCCAGCCTCTCTGACACTCAGGATCCAGTTCTGTGCCAGTCCTGTGAGGTGCTAGGGCAGGAGGGATCTTGCAGGCAATGTTCCAGCCCCATGCCTGTTGGCGGTCTCTCAGCTCTTAGTGCACAGTGAAGATCATGCTCACATCCAGAAGTTGTGTGCCTGAAGCCAGCCTACAAGACACTCAGGGGAAGCATCCTTGCAGCCCCAGCCCCAGCCGGTGGTGCTGCTCTGCAGAGCGAGGGGGCTGTGGTGCCCAGAGCATGGGGGCACTCTGCAGGGCTGTGCTGGGCAGGCTGGGAGGCAGACCCAGCTCATGGGGTCACTGCCATTGCCCCAGGGCTGCAAGGAATCACTGGCCAGGCTCCTTTGCTGGGGCTGCTGTGTGCCCTGGGGCTGCTGAGCCCTCCTCTGCTTGCTCACACCAGATTGAGCATTTGAGGTCTGCTCAGTCCACCTTGGAGGAGATCCCCCCTTAGGAGGGAAGTGCTGCAGTGGAGGCCAGCTGTGCCACTGCCGTGCCCACTGCCTGTCCCTGCCTGCAGTCCCAGCACAGCCCCACAGCAGCACTGGCACCAAGTGATAGGAGCAGCTGAGCCTGACCCCACCATCAGGGCTCAGCAGGAGAGGGCAGCAGTGGCAAGAGAGCAGCTCTGCATGCCCCAAACGCTGGTGTTCCCTGGCCGTGCTGCTGGGATGGGACTCTTTTCCTCTACACTCCTGCACATGGGCACTGCTCCTGCAGAACCAGCACTGGTCTCAGAGGAAGGCTTCTCTCTGTAGATGTCAGAGACTGATTTTTTAAAGTGTGATTTGTGCTTTGGACTCTGGTTGTCAAGCATGTTGTGCTTTATCCTGGCAGACAACTCAGCACCATGTAGCTCATCCTCATCCCTGAAATGCTCATGTGTTGAGATAAAGATGGTTTGATAGCAAAGGAAAGGAAGAGATGTTGCTGCTGCTGCTGCTGATGATGATGATAATGTAGTTTAGTAAATCAAGCGATGCACAGTGCAATTGCTCACCACACACTGACCGATACCCAGCCCGTCCTCAAGCAGGGGTCCCCCTGAACCTGGCCAGCCTGCCTCAGGATCTCCTGTGTAGGTCCTTTGACCTTCCTTTGTTTTATGTCAAAATCAGCAGTGGTGGGACTTCATTCAGGCCACAGACATCCACCATTATCTTCCACTCCCCCGTAGAATTTTGCACTGTCCATATGGGACTATTAAAGGGTGAGAGAGCCTTGCTGATCACTCCTTGGCTCTCCAGTCAATGAACCAGGTCATGCAGGGGAATCAGGGAGTCTCTGTCAGTGCAACACTGCCTCAGGTGCACTGTTGTGGTAGCGATTGGCACCTGCTGCTCATTGGCCATCAGCACCTCCACAGCAGAAGGGCCCTGTGAGAGAGTGGGCAAGGTAGACAACTGTTTAAAGGTAAGCCTTTGGATTTTTGAAGCACCCTTTCCTGAAGGAGTCTATACTAAGGGTTCACAGAGCTTCTGGGCCAGTCTCAAGGGGTTGCTTTTGCCACTCTTTCCCATTAGACTCACATCAGCCTCCAGTACAGTTACCTACTGGGATTCTCCCATCATTCCAGAAATACAATTGGGTTCTGGCCCTTTTAGCTTGATGGCATTACACTACACTGTGCATTGGTGTCCTTTAAAACCTAACACCTCCTGTGGGTCTGTGTTAAGCAAGTAATCCTCAAAGTCCAATACACCCAGTTGCCCCCTTCCTCCCCCCGGTTGGAGGTAGAACCCCTCTAGTCCCGCTCATAGTATTCATTACTCTGTTTGGAGGACTGCCCACTAGAAACAGGAGCAGCAATTTTCTCAGAAGAACCACTTTTTGTGAATGCTTTTCCTTGTGCTTCATGTATCCATGCCTCTAGGATGGAGGTAGATTTTCCATCCCATTTTCTCATGGCTTCTCTGTTGTCACACAGTTAAAACCACAGAGCTGCACGTGGTATGTACCCACTATATCACCTTTCTTGAGTAGAGGGACACTTACGCCTGACAGCTGAGGTATTGGTTCGTGGAGGTGGGGAGGAAAATGTATTCTCTTGTAGCTGTTGGACCTACTCGGACAGTTTCTCCATAGACAAGACACAGGCTCATAGGGAAGAATCGAGTGTTTCTTTGTAATTCCATAGCTGGCTAGCCAATTCATCCACCATGGGTTCCTCTTAGTCTTTACTGGTCATTACTGTCAATGAGTTGGCATATAATGACGGTGCACTCCCTACAAAGCTCTGCCCCATGGGTCACGTGCACTTGACTTCACCTGGATCTTCAGAAAGCTATTAGTTGCCTAAGTTTCTAGGCAACTAATCACCTCCAACGTGACTAATTCCCTCAGGTACTGGATACCCCCTATGGGAGCTCAGTTTGGAAGCCTGTGGAGTCTGCTAGACACAGAAACAAAGTAGCTAGTAAAAAAAATGCAAGATAAGGTACAAGACAAGTTGCATAAAGTCGAAGAAGAAGTAACAATTGAGGAGTTGAGAAAACAACCAGCACGAGCGATCAGCATGGCAACAAATCAACGAGCAGAATAAGAGCGTGGTAGTCGCGTGAACGCTAGTATAGCCACCAATGAGCGAGCTTGCCTGGTAGCATACCTGGCACGTGCAAAGATGCTAAGGGTATAAATGCAAGAATGTATACTCAATAAATGCTTCAGTTGCACACCAGCCTTGAGTTGTGTGATCAATTCCCTGCAAATGACCTCGATGTGATGGGAGATTTGGGACGAGCAACGTAGACATTGGGACCAAAGGGAACCCCGCTGAATGAATTGAGCTGACAGCAGGACTGCAGCTTCCACCCCGGGACCACACCTAACCCCAGGTGAGCAGCGGGCAGAAGTATGGGGATGAACCTATCGGCCAAGGAGGAGACAATAGTGAAATTGTTGAGCAAACTCTTAGAGAAAAGAGGGATAAAGTTGATCCATATAAACTGAAACTACTGTTAAAAGTTTTTGCAAAAAAATGGTGCCCCGCCAGCTGTATCAGCAATGTTTGATTTAGCTACTTGGGAACATGCAGGGACTATTTGGGACACTGCATCTTGGGGAAATACCACAGTAGTGGAGGTAACGACAACTTGGCGTTTAGTAACTGAAATGTTAAGAGCTTAGTGGGCAGAAAAAAAAGGTACAAACTGCTGTGGCACAGGCAAGCGAAGCACAAGAAGGTACTTGTGCACTGACAAAAAAGATCAACCTGATTGATTTTGAAAAGGAGGCTGAAACAAGCCCTAGCCCATTTCCTCCACCTTTGTCACCATCGGTGCCCCTGACAAGGGATGTTTCTATGGCCCCCATCTCTTCCCAAAGTGAGGCCCCTCGATCAAGTAAAGATTTTGACCCTTGCAAGCGTTGGGACGGTATACTCCGAGAGGCATTGAGAGATGGGGACCCGATAGGCATGGATTTTCCAGTAACAGTACGGAATAATGGGCCAAATGAGTATAATGTTTTTCAGCGGGACTTGATAAAGGAACTGAGAAAAACAGTCACGACCTACGGATTGCATGCGCCTTTTACACAATCATTATTAGAAAATGTGATGACAGGTCAGTTGCTGGTTCTGTATGATTGTCGCCAAATAGCTGCTATGATCCTCACCCCGACTCAAAAATTGTTATGGGAACAGAAATGGGAGAACTGTGTGAGATAGTGGCACTGCAGAATTTAGAAAGAACATTAGGCGACCCTCTTATGGGTGCGGGGCTTCCTCAGCTTATGGGAACTGAGCCGTTAATGGACCCACGATTACAACTTGGCTCAACAATGCCATCTTGCGACAGTCAGCCCAACTAGCATTACAAGCCCTGCTGAAACTGCCAGAAACGGGAAGGAGCCAGCCTTCTTTTACTAGCATACGACAAGGAGTCAATGAACCTTATATGCAGTTTATAGACAGATTGACGGATTCACTGGACAAGCAAATAGATAATCATGAAACTGTTATAAATGGCTCAGGATTCAAATTAGGATTAAAAAAATAGGATTTATTGAAAGAATATAAAGGAATAGAGGTAAGCAAACAGCACTGGGTGCACCGGGAGTCAGAGGCAGACAGGATTCAAACAGAATTGTTCTTTATGGACACGAATTGTTAAAACATTCCTCACAAAACTAAAGAGGCTCTCATATTGAAACTGGTGATTGAAAATGCTAACACAGATTGTAAGAAGATTCTGCAATCCATGCCTAATGGGACAACCTTGGTACAAATGACAGAGGCTTGCAGTCGCGTGGGGTCTGTTGAACACCATACTACCGCACTAGCCAGTGCGTTCGCTGCAGCATTAGCGATGGACAATGATAAGCGATGTTTTCGGTGTCAAGAGATAGGACATTTTGCCACTAAGTGTCCACAGAAAGGAGGGGGATCTGTGCCGGTGAGTAGTTTGGCTCCTCCTGGTGTCTGTCCTCGCTGAATAAAAGGGATGTCCCCAAAAAGGGATGGCACTGGGCCAGCCAGTGCCACTCAAAGCATAATGCAGAGGGACAAACCTTACAACCGCGGAAGGGAAACGGGAAGCTGAGTGCGGGGCAGGGGCGCGCGATGACACAAGTACCCCATGGGGGCCAGCCAACTCCGAATGTTATGCGAGCCACCTCTCGAGTCGTGATGACATCCGTAGCAATTCCCTCGCAAAACCCCCCGAATGTGTCACCATGGGTTCTTTCTCTGTCAAAACCTGAGGAAGTGCTGGAGTGGATCTCTCCACAAAAGTAGCTTGCACTGTGTGGGACAACAAGGTCCAAAAAATACCATTGAATGTCAAGGGACCGATAGGGGAAGGATGCAGTGCTATATTATTGGGACGATCCAGCACCACTCTGACGGGACTTTTTGTGCTACTGGAGGTGATCAACTCCGAATATGAAGGCATAATACATGCAATGGTTTGAATACCCTCCCCTCCAGTACATATCCCTGCTGGGACACGGCTAGCTCAACTGATACTATTTAAAGCTATAGTGCCTCATACAGAAACTAATACACGGGGTGATGCAGGGTTTGGATCAACAGGACAACCAGAAATCCTCTGGGCAGCCACTCTCAGCACCTCAAGGCCTATGATGACTTTAACATTTTATTATCCAAAACCGGCACAGACTACCCAGGCAGTTATTTCTATGTTGGTGGACACTGGGGCTGATGTCACGGTATAGCCATGAAGGACTGGCCGAAGGACTGGCCTTTAGAATCAACCACGAAGGGACTTGTAGGAGTAGGAGGATCATTGCAAACCTATCCGTCCAAATACATGCTAACAATCAAAACACAAGAAGGCTCTACCTTTTCCATACGTCTGTATGCCACTCTTATCCCAGTTAGCTTTATTGGCAGAGACGTGATGGCACAAGGAAACTTCACCGTGAGATGCCCTGAAAATTTTCGGTAGTGGCCATTGAAAAGTGACCGATAATGAAACTCACCTGGAAAACTGAAAAACCAGTGTGGGTGGATCAGTGGCCTCTCCCCGCAGAACAGGCCTCAGTGCTATAAGAACTTGTTCAGGAGCAATTGAAAGCAGGGCACATAGTCCCAACCACCAGTCCATGGGACTCGCCCATGTTCGTAATTAAAAAGAAGAGTGGGAAATGGAGATTACTACATGACTTAAGAAAAATAAATGCGGTCATGAAAGAAATGGGATCTCTCCAACCAGGTTTGCCTTCTCCCACCATGATTCCGCATATCTGGAATATTATTATTGTTGACCTCAAGGACTGTTTTATTACCATTCCACTCCACCCTAAGGATGCACCGTGATTTGCATTTTCGGTACCAAAAATAAACAAAAGCGAACCCATGGACAGATATCACTGGACTGTTCTTCCACTAGGGATGAAGAATTCTCCAACCATATGCCAAATGTATGTTGCTAAAGCTCTGGCCCCTATTAGAAAACAGTATCCTGAGACCTATATTTACCATTACATGGATGATATATTGGTAGCGGTGCCTACAGAATCATTAACCCATGAAATAATTCAGAGGCTGAGACAAGAACTGCAAACATGGGGGTTGCAGATAGCCCCCGAGAAAATCCAAGTAGAAGCACCATGGAAATACTTACAACATGGAAAATCTTACAACAAACCATTCAACCCCAAGCCATTACCATCACACAAGAAGTTAAGACATTGAATGATCTACAGAAGCTTATTGGTAATATTAATAGGATACAAAACTATTATGGAATTAATAATCAAATACTATCACCATTGTTCGATCTCCTGAAAGGTGACAATGATATCAACGTGCCTCGGCAACTGACAAAGGAAGCAAAGACGGCACTGAGTCACATAGAAGGAGAACTCATGAAGCAGCAATGTCACCGATGAGCAGAAGGATTGCCTATTCAACTTTATTTGTGTAACCAGGACCCACAACCCCTAGCTCTTATAACGCAATGGGATCCAAATGCCCCTGATCCATTACTCTTGTTGGAATGGATATTTCTGCCACACCAACCCACAAAGACACTAGCAACAAGAGTGGAGATGTTTGCAGCCTTAATAAAAAGAGGCAGGGAAGGAATTGTAGAAATGGCCGGAATTGAGCCTGAAACCACCGTAATACCCATTGTGAAGGAATATCTTGATTGGGAGAAAAATAGACAATGGCAGCACATGATCGATATGGTAAAGGGCTCCCCCCAAATCGTAGAACTGCATGCTATTATTATGGCTTTTAAAAATTGGTCCAATGAACCACTAAACATTATGGTAGATTCACAAGATGCTGTAGGAGTAGTACAACGAATAGAAAGGGCACAAATACGCCCCATTCAGAACGAAATGCTGTTTTTAAAATTCAAAGAGCTCCTATTCCTTGTTGAGCAACGTCTGTACCCATATTGTGTGATACATGTTCACAGTCATACTGTGCTACCAGGCGTTTTCACTGAGGGCAACGCTTGAGCCTATCTTTTAACCAATTTGGCCATACAACCCCCAGTCCCTAATAAACTACTTCAAGCTTGCACCTCCATTCAATTCTTTCACCAGCCTGCTAGACCATTGGCCAAGCAATTCTCTATTCTGCTAGGAGATGCAAAACTTATTGTACAAACTTGCCCTGACAGCCAACAGCTACAGGGACCTTCACAGGAAGTGAACCCTAAAGGTCTTAGCTCACTACAACTTTGGCAAGCTGATGTGACACATGTTCCTGAATTTGGCAGATTGAAATATGTCCATATATCTATAGATACTTTCTCACATGCTGTATGGGCAACTCCCCTGCGTGGGGAAACAAGCAGACATGTTCAGGCACACTTTTGCCTTGCCTTTGCAGCTTTAGGCATTCCCCTAGAGATCAAAACTAATGGACCCGCATATGTCAGTAGCTCCACGAAAAAGTTTTTTCACACATGGGGTATAACCCGTAAAACGGCAATCCCCCACTCTCTGACAGGACAAGTTATAGTAGAACGCACACACAGAACAGTTAAGTCTTTGTTAGAAAAAAAAAAAAAAAAAAGAGGGAAAAAATGGAAACACCACAAAAGGGATTAGAAAAAGTGCTATATGTGATGAATCACCTAACCATGCCTTTCTCACACGAAGAGGTATCCCCGACAGTAAAGCATTTTGGGGCACAAAAAACAGGCCTCACCTCATTATATGAAGAAAGACCATTAGTCGAAAAACGTAATCTCAATACTGGGGCGTGGGAGGGACCATACTCTTTAATAACTTGGGGCTGAGGGTATGCTTGTGTTTCCACAGAAGGAGGACCAAAATGGATTCCAGCGCGAGCAGTATGACCCTTGTTGGAACCATCATCCTCTTCAGACTCTGCGGCCTTGGAAGATCCTGGGTCTCCATCCAGCCTCAACAAAACATCTGGGTCACCCTCGCCAACATGACAGGGCAAGAGCATATCTGCCTGTCCATGGCGACTGCATATAACCCGTTTACGACGTGCTTAGTCGGCATACCACTAAGAGAGGAGCATCTGAGTGACATCAGTACCCTGAGCTGGTGGAAGGCGATGGGGAGCAGGATGTGGCCCTCATTATCCATGAAGAACTGGTTGGTGACCTGCTACGGCACTTGGATGTGCACAAGTCGATGGGGCCGGATGGGATCCACCCAAGGGTACTGAGGGAACTGGCAGAGGAGCTGGCCAAGCCACTTTCCATCATTTATCAACAGTCCTGGCTATCGGGGGAGGTTCCAATCGACTGGCGGCTAGCAAACGTGACGCCCATCTACAAGAAGGGCCGGAGGGCAGACCCGGGAAACTACAGGCCTGTCAGTTTGACCTCAGTGCCAGGAAAGCTCATGGAGCAGATCCTCCTGAGAGTCATCATGCAGCAATTGCAGGGGAAGCAGGCGATCAGGCCCAGTCAGCATGGCTTTATGAAAGGAAGGTCATGCCTGACGAACCTGATCTCCTTCTATGACAGAGTGACACGCTGGGTGGATGAGGGAAAGGCTGTGGATGTGGTCTACCTTGACTTCAGCAAGGCTTTTGACACCGTCTCCCACAGCATTCTCCTCAAGAAACTGGCTGCTCTTGGCTTGGACTGGCGCACGCTTCGTTGGGTTAGAAACTGGCTGGATAGCCGGGCCCAAAGAGTCGTGGTAAATGGAGCCAAGTCCAGTTGGAGGCCAGTCACTAGTGGCGTCCCCCAGGGCTCGGTGCTGGGGCCGGTCCTCTTTAATATCTTCATCGATGATCTGGACGAGGGCATCGAGTGCACCCTCAGTAAGTTCGCAGATGACACCAAGTTAGGTGCGTGTGTCGATCTGCTTGAGGGTAGGAAAGCTCTGCAGGAGGATCTGGATAGGCTGCACCGATGGGCTGAGGTCAACTGCATGAAGTTCAACAAGGCCAAGTGCCGGGTCCTGCACCTGGGGCGCAATAACCCCAAGCAGAGCTACAGGCTGGGAGAGGAATGGTTGGAGAGCTGCCAGGCAGAGAAGGACCTGGGAGTGATGGTGGATAGTCGGCTGAATATGAGCCAGCAGTGTGCTCAGGTGGCCAAGAAGGCCAATGGCATCCTGGCTTGTATCAGGAACAGCGTGACCAGCAGGGCTAGGGAGGTGATCGTCCCCCTGTACTCAGCTCTGGTGAGGCCGCACCTCGAGCACTGTGTTCAGTTTTGGGCCCCTCGCTACAAGAAGGACATCGAGGTTCTTGAGCGGGTCCAGGGAAGGGTGACGAAGCTGGTGAGGGGCCTGGAGAACAAGTCCTACGAGGAGCGGCTGAGGGAGCTGGGCTTGTTCAGCCTGGAGAAGAGGAGGCTCAGGGGTGACCTTATCACTCTTTTTAGGTACCTCAAGGGAGGCTGTAGCGAGGTGGGGGTTGGCCTGTTCTCCCACGTGCCTGGTGACAGGACGAGGGGGAATGGGCTTAAGTTGAGCCAGGCGAGTTTTAGGTTAGATGTTAGGAAGAACTTCTTCACTGAAAGGGTTGTTAGACATTGGAACAGGCTGCCCAGGGAAGTGGTGGAGTCACCATCCCTGGAAGTCTTCAAAAGACGTTTAGATGTAGAGCTTAGGGATATGGTTTAGTGGAGGGCTGTTAGCGTTAGGTTGGAGGTTGGACTCGATGACCTTGAGGTCTCTTCCAACCTAGAAATTCTGTGATTCTGTGATTCTGTGATCAACAACACCAGTAGTGGAAGCCTTCTCATCCACAGTTGGAACAGCTCCAGTCCAGGGAACATCAGCAAGGAAACGATGAATAATTGGGATGGCTGGGCACCATACCTTCCTCAAACAACACTGGAACCACAAGAACTCAACATTTTAGGTTGTGTTAATGTACCAGCCTGTATAAGGTTTAACTATATGGGTAGTAACCTCACAGCAATCAATGTCACACCTGGACTAGGAATATACCGCAATGAATCAATGTGGTGCAACTACACTTCTCCTAATGTGTCTAGATCCTCAAATGTCCTGCTAGCACTGCCACCCGGCGTGTTTCTCGTCTGTGGTGACAGGGCATGGCAGGGTATTCCATCACATATCAAAGGGGGACCACGTATCTTTGGTCAGTTAACCTTATTTAACACCTAATACATTAATGATACTAAATATTACAAAGCACCATAGGCGCGCTAAACAATTTGTTCAGCATTATCAGGAGAATTGCAAAGACAATCTAGATTTCTGGCAAGCTGATAAAGTCATCACTGCTTCGTTTTTCGCACCTGGTGTTGCTGTTGCTCAAGCGCTAACAACGCTTAACAAATTAGGATGCTGGCTTGCTAAGCAAACCAATGCAACCTCTGTGGCATTGAGTGCATTATTAACTGACACTGACTCTGTTAGACATGCAACACTGCAGAACAGGGCCACAATAGATTTCCTATTGTTAGCACAAAGTCATGGGTGTGACGAATTTGAAGGCATGTGTTGTATGAACTTAAGTGAAAATTCTCAGTCGATTCACCAACAATTATCCAAACTCAAGGAGCTCAAAGACAAGTTAAAAACTGGCACGTGGGGGCTGGAATCATGGTTGTAAAGCCTGGGAATAGGGGGATGGTTGAGAAAACTTATAAGAGGAGCGCTTGTAGTGCTGATTATGGTAATTGTGATTCTGTTAGTTGTACCATGCCTATTTCAATGCTTATAAAAAATGCTTTTATGCTCAGTGCAATTGTCTTGGCTCACAGAAACAAAAAAGGGGGAATTATGGGAGCTCAGTTTGGAAGCCTGTGGAATCTGCTAGACACAGAAATAAAGTAGCTAGTAGAAAAATGCAAGATAAGGTACAAGACAAGTTGCACAAGGTCAAAGAAGAAGTAACAATTGAGGAGTTGAGAAAACAACCAGCACAAGCGATCAGCATGGCAACAAATCAACGAGCAGAGTAAGAGCGTGGTAGTCGCGTGAACACCAGTATAGCCACCAATGAGTGAGCTTGCCTGGTAGCATACCTGGCACATGCAAAGATGCTAAGGGTATAAATGCAAGAATGTATACTCAATAAACGCTTCAGTTGCACACCAGCCTTGAGTCATGTGATAAATTCCCTTCAGCAGAGCCCAGCAGGCAGTGAGGTGCAGCCCGAGGGCCACCGGGACTGCTCCTCCATTTGGCAGCGGGGCTCTTGTTCCTGAGCACCTCCTGCGTGCTGGGGCTGCCCCCCCAGCTCCAGAGGAGATGGGAAGAGACAGCAGATGAGACCAATGGAGTTCTCATGACTTTTTGTTGTCCGTACCTACACAGGAAAACTTGTTCTAAAGGTACAGGAAACTAGTTGGTCAAAATGCATGAAATATTTGCAGGCAGGAGCCTAAGGAAAACATTATACATGTATATATATAAAGCACAAGTTTCAGAAAACAATGAAGTAAAAAAAAATACAAAAAAAAAAAAAAAAGAAGCTTGTCCTAATATTTTCTGAGATATTATGAGAGTATAGTAATGATGGGATGATGGAACTATTATTGTTTATAAAGTAGCAGGTATCCAAAGAGTTTCCTCACTACATTCCTTAGTTCCTGATTCCTCATGCTGTAGATGAGGGGGTTCAATGTTGGAGGAATCACCGAATACAGAAATGACATCACCAGGTCCAAAGATGGGAAGGAAATGGAGGAGGGCTTCAGGTAGGCAAACATGGCAGTGCTGGAAAACATGGAGACAATGGCCAGGTGAGGCAGGCAAGTGGCAAAGGCTTTGTGCTGGCCCTGCTCAGAGGGCATCCTCAGCACAGCTCTGAAGATCTGCACGTAGGATAACATGATGAAAACAAAGCAACCAAAGCCCAAAGAAAAGCTAAACACAAGTGCCCCAACTTCCCTCAGGTAGGCATCTGAACAGAAGAGCTTGAGGATGTGGGGGATTTCACAGAAGAACTGGTCTACAGCATTGCCGTGGCAGAGGGGCAGGGAAAATGTAGTGGCCGTGTGCAGGACAGCATTGAGAAAGCCACTGCCCCAGGCAGCTGCTGCCATCTGGGCACAAGCTCTGCTGCCCACGAGGCTCCCGTAGTGCAGGGGCTTGCAGATGGCAATGTAGCGGTCATAGGCCATGATGGTGAGAAGGAAATATTCTGATGACATCAACAAGACAAAGAGAAATACCTGTGCAGCACATCCTTGATAGGAGATGGCCCTGTTGTCCCAGAGGGCATTGGCCATGGCTTTGGGCAGAGTGGTGGAGATGCAGCCCATGTCGAGGAGGGCGAGGTTGAGGAGGAAGAAGTACATGGGGGTGTGGAGGCGGTGGTCGCAGGCTATGGCACTGAGGATGAGGCCGTTGCCCAGGAGGGCAGCCAGGTAGATGCCCAGGAAGAGCACGAAGAGCAGGAGCTGCAGCTCGCGTGTGTCTGCGAATGCCAGCAGGAGGAACTCGCTGACAGAGCTGACATTGGGCATTTCCTGCCCTTCATCAAGGACACTGAAAAAAAGGAAATATACGGACTGTTAGGGGAAATTTCCCCGAACAATACTCATTTCTTTTCTCATTAGAGCCTTCGTATTATCTTTCTTTCAAGGTGACCTTTGTGTGTCTCCCTGGTTGTAGCCCTGCTTTGTGCTTGCTGAATGTCCTGTACACAGCACACAGCCACACAGCTCCACAGCAGTGGTAAATGCCATTGATACGGGCAAAAACCTCAGCCAGAAGTCACTTCCAGGAGGGCTGCTCTGTCCATCCCCTGCTGCCCAGCTGCTGGCTGCTTACAGCACTCAGCTGGGGGATGGATGCAGACAGAGGTTGTGCTGAAAAACCACATCCCCTTGTCTGCAGGTCCTAAAGAACAGCTCAGAAAAGCCCTGGTGCAGTCTGTAAGCAGAGAGAAGGGATATTCGCAGGTTCGTCACTAAACTGTTTATGTCTCAGTTCAATGCAATAAGAAGCTCAGTCACCAGTGCAAATCCAACTACCACATTAACATCGAGCCTGCCCCAAAATCAGAGCAGGAAGAGGCAGGCAGAGAGTGCCGAAAGTGCTTTCTCTTTGCAGGCAGCCTCTCCCTTGCCCTTCCCGTGCCCAAGCCCCTGGGCTCCCCGGGCAGGCTGAGTGCAGGGACCCTGCTCTGCACCACAGCCGTGGGAAGTCCTTCCTGCACCCCCAGCTTCTCCTTCCTCCAGGACCAAAAGCTGCATTGCCCTCCAGCCAGAGACTTACCGGGTTCAGGGCTGGGAAATGTTCTCCCCCAGTGATCTCTGTGCATCCTGCCACTTCTGCCTGCCTTTAAGCACTCTGTCTCTGCTGCGCTGTGCAGAGGAGCTGCTCCTGGGCACAGCTGTCTCTCTGTACCAGGGCCCTCTTGCCACGAGCTCTCTCTGTCCCACGAGCCCGGCCCAGCTCAGCAGCACAGCACCAGCCCAAGGCACTGCAATCACCCCTCTGGGGGCTTTGCTGTTGAGCCCACGAACCTCAGGCACTCCGAGACAACTGAAGACATCTCTTCAGAAGTCCAAGTCAGAGGCAAGTTTCCCGCAGTGTCCCCCTGAGGGCCAGCACTGACACAGCCTCCCTTGGAGCTCATTAGAGCAGAACCCTGGAGGCAGTGAGGACAAGGAGACAAAGGCAATGTGAAGGTGATAGTGATGTGTAGAAAAACTGGATGTGTGTCACCAAGCACAAGGGTCAGGCCTTGTTCCGTGGCCCATAGGAAGGGAGATCCTTTCCCTTGACAGGTTGCTCAGGGCTCTTTTAGGGCAGTAGGAGTTGGGGATGTGCATGTCCAAGTGCAGGAGAATGGTACGACCCCTGCCTGCTTCATGGTTGAGGGCGAGGAGGCAATGAGGCCCTGGTGCTTTAACGATCAGCCGTCTCCTCATAGGCCTCAGTGGCAGAGACAACAGCCATAGCCATGGACACAAAGACCTGGGTCCTGTTGGGAGTTTCAGCCTTTCCACAGCCCTCTATCCTGTCTAAACATGGCTTTCCTAGAGACTCCAATACATCCACATCATTCACTGCTGGCTGCAGACCCTTGTCCGTGTGGTGTCACACCAAGTCTGAGCTGAGTCTGGGAACTCAGATCTTCTTGGTGGCCATGTTCCTCATAGGGAAGCTCTGTAGGAAGCTGCCCTGGTTCCTGCTCAGCAGGCACCACAGCACATATGACATCCCTCGTGGTTCCCCAGCCCTCCTCCTGCTGGATACTGCTCACTCAGCAGGGTCCCAGTCTGCCCTGATGTGTAGGGTTTCTCTCCCTCTGGTACAGGACTGGGCTCTTCTCCATGTTAAAGTCAAAAGTTTTCTGAAGTCAAAATCCTGCAGATTCTCAAGGTTCACCCACAGTGATGCTCCATTCTATCAGCTGTTAATGTCAGCAGGTTGACAGTTCAACCTTCCTGTGCTTGTGTTATCTCTGACCAGGCAGCAGCAGCAGCAAGAGTTGCAGGGATATTTGGATAATTCAGGAGTAACCAGCTGAATGGAATTGCAGCATAGAATCATGGGAGAGTAGGTGATGGAAGGCTGCCAGGTTCAACCGCTCCTGTGCTTCCTTCTCATGCTTGCTGTCAGTTTCTCTGGAGCTGTGTCCTGAATGTTATGGGGCTGTGCAGGTGAAAATTAGAAGGACCAAAGCCCAGCTGGAGCTCAATCCATCTATTACTGTCAAAGAAAATTAAAATATATATATATAAATAAAAATATATAATTAGTTTAAATGAAGGAGGATTAGGGAGAATCATAATGCTTTATTGGATTTTGAGGGGAAAACCCAGTGACAAGGGATTAGGTAAAGGCTGAGACACTTAATGCCTTCTTTGCCTCTGTTTCTAGCAGCAAGACCAGTTGTTCCCCTGGACATTTCTTCCTCCTCATAGCCAGTGCCATCCTTCCATTGCACACTTTGTGGCAGTTTTTTCTCTCCTGTTCTTTCCTACTACCACAGAAAGCTCCATGAGAGTGGAAACCACTCCTGAAGTAGGCATCCCAACCCAGCAGGCTCCTTGTGGCCTCTCAGCCAGCCAGACACAAGTCACCTCAGCAGCAGCTTCCAAGCCAGGGGCCTGCTGCTGGCCTTGCAGCTTCTTGGCTAGACACAGCCAAGCCTTGTGCCTGCTGCTGCCCAGTCATGGACTCAAGCAGAAGGGACAGCACAACCCATATGGGGGCCTTCACACAGAGACACACACACACACACACACACACGGACAATTTCTAGGTTGGAAGAGACCTCTAGATCATTGAGTCCAACCTCTCACTTCTTTCTGTCTGGGTCCTCCTGGCTCTGGAGGCAGAGGGGATCCCCCAGTCAGCATGCCAAGCAGGTGCCTTCTGCTGGCCTAGCAGGGCCACTGCCAGATGTCAGCCCAAAAGTGCAGATCCCAGGAAGAAGGCAAGGGTGACCTGCCACCTCCAGACACAAGTGACCTCACAGTCCCTTTCTGTGACACGTTCTTCCTGCTGCCCTATCAAGTGCAGAGACAGAAGTGACCTCACAGTCACTGCCACAGTCACATTCCTGCTGCTGGGGCACGAGATCCTGAGGCAGAGCTGAGCTTTCTCTAGCCCCCTTGGTTTCTCTTTTTACTTTCTGTGTTAGAGATTATGCAAAGTTTTAGTGGGATTGTTTGGTGTTCTGCTTGTGCTGTCACGTCTGTGGTTGAGGTATGGACAAGCTCTGTGGTTTACGGGTGTTTTACCTCTGCCAAGGAGTTTAGAGTTAAATAAAGCATTTTAATGTTAGTGTCAAGGGAAGGGATTACGATTATCAAGAGAGAAAATTGATTCCTTTCAGAGTGTTGCAGTAGCATTTAGGTTTAAGCGTTAAAATTAGTGGCTCGAGTAAGGTAAGGACCATATGTGACTTTTTTAAGTCAGTGTTACTGCACTACCGGCATTGCATGAATGCTCTTACCTCTATGAAATCATTAATTTCTTCTGGCCATGCTCCTACTTCCACCCCAAAATCTCACATGTCTCTTGTCCAGGCTGCTCCTGACCTCCCCATATCTTGTTGGGATCAGCTTTCTGATGACATTTAACATCTCAGTGTATCTGTCTCACCTCTGTTGGCTCCTCCATTCCTGAGAATGAAGCAGCGTTGTACTCAGGAGGGAAAAGGGCACAAAGGTCTTTAGGCGCATCCTGCACAATGTGCCCATCAGCTCTGCACCTACACAAAATCATGCTTCCGACCTACATGTTTTTTTTTTTTTCCCAAATGGCTTCTGTGGATCCAGGGTTACTTTTCCCAAGCCTTCATGCATGTTTCAGTTTCAGATGTGGAGGTATGGGAAAAGGAAAGCAATGCATGAATGGAACTGAGCTTGGCAAGGGATGCAAAGAATAACAGGAATAGATTCTATAGATACATTGCTCAGATATGAAAGGCCAAGGAGACTGTACCCCATCTGATGTATGAGAAGGGTGTACTGGTAATGACAGACATGGAGAAGGCTGAGGTACTCAGCAGCATCTTTGCCTCAGTCTTCCCTGCCAGTCAGGCTTCCCAAGTCTTTCATTTCTCTGAACCCATGGATGGAGGCTGAGGGGCCAAGTCCCACCCGCTGTAAGTGAAGAGCAGGTTTGAGTCCACCTGAAGGAACTAAACACATGCAAGTCTATGGCGCCTGATGACATGCAACCCAGGGTCCTGAGGGAACTGCCTGATGTAGTTGTCAAGCCTCTCTCCATCATATTTGAAGAGTTCTGGCAGTCAGGTGAACTCCCTGCTGGCTGGAAAAAGGAAAACATCACTCCCATTTTTAAAAAGGGTAGAAATGAGAACTCCTTCACAGCCATGTGCCTCCTGCAGGCCCAGCACATCCTGAGGCACGCCTGATCCCATTCCAGCATTCCCAGCCAGCTCCTCCTTGTGGCCTCGGATCTGATCACATACCTGTCACCTCACATGTCTCTTCCAATGCCATGGGACTGCTGCAGGACCTCACAGTCCCTGCCCTGCCCCAAGGGGACAAGAAGCTGAAGATAGGGATAGGAGTGGGGTTGAAGCTGAGATGTGCTGTGTGCATGGTGGAGGGCTTTGAGGGTTAGATGATCAGGTTAATGTTTAGGAAGTAGAGGTCACCCTCCAGGGTTAAGGGAATGGCAAGGACATCGAGGGATGGATTGGTGTTCTGCTCAAGGATCCTGCTCAAGGTTTAGGATAACGACAAGTTTTGAGGCTTTTAATTTAGATTTGATTTGAAGGCTAGATTTAAGGATGGCATTTTAATCCTTAGTTATGCTTAATCAGCTTTCTGTTTACCCTTCTTGTAGAAGATGCCTTTTACCTCTGCCTTTTCCAAATCCTGAGCAACGTCTCTCCTGTATCTGGCTTTTCCAAGGTCTTTGAGAGAGGTCTTATGGTGACATCTGCATCTCCACCAGCACCTCTCTTGCCCTTCCCACACCACCTCTAAGCAACCTGAGGACGGACAGGGAGGATGATGATGGTTTGGGAAAGGGCTTGGTTAAAATCTCTGAGGAGGAAGACCAAAAGTTCTTCTCAATAAAAGAGAAATTTTATTCATGCCTAAGAGTATGTCCTGTTCCTGTGTGGACTAATGTTATGATTGCTGTACAGTCACAAACAAACAAACAAACAAACAATAAATAAATAAATAAGATGCCGTACCAAATGCTTGAAGGAAATAAGATACTGATTTATTATTTATTTATTTATTTTTGACTTGCTGATTGTATTAGTAGCTTATGTTATGCACTGTTCTGCACTTCACATGGAGATATCATGGTGTCATAGGAAACAGTGACACTCATGAGGACAGAAGAGCAAGTGGATAAGGGCTTGAGCCTACCAACACAGGATGCACGCACATGAAAACTGTATGCGAGGGAAGAGGTAGATTGGATCCAAAATGTAGATTATGAAATCAAAGACCATGAATATCACCGTGGCGCTGCAGGACAGCTCCAGCAATGGGGCAAAACCACTCAAGAGGTGTCTACGACACAGGGGCCACAATGCTAGAGCTGGGAGGAGGAGAAAGAATTCCTGTACATGAGAGAAATTCCCCTGGTTCGGGTACAGCTGTCTTCTGGAGTCAGGCCTTCCACTTCTTGAGCCTTGCAGAGAACAGGGATGGCATACAGCCCAGGGCTGACCGTAGGGCATGGCCCCCAGCAGGAAGCACTGCGGTCATGCAGAAGGTGCAGCTGAGAGTGCTGCCACCTCTGTGAGCAAAGGGGGTGCTGTCCCCAGCCAGGAAGCTGGCCAGCATCTGGCGCAGGGTGCTGGAGCTGTGCAAGGAGGACAAACCTCCCCCAGGAAGAAGGCGACGAGCATCTGTGTTGCGAGGACATTTGTTGTCGACGGAAGGAAGACACAGACGCTCAATATGAGTTATCAGTGAACTTCGATTTATTGGATAGCTCAGTCGTCTTTTATCTAATTCAATATAATTAGCTCATACATATTGCAAAAGCTAAGCTCATGATTGGTTAGTGCATTTCTCTATTTTATCAGCTAGTTTCTCACTCCCATCAACTGAAATAACACAGTTAGTACTTTCCCAGACCACCAACAGATATCATGTCCTTGTACCTGAAACCTCCCTGAAACCTCCCAGATTTTACATACTTTCTCAGACTCATTTACGCACTTTCTCAGACTCATATGAGCTGCGTTCGATACTTTGTTAGCTCGCGACCTCCTAGTTGCTCAACATTCACATGACCTACTTCACTTAAACATTCCTCCACACATCTGCAGGTGTTTGGTGTCAGGCACCAGCATAGTGATGAGGGTGTTCCACATCCCAGTCACCGTGCTGGACAATTAACAGGGGAAGAAGATATTTGTGTATGGGTAGAGGATCTCCCAGATGGACAGCTAGGGAAACTCAATGAATGGTGTCTTAGTGCCCTATTTCCTTCATGGAAACCTTTTACAGCATTCTGGTCCCCCCTCTTTTGTTAGAACATGTTCGGAGGGGTGAAATGATCCCTGCCTGTCATGGCTGATGTGTCCTGCAATACACTGGGAACAGAATAGGGGTTAAGGGAGGGAAACATTTGTACTCATGTTTGACAACCACAGTCCAACAGCACAAATCACACTTAAAAATCAGTCTCTGACATCTACAGAAGAGAAGCAGTCAGTGATGCCTTCAGTCTTCTTCAACCACTACACCCCAGCAGAGACCCTGCTGCCTTGGGGAGCTGTCAGCCCTGAGGCCTTGGGGACACCTCGAGGGAGCCCAAGGGCACAGAGCAAGCGATGCCATGGTCGGGTGCTGTGCTGCTGAGCTGGGCCGGGCTCCTGGGCACAAGGGCAGCTCCTGGCAAGAGGCAGTGCTGCAGAGAGAGAGCTGTGCCCAGGAGCAGCTCCTCTGCACAGCGCAGCAGGGCTGGGGGCTCTGACCGCAGCTGGCACACAGACAGGAGAGAAGGAGAGAGGGCTTGGAGGCACTGAGGAGCACAACAACAGAGGGCAGCGTGTGGCAGGACACATCTGCAGGCTCCTGACACCGTGAGGCTCTGGCAGCAGGGCCATGCAGGTGGGGTTGCCAGAGGGGTCTTCTACAGCTGGCACATCCGATGGCTGATAGCATCTGGTAGGGTGGGTCTCTCTGTTTCTGCAGTGCTTTAGATAATGGCATTTTGAGGGGCAATTCAGGAGGAAGATCGAAGCTTGGCATATGTGAAGGGGAAGACTTTTTCTGCAGTCTGTGCTTGCAGACTCCTGCAGTGGACAGGAGGCAGGTTTCATTTTCAAGATTGTACAGGAGACTGAGACTGCTGGAGCATTGCATTGAGAAACCAGTAACTCGGTGATCAAATTTGTAAAGTACCTTCCCAAACATCATCTCATGGACTGCACCAGCATCATCATAATGTGGCACTCTCAGGTTTTATCCTAGCTGATTTTTACGAGCTGTAAGCCACCCGATGCCCAGTGCTGGGAGACATCCCTGTCTTTCGGAGGTCTCTGCTGGCTTGAAGTGAGCACAGATCATTTGCAAAGAGCAGGAGTTGTGTCCTCTGCAGGCAGAGCTGCAGCACAGGAGGGTCTGCTGAGTGTCCGTCTGTCCCTCCCTGGCCTTGCCTCCCCTGGCAGCAGCACTCTGGCATTCCTCCTGGCTTCTCCAGCTGGCCATGCTGCTGCTGGTCTTGTTCCCAGGCTGGCTGGGGATGGGGGTTTCACATGTCCATGGGGTGAGCCCTTGGTGTGCTTGTGGGACGTGGAGTACAGGGACAGGGTGAGGGGTGTGGAGATGGGCACTTTGAGCCTGGATTCCTTTGCTCTCAGCAGTATTCAGGTTCTTTTCAGATCAACCTCTGAGTAAAACTTTCCTGCAACACTCACATGGTGGCTGAGACCAGCACTGATGGACAGATTGTCTGTCCTCACTAAAGGACACTCTGCACTGTAGGGACAGTCTCTTTTTCTCTGAGCAGACACAAGGTTTCCCTTCAAGTGCAGGGCGAATGCACAGGATTTCTGTTTTAGAAAAACTCAGCAGTGTCCAGGTTCTGTAGGCACTGGAACAGGCACCACAGGGAAGTGGTCACAGCACTGAGGCTGTCAGAAGTCAAACATCTGGGCAACTCAGCCATATAGACTGATTTTTGGGTGGTCATGTACAAATTCAGGGGTGGGATCTGATGATCCTTGTGGAACACTTCCAAGTCAGGATATTCTATGATTCTATGACTCTAGGGACATAGAAGCAGAATTGCACTGTAGCTCAAAGACCGGCCAACACAGGGCAGCTGAGACCAGAACTGATGGATTGACTGGCTCTCCTCTCTGAAGGGCACTCTGCTCTAAAATGCAGTATCTGTGACTCTGGAGATCTACAAGGTTTCACTTGGAGTGCAGCTGAATGCCCAGGATTTATGCATTAGAAGGACTCCTCAGATGTGGTGGAGCAGCTGAACAAAGAGTACAAATCAAATAACAAATAAACAAATAAATACATAAATCTCCATGTGTCTGCTCTGTGATGAACTTTGAGCAAAACTGGGGAAATCTGATATGAACTGAAGTGAATGTGAGACTACACCATGTTCCTACCATGTTGCTGCCTTGAGCTGTAGTGCAGGACTGATTCTTCCATTGCCCACAGAAGAGCACTCTTCTCCCAGACAGACTCAGTATCAGCTGGAAGTCATTAAAGGGAACTTCAAAATAACTGCCTGCAAGTGGAAAATCTTTTTGATGGTTTTAAATGAGAAAATTGAATTTTTCTCTGATAAGTCTGCTGTACATTATTACTATTCTTTCTCTTTGTGCAGGACCACTTCAAAGAAATAACAGATGTCCAACAGCAGCTCAGTCACTGAGTTCCTGCTGCTGGCATTCGCAGACACGCGCGAGCTGCAGCTCCTACACTTCGCGCTCTTCCTGGGCATCTACCTGGCTTCCCTTCTGGGCAACGGCCTCATCCTCAGCGCCGTAGCCTGCCACCACCGCCTGCACACCCCCATGTACTTCTTCCTCCTCAACCTCGCCCTCCTCGATGTGGGCTGCATCTCCACCACTCTGCCCAAAGCCATGGCCAATGCCCTCTGGGACACCAGGGCCATCTCCTATAAAGCATGTGCTGCCCAACTCTTTCTCTTTGCTTTCTTTGTAGTAGCTGAGTATTGCCTCCTCACTGTCATGGCCTATGACCGCTACGTTGCCATCTGCAAGCCCCTGCACTACGGGAGCCTGCTGGGCAGCACAGCTTGTGCCCAGATGGCAGCAGCTGCCTGGGGCAGTGGATTTCTCAATGCTGTCCTGCACACGGCCACTACATTTTCCCTGCCCCTCTGCCACGGCAGTACTTTGGACCAGTTCTTCTGTGAAATCCCCCAGATCCTCAAGCTTTCCTGCTCAGACTACTACCTCAGGGAAGTTGGGGCACTTGTGTTTAGTTTTTCTTCAGCCTTTGGTTGTTTTGTTTTCATTGTGTTGTCCTATGTTCAGATCTTCAGGGCAGTGCTGAGGATGCCCTTTGAGCAGGGCAGGCACAAAGCCTTTTCCACGTGCCTCCCTCACCTGGCCGTGGTCTCCCTCTTTGTCAGCACTGCCATGTTTGCCTACCTGAAGCCTAAATCAATCTCTTCCCCATCCCTGGACTTGGTGGTAGCATTTCTATACTCTGTGGTGCCTCCAGTATTGAATCCTCTCATCTACAGTATGAGGAACCAGGAGCTCAAGGAAGCCTTGTGGAGATTGATGACTTAATGTGTTTCAGGAGAATAAGTGGTCAGTCTGCTTCTGCAGATGAGTCATAATGTCACTTATTGGAACAGCCCATATTCTGTTCCTTTGTGTTTGTGTGTTTGTGTGCATTTTATTAACAGATTTCCTTAGTTTTAGTTCAGTTAATGTTACCCACTAAAATGATATTGGTCATCCCAATTCAACTTCAATATGTATTTTCATGTCTAGCTCAGTGACTATACACAAAGAGCCCGTCTGTCTGTGAACTTCAGGAAGGAGCCTGCACTGCCTGGTCTGACGTGCTTCCTCTGAGACCTGGCCTAGTTCTGCAGGGGCAGTGCCCGTGTGCAAGGGTGCAGAGGAAGAGAGTCCAATCCCAGCAGCACGGCCAGGGAGCACCAGTATTTGGGGCCTACCTGGCTGCCCTCTGGGACACCAGGGCCATCTCTTATCAAGGATGTGCTGCACAGGTCTTCTTTTTTTTCTTCTTGGTTGGAGCAGAGTATTCCCTTCTCACCGTCTTGGCCTACGACCGCTACGTTGCCATCTGCAAGCCCCTGCACTACGGGAGCCTCCTGGGCAGCAGAGCTTGTGCCCAGATGGCAGCAGCTGCCTGGGGCAGTGGCTTTCTCAATGCTGTCCTGCACACGGCCAAAACATTTTCCCTGCCCTTCTGCCAAGGCAATGCTGTGGACCAGTTCTTCTGTGAAATCCCCCACATCCTCAAGCTCTCCTGCTCAGACTACTACCTCAGGGAAGTTGGGTTTATTGCATTTAGCTTTTGTTTAGGTGTTTCTTGCTTTGTTTTCATTGCGCTGTCCTATGTGCAGATCTTCAGGGCTGTGCTGAGGATGCCCTCTGAGCAGGGCAGGCACAAAGCCTTTTCCACGTGCCTCTCTCACCTGGCCGTGGTCTCCCTGTTTGTCAGCACGATCATGTTTGCCTACCTGAAGCCCAACTCAATCTCTTCCCCATCCCTGGATCTGCTGGTGTCACTTCTGTACTCCATGTTATCTCCAGCAGTGAACCCCCTCATTTACAGCATGAGGAACCAGGAGCTCAAGGATGCACTGAGGAAATTGTTTGAATACATATTTCTTAAGAAACAATAGTGTGCCTTTACATTCTGAGTTTATTTCAGAAACAGTTAGGAAAGTAATTTGGTGTTATTTTTCTTGATAAATATGTTCTTCAAGTTGTGGAGTGGATTTAATTAATGTCATTGTTAGCCTCCTACCTGTTCATTTATCTCCTTGCTTTTCCTAATCGTCTCATGTGTATCTAAAGCCAGGCTTTCTGTGTAGCTATAGACAATAAAGAAACAAGCAGAAATTCATAGGTCTCAGCTGCAGTGTATTCCTATCTCCTGTGAACTACCAAAGAAACTATTAAAAAAAAAATAGCAAAAGCTATTTGTGACAGTGATGCTTGACAACTTCCTTGAAACAGGGCCTCAATAGATATAGCTGATTTTTAGGAGGACAGACATTTTCATAATGGGAGCTCAGCTTTCCCCTCTCCTTCCATTTTCCACCTTCTATTGCTGAGTGTGACATCATATGATATGGAATATCTCTGTGGCTGGTTTAGGTCAGCTGCCCTAGTGATATCCCTTCCCTGTCTCTTGCACACCCACAGCCTGCTGGCTCTTTGGGGAGGGGGGACTAGAGGGATCCCTGATGCTGTGAAAGCATTGCTCAGCAGTAGACAAAACAGAACCGTGATACCAGTGCTGTTCTAGCTACTCAAGCAGAGCACAGCACTGGGTGGGCTTCTACAGGAAAAGGTAACTCTGTCCCAGACAGAACCAGTGCAGGACCACACACCGGACAAGAAGGCTCCTTCTGAGCTCTGTGGGGAGTCAGGAAGATCCTAATAAGCACCAGGATGATGAAGGAAGCCCAAAGGCCCTTCTGAAGGTTGACTTATTCCCACCTGGGAGGCAGTGCTGGGCAGTGGGAAGGGTTATGAGAAAGACATGCGAGAAGGCCGTGAGAAACAAGGAAATATCACTGCCATTAACCCAGGCCTGCAAAAAATCACTCTCTGGCCTCCTCTGTCAGGCCAGCGTGAGCCCAGGAGACAGCAGTGAATGGAGCCCACGGACCAAAAGCCTGTCTGAGGTGGGCTGACCAGAGCTCAAGTGCTCAATCTGCTGTGAGCAGGCAGAGGAGAGCTCTGCAGCCCCAGGGCACGCAGCAGCCCCAGCAAAGGAGCCTGGCGAGTGACTCCTTGCAGCCCTGGGGCAATGGCAGTGACCCCATGAGCTGGGTCTGCCTCCCAGCCTGCCCAGCATGGCCCTGCAGAGTGCCCCCATGCCCCAGGCACCACAGCCCACTCACTCTGCAGAGCAGCACCTCTGGTTGTCATGTCAGAGATCTCAAATTTTGACTAAACTCATACCTCATAGGTGTTTTTAGTTTTCTCCATAGGGGTGGCTACTGCCTCCAAGATGCCTGAGAGGAGGTAAATCCTGCACGAAGGCCTGCAAAATGTTACTCTGGATCCATAGGAGTCATTCTGGAACCAATGCTTCTTCATAAGATGTACGCTTTTGTGGAGGTGTGGAGTGGATGGGAACGTGCAGGATGCTCCTACAGAACTTTGTGCCCTTTTCCCTACCGACTACAACACCACTTCTGTCTCAGGAACAGAGTAGCCAACAGAGTGAGACAGATACTGTGAGATTATGAAAGCCAACAGAAAGCTGATCCCAATAAGAAAACCAATATGAGGATGACAGGAGAAGCCTGGCCAAGAGGGAAGTGAGATTTAGGGGAGGGAAGAGGAGCTTGGGAAGCAGAAATTAACGATTTTGTAGAGGTAAGAGGTTTCATGCAATATTGATGGTGCTTTAAAACTGGCTTAAAACAGTCATGTAAAACCCTTACCCTGTTTTGACCAGTAACCCTAATCCCAAAACCTGAATGTTGCTCCAACACCTTGACAGAAATCCCCTGCAGTAATACCTGACCTCAGAGTATCCCTTCAAGCAGAACTCAGCCCATAGCCCCTTTCCTTACCTTTACTCTCTTGCTCATCCTAATCCCTTCCCTTAACACTAGCATTAAAACACTTTATTTAACCCTAGACGACTTCTTGGCAGACCTAAAGAAAACCATAAACCACGAAGCTTGTCCATACCCCAGCCACAGACCTGACAACCGATGCAGAACACCAAATCCTCCCAACAAACCGTTGCTTAAACTCTAACACAGATAGGTGAGCCCTAGTTCAAGGCCAGTTGGCAGGTGACTTTGGGCAACCTAATCTAATGGAAATTGTCCCTGTCCCTAGAAGAAGGTTTGACTAGACGATCACAGAATCACAGAATCATCTAGGATGGAAGAGACCTCCAAGATCACCTAGTCCAACCTCTGACCTAACACTAAGCAGTCCTCTACTAAAACATATCACTAAGCAGTACATCTAAACATCTTTTAAAGACCTCCAGGGATGGTGACTCCACCACTTCCCTGGGCAGCCCATTCCAATGCCTAACAACCCTCTCAGAAAAGAAGTTTTTCCTAATATCCAACCTAAACCTCCCCTGGCACGACTTTAGCACATTCCCCCTCATCCGGTCACTGGGCACGTGGGAGAACAGACCAACCCCCACCTCGCTACAGCCTCCTTTGAGGTAGCTGTAGAGAGCAAAAAGGTCACCCCTGATCCTTTTCTCCAGGCTGAACAATCCCAGCTCCCTCAGCTGCTCCTTGTAAGACTTGTTCTGGGTTACATGTACTTGGGTAGTATAAGGCACAATGCAATTCTTTTTGCCTTCTGCATCTACAGCACAGGAAGTAGGACTGCCCTACTCTATTGACTGGACAATAGAGTAGGGTAAAAAAAGTAAATGTCTTTACTTTTCATCCTGAGTTTTCTACAGAAGACCCAAGAGAGACAATGGATGACCAGGTACCTACTAATATTTAGTCTGAATTTCTCTGGTTCCAATGGTCATTTCAATTTTCTTTTCTTTTCTTTTCTTTTCTTTTCTTTTCTTTTCTTTTCTTTTCTTTTCTTTTCTTTTCTTTTCTTTTCTTTTCTTTTCTTTTCTTTTCTTTTCTTTTCTTTTCTTTTCTTTTCTTTTCTTTTCTTTTCTTTTCTTTTCTTTTCTTTTCTTTTCTTTTCTTTTCTTTTCTTTCCTTTCCTTTCCTTTTCTTTCCTTTTCTTTCCTTTTCTTTCCTTTTCTTTCCTTTTCTTTCCTTTTCTTTCCTTTTCTTTCCTTTTCTTTCCTTTTCCTTTCTTTTCCTTTCTTTTCCTTTCTTTTCCTTTCTTTTCTTTTCTTTTCTTTTCTTTTCTTTTCTTTTCTTTTCTTTTCTTTTCTTTTCTTTTCTTTTCTTTTCTTTTCTTTTCTTTTCTTTTCTTTTCTTTTCTTTTCTTTTCTTTTCTTTTCTTTTCTTTTCTTTTCCTTTCTTTTCCTTTCTTTTCCTTTCTTTTCCTTTCTTTTCCTTTCTTTTCCTTTCTTTTCCTTTCTTTTCCTTTCTTTTCCTTTCTTTTCCTTTCTTTTCCTTTCTTTTCCTTTCTTTTCCTTTCTTTTCCTTTCTTTTCCTTTCTTTTCCTTTCTTTTCTTTTCTTTTCTTTTCTTTTCTTTTCTTTTCTTTTCTTTTCTTTTCTTTTCTTTTCTTTTCTTTTCTTTTCTTTTCTTTTCTTTTCTTTTTTCTTTTCTTTTCTTTTCTTTTCTTTTCTTTTCTTTTCTTTTCTTTTCTTTTCTTTTCTTTTCTTTTCTTTTCTTTTCTTTTCTTTTCTTTTCTTTTCTTTTCAGTTTTATTCTATTTATTTTATTTTATCCCCCCCAAAAAAAAACGTGACTTGTTTTAGAAAGGGTTTCATGTGCTGGGCTGGGCTGCACTTACAGGGACAAAGACCACTGCTGGCAGTGAAGGTGTCAGACCTCCAGACTCTGCTCTTCCTCCCTATGGAGGTCTCCAAAGAAGTCACCCTGGATGAATAGCAATAGGAGAATGATACTCAAAACTGAAATGCAACAAAATTCAGCCTTTGAAACAAGAAAATATTTTTATTATGTGCTTTGTGAAATCTTTTCCCTTAACTATGTTGTGCAAGCTCTGCAATTAGCTGCACAAGGCGTGAAACCTTAAAGAAAACTATGGAAGAGATGTTAGGAATTTCTGCATTTTAATGAGTTCCATGGTGTATTGTAGCGCTTAGTCTATGAAGCTCAGGTACTGAGAGGAGAACGATGCAACTGCTAGAGAAAGTAAAGTCAGGAGGAAAAGCTGAAGTGACTTGGAGTATTAATGGGCCCCACTGAGGGCTGTTACTAACGAAGCCTCCCCAGGGATTAGTTAAGGTAGATAATTGTTGCAGACAAGCAAAGCACTGTGCTGAGAAAAGTCTTTGTTGGTTTTAGTGAAGCAGAAGAGCCAAGGCCTGACCCCAGCCACTGGAAGGGGAGATCCTTCACCGCCATGTCTGGCTCAAGGCTTTTCCTGGGGTCTGTGAGATGTGGTGGGCAGTGTGATGCCATGAGAAGAACACTGGTATGACACCTCTGAGCTGCTGCATAGGTTTGCAAGGAATCAATGAGGCCCCATTGCAATGGGTATAACATCTCTCCTCATAAGCTACTGCCAAGGGGAAAAACCTTCAAGGCTGTTGGGCCTTCCCTTTTTACCAGCACCCTCTGCCTTCTCTGCAGCCTTTCCAATACTGTCCCAGATATTGCCCTGTTTTCTTGAAGTCTGGAGACACACATCTCTGTTCACCACCTTGCTCTCATGCCTTACTTTCACCAATGTCTCGTCAGTCCTCCCCAGCTGTTCCTTGAAACACAAAGCCAGGGTCTGATCAGAGGGTGACCTCTGGCACCACAGCATGACCCTTTGAGGGATATATCTTACTCCTTGTGACCAGTGCCAGCCTTCCTGGAACACTTTGTGGCACTTTTTTCTCTCCTGCTCTTTCCTACTACCAAAGAAAGCTCCATCAGGGTGGAAACCCCTCCATCCCAACCCAGCAGGTTCCCTGCGGCCTCTCAGCCAACCAGACACAAGTCACCTCAGCAGCAGCTTCCAAGCCAGGGGCCTGCTGCTGGCCTTGCAGCTTCTTGGCTAGACACAGCCAAGCCTTGTGCCTCATAGTATCTGTCTCATAGTATCTGTCTCATAGTATCTGTCTCATATCTGTTGGCTACTCCTTTCTTGAGACTGACGTGGCACCTAAGTCAGGATGGAAAAGAACACAAAGGCTGTAGGTGAACCCTGCACAATGTGCCCAGCAGTTCTTGTACCACCCCAAAATTCTGTTTCCTGCCTCCAACTTTTGGATACAGAATGGCTTCTGTGCACCCAGGGTACCTTTTTCCAAACCCTCATGCATGGTTCAGTTTGCCCCAAGCATCTTGGAGGCAGTGGCCCCCTCTGTGTCGAAAACTGAAAGCAGTCCTAAAGGATGACTTCAGGCAAAAGCTGACACCTCTGACATGAAAACCCCTATCCAAGACCTCTTCCTCTATGGGGCATACCAGGTACTTAGAAAGAGCCGATCTCAGAAACTACATGCACAGCAAGTGCCTTCTGCTGCCCTACCATGGACACTGGCAGATGTGAGCCTAAAGGCACAGATCCCAGCCAGGAGTCAAGGGTGACCTGTCAGCTACTTCAGAATGCAGTCACCTCACAAGACGTTTAACAGCCATTTGCTTCCTGCTGGACTTAGTGTTTCTGACGCACCACTGAGCTTATAATACCACACCTACAAAACACCCCCTTTTTGCCCCAGACCCAGCCCCAGCCCCAGCTGGCGGTGCTGCTCTGCAGAGCGAGGGGGCTGTGGTGCCTGGTGCACAGGGGCACTCTGCAGGGCCGTGCTGGGCAGGCTGGGAGGCAGACCCAGCTCATGGGGTCACTGCCATTGCCCCAGGGCTGCAAGGAATCACTCCCCAGGCTCCTTTGCTGGGGCTGCTGTTTGCCGTGGGGCTGCAGAGCTCTCCTCTGCCTGCTCACACCAGATTGAGCACTTGAGCTCTGCTCAGTCCACCTCGGAGGAGATCCCCCCTTAGGAGGGAAGTGCTGCAGTGGAGGCCAGCTGTGCCACTGCCATGCCCACTGCCTGTCCCTGCCTGCAGTCCCAGCTCAGCCCCACAGCAGCACTGGCACCAAGGAGCAGCCGGGACTGACCCTACCAGCAGGGCCCAGCAGGAGAGGGCAGCAGTGGCAAGAGAGCAGCTCTGCATGCCCCAAGCGCTGGTGCTCCCTGGCCGTGCTGCTGGGATGGGACTCTTTTCCTCTGCACCCCTGCACACGGTCACTGATCCTGCAGTGCCAAGCCTGGTCTCAGAAGAAGGATGTCAGACAAAACAGGCAGTTAAATCTTAACTTCCTTAAGGTTATATTCACAGAGAGCATGGCTTCATAATCATAGAGTCTATGAGCTATATTCAACAGGTACATCCATTTCATTTTAATGGGTGTTCATTAGCTGAATTAATTTTATAAGAATATGCACAAACACAACCACAAAACAAAACAAAACAAAACAGGTATACTGGCTATTATGCCAATTATTTGTATTACAAGACATGTGCAGAAGCAGATCAAAAATTTCTTGCATCCAAGACACATCTAGTCATCTATTTCCACAAGGCATGCTCGAGCTCCTGGTTCCTCATGCTACAGAGGAGCATATGCTCTGCTGGAGGCACCACCGCGTACAGAACTGCCACCACCAGGTCCAGGGATGGGGAGGAGATGGAAGGGGGCTTCAGGCAGGCAACCATGACAGGCCTGAGGAAGATGGACGCCATGGCCAGGTGAGGGAGGCACGTGGAAAAGGCTTTGTGCTGGCCCTGCTATAGAGACGACAGGACTGTCACCTAGATCCACAAGGTCTAATCCAAATACACTGCTCCTAACCATGGCAGCTGGGATCTTGGCCCTGAGCCCCTCCTGGATGTTGGGGCTGCTCCCCCAGCTCGACAGAAGATGGGAAGAAAGGGATACTAAGACCAATGAATTTTTGCTGACATCTTTATTATCTTTATCTACCAAGGAAGTCCGGTTCTATATGTACATTAGATGATGTGGTCAAACCTAATACAAGAAGTAACATTCAGAATGGTAAGAATGAGATTATTAAAAACAAAATGAAATATTGTTCAAATACTAACAGAGAAAAATGATGTAAAAAATGTTGTGTCATTTTCCCAAATACCCTTTGATTTCTCTTGGGATTCTTATTAATGACAATGTTATGATAACACTAGTAATGATAAAAATGATATGATATAATGTGAATCAAAATATTTGCATATTATTAAGAATACATCTTCCAAACACATCATGGATGCTTAAGAAGAATGTATGGAAACAGTTTCCTCACTGCATCCTTGAGCTCCTGGTTCCTCATGCTGTAGGTAAGAGGGTTCAGAGCTGGAGGCACCACAGAATAGAGAAGTGCGACCACCAGGTCCAGGGATGGAGAGGAAATGGAGGGGGGCTTCAGGTTGGCAAACACGACAGTGCTGACAAACAGGGAGACCACGGCCAGGTGAGGGAGGCACGTGGAAAAGGCTTTGTGCCGGCCTTGTTCAGAGGGCATCCTCAGCACTGCCCTGAAGATCTGCACATAGGACATCACTACGAAGACGAAACAACAAAGGAGTAAAGAAACACTAAGCACAAGCGCCCGAACTTCCCTGAGAGAGGCATCTGAGCAGGAGAGCTTGAGGATCTGGGGGATCTCACAGAAGAACTGGTCCACAGCAGTGCCTTGGCAAAAGGGCAGGGAAAATGTGTTGGCCGTGTGCAGGACAGCATTGAGAAAGCCACTGCCCCAGGCAGCTGCTGCCATCTGGGCACAAACTCTGCTGCCCACGAGGCTCCCGTAGTGCAGGGGCTTGCAGATGGCAACGTAGCGGTCATAGGCCATGATGGTGAGAAGGGAATATTCTGCTCCAATCATAAAAACAAAACAGAAGACTTGTGCAGCACATCCTTGATAGGAGATGGCCCTGGTGTCCCAGAGGGCATTGGCCATGGCTTTGGGCAGAGTGGTGGAGATGCAGCCCAGGTCCAGGAGGGCAAGGTTGAGGAGGAAGAAGTACATGGGGGTGTGGAGGTGGTGGTGGCAGGCTACAGCGCTGAGGATGAGGCCGTTGCCCAGGAGGGCAGCCAGGTAGATGCCCAGGAAGAGCGCGAAGTGCAGGAGCTGCAGCTCACACGTGTCTGCGAATGCCAGCAGGAGGAACTCACTCACTGAGCTGCTGTTGGGCATTTTCTGACTCTGGACACAGCTGTCTGCTGAAGACGAGAAGGGAGAACAAAGTTAGAAGAGGCTTCTCTGAGGAAAACCTATTGCAAATTTAGGAGCACCACCCAGCCAAACCCCTGTCTATGCAGCTGAACCTTTCTGCATCTCTCTTGCTTGAGCTGCAGCTGGTGCTGGCTGAGAGTGGCACTGGGAGCAAGGGCTTCTGTGGGCTGCACAGGACTCCTTCCTGTTGTGCAGCAGGGGGAAGCAGGAACATGGGGGAAACTCTAGTTCAGTCCATTTCTAGATCAGGTCAATGGAATTTGCAGTGCTGTTTCAAACAATGCATCTCAATGCAGAACAGAGCTTCAGATGCCACTGCTGAACACTGCCATTCTCAGATGCCCTGTGTAACCCATCTGTGACCTTCAGGACTATCCCACACAGGTGTTTCCCTGAGAAGAAACTGAAGACAGTTGAGAGCAGAGAAGTCCCAGTCCCAGTGCAGATGGACAGAAGCCTCACCTTGTCAGTGGGTTGTGAGCAAGTTCTCAGCTCTTCCGTCCTAGCCAGAGGTGCCGAGGCTTCACTCCAGCCGCCCTGCATCCTTCTGGAGAGCAGCACGCAGCCCAGGAGGATGCCCCACAGACAGAGCTGGATATTCGCAATCTGGGGTGTCCCAATATCCAATCTGCATCCCCTGCAGTGTCTGACGGAGGCTTGGCCATCACACTCTTGGCTTACTAAGGGTAGCTAGGTTATTACACTCCAATGGCTTCTGCCAGACTTCCACACCTCGCACTGCAACCCAACAGGACTCTCAAAGCCTACTGCATTGCCCACTGCCCTCCCGGAAACAAGACCCAGCACAAGACCCTTCCAGGAGCTGCAGCTGCACGGCCCTGCAGCCAGACCCTTACCTTGTCAAGGGCTGTGCAGGTTTCTCCTGCAGGCAGCTCTCAGCATCCTCCCACTGCCAAGTGCCTCCAAGCCCTCTCTCCTTCTCTGCTCTCCCCATGCCAGCTGCAGTCAGAGTCCCCAGCCCTGCTGCGTTGTGCAGAGGAGCTGCTCCTGGGCACAGCTGTCTCTGTGCTTCGTGGGACTTTCTGAAATGTGTTTTCTTTGTCCCACGAGCCCAGCCCAGCTCAGCAGCACAGCACCAGACCAAGGCACTGCAATCACCCTTCTGGGGGCTTTGCTGATGAGCCCAAGAAACTCAGGCACTCAGAGACAATTGAAGACGTCTCTCCAGAAGTCCAAGTCAGAGGCAAGTTTCCTGCAGTGTCCCCCTGAGGGCCAGCACTGACACAGCCTCCCTTGGAGCTCGTTAGAGCAGAACACTGGAGGCAGTGAGGACAAGGAGACAAAGGCAATGTGAAGGTGACACTGATGTGCAGGAAAACTGGATGTGTGTCACCAAGCAAAAGGGCCAGGCCTTGACTCCCTACTCAAGGAAGAGAGATCCTTTCCTTTACAGGTTGCTCCGGGCTCTTTGTGGAGCAGTAGGAGATGGGGATGTGCATGGCCAAGTGCAGGAGAATGGTACGACCCCTGCCTGCTTCATGGTGGGGGTGAGGAGGCAATGAGGCCCTGGTGCATTAAGAATAAGCTGTCTCCTCATAGGCCTCAGTGACAGTGACAAGAGCCATCACCATGGACACAAAGACCTCAATCCTGTTGGGACTTTGAGTCTTGCCATTCTCATTGCTCCTCGCCACATGAGGATGTCCCAGTGACTCCCAGACCTGCACCTCTTTACTGGCTAGTTGTTGGCACTTGTTTGTGTGGTGTCTCAGGGGATCTGAGCTGAGTCTGATAACTCAGATCTTCTTGGTGGCCACGTTCCTCGTAAGGCAGCTCTGTAGGAAGCTGCCCTGGTTCCTCGTGAGCAGGCACCACTGCTCGTATGGTATCCCTCATGGTGCCCAAGCCCTCCTCCACCTCGCCACTGCACACTCAGCAGGGTCCCAGTCTGCCCTAATGCATGGGGTTACTCTTCCTCTGGTGCAGGACTGGGTCCTTCTCCTTGTAAACATCAAGAAGTTACTTTAGGCAAAATCCTGCAGTTTCTCAACATTCCCCCACACTGATGCTCCTTTCTGTCAGCCGTTCATATCTGCAGGCAGATGCTTCAACCTTTGTGTGACTGTGCTATCTCTGACAAGATAGTAGCATTACGAGCATTATGAACGTTTGGATAATACAGGAGTAACCAGCTGAATGGAACTGTATCACAGAGTCACAGAAAAACAGTGGGTGGAAGGCTGCCAGATTCTACTTTTTCTGTTCTTCATTCTCATGCATGCTGTCAGTTTGTCTGGAGCTGTGTCCTGAATGTTATGGGGCTGTGCAGGTCAAAGTCGAAAGGCCAAAGCCCAGCTGGAGCTCCATCTGTCTATTACTGTCAAAGACAATAAAGACTGCTTATAGAAATACTTTAAATAAAAGAGAATTAAGCAGAATCATCATCCTTCATTGGACATGGGGGAAATCTGGTGAAGATCTAGAGATAAGGTAAAGGCTGTGGTACTTAATATCTTCTTTACCCCTGACTCTAACAGGCAGACCAGTTGTTCCCCTGGATATTTCTTCCTCCTCATGGCCAGTGCCAAAGTTCCAGGGCACGCTTCGTGAGTGTTTCTCCTCTCCTTCTCTTTCCTAATGCCACAGAAAGCTCCATCAGGGTGGAAACCCTTCCTTAAGTAGGCATCCCAACCCAGCAGGCTCCTTGAGGCCTCTCAGCCAACCAGACACACCTCAGTGACATCTTCCAAGCCAGGGGCCTGCTGCTGGCCTTGCAGCTTCTTGGCTACACACAGCCAAGCCTTGTGCCTCCTGCTGCCCACTCATGGACTCAAGCAGAAGGGACAGGACAACTCATCTTGGGGCCTTCTTTCTGCCTGGGTCGTCCTGGGTCTGGAGGCAGAGGGGATCCCCCAGTCAGCATGCCAAGCAGGTGCCTTCTGCTGGCCTAGCAGGGCCACTGGCAGCTGTCAGCCCAAAAGTGCAGCTCCCAGGTCTATGTCAAGGCTGACCTGCCACCTCCAGGCACAAGTGACCTCACAGTCCCTTTCTGTGACACGTTCCTGCTGCTGCCCTATCACGTGCAGAGACAGAAGTGACCTCACAGTCACTGTCATGGACACATTCCTCCTGCTGGGGCAGAAGATCCTGAGGCAGAGCTTGCATCTCCCTAGTCCCTTAGGGACTCGGGCTCACTTTTCTGTGTTAGAGAGTAAACAGAGTTTTATTGGGAATGTTTGGTGTTCTTCTGTCGTTAGGGTATGGATAAGTTCTGTGGTTTAGGGTTTTATTTAGGTCTGCCAAGAAATCTAAGGATCAGTAGAGCATTTTAATACTAGTGTCCACGGAAGGCATTTGGGTGAGTAAGAGAATAAAGGAAAGAGAATGGGGCTATGGGCTTAATTTTGCTTGAAGGGATCCTTTGAATTCAAGCATTAGAGTAGGGGATTCCTGTCAGAGTGTTGGAGTAGCATTTAGGTTTCAGGATTAAAATTACTGCCTAAATAAGGTAAAGGGTCATACATGATTCATTCAAGTCATTGTTACTACAGCGTCAACATTACATGCACCTTCTTATCTCTATGAAATCATTAATTTCTGCTGGCCATGCTCATTTTCTCACCCCAAATTCTCACATTTCTCTTGTCCATGCTTCTCCTAACCTCCCCGTATCTTAGTGGGGTCAGCTTCCTGATGACATTCATGATCACAGAGTATCTTTTTCACTTCTGTTGGCTCCTCCATTCCTGAGAAGGAAGTAGCATTGTAGTCAGGAAAGAAAGGACACAAAGGTCTTTAGGAGCATCCTGCACAATGTGCCCATCAGCTCTGCACCTCCACAAAACTGTGCTTCCTACCTACAAGTTTTGTTTCCCAAATGGCTTCTGTGGATCAAGAGTTACTTTTCCTAGGCCCTCTCACATGTTTCAGTTTTGGGTGTGCAGGGATGGGAAAAGGAAAGCCAAGGCATGAATGGAACCCAGCTTGGAAAGGGGTTCAAGGAATAATAGGAAGAGATTCTACAGGTATATTGCTCGGAAAAGAAAGGCCAAGAAGAGTGTACCCCCTCTGATGGATGACAAGGGTTAACTGGTAATGACAGACATGGAGAAGCCTGAAGGACTCAACAACTTCTTTTCTTCAATCTTCCCTGCCAGTCAGGCTTCCCAAGTCTTTCATTCCCTGAACCCATAGATAGAGGCTGGGGGGTGCAAATTCCCACCTGTTTTAAGTGAAGAGAAGGTTTGATGCCACCTGAAGAAGCTCAAGAAGTACAAGTCTATGGGACTTGATGACTTGCATTCCAGGGAGTGGAATACTTTTGCTGAGGCTGTGGATGTTCCATTCTTGGGGGTGTTCAAGGCCACGTTAGATGAGGCCCTGAGGAACCTGATCTAGGGGGTGGTGTCCCTGCCTCTGGCATTGGGGTTGGAACTAGATGATCGTCGAGGTGTTTTCCAACTCAACTGCTGTATGATTCTCTGATTCTGTGATTGTGCTTCAGAGGCAAAGTAATAATAACAGTAATAACAGTAATAACAATAACTATAATAATAATTATTATGTATAATTATTATAAGCATGGTATTGAATTTCAGAATACTCAGTGATCCTTTGTGATATGGTTTAGTGGAGGACTTGTTAGTGGTAGGTCAGAGGTTGGACTAGGTGATCTTGGAGCTCTCTTCAAGCCTAAATGATTCTGGGATTCTGTGATCCAGTTCATCCATGTGACAAAACCCTGCAAGCAGAACGAAGGACACTGAAATGTGGCCTCACATGAAGGAGGCTCCAGATCTCTGGTGTAGAAACAGTATTTTTGTGCCATGACCAACGTGGTATATGCTGCAGGAAAAGGCCTACGTCTGAAGTAAAAGGCCTAGGGCAGCAGCAGTGTGGCACAGGCTTGAGATTTGGGTGTTTGTGAACCTTATGGAACCACATAGGATCTTTAAGGTCCCTTCCAACATGAGCAGTTCTGTGATTCTTTGCTTAGCAGCCCTTTACAGCCCCTGTAGGGCCTAGACTCAGTTCATGCCCCTCAGCTTGCGCTCCAAAAGTGCTCCCTCTCGTCACTTGTCCCATCTGCGTTCCTTGGCTACCCCAGGGCATCCTGGAGGCAGTGGCCACCTCTGAATAGAGAATGGAAACCAGCCACGAAAGTAGATCTAGGAAAAAATGGGAACCTGTGCATAAAAGGTCTCTAAGTAACAGCTGAAAGAGTCTTTTATGGCAACACCACCAGCTTTTTATTTTTCTATGAGTTCTCTTGATTTAGTCTCATAGGTTTTTTATTATTATTATTTTATTTGTTTATTTATTTATTTTATTTATTATTGACAGCACTGTGGACAAGTATTATCTACCAAAGTAGGCTTTTTCTGTGAATAGTCTTATGCAAACATTTACCAAAAGACATTTCCCAACTTTTTTTTTTTTTTTTTTTTTTTCCTTCTTCCTCCACCTCCCACTCTTCAAGCAGAACTCCAAGGGAAGAAGTCACTGAATTAAAGAATAACTCATGTTGAAAAGATCAAGACTTGGAAAAGTGCTCCATGACATCATAAAGGGAGATAAAAAAGAGGGTCAAGAGTGTTGGCCCAAGTGCCCATGACTGAAGGGTGCTGCTGGTAACTAGCTGGCAGGAGGACTTGGTATCACTAATGTCCAGCCAACTTCTCCCCCCCAACTTCATCCCCTTCTTCAGTGTGAATATCAGCAATGTGGCTAAAGGGAGACTCCAGGAGACTATGGCAAAGGCCTTGCTAAATCCAGGTTCACCACATTCCCTTCTCTGCCCTCCTCTACTGCTTCACCTGCGGCAGGACTTTCCCCATCACGTTCCCATGGGCAGAGGTGACAACTGCAAATCTCCCAGTCCTTTTTTTTGTCCTTCCTGAAGACAAGTTTGCTGTCTTCTTTTTCCAAGTCCCCAGAAATCTCTCTGATCCAAACGCTTGATGGCCTGGTCCAGAAAGGCAGGGTAGTGTGACATAGCAGAGAGGGGTATCTGTAATGAGCCTGTGAGAGGGGGGTTACAGAAATCTCACAGAGACACTGGGGGTTGGTTCTGGAGTCAAACAGGGCAACGGCAGCACTCTGTGAGGTGTCCACATCTGAGCTGGCCTCCCACACTCCTCATACACACAGGACTGTTGCGAGACATGAGTCTCTGCCTTGCACACCACGCACAGTGCACTGCAGTGCCTGCAGTGTCCCTCTGGCTCCTGCAGCCACTGCCAGAGGCTGTGGGGCACCTCAGCCCTGCAGTGCTTTGCCCTGCTCTGCCCTCCTCTGAGATGCCCCACGGCATGAGGAATGGTCACAGGGACCTTGCTTCAAGGAAGCACATCTCAGAGCAGGATTCAGGTGCCTTCCCAGGGCATGTTACTTAACCTCATGACACTGTCTGCCCCACTGGCCTTCATGAGACTTGTAGGAATGGCTGATGGCATTTGTGCTCGCTCGTGTTCATCTCTCTGTGAGTGTATGATGTGCCTGCTGGCACCAGCAGCAATGGGTTTCCCTTTATACATCTCCCATGAACCTGCAGGGGGCCCTGCTCTTCTCCTGGACATCCTACTTCCCAGGGAGCCTTTATGAGATGAGCAATGAGCAGTGGACTGGCCAGCCATTGCTGAACCTTCTTCCCATGCAACCCATAGTTCTGAGCTGGTGGTGATGCCCTGCAGAGTAAGAAAAATGACAAAAAAAGATAATAGAACAAACCTTGAGCATGCACTGTATTGTGGGTCATATGCAGAAAAAAATAGGCTATGTTTTTGATTTTGAAACATCTGCAGTCATCAGTCTCTTCAAGGCATCCTTGAGCTCCTGGTTCTTCATGCTATAGATGAGGGGATTCACTGCTGGAGGCACCACTGAGTATAGAACTGCCACGACAAGATCCAGAGATGGGGATGAGATGGAGGGGGGCTTCAGGTAGGCAAACATGCCAGTACTGACAAACAGAGAGACCACGGCCAGGTGAGGGAGGCACGTGGAAAAGGCTTTGTGCTTGCCCTGCTCAGAGGGAATCCTCAGCACAGCCCTGAAGATTTGCACATAGGACAATACAATGAAAATAAAACAACCAAATACAAAAGAAAGACTGAAAACAAGTAGCTCAACTTCCTGGAGGTAGGCATCTGAGCAGGAGAGCTTGATGATCTGGGGAATTTGACAAAAGAATTGGTCAACAGAGTTGCCTCGGCAGAGGGGAAGGGAAAATGTGTTGGCTGTGTGCAGGACAGCATTGAGAAAGCCACTGCCCCAGGCGGCTGCTGCCATCTGGGCACAAGCTCTGCTGCCCACGAGGCTCCCGTAGTGCAGGGGCTTGCAGATGGCAATGTAGCGGTCGTAGGCCATGACAGTGAGAAGGGAATACTCCGCTGACATCAAGAAGATAAACAGAAAGACCTGTGCAGCACATCCTTGATAGGAGATGGCCCTGGTGTCCCAGAGGGCATTGGCCATGGCTTTGGGTAGAGTGGTGGAGATGCAGCCCACGTCGAGGAGGGCGAGGTTGAGGAGGAAGAAGTACATGGGGGTGTGGAGGCGGTGGTGGCAGGCTACGGCGCTGAGGATGAGGCCATTGCCCAGGAGGGCAGCCAGGTAGATGCCCAGGAAGAGTGCGAAGAGCAGGAGCTGCAGCTCGCGCGTGTCTGCGAATGCCAGCAGGAGGAACTCACTCACAGAGCTGCTGTTGAGCATTTTCTGACATTGAACACGGCTGCCTATTTGAGAGAAAATGGTAGAAAAAGTTATAAAAGATTTCTTTGTGGAAGAACTATTGCAAGCCTTAGAGTACACCCCAGTCCAAGGCTCAGTATGTGAAGACATTTTCTGCAGCTCTCTTGCTTGAGCTGTGGCTGGTGCTAGCTGAGAGTGACACTGGAAGAATGGGTAGTTGTTGGCTCCCTAGCATTCCTTCCTCCTGTGCAGCAAGAGGAAAGCAGGAACATGAAGGAACCTCAAGTGCCTTCTACTTGTTAGTTATCGCAAACAACTCATCTGAGTGCAGAGCTGAGCTGTAGGTATTTTGTTTGCTTTATTCTATCCCAGTAGGCCTGGCAAAGCTTAGGATAGGAATTGGGTTGCTGAATGTCCTCAAATTTCCTGTGCATTCCTCCTGATACCCTGTGGGAGTGTCCCTTGGTGAAGATCAAGCAGCTCTGCCCACCAGTCCTGTTCTTAGCTGCCCTGTGTCACCCCTATATGAGTTGCAGGACCATCCCGTTAGACTGTTTCCCTGAAAAAACGGAGAAGACACTGGAGAAGGCTGCTGAGGGAGGAGCGCCACAGAAAGCCAGATGGAGCTTGTGAGCTTGTCTTCTTCTCTATGGCTGCAAGAACTATGAGGCACTTGACAGAGAGCCTGACATGGCCTGCTCGAGCAGGGTGTTCTGGGCAGACCAGGGAGACCTGGCCTATGGCTATACAAGAGGTTTCTGCCAGACTTCCTCACCTCGCACTGCAACCCAGCAGGACTCTCAACGCCTACTGCATTGCCCACTGCCCTCCCAGAAACAAGACCCAGCACGAGACCCTTCCAGGACCTGCAGCTGCATGGCCCTGCAGCCAGACCCTTACCTTGTCAAGGGCTGTGCAGGTTTCTCCTGCAGGCAGCTCTCAGCATCCTCCCACATCCAGCTGCCTCCAAGCCCTCTCTCCTCTCCTCTTCCCTTGCCACCTGTGGTCAGAGCCCCCAGCCCTGCTGTGCTGTGCAGAGGAGCTGCTCCTGGGCACAGCTGTCTCTCTGCACCAGGGCCCTCTTGCCAGCAGCTCTCTCTGTCCCACGAGCCCGGCCCAGCTCAGCAGCACAGCGCCAACCCAAGGCACTGCAATCACCCCTCTGGGGGCTTTGCTGATGAGCCCATGAACCTCAGGCACTCAGAGACAATTGAAGACATCTCTCCAGAAGTCCAAGTCAGAGGCAAGTTTCCTGCAGTGTCCCCCTGAGGGCCAGCACTGACACAGCCTCCCTTGGAGCTTGTTAGAGCCAAACACTGGAGGCAGTGAGGACAAGGAGACAAAGGCTGTGTGAAGATAACACTGAGGTACAGACAAACTGGATGTGTGTCAGCAAGCACAAGGGCCAGGCCTTGACCATTGTCCTCTGGGAATGGAGATCCTTTCCCTTCACATCTTCCACAGGACGCTTCCTGGTCAGTAGGAGATGGGGATGTGCATTGCCAAGTGAGGAGAATGGATGAGCCCTGCCTGGTTCATGGGTGGCGGCAAGGAGGCAATGAGGCCCTGGTGTTTTAATGAGAAGCTGTGTCCTCATAGGCCTGAGTAACAGAGACAACAGCCATAGCTGTCCCTTTGGCTAGAGCTTAGGAGGAGATATGTTATAATCATTGTGATGAGGCTTCATTGATTCATTTCAATGTTGTACAGCACGTCAGAGGTGTCATACCACTGTTCTTCTCATGGCATCCCACTGCCCACCACTTCCCACAGACCCCAGGAAAAGCCCTGACACAGACGTGGGGGTGCAGGATCTCCCCTCCCACTTCCAGGGATGAGGCCTTGGCTCTTCTGCTTCGTCAGAAGAATACAAGACTTTTTTCAGCACAGTGCCTTTGCCTGTCTGTAACCATTGCTTCCAATTATCTGCCCTAACAAGGCCCTGGGGAGGCTTCATTAGTAACAGCCCTCAGTGGGGCCCATTAATACTCCAAGTCACTTCAACTTTTCCTCCTGACTTCACTTTCTATAGCAGTTGCATTATTCTCCTCTCAGGACCTGAACTTCACAGACTGAGCACCAAAATACACCATGGTACTCATTAAAATGCAGAAACTCCTGACGTCTCTTCCATAGTTTTCTTCATGACTTCAAGACTTGTACAGCTAATGGCAGAGCTTGCATGAAGTATTAAGGAAGAAGATTTCAAAAAAAGAGCTAATACAAATATTTTTTTGTTTTAAAGGCTGAATTTTGCTGCATTCCATTTTGAGCATCTTTCTTCTATTGCTATTGATCCAGGGGGACTTCTTTGGAGACCTTCTTTGGGAAGAAAAACAGAGTCTGGAGGTCTGACACCTCCACTGTCAGCAGTGGTTTTTGTCCCAGTAACTGTAGCACAGTTCAGCATACGGAAACCTTTTTAAGATAATCAGGGAAAAAATAAAAAATAAAATAAAATAAAATAAAATAAAATAAAATAAAATAAAATAAAATAAAATAAAATAAAATAAAATAAAATAAATTTGAAATGACCGTTGTATCCTGAGAAATTTAAAATGAATCTTAGTAGACAAGTGGACATCCAGGGTGTCTCTTGGGTCTTCTGTGGAAAAGTCAAGGTAAAAAGTGAAAAAAAAAAAAATCTTCCTGTGGCTGTAGCTGTACCCATGAACTTGGCCTCTTTTGGGAAATTGTCCCCCTCCAGCCACACAAACCTAAACTGAGTAATGTGAAAAGACCTGCCTAGTCAATAGAGTAGGACAAAGTCCTACTTACTGTGCTGTAGATGCAGAAGGCAAAAAGAATTGCATTGTGCCTGACACTACTCTGGGACGTGTCACCCAGGTCAGGCAACTTTACCTTAGTGCTGACAAGTCCATCACTAAACCACGCTCCCAAGCTCTACATCTACACCTTGGCTCCCCAGTCGATGACCCAGCTCATGGATGGCAATCAGGGAGTCTCAGTTAGCGCGACGCTGCCTCAGGTGCACCACCATGGTAGCCATTGGCACCTGCTGTTCTTCAGCCCTCAGCAAACCCCCAACAGAAGGGTTCTGTGGAAGGCCAAGCAAGGTAGAAAACTGTTTCATGTCCTTTGTCTCCAAGGCAGCTCTGCCAAAGCCCCACCCATGGTGCCCTCTTGGAACTCTGAATTCCCTCTCCTGAAGCAGTCTATGCCAAGGATGCACATAGCCTCTGGGCCAGTCCTAATGGGGTGCTTTGGCCATTCCTTTCCAGTTAGTCTCACTTCAGCCTCCAGTACAGTTAACTTTTGGGATTCCCCTATCACTCCAGAAATATAGGTGTGTTCTACCTCTTTTTAACTTGATGGTATCAGGGTACTCTGTGCACCGGTGTCTAGTAGAGCCTGATACATTTGTGGGTGTGATGTGTCAGGCCATTAACTATACCCAGTCCAGTAAATCCCATTGTCCCTTTCTTCCCTGCCTCCCCCTGGCTGGAAGCAGGTCCCCTCTAGTCCTGCTCACAGTATTCATTACAGTGTCTGGTAAACGAAACACTGGAAACATGTCCCACCACAGCATAGTCATCCCACAGTACAGGGGACAGGGCGATGACAGCCAAGGGATGCATTTCGGTGCAGGACTTGTGGCAAAAGTCATCCTGAAAGACTCAAGAACAGGACACCTCAAATGGCTGAAGCAGAACCCATTGGCACGTTCCAGTTTGGGAATCATCTCCTTCTGTCTGGGATATGAAAGCAAAAAATGTGAAATGCCCCATCAGGTCAATGCACACAGTAAGGTAAACTCACAGGTATTGTGCTAGACTGTCAGAAGGCAATAAGCATTGCGTTTTGCCTCAGACTAATCAAGGAGACCTAATGCAGTTCATCCCTGAGATAAAGCAAACACTCTAAGAATTGTGAGGGATGTTAAGTTGTGGCCTAACATGAAGAAGGATGTTGATCACTAGTGAAGGAATGGTCTTTTTCTGCCATCACCAATCTGGTTACACAAGCATGACAACACCTAAAGGTCATATATCCCATGACTCTGTCATCCCACAGGGCAGGGGAAGGGAGATGACAGTGAAGGAAGGCATTTGGGTGTGGAAGGTGGGGCCCAGCAGAGACAAGGAGTCAAGGCAGTGAGGGGGGGGAGGCCAAGAGAAGCAGCCCAACGGGTGGTGCTGCTTGTGAGGACACGATTGTGGCAGCAGCCGGAGTGGGCAGCAGCTGTGCGCAGGCGAGGGGAGGCCAGGAAGCGCATGGCAAGAGCGCTCCTGCCAGCAGAGACAAGGCCGGGGCCGAGCCCAAGGGCAGAGGCAGGCCCAGGGCAGGGGGCTGCAAGGGCCATGCTGAGCTCCCTACCCCTGCAGCAGCTGCCCTGGCCCTCAGCAGACGTGCTGGCCAGCACGCACTGGGAGGTGCTGGCATGCATCAGAGAGCAGCAAGGAGGGCGCTGGAGAGGGCTGGGGCCAGGCAGGTGGCAGGGGCTGGCTGGGGGTCCCCTCTGCTGGAGCCAGTGCATGCAGCAGGAGGAGGGCAGGCAGGGCTCATACGCCTGGGGCACAGCTTAGCCCTGGGCTGTTCCTGACATCCCTGCAGCTCTTTGCAGGCTGCGGTGAGGTGACCCTCAGCCTTCCCTCCTGTGCTCCCAGGGCACATGGCTGCCTCCTGCCCAGCTCACTGCTCACCATGAACGTCCGACAGGGCTGGTTCCAAAGCTGGGCCTTGCCCAGGGTCAGTCCCCTGCAGGGACAGAAAATGACCCTTGTCCTGGTGGCTTTTCCTGGCCTTCCTCTCAATACATGCTCTTCTCATCCTTGATCTCTTTCACTGAATACAGAGGCCTAGGCGGGCTTTTTGGTACAGCCTAAGACAGAAAAAGCATGGAGTCCCTCAACCCCATCTCTATTTGCTCCTATGAAGTGGCTGTGAGACGTGGACTTCTTTTCAGGTATTTTCATCTGACAGTCTCAGCAGTGTCCGGTGACAAGACAAGACATGGGAATACATGACATTCCACACAGGAAAACACTTTTACTCTGAGCAATACCAAGCACTGGATCATGTTTCTCCAAAAGTGGGCAAATCCCAATCACTGGAGATACCAAAGCCCAACTGGAAATGGGCCTGGGCTGCCTGGTGGAGGTGTCCATGCATGGCTAGTGGGGGTGGCTAGATGGGCTGTGGAGGTCCCCTCCAGTTTCAGTGAATCTGTCACTTTGCAATGCCTGGCAGGGATTACAAATGCCAGTAATACCTCTGCCCACAGCAGTGTTCCCTCCCCCTACCTCCACTCTCTTGCTACTTCTTTCCTTCAGGATTAGAGTCAGAAGGGAGCTCTGGAGGTTTCCAGTGCCAAGATCTGCACTGAGCAGGGAGAACTTTCACATCAGATCAGGCTGCTTCCTCAGTGCTTCTTCCACCTCACTTTTGACAGCCGTACTTCAAGGGGCACTGGCTGGAAGGCCAGTTCTGATTCAGTGGTGCTACAAGAGAGCAGTGTGGAAGAGAAGGGAGACCAGCACCAAAACGACCATGTCCTGCTGCTGTCAGTGTTCGTGGGTCAAAGAAAGTGGCAACCCTGACTCAAAGGCTGCAGGCAAGGAGTGCCTGCCAGGGCAGAAAAGGGCAGCCCCAAAGGAGGACACCAGGGCTTTCCACCACGTTGCAGCAGGGATCTTCATCCCACAACCACTGCTGTGCCTGAGAAGAGTGTATGAGAAATGAGATCCAGAGAAACTGCCTACCTGCTGGTTCCTTTATTAGTCACAAAGAGCTTAGCAGCACCTCTACATGAAGTCTTTGGGTTAGAAAAAAAGGTAGAAGGAGATAGAAGAACAAAAATAACTTAAATTTATAAAATAAAATGATAAAAATAATATTTAGCATATTGGAATAATATTGAAAAGGATGAACTAATTTTGAAATATAGGAACAAAGACGTTTCTGCCTTGTCCAGCTATACTTCAGGGAATCACATGCAGAAGATGGCTTCTTTGTCGAAATACTGAATATAGCAACAACATCCTCAGTGCCTCCTTGAGCTCTTTATTCCTCATGCTGTAGATGAGGGGGTTCACTACGGGAGGCAACGCTGAATACAAAAAGGCCACCACCAGATCCAGGAATGGAAAGGAGATGGAGGGGGGCTTCAGGTAGGCAAACACGGCAGTACTGAGATACAGGGAGACCACGGCCAGGTGAGGGAGGCACGTGGAAAAGGCTTTGTGCTGGCCCTGCTCAGAGGGCATCCTCAGCACTGCCCTGAAGATCTGCATGTAGGAAAAAACAATAAAAACAAAACAACCAACACCTAAACAGGCACTAACCAGAAGAAACTTGACTTCTGTGAGGTAGGTACCTGAGCAGGAGAGCTTGAGGATGTGGGGGATTTCACAGAAGAACTGGTCCACAGCATTGCCTTGGCAGAGGGGCAGGGAAAATGTGTTGGCCGTGTGCAGGACAGCATTGAGAAAGCCACTGCCCCAGGCAGCTGCTGCCATCTGGGCACAAGCTCTGCTGCCCAGGAGGCTCCCGTAGTGCAGGGGCTTGCAGATGGCAACGTAGCGGTCGTAGGCCATGACAGTGAGAAGAAAAAACTCTGCACCAATAAGGAAGACTAAAAAGAAGACTTGTGCAGCACAGCCTTGATAGGAGATGGCCCTGGTGTCCCAGAGGGCATTGGCCATGGCTTTGGGCAGAGTGGTGGAGATGCAGCCCAGGTCCAGGAGGGCGAGGTTGAGGAGGAAGAAGTACATGGGGGTGTGGAGACGGTGGTGGCAGGCTACGGCGCTGAGGATGAGGCCGTTGCCCAGGAGGGCAGCCAGGTAGATGCCCAGGAAGAGCACGAAGAGCAGGAGCTGCAGCTCGTGTGTGTCTGCGAATGCCAGCAGGAGGAACTCACTCACAGAGCTGATGTTGGGCATTTCCTGCCCTTCATCAAGGACACTGAAAAAAAGGAAATATACAGACTGTTAGGGGAAATTTCCCCGAACAATACTCATTTCTTTTCTCATTAGAGCCTTCATATTATCTTTCTTTCAAGGTGACCTTTGTGTGTCTCCCTGGTTGTAGCCCTGCTTTGTGCTTGCTGAATGTCCTGTACACAGCACACAGCCACACAGCTCCACAGCAGTGGTAAATGTCGTTGATACGGGCAAAAACCTAAGCCAGAAGTCACTTCCAGGAGGGCTGCTCTGTCCATCCCCTGCTGCCCAGCTGCTGGCTGCTTACAGCACTCAGCTGGGGGATGGATGCAGACAGAGGTTGTGCTGAAAAACCACATCCCCTTGTCTGCAGGTCCTAAAGAACAGCTCAGAAAAGCCCTGGTGCAGTCTGTAACCAGACAGAAAAGAAGGGATACTCTCACGTTCATCACTAACCTGTTTGTGTCTCAGTTCAATGCAATAGGAAGCTCAGTCACCAGTGCAAATCCAACTACCGCATTAACATCGAGCCTGCCCCAAAATCAGAGCAGGAAGAGGCAGGCAGAGAGTGCAGAAAGTGCCTTCTCTTTGCAGGCAGCCTCTGCCTTGCCCTTCTTCTGCCCAAGCCCCTGGGCTCCCCGGGCAGGCTGAGTGCAGGGACGCTGCTCTGCACCACAGCCGTGGGAAGCCCTTCCTGCACCCCCAGCTTCTCCTTCCTCCAGGACCAAAAGCTGCATTGCCCCCCAGCCAGAGACTTACCGGGTTCAGGGCTGGGAAATGTTCTCCCCCAGTGATCTCTGTGCATCCTGCCACTTCTGCCTGCCTTTAAGCACTCTGTCTCTGCTGCGCTGTGCAGAGGAGCTGCTCCTGGGCACAGCTGTCTCTCTGTACCAGGGCCCTCTTGCCACGAGCTCTCTCTGTCCCACGAGCCCGGCCCAGCTCAGCAGCACAGCACCAGCCCAAGGCACTGCAATCACCCCTCTGGGGGCTTTGCCGATGAGCCCACAAACCTCAGGCACTCAGAGACAATTGAAGACATCTCTCCAGAAGTCCAAGTCAGAGGCAAGTTTCCTGCAGTGTCCCCCTGAGGGCCAGCACTGACACAGCCTCCCTTGGAGCTTGTTAGAGCAGAACCCTGGAGGCAGTGAGGACAATGAAACAAAGGCAATGTGAAGGTGATAGTGATGTGTAGAAAAACTGGATGTGTGTCACCAAGCACAAGGTTCAGGCCTTGTTCCGTGGCCCATAGGAAGGGAGATCCTTTCCCTTGACAGGTTGCTCAGGGCTCTTTGTGGGGCAGTAGGAGTTGGGGATGTGCATGTCCAAGTGCAGGAGAATGGTACGACCCCTGCCTGCTTCATGGTTGAGGGCGAGGATGCAATGAGGCCCTGGTGCTTTAACAATCAGCCGTCTCCTCATAGGCCTCAGTGGCAGAGACAACAGCCATAGCCATGGACACAAAGACCTGGGTCCTGTTGGGAGTTTCAGCCTTTCCACAGCCCTCTATCCTGTCTAAACATGGCTTTCCTAGAGACTCCGATACATCCACATCATTCACTGCTGGCTGCAGACCCTTGTCCGTGTGGTGTCACACCAAGTCTGAGCTGAGTCTGGGAACTCAGATCTTCTTGGTGGCCATGTTCCTCATAGGGAAGCTCTGTAGGAAGCTGCCCTGGTTCCTGCTCAGCAGGCACCACAGCACATATGACATCCCTCGTGGTTCCCCAGCCCTCCTCCTGCTGGATACTGCTCACTCAGCAGGGTCCCAGTCTGCCCTGATGTGTAGGGTTTCTCTCCCTCTGGTACAGGACTGGGCTCTTCTCCATGTTAAAGTCAAAAGTTTTCTGAAGTCAAAATCCTGCAGATTCTCAAGGTTCACCCACAGTGATGTTCCATTCTATCAGCTGTTAATGTCAGCAGGTTGACAGTTCAACCTTCCTGTGCTTGTGTTATCTCTGACCAGACAGCAGCAGCAGCAAGAGTTGCAGGGATATTTGGATAATTCAGGAGTAACCAGCTGAATGGAATTGCAGCATAGAATCATGGGAGAGTAGGTGATGGAAGGCTGCCAGGTTCAACCGCTCCTGTGCTTCCTTCTCATGCATGCTGTCAGTTTCTCTGGAGCTGTGTCCTGAATGTTATGGGGCTGTGCAGGTGAAAATTAGAAGGACCAAAGCACAGCTGGAGCTCAATCCATCCTTTACTGTCAAAGAACATTAAAAAATATATATATAAATAAAAATATATAATTAGTTTAAATGAAGGAGGATTAGGGAGAATCATAATGCTTTATTGGATTTTGAGGGGAAAACCCAGTGACAAGGGATTAGGTAAAGGCTGAGACACTTAATGCATTCTTTGCCTCTGTTTCTAGCAGCAAGACCAGTTGTTCCCCTGGACATTTCTTCCTCCTCATGGCCAGTGCCATCCTTCCATTGCACACTTTGTGGCAGTTTTTTCTCTCCCGTTCTTTCCTACTACCACAGAAAGCTCCATGAGGGTGGAAACCACTCCTGAAGTAGGCATCCCAACCCAGCAGGCTCCTTGCGGCCCCACAGCCAAGCAGACACAAGTCACCTCAGCAGCAGCTTCCAAGCCAGGGGCCTGCTGCTGGCCTTGCAGCTTCTTGTCTAGACACAGCCAAGCCTTGTGCCTCCTGCTGCCCACTCATGGACTCAAGCAGAAGGGACAGCACAACCCATATGGGGGCCTTCACACAGAGACACACACACACACACACACACGGACAATTTCTAGGTTGGAAGAGACCTCTAGATCATTGAGTCCAACCTCTCACTTCTTTCTGTCTGGGTCCTCCTGGCTCTGGAGGCAGAGGGGATCCCCCAGTCAGCATGCCAAGCAGGTGTCTTCTGCTGGCCTAGCAGGGCCACTGCCAGATGTCAGCCCAAAAGTGCAGATCCCAGGAAGAAGGCAAGGGTGACCTGCCACCTCCAGACACAAGTGACCTCACAGTCCCTTTCTGTGACACGTTCTTCCTGCTGCCCTATCAAGTGCAGAGACAGAAGTGACCTCACAGTCACTGCCACAGTCACATTCCTGCTGCTGGGGCACGAGATCCTGAGGCAGAGCTGAGCTTTCTCTAGCCCCCTTGGTTTCTCTTTTTACTTTCTGTGTTAGAGATTAAACAAAGTTTTAGTGGGATTGTTTGGTGTTCTGCTTGTGGTGTCACGTCTGTGGTTGAGGTATGGACAAGCTCTGTGGCTTACAGGTGTTTTACCTCTGCCAAGGAGTTTAGAGTTAAATAAAGCATTTATTGTTAGTGTCAAGGGAAGGGATTACGATTATCAAGAGAGAAAATTGATTCCTTTCAGAGTGTTGCAGTAGCATTTAGGTTTAAGCGTTAAAATTAGTGGCTCGAGTAAGGTAAGGAGCATATGTGACTTTTTTAAGTCAGTGTTACTGCACTACTGGCATTGCATGAATGCTCTTACCTCTACGAAATCATTAATTTCTTCTGGCCATGCTCCTCTTACCACCCCAAAATCTCACATGTCTCTTGTTCAGGCTGCTCCTGACCTCCCCATACCTTGTTGGGATCAGCTTTCTGATGGCATTTAACATCTTAGTGTATCTGTCTCACCCCTGTTGGCTCCTCCATTCCTGAGAATGAAGTAGCGTTGTACTCAGGAGGGAAAAGAACACAAAGGTCTTTAGGCGCATCCTGCACAATGTGCCCATCAGCTCTGCACCTACACAAAATCATGCTTCCGACCTACATGTTTTTTTTTTTCCCAAATGGCTTCTGTGGATCCAGGGTTACTTTTCCCAAGCCCTCATGCATGTTTCTGTTTTGGATGTGGAGGTATGGGAAAAGGAAAGCAATGCATGAATGGAACTGAGCTTGGCAAGGGATGCAATGAATAACAGGAAGAGATTCTGTAGGTACCTTGCTCAGATATGAAAGGCCAAGGAGACTGTACCCCCTGTGATGGATGAGAAGGGTGAACTGGTAATGACAGACATGGAGAAGGCTGAGGTACTCAACGGTGTCTTTGCCTCAGTCTTCCCTGCCAGTCAGGCTTCCCAAGTCTTTCATTTCTCTGAACCCATGGATGGAGGCTGAGGGGCCAAGTCCCACCCGCTGTAAGTGAAGAGCAGGTTTGAGTCCACCTGAAGGACTAAACACGTGCAAGTCTATGGGGCCTGATGACATGCAACCCAGGGTCCTGAGGGAACTGACTGATGTAGTTGTCAAGCCTCTCTCCATAATATTTGAAGAGTCCTGGCAGTCAGGTGAAGTCCCTGGTGACTGGAAAAAGGAAAACATCACTCCCATTTTTAAAAAGGGTAGAAATGAGAACTCCTTCACAGCCATTGCCTCCTGCAGGCCCAGCACATCCTGAGGCACACCTGATCCCATTCCAGCATTCCCAGCCAGCTCCTCCTTGTGGCCTCTGATCTGATCACATACCTGTCACCTCACATGCCTCTTCCAATGCCATGGGACTGCTGCAGGACCTCACAGTCCCTGCCCTGCCCCAATGGGACAAGAAGATGAAGATAGGGATAGGAGTGGGTTTGAAGCTGAGATGTGCTGTGTGCATGCTGGAGGGCTTTGGGGGTTAGATGATCAGGTTAATGTTTAGGAATTAGAGGTCACCCTCCAGGGTTAAGGGAATGGCAAGGACATCGAGGGATGGATTGGTGTTCTGCTCAAGGTGCCTGCTCACGGTTTAGGATAACGACAAGTTTTGAGGCTTTTAATTTAGATTTGATTTGAAGGCTAGATTTAAGGATGGCATTTTAATCCTTAGTTAGGCTTAATCAGCTTTCTGTTTAGCCTTCTTGTAGAAGATGCCTTTTACCTCTGCCTTTTCCAAATCCTGAGCAACGTCTCTCCTATATCTGGCTTTTCCAAGGTCTTTGAGAGAGGTCTTATGGTGACATCTGCATCTCCACCAGCACCTCTCTTGCCCTTCCCACACCACCTCTAAGCAACCTGAGGACAGACAGGGAGCATGATGATGATTTGGGAAAGGGCTTGGTTAAAATCTCTGAGGAGGAAGACCAGAAGTTCTTCTCAATAAAAGAGAAATTTTATTCATGCCTAAGAGTATGTCCTGTTCCTGTGTGGACTAATGTTATGATTGCTGTACAGTCACAATAAATAAATAAATAAATAAATAAATAAATAAATAAATAAATAAATAAATAAATAAGATGCTGTACCAAATGCTTGAAGGAAATAAGATACTGATTTATTATTTAATTATTTATTTTTGACTTGCTGATTGTATTAGTAGCTTATGTTATGCACTGTTCTGCACTTCACATAGAGATAATCATGGTGTCATAGGAAACAGTGACACCCATGAGGACAGAAGAGCAAGTGGATAAGGGCTTGAGCCTACCAACACAGGATGCACGCACATGAAAACTGTATGGGAGGGAAGAGGTAGATTGGATCCAAAATGTAGATTATGAAATCAAAGACCATGAGTATCACTGTGGCACTGCAGGAGAGCTCCAGCAATGGGGCAAAACCACGCAAGAGGTGTCTACGACACTGGGGCCACAATGCTAGAGCTGGGAGGAGGAGAAAGAATTCCTGTACATGAGAGAAATTGCCCTGGTTCAGGTACAGCTGCCTTCTGGAGTCAGGCCTTCCACTTCTTGAGCCTTGCAGAGAACAGGGATGGCATACAGCCCAGGGCTGACTGTAGGGCATGGCCCCCAGCAGGAAGCACTGCGGTCATGCAGAAGGCGCAGCTGAGAGTGCTGCCACCTCTGTGAGCAAAGAGGGTGCTGTCCCCAGACAGGAAGCTGGCCAGCATCTGGCGCAGGGTGCTGGAGCTGTGCAAGGAGGACAAACCTCCCCCAGGAAGAAGGCCACGAGCATCTGCAGGTGTTTGGTGTCAGGCACCAGCATAGTGATGAGGGTGTTCCACATCCCAGTCACCGTGCTGGACAATTAACCGGGGAAGAAGATATTTGTGTATGGGTAGAGGATCTCCCAGATGGACAGCTAGGGAAACTCAATGAATGGTGTCTTAGTGCCCTATTTCCTTCATGGAAACCTTTTACAGCATTCTGGTCCCCCCTCTTTTGTTAGAACACGTTCGGAGGGGTGAAATGATCCCTGCCTGTCATGGCTGATGTGTCCTGCAATACACTGGGAACAGAATAGAGGTTAAGGGAGGGAAACATTTGTACTCATGTTTGACAACCACAGTCCAACAGCACAAATCACACTTAAAAATCAGTCTCTGACATCTACAGAGAGAAGCAGTCAGTGATGCCTTCAGTCTTCTTCAACCACCACACCCCAGCAGAGACCCTGCTGCCTTGGGGAGCTGTCAGCCCTGAGGCCTTGGGGACACCTCGAGGGAGCCCAAGGGCACAGAGCAAGCGATGCCATGGTCGGGTGCTGTGCTGCTGAGCTGGGCCAGGCTCCTGGGCCCAAGGGCAGCTCCTGGCAAGCGCTGCAGAGAGACAGCTGTGGCCAGGAGCAGCTCCTCTGCACAGCGCAGCAGGGCTGGGGGCTCTGACCGCAGCTGGCACACAGAGAGGAGAGAAGGAGAGAGGGCTTGGAGGCACTGAGGAGCACAACAACAGAGGGCAGCGTGTGGCAGGACACATCTGCAGGCTCTTGACACCGTGAGGCTCTGGCAACAGGACACTGCAGGTGGGGTTGCCAGAGGGGTCTTCTGCAGCTGGCACATCCAATGCCTGATAGCATCTGTCTGGGTGAGTTTCTTTGTTTCTCCAGAAATGAGCAGAAAATGCTTTAGAGAATGGCGTTTATGATTGGATTTTTGAAAAGGAAGACCAAGGCAGGGGCTACCTGAAAGGCAAGACTTTTTCTGTAGCCTGTGCTTGCAGATACCTGTGGTAGAATGGAGGCCGGTTTCATGGTAATAGGTGGTCAGGTTTGTACTGCAGACTGAGACTGCTAGAGCATTGCAGTGAGAGATCAATATTGAATCAACGAACTTTATAAAGTCCCTTCCCACACCTCAGCCCACAGACTACACCAATATCATCATTTTGTGGTCCTCTCAGGTTTTATCCTAGCTTTTCTTTAGGAGCTGCAAACCCTCCAATGCCCAGTGCTCTGCCTTTGGGAGGTCTCTGCCAGTTTGAGATGATCACAGATCATTTGCAAAGAGCATGAGCTGCCTCCTCTGCAGGCAGAGCTGCAGCACAGGAGGGTCTGCTGAGTGTCCGTCTGTCCCTCCCTGGCCTTGCCTCCCCTGGCAGCAGCACGCTGGCATTCCTCCTGGCTTCTCCAGCTGGCCATGCTGCTGCTGGTCTTGTTCCCAGACTGGCTGGGGATGGAGGTTTCAGAGGCATTGGTGTGCCGTCAGGGTGTTTGGGGAAAGATGAGTACAGGGACAAGGTGAGGGGTGTGGAGATGTGCAATTTGATCCTGGATTCTTCTGCCCTCAGCAGTGTTCAGGTCCTTTTCACATGAACGACTGAGTACAACTTTTGTGCAGCTCTCACAGGGCAGCTGAGACCAGCACTGATGGAGAGGCTGGCTGTTGTCTCTGAGGTACGCTCTGCACTGAAGGGACAGTCTCTTTGCCTCTGAGGATCCACAAGGTTTTACTTGGAGTGCAGCAGAATGCCCAGGATTTATGCCTTAGAAACAGTTTTCCAGTGTGGTGGGGCAGCTAGAACCAATAATACAAAACAAATAATTACATATCTAAACCTCCACGCCTCTGCTCTGCAGTTGGGTGAACTAGCAGCAAAACTGGGGAAATCTCTTTGATATCAGCAGTAAAGTTAATCTGAGACTACCCCATGTTCCTACCATGTTCCTACCATGCTACTCCCTCTGGCTGTAGTGCAGGACTGATTCTTCCATTGTTCACAGAGGATCCCCTGCTACCAGAAGAGGCAGAATCAATGAAAGAGAGCTTCAAAATATCTGCCTGGAAATGGGCAATATTTTGGTGATTTTAAATGAGAATATAGAAAGGGTTTTTCGTCAGTTATGTCTGTGGTACACAATCACTGCCTTTCTTTTCCTTGTACAGGACCTCATGACCAGAAATAACAGATGTCCAACATCAGCTCCATCACAGAGTTCCTCCTGCTGGCATTCGCAGACATGCGCGAGCTGCAGCTCCTGCACTTTGCGCTCTTCCTGGGCATCTACCTGGCTGCCCTCCTGGGCAACGGCCTCATCCTCAGTGCCGTAGCCTGCCACCACCGCCTCCACACCCCCATGTACTTCTTCCTCCTCAACCTCGCCCTCCTTGACCTGGCCTGCATCTCCACCACTCTGCCCAGAGCCATGGCCAATGCCCTCTGGGACACCAGGGCCATCTCCTATCAAGGCTGTGCTGCACAGGTCTTCTTTTTATTCTTCTTGGTTGGAGCAGAGTATTTCCTCCTCACTGTCATGGCCTATGACCGCTACGTTGCCATCTGCAAGCCCCTGCATTATGGGAGCCTGTCCTGGTTTCAGTTAGAACAGAATTAATTTTCTTCCTAGTAGCTAGTGGAATGCTGTGTTTTGGCTTAGGATGAGAAGAGTGCTGATAACACCCCGATGTTTTAATTGTTGCAGAGCAGTGCTTATACCAGGCCAAGGACACCTCAGCCTTTTGCTCTGTCCTGCCAACAGGCAGGCTGGGGGTGCAGTAAGAGCTGGGAGGGGACAGACCCAGGACAGGTGACCCGAACTAGCCAAAGGGGTATTCCATACCATCTGACGTCATGCTAAACAATATATAGGGGTGGCTAGCCGGGGGGAGGGGGCCGGACTGCTTGGGGTTAGGCTGGGCATCGGTCAGCGGGTGGTGAGCAATTGCATTGTGCATCACTTGTTTCTACATATTATTAGTAGTAGTACTATTATCATCATTGTATTATTATTATTATTATTATTATTATTATTATTATTATTATTATTATTATTATTATTTTCCTGTCTTATTAAACTGTCTTTATCTCAACTCACGGGCTTCACTTTCCATTTCTCTCCCCCGTCCCAGAGAGGGAGGGGGGAGGGTGAGCGAACGGCTGCGTGGTATTTAGCTGCCAGCCGGGTTAAACCACGACAGTCTTTTTGGCGCCCAACGTGGGGCTCGAAAGGTTGAGATAACGGCCGATCTGACCAGAGTGTGTTAAACTAAAATTGGTATAAGTATTAGACCTGCTTAATAGTCACTTGTCATAATGCTGATTGCTTTAATCTCAACTGTGCTGCGCCTGTTTTCCAAATTGAGTATTGTAGCACGTTATTTTCCGTATGTGCTCTCTGTCATGTTGTTTATCCTCTCTGGGCCCTGGTTTCAGACCATTATGGTACTGTGTGTTGTATCAGTGGCTTATGAGATGATGAAATATCTGGCCATGACTCTAACCTGGTATTTGTACTCAGTAACATCTTCGATTCTATACTTTGGAAACTGTATTTTGGAAACTATTAGCAATTGTATCTGTTGCCTTTTTTCATTAGGGAGTCAATCTGTGGAGGGGAAAGGGGAAGATAATTTTTCTTACTTGATCACTCTCCCTTTCTCCTTCACCACCCCTGTACCCTCCTTGATCACTCTCCCTTCCTCCTTCACCACCCTCTTATCCTCCGAGTTTATTACAATAGCTCTCCAAGATATTGAATATCCTTGGGATACTCAGACCAGCATAGTCCTGTTGTTCTGCCTCCTGAATGCGCTTCAGGTTCTGCTTAAAGTTAAACAACTACTTAGGAAGCTCATCCGGAGATCTGCCCGGAGGCAGTATAGTTGTGGGTGGCAGGGAGTATGGGAGGATATGGGCAGGCATCTAGACCAGTTGGCACCCCCAGTGTTTTGGAAATTCACCCCTGAACAAGTGCAAAATCCTAAAAAACTGGCAGAATGCTTGAATAAAAGGTGTCGCGATTCGGGAAGTTCCAAAGTAACACAAATCATTGTAACATGCTGGGGCCTGGCTCGTGCCTATCGAGCTGCCATGGATACTGCTATCAACTTAGTGACAGACCCTGCGGCCACTCCAAGTCCCGTGACAGATCCAACGGCCACTGTGACCCCTACGGTGGACTCTGCAGCCGCTCCAGTCCCAGCTTCTGCAGATGCTCCAATCCCAGCTCCTGCAGCCACTCCAGTCCCAGTTCCTGCAGCCGCTCCAGTCCCAGCTCCTGAAGCTGCTCCAGTCCCAGCTCCTGCAGCCGCTCCAGTCCCAACTCCTGAAGCCGCTCCAGTCCCAGCTCCTGCAGCCGCTCCAGTCCCAGTTCCTGCAGCCGCTCCAGTCCCAGCTCCTGAAGCCGCCCCAGTCCCAGCTCCTGAAGCCGCCCCAGTCCCAGCTCCTGCAGCTGCTCCAGTTCCAGCTCCTGCAGCTGCTCCAGCTCTGGTTCCTGCAGCCGCTCCAGCTCCGGTTCCTGCAGCCGCTCCAGCTCCAGTTCCTGCAGCCGCTCCAGTTCCAGCTCCTGCAGCCGCTCCAGCTCCGGTTCCTGCAGCTGCTCCAGTTCAAGCTCCTGCAGCTGCACCAGTTCCAGCTCCTGCAGCTGCTCCAGCTCCGGTTCCTGCAGCTGCTTCAGCTCCTGCAGCCGCTCCAGCTCCTGTAGCTGGGTCAGAGAAACGAGCTGTAGCAGTGCAAGTTGACCCTGCAGAGGGTATTCCAACCTCTGTGGCAGACCCTATAACAAGGTCAGAGAAACGAGCTGTAGCAGTGCAAGTTGACCCTGCGGAGGGTATTCCAACCTCTGTGGCAGACCCTGTAACAAGGTCAGAGAAACGAGCAGTAGCAGTGCAAGCTGCCCCTGTAGAGAAGGTGAAAAAATGGTATAGAGATTCAGGTCGTTTAGAACGCAGAGAATCTTCTGCCAAATCTAGGTATAGAGACGACGGAGACGACGACGACGCTGGGCCATCAAGGGTTCAGGAGGAGGAAGATGAGGATGCCGAAAAATCAACAGTAACTACCCGAAGCCTAAACGAGCGTGAGTTACGAGATGTGCGAAAAGATTTTGGTCATTGTATAGGTGAGCAGCTTGTCACCTGGCTGCTCCGATGCTGGGACACTGGAGCCAATTGTGTGGAATTAGACGGCAGGGAAGCCAAGCGACTGGGATCCCTTGCTAGAGATGCAGGCATTGACAAAGCAATTGCAGATGGAGCACAATCTCACAGCCTCTGGAGGCGTCTCCTCTCAGCTGTGAGGGAAAGGTATCCCTTCAAGGAAGAACTTGTATGTCTACCAGGCAAGTGGACCACTATGGAGAAGGGAATCCAGTACCTGAGGGAATTAGCCGTACGGGAAGTGATTTATGAGGATCCAGACCTCAGACAAACATCCAAAGATCCAGATGAAGTCAGGTGTACGCGACCCATGTGGCGGAAATTTGTACGGAGTGCACCATCATCATATGCCAGCTCCTTGGCAATAATGGCCTGGAAAGAGGATGAGGAACCCACAGTGGATGAAGCAGCTAAACAACTCCGGCAGTACGAAGAAAGTCTCTCCTCTTCCTTACAGGCCTGCGTCTCAGCTGTGGAGAAACTTTCTGAAGAGTTCCACTAACTTAAAGAGAATCTATCTTCCTCCCCACCTGAACCAACCAGTGTCCACCGACCAAAAGAGAACACTGTGGAGAAACTTTCTGAAAAGTTTCACCAACTTGAAGAGAGATTATCCTCCTCCGCACCTGTACAAAGCAGTGTCTCAGCTATCAGGGGTAGGCGTTCATCCACACAAGGAAGACGATATGGTGGGTACTCACCCCGTGCCACCCTGTGGTTTTACTTACGAGACCATGGAGAGGACATGAGAAAATGGGATGGAAAATCTACTGCGACCCTAGAGGCACGGGTACATGAGTTGCAAAAGAAAACAATCAGGAAAAAGGGGTTCTCTGAAAAGTTTGCTGCTCCAACTTCCAGCAGACAGTCCTTCAAACACAGAAACGAAGAAGATTCCGACCAGGATTAGGGAGGCCCTGCCTCCAGCCAGGGGGAGGAAAGGGATAATCGAGTTTATTGGACTGTGTGGATTCGATGGCCTGGCACAGCAGACGCACAGAAGTAGAAGGCTTTAGTAGACACCGGTGCACAATGCACTATAATGCCATCGAGCTATAAAGGGCCAGAGCCCATCTGTATTTGTGGAGTGACAGGGGGATCTCAGCAGTTGACTGTATTGGAGGCTGAAGTGAGTCTGACTGGGAATGAGTGGGAAAAGCACCGCATTGTGACTGGCCCGGATGCTCCATGTATCCTTGGCATAGACTATCTTAGAAGAGGGTATTGCAAAGACCCAAAAGGGTTCCGGTGGGCTTTTGGTATAGCTGCCTTAGAGACAGAATGCATTAAACAATTATCTACCTTGCCTGGTCTCTCAGAGGACCCCTCTGTTGTGGGGTTGCTGAGGGTCAAAGAACAGCAAGTGCCAATCACTACCACAACTGTGCACCGGCGGCAATATCGCACTAACCAAGACTCCCTGATTCCCATCCATAAGCTAATTCGTCAGTTGGAGAGCCAAGGAGTGATCAGCAAGACTCATTCACCTTTCAATAGTCCCATATGGCCAGTGCGAAACTCTAATGGCGAGTGGAGACTAACAGTGGACTATCGTGGCCTGAACGAAGTGACGCCACCACTGAGTGCTGCAGTGCCGGACATGCTGGAACTTCAGTACGAACTGGAATCGAAGGCAGCCAAGTGGTACGCCACAAATGATATCGCTAATGCATTTTTCTCCATCCCTCTAGCAGCAGAGTGCAGGCCACAATTTGCCTTCACTTGGAAGGGAGTCCAATATACTTGGAATCGACTGCCCCAGGGGTGGAAACACAGCCCTACCATTTGCCATGGGCTGATCCAGTCTGCGCTAGAGCAGGGGGAAGCTCCTGAACACCTGCAGTACATCGATGACATTATTGTGTGGGGTGACACAGCAGAGGAAGTTTTCGAGAAAGGGAAGAGAATAGTCCAAATCCTTCTGAAAGCCGGTTTTGCCATAAAACAAAATAAAGTCAAAGGACCCGCACAAGAGATCCAGTTTTTAGGAATAAAATGGCAGGATGAACGTCGTCAAATCCCAATGGATGTGATCAACAAAATAACAGCTATGTCTCCACCAACTAACAAAAAAGAAACACAGACTTTCCTAGGTGTTGTGGGCTTTTGGAGAATGCACATCCCAAATTACAGTCTGATTGTAAACCCGCTCTACCAAGTAACCCATAAGAAGAATGAATTTGAATGGGGCCCTGAACAACGACAAGCCTTTGAACAAATCAAGCAGGAAATAGTCCATGCAGTAGCCCTTGGGCCAGTTCGAACAGGACCAGATGTAAAGAATGTGCTCTACACTGCAGCCGGGGAGAACGGCCCCACCTGGAGCCTCTGGCAGAAAGAACCTGGGGAAACTCGAGGTCGGCCCCTGGGGTTTTGGAGTCGGGGATACAGAGGATCTGAGGCCCGCTATACTCCAACTGAAAAGGAGATATTGGCAGCATATGAAGGAGTTCGATCTGCTTCGGAGGTGGTCGGTACTGAAGCGCAGCTCCTCCTAGCACCCCGATTACCGGTACTAGGCTGGATGTTCAAGGGAAGGGTCTCTTCTACGCATCATGCAACTGATGCTACGTGGAGCAAGTGGGTTGCACTGATTACTCAGTGGGCTCGAATAGGAAATCCCAGTCGCCCAGGAATCTTGGAAGTGATTATGGACTGGCCAGAAGGCAAATACTTTGGGATATCATCAGAGGAGGAGGTGGGTCGTGCTGAAGAAGCCCCACTGTACAACCAGTTACCAGAGAATGAAAAGAAATATGCCCTGTTCACTGATGGGTCCTGTCGTATCGTGGGGAAGCATCGGAGATGGAAGGCTGCTGTATGGAGCCCTACACGACGAGTTGCAGAAGCTGCTGAGGGAGAAGGTGAATCGAGTCAGTTTGCAGAAGTGAAGGCCATTCAGCTGGATTTAGACATTGCTGAACGAGAAAAATGGCCAGTTCTCCATCTCTACACTGATTCATGGATGGTAGCAAATGCCCTGTGGGGATGGTTACAGCAATGGAAGCAAAACAACTGGCAGCGTAGGGGCAAACCCAAGTGGGCTGCTGCATTGTGGCAAGACATTGCTGCTCGGGTAGAGAACCTGGCTGTGAAAGTACGCCATGTAGATGCTCATGTGCCCAAGAATCGGGCTACTGAAGAACATCAAAACAACCAGCAGGTGGATCAGGCTGCTAAGATTGAAGTAGCTCAGGTGGACCTGGATTGGCAGCATAAAGGTGAATTATTTATAGCCCGATGGGCCCATGACACCTCAGGCCATCAAGGTAGAGATGCAACATACAGATGGGCTCGTGATCGAGGGGTGGACCTGACCATGGATGCTATAGCACAGGTTATTCATGACTGTGAAACATGTGCTGCAATCAAGCAAGCCAAACGGTCAAAGCCTCTTTGGTATGGAGGACGATGGCTGAAATAGAAATATGGAGAGGCCTGGCAGATTGATTACATCACACTCCCTCAAACTCGCAATGGCAAGCGCCACGTACTTACAATGGTGGAAGCAACCACCGGATGGTTGGAAACATATCCTGTGCCTCATGCCACCGCCCGGAACACTATCCTGGGCCTTGAAAAGCAAGTCCTATGGCGACATGGCACCCCAGAAAGAATAGAGTCGGACAATGGAACTCATTTCCGAAACAACCTTATAGACACTTGGGCCAAAGAACATGGTATTGAATGGGTGTATCACATCCCCTATCATGCACCAGCCTCCGGGAAAGTTGAACGATACAACGGACTGTTAAAGACTACATTGAAAGCAATGGGCGCTGGGACATTCAAAAATTGGGATACGCATTTGGCAAAGGCCACCTGGTTAGTCAATACTAGGGGATCTGCCAACCGAGCTGGACCTGCCCAATCAAACCTGTTACGTACTGTAGATGGGGATAAAGTTCCTGTAGTGCATGTAAGAAATATGCTGGGTAAAACAGTCTGGGCTACTCCTGCCTCAGGAAAAGGCAAACCCATTCGTGGAATTGTTTTTGCTCAGGGACCTGGATACACTTGGTGGGTGATGCAAAAGAACGGAGAGGTCCGGTGTGTACCTCAAGGGGATTTAATACTGGGTGAGAATAGCCCATGAATTGAATTGTACCATGTTAATTACTATATAATAATGTATGTTATCACTACCAGGACTACTATATACCCTAGATGAAAATGGTGACTAATTAGAATGTCTGGAAAAGAGTGTAACCTGAGCATGACATAAATGGTATGGAATAAGGGGTGGATAGATGTCCTGGTTTCAGTTAGAACAGAATTAATTTTCTTCCTAGTAGCTAGTGGAATGCTGTGTTTTGGCTTAGGATGAGAAGAGTGCTGATAACACCCCGATGTTTTAATTGTTGCAGAGCAGTGCTTATACCAAGCCAAGGACATCTCAGCCTTTCACTCTGCCCTGCCAACAGGCAGGCTGGGGGTGCAGTAAGAGCTGGGAGGGGACAGACCCAGGACAGGTGACCCAAACTAGCCAAAGGGGTATTCCATAGCATCTGACGTCATGCTAAACAATATATAGGGGTGGCTAGCCGGGGGGAGGGGGGCCGGACTGCTCAGGGTTAGGCTGGGCATCGGTCAGCGGGTGGTGAGCAATTGCATTGTGCATCACTTGTTTGTACATATTATTATTACTTTCCTATTATCACAATTGTATCATTATTATTATTATTATTATTATTATTATTATTATTGTTATTATTATTATTATTTTGTTATTATTATTTTCCTGTCTTATTAAACTGTCTTTATCTCAACTCACGGGCTTCAGTTTCCATTTCTCTCCCCCGTCCCAGAGAGGGAGGGGGGAGGGTGAGCGAACGGCTGCGTGGTGTTTAGCTGCCGGCCGGGTTAAACCACGACAACTACCAAGGAAGCCTGCTTCTGTATATGCATTAGACCATGTGGTCAAACCTAACACAAGATGTAACATTCAGAATGCTAAGTATGAGATTATTAAAAACAAAATGAAATATTGTTAAAATTTTTACAGAGAAAAATAATTTAAAAAATGTTGTGTCATTTTTCCAAATACCCTTTTATTTATTTTATTATTATTATGAATGATAATGTCATGATAACAGTAGTAACAATAAAAATGATATGATATAGTATGAATCAAAATATTTGCACAGTATTAAGAATACATCTTCTGAACACATCATGGATGCTTAAGAAGCATGTATGGAAACAGTTTCCTCAGTGCATCCTTGAGCTCCTGGTTCCTCATGCTGTAGATGAGGGGGTTCAGGGCTGGAGGCACCACTGAGTAGAGAAATGCCACCACCAGATCCAGGGATGGCGAGGAAATGGAGGGGGGCTTCAGGTAGGAAAATATGCCAGTGCTGACAAAGAGGGAGACCACAGCCAGGTGAGGGAGGCACGTGGAAAAGGCCTTGTGCTTGCCCTGCTCAGAGGGCATCCTCAGCACTGCCCTGAAGATCTGCACATAGGAGAAAACAATGAAAACAAAACAACCAAATGATAAAAAAATGCTAAACAGAACTGCCCCAACTTCTCTGAGATAGGAATCTGAGCAGGAAAGCTTGAGGATGTGGGGGACTTCACAGAAGAACTGGTCCACAGCATTGCCTTGGCAGAAGAGCAGGGAAAATGTGTTGGCCGTGTGCAGGACAGCATTGAGAAAGCCACTGCCCCAGGCAGCTGCTGCCATCTGGGCACAAGCTCTGCTGCCCACGAGGCTCCCGTAGTGCAGGGGCTTGCAGATGGCAACGTAGCGGTCATAGGCCATGATAGTAAGGTTATAATACTCTGCTGATATGAAGAAGAGAAAGAAAAAGACCTGGGCAGCACATCCTTGATAGGAGATGTCCCTGTTGTCCCAGAGGGCATTGGCCATGGCTTTGGGCAGAGTGGTGGAGATGCAGCCCAGGTCCAGGAGGGCGAGGTTGAGGAGGAAGAAGTACATGGGGGTGTGGAGGCGGTGGTGGCAGGCTACGGCGCTGAGGATGAGGCTGTTGCCCAGGAGGGCAGCCAGGTAAATGCCCAGGAAGAGTGCAAAGTGCAGGAGCTGCAGCTTGTGCGTGTCTGCGAATGCCAGCAGGAGGAACTCGCCCACTGAGCTGCTGTTGGGCATTTGCTTGTTTTGTGTATGTTGTCCTGCTAAAGGAACAGAAATAGAGTGATAATATATCAGGATTATCTGAGGAAAAACATTTCATTTTTTCAGTTAAACCTCTCAAACCATTTGCCATACTGCATGTAGAGAGTTGGCAGATCCCTTTCCTTCATTGGTTGCTCCTTCATTTGTTCTCTGCTTGTGTCTCCTTGAGCTGCAGGGCAATTGCTCTAAGGAGGTTCTCCTGAGAAGAACCTGGGCACTGCTGAGAGCAGAGGAATCCGGGCTCAAAGTGCCAATCTCCTGATTCTCTGAATCATGCTGCTGGCATGGCAGCACTCAGAATTGCGGGACTTCATTCAGGCCACGATAGGCCTCTGTTAGTGCATTCGGTTGCTGCTACACTTACTCAGGTGCACGGTTGTGGTAGGGATTGTCACCAGCTGTCCTTCAGTCCTCATCAACCCCACAACAGTATAATGTCCTCTGTCTCCAAGGCAGCTATGTCAAAAGCCTACCGATACCCTTTTTGGGTCCCTGAATTATCTATCCTCTCCTGAAGCAGTCTCTTCCAAGGATGCACAGAGTCTCTGGGCCAGTGCCAATAATGTTTTTGCCACTCCTTCCCACTTAGACACACTTCAGCCTCCAGTACAGTTCAGTGTTGGGATCCCCCTGTCGCTGCAGACATACAAATGGGTTCGACCCTCTGTAGCTTGATGGCATTAGGGTACACTGTGCAGTGGTGCCCACTAGCTCCTGATACTTCTGTGGGTCTGATGTGCAAGGCCATGGAATCCCCACAGTCCAATAAACCCGACTGTCCCCTTCCTCCCCCTGGCTGGAGGCACAGCCCCTCTAGTCCTGCTCATAGTATTCAGTACTGTGTCTGCAGGACAGCCCGATGGAAATTGGAGCAGCAGTTCTCTAAGAACCCCTTTTAGTGATTGTTTTTCCTTGCCACTCACATACCCATGCCTCAAGGCTGGAGGTAGATTTTCCATCCCACTTTCTCATGTGCTCTCCATGGTCACACCCGTAAAAGCACAGGGTGGCACATAGTGTGTATCCACTGTATCTCCTTTCCTGCCCTCTAATTCCAGAGAGGGGCGCCGTTTCTCCCAGCACCAGAGCAGCATAGGGATAGGGATCGCGTGATTACTGATGCTCTTATGACTTCTTTCTCTTCGTCCTCCTACTCACATGATGGCCCAGATTTTCTGAAGCCTGCCTCGTCTTCTGACTAACTGACTTTCACATCCATTAGTTTTTCTTGCATAGAGGAGCAAGTGATACAGACAGAGCTTGGTTTTCTGGCTCAGACACAGGGCCCAGAAAAAGAGCTGGAGTTGCTGCAGGGCATTTTGCAGATGCTGTAGTGGCTGCAGGGTCTGTCAGAGGGGTTGGAGTGACTGCAGGGCTTTTCACAAAGGCTGGAGTGGCATTGATTGTTTTTGAAGGGGTTTTGCCCCGTTTTGTCTTTGAAGGGGTTTGACGTGCTGGGCACAGATGCAGTTATGGGGATAAAGACCACTGCTGGCAGTGGCATTGTGTTTCAAAGGCTGGGCTACATCCATCTGGAAACACCTGTGAGCTTGAAGATGATAGAATCTCCTGTGGTGAGGTGCCACTACTGCAGGGGGAGAGGGGAAGGAGTGTAAGACATGTGGGACCTCCAGACAGAATGGTGAGTGCAGAGCAGTAAGTGTGTTCTGGGCATTAAGAAGGCCTGAAAGAGCATAGCATGGCCTTGCTGAAGGCCATGACCTTGAGGTTTGATGTGAGGGTAGCAGGGGAAAGAGGATGTGGAGTTCAGTTCTGGGATAGAAGGACAGAGGAATTCTGTCTTCTGGCAAAGACAGAAGCAGGTTTGGGTCCAGGACATCCTAGGTGACTGAGGATTATTAACAGGACTTAAAAGAAGCTAGAAGAGTTTGCAGGGATCTCCCAGGCTTTGGCAAAAACCCAGGCAACCACAGCTTTGAGTTAGAAAGAACAGGCAGGGATGTCATAGAAACATTGAGTGGCTGGGGTTGGAAGTGACCTTAAAAATCCTCTGGTTCTGACTCCCTGCCATGGGCAGGGATGCCACCCACTAGATCAGGTTGCCCTGAGCCTCTTCTAACCTGGTCTCGAACACCTCCGGGGATGGGTATGGTGGGTTTACGTGGCAATGTTACCTGGGGGGCTGCAGGGGTGGCTTCTGTGAGAAGAATCCAGATGCCCCATGTGAGATAAGGGCTGGTTTCAGCCAGCTCCAAGGGGACCTGCTCCTGAGAGCCAAGCCAATAAACGATGTTGTTTGAGCCTTTGTGAGGGCAGATTTAAGAAAGGGGAAAACAAACAAACAAACAAAAAATGCTGCTCAACAGCAGCTAGGAGAGCGAGGAGTAAGAAACAGCCTTTCAGACACCAAGGTCAGTGCAGCAGGAGGACAGGAGGTGCTCCAGGCACGCAGCAGCAGTTCTGCTGTGGCCTGTGGAGAGGCCTCTCGTGGAGCAGGTGGACGTGGCCTGGAGGAGGCTGCGGCCCATGGAGAACCCCCGCAGGAGCAAGCCCTGGACCCGAGCTGCAGCCCGTGGAAAGGAGCCCACATGGAGCAGGGGGTCTGAGGGGAGCTGCTGCCTGTGGGGTACCCGTGCTGGAGCAGTTTGCTTCTGGGGGATGGACCCTGTGGTACGGAGACATGTGGGAGCAGTTCCTGAAGAGCTGCTGCCTGTGGGCAGCCCCCATGGGCTCAGTTTGGGAAGGACGGCATCCTGTTGGAGGGACCCCACATGGAGCAGAGGCAGAGAGTGATTGTGAAGGAACATCGGAGACGAAGTGCTACAGACTGACCGCAACCACTATTGGCCATTCCCCTGCAATGCTCGAGGGAAGGAGGTGGAAGAAGGTGGATAGGGGGAAGTTGTTTTTATTTTGTTTTCTTTGATTCTCAATCCTATAGCTTGCTAGTAATAGGCAGTAAATTTAACTAATTTCCCTATGCTGAGTCTGTTTTTCCCTTGATGATAACTGTAAACTAATCTCCTGGTCCTTACCTCAACCCTTGAGCCCTTTTATTCATATTTTCTTCCTGTTTACCATTGAGGAAGGGGATTGGGGAGTCAGATAGCAGTTGTGGTGGAGCTCAGCTGCTCACCTGAGCAAAACAACCAAATGAAGCAGAAGAAGAAGGGCAATGTCATGATTGTGAAACAAATCAAGGCATCAGTTTCCTCAAGACATCCTTGAGCTCCTGGTTCCTCATGCTGTAGATGAGGGGGTTCACTGCTGGAGGCACCACCGAGTAGAGAAATGAAATCACCAGGTCAAGGGATGGGGAAGAGATTGAGGGGGGTTTCAGGTGGGCAAACATGATGGTGCTGACAAACAGGGAGACCACGGCCAGGTGAGGGAGGCACATAGAAAAGGCTTTGTGCCGGCCCTGCTCAGAGGGAATCCTCAGCACTGCCCTGAAGATCTGAACATAGGACACCACAATGAAAACAAAACAACCAGTGGTTAAAGAGGCACTAAACATGAAAAGCTGACCTTCCCTGAAGTGGACAGCTGAGCAGGAGAGCTTGAGGATCTGGGGGACTTCACAGAAGAACTGGTCCACAGCATTGCCTTGGCAGAGGGGCACTGAAAATGTACTGGCCGTGTGCAGGACAGCATGGAGAAAGCCACTGCCCCAGGCAGCTGCTGCCATCTGGGCACAAGCTCTGCTGCCCACGAGGCTCCCGTAGTGCAGGGGCTTGCAGATGGCAACGTAGCGGTCGTAGGCCATGACAGTGAGAAGGGAATACTCTGCTCCAACCAAGAAGAATATGAAGAAGACCTGTGCCGCACATCCTTGATAGGAGATGGCCCTGTTGTCCCAGAGGGCATTGGCCATGGCTTTGGGCAGAGTGGTGGAGATGCAGCCCAGGTCCAGGAGGGCGAGGTTGAGGAGGAAGAAGTACATGGGGGTGTGGAGGCGGTGGTGGCAGGCTACGGCGCTGAGGATGAGGCCGTTGCCCAGGAGGGCAGCCAGGTAGATGCCCAGGAAGATCGCAAAGTGCAGGAGCTGCAGCTCGCGCGTGTCTGCGAATGCCAGCAGGAGAAACTCAGTGATGGTGCTTCTGTTGGACATCTGCTTTTCTCAGGATGTGATCCTGAAAAAAGAAGAGGATGAGAGTAATAAAATACAAGAAATGTATCAGAGGGAAACGAATGCTCTTTCTCATTTAAAATCATCACCTATATTGTGACATTTGGCAGATCCCTTTCATGCATCCTGATTCATTCTGCCTGACGGTGTCTGTTGGAACAGGGGGCTCTACTGTGGGCAGTTCAGGAGTCAGCCCTGTCCTACAGCAAGAGGTGAAGAGGAACATGTGGTAATGTTGGTTTCACTTCCTTCTTGATCACAAAATGCTTTGCCCCAGTATCGCTCCCAGTTCACCAAACTGCAGAGCAGAGCTGTGGAGCCTTATTTATTTATTGATTGATAGATTGATTGATTTATTTGATTTTTTTGTTTCCTCTGTCCCACCACTCCTGAGGAGTGTTTCCAAGTCACAAACCCTGGCTATTTGTGCTGAACTCAAAGGGAATCCTTGTAGATCATTATCAGAGAAAAAGGGACTGTCACTTTAGTGCACGGTGTTCTCCTTCAGGCCAGTCTGTCCACCAAGTGTGGTTTCAGCTGCCCTGTGAGAGCTGCAGGAAAGTTCTATTCACATGTTTGACTGAAAAGAACAAAGACCCTGCTGAGAGCAGAGGAATCCAGGCTCACAGTGCCCATCTGCACACCCCTCACCCTGTCCCTCGACCCAAGCACACCGAGGGCTCACGCCATGGGCATGTGAAACCCCCATCCCCAGCCAGGCTGGGAACAAGACCAGCAGCAACAGGGTCAGCTGGAGAAGCCAGGAGGAATGCCAGCGTGCTGCTGCCAGGGGAGGCAAGGCCAGGGAGGGACAGACGGACACTCAGCAGACCCTCCTGTGCTGCAGCTCTGCCTGCAGAGGAGGCAGCTCCTGCTGGGGACACCGGGGGCTTGAGGGCAGAGGCTGTGCTGGTGGGAGAGGAGAGCAGGGGGTGTCCCAGGGAAGGCGCCTGCCCTGCAGGGGATGGCAGGGAGGTGCCTGAGCCCTCCCTCGCACAGCATTTCTGGCAGTAGCTCCCTCTCACTGCCTGCCCATGTCCCTACTTTTTTCTACGTCCCAGCTGGGAGCCGGTTCTCTGTCCCCACATCCCCACCCTGTCCATGCTCAGAGACCCCATCCCACAAGCTCTGTGCTTCCTAAGTACAGGACATCAAAGGGGTTGCAGCTCCTGAAGACCTGACAAGCCCTGAGGAGACAACAAACATTGATGTTTCAGTCTTTAGGCTGAGGTGCCTGAAGGGATTTGATCAGGTTAATTGCTGCCATATTGATCTCTCCCTGCAATACTCTTGGAGTCTCAGTCTCCTGTAAAATCCAGACAATTCATTGTCATGAACCCTGCCTCCCCTCCACACCAAGAATGTGGAAGCACAGAATCCAAGCAAGTCTTCCATTTCAGATAAACCAAGACTCGGTCTTCCTGTTAAAATGCCCCCTCAAAAATACCATTCTCTAAAACATCTTCTATGCCACATTACAGGTAGAACAAGACCCACCCTGACAGATGCTATCAGCCATCGGATGTGCCAGCTGTAGAAGACCCCTCTGGCAACCCCACCTGCATGGCCCTGCTGCCAGAGCCTCACGGTGTCAAGAGCCTGCAGATGTGTCCTGCCACACGCTGCCCTCTGTTGTTGCACTCCTCAGTGCCTCCAAGCCCTCTCTCCTTCTCTCCTCTCTGTGTGCCAGCTGCGGTCAGAGCCCCCAGCCCTGCTGCGCTGTGCAGAGGAGCTGCTCCTGGCCACAGCTGTCTCTCTGCACCACGGCCCTCTTGCCACGAGATCTCTCTGTCCCACGAGCCCAGCCCAGCTCAGCAGCACAGCAGCAGCCCAAGGCACTGCAATCACCCCTCTGGGGGCTTTCCTGATGAGCCCACACCTCAGGCACTCAGAGACAATTGAGGACATCTCTCCAGAAGTGCAAGTCAGAGGCAAGTTTCCTGCAGTGTCTCCGAGGGCCAGCACTGACACAGCCTCCCGTGGAGCTCGTTAGAGCAGACCCCTGGAGGCAGTGAGGACAAGGAGACAAAGGCAGTGTGAAGGTGACACTGATGTGTAGGAAAAGTGGATGTGTGTCACCAAGCACAAGGGCCAGGCCTTGACCCTCGGCACTTGGGAAGTGAGATCCTTTCCCTTGACAGGTTGCTCAGGTCAGTAGGAGACCCTACCCTGTGGGTCAGTAGGAGATGGGGATGTGCATGGCCAAGTGCAGGAGAATAGTTCGACCCCTGCCTCGTTCATGGGTGGGGGCGAGGAGGCAATGAGGCCCTGGTGTTTTAATGATCAGCTGTCTCCTCCTAGGCCTCAGTGGCAGAGACAGCAGCCATAGCCATGGACACAAAGACTTTGGTCCTGTTGGGACTTTCAGCCTTTCCAGTGTCCTTGCTCTTCGCTGAACCAGTTTGAGCAAGCACCACTGCTCATACAGCATCCCTCATGGAGGGTGTTCACAAGTCTATGGAGCTGGATGGGATATAGCTGAGGGTACTGAGGGAGCTGGCAGAAGTGCTCACCAAGCTGCCTTCCATCATTTATCAACAGTCCTGGCTATCAGAGGTGTTCCCAGTCAGCTGGTGACTAGCAAATGTGATGCTTACCTACAAAGTGGCTGGAAGGAGGATCATGGAACTACAAGCCTGTCAGTCTGAACTCGGTCCTGGGGAAGCTCTTGGAGCAGATTATCTTGAATTCCATCACACAACGCTTCCAGAACAACCAGGTGATCAGGCCCAGTCAGCATGGGTTTGTCAAAGGCAGGTCCCGCTTAGCAAATCAGATCTCAAGGTGTGACAAGGTGATGCTCGCAGTGGATGAGGGAAAGGCTGTGGATGTGCTCTACCTAGGCCGCAGTAAGGCTTTTCCATCTTTTCCCACAACATTCTCCAGAGAAACTGGCTGCTCAAGGCTTGGATGGGTGTACGCTTTGTGGGGTTAAAAACTGGCCCAAAGAGTCATGGTAAATGCGAATAAATGCAGATGGAGGCCTGTCCTTAGTGTCCCCCAGGGCCCAGTACTGCGGCCAGGTCTCTTCAATATCTCCATCAATGATGTGGATGTGGGGATCGAGTGCACCCTCAGTAAGTTTGCAGTTGACACCAAGTTTGGAGTGAATGTTGATCTGTTAGGAGGGCTTGTGAGGCCACAACTCAAGTACTGTGCTCAGCTCTGGGGCCCCAATAAGGATGTGTGTCTGTTAGAAGGAGTCCAGAGGAGGGCCATGAGGACAATCAATGGGCTGCAGCCCTTTTCCTAGGAACATGCTGAGGAAGATGGGTTTGTTCGGCCTGGACAAGAGAAGGCTCTGGGGAGACCTTAAAGAGCCCTTCCAGTACCAATAGAGGGCCTACAGGAAAGCTGGGGATGGACTCTTCATCAATGTCATGATAGGATGAGCGGTAATGGTTTTAAACTGAAAGAGAGTAGATTTAGATTAGCTTTTAGAAAGAAGTTCTTGACTTAGAGGGTGGTAAGGCAGCGGAACAGGCTGCCCAGGGAAGCCATGGATGCCCTGTCCCTGGAAGTATTCAAGGCTAGGTTGGATGGGGCTTTGAGCTACCTGGTCTAGTGGAAGCCGACTCGATGGTGGGGCAGAGTGAGAAGCACAGAAGGCCTTGATGCTGTGCAAACACTGCACAGGAACAGCGACTACAGCCGTGGGTGACCAACACTGCTCTGGTCACATATCAAAAACACAGTACCACAGGGGCTGCTCTGCAGAAGAACTCTGTCCCAGCTAGAATCAGTGCCCCCACAATGGACAAGAAGCTCTGGAAAGAGCCAGGAAGGTGATAATGAGCACCAGTACAATTGAGGAAGCCCAAAGGCCCTTCTGAAGCGTCACCGGGTGCCACCCGAGAGACAGTGCTGGGCAGTGGGGAGGGCCAGGAGAAACAATTGTGTGAAGGTTGTGAGAAACAAGGAAATGTCATTGCCATTTCCCAGGGCTGCAAAACATCACTCACTGGCCTCCTCTGTCAGGGCATTGTGAGCCCAGTAGACAGCAGTGAATGGAGCCCGCAGAGCGTGAGCCTGTCCTATGTGGACTGAGCAGAGCTCAAGTGCTCAATCTGGTGTGAGCAGGCAGAGGAGAGTTCTGCAGCCCCAGGGCATGCAGCAGCCCCAGCAAAGGAGCCTGGCGAGTGATTCCTTCCAGCCCTGGGGCAATGGCAGTGACCCCATGAGCTGGGTCTGCCTCCCAGCCTACCCAGCATGGCCCTGCAGAGTGTCCCAGTACCCCGGGCACCACAGCCCCCTCGCTCTTCAGAGCAACACTGCGGGCTGGGGCTGGGGCTGGGGCTGGGGCTGCGAGGGCGCTTCCCCTGAGTGTCTGCTAGGCCAGCTTCAGACTTCTGGATGTGAGTGTGATCTTCACTGTGCACAAGGAGCTGAGAGACTGCCAACAGGCATGGGGCTGGAACATTGCCTGCAAGATCCGTCCTGCCCTAGCACCTCCCAGAACTGGCACGGAACTGGCTCCTGAGTGTCAGAGAGGCTGGGAGCCCAGCAGGCTTGAACGATGAAAACCAGCTCACTTTTACCTGGGCAGGTCCTGGGCTAAAAAGGGGGTGTTTTGTAGGTCTGGTATTACGCTGGCAGAGACGCCTCAGAAGCTGTCAGCCCAGTAGGAAGCTAATGGCTGTTAAGTGGCTGTGAGTTGACTTCTTTCTGAAGTAGCCGACAGCTCAACCCTTGACTCCTGGCTGGGATCTGTGCCTTTAGGCTCACATCTGCCGGTCTTCATGACAGGCCGGCAGATGCACCAGCTCTGCACACAGATTGTGAAATCCCCTCTTTCTAAGTACCTGGTAGGCCCCATAGAGGAATAGGTCTTGAATAGGTGTTGTCTTGTCAGAGGTACCTGTTTTTGCCTAAACTCATCCTTCAGGCCTGCTTCTGTGGTGTTGCAGAACTGCTGGGCACATTGTGCAGAGTGCTCCTACAGATGTTTCTCTCCTTCTCCATGCTGGTTCTCCAAACTTCCCCTAAGAAGATGACTGATATGGGGAAGTCAGGAGAAGCCTGGCCAACAGAGATGTGAGATTTGTGGGAGGGCAAAGGAGCGTGGACAGCAGAAGCTAATGATTTTGCAGAGGAAAGAATGTTCAGGTAATGTTGATCCTACCATAAAGCAGACTTAAAGCAGTCATGTGAGGCCCTTGCCCTATTTTAACCTGTAATGTTAATCCACAGAGCTAAATGCTACTCCACACCCTGACAGGAATCCACTGCTCTAATATTTGACCACAAGATCCCTTGAAGCCAAAACTACTCCACAGCCCCATTACATCACCCTTACTCTCTTCTTCACCCTGATCCCTGCCCTTAACGCTACAATTAACACACTCTATTTAGCCCTAGATTTCTTGCAGACCTAAACAAAATCCTAAACCAAAGAACTTGTACATACCCTGACCACAGACCTGACACTACAAGCCAAACATCAAACCCTCCCAATAAATATTTGATCATAGAATCATAGAATATCCTGAGTTGGAAGGGACCCTTAAGGATCATCAAGTCCAACTCTTGACACCGCACAGGTCTACCCAAAAGTTCAGATCATGTGACTAAGTGCACAGTCCAATCTCTATCACAGAAAGCTGAGCCCTAGTCCCTAACCCCATACATGAATGCCTAACACCCAAAGCCCTGATTCCTTTGCATTCACTTATTCACATTCAGCCCTTTTCCTAACCCTTATCTTAAGCACTTAAAGTGCTGGCCCTTATCCCAAGCACTTAAGGTGCTTGGCCCATAAGGAAGGGTAGGAAGCATGAGATTGCTCTGCAGTCACGTGGCATACAAAGATTTCACAGAATTTCACAGAATTTCTAGGTTGGAAGAGACCTCAAGGTCATCGAGTCCAACCTCCAACCTAACGCTAGCAGTCCCCACTAAACCATATCCCTAAGCTCTACATCTAAACGTCTTTTGAAGACTTCCAGGGATGGTAACTCCACCACTTCCCTGGGCAGCCTGTTCCAGTGCCTCACAACCCTTTCGGTAAAGAAGTTCTTCCTAACATCCAACCTAAAACTCCCCTCGTGCAACTTTAGTCCATTCCCCCTCGTCCTGTCACCAGGCATGTGGGAGAATAGACCAACCCCCACCTCTCTACAGCCTCCCTTGAGGTACCTAAAAAGAGCGATAAGGTCACCCCTGAGCCTCCTTTTCTCCAGGCTGAACAAGCCCAGCTCCCTCAGCCGCTCCTCATAGGACTTGTTCTCCAGGCCCCTCACCAGCTTCGTTGCCCTTCTCTGCACCCGCTCAAGCACCTCCATGTCCTTCTTGTAGCGAGGGGCCCAAAACTGAACACAGTACTCGAGGTGCGGCCTCACCAGAGCTGAGTACAGGGGGACGATCACCTCCCTAGACCTGCTGGTCACGCTGTTCCTGATACAAGCCAGGATGCCGTTGGCCTTCTTGGCTACCTGAGCACACTGCTGGCTCATATGCAGCCGACTATCCACCATCACTCCCAGGTCCTTCTCTGCCTGGCAGCTTTCCAACCATTCCTCTCCCAGCCTGTAGCTCTGCTTGGGGTTATTGCGCCCCAGGTGCAGGACCCGGCACTTGGCCTTGTTGAACTTCATGCAGTTGACTTCAGCCCATCGGTGCAGCCTATCCAGATCCTCCTGCAGAGCCTTCCTACCCTCAAGCAGATCGACACACGCACCTAACTTGGTGTCATCTGCAAGCTTACTGAGGGTGCACTCGATGCCCTCATCCAGATCATCGATGAAGATATTAAAGAGGACCGGCCCCAGCACCGAGCCCTGGGGGACGCCACTAGTGACTGGCCTCCAACTGGACTTGGCTCCATTCACCACGACTCTTTGGGCCCGGCTATCCAGCCAGTTTCTAACCCAACGAAGCGTGCGCCAGTCCAAGCCAAGAGCAGCCAGTTTCTTGAGGAGAATGCTGTGGGAGACGGTGTCAAAAGCCTTGCTGAAGTCAAGGTAGACCACATCCACAGCCTTTCCCTCATCCACCCAGCGCGTCACTCTGTCATAGAAGGAGATCAGGTTCGTCAGGCATGACCTGCCTTTCATAAAGCCATGCTGACTGGGCCTGATCGCTTGCTTCCCCTGCAAGTGCTGCATGATGACTCTCAGGAGGATCTGCTCCATGAGCTTTCCTGGCACTGAGGTCAAACTGACAGGCCTGTAGTTTCCCGGGTCTGCCCTCTGGCCCTTCTTGTAGATGGGCGTCACGTTTGCTAGCCGCCAGTCGATTGGGACCTCCCCTGATAGCCAGGACTGTTGATAAATGATGGATAGTGGCTTGGCCAGCTCCTCTGCCAGTTCCCTCAGTACCCTTGGGTGGATCCCATCCGGCCCCATCGACTTGTGCACATCTAAGTGCCGTAGCAGGTCACCAACCAGTTCTTCATGGATAATGAGGGCCACATCCTGCTCCCCATCCCCTTCCACCAGCTCAGGGTACTGAGTATCCAGAGAACAACCAGTATTGCCGCTAAAGACTGAGGCAAAGAAGGCATTGAGCACCTCCGCCTTTTCCTCATCTCTTGTAACTAAGTTTCCCCCCGCATCCAGTAAAGGATGGAGATTCTCCTTAGTCCTCCTTTTTGTGTTGATGTATTTATAGAAACGTTTTTTGTTATCTTTAACGGCAGTAGCCAGATTGAGCTCCAGATGAGCTTTGGCCTTCCTAATTTTGTCCCTGCACAGCCTCGCTACTTCTTTAAAGTCCTCCTTAGTGGCCTGCCCACTTTTCCAAAGCTTATAAACCCTCTTTTTCCTCCTAAGATCAAGCCACAATTCTCTGTTGAGCCAGGCCGGTCTTCTTCCCCGCCAGCTCGTCTTTGGGCACGTGGGGACAGACCGTTCCTGTGCCATTAAGACTTCCCTCTTGAAGAGCGCCCAGCCTTCCTGGACCCCTCTGCCCTTCAGAACCGCCTCCCAAGGGACTCCACCAACTAGTGTCCTGAGAAGCTCAAAGTCAGCCCTCCGAAAGTCCAATACAGCGGTTTTACTGGTCCCCTTCCTGGCCTCGCCAAGAATAGTGAACTCCACTGTTGCGTGGTCACTCTGCCCAAGACAGCTCCCGATGATCACGTCCTCCACCAGTCCTTCTTTGTTTGTGAAGAGAAGGTCTAGCGGGGCACCACCCCTGGGAGGTTCACTAACCAGCTGCGTCAGGAAGCTATCTTCCACGCTCTCCAGAAACCTCCTAGACTGCTTTCTCAGGGCTGTGTTGTGCTTCCAGGATATGTCAAGGAAGTTGAAGTCCCCCACGAGTACAAGAGCTGATGATTTTGCAACCTCTGTCAGCTGCCTGTAGAATTCCTCATCCGTCTCCTCATCCTGGTTCGGCGGTCTATAGCAGACCCCGACCAGGACACTAGCCTTGTTGTCCCTGCCAATCCTAACCCAAAGGGACTCGACCTTGTCATTCCCAGCCTCGAGTTCTACAACCTCGAAAGACTCTCTCATATAGAGAGCCACACCACCACCCCTTCTGTTCTGCCTGTCCCTTCTAAAGAGCTTATAGCCAGTCATTGCAGCACTCCAGTCATGAGACTGGTCCCACCACGTCTCCGTGATGGCAACCAAGTCATAGCCTGCCTGCTGCACGATGGCTTCCAGCTCCTCCTGTTTGTTACCCATGCTGCGTACATTGGTGTGGATGCACTTCAGCTGGGCCTTGGCCTTATCCCCCGGTCTTGCCATTGTTCCCCCTGGCACAGCCCCAACAATCCTAGCTTCAGCCCCATCCCCCTTCCTACCTAGTTTAAAGCCCTCTCAATGAGCCCTGCCAGCTCCTGGCCCAGGATCCTTTTTCCCCTAAAAGATAGGGACCTGTCTGCGGCCATCAGGCCAGGTGCTGAGTAAAGTGCCCCATGATCGAAAAAAACAAGATTTCTGCGTTGGCACCAGCCCCTGAGCCACGTGTTTAACAGGGAGGCTTTCCGTGCCCTCTCTGTACCCCTCCCTGCCACCGTAGGCATGGATGAAAACACCACCTGCACTCCTGTTCCATCCACTAACCGACCCAGCCCCCTAAAGTCTCGTTTGATAGCCTTCAGGATTCTCTCTTCGATGTTGTCACTGCCCGCCTGGACTATCAAAAGAGGGTAATAGTCAGAGGGGCGTACCAGGTTGGGAAGCTTCCTGGCAACGTCCCTGACTCTGGCCCCAGGGAGACAGCAGACTTCCCTACGGGTAGGGTCAGGCCGACAAATAGGGCCCTCTGTTCCCCTAAGAGTCGAGTCTCCAACAACAATAACCCTCCTGTCTTTCCTGGTTAGAATAAGGGCAAGCTTTGAGGACTTCAGTTTAGGTCTGGTTTGGGGCCTAAGGCTAAGGCTGGCATTTTACTCCTTGGTTAGGCTTCATCATCCTTCTGGTTGCCCCTCTACTAGAAGATGGGTTTGTCATCTGCTTTTTCCAAGTCCCGAGAAAATTCTTTGATCCATCTGTCCTTTCCAAGGTATTTGAGATAGGTCTTATGACAGTGTCAGCATCTCCACTAGCACCTCTCTCACCCTTCCCACACAACCGCTAAGAAACCTGAGGATTGACCAGGGGGATGATGAAGGTTTGGAAAGAGCTTGGTTAAGATCTGTGAGGTGGGCTGTTCTGTGCTTCACACAGAAAATGATGATTGTGCCATAGAAAACTGTGACATTCATGAGGACAGAAGAGCAGGTGGATAAGACCTTGGGCCTGCCAACACAGGAAACACACACATGAAATCTGCATGATTAGGAATAGGAAGATTGGATTCAAATGCAAATTTTGAAAGCAAAACCAGGAGAATTACTCTGGCACTGCAGGACTGCTCCAGCAATGGGGCAAAACCACACAAGGGGTGCTTGACACAGGGGCCACAGAACTGTAGCTGGGAGGAGGAGAAAGAATTCCTGTACATGAGAGAAATTCACCCGGTTCAGGTACAGCTGCCTTCTGGAGTCAGGCCTTCCACTTCCCGAGCCTTATAGAGAACAGGGATGGCATACAGCCCAGTGCTGACCATAGGACATGGCCCCCAGCAGGAAGCACTGCGGTCATGCAGAAGGCGCAGCTGAGAGTGCTGCCACCTCTGTGAGCAAAGGGGGTGCTGTCCCCAGACAGGAAGCTGGCCAGCATCTGGCGCAGGGTGGTGGAGCTGTGCAAGGAGGACAAATCTCCCACGGGAAGAAGGCCACGGGCATCTGCAGGTGTTTGGTGTCAGGCACCAGCACAGTGATGAGGGTGTTCCACATTCAAGTCACCGTGCTGGTCAAGCAAGAGAGGAAGAAGAGATTAGTGTATGGGTAGAGGATCTCCCAGATAGGAAATTGATGAGCTGGTTCATCGACGGGAGAGCCGAGATGTAGATATAGAGCTTGGGAGCGTAGTTTAGTGATGTCCTTGTCAGCACTAAGGTAAAGTTGCCTGACCTGGGTGACACGTCCCAGAGTAGTGTCAGGCACAATGCAATTCTTTTTACCTTCTGCATCTATAGCACAGGAAGTAGGACTTTGCCCTACTCTATTGACTGGGCAGCTCTTTTCACTTTACTCAATTTAGTTTTCTGTGTCTGGAAGGGGCAATTTCCCAAAAGAAGCCAATCTCATGGGTACAGCTACAAAAACTTGAAGATACATTTTCTTTAGATTTCATCCTGAGTTTTCAACAGAAGACCGAAGAGATACCATGTATATCTAGGTGTCTACTGCGATTCAAGCTGAATTTCTCAGATTTCAAAAGTTATTTCAATTTTATTTTATTTTATTTTATTTTATTTTATTTTATTTTATTTTATTTTATTTTATTTTATTTTTGGTTTTATTTTATTTTATTTGTTTTCAAGGAACACGAGTTGTCTTAGAAAGGGTTTCATGTGTGGGCTGGGCTGCAGTTACAGGGACAAAGACCACTGCTGGCAGGGAGGGTGTCTGACCTCCAGACTCTGCTTTTCCTCCCGTAGAAGAAGGTCTCCAAAGAAGTTACCCTGGATGAACAGTAATAGGAGAATGATACTCAAAACTGAACTGCAGCAAAATTCAGCCTTTAAAAACTGAAAATATTTTTTATGAGCTGCGTTTTGAAATTTTCTTCCTTAAGTACGCCATGTAAGCTCTGTAATTAGCGGCACAAGGCATGAAGGCTTGAAGAAACTATTGAAGAGATGTTAGGAGTTTCTGCATTTTAATGAAGTCCATTTTGGTGCTCAGTCTATGAAGCTCAGGTACTTGGAAGAGAGTGATGCAACCGCTTGAGCAAGAAAAGTCAGGAGGAAAAGCTGAAGTGACTTGGAGTATTAATGGACCCCACTGAGGGCTGTTACTAACAAAGCCTCCCCAGGGCCTTGTTAGGGCACATAATTGGAGGCCATGGTTACAGACAGGCAAAGCACTGTGCTGAGAAAAGTCTTGATTGGTTTTGGTGAAGCAGAAGAGCCAAGGCCTGACCCCTGGAACTGTGAGAGGAGATCCCGCACCCCCACATCTGGCTCAAGGCTTTTCCTGGGGTCTGTGGGATGTGGTGGTCAGTGTGATGCCATGAGAACAACACTGGTGTGACACCTCCGTGGTACTGCACAGGGTTGCAAGGAATCTATGAGGCCTCATCACAATGAATATAGCTATCTCCTCCTAAGCTCTAGTCAAGAGGACAGAAATTTCAGGCTGTTGGGCCTGCCATTTCTACCAGCACCCTCTGCCTTGTCCTCTGCAGGCTTTCCTTTGCTGTCCCGTAGTCTGACCTAATTTTTTGAAGTCTGCAGACACCCATCTCTGTTCATCACCTTGCTTTCATCCCTTGCTTTCACCCATGTCTCGTCAGCCCTCACCAGATGTTACATGAAAAAACAAAGCGACGGTCTAATCAGAGGGTGACCTCTGGCACCACAGCACAACCCTTTGAGGGACATTTCTTCCTCCTTGTGGCCAATGCTTAACATCCAAGGTGCATTCTGTGGAAGTTTTTTCTTCTGCTCTTTCCTACTGCCAAAGGAAGCTCCATCAGGGTGGAAACGACTCCTGAAGTAGGCATCCCAACCCAGCAGGCTCCTTGCGGCCTCTCAGCCAAGCAGACGCAAGTCACCTCAGCAGCAGCTTCCAAGCCAGGAGCCTGCTGCTGGCCTTGCAGCTTCTTGTGGAGACACAGCCAAGCCTTGTGCCTGCTGCTGTGCAGTCATGGACTCAAGCAGAAGGGACAGGACAACCCATGTTGGGGCCTTCTTTCTGCCTGGGTCCTCCTGGCTCTGGAGGCAGAGGGGATCCCCCAGTCAGCATGCCAAGCAGGTGCCTTCTGCTGGCCTAGCAGGGCCATTGACAGATGTCAGTCCTCACTTGGTTTTGAATGCCATGAGACCTCACGGCAACCTCATGGTTCCTGCCCTGCCTCAAGGGGCCAAGCACCTAAAGTTAGAGGGCTTGAAGGTGGGGAGGTTAATGCACAGGAAGAGGGGCTTTAGGTGTTAGATGTTCATGTATGGTGTTAGGGACTAGGGCTCATCTTTCTGAGTTAGAGATTAAGGCAAATTTAGTGGAAGTGTTTGGTCTTCTGTTTAAGGTGTGCTGTCTGTGCTTAGGGTATGGGGAAGCTTTGTGGTTTAAGGTTTTTTTTTAGGTCTGTAAAGAAGTTGTCTAGGGTTAAACAGAGCATTTCAATGCTAGGACTAAGGGCAGGGATCAAGGTAAACAAAGGAGTAAGGGTAAGGGAAAGAGGCTATGGGCTGAGTTTTGGCTTCAAGGGATACTGTGAGGTCTGGCATTAGAGTAGTGGATTCCTGTCAGGGTGTGGAGTAGCATTGAGGGTGTTATAAATGGCTCAGGATTCAAATTAGGATTAAAATAAAAATAGGATTTATTGAAAGAATATAAAGGAATAGAGGTAAGCAAACAGCGCTGGGTGCACCGGGAGTCTCCGCTCCACCAGGACGCACCCCAGTTACATCAAGCAGCTGATTTTTATGCTCCTAGACTAATACATATTCATTACTACTTCTAAAAAAATAGATTATTAAAATTAGCTTCCGGGGTGCAGTCCCTCCTACTGGAGCATGCGCAGTCTCCTCTGGGGTCTCTTCTGGGGGTCTCTAGGGGTCTTCCGTGCTGAAGGCTCGCAGTCTTCCTCTTCCCCTTTGTACTTACTGGGCACCATCCCAAGTTTACAGAACACCTTCTTCAAAACACCTTCTTCAAATCTTGTCTCCCAGCCGCTTTTCAGCTTCTTTCTCGGCCCACCCCTAACCAGATACCAAAGATCCACATAGTATCCCATAACAGTCACTAGTTGTTATCGGTTGTTCTGAAACTCCCAGACACACGGGTAATTAAAACATTCTTCCCCAGCCATTCACAGACACATCTATAGCAGTGTTAGAAATAGAAGTCCGGAATAACAAAAGCAAACAGGTTCATAAATTTAAGAAGTGATAAATTGGCTAGAATGAGGAATGAGGGGGAGACTGGGACACACTGCAGCTGTGGTTCAAGCATTGAATTGCCAGTGCAGGGCCCAGAGGCAGACAGGATTCAAACATTTCAAACAGAATTGTTCTTTATGGACACGAATTGTTAAAACATTCCTCACAAGGGTTAGGGATTGAGTTTACAGGTTGAGACCTTGGAAGGACCTCACATGAATTTTTGAAGTCAGTGTTAGAACAGCATGAAAATTACCTGAACATTTTTTCATCTTCCAAATCATGAATTTCTGCTGCCCTAGCTCCTCTTCCCTCCCCTAAATCCCACATCACTCTTAGCCAGGGTTCAGCTGACCTCCCCATAGCAGTAATCTTGTTGGGATTAGCTTTCTGATGGCTCTCATGATCTCAGAGTATCTGTCTCACCTCTGTTGGCTACTCCATTCCTAAGACAGAAGTGGCACGTAAGGCAAAATGGAAGAGGACAGAAACATGTCTAGGAACACCCTGCACCATGTGCCCAGCAGCTCTGCACAACCACAGAAGTGAGCTTCCTGATGTTAAGTTTTGGTTCCAGAATGGATTCAGGCTAATTTTTTCCAGGCCCTCAGGCATGCTTCATTTTCCCCCAGGGATCTTGGAGGCACTGGCTGCCTCTGTGTAGAAAACTGAAAGCAGCCGTGGAGGATGACTTTAGGCAAAAGCTGAAATCTTTTGATTTTGACATGACAACCAGAGGTGCTGCTCTGCAGAGCGAGGGGGCTGTGCCTGGGGCACGGGGGCACTCTGTAGGGCTGTGCTGGGCAGGCTGGGAGGCAGACCCAGCTCATGGGGTCACTGCCATTCCCCAGGGCTGCAAGGAATCATTCGCCAGGCTCCTTTGCTGGGGCTTATGTGTGCCAAGGGGATGCTGAGCTCTCCTCTGCCTGCTCACACCAGACTGAGCACTTGAGCTCTGCTCAGTCCACCTCAGACATAACATGGTGCTAGGCAGTAAATATTGGGGTCATCTTTCCAAGACAAGGTAGCAGTTTCTCAGAGACTGACAGCACAGCAATCTGCTTGTGAGAACTGATGAGTTACTAAATATTCCTCATGTTTGGGGTTGCAATTCCTCTTTCTTTATTTTTTCTTTTCCTTTCCCTTCCTTATGTGTCTATCTTTCTGTGAGTTTTTATGTCCTTTCACTTCTCTCTCTAGATGTGTTTCCTCCTCTCCCTCTAGAGGGGGAGGAAGCAGGCAGCTCACGCATGTGTAGTTTCTGGTTGAGTAGAGAAACAAGGAGGCTGGCTATGGTGCAGCTGCAGGAGCCCTGCTCTCTTGCCTGGGAGATCCCCAGCACACAGTGCCTGTGCCCCGCAGAGCCAGCCCCGCTCCCCAGGCCAGCACAAGAGGCCTGGCCCAGCCACAGAGCAGCTCCACATTCCTCTCCAGGATGCCATTTGCCATCAGACCCAGTAACTGCAGGATATGCCAAGGCCATGCCACTTATCACTGTTTGTTGGGCCATGTGCTACCAAGAAGTCAGATCCCAGTCCAGCCCTTTGTCCTTCAGCTATCACTATGGGACTGATCCATCCTGAAGCCCAGAAAAACAAGAAGCCTGTCCAGGGAGGAGCTCCTTGGGTGTATTTCTGACAACTGCTTTAGAAGAGGCATACAGAGATGTGGAGGAGATGCCACTCTAGGGACATCAGGAAAGTCACCAAGGTGCATGAGATCTGATGGCTAACCCACGTACAAGAGCACAAGAGAACAATGTGGAAGCCAAAAGAGAGTAGCAGTGAAAAGGCCACGTCCTGATGCTGGCCATGGACATGGCTCCAGGGAAGCAGCAGCCCTGACCCGAAGGCAGCAGAGAGGCAGAGCCCAGCGGGCAGTGAGGGGCAGCCCCGAGGGCCACTGGGGCTGCTCCTCCATGTAGCAGCTGGGCTTTTGGCCGTGAACCCCTCCTGTGTGTTGGGGCTGCTCCCCCAGCTCCAGAGTACATGGGAAGAGATGGCAGCTGAGACCAGTGAATTTATGCTTTATTGTCTATACCTACAGAGGATGCCTAGTTCAATAGGTTGATTAGAAGATGTACTCAAAGTAAAAAATTACTAAATAAATTCAACTAATATCAGAAGTCATGAAAATAATAAAAAGAAAAGAAAAATGATATGAAAATCTGTCATGTTCGTTTCTCAAATACAATAGTAATCCTGACAGTATTATTATTAATGTTTATAATATGATAATAATACTAAGGATAAAAATAATATGATAAAAATCACAATAATATTAACAATATTGATGTTTAATAAGCACATACAAAAACAGTTTCCTCACTGCATCCTTGAGCTCCTGGTTCCTCATGCTGTAAATGAGAGGGTTCACTGCTGGAGGCAACACTGAGTACAGAAGTGACACCAGTAGATCCAGGGATGGGGAAGAGATTGAGTTGGGCTTCAGGTAGGCAAAAATGCCAGTGCTGACCATCAGGGAGACCACGGCAAGGTGAGGGAGGCACGTGGAAAAGGCTTTGTGCCGGCCCTGTTCAAAGGGCATCCTCAGCACTGCCCTGAAGATCTGCACGTAGGACAGCACAATGAAAGCAAAACAACCAAATGCTAAAAATGCGCTAAAGACCAGAAGACCAGCTTCCCTGAGGTAGGCATCTGAGCAGGAGAGCTTGAGGATCTGGGGGATTTCACAGAAGAACTGATCCACAGCATTGCCTTGGCAGAGGGGCACTGAAAATGTGTTGGCTGTGTGTAGGACAGCATTTAGAAAGCCACTGCCCCAGGCAGCTGCTGCCATCTGGGCACAAGCTCTGCTGCCCACGAGGCTCCCGTAGTGCAGGGGCTTGCAGATGGCAACGTAGCGGTCATAGGCCATGACAGTGAGAAGGAAATACTCCGATGACATCAACAAGACAAAGAGAAAAACCTGTGCAGCACATCCTTGATAGGAGATGTCCCTGTTGTCCCAGAGGGCATTGGCCATGGCTTTGGGCAGAGTGGTGGAGATGCAGCCCAGGTCGAGGAGGGCGAGGTTGAGGAGGAAGAAGTACATGGGGGTGTGGAGGCGGTGGTCGTAGGCTATGGCGCTGAGGATGAGGCCGTTGCCCAGGAGGGCAGCCAGGTAGATGCCCAGGAAGAGCGCGAAGTGCAGGAGCTGCAGCTCGCGCGTGTCTGCGAATGCCAGCAGGAGGAACTCGCTCACAGAGCTGATGTTGGGCATTTGCTGGCATTGGACACAGTTGTCTGTTGAAGAAAAAAGACAGAACAAAGTTAGAGGAGGCTTCTCTGAGGAAAACCTATTGCAAGTGTTGGAGCACTCCCCTGCCTGAGCCTCTCTTTGCAGGATAACCTTTCCACAGCTCTCTTGCTTGAGCTTGCAGAGGAGTCCATGCTGCTGTTTATCAGGGGGAAGCAGGAATATGGGGTAAACTCTCGTTCAGTCCACTGATCAGGTCACTGGAATTTACAGTGCTGTTTCAAACAATGCATCCCAATGCAGAACAGGGATTCAGATGCCACTGCTGAACACTCTCTTTCTCAGATGCCCTGTGTCAGCCCTCTGTAAGCTGCAGGACCACAACACTTAGGTGTTTCCCTGAGATGGAACTGAAGAAAGCTGAGAGCAAAGAAGCTGCAGTCCAAGTGCAGCTGGACAGGAATCTCACCTTGTCTGTGCGTTGTGAGCAACTTCTCAGCTCTTCCCTCCTAGCAAGAGGTGTAGAGGTCATTGCACTTATTGCACCTCATTGCAGCTGCCCACAGACAGCCACCCAGAAGCATGGACATGGCCTTAGCAAGGAGATGTCTTCTCCTTGGGGCACCTGGATAACACAAAGATGCCACAAGACAGCTGCATCCTGCTGGAGAGCAGCCTGCAGCCCAGGAGGATGCCCCACAGACAGAGCTGGATATCTGAAAGCTGGAGTGTCCCATATCCCAGCTGCAGCACTGCAGAGTCTGGAGGAGGCTTGGCCACTCTGCTCATTGCTGTCCAGGGGAACCTGCTTTAGGGCACTCCAAGGAGCTTCTGCCAGGCTTCCTCACCTCGCAGGGCAACCCAGCAGGGCTCCCAAAGCCTACTGCATTGCCCACTGCCCTCCCAGAAACAAGACCCAGCAGGAGACCCTTCCAGGACCTGCAGCTGCATGGCCCTGCAGCCAGACACTTACCTTGTCAAGGGCTGTGCGGGACTCTCCTGCAGGCAGCTCTCAGAATCCTCTCACTGCCAACTGCCTTCAGCCCCTCTCTCCTTTTCTCCTCTCCGTGTCTGCCTCTGTGTCTCTTTCCTGCTGCGCTGTGCAGAGGAGCTGCTCCTGGGCACAGCTGTCTCTCTGCACCAGGGCCCTCTTGCCACGAGCTCTCTCTGTCCCACGAGCCCGGCCCAGCTCAGCAGCACAGCACCAGCCCAAGGCACTGCAATCACCCTTCTGGGGGCTTTGCTGATGAGCCCAGGAACCTCAGGCACTCAGAGACAATTGAAGACAGCTCTCCAGAAGTGCAAGTCAGAGGCAAGTTTCCTGCAGTGTCCCCCTGAGGGCCAGCACTGACACAGCCTCCCGTGGAGCTCGTTAGAGCAGAACCCTGGAGGCAGTGAGGACAAGGAGACAAAGGCAATGTGAAGGTGACACTGAAATGTACATAAAGTGGATTTGTTTCACTAAGTACCAGGGTACAGACAATAATGAATGATTTAAAATTTGAAAATACAGAAAAGGAAGATAAAATAGTAATTAACGTTAACAATAACAATGGCAATAGCAATAACAATAACAATAATAATACGTACAAGCCAAGTGATGCACCATGCAATTGCTGAGAAGCCCCTCACCGATGCTCAACCTATCCCTGAGCATTGGCCCCACTGACCCTGGCCAGCCGGCATCGGGATCTCTTGTGCATGTCCCTTGACCTTAATTTCTTTTCGTGCAAAATCAGCTCTCAGAGGAATTTGGTGTATTTTCTTCCCTTTCTCAAATACTCCCTCTGCTGTGTCACCCTACCCAGTAATGCCATCGATGTCGTGCAGGTGCTCAGGAGCTTCCTCCTCTTCCAGGGCAGTCTGAATCATGCTGCTGGCATGGCAGCACTCAGCATTGCGGGACTTCATTCAGGCCACGATAGGCCTCTGTTAGTGCACTCGGTTGGTGCTATACTGACTCAGGTGCACGGCTGTGGTAGGGATTGGCACCAGCTGTCCTTCAGCCCTCATCAACCCCACAACAGAAGGGTCCTGTGAGAGACCAAGGCAAGGCAGACAACAGTATAATGTCCTCTGTCTCCAAGGCAGCTATGCCAAAAGCCCACCGGTACCCTTTTGGGTCCCTGAAATATCTATCCTCTCCTGAAGCAGTCTCTTCCAAGGATGCACAGAGTCTCTGGGCCAGTGCTAATGGGGTGCTTTTGCCACTCCTTCCCACTTAGACACACTTCAGCCTCCAGTACAGTTCAGAGTTGGGATCCCCCTGTCACTGCAGACATACAAATGGGTTCGACCCTCTGTAGCTTGATGGCATTAGGGTTCACTGTGCACTGGTGCCCACTAGCTCCTGTACTTCTGTGGGTCTGATGTGCAAGGCCATCAAATCCCCACAGTCCAATAAACCCGACTGTCCCCTTCCTCCCCCTGGCTGGAGGCACAGCCCCTCTAGTCCTGCTCATAGTATTCAGTACTGTGTCTGGAGGACAGCCCGCTGGAAATTGGAGCAGCAGTTCTCTAAGAACCCCTTTTAGTGATTGTTTTTCCTTGCCACTCACATACCCATGCCTCTAGGCTGGAGGTAGATTTTCCATCCCACTTTCTCATGTCCTCTCCATGGTCACACAGGTAAAACCACAGGGTGGCACATGGTGTGTACCCACCATATCTCCTTTCCTGCCCTCTAATTCCAGGGAGGGGTGCTGTTTCTCCCAGCACCAGAGCAGCATAGGAATAGGGATCGCGTGATTACTGATGCTCTTATGACTTCTTTCTCTTCGTCCTCCTACTCATATGATGGCCCAGCTTTTCTGAAGCCTGCCTCGTCTTCTGACTAACTGACTTTCACATCCATTGTTTTTTCTTGCATAGAGGAGCAAGTGATACAGACAGAGCTTGGTTTTCTGGCTCAGACACAGGGCCCAGAAAAAGAGCTGGAGTTGCTGCAGGGCATTTTGCAGATGATGTAGTGGCTGCAGGGTATGTCAGAGGGGTTGGAGTGACTGCAGGGCTTTTCACAGAGGCTGGAGTTGCATTGATTGTGGCTCTGTAAGCACAGGCCAAGACCTGGCACACTGCAGTGGCATGTGTCTCTTTGGAAATGCCAGGGTGATAACACCTCCTTTTCAAGCATTTAACCATTTTTTTAGGATTCTGCATTTGCTCGGGGTGAAGTTCCAAAGTTCTGGAGGTGCCGACTGCTGTAGGTGCCTGCCCAGATCCTCCCTCACTCCCTGCCACTCCAAACTCTCCTGCCACCAGACAGAAATCTGAATGGTATTCTTAAGTAGTCCTGAAACACATTCAGGAGACATAACAATAGGAGCGTGCTGGTTTGACCATCCCAAGGATATTCCAAACTTTGAAGAGTCAGTGTAAGTAGCCTGGAGGAGAAGGGTGAGGTGAAAGAGAAAGGGAGAGTGAACAAGTGGGGAAAAGTGTCCTCCCCTTGTCTCCCCATGGCTTGGTTTCCTGAGGAGAAAAGGTCCAGAGTGTAGTTCTTAACAGTTTCTGAGAGATGGCTCCCAAGGTATATTGGCAATGGCAATGCTGAGTACAAGTACCAGATTAGTCTCATGACCAGGATTTTTATCATATCATAAGCCAGTGTTACACAACACATCAAAAGAATAAACTTGACGCAGCCATCAGAAAAGGTAAACAGCATGACAGGGGAGACATACAGTAAGTAATGTGCTATGCAACACAATTCTGAAATTTAGCACAACAGATCTGAGCTTAAAAGAAAAAGAGAGAAAGAGAGAGAAAGGAAGGAAGGAAGGAAGGAAGGAAGGAAGGAAGGAAGGAAGGAAGGAAGGAAGGAAGGAAGGAAGGAAGGAAGGAAGGAAGGAAGGAAGGAAGGAAGGAAATCAACTTTGTGATCATCATCTGTTAAAATCAACTAATGCTTATAATAGCTTTCTTTTAACATGCTGTGGTCAGATCTGCCATTTGCTCAAAATTTATGCTCCATGTTGGGCACCAAAAGAGTGTGGTTTGACCTGGGAGGCAGCACAGCACAGCACCACACAGCCATTCCCTCACACACACACCCTGCTACACCCCGAGCAGATACAGGAGAGAATGAGGAGGTGAAAAAAGATAAAATACTTAAATAAATAATTAAATACATCTTGGATTGAGATAAAGACAGTTTAATAGGACAGAAAGGGAAGAGAAATAATATGAGCAATGATGATGACGATCATGATGGTGATTGCGTGTCCCACAGTAGTGGTACTCCCTACCCTGGCCAGCCACCCCATATTGATTGTTCAGCATGACGTTGTGTGGTCTGGAATATCCCTTTGGCTTCTTGAGGTCAGCTGTCCTGCTTCTGTTCCCACCAGCTTCGCATTCACCCCCAGCCCTCCACTGCTGGGCAACAACTAAGCCATCAGTGTGTAATCAGCATTCTTCTCATGCTGAATCCAAAACACAGCATCATACCAGCTCCTAGGAGGAAAATTACCTCGATCCTAGGCAGCTCCAGGACACCCACAGACTAAGGGCATGATATCCCTCTGCATATATCAACAGAGAAAAGGTGCTAGTGATTAATTGGAAAGTACTGGAGCAGAGCATGATGCAGATGGTATGGAATATGGGGTGGATATTGTCCATGTGTCGGCTGGGATAGACTTAATTTCCTTCCTATTAGATGATACAGTGCAGTGTTTTGTAAGTAACAGCATGCAAGAGAAGGAAGAACAGAAAAAGTGGAATCTGGCAGCCTTCTATCCCACACCCTTCAGTGGTTCTGTGCTGTAATTCCATACAACTAGTTACTCGTGTATTATCCAAACTGTCCTGCAAACTCCTGCTGCCATTGCTTTGTGAGAGACAGCACAATCACAGTGAGCCGTCTGCCTGCAGACATTAACAGCTGACAGAATGGAGCATCTGTCCAGGGGAACCTTAAGAAACTGCAGGAATTTGCCTACAGATACCTCCTGACATTTACAAGGAGAAGAGCCCAGTACTGCACCAGAAGAAGAGGAACCCCACACATCAGGGCAGACTGGGACCCTGCTGAGTGAGCAGTGCCCAGGAGGGGGGCCTGGACACCATGAGGGATGCCATACGAGCAGTGGTGTCTGCTCACCAGGAACCAGGCCAGCTTCCTAGAGAACTGCCTTATGAAAAGCATGGCCACCAAGAAGATCTGAGTTGTCAGACTCAGTTCATATTCAGTGAGACAACCCCCCCAAAATTGTATACAGGTACAGGGAAAGAGGTACAGGTCTGGGATTCCCTAGTGCAGCCAGGTGTGGAGAGGATCAAGTGCTGTGGCAAGGCTCAAAGTCCAAAAAGAACCCAGGTCTTTGTGTCCATGGCTATGGCTGTTGTCTCTGCCACTGAGGCCTTTGAGGAGACAGCTGATTGTTAAAGCACCAGGGCTTCATTGCCTCCTCGCCCCCACCCATGAACCAGGCAGGGGTTGTACCATTCTCCTGCACTTGGCAATGCACATCCCCATCTCCTACTGCCCCACAAAGAGCCCTGAGCAACCTGTCAAGGGAAAGGATCTCCCTTCCTGTGTGCCATGCGACAAGACCTGGCCCTTGTGCTTGGTGACACACATCCAGTTTTCCTACACATCAGTGTCACCTTCACATTGCCTTTGTCTCCTTGTCCTCACAGCCTCCAGGGTTCTGCTCTAACGAGCTCCAAGGGAGGCTGTGTCAGTGCTGGCCCTCAGGGGGACACTGCAGGAAACTTGCCTCTGACTTGGACTTCTGGAGAGATGTCTTCAATTGTCTCTGAGTGCCTGAGGTTCGTGGGCTCATCAGCAAAGCCCCCAGAGGGGTGATTCCAGTGTCTTGGGCTGGTGCTGTGCTGCTGAGCTGGGCCGGGCTCGTGGGACAGAGAAAACACATTTCAGAAAGTCCCATGAAGCAGAGAGACAGCTGTGCCCAGGAACAGCTCCTCTGCACAGCGCAGTAGGGCTGGGGGCTCTGACCACAGCTGGCACGGGAAGAGAAGAGAAGGAGAGAGGGCTTGGAGGCAGCTGGGAGTGGGAGGATGCTGAGAGCTGCCTGCAGGAGAAACCTGCACAGCCCTTGACAAGGTGAGTGTCTGGCTGCAGGGCCATGCAGCTGCAGGTCCTGGAAGGGTCTCCTGCTGGGTCTTGTTTCTGGGAGGGCAGTGGGTAATGCAGTAGGCTTTGAGAGTCCTGTTGGGTTGCAGTGAGAGTTGAGGAAGTCTGGCAGAAGCCCCTTGCAGTGCCCTATGCCAAGTGCCCCTGGACAGCTATGGGTAGAGTGGCCAAGCCTCCTCCAGACACTGCAGGTGTGCAGCTGTGATGTTGTGACATCCCTTCTTGTGGATATCCATCTCTCTATGAGGTGTACTCCTGGGCTGAAGGCTGTTCTCCAGAAGAATGCAGCTCTCTCGAGGCATCCTTGTGTTATCCAGGTGCCCCAAGGAGAAGACACCTCCACGCTAAGGCCCTGTCCATACATCTGGATGGCTGTCTCTTGGCAGCTGGAGTAAGGCAAAGAGGGAAGAGCTGAGGTTCTTCTCAGTCCTCCAGAGACAAGGTGAGGTTTCCATCCAGCTGCACTTGAAGTGGGCTTCTCTGCTCTCAGCTGACTCCAGATTCTTCTCATGGAAAGACCTGAGTGGGATGATCCTCAGAGAGGGGAGATACAAGGCAGTTGAAAACAAGGCTAGTGGGCAGCTGCCTGTTGAACTCTGCACTCAGATGAGTTGTTTCCAACAACAACAGAAAGCTCATGGATTTGACAAATGGTCTGAAGTTGAGTTTTCATTGTGTTCCTGCTTCCCTCCTGCTGCACAGCAGGAAGGACTCCTCTGGAGCCACAGCAGCCCCTTCTACCAGTGCCACTCTCAGCCAGCACAAGCCACAGTTCAAGCAAGACAGCGGCAGAAAGGTTCTCCTGCAAAGAGAGAGAGGCTCAGTCTGGTTTTGTGCTTTAAGGCTTGCAATAGGTTTTACTTAGGTAAGCGTCATCTAAAATTTGTCTGCCTTCTCCTCTTCAACAGACAACAGTCCAGAGTCAGCAAATGCCCAACGTCAGCTCTGTGATTGAGTTCCTCCTGCTGGCATTCGCAGACACGCGTGAGCTGCAGCTCCTGCACTTCGCGCTCTTCCTGGGCATCTACCTGGCTGCCCTCCTGGGCAACGGCCTCATCCTCAGCGCCGTAGCCTGTGACCACTGCCTCCACACCCCCATGTACTTCTTCCTGCTCAACCTCGCCCTCCTGGACCTGGGCTGCATCTCCACCACTCTGCCCAAAGCCATGGCCAATGCCCTCTGGGACACCAGGGCCATCTCCTACCAAGGCTGTGCTGCACAGGTCTTTCTCTTTCTCTTCTTCATATCAGCAGAATATTATAACCTTACTATCATGGCCTACGATCGCTACGTTGCCATCTGCAAGCCCCTGCACTACGGGAGCCTCCTGGGCAGCAGAGCTTGTGCCCAGATGGCAGCAGCTGCCTGGGGCAGTGGCTTTCTCAATGCTGTCCTGCACACGGCCACTACATTTTCCCTGCCCCTCTGCCATGGCAATGCTGTGGACCAGTTCTTCTGTGAAATCCCCCAGATCCTCAAGCTCTCCTGCTCAGATTCCTATCTCAGGGAAGTTTGGGTAATTCTGTTTAGCATTTTGTTAGCATTTGGTTGTTTTGTTTTCATTTTGCTGTCCTATGTGCAGATCTTCAGGGCTGTGCTGAGGATGCCCTCTGAGCAGGGCCGGCACAAAGCCTTTTCCACATGCCTCCCTCACCTGGCCGTGGTCTCCCTTATGGTCAGCACTGCCATGTTTGCCTACCTGAAGCCCCCCTCCATCTCCTCTCCATCCCTGGACCTGGTGGTCACAGTTCTGTACACCATGGTTCCTCCAGTAGCGAACCCCCTCATCTACAGCTTGAGGAACCAGGAACTAAGGGATTCCGTCAGGACTCTACTTGAATACACACATCTACAGCAAATTCACCTATAATACTATGCCTAATATTAGAAATCCAGGTTTTTCTAAGAAAGAAAGTGACATGGTATCTTCTATTATTAAATGTTTAATTTAATTAAACATTTCTATTTCTTCTATTATTAAATGTTCTATTATTATTTTCTCTCATTATTTCACTTTTGTTTAAATAATATTTTTTCTAGCACCCTAGAAGTCAATTATTTTCCTATGGTAGATGGCTTCCTGTATAGATAAACCCAAAAAGAAAGCCATCAGAAATTCCTCGGTGTCAGTCTCTTCCCATCTTCTCTGGAGCTCGGGGAGCAGCCCCAGCACACAGGAGGAGCTCAGGGCCAAGAGCCCAGCTGACACATGCAGGAGCAACCCTGGTGGCCCTCGGGGCTGCCCCTCCCTGCCCGCTGGGCTCTGCCTCTCTGCTGCCTTCGGGTCGGGGCTGCTGCTACCCTGGAGCCATGGCCATGGCCAGCAGCAGAACGTGGCCTTGTCACTGTTGCTCTCTTTTGGTCTCCACATTGTGCTTCTTTTTTTTTCTTGGTAAGCCCTCAGATCTCATGTACTTTGGTGACAGTCCTGTTGTCTCTGCAGTGGCATCCCTGTGGCCGCAGGCAGCAGCAGGCACTGTGCAGCCCTGGGTCACAGCTGGCCTCCCTGCTAGCACCACAGTACCAAGAAGGTCTTGCTCAGGGCAAACCCAGAAGCCTGGACACCTCTTCCAAATGTGCTATCAGGAACACAGCCAAGGGGTTGCTCCCTGCTCTTCTGTTTTCTGGGGTTCTTCATGGAGTAAAGGACACAGAATGAAAGTCTCAGGGTGGTCTGTGAGCGACCAAGCGCAGGACTAAGCACTCCCGTTGGGGCAGCACTTGCCTAAGGAGATGACAACTGGTCTTGGACTCATCTGCATGGGACTGCACCCTGCAGTAGGGTTGATGGCCAATGCCAACCTTTGAGAGGAATCTGGAGCTTCCAGGAGACGTCAAGGGATCTCCAGGGACAGGGTGCTCAGTGGGTAGTGATTAGAACCTCATAAAATGACTGTGCAAGGTCGTTTCAGGTAACAAACAAGGTGAATCTGAGGAGTGCATGGGCAGCTCAGACTGCTCAGACTGGGTCAGCTGTCACAGCAGGTTCCCCTCCCAGCCTCTTGCCCACCTGCAGCTAACTAACTCCCAGGGTAGAGTGAGAAGCAGAGAAGGCCTTGATGCTGTGCCAGCACTGCTCAGGAACAGCGACTACAGCCATGGGTGACCAACACTGCTCTGGTCACATATCAAAAACACAGCACCACACGGCCTGATCTGCAGAGAGAAATGCCGTCCCAGCCAGTCTTTGTCCCCACAATGGATGAGAAGCTCTGCAAGGAGCCAGGAAAGTGGTAATAAGCAGTAGGACAATTGAGGAAGCCCAAAGGCCCTTCTGAAGGGTCACTGAGTGCCACCTGAGAGGCAGTGCTGGGCAGTGGGGAGGGCCAGGAGAAAGACTTGTGAGAAGGCTGTGAGAAACAGAGACACTCAGGGCTTTAGCAGATCCTTAAAGTCCTGCCTGAGTCCCCAAATGGAAAGCAATCAATGTCTGTGGGTTGACGAGAAGGAAGTGGTGAGTCCCGGGTGGGGGGCAGGGCTGAAGGGCCCTGCGTGAAGCTAGAATGATGGAGAAGTGTCCACCTTGCATGTGTGCCTCAGCCTGGGAGCAGGGGCCTGCCCATGGTGCAGGATGGCTGGGCTGTGCTCAGCCATGCCTCAGGAGATGACCTTGCTCTCTTCCTCCCCACCACTCCCCACACGGGGCAGGCCCTCAGGAAACACCCCTGAGCCTGGAGATGCACCAACCTGCTGCGCTGAGGTGCCACTACTGCAGGGGAAGAAGGGAGGCTTGGAGAGACACATGAGGCCTGCGGGCAAGAGTGGTGTGGCCTGGGGAAGTGAGTGCCTGCGAAAAGTTACCCTGGAGCCATAGGAGCCATTCTGGAAAGGAAACTTGATGGCAGGAACCACGCTTTTCTGGCACTGCAGAGCTGCTGGGCACATTGTGCAGGGTGCTCTGATGGACTTTTGTGTCCTTTTCCATCGTGTCTTAAGTGGCGTTTTTCTCAGGAATAGAGTAGCCAACAGAGCACTGACAGATAGACTAAGATCATGAAAGGCATCATAAGCATGCCCCTAAAAAGATAACTGATATGGGGAAATCAGGAGAAGCCTGGCCAGGAGAAATGTGAGACTGAGAGGAGGGAATAGGGGCTTGGCCAGCCAAAATTAAGGATTTTGTAGAGGTAAGAGGGTTCAGGTTATGCTGATGCAGATGTAACTGTGACTTAAAATAGTCATACAAGTCTATTCCCCAGCTTCAACCTGTAAACTTCTTTCCTAAACCTAAATGCTACTCAGCCCCCTGACAGGAATCCACTACTCTAATGAGTGACCTCAACGTATCCCTAGAAGACAAAACTCAGCCCATAGCCGCTTCCCCTAGCTCTTATTCTCTTAATCACTCTGATCTCTGCCCTTAATTGTAGCATTAAAATGGTCTATTTAACACTAGAAAACTGCTTAAGAGACCTAAACCAAACCCTAACTCCGAATAAATGTGAGGGGCCATGGACCTGATCAGCTTGTGGGCCACAAGGAGGAGATGGGTGGGAATGCTGTGATGAGCTCAGCTCTGCCTCAGGATCTCCTGCCCCAGCAGGAGCAATGTGACTGTGGCAGGGACTGTGAGGTCACTTCTGTCTCTGCACTTGATAGGGCAGCAGCAGGAACGTGTCACGCAACAGGACTGTGAGGTCACTTGTGTCTGTAGGTGGCAGGTCAGCCTTGACTTCTCCCTGGGATCTGCACTTTTGGGCTGACATCTGGCAGTGGCCCTGCTAGGCCAGCAGAAGGCACCTGCTTGGCATGCTGACTGGGGGATCCCCTCTGCCTCCAGACCCAGGAGGACCCAGGCAGAAAGAAGGCCCCAACATGGGTTGTCCTGTCCCTTCTGCTTGAGTCCATGAGTGGGCAGCAGCAGGCACAAGGCTTGGCTGTGTCTAGCCAAGAAGCTGCAAGGCCAGCAGCAGGCCCCTGGCTTGGAAGCTGCTGCTGAGGTGACTTGTGTCTGGTTGGCTGAGAGGCCGCAAGGAGCCTACTGGGTTGGGATGCCTACTTCAGGAGTGGTTTCCACCCTGATGGAGCTTTCTTTGGCAGTAGGAAAGAGCAGAAGAAAAAACTTCTACACAGTGCACCTTGGAAGTTAAACATTGGCCACAAGGAGGAAGAAATGTCCCTCAAAGGGTTGTGCTGTGGTGCCAGAGGTCACCCTCTGATCAGACCATGGCTTTGTCTTTCAAGGAACATCTGGTGAGGTCTGACTAGACATGGGTGAAAGCAAGGGATGAAAGCAAGGTGATGAACAGAGATGGGTGTCTGCAGACTGCAAGGAAATAGTTCAGACTGTGGCACATGATAGGAAAGCCTGTAGAGGGGAAGGCAGAGGGTGCTGGTAGAAATGGCAGGCCCAACAGCCCTGAAATTTCTGTCCTCTTGGCTAGAGCTTAGGAGGAAATATGTTATTGTTATATTCATTGTGATGAGGCCTCATCGATTCCTTGCAACCCTGTGCAGCACCACGGAGGTGTGACACCAGTGTTGTTCTCATGGCATCACACTGCCCACCACATCCCACAGGTCCCAGGAAGAGCCCTGAGATGGACATAGGGGTTCAGGATCTCCCCTCACAGTTCCAGGGGTCAGGCCTTGGCTCTTCTGCTTCACTAAAACCAACCAAGACTTTTCTCAGCACAGTGCTTTGCCTGTCTGTAACCATGGCCTCCAATTATCTGCCCTAACAAGGCCCTGGGGAGGCTTTGTTAGTAACAGTCCTCAGTGGGGCCCATTAATACTCCAAGTCACTTCAGCTTTTCCTCCTGACTTTACTTGCTCAAGCAGTTGCATCATTCTCCTCTCAGTACCTGAGCTTCATAGACTGAGCACCAAAATACACCATGGAACTCATTAAAATGCAGAAACTCCTAACATCTCCTCCATAGTTTTCTTCAAGTCTTCACAGCTTTTGCACCTAATTGCAGAACTTGCATGCCGTTGTTAAGGAAGAAGTTTTCAAAAAGCACCTAGTAAGAAACCTTTTCTAGTTTTAAAGGTTGATTTTTGCTGCATTTCAATTTTGAACATCATTCTCCTATTGCTATTGATCCAGGGTGACTTCTTTGGAGACCTCCATAGGGAGGAAAAGCAGAGTCTGGAGGTCTGACACCTCCACTGCCAGCAGTCGTCTTTGTCCATGTAAATGCAGCCCAGCCCAGCACATGAAACCCTTTCTAAGATAGGTCAGGGGTGCCTTCAGATAAAATAAAATAAATAAAATTAAAATCAAATCAAATCAAATCAATAAATAATAGAAAATAAAATATAATATAAAATAAATTTGAAATAAAATAAATTCAAAATGACCACTGGAACCTGAGAAGTACAGCCTGAATCTTACTAGAAAACTGGATATCCACGGTCTCTCTTGGGTCTGCTGTGGAAAACTCAGAATGAAAACTAAAGAAAATATTTCTCCAAGTGGCTGTAGCTGTACCCATGAGCTTGGCCTCTTTGGGGAAATTGTCCCCTTCCAGCCACGGAAAACTAAATTGAGTAATGTGAAAAGGCCTGCCCAGTCAATAGAGTTGTGTCCTGGTTTCAGTTAGCACAGAATTAATTTTCTTCCTAGTAGCTGGTGGAATGCCCCGCTCGCAAGATGGCGGCGGCGGCCGGGGCCGGGGCCGGGGCGGGCGGCGCGGCGGCGGCAGCGCTGTGGAGCGAGGTGAACCGCTGCGGGCAGAACGGCGACTTCGCCCGCGCCCTCAAGTCCGTGAACAAGATACTTCAGGTTAGCAAAGACGACGTGACCGCGCTTCATTGTAAAGTGGTGTGTCTTATCCATAATGGGAGTTTCAAGGAAGCCCTCAGCGTAATCAACATCCACAGATCCAGATGAAGTCAAGTGTACACGACCCATGTGGCGGAAGTTTGTACGGAGTGCACCATCATCATATGCCAGCTCATTGGCAATAATGGCCTGGAAAGAGGATGAGGAACCCACAGTGGGTGAAGCGGCTAAACAACTCCGGCAGTACGAAGAAAGTCTCTCCTCTTCCTTACAGGCCTGCGTCTCAGCTGTGGAGAAACTTTCTGAAGAGTTCCACTAACTTAAAGAGAATCTATTGTCCTCCCCACCTGAACCAACCAGTGCCCACCGACCAAAGGAGAACACTTGGGAGAAACTTTCTGAAAAGGTTCACCAACTTGAAGAGAGATTATTCTCCTTCGCACCTGTACAAAGCAGTGTCTCAGCTGTCAGGGGTAGGCGTTCACCCACACAAGGAAGACGATATGGTGGGTACTCACCCCGTGCCACCCTGTGGTTTTACTTACGAGACCATGGAGAGGACATGAGAAAGTGGGATGGAAAATCTACCGCGACCCTAGAGGCACGGGTACGTGAGTTGCAAAAGAAAACAATCAGGAAAAAGGGATTCTCCGAAAAGTTTGCTGCTCCAACTTCCAGCAGACAGTCCTTCAAACACAGAAACGAAGAAGATTCTGACCAGGATTAGGGGGGCCCTGCCTCCAGCCAGGGGGAGGAAAGGGACAATCGAGTTTATTGGACTGTGTGGATTCGATGGCCTGGCACATCACGCGCACAGAAGTATAAGGCTTTAGTAGACACCGGTGCACAATGTACTATAATGCCATCGAGCTATAAAGGACCAGAGCCCATCTATATTTGTGGAGTGACAGGGGGATCTCAGCAGTTGACTGTATTGGAGGCTGAAGTGAGTCTGACTGGGAATGAGTGGGAAAAGCACCGCATTGTGACTGGTCCGGATGCTCCATGTATCCTTGGCATAGACTATCTTAGAAGAGGATACTGCAAGGACCCAAAAGGGTTCCGGTGGGCTTTTGGTATTGCTGCCTTAGAGACAGAGGGCATTAAACAATTATCTACCTTGCCTGGTCTCTCAGAGGACCCCTCTGTTGTGGGGTTGCTGAGGGTCGAAGAACAGCAAGTGCCAATTGCTACCACAACTGTGCACCGGCGGCAATATCGCACCAACCGAGACTCCCTGATTCCCATCCATAAGCTAATTCGTCAATTGGAGAGCCAAGGAGTGATCAGCAAGACTCATTCACCTTTCAATAGTCCCATATGGCCAGTGCGAAAGTCTAATGGCGAGTGGAGACTAACAGTGGACTATCGCGGCTTGAACGAAGTGACGCCACCACTGAGTGCTGCAGTGCCGGACATGCTGGAACTTCAGTACGAACTGGAATCGAAGGCAGCCAAGTGGTACGCCACAAATGATATCGCTAATGCATTTTTCTCCATCCCTCTAGCAGCAGAGTGCAGGCCACAGTTTGCCTTCACTTGGAGGGGAGTCCAATATACTTGGAATCGACTGCCCCAGGGGTGGAAACACAGCCCTACCATTTGCCATGGGCTGATCCAGTCTGCGCTAGAGCAGGGGGAAGCTCCTGAACACCTGCAGTACATCGATGACATTATTGTGTGGGGTGACACAGCAGAGGAAGTTTTCGAGAAAGGGAAGAGAATAGTCCAAATCCTTCTGAAAGCCGGTTTTGCCATAAAACAAAATAAAGTCAAAGGACCCGCACAAGAGATCCAGTTTTTAGGAATAAAATGGCAGGATGAACGTCGTCAAATCCCAATGGATGTGATCAACAAAATAACAGCTATGTCTCCACCAACTAACAAAAAAGAAACACAGACTTTCCTAGGTGTTGTGGGCTTTTGGAGAATGCACATCCCAAATTACAGTCTGATTGTAAACCCACTCTACCAAGTAACTCGCAAGAAGAATGAGTTTGAATGGGGCCCTGAACAACGACAAGCCTTTGAACAAATCAAGCAGGAAATAGTCCATGCAGTAGCCCTTGGGCCAGTTCGAACAGGACCAGATGTAAAGAATGTGCTCTACACTGCAGCCGGGGAGAACGGCCCCACCTGGAGCCTCTGGCAGAAAGAACCTGGGGAAACTCGAGGTCGGCCCCTGGGGTTTTGGAGTCGGGGATACAGAGGATCTGAGGCCCGCTATACTCCAACTGAAAAGGAGATATTGGCAGCATATGAAGGAGTTCGATCTGCTTCGGAGGTGGTCGGTACTGAAGCGCAGCTCCTCCTAGCACCCCGATTACCGGTACTAGGCTGGATGTTCAAGGGAAGGGTCCCCTCTACGCATCATGCAACTGATGCTACATGGAGCAAGTGGGTTGCACTGATTACTCAGCGGGCTCGAATAGGAAACCCCAGTCGCCCAGGAATATTGGAAGTGATCATGGACTGGCCAGAAGGCAAATACTTTGGGATATCATCAGAGGAGGAGGTGGGTCGTGCTGAAGAAGCCCCACTGTACAACCAGTTGCCAGAGAATGAAAAGAAATATGCCCTGTTCACTGATGGGTCCTGTCGTATTGTGGGGAAGCATCGGAGATGGAAGGCTGCTGTATGGAGTCCTACGCGACGAGTTGCAGAAGCTGCTGAGGGAGAAGGTGAATCGAGTCAGTTTGCAGAAGTGAAAGCCATTCAGCTGGCTTTAGACATTGCTGAACGAGAAAAATGGCCAGTTCTCTATCTCTACACCGATTCATGGATGGTAGCAAATGCCCTGTGGGGATGGTTACAGCAATGGAAGCAAAACAACTGGCAGCGTAGGGGCAAACCTATCTGGGCTGCTGCATTGTGGCAAGATATTGCTGCTCGGGTAGAGAACCTGGCTGTGAAAGTACGCCACGTAGATGCTCATGTGCCCAAGAATCGGGCTACTGAAGAACATCAAAACAACCAGCAGGTGGATCAGGCTGCTAAGATTGAAGTAGCTCAGGTGGACCTGGATTGGCAGCATAAAGGTGAATTATTTATAGCCCGATGGGCCCATGACACCTCAGGCCATCAAGGTAGAGATGCAACATACAGATGGGCTCGTGATCGAGGGGTGGACTTGACCATGGACGCTATAGCACAGGTTATTCATGACTGTGAAACATGTGCTGCAATCAAGCAAGCCAAACGGTCAAAGCCTCTTTGGTATGGAGGACGATGGCTGAAATATAAATATGGAGAGGCCTGGCAGATTGATTACATCACACTCCCTCAAACTCGCAATGGCAAGCGCCACGTACTTACAATGGTGGAAGCAACCACCGGATGGCTGGAAACATATCCTGTGCCTCATGCTACCGCCCGGAACACCATCCTGGGCCTTGAAAAGCAAGTCCTATGGCGACATGGCACCCCAGAAAGAATAGAATCAGATAATGGGACTCACTTCCGAAACAACCTTATAGACACTTGGGCCAAAGAACATGGTATTGAATGGGTGTATCACATCCCCTATCATGCACCAGCCTCCGGGAAAGTTGAACGATACAATGGCCTGTTAAAGACTACCTTGAAAGCAATGGGCGCTGGGACGTTCAAAAACTGGGATACGCATTTGGCAAAGGCCACCTGGTTAGTCAATACTAGGGGATCTACCAACCGAGCTGGACCTGCCCAATCAAACCTGTTACGTACTGTAGATGGGGATAAAGTTCCTGTAGTGCATGTAAGAAATATGCTGGGTAAAACAGTCTGGGCTACTCCTGCCTCAGGAAAAGGCAAACCCATTCGTGGAATTGTTTTTGCTCAGGGACCTGGATACACTTGGTGGGTGATGCAAAAGAACGGAGAGGTCCGGTGTGTACCTCAAGGGGATTTAATACTGGGTGAGAATAGCCCATGAATTGAATTGTACCATGTTAATTACTATATAATAATGTATGTTATCACTACCAGGACTACTATATACCCTAGATGAAAATGGTGACTAATTAGAATGTCTGGAAAAGAGTGTAACCTGAGCATGACATAAATGGTATGGAATAAGGGGTGGATAGATGTCCTGGTTTCAGTTAGAACAGAATTAATTTTCTTCCTAGTAGCTAGTGGAATGCTGTGTTTTGGCTTAGGATGAGAAGAGTGCTGATAACACCCCGATGTTTTAATTGTTGCAGAGCAGTGCTTATACCAAGCCAAGGACATCTCAGCCTTTCACTCTGCCCTGCCAACAGGCAGGCTGGGGGTGCAGTAAGAGCTGGGAGGGGACAGACCCAGGACAGGTGACCCAAACTAGCCAAAGGGGTATTCCATAGCATCTGACGTCATGCTAAACAATATATAGGGGTGGCTAGCCGGGGGGAGGGGGGCCGGACTGCTCAGGGTTAGGCTGGGCATCGGTCAGCGGGTGGTGAGCAATTGCATTGTGCATCACTTGTTTGTACATATTATTATTACTTTCCTATTATCACAATTGTATCATTATTATTATTATTATTATTATTATTATTATTATTATTATTATTATTATTATTTTGTTATTATTATTTTCCTGTCTTATTAAACTGTCTTTATCTCAACTCACGGGCTTCAGTTTCCATTTCTCTCCCCCGTCCCAGAGAGGGAGGGGGGAGGGTGAGCGAACGGCTGCGTGGTGTTTAGCTGCCGGCCGGGTTAAACCACGACAACTACCAAGGAAGCCTGCTTCTGTATATGCATTAGACCATGTGGTCAAACCTAACACAAGATGTAACATTCAGAATGCTAAGTATGAGATTATTAAAAACAAAATGAAATATTGTTAAAATTTTTACAGAGAAAAATAATTTAAAAAATGTTGTGTCATTTTTCCAAATACCCTTTTATTTATTTTATTATTATTATGAATGATAATGTCATGATAACAGTAGTAACAATAAAAATGATATGATATAGTATGAATCAAAATATTTGCACAGTATTAAGAATACATCTTCTGAACACATCATGGATGCTTAAGAAGCATGTATGGAAACAGTTTCCTCAGTGCATCCTTGAGCTCCTGGTTCCTCATGCTGTAGATGAGGGGGTTCAGGGCTGGAGGCACCACTGAGTAGAGAAATGCCACCACCAGATCCAGGGATGGCGAGGAAATGGAGGGGGGCTTCAGGTAGGAAAATATGCCAGTGCTGACAAAGAGGGAGACCACAGCCAGGTGAGGGAGGCACGTGGAAAAGGCCTTGTGCTTGCCCTGCTCAGAGGGCATCCTCAGCACTGCCCTGAAGATCTGCACATAGGAGAAAACAATGAAAACAAAACAACCAAATGATAAAAAAATGCTAAACAGAACTGCCCCAACTTCTCTGAGATAGGAATCTGAGCAGGAAAGCTTGAGGATGTGGGGGACTTCACAGAAGAACTGGTCCACAGCATTGCCTTGGCAGAAGAGCAGGGAAAATGTGTTGGCCGTGTGCAGGACAGCATTGAGAAAGCCACTGCCCCAGGCAGCTGCTGCCATCTGGGCACAAGCTCTGCTGCCCACGAGGCTCCCGTAGTGCAGGGGCTTGCAGATGGCAACGTAGCGGTCATAGGCCATGATAGTAAGGTTATAATACTCTGCTGATATGAAGAAGAGAAAGAAAAAGACCTGGGCAGCACATCCTTGATAGGAGATGTCCCTGTTGTCCCAGAGGGCATTGGCCATGGCTTTGGGCAGAGTGGTGGAGATGCAGCCCAGGTCCAGGAGGGCGAGGTTGAGGAGGAAGAAGTACATGGGGGTGTGGAGGCGGTGGTGGCAGGCTACGGCGCTGAGGATGAGGCTGTTGCCCAGGAGGGCAGCCAGGTAAATGCCCAGGAAGAGTGCAAAGTGCAGGAGCTGCAGCTTGTGCGTGTCTGCGAATGCCAGCAGGAGGAACTCGCCCACTGAGCTGCTGTTGGGCATTTGCTTGTTTTGTGTATGTTGTCCTGCTAAAGGAACAGAAATAGAGTGATAATATATCAGGATTATCTGAGGAAAAACATTTCATTTTTTCAGTTAAACCTCTCAAACCATTTGCCATACTGCATGTAGAGAGTTGGCAGATCCCTTTCCTTCATTGGTTGCTCCTTCATTTGTTCTCTGCTTGTGTCTCCTTGAGCTGCAGGGCAATTGCTCTAAGGAGGTTCTCCTGAGAAGAACCTGGGCACTGCTGAGAGCAGAGGAATCCGGGCTCAAAGTGCCAATCTCCTGATTCTCTGAATCATGCTGCTGGCATGGCAGCACTCAGAATTGCGGGACTTCATTCAGGCCACGATAGGCCTCTGTTAGTGCATTCGGTTGCTGCTACACTTACTCAGGTGCACGGTTGTGGTAGGGATTGTCACCAGCTGTCCTTCAGTCCTCATCAACCCCACAACAGTATAATGTCCTCTGTCTCCAAGGCAGCTATGTCAAAAGCCTACCGATACCCTTTTTGGGTCCCTGAATTATCTATCCTCTCCTGAAGCAGTCTCTTCCAAGGATGCACAGAGTCTCTGGGCCAGTGCCAATAATGTTTTTGCCACTCCTTCCCACTTAGACACACTTCAGCCTCCAGTACAGTTCAGTGTTGGGATCCCCCTGTCGCTGCAGACATACAAATGGGTTCGACCCTCTGTAGCTTGATGGCATTAGGGTACACTGTGCAGTGGTGCCCACTAGCTCCTGATACTTCTGTGGGTCTGATGTGCAAGGCCATGGAATCCCCACAGTCCAATAAACCCTTCAAGGAGATTTAATACTGGGTGAGAATAGCCCATGAACTGAATTGCACCATGTTAAATAGTATATTATACTGTATGTTATCACTACCATGATTACTATAGGTGACTAATTAGAATGTATGGAAAAGAGTGTAACCTGAGCATGACATAAATGGTATGGAATAAGGGGTGGATAGATGTCCTGGTTTCAGTTAGCACAGAATTAATTTTCTTCCTAGTAGCTGGTGGAATGCTGTGTTTTGGCTTAGAATGAGAAGAGTGCTGATAACACCCCGATGCTTTAATTGTTGCAGAGCAGTGCTTATACTAAGCCAAGGACATCTCAGCCTTTGCTCTGTCCTGCCAACGGGCAGGCTGGGGGGTGCAGTAAGAGCTGGGAGGGGACAGACCCAGGACAGGTGACCCAAACTAGCCAAAGGGGTATTCCATACCATCTGACGTCATGCTAAACAATATATAGGGGTGGCTAGCCGGGGGGAGGGGGCCGGACTGCTTGGGGTTAGGCTGGGCATCGGTCAGCGGGTGGTGAGCAATTGCATTGTGCATCACTTGTTTGTACATACTATTATTACTTTTGTATTATCCCCATTGTATCATCATTATTATTATTGTTATTATTATTTTTGTTATTTTTTTTTCCTGTCTTATTAAACTGTCTTTATCTCAACTCACGGGCTTCACTTTCCATTTCTCTCCCCCGTCCCAGAGAGGGAGGGGGGAGGGTGAGCGAACGGCTGCGTGGTGTTTAGCTGCCGGTCGGGTTAAACCACGACAAGTTGCTATTGACTGGGCAGCTCTTTTCACAAGGCAGCTCTGCCAAAGCCCCACCTGTGGTGCCCTCTTGGAACTCTGAATTCCCTCTCCTGAAGCAGTCTATGCCAAGGATGCACATAGCCTCTGGGCCAGTCCCAATGGGGTGCTTTTGCCATTCCTTCCCAGTTAGACTCACTTCAGCCTCCAGTACAGTTAACTGTTGGGATCCCCCTGTCACTCCAGAAATACAGGTGGGTTCTACCTCTTTCTAGCTTGATGGCATTAGGGTACACTGTGCACCGGTGCCTAGTAGAGCCTGATACATTTGTGGATCTGATGTGTCAGGCCATTAAATATACCCAGTCCAGTAAACCTGATTGTCCCTTTCCTCCCTGCCTCCCCCTGGCTGGAAGGAGGATCCCTCTAGTCCTTCTCATAGTGTTCATTACCGTGTATAGTCGATGGCCCACTGGAAACACATCCCACCATGGTAGGGGAGAGGGCACTGACAGCCAAGAGATGCGTTTCGGTGCAGGATAGACAAGGAGTCAAGGCAGTGGGTGGGGGAGGCCAGCAGAAGCAGCCCAATGGGTGATGCTGCTGGTGAGGACACGTTTGTGGCAGCGGCCTGAGTGGGCAGCAGCTGTGCGCAGGCGAGGGGAGGCCAGGAAGCGCATGCCAAGAGCGCTCCTGCCAGCAGAGACAAGGCCGGGGCCGAGCCCAAGGGCAGAGGCAGGCCCAGGGCAGGGGGCTGCAAAGGCCATGCTGAGCTCCCTGCCCCTGCAGCAGCCACCCTGGCCCTCAGCAGATGTGCTGGCCGGCTGCACAGGGAGGTGCTGGCATGCATCAGAGAGCAGCAAGGAGGGCGCTGGAGAGGGCCGGGGCCGGGCGGGTGGCAGAGCTCCATGCAGGGCCTGGCTGGTGGTCCCCTCTGCTGCAGCCTGCACACGCAGCATGGCAGGAGGAGGACAGGCAGGGTTCGTGGCCACCTTGCTGGGGAAGAGCCCTGATCTGGAGGACAATGTTTTCCTGCTTGGAAGGACAAGGAGCTCCGGCTTTGCCCCACGATTTGTGTTTTTACCGTCTCCCTGTGCACCACAGAGCAGAGCCAGGCCCTGGGACCTTCCTGACATCCCTGCAGGCCCTGGTGATATCAGTTCAGAAGGACATTTGGTTCTCTCCCTATTAGAATAATAAAACCAAATTTGAAATACGTTGCTATGTTTAATTAGATGGAAGACTAGAAACCTTTTATGTCTGATGCTACCTTAGTCACTAACACCTTATCTGTAAGGCCATACAGAATTGTAACCCAGGATGGAGGAGACGGATAAGATAATCTAGTGCTAGAGTATGTGCCTGTAAAAATAGGTGAGGAACTTGTGATATACAAGCAGTGCTATAGGCTGGGAGATGAGTGGTTGGAAAGCTGCCTGGCAGAGGAGGACCTGGGAGTATTGGTTGATGGTCAGCTGAATATGATCCAGCAGTGTGCCCAGGTGGCCAAGAAGGCCAATGGCATCCTGGCTTGTATCAGAAGCAGTGTGGCCAGCAGGGCTAGGGAGGTGATCGTCCCCCTGTACTCGGCTCTGGTGAGGCCGCACCTCAAGTACTGTGTTCAGTTTTGGGCCCCTCAATACAGGAAAGACATCGAAAGACATCTCTACAAGAAGGACATGGAGGTGCTTGAGCGAGTCCAGAGAAGGGCGACGAAGCTGGTGAGGGGCCTGGAGAACAAGTCCTACGAGGAGCGGCTGAGGGAGCTGGGCTTGTTCAGCCTGGAGAAAAGGAGGCTCAGGGGCGACCTTATCGCTCTCTACAGATACCTTAAAGGAGGCTGTAGCGAGGTGGGGGTTGGTCTCCTCCCACGTGCCCAATGACTGGATGAGGTGGGAATGGGCTAAAGTTGTGCCAGGCGAGGTTTAGTTTGGATCTTAGGAAGAACTTCTCTTCCGAAAGGGTTGTTAGGCATTGGAATGGGCTGCCCGGGTAAGTGGTGGAGTCACCATCCCCGGACGGCTGCAAGGAATCACTTGCCAGGCTCCTTTGCTGTGGCTGCTGCGTGCCCTGGGGCTGCTGAGCTCTCCTCTGCCTGCTCACACCAGACTGAGCACTTGAGCTCTTGTCAGTCCACCTCAGGCACAACATGGTGCTCAGCGGTAAATATTGGGGCCATCTTTCCAAGTTAAGGTTACAGTTTCTCAGAGACTGGCAGTACAGTGGTCTGCTTGTGGGAATTGAAAAGTTACTAAATATTCCTCATGTTTGGGGTTGGAATATCTTTTTCTTTCATTTTTCTTTTCCTTTCCCTTACTTATGTGTCTATCTCTCTGAGTTTTTATGGTTTTGTTTTGTTTTGTTTTGTTTTCCCCTTCTCCCTCTAGATGTATTTCCTCCTCTCCCTCTAGAGGAGGAGGAAGCAGGCAGCTCATACATGTGTAGTGTCTGCTTGGGGTGAGCAAGGAGGAGTCTGGCTATGGTGCCAGGAAATGGAGGTCTGTGAAGCTGCAGGAGCCCTGATCTCCTGCCTGGGAGATCCCCAGCACACAGTGCCTGTGCCCCGCAGGGCCAGCCCCAGTCCCCAGGCCAGCACAAGAGGCCTGGCCCAGCCACAGAGCAGCCTGCCCCGAGCAGGGGCCTGCACAAAGAGCTTTCTCCTTCTCATTTCTGCTTTTATACAGGCCCAGCAATGCTGCCCTGCTCTTCCCCAGGGCCATCCCTGCTCCCAGAGAGCCTCGCCCAGGGCAGTGTGTCCGTGCTGGCCAGGTCAGCCATTGCTGCTTCCTGCCCTGTGCTCCCCACAGAGCCCCAGGCTGGCGGTGCTGCTGTGAGAGCCAGGGGCTGTGGTGCCCTGGGATCCCCGGGGGTCTCCCTCCCTGCCCATGCTGCTCAGGCTGGGCTGGAGACCTATGTCCATGGGGATCTCTGCTGCTGAGCCCCTTTCCATCTGCCCTGATGGCTCAGCAGCACAGGGCAGTGCTGGGCAGGGCCATGGGGTGTCTCTGAGGGCACAAAGGGCAGGCGAGTGCTGCACCAGACCTGGTCCATGAGGCCTCAAGAAGGTTATCCTCAATTATTCTACACTCTTAGAGGTCTCTGTCCGCTGGCTCTTCAGCACCACTCCTGGCATGGCAGAGCTGTCCTTACCCCATGGACTCCTCATATTCCCTTTTTTCTTTACGAAACTCTTCTTTGGATGCCATTAATTTTATGGGATTCTAATCCCTACCAACTCAGCATTGCATGTTCTCCCTGCAGATCCCCTGACATCTCCTGGCAGCTCCAGATTCCTCTCCAGGCTGACAGTGGCCATGAGCCCCACTGCAGGGGGGCAGTGACATGCAGATAAGTCCAAGACCAGTTGTTGTCAGGTGCTGCCATAAAGCTCTTGGTCAGGCCCTTGGTCCCTCTCAGGCTGCCCTTGGACTTTAAGTCTATGTCCTTCACTCCACAAAGTCCCAAATAGAACCCCATTTGTTGCTGTGGTGCTAACAGGGAGGCAGCTGTGACTCAGGGCTGCACAGTGCCTGCTGCTGCCTGCAGGGACAGGGATGCCACTGTAGAGACAACAGGACTGTCACCAAGGTAAATGAGATATCAGGGCTTACCCAGAAAAACAAAAAAAGAAGCACAATGTGGAAGCAAAAAGAGAGCAGCAGTGTAAAGGCCACGTCCTGCCGCTGGCCATGGCCATGGCTCCAGGGAAGCAGCAGCCCTGACCCGAAGGCAGCAGAGAGGCAGAGCCCAGCGGGCAGTGAGGGGCAGCCCCAAGAACCACCAGGGCTGCTCCTGCATGTGGCAGCTGGGCTGTTGGTCCTGAGCCCCTCCTGCGTGCTGGGGCTGCTCCCCCAGCTCCTGAGGAGATGGCAAGAGAGATGGCAGCTGAGACCAATCAGGTTCTAACAGCTTCTCAATTGTCTTTATCTAGAAGGCAGGCATGGTTCTACAGGTACATGAGATATTTTTGTGAAAAAAAAAATAAAAATAATTAAAAGATTTGAAAATAAAGATACCATTATAAAATGAAAATCTAATAATGCAGTATAATATATTACAAAAGAAGTATAGCAAAAGAATATTCTAACAATTTTTTAGAAAAACAGTGAGTCCTGGCTGGATTGGGGGCTTCAATATTACTGACGAAGGAACATGTATCCAAAGAGTTTCCACAAGGCATCCTTGAGCTGCTGGTTCCTCATGCTGTAGATGAGGGGGTTCAGTGCTGGAGGCAACACTGAGTACAATAATGACACCACCAGGTCCAAGGATGGCGAAGAGATGGAGAAGGGCTTCAAGTAGACAAATATGGCAGTACTGACAAAGAGGGAGACCACGGCCAGGTGAGGGGGGCACATGGAAAAGGCTTTGTGCCGGCCCTGAGAAGAGGGCATCCTCAGCACCACCCTGAAGATCTGCACATAGGACAACACAATGAAAACAAAACAACCAAATGATAAAGAAAAACTAAAGAGAAGTACCCCGACTTCCCTGAGGTAGTAGTCTGAGCAGGAGAGCTTGAGGATCTGGGGGATTTCACAGAAGAACTGGTCCACAGCATTGCCTTGGCAGAGGGGCAGGGAAAATGTAGTGGCCGTGTGCAGGACAGCATTGAGAAAGCCACTGCCCCAGGCAGCTGCTGCCATCTGGGCACAAGCTCTGCTGCCCAGGAAGCTCCCGTAGTGCAGGGGCTTGCAGATGGCAATGTAGCGATCATAGGCCATGATGGTGAGAAGGTAATATTCTGCTCCAAACAATAAGACAAAAAAGAAGACCTGTGCAGCACAGCCTTGATAGGAGATGGCCCTGGTGTCCCAGAGGGCATTGGCCATGGCTTTGGGCAGAGTGGTGGAGATGCAGCCCACGTCGAGGAGGGTGAGGTTGAGGAGGAAGAAGTACATGGGGGTGTGGAGGCGGTGGTGGCAGGCTACGGCGCTGAGGATGAGGCCGTTGCCCAGGAGGGCAGCCAGGTAGATGCCCAGGAAGAGCGCGAAGTGCAGGAGCTGCAGCTCGTGCGTGTCTGCGAATGCCAGGAGAAGAAAATCTGTGATAGAGCTGATGTTGGGCTTTTTCTGACATTGAAAACCGTTTTCTGTTAAAGAGGAAATTGCGGAAAAATGTTAAAACAAATTTCTCTGAGGAAAACCTATTGTATGTCATAGAGCACCCCCAAACACAGCCTGTCTCTTTGCAGGAGAACCTTTCTGCATCTGTCTTGCTTGAGCCGTGGCTGGTGCTGGCTGAGAGGGGCACTGGGAACAGGGGCTGCTGTGGCTCCACAGGAGTTCTTCCTGCTGTGCAGCTGGAGGGAGGCAGAAACACGGCAGAAAATTACATTCCGTCCACTGTTCAGATCCATGAGATCTGCAGTGTTGTTGCAAAAAACTCATCTTAATACAGAGGCAGAGCTTCAGGGATTTTGTTTCCTTTGTTTTGTTCCTATTATCCCAGTAACACTTAGGAGAGGTATTGGATGGTTGAGCTCCCTGACATTTCCTGTGCACTTCCAGAGAAACCCTGTGGGTGCCAGGAGGCAAAGGGGCTGTCCCTTGGTGAAGACTGAGCAGAGCAGCTCTGTTGATCAGACCAGTTCTCAGCAGTCAATTGTCACCCCTCTGAGCTGCAGGACAATTGCTCTCAGGTGTTTCCCTGAGTAAAAAATGTAGATGGCTGCTAATCGAGGAGGACGAAATCAAGACAGAATTTGAGAGCTTCTCGTACGGGCTCTGCCTGTACTGCTGGCCATGCCTGTCCCTCAGCCCATGGGCTGCAGGGGGAGAGGAGGCCAGGGTGGGGCTGCTCCAGGGGAAGGTGTCTGCACTGCAGGGCATGGCCGTGAGGTGCCCGAATCCCCCCTGCTACTGCGTTTCTGCCAACAGCTCCTTCTGGCCGCCTGCCCCTCTCTCTGCTGCCTGCAGCTGTCCCTGCCAGGAGCTGCTGCTCTGCGCCCACCTCTTCTTTCCCCCTGCCCGTGCTCACAGACCCCATCCCACGCGGCTGTGCTCAGCATTGCCCTGCAGCACCCTGCCACCAACAGGGCCCTGCCAAGGGGCACCTCCATGGCTGCAGGAGCTACGGGGCAGCTGACAGAGAGCCCGGCATGGCCAGCCAGGGCAGGGTGTTCTGGGCTGACTGGGGGCACCTGCCTTAGGGCACTCCAAGGGGCTTCTGCCAGACTTTCTCACCTCACACTGCAACCCAGCAGGACTCTCAAAGCCTACTGCATTGCCCACTGCCCTCCCAGAAACAAGACCCAGCAGGAGGAGACCCTTCCAGGACCTGCAGCAGCATGGCCCTGCAGCCAGGCACTTACCTTGTCAAAGGCTGTGCACATTTCTCCTGCAGGCAGCTCTCAGCATCCTCTCACTCACAACTGAATTCAGCCCCTGGCCCCTTTTCTTCTCTCTGTGTGTCTGCCTCTGTGTCTCTTTCCTGCTGCGTTGTGCAGAGGAGCTGCTCCTAGGCACAGCTGTCTCTCTGCTTCATGGGACTTTTTAAAAAGTGTTTTCTCTGTCCCATGAGCCCGGCCCAGCTCAACAGCACAGCACCAGCCCAAGGCTCCTCTGGAGGCTTTCCTGATGAGCCCAAGAAACTCAGGCACTCAGAGACAATTGAAGACATCTCTCCAGAAGTCCAAGTCAGAGGCAAATTTCCTGCAGTGTCCCCCTGAGGGCCAGCACTGACACAGGCTCCCTTGGAGCTCGTTAGAGCAGAACCCTGGAGGCAGTGAGGACAAGGAGACAAAGGCAATGTGAAGGTGACACTGAGGTGTAGGAAAACTGGATGTGTGTCAGCAAGCACAAGGGCCTGGCCTTCACCTCAAGTGCTTGGGAAGGGAGATCCTTTCTTTTCATGCAGTACTCGGGGCTCTTTGTGGGGCAGTAGGAGATGGGGATGTGCATTGCCAAGTGCAGGAGAATGGTACGACTCCTGCCTGCTTCATGGTTGGGGGTGAGGAGGCAACGAGGCCCTGGTGTTTTAACGATTAGCTCTCTCCTCTTTGGCCTCAGTGACAGACACAAGAACCATAGCCATGGACACAAAGACATTGGACCTTTTCAGACTTTGAGTCTTGCCATAGCCCTTGCTCCTCTCCAAACCAGGATACCCTAGAGACTCCCAGATCTGTACCTCTTTACTGACTATTTGTAGACACATGTCTGTGTGGTGTTACACCAGATCTGAGCTGAGTTTGATAACTCGGATCATCTTGGTCACTATGCTCCTCGTAAGGCAGCTCTGTAGGAAGCTGGCCTGGTTCCTGGTGAGCAGGCACCACTGCTCATATGGCATCCCTCATGGTGCCCAGGCCCTCCTCCTCCTCCTCACTCAGCAGTGTCCCAGTCTGCTCTGATGTGTGGGGTTCCTCTTCCTTTGCTGCACGACTAGGCTCTTCTCCTTGTAAATGTCAGGAGGTTTCTGTAGGTAAATCCTGGAATTTCTCGTGGTTCCCCCAACCAATGTTGCATTCTGTCAGCAGTTAATGTCTTCAGGAAGATGTCTCACCCTGATTGTGCTGTCTCTCGCAAGATAACAGCATCAGCAGTTGCAGGACAGTTTGTATAATACAGGAGTAACTAGTTGAATGGATTTCCAGCACAAACTTAGAGAAGGTTGGAGGATGGAAGGTTGCCAGGTTCCACCTTTTCTTTGCTTCTTTCCATCCATGCAGTCATTTTGTGTAGAATTGAATCCTGAATGTCATGAAGTTTTGCAGAGACAAATTCGGAATGGCCAAATCCCAACTGAAGCTCAATCTGACTATTACCTTCAAAGACCTATGCTGCATATTTTTATGTGTAAATACATTAAAATAAGAAGAAGAAAAAAAAAAAAAAAAAAAAAAAAAAAGAGCACTTAGGGGAATCTTCATCCTGTATGGGATGTAGGGGGAAGCATATTCACAAGAGTTGAGGAAAAGGCTGAGGTACATAACGTTCTCTTAATGTACTCTTTGCCTCAGTTTTCAGCAACATGACCTGTTGTTCTGATACTCAGCCTCCTGAGCTGGTAGATAGGTACAGGGAGCAGAATGAAGCCTTCATAATGAATGAGGAAATAGTCAGAGCCCTGCTACTGCACAAAGATTTACACACATCTATGGGACCACATGGGATCCACCTGTCACTACCAAGGGAGCTGGCAGAATCACTTCCCAAGTTGCTTTCCATCATTGATCAGCAGTCCTGGCTATCGGGAGAGGGACCAGTAGACTGGTGACTGACAAATATAATGTGCGTCTACAAGGGCTGGAAGGAGGTGTTGGGGAACTACTGGCCTGTCAGTCTGACCAGTGATGAGGAAGTTCATGAAGCAGATTATCTTGAGTACCATCAGGCAACACTTACAAGACTTACACTTACAAGGTGATCAGGCCCAGTCAGTAGGGCTTTATCAAAGTCAGGATCTACTTGACAAATCTGAACTCCTTCTATGACAAGGTGATGCACTCAGCAGATGACGTAATGGCTGTGGCTGTGGTTTATCTGGACCTCAGTAAGGATTATGGCACTGTTTCCTACAGCATTCTCCCAGAGAAACTGGCTGCTTGAGGCTTGGACGGGTATATGTTTCCTTGGATTAAAAACACTCTGGATGGCTGAGCCCAAAGAACTGTGGTACATGGAGCTAAATGCAGATGGAGGCCGTTCTCTAGTGGTGACCTCCAGGGCTCAGTTCTGAGGCCAGTTCCCTTTAATATTTTCATCAATGATCTGGACAAGGGGATCGAGTGAGTGCACCCTCAGTAAGTTTGCAGACAACACCAGGTTGAGTGGGTGTTGCTCTGCTCAACGGTAGGAGGACTCTGCAGAGGGTCCTAGATAGGCTGCACCCATGGGCCAAGGCCAAATCTATGAAGTTCAACAAGGCTAAGTGCTGGGTCCAGCACTTGGGGCATGACAACCTGATGCAATGCTGGGGAATGGCAGGTGGAATGCTGCCCATTGGAAAGGGTCTTGGGAGTAATGGTTGATAGTCAGATGAGTATGAGCCAGCAGTGTGCTCAGGTGGCCAGGAGAGCCAACAGCATGCGGGCTTGTACCAGGAATAGTGTGGTCAGCAGGAGTAGGGAAGTGATTGTGCCTCTGTACTCAGCCCTGGTGAGGCCACACATCAGGTATTGTGTTTAGCTCTGGGGTCCCCAGAACAAGAAGGACACAGGTCTATTAGAACGAATCCAGAGGAGGGCCACGAGGATGATCAAGGGACTGGAGCACCTCTCCTCTGAAGACAGGCTGTGGGATTTGGTGTTGTTCAGCCTGGAGAAAAGAAGGCTCTGGTGAGATGTTATAGTGGTCTTCTAATACTTAAAGGGGGTTGTAAGAAAGCTGGGGAGGGACTCTTCATTAAATAGTGTAGTGATAGGACTAGGGGAAATGGTTTTAAACTGAAAGAGGGTGGATTTAGATTAGGTATTAGAAAAAAGTTCTTTACTCAGAGGGTGGTGAGGCACTGCAACAGGCTGCCCAGAGATGTTGTGGATCTCCCCTCACTGGAAGTTTTGAAGGCCAGGTTGGATGGGGCTTTCAGCAACCTGGTCTAGTGGAAGGTGTGTCTGCCCATGGCAGAGGGGTTGGAATTTCATGATCTTTAAGGTCCTTTCATACCCAAACTACTCTCTGATTCGCTGATTCTGTACAGCGCCATACCAGTTACTAGGAAGAAAAATTAAGTCTATCCCATCTAAAACTCAGACTGTATCCAGCCCTTATTCCGCACCATTGTTCCTATGTCATACTCAGGTCTTACACTTTCTAAATAACTATCACCACTTTTCCTGTCTTTTGATATACACACAGAGACATCTTGCCCTTAGCCTATTTGTGTCCTGGTTTTGGTTTGGATTTAAATAATTTTCATCCTAGTATCATAGAATCATAGTATGACTTGGGTTGGAAGGGACCTTCAAAATCATCTAACTGAAGTCCCCCCAGATTCCACCCACTAGATCAGGTTGGCCAAGGCCCCATCCAGCCTGGCCTTGAACACCTCCAGGGATGGAGCATCCACAACTTCTCTGGGCAACCTGTTCCACTACCTTACTACCCTTACAGTGAAGATTTTCCTCCTAATGTCTAATGTCTAGTCTAAATCTCCCCTTTTTAGTTTAAGAGCATTCCCACATCCTCCTGTCATTATCTACCTGAGTAAAGAGTCCTCCATTTTTTAAAAAAAGTATTGACAAGATGCAAGGAGGTCTCCCTGGAGCCTTCTCTTCTCCAGGCTGAACAAACCTAATTCCTTCAGCCGGTCTTCATGGGAGAGGTGCTCCAGTCCTCTGATCATCTTTGTAGCTCTCCTTGTCCTGGTTTTAGTTAGAACAGAATTGATTTTCTTCCTAGTAGCTGGTGGAATGCTGTGTTTTGGCTTAGGATGAGAAGAGTGCTGATAACACCCCGATGTTTTTATTGTTGCAGAGCAGTGCTTATACCAAGCCAAGGACATCTCAGCCTTTTGCTCTGTCCTGCCAACAGGCAGGCTGGGGGTGCAGTAAGAGCTGGGAGGGGACAGACCAAGTAACCCGTAAGAAGAATGAGTTTGAATGGGGCCCTGAACAACGACAAGCCTTTGAACAAATCAAGCAGGAAATAGTCCATGCAGTAGCCCTTGGGCCAGTTCGAACAGGACCAGATGTAAAGAATGTGCTCTACACTGCAGCCGGGGAGAACGGCCCCACCTGGAGCCTCTGGCAGAAAGAACCTGGGGAAACTCGAGGTCGGCCCCTGGGGTTTTGGAGTCGGGGATACAGAGGATCTGAGGCCCGCTATACTCCAACTGAAAAGGAGATATTGGCAGCATATGAAGGAGTTCGATCTGCTTCAGAGGTGGTCGGTACTGAAGCGCAGCTCCTCCTAGCACCCCGATTGCCGGTACTAGGCTGGATGTTCAAGGGAAGGGTTTCTTCTACGCATCATGCAACTGATGCTACGTGGAGCAAGTGCGTTGCACTGATTACTCAGCGGGCTCGAATAGGAAACCCCAGTCGCCCAGGAATATTGGAAGTGATTATGGACTGGCCAGAAGGCAAATACTTTGGGATATCACCCGAGGAGGAGGTGGGTCGTGCTGAAGAAGCCCCACTGTACAACCAGTTACCAGAGAATGAAAAGAAATATGCCCTGTTCACTGATGGGTCCTGTCGTATTGTGGGGAAGCATCGAAGATGGAAGGCTGCTGTATGGAGTCCTACACGACGAGTTGCAGAAGCTGCTGAGGGAGAAGGTGAATCGAGTCAGTTTGCAGAAGTGAAAGCCATTCAGCTGGCTTTAGCCATTGCTGAACGAGAAAAATGGCCAGTTCTCTACCTCTACACCGATTCATGGATGGTAGCAAATGCCCTGTGGGGATGGTTACAGCAATGGAAGCAAAACAACTGGCAGCGTAGGGGCAAACCCATCTGGGCTGCTGCTTTGTGGCAAGATATTGCTGCTCGGGTAGAGAACCTGGCTGTAAAGGTATGCCACGTAGATGCTCATGTGCCCAAGAATCGGGCTACTGAAGAACATCAAAACAACCAGCAGGTGGATCAGGCTGCTAAGATTGAAGTAGCTCAGGTGGACCTGGATTGGCAGCATAAAGGTGAATTATTTATAGCCCGATGGGCGCATGACACCTCAGGCCATCAAGGTAGAGATGCAACATACAGATGGGCTCGTGATCGAGGGGTGGACCTGACCATGGACGCTATAGCACAGGTTATTCATGATTGTGAAACGTGTGCTGCAATCAAGCAAGCCAAACGGTCAAAGCCTCTTTGGTATGGAGGACGATGGCTGAAATAGAAATATGGAGAGGCCTGGCAGATTGATTACATCACACTCCCTCAAACTCGCAATGGCAAGCGCCACGTACTTACAATGGTGGAAGCAACCACCGGATGGTTGGAAACATATCCTGTGCCTCATGCCACCGCCCGGAACACTATCCTGGGCCTTGAAAAGCAAGTCCTATGGCGACATGGTACCCCAGAAAGAATAGAGTCAGACAATGGAACTCATTTCCGAAACAACCTTATAGACACTTGGGCCAAAGAACATGGTATTGAGTGGGTGTATCACATCCCCTATCATGCACCAGCCTCCGGGAAAGTTGAACGATACAATGGACTGTTAAAGACTACATTGAAAGCAGTGGGCGCTGGGACGTTCAAAAATTGGGATACGCATTTGGCAAAGGCCACCTGGTTAGTCAATACTAGGGGATCTGCCAACCGAGCTGGACCTGCCCAATCCAACCTGTTACGTACTGTAGATGGGGATAAAGTTCCTGTAGTGCATGTAAGAAATATGCTGGGTAAAACAGTCTGGGCTACTCCTGCCTCAGGAAAAGGCAAACCCATTCGTGGAATTGTTTTTGCTCAGGGACCTGGATACACTTGGTGGGTGATGCAAAAGAATGGAGAGGTCCGGTGTGTACCTCAAGGAGATTTAATACTGGGTGAGAATAGCCCATGAACTGAATTGTACCATGTTAATTACTATATAATACTGTATGTTATCACTACCATGACTACTATAGGTGACTAATTAGAATGTATGGAAAAGAGTGTAACCTGAGCATGACTTAAATGGTATGGAATAAGGGGTGGATAGATGTCCTGGTTTCAGTTAGAACAGAATTAATTTTCTTCCTAGTAGCTGGTGGAATGCTGTGTTTTGGCTTAGAATGAGAAGAGTGCTGATAACACCCCGATGCTTTAATTGTTGCAGAGCAGTGCTTATACTAAGCCAAGGACATCTCAGCCTTTGCTCTGTCCTGCCAACGGGCAGGCTGGGGGGTGCAGTAAGAGCTGGGAGGGGACAGACCCAGGACAGGTGACCCAAACTAGCCAAAGGGGTATTCCATACCATCTGACGTCATGCTAAACAATATATAGGGGTGGCTAGCCGGGGGGAGGGGGCCGGACTGCTCGGGGTTAGGCTGGGCATCGGTCAGCGGGTGGTGAGCAATTGCATTGTGCATCACTTGTTTGTACATATTATTATTACTTTCCTATTATCACCATTGTAACATTATTGTTATTATTGTTATTATTATTTTGTTATTATTATTTTCCTGTCTTATTAAACTGTCTTTATCTCAACTCACGGGCTTCACTTTCCATTTCTCTCCCCCGTCCCAGAGAGGGAGGGGGGAGGGTGAGCGAACGGCTGCGTGGTGTTTAGCTGCCAGCCGGGTTAAACCATGACATTACCTCAGCCTTTACCTCATCTCTTGGCACAAGGTTTCCCCCCACATTCAATAATTTATGATGATTCTTAATCCTCTTTTATTTAAAGTATTTATATAAGCAGTGTTTATTGTCTTTGACAGGAATGGATTGATTAAGCTCCAGCTGGGCTTTGGCCTTTCTAACGTTGTTCTGCACAACCCCATAACATTTAGGACACAACTCCCGAGAAACTGACAGCATGCATGAGAATGAAGAACAGAAAAAGTAGAATCTGGCAGCCTTCCACTCATTACCTTTCTGTGTCTGTGTTGCAGTTCCATTCAACTGGTTACTCCTGTATTATCCAAATGTTGGTTTAGTGGAGGACTTGTTAGTGTTAGGTCAGAGGTTGGACTCGATCATCTTGAGGTCTCTTCCAAACTAGACAATTCTCTGTGATTCTGTGTGTGATTCTGTGTCCCCTGTACCTCCCAATGCTGCTGTCTTGTCAGAGACAGCACAATCACATGAAGGCTGAACTGTCTTGTCTGCCTGCAGACATGAACAGCTGACAGAACGGAGCGTCAGTGTGGTGGGAGCTTGAGAAACTACAGGATTTTGTCTAAAGAAACCTCTAGACATTTACCAGGAGAGGAGCCCAGTCCTGAACGAGAGGGAGAGTAACGCCACACATCAGAGCAGACTGGGACACTGCTGAGTACACAGGACAAGGAGGGCCTGGGCACCATGAGGGATGCCATACAAGCAGTGGTGCCTGCTCAGCAGGAACCAGGCCAACTTCACACAGAGCTGCCTTACGAGGAGCATGGCCACCAAAAAGATCTGAGTTATCAGACTCAGCTCAGATCCGGTATGACACCACAAGGACAAGTGTCTACAACTAACCAGTAAAGAGGTACAGGTCTGGGATTCTCTAGGCCATCCTGGTTTAGAGACGAGCAAGGGCTTTGACAAGGTTCCAAGTCCCAGCAGGACCCAGGTCTTTGTGCCCATGGCTATGGCTGTTGTCTCTGCCACTGCCACTGATTAGGAGACAGCTGATCGTTAAAGCACCAGGGCCTCATTGCCTCCTCGCCCCCACCCATGAAGCAGGCAGGGGTCGTACCATTCTCCTACACTTGGCCATGCACATCCCCATCTCCTGCGACCACCGCCTCCACACCCCCATGTACTTCTTCCTCCTCAACCTCGCCCTCCTTGACCTGGGCTGCATCTCCACCCCTCTACCCAAAGCCATGGCCAATGCCCTCTGGGACACCAGGGCCATCTCCTATCAAGGATGTGCTGCACAGGTCTTCTTTTTTGTCTTCTTCATTGGAGCAGAGTTTTCCCTTCTCACCATCATGGCCTATGACCGCTACATTGCCATCTGCAAGCCTCTGCACTACGGGAGCCTCCTGGGCAGCAGAGCTTGTGCCCAGATGGCAGCAGCTGCCTGGGGCAGTGGTTTTCTCATTGCTGTCCTGCACACGGCCACTACGTTTACCCTGCCCCTCTGCCAAGGCAATGTTCTGGACCAGTTCTTCTGTGAAATCCCCCACATCCTCAAGCTCTTCTGTTCAGATTCCTATCTCAGGGAAATTGGCATCCTTGTGTTTAGTGTTTCTTTAGCATTTATTTGTTTTGTTTTCATTGTGCTGTCCTATTTTCAGACCTTCAGGGCAGTGCTGAGGATGCCCTCTGAACAGGGCCAGCACAAAGCCTTTTCCACATGCCTCCCTCACCTGGCCATGGTCTTCCTCTTTCTCAGCACTTCCATGTTTGCCTACCTGAAGCCCGCTTCCATCTTTTCCCCATCTCTGGACTTGGTGGTGTCACTTTTGTACTCAGTGGTACCTCCAGCAGTGAACCCCCTCATTTACAGCATGAGGAACCAGGAACTCAAGGTTGCAGTGAGGAAATTGTTTCTATATGTGCTTCTTAAGCATCAGTGTTGTTAACATTATTGTGATTTGTATCATACCATTTTTATACTTAGTATTATTATCATATAATAATAATAATAATAATCCTCTAAACGCTACCATTCTATTTGAGAAACTGAGATGAGAGATTTTCATATTATTTTTCGGTTTTGTTATTTTCATAATTTTTGATATTGCTTTAATTTATTTAGTAATTTTTTTACTTTGACTACATCTTCCATTTAACCTACTGAACTAGGCTTCCTTTGTAGGTATAGACAATAAAGAAGATAGAATAAATTCAGTGGTCTCAGTATCCCTCTCTTCCCATCCCCTCTGGAGCTGGGGGAGCAGCCCCAGCATGCAGGAGGGGCTCGGGGCCAAGAGCCCAGCTGCCACACGCAGAAGTAGCCCTGGTGGCCCTCGGGGCTGCCCCTCACTGCCCGCTGGGCTCTGCCTCTCTGCTGCCTTCGCGTCGGGGCTGCTGCTTCCCTGGAGCCATGGCCATGGCCAGCAGCAGGACATGGCCTTTTCACTGCTGCTCCCTTTGGCTTCCACATTGTTCTCTTGTGCTCTTGTATCTGTTAGTCTTGAGCTCTCATATGCCTCGATGACAGTCCTGTTTTCTCTGCAGGGCATCCTGATCCCTGCAGACAGCAGCAGGCACTGCACAGCCCTGGGTCACAGCCGCCTTCCTGCTAGCACCACAGTAACAAAAGGGGCTGCTGAAGGCAAACCCAGGAGCCTGGACACCAAGGGGCTGTTCTCTGCTCTTCTCTATTCTGGGGGTTCTTCATGGAGTGAAAGACACAGGCTGAAAGTCCCAGGGTGGTCCCTGAGGAACCAAGGGCAGCACTAAGAGCTTCCATTATGGCAGAACTTGCCTAAGGAGATAACAACTGATCTTAAATATATCTGCATGGGACTGCACCCCCTGCAGCGGGGCAGGCGGCAGATTCCAGCCTGGAGAGGAATCTGGAGCTTCCAGGAGATGTCAGGCGATCTGCAGGGACAAGGTCCTCAGATGAAGTGATTAGAACCTCATAAAATGAGTGACCATCCAAAAAAAGGTCTGTTAAAGGAAAAGGGGAATCTGAGGAGTCCATGGGCTAAAGGAAGGCTCTGCAATGCCACAAGAGACTGTGAAGAGCCAGCAGGCAAAGGCCCATAAGACTGCAAAGTAATTGAGGATAAGCATTTTGAAGTGCCGTGGGCAAGGTGTGGTGCAGCACTCGCCTGCTCTTTGTGCCCTCAGAAACACCCCATGGTCCTGCCCAGCACTGCCTTGTGCTGCTAAGCCATCAGGGCAGATGGAAAGGGGCTCAGAAACAGAGATCCCCATGGATGTAGGTCTGCTGCCCACCCTGAGCAGCACGGGCAGGGGGGAGACCCACGGGGATCCCAGGGCACCACAGCCCCTGGCTCTCACAGCAGCACTGCAAGCTTGCGGCCCTGCAGGGAGCACAGGGATGGAAGCAGCAATGGCCAGCCAGGCTAGCACAAACACACTGCCCTGGATAAGGCTCCCTGGGAGCAGGGATGGCCCTGGGGAAGAGCAGGGCAGCATTGCTGGGCCTGCACTGATGGGGAAAGGGCAAAGGGAAAGCTCTTTGTGCAGGCCCCTGCTCGGGACAGGCAGCTCTGTGGCTGGGCCAGGCCTCTTGTGATGGCCTGGGGAGCAGGGCTGGCCCTGCGGGGCACAGGCACTGTGTGCTGGGGATCTCCCAGGCAAGAGAGCAGGGCTCCTGCAGCTTCACGGACCTCCATCTCCTGGCACCACGGACACCTCCTTGCTCCATGCATCAAGCAGATAAACACCTATCAGCCACCTGCTTTCTCTTCTTCTGGAGGAACTGCGGACAGAATAGCAAAACCAAGTAAATCTCACAAATTGTGAGCCACAGAAGGCCCTGATGCTGTGCAAGAAATGCTCAAAAACAGCAACCACAACTGTGGGTGACCATCACTGGTCACACAACCAAAACACTGTACCACAAAGGGCTGCTTTGCAGAGAGTAACTCCATCCCACCAACAGCCAGTACAGGGCCCCTGATGGACAAGAAGACTCCCTCTAAGCTCGGGAAGGAGCCAGGAAGGTGCTAATAAGCACCAGGACAATTGAGGAAGCCCAAAGGCCCTTCTGAAGGGTCACTGAGTGCCACCTGAGAGGCAGTGCTGGGCAGTGAGGAGGGCCAGGAGAAAGACTTGTGATAAGGCTGTGAAAAACAAGGAAATCCATGGCTTTAGCAGATCCTTAAAGTCCTGCCTGAGTCCCCAAATGGAAAGCAGGGTATGTCTGTGGGTGGAGAAGTAGCCAAATCTTGGGACTGGGGCAGGGTTGAAGGGTCCTGCGTGAATCTGGTCTGATGGAGAAGTGTCCACCTTGCATGTGTGCCTCAGCCTGGGAGCAGGGGCCTGCCCACGGTGCGGGATGGCTGGGCTGTGCTCAGCCATGCCCCAGGAGATGACCTTGCTCTCTTCCTCCCCACCACTCCCCACATGGGGCAGGCCCTCAGGAAACACCCCTGAGCCTGGAGATGCACCAACCTGCTGCGGTGAGGTGCCACTACTGCATGGGAAGAATACATTATTTCCATAATGTATTAAGTGCCACTTTTCTCAGGAATAGAGTACCCGACAGAGGTGTGATGGATACTCTGAGATCATGAAAGCCACTAGAAAGATGCTCCTAAGATTATGACTGATATAGTGAGGTCAGGAGAAGCCCTGGTCAGGAGAAATGTGAGATTTGGAGGAGGGCATCGGACTATCCAGCAGAAACTAAAGATTTTGTAAAAGGTAAGTTGGTTCAGGCTATGCGGAAGCTGCTGTAACCGTGACTTAAAACACTTATATGAGGCTATTCCCCAGCTTCAAGGAGCAAACTTAATTCCTAAATTTAAATGTTACTCCACACCCAAACAGGAGTCAACTACTCCTATGCCTGACATCTAAGTGTGCACTGAAGCCAAAACTCAGCCCATAGCCTCTTTCCCTTACCCTTACTCTCTTGCTTACCTTGATCCCTACGCTTAACACTAGAATTAAATGCTCTTTTTAGGCCTAGAATTATTGGAAAAACTAAACAAACCCTAAATCACTAAGCTTGTCCGCACTTTAACCACAGACCTGATACGTAAAGCAGAACACCAATCCCTCCCAAAAAATCTTTCTTTAAATTCAAACCCAGAAAGGTGAGCCCTAGTCCCTGATGCATGAGCACCTAACAGCTGATTCCCCTGTTCCTGTGCATTGACTTCCTCACCTTCAGCCCCTCTCCTAACCCTTACCTTTAGGTACCATACTGGGTGTGGCCCTTAGTGCAGGCCAAGAACTGTGAGGTTACTCTGCAGTCACATGGCATGCAAAGATGGATGTGAGGGGTCATGGGTCTGATCAGCTTGTGGGCCACAAAGAGGAGATGGATTGGAGTGCTCTGAAGGGCTCAGCTCTACCTCAGGATCTCGTGCCCCAGCAGGAGGAATGTGACTGTGGCAGTGACTGTGAGGTTAATTCTGTCTCTGCACTTGATAGGGCAGCAGCAGGAACGTGTCACAGAAAGGGACTGTGAGGTCACTTGTGTCTGGAGGTGGCAGGTCAGCCTTGACTTCTCCCTGGGAGCTGCACTTTTGGGCTGACATCTGGCAGTGGCCCTGCTAGGCCAGCAGAAGGCACCTGCTTGGCATGCTGACTGGGGGATCCCCTCTGCCTCCAGACCCAGGAGGACCCAGGCAGAAAGAAGGCCCCCAGATGGGTTGTCCTGTCCCTTCTGCTTGAGTCCATGACTGCACAGCAGCAGGCACAAGGCTTGACTATGTGTAGCCAAGAAGCTGCAAGGCCAGCAGCAGGCCCCTGGCTTGGAAGGTGCTGGTGAGGTGGCTTGTGTCTGATCAGACCTGGGCTTTGTCTTTCAAGGAGTACCTGGTGAGAGTTGGCGAGACATGGGTGAAACAAAGGATGAGAGCAAGGTTGTGGACAGAGATGGGTGTCTGTAGACTTGAAGGAAATAGGGCAAAGTGTGGGACAGCATAGGAAAGCCTGCAGAGGAGAAGGCAGAGGGTGCTGGTAAAAAGGGAAGGCCCCAAGAGCCCTGAGGTTTTTGTCCCCTTGGCTAGAGTTTGTTGGGAGATATGTTATATTAATTCTGATGAGGCTTCATTGATTTCTTTCAACTCTGAGCAGCAGCTCAGAGGTGTCATACCACTGTTCTTCTCATGGCATCCCACTGCCCACTCCATCCCACAGATCCCAGGAAGAGCCTTGAGCCAGACATGGGGATGCAGGATCTCCTCTCCCAGTGGCTGGGGTCAGGCCTTGGCTCTTCTGCTTCACTAAAATCAACCAAGAGTTTTCTCAGCACAGGACTTTGCCAGTCTGCAATCATGGTCTCTAATTATCTACCCTAACACATCCCTGAGGAGGCTTTCTTAGTAACAGCCCTCAGTTGGGCCCATTCATACTCCAAGTCGCTTCAACTTTTCCTCCTGACTTTACTTGCTCAAGCGGTTACATCACTCTCTTCTATAGTACCTGAGCTCCATAGCATCAGTGCCAAAATACTCCATGGACCTCATTAAAATGCAGAAACTCCTGACATCTCTTCCATAGTTTTAGAAAGTCTTCACGGCTTGTGCAGTTAACTGCAGAGCTTGCATGATGTAGTTAAGGAAGGAGATTTCAAAAAGCAACTAATGAAAATATTTTCTGTTTATAAATCCTGAATTTTGCTACATTTCAGTTTGGAGCATCTTTCTTCTTCTGCTATTTTTCTATGGTGTCTTCTTTGGAAACCTTCATCGGGAGGAAAAGTAGAGTCTAGAGGTCTGACACATCTGCTGCCAGCAGTAGTCTTTGTCCCTGTAACTGCAGCCCAGCCCAGCACATGAAACCCTTTCTAAGAGAAGTCAGGAGTTCCTAGGGAAAAAAATGAAATAAAATAATAAAATAAAATAAAATAAAATAAAATAAAATAAAATAAAATAAATTAACAAAAAATTGAAATGACCATTGGAACCTGTGAAATTCTGCTAGAATCTTTGCAGACAACTGGACATCTATGCTCTATTGGGTCTTCTGTGGAAAACTCAAGATGCAAACTAAAGAAAATATATCTTCGTTGGCTGTAGCTGTACCCATGAGATTGGCCTCTTTTGGGAAATTGTCCCCTTCCAGACACGGAAACCTAAACTGAGTAATGTGAAAATACCTGCCAGTCAATAGAGTAGGGCAAAGTCATACTTTCTGTGCTATAGATGCAGAAGGTAAAAAGAATTGCATTGTGCCTGACACTACTCTGGGAAGTGTAACCCAGGTCAGGCAACTTTACCTTAGTGCTGACAAGTCCATCACTAAGCCACACTCCCAAGCTCTGCATCTATACCTTGGCTCTCCAGTTGATGACCCAGCTCATGGATGGCAATCAGGGAGTCTCGGTTAGCGCGACGCTGCCTCAGGTGCGCCACCATGGTAGCCATTGGCACCTGCTGTTCTTCAACCCTCAGCAAACCCCCAACAGAAGGGTTCTGTGGCAGACCAAGCAAGGTAGACAACTGTTTCATGTCCTTTGTCTCCAAGGCAGCTCTGCCAAAGCCCCACCGGTGGTGCCCTCTTGGAACTCTGAATTCCCTCTCCTGAAGCAGTCTATGCCGAGGATGCACATAGCCTCTGGGCCAGTCCCAATGGGGTGCTTTTGCCATTCCTTCCCAGTTAGACTCACCTCAGCCTCCAGTACAGTTATGTATTGGGTTCCCCCTGTCACTCCAGAAATACAGGTGGGTTCTACCTCTTTCTAGCTTGATGGAATTAGGGTACTCTGTGCACCGGTGAGTACTGATGTATCAGTAGAGCCTGATACATTTGTGGGTGTGATGTACCAGGCCATTAAATATACCCAGTCAAGTAAACCCGATTGTTCCTTTCTTCCCCGCCACCCGATGGCTGTAAGCAGAACCCCTCTAGTCCTGCTTATAGTATTCTTTATGGTGTCTGGTAGACGAACCACTGGAAACACGTCCCACCACAGCACAGTCATCCCACAGTACAGGGGACAGGGTGATGCCAGACAAGGGATGCATTACAGTGCAGGAGTTGTGGCAAAACTCAGGCTGAAATACTCAAGAAGAGGACACCTCAAATGGCTGAAGCAGAACCCATCTGCGTATCCTAGTTTGGGAATCATCCCCTTCCATCAGGGATATGAAAGTAAAAAATGTGAAATGCCCCATCAGGTCAATGTGGAAAAAATATTCAGAGGTTTTGTACTGGAGTGGCAGAAGGGAAAAAGTATTGCATTGTGCCTCAGACTAATCAAGGAGACCTAATGCAGTTCATCCCTGAGATAAAGCAAACACTCTAAGAATTGTGAGGGATGTTCAGTTGTGGCCTAACATGAAGAAGAAAGTTGATCACTGGTGAAGGAACAGTCTTTTCCTGCCATCACCAATCTGGTTACACAAGCATCAGAAGAACGTCTCTGCAGTATTTCCAAACCAGCTGGACACCGGGTGCTCATGGGGCAGAGGATCTTTTGGGGATGAACTCATTCATGATGTAACCCTGAGGACAATGTGGAGCAAGGATTACATATGTCAGCAATACCTCAACCCACCACAGTATTTCCTCCCCCTATCTCCCTGTCCTGCCCTTCTTTCCTTCAGGATTAGAGTCAGAAGGGAGCTCTGGAGGTTTCCAGTGCCAAGATCTGCTCTGAGCAGGGAGAACTTTCACATCAGATCAGGCTGCTTCCTCAATGCTTCTTCCACCTCACTTTTGAAAGCCGTACTCCTAGGGGTGTTAGCTGGAAGGCCAGTTCTCATTCAGTGGTGCTACAAGACAGCAGTGTGGAAGAGAAGGGAGACCAGCACCAAAACGCCCATGTCCTGCTGCTGTCAGTGTTTGTGGGTCCAAGAAAGTGGCAACCCTTACTCAAAGGCTGCAGGCAAGGAGTGCCTGCCAGGGCAGAAAAGGGCAGCCCCAAACAACACCAGGGTTTTCCACCACGTTGCAGCAGGGATCTTCATCCCACAACCACTGCTGTACCTGAGAAGAGTGTATGAGAAATGAGATCCACAGAAACTGACTACCTGCTGGTTCCTTTATTTAGTTTGTTACAAAGAGCTTAGCAGCACCTCTACATGAAGTCTTTGGCTTAGAAGAAAAGGTAGAAGGACACAGAAGAAGAAAAATATATTAAATTTATAAAATAAAAGTATAAAGACATATTTAGCATATGAGAATAATATTGAAAAGAATGAACAGTTTTTGAAATATGTGAACAAAGGTGTTTCTGCCTTGTCCAGGTATACTTCAGGGAGTCACATGCAGAAGATCGGTTCCTCGTTGAAATACTGAATATTGCAATAACATCCTCAGTGCCTCCTTGAGCTCCTTATTCTTCATGCTGTAGATGAGGGGGTTCACTGCTGGAGGTACCATGGAGTACAGAACAGCCACCACCAGATTTAGATGTGGGGAGGAGATGGAGGGGGGCTTCAGGTAGGCAAACATGGCAGTGCTGACCATCAGGGAGACAACAGCCAGGTGAGGGAGGCACGTGGAAAAGGCTTTGTGCCGGTCCTGAGAAGAGGGCATCCTCAGCACCACCCTGAAGATCTGCACATAGGACAGCACAATGAAAGCAAAACAACCAAATGCTAAAGAAAAACTAAACACAAGTGGCCCAACTTCCCTGAAGTAGGCATCTGAGCAGGAGAGCTTGAGGATCTGGGGGATTTCACAGAAGAACTGGTCCAAAACATTGCCGTGGCAGAGGGGCAGGGAAAATGTAGTGGCCGTGTGCAGGACAGCAATAAGAAAGCCACTGCCCCAGGCAGCTGCTGCCATCTGGGCACAAGCTCTGCTGCCCATGAGGCTCCCGTAGTGCAGGGGCTTGCAGATGGCAACATAGCGGTCGTAGGCCATGACAGTGAGAAGATAAAATTCTGATACAATCAAGAAGACAAAGAGAAAGACCTGAGCAGCACATCCTTGATAGGAGATGGCCCTGGTGTCCCAGAGGGATATGGCCATGGCTTTGGGCAGAGTGGTGGAGATGCAGCCAAGGTCGAGGAGGGCGAGGTTGAGGAGGAAGAAGTACATGGGGGTGTGGAGGCGGTGGTGGCAGGCTACGGCACTGAGGATGAGGCCGTTGCCCAGGAGGGCAGCCAGGTAGATGCCCAGGAAGAGCATGAAGTGTAGGAGCTGCAGCTTGCGCGTGTCTGCAAATGGCAGCAGGAGGAACTCGCTCACAGAGCTGATGTTGGGCATTTGCTGGTTCTGGCCATGGGGTTCTACAAGGAGGGAAAAGGCATTAAGAAAATACAACACAACTATCTGTTGATATCTGATTCAATATCGGCCTTTTAAGCAGACATTAGGCATGTCCATTTCATGCGCCCTGACGGATGCTGCCTAAAGTAGTCCGTGGGAACAGGGGACTCTTCTGTAGGCAGTGTAGTTAACAGTCCCTACCTATAAAAAAAAAAAAAAAAGTAAAGAGGAGCATGGGGTATTGTCAGATCAGTTTAACTCTTCATATGAAGAAATTTTTACTCCCAAATCACCTAATGGCAGAGAAGGGCTGTGGCAATTTTTTTTTTCTATGCTGTCGTTCCTGCTGCACTACAAGCAAAGCCCTGTGAATCCTCAGAGTCACAGATACTATTCCTCTAGTGCAGAGTGTACTACAGAGAGCACAGCCAGTCTGTCCATCCGTTCTGGTCTCAGCTGCCCTGTGCTGGTGGGAGAGAAGAGCAGCGATTGTCCCAGGGAAGTGCCTGAGCCCTCCCTCACACAGCATTTCTGGCAGGAGCTCCCTCTCACTGCCTTCCCATGTCCTTGCTGGGAACTGGTTCTCTGTCCCCATATCTCTTCCCTGTTCATGCTAACAGACCCCATTGCACAAGCTGTGTGCTCACACTCACTCAGATTCCCCTCCACTGCAAGAATCTTAAAGCAAAGAATCCAAAAAAGCCTTTCTCTTCAGACTAACCAAGCCTCAGTCTTCCTCCTGAAATGCCCATTCATAAATGCCATTCTCTTAAGTTTCTCCTAGTCCAAATTACAAGAAGAGTGAGACCCATTCCAACAGATGCTATCAGCCATCAGATGTGCCAGCTGTAGAAGACCCCTCTGGGAACACCACCTGCATGGCCCTGCTGCCAGAGCCTCACGGTGTCAGGAGCCTGCAGATGTGTCCTGCCACACGCTGCCCTCTGTTGTTGCGCTCCTCAGTGCCTCCAAGCCCTCTCTCCTTCTCTCCTCTCTGTGTGCCAGCTGCGGTCAGAGCCCCCAGCCCTGCTGTGCTGTGCAGAGGAGCTGCTCCTGGGCACAGCTGTCTCTCTGCACCACGGCCCTCTTGCCACGAGCCCTCTCTGTCCCAGAAGCCCAGCCCAGCTCAGCAGCACAGCACCAGCCCAAGGCAATGCAGTCAACCCTCTGGGGGCTTTCCTGATGAGCTCACGAACCTCAGGCACTCAGAGACAATTGAAGACAGCTCTCCAGAAGTGCAAGTCAGAGGCAAGTTTCCTGCAGTGTCCCCCTGAGGGCCAGCACTGACACAGCCTCCCTTGGAGCTTGTTAGAGCAGGACGCTGGAGCCCATGAGGACAAGGAGACAAAGGCTGTGTGAATGTGACACTGATGTGTAGGAAAAGTGGATGTGTGTCAGCAAGCACAAGGGCCAGGCCTTGACCCATGTCCCCTGGGAAGGGAGATCCTTAGCAGTCACACCTTGCTCAGTGCTCTTTGTGGGGCAGTAGGAGATGGGGATGTGCATGGCCAAGTGCAGGAGAATGGTACGACCCCTGCTTGGTTCATGAGTGGCAGCGAGGAGACAATGAGGCCCTGATGCTTTAATGATAAGCTGTCTCCTCATGGGCGTCAGTGGCAGAGACAACATTGATAGCCATGGACACAAAGACCTGGTCCTGCTGGGACTTTCAGCCTTGTCACAGCCCTCTACCCTGTCTATACATGGCTTTGCTAGGGACTCCGAGACCTCCACATCTTTCCTTTTTGGCTGCAGACCCTTATCTCTGTGGTGTCACAGCAGATCTGAGCTGAGCGTGATAACTCAGATCTTCTTGGTGGCCATGCCCCTCGTAAGTCAGCTCTGTAGGAAGCTGGCCTGGTTCCTCGTGAGCAGGCACCACAGCTCGTATGGCATCCCTCGTGGTGCCCAGACCCTCCTCCTCCTGGGCACTGCTCACTCAGCAGGGTCCCAGTCTGCCCTGATGTGTGGGGTTTCTCTCCCTCTGGTACAGGACTGGGCTCTTCTCCATGTTAAAGTCAAAAGTTTTCTGAAGTCAAAATCCTGCAGTTTCTCAAGGTTCACCCACACACAGAATCACACAGAATTTCTAGGTTGGAAGAGACCTCAGGATCATCGAGTCCAACCTCTGACCTAACGCTAGCAGTCCCCACTAAACCATATCCCTAAGCTCTACATCTAAATGTCTTTTAAAGACTTCCAGGGATGGTGACTCCACCACTTCCCTGGGCAGCCTGTTCCAATGCCTCACAACCCTTTCAGTGAAGAAGTTCTTCCTAACATCTAACCTAAAACTCCCCTGGCTCAACTTAAGCCCATTCCCCCTTGTCCTGTCACCAGGCACGTGGGAGAACAGACCAACCCCCACCTCTCTACAGCCTCCCTTGAGGTACCTATAAGGAGCGATAAGGTCGCCCCTGAGCCTCCTCTTCTCCAGGCTGAACAAGCCCAGCTCCCTCAGCCGCTCCTCGTAGGACTTGTTCTCCAGGCCCCTCACCAGCTTCGTCGCCCTTCTCTGCACCCGCTCAAGCACCTCCATGTCCTTCTTATAGCGAGGGGCCCAAAACTGAACACAGTACTCGAGGTGCGGCCTCACCAGAGCCGAGTACAGGGGGACGATCACCTCCCTAGCCCTGCTGGTCACACTGTTTCTTATGCAAGCCAGGATGCCGTTGGCCTTCTTGGCCACCTGAGCACACTGCTGGCTCATATTCAGCTGACTATCCACCATCACTCCCAGGTCCTTCTCTGCCTGGCAGCTCTCCAACCACTCATCTCCCAGCCTGTAGCTCTGCTTGGGGTTATTGCGCCCCAGGTGCAGGACCCGGCACTTGGCCTTGTTGAACTTCATGCAGTTGGCCTCAGCCCATCGGTGCAGCCTATCCAGATCCTCCTGCAGAGCCTTCCTTTCCTCAAGCAGATCGACACACGCGCACCTAAGTTGGTGTCATCTGCAAACTTACTGAGGGTGCACTCAATGCCCTCGTCCAGATCATCGATGAAGATATTAAAGAGGACTGACCCCAGCACCGAGCCCTGGGGAACGCCACTAGTGACTGGCCTCCAACTGGACTTGACTCCATTCACCACGACTCTTTGGGCCTGGCTATCCAGCCAGTTTCTAACCCAACGGAGCGTGCGCCAGTCCAAGCCAAGAGCAGCCAGTTTCTTGAGGAGAATGCTGTGGGAGACGGTGTCAAAAGCCTTGCTGAAGTCAAGGTAGACCACATCCACAGCCTTCCCTGGCTTGGAAGATGCTGCTGAGGTGACTTGTGACTGGTTGTCCGACTGGTTGCAAGAAGGCTGCTGGGTTGGGATGCCTACTTCAGGAGTAGTTTCCACCCTGATGGAGTTTCCTTTGGTAGTAGGAAAGAACAGGAGAGAAAAAAAAAAATGCTACAAAATGTGCATTGGAAGGATGGCACTGGCCATGAGAAGGAAGAAATGTCCAGGAGAACAACTGGTTTTGTTGCTAGTAAAAGAGGCAAAGAAGACATTAAGTGTCTCAGCCTTTACCTCATTCCTTGTCACCAGGTTTCCCCCCAAAAATCCAATAAAGCATTATGATTCTCCCTAACCTTCCATCATTTAAAGTATTTTTATTTATTTATTTTTTTATTGTCTTTGAGAGTAATAGATGGATTGAGCTCCAGCTGGGCTTTGGCCCGTCCAATTTTGACCTGCACAGCCCCATAACATTCACGACACAGCTCCAGCCAAACTGACAGCATGCATGAGAAGAAAGCACAGCAAATGTGGAACCTGACAGCCTTCCATCCCCTACCCTTGAGTGACTGTGCTGCAATGCCATTTAGTCAGTTACTCCTGAATTATCCACATTTCCCTGCAACTCTTGCTGCTGCTGCTGTCTGGTCAGAGATAGCACAATTACACGAAGGTTGAACTGTCTGCCTGCTGACATTAACAGCTGATAGAATGGAGCATCACTGTGGGTGAACCTTGAGAAACTGCAGGAATTTGACTTCAGAAAACTTTTGACTTTCACATGGAGAAGAGCCCAGTCCTGTACCAGAGGGAGAGAAACCCCACACATCAGGGCAGACTGGGACACTGCTGAGTGAGTAGTGCCCAGGAAGAGGAGGGCTTGGGCACCACAAGGGATGCCATACAAGCAGTGTTGCCTGCTCACGAGGAACCAGGCCAGCTTCCTACAGAGCTGCCTTACAAGGAGCATGGCCACCAAGAAGATCTGAGTTATCAGACTAAGCTCAGATATGCTGTGATACCACAGAGATAAGGGTCTGCAGCCAAAAAGGAAAGATGTGGAGGTCTCGGAGTCCCAAGGAAAGCCATGTATAGACAGGGTAGAGGGCTGTGGCAAGGCTTAAAGTCCCAGCAGGACCCAGGTCTCTGTGTCCATGGCTATGGCTGTTGTCTCTGCCACTGAGACCTATGAGGAGACAGCTTATCATTAAAGCATCAGGGCCTCATTGCTTCCTCATCCCCTCCCATGAACCAGACAGGGGTTGTACCATTCCCCTGCACTTGGCAATGCACATCCCCATCTCCTACTGCACCACAAAGAGCCCTGATCAAGGTGTGAAGGGAAAGGATCTCCCTTCCCAGGGGACAGGGGTCCCTTCCCTGGCCCTTTTGCTTGGTGACACACATCCAGTTTTCCCACACCTCAGTGTCACTTTCACATTGCCTTTGTCTCCTTGTCCTCATGGGCTCCAGCGTCCTGCTCTAACGAGCTCCAAGGGAGGCTGTGTCAGTGCTGGCCCTCAGGGGGACACTGCAGGAAACTTGCCTCTGACTTGCACTTCTGGAGAGCTGTCTTCAATTGTCTCTGAGTGCCTGAGGTTCGTGAGCTCATCAGCAAAGCCCCCAGAGGGGTGATTGCAGTGCCTTGGGCTGGTGCTGTGCTGCTGAGCTGGGCCAAGCTCGTGGGACAGAGAGAGCTCGTGGCAAGAGGGCCGTGGTGCAGAGAGAGAGCTGTGGCCAGGAGCAGCTCCTCTGCACAGCGCAGCAGGGCTGGGGGCTCTGACCGCAGCTGGCATGGGGAGAGGAGAGAAGGAGAGAGGGCTTGGAGGCACTGAGGAGCGCAACAACAGAGGGCAGCGTGTGGCAGGACACATCTGCAGGCTCCTGACACCGTGAGGCTCTGGCAGCAGGGCACTGCAGGTGGGGTTGCCAGAGGGGTCTTCTACAGCTGGCACATCCGATGGCTGATAGCATCTGTCAGGGTGGATCTTATTCTACCTGTAATGTGGCATAGAAGACGTTTTAGAGAATGGTATTTTTGAGGGGGCATTTTAGCAGGAAGACTGAGGCTTTGTTTATCTGAAATGGAATACTTGCTTGGATTCTGTGCTTTCGGATTCTTGGTGTGGAGGGGAGGCTGGTTTCATGACAATGAATTGTCTGGATTGTACAGGAGACTGAGACTCCAAGAGTCTTACAGGGAGAGATCAATATGGCAGCAATTAACCTGGTCAAATCCCTTCAGGCACCTCAGCCTAAAGACTGAAACAAGAACATTTGTTGTCTCCTCAGGGCTTATCAGGTCTTTAGGAGCTGCAACCCCTGTGATGTCCTGTACTCAGGAAGCACACAGCTCGTGGGATGGGGTCTCTGAGCGTGGACAGGGAGGGGATGTGGGGACACAGAACCAGCTCCCATCAGGGACATAGATACAAGCAGGGACATGGGCAGGCAGTGAGAGTGGACTGCTGCTAGAAATGTTGTGTTAGAGAAGGCTCAGGCACCTCCCTGCCATCCCCTGTAGGGCAGGCGCCTTCCCTGGGACACCCCCTGCTCTCCTCTTCCTCCAGCACAGCCTCTGCCCTCAAGCCCCTGGTATCCCCAGCAGGAGCTGTCTCCTCTGCAGGCAGAGCTGCAGCACAGGAGGGTCTGCTGAGTGTCCGTCTGTCCCTCCCTGGCCTTGCCTCCCCTGGCAGCAGCACGCTGGCATTCCTCCTGGCTTCTCCAGCTGGCCGTGCTGCTGCTGCTCTTGTTCCCAGGCTGGCTGGGGATTGGGGTTTCACATGCCCATGGGGAGAGCCCTCGGTGTGCTTGGGGGAAGGGGAGTATGGCAGTATGGGGACAGAGTGGGGGGTCTGGAGGTGGACACTTTGAGCTTGGATTGCTCTGCTCTCAGCAGTGTCCAGATTATTCTCAGGTGAACTTCTGAGTGCAGTTTTCCTGCAACACAGATCAACTGAAACCATGGAGAGGATCCACAGGATCCACAGTATTTCACGTGCAATAAGAGAGAAATGTACAGGATTTCTGCCTTAGAGGTTCTCTACAGGAGTAATGGCTAAGCTAGAAGAAAAGATACAAGTCTTCCTATGTTATTTACCTCTTGGTGTAGGACAGGACTGACTCCTGCATTGTTTACAGCAGAGTCCTCTGCTCCAAAGCACAGCCTAAGGCAGCATCAATCCAACTTCAAGAAAGGGATCTGCCAAATATCTTCATGGAAGTGATCAAGCATGTTGGGTGGCTTAAATGAGAAATTGAAATCCTTTTCCTTAGATAATTCTAATGTTCATAATCACCGTCTTTCTGTTCCTTCGGCAGGACCCCATGCCCAGAACAAGCATATGCCCAACATCAGCTCAGTGAGCGAGTTCCTCCTGCTGGCATTGGCAGACACGCGCGAGCTGCAGCTCCTGCACTTCACGCTCTTCCTGGGCATCTACCTGGCTGCCCTCCTGGGCAACGGCCTCATCCTCAGCGCCGTAGCCTGCCACCACCGCCTCCACACCCCCATGTACTTCTTCCTCCTCAACCTTGCCCTCCTCGACCTTGGCTGCATCTCCACCACTCTGCCCAAAGCCATGGCCAATGCCCTCTGGGACACCAGGGCCATCTCCTATCAAGGATGTGCTGCTCAAGTTCTCTTTTTTGTCTTCTTCTTTGGCTCAGAATTTTCCCTTCTCACTGTCATGGCCTATGACCGCTACGTTGCCATCTGCAAGCCCCTGCACTACGGGAGCCTCGTGGGCAGCAGAGCTTGTGCCCAGATGGCAGCAGCTGCCTGGGGCAGTGGCTTTTTCAATGCTGTCCTGCACAGGAGCCCAGCTGCCACAGTTAGGAGCAGTGTGTTTGGATTAGACCTTGTGGATCTAGGTGGCAGTCCTGTCGTCTCTATAGCAGCGTGTCGTGGTTCCGCTCGAGTGGGCACAGCAGCTCTCTCACTCCCCCTCCTCAAAGAAGAATGGGGAGAAAATATGTGAAAAGGGCTCAAAGGTTGAGATAAGGACGAGAAAATCACTCAGTAATTATTGTAACGGGCAAAACAGACTCAGCATAAGAAGATACTAAGATTTATTGCGCATTACTAACAAGCTAGAGAAGTGAGAAACAAAGGAAAGAAACCAAAAGCACCTTCCCCCCCCCAACCACACTCTTCCACCTCCTCCCCCCAAGCGGCGCAGGGGAACGGGGGAATGGGGGTTATGGTCAGTCTACAGCACTTCTTCTCTGCCGCTCCTTCTCGGTCACTCTCGTCCCCTGTGCTGTGGGGTCCCACCCACGGGATGCAGTCCTTGATGAACTGATCCGGCATGGGCTTCCCACAGGCAGCAGCTCTTCCAGAACTGCTCCAGATATGGGTCCGTACCACGGGGCCCATCCCTCAGGAGAAAACTGCTCCAACCTGGCTCCCCTACGGGCAGCAGCTCCTGCCGGGTCACCTGCTCCTACGTGGGCTCCTCTCCACGGGCTACAGGTCCGGCCCGGAATCTGCTCCGGCAGGGGTCTTCCACAGGCGGCAGCCTCCGTCGGTGCAGGGCCACCTGCTCCACCGTGGTCTCCTCCACGGGCTGCAGCGTGGAGCCCTGCTCCACCGTGGTACTCCATGGGCTGCAGGGGGACATCCTGCTTCACCATGGTCCTCACCACAGGCCGCAGGGGACTTCTGCTCCGGCGCCTGGAGCACCTCTCCCCCTCCCTCTACACTGACCTTGGTGCAAGGCTGTTCTCTCACTCCCTTGACTCTCCCGGCTGCTGTGTGGCGCAGCGTTTTTTCCCTGTCTTAAATATGCTCTCACAGAGGCGAAAAACAACATCGCTTATTGGCTCGGATCTGGAAAACAATGGGGCCCTTCCCAAACATGGGGCAGCTTCTAGATCTTTCTCACAGAAACCACCCCTATGGCTCCCTGCTACCAAAACCTTGCCACGTAAACCCACTACACACTCCCAGGTCCTTCTCTGCCTGGCAGCTTTCCAACCATTCCTCTCCCAGCCTTCTCACAATTCTTTCTCCTGGCCCTCCCCACTGCCCAGCACTGCCTCTCAGGTGGCACTTAGTGACCCTTCAGAAGGGCCTTTGGGCTTCCTCAATTGTCCTGGTGCTTATTAGCACCTTCCTGGCTCCTTCCAGAGCTCAGAGGGAGTCTTCTTGTCCATCAGGGGCCCTGTACTGGCTGTTGGTGGGACGGAGTTACTCTCTGCAAAGCAGCCCCTTGTGGTACTGTGTTTTGGTTGTGTGACCAGTGATGGTCACCCACAGTTGTGGTTGCTGTTTTTGAGCATTTCTTGCACAGCATCAGGGCCTTCTGTGGCTCACAATTTCTGAGTTTTACTTGGTTTTGCTATTCTGTCCGCAGTTCCTCTAGAAGAAGAGAAAGCAGGTGGCTGAGAGGTGTTTATCTGCTGGATGCATGGAGCAAGGAGGTGTCCATGGTGCCAGGAGATGGAAGTCCGTGAAGCTGCAGGAGCCCTGGTGTCTTGCCTGGCAGATCCCCAGCACACAGTGCCTGTGCCTCGCAGGGCCAGCCCCGCTCCTCAGGCCAGCACAAGAGGCCTGGCCCAGCCACAGAGCTGCCTGCCCCGAGCAGGGGCCTGCACAAAGAGCTTTCCCTTTGCCTTTTCTCCATCAGTGCAGGCCCAGCAATGCTGCCCTGCTCTTCCCCAGGGCCATCCCTGCTCCCAGAGAGCCTTGCCCAGGGCACTGTGTCTGTGCTACCCTGGCTGGCCATTGATGCTTCCCTCCCTGTGCTCCCTCAGGGCCCCAAGCTGGCGGTGCTGCTGTGAGAGCCAGGGGCTGTGGTGCCCTGGGACCCCCGGGGGTCTCCCCCCTCCCCGTGATGGTCAGGGTGGGCAGGAGACCTACGTCCATGGGGATCTCTGCTGCTGAGCCCCTTTCCATCTGCCCTGATGGCTCAGCAGCACAGGGCAGTGCTGGGCAGGGCCATGGGGTGTCTCTGAGGGCACAAAGGGAAGGTGAGTGCTGCACCAGACCTCGCCCATAGCACTTCAAAATGGTTATCCTCAATTACTTTTCAGTCTTATAGGCCTTTGCCTGCTGGCTCTTCACCACCTCTTGTGGCATTGCAGAGCCCTCCTTTAGCCCATGGACTCCTCAGATTCCCCTTTTCCTTTAACAGACCTTTTTTTGGATGGTCACTCATTTTATGAGGTTCTAATCACTTCATCTGAGGACCTTGTCCCTGCAGATTACCTGACATCTGCTGGAAGCTCCAGATTCCTCTCCAGGCTGGAATCTGCCGCCTGCCCCGCTGCAGGGGGTGCAGTCCCATGCAGATAAATTTAAGATCAGTTGTCATCTCCTTAGGCAAGTTCTGCCATAATGGAAGCTCTTAGTGCTGCCCTTGGTTCCTCAGGGACCACCCTGGGACTTTCAGCCTGTGTCTTTCACTCCATGAAGAACCCCCAGAATAGAGAAGAGCAGAGAACAGCCCCTTGGTGTCCAGGCTCCTGGGTTTGCCTTCAGCAGCCCCTTTTGTTACTGTGGTGCTAGCAGGAAGGTGGCTGTGACCCAGGGCTGTGCAGTACCTGCTGCTGTCTGCAGGGATCAGGATGCCCTGCAGAGAAAACAGGACTGTCATCGAGGCATATGAGAGCTCAAGACTAACAGATACAAGAGCACAAGAGAACAATGTGGAAGCCAAAGGGAGCAGCAGTGAAAAGGCCATGTCCTGCTGCTGGCCATGGCCATGGCTCCAGGGAAGCAGCAGCCCCGACGCGAAGGCAGCAGAGAGGCAGAGCCCAGCGGGCAGTGAGGGGCAGCCCCGAGGGCCACCGGGGCTGCTCCTGCATGTGTCAGCTGGGCTCTTGGCCCTGAGCCCCTCCTGCATGCTGGGGCTGCTCCCCCAGCTCCAGAGGGGATGGGAAGAGAGGGATACTGAGACCATTGATTTTATTCTGTCTTCTTTATTGTCTATACCTACAAAGGAAGCCTAGTTCAATAGGTTAAATGGAAGATGTAGTCAAAGTAAAAAAATTACTAAATAAAATAAAGCAATATCAAAAGTTATGAAAATAACAAAACCGAAAAATAATATGAAAATCTCTCATCTCAGTTTCTCAAATAGAATGGTAGCGTTTAGAGGATTATTATTATTATTATTATATGATAATAATACTAAGTATAAAAATGGTATGATACAAATCACAATAATGTTAACAACACTGATGCTTAAGAAGCACATATAGAAACAATTTCCTCACTGCAACCTTGAGTTCCTGGTTCCTCATGCTGTAAATGAGGGGGTTCACTGCTGGAGGTACCACTGAGAACAAAAGTGACACCACCAAGTCCAGAGATGGGGAAGAGATGGAAGCGGGCTTCAGGTAGGCAAACATGGAAGTGCTGAGAAAGAGGAAGACCATGGCCAGGTGAGGGAGGCACGTGGAAAAGGCTTTGTGCTGGCCCTGTTCAGAGGGTATCCTCAGCACTGCCCTGAAGGTCTGAAAATAGGACAGCACAATGAAAACAAAACAAATAAATGCTAAAGAAACACTAAACACAAGGATGCCAGTTTCCCTGAGATAGGAATCTGAACAGAAGAGCTTGAGGATGTGGGGGATCTCACAGAAGAACTGGTCCAGAACATTGCCTTGGCAGAGGGGCAGGGAAAACGTAGTGGCCGTGTGCAGGACAGCATTGAGAAAACCACTGCCCCAGGCAGCTGCTGCCATCTGGGCACAAGCTCTGCTGCCCACGAGGCTCCCGTAGTGCAGGGGCTTGCAGATGGCAACGTACTGGTCATAGGCCATGACGGTGAGAAGGGAAAACTCTGCTACAACCAAGAAGACGAAAAAGAAGACCTGTGCAGCACATCCTTGATAGGAGATGGCCCTGGTGTCCCAGAGGGCATTGGCCATGGCTTTGGGTAGAGGGGTGGAGATGCAACCCAGGTCGAGGAGGGCGAGGTTGAGGAGGAAGAAGTACATGTGGGTGTGGAGGCAGTGGTGGCAGGAGATGGGGATGTGCATGGCCAAGTGTAGGAGAATGGTACGACCCCTGCCTGCTTCATGGGAGGGGATGAGGAGGCAATGAGGCCCTGGTGCTTTAACGATCAGCTGTCTCCTAATCAGTTGCAGTGGCAGAGACAACAGCCATAGCCATGGGCACAAAGACCTGGGTCCTGCTGGGACTTGGAACCTTGTCATAGCCCTTGCTCCTCTCCTAACCAGGATGGCCTAGAGAATCCCAGACCTGTACCTCTTTACTGCTTAGTTGTAGACACTTGTCCTTGTGGTGTCATACCGGATCTGAGCTGAGTCTGATAACTCAGATCTTTTTGGTGGCCATGCTCCTTGTAAGGCAGCTCTGTGTGAAGTTGGCCTGTTTCCTGCTGAGCAGGCACCACTGCTTGTATGGCATCCCTCATGGTGCCCAGGCCCTCCTTGTCCTGTGTACTCAGCAGTGTCCCAGTCTGCTCTGATGTGTGGCGTTACTCTCCCTCTCGTTCAGGACTGGGCTCCTCTCCTGGTAAATGTCTAGAGGTTTCTTTAGACAAAATCCTGTAGTTTCTCAAGCTCCCACCACACTGACGCTCCGTTCTGTCAGCTGTTCATGTCTGCAGGCAGACAAGACAGTTCAGCCTTCATGTGATTGTGCTGTCTCTGACAAGACAGCAGCATTGGGAGGTACAGGGGACACAGAATCACACACAGAATCACAGAGAATTGTCTAGTTTGGAAGAGACCTCAAGATGATCGAGTCCAACCTCTGACCTAACACTAACAAGTCCTCCACTAAACCAACATTTGGATAATACAGGAGTAACCAGTTGAATGGAACTGCAACACAGACACAGAAAGGTAATGAGTGGAAGGCTGCCAGATTCTACTTTTTCTGTTCTTCATTCTCATGCATGCTGTCAGTTTCTCGGGAGTTGTGTCCTAAATGTTATGGGGTTGTGCAGAACAACGTTAGAAAGGCCAAAGCCCAGCTGGAGCTTAATCAATCCATTCCTGTCAAAGACAATAAACACTGCTTATATAAATACTTTAAATAAAAGAGGATTAAGAATCATCATAAATTATTGAATGTGGGGGGAAACCTTGTGCCAAGAGATGAGGTAAAGGCTGAGGTACTTAATGCCTTCTTTGCCTCAGTCTGTAGCAGCAAGACCAGTTGTGCCCCTGGTCATTTCTTCCTCCTCATGGCCAGAGCCCACCTTTTAGGGTGGTTTGTGTCTTTTTCTTTTTTTTTTTTCTTTTCCTCCTGCTCTTTCCTACTACCAAAGCAGGCTCCATCAGGGTGGAAACCACTCCTGAAGTAGGCATCCCAACCCAGCAGGCTCCTTGCGGCCTCTCAGCCAACCAGACACAAGTCACCTCAGCAGCAGCTTCCAAGCCAGGGGCCTGCTGCTGGCCTTGCAGCTTCTTGTGGAGACACAGCCAAGCCTTGTGCCTGCTGCTGTGCAGTCATGGACTCAAGCAGAAGGGACAGGACAACCCATATGGGGGCCTTCTTTCTGCCTGGGTCCTCCTGGGTCTGGAGGCAGAGGGGATCCCCCAGTCAGCATGCCAAGCAGGTGCCTTCTGCTGGCCTAGCAGGGCCACTGCCAGATGTCAGCCCAAAAGTGCAGATCCCAGGGAGAAGTCAAGGCTGACCTGCCACCTCCAGGCACAAGTGACCTCACAGTCCCTTTCTGTGACATATTCCTGCTGCTGCCCTATCAAGTGCAGAGACAGAAGTGACCTCACAGTCACTGCCACAGTCACATTCCTTCTGCTGGGCCATGAGATCCTCAGGCATAGCTGACTGCTTTCTAGTCCCCAAGGGAATAAGGCGCATCTTTCTGGGTTAGAGAGTAAACAAATGTTTATTGGGAAGGTTTGGTGTTCTTCTGTGTTTAGGGTATGGGCAGGCTCTGTAGTTTAGGTCATTTTTAGGTCTGCCTAGAAGCCTAGGGTTAAATAGAGTATTTTAATACTATTATTAAGGGTAGGGTTTAGGGTGAGTAAGAGAGTAAAAGTAATAGAAAGGGGGTATGGGGTGAGTTTTGCTTCAAGAAATACCTTGTGTTCAAGCTTTAGAGAAATGGATTCCTGTCAGAGTGTTGGAGAAGCATTTAGATTTAAGGATTAAGACTACTGGTTAAAATAGTGTAAGGGCCATACATGACTGTACAAGTCAGTGTTGCTGCACAATCTGCATTTCATGATGCCTCTTACCTCTACGAAATCATTAATTTCTGCTGGCCATGCTCCTCTTGCCACCTGAAAATCTCACATCTCTCGTGTCCAGGTTGCTCCTGACCTCCCCATGTCTTATTGGGATCAGCTTTCCGATGACATCCATGACATAGGCAGTATATGTCTCACCTCTGTGGGCTACTCTGTTCTTCAGAGAGAAGTGGCATTGTAGTCAGGAGGGAAAAGGGCCTAAAGGAGCATCCTGCCCAGTATGCCCATCAGCTCTGCCTCTCTACAAAATTGCGCATCCTACCTACTAGTTTTGTTTCCAGAATAGCTTCCATGGATCTCGAGTTCTTTTTCCAGGCCCTTATGAATGCTTCAGTTTTGGATGTGTAGAGATGGGATAAGGAAAGCAATGCGTGGATAGACCTGAGCTTAGCAAGGGATGCAAAGAATAACAGGAAGAGATTCTATAGATGCATAGCTCAGAAAAGAAAGGCCAAGGAGAGTGTACCCGCTCTGAGGGATGAGAAGGGTAAACCCGTAATGACAGACATGGAGAAGGCTGAGGGCCTCAACAACATCTTTGCCTCAGTCTTCCCTGCCAGTGAGGCTTCCCAAGTTTTTCATTTCCCTGAACCCATAGATGGAGGCTGGGGGGCAAAGAAGATGATCAAGTGGCTGGAGAACCTCTCCTATGAAGAAAGGCTGAGAGCACTGGGGCTGTTCAGCCTGGAGGAAAGAAGGCTTCAGGGTGACCTCATCACAGCCTTTCAGTACTTAAAGGGGGCTTATAAAAAAGATGGAGAGTGATTCTTTGCTCAAGGACATCACAGTCACTGCCCTGCCCCAAGGGGACAAACAGCTGAAGTTAGGGATAGGAGTGGGTTTGAAGATGAGATGTGCTGTGTGTGTGGTGGAGGGTTAGGTGGTCAATTTAACATTTAGGGATTAGAGGTCAACTTCTACAGCTAATGTCATGGAAGGGCTTTGAGGGAGCAATTCTGCTCAAGATGCCTGCTCAAGGTGTAGGAAAAGGGCAAGCCTTGTGGGTCAGAGTTTTGTTTAGTTCTTGGGTGAGGGCTAGGGTTAACGCTGGCATTCTAATTCATGATTAGGCTTAATCATCCTTCTGCTCAGCCTTGAAGTACAAGATGATTTCAACATCTGCCTTTTCCACGTCCCGAGGAACCACTTTGATCAATCTGTCCTTTCCAAGGTCTTTGAGATAAGTCTTATGATGACGTCTGCAGCTCCACCAGCACATCTCTCACCCTTCCTATACTACCTATAAGCAACCCTAGGACTGACAGGGGGATGATGAAGGTATGAGAAAGGGCTTGGTTAAAACCTCTGACTACAGCTTTTATGGGCTTTACACAGACAGTGACAACGGTGTCATAGAAAACAGTAACACTCATGAGGACAGAAGAGCAGGTGGATAAGGCCTTGGGCTTGTCAACAGAGGATGCACGCACATGAAAACTGCAGGAAAGAGAAGAGGAAGATGATCCAAAGGAAGGAAGGAAGGAAAGAAGGAAGGAAGATCCCAAATGTAGATTATGAAAGGAAAGACCATGAGTATCACTGTGGCACTGCAGAAGAGCTCCAGCAATGGGGGAAAACCACAGAAGGTGTCTATGACACTGGGGCCACAGAACAGTAGCTGGGAGGAGAAAGAATTACTGCACATGAGAGAAATTCCCCTGGTTCAGGTATAGCTGCCTTCTGGAGTCAGACCTTCCACTTCTCGAGCCTTTCAGAGCACAGGGGTGGCATACAGCCCAGGGCTGACTGTAGGACATGGCCCCCAGCAGGAAGCACTGCGGTCATGCAGAAGGTGCAGCTGGGAGTGCTGTCCCCCTTTGCTGACAGAGGTTGGAGACACCCCCATGTGGTGTCTTCCCCGTGTGGAGTATGGTGCCTTGTCTCCCCCACCGCACGGCCTTGACTCCTTGTGCCAAGCCTTGTGCCTGCTGCTGCCCACTCATGGACTCAAGCACGAGGGACAGGACAACCCATATGGGGCCTTCTTTCTGCCTGGGTCCTCCTGGCTCTGGAGGCAGAGGGGATCCCCCAGTCAGCATGCCAAGCAGGTGCCTTCTGCTGGCCTAGCAGGGCCACTGCCAGATGTCAGCCCAAAAGTGCAGCTCCCAGGGAGAAGGCAAGGGTGACCTGCCACCTCCAGACACAAGTGACCTCACAGTCCCTTTCCGTGACACGTTCCTGCTGCTGGCCTATCAAGTGCAGAGACAGAAGTGACCTCACAGTCACTGTCATGGTCACATTCCTTGTGCTGGGGCAGAAGATCCTGAGGCAGAACTCACCTCTCCCTAGTCCCTTAGGGACTCGGGCTCACTTTTCTGTGTTAGAGATTAAACAGAGTTTTATTGGGAATGTTTGGTGTTCTTCTGTGGTTAGGGTATGGATAAGTTCTGTGGTTTAGGGTTTTATTTTGGTCTGCCAATAAATCTAAGGATCAGTAGAGCATTTTAATACGAGTGTCCAGGGAAGGCATTTGGGTGAGTAAGAGAATAAAGGAAAGGAAAAGGGGCTATGGGCTGAGTTTTGCTTGAAGGGATCCTTTGAATTCAAGCATTAGAGTAGGGGATTCCTGTCAGAGTGTTGGAGTAGCATTTAGGTTTTGGGATTAAAATTACTGCCTAAATAAGGTAAGGGCCATACATGGTTCTTTTAAGTCAGTGTTACTACAGCATTGTGTTGGGTCTGTCTGAGCTGGAGTCACCTTTTCCCTGCAGCAGCCCACACAGTGCTGTACTCTGCACTCGTAGCTGGAACAGCACTGATATCACTCCAGTGTTGTGTCTCTTGCTGCATAGTGCTGGCACAGCATCAGGACTCCTTCCAAGCCCCCAAGAGCCAGCAGACTGGGGGTGGGCAAGTGATGGGGAGGGGACATTGCTGGGGCAGCTGTCCTAAACCAACCAAAGGGATATTCCATAACACCTGATGTCACACTCAGCAATAAAAGGGGGGGCTCTCGTGGGGGAGGGGGCTGTTCCTCCTGAACAACCACTACGCGTTTGGGGCCCTGCTTCCCAGGACGTGGCCGAACACCGCTCGCTGATGGGAAGTAGAGAATAATTTTTCCTCTCTCTGTGCTTCCGCGCGGACTGATTGCTTCTTTTGTCTCTGTTTTTTTTTCTCCCATTCCCTTTCCCTTTAATTAAACCTTTCTTATCTCAAACCTCGAGTTCTCTGTGTTGTATTTTCTCCCCCTTCCTCTTAGAGGAGAGGGGGAGTGAGAGAGCGGTTGTGGTGGAGCTCGGCTGCCCACCTGAGTAAAACCACCACAGTCCTTTTTGGCACCCGACGTGGGGCTCGAGGGTTGAGATAACAATAGCATTGATTGAAGTATTTACAACTAACATATTGGTAGTCATAATGCTCGGTTTTCTGGTAATACTTTTCTGTGTGGATATGTTGTATATAGCCCACTCTCTGTTTTCTTTTTTCCTTTACATCCGATCGGAGAAAGTGTTGAAGTCTGTGCTTGTTTTTTTTATCATGTTGTGCTGTAACATACTGGCCTTCAGTTTTGTTTGGTATTCAAACCCGGCATTGTTATCCTCCTGGTCTCCTGGAGATTATCTTATTGAAAATATTAGGAATTACAGTGCCTTCTACTTTTCTCCCTGTGGGCTAATTACAGCAGCCTTTCAGTATCTTGGATACCCCTGGTCAGATATTATCCTCCTATCACTAGGTCTAGTGTTTGTCATCTTCCCCAAAGTAAAGCAATTTATTAAGAATATTATTCAAGGACCTGTCCCCAGACAAAGTTGTGGGTGGCAAGGTGTGTGGGGGGATTTGGGCAGGTACCTATCACGGTTTTCTCCCCCAATGGTTCTAAATTTCACCCCTGAACAAGTACAAAATCCAAGAAAACTGGTGGAATGTTTGAAAGACGTATGCCCTGACCCTGGCAATACTAGAGAACTCCACCAGCTGGCTGCACTCTGCTGGGGTCTGGCTTACGCCTATCAGATGTCAATTAACATTGCCCAGCACCCTCAAGGGAATAGGGAGGTTCCTGAATTTGATAATGAGACAGCACACACTGTGACCACCCTAGAGGACCGACCATCTATGGTATCAGTCGCCCCTGTAGTAAAGACGAAACAGTGGAAACGGAGATCAGGTCGTTTAGTAAGGGAAGAAGCTCCTTCTACGGATGAGGGAGAAGAGGAAAAGGCAAGTGGCTCTAAAGCAGCGTTATCACGGCAACATCGCGAAGAAGAGACTGAAATCATAGATGAATCAGAAACTACTCGGTCTCTATCTCTGAGTGAGCTGCGAGAAATACGGAAAGACTTCAGTCGCCATCCAGGTGAGCACATCCTCACTTGGCTGCTTCGATGCTGGGATAGTGGGGCCAATACCCAACAGCTAGAAGGCAACGAAGCCAAGCAGCTGGGATCCCTTTCTAGAGAAAGACTCATTGATAGAGTAATTGGAAGAGAGGCACAAGTTATCAGCCTCTGGAGGCGAATCCTAACAGCAGTGAAAGAAAGGTATCCCCACAAAGAGGATATTGTCTACCAAGTAAACAAATGGACCACTATGGATAAGGGCATCCAGCAGCTGCGGGAATTAGCTGTGCTGGAGATGCTTTATAGTGATTTAAACAACGCCCAGACACCTAAAGACCCCGATGAAGTGCAATGCACAACGTCCATGTGGCGGAAGTTTGTACGAGCTGCACCCCCAACACATGCCAGCACACTGGCAGTCATGGGTTGGGACGAGGGGATGGGGCCAACTGTGGATACCGTGTCCAACCAGCTTCATAAATATGAAGAAAATCTCTCTCCCCCAGTACGGGGCTGCATTTCAGCTGTGGAGAAATTGTCCCAACGGTTAGATGAACACATAGCTTCGTCCTCACCTAAACGGAAAAATCTTTCGGCCATCAAGCGCCAGCAGTCCCCAGCTCAAACAAGGACTCGCGGGACGCACACCGCGAGGTACCTTGTGGTTTTATTTACGTGACCACGGGGAAGATATGAGGAAGTGGGATGGTGAACCGACCTCGGCCCTAGCTGCTCGGGTACGTGAGCTACGGAAAGATACAACAGCAACAAAGAGGGCCCCTAGGAGGATTGCTGCCCCAGTTTCTGTTGAACAGTCCCCCAGAGGCAGTAGAAGGAATAGTATTACTCCTGACCCTGATGAAGAGATTTCTGCTTCACGTTTGGAAGAAATAATTGATAGATACTCCGACCAGGACTAGTGGGGCCCTGCCTCTGGCCAGGTAGAGGAGAGGGACAACCGGATTTACTGGACTGTGTGGATTCGATGGCCTGGCACACCGGAACCGCAAAAATATAAAGCTTTAGTGGACACAGGCGCACAGTGCACCCTAATGCCGTCAGGCCACCAAGGGGCAGAACCCATCTCTATCTCCGGAGTGACGGGGGGATCCCAAGAGCTAACCATATTGGAAGCTGAAGTGAGTCTAACTGGGAATGAGTGGCAAAAGCACCCCATCGTGACTGGCCCAGAGGCTCCGTGCATCCTTGGCATAGACTACCTCAGGAAAGGGTACTTCAAGGATCCAAAAGGGTACCGGTGGGCTTTTGGCATAGCTGCCTTGAGCACAGAGAAGATTAAGCAGCTGTCTACCCTGCCTGGTCTCTCACAAGACCCTTCTGCTGTAGGATTGCTGAGGATTGAAGAACAGCAAGTGCCAATTGCGACTACAACTGTGCACCGGCGGCAATATCGCACCAACCGAGACTCCCTGATTCCTATCCATGAGTTAGTTCACCACCTGGAGAGCCAAGGAGTGATCAGCAAGACTCATTCACCTTTTAACAGTCCTATATGGCCAGTGCGGAAGCCCAATGGCGAGTGGAGGCTAACAGTGGACTATCGGGGCCTGAATGAAGTCACACCACCACTAAGTGCAGCAGTGCCAGACATGCTAGAACTCCAGTACGAACTAGAGTCAAAGGCAGCTAAGTGGTATGCTACAATTGATATTGCTAATGCATTTTTCTCTATCCCTCTAGCAGCAGCATGCAGGCCACAATTCGCTTTCACTTGGAGGGGCATTCAGTATACTTGGAATCGACTGCCCCAGGGGTGGAAACATAGCCCTACCATCTGCCATGGACTGATTCAGACGACACTGGAACAGGGGAACGCTCCTGAACACCTGCAGTATATCGATGATATCATCGTATGGGGTAACACAGCAGAAGAAGTTTTTGGGAAAGGGAAGAAAATAATTCCAATTCTTCTGAAAGCTGGATTTGCCATTAAACAGAATAAAGTCAAGGGACCTGCACAGGAAATCCAGTTCTTGGGGGTAAAATGGCAGGATGGACGTCGCCACATTCCGACGGATGTGATCAACAAAATAACAGTTATGTCTCCGCCAACTAGCAAAAAAGAAACACAAGCTTTCCTAGGTCTTGTGGGATTTTGGAGAATGCATGTGCCAGGCTATAGTCAGCTTGTGAGTCCTCTATATCGAGTGACTCGAAAGAGGAACTCTTTCGAGTGGGGCCCCGAGCAACAACAGGCCTTTGAACAACTCAAACAAGAAATAGCTCGTGCAGTAGCCCTTGGGCCTGTCCGTACTGGACCAGCTGTGCAAAACATACTGTACACTGCAGCTGGGGAGCATGGGCTCACCTGGAGCCTCTGGCAGAAGACCCCAGGAGAAACTCGAGGCCGACCTTTGGGGTTCTGGAGCCGGGCCTATCGAGGATCAGAAGCCAATTACACCCCAACTGAAAAGGAAATATTAACAGCATATGAGGGGATTAGAGCAGCTTCAGAAGTTGTTGGTACAGAAGCACAACTTCTCTTGGCCCCACGGCTACCTGTGTTACATTGGATGTTCAAAGAGAAAATCCCCACTACACATCATGCAACCGATGCTACGTGGAGTAAATGGGTAGCGTTAATTACACAGCGGGCTCGAATGGGGAAACCCAGTCGCCCGGGAATCCTGGAAGAGATTATGGACTGGCCAGAGGGCAGGGATTTCGGAGCACCGACAGAAGAAGTAACGCGTGCTGAAGAGGCACCACCATACAATGAGTTGCCAGAAGACAGAAAGCAATATGTGTTGTTCACTGATGGATCCTGCCGTGTGGTAGGGAGCCATCGGAAGTGGAAAGCTGCTGTGTGGAGTCCCACACGACAAGTTGTGGAGGCCATGGAAGGGGAAGGTGAGTCAAGTCAGTATGCAGAAGTGAAAGCTATACAACTGGCCCTAGAAATTGCTGAAAGAGAAAAGTGGCCAGTACTGTATCTCTACACTGACTCATGGATGGTGGCAAATGCGCTATGGGGGTGGCTGCGACAATGGAAACAGAACAACTGGCAGCACAGAGGTAAACCTATCTGGGCTGCTACCCTGTGGCAAGATATTGCTGCCCGGGTAGAAAACCTGGCTGTAAAGGTACGTCATGTAGATGCCCATATGCCTAAGAATCGTGCTACCGAAGAACATCAGAACAACGAAGAAGTAGATCGAGCTTCAAAAATTGAAATAGCTCAGGTGGACCTGGACTGGGGACATAAGGGTGAACTGTTTGTAGCTCGATGGGCTCATGAAACATCAGGACATCTGGGGAGGGACGCCACATATAGATGGGCTCGTGATCGAGGGGTGGACCTGACCATTGAGGCCATCACACAGGTTATCCATCAGTGTGAGACCTGTGCTGCAATTAAACGAGCCATGAGGGTAAAGTCTCCCTGGAACAGGGGGAGATGGCTTGGATTTCGATATGGTGAGGCCTGGCAGATTGACTACATCGGACCACTTCCACAAACCCGCCAAGGCAAACGGTACATACTCACCATGGTAGAAGCAACTACTGGGTGGCTGGAAACATACCCTGTAAACCATGCCACGGCCCGAAACACTATCTTGGGCCTGGAAAGGCAAGTGCTGTGGCGACATGGTACACCGGAGAGAATAGAGTCCGACAATGGGAGTCACTTCCGAAACAATTTGATCACTTCCTGGGCCAAGAGACATGGCATTGAATGGGTGTATCACATCCCTTATCACCCACAAGCCTCTGGGAAGGTTGAGAGGTACAATGGACTGTTAAAAACTATGCTGCGAGCATTGGGTGCTGGGACATGGAAACATTGGGATATAAATCTACCAGAGGCCACTTGGCTAGTTAACAACAGGGGGTCTGAAAACCGTCCTGGTCCTGCTGAAACAAAACCCCTACACACTGTGGGAGAAGCTAAAGTCCCTGTAGTGCGTGTGGGGAAGTGGATGGGGAAGGCGGTGTGGGTTGCCCCTGCCTTGGGAAAAGGCAAACCCACTCGTGGGATTGTCTTTGCCCAAGGACCAGGGTATACCTGGTGGGTAATGCAGAAAGATGGGGATATCAAGTGTGTGCCTCAAGGAGATTTAACACTGGGAGAAAATTAATCTGTCATCCAAGTTATGTGTTGTAGGAGGACACTGCAGAACCAATGACAGGTCAACTTTGCAAGGAACCGGGCAAGTGCAACACGGATGTGAGCTAAGCTGGTGCTGGTGTCAAGAAAACCAACTTCGCCTGCCCTGAGTGACCACTTTGACAGATGAAGGCGAAACCATCAACAGTTTTTATGAGCATTTTGGGAAAAGACCTATAGAATAAAGAGAAGTACAGACATAAAAATGCTTCAATGGACAGAAAACAATGGTGATGAGAACATCTATATACTAAACTGTACCTGATTGTGACACAAATGTTATGGAATAAGGGGTGGAAGTTGTGTTGGGTCTGTCTGAGCTGGAGTCACCTTTTCCCTGCAGCAGCCCACACAGTGCTGTACTCTGCACTCGTAGCTGGAACAGCACTGATATCACTCCAGTGTTGTGTCTCTTGCTGCATAGTGCTGGCACAGCATCAGGACTCCTTCCAAGCCCCCAAGAGCCAGCAGACTGGGGGTGGGCAAGTGATGGGGAGGGGACATTGCTGGGGCAGCTGACCTAAACCAACCAAAGGGATATTCCATAACACCTGATGTCACACTCAGCAATAAAAGGGGGGGCTCTCGTGGGGGAGGGGGCTGTTCCTCCTGAACAACCACTACGCGTTTGGGGCCCTGCTTCCCAGGACGTGGCCGAACACCGCTCGCTGACGGGAAGTAGAGAATAATTTTTCCTCTCTCTGTGCTTCCGCGCGGACTGATTGCTTCTTTTGTCTCTGTTTTTTTTTTCTCCCATTCCCTTTCCCTTTAATTAAACCTTTCTTATCTCAAACCTCGAGTTCTCTGTGTTGTATTTTCTCCCCCTTCCTCTTAGAGGAGAGGGGGAGTGTGAGAGCGGTTGTGGTGGAGCTCGGCTGCCCACCTGAGTAAAACCACCACAAGCATCAACATTACATGCACCTTCTTACCTCTATGAAATCATTATTTTCTAATGGCCATTCTCATTTTCTCACCCCAAAATTTCACATCTCTCTTGTCCATGCTTCTCCTAACCTCCCCGTATCTTAATGGGGTCAGCTTTCTGATGACATTCATGATCACAGAGTATCTTTTTTCACCTCTATTGGCTCCTCCATTACTGGGAAGGAAGTATCATTGTAGTCAGGAAGGAAAAGGACACAACGGTCTTTAGGAGCATCCTGCACAATGTGCCCACCAGCTCTGTACCTCCACAAAATCACACTTCCTACCTACAAGATTTGTTTCCCAAATGGCTTCTAAGGATCCAGGGTTCCTTTTCCCAGGCCCTCTCACATGTTTCAGTTTTGGATGTGCAGGGATGGGATAAGGAAAGCCAAGTCTCACATGGAACTCAGCTTGGCAAGGGACACAAAGAATAACAGGAAGAGATTCTTTAGATACATTGTTCAGAAAAGAAAGGCCAAGGACAGTGTACCCCCTGTGATGAATGAGAAGGGTGAACTGGTAATGACAGACATGCAGAAGCCTGAGGGACTCAACAACATCTTTGCCTCAGTCTTCTCTGCCAGTGAGGCTTCCCAAGTCTTTCATTTCCCTTAAACCATAGATGGAGGCTGGAGGTGCAAAGTCCCACCCACTCTAAGTGAAAAGCAGGTTTGAGACCACCTGATGGAACTCAACAAGTACAAGTCTATGGGGCATGATGACTTGCATCCCAGGGTCCTGAGGGAACTGGCTGATGTAGTTGTCAAGCCTCTCTCCATCATATTGGAAGAGTGCTGGCAGTCGGCTGAAGTCCCTGGTGACCTGAAAAAGGAAAACATCACTCCCGTTTTTAAAAAAGGGTAGAAAGGAGGACCCAGGGAACCACCGAATGCTGAGCCTCACCTCTGTGCCTGGCAAGATCATGGAAAAGAAGTGATCTCAGACACCCAGCATGGCTTCACCAAAGGCCAAATCTTGCCTGACCAATCTGGTGGCTTTCTAAAATGGAGTGACCGCATCAGACAACAAGGGAAGACCAACCGATGTCATCTACTTGGACTTCAGTAAGACCATTGACAGTATCCCGCATGACATCCTGATCTCCAAATTGGAGAGATACGCATTTGATGGCTGCACCACTGAGTGGATAAGGAGTTGGCCTGAAGGTCACATCCAGAGAGTGGTGCTCAATGGCTCTATATCAAAGTGGATGCTGGTGATGAGTAGCGTCTGTCACGAGTCTGTCTTGAGACTGGTACAGTTTAATATCTTTTTCAATGACATAGTGTGATCAAGTGCACCCTCAGCAAGTGTGCAGACGACACCAAGCTGAGTGGTGTAGTTGATGCAACAGAGGAAGGGGTGCCAACCAAAGAGTGCTGGACAAGATTGAAATTTGGGTCCCTGTGAATCTAAGGAGGTTCAACAAGTCCAAGTACAAGATTCTGCACTGGGCTTGGGAAATCCCAGACAGGAGGATAGGCTGGGAGAAGAACTCATTGAGAGGATCCCTGCTGGGAGGTACTTGGGGGTTCTGCTGGACAAAAAGCTCGACATGAGCCAGCAGTGTGTGCTTGTAGCCCAGGAGGCCAACTGCATTCTGGGCTGCATCAAGAGAGGAGTGGGCAGCATGTGGAGGCAGGTGATTGTCCCCCTCTGCTCTGCCCTTGTGAGGCCTCACTTGGAGTCCTGTGTCCAGGTCTGGAGACCCCAACACGAGAAGGATGTGGATCTTTTAAAACTGGTCCAGAAGAGAGCCACAAAAATGATCAAGGGGCTGGAACACCTCTCCTATGAAAAAAAGGCTGAGAGAGCTGGGACTGTTCAGCCTGGAGAAAAGAAGGCTCCAGGGTGACCTCTTTGTGGCCTTTCAGTACTTGAAGCAGCTTATAAAAAAGATGGAGAGTGACTCTTTGCTCAATCAGATAATGACAGAAGAAGGGGGAATGGTTCTAAGCTAAATGAGGGGAGATTTAGATTAGAGGTTAGGAAGAAATTCTTCACTTGGAGATGAGGCACTGGAACAGGTTGCTGAGAGATCTTTTGTTGAGGGATTTTTGAAACAGCAAAGATCCCATGGCTTGATGCAGCTGAGCAAACCAAGCTACCAGGACGACTATGAGAAGTTCCCATGACAGTGTTCCCACATTGCCCAGTTGAGGAATTTAGAAAAATGTTGTTCCCAGCAGCTCGCTTCAAGGACAGCATCTACATGACTGCTAATCACAAGGGGGTTGTTTTCTTGCAGGTTGGGTTGTTTTCGTGCAGTTCTTTGTCTGAGTGCTTTTGACCAATAATCTTGTGTGAGACACTATCCGCCCCTGTTAAGTATGCTATAAAAGTCAGGCTATTCAGGTAATAAAGAGAGAGAGCATGATCTGACCATTCTAGTGTCTGTTGTGTTTTCGACCATTCTTCCTGCAACACATGGCACCTGCACAGGCTGAGACACGCAGAGAGACCTGAGAGACCTGAGAGACACTGAGAGACCTGAGAGACTCCGAGCACAGACACGAATATAGAGATTGCGGTGAGACGCTGAGATTGATTGATACAGATCGTGGTGAGACACGGAGATTGCTTGATACAGAGATCGCAGTGAGATGCAGAGATTGATACAGATCATGGTGAGATGCAGGGATTGATTGATACAGATCATGGTGAGACACGGAGATTGCTTGATAGAGATCGCGGTGAGATGCAGAGATTGATACAGATCATGGTGAGATGCAGGGATTGATTGATACAGATCGTGGTGAGACGTGGAGATTCACCAAATCACAGAATCACAGAATTGTCTAGGTTGGAAGAGACCTCAAGATCATTGAGTCCAACCTGTGACCTAACACTAACAAGTCCTCCACTAAACCATATCACTAAGCACTACATCTAAACATCTTTTAAAGACCTCCAGGGATGGTGACTCCACCACTTCCCTGGGCAGCCTGTTCCAATTCCTAATAACCCTTTCAGTAAACAAGTTCTTCCTAATATCCAACCTAAACCTCCCCTGGCACAACTTTAGCCCATTCCCCCTCGTCCTGTCACCAGGCACGTGGGAGAATAGACCAAACCCCACCTCACTACAGCCTCCTTTAATGTACTTAGGAAGAGCAATAAGGTCACCCCTGAGCCTCCTCTTCTCCAGGCTGAACAAGCCCAGCTCCCTCAGCTGCTCCTCGTAGGACTCCAGATCCCTCACCAGCTTTGTGTTTTCTCTGGACTTGCTGGAGCACCCCGATGTCCTTCTTGTAGCGAGGGGCCCAAAACTGAACACAGTACTCGAGGTGCGGCCTCACCAGAGCCGAGTACAGGGGGACAATCACTTCCCTAGCTCTGCTGGCCACACTGCTTCTGATACAAGCCAGGATGCTGTTGGCCTTCTTGGCCACCTGAGCACACTGCTGGCTCATATTCAGCTGACTATCCACCATCACTCCCAGGTCCTTCTCTGACAGGCAACTTTCCAACCACTCATCTCCCAGCCTGTAGCTCTGCTTGGGGTTATTGTGCCCCAGGTGGAGGACCCGGCACTTGGCCTTGTTGAACTTCATAGTTGGCCTCAGCCCATTGGTGCAGCCAGATCCTCCTGCAGAGCTTTCCTACCCTCAAGCAGATCGACACACGCACCTAACTTGGTGTCATCTGCAAACTTACTGAGGGTGCACTCAATGCCCTCATCCAGATCATCGATAAAGATATTAAAGAGGACTGGCCTCAGCACCGAGCCCTGGGGAACATCACTAGTGACCGGCCTCCAACTGGATTTGACTCCATTCACCACGACTCTTTGGGCCCGGCTATCCAGCCAGTTTCTAACCCAACGAAGCGTGCGCCAGTCCAAGCCACAAGCAGCCAGTTTCTCAAGGAGAATGCTGTGGGAAACGGTGTCAAAGCCTTGCTGAAGTCAAGGTAGACCACATCCACAGCATTTCCCTCGTCCACCCAGCGCGTCACTTAGTCATAGAAGGAGATCAGGTTCGTCAAGCAGGACCTGCCTTTCATAAACCCATGCTGACTGGGCCTGATCACCTGCTTGCCCTGCAAGTGCTGCCTGATGACAGTCACGATAATCTGCTCCATGAGCTTCCCTGGCACTGGAGTCAAACTAACAGGCAGATACTTTCCCAGGTCCCTGACACATGCTTGAAACAGTCCCCACACTGGGCTTACCCAGGAAGAGCCCTAAACCCACTGGAGGGACAGGATCTCCCTTCCCAGAGGCTGGGGTCAGGGCCAGACTGTTGGACTTCATGGGACACATCAAGGTTTCCTCAGCATCAGGGCCACCTTTCCTGGGCCTTGGTCTCCCCGTCATCACTGCCTGCACTTTTCTGCTCTAACAAGTCCATGGGGAGGCCTTGACAATAATGTCCCTCAGTGGGACCATTAGCACTGTGAGAGGCTTTGGAGTTTGCATCAGACTTGGACTACTGGAGAAGCTGCTTCAGTCACCCAGATCAAGCTCCTCTGCCAGGCACTGCAGGGCTGGGGGCACTGCCTGCAGCTGGCATGGGGAGAGGAGAGAAGGGGGAGAGAGGTTCAGGGCAGCCTGAGGGGGGGAAAAGGCAGGGGAGAGCTGGCAGAGGGAGAAATCTTGCCAGCCACCTCTCCACGGTAAGTCTCTGGGTGCAGAGCCTGCCAGGCTCTTCTGGAGCTGGCACAGCCCTCAGCTGATGGGAGCTGTCAGGAGGATGCTCAGTGTTGGAGCTGAAGGCCACACAGGGCTTGTGTGCTGCAGGGTCAGCGTGCAGGGCCCGAGGGCTCCCTTCTCTTGGGGCCGGCTGCAGGCAGTGCAGCCGGGGATGCAGGCAGGGGTGCCCAGGGCTGTGGTGCAGAGCAGGGTCCCTGCTGTGCCCCAGGGGCTGTGTGCCGGGGCAGGGCCTCTGCCGCCTGCCAGGCTCAGCACTCAGCCTTCCCAGGGAGCTGCCCAGGGGCTGCGGGGAGAAGCTGTGGGTGGAAGGAGCCCCCCCGGCATGGCAGGGCACGGCAGGCCAGGGTCCTGCTGCTGCCCAGAGCCTGCTGCCTGGGGCAGGCTGCTCACAGCCCCACACCTCCCCAGGGCACTGCACAGCAAAACTGCAAGGCAAGACCTACCTGAAGGCAGTGCACTTTTCTCTGCTTTCATTTTCCCACCTGTGTGGTGATTCAGAGGGATAGTAATGGAGTAGTAGTACTAAAGACTAAGTCTCCTTGATCATTGCTGTAGATATAAGGCACCTCACACACCTCAGTGTACAGACAGAACCAACATTACCTTTGTTTTTTCTTAGGGAATTATTTGACCTTCTCATGACCTGCAAACAGGGAGATGTCCCTTGCCAGCAGACTTCTCAGATCACTCCAGGTTCCCTTCTAAGTGTTGCTGCAGACCAGGACTGACTGCCTAAGAGCGCACAGAAGAGCCCCACACTTGTTGTGGCACCCTCAGAGCAACAACCAGACATAAGCTAAGGAGCTGCAGAAAGCTCTTCCTGAAAAGAAAGCAGCACAGATTATTGTGTGGTAAGGTGTTCTATGAGACTTGCAGTGGGTTTTGGTCAGAGAAGTAATTAAATTTTACACTGTCATTTTTTTTCTTTTGGACAGGCTCCCTTGCTCAGAGGCGATAAATGTGTAATGGCAGCTCCACCACTGAGTTCCTCCTGCTGGCATTCACAGACACGCGCGAGCTGCAGCTCCTGACTTTCGGGCTCTTCCTGGGCATCTACCTGGCTGCCCTCCTGGGCAACGGCCTCATCATCACAGCCATAGCCTGCGACCACCGCCTCCACACCCCCATGTACTTCTTCCTCCTCAACCTCGCCCTCCTCGACCTTGGCCTCATCTCCACCACTCTCCCCAAAGCCATGGCAAATTTCCTATGGAACATGAGGACCATTTCCTATGCAGGATGTGCTGCACAGGTCTTTCTGTTAGTCTTTTTGTTTTCAGCAGAATTTTCCCTTCTCACTGTTATGGCCTACGACCGCTACATTGCCATCTGCAAGCCCCTGCACTATGGGAGCCTCCTGGGCAGCAGAGCCTGTGCCACCATGGCAGCAGCTGCTTGGGGCAGTGGCTTTCTCAATGCTGTACTGCACACTGCCAATGTATTTTCTTTACCTCTCAGCCATGGCAATGCCCTGGACCAATTTTTCTGTCAGATCCCCCAGATCATCAGGCTCTCCTGCTCAGAATCTTACCTATGGGAAATTCGAATTACTATGGCTAGTTTTTTGTTACTGAGTTGGTGTTTTGTTTTGATTATTCTGTCCTATGTGCAGATCTTCAGGGTTGTGCTGAGGATGCCCTCACAGCAGGGACGACACAAAGCCTTCTCCACATGCATCCCTCACTTGACTGTGGTCTCTCTGAATTTCAGCACAGCCATGTTTTCCCATCTGAAGTCCCCCTACATCTCATTCCATACCCTGGACCTTGTAGTGACAGTTCTGTACTTACTGGTGCCTCCAGCAGTGAACCCCCTCATCTACAGCATGAGGAATCAGGAACTTAAGAATGCTGTGTGGAAACTCAAGACCAACTGTATTTCATAAGCAATAAGCTGCCTGCCCTGTTCTGCAAATCACTCTTAAAGGTATGCATAATAAACAAAGCCTGTCTTATGTTCTTGTGCTGATTATTTTCCCCCCAGTTTTATTACAAAAGTTGTCCAGAAAGAAATATAATTCTGCATTTTATTGTGCCTTTTATCCAATTAAAGTTTTTTTTTTTTTGCTGCTCCCGTGGCTTGGTTCCAGTGCTACTGTGGGGCTGTGCTGGGACTGCAGGCAGGGACAGGCAGTGGGCATGGCAGTGACACACCTGGCCTACAGAGAATCATCTCTCTCCTAAAAGGGCTGTGCCTGAAGGCTCACTTCTGCGTTCAGGGCTGCTTTCAGATCCGAACGTGCCCAAGGAAGAGAGTCCAAAGTGGCTCCTCACTCAGCCAGGCTGGGCATCTCTGAGCACCCCATGGCCACAGATGTGGGAGGCGGTCAGTGGCAGGGCCCCCACCAACTGGCTTTGCCCCCCAGCCTGCCTAGCACGGCCCTGCAGAGTGCCCCCGTGCCCCAGGCACCACAGCCCCCTGGCTCTGCAGAGCAGCACCGCCAGTTGGGGCTATGGGGAACATGGCCAGGGGCTGCAGCAGTGGCTGGCCAGGCCAGCAGAGACGGGCTCACCTGGGAGAGGCTCCTTGGGAGATGGGGTGGCTCAGGAGAAGAGCAGGGCCTGTCCATGTACAGGGGAGACACGGGAACAGGAAACATTTGCTGCTGCTGCTGCCAGCGTGCACATGGTATGCAAGGGAACACGAATGAGCACAAAGGCCATCAGCTATCCCTAGGGGTGTCATGAAAGCCAATGGGGCAGAGAGTGTCCCGAGGTCCCTTCATGCTGAGAGAAACAACCACGGGGCATCTGCCTGAACAGCACGGAACAGTCCAGTTGGAAGGCACCTTCAGACACTGTCTAGTTCAAAGTGCAAGACCTAAATGCGGCTCTGGGATTTGCTTCCTTGAAGCTCTGAGGCCCCTGTGTACCATGTTCTGCCCTGTCTCTGCTGTCCTGCAGGGCAGGGGACAGGGTGGTGACTGCAAAGGGATTCCTTTGGCTGTGGAAGACACAAGGAGTCAAGGGAGAGGACAGGGCAAGGCAGCAAAGGCAGCACGAGCAGTGGTTTTGGTGCACGGCCATGTTTGTGCCAGGAGCCTAAGTGGGCAGCAGCTGGCAGGAGGCAAGGGGAGGCCAGGAAGCGCCTCCTCAGGCCGCTCCTGCCAGCAGAGACAAGGCCACAGCTGAGGGGAGAGGAGGGGGCTGGAAGGGTGGTGGTGAGGTCCCTGCCGTTGCGTGGCCTGGCTGTCACACAGGAGATGTGCTGGCCAGAAGGCCTTGTGAGGTCACTTTGCGCCTCACAGAGCACCCCAAGGCAGCAGGGATGGCACTGGAGAGGTGAGTGGCAGAGCCCAGCCAGGAGCTGGCTGGAGGTCCCCTCTGCTGCAGCCGCCTGACGGAGCGTGACAGGAGGAGGGCAGGCAGGGCTTGTGGCAACCACACTCACGGTTGCCTTGCCACAGGCTGCTGCAGAGCTCGGGGCATGGCCACCGCAGCCCCAGCCCCTCACAAGGCACCGCAGCTGCTGGGACAAAAGCTACTCAGCCTCCCCAGCAGCCCCAGTCCAGGGTCAGCCACGGCACCAGGAAATGGAGGTCTGTGAGATGCCAGCACCCCTGCTGCCAGGTCCAACAGAGCCCTAGCACAGAGCGCCTGTGCCCCTCTGGGCCAGCCCCTCTGCCCAGGCCAGAGCAAGAGGTACTCAGTACTTGAGGGGTGGCCTCACCAGAGCAGAGTACAGGGAGAGAAGCCTTCACCTGGTCCTTCTGGTTACACTGCTGCTGAAAATAGCCAGAATGCCATTGGCCTTCTTGGCCACCTGGGCACACTGCCGGCTCATGTTCAGGTAAGTGTTGACCAACATTCCTAGATCCTTTCCCTCTGTGCAGACTGTAGTGCTGCATGGGTTTTAGGGCCGGTACTTTTCAATATTTTTATCAACGATCTGGATGTAGGAATAGAAGGTATTTTGAGCAAGTTTGCTGATGACACCAAACTTGGAGGAGTTGTGGACTCGAATGAGGGTGGAAAGGCCTTGCAGAGGGATCTGGATAGGTTGGAGAGCTGGGTGATCGCCAACCGCATGAAGTTCAATAAGAGCAAGTGCCGGGTCCTGCACCTGGGATGGGGAAACCCTGGCTGCACGTACAGACTGGGCGATGAGACGCTGGAGAGCAGCCTAGAAGAGAGGGATCTGGGGGTCGTGGTAGACAGCAAGTTGAATATGAGCCAGCAGTGTGCCCTGGCAGCCAGGAGGGCCAACCGTGTCCTGGGGTGCATCAAGCACGGCATCGCTAGTAGGTCAAGGGAGGTGATTGTCCCGCTCTATTCTGCGCTGGTGCGGCCTCACCTCGAGTACTGTGTGCAGTTCTGGGCACCACAGTATAAAAAGGACATGAAACTGTTGGAGAGTGTCCAGAGGAGGGCTACGAAGATGGTGAAAGGCCTGGAGGGGAAGACGTAAGAAGAACGGCTGAGGTCACTGGGCCTGTTCAGCCTGGAGAAGAGGAGGCTGAGGGGAGACCTCATCACAGTCTACAACTTCCTCGTAAGGGGGTGTCGAGAGGCAGGAGACCTTTTCTCCATTAACACCAGTGACAGGACCCGCGGGAACGGGGTTAAGCTGGGAAATTTAGGCTGGACGTCAGGAGGGGGTTCTTCACAGAGAGGGTGGTTGCACACTGGAACAGGCTCCCCAGGGAAGTGGTCACTGCACCGAGCCTGTCTGAATTTAAGAAGAGATTGGACTGTGCACTTAGTCACATGGTCTGAACTTTTGGGTAGACCTGTGCGGTGTCAAGAGTTGGACTTGATGATCCTTAAGGGTCCCTTCCAACTCAGGATATTCTATGATTCTATGATTCTATGATTCTATGAACTGATCTTCTCAAGGGATTCAAGGAATAATAGGAAGGGATTCTACAGATACACTGCTCAAAAAAGAAAGGCCAAGGAGAGTGTATCCCTTCTGATGGATGAGAAGGGTGAACTGTTAATGACAGACATGGAGAAGGCTGAGGGACTCAACAATGTCTTTTCCTCAATCTTCCCTGCCAGTCAGGCTTCCAAAGTCTTTCCTTTCCCTGAACGAGTAGATGGAGGCTGGGGGTGCAAAGTCCCACCTACTCTAAATGAAGAGCAGATTTGAGACCACCTGATGGAATTCAAGAAGTACAAGTGTATGGGGCCTGACGACTTGCATCCCAGGGTCCTGAAGGAACTGGCTGATGCAGTTGGAGAGCCTCTGTCCACAATATTTAAAACGTCCTGTCAGTTGTGTGAAGTCCCTGGTGACTTGAAAAAGGGAAACATCACTCCCATTTTAAAAAAGGGTAGAAAGGATAACCCAAGGAACTACTGAATGGTGAGCCTCACATCTATGTCTGACAAGATCATGGAAAAGATCCTCCTGGAATCAATGTCAAGGCACATGGAAGACAAAGAGGTGATCCGAGACAACCAGAATGGCTTCACCAAAGGGTAAATGGTGCCTGGCCAATCTGGTGGCTTTCTACAATGGAGTGACCACATCATATGACAACAAAAGAAGTCTGACCGATGTCATCTACTTGGACTTCTGTAAGACCATTGACAGCATCCCACATGACATCCTCGTCTCCAAATTAGAGAGATACAGATTTGATGGGTGCACCATTCAGTATACAAGGAGTTGTCTTGATGGTCTCAGCCAGAGAGTGGTGGTAATCAGCTCTGTGTCCAGTTAGAGGCTGGTGATGAATGTTGTACCTCAGGGGTCTGTCCTGGGACAGGTACAGTTTAATATCTTTGTCAGTGACATAGTGGAGTGCACCCTCAAGAAGTGTGCAGATGACACCAAGCTAAGCGGTGTAGTAGATGCAACAGAGGAAGGGATGCCATCCAAAAGGTTCTGGATAAGCCAGCAGTGTGTGCTTGTAACCCAGAAGGTCAACTGCATCCTGGGCTGCTTCAACAGAGAAGTGGGCAGCAGATGGAGGCAGGTGATTGTGCCCCTCTGCTCTGCCCTTGTGAGGCCACACTTGGAGTCCTGTGTCCAGGTCTGGGGCTGCCTGCACAAGAAGGGTGTGGGTCTGTTAGAATGGGTCCAGAGGAGGGCCACAAAAATGATCAAGGGACTGGAGCACCTCTCCTATGAAGAAAGGCTGAGAGCTGGGGTTGTTCAGCATGGAGAAGAGAAGGCTCCAGGGTGACCTCTTTGTGGCCTTTCAGTACTTGAAGGGGGCTTTTAAAAAAAGATGGAGAGTGACTCTTTTCTCAATCAGATAATGACGGGACAAGGTGAATTTTTTTAAGCTAAAAGAGGGGAGATTTAGATTAGAGGTTAGGAGGAAATTCTTCACTCAGAGGGAGGTGAGACACTAAAAGAGGTTGCTGAGAGACCTTAGAGATGCCCCATCCCTGCAGCTGATCAAGAGCAGGTTAGATGAGGCCCTGGGCAACCTGATCTCATGGGGGGCATCCCTGCTAAAGGCATCCCTGTCCATGGAGTGGGGGTTGGAACTAGATGATCTTTAAGGTCCCTTCCAACAGGAGCCATTCTACGATTCTATGGTCTCACAAACTACACCTCAAGCATGACAGGATTTTGTAGAGAGGCAGAGTTGATGGGCATACTGGGCAGGATGCTCCTTCAGGCCCTTTTCCCTCCTGACTACAATGCCACTTCTCTCTGAAGAACAGAGTAGCCCACAGACATGAGACATATACTGCCTATATTATGGATGTCATCAGAAAGCTGATCCCAATAAGATATGGGGAGGTCAGGAGCAACCTGGACACGAGAGATGTGAGATTTTCAGGTGGCAAGAGGAGCATGGCCAGCAGAAATTAATGATTTTGTAGAGTTAAGAGGAATCATGTAATGTAGATTATGCAGCAACACTGACATGTACAGTCATGTATGGCCCTTACGCTATTTTAACCAGTAGTTTTAAACCCTAAATCTAAATGCTCCTCCAAGACTCTGACAGGAATCCACTTCTCTAAAGCTTGAACACAAGGTATTCCTTGAAGCAAAACTCAGCCCATAGCCCCATTCCCTTATCTTTACTCTCTTACTCACCCTAATTACTTCCCTTAATATTAGTATTAAAATGCTCTATTTAACCCTAGGCTTCTAGGCAGACCTAAAAATGACCAAAACCACAGAGCCTGCCCATACCCTAAACACAGAAGAACACCAAACAATCCCATTAAACCTTTGTTTACTCTCTAACATAGAAAGTTGAGCCTTAGTCCTGTGGGAACTAGAAACTAGTCAGCCCTGCCTCAGGATCTCCTGCCCCAGCAGAAGGAATGTGACCATGGCAGGGACTGTGAGGTCACTTCTGTCTCTGCACTTGATAGGGCAGAGACACCTATCAAGTGCAGAATCAAGGGCACCCTTGACTTCTCCCTGGGATCTGCACTTTTGGGCTGACATCTGGCAGTGGCCCTCCTAGGCCAGCAGAAGGCAACTGCTTGGCATGCTGAGTGAGGATGAAGAAATATCCAGGAGTGGTCTTGCTGCTGCAGACTGAGGAAAAGAAGACATTAAGTACCTCAGCCTTTACCTTATCTCTAGATCATTCACAGATTTCCCCCACATCTAAAAAAGGATAACAATTTCCCTTAATCCTCCTTTATTTAAAGCATTTATATAAAAAGTTTTTATTTTCTTTTACAGTCAGCTGGATTGAGCTCCAGCTCAGCTTTGCCCCTTCTAACTTTAACCTGCACAGCCCCATAACATTGAGGAAACAGCTCCAGACAAAGTGACAGCATGCATGAGAAGAAAGCGCAGCAAATGTCAAACCTGGCAGCCTTTCATCCCCTGCCCTTCAGTGACTCTGTGCTGCAATTCCATTGAACTGATTACTCCTGTATTACCCAAACTTTCCTGCAACTCCTACTGCTGCTGTCTTCTCAGAGATAGCGCAGTCACAGTAAGGTTGAACCGTCTGCCTGCAGCCATGAATGGCTGACAGAATGGAGCATCAGTGTCGAGGAACCCTGAGAAACTGTGGGATTTTGCCTATAGAAACCTCCTGACATTTACAAGGAGAAGAGCCCAATCCTTCACCAGAAGAAAAGGAACCCCACACATGAGGGCAGACTGGGACCCTGCTGAGTGAGCAGTGCCCAAGAGGAGGAGGGCCTGGGCACCACAAGGGATGCCATAGGAGCAGTGGTGCCTGCTCACCAGGAACCAGGCCAGCTTCCTACAGAGCTGCCATATGAGGAACAGGACAACCAAGAAGATCTGAGTTATCAGACTCAGCTCAGATCGAACGTGACACTACCGACAGAAGGGTCTGCATATGGCAGTGGAAAATTTGGAAGATCAGGAGTCCCTCAGACAGCCTGGTGAGGAGAGGAGCAACGGCTGTTGCAAGGCTCAAAGTCCCAACAGAACTCAGGTCTTTGTGTCCATGGCTATGGCTGTTGTCTCTGCCACTGACATCGATTAGGAGACAGCTGATCGTTGAAGCACCAGGGCCTCATTGCCTCCTCACCCCCTCCCATGAACCAGGCAGGGGTCGTACCATTCTCCTGCACTTGGCAATGAACATCCCCATCTCCTACTGCCCCACAAAGAGCCCTGAGAAAGGTGTGAAGGGAAAGGATATCTCTTCCCAGGGGACATGGGTCAAGACCTTTGTGCTTGGTGACACACATCCAGGTTTCCTCCACAACAGTGTCACCTTCACATTGCCCTTGTCTCCTTGTCCTCACTGCCTCCAGGGTTCTGCTCTAACGAGCTCCAAGGGAGGCTGTGTCAGTGCTGGCCCTCAGGGGGACACTGCAGGAAACTTGCCTCTGACTTGGACTTCTGGAGAGATGTCTTCAATTGTCTCTGAGTGCCTGAGGTTCATGGGCTCATCAGCAAACCCCCAGAGGGGTGATTGCAGTGCCTTGGGCTGGTGCTGTGCTGCTGAGCTGGTCTGGGCTCATGGGACAGAGAGAGTTCGTGGCAAGAGGGCCCTGGTGCAGAGAGACAGCTGTGCCCAGGAGCAGCTCCTCTGCACAGCGCAGCAGGGCTGGGGGCTCTGACCGCAGCTGGCACACAGACAGGAGAGAAGGAGAGAGGGCTTGGAGGCACTGAGGAGCGCAACAACAGAGGGCAGCGTGTGGCAGGACACATCTGCAGGCTCTTGACACCGTGAGGCTCTGGAAGCAGGGCCATGCAGGTGGGGTTGCCAGAGGGGTCTTCTACAGCTGGCACATCCAATGGCTGACAGCATCTGTCGGGATGGGTCTCTCTGTTTCTCCAGAAATGAGCAGAAAATGCTTTAGAGAATGGCATCTATGGTTGGACATTTAGAGAGGAAGGCTAAAACTGGGGTTACCTGAAGGGTAAGATTTTTTCTGTAATCTGTGTTTTGAGCTTATGGCAGTGGAGTGCAGGTAGGTTTCATGGTAATTTGTTGTCAGCATTGTGTAGGAGACTGAGACTCCGGGAGCATTGCACTGAGAGATCCATATGTCAGAAATGAACTTCATAAATTGCCTTCAGCCACCTCAGTTTAAAGATTGGACCAATGTCATGTTTGTGGTCTCCTCAGGTTTTTACTGAGCTGATGCTAATCTGGCTTCTGGCAAGAATATGGGTAGGTAGCAGGGACATGGGCAGGCAGTAAGAGGGAGCTGCTGCCAGAAATGTTGTGTTAGGGAGGGCTCAGGCACCTCCCTGCCATCCCCTGCAGGGCAGGCACCTTCCCTGGGACACCCCCTGCTCTCCTCTCCCACCAGCACAGCCTCTGCCCTGGTGTCCCCAGCAGGAGCTGCCTCGTCTGCAGGCAGAGCTGCAGCACAGGAGGGTCTGCTGAGTGTCCGTCTGTCCCTCCCTGGCCTTGCCTCCCCTGGCAGCAGCACGCTGGCATTCCTCTGGCTCCTCCACCTGGCCGTGCTGCTGCTGGTCTTGTTTCCAGGCTGGCTGGGAATGGGGTTTCACATTCACATGGGGAGAGCCCTCGGTGTGCTTGGGGGAAGGGGAGTATGGCAGTATGGGGACAGAGTGGGGGGTCTGGAGGTGGACACTTTGAGCTTGGATGTCTCTGCTCTCAGCAGTGTCCAGGTTATTCTCAGGTGAACTTCTGAATGCAGTTTTCCTGCAGCACAGATCAACTGAAACCATGGAGAGGATCCACAGGATCCCCAGTATTTCATGTGCAATAAGAACGAAATGTACAGGATTTCTGCCTTAGAGATTCTCCACAGGAGTAATGGCTAAGCTAGAAGAAAAGATACAAGTCTTCCTATGTTATTTACCTCTTGGTGTAGGACAGGACTGACTCCTACATTGCCTATAGCAGAGTCCTCTGCTCCAAAGCACAGTCTAAGCCAGCATCAATCCAAATGGAAGAAAGGAATCTGCCAAATATCTTCATGGAAGTGAGCAAGCATTTTGTGAGGCTGAAATGAGAAATGGAAATCCTTTTCCTTAGATAATTCTAATGTTAATAATCACCGTCTTTCTGTTCCTTGGGCAGGACCCCATGCCCAGAACAAGGAAATGCCCAACATCAGCTCTGTGAGAGAGTTCCTTCTGCTGGCATTCGCAGACACGCGTGAGCTGCAGCTCCTGCACTTCGCGCTCTTCCTGGGCATCTACCTGGCTGCCCTCCTGGGCAACGGCCTCATCCTCAGCGCCGTAGCCTGTGACCACCGCCTCCACACCCCCATGTACTTCTTCCTCCTCAACCTCGCCCTCCTCGACCTGGGCTGCATCTCCACCACTCTGCCCAAAGCCATGGCCAATGCCCTCTGGGACACCAGGGCCATCTCCTATCAAGGATGTGCTGCTCAAGTTCTCTTTTTAGTCTTCTTCTTTGGCTCAGAGTTTTCCCTTCTCACTATCATGGCGTACGACCGCTACATTGCCATCTGCAAGCCCCTGCACTACGGGAGCCTCGTGGGCAGCAGAGCTTGTGCCCAGATGGCAGCAGCTGCCTGGGGCAGTGGCTTTCTCAATGCTGTCCTGCACACGGCCAACACATTTTCCCTGCCCCTCTGCCATGACAATGCTGTGGACCAGTTCTTCTGTGAAATCCCCCAGATCCTCAAGCTCTCCTGCTCAGATGCCTACCTCAGGGAAGTTGGGGCACTTGTGTTTAGTGTTTCTTTATTTTTTGGATGTTTTGTTTTCATTGTGTTGTCTTATGTGCAGATCTTCAGGGCTGTGCTGAGGATGCCCTCTGAGCAGGGACGACACAAAGTTTTTCCCATGTGCCTCCCTCACCTGACCGTCGTCTCCCTGTTTGTCAGCACTGCCATATTTGCCTACCTGAAGCCACCCTCCATTTCCTCTCCATCCTTGGATCTGGTGGTCGCACTTCTGTACTCGGTGGTGCCTCCAGCACTGAACCCCCTCATCTACAGCATGAGAAACCAAGAGGTGAAGGATGCAGTGAGAAAACTGTTTCAATACATGCTTCTTAAGCATCAGTAATGTGTTCAGAAGATGTATTTCTAATAATGTGGAATTTTGATTCATATTATGTTATTTCATTTTTATCTTTACTAGTGCTATCATAACATTATCATTGATAATAATCCTAACAGAAATAAAAGGGTATTTGGGAAGATGATATAATATTTTTTTAATTATTTTTCTCTGTTAATATTTTAAATATTTTTTTTTTTTTTATAATGCAATTCTTAGCATTCTGAATGTTACGTTTTGTGTTAGTTTTCACCACATCATCTGTGACCCAGAGGCTTTCTCTGAATGTGTCAGGAGCGGTCTGTCCCCAAGTGCCCAAAGATGAGCTGGCGGGGAAGAAGACCGGCCTGGCTCAACAGAGAATTGTGGCTTGATCTTAGGAGAAAAAAGAGGGTTTATAATCTTTGGAAAAGTGGGAAGGCCACTAGGGAGGACTTTAAGGATGTAGCGAGGCTGTGCAGGGACAAAATTAGGAAGGCTAAAGCTCATCTGGAGCTCAATCTGGATACTGCCGTTAAAGATAACAAAAAACGTTTCTATAAATACATCAACACAAAAAGGAGGACTAAGGAGAATCTCCATCCTTTACTGGATGCGGGGGGAAACTTAGTTACAAGAGATGAGGAAAAGGCGGAGGTGCTCAATGCCTTCTTTGCCTCAGTCTTTAGCGGCAATACTGGTTGTTCTCTGGATACTCAGTATCCTGAGCTGGTGGAAGGGGATGGGGAGCAGGATGCGGCCCTCACCATCCACAAAGAACTGGTTGGTGACCTGCTACGGCACTTGGATGTGCACAAGTCGATGGGGCCGGATGGGATCCACCCAAGTGTACTGAGAGAACTGGCAGAGGAGCTGGCCAAGCCACTGTCCATCATTTATCAGCAGTCCTGGAGATCGGGGGAGGTCCCAGTTGACTGGCGGCTAGCAAATGTGACGCCCATCTACAAGAAGGGCCAGAGGGCAGACCCGGGAAACTACAGGCCTGTCAGTTTGCCCTCAGTGCCAGGGAAGCTCATGGAGCAGATCCTCCTGAGAGTCATCACGCAGCACTTGCAGGGCAAGCAGGCGATCAGGCCCAGTCAGCATAGGTTTATGAAAGGCAGGTCCTGCTTGACGAACCTGATCTCCTTCTATGACAAAGTGACGCGCTGGGTGGACGAGGGAAAGGCTGTGGATGTGGTCTACCTTGACTTCAGCAAGGCTTTTGACACCGTCTCCCACAGCATTCTCCTCAAGAAACTGACTGCTCTTGGCTTGGACTGGCGCACGCTTCATTGGGTTAGAAACTGGCTGGATAGCCGGGCCCAAAGAGTCGTGGTGAATGGAGTCAAGTCCAGTTGGAGGCCAGTCACTAGTGGCGTCCCCCAGGGCTCGGTGCTGGGGCCGGTCCTCTTTAATATCTTCATCGATGATCTGGACGAGGGCATTGAGTGCACCCTCAGTAAGTTTGCAGATGACACCAAGTTAGGTGCGTGTGTTGATCTCCTTGAGGGTAGGAAAGCTCTGCAGGAGGATCTGGATAGGCTGCACCGATGGGCTGAGGCCAACTGCATGAAGTTCAACAAGGCCAAGTGCCGGGTCCTGCACCTGGGGCGCAATAACCCCAAGCAGAGCTACAGGCTGGGAGAGGAATGGTTGGAGAGCTGCCAGGCAGAGAAGGACCTGGGAGTGATGGTGGATAGTCGGCTGAATATGAGCCAGCAGTGTGCTCAGGTGGCCAAGAAGGCCAACGGCGTCCTGGCTTGTATCAGGAACAGTGTGACCAGCAGGGCTAGGGAGGTGATCGTCCCCCTGTACTCAGCTCTGGTGAGGCCGCACCTCGAGTACTGTGTTCAGTTTTGGGCCCCTTGCTACAAGAAGGACATCGAGGTGCTTGAGCGGGTCCAGAGAAGGGCGACGAAGCTGGTGAGGGGCCTGGAGAACAAGTCCTATGAGGAGCGGCTGAGGGAGCTGGGCTTGTTCAGCCTGGAGAAGAGGAGGCTCAGGGGCGACCTTATCGCTCTCTACAGCAACCTCAAAGGAGGCTGTAGAGAGGTGGGGGTTGGTCTATTCTCCCATGTGCCTGGTGACAGGACGAGGGGGAATGGGCTTAAGTTGAGCCAGGGGAGTTTTAGGTTAGACGTTAGGAAGAACTTCTTTACTGAAAGGGTTGTGAGGCATTGGAACAGGCTGCCCAGGGAAGTGGTGGAGTCACCATCCCTGGAAGCCTTTAAAAGACGTTTAGATGTAGAGCTTAGGGATATGGCTTAGTGGGGACTATTAGCGTTAGGTCAGAGGTTGGACTCGATGATCTTGAGGTCTCTTCCAACCTAGAAATTCTGTGATTCTGTGATCTCCTGCCCCAGCACGAGGAATGTGACTGTGGCAGGGACTGTGAGGTCACTTCTGTCTCTGCACTTGATAGGGCAGCAGCAGGAATGTGTCACAGAAAGTGACTGTGAGGTCACTAGTGTCTGGAGGTGGCAGGTCACCATTGACTTCTCCCTGGGAGCTGCACTTTTGGGCTGACATCTGGCAGTGGCCCTGCTAGGCCAGCAGAAGGCACCTGCTTGGCATGCTGACTGTTGGCATTTGTCCTTGCAACACTGTGCAGGGCTGAGGAGGTGTCAAAATGAAGTTCTTCTAGTAGCATCACACTACCCACCACATCCCACAGACCCCAAAACTAGCCCTGAGCCAGACATGGGTGTGCAGGGTCTCCTCTCCCAGTGGCCTTGGTCAGGCCTTGGCCCTTCAGCTTCACTAAAACCAACCAAGATTTTTCTCAGCACAGTGCTTTGCCTGTCTGTAACCACAGCCTACAATTATCTCCCCTAAGAAGGCCCTGGGGAGGCTTCATTAGTAACAGCCCTCAGTGGGGCCCATTAATACTCCAAGTCACTTCAACTTTTCCTTCTGACTTTAGCTTCTCAAGTGGTTACATCACTCTCCTCTCAGTACCTGAGCCAAGTACAGGGGGACGATCACTTCCCTGGACCTGCTGGCCACACTGCTTCTTATGCAAGCCAGGATGCTGTTGGCCTTCTTGGCCACCTGAGCACACTGCTGGCCCATATTCAGTCGACTATTAACCATCACTCCCAGGTCCTTCTCTGCCAGGCAGATTTCCAACCACTCATCTCCCAGCCTGTAGCTCTGTTTGGGGTTGTTGTGCCCCAGGTGAGGAACCCCGCACAAAGAACCCCAGAAAACAGAAGAGCAGGGAGAAACCCCTTGGTTGTGTTCCTGATAGCACATTTGGAAGAGGTGTCCAGGCTTCTGGGTTTGCCCAGAGCAAGACCCTCCTGTTACTGTGGTGCTAGTAGGGAGGCAGCTGTGACCCAGGGTTGCACAGTGCCTGCTGCTGCCTGCAGCCACAGGGATGCCACTGCAGAGAAAACAGGACTGTCACCAAGGTACATGAGATCTGACAGCTTGTCCAAATAAAAGAGCACAGGAGAAAACACTGGAAGCCAGAAGAGAGCAGCAGCGAAAAGGCCACGTCCTGCTGCTGGCCATGGCCATGGCTCCAGAGAAGCAGCAGCCCCCACCCAAACTCCATGTAGCAGCTGGGCTCTTGGCCCTGAGCCCCTCCTGTGTGCTGGGGCTGCTCCCCCAGCTCCAGAGGGTATGGGAAGAGATGGCATCTGATAACAGTGTAGTTCTGATGTGTTGTTTTATTATTTTTTTTAATTGAGTTTTTCTACATAACCAGCTTCTTTCAGTAATTAGATGACTGGGTATGATGACTGAGTAGATGACTGTAAATGAAAAAGTAAAAATAGGAAAGTCAGGTAGCAGGTTAACGACAACATAATTTAAATCAAAACAAATAATTTGTAGAAAATATTTATAGAGAAAGATAGTAACAAAAATTTTCCTCACAGTTCCTGAAATAATCAGGGAACTCACAGACATTGATTGCAAAGAAACACGTATCCAAAGAGTTTCCTTACTGCATCCTTGAACTCCTGGTTCCTCATGCTGTAGATGAGGGGGTTCACTGCTGGAGGCACCACTGAGTATAAAAATGACACCACCAGGTCCAGGGATGGACAGGAAATAGAGGGGGGCTTCAGGTAGGCAAATATGGCAGTACTGACAAACAGGGAGACCACTGCCAGGTGAGGGAGGCACGTGGAAAAGGCTTTGTGCCGGCCCTGCTCAGAGGGAATCCTCAGCACTGCCCTGAGGATCTGCACATAGAATAACATGATGAAAACAAAGCAACAAGGCTAAAGAAACACTAAAAACTAGTGCCTCAACTTCCCTGAGGTAGGCATCTGAGCAGGAGAGCTTGAGGATGTGGGGGATCTCACAGAAGAACTGGTCCACAGCATTGCCGTGGCAGAGGGGCAGGGAAAATGTGTTGGCCGTGTGCAGGACAGCATTGAGAAAGCCACTGCCCCAGGCAGCTGCTGCCATCTGGGCACAAGCTCTGCTGCCCACGAGGCTCCCGTAGTGCAGGGGCTTGCAGATGGCAATGTAGCGGTCATAGGCCATGATGGTGAGAAGGGAAAACTCTGAGCCAAAGAAGAAGACTAAAAAGAGAACTTGAGCAGCACATCCTTGATAGGAGATGTCTCTGGTGTCCCAGAGGGCATTGGCCATGGCTTTGGGCAGAGTGGTGGAGATGCAGCCCACGTCGAGGAGGGCGAGGTTGAGGAGGAAGAAGTACATGGGGGTGTGGAGGCGGTGGTGGCAGGCTACGGCGCTGAGGATGAGGCCGTTGCCCAGGAGGGCAGCCAGGTAGATGCCCAGGAAGAGCGTGAAGTGCAGGAGCTGCAGCTCGCGCGTGTCTGTTTCACATTTCAGAGGAAAAATCATTCCATTTTTCATTTAATCCCTCCCAAATGATTCTCCACTTCCATTCAGACTTTTGGCAGGTCCTTTTCATGAGTTCTGGCTGGTGCTGCTAGAGGGTGTCACTGAGAGCACGCGACTTGCTGTGGGCAATGTGGGAGTCAGTCCTGCCCTAAGTTAGTGGTAAAGATCATATAGTGATTTTTATTTTGTCTCTTTTGTTCTAGCAGCCCCACTGTACTCAAAGTAAAACCTTGTGTGTCATCAACGTGGTGATGGCTTCAGTGCAGTGTCCTTGAGAGAGCTCATCAAGTCTGTGTGTTAGTCCTAGTGTCAACTGCCCTGTGCTGGTGTCTTTTTGACCTACTGGACAATTGCACTCCTATGTTTGCCTGAAACAAACCAGGATACTGCTGGGAGCAGAGACATCCAGGCTCAAAGTGCCCATCTCCACACCCCTCAGCCTGTCCCCATACTCCCCTTCCCCCAAGCACTCCGAGGGCTCACGCCATGGGCATGTGAAACCCCCATCCCCAGCCAGCCTGGGAACAAGACCAGCAGCAGCATGGCCAGCTGGAGAAGCCAGGAGGAATGCCAGCGTGCTGCTGCCAGGGGAGGCAAGGCCAGGGAGGGACAGACGGACACTCAGCAGACCCTCCTGTGCTGCAGCTCTGCCTGCAGAAGAGGCAGCTCCTGCTCATTGCAAATGCTGTTTGCTCTGCTTTGGCCTGCAAACACCTCTCAAAGACAGAGGATATCAGGGGGGTTCTAGCTCCAAAAAATCAGCTAGGATAAAACCTGGGAGTACCACAATATGATGTTGGTGCAGTCCGTGAGATGAGGTTTGGGAAGGTACTTTACAAATTTCATCACTGACATATCAATTTCTCCTATGCTCCAGGAGTCTCAGTCTCCTGTACAACCCTGAAAATTCAGTACCATGAAACCTTCGTCCACTCCACTGCAGAAATATGAATACACTGACTGAAAAAAACGTCTTGCTTTTCAGGTAGTCCCTGCCCTGGTCTTTTTCTTGAAAAATCCAATTTTAAATGCCATTTAAAATTGCCATTTAAATTAAATTAAAATTGCCATTTAAATGCCATTTAAAATTTTAAAAAGCATCTTCTACTCCTACCTGGAGAACCAGACAGACCCACCCTGCCAGATGCTATCAGCCATCAGATGTGCCAGCTCTAGAAGACCCCTCTGGCAACCCCACCTGCAGTGCCCTGCTGCCAGAGCCTCACGGTGTCAAGAGCCTGCAGATGTGTCCTGCCACACGCTGCCCTCTGTTGTTGCGCTCCTCAGTGCCTCCAAGCCCTCTCTCCTTCTCTCCTCTGTGTGCCAGCTGCGGTCAGAGCCCCCAGCCCTGCTGCGCTGTGCAGAGGAGCTGCTCCTGGGCACAGCTGTCTCTCTTCAGCGCTTGCCAGGAGCTCCCCTTGGGCCCAGGAGCCCGGCCCAGCTCAGCAGCACAGCACCCAACCATGGCATGGCTTGCTCTGTGCCCTTGGGCTCCCTCGAGGTGTCCCCAAGGCCTCAAAGCTGACAGCTCCCCAAGGCAGCAGGGTCTCTGCTGGGGTGTGGTGGTTGAAGCAGACTGAATTCATCACCAACTGCTTCTCTCTGTAGATGTCAGAGACTGATTTTTTAAAGTGTGATTTGTGCTGTTGGACTGTGGTTATCAAACATGAGTACAAATGTTTCCCTCCCTTAACCCCTATTCTGTTCCCACTGCATGGCAGGACACCTCAGCCATGACAGGCAGGGATCTCTTCACCCCTCTAAATGTGTCCTAACAAGAGAGGGGGGAACTGAATGCTCTAAAAGGTTTTCCAAGAAGGGAATTGGACACTAAGCATTTGTTGAGTTTTCCCAGTAATCCACATGGAAGATCCTCTACCCATACACAAATCTCTTCTTCCCCTGTTACTTGACCAGCACAGTGACTGTGATGTGGAACACCCTCATCACTATGCTGGTGCCTCCCAACAAACACCTGCAGATGCCCATGGTCTTCTTCATCTTCATTGCAGGCCTTGTACAGCTCCAGCACCCTACGCCAGATGCTGGCCAGCTTCCTGGCTGAGGACAGCACCCCCTTTGCTCACAGAGGTGGCAGCACTCTCAGTTGCACCTTCTGCATGACCGCAGTGCTTCCTGCTGGGGACCATGCCCTACGGTCAGCCCTGGGCTGTATGCCACCCCTGTTCTCTGCAAGGCTCAAGAAGTGGAAGGTCTGACTCCAGAAGGCAGCCCTACCTGAACCAGGGGAATTTCTCTCATGTACAGGAATTCTTTCTCCTCCTCCCAGCTACAGTTCTGTGGCCCCAGTGTCATGGACACCTTCCGTGGTTTTGCCCCATTGCTGGAGCTGTTCTGCAGTGCCACGGTGATACTCATGGTTTTGCTTTTGTAATCTGTATTTGTATCCAATCTTCCTGTTCCTAATCATGCAGTTTTCATGTGTGTGTGTCCTGTGTTGGCAGACTCAAAGCTTTATCCACCTGCTTTTCTGTCCTCACAAGTGTCATTGTTTTCTATAACACCATCATCTCTCTCCATGTGAAGCGCAGAACAGCGCATAACATAAGCTACTAATACAATCGCCAAGGAAAAAAAAAAAATCAGTATCTTATGCCCTTCAAACATTTGGTACAGCATTTTGTTTAAAGCAATCATAACATTAATCTTTCCACACAGGAACAGGACATACTCATTGGCATGAATAAATGTTTCTCTAGTAGAGAGAAGAACTTTTGGTCTTCCTCCTCGGAGATTTTAACCAAGCTCTTTCCCAAACCATCATCATCCTCCCAGTCAGTCCTCAGGTTGCTTAGAGGTGGTGTGGGAAGGATGAGACAGGTTCTAGTGGATCTGCAGATGTCATCATAAGACCTCTCTCAAAGACCTTGGAAAGGCCAGATAAAAAAGAGACGTTACTCGGGATTTTGAAAAGCCAGACATAAAAGGCATCTTCTACAAGAAGGGTAAACAGGAGGACAATTAAGCCTAACTAAGGATTAAAATGCTATTATTGAATCTACACCTCAGATCAAATCTAAATTTAAAACCTCAAAACTTGTCCTTATCCCAGATCCTGAGCAGACACCTTGAGCAGAACACCAATCCCTCCCTTGATACCATTGCCATTCCCTTAACCCTGGAGGGTGACCTCTACTTCCTAAACATTAACCTGATCATCTAACCCCCAAAGCCCTCCACCATGCACACAGCACATCTCATCCTCAACCCCACTCCTATCCCTAACTTCAGCTTCTTGTCCGCTTGGGGTAGGGCAGGGACAGTGAGGTCCTGCAGCAGTCCCATGGCATTGAAAGAGACATGTGAGGTGACAGGTATGTGATCAGATCAGAGGCCACAAGGAGGAGCTGGCTGGGAATGCTGGGATGATGTCAGGTGTGCCTCAGGATGTACTGGGCCTGCAGGAGGCACATGGCTGTGAAGAAGGCTGGGAGGTCACTTCTGTCTCTGGAGTTGATGGACCTGCATGAGGAATGTGGCACAGATAGGGGCCATAAAGGCCAGAAGCATGCACAAGGCATTGAAGATGATGGTGAGGCACCTTCTGTTCTGGTCAGGCGAGAGACCACAGAAAGGCTGATGGGATGGGAGTCATGCTTGAGGTAGAGCTCATGAGACCATAGAATGAGAGAATGGCTCCTGTTGGAAGGGACCTTAAAGGTCATCTAGTTCCAACCCCCAGCCATTAGCAGGGATGCCCCCCATGAGATCAGGTTGCCCAGGGCCTCATCCAACCTGCTCTTGATCAGCTCCAAGGATGGTGCACCTCTAAGGTCTCTCAACAAGCAGTTCCAGTTCCTCAGCTCTCTCTGAGTGAAGAGTTTCCTCCTAACCTCTAGTCTAAATCTCTAGTCTTTTACTTTAAAACCATTCCCACTTGTCCTGTCATACGATTGAGCAAATAGTCACTCTCCATCTTTTTTAGAAGTCTCCTTTGAGTACTGAAAGGCCACAAAGAGATCACCCTGGAGCCTTCTCTTCTGTAGAATGATCAGCCACCAAGTATGATGGAGAGAGGCTTGGCACCTACATCAGCCAGTTCCCTCAGGACCCTGGGATGCATGTAATCAGGCCCCATAGACATGTACCTGTTTAGTGTCATCACGTGGTCTAGGACCTGCTCTTAACTCCCACCAGGTTGGACTTTGCACCCCCAGCCTCCATCTACAGGTTCAGGGAAATGAAAGACTTGGGAAGCCTGACTGGCATGGAAGATTGAAGAAAAGACGTTGTTGAGTCCCTCAGCCTTCTCCATGTCTGTCATTACCCGTGCACCCCTCTCATCCATCAGAGGGGGTACACTCTCCTTGGCCTTTCTTTTCTGAGCAGTGAATCTGTAGAATCCCTTCCTATTATTCCTTGCATCCCTTGAGAAGATCAGTTCCATCTGTTCCTTAACTTTCCTTATTCCATCTCTGCATATCCAAAACAGAACCGTGCATGAGAGAAAAAAAGTAACGCTGATTCCATAGAAGCCATTCTGGAAACAAAACTTGTAGGTAGGAAGCGCAGTTTTGTGGCAGTGCAGAACTGATGGGCACATTGTGCAGGATGCTCCTAAGGATCTTTGTGTCCTTTTCTCTTCTAACTACCAGGCCAATACTGTCTCAGGAATGGAGGAGCCAACAGAGATGAGACAGATACTCTGCGATCGTGAATGTCATCAGAAGGCTGATCCCAATAAGATATGGAGATGTCAAGAGCAGCCTGGACAAGAGAGATGTGGTATGTCGGGATGGGAAGAAGAGCTTGGCCAGCAGAAACTTATGATTTCATAGAAGTAAGAGTGTTTATGTAATGTGGATGCTGTGGTAGCACTGACTTAAACTAGTCACATATAGCCCTTACCTTACATGAGCCAGTAATTTTAATGCCTAAACCTAAATGCTACTACAATACTCTGAAAGGAATCTTTTTTTTTTTTTTTTTCTCTTGCTAAACCTATTGCCTTCCCTTAACAGTAACATGAAAACTCTCTGTTTAACTCTAGACTCCTTGGCAGACCTAAAAATACCCTAAATCGTAGAGCTTGTCCATACCTTAACCACAGACACGACACCACAAGCAGAACAACACACACTCCCACTAAAACTTTGCTTAGTCTCTAACCAAGAAAGAGAAAAACAGGTACCTAGGGGGCTAGAGAGAAGTCAGCTCTGCCTCAGGATCTCCTGCCTCTGCAGGAGCAATGTGACTGAGGCAGGGACTGTGAGGTCACTTCTGTTTCTGCATTTGATAGGGCAGCAGCAGGAACGTGTCACGCAAAGGGACTGTGAGGTCACCTGTGTCTGTAGGTGGCAGGTCACCTTTGACTTCTCAGCACTCCTACTATTCTGTTTTCTATTCTGTACTCTAGCACTCCTAGACATCTGTATTTAGTAAAAGAGTTCAAGGATGAGAAGAGCATGTATTGAGAGGAAGGCCATGAAAAGCCAACAGGAGAAGGGCCATTTTCTCCCCTGCAGGGGACTGACCCTGGGCAAGGCCCGGCTTGGGAAGCAGCCATGTGGGACATTCATCCTTAAAAGATCCTATGCCCCATGAGCACCCAGTGTCCACCAGGTTTGAAGATACTGCAGAGAAGTTCTCAGAAACACTGCCAGGCACTGCAGAGTGGTAGGTTCGCTGAGAGTGGAGGGGACCTCCAAAGACCATGTAGCACACTAGCCAAGCATGGACACCTAAACCAGGCAGCCCAGGCCCATTTCCAGATGGGCTTTTGTATCTCCAGTGATGGAAACTCCCGTACTTTTGGGGAAACATGATTCAGTGCATTTTGCACTTTCATTCCCATAGTTGGAAGGGGATGGATTCCCAAAGTGCGGCAAGCTGATGGGTTGTATACTAGTTATTTGAAGTTTCCTGTTCTTGAGTCTTGCAACCTGAATTTTCCACAGATGTCCCAGGATGGTAAACGGATGCTCAGCTGTCTACTAGGAACAAAGGAGAGTATCTTGGGTTCCCAATGGCCATTTCAACTTTAGGTCAATTTCCAAAATTCACTGAAGAAGAGGTGTTGTCTTTGAAGAGGTTTTATATGCTGGACTGGGCTGTAGTTGCAGGGGTAAAGACCACTGCCAGTAGTAGTGGTACCCTTGAACTCCACCTGGCTCCACCTGAATCCCTCAAAGGGCTCCTGTCTCCTGAAAGCCCTTTCTGCTGCAAATAGCTGCAAATCCAGGGAACTACTTCAAATACAACCGGGTCTCTGGTGGTTTTCCCTGATTGCTTATGGTCAGACAGCAAAGCTCTGTGTCAATACCCAGTAATGTCATTAGTACTTAACTAATAGAGCAACTACGCATCACTTCAAATGATTTAATCCCTTCCATGGAATGTCACATGATGTAGTTTCTACCATGAAGAAATGTGAATTTTCAGGATGTATTTTCATCGCAGGAGAAGAAATACTGGTGTTCATCTGTAGTTGCATTGTCCTCTCATAGTCTGTCATGATGTGCTCCCTCATCTTCCAGGCACATCCACAAGTTTTGATTAAACAGACAATGCTGGATGCAGCTTTTCCAGCTGCTTGTCTGGACCCATGCACTTCCCATGGTTCTGGTTTTCCCTCCTCTTACTCTTTGATCATTCAGACTGCTCTCACCAACACAGTTGCTGCTTTGAGCGTGAGGTAGAAGCAGCCCAGCTTGCCCATCTATCAGCAGCCTGTAGTTTTTTTCCTTAGCAAGAGCCTCATCCTTTATCATTGAAATAATATGGTATGGATCAATGCTAATACTATTGTTCATAATTTCATATCTATCAGTATAAAACACTTCTTGCATATTCAATCTTTTGGGAAGGTACACATCAGAGGAGGAATAGAAGATGAGGCGCTTTTTTTTTTTAATTATTATTTTATTTTATTTTATTTTATTTTATTTTATTTTATTTTATTTTATTTTATTTTATTTTATTTTATTTTATTTTATTTTATTTTAAATTGTTGCCTGTTTTCAGTTTATTTGGTTGGAAATAGGAAAAACCCTTCTGCACCTGTGTACAGCCGCATCTCTTAGGAAAGCAGGTAGGAGCTGCTGCAAAGGGGCTGTAACATGCAGCTGCAGCCTTGAGTGAAGTCTGGTGTAAGGAAATGAGAAGCAAGCACCAGGTGGCCATTGAGAGAAATGGCAGGGCTGGTGGTGAGGAGCAAGGTTGTCCATGCAGTGTCAGACCTCCAGAGTCTGCTTTTCCTCCCCACACACATCTCCGAGGGAGAGAATCTGGATCAATATCAATTAGGGAATAATGCTCCCCCCAAAAATTCAACTCAAAGCATCCTTTAAGATGAGACAAGATTTTTATTATGTGCTCTTCCTCCTTAACTACACCATGAAAGCTCTACAATTAGCTCTACAAGTCTTGAAGCCGTGAATAAAACTATAGAGGGGATGTTAGGAGTTTCTGCATTTTAATGAGTTCCATGGAGCATTTTGGTGCTGAGTCTATGAAGTTCAGCTACTGAGAGGAGAGTGATGCAACTGCTAGAGAAAGTAAACTCAGGAGGACAAGTTGAAGTGACTTGGAGTATTAATGAGCCCCTCTGAGGGCTGTTACTAACAAAGCCTCCCCAGGGACTTGTTAGGGCAGATAATTGGAGACCATGGTTACAGACAGGCAAAGCACTGTGCTGAGAAAAGTTTTGGTTCGCTTTGATGAAGCAGAAGGGCCAAGGCCTGCCACCAGCTACTGGAGGGGAGATCCTGTACCCCATGTCTGGCTCTGGGCTTTTCCTGGGTATCTGTGGGATGTGGTGGGCAGTGTGATGCCATGAGACAAACACTGGTAAGACACCTCCCAGCCTCTTCACATGGTAGCAAGGAAGCAATGATGGCCCATCACAATGAGTATAATGTGTCTCCTCATAAGCTCTAGACAAAGGGACAAAAATGTCCGGGCTGTTGTGTCCTTCCATTCTTGCAAACACCCACCTCTTTTTCCTCTACACTGTATCACACTTAGTCCTATTTCCTTGAAGTCTACAGACACCTATCCCTTTTCAACACCTTGCTTTCATCCTGGCGTTTTCATCATTTCACCAGTGTCTCATCAACACTCACCAGCTGTTCCTTGAAACACAAAGCTAGGGTCTGAGAACAGACACTCTTTGGGTGACCTCGGGCACCACAGCACAGACCCTTTGAGGGATATTTCTTCTTCCTCGTGACAAGAGCCAACCTTCCATGGTGCAATTTGTGGCAGTTTTTTCTCTCCTGCTCTTTCCTAATACCACAGAAAGCTCCATCAGGGTGGAAACCACTCCTGAAGTAGGCATCCCAACCCAGAAGGCTCCCTGCGACCTGTCAACCAAGCAGACACAAGTCACCTCAGCAGCAGCTTCCAAGCCAGGGGCCTGCTGCTGGCCTTGCAGCTTCTTGGCTACACACAGCCAAGCCTTGTGCCTGCTGCTGTCCAGTCATGGACTCAAGCAGAAGGGACAGGACAACCCATGTTGGGGCCTTCTTTCTGTCTGGGTCCTCCTGGGTGTGTAGGCAGAGGGGATCCCCCAGTCAGCATGCCAAGCAGGTGCCTTCTGCTGGCCTAGCAGGGCCACTGCCAGATGTCGGCCCAAAAGTGCATATCCCAGGTCTATGTCAAGGGTGACCTGCCACCTCCAGACACAAGTGACCTCACAGTCCCTTTCTGTGACACGTTCCTGCTGCTGCCCTATCAAGTGCAGAGACAGAAGTGACCTCTGCCCTTTTGAGGCCCCACTTGGAGTGATGCATCCAGGACTTGGGCCCCCAGCAGAGGAAGGATGTGCATCTGTTAGAATGGGTCCAGAGGAGGGCCAAAAAAATGATCAAGGGACTGGAGCATCTCATATGAAGAAAGGCTGAGAGAGCTGGGGCTGTTCAGCCTGGAGAAAAGAAGGCTCCAGGGTAACATCTTTGTGGCCTTTCAGTACTTAAAGGGGGTGTATAAAAAGACCAAGAGGCTGGGAGGAGAACCTGCAGTGACAGCTGACCCAGCCTGAGCAGTGTGAGCAGCCCATGCACTCCTTAGATTCACCTTGTTTGTTACCTGAAACGACCTTGCACAGTCATTTCATGAGGTTCTAATCACTACCCACTGAGCACCCTGTCCCTGGAGATCCCTTGACGTCTCCTGGAAACTCCAGATTCCTCTCAAAGGTTGGCGTCGGCTGTCAACACCACTGCAGGGTGCAGTCCCATGCAGATGAGTCCAAGACCAGTTGTCATCTCCTTAGGCAAGTGCTGCCACAACAGGAGTACTTAGTCCTGCCCTTGTTTCCCCACAAACCACCCTGGGACTTTCATCCTGTGTCCTTCACTCCATGAAGACCCACAGGAAACAGAAGAGCAGGGAGCAACCCCTTGGCTGTGTTCCTGATAGCACATTTGGAAGAGGTGTCCAGGCTTCTGAGTTTGCACTGAGCAAGACCATCCTGTTACTGTGGTGCTATCAGGGAGGCAGCTGTGACCCAGGGCTGCACAGTGCCTGCTGCTGCCTGCAGACACAGGGATGCCACTGCTGAGAGAACAAGACTGTCGCCAAGGTACACTACATATCAGGGCTTACACGTATACAAAAACCACAATGCAGAAGCCAAAAGAGAGCAGCAGTAAAAAGCCACGTCCTGCTGCTGGCCATGGCCATGGCTCCAGGGAAGCAGCAGCCCTGACCCGAAGGCAGCAGAGAGGCAGAGCCCAGCAGGCAGTGAGGGGCAGCCCCGAGGGCCACTGGAACTGCTCCTGCATGTGGCAGCTGGGCTCTTGGCCCCGAGCCCCTCCTGCATGCTGGGGCTGCTCCCCCAGCTCCAGAGGAGATGGGAAGAAATGGCAGCTCAGAACAATGAATTTCTGATGGCTTTCTTATCAGGTTTATCTACACAGGAAGCCATCTTCTACAGAAAAATAATTGACTTGTAGGGGGCTAGGAATAATATTTAATCAAATGTGAAACAATGAGAGAAAATAATAATACAGACATTAATAGAAGACATCACGTTATTTTCTTTCTGAGAATAGCTGGGATTTCTAATATTAGGCATAGTATTATAGGTGAATTTGCTGATGATGTGTGTATTCAAGTAGAGTCCTGATGGAATCCCTTAGTTCCCGGTTCCTCAAGCTGTAGATGAGGGGGTTAAATACTGGAGGAACCACTGAGTACAGAAGTGACACTACCACATCCAGGGATGGGGAGGAGTTGGAAGCGGGCTTCAGGTAGGCAAAGATGGCAGTGCTGATCATCAAGGAGGTGACAACCAGGTGAGGGAGGCACGTGGAAAAGGCTTTGTGCCGGCCCTGCTCAGAGGGCATCCTCAGCACTGCCCTGAAGATCTGCACATAGGACGCCACAATGAAAACAAAAACACAAATGCTAACGAAATGCTAAACAGAATTGCCCAAACTTCTCTGAGATAGGAATCTGAGCAGGAGAGCTTGAGGATGTGGGGGATTTCACAGAAGAACTGGTCCACAGCATTGCCTTGGCAGAGGGGCAGGGAAAATGTGTTGGCCGTGTGCAGGACAGCATTGAGAAAGCCACTGCCCCGGGCAGCTGCTGCCATCTGGGCACAAGCTCTGCTGCCCAGGAGGCTCCCGTAGTGCAGGGGCTTGCAGATGGCAACGTAGCGATCATAGGCCATGACGGTGAGAAGGGAATACTCTGCTGTGATAAAGAAGACAAACAGAAAGACTTGAGCAGCACAGCCTTGATAGGAGATGGCCCTGTTGTCCCAGAGGGCATTGGCCATGGCCTTGGGCAGAGTGGTGGAGATGCAGCCCAGGTCGAGGAGGGCGAGGTTGAGGAGGAAGAAGTACATGGGGCTGTGGAGGCGGTGGTGGCAGGCTATGGCACTGAGGATGAGGCCGTTGCCCAGGAGGGCAGCCAGGTAGATGCCCAGGAAGAGCGCGAAGTGCAGGAGCTGCAGCTCACACGTCTATGAATGCCATCAAGAGGAAGTCGCTCACTGTGCTGATTTTGGGCATTTGGTGGTTCTGGCCATGGGTTACTGCCAAGGATGAAAAATGCTTTAATAAATAAGAAGACATATCTGAGATAAAGTTCTTACATTTCTCACATAACTGCTATGAAAACCCTTTCAGTCAGGCATTTACCAGCTCCCTTTCATATGCTCTTTGTGATGCTGCCTGAGGGTGTCCCTGGGAGCAAGGGACCCTACTCTGGGCAAGGAGTCAGTCCTGACCCACAACCAGAGGTAAAGAGGAAGATGGGGTATTCTCAGATTCAATCAGCTGATAATAAAGAGCTTTTCAATTTTGTTGCTCCCAATTCACCCAACTGTGGAGCAGGGCTGTGGGAATTTATTTTTGTATTTTCTGTCTAGTTGCCTACCCAACCCTCTTTTCTAAGGCATAAATCCTGGGCATTTCAAATGAAATCTTGTGGAGCCTCAGATGAAAAGAGTCCCTTCAGAGTTTCATTTAGAGACAATTTTGAGCCATGCTTAGGCTCATTTGGCCTGTGCTGGCATTTATTGAGCTACAGAAGTATTGCACTCGTAGGTTCATAGAGACATGGAGTCATAGATTATCCCAGGTTGGAAGGGGCCCACAGGGATATTCATATCCAACCCCTGAATCTGTATATGAAAACCCCAAAACTGGCCTATATCTGAGGGGTTTGCCCAAATATTTCTGGAATTCTGACAGCCTCAGCGCTGTGACCACTTCCCTGTGGTACCTGTTCCAGTGCCTAAGGAACCAGGACACTGCTGCCTGCCCATGTCCCTGCTGGGAACTTGTTTCTCTATCCCCACATCTCTTCCCTGTCCAAGGCCAATAGACCCCATCCCACAAGCTGTGTGCTAAGACTCACTCAGATTCCCCGCCACTGCAAGTCTCTGAACGCACAGAAACTAAAAAAGCCTTCCTCTTCAGAAAATCCAAGCCTCAGTCTTCCTCTGGAAAAAATCCTTTTATAAATGCCATTCCCTACAGCATCTTCTAGTCCACATTAAATGTAGAGTAAAAACCACCCTGATAGATGCTATCAGCCATCGGATGTGCCAGCTGTACAAGACCCCTCTGGCAACCCCACCTGCAGTGCCCTGCTGCCAGAGCCTCACGGTGTCAAGAGCCTGCAGATGTGTCCTGCCACACGCTGCCCTCTGTTGTTGCGCTCCTCAGTGCCTCCAAGCCCTCTCTCCTTCTCTCCTGTCTGTGTGCCAGCTGCTGTCAGAGCCCCCAGTCCTGCTGTGCTGTGCAGAGGAGCTGCTCCTGGGCACAGCTGTCTCTCTGCAGCGCTTGCCAGGAGCTCTGCTTGGGCCCAGGAGCCCGGCCCAGCTCAGCAGCACAGCACCCGACCATGGCATCGCTTGCTCTGTGCCCTTGGGCTCCCTCGAGTTGTCCCCAAGGCATCAGGGCTGACACCTCCCCAAGGCAGCAGGGTCTCTGCTGGGGTGTGCTCACTGAGGCAGACTGAACTGATCATCTGCTGCTCCTCTCTGAACACAAGATTTTTAGAAGTGTGATTTGTGCTGTTGGACTGTGGTTGTCAAACATGATGTGCTTTAACCTGGCGGGCAGCTCAGCACCACACAGCTGTTAGCTCACACCAACCCCCCCACATGTTTATCGGTTGAGGTCAGGGCAGTTGAAAGGACTGAAATGGTAGAGAAAGAATTATAATAGTAATTATTTTTAGTACTATTATCGTTATGTACAAAGCAAGCTATACACAGTGCAATTGCTCATTGCTGACTGATGTCCAGCCTGTCCCCAACTGGTAGAACAGTGTGGTAACCATCTGCACCTGCTCTTCTTTGACCTTCAACAAGTCCACAAATGGAAGGGTCCTCCCAGGGACTGGGCAAGGTAGACAGCTCTTTAACATCCTCTCTCTTGAAGGCCGCTATCCCAAAACTCCAGCTGTACCCTTTTGGATCTTGGAAGTACCCTCTCGTGGGGAAGTCTATGTCAAGGTTTCATAGATCAACATTCCTCTCCCTCCTTTCTTTTCCGGGCAGTAGTTCTCTTCCATTCTCAGGAGCCTGATTTTCACACCCACTGTTTTCTCCTGCATGTAGAGGCAACGGATCCTGGCAAAGGTTGGTGCTCTGGCCTAGCAAGAGCAGACCTGAGGGGTCTGGTCTAGTCTGGGGCCTGTCACAGTGGCTGGAGTGGCTGCAGGACATGTCAGAGGTGTTGGAGTAGCTGCAGGGCCTGTCCCAGGGCTTGGAGTGACACTGACTGAGGCTGCCTTTGGAATTCCCTTTGGAATTGCCAAGGTGATAACCCCTCCTTTTCAAGCACTTCTGCAGTTTTTAAGGATTCTGCACGTGCTCAGGGGGGAAGTTCCAAAGCACTGGAGGTGCCCACTGCTCTAGGTGCCTGCCCAGATCCTCCCATGGTCCCTGCCACTCCTAACTCTCCTGCCTTGGGGGCATTCTTAAAGAGTTGTTTATCCTTAAACAAAAGTTGAAACACATTCAGGAGACATCACAATAGGACCATCCCATGGATATTCTGAGCTTTGTAGAGCTAGTGTAATTAGCCTGGAGGAGAAGGGGGAGGTGAAGGAGAAAGAGAGAGTGCATAAGTGGAGAAATGTCCCTCCCTTTTCTCCCCCTATTTTGGCTCCCTAAAGCAAAAAGGTGAAGAGCATAATTCTTAATAGTTTCTGAGTGATGGTTCCTGAGGTATGGAGGTATGAAGTATGGAGGCAATGCTCAGTACAAAGAACAGATTTGTCACATGACCAGTAATTTTCTAGACTCATAAGCCAGTGTTACACAACATAGCAAAATAACTTTAAACCAGACCCAGAAATGATAAACATCACAACAGGAACACATGCAGCACGTAATGTGCTATACAACACATTTCTGAAAACAAGCCCAACAGACCTGAAATCCAAAATGTTGACCTTGTGATCAGCAACTATTAAACTGGTCTAATGCTTATAATATTTTAACTTTAGCACTCTGTGGTAATATCTGTCATTATCTCAACCCTTCGTGCCCCACACTGGGTGCCAAAAAGACTGCTGTGGTTTAACGCGGCACTTAGAGTACATGGAATTATTTGATGAGGTCCAGAGGAGTGCCACAAAGGCGATCAAGGGGCTAGAGCACTTCTGCTATGAAGGCGTGCTGAGAGAACTGGTACTACTCAGCACCGGAGAAACCTTAGAGCAACCTTCCAGTGCTTAGAGAGGACCTACAGGAAAGCTGCGGAGAGAGTCTTTGTCTGGGGGTTTAGGACAAGGAGTAATGACTTTAAACTAGAAGAGGTTAGGTTTAAATTAGATATATGGAAGAAATTCTTTCCTCTGAGGATGGTGAGGCATTGGAACAGGTTTCCTGGAAAAGCTGTGAACGTCCCATCCCTAGAAGTGTTCAAGGACAGATTTAAATAAGTTTTGAGCAGCCAGGTCTAGTAGGAGGATGGTTGGAATAAGAGGATCTTTAAGGTCCCTTCCAACCCAAACCATTCTATGACTCTATGATCCCGTGTTTCTATGATTATCTGTGACACTGCTACCATTGTCCTTGTGAAGCCCATAATGTCTCTCCTCAGAGCTTTTAACCAAGATTTTTGGTTAGTCCAGCTGGCATCCTCTTACAAGTGGTGTCCCCCAAGGGTCGGTACTGGGACCTATCTTGTTTAAGGTCTTTGTTGATGACCTAGATGAGGGGATTGAGTGTACCCTCAGTAAATCTGCAGATGACACCAAGTTGGGAGATAGTGATGATCCGCATGGGGGTAAGGTGGCCCATCAGAGGGACCTAGATAGGCCGGATTGCTAAGCTGAGGTGAATGGGATGAGGTTCGACAAAGCCAAGTGCAGGGACCTGCACTTTGGCCACAATAACCCCATGCAATGCTATAGGCTTGGGGCAGAGTGCCTAGAAGTCTGTGAAAAGGTAAAGAACCTGGGAGTGTTGATGGATGCTCGGCTGAACAAGAGCAAGCCATGTGCCCAGGTGGCCAAGAAGGCCAAGGGCATCCTGGCTTGTATTAGAACCCTGGCTGTACTCAGCTCTGGTGAGGCCACATCTCGAGTACTGCCTTCAGTTTTGGGCCTCTCATTACACTGAAGGACACTGAGGCGCTGGAACATGTCCAGAGAAAGGCAACCGAACTGTTGAGGGTTCTGGAGCACAGGTGTTATGAAGAGTGGCTGAGGGAACTGGGATTGTTTAGTCTGGAGAAGAGGCTCAGGGGAGACCTCATTGCACTCTACAACTTCCTGAAGAGAGGTTGATGTAAGGCGGGGGTCAGCCTCTTCTCAGATAACTAATGATAGGACTTGGGAAAATGGCCACAAGTTGTGCCTAGGGAGATTTAGATTAGATATCACAAAAACCTTCTTCTCTCACAGAACAGTCAGGCACCGGAATGGTCTGCCCGGCGAGGTGGTGGAGTCACCAACCCTCGCAGTGTTCAAGAAGCACCAGGACAGGGTGCTAGGAGATATGACTTCATAACTTAGTGTGTAGAATTAGCGATAGTTGGACTAAATGATCCTGTAGGTCCTTTCCAACTTTGTGTTTCTATGATTTCTATGATTCTATGGTAGGACAAGGGGAGTGGTTTTAAACTTCAAGAGGGTAGATTTAGAGTAGATAGTCAGATGAAATTCTTGACTTGGAGGTGAGGCACTGGCACTTGTGCTGTGGCTCCAGAGGTCACCCAGGGGGAGTTTGGATCAGCCCATGCCCTTGTGTTTGAAGGAACAGCTGATGAGAGTGGCAGGCAGCAGTGAAATCATGGGAACACCAGAGTGAGAGCAAGGTGGGGAAGAGAAGTGTCTGTCTGCAGCCTTCAGGGAAGTGTGGGACAGCACAGGAAAGCGTGCAGAGGAGAAGGCAGAGGGCTCTGACAAGAATGGAAGGCTGCAGCAGCACTGACATCTTTGTCCCCTTGGCCATGGCTTAGGAGGAGACGTGTTATACTCATGGCATAGGGACCATGAATTCTCCTTTCAACACTGTGCAAATGCTGGAAGGTGTCATACCATTGCCCTTCACATATGGTATTGTGGGCATCTCCCCCTACCCCACAAACCCCAGGAAGAGCCCTGAGTGAGACAGAGGGGTGCTGGGGGTGCAGAATCTCCCCCCCCCCCCCAGTGGCTGGGGTCAGGCCTTGGCCCTTCTGCTTCACCAAAATAAACAGTGATTTTCTTAGCACACTGGTTTTGCCAACCTGTAATCATGGCCTCCAATTATCTGCCCTAACAATTCCCATGGGAGGCTTTGTGAGAAACAGAAAAGAATAGCCAACAGAGTATAGAGTATTCTAATACTACAAAATAGAGTAGCCAACAGAGGTGAGACAGGTGCTCTGATATAATGACAGCCATCAGAAAGCTGATCCCAGTTAGATGACTGCTATGGAGAGGTCAGGAGTAGCCTGGCCAGGAGATATTTCAGATGTGGGGGAGGGAAGAGAAGGGAAGAGGAGCTCAGAACCTTAACTTTGTAGACGTTAGAGGGTTCCTGTGATGTTGATTCTGCTGTAACACTGACTTCAAGCAGTCGTGTAGGGCCTGTAAATTATTTTTAACAGTAACAATAATCCCTCAACCTAAACATTAGTCCAACATCTTGACAGGAATCCACTATTGTAAAGCAGAACTCAAAATATCACCTGAAGAACAACTCAACCCGTAACCTGCTTTCCTTCCCTTTACTCTCTTGCTCACCATGATTCCTACACTTAACACTACCATTAAAATGCTCTATTTATCCCTAGACTTCTTGCCAGACCTAAACAAAACCCTAAACCTTAATGCTTGCCCTAACCGTAACCAGAAACATGACATCACAAACAGAACACCAAATCTTCCAACAAAAACTTTGCTTAATCTCTAACCCAGAAAGGTAAAATCTAGTCCCTGTGAGACAAGAGAGAGCTCAGCTCTGCCTCAGGATCTCCTGCCTCAGCAGGAGGAATGTGACTGTGGCAGTGACTGTGAGGTCACTTCTGTCTCTGCATTTGATAGGGCAGCTGCAAGAACGTGTCATGGAATGGGACTGGGAGGTCACTTCTGCCTGTAGGTGGTAGGATCTTTTGAGAAGTCAAGGCACCTAGCTGGCATGCTGACTGTGGGATTCCCTCTGCCTCCAGACCCAGGAGGACCCAGGCAGAAAGAAGGCCCCCAGATGGGTTGTCCTGTCCCTTCTGCTTGAGTTCATGACTGGGCAGCAGCAGGCACAAGGCTTGGCTGTGTCTAGCCAAGAAGCTGCAAGGCCAGCAGGAGGCCCCTGGTTTGGAAGCTGCTGCTGAGGTGACTTGCGTCTGGTTGGCTGAGAGGTCGCAAGGAGCCTGCTGGGTTGGGATGCCTACTTAAGGAAGGGTTTCCACCACAGGGATGCCATACGAGCAGTGGTGCCTTCTCACAAGGAACCAGGCCAGCTTCCTACAGAGCTGCCTTATGAGATATTTGGGTCCATGGCTATGGCTATTGTCTCTGCCACTAAAGCTTTTGAGGAGACAGCTAAACATTAAAGCACCAGAGCCTAATTGACTCCTCTTGGGCTCATCAGCAAAGCCCCCAGAGGTGTGATTCCAATGCCTTAGGCTGGGCCTGTGCTGCTGAGCTGGGCAGGGCTCCTGGGACATGAAAAAAAAACACATTTGAGAAAGTTCCATAAAGCAGAGAGACAGCTGTGCCCAGGAGCAGCTCCTCTGCACAGCGCAGCAGGGCTGGGGGCTCTGACCACAGCTGGCATGCAGAGAGAAGAAAAGGAGAGTGGGCTTGGAGGCACTTGGCAGTGGGAGGATGCTGAGAGCTACCTGCAGGAGAAACCTGCACAGCCCTTGACAAGGTAAGTGTCTGGCTGCAGGGCCATGCAGCTGCAGGTCCTGGAAGGGTCTCGTGCTGGGTCTTGTTTCTGGGAGGGCAGTGGGCAATGCAGTAGGCTTTGAGAGTCCTGCTGGGCTGCTCTGTGAGGGGAGGAAGTCTGGCAGAAGCCCCTTGGAGTGTCATAAGACAGGTGCCCCTGGGCAGTTATGGGTATAGTGTCCAAGCCTCCTCCAGAACCTGCAGGGGTGCAGCAGGGATGCTGCAATATTCCTTCATGTGGATATCCACCTCTCTCTGTGAGGTGTTCTCATGGGATGCAGCCTGTTTTCCATCAGGATGCAGCTCTCTAACGGCATCCTTGTTTTATCCAGCGTTCCCAAGAAGAAGACTCCTCTGTGCTAAGGCCCTGTCCATACTGCTGGATGGCTCTCTGTTGGCAGCTGGAGTGAGGCAAAGAGGGAAGAGCTGAGGTTCTTCTCAGTCCTCCAGAGACAAGGTGAGGTTTCCGTCCAGCTGCACTTGAAGTGGGGCTTCTCTGCTCACAGCTGACTCCAGATTCTTCTCGTGGAAAGACCTGAGTGGGATGATCCTGCAACTCAGAGACAGGAGATACAAGGCAGCTTAAAACAAGACTGGTGGGCAGTGGCCTATTGAACTCTATACACAGATGAGTGGTTTCCAACAACACCGCAAAGCTCATGGATTTGACAAATGGTCTGAAGTTGAGTTTTCATTGTGTTCCTGCTTCCCTCCTGCTACACAGCAGGAAGGACTCCTCTGGAGCCATAGCAGCCCCTACTCCCAGTGCCACTCTCAGGCAGCACCAGCCACAGCTCAAGCAAGAGAGCTGCAGAAAAGTTCTCCTGTAGTGAGAGAGTCTCAGGCTGGGTGTGCTTTAAAGCTTGCAGTAGGAAATTTTCAGAGAAGTATCTTCTAAATTTTTTCTGCCTTCTCTTCAACAGGCAGCTGTGTTCAATGTCAGAAAATGCCCAACAGCAGCTCTGTGAGCGAGTTCCTCCTGCTGGCATTCGCAGACACGCACAAGCTGCAGCTCCTGCACTTCGCGCTCTTCCTGGGCATCTACCTGGCTGCCCTCCTGGGCAACGGCCTCATCCTCAGCGCCGTAGCCTGCCACCACCGCCTCCACACCCCCATGTACTTCTTCCTCCTCAACCTCGCCCTCCTCGACCTGGGATCCATCTCCACCACTCTGCCCAAAGCCATGGCCAATGCCCTCTGGGACACCAGGGCCATCTCCTATCAAGGATGTGCTGCACAGGTCTTCTTTTTAGTCTTCTTTTTTAGTTCAGAGTACTATCTCCTCACTGTCATGGCCTATGACCGCTACATTGCCATCTGCAAGCCCCTGCACTACGGGAGCCTCGTGGGCAGCAGAGCTTGTGCCCAGATGGCAGCAGCTGCCTGGGGCAGTGGCTTTCTCAATGCTGTCCTGCACACGGCCACTACGTTTTCAGTGCCCGTCTGCCGAGGCAATGCTGTGGACCAGTTCTTCTGTGAAATCCCCCACATCCTCAAGCTCTCCTGCTCAGATGCCTACCTCAGGGAAGTTGGCATCCTTGTGTTTAGTGTTTTTTTAGTCCTTGGTTGTTTTGTCTTCATTGTGCTGTCCTATGTGCAGATCTTCAGTGCAGTGCTGAGGATACCCTCCTCTCAGGGCCGACACAAAGCCTTTTCCACGTGCCTACCTCACCTGGCCGTGATCTCCCTGTTTGTCAGCACAGCCACAGTTGCCTACCTGAAGCCCCCTTCTATCTCCTCCCCATCCCTGGACCTGGTGATGGCAGTTCTGTACTCGGTGGTGCCACCAGCAATGAACCCTCTCATCTATAGCATTAGGAACCAGGAGCTCAGGAATGCTTTGATTAAAACTGTTTCTATACATGCTTTTTAAGCATCAGAGATGTGCTTATTATTATTATTGTCATAATCAAGAATTTAAAATAAAAATATTAATTGGAATGAGAAGTTATTTGGGAAACTGAGGGAACAATTTTTATTGTTTAAATTTTTTTATTTAACATCTTTAATTTTTTTAAATATTATTTTTATTTGAATAATGGATTTTTTAACCATCATCATGCTAATTTATTTACCGTATCCCAGTCATCTCATGTACCTGTAGACCTAGGTTTCCTCCGTGAATAAAGACAATAAGGAAGGCATCCGAAATACATTCAGAATGTCACTGGTCAGAGGTCCCGTGTCCTCATGGGAGCAGCCCCAGCATGCAGGAGGGGCTCAGGGCCAAGAGCCTAGTTGCGAGATACAGGAGTAGCCCCAGTGTCCCTTGGGGCTGCCCCTCACTGCCTGTTGGGCTCTGCCTTTCTGCTGCCTTTGGGTTGGGGCTGCTGCTTCCCTGGAGCCATGGCCATGGCCAGCATCAGGACGTGGCCTTGTCACTGCTGCTCTCTTTTGGCTTCCTCATTGTTCTCTTGTGCTCTTACGTTTGGATAAGCCCTTAGATCTCATGCACCTTGGTGACAGTCCTGTTGTCTCTGCAATGGCATCCCTGTCCCTGCAGGCAGCAGCAGGCACTGTGCAGCCCTGGGTCACTGCTGGCTCCCCTCCCAGCACCACAAAAATACAAGGGGCTGCTCACGGCAAACCCTGAAACCTGGAAGCCTCTTCCATTGCTGCTGCCAATGGGTCTCGCAGGAAAAGCTTAATGGACCCGTAGCATAATGCACCAGCATCACCATAGTTGGCCCCAGAACAGGAGACACTAGAGTGGCCCAGAGCCACCTTTGTGCCAGCAGCTGCGGTGCCTTGCGAGGGGCTGGGGCTGTGGTGGCCGTGCCCAGAGCCCTGCAGCAGCCAGCGGTGGGCACTGCCCTGGGGCCAGCACAGCCTGGGCTACTGGGCTGGGGAGAGGGCAGGGAGGTGGGGAGAGGTGGGCAGGGGCTGGGCTGGGCTGGGCAGTGCCCGGCAGAGGGCAACAGCAGCGTCAGGGAGCGGTGGCAGCGTGCAGGAGAGGGCTCCCATCAGGGCTTGGTGCTGCAGAGCCAGGGCTGCGTGAAGAGAAGGGAGCCCAGAGCTGCAGGGGCAGGGGAGAGGAGGCCGAGGGCCAGGGCGGCTGCTGCAGGGGCAGGGAGCTCAGCATGGCCCTTGCAGCCCCCTGCCCTGGGCCTGCCTCTGCCCTTGGGCTCGGCCCCGGCCTTGGCTCTGCTGGCAGGAGCGCTCTTGCCATGCACTTCCTGGCCTCCCCTCGCCTGCGCACAGCTGCTGCCCACTCCGGCTGCTGCCTCAAACGTGTCCTCACCAGCAGCACCACCCCTTGGGCTGCTTCTGCTGGCCTCCCCCACCACACTGCCTTGACTCCTTGTCTCTGCTGGGCTCCAATTCCTTCACCGAAATTCCTTCACTCACTGTCAGCACCCTCTCCCTTGCCATGGTGGGATGTGTTTCCAGTGGGCTGTTTACCAGACACAGTTATAAATACGACAAGCAGGTGTAGAGGAGTCCTACTTCCAGACAGGGGCAGGCAGGAAGAAAAGCGACAATCAGATTTACTGGACTGTGTATATTTAAGGGCCTGGCACATCAGATCCACAAATGTATCAGGCTCTACTGGACACCGGTGCACAGAGTACCCTAATGCCATCAAGCTAGAAAGAGGTAGAACCCACCTGTATTTCTGGAGTGACGGGGGAACCCAATACATAACTGTACTGGAGGCTGAGATGAGTCTAACTGGGAAGGAATGGCAAAAGCACCCCACTGGGACTGGCCCAGAGGCTATGTGCATCCTCGGCATAGACTGCTTCAGGAGAGGGAATTCAGAGTTCCAAGAGGGCACCACCAGTGGGGCTTTGGCAGAGCTGCCTTGGAGACAAAGGACATGAACCAGTTGTCTACCTTGCTTGGCCTGCCACAGAATCCTTCTGTTGGGGGTTTGCTGAGGGTTGAAGAACAGCAGGTGCCAATGGCTACTGTGGTGGAGCACCTGAGGCAGCGTCGTGCTAACCGAGACTCCCTGATTGCCATCCATGAGCTGGGTCATCGACTGGAGAGCCAAGGTGTAGATGTAGAGCTTGGGAGCGTGCTTTAGGGATGGACTTGTCAGCACTAAGGTAAAGTTGCCTGACCTGGGTTACACGTCCCAGAGTAGTGTCAGGCACAATGCAATTCTTTTTGCCTTCTGCATCTATAGCACAGGAAGTAGGACTTTGCCCTACTCTATTGACTGGGCAGCTCTTTTCACTTTACTCTATTTAGGATTCTGTGTCTGGAAGGGGACAATTTCCCCAAAGAGTCCAAGATCATGGGTACAGCTACAGCCAATAAAGATATATTTTCTTTATTTTTCACCCTCAGTTTTCCACAGACGATCTAAGAGAGTCCATGGACGTCCAGGAGTCTACTGAGATTCAGGCTGAATTTCTCAAAATCCAATGGTCATTTCAATCTTTATTTTATTTTATTTTATTTTATTTTATTTTATTTTATTTTATTTTATTTTATTTTATTTTATTTTATTTTATTTTATTTTATTTTATTTTATTTTATTTTATTTTATTTTTATTATTTATTTTCTGAAGGCACCCCTGAGTTATCTTATAAGGGTTTCATGCACTGGGCTGGGTTGCAGTTACAGGGATGAAGACCACTGCTGGCAGTGCAGGTTTCAGACCAGGAGGCTCTGCTTTTCCTATGTATGGAGGTCTGCAAAGAAGTCACCCTGGATGAATAGCAATAGGAGAATGATTCTCAAAACTGAAATGCAGCAAAATTCAGCCTTGGAAACAAGAAAATATTTTTATTGGTTGCTCTTTGAAATCTTCTTCCTTAATTACATCTTCCAAGCTCTGCAATTAGCTGCACAAGGCGTGAAGGCTTGAAGACAACTATCAAAGAGACGTTAGGAGTTTCTGCATTTTAATGAGTTCCATGGTGTATTTTGGTGCTCAGTCTATGAAGCTCAGGTACTGAGAGGTGAATGATGCAACTGCTAGATAAATTAAAGTCAGAAGAAAAAGTTGAAGTTACTTGGAGCATTAATGGGCCCCACTGAGGGCTGTTACTAACAAAGCTTCCCCAGGGCCTTGTTAGGGCAGATAATTGGAGGCCATGGTTACAAACAGGCAAAGCGCTGTGCTGAGAAAAGTCTTGGTTGGTTTTGGTGATGCAGAAGGGCCAAGGGTTGGCCCCGGCCACTGGAAGGGGAGACCCTGCACACACATGTCTGGCTCAGGGCTAGTCTTGGGGTCTGTGGGATGTGGTGGGTACTGTGATGCTACTAGAAGAACTTCATTTTGACACCTCCGCATCCCTGCACACTGTTGCAAGGAAGCAATGCCAACAGTCAGCATGCCAAGCAGGTGCCTTCTGCTGGCCTAGCAGGGCCACTGCCAGATGTCAGCCCAAAAGTGCAGATCCCAGGGAGAAGTCAAGGGTGACCTGCCACCTCCAGACACAAGCGACCTCCCAGTCCCTTTCTGTGACACGTTCCTGCTGCAGGCCTATCAAGTGCAGAGACAGAAGTGACCTCACAGTCCCTGCCACAGTCACATTCCTCCTGCTGGGCCATGAGATCCTCAGGCATAGCTGACTACTTTCTAGATCCCAAGGGAATAAGGTACAGTTTTCTGGGTTAGAGAGTAAACGAATGTTTAATGGGAAGGTTTGGTGTTCTTCTGTGTTTAGGGTATGGCCAGGCTCTGGAGTTTAGGTCATTTTTACGTGTGCCTAGAAGCCGAGCTTTAAATAGAGCATTTTAATACTAATGTTAAGGGAAGGGATTAGGGTGAGCAAGAGAGTAAAGGTAAGGGATAGGGGCTATAGGCTGAGCTTTGCTTCAAGGGATACTTTGTGTTCAAACATTAGAGAAGTGGATTCCTGTCAGAGTGTTGGAGGAGCATTTAGATTTAGGGATTAAAACTACTGGTTAAAATAGTGTTAGGGCCATATATGACTGTACCAGTCACTGTTACCGCATGATCTACATTACATGATGCCTCTTCCCTCTACGAAATCATTATTTTCTGCTGCCCATGCTCCTCTTACCACCCCCAAAGATCAAAACTCTCATGTCCAGGTGTTGTGGTTTAATCCAACTGCAGCTAAACACCACACAGCCATTCACTCATCCTCCCCCCTCCCTCTCTGGGATGGGGGAGAGAAACGGGAAAGTGAAGCCTGTGAGTTGAGATAAAGACAGTTTAATAAGACAGGAAAATAATAATAACAATTACGATAATAAAAATAATGATGATAATAGTACTACTACTAATAATGTGTACGAACAAGTGATGCACAATGCAATTGCTCACCACCCACTGACCAATGCCCAGACTAACCCCGAGCAGTCCAGCTCTCCTCCCCATGGCTAGCCACCCCTATCTATTGTTTAGCATGATGTCAGAAGGTATGGAATACCCCTTTGGCCAGTTTGGGTCAGCTGTCCTGTGTCTGTCCCCTCTCAGCTCCTGCTGCACCCCCAGCCTGCCCGTTGGCAAGACAGAGTGAGAAGCTGAAACATCCTTGGCTTGGTGTAAGCACTGCTCTGCAACAATTAAACATCAGCGTCTTACCAGCACTCTTCTCATCCTAAGCCAAAACATAGCACCCTAGCAGCTAGTAGGAGGAAAATTACCTCTGTCCTAATTGAAACCAGGATATCTATCCACCCCTTATTCCATACCATTTATTTCATGCTCAGGTTCCACTCCTTACAAGACCACATCCTGATGCTGGCCATGGCCATGGCTCCAGGGTAGCAGCAGCCCCGACCCGAAGGCAGCAGAGAGGCAGAGCCCAGCGGGCAGTGAGGGGCAGCCCCAAGGGCCACCAGGGCTGCTCCTGCATGTGGCAGCTGGGCTCTTGGCCCTGAGCCCCTCCAGCGTGCTGGGGCTGCTCCCCCAGCTCCAGAGGAGATGGGAATGAAAGATATCATGTTATTTTTTTTCTTAAAAAAGCTGGGATTTCTAATATTAGGCATATTATAAGTGAATTTGCTGAAGATATGTATATTTAAGTAGAGTCCTGATGGAATCCCTTAGTTCCTTGTTCCTCAAGCTGTAGATGAGGGGGTTCACTACTGGAGGAACCACGGTGTACAGAACTGTGACCACCAGGTCCAGGGATGGAGAGGACATGGAGGGGGGCTTCAGGTAGGCAAACATGGCAGTGCTGACCATCAGGGAGACCACAGCCAGGTGAGGGAGGCACGTGGAAAAGGCTTTGTGTCGGCCCTGCTCAGAGGGCATCCTCAGCACTGCCCTGAAGATCTGCACATAGGACAGCACAATGAAAATGAAACAACCAAAGACTAAAGAAACGCTAAACACAAGAGCCCAGTCTTCTCTGAGGTAGACATCTGAGCAGGAGAGCTTGAGGATGTGGGGGATTTCACAGAAGAACTGGTCCACACAAATGCCTTGGCAGAGGGGCAGGGAAAATGTAGTGGCCGTGTGCAGGGCAGCATTGAGAAAGCCACTGCCCCAGGCAGCTGCTGCCATCTGGGCACAAGCTCTGCTGCCCAGGAGGCTCCCGTAGTGCAGGGCCTTGCAGATGGCAACGTAGCGATCGTAGGCCATGACGGTGAGAAGGAAATACTCTGCTCCAATCAAAAAAATAAAAAAGAAGACCTGTGCAGCACAGCCTTGGTAGGAGATGGCCCTGGCGTCCCAGAGGGCATTGGCCATGGCTTTAGGAACAGTGGTGGAGATGGAGCCCAGGTCGAGGAGGGCGAGGTTGAGGAGGAAGAAGTACATGGGGGTGTGGAGGCGGTGGTGGCAGGCTACGGCTGTGATGATGAGGCCGTTGCCCAGGAGGGCAGCCAGGTAGATGCCCAGGAAGAGCGTGAAGTGCAGGAGCTGCAGCTCGCGTGTGTCTGCGAATGCCAGCAGAAGGAACTCACTCACCGAGCTCATGTTGGGCATTTGCTGACTCTGGACAGAGTTGTCTGTTGAAGAGGAGAAGGCAGAAAAATTTTAGAAGACACCTAAGAAAAACCTACTGCAAGCCTTAAAGCACACCTAGCCTGAGCCTCTCTCTTTCCTGGAGAACCTTTCTGCAGCTCTCTTGCTTGAACTGTGGCTGGTGCTGGCAGAAAGTGGCACTGGGAGCAGGGGTGCTGTGGCTCCAGAGGAGTCCTTCCTGCTGTGCAGCAAGAGAGAAGCAGGAACACAATGAAAACTCAACTTCAGATCATTTGTCAAATCCATGAGCTTTCTGTTGTTTTTGGAAACAACTCATCTGAGTGCAGAGTTCAACAGGCAGCTGCCCACTAGCCTTGTTTTCAACTGCCTTGTATCTCCCCTCTCTGAGGATCATCACACTCAGGTCTTTCCATGAGAAGAATCTGGAGTCAGCTGAGAGCAGAGAAGCCCACTTCAAGTGCAGCTGGACGGAAACCTCACCTTGTCTCTGGAGGACTGAGAAGAACCTCAGCTCTTCCCTCTTTGCCTTACTCCAGCTGCCCACAGACAGCCATCCAGCTGTATGGACAGGGCCTTAGCAAGGAGGTGTCTTCTCCTTGGGTCACCTGGATAACACAAGGATGCCACGAGAGAGCTGCATCCTGCTGGAGAGCAGCCTGCAGCCCAGGAGGACACCTCATAGAGAGATGGATATCCACAAGAAGGGATGTCACAACATCACAGCTGCACACCTGCAGGTTCTGGAGGAGGCTTGGACACTCTACTCATAGCTGTCCAGGGGCACTTAGCATACGGCACTGCAAAGGGCTTCTGCCAGACTTCCTCACCTCGCAGTGCAACCCAGCAGGACTCTCAAAGCCTACTGCATTGCCCACTGCCCTCCCAGAAACAAGACCCAGAAGGAGGAGACCCTTCCAGGACCTGCAGCTGCATGGCCCTGCAGCCAGACAATTACCTTGTCAAGGGCTGTGCAGGTTTCTCCTGCAGGCAGCTCTCAGCATCCTCCCACTGCCAAGTGCCTCCAAGCCCTCTCTCCTTCTTTCCTCTCTGTGTGACAGCTGCAGTCAGAGCCCCCAGCGTTGCTGCGCTGTGCAGAGGAGCTGCTCCTGGGCACAGCTCTCTCTCTGCTTCATGGGACTTTTTAAAAAGTGTTTTCTCTGTCCCACGAGCCCGGCCCAGCTCAGCAGCACAGCACCAGCCCAAGGCACTGCAATCACCCCTCTGGGGGCTTTGCTGATGAGCCCACAAACCTCAGGCACTCAGAGACAATTGAAGACAGGTCTCCAGAAGTCCCAGTCCCAGGCAAGTTTCCTGCAGTGTCCCCCTGAGGGCCAGCACGGACACAGCCTCCCTTGGAGCTCGTTAGAGCAGAACCCTGGAGGCAGTGAGGACAAGAGGCAAAGGCAATGTGAAGGTGACACTGAGGTGTAGGAAAACTGGATGTGTGTCAGCAAGCACAAGGGCCAGGCCTTGATCCCTGTCCTCTGGGAAGGGAGAACTTTACCCTTCAGACACTGCTCAGGGCTCTTTGTGGGGCAGTAGGAGATGGGGATGTGCATGGCCAAGTGCAGGAGAATGGTACGACCCCTGCCTGGTTCATGGGTGGGGGTGAGCAGGCAATGAGGCCCTGGTGCTTTAACGATCAGCTGTCTCCTCCTAGGCCTCAGTGGCAGAGACAACAGCCATAGCCATGGACACAAAGACCTGGGTTCTTTTTGGACTTTGAGCCTTGCCACAGCACTTGATCCTCTCCACACCTGGCTGCACTAGGGAATCCCAGACCTGTACCTCTTTCCCTGTACCTGTATACAATTTTGGGGGGGTTGTCTCACTGAATATGAACTTAGTATGACAACTCAGATCTTCTTGGTGGCCATGCTGCTCATAAGGAGCTCTGTAGGAAGCTGGCCTTGCTTCTGGTTAGCAGACACCACTGCTCGTATGGCATCCCTTGTGGTGCCCAGGCCCTCCTCCTCCTGGGCACTGCTCACTCAGCAGGGTCCCAGTCTGCCCTGATGTGTGGGGTTCCTCTTCTTCTGGTGCAATACTGGGCTCTTCTCCTTGTAAATGTCAGGAGGTTTCTGTAGGCAAATTCCTGCAGTTTCTCGAGGTTCCCCTGGACAGATGCTCCATTCTGTCAGCTGTTAATATCTGCAGGCAGACGGCTCACCGTGATTGTGCTGTCTCTCACAAAGCAACGGCAGCAGGAGTTTGCAGGACAGTTTGGATAATACACGAGTAACTAGTTGAACGGAATGACAGCACAGAACCACTGAAGGGTGTGGGATAGAAGGCTGCCAGATTCCACTTTTTCTGTTCTTCCTTCTCTTGCATGCTGTTACTTACAAAACTCTGCACTGTATCATCTAATAGGAAGGAAATTAAGTCTATCCCAGCCGACACATGGACAATATCCGGCCCATATTCCATACCATCTGCATCATGCTCTGCTCCAGTACTTTCCAATTAATCACTAGCACCTTTTCTCTGTTGATATATGCAGAGGGATATCATGCCCTTAGTCTGTGGGTGTCCTGGTGCTGGCTAGGATCGAGGTAATTTTCCTCCTAGGAGCTGGTATGAAGCTGTGTTTTGGATTCAGCATGAGAAGAATGCTGATTACACACTGATGGCTTAGTTGTTGCCCAGCAGTGGAGGGCTGGGGGTGCCTGCGAAGCCAGTGGGGACAGAAGCAGGACAGCTGACCCCAACCCCAAGTGGCCAAAGGGATGTTCCAGACCACACAACATCATGCTGAACAATCAATATGGGGTGGCTGGCCAGGGTAGGGGGTACCACTACTGTGGGACACGCAATCACCATCATGATCGTCACCATCATTGCTCATATTATTTCTCTTCCCTTTCTGTCCTATTAAACTGTCTTTATCTCAATCCAAGATGTATTTATTTATTTATTTATGTATTTTATCTTTTTTCCCCTCCTCATTCTCTCCTGCATCTGCTCGGGGTGTAGCAGGGCGTCTGTGTGAGGGAATGGCTGTGTGGTGCTGTGCTGCCTCCTGGGTCAAACCACACTCTTTTGGTGCCCAACATGGAGCACAAATTTTGAGCAAATGGCAGATCTGGACACAGCATGTTAAAAGAAAGCTATTATAAGCATTAGTTGATTTTAATAATTGGTGATAACAAAGTTGATCTCCTTCCTTCCTTCCTTCCTTCCTTCCTTCCTTCCTTCCTTCCTTCCTTCCTTCCTTCCTTCCTTCCTTCCTTCCTTCCTTCCTTCCTTCCTTCCTTCCTTCCTTCCTTCCTTTCTCTCTTTCTCTCTTTCTCTCTTTCTCTCTTTCTCTCTTTCTCTCTTTCTCTCTTTCTCTCTTTCTCTCTTTCTTTCTCTCTTTCTCTCTCTTTCTCTCTTTCTTTCTCTCTTTCTCTCTTTTTCTTTTAAGCTCAGATCTGTTGTGCTAAATTTCAGAATTGTGTTGCATAGCACATTACTTACTGTATGTCTCCCCTGTCATGCTGTTTATCTTTTCTGATGGCTGCGTCAAGTTTATTCTTTTGATGTGTTGTGTAACACTGGCTTATGATATGATAAAAATCCTGGTCATGAGACTAATCTGGTACTTGTACTCAGCATTGCCATTGCCAACATACCTTGGGAGCCATCTCTCAGAAACTATTAAGAACTACACTCTAGACCTTTTCTCCTCAGGAAACCAAGCCATGGGGAGACAAGGGGAGGACACTTTTCCCCACTTGTTCACTCTCCCTTTCTCTTTCACCTCACCCTTCTCCTCCAGGCTACTTACACTGACTCTTCAAAGTTTGGAATATCCTTGGGATGGTCAAACCAGCACGCTCCTATTGTTATGTCTCCTGAATGTGTTTCAGGACTACTTAAGAATACCATTCAGATTTCTGTCTGGTGGCAGGAGAGTTTGGAGTGGCAGGGAGTGAGGGAGGATCTGGGCAGGCACCTACGACAGTCAACACCTCCAGAACTTTGGAACTTCACCCCGAGCAAATGCAGAATCCTAAAAAAAAATGGTTAAATGCTTGAAAAGGAGGTGTTATCACCCTGGCATTTCCAAAGAGACACATGCCACTGCAGTGTGCTGGGTCTTGGCCTGTGCTTACAGAGCCACCATCAATGCCACTCCAGCCTCTGTGAAAAGCCCTGCAGTCACTCCAACCCCTCTGACAGACCCTGCAGCTACTACAGCATCTGCAAAATGCCCTGCAGCAACTCCAGCTCTTTTTCTGGGCCCTGTGTCTGAGCCAGAAAACCAAGCTCTGTCTGTATCACTTGCTCCCATATGCAAGAAAAAACAATGGATGTGAAAGTCAGTTAGTCAGAAGATGAGGCAGGCTTCAGAAAAGCTGGGCCATCATATAAGTAGGAGGACGAAGAGAAAGAAGTCATAAGAGCATCAGTAATCACGCGATCCCTATCCCTATGCTGCTCTGGTGCTGGGAGAAACAGCACCCCTCCCTGGAATTAGAGGGCAGGAAAGGAGATATGGTGGGTACACACCATGTGCCACCCTGTGGTTTTACCTGTGTGACCATGGAGAGCACATGAGAAAGTGGGATGGAAAATCTAGAGGCACGGGTGTGTGAGTGGCAAGGAAAAACAATCACTAAAAGGGGTTCTTAGAGAACTGCTGCTCCAATTTCCAGCGGGCTGTCCTGCAGACACAGTACTGAATACTATGAGCAGGACTAGAGGGGCTGTGCCTCCAGCCAGGGGGAGGAAGGGGATAGTTGGATTTATTGGACTGTGTGGATTCCATGGCCTTGCACATCAGACCCACAGAAGTATCAGGAGCTAGTGAGCACCACTGCACAGTGAACCCTAATGCCATCAAGCTACAGAGGGTCGAACCCATTTGTATGTCTGCAGTGACAGGGGGATCCCAACACTGAACTGTACTGGAGGCTGAAGTGTGTCTAAGTGGGAAGGAGTGGCAAAAGCACCCCATTAGCACTGGCCCAGAGACTCTGTGCATCCTTGGAAGAGACTGCTTCAGGAGAGGATAGATATTTCAGGGACCCAAAAGGGTATCGGTGGGTTATTGGCATAGCTGCCTTGGAGACAGAGGACATTATACTGTTGTCTGCCTTGCCTTGGTCTCTCACAGGACCCTTCTGTTGTGGGGTTGATGAGGGCTGAAGGACAGCTGGTGCCAATCCCTACCACAGCCGTGCACCTGAGTCAGTATAGCAGCAACCGAGTGCACTAACAGAGGCCTATCGTGGCCTGAATGAAGTCCCGCAATGCTGAGTGCTGCCATGCCAGCAGCATGATTCAGACTGCCCTGGAAGAGGAGGAAGTTCCTGAGCACCTGCACTACGTCGATGGCATCACTGGGTGGGGTGACACAGCAGAGGGAGTATTAGAGAAAGGGAAGAAAATACTCCAACTTCTTCTGAAAGCTGATTTTGTACAAAAAGAAATTAAGGTCAAGGGACATGCACAAGAGATCCCGATGCCGGCTGGCCAGGGTCATTGGGACCAAAGCTCAAGGACACGTTGAGCATCGGTGAGGGGCTTCTCAGCAATTGCATGGTGCATCATTTGCCTTGTACATATTATTATTGTTATTGTTATTGCTATTGTTAATGTTAATTACTATTTTATCTTCCTTTTCTGTATTTTCAAATTTAAAATCATTCGTTATTGTCTGTACCCTGGTACTTAGTGAAACAAATCCACTTTATGTACACTTCAGTGTCACCTTCATATTGCCTTTGTCTCCTTGTCCTCACTGCCTCCAGGGGTCTGCTCTAACGAGCTCCAAGGAAGGCTGTGTCAGTGCTGGCCCTCAGGGGGACACTGCAGGAAACTTGCCTCTGACTTGGCCTTCTGGAGAGATGTCTTCAATTGTCTCTGAGTGCCTGAGGTTCGTGTGTGGGCTCATCAGCAAAGCCCCCAGAGGGGTGATTGCAGTGCCTTGGGCTGGTGCTGTGCTGCTGAGCTGGGCCAGACTCGTGGGACAGAGAGAGCTCGTGGCAAGAGGGCCGTGGTGCAGAGAGAGAGCTGTGCCCAGGAGCAGCTCCTCTGCACAGCGCAGCAGGACTGGGGGCTCTGACCGCAGCTGGCACACAGAGAGGAGAGAAGGAGAGAGGGCTTGGAGGCACTGAGGAGCGCAACAACAGAGGGCAGCGTGTGGCAGGACACATCTGCAGGCTCTTGACACCGTGAGGCTCTGGCAGCAGGGCCATGCAGGTGGGGTTGCCAGAGGGGTCTTGTACAGCTGGTACATCCGATGGCTGACAACATCTGTCACGATGTGTCTTATTTTACCTGTAATGTGGCACAGAAGATGTTTTAGAGAATGGTATTTTTGAGGGGGCATTTTAACAGAAGACCGAGTCTTGGTTTATCTGAAATAGAAGACTTGCTTGGATTCTGTGCTTTCAGATTCTTGGAGTGGAGGGGAGGCAGGGTTCATGACAATGAATTGTCTGGATTGTACAGGAGACTGAGACTCCAAGAGTATTGCAGGGAGAGATCAATATGGCAGCAATTAACGTGATCAAATCCCTTCAGGCACCTCAGCCTAAAGACTGAAACAACAACATTTGTTGTCTCCTCAGGGCTTATCAGGTCTTTAGGAGCTGCAACCCCTGTGATGTCCTTTATTCAGGAAGCACACAGCTTCTCAGATGGGGTCTGTGATCAAGGACATGGCAGATACATGGGGACAGAGATCCTGTTTCCAGCAGGGACATAGGAAGGCAGTAGAGATATGAGCAGGGCAGGTGGTGAGAGGCAGCTGCTGCCAGAAATGCTTTGTTAGGGAGTGCTCGGGCACCTCCCTGCGATCCCCTGCAGGGTAGGTGTCTTCCCTGGGACACCCCCTGCTCTCCTCTCCCTCCAGCACAGCCTCTGCCCTCAAGCCCCAGGTGTCCCCTGCAGGAGCTGCCTCGTCTGCAGGCAGAGCTGCAGCACAGGAGGGTCTGCTGAGTGTCCGTCTGTCCCTCCCTGGCCTTGTCTACCCTGGCAGCAGCACGCTGGCATTCCTCCTGGCTTCTCCAGCTGGCCGTGCTGCTGCTGGTCTTGTTCCCAGGCTGTCTGGGGATGGGGGTTTCACATTCCCATGGGGTGAGCCCTCTGTGTGCTTGGGGGAAGGGGAGTACAGGGACAGGGTGAGGGGTGTGGAGATGGGCACTTTGAGCCTGGATTCCTCTGCTCTCAGCAGGGTCTTTGTTCTTTTCAGTCAAACATGTGAATAGAACTTTCCTGCAGCTCTCACAGGGCAGCTGAAACCACACTTGGTGGACAGACTGGCCTGAAGGAGAACACCGTGCACTAAAGTGACAGTCCCTTTTTCTCTGATAATGATCTACAAGGATTCCCTTTGAGTTCAGCACAAATAGCCAGGGTTTGTGACTTGGAAACACTCCTCAGGAGTGGTGGGACAGAGGAAACAAAAAAATCAAATCAATCAATCAATCAATCAATCAATAAGGCTCCACAGCTCTGCTCTGCAGTTTGGTGAACTGGGAGCGATACTGGGGCAAAGCATTTTGTGAACAAGAAGGAAGTGAAACCAACATTACCACATGTTCCTCTTCACCTCTTGCTGTAGGACAGGGCTGACTCCTGCACTGCCCACAGTAGAGCCCCCTGTTCCAACAGACACCGTCTGGCAGAATGAATCAGGATGCATGAAAGGGATCTGCCAAATGTCACAATATAGGTGATGATTTTAAATGAGAAAGAGCATTCATTTTCCTCTGATACATTTCTTGTACTTTATTACTCTCATCCTCTTATTTTTTCAGAATCACATCCTGAAAAAAGCAGATGTCCAACAGAAGCACCATCACTGAGTTCCTGCTGCTGGCATTCGCAGACACACGCGAGCTGCAGCTCCTGCACTTCGCGCTCTTCCTGGGCATCTACCTGGCTGCCCTCCTGGGCAACGGCCTCATCCTCAGCGCCGTAGCCTGCCACCACCGCCTGCACACCCCCATGTACTTCTTCCTCCTCAACCTCGCCCTCCTCGACGTGGGCTGCATCTCCACCACTCTGCCCAAAGCCATGGCCAATGCCCTCTGGGACACCAGGGCCATCTCCTATCAAGGCTGTGCTGCCCAACTCTTTCTCTTTGCTTTCTTGGTTGGAGCAGAATATTACCTTCTCACAGTCATGGCCTACGACCGCTACGTTGCCATCTGCAAGCCCCTGCACTACGGGAGCCTCCTGGGCACCAGAGCTTGTGCCCAGATGGCAGCAGCTGCCTGGGGCAGTGGCTTTCTCCATGCTGTCCTACACACGGCCACTACATTTTCCCTGCCCCTCTGCCACGGCAATGCTGTGGAGCAGTTCTTCTGTGAGGTCCCCCAGATCCTCAAGCTCTCCTGCTCAGCTGTCCACTTCAGGGAAGGTCAGCTTCTCATGTTTAGTGCCTCTTTAACCACTGGATGTTTTGTTTTCATTGTGCTGTCCTATGTTCAGATCTTCAGGGCAGTGCTGAGGATTCCCTCTGAGCAGGGTCGGCACAAAGCCTTTTCTATGTGCCTCCCTCACCTGGCCGTGGTCTCCCTGTTTGTCAGCACCATCATGTTTGCCCACCTGAAACCCCCCTCAATCTCTTCCCCATCCCTTGACCTGGTGATTTCATTTCTCTACTCGGTGGTGCCTCCAGCAGTGAACCCCCTCATCTACAGCATGAGGAACCAGGAGCTCAAGGATGTCTTGAGGAAACTGATGCCTTGATTTGTTTCACAATCATGACATTGCCCTTCTTCTTCTGCTTCATTTGGTTGTTTTGCTCAGGTGAGCAGCTGAGCTCCACCACAACTGCTATCTGACTCCCCAATCCCCTTCCTCAATGGAAACAGGAAGAAAATATGAATAAAAGGGCTCAAGGGTTGAGGTAAGCACCAGGAGATTAGTTTACAGTTATCATCAAGGGAAAAACAGACTCAGCATAGGGAAATTAGTTAAATTTACTGCCTATTACTAGCAAGCTATAGGATTGAGAATCAAAGAAAACAAAATAAAAACAACTTCCCCCTATCCACCTTCTTCCACCTCCTTCCCTTGAGCATTGCAGGGGAATGGCCAATAGTGGTTGCGGTCAGTCTGTAGCACTTCGTTTCCGATGTTCCTTCACAATCACTCTCTGCCTCTGTTCCATGTGGGGTCCCTCCAACAGGATGCCGTCCTTCCCAAACTGAGCCCACGGGGGCTGCCCACAGGCAGCAGCTCTTCAGGAACTGCTCCCACATGTCTCCGTACCACAGGGTCCATCCCCCAGAAGCAAACTGCTCCAGCATGGGTACCCCACAGGCGGCAGCTCCCCTCAGACCCCCTGCTCCATGTGGGCTCCTTTCCACGGGCTGCAGCTTGGGTCCAGGGCTTGCTCCTGCGGGGGTTCTCCATGGGCCGCAGCCTCCTCCAGGCCACGTCCACCTGCTCCACGAGAGGCCTCTCCACAGGCCACAGCAGAACTGCTGCTGCGTGCCTGGAGCACCTCCTGCCCTCCTGCTGCACTGACCTTGGTGTCTGAAAGGCTGTTTCTTACTCCTCGCTCTCCTAGCTGCTGTTGAGCAGCATTTTTTGTTTGTTTGTTTGTTTTCCCCTTTCTTAAATCTGCCCTCACAAAGGCTCAAACAACATCGTTTATTGGCTTGGCTCTCAGGAGCAGGTCCCCTTGGAGCTGGTTGAAACCAGCCCTTATCTCACATGGGGCATCTGGATTCTTCTCAAAGAAGCCACCCCTGCAGCCCCCCAGGTAACATTGCCACGTAAACCCACTATACCCATCCCTGGAGGTGTTTGAGACCAGGTTAGAAGAGGCTCAGGGCAACCTGATCTAGTGGGTGGCATCCCTGCCCATGGCAGGGAGTCAGAACTAGAGGATTTTTAAGGTCACTTCCAACCCCAGCCACTCAATGTTTCTATGACATCCCTGCCTGTTCTTTCTAACTCAAAGCTGTGGTTGCCTGGGTTTTTGCCAAAGCCTGGGAGATCCCTGCAAACTCTTCTAGCTTCTTTTAAGTCCTGTTAATAATCCTCAGTCACCTAGGATGTCCTGGACCCAAACCTGCTTCTGTCTTTGCCAGAAGACAGAATTCCTCTGTCCCTCTATCCCAGAACTGAACTCCACATCCTCTTTCCCCTGCTCCCCTCACATCAAACCTCAAGGTCCTCACCTTCAGCAAGGCCATGCTATGCTCTTTCAGGCCTTCTTAATGCCCAGAACACACTTACTGCTCTGCACTCACCACTCTGTCTGGAGGTCCCACATGTCTTACACTCCTTCCCCTCTCCCCCTGCAGTAGTGGCACCTCACCACAGGAGATTCTATCATCTTCAAGCTCACAGGTGTTTCCAGATGGATGTAGCCCAGCCTTTGAAACACAATGCCACTGCCAGCAGTGGTCTTTATCCCCGTAACTGCATCTGTGCCCAGCACGTCAAACCCCTTCAAAGACAAAACGGGGCAAAACCCCTTCAAAAACAATCAATGCCACTCCAGCCTCTGTGAAAAGCCCTGCAGTCACTCCAACCCCTCTGACAGACCCTGCAGCTACTACAGCATCTGCAAAATGCCCTGCAGCAACTCCAGCTCTTTTTCTGGGCCCTGTGTCTGAGCCAGAAAACCAACCTGTGTCTGTATCAGTTGCTCCTCTATGCAAGAAAAAACAATGGATGTGAGTCAGTTAGTCAGAAGACGAGGCAGGCTTCAGAAAAGCTGGGCCATCATGTGAGTAGGAGGACGAAGAGGAAGAAGTCATAAGAGCATCAGTAATCACGCGATCCCTATCCCTATGCTGCTCTGGTGCTGGGAGAAACAGCGCCCCTCTCTGGAATTAGAGGGCAGGAAAGGAGATACAGTGGATACACACTATGTGCCACCCTGTGGTTTTACCAGTGTGACCATGGAGAGGACATGAGAAAGTGGGATGGAAAATTTACCTCCAGCCTTGAGGCATGGGTATGTGAATGGCAAGGAAAAACAATCACTAAAAGGGGTTCTTAGAGAACTGCTGCTCCAATTTCCAGCGGGCTCTCCTCCAGAGACAGTACTGAATACTATGAGCAGGACTAGAGGGGCTGTGCCTCCAGCCAGGGGGAGGAAGGGGACAGTCGGGTTTATTGGACTGTGTGGATTCCATGGCCTTGCACATCAGACCCACAGAAGTATCAGGAGCTAGTGGGCACCACTGCACAGTGTACCCTAATGTCATCAAGCTACAGAGGGTCGAACCCATTTGTATGTCTGCAGTGACAGGGGGATCCCAACTCTGAACTGTACTGGAGGCTGAAGTGTGTCTAAGTGGGAAGGAGTGGCAAAAGCACCCCATTAGCACTGGCCCAGAGACACTGTGCATCCTTGGAAGAGACTGCTTCAGGAGAGGATAGGTATCTCAGGGACCCAAAAGGGTATCGGTGGGCTTTTGGCATAGCTGCCTTGGAGACAGAGAACATTATACTGTTGTGGGGTTGATGAGGACTGAAGGACAGCTGGTGCCAATCCCTACCACAACCATGCACCTGAGTCAGTATAGCAGCAACCGAGTGCACTAAGAGAGGCCTAGCCTGAATGAAGTCCCGCAATGCTGAGTGCTGCCATGCCAGCAGCATGATTCAGAGAATCAGGAGATTGGCACTTTGAGCCCGGATTCCTCTGCTCTCAGCAGTGCCCAGGTTCTTCTCAGGAGAACCTCCTTAGTGCAATTGCCCTGCAGCCCAAGGAGACACAAGCAGAGTACAAATGAAGGAGCAACCAATGAAGGAAAGGGATCTGCCAACTCTCTACATGCAGTTTGGCAAATGGTTTGAGAGGTTTAACTGAAAAAATGAAATGTTTTTTCTCAGATAATCCTGATATATTATCACTCTATTTCTGTTCCTTTAGCAGGACAACATACACAAAACAAGCAAATGCCCAACAGCGGCTCTGTGAGTGAGTTCCTCCTGGTCGCATTTGAAGACACACGCGAGCTGCAGCTCCTGCACTTCGCGCTCTTCCTGCATTTCGGCATCTACCTGGCTGCCCTCCTGGGCAACGGCCTCATACTCAGTGCCGTAGCCTGCCACCACCACCACCACACCCCCACATACTTCTTCCTCCTCAACCTCAGCCTCCTCGACCTGGGCTGCATCTCCACCACTCTGCCCAAAGCCATGGCCAATGCCCTCTGGGACACCAGGGCCATCTCCTTTCGAGGATGTGTTGCCCAACTCTTTCTGTTTGTCTTCTTGATTGTATCAGAATTTTATCTTCTCACCATCATGGCCTATGACCGCTACGTTGCCATCTGCAAGCCCCTGCACTATGGGAGCCTCGTGGGCAGCAGAGCTTGTGCCCAGATGGCAGCAGCTGCCTGGGGCAGTGGCTTTCTCAATGCTGTCCTGCACACGGCCAACACATTTTCCCTGTCCTTCTGCCAAGGCAATGTTGTGGACCAGTTCTTCTGTGAAATCCCCCAGATCCTCAAGCTCTCCTGCTCAGATGCCTACCTCAGGGAAGTTGGGCCACTTCTGTTTAGTTTTTCTTTAGCATTTGGTTGTTTTGCTTTCATCGTGCTGTCCTATGTGCAGATCTTCAGGGCAGTGCTGAGGATACCCTCTGAGCAGGGCAGGCACAAAGCCTTTTCCACGTGCCTCCCTCACCTGGCTGTGGTCTCCCTCTTTCTTAGCACTGGCATGTTTGCCTACCTGAAGCCCCCCTCCATCTCTTCCCCATCTCTGGACCTGGTGTTGGCTTTTCTGTACTCAGTGGTACCTCCAGCAGTGAACCCCCTCATCTACAGCATGAGGAATAAGGAGCTCAAGGAGGCACTGAGGATGTTATTGCAATATTCAGTATTTCAACGAGGAACCGATCTTCTGCATGTGACTCCCTGAAGTATACCTGGACAAGGCAGAAACACCTTTGTTCACGTATTTCAAAAACTGTTCATTCTTTTCAATATTATTTCCATATGCTAAATATTTCTTTATACTTTTATTTTATAAATTTAATATATTTTTCTTCTTCTGTGTCCTTTTACCTTTTCTTCTAAGCCAAAGACTTCATGTAGAGGTGCTGCTAAGCTGTTTGTAACTAACTAAATAAAGGAACCAGCAGGTAGTCTGTTTCTGTGGATCTTATTTCTCATACACTCTTCTCAGGTACAGCAGTGGTTGTGGGATGAAGATCCCTGCTGCAACGTGGTGGAAAACCCTGGTGTTGTTTGGGGCTGCCCTTTTCTGCCCTGGCAGAAACACTGACATCAGCAAGACATGGTCGTTTTGGTGCTGGTCTCACTTCTCTTCCACACTGCTGTCTTGTAGCACCACTGAATCAGAACTGGCCTTCCAGCTAACACCCCTAGGAGTATGGCTTTCAAAAGTGAGGTGGAAGAAGCATTGAGGAAGCAGCCTGATCTGATGTGAAAGTTCTCCCTGCTCAGAGCAGATCTTAGCACTGGAAACCTCCAGAGGTCCCTTCTGACTCTAATCCTGAAGGAAAGAAGGGCAGGACAGGGAGATAGGGGGAAGAAAGACTGCGGTGGGTTGAGGTATTGCTGACATATGTAATCCTTGCTCTACATTGTCCTCAGGGTTACATCATGAATGAGTTCATCCCCAAAAGATCCTCTGCACCATGAGCACCCGGTGTCCAGCTGGTTTGGAGATACTGCAGAGACGTTCTTCTGATGCTTGTGTAACCAGATTGGTGGTGGCAGGAAGAGACTGTTCCTTCACCAGTGATCAACTTTCTTCTTCATGTTAGGCCACAACTGAACATCCCTCACAATTCTTAGAGTGTTTGCTTTATCTCAGGGATGAACTGCATTAGGTCTCCTTGATTAGTCTGAGGCACAATGCAATACTTTTTCCCTTCTGCCACTCCAGCACAAAACCTCTGAATATTTTTTCCACATTGACCTGATGGGGCATTTCACATTTTTTACTTTCATATCCCTGATGGAAGGGGATGATTCCCAAACTAGGATACACAGATGGGTTCTGCTTCAGCCATTTGAGGTGTCCTGTTCTTGAGTATTTCAGGCTGAGTTTTGCCACAACTCCTGCACTGTAATGCATCCCTTGTCTGGCATCGCCCTGTCCCTTGTACTGTGGGATGACTGTGCTGTGGTGGGACGTGTTTCCAGTGGTTCGTCTACCAGACATCGTAAAGAATACTATAAGCAGGACTAGAGGGGTTCTGCTTCCAGCCAGGGGGAGGCGGGGAAGAAAGGAACAATCACGTTTACTGGACTTGGTATATTTAATGGCCTGGTACATCACACCCACAAATGTATCAGGCTCTACTGACACATCAGTACTCACCAGTGCACAGAGTACCCTAATGCCATCAAGCTAGAAAGAGGTAGAACCCACCTGTATTTCTGGAGTGACAGGGGGATCCCAACAGTTAACTGTACTGGAGGCTGAGGTGAGTCTAACTGGGAAGGAATGGCAAAAGCACCCCATTGGGACTGGCCCAGAGGCTATGTGCATCCTCGGCATAGACTGCTTCAGGAGAGGGAATTCAGAGTTCCAAGAGGGCACCACCGGTGGGGCTTTGGCAGAGCTGCCTTGGAGACAAAGGACATGAAACAGTTGTCTACCTTGCTTGGCCTTCCACAGAATCCTTCTGTTGTGGGTTTGCTGAGGGGTGAAGAACAGCAGGTGCCAATGGCTACCGTGGTGGCGCACCTGAGGCAGTGTCACGCTAACCAAGACTCCCTGATTGCCATCCATGAGCTGGGTCATCGACTGGAGAGCCAAGGTGTAGATGTAAAGCTTGGGAGCGTGGCTTAGTGATGGACTTGTCAGCACTAAGGTAAAGTTGCCTGACCTGGGTTACACTTCCCAGAGTAGTGTCAGGCATAACAGAATTCTTTTCGCCTTCTTCATCTACAGCACAGAAAATATGACTTTGCCCTACTGTATTGACTGGGCAGGTATTTTCACATCACTCAGTTTAGGTTTCTTTGTCTGGAAGGTGACAGTTTCCCAAAAGAGGCCAATCTCATGGGTACAGCTACAGCCAACGAAGATATATTTTCTTTAGTTTGCATCTTGAGTTTTCCACAGAAGACCCAATAGAGCATAGATGTCCAGTTGTCTGCAAAGATTCTAGCAGAATTTCTCAGGTTCCAATGGTCATTTCAATTTTTTGTTATTTTATTTTATTTTATTTTATTTTATTTTATTTTATTTTATTTTATTTTATTTTATTTTATTTTATTTCATTTTTTTTATTATTTTATTTCATTTTTTTCCCTAGGAACTCCTGACTTCTCTTAGAAAGGGTTTCATGTGCTGGGCTGGGCTGCAGTTACAGGGACAAAGACTACTGCTGGCAGCAGATGTGTCAGACCTCTAGACTCTACTTTTCCTCCCGATGAAGGTTTCCAAAGAAGACACCATAGAAAAATAGCAGAAGAAGAAAGATGCTCAAAACTGAAATGTAGCAAAATTCAGGATTTATAAACAGAAAATATTTTCATTAGTTGCTTTTTGAAATCTTCTTCCTTAACTACATCATGCAAGCTCTGCAATTAGCTGCACAAGCCGTGAAAACTATGGAAGAGATGTTAGGAGTTTCTGCATTTTAATGAGGTCCATGATGTATTTCGGCACTGATGCTGTGGAGCTCAGGTACTATAGAAGAGAGTGATGTAACCGCTTGAGCAAGTAAAGTCAGGAGGAAAAGTTGAAGCGACTTGGAGTATGAATGGGCCCGACTGAGGGCTGTTACTAAGAAAGCCTCCTCAGGGATGTGTTAGGGTAGATAATTAGAGGCCATGATTGCAGACTGGCAAAGTCCTGTGCTGAGAAAACTCTTGGTTGATTTTAGTGAAGCAGAAGAGCCAAGGCCTGACCCCAGCCACTGGGAGAGGAGATCCTGCATCCCCATGTCTGGCTCAAGGCTCTTCCTGGGATCTGTGGGATGGAGTGGGCAGTGGGATGCCATGAGAAGAACAGTGGTATGACACCTCTGAGCTGCTGCTCAGAGTTGAAAGAAATCAATTAAGGCCCATCAGAATTAATATAACATATCTCCCAGCAAGCTCTAGCCAAGGGGACAAAAACGTCAGGGCAGTTGTGGCCTTCCCTTTTTACCAGCACCCTCTGCCTTCTCCTCTGCAGGCTTTCCTATGCTGTCCCACACTTTGCCCTATTTCCTTCAAGTCTACACAAACCCATCTCTGTCCGCAACCTTGCTCTCATCCTTTGTTTCACCCATGTCTCGCCAACTCTCACCAGGTACTCCTTGAAAGACAAAGCCCAGGTCTGATCAGACACAAGCCACCTCAGCAGCAGCTTCCAAGCCAGGGGCCTGCTGCTGGCCTTGCAGCTTCTTGGCTAGACACAGCCAAGCCTTGTGCCTCCTGCTGCCCACTCATGGACTCAAGCAGAAGGGACAGGACAACCCATCTGGGGGCCTTCTTTCTGCCTGGGTCCTCCTGGGTCTGGAGGCAGAGGGGATCCCCCAGTCAGCATGCCAAGCAGGTGCCTTCTGCTGGCCTAGCAGGGCCACTGCCAGATGTCAGCCCAAAAGTGCAGCTCCCAGGGAGTAGTCAAGGCTGACCTGCCACCTAATTCAGGCAGAAGTGACCTCACAGTCCCTTTCTATGACACGTTCCTGCTGCTGCCCTATCAAGTGCAGAGACAGAAGTGACCTCACAGTCACTGCCACAGTTATGCTCCTCCTGCTGGGGCAGGAGATCCTGAGGCAGAGCTGAGCCCTTCAGAGCACTCCCATCCATCTCCTCTTTGTGGCCCACAAGCTGATCAGACCCATGACCCCTCACATCCATCTTTGCATGCCATGTGACTGCAGAGTAACCTCACAGTTCTTGGCCTGCACTAAGGGCCACACCCAGTATGGTACCTAAAGGTAAGGGTTAGGAGAGGGGCTGAAGGTGAGGAAGTCAATGCACAGGAACAGGGGAATCAGCTGTTAGGTGCTCATGCATCAGGGGACTAGGGCTCACCTTTCTGGGTTTGAATTTAAAGAAAGATTTTTTGGGAGGGATTGGTGTTCTGCTTTGCGTATCAGGTCTGTGGTTAAAGTGCGGACAAGCTTAGTGATTTAGGGTTTGTTTAGTTTTTCCAATAATTCTAGGCCTAAATAGAGCATTTAAATCTAGTGTTAAGGGTAGGGATCAAGGTAAGCAAGAGAGTAAGGGTAAGGGAAAGAGGCTATGGACTGAGTTTTGGCTTCAGTGCACACTTAGATGTCAGGCATAGGAGTAGTTGATTCCTGTTTGGGTGTGGAGTAACATTTAAATGTAGGAATTAAGTTTGCTCTTTGAAGCTGGGGAATAGCCTCATATAAGTGTTTTAAGTCACGGTTACAGCAGCTTCCACATAGCCTGAACCAACTTACCTTTTACAAAATCTTTAGTTTCTGCTGGATAGTCCTATGCCCTCCTCCAAATCTCACATTTCTCCTGACCAGGGCTTCTCCTGACCTCACTATATCAGTCATATTCTTAGGGGCATCTTTCTGGTGGCTTTCATGATCTCAGAGTATCTGTCACTGCTCTGTTGGGTACTCTATTCCTGAGAAACGTGGCACTTAATACATGATGGAAAAGGACATAAAAGTCCATCAGAGCACCCTGAACATGTGCCCAGCAGCTCGGCACCATCACAAAAGTGCGCTTCCTGCCTACAAGTTTCCTTTCCAGAATGGCTCCTATGGCTCCAGGGTAACTTTTCCACTCACTTCCCCAGGCCACACCACTCCTGCCCGCAGGCCCCACGGGTCTCTCCAAGCCTCCCCTCTGCCCCTACAGTAGTGGCACCTCACTGCAGCAGGTTGGTGCATCTCCAGGCTCAGGGGTGTTTCCTGAGGGCCTGCCCCATGTGGGGAGTGGTGGGGAGGAAGAGAGCAAGGTCATCTCCTGGGGCATGGCTGAGCACAGCCCAGACATCCCGCACCACAGGCAGGCCCCTGCTCCCAGGCTGAGGCACACATGCAAGGTGGACACTTCTCCATCAGCCCAGCTTCACGCAGGGACCTTCAGCCCTGCTCCCAGTCCCAAGATTTGGCTACTTCTCCACCCACAGACATACCCTGCTTTCCATTTGGGGACTCAGGCAGGACTTTAAGGATCTGCTAAAGCCATGGGTGTCCTTGTTTCTCACAGCCTTCTCACAAGTCTTTCTCCTGGCCCTCCCCACTGCCCAGCACTGCCTCTCAGGTGGCACTTAGTGACCCTTCAGAAGGGCCTTTGGGCTTCCTCAATTGTCCTGGTGCTTATTAGCAATTTCCTGTCTCTTTCCAGAGCTCGGAGGGAACCTTCTTGTTCATCAGGGGACCTGTACTGGCTGTGGCTGGGACAGAGTTAGTCTCTGCAGAGCAGCCCATGAGGTGCTGTGTTTCGGATATGTGACCAGAGCAGTGCTGGTGACCCACAGTTCTGGTCGCCGTTTTTGAGCAGTGTTTGCAGAGCATCAGGTCCTTCTGTGGCTCAAAATTTGTGAGTTTTACTTGGTTTTGTTATTCTGTCCCCAGTTCCTCTAGAAGAAGAGAAAGCAGGTGGCTGAGAGGTGTTTATCTGCTGGATGCATGGAGCAAGGAGATGTCCGTGGTTCCAGGAGATGGAGGTCCGTGAAGCTGCAGGAGCCCTGCTCTTTTGCCTGGCAGATCCCCAGCACACAGTGCCTGTGCCCCGCAGGGCCAGCCCCGCTCCCCAGGCCAGCACAAGAGGCCTGGCCCAGCCACAGAGCAGCCTGCCCCGAGCAGGGGCCTGCACAAAGAGCTTTCCCTTTGCCCTTTCCCCATCAGTGCAGGCCCAGCAATGCTGCCCTGCTCTTCCCCAGGGCCATCCCTGCTCCCAGAGAGCCTTGCCCAGGGCACTGTGTCTGGGCTGGCCTGGCTGGCCATTGCTGCTTCCCTCCCTGTGCTCCCTGCAGGGCCCCAAGCTGTCGGTGCTGCTGTGAGAGCCAGGGGCTGTGGTGCCCTGGGACCCCCGCGGGTCTCCCCCCCTGCCCATGCTGTTCAGGGTGGGCAACAGACCTACGTCCCTGGGGATCTCTGCTGCTGAGCCCCTTTCCACCTGCCCTGATTGCTCAGCAGCACAGGGCAGTGCTGGGCAGGGCCATGGGGTGTTTCTGAGGGCACAAAGGGCAGGCGAGTGCTGCACCAGACCTGGCCCAGGAGCCTATAAGGAGGGTCTCCACTGTTGCTTTGCAGTATTACGGGCCTTCACCTGCTGGCTCTCCACCACGTCTTCTGGCATTGCAGAGCCCTCCTTTAGCCCATCAAATCTTCAGATTCCTCTTTTCCTTTACCAGACCCGTCTTTGGATGCTCATACATGTTATGAGGTTCTAATCACTGCCCAGTGAGCACCATGTCCCTGCAGATCTCCTGACATCTCCAGGCTGGCATTGGCCATCTGACTGACTGCAGTGGGCAGTGTTGTCTATTTGGGCATGTGCTGCCACAAAGGGAGTTCTTGGCCCAGCCCTTGGTTCCTCAGGGACCACCCTGGGACTTTCAGCCTCTGTCCCTCACTCCATGACAAACCCCAGGAAACAGAAGAGCAGGGAGCAACCCCTTGGCTGTGTTCCTGATAGCACATTTGGAAGAGGTGTCCAGGCTTCTGGGTTTGCACTGAGAAAGACCCTCTTGTTACTGTGGTGCTAGCAGGTAGGCCAGTTGTGAACCAGGGCTGCACAGTGCCTGCTGCTGCCTGTAGCCACAGACACTGCAAAGACAACAGGACAGTCATCAACGAATATGAGACCTCGAGACTAAGACAGATACAAGAGCACAAGAAAGCAATGAGGAACCAAAAAGAAAGAAGCAGTGAAAAGGCCACATCCTGCTGCTGGCCATGGCCATGGCTCCAGGGAAGCAGCAGCCCCGACCTGAAGGCAGCAGAGAGGCAGAGCCCAGCGAGAAGCGAGGGGCAGCCCCGAGGGCCACCGGGGCTTCTCCTGCATGTGTCAGCTGGGCTCTTGGTCCTGAGCCCCTCCTGCGTGCTGGGGGTTTTCACCAGCTCCAGAAAAGATTGGAAGAGATTGCAGCTCAGACCAATGAATTTCTGATGGCTTTCTTATTAGGTTTATCTACGCAGGAAGCCATCTTCTACAGGAAAATAATTGACTTGTAGGAGGCTAGGAATAATATTTAATCAGAAGTGAAATAATGAGAGGAAATAATAATACACACATTTATTAATAGAAGACATCATATTATTTTCTTTCTGAGAATAGCTGGGATTTCTAATATTAGGCATAGTATTATAGGTGAATTTGCTGACGATGTGTGTATTCAAGTAGAGTCCTGATGGAATCCCTTAGTTCCCGGTTCCTCAAGCTGTAGATGAGGGGGTTAAATACTGGAGGAACCACAGTGTACAGAAGTGTGACCACCAGGTCCAGGGATGGGGAGGAAATGGAGGGGGGCTTCAGGTAGGCAAAGATGGAAGTGCTGATCATCAGGGAGGTGACAATCAGGTGAGGGAGGCACGTGGAAAAGGCTTTGTGCTGGCCCTGCTCAGAGGGCATCCTCAGCACTGCCCTGAAGATCTGCACATAGGACAGCACAATGAAAACAAAACAACCAAAAGCTAACAAAATGCTAAACAGAATTGCCCAAACTTCTCTGAGATAGGAATCTGAGCAGGAGAGCTTGAGGATGTAGGGGATTTCACAGAAGAACTGGTCCACAGCATTGCCTTGGCAGAGGGGCAGGGAAAATGTGTTGGCCGTGTGCAGGACAGCATTGAGAAAGCCACTGCCCCAGGCAGCTGCTGCCATCTGGGCACAAGCTCTGCTGCCCAGGAGGCTCCCATAGTGCAGAGGCTTGCAGATGGCAACGTAGCGGTCATAGGCCATGACGGTGAGAAGGGAAAACTCTGCATCAAAAAAAAAGACTAAAAAAAGTACTTGGGCAGCACAACCTTGATAGGAGATGACCCTGGTGTCCCAGAGAGAATTGGCCATGGCTTTGAGTAGAGTGGTGGAGATGGATCCCAGGTCGAGGAGGGCGAGGTTGAGGAGGAAGAAGTACATGGGGGTGTGCAGGCGGTGGTGGCAGGCTATGGCGCTGAGGATGAGGCCGTTGCCCAGGAGGGCAGCCAGGTAGATGCCCAGGAAGAGCGCGAAGTGCAGGAGCTGCAGCTCGCGCGTGTCTGCGAATGCCAGCAGCAGGAACTCGCTAACAGAGCTGATGTTGGGCATTTGCTGACTTTGTACTTGCTTGTCTGTTGAAGTGGAGAAGGCAAAGCAATGTTAGAACAGACTTCTCTGAGGAAAATAGGAAATAAAACAGAAGGGTGGATAACTCAAAGTCAGAAAAATGTCAGACCAATGAGCTTTGCAGTATTGTTGCAAACAACTGAGCTGATTGAGGAGCAAAGCTGCAACTATTTTCCTCACTTTATTTTATCCTAGTTGCCCGTATAACACATAGGAGAGGTATTGAATAGTGGAACGCCCTTACACTACTTCCACACTCCAGGTGATATCCTGTGGGTGCCAAGAGGTAAAGGACTTGTCCTCTGGGGAAGACTGAGCAGAGCAGCTCTTCCCATCAGTCCTGCTCTCTGCTGCCCTGGGCTACCCCTCTATGAGCTACAGGACCATCCCTCTCAGGTGCTGCCCTGAGAAGAAACAGGAGACAGCTGAGAGCAGAGAAGCCCCACTCCAAGTGCAGCTGGACAGAATCTTCACCTTTTTTCCAGGGGACTGATCAGGATCTCAGCTCTTCCCTCCTAGACAGGGCTGCAGAGGCCTCATTTCTTCTGCCCACAGACAGCCATCCAGCACCATGGAGATGATGTTAGTATGGAGGTGTCTTTTCCTTGTGGCACCTGGATAACACAAGGATGCCACGAGAGAGCTGCATTCTGCGGGAGAGCAGCCTGCAGCCCAGGAGGATGCCCCACAGACAGAGCTGGATATCTGAAAGCTGGAGTGTCCCATATCCCAGCTGCACCGTTGCAGGGTCTGGAGGAGGTTTGGCCACTCCTCTCTTATCTGACCAGGGATACCTAGGTTATGACACTCCAAGAGGCTTCTGGCAGACTTCCTCACCTCGCACGGAAACCCAGCAGGACTCTCAAAGCCTGCTGCATTGCCCACTGCCCTCCCAGAAACAAGACCCAGTAGGGGACCCTTTCAGGACCTGCTGCTGCATGGCCCTGCAGCCAGACCCTTACCTTGTCAAGGGCTGTGCAGGTTTCTCCAGCAGGCAGCTCTCAGCATCCTCCCCCTGCCAACTGCCTCCAAGCCCTCTCTCCTTCTCTGCTCTCCCCATGCCAGCTGCAGTCAGAGCCCCCAGCCCTGCTGCGCTGTACAGATGTGCTGCTCCTGGGCACAGCTGTCTCTCTGCTTCATGGCACTTTCTGAAATGTGTTTTCTCTGTCCCACGAGCCTGTCCCAGCTCAGCAGCACAGGCCCAGCCCAAGGCATTGGAATCACCCCTCTGGGGCTTTGCTGATGAGCCCAAGAACCTCAGGTACTCAGAGACAATTGAAGACGTCTCTCCAGAAGTCCAAGTCAAAGGCAAGTTTCCTGCAGTGTCCCCCTGAGGGCCAGCACTGACACAGCCTCCCTTGGAGCTCATTCGAGCAGAACCCTGGAGGCAGTGAGGACAAGGAGACAAAGGCAATGTGAAGGTGACACTGATGCGTAGGAAGACTGGATGTGTGTCACCAAGCACAAGGGCCAGGCCTTGACCTCCAGCCCCTGGGAAGGGAGATTCTTTCCTTGACAGGTTGGTCAGGGCTCTTTGTGGGGCAGTAGGAGATGGGGATGTGTATTGCCAAGTGCGGGACAATGGTACGACTCCTGCCTGGTTCATGGGTGGAGGTGAGGAGGCAATGAGGCCCTGGTGCTTTAACAATATGTCTCCTCATTGGCTTTAGTGGCTTAGATAGCAGCCATTACCATGGATACAAAGATTTTGGTTCTGTTGGGACTTTCAGCCTTTCCAGTGTCCTTGCTCTTCTCTGAAGCAGGCTGTCCTAGGAAATCGCAGTCCTGTACCTTTTTCCCCGTTCCTGTAGATCATTGTGTTTGTGGTGTCTCATGGGATCTGAGCTTAGTCTGATAACTCCGATTCTCTTGGTGGCCATGCTCCTCGTAAGGAAGCTCTGTATAAGCTGGCCTGGTTCCTGGTGAGCAGGCACCACTACTTGTATGCCATCCCTCATGGAGGGTGTTCACAAATCTATGGAGCTGGATGGGATATAGCCGAGGGTACTGAGGGAACTGGCAGAAGTGCTCACCAAGCTGCCTTCCATCATTTATCAGCAGTCCTGGCTATCAGGGATGTTCCCAGTCAGCTGGTGACTAGCAACTGTGATGGTCACCTACAAAATATCTGGAAGGAGGATCGCGGAACTACAAGCCTGTCAGTCTGAACTCGGTCCTGGGGAAGCTCTTGGAGCAGATTACCTTGAATTCCATCACACAACGCTTCCAGAACAACCAGGTGATCAGGCCCAGTCAGCATGGGTTTCTCAAAGGCAGGTCCCGCTTGGCAAATCAGATCTCAAGGTGTGACAGGGTGATGCTCTCAGTGGATGAGGGAAAGGCTGTGGATGTGCTCTACCTAGACCACAGTAAAGCTTTTCCATCTTTTCCCACAACATTCTCCAGAGAAACTGGCTGCTCAAGGCTTGGACGGGTGTACGCTTTGTGGGGTTAAAAACTGGACCAAAGAGTCATGGTAAATGTGAACAAGTGCAGATGGAGGCCTGTCCTTAGTGTCCTGCAGGGCCCAGTACTGCAGCCAGTTCTCTTCAATATCTCCGTCAATGATGTGGATGAGGGGATCGAGTGCACCCTCAGTAAGTTTGCAGATGACACCAAGTTGGGAGTGAATGTTGATCTGTTAGGAGGGCTTGTGAAGCCACAACTCGAGTACTGTGCTCAGCTCTGGGGCCCCAATAAGGATGTGTATCTATTAGAAGGAGTCCAGAGGAGGGCCATGAGGACAATCAATGGGCTGCAGCCCTTCTCCTAGGAACATGCTGAGGAAGATGGGTTTGTTCAGCCTGGACAAGAGAAGGCTCTGGGGAGACCTTAAAGAGCCCTTCCAGTACCAATAGGGGGCCTACAGGACAGCTGGGGAGGGACTCTTCATCAGTGTCATGATAGGAGTAGTGGTAATGGTTTTAAACTGAAAGAGAGTAGATTTAGATTAGCCATTAGAAAGAAGTTCTTGACTTAGAGGGTGGTAAGGCAGCGGAACAGGCTGCCCAGGGAAGCTGTGGATGCCCTGTCCCTGGAAGTATTCAAGGCTAGGTTGGATGGGGCTTTGAGCAACCTTATCTAGTGGAAGCTGACTCGATGGTGGGGCAGAGTGAGAAGCAGAGAAAGCCTTGATGCTGTGCAAACTCTGCACAGGAACAGCGACTACAGCCGTGGGTGACCAACACTGCTCTGGTCACATATCAAAAACACAGCACCACAGGGCCTGATCTGCAGAGGAACTCTGTCCCAGCCAGAATCAGTGTCCCCACAATGGACAAGAAGCTCTGGAAGGAGCCAGGAAGGTGCTAATAAGCAGCAGGACAATTAAGGAAGCCCAAAGGCCCTTCTGAAGGGTCACTGAGTGCCACCTCAGAATCAATGCTGGGCAGTGGGGAGGGCTAGGAGAAACAATTGTGTGAAGTTTGTGAGAAACAAGGAAATGTCATTGCCATTACCCAGGGCTGCAAAAAATCACTCACTGGCCTCCTCTGTCAGGGCATTGTGAGCCCAGTAGACAGCAGTGAATGGAGCCCGCAGAGCGTGAGCCTGTCCTATGTGGACTGACCAGAGCTCAAGTGCTCAATCTGGTGTAAGCAGGCAGAGGAGAGCTCTGCAACCCCAGGGCATGCAGCAGCCCCAGCAAAGGAGCCTGGAAAGTGATTTCTTGCAGCCCTGGGGCAATGGCAGTGACCCCATGAGCTGGGTCTGCCTCCCAGCTTGCTCAGCATGGTCTTGCAGAGTGTCCCATGCCCCGGGAACCCCGGTCCCCTCACCCTACAGAGCAGCACCACCAGCTGAGGCTGGGGCTGGGGCTGGGGCTGGGGCTGGGAGGTGCTTCCCCAAGTGTTTTCCAGGCCAGCTTCATGCACAGGGCTTCTGGATGTGAGCGTGATCTTCGCTTAGAGAAACGATCTGAGAGACCACCAACAGGCACAGTACCTTACAGGACTGGCACGGAACTGGCTCCTCAGAGAGGCTGGGAGCCCATCATCAATGCTGCAAGGATCACAGCCAGATTACTTGTAGGTGGGCAGGTCCTGGCCCCAAAAGGGGGTGTTCTTTAGGTATGGTATTATGAGGTCAGTCGTGCTTCCGAAATTTTAGTCCAAACCCCTTTTCCATTATCTTTACGCTCTTGCTCAGCCTGATCCCTGCCCTTAACACTAGCATTAAAATGCTCTGATTAACTCTAGTATTCTTGCAGATCTAAACAAAATGTTAAACCAAAGAGCTTCCACATGCCCTAACCATAGACCTGACATCCCAAGCAGAACATCAAACCCTCCTACTAAAAATTTGCTTAATCTCTAATCCAGAAAAGTTTGCCGTAGCCCCTAATGCCATAAACGAACAACTAACATCCAAAGCCTGTCTTCCTGTGCATTAACCTCCTCACCTTTAACCTTTTTCCTAACCTTTAAATTTAGGTTCGTTTTCCCTAGGGGCAAGGCAGGAACTGTGAGGCTGCTCTGCAGCCACATGGCATTCAAAGATGGATGTGAGGGGTCCTGGATCTGATCAGCTTGTGGGCCACAAGGAGGAGATGGGTGGGAATGCCCTGAGGAGCTCAGCTCTGCCTCAGGATCTCCTGCCCCACCAGGAGGAATGAGACTGTGGCAGGTCCTGGCAGGCTGCGTGGAGGTGACGAATGCCCTGGGCATAGTCGAAGTAACAGACTAGAATAACCAACAGAGTACAGAGTATAGAGCAGTCTAATACCACAGAATAGAGTAGCCAACAGAGGAGAGACAGGTACTCTGATATAATGACAGCCATCAGAAAGCTGATCCCAGTTAAATGACTGATATGGGGAGGTCAGGAGTAGCCTGGCCAAGAGAGATGTCAGATTGGGGTGCAGGAAGAAGAAGTGAAGAGTTGCTCGGAAGCTTACTTTGTAGAGGTAAGAGGGTTCATGTAATGTTGATGCTGCTGTAAAACTGATTTCAAACAGCTGTGTAGGGCCTGTAAACTATTTTCAACAGAATCCCTCAACCTAAACATTAGTGCAACATCCTGACAGGAATCCACTATTGTAAAGCAGAACTCAAAATATCACCTAAAGAAAAGCTCAGCACATACCTCCTTTTTCTTCCCTTTCCTCTCTTGCTCACCCTAATCCCCGCCCTTAACACTACCATTAAATGCTCTATTTATCCCTAGACTTCTTCACAAACCTAAACAAAACCCTAAGCCATAATTCTTGCCCATACAATAACCACAGAGCTGACACCACAAACAGAACACCAAGCCTTCCAACTATAACTTCGTTTACTCTCTAAACCAGAAAGTTGAGCCCCAGTTCAGAGAGGACAAGAGAGAGGTGAGCTCTGCCTCAGTATTTCATGGCCCAGCAGGAGGAATGTGACTGTGGCAGGGACTGTGAGGTCACTTCTGTCTCTGCACGTGATAGGGCAGCAGCAAGAACGTGTCACAGAAAGGGACTGGGAGGTCACTTGTGTCTGGAGGTGGCAGGTCACCCTTGACATAGACCTGGGAGCTGCACTTTTGGGCTGACAGCTGGCAGTGGCCCTGCTAGGCCAGCAGAAGGCAGCTGCTTGGCATGCTGACTGGGGGATCCCCTCTGCCTCCAGACCCAGGACGACCCAGGCAGAAAGAAGGCCCCAACATGGGTTGTCCTGTCCCTTCTGCTTGAGTCCATGACTGGGCAGCAGCAGGAACAAGGCTTGGCTGTGTCTCCACAAGAAGCTGCAAGGCCAGCAGCAGGCCCCTGGCTTGGAAGCTGCTGCTGAGGTGACTTTTGTCTGCTTGGCTGAGAGGCCACAAGGAGCCTGCTGGGTTGGGATGCCTACTTCAGGAGTGGGCAGAGTGACCACGAAATGGTGGAGTTCACTATTCTTGGCGAGGCCAGGAAGGGGACCAGTAAAACCGCTGTATTGGACTTTCGGAGGGCTGACTTTGAGCTGCTCAGGACACTAGTTGTTAGAGTCCCTTGGGAGGCGGTTCTGAAGGGCAGAGGGGTCCAGGAAGGCTGGGCACTCTTCAAGAGGGAAATCTTAATGGCGCAGGAACGGTCTGTCCCCACGTGCCCAAAGATGAGCTGGCGGGGAAGAAGACCAGCCTGGCTCAACAGAGAATTGTGGCTTGATCTTAGGAGAAAAAAGAGGGTTTATCATCTTTGGAAAAGTGGGCAGGCCACTAGGGAGGACTATAAGGATGTTGTGAGGCTGTGGAGGGACAAAATCAGGAAAGCCAAAGCTCATCTGGAGCTCAATCTGGCTACTGCCATTAAAGATAACAAAAAACGTTTCTATAAATACATCAACACAAAAAGGAGGACTAAGGAGAATCTCCATCCTTTACTGGATGCAGGGGGAAACTTAGTTACAAGAGATGAGGAAAAGGTGGAGGTGCTCAATGCCTTCTTTGCCTCAGTCTTTAGCGGCAATACCGGTTGTTCTCTGGATACCCAGTACCCTGAGCTGGTGGAAGGGGATGGGGAGCAGGATGTGGCCCTCACTATCCATGAAGAACTAGTTGGTGACCTGCTACGGCACTTGGATGTGCACAAGTCAATGGGGCCGGATGGGATCCACCCAAGGGTACTGAGAGAACTGGCAGAGGAGCTGGCCAAGCCACTGTCCATCATTTATCAGCAGTCCTGGCTATTGGGGGAGGTCCCAGTTGACTGGCGGCTAGCAAATGTGACACCCACCTACAAGAAGGGCCGGAGGGCAGACCCGGGAAATTACAGGCCTGTCAGTTTGACCTCAGTGCCAGGGAAGCTCATGGAGCAGATCCTCTTGAGAGTCATCACGCAGCACTTGCAGGGCAAGCAGGCGATCAGGCCCAGTCAGCATGGGTTTATGAAAGGCAGATCCTGCTTGACGAACCTGATCTCCTTCTATGACAAAGTGACGCGCTGGGTGGATGAGGGAAAGGCTTTGGATGTGGTCTACCTTGACTTCAGCAAGGCTTTTGACACCATCTCCCACAGCATTCTCCTCAAGAAACTGGCTGCTCTTGGCTTGGACTGGCGCACGCTTCGTTGGGTTAGAAACTGGCTGGATAGCCGGGCCCAAAGAGTCGTGGTGAATGGAGTCAAGTCCAGTTGGAGGCCAGTCACTAGTGGCATTCCCCAGGGCTCGGTGCTGGGGTCAGTCCTCTTTAATATCTTCATCGATGAGCTGGACAAGGGCATTGAGTGCACCCTCAGTAAGTTTGCAGATGACACCAACTTAGGTGCGCGTGTGTCGATCTGCTTGAGGAAAGGAAAGCTCTGCAGGAGGATCTGGATAGGCTGCACCGATGGGCTGAGGTCAACTGCATGAAGTTCAAGGCCAAGTGCCGGGTCCTGCACCTGGGGCACAATAACCCCAAGCAGAGCTACAGGCTGGGAGAGGAGTGGTTGGAGAGCTGCCAGGCAGAGAAGGACCTGGGAGTGATGGTTGATAGTCGGCTGAATATGAGCCAGCAGTGTGCTCAGGTGGCCAAGAAGGCCAACGGCACCCTGGCTTGTATCAGAAACAGTGTGAGCAGCAGGGCTAGGGAGGTGATCGTCCCCCTGTACTCAGCTCTGGTGAGGCCGCACCTCGAGTACTGTGTTCAGTTTTGGGCCCCTCGCTACAAGAAGGACATTGAGGTGCTTGACCGGGTGCAGAGAAGGGCGACGAAGCTGGTGAGGGGCCTGGAGAACAAGTCCTACGAGGAGCGGCTGAGGGAGCTGGGCTTGTTCAGCCTGGAGAAGAGGAGGTTCAGGGGCGACCTTATCGCTCTCTACAGCAACCTCAAAGGAGGCTGTAGTGAGGTCGGGGTTGGCCTGTTCTCCCACGTGCCTGGTGACAGGACGAGGGGGAATGGGCTTAAGTTGCGCCAGGGGAGTTTTAGGTTAGATGTTAGGAAGAACTTCTTTACTGAAAGGGTTGTTAGGCATTAGAACTGGCTGCCCAGGAAAGTGGTGGAGTCACCATCCCTGGAAGTCTTTAAAAGACTTTTAGATGTAGAGCTTAGGGATATGGTTTAGTGGGGACTGTTGCTGTTAGGTCAGAGGTTGGACTCGATGATCTTGAGGTCTCTTCCAACCTAGAAATTCTGTGATTCTGTGATTCTGTGATTCTGTGATCTTCCCCCTTTCTTTTTATTTGGTCATATCTTTGCCAGATATCAGAGACCCGTGCAGTGCCACATGAAATAGTTAGGAGTTATTTTGAAACCTCTTTGTTCTCTTATCCCAGATATCAGATACTTGCCCCATGCAAAAGTCAGCAGTTTTTGGAAACTCCTTTGCTCTCTTATCCCCTAGGCCCGAGTCTCAAAGTTTACCCTTCAAACCCTCTATTGACACGAACTGCTAGATGATTCTTTTGCAAGATACAAGAACTATATACATTAATCACGCTGTTTCACTTAGACGTGTGGTTATAACAGGGTATGTAAGACAGAAGGTCACATTCATAATACCATGAGGCCCCTAGCATCGTTCATATCGACATGAATCAGATGAACATATATCACTGTTAAATGCTTGAAAAGGAGGTGTTATCACCCTGGCATTTCCAAAGAGACACATGCCACTGCAGTCTGCTGGGTCTTGGCCTGTGCTTACAGAGCCACAATCAATGCCACTCCAGCCTCTGTGAAAAGCCCTGCAGTCACTCCAACCCCTCTGACAGACCCTGCAGCTACTACAGCATCTGCAAAATGCCCTGCAGCAACTCCAGCTCTTTTTCTGGGCCCTGTGTCTGAGCCAGAAAACCGAGCTCTGTCTGTATCAGTTGCTCCTCTATGCAAGAAAAAACAATGGATGTGAAAGTCAGTTAGTCAGAAGACAAGGCAGGCTTCAGAAAAGCTGGGCCATCATGTGAGTAGGAGGACGAAGAGGAAGAAGCCATAAGAGCATCAGTAATCACGCGATCCCTATCCCTATGCTGCTCTGGTGCTGGGAGAAACAGCGCCCCTCCCTGGAATTAGAGGGCAGGAAGGCAGATATGGTGGGTATACACTATGTGCCACCCTGTGGTTTTACCTGTGTGACCATGGAGAGCACATGAGAAAGTGGGATGGAAAATCTACCTCCAGCCTAGAGGCACAGGTATGTGAGTGGCAAGGAAAAACAATCACTAAAAGGGGTTCTTAGAGAACTGCTGCTCCTATTTCCAGCGGGCTGTCCTGCAGACACAGTACTGAATACTATGAGCAGGACTAGAGGGGCTGTGCCTCCAGCCAGGGGGAGGAAGGGGACAGTCGGGTTTGTTGGACTGTGTGGATTTGATGGCCTTGCACATCAGACCCACAGAAGTATCAGGAGCTAGTGGGCACCACTGCACAGTGAACCCTAATGCCATCAAGCTACAGAGGGTCGAACCCATTTGTATGTCTGCAGTGACAGGGGGATCCCAACTCTGAACTGTACTGGAGGCTGAAGTGTGTCTAAGTGGGAAGGAGTGGCAAAAGCACCCCATTAGCACTGGCCCAGAGACACTGTGCATCCTTGGAAGAGACTGCTTCAGGAGAGGATAGGTATCTCAGGGACCCAAAAGGGTATCAGTGGGCTTTAGGCATAGCTGCCTTGGAGACAGAGGACATTATACTGTTGTCTGCCTTGCCTTGGTCTCTCACAGGACCCTTCTGTTGTGGGGTTGATGAGGGCTGAAGGACAGCTGGTGCCAATCCATACCACAGCCGTGCACCTGAGTCACTATAGCAGCAACCGAGTGCACTAAGAGAGGCCTAGCGTGGCCTGAATGAAGTCCCGCAATGCTGAGTGCTGCCATGCCAGCAGCATGATTCAGACTGCCCTGGAAGAGGAGGAAGCTCCTGAGCACATGCACTACATCGATGGCATTACTGGGTGGGGTGACACAGCAGAGGGAGTATTAGAGAAAGGGAAGAAAATACACCAAATTCCTCTGAGAGCTGATTTTGCACTAAAAGAAATTAAGGTCAAGGGATGTGCACAAGAGATCCCGATGCCGGCTGGCCAGGGTCAGTGGGACCAATGCTCAGGGATAGGTTGAGCATCGGTGAGGGGCTTCTCAGCAATTGCATGGTGCAACACTTGCCTTGTACGTATTATTATTGTTATTGTTATTGCTATTGCCATTGTTATTGTTAACGTTAATTACTATTTTATCTTCCTTTTCTGTATTTTCAAATTTTAAATCATTCATTATTGTCTGTACCCTGGTATTAGTGAAACAAATCCCGTTTATGTACACTTCAGTGTCACCTTCACATTGCCTTTGTCTCCTTGTCCTCACTGCCTCCAGGGTTTGGCTCTAACGAGCTCCAAGGGAGGCTGTGTCAGTGCTGGCCCTCAGGGGGACACTGCAGGAAACTTGCCTCTGACTTGCACTTCTGGAGAGATGTCTTCAATTGTCTCAGAGTGCCTGAGGTTTGTGGGCTCATCAGCAAAGCCCCCAGAGGGGTGATTCCAGTGGCTTGGGCTAGGTCTGTGCTGCTGAGCTGCGCCGGGCTCATGGGACAGAGAGAGCTTGTGGCAAGAGGGCCCTGGTGCAGAGACAGAGCTGTGCCCAGGAGCAGCTCCTTTGCACAGCGCAGCAGGAAAGAGACACAGAGGCACAGACATAGAGAGAAGGAGAGAGGGGCTGAAGGCAGTTGGCAGTGGGAGGATGCTGAGAGCTGCCTGCAGGAGAAACCTGCACAGCCCTTGACAAGGTAAGTCCCTGGCTGCAGGGCCATGCAGCTGCAGGTCCTGGAAGGGTCTCCTGCTGGGTCTTGTTTCTGGGAGGGCAGTGGGCAATGCAGTAGGCTTTGAGAGTCCTGCTGGGTTGCCCTGCGAGGTGAGGAAGTCTGGCAGAAGCCCCTTGCAGTGCCCTATGCCAAGTGCCCCTGGGCAGCCATGAGCAGAGTGGCCAAGCCTCCTACAGACTCTGCAATGCTGCAGCTGGGATATGGGACACTCCAGCTTTCAGATATCCAGCTCTGTCTGTGGGGCATCCTCCTGGGCTGCAGGCTGCTCTCCAGCAGGATGCAGCTCTCCTGTGGCATCCTTGTGTTATCCAGGTGCCCCAAGGAGAAGACACCTCCTTGCTAAGGCCATGTCCATGCTGCTGGATGGCTGTCTGTGGGCAGCTGCAATGAGGTGCAATAAGGGCAATGACCTCTACACCTCTTGCTAGGAGAGAAGAGCTGAGAAGTTGCTCACAATGCACAGGCAAGGTGAGATTCCTGTCCAGCTGCACTTGGACTGCGGCTTCTTTGCTCTCAGCTTTCTCCAGTTCCATCTCAGGGAAACACCTAAGTGTTGTGGTCCTGCAGCTCACAGAGGGCTGACACAGGGCAGCTGAGAACACGGGTGTTCAGCAGTGGCATCTAAATCCCAGTTCTGCATTGAGATGAATTGTTTGAAACAGCACTGTAAATTCCAGTGACCTGATCAGTGGACTGAACGAGAGTTTCCCCCATATTCCTGCTTCCCCATGCTGAACAGCAGCATGGACTTTTCTGCAAGCTCAAGCAAGAGAGCTGTGGAAAGGTTATCCTGCAAAGAGAGGCTCAGGCAGGGGGGTGCTCCAACACTTGCAATAGGTTTTCCTCAGAGAAGCCTCCTCTAACTTTGTTCTGTCTTCTCTCTTCAACAGACAACTGTGTCCAATGCCAGCAAATGCCCAACATCAGCTCTGTGAGCGAGTTCCTCCTGCTGGCATTCGCAGACACGCGCGAGCTGCAGCTCCTGCACTTCGCGCTCTTCCTGGGCATCTACCTGGCTGCCCTCCTGGGCAACAGCCTCATCCTCAGCGCCGTAGCCTGCCACCACCGCCTCCACACCCCCATGTACTTCTTCCTCCTCAACCTCGCCCTCCTTGACCTGGGCTGCATCTCCACCACTCTGCCCAAAGCCATGGCCAATGCCCTCTGGGACACCAGGGCCATCTCCTATCAAGGATGTGCTGCCCAGGTTTTTCTCTTTGTCTTGTTGATGTCATCGGAGTATTTCCTTCTCACCATCATGGCCTACGACCGCTACGTTGCCATCTGTAAGCCCCTGCACTACGGGAGCCTCGTGGGCAGCAGAGCTTGTGCCCAGATGGCAGCAGCTGCCTGGGGCAGTGGCTTTCTCAATGCTGTCCTACACACAGCCAACACATTTTCAGTGCCCCTCTGCCACGGCAATGCTGTGGACCAGTTCTTCTGTGAAATCCCCCAGATCCTCAAGCTCTCCTGCTCACATGCCTACCTCAGGGAAGCTGGTCTTCTGGTCTTTAGCGCATTTTTAGCATTTGGTTGTTTTGCTTTCATTGTGCTGTCCTATGTGCAGATCTTCAGGGCAGTGCTGAGGATGCCCTTTGAACAGGGCCGGCACAAAGCCTTTTCCACGTGCCTCCCTCACCTTGCCGTGGTCTCCCTGATGGTCAGCACTGGCATTTTTGCCTACCTGAAGCCCAACTCAATCTCTTCCCCATCCCTGGATCTACTGGTGTCACTTCTGTACTCAGTGTTGCCTCCAGCAGTGAACCCTCTCATTTACAGCATGAGGAACCAGGAGCTCAAGGATGCAGTGAGGAAACTGTTTTTGTATGTGCTTATTAAACATCAATATTGTTAATATTATTGTGATTTTTATCATATTATTTTTATCCTTAGTATTATTATCATATTGTAAACATTAATAATAATCCTGTCAGGACTACTATTGTATTTGAGAAACGAACATGACAGATTTTAATACATTTTTTCTTTTCTTTTTATTATTTTCATGACTTCTGATATTGGCTGAATTTATTTAGTAATTTTTTACTTTGAGTACATCTTCTAATCAACCTATTGAACTAGGCATGCTCTGTAGGTATAGACAATAAAGCAGACAGCATAAATTCACTGGTCTCAGCTGCCATCTCTTCCCATGTACTCTGGAGCTGGGGGAGCAGCCCCAACACACAGGAGGGGTTCACGGCCAAAAGCCCAGCTGCTACATGGAGGAGCAGCCCCGGTGGCCCTCGGGGCTGCCTCTCACTGCCTGCTGGGCTCTGCCTCTCTGCTGCCTTCGGGTCGGGGCTGCTGCTTCCCTGGAGCCATGGCCATGGCCAGCAGCAGGACGTGGCCTTTTCCTTCCTACTCTCTTTTGGCTTCCACTTTGTTCTCTTGTGCTCTTGTACGTGGGTTAGCCGTCAGATCTCATGCACCTTGGTGACTGTCTTGATGTCCCTACAGTGGCATTTCTGCCACAGACGTTTTCACAACGGGAGCCCACCTCTCCCCTCTCCTTCCATTTTCCACCTTCTATTGCTGAGTGTGACATCATATGGTATGGAATATCTCTGTGGTTGGTTTAGGTTAGCTGACCTGGTGATGTCCCCTCTCTGTCTCTTGCGCACCTGCAGCCTGCTGGCTCTTTGGGGAGGGGGAATTAGAGGGATTCCTGATGCTGTGACAGCATTGCTCAGCAGTAGACAAAACACAACCGTGATACCAGTGCTGTTCTAGCTACTCAAGCAGAGCACAGCACTGGGTGGGCTTCTACAGGAAAAGTTAACTCCATCCCAGCCAGACCCATAACGGTCACATATTGAAAACACAGCACCACAGGGGCTGCTCTTCAGAGAATTACTTCGTCACAGTCAGAGCCAATGCAGGGCCACACACTGGACAAGAAGGCTCCTTCTGAGCTCTGTGGGGAGTCAGGAAGATCCTAATAAGCACCAGGATGATGAAGGAAGCCCAAAGGCCCTTCTGAAGGTTGACTTATTCCCACCTGGGAGGCATTGCTGGGCAGTGGGAAGGGTTATGAGAAAGACATGTGAGAAGGCCGTGAGAAACAAGGAAATATCACTGCCATTAACCCAGGCCTGCAAAAAATCACTCTCTGGCCTCCTCTGTCAGGCCAGCGTGAGCCCAGGAGACAGCAGTGAATGGAGCCCACGGACCAAAAGCCTGTCTGAGGTGGGCTGACCAGAGCTCAAGTGCTCAATCTACTGTGAGCAGGCAGAGGAGAGCTCTGCAGCCCCAGGGCACGCAGCAGCCCCAGCAAAGGAGCCTAGCGAGTGATTCCTTGCAGCCCTGGGGCAGTGGCAGTGACCTCATGAGCTGGGTCTGCCTCCCAGCCTGCCCAGCATGGCCCTGCAGAGTGTCCCCATTTCCCAGGCTGGGGTGCCCACTCGCTCTGCAGAGCAGCACCTCCGGTTGTCATGTCAAAATCAAAAGATTTCAGCTTTTGCCTAAAGTCATCCTCCACGGCTGCTTTCAGTTTTCTACACAGAGGCAGCCAGTGCCTCCAAGATCCCTGGAGGAAAATGAAGCATGCATGAGGGCCTGGAAAAAATTAGCCTGAATCCATTCTGGAACCAAAACTTAACATCAGGAAGCTCACTTCTGTGGTTGTGCAGAGCTGCTGGGCACATGGTGCAGGGTGTTCCTAGACATGTTTGTGTCCTCTTCCATTTTGCCTTAAGCGCCACTTCTGTCTTAGGAATGGAGTAGCCAACAGAGGTGAGACAGATACTCTGAGATCAAGAAAGCCATCATAAATCTGATCCCAACAAGATTACTGCTATGGGGAGGTCAGCTGAACCCTGGCTAAGAGTGATGTGGGATTTAGGGGAGGGAAGAGGAGCTAGGGCAGCAGAAATCCATGATTTGGAAGATGAAAAAATGTTCAGATAATGTTCATGCTATTCTAACACTGACTTCAAAAATTCATGTGAGGCCCTTCCAAGGTCTCAACGTGTAAACTTAATCCCTAACCCTTAATGCTACACCACACCCTGACAGGAATCCACTACTCTAATGCCAGACCTCACAGTATCCCTTGAAGCCAAAACTCAGCCCATAGCCTCTTTCCCTTACCCTTACTCTTTTTTTTACCTTGATCCCTGCCCTTAGTCCTAGCATTGAAATGCTCTGTTTAACCCTAGACACCTTCTTTACAGACCTAAACAAAACCCTAAACCACAAAGCTTCCCCATACCCTAAGCACAGACATCCCACCTTAAACAGAACACCAAACACTTCCACTAAATTTGCCTTAATCTCTAACTCAGAAAGGTGAGCCCTAGCCCCTAACACCATACATGAACATCTAACACCCAAAGCCCCTCTTCCCGTGCATTAACCTCCCCACCTTCAAGCCCTCTAACTTTAGGTGCTTGGCCCCTTGAGGCAGGGCAGGAACCGTGAGGTTGCCATGAGGTCTCATGGCATTCAAAACCAAGTGAGGACTGAAATCTGGCAGTGGCCCTGCTAGGCCAGCAGAAGGCACCTGCTTGGCATGCTGACTGGGGGATCCCCTCTGCCTACACACCCAGGAGGACCCAGGCAGAAAGAAGGCCCCAAGATGGGTTGTCCTGTCCCTTCTGCTTGAGTCCATGACTGGGCAGCAGCAGGAACAAGGCTTGGCTGTGTCTAGCCAAGAAGCTGCAAGGCCAGCAGCAGGCCCCTGGCTTGGAAGCTGCTGCTGAGGTGACTTGTGTCTGGTTGGCTGAGAGGCCGCAAGGAGCCTGCTGGGTTTGGATGCCTACTTAAGGAGTGGTTTCCACCCTCATGGAGCTTCCTTTGTTAGTAGGAAAGAGCAGAAAAAAAAAATCCACAAACCGTACCTTGGATGTTAAGCATTGGCCACAAGGAGGAAGAAATGTCCCTCAAAGGGTCATGCTGTGGTGCCAGAGGTCACCCTCTGATTAGACCGTCGCTTTGTCTTTCAAGGAAAATCTGGTGAGGGCTGACGAGACATGGGTGAAAGCAAGGGATGAAAGCAAGGTGATGAACAGAGATGGGTGTTTGCAGACTGCAAGGAAATAGGTCAGACTACGGGACAGCAAAGGAAAGCCTGCAGAGGAGAAGGCAGAGGGTGCTGGTAGAAATGGCAGGCCCTGAAATTTCTGTCCTCTTGGCTAGAGCTTAGGAGGAGATAAGCTATATTCATTGTGATGAGGCCTCATCGATTCCTTGCAACCCTGTACAGCACCACGGAGGTGTCACACCAGTGTTGTTCTCATGGCATCACACTGCCCACCACATCCCACAGACCCCAGGAAAAGCCTTGAGCCAGCTGTGGGGGTGCAGAATCTCCTCTCACAGTTCCAGGGGTCAGGCCTTGGCTCTTCTGCTTCACTGAAACCAACCAAGACTTTTCTCAGCACAGTGCTTTGCCTGTCTGCACCCATGGCCTCCAATTATCTGCCCTAACAAGGCCCTGGGGAGACTTTGTTAGTAACAGCCCTCAGTGGGGCCCATTAATACTCCAAGTCACTTCAGCTTTTCCTCCTGACTTTACTTGCTCAAGCGGTTGCATCACTCTCTTCCAAGTACCTGAGCTGCATAGACTCAGCACCAAAATACACCATGGACTTCATTAAAATGCAGAAACTCCTAACATCTCTTCAATAGTTTCTTCAAGCCTTCATGCCTTGTGCCGCTAATTACAGAGCTTACATGGCGTACTTAAGGAAGAAAATTTCAAAACGCAGCTCATAAAAAATATTTTCAGTTTTTAAAGGCTGAATTTTGCTGCATTTCAGTTTTGAGAATCATTCTCCTATTACTGTTCATCCAGGGTAACTTCTTTGGAGACCTTCTTCTACGGGAGGAAAAGCAAAGTCTGGAGGTCAGACACCCTCCCTGCCAGCAGTGGTCTTTGTCCCTGTAACTGCAGCCCAGCCCACACATGAAACACTTTCTAAGACAACTCGAGTTCCTTGAAAACAAATAAAATAAAATAAAATAAAATAAAATAAAAATAAAATAAAATAAAATAAAATAAAAATAAAATAAAATAAAACAAAACCTAAAATAAAATAAAATAAAATAAAATAAAAATAAAATAAAATAAATAAAATAAAATAAAATAAAATAAAATAAAATAAAATAAAATAAAATAAAATAAAATAAAATAAAATAAAATAAAATAAAATTGAAATGACTTTTGAAATCTGAGAAATTAGGTTGAATCGCAGTAGACACCTAGATATACATGGTATCTCTTCGGTCTTCTGTTGAAAACTCAGGATGAAATCTAAAGAAAATGTATCTTCAAGTTTCTGTAGTTGTACCCATGAGATTGGCTTCTTTTGGGAAATTGCCCCTTCCAGACACAGAAAACTAAACTGAGTAAAGTGAAAAGACCTGCCCAGTCAATAGAGTAGGGCAAAGTCCTACTTCCTGTGCTATAGATGCAGAAGGTAAAAAGAATTGCATTGTGCCTGACACTACTCTGGGACGTGTCACCCAGGTCAGGCAACTTTGCCTTAGTGCTGACAAGGCCATCACTATATCACGCTCCCAAGCTCTACATTTACACCTTGGTTCTCCAGTGGATGAACCAGCTCATCAGTTTTCTACCTGGGAGATCCTCTACCCATACATAAATCTCTTCTTCCTCTCTTGCTTGACCAGCACGGTGACTTGAATGTGGAACACCCTCATCGCTGTGCTGGTGCCTGACACCAAACACCTGCAGATGCCCGTGGCCTTCTTCCTGGGGGAGAGTTGTCCTCCTTGCAGACCTTGTACAGCTCCACCACCCTGCGCCAGATGCTGGCCAGCTTCCTGGCTGGAGACAGCACCCCCTTTGCTCACAGAGGTGGCAGCACTCTCAGATGCACCTTCTGCATGACCGCAGTGCTTCCTGCTGGGGGCCATGTCCTACGGTCAGCCCTGGGCTGTATGCCATCCCTGTTCTCTGCAAGGCTCGGGAAGTGGAAGGCCTGACTCCAGAAGGCAGCTGTACCTGAACTGGGTGAATTTCTCTCATGTACAGGAATTCTTTCTCCTCCTCCCAGCTACAGTTCTGTGGCCCCTGTGTCAAGCACCCCTTGTGTGGTTTTGCCCCATTGCTGGAGCTGTCCTGCAGTGCCAGAGTGATACTCCTGGTTTTGCTTTCAAAATTTGCATTTGTATCCAATCTTCCTATTGCTAATCATGCAGATTTCATGTGTGTGTTTCCTGTGTTGGCAGGCCCAAGGTCTTATCCACCTGCTCTTCTGTCCTCACGAATGTCACAGTTTTCTATGGCACAATCATCATTTTCTGTGTGAAGCACAGAACAGCCCACCTCACAGATCTTAACCAAGCTCTTTCCAAACCTTCATCATCCCCTGGTGAATCCTCAGGTTTCTTAGTGGTTGTGTGGGAAGGGTGAGAGAGGTGCTAGTGGAGATGCTGACATTGTCATAAGACCTATCTCAAATACCTTGGAAAGGACAGATGGATCAAAGACTTTCCTCAGGATTTGGAAAAGGTAGACGTCAAACCCATCTTCTAGTAGAGGGGCAACCAGAAGGATGATGAAGCCTAACCAAGGAGTAAAATGCCAGCCTTAGCCTTAGGCCCCAAACCAGACCTAAACTGAAGTCCTCAAAGCTTGCCCTTATTCTAACCCCTGATCAGGATCCTTAGGCACAACACTAAATAATTCCTTGAACCCCTTGCCATTCCTTTGACCCTGGAATGTGACCTCTAATTCCTAAATATTAACCCGAACACCTAACTCCCAAAGCTCTCCACCATGCACACAGCACATCTCAGCTTCAACCCCACTCCTACCCCTACCTTGTGTGGCTTTTATGCTTGGGGAAGGGCAGGGACTGTGAGGTCCTGAAGCAGTCCAATGGCGTTGGAAGAGGCATGTGAGGTGACAGGTATCTGATCAGATCAGAGGCCACAAGGAGGAGCTAGACAGGAATGATGTGATGGGATCAGGTGTGCCTCAGGATCTGTTGGGCCTGCAGGAGGCAATGGCTGTGAAGGAGGCTGGGAGGTCACTTCTGTCTCTGGAGCTGATGGACCAGCAGCAGGAATGTGGCACAGACAGGGACCATAAAGGGCAGAAGCATGCACATGGCATTGAAGATGATGGCGAGGCATCTTCTGTTCTGGTCAGGTGAGAGACCACAGGAAGGCTGATGGCATGGGAGTCATGCTTGAGGTACAGATTTTGAGACCATAGAATGAGAGAATGGCTCCTGTTGGAAGGGACCTTAAAGGTCATCTAGTTCCAACCCCCAGCCATTAGCAGGGATGCCCCCTATGAGATCAGGTTGCCCAGGGCCTCATCTACCCTGCTCTTGAACAGCTCCAGGGATGGGGCACCTCTAAGGTCTCTTGGCAACCTGTTACAGTGTCTCACCTCCCTCTGAGTGAAGAGTTTCCTCCTAACATCTAATCGAAATCTCCCCTCTTTTAATTTAAAACCATTCCCTTGTCCTATCATTATCTAATTGAACAAAGAGTCAATCTCCATCTTTTTTATAAGACCCCTTGAAGTATTGAAAGGCCACGAAGAGGTCACCCCGGAGCCTTCTTTTCTCCAGGCTGTAGTCCCTGCTCTCTTAGCCTTTCTTCATAGGAGATGTGCTCCAGCCTCTTGATCATCTTTGTTGCCCTTCTCTGGACCCGTTCTAACAGATGCACATCCTTCTTGTGCTGCGGGCCCCAGTCGTGGATGCGGGACTCCAAGTGGGGCCTCACAAGGGCAGAGTAGAAGGAGTAGAAGTAGAAGTGACCAGTACAGAATGCACGCTCACTGTCAATCTCACTGTCTATGTCACAGATAAAGATATTAAACAGTACCAGTCCCAGGACAGACCCCTGAGGTACAACACTTGTCACCAGCCTCCACTTGGACATAGAGCCATTGAGCACCACTCTCTGGGTGTGACCTTCAGGCCAACTCCTTATCCACTGAATGGTGCACCCATCAAAAGTGTCTCTCTCCAATTTGGAGATCAGGATGTCATGTGGGACAGTGTCAATGGTCTTACAGAAGTCCAAGTAGATGACGTAGGTCGGTCTTCTCTTGTTGTCTGATGTGGTCACTCAATGTAGAAAGCCAGCACATTGGTCAGGCACAATTTGGCCTTTGGGGAAGCCATGCTGGCTGTGTGAGATCACCTCTTTGCCTTGCATGTGCCTTGACATTGATTCCAGGAGGATCTTTTCCATGATCTTTTGAGGCACAGAGGTGAGGCTCACCATTCAATAGTTCCACGGCTTCTCATTTCTACCCTTTTTAAAAATGGGAGTGATGTTTTCCTTTTCAGGTCACCAGGGAGTTCACCTGACTGCCAGGACTCTTTAAATATGACGGAGAGAGGTTTGACAACTACATCAGCCAGTTCCCTCAGGATCCTGGGTTGCATGTCATCAAGCCCCATAGACTTACTTGTTGGGTTTCTTCAGGTGGTCTCAAACATGCTCTTCACTTACAGCAGGTGGGAATTTGCACCCCCAGCCACCAACTATGGGTTCAGGGAAACAAAAGACTTAAGAAGCCGTACTGGCAGTGAAGACTGAAGAAAAGAAGTTGTTGAGTCCCTCAGCCTTCTCCATGTCTGTCATTACCAGTTCACCCTTCTCATTCATCACAGGGGTACAATGTCCTTGGCCTTCCTTTTCTGAGCAAGGTACCTACAGAATCTCTTCCTGTTATTCTTTTCATCCTTTGCCAAGATCAGTTCCATCCATGCATTGCTTTCCTTTTCCCATCCCTCCACATCTGAAACTGAAACATGCTTGAGGGCCTGGGAAAAGTAACACTGGATGCATAGAAGCCACCTGGGAAACAAAACTTGTAGGTAGGAAGCATGATTTTGTGGAGGTGCAGAGCTGATGGGCACATTGCACAGGATGTGCCTAAAGATCTTTGTGCCCTTTTCCCTCCTGACTACAACGCCACTTCCTTCTCAGGAATGGAGGAGGCAACAGAGGAGAGACAGGTACACTGAGATGTTAAACGTCATCAGAAAGCTGACCCTAATAAGATATGGGGAGGTCAGGAGCAGCCTGGACAAGAGAGATGTGAGATTTTGGGGTGGTAAGAGGAGCATGGCCAGCAGAAATTAATGATTCTGTAGAGGTAAGAGGGGTCATTTAATGTAGATGCTACAGTAACACTGACTTAAAACTGTCATGTATTGCCCTTTCCTTATTTGAACCGGTAATTTTAATCTTTAAACCTAAATGTTACTCCACCACTCTGAGAGGAATGCACTATTCTAATGCCTGAACTCAAAGTATCCATTGAAGCAAAACTCAGCCTGTTTCCCTTACCTTTACTCTCCTCCTTACCCTATTCACTTCCTTTAACACTATCATTAAAATGCACTATTTAGCCCTAGAGAAGTTGTTGGCAGGCCTAAAAAAAGCCTAAACCACAGGGCTTGCCCATACCCTTGAGACAGACCTGATAGCCACAGAAGAACACCAAAGATTCCCATTAAACCTGTGTTTATCCTCTAACCTAGAATGGTGAGCCCTAGTCCCTAAAGGACTAGAGAGAGGTCAGCCCTACCTCAGGATGTCCTGACCCAGCAGGAGGAATGTGAATGTGAGGTCACTTCTCTCTCTGCACGTGATAGGGCAGCAGCAGGAACGTGTCACACAAAGGGACTGGGAGGTCACTTGTGTCTGGAGGTGGCAGGTCACCCTTGCCTTCTCCCTGGGAGCTGCACTTTTGGGCTGACATCTGGCAGTGGCCCTGCTAGGCCAGCAGAAGGCACCTGCTTGGCATGCTGACTGGGGGATCCCCTCTGCCTCCAGAGCCAGAAGGACCTAGGCAGAAAGAAGGCCCCAACATGGGTTGTCCTGTCCCTTCTGCTTGAGTCCATGGCTGGGCAGCAGCAGGCACAAGGCTTGGCTGTGTCTCCACAAGAAGCTGCAAGGCCAGCAGCAGGCCCCTGGCTTGGAAGCTGCTGCTGAGGTGACTTGTGTGTGGTTGGCTGAGAGGCCGCAAGGAGCCTGCTGGGTTGGGATGCCTACTTCAGGAGTGGTTTCCTCCCTGATGGAGCTTCCTTTGGTAGTAGGAAAGAGCAGGAAAGAAAAAACTTCCACAAAGTGCACCATGGAAGGTTGGCACTGGCCACAAGGAAGGAGAAATATCCAGGGGAACAACTGGTCTTGCTGCTAGAGTCTGAGGCAAAGAAGGCATTAAGTACCTCAGCCTTTACCTTATCTCGAGATCATTACCAGATTTCCCCCATGTCCAATGAAGGATGATGATTCTCCTTAATCCTCTTTTATTTAAAGTATTTCTATAAGCAGTCTTTATTGTCTTTGACAGTAATAGACAGATGGAGCTCCAGCTGGGCTTTGGCCTTTCAACTTTGACCTGCACAGCCCCATAACATTCAGGACACAGCTCCCGAGAAACTGACAGCATGCATGAGAATGAAGAACAGAAAAAGTAGAATCTGGCAACCTTCCACCCACTGTTTTTCTGTGACTCTCTGTTGCAGTTCCATTCAACTGGTTACTCCTGTATTATCCAAACGTTCATAATGCTCGTAGTGCTACTATCTTGTCAGAGATAGCACAGTCACACAAAGGTTGAAGCATCTGCCTGCAGATATGAACGGCTGACAGAAAGGAGCATCAGTGTGGGGGAATGTTGAGAAACTGCAGGATTTTGCCTAAAGTAACATCTTGATGTTTACAAAGAGAAGGACCCAGTCCTGCACCAGAGGAAGAGGAACCCCATGCATTAGGGCAGACTGGGACCCTGCTGAGTGTGCAGTGGCGAGGTGGAGGAGGGCTTGGGCACCATGAGGGATGCCATACGAGCAGTGGTGCCTGCTCACCAGGAACCAGGGCAGCTTCCTACAGAGCTGCCTTACAAGGAGCATGGCCACCAAGAAGATCTGAGTTCCCAGACTCAGCTCAGATCCCCTGAGACACCACACGAACAAGTGCCAACAACTAGCCAGTAAAGAGGTGCAGGTCTGGGAGTCACTGGGACATCCTCATATGGAGAGGAGCAATGAGAATGGCAAGGCTCAAAGTCCCAACAGGATTGAGGTCTTTGTGTCCATGGCGATGGCTGTTGTCACTGTCACTGAGGCCTATGAGGAGACAGCTTATTCTTAATGCACCAGGGCCTCATTGCCTCCTCACCCCCACCATGAAGCAGGCAGGGGTCGTACCATTCTCCTGCACTTGGCCATGCACATCCCCATCTCCTACTGCCCCACAAAGAGCCCTGAGCAAGGTGTGAAGGGAAAGATCTCCCTTCCTTGAGTTGGGACTCAAGGCCTGGCCCTTGTGGTTGGTGACACACATCCAGTTTTTCTACACATCAGTGTCACCTTCACATTGACTTTGTCTCCTTGTCCTCACTGCCTCCAGGGTTCTGCTCTAACAAGCTCCAAGGGAGGCTGTGTCAGTGCTGGCCCTCAGGGGGACACTGCAGGAAACTTGCCTCTGACTTGGACTTCTGGAGAGATGTCTTCAATTGTCTCTGAGTGCCTGAGGCTCACGGGCTCATCAGCAAAGCCCCCAGAGGGGTGATTGCAGTGCCTTGGGCTGGTGCTGTGCTGCTGAGCTGGGCCAGGCTCGTGGGACAAAGAAAACACATTTGAGATAGTCCCACGAAGCACAGAGACAGCTGTGGCCAGGAGCAGCTCCTCTGCACAGCACAGCAGGAAAGAGACACAGAGGCAGACACAGAGAGGAGAGAAGGAGAGAGGGCTTGGAGGCACTTGGTAGTGGGAGGATGCTGAGAGCTGCCTGCAGGAGAAACCTGCACAGCCCTTGACAAGGTAAGGGTCTGGCTGCAGGGCCATGCAGCTGCAGGTCCTGGAAGGGTCTCGTGCTGGGTCTTGTTTCTGGGAGGGCAGTGGGCAATGCAGTAGGCTTTGAGAGTCCTGCTGGGTTGCAGTGTGAGGTGAGGAAGTCTGGCAGAAGCCTTTTGGAGTGTCATAACCTAGCTACCCTTAGTAAGCCAACAGTGTGATGGCCAAGCCTCCTTCAGACACTGCAGGGGATGCAGATTGGATATTGGGATACCCCAGATAGCGAATATCCAGCTCTGTCTGTGGGGCATCCTCCTGGGCTGCGTGCTGCTCTCCAGAAGGATGCAGGGCGGCTGGAGTGAAGCCTCGGCACCTCTGGCTAGGAGGGAAGAGCTGAGAACTTGCTCACAACCCACTGACAAGGTGAGGCTTCTGTCCATCTGCACTGGGACTGGGACTTCTCTGCTCTCAACTGTATTCAGTTTCTTCTCAGGGAAACACCTGTGTGGGATGGTCCTGAAGGTCACAGATGGGTTACACAGGGCAGCTGAGAATGACAGTGTTCAGCAGTGGCATCTGAAGCTCTGTTCTGCATTGAGATGCATTGTTTGAAACAACACTGCAAATTCCATTGACCTGATCGGTGAACTGAACGAGAGTTTCCCCCATATTCCTGCTTACCCCTGCTGCACAGCAGGAAGGAGTCCTCTGCAGCCCACAGCAGCCCCTGCTCCCAGTGCCACTCTCAGCCAGCACCAGCTGCAGCTCAAGCAAGAGAGATGCAGAAAGGTTCAGCTGCATAGACAGGGGTTGGGCTGGGTGGTGCTCCTAAACTTGCAATAGGTTTTCCTCAGAGAGGCCTCTTCTAACTTTGTTCTCCCTTCTCGTCTTCAGCAGACAGCTGTATCCAGAGTCAGGAAATGCCCAACAGCAGCTCAGTGAGTGAGTTCCTCCTGCTGGCATTCGCAGACACGCGCGAGCTGCAGCTCCTGCACTTCGCGCTCTTCCTGGGCATCTACCTGGCTGCCCTCCTGGGCAACGGCCTCATCCTCAGTGCCGTAGCCTGCCACCACCACCTCCACACCACCATGTACTTCTTCCTCCTCAACCTCGCCCTCCTCGACATGGGCTGCATCTCCACCACTCTGCCCAAAGCCATGGCCAATGACCTCTGGGACACCAGGGCCATCTCGTATCAAGGATGTGCTGCACAGGTACTCCTGTTTCCCTCCTTGGTTGGAGCAGAGTTTTTTCTTCTCACCGTCATGGCCTACGACCGCTACATTGCCATCTGCAAGCCCCTGCACTACGGGAGCCTCCTGGGCAGCAGAGCTTGTGCCCAGATGGCAGCAGCTGCCTGGGGCAGTGGCTTTCTCATTGCTGTCCTGCACACGGCCAACACATTTTCCCTGCCCTTCTGCCAAGGCAATGTTGTGGACCAGTTCTTCTGTGAAATCCCCCACATCCTCAAGCTCTCCTGCTCAGATGCCTACCTCAGGGAAGTTGGGCCACTTGTGTTTAGTTTTTCTTTAGGCTGTGGTTGTTTTGCTTTCATTGTGTTGTCTGCTGCAACGTGGTGGAAAACCCTGGTGTTGTTTGGGGCTGCCCTTTTCTTCCCTGGCAGGCACTCCTTGCCTGCAGCCTTTGAGTAAGGGTTGCCACTTTCTTGGACCCACAAACACTGACAGCAGCAGGACATGGGCGTTTTGGTGCTGGTCTCACTTCTCTTCCACACTGCTGTCTTGTAGCACCACTGAATCAGAACTGGCCTTCCAGCTAACACCCCTAGAAGTACGGCTTTCAAAAGTGAGGTGGAAGAAGCACTGAGGAAGCAGCCTGATCTGATGTGAAAGTTCTCCCTGCTCAGAGCAGATCTTAGCACTGGAAACCTCCAGAGCTCCCTTCTGACTCTAATCCTGAAGGAAAGAAGGGCAGGACAGGAAGGCAGGGGGAAGAAAGACTGCGGTGGGTTGAGGTATTGCTGACATATGTAGTCCTTGCTCCACATTGTCCTCAGGGTTACATCATGAATGAGTTCATCCCCAAAAGATCCTCTGCACCATGAGCACCCGGTGTCCAGCTGGTTTGGAAATACTGCAGACACGTTCTTCTGATGCTTGTGTAACCAGATTGGTGGTGGCAGGAAAAGACTGTTCCTTCACTAGTGATCAACTTTCTTCTTCATGTTAGGCCGCAACTGAACATCCCTCACAATTCTTAGAGTGTTTGCTTTATCTCAGCGATGAACTGCATTAGGTCTCCTTGATTAGTCTGAGGCACAATGCAATACTTTTTCCCTTCTGCCACTCCAGCACAAAACCTCTGAATATTTTTTCCACATTGACCTGATGGGGCATTTCACATTTTTTACTTTCATATCCCTGATGGAAGGGGATGATTCCCAAACTAGGATACACAGATGGGTTCTGCTTCAGCCATTTGAGGTGTCCTGTTCTTGAGTATTTCAGCTTGAGTTTTGCCACAACTCCTGCACTGTAATGCATCCCTTGTCTGGCATCACCCTGTCCCCTGTACTGTGGGATGACTGTGCTGTGGTGGGACGTGTTTCCAGTGGTTCGTCTACCAGACACCGTAAAGAATACTATAAGCAGGACTAGAGGGGTTCTGCTTCCAGCCATGGGGAGGCGGGGAAGAAAGGAACAATCGGGTTTACTGGACTGGGTATAGTTAATGGCCTGGTACATCACACCCACAAATGTATCAGGCTCTACTGATACATCAGTACTCACCGGTGCACAGAGTACCCTAATGCCATCAAGCTAGAAAGAGGTAGAACCCACCTGTATTTCTGGAGTGACAGGGGGAACCCAATACATAACTGTACTGGAGGCTGAGGTGAGTCTAACTGGGAAGGAATGGCAAAAGCACCCCATTGGGACTGGCCCAGAGGCTATGTGCATCCTTGGCATAGACTGCTTCAGGAGAGGGAATTCAGAGTTCCAAGAGGGCACCACCAGTGGGGCTTTGGCAGAGCTGCCTTGGAGACAAAGGACATGAACCAGTTGTCTACCTTGCTTGGCCTTCCACAGAATCCTTCTGTTGGGGGTTTGCTGAGGGGTGAAGAACAGCAGGTGCCAATGGCTACCATGGTGGCGCACCTGAGGCAGCGTTGTGCTAACCGAGACTCCCTGATTGCCATCCATGAGCTGGGTCATCAACTGGAGAGCCAAGGTGTAGATGCAGAGCTTGGGAGCGTGCTTTAGGGATGGACTTGTCAGCACTAAGGTAAAGATGTATGACCTGGGTGACACGTCCCAGAGTAGTGTCAGGCACATTGCAATTCTTTTTACCTTCTGCATCTATAGCACAGGAAGAAGGAGTTTGACCTACTCTATTGACTGGGCAGGTCTTTTCACTTTACTCAGTTTAGGTTTCTGTGTCTAGAAGGTGAAATTCCCCAAATGAGGCCAAGCTCATGGGTGCAGCTACAGCCACTCGAAGATATATAATTTTAATTTTCATCCTGAGTTTCCCACAGAAGACCCAATAGAGCATAGATTTCCAGTTGTCTGCAAAGATTCTAGCAGAATTTCTCAGGTTCCAATAGTCATTTCAATTTTATTTTATTTTATTTTATTTTATTTTATTTTATTTTATTTTATTTTATTTTATTTTATTTTATTTTATTATTTTATTATTTTATTTCATTTTTTTCCCTAGGAACTCCTGACTTCTCTTAGAAAGGGTTTCATGTGCTCGGCTAGGCTGCAGTTACAGGGACAAAGACTACTGCTGGCAGCAGATGTGTCAGACCTCTAGACTCTACTTTTCCTCCCGATGAAGGTTTCCAAAGAAGACACCATAGAAAAATAGCAGAAGAAGAAAGATGCTCCAAACTGAAATGTAGCAAAATTCAGGATTTATAAACAGAAAATATTTTCATTAGTTGCTTTTTGAAATCTTCTTCCTTAAGTACATCATGCAAGCTCTGCAGTTAGCTGCACAAGCCGTGAAGACTTAATAAAACTATGGAAGAGATGTCAGGAGTTTCTGCATTTTAATGAGGTCCATGGAGTATTTTGGCACTGATGCTATGGAGCTCAGGTACTATAGAAGAGAGTGATGTAACTGCTTGAGCAAGTAAAGTCAGGAGGAAAAGTTGAAGCGACTTGGAGTATGAATGGGCCCAACTGAGGGCTGTTACTAAGAAAGCCTCCTCAGGGATATGTTAGGGTAGATAATTGGAGGCCATGATTGCAGACAGGCAAAGCACTGTGCTGAGAAAACTCTTGGTTGATTTTAGTGAAACAGAAGAGCCAAGGCCTGACCCCAGCCACTGGGAGAGGAGATCCTGCATCCCCATGTCTGGCTCAAGGCTGTTCCTGGGATCTGTGGGATGGAGTGGGCAGTGGGATGCCATGAGAAGAACAGTAGTATGACACCTCTGAGCTGCTGCTCAGAGTTGAAAGAAATCAATGAAGCCTCATCAGAATTAATATAACATATCTCCCAACAAACTCTAGCCAAGGGGACAAAAACCTCAGGGCTGTTGGGGCCTTCCCTTTTTACCAGCACCCTCTGCCTTCCCCTCTGCAGGCTTTCCTATGCTGTCCCACACTTTGCCCTATTTCCTTCAAGTCTACACACACCCATCTCTGTCCACAACCTTGCTCTCATCCTTTGTTTCACCCATGTCTCGCCAACTCTCACCAGGTACTCCTTGAAAGACAAAGCCCAGGTCTGAACAGACACAAGCCACCTCAGCAGCAGCTTCCAAGCCAGGGGCCTGCTGCTGGCCTTGCAGCTTCTTGGCTAGACGTAGCCAAGCATTGTGCCTCCTGCTGCCCACTCATGGACTCAAGCAGAAGGGACAGGACAACCCATATGGGGGCCTTCTTTCTGCCTGGGTCCTCCTGGCTCTGGAGGCAGAGGGGATCCCCCAGTCAGCATGCCAAGCAGGTGCCTTCTGCTGGCCTAGCAGGGCCACTGCCAGATGTCAGCCCAAAAGTGCAGCTCCCAGGGAGAAGGCAAGGGTGACCTGCCACCTCCAGACACAAGTGACCTCCCAGTCCCTTTGTGTGACACGTTCCTGCTGCTGCCTTATCAACTGCAGAGACAGAAGTGACCTCACAGTCCCAGCCACAGTCACATTGCTCCTGCTGGGGCAGGAGATCCTGAGGCAGAGCTGAGCCCTTCAGAGCACTCCCATCCATCTCTTCTTTGCAGCCCACAAGCTGATCAGACCCATGACCCCTCACATCCATCTTTGCATGCCATGTGACTGCAGAGTAACCTCACAGTTCTTGGCCTGCACTAAGGGCCACACCCAGTATGGTACCTAAAGGTAAGGGTTAGGAGAGGGGCTGAAGGTGAGGAAGTCAATGCACAGGAACAGGGGAATCAGCTGTTAGGTGCTCATGCATCAGGGGACTAGGGCTCACCTTTCTGGGTTTGAATTTAAAGAAAGATTTTTTGGGAGGGATTGGTGTTCTGCTTTGCGTATCAGGTCTGTGGTTAAAGTGCGGACAAGCTTAGTGATTTAGGGTTTGTTTAGTTTTTCCAATAATTCTAGGCCTAAATAGAGCATTTAAATCTAGTGTTAAGGGTAGGGATCAAGGTAAGCAAGAGAGTAAGGGTAAGGGAAAGAGGCTATGGACTGAGTTTTGGCTTCAGTGCACACTTAGATGTCAGGCATAGGAGTAGTTGATTCCTGTTTGGGTGTGGAGTAACATTTAAATGTAGGAATTAAGTTTGCTCTTTGAAGCTGGGGAATAGCCTCATATAAGTGTTTTAAGTCACGGTTACAGCAGCTTCCACATAGCCTGAACCAACATACCTTTTACAAAATCTTTAGTTTCTGCTGGATAGTCCTATGCCCTCCTCCAAATCTCACATTTCTCCTGACCAGGGCTTCTCCTGACCTCGCTATATCAGTCACATTCTTAGGGGCATCTTTGTGGTGGCTTTCATGATCTCAGAGTATCTATCACAGCTCTGTTGGGTACTCTATTCCTGAGAAACGTGGCACTTAATACATGATGGAAAAGGACATAAAAGTCCATCAGAGCACCCTGAACATGTGCCCAGCAGCTCGGCACCATCACAAAAGTGCGCTTCCTGCCTACAAGTTTTCTTTCCAGAATGGCTCCTATGGCTTCAGGGTAACTTTTCCCAGGATAAGTTACCCAGGATAAGGGTAACTTTTCCACTCACTTCCCCAGGCCACACCACTCTTGCCTGCAGGCTCCATGTGTCTCTCCAACCCTCCCCTCTGCCCCTGCAGTAGTGGCACCTCAGCGCAGCAGGTTGGTGCATCTCCAGGCTCAGGGGTGTTTCCTGAGGGCCTGCCCCGTGTGGGGAGTGGTGGGGAAGAAGAGAGCAAGGTCATCTCCTGGGTCATGGCCTTAACCACAGACCTGATACCACTAGCAGGACAACACACACTCCCACTAAAACTTTGCTTAGTCTCTAATCTAGAAAGAGAAAAACAGGTACCTAGGGAGCAAGAGAGAGGTCAGTTCTACCTCGTGATCTGATGGCCCAGCAGGAGGAATGTGACTGTGGCAGGGACTGTGAGGTCACTTCTGTCTCTGCAGCTGATAGGGCAGCAGCAGGAACGTGTCACGGAAAGGGACTGTGAGGTCACCTGTGTCAGGAGGTGCCAGGTCACCCTTTACTTTTGAGAAGTCAAGGCACTTGCTTGGCATGCTGACTGGGGGATCCCCTCTGCCTACACACCCAGGAGGACCAAGACAGAAAGGAGGCCCCCAGAAGGATTGTCCTGTCCCTTCTGCTTGAGTCCATGAGTGGGCAGCAGCAGGCACAAGGCTTGGCTGTGTCTAGCCAAGAAGCTGCAAGGCCAGCAGCAGGCCCCTGGCTTGGAAGCTGCTGCTGAGGTGACTTGTGTGTGGTTGGCTGAGAGGCCGCAAGGAGCCTGCTGGGTTGGGATGCCTACTTCAGGAGGGGTTTCCACCCTCATGGAGCTTTCTGTGGTAATAGGAAAGAGCAGGAGAGAAAAAACAGCCACAAAGTGAAACTTGAAGTGTAGCTCTGGCCATGAGGAGGAAGAAATATCCAGGGGAACAACTGGTCTTGCTGGTAGAGACTGAGGAAAAGAAGGCACTATGGTCCTCAGGTTTTGTCATCAGGTTTTCCCACACACCCATTAAAGATGATCATTCTTCTAAATCCTCTTTTATAAAAGTATTTATATACACTTTTTTGTTTGTTTATTTGTTTCTTTTGTTGTTTTGTTTTGTTTTCTTTTTTTGTCTTTGACAGTAGTAGATGGATTGAGCTCCAGCTGGGCTTTGGCCCTTCTAATTTTCACCTGCACAGCCCCATAACATTCAGGACGCAGCTCCAGACAAACTGACAGCATGCATGAGAAGGAAGCACAGAAGAGGTGGAACCTGGCAGCCTTCCATCCCCTACTCTCCTGTGATTCTATGCTGCACTTTTATTCAGCTTCTTACTCCTGTATTATCCAAACGTTCCATGCAGCTCCTGATGCTGCTGTCTTGTCAGAGACAGCACAGACACGGGAAGGTTGAACTGTCTGCCTGCAGACATGAACACCTGACAGAATGGAGCATCTGTCCAGTGGAATCTTGAGAAACTGCAGTAGTTTGCCTAAAGGAACATCTTGAACAATAAGTGCCTAGTCCTGTGCCAGAGGAAGAGGAACTACACATCAGGGCAGACTCTACTGAGTGAGCAGTGCCCAGGAGGAGGAGGGCTGGGGCACCACGAGGGATGCCTTATGAGCTGTGGTGCCTGCTCACCAGGAACCAGGCCAGCTTCCTACAGAGCTGCCTTATGAGGAGCAGGACCTCCAAGAAAGTCTGAGTTATCATACTCAAGCTCAGATCCAGTGTGGCACCACACAGAAGAGGGTCTGCAGCCCTCAAGAGGTACAGGTCTGGGAGTCCCTAGGACAGCCTGGTGTGGAAAGGATCAAGGGCTCTACGAGGGCTCAAAGTCATAAACCCAGTTCTTTGTGTCCATGGCTATGGCTGTTGTCTCTGCCACTGAGGCCTATGAGGAGACAGCTGATCGTTAAAGCACCAGGGCCTCATTGCCTCCTCGCCCCCCACCCATGAAGCAGGCAGGGGTCGTACCGTTCTCCTGCACTTGGCCATGCACATCCCCATTTCCTACTGCCCCACAAAGAGCCCTGAGCAACCTGTCAAGGGAAAGGATCTCCCTTCCTGTGTGCCATGTGACAAGACCTAGCCCTTGTGCTTGCTGACACACATCCAGTTTTCATACACATCACTGTCACCTTCACATTGCCTTTGTCTCCTTGTCCTCACTGCCTCCAGGGTTCTGCTCTAACAAGCTCCAAGGGAGGCTGTGTCAGTGCTGGCCCTCAGGGGGACACTGCAGGAAACTTGCCTCTGACTTGGACTTCTGGAGAGATGTCTTCAATTGTCTCTGAGTGCCTGAGGCTCACGGGCTCATCAGCAAAGCCCCCAGAGGGGTGATTGCAGTGCCTTGAGCTGGTGCTGTGCTGCTGAGCTGGGCCGGGCTCATGGGACAGAGAGAGCTCGTGGCAAGAGGGCCGTGGTGCAGAGAGACAGCTGTGGCCAGGAGCAGCTCCTCTGCACAGCGCAGCAGGAAAGAGACACAGAGGCAGAGACACAGAGAGAAGAACAGGAGACAGTGGCTGAAGGCAGTTGGCAGTGGAAGGATGCAGAGTGCTGCCTGCAGGAGAAATGTGCACAGCCCTTGACAAGGTAAGTCCCTGGCTGCATGGCCATGCAACTGCAGCTCCTGGAAGGGTCTTCTCCTGTTGGGTCTTGTTTCTGGGAGGGCAGTGGGCAATGCAGTAGGCTTTGAGAGTCCTGCTGGGTTGCAGTGCAAGGTGAGGAAGTCTGGCAGAAGCCCCTTGCAGTGCCCTAAGGCAGGTGCCCCCAGTCAGCCCAGAACACCCTGCCCTGGCTGGCCATGCCAGGCTCGCTGTCAGCTGCCCCGTAGCTCCTGCAGCCATGGAGGTGCCCCTTGGCAGGGCCCTGTTGGTGGCAGGGTGCTGCAGGGCAGCGCTGAGCACAGCCGAGTGGGATGGGGTCTGTGGGCACAGGCAGGGCGAAAGAAGAGGTGGGCGCAGAGCAGCAGCTCCCGGCAGGGACAGCTGCAGGCAGCACAGAAGAGCAGGCGGCCAGAAGGAGCTGTTGGCAGAAATGCTGTGGCAGGGGGGATTCGGGCACCTTGCGGCCATGCCCTGCAGTGCAGATGCCTTCCCCTGGAGCAGCCCCTCCCTGGCCTCCTCTCCCCCTGCAGCCCATGGGCTGTGGGGCAGGCGGGGGTAGAAGAGAAGGTAGAGCTCAAAGAGATGCTCCGAAGCTCTGTCTGTGTGAGAACTTCACCTCAGGTGAGGTTTCTGTCCAGCTGCACTTGGACTGGGGCTTCTCTGCTCTCAGTTCTCTACAGATTCTTCTCAGGGAAACACCTGAGTTGGATGGTCCTGTGGCTCAAAGACAGGAAACACAGGGCAGATTAGAACACGACTTGTGGTCAGTGGCCTGTGTAACTCTGCATTCAGAGGAGTTGTTTGAAATAACACTGAAAAGCTTATTGAACTGACCAGTGAACTGAACTTGAGCTTCCCCCATGTTCCTGATTCCTTCCTGCTGTATAGCAGAGAGGACTCCTCTGCAGCCTACAGCAGCCCCTGCTCGCAGTGCCACTCTCAGCCAGCACCAGCCACAGCTCAAGCAGGAGAGATGCCAAAAGATTTTTGTGCAAAGAGAGATGCTCAGGCTGGTGTGTGCTCAAAGACATGCAATAAGTCTCCCTCAGAGAAGTGTGAACTAACATTTTTCTGCCTTCTCCTCTTCAACAGACCACCGTGTTCAATGTCAGCAAATGCCCAACATCAGCTCTGTGAGCGAGTTCCTCCTGCTGGCATTCGCAGACACGCGCGAGCTGCAGCTCCTGCACTTCGCGCTCTTCCTGGGCATCTACCTGGCTGCCCTCCTGGGCAACGGCCTCATCCTCAGCGCCGTAGCCTGCCACCACCGCCTCCACACCCCCATGTACTTCTTCCTCCTCAACCTCGCCCTCCTCGACGTGGGCTGCATCTCCACCACTCTGCCCAAAGCCATGGCCAATGCCCTCTGGGACACCAGGGCCATCTCCTATCAAGGATGTGCTGCACAGGTCTTTCTCTTTGTCTTCTTGATGTGAGCAGAGTTTTCCCTTCTCACTGTCATGGCCTACGACCGCTACGTTGCCATCTGCAAGCCCCTGCACTACGGGAGCCTCGTGGGCAGCAGAGCTTGTGCCCAGATGGCAGCAGCTGCCTGGGGCAGTGGCTTTCTCAATGCTGTCCTGCACACGGCCAACACATTTTCCCTGCCCCTCTGCCAAGGCAATGCTTTGGACCAGTTCTTCTGTGAAATCCCCCACATCCTCAAGCTCTCCTGCTCACATGCCTATCTCAGGGAAGTTGGGCCACTTCTGTTTAGTTTTTCTTTAGCATTTGGTTGTTTTGCTTTCATCGTGCTGTCCTATGTGCAGATCTTCAGGGCAGTGCTGAGGATACCCTCTGAGCAGGGCCGGCACAAAGCCTTTTCCACGTGCCTCCCTCACCTGGCAGTGGTCTCCCTGTTTGTCAGCACTGCCATGTTTGCTTACTTGAAGCCCCCCTCCATCTCCTCCCCATCCTTGGACCTGATGGTGTCATTCCTGTACTCAGTGGTACCTCCAGCAGTGAACCCCCTCATCTATAGCATGAGGAACCAGGAGCTGAAAACTACACTGAAGAAACTGATTCTAGTGGTAATATTTATTTAGCAATAAATTGGCTATCTCACTTTTCTAGTTTAACTCAATTTAATATCAGGCAATTTGTGACATCTAGGTATAGCATTTGTCCTTGTTTCGGTTCGGATAGTGTTAATTTTCCTCCTAGTTGCTGGTAGAATGCTATGTTTTGGATTAGGATGAGAAGAGTGCTGATGACATGCTGATGTTTTACTTGTTGCAGAGCAGTGCTTACACCAAGCCAAGGACGTTTCAGCTTCTCACTCTGTCATGCCAGCAGGCAGGCTGCAGGTGCAGCAACAGCTGGGAGGGGACAGACCCAGAACAGCTGACCCAAACTAGACAAAGGGGTATTCCATACCATCTGACATCATGCTAAACAATATATAGGGGTGGCTAACAGCGGTGGGAGGGCTGGACTGCTCAGGGTTAGGCTGGGCATCGGTCAGCGGGTGGTGAGCAATTGCACTGTGCATCATTTCTTTGTACACATTATTATTAGTAGCACTATTATAATCATTGTTGTTATTTTTATTGTTATTATTATTTTCCTGTCTTAATAAACTGTCTTTATCTCACCTCTCAGGCTTCACTTTCCGTTTCTCTCCCCCATCCCAGAGGGGCAGGGGGGAGGGTGAGCGAACAGCTGTGTGGTGTTTAGCTGCCAGCCGGGTTAAATCACAATAATCCTCTTTAGCACCCAACGTGGGGTTCGAGCGTTGAGATAACGACAGATCTGACCAGAATGTGTTAAACTAAAATTGGTATAACTATTAGACCTGCATAATAGTTGCTAGTCACAATGCTGATTGCTTTAATATCAAGTCTGCTGCACCTGTTTTCCAAACTGAGTTTTATAGCACATTACTTTCTGTATGTGCTCCCTGCCATGCTGTTTATCCTTTCTGGGCCCTGGTTTAAGATCGTTATGGTACTGTGTGGTGTAACAGTGGCTTATGATATGATGAAATTTCTGGTCATGACCGTAACCTGGTATTTGTACTCAGCACTGTCGTCAACTCTATACTTTGGAAACCATATCTTGGAAACTATTAGCAATTACACCTATTGCCTTTTTTTTTTGTCAGGGAGCCAATCTGTGGAGGGGAAAGAAGGAGACATTTTTTCCTACTCATTCAACCTTCCTTTCTCCTTCACCTCCCTCTTATCCTCCGAGCTTGGTACGATAGTTCTCCAAGATGTTGAATATCCTTGGGACACTCAGACGAGCATGGTCTTGTTGTTATGCCTCATGAATGTGCTTCAGGTTTTGTTTAAGGTTAAACAGCCACTTAGGAATTTTATCCAGAGATCTGTCCTGAGGCAGGATACTTGTGAGTGGCAGGGAGTGTGGGAGGATACGGGCAGGTTTCTAGAGCAGTGGGCACCTCCAATGTTTTGGAAATTCTCCCCTGAACAACTGCAAAATCCTAAAAAAACAGGTAGAATGCTTGAAAAACAGGTGTCATGACTCCGACAGTTCCAAAGTGACACAAATCACTGTAGTGTGCTGGGATCTGGCCCACAACTATCAAGCTGCAATTGATACTACAGCAGCTGCCTGGGGCAGTGGCTTTCTCACTGCTGTCCTGCACACGGCCAACACATTTTCCCTTCTCCTCTGCCAAGGCAATGCTGTGGACCAGTTCTTCTGTGAAGTCCCCCACATCCTCAAGCTCTCCTGCTCAGAAGCCTACCTCAGGGAAGTCGGGGCACTTATGTTTAGTGTTTTTTTACTATTTGGTTGTTTTGTTTTCATTGTGTTGTCCTATGTACTGATCTTTAGGGCAGTGCTGAAGATACCCTCTGAGCAGGGCAGGCACAAAGCCTTTTCCACATGCCTCCCACACCTAGTCCTTGTCACCCTGTTTGTCAGTACCGGGATGTTTGCCTACGTGAAGCTCCCCTCCATCTCTTCTCCCATCCTGGACCTGGTGGTGTAATTTCTGTACTCGGTGGTGCCTCCGGCTCTGAACCCCCTCATCTACAGCATGAGGAACCAGGAACTCAAGGATGCAGTGGGGAAACTATTTGGATACCTGTTTCTTCATCATAAATAATGTGCCTGTTATACTAATTGGACTCGCTGGTTTTCCAGAAAACTCTTAACATTGTTTCTTCTAATGAGTTTTTATTATTTTTTTTCCTACATTTTAATATTTTATTTATATTATTCAGTGTTGTGGTTCATCCCACCTGGCACCTAAACACCGCACAGCCGTTTGCTCCCCCTCCCTCTCTGTGATGGGGGAGAGAAATGGGAAAGTGAAGCCTGTGAGTGGAGATAAAGACAGTTTATTAAGACAGGAAAATAATGATAACAATAATAATAATAACAATAATGATGATATTAGTACTACGAATAATAATGTGTACAAACAAGTGATGCACAATGCAATTGCTCACCACCTGCTGACTGATGCCCAGCCTAACCCCAAGCAGTCCAGCCCTCCTCCCCATGGCTAGCCACCCCTATCTATTGTTTAGCATGATGTCAGAAGGTATGGAATACCCCTTTGGCCAGTTTGGGTCAGGTGTCCTGGCTCTGTCCCCTCCCAGCTCCTGCTGCACCCCTAGCCTGCCCACTGGCAGGACAGAGTGAGAAGCTGAAATGTCCTTGGCTTGGTGTAAGCACTGCTCTGCAACAATTAAACATCAATGTGTTATTGGCACTCTTCTCTTCCTAAGCCAAAACATAGCATTCTACCAGCTACTAGGAGGAAAATAATTCTGTCCTAACTGAAACAAGGACAGTGAAGAAGGCATTAAATGTCTCTGCTTTGGCTATATCATTGTCTGTGAGGAGACATTCCCCGTCAAGTTGCGAACTTATGTTTTCTTTGGTTCTCCTTTTTCTGTTAACTTATCTAAAAAAAATCTTTTTTATCGTCTCTCACAAACATGGCCAGCTTCAACTCTAGTTGGGCTTTGGACCCACAAATTTTCTCCCTACAAACATGAACAGCATCCCTCTATTCCTTCCTCATCACCTGACCCTCTTTCCAGCAGCCATACAATTTCTTTTTCTGTCTAAGCTCCAGTAGAAGATCCCTGGTCAGTCAGGCCAGTCTTCTGCCCCGCCTGCCTGCCTTCCGATATTTTGGTATAACCTGATCTTGTGCTTTTAGGAGGCAGTGCTTAAAGATTGACCTGAAACACTGATGGACGGCAATGCCTTCAAAAGCAGCTACCCAGGGGACCTTGCTGACTAGTTCCCTGAGCAGCCTGAAGTCTGCTTTGCCCATATCCAGGGCTGAAGTACTGGTGGCAGTTTTCCTTCTGTTGCCATAAATTCTAAACTGACCCACTTCATGATCACTATGACTAAGACGGGCACCAATTGCCACATCGCCCACAACACCCTCCCTGTTCTCCAGCAACAGACCAAGGAGAACACCTTTCCTAGTTGGCTCCCTTAGCACCTGCACCAAGAAGAGATCATCTAGGTGCTTTATGAACTTTCTGGACTTGCTCGTGACAGCTGTGTGGTGATCCCAGTTGACGTCGGGCAAGTTGAAATCTCCCATAAGGACAAGAGGAGTTGATCTCGAGGCATCTCTTAGTTCTGCAAAGAATAATTCATTGGCATTGTCGTCCTGGCCAGGTGGTCTGTAATAGATTCCCACAACGGCATCCCATTTACCTGTTCATCCCTTAAAGTTGATAAGGCAGCACCAGGAATGTGTCACAGAAAGGGACTGTGAGGTCACTTCTGTTTGAAGTAGGTGGCAGGTAACCCTTGAGTTCTCCCTGGGAGCTGCACTTTTGGGCTGACATCTGGCAGTGGCCCTGCTAGGCCAGCAGAAGGCACCTGCTTGGCATGCTGACTGGGGGAGCCCCTCTGCCTCCAGAGCCAGGAGGACCCAGACAGAAAGAGGTCAGAGGTTGGACTCGATGATCTAGAGGTCTCTTCCAACCTAGAAATTGTGTGTGTGTGTGTGTGTCTGTGTGTGAAGGCCCCCATATGGGTTGTCCTGTCCCTTCTGCTTGAGTCCATGGCTAGGCAGCAGCAGGCACAAGGCTTGGCTGTGTCTAGCCAAGAAGCTGCAAGGCCAGCAACTGGCCCCTGGCTTGGAAGCTGCTGCTGAGGTGACTTGTGTCTGGTTGGCTGAGAGGCCACAAGGAGCCTGCTGGGTTGGGATGCCTACTTCAGGAGTGGTTTCCAACATGATGGAGTTTTCTTTGGTCGTAGAAAAGAGCAGGAGAGAAAAAAATGCAACAAAGTGCTGTGGAAGGTTGGCACTGGCCACAAGAAGGAAGAAATGTGTCTCTCAAAGGGTCGTGCTGTCTTGCCAGAGGTCACCCTCTGATCAGACCCTTGCTTTGTTTTTCAAAGAAAAGCTGGTGAGGGCTGACGAGAAATGGGTGAAAGCAAACTGTGAGAGCAAGTTGGTGAACTGAGATGGGTGTCTGCAGACTTCAAGGAAATAGGTCAGACTGTGGCCCAGCATAGGAAAGCCTGCAGAGGAGAAGGCAGAGCGTGCTAGTAGAAATGGCAGGCCCAACAGCCTTGAAATTTCTGTCCCCTCGGCTAGAGCTTATGAGGAGATACATGTATGCTATATTTATTGTGATGAGGCCTCATTGATTCCTTGCAACCCCGTGCAGCACCACGGAGGTGTCACACCAGTGTTGTTCTCATGGCATCACACTGCCCACCACAGCCCACAGACCCCAGGAACAGCCTTGAGCTGGACTTGGGGGTGCAGGATCTCCTTTCCCAGTTCCAGGGGTCAGGCCTTGGCTCTTCTGCTTCACTAAAACCAACCAAGACTTTTCTCAGCACAGTGCTTTGCCTGTCTGTAACCATGGCCTCCAATTATCTGCCCTAACAAGGCCCTGGAGAGGCTTTGTTAGTAACAGCTCTCAGTGGTGCTCATTAATACTCCAAGTCACTTCAGCTTTTCCTTCTGACTTGAGCAAGTAAAGTGGTTACATCACTCTCCTCTCAGTACCTGAGCTTCATAGACTGAGCACCAAAATACACCATGGAACTTATTAAAATGCAGAAACTGCTAACATCTCTTCCACAGTTTTCTTCAAGCCTTCATGCCTTGTGCAGCTAATTGCAGAGCCCGCAAGATGTAGTTAAGGAAGATTTCAAAAAACACCTAGTGAAAATGTCTTTTGTTTTTAAAGGCTGAATGTTGTTTCATTTCAGTTTTGAGCATCATTCTCCTATTGCTATTGATCCAGGGGGATTTCTTTGGAGACCTTTATCAGGAGGAAAAGCAGAATCTGGAGGTCTGACACCTCTGCTGCCAGCAGTGGTCTTTGTCCCCATAACTGCAGCCCAACCCAGCACGTGAAACCCTTTCTCACACAAGTCAGGGGTTCCTTGGGAAAAAAAATAAAAAAATAAAAATAAAATAAAATAAAATAAAATAAAATAAAATAAAATAAAATAAAATAAAATAAAATAAAATAAAATAAAATATCAAAACGACCATTGGAACCTGAGAAATTCAGCCTGAATCTTACTAGAAAACTGGACATCCATGGTCTCTCTTGGGTTTTCTGTGGAAAACTCAGAATGAAAACTAAAGAAAATATTCCTTCAAGTGGCTGTAGTTGTACATATGATCTTGGGGAAATTGTCCCCTTCCAGCCACGGAAAATTAAACTGAGTAATGTGAAAAGAGCTGCCCAGTCAATAGAGTAGCTATTGACTGGGCAGCTCTTTTCACAAGGCAGATATCCCAAAACCCCACTGGTGGTGCCCTCTTGGAACTTTGCAGTACCCTCTCCCGAAGCAGTCTATTCTGAGGATACACAAGAGGATGTCTCTGGGCCAGTCCCATTGGGGTGCTTGTGCCATTCCTGCCCAGTTAGACTCACTTCAGCCTCCAGTACAGTTAACTGCTGGGATTCCCCTGTCACTTGAAAAATATAGGTGGGTTCTACCTCTTTCTAGCTTGATGGCATTAGGGCACTCAGTGTACCTGTGTCCAGTAGAGCCTGATACATTGGTGGGACTGATATGCCAGGCCATCTAATATACCCAGTCCAGTAAACCCGACTGTCCTTTTCCTCCCTGCTTCCCCCTGTCTGGAAGCAAGACCCCTCTAGTCCTGCTCATAGTATTCATTACGGTGTCTGGTAGATGGCCCACTGGAAAGCATGTCCCACCATGGCAGAGGAGAGGGTACTGACAGCCGAGGGACATATTTGGGTGGGGAAGACGGGGCCCAGCAGAGACAAGGAGTCAAGGCAGTTGGGTGGGGGAGGCCAGCAGAAGCAGCCCAAGGTGTGGTGCTGCTTGTGAGGACACGTTTGTGGCAGCAGCTGGAGTGGGCAGCAGCTGTGCACAGGCGAGGGGAGGCCAGGAAGCGCATGCCAAGAGCGCTCCTGCCAGCGGAGCCAAGGCCGGGGCCAAGCCCATGGGCAGAGGCAGGCCCAGGGCAGGGGGCTGCAAGGGCCATGCTGAGCTCCCTGCCCCTGCAGCACCGCCCTGGCCCTCGACCTCCTCTCCCCTGCCCCTGCAGCTCTGGGCTCCCTTCATGCAGCCCTGGCTCTGCAGCACCAAGCCCTGCTGGGAGCCCTCCCCTGCATGCTGCCACCGCTCCCTGACGCTGCTGTTGCCCTCTGCCAGGCACTGCCCAGCCCAGCTCAGCTCCTGCCCACCTCTCCCCACCTCCCTGCCACAGCTCCACATTCCTCTCCAGCATGCCATTTGCCATCAGACTAAGCACCATGGGGACAGTCCCAGGCCAGTCAAGGCCAGTTATTGTTTGCTGAGCCATGGCCAGCCAAGAAGGGAGCTCCCAGTACAGCACTACACTGAGCACTCTTAGATTCTGATCCATAGTGAAGCCCAGTAAAGTAGGGTTCCCGTTCATGCAGCAGTTCCTTGGGTATATTCCTAGCACCAGCTTTGGAAGAGCTGTGCAATGAAAGAGATGCCACTGTACAGACAACAAGATTGTCAGCAAGATACACGAGATCTCAAGACTTAGTTGAATGTGAAAGCACAAGAGAACAATGAGGAAGCCAAAGGGAGCAGCAGTGACAAGGCCACGTCTTGCTGCTGGCCATGGCCATGGCTCCAGGGAAGCAGCAGCCCCAACCCGAAGGCAGCAGAGAGGCAGAGCCCAGTGGGCGGTGAGCCTCTTGGCCCTGAGCCTCTCCTGCGTGCTGGGGCTGCTCCCCCCAGAATCAGAGGAGATGGGAAGAGAGGGATACTGAGTCCAATGAATTTATGCTGTCTTCTTTATTGTCTATACTTACAGAGGAAATCTAGTTCAATAGGTTGATTAGAAGACGTAGTTAAAGTAAATAAATTACTTAAAAAATTAAGCCAATATCAAAAGTTATGAAAATAATCAAAATGAAAAATGAAATGAAAATCTCTCATGTCAGCTTCTCAAATAGAATGGTAGCATTTAGAGGATTATTATTAGTAGTACAATATGATAATAATACTAAGTACAAAAAACGATATGATACAAATCACAATAATGTTAACAACACTGATGCTTAAGAAGCACGTATAGAAACAGTTTCCTCACTGGAACCTTGAGCTCCTGGTTCCTCATGCTGTACATGAGGGGGTTCACTGCTGGAGGTACTACTGAGTACAAAAGTGACACCACCAAGTCCAGAGATGGGGAAGAGATGGAAGCGGGCTTCAGGTAGGCAAACGTGGAAGTGCTGAGAAAGAGGAAGACCATGGCCAGGTGAGGGAGGCACGTGGAAAAGGCTTTGTGCCGGCCTTGTTCAGAGGGTATCCTCAGCATTGCCCTGAAGATTTGCACATAGGCTATAGGACAGCACAATGAAAACAAAAGAACCGAAGGCTAAAGAAATACTAAAACACAAGTGCCCCAACAAGTGCTCCCCCAGCTCCTGAGGGGATCGGAAGAGATGGCAGCTCAGACCAATGAATTTCTTCTGGATTCTTTATTGTTTATCTACACAGGAAGCCTGGTTCTGTAGGTAAATCTTTAAGAAGCAGGAGGCTAAGATTAATATTATTTATATCTGAAACAATAGCTAGTGAAAATAACAACACAGACAAATAAAAAGAAAAAAAAAGTATCTTAAAGATTTCTGAAAAAATAGGTGTTTCTGATTATAAGCTTATTGTTATAGTCAAAGAACCAGAAGCATATGTATTCAAGCAGTGTCCTCACTGCATCCCGTAGTTCCAAGTTCCTCATGTGTGTTCACTGCTGGAGGCACTGGTGATGGGAAGAGATTGCAGTAGAGACTAATGAAATTGTCCCAGTTTCTTCATTTAAACAAGAATATTGATTGTAAAGGTATTTGAAATTATCAGCGTCATAATAATAATAATAAAATAATAATTAGGAGGCTTAGAATAACATTAAATCAATGCCACAAGTTAAAGGAAATAATAATAAAGAAAATTACTTTCAAGAATTTGCACTAAGAGTGTTTGTTTGCAGAAATTCTATTAGTATTTTATGCACATTATTAATGCTGAAGAAAGAGGTATAAAATAGTTTCCTCACTGCATGTTTGAGCTCCTGGTTCCTCATGCTGTAAATGAGGGGATTCACTGCTGGAGGCAACACTGAGTACAAAACAGCCACCACCAGGTCCAGGGATGGGGAAGAGATGGAGGGGGGCCTCAGGTAGGCAAACATGGCAGTGCTAAGAAACAGGGAGACCACGGCCAGGTGAGGGAGGCATGTGGAAAAGGCTTTGTGCCGGCCCTGAGAAGAGGGCATCCTCAGCACTGCCCTGAAGATCTGCATGTAGGAGAAAACAATGAAAACAAAACAACCAAATGCTAAAGAAATACTAAACACAAGTGCCCAAACTTCCCTGAGGTAGGCATCTGAGCAGGAGAGCTTGAGGATGTGGGGGATTTCACAGAAGAACTGGTCCACAACAATGCCTTGGCAGAAGGGCAGGGAAAATGTGTTGGCCGTGTGCAGGGCAGCATTGAGAAAGCCACTGCCCCAGGCAGCTGCTGCCATCTGGGCACAAGCTCTGCTGTCCAGGAGGCTCCCGTAGTGCAGGGGCTTGCAGATGGCAACGTAGCGATCATAGGCCATGACAGTGAGGAGATAGTACTCTGAACCAAACAAGAAGAATAAAAATAAGACCTGAGCAGCACATCCTTGATAGGAGATGGCCCTGGTGTCCCAGAGGGCATTGGCCATGGCTTTGGGCAGAGTGGTGGAGATGCAGCCCAGGTCCAGGAGGGCGAGGTTGAGGAGGAAGAAGTACATGGGGCTGTGGAGGCGGTGGTGGCAGGCTACGGCGCTGAGGATGAGGCCGTTGCCCAGGAGGGCAGCCAGGTAGATGCCCAGGAAGAGCGTGAAGTGCAGGAGCTGCAGCTCGCGCGTGTCTGCGAATGCCAGCAGGAGGAACTCACTCACAGAGCTGATATTGGGCATTTGCTGACATTGAACACAGTTGTCTGTTGAAGAGAAGGCAGAACAATGTTAGTTCACATGTCTCTGAGGGAGACTTATTACAAGTCTTAGAGCGCCCGCCAGCCTGAGCATCTCTCTTTGCAGAAGAACCTTTCTGCAGCTCTCTTACTTGAGGTAAAGCTGGTGCTGGCTGAGAGTGGCACTGGGAGCAGGGGCTGCTGTGGGTTGCAGAGGAGTCCTTCCTGCTGTACATCAGGAAGGAATCAGGAACATGGGGGAAGCTTAAGTTCAGTTCTCTGGTCAGATTAATGATCTTTTCAGTGTTATTTCAAACAACTCATCTGAATGCAGAGTTACACAGGCCACTGCCCACATGTCGTGTTCTAATATACCCTGTGTTTCCTGTCTTTGAGCCGCAGAACCATCCAGCTCTGGAGTTTCCCTGATAAGAAACTGGAGACAACTGAGAGCAGAGAAGCCCCAGTCCAAGTGCAGCTGGACAGAAACCTCACCTGAGGTGAAGTTCTCACACAGACAAAGCTTCGGAGCATCTCTTTGAGCTCTACCTTCTCTTCTACCCCTGCCTGCCCCACAGCCCATGGGCTGCAGGGGGAGAGGAGGCCAGGGAGGGGCTGCTCCAGGGGAAGGCGTCTGCACTGCAGGGCATGGCCGCAAGGTGCCCGAATCCCCCCTGCCACAGCGTTTCTGCCAACAGCTCCTTCTGGCCGCCTGCCCCTCTGTGCTTCCTGCAGCTGTCCCTGCCGGGAGCTGCTGCTCTGCGCCCACCTCTTCTTTCCCCCTGCCCGTGCTCACAGACCCCATCCCACACGGCTGTGCTCAGCGCTGCCCTGCAGCACCCTGCCACCAACAGGGCCCTGCCAAGGGGCACCTCCATGGCTGCAAGAGCTACGGGGCAGCTGACAGAGAGCCTGGCATGGCCAGCCAGGGCAGGGTGTTCTGGGCTGACTGGGGGCACCTGCCTTAGGGCACTCCAAGGGGCTTCTGCCAGACTTTCTCCCCTCACACTGCAACCCAGCAGGACTCTCAAAGCCTACTGCATTGCCCACTGCCCTCCCAGAAACAAGACCCAGCAGGAGACCCTTCCAGGACCTGCAGCTGCATGGCCCTGCAGCCAGACCCTTACCTTGTCAAGGGCTGTGCAGGTTTCTCCTGCAGGCAGCTCTCAGCATCCTCCCACTGCCAAGTGCCTCCAAGCCCTCTCTCCTTCTCTGCTCTCCCCATGCCAGCTGCAGTCAGAGCCCCCAGCCCTGCTGCGTTGTGCAGAGGAGCTGCTCCTGGGCACAGCTGTCTCTGTGCTTCGTGGGACTTTCTGAAATGTGTTTTCTTTGTCCCACGAGCCCGGCCCAGCTCAGCAGCACAGCACCAGACCAAGGCACTGCAATCACCCTTCTGGGGGCTTTGCTGATGAGCCCAAGAAACTCAGGCACTCACAGACAATTGAAGACATCTCTCCAGAAGTCCAAGTCAGAGGCAAGTTTCCTGCAGTGTCCCCCTGAGGGCCAGCACTGACACAGCCTCCCTTGGAGCTCGTTAGAGCAGAACACTGGAGGCAGTGAGGACAAGGAGACAAAGGCAATGTGAAGGTGACACTGATGTGCAGGAAAACTGGATGTGTGTCACCAACCACAAGGGCCAGGCCTTGACTCCCTACTCAAGGAAGAGAGATCCTTTCCTTTACAGGTTGCTCCGGGCTCTTTGTGGAGCAGTAGGAGATGGGGATGTGCATGGCCAAGTGCAGGAGAATGGTACGACCCCTGCCTGGTTCATGGTGGGGGTGAGGAGGCAATGAGGCCCTGGTGCATTAAGAATAAGCTGTCTCCTCATAGGCCTCAGTGACAGTGACAAGAGCCATCACCATGGACACAAAGACCTCAATCCTGTTGGGACTTTGAGTCTTGCCATTCTCATTGCTCCTCGCCACATGAGGATGTCCCAGTGACTCCCAGACCTGCACCTCTTTACTGGCTAGTTGTTGGCACTTGTTTGTGTGGTGTCTCAGGGGATCTGAGCTGAGTCTGATAACTCAGATCTTCTTGGTGGCCACGTTCCTCGTAAGGCAGCTCTGTAGGAAGCTGGTCTGGTTCCTCGTGAGCAGGCACCACTGCTCGTATGGTATCCCTCGTGGTGCCCAAGCCCTCCTCCACCTCGCCACTGCACACTCAGCAGGGTCCCAGTCTGCCCTAATGCATGAGGTTACTCTTCCTCTGGTGCAGGACAGGGTCCTTCTCCTTGTAAACATCAAGAAGTTACTTTAGGCAAAATCCTGCAGTTTCTCAACATTCCCCCACACTGATGCTCCTTTCTGTCAGCCGTTCATATCTGCAGGCAGATGCTTCAACCTTTGTGTGACTGTGCTATCTCTGACAAGATAGTAGCATTACGAGCATTATGAACGTTTGGATAATACAGGAGTAACCAGCTGAATGGAACTGTAACACAGAGTCACAGAAAAACAGTGGGTGGAAGGCTGCCAGATTCTACTTTTTCTGTTCTTCATTCTCATGCATGCTGTCAGTTTGTCTGGAGCTGTGTCCTGAATGTTATGGGGCTGTGCAGGTCAAAGTCGAAAGGCCAAAGCCCAGCTGGAGCTCCATCTGTCTATTACTGTCAAAGACAATAAAGACTGCTTATAGAAATACTTTAAATAAAAGAGAATTAAGCAGAATCATCATCCTTCATTGGACATGGGGGAAATCTGGTGAAGATCTAGAGATAAGGTAAAGGCTGTGGTACTTAATATCTTCTTTACCCCTGACTCTAACAGGCAGACCAGTTGTTCCCCTGGATATTTCTTCCTCCTCATGGCCAGTGCCAAAGTTCCAGGGCACGCTTCGTGAGTGTTTCTCCTCTTCTTCTCTTTCCTAATGCCACAGAAAGCTCCATCAGGGTGGAAACCCTTCCTTAAGTAGGCATCCCAACCCAGCAGGCTCCTTGAGGCCTCTCAGCCAACCAGACACACCTCAGTGACATCTTCCAAGCCAGGGGCCTGCTGCTGGCCTTGCAGCTTCTTGGCTAGACACAGCCAAGCCTTGTGCCTCCTGCTGCCCACTCATGGACTCAAGCAGAAGGGACAGGACAACTCATCTTGGGGCCTTCTTTCTGCCTGGGTCGTCCTGGGTCTGGAGGCAGAGGGGATCCCCCAGTCAGCATGCCAAGCAGGTGCCTTCTGCTGGCCTAGCAGGGCCACTGCCAGCTGTCAGCCCAAAAGTGCAGCTCCCAGGTCTATGTCAAGGCTGACCTGCCACCTCCAGGCACAAGTGACCTCACAGTCCCTTTCTGTGACACGTTCCTGCTGCTGCCCTATCACGTGCAGAGACAGAAGTGACCTCACAGTCACTGTCATGGACACATTCCTCCTGCTGGGGCAGAAGATCCTGAGGCAGAGCTTGCATCTCCCTAGTCCCTTAGGGACTCGGGCTCACTTTTCTGTGTTAGAGAGTAAACAGAGTTTTATTGGGAATGTTTGGTGTTCTTCTGTCGTTAGGGTATGGATAAGTTCTGTGGTTTAGGGTTTTATTTAGGTCTGCCAAGAAATCTAAGGATCAGTAGAGCATTTTAATACTAGTGTCCACGGAAGGCATTTGGGTGAGTAAGAGAATAAAGGAAAGAGAATGGGGCTACGGGCTTAATTTTGCTTGAAGGGATCCTTTGAATTCAAGCATTAGAGTAGGGGATTCCTGTCAGAGTGTTGGAGTAGCATTTAGGTTTCAGGATTAAAATTACTGCCTAAATAAGGTAAAGGGTCATACATGATTCATTCAAGTCATTGTTACTACAGCGTCAACATTACATGCACCTTCTTATCTCTATGAAATCATTAATTTCTGCTGGCCATGCTCATTTTCTCACCCCAAATTCTCACATTTCTCTTGTCCATGCTTCTCCTAACCTCCCCGTATCTTAGTGGGGTCAGCTTCCTGATGACATTCATGATCACAGAGTATCTTTTTCACTTCTGTTGGCTCCTCCATTCCTGAGAAGGAAGTAGCATTGTAGTCAGGAAAGAAAGGACACAAAGGTCTTTAGGAGCATCCTGCACAATGTGCCCATCAGCTCTGCACCTCCACAAAACTGTGCTTCCTACCTACAAGTTTTGTTTCCCAAATGGCTTCTGTGGATCAAGAGTTACTTTTCCTAGGCCCTCTCACATGTTTCAGTTTTGGGTGTGCAGGGATGGGAAAAGGAAAGCCAAGGCATGAATGGAACCCAGCTTGGAAAGGGGTTCAAGGAATAATAGGAAGAGATTCTACAGGTATATTGCTCAGAAAAGAAAGGCCAAGAAGAGTGTACCCCCTCTGATGGATGACAAGGGTTAACTGGTAATGACAGACATGGAGAAGCCTGAAGGACTCAACAACTTCTTTTCTTCAATCTTCCCTGCCAGTCAGGCTTCCCAAGTCTTTCATTCCCTGAACCCATAGATAGAGGCTGGGGGGTGCAAATTCCCACCTGTTTTAAGTGAAGAGAAGGTTTGATGCCACCTGAAGAAGCTCAAGAAGTACAAGTCTATGGGACTTGATGACTTGCATTCCAGGGAGTGGAATACTTTTGCTGAGGCTGTGGATGTTCCATCCTTGGGGGTGTTCAAGGCCACGTTAGATGAGGCCCTGAGGAACCTGATCTAGGGGGTGGTGTCCCTGCCTCTGGCATTGGGGTTGGAACTAGATGATTGTCGAGGTGCTTTCCAACTCAACTGCTGTATGATTCTCTGATTCTGTGATTGTGCTTCAGAGGCAAAGTAATAATAACAGTAATAACAGTAATAACAATAACTATAATAATAATTATTATGTATAATTATTATAAGCATGGTATTGAATTTCAGAATACTCAGTGATCCTTTGTGATATGGTTTAGTGGAGGACTTGTTAGTGGTAGGTCAGAGGTTGGACTAGGTGATCTTGGAAGTCTCTTCCAGCCTAGATGATTCTGGGATTCTGTGATCCAGTTCATCCATGAGACAAAACCCTGCAAGCAGCACGAAGGACACTGAAATGTGGCCTAACATGAAGGAGGCTCCAGAACGCTGGTGTAGAAACAGCATTTTTGTGCCATGACCAATGTGGTATATGCTGCAGGAAAAGGCCTACATCTGAAGTAAAAGGCCTAGGCCAGCAGCAGTGTGGCACAGGCTTGAGATTTGGGTGTATGTGAAACTTGTGGAACCACAGGATCCAAGCCCTCTCTCCTTCTCTCCTCTCCCCATGCCAGCTGCAGTCAGAGCCCCCAGCCCTGCTGTGCTGTGCAGAGGAGCTGCTCCTGGGCACAGCTGTCTCTCTGCACCACGGCCCTCTTGCCAGCAGCTCTCTCTGTCCCACGAGCCCGGCCCAGCTCAGCAGCACAGCACCAGCCCAAGGCACCGCAATCACCCCTCTGGGGGCTTTGCTGATGAGCCCACAAACCTCAGGCACTCAGAGACAATTGAAGACATCTCTCCAGAAGTCCAAGTCAGAGGCAAGTTTCCTGCAGTGTCCTCCTGAGGGCCAGCACTGACACAGCCTCCCTTGCAGCTCATTAGAGCAGAACCCTGGAGGCAGTGAGGACAAGGAGACAAAGGCAATGTGAAGGTGACACTAATGTGTGGACAAACCAGATGTTTGTCACCAATCACAAGGGCCTGGCCTTGACTCCCAACTCAAGGAAGGGAGATCTTTCCATTTACAGGTTGCTCAGGGCTCTTTGTGGGGCCGTAGGAGATGGGGATGTGCATGGCCAAGTGCAGGAGAATGGTACGACCCCTGCCTGCTTCATGGTGTGGGCGAGGAGGCAATGAGGCCCTGGTGCATTAAGAATAAGCTGTGTCCTCATAGGCCTCAGTGACAGTGACAACAGCCATAGCCATGGACACAAAGACCTCAGTCCTGTTGGGACTTTGAGTCTTGCCATTCTCATTGCTCCTCTCCACATGAGGATGTCCTAGTGACTCCCAGACCTGCACCTCTTTACAGGCTAGTTGTTTTCACTGTTTGTGTGGTGTCTCAGGGGATCTGAGCTGAGTCTGGTAATTCAGATCTTCTTGGTGGCCATGCTCCTCGTAAGGCAGCTCTGTAGGAAGCTGGCCTGGTTCCTCGTGAGGAGGCACCACTGCTCGTATGGCATCCTTCGTGGTGCCCAAGCCCTCTCCTCCTGGGCACTGCTCACTCAGCAGGGTCCCAGTCTGCCCTAATGCATGGGGTTCCTCTTCCTCTGGTGCAGGACTGGGTCCTTCTCCTTGTAAACATCAAGAAGTTACTTTAGGCAAAATCCTGCAGTTTCTCAACATTCCCCCACACTGATGCTCCTTTCTGTCAGCCGTTCATGTCTGCAGGCAGATGCTTCAACCTTTGTGTGACTGTGCTATCTCTGACAAGATAGTTGCATTACGAGCTGCAGGAACGTTTGGATAATACAGGAGTAACCAGTTGAATGGAACTGTATCACAGAGTCAAAGAAAATCAGTCGGTGGAAGGCTGCCAGATTCTACTTTTTCTGTTCTTCATTCTCATGCATGCTGTCGGTTTGTCTGGAGCTGGGTCCTGAATATTATGGGGCTGTGCAGGTCAAAGTTAGAAGGGCCAAAACCCATCTGGAGCTCAATCCAGCTATGACTGTCAAAGACAACAAACACTGCTTATATAAATACTTTAAATAAAGGAGGATTAAGGAGACTCATCATCCTTTATTAGATGTGGTGGAAATCTGGTGATGATCTAGTTAAGGTAAAGGCTGAGGTCCTTAATGACTTCTTTGCCCCAGTCTGTAGCAGGAAGACCAGTTGTTCCTCTGGACATTTCTTCCTCCTCATGGCCAGTGCAACATTTCTAAGGTGCACTTTGTAGCTTTCTTTTCTTTCCTGCTCTTTCCTACTACAAAAGAAAGCTCCGTCAGGGTGGAAACCACTCCTGAAGTAGGCATCCCAACCCAGCAGGCTCCTTGTGGCCTCTCAGCCATGCAGACACAAGTCACCTCAGCAGCAGCTTCCAAGCCAGGGGCCTGCTGCTGGCCTTGCAGCTTCTTGGCTACACACAGCCAAGCCTTGTGCCTGCTGCTGTGCAGTCATGGACTCAAGCAGAAGGGACAGGACAACCCATGTTGGGGCCTTCTTTCTGCCTGGGTCCTCCTGGGTCTGGAGGCAGAGGGGATCCCCCAGTCAGCATGCCAAGCAGGTGCCTTCTGCTGGCCTAGCAGGGCCACTGCCAGATGTCAGCCCAAAAGTGCAGCTCCCAGGGAGAAGTCAAGGCTGACCTGCCACCTCCAGACACAAGTGACCTCACAGCCCCTTTCCATAACATGATCATGTTGCTGCCCTGTCACTTCCACGTTCACATTCCTCCTGCTGGGTCAGGACATCCTGAGGTAGGGCTGACCTCTCTCTAGTCCTTTAGGGACTAGGGCTCACCATTCTAAGTTAGAGGATAAACACAGGCTTAATGGGAATCTCTGGTGTTCTTCTGTGGCCATCAGGTTTGTCATAAGGTTATGGGCAAGCCCTGTGTTTTAAGTTTTTTTTAGGCCTGCCAACAACTTCTCTAGAGCTAAATAGTGCATTTTAATGCTAGTGTTTAGGGAAGGAATTAGGGTAAGCAGGAGAGAAAAGGTAAGGAAAAGGGTCTATAGGCTACGTTTTTCTTCAGTGGATACTTTAAGTTCAGGCATTAGATTAGTGGATTCCTCTCAGAGTATTGGAGGAGCATTTAGCTTTAAAGATGAAAATTACTGGTTCAAATAAGGAAAGGGCAATACATTACTGTTTTAAATCAGTGTTACTGTAACACCTACATTAAATGACCCCTCTTACCTTTAGGGAATCATTAATTTCTGCTGGCCATGCTCCTCTTCCCACCCCAAAATCTCACATCTCTCTTGTCCAGGCTGCTCCTGACCTCCCCATATCTTGTTGGAACAGCTTTCTGATGACATTTAACATCTCAGTGTATCTGTCTCACCTCTGTTGGCTCCTCCATTCCTGAGAAGGTAGTGACATTGTAATCAGGAGGGAAAAGGACACAAAGGTCTTTAGGCGCATCCTGCACAATGTGCCCATCAGCTCTGCACCTACGCAAAATCACACTTCCTACCTTCAAGGTTTGTTTCCCAAATGGCTTCTGTGGATCCAGGGTTACTTTTCCCAGGCCCTCTCACATGTTTCAGTTTTGGATGTGCAGGGATGGGATAAGGAAAGCCAAGGCACAGATGGAACTCAGCTTGGCAAGTGATGCAAGGAATAATAGGAAGAGATTCTATAGATACATGGCTCATAAAAGAAAGGCCAAGGAGAGTGTACCCCTTCTGATGGATGAGAAGGGTGAACTGGTAATGACAGACATGGAGAAGGCAGAGGGACTCAACAATATCTTTGCCTCAGTCTTCTCTGCCAGTCAGGCTTCCCAAGTCTTCCATGCTCTGAACCCATAGATGGAGGCTGGGGGTGCAAAGTCTCACCCACTCTAAGTGAAGAGCAGGTTTGAGAACACCTGATGAAACTCAACAAGTACAAGTCTATGAGGACTGATGACTTGCATCCCAGGGTCCTGAGGGAACTGGCTGATGTAGTCGTCAAGCCTCTCCCCATCATATTTGAAGAGTCCTGGCAGTCAGGTGAAGTCCCTGGTGACTGGAAAAAGGAAACATCACTCCCATTTTTAAAAAGGGTAGAAATGAGAACCCATGGAACTACTGAATGGTGAGCCTCACCTCTGTGCCTCAAAAGATCGTGGAAAAGATCCTCCTGGAATCGACGTCAAGGCACATGCAAGACAAAGAGGTCATCTCAGACACCCAGCATGGCTTCACCAAAGGATAAATGGTGCCTGACCAATCTGGTGGCTTTCTGCAACGGAGTGACCGCATCAGACAACAAGGGAAGACCGACCGATACCATCTACTTGGACTTCTGTAAGACCATTGACGCTGTCCCACATGACATCCTAGTCTCCAAATTGGAGAGATACGCATTTGATGGGTGAACCATTCAATGGGTAAGGAGTTGGCTTGAAGGTCACACCCAGAGAGTGGTGCTCAATGGCTCTATGTCCAAGTGGAGGCTGGTGATGAGTGGCGTCTGTCACGAGTCTGTCTTGGGACTGGTACAGTTTAATATCTTTTTCAATGACATAGTGGGATCGAGTGCACCCTCAGCAAGTGTGCAGATGACACCAAGCTGAGTGGTGTAGTTGATGCAACAGAGGAAGGGGTGCCAACCAAAGAGCGCTGGACAAGATTGAAATTTGGGTCCCTGTGAATCTAAGGAGGTTCAACAAGTCCAAGTGCAAGATGCTGCACCTGGGCTCGGGAAATCCCAGATATGAGGAAAGGCTGGGAGAAGAACTCATTGAGAGGATCCCTGCAGGGAGGTACCTGGGGGTTCTGCTGGAGAAAAAGCTCGACATGAGCCAGCAGTGTGTGCTTGTAGCCCAGGAGGCCAACTGCATTCTAGGCTGCATCAAGAGAGGAGTGGCCAGCAGGTGGAGGCAGGTGATTCACCCCTTCTACTCTGCCTTTGTGAGGCTCATCTTGGAGTCCTGCATCCAGGACTGGGGCCGCCAGCACAAGAAGGGTGTGGGTCTGTTAGAACGGGTCCAGAGGAGGGCCATGAAGATGATCAAGGGGCTGGAACACCTCTCCTATGAAGAAAGGTTGAGAGAGCTGGGGCTCTTCAGCCTGAAGAAAAAAAGGTTCCAGGGTGACCTCATCACAGCCTTTCAGTACTTAAAGGGGGCTTATAAAAAGATGGAGAGTGACTCCTTGCTCAAGGACATCACAGTCACTGCCCTGCCCCAAGGGGACAAACAGCTGAAATTAGGGATAGGAGTAGGTTTGAAGATGAGATCTGCTGTGTGTGTGGTGGAGGGTTAGGCGGTCAATTTAACATTTAGGGATTAGAGGTCAACTTCTAGGGCTAATGCAATGGAAGGGCTTTGAGGGAGGGATTGGTGTTCTGCTCAAGATGCCTGCTCAAGGTGTAGGATAAAGGCAAGCCTTGTGGGTCAGAGTTTTGTTTAGTTCTTGGGTGAGGGCTAGGGCTAACACTGACATTCTAGTTCATGATTAGGCTTAATCATCATTCTGCTTGACCTTTAAGTACAAGATGTGTTTGACATCTGCCTTTTCCAAGTCCCGAGGAACCTCTGATCAACCTGTCCTTTCCAAGGCCTCTCAGATAGATCTTATGACAACGTCTGGAGCAGTTCCACCAGCATGTCTCTCACCCTTCCCACTCAACTGCTAAGCAAGCTGAGGATTGAGCAGGGGGATGATGAAGGTTTGGGAAAGGGCTTGGTTAAAACCTCTGAGCACAGCCTTTATGGGCTTCACACAGACAGTGAGGGTGGTGTCACAGAAAACAGTGACACTCATGAGGACTAAAGAGCAGGTGGACAAGACCTTGGGCCTGCCAACACAGGACGCACACACATGAAAACTGTATGGGAGGGAAGAGGAAGATTGGATCCAAAATGTAGATTATGAAATCAAAGAGCATGAGTATCACCGTGACACTGCAGGACAGCTCCAGCAATGGGGCAAAACCGTACAAGAGGTTTCTATGACACTGGGGCCACAGAAGAATAGCTGGGAGGAGAAGAAATAACTTCTGTACATGAGAGAAATTCCCCTGGTTCAGGTACAGTTGCCTTCTGGAGTCAGACCTTCCACTTCTCGAGCCTTGCAGAGAACAGGGGTGGCATACAGCCCAGGGCTGACCGTAGGGCATGGCCCCCAGCAGGAAGCACTGCGGTCATGCAGAAGGTGCAGGTGTCCTGGTTTCAGTTAGAACAGAATTAATTTTCTTCCTAGTAGCTGGTGGAATGCTGTGTTTTGGCTTAGGATGAGAAGAGTGCTGATAACACCCCGATGTTTTCATTGTTGCAGAGCAGTGCTTATACCAAGCCAAGGACATCTCAGCCTTTTGTTCTGTCCTGCCAACAGGCAGGCTGGGGGTGCAGTAAGAGCTGGGAGGGGACAGACCCAGGACAGCTGACCCAAACTAGCCAAAGGGGTATTCCATACCATCTGACGTCATGCTAAACAATATATAAGGGTGGCTAGCCGGGGGGAGGGGGCCGGACTGCTCAGTTAGGCTGGGCATCGGTCAGCGGGTGGTGAGCAATTGCATTGTGCATCACTTGTTTGTACACATTATTATTATTTTCCTATTATCACCATTGTATTATTATTATTATTATTGTTATTATTACTTTTGTTATTATTATTTTCCTGTCTTATTAAACTGTCTTTATCTCAACTCACAGGCTTCACTTTCCATTTCTCTCCCCCGTCCCAGAGAGGGAGGGGGGAGGGTGAGCGAACGGCTGCGTGGTGTTTAGCTGCCGGCCGGGTTAAACCATGACAGCAGGTGAGAGTGCTGCCACCTCTGTGAGCAAAGGGGGTGCTGTCCCCAGCCAGGAAGCTGGCCAGCATCTGACGCAGGGTGCTGGAGCTGTGCAAGGAGGACAACTCTCCCACAGAAAGAAGGCCACGGGCATCTGCAGGTGTTTGGTGTCAGGCACCAGATGAGTGATGAGGGTGTTCCACATCCCAGTCACCGTGCTGGTCAAGTAAGAGAGGAAGAAGAGATTTGTGTATGGGTAGAGGATCTCCCAGGTAGAAAACTGATGAGCTGGTTCATCCACTGGAGAACCAAGGTGTAAATGTAGAGCTTGGGAGCGTGATATAGTGATGGCCTTGTCAGCACTAAGGCAAAGTTGCCTGACCTGGGTGACACGTCCCAGAGTAGTGTCAGGCACAATGCAATTCTTTTTACCTTCTGCATCTAAAGACCAGGAAGTAGTACTCTGCCTTTCTCTATTGACTGGGCAGGTCTTTTCACATTACTCAATTTAGGTTTTCCTGTCTGAAAGGGGCAATTTCCCAAAAGCAGCCAAGCTCATGGGTATAGCTACAGCAACTTAAAGATATATTTTCTTTCGTTTTCATCCTGAGTTTTCCACAGAAGACCAAAGAGATACCATGGATATCTAGGTGTCTACTGCAATTCAAACAGAATTTCTCAGGTTCCAAAAGTCACTTAAATTTTATTTTACTTTATTTCATTTTAGGTTTCTTTTTTTTTTTTTTTTATTTTATGTTTCATTTTATTTTATTTTATTTTATTTTAATTTAATTTAATTTAATTTAATTTAATTTAATTTAATTTTATTTTATTTTATTTTATTTTATTTTATTTTATTTTATTTTATTTTTGGTTTTATTTTATTTTATTTGTTATCAAGGAACCCAAGTTGTCTTAGAAAGGGTTTCATGTGTGGGCTGGGCTGCATTTACAGTGACAAAGACCACTGCTGGCAGGGAGGGTGTCTGACCTCCAGACTCTGCTTTTCCTCCTGAAGAAGGTCTCCAAAGAAGTTACCCTGGATGAACAGCAATAGGAGAATGATGCTCAAAACTGAAATGCAGCAAAATTCAGCCTTTAAAAACTGAAAATATTTTCTATGAGCTGCTTTTTGAAATTTTCTTCCTTAAGTACGCCATGCAAACTCTGTAATTAGCTATACAAGGCATGAAGGCTTGAAGAAACTATTGAAGAGATGTTAGGAGTTTCTGCATTTTAATGAGGTCCATGGTGTATTTTGATGCTGAGTCTATGAAGCTCAGGTACTGAGAGGAAAGTGATGTATCCGCTTGAGCAAGTAAATTCAAAAGGAAAAGTTGAAGTGACTTGGAGTATGAATGGGCCCCAGTGAGGGCTGTTACCAACAAAGCCTCCCCAGGGCCTTGTTAGGGCAGCTAATTGGAGGCCATGGTTACAGACAGGCAAAGCACTGTGCTGAGAAAAGTCTTGGTTGGCTTTAGTGAGCAAAAGAGCCAAGGCCTGACCCCTGGAACTGGGAAAGGAGATCCTGCACCCCCAAGTCCAGCTCAAGGCTCTTGCTGGGGTCTGTGGGATGTGGTGGGCAGTGTGATGCCATGAGAAGAACACTGGTATGACATCTTCGAGGAGCTTCACAATGTTGCAAGGAATCCATGAGGCCTCATCAGAATGAATATAACATATCTCCTCATAAGCTCTAGCCAAGGGGACAGAAACCTCAGTGCTATTGGGCCTCCCATTTTTACCAGCACCCTCTGTCTTCTCCTCTGCAGACTCTATCACATTCTGACTTATTTCCTTGAAGTCTGCAGACACCCATCTCTGTCCTCAACCTTCCTCTCATCCTTTGTTTCACCCATGTCTCGTCAACCCTCACCAGCTGTTCCTTGAAACACAAAGCCAGGGTCTGATCAGAGGGTGACCTCTGGCACCACAGTGCGACACCTTGAGGGACATTTCTTATTCTATCGTGCTAATGTGTAACTTCCAAGGTATACTCCACAGAAGTTTTTTCTCTCCTGCTCTTTCCTACTACCAAAGCAGGCTCCATCAGGGTGGAAACCACTCCTGAAGTAGGCATCCCAACACAGCAGGCTCCTTGCGGCCTCTCAGCCAACCACACACAAGTCACCTCAGCAGCAGCTTCCAAGCCAGGGGCCTGCTGCTGGCCTTGCAGCTTCTTGTGGAGAAACAGCCAAGCCTTGTGCCTGCTGCTGCCCACTCATGGACTCAAGCAGAAGGGACAGGACAACCCATGTTGGGGCCTTCTTTCTGTCTGGGTCCTCCTGGGTCTGGATGCAGAGGGGATTCCCCAGTCAGCATGCCAAGCAGGTGCCTTCTGCTGGCCTAGCAGGGCCACTGCCAGCTGTCAGCCCAAAAGTGCAGATACCAGGGAGGATCAAGGGTGACCTGCCACCTCCAGACACAAGTGACCTCACAGTCCCTTTGTGTGACACGCCCCTGCTGCTGCCCTATCAAGTGCAGAGACAGAAGTGACCTCACAGTCACATTCCTCCTTTTAAGGCAGGAGATGCTGAGGCAGAGCTGAGCTCCTCAGAGCATTCCCATCTATCTCCTCTTTGTGGCCCACAAGCTGATCAGATCCATGGCCCCTCACATTCATCTTTGTATGCCACGTGACTGCAGAGCAATCTCATGCTTCCTACCCTTCCTTATGGGCCAAGCACCTTAAGTGCTTGGGATAAGGGCCAGCACTTTAAGTGCTTAAGATAAGCGTTAGGAAAAGGGCTGAATGTGAATAAGTGAATGCAAAGGAATCAGGGCTTTGGGTGTTAGGCATTCATGCATGGGGTTAGGGACTAGGGCTCAGCTTTCTGTGATAGAGATTGGACTGTGCACTTAGTCACATGATCTGAACTTTTGGGTAGACCTGTGCGGTGTCAAGAGTTGGACTTGATGATCCTTAAGGGTCCCTTCCAACTCAGGATATTCTATGATTCTATGATCAAATATTTATTGGGAGGGTTTGATGTTTGGCTTGTAGTGTCAGGTCTGTGGTTAGAGTATGTACAAGTTCTTTGGTTTAAGATTTTGTTTAGGTCTGCAAGAAATCTAGGGCTAAATAGAGTGTGTTAGTCGTAGCGTTAAGGGCAGGGATCAGGGTGAGCGTAAGGGTGATGTTATGAGGCTGTGGAGTAGTTTTGGCTTCAAGGGATCTTGTGGTCAAATATTAGAGCAGTGGATTCCTGTCAGGGTGGAGTAGTTTTGGCTTCAAGGGATCTTGTGGTCAAATATTAGAGCAGTGGATTCCTGTCAGGGTGTGGAGTAGCATTTAGCTTTACGGATTAACGTTACAGGTTAAAATAGAGCAAGGGTCTCACATGACTGCTTTAAGTCTGCTTTATGGTAGGATCAACATTACCTGAACATTCTTACCTCTGCAAAATCATTAGCTTCTGCTGTCCACGCTCCTCTGCCCTCCCACAAATCTCACATCTCTGTTGGCCAGGCTTCTCCTGACTTCCCCATATCAGTCATCTTCTTAGGGGAAGTTTGGAGAACCAGCATGGAGAAGGAGAGAAACGTCTGTAGGAGCACCCTGCACAATGTGCCCAGCAGTTCTGCAACACCACAGAAGCAGACCTGAAGGATGAGTTTAGGCAAAAGCAGATACCTCTGACATGACAACACCTATTCACGACCTCTTCCTCTATGGGGCCTACCAGGTACTTAGAAAGAGGGGATCTCACAAACTGTGTGCAGAGTAGGTGCATCTGCTGGCCTGCCATGAAGACCGGCAGATGTGAGCCTAAAGGCACAGATCCCAGCCAGAAGTCAAGGGTTAAGCTGTCGGCTACTTCAGAAAGAAGTCAACTCACAGCCACTTAACAGACATTAGCTTCCTACTGGGCTAACAGCTTCTGAGGCGTCTCTGCCATCATAATACCAGACCTACAAAACACCCCCTTTTTGGGCCAGGACCTGCCCAGGTAGAAGTGAGCTGGTTTTCATCCTTCAAGCCTGCTGGGCTCCCAGCCTCTCTGACACTCAGGAGCCAGTTCCGTGCCAGTCCTGTGAGGTGCTAGGAATGGAGGGACCTTGCAGGCAATGTTCCAGCCCCATGCCTGTTGGCGGTCTCTCAGCTCCTTGTGCACAGTGAAGATCACGCTCATATCCAGAAGCCTGAAGCTGGCCTAGATGACACTCAGGGGAAGCTCTCTTGCAGCCCCAGCCCCAGCCCCAGCCCCAGCCCCAGCCCCAGCTGGCGGTGCTGCTCTGAAGAGTGAGGGGGCTGTGGTGCCTGTGGCACGGGGGCACTCTGCAGGGCCGTGCTGGGCAGGCTGGGAGGCAGACCCAGCTCATGGGGTCACTGCCATTGCCCCAGGGCTGCAAGGAATCACTCCCCAGGCTCCTTTCTGGGGCTTTTGTGTGCCCTGGGGCTGCCAAGTTCTCCCCTGCCTGCTCACACCACACTGAGCACTTGAGCTCTACTCAGTCCACCTCGGACAGGCTCACACTTTGCGGGCTCCATTCACTGCTGTCCCCTGGGCTCACAAATCCCCATCAAAGGAGCCTTGTGAGAGATCTGTTGCAGCCCTGGAGCAATGGCAGTGACATTTCCTTATTTCTCACAGCCTTCTCACAAGTCTTTCTCCTGGCCCTCCCCACTGCCCAGCAGTGCCTCTCAGGTGGCACTCAGTGACGCTTCAGAAGGGCCTTTGGGCTTCCTCAATTGTCCTGGTGCTTATTACCACCTTCCTGGCTCCTTCCAGAGCTTAGAGGGAGCCTTCTTGTCCATCAGGGGCACTGCACTGGTTCTGGCTTGGACAAAGTTACTGTCTGCAGACCACCCCCTGTGGTGCTGTGTTTCTGATACGTGACCAGAGCAGTGTTGGTCACCCATGGCTGTAGTCGCTGTTCCTGAGCAGTGCTGGCACAGCGTCAAGGCCTTCTCTGCTTCTCACTCTACCCCAGGAGTCAGTTGGCTGCAGGTGGGCAAGAGGCTGGGAGGAGAACCTGCAGTGACAGCTGACCCAGCCTGAGCAGTCTGAGCTGCCCATGCACTCCTCAGATTCACCTTGTTTGCTACCTGAAACAACCTTGCACAGTCATTTTATGAGGTTCTAATCACTACCCACTGAGCACCCTGTCCCTAGAGATCCTCTGACATCTCCTGGAAGCTCCAGATTCCTCTCCAGGCTGGCATCAGCCATCAGCCCCACTGCAGGGGGTGCAGTCTCATGCTGATGAGTCCAACACCAGTTGTCATCTGCTTGGGCAAGTGCCCCCATAAAGGGAACTCTTAGTCCTGCCCCCATTTCCCCACAAACCACCCTGGGACTTTCAGCCTGTGTCCTTCACTCCCTGAATATCCCCAGAAAACAGAAGAGCAGGGAGCAACCCCTTGGCTTTATTCCCGATAGCACATTTGAAAGAGGTGTCCAGGCTTGTGGGTTTGCCCTGAGCAAGACCCTCCTGTTACTGTGGTGCAAGCAGGGAGGCCAGCTGTGATCCAGGGCTGCACAGTGCCTGCTGCTGCCTGCAGCCAAAGGGATGCCACTGCACAGACAACAGGACTGTTGCCAAAGTACACAAGATCTGTTGGCTTATCCATATAAAAGAGCACAGGATAAAAATGTGGAGACCAAAAGAGAGCAGCAGGGAAAAGGCCACGTCCTGCTGCTGGCCATGGCCATGGCTCCAGGGAAGCAGCAGCCCCGACCCACAGGCAGCAGAGAGGCAGAGCCCAGCGAGCAGTGAGGGGCAGCCCCGAGGGCCACCGGGGCTGCACCTGCATGTGTCAGCTGGGCTCTTGGCCCTGAGCCCCTCCTGCATGCTGGGGCTGCTCCCCCAGCTCCTGAGGAGATGGGAAGAGATGGCAGCTCAGACCAATGAATTTCTTCTGGATTCTTTATTGTGTTTATCTAAACAGGAAACCTGGTTCTATAGGTAAATCTTTATTAATTAGGAGGCTAAGATTAATATTATTTATATCTGAAAAAAAAAAGCTAGTGAAAATAAAAACACAGACAAATAAAAAAAAAAAAGCACCTTAAAGTATTCTGAAAAATAGGTATTCCTATTTTATAAGCTTATTGTTATAGGCAAAAAAGCTGAAGAATATGTATTCAAGCAGTATCCTCACTGTATCCCTTAGTTCCAGGTTCTTCATATTTTAGATGAGTGGGTTCACTGCTGGAGGCACTAACGATGGGAAGAGATTGCAGTTGAAACTAATGAAATTGTCCCAGTTTCTTTATTGTCTTTATTTAAACGAGAATATCGATTGTAAAGGTATTTGAAATTATTGACTTCATAATAATAATAAAATAATAATTAGGAGGCTTAGAATAACATTAAATCAAAGCCACAAGATATAGTAAATAATAATAAATAAAATTACTTTCAAGAATTTGCACTAAGAGTGTTTGTTTGCAGAAATCCTATTAGTATTTTATGCACATTATTAATGCTGAAGAAAGAGGTATAAAATAGTTTCCTCACTACATGTTTGAGCTGCTGGTTCCTCATGCTGTAAATGAGGGGATTCACTGCTGGAGGCAACACTGAGTAAAGAACAGCCACCACCAGGTCCAGGGATGGGGAAGAGATGGAGGGGGGCCTCAGGTAGGCAAATATGCCAGTGCTGACAAACAGGGAGACCACGGCCAGGTGAGGGAGGCATGTGGAAAAGGCTTTGTGCTTGCCCTGCTCAGAGGGCATCCTCAGCACAGCCCTGAAGATCTGCATGTAGGAGAAAACAATGAAAACAAAACAACCAAGGACTAAAGAAACACTAAACACAAGTGCCCCGACTTCCCTGAGGTAGGCATCTGAGCAGGAGAGCTTGAGGATTTGGGGGATTTCACAGAAGAACTGGTCCACAGCATTGCCATGGCAGAGGGGCAGGGAAACTGTAGTGGCCGTGTGCAGGACAGCATTGAGAAAGCCACTGCCCCAGGCAGCTGCTGCCATCTGGGCACAAGCTCTGCTGCCCACGAGGCTCCCGTAGTGCAGGGGCTTGCAGATCGCAACGTAGCGATCGTAGGCCATGATAGTGAGAAGGAAATATTCTGCTGCTATAAAGAAGAGAAAGAAAAAGACCTGAGCAGCACATCCTTGATAGGAGATGGCCCTGGTGTCCCAGAGGGCATTGGCCATGGCTTTGGGCAGAGTGGTGGAGATGCAGCCCAGGTCCAGGAGGGCGAGGTTGAGGAGGAAGAAGTACATGGTGGTGTGGAGGCGGTGGTGGCAGGCTACGGCGCTGAGGATGAGGCCGTTGCCCAGGAGGGCAGCCAGGTAGATGCCCAGGAAGAGCGCGAAGTGCAGGAGCTGCAGCTCGCGCGTGTCTGCGAATGCCAGCAGGAGGAACTCACTCACAGAGCTGATGTTGGGCATTTGCTGTCCATACACATGCTTTCCTGGTAAAGAGCAAAATGCAGAAGAATGTTAAAACAAAGTTCTCTGAGGAAAACCTATTGTGTCTCTTAAAGCACCCTGTAACCTGAGCCTCTCTCTTTGCACAAAAATCTTTTGGCATCTCTCCTGCTTGAGCTGTGTCTGGTGCTGGCTGAGAGTGGCACTGGGAGCAGGGGCTGCTGTAGGCTGCAGAGGAGTCCTCTCTGCTATACAGCAGGAAGGAAACAGGAACATGGGGGAAGCTCAAGTTCAGTTCACTGGTCAGATCAATGAGCTTTTCAGTGTTATTTCAAACAACTCATCTGAATGCAGAGTTACACAGGTCACTGCCCACAAGTCGTGTTCTAATCTGCCGTCAGTTTGCTGTCATTGAGCCACAGGACCATCCAACTCAGGTGTTTCCCTGAGAAGAAACTGTAAAGAACTGAGAGCAGAGAAGCCCCAGTCCAAGTGCAGCTGGACAGAAACCTCACCTGAGGTGAAGTTCTCACACAGACAGAGCTTCGGAGCATCTCTTTGAGCTCTACCTTCTCTTCTACCCCCGCCTGCCCCACAGCCCATGGGCTGCAGGGGGAGAGGAGGCCAGGGAGGGGCTGCTCCAGGGGAAGGCGTCTGCACTGCAGGGCATGGCCATGAGGTGCCCGAATCCCCCCGCCATGGCGTTTCTGCCAACAGCTCCTTCTGGCCGCCTGCCCCTCTGTGCTGCCTGCAGCTGTCCCTGCAGGGAGCTGCTGCTCTGCGCCCACCTCTTCTTTCCCCCTGCCCGTGCTCACAGACCCCATCCCACACGGCTGTGCTCAGCGCTGCCCTGCAGCACCCTGCCACCAACAGGGCCCTGCCAAGGGGCACCTCCATGGCTGCAGGAGCTACGGGGCAGCTGACAGAGAGCCCGGCATGGCCAGCCAGGGCAGGGTGTTCTGGGCTGACCGGGGGCACCTGCCTTAGGGCACTCCAAGGGGCTTCTGCCAGAATTCCTCCCCTCACACTGCAACCCAGCAGGACTCTCAAAGCCTACTGCATTGCCCACTGCCCTCCCAGAAAGAAGACCCAGCACGAGACCCTTCCAGGAGCTGCAGCTGCATGGCCCTGCAGCCAGACCCTTACCTTGTCAAGGGCTGTGCAGGTTTCTCCTGCAGGCAGCTCTCAGCATCCTCCCACACCCAGCTGCCTCCAAGCCCTCTCTCCTTCTCTCCTCTCTGTGTGCCAGCTGCAGTCAGAGCCCCCAGCCCTGCTGCGCTGTGCAGAGGAGCTGCTGCTGGGCACAGCTGTCTCTCTGCACCACGGCCCTCTTGCCAGCAGCTCTCTCTGTCCAATGAGCCCAACACAGCTCAGCAGCACAGCACCAGCCCAAGGCACTGCAATCACCCCTCTGGGGGCTTTGCTGATGAGCCCACACACGAACCTCAGGCACTCAGAGACAATTGAAGATATCTCTCCAGAAGTCCAAGTCAGAGGCAAGTTTCCTGCAGTGTCCCCCTGAGGGCCAGCACTGACACAGCCTCCCTTGGAGCTCGTTAGAGCAGAACCCTGGAGGCAGTGAGGACAAGGAGACAAAGGCAATGTGAAGGTGACACTGAGGTGTAGGAAAATTGGATGTGTGTCACCAAGCACAAGGGCCAGGTCTTGTTGCATGGCACACAGGAAGGGAGATCCTTTCCCTTGACAGGTTGCTCAGGGCTCTTTGTTGGGCAGTAGGAGATGGGGATGTGCATTGCCAAGTGCAGGAGAATGGTACGACCCCTGCCTGGTTCATGGGTGGGGGCGAGGAGGCAATGAGGCCCTGGTGCTTTAGCAATAAGCTGTCTCCTCATGGGCCTCAGTGGCAGAGACAACAGCCATAGCCATGGACACAAAGACCTGGGTCCTGTTGGGACTTTGAGCCTTGCCACAGCCATTACTCTTCTCCTCACCAGGCTGTCTGAGGGACTCCTGGACTTCCAAATCTTCCACTGCTGGATGCAGACCCTTCTGTGGGTAGTGTCACGTTTGATCTGAGCTGAGTCTGATAACTCAGATCTTCTTGGTGGCCATGCTGCTCATAAGGAGCTCTGTAGGAAGCTGGCCTGGTTCCTGGTGAGCAGGCACCACTTCTCGTATGGCATCCCTCATGGTGCCCAGGCCCTCCTCCTCCTGGGCCCTGGTCACTCAGCAGAGTCCCAGTCTGCCTCCATGTATGGGGTTCCTCTTCCTCTGGTGCAGGACTGGGTTCTCCTCCTTGTAAATGTCAGGAGGTTTGTGTAGGCAAAATCCCGCAGTTTCTCAAGGTTGCCCCACACTGATGCTCCATTCTGTCAGCTGTTAATGTCTGCAGGCATATGGATCACCCTGACTATGCTGTTTCTCACAAGATAACAGTAACAGGAGTTTGCAGGACAGTTTGGATTATACAGCAGGAACTAGTTGAATGGAATTACAGCACAGAATCAGTGAAGGGTGGGGGATAGAAGACTGCCAGATTCCACTTTTCTGTTCTTCTTTCTCATGCATACTGTTACTTTATCTGGAACTGTGTCCTATATACAAAATACAACACTGTATCATCTAATAAGAAGGAAATTAAGTCTATCCCAGCCAACACATGGACAATATCCACCCTATATTCCATACCATCTGCACCATGCTCAGCTCCAGTACTTTCCAATTAATCACCACCACGTTTTCTCAGATGATATACACACAGATATATCACGTCCTTAGTCTGTGAGTGTCCTGGAGTTGGCTAGGATCCAGATAATTTTCCTCCTAGTAGCTGGTATGAAGCTGTGTTTTGGATTTAGCATGAGTACTCAGTACTAAGGCCAGTCCTCTTTAATATCTTTATCAATGGTCTGGATGAGGGGATCGAGTGCACCCTCACTAAATTTGCAGATGACACCAGGGTAGGTGCGTGTGTCAATCTGCTCGAGGGTAGGAAGGCTCTGCAGGAGGATCTGGATAGGCTGCACCGATGGGCTGAGGTCAACTGCATGAAGTTCAACAAGGCCAAGTGCCGGGTCCTGCACCTGGGGTGCAATAACCCCAAGCAGAGCTACAGGCTGGGAGAGGAGTGGTTGGAGAGCTGCCAGGCAGAGAAGGACCTGGGAGTGATGGTGGATAGTCGGCTGAACAAGAGTCAGCAGTGTGCTTATGTGGCCAAGAAGGCCAACAGCATCCTGGCTTGTATCAGAAGCAGTGTGGCCAGCAGGGCTAAGGAAGTGATCGTCCCCCTGTACTCGGCTCTGGTGAGGCCACACCTCTAGTACTGTGTTCAGTTTTGGGCCCCTCACTACAAGAAGGACATGGAGGTGCTCCAGCAAGTCCAGAGAAAACACAAAGCTGGTGAGGGATTTGGAGTCCTACGAGGAGCGGCTGAGGGATCTGGGCTTGTTCAGCCTGGAGAAGAGGAGGCTCAGAGGTGACCTTTTTGCTCTCTACAGCTACCTCAAAGGAGGCTGTAGCGAGGTGGGGGTGGTCTGTTCTCCCACATGCCCAGTGACAGGATGAGGGGGAATGGGCTAAAGTTGCACGAGGGGTGTTTTAGGTTGGATATTAGGAAGAACTTCTTTACTGAAAGGGTTATTAGGAATTGGAACAGGCTGCCCAGGGAAGTGGTGGAGTCACCATCCCTGGAGGTCTTTAAAAGATGTTTAGATGTTGAACTTAGTGATATGGTTTAGTGGAGGACTGGTTAGTGTTAGGTCACAGGTTGGACTCAATGATCTTGAGGTCTCTTCCAACCTAGACAATTCTGTGATTCTGTGATTCTGTGGGAAGAAGAGCTTGGCCAGCACAAACTTATGATTTCATAGAAGTAAGACGGTTTATGTAATGTAGATGCTGCGGTACGACTGACTTAAAACAGTCACATATGGCCCTTTCCTTACTTGAAACAGTCATTTTAATCACTAAACATAAATGCTACTACAGTACTCTGAAAGGAATCATTTCTTTTTTTCCTCTTACTAACCCCAATGCCTTCCCTTAACACTAACATGAAAATGCTCTATTTAACCCTAGACTCCTTGGCAGACCTAAAAAACCCTAAACCGTAGATCTTGTCTATGCCTTAACCACAGACCTGACACCACTAGCAGGACAACACACACTCCCACTAAAACTTTGCTTATTCTCCAAACCAGAAAGAGAAAAACAGGTACCTATGGAGCAAGAGAGAGGTCAGCTCTCCCTCAGGATCTGATGGCCCAGCAGGAGGAATGTGACTGTGGCAGGGACTGTGAGGTCACTGCTGTCTCTGCACTTGATAGGGCAGCAGCAGGAATGTGTCACAGAAAGGGACTGTGAGGTCACTTGTGTCTGGAGGTGGCAGGTCACCCTTGATTTTGAGAAGTCAAGGCACTTGCTTGGCATGCTGACTGGGGGATCCCCTCTGCCTCCAGACCCAGGAGGACCCAGGCAGAAAGAAGGCCCCCATATAGGTTGTTCTGTCCCTTCTGCTTGAGTCCATGACTGCACAGCAGCAGGCACAAGGCTTGGCTGTGTCTCCACAAGAAGCTGCAAGGCCAGCAGCAGACCCCTGGCTTGGAAGCTGCTGCTGAGGTGACTTGTGTGTGGTTGGCTGAGAGGCCGCAAGGAGCCTGCTGGGTTGGGATGCCTACTTCAGGAGTGGTTTCCACCCTCATGGAGAATTCTGTGGTAATAGGAAAGAGCAGGAGAGAAAAAACAGCCACAAAGTGAAACTTGAAGTGTAGCTCTGACTATGAGCTGGAAGAAATATCCAGGGGAACAACTGGTCTTGCTGGTAGAGACAGGAAAAGAAGGCATTATGTTCCTCAGGTTTTGTCATCAGGTTTTTCCATACACCCATTAAAGATGATCATTCTTCTAAATCCTCTTTTATAAAAGTATTTATATACACTTTTTTTTTTTTTTTTTTTTTTGTCTTTGACAGTAGTAGATGGATTGAGCTCCAGCTGGGCTTTGGCCCTTCTAATTTTCACCTGCACAGCCCCATAATATTCAGGACACAGCCCCAGACTAACTGTCAGCATGCATGAGAAGGAAGCACAGAATTGGTGGAGCCTGGCAGCCTTCCATCCCCTACTCTCCTGTGATTCTATGCTACACTTTTATTCAGCTTCTTACTCCTGTATTATCCAAACGTTCCATGCAGCTCCTGATGCTACTATCTTGTCAGAGACAGCACAGACACAGGAAGGTTGAACTGTCTGCCTGCAGACATGAACACCTGACAGAATGGAGCATCTGTCCAGTGGAATCTTGAGAAACTGCAGTAGTTTGCCTAAAGGAACATCTTGAACAATAAGTGCCTAGTCCTGTGCCAGAGGAAGAGGAACTACACATCAGGGCAGACTCTACTGAGGGAGCAGTGACCAGGAGGAGGAGGGTCTGGGCACCACGAGGGATGCCTTATGAGCTGTGGTGCCTGCTCACCAGGAACCAGGCCAGCTTCCTACAGAGCTGCCTTATGAGGAGCAGGACCTCCAAGAAAATCTGAGTTATCATACTCAAGCTCAGATCCAGTGTGGCACCACACAGAAGAGGGTCTGCAGCCCTCAGGAGGTACAGGTCTGGGAGTCCCTAGGACAGCCTGGTGTGGAAAGGATCAAGGGCTCTACGAGGGATCAAAGTCACAACCCAGGTCTTTGTGTCCATGGCTATGGCTGTTGTCTCTGCCACTGAGGCCTATAAGGAGACAGCTGGTCGTTAAAGCACCAGGGCCTCATTGCCTACTCGCCCCCAACCATGAAGCAGTCAGGGGTCGTACCATTCTCCTGCACTTGGCAATGCACATCCCCATCTCCTACTGCCCCACAAAGAGCCCTGAGCAACCTGTCAAGGGAAAGGATCTCCCTTCATGTGTGCCATGCAATAAGACCTGGCCCTTGTGATTGGTGACACACATCCAGTTTGCCTACACCTCAGTGTCACCTTCACATTGCCTTTGTCTCCTTGTCCTCACTGCCTCCAGGGTTCTGCTCTAACGAGCTCCAAGGGAGGCTGTGTCAGTGCTGGCCCTCAGGGGGACACTGCAGGAAACTTGCCTCTGACTTGGACTTCTGGAGAGATGTCTTCAATTGTCTCTGAGTGCCTGAGGTTTGTGGGCTCATCAGCAAAGCCCCCAGAGGGGTGATTGCAGTGCCTTGGGCTGGTGCTGTGCTGCTGAGCTGGGCCGGGCTCATGGGACAGAGAGAGCTCGTGGCAAGAGGGCCGTGGTGCAGAGAGAGAGCTGTGCCCAGGAGCAGCTCCTCTGCACAGCGCAGCAGGAAAGAGACACAGAGGCAGAGACACAGAGAGAAGAACAGGAGAGAGTGGCTGAAGGCAGTTGGCAGTGGAAGGATGCAGAGTGCTGCCTGCAGGAGAAATGTGCACAGCCCTTGACAAGGTAAGTCCCTGGCTGCATGGCCATGCAACTGCAGCTCCTGGAAGGGTCTCCTCCTGCTGGGTCTTGTTTCTGGGAGGGCAGTGGGCAATGCAGTAGGCTTTGAGAGTCCTGCTGGGTTGCAGTGCAAGGTGAGGAAGTCTGGCAGAAGCCCCTTGCAGTGCCCTAAGGCAGGTGCCCCCAGTCAGCCCAGAACACCCTGCCCTGGCTGGCCATGCCAGGCTCGCTGTCAGCTGCCCCGTAGCTCCTGCAGCCATGGAGGTGCCCCTTGGCAGGGCCCTGTTGGTGGCAGGGTACTGCAGGGCAGCGCTGAGCACAGCCGTGTGGGATGGGGTCTGTGAGCACGGGCAGGGGGAAAGAAGAGGTGGGCGCAGAGCAGCAGCTCCCAGCAGGGACAGCTGCAGGAAGCAGAGAGAGGGGCAGGCATCCAGAAGGAGCTGTTGGCAGAAACGCCGTGGCAGGGGGGATTCGGGCACCTTGCGGCCATGCCCTGCAGTGCAGATGCCTTCCCCTGGAGCAGCCCCTCCCTGGCCTCCTCTCCCCCTGCAGCCCATGGGCTGTGGGGCAGGCGGGGGTAGAAGAGAAGGTAGAGCTCAAAGAGATGCTCCGAAGCTCTGTCTGTGTGAGAACTTCACCTCAGGTGAGGTTTCTGTCCAGCTGCACTTGGACTGGGGCTTCTCTGCTCTCAGTTCTCTACAGATTCTTCTCAAGGAAATTCCAGAGCTTGATGGTCCTGCGGCTCAAAGACAGGAAACACAGGGCAGATTAGAACACGACTTGTGGGCAGTGGCCTGTGTAACTCTGCATTCAGATGAGTTGTTTGAAATAACACTGAAAAGCTCATTGATCTGACCAGTGAACTGAACTTGAGCTTCTCCCATGTTCCTGATTCCTTCCTGCTGTATAGCAGAGAGGACTCCTCTTAAGCAGCCCCTGCTCCCAGTGCCACTCTCAGCCAGCACCAGCTGGAGCTCAAGTAAGAGAGCTACAGAAAGGTCCTTCTGAAAAGAGAGATGTTCACGCTGGAGGGTGCTCTAAGACTTGCAATAAGTAAGTCTCCCTCAGTGAAGTGTGAACTAACATTGTTTTGCTTTCTCCTCTTCAACAGACAACTGCATTCAATGTCATAAAATGTCCAACAGCAGCTCTGTTAGCGAGTTCCTCCTGCTGGCATTCGCAGACACGCGCGAGCTGCAGCTCCTGCACTTCATGCTCTTCCTGGGCATCTACCTGGCTGCCCTCCTGGGCAACGGCCTCATCCTCAGCGCCGTAGCCTGCCACCACCGCCTCCACACCCCCATGTACTTCTTCCTCCTCAACCTCGCCCTCCTCGACGTGGGCTGCATCTCCATCACTCTGCCCAAAGCCATGGCCAATGCCCTCTGGGACACCAGGGCCATCTCCTATCAAGGATGTGCGGCACAGGTCTTCTTCATATTCTTCTTGGTTGGAGCAGAGTATTCCCTTCTCACCGTCATGGCCTACGACCGCTACGTTGCCATCTGCAAGCCCCTGCACTACGGGAGCCTCGCGGGCAGCAGAGCTTGTGCCCAGATGGCAGCAGCTGCCTGGGGCAGTGGTTTTCTTGATGCTCTTCTGCAGACTACCACTACTTTTTCCCTGCCCCTCTGCCAAGGCAATGCTGTGGACCAGTTCTTCTGTGAAATCCCCCACATCCTCAAGCTCTCCTGTTCAGGTTCAGACTACCTAAAGGAAGTTAGACTTCTGGTGGTTAGTGCATGTTTAGCATTAGTTTGTTTTGTTTTCATTGTGCTGTCCTATGTGCAGATCTTCAGGGCAGTGCTGAGGATGCCCTCTGAGCAGGGCCAGCACAAAGCCTTTTCCACGTGCCTCCCTCACCTGGCCGTGGTCTCCCTCTTTGTCAGTACTGCCATACTTGCCTACCTGAAGCCCCCCTCCATCTCCTCCCCATCCTTGGACCTGATGGTGTCATTCCTGTACTCAGTGGTACCTCCAGCAGTGAACCCCCTCATCTATAGCATGAGGAACCAGGAACTGAAAGCCACACTGAAGAAACTGATTCTAGTGGTTATATTTACTTAGCAATAACTTGGCTATCTCACTTTTCTAGTTTACCTCAAGTTAATCTCAGGCAATTTGTGACCTCTACGTATAGCATTTGTCCTTGTTTCAGCTCGGATAGTGTTAACTTTCCTCCTAGTTGCTGGTAGGGTGCTGTTTTTTGGATTAGGATGAGAAGAGTGCTGATGACATGCTGATGTTTAATTGTTGCAGAGCAGTGCTTACACCAAGCCAAGGACGTTTCAGCTTCTCACTCTGTCATGCCAGCGGGCAGGCTGGGGGTACAGCGGGAGCTGGGAGGGGACAGACCCAGAACAGCTTACCCAAAGTAGCCAAAGTGGTATTCCATACCATCTGACGTCATGCTAAACAATATATAGGGGTGGCTAGCAGGGGTGGGAGGGCTGGACTGCTCGGGGTTAGGCTGGGCATCGGTCAGCGGGTGGTGAACAATTGCGTTGTGCATCACTTGTTTGTACACATTATTATTAGTAGTACTATCATCATCATTATTATATATATTATTATATTATTGTTGTTGTTGTTGTTGTTGTTGTTGTTGTTGTTGTTGTTGTTATTTTCCTGTCTTATTAGACTGTCTTTATCTCAACTCACGGGCTTCACTTTCCCGTTTCTCTTCCCGGTCCCAGAGAGGGAGGGAGGAGAGTGAGCGAACAGCTGTGTGGTGTTTAGCTGCCGGCCGGGTTAAACCACGACAGTCTTTTTGGCACCCAACGTGGGGCTCGAAAGGTTGAGATAATGGCAGATCTGACCAGAGTGTGTTAAACTAAAATTGGTGTAAGTATTAGACCTGCTTAATAGTCACTTGTCATAATGCTGATTGCTTTAATCTCAACTCTGCTGCGCCTGATTTCCAAATTGAGTATTATAGCACATTATTTTCCGTATTTGCTCTCTGTCGTGTTGTTTATCCTCTCCGGGCCCTGGTTTCAGATCATTATGGTACTGTGTGTTGTATCAGTGGCTTATGAGACGATGAAATATCTGGCCATGACTCTAACCTGGTATTTGTACTCAGTAACGTTGTCGACTCTATACTTTGGAAACTGTATCTTGGAAACTATTAGCAATTATACCTGTTGCCTTTTTTCATTAGGGAGTCAATCTGTGGAGGGAAAACGGGAAGATATTTTTTCTTACCCATTTACTCTTCCTTTCTCCTTCACCACCTCCTTATCCTCCTTGATCACTCTCCCTTTCTTCTTCAGCACCCTCTTACCCTCCGAGCTTGTTACAATAGCTCTCCAAGATATTGAATATCCTTGGGATACTCAGACCAGCATGGTCTTGTTGTTATGCCTCATGAATGTGCTTCAGGTTTTGCTTAAAGTTAAACAACTACTTAGGAAGTTCATCCGGAGATCTGCCTGGAGGCAGTATAGTTGTGGGTGGCAGGGAGTATGGGAGGATATGGGCAGGCATCTAGAGCAGTTGGCACCCCCAGTGTTTTGGAAATTCTCCCCTGAACAACTGCAAGATCCTCAAAAACTGGCAGAATGCTTGAAAAAAAGGTGTCATGACTCTGGCAGTTCCAAAGTAACACAAATCATTGTAACGTGCTGGGGCCTGGCTCATGCCTATCGAGCTGCCATGGATACTGCTATCAACTTAGTGACAGACCCTGCGGCCACTCCAAGTCCTGTGACAGATCCAATGGCCACTGTGACCCCTACGGTGGATACTGCAGCGGCTCCAGTCCCAGCTCCTGCAGCCGCTCCAGCTCCTGTGACTGTGTCAGAGAAACGAACTCTAGCAGTGCAAGTTGACCCTGCAGAGGGTATTCCAACCCCTGTGGCAGACCCTGTAACGGGGTCAGAGAAGTGAGCTGTAGCAATGCAAGCTGCCCCTGTAGAGAAGGTGAAAAAATGGTATAGAGATTCAGGTCGTTTAGAACGCAGAGAGTCTTCTGCCAAATCTAGGTATAGAGATGACGATGATGCTGGGCCATCAAGGATTCAGGAGGAGGAAGATGAGGATGCCGAAAAATCAACAGTAACTACCCGAAGCCTAAACGAGCGTGAGTTACGAGATGTGCGAAAAGATTTTGGTCGCTGTATAGGTGAGCAGCTTGTCACCTGGCTGCTCTGATGCTGGGACTCTGGAGCCAATTGTGTGGAATTAGACGGCAGGGAAGCCAAGCGACTGGGATCCCTTGCTAGAGACGCAGGCATTGACAAAGCAATTGCAGATGGAGCACAACCTCACAGCCTCTGGAGGTGTCTCCTCTCAGCTGTGAGGGAAAGGTATCCCTTCAAGGAAGAACTTTTATGTCTATCAGGCAAGTGGACCACTATGGAGAAGGGAATCCAGCACCTGAGGGAATTAGCCATAAAGGAAGTGATTTATGAGGATCCAGACCTCAGACAAACATCCAAAGATCCAGATGAAGTCAGGTGTACGCGACCCATGTGGCGGAAGTTTGTACGGAGTGCACCATCATCATATGCCAGCTCATTGGCAATAATGGCCTGGAAAGAGGATGAGGAACCCACAGTGAATGAAGTGGCTAAACAACTTCGGCAGTACGAAGAAAGTTTCTCCTCTTCCTTACAGGCCTGCGTCTCAGCTGTGGAGAAACTTTCTGAAGAGTTCCACCAACTTAAAGAGAATCTATCTTCATCCCCACCTGAACCAACCAGTGTCCACCGACCAAAAGAGAACACTGTGGAGAAACTTTCTGAAAAGGTTCACCAACCTGAAGAGAGATTATTCTCCTCCGCACCTGTACAGAGCAGTGTCTCAGCTATCAGGGGTAGTCGTTCATCCACACAAGGAAGACGATATGGTGGGTACTCACCCCGTGCCACCCTGTGGTTTTACCTACGAGACCATGGAGAGGACATGAGAAAGTGGGATGGAAAGTCTACCGCGAGCCTAGAGGCACGGGTACGTGAGTTGCAAAAGAAAACAATCATGAAAAAGGTATTCCTTGAAAAGTTTGCTGCTCCAACTTCCAGCAGGCAGTCCTTCAAACACAGAAACGAAGAAGATTCTGACCAGGATTAGGGGAACCCTGCTTCCAGCCCTTCCCTGGACCTGGCGCTGGCAGTTCTGTACTCGGTGGTGCCTCCAGCAGTGAACCCCCTCATCTACAGCTTGAGGAACCAGGACCTCAAGGATGTAATGTGGAAACTGATGACTGGGTGTATTTCATAAGCCATAAGCTGACTGCATTTTTCTGAAAATCGCTCATAATGTTACTCATGATAGGCCAAGCCTGCTTTATATTCTTCTTTTGTGGTATTTTTTCCCCAGTTTTATTAGAATTGTGCTTCACCATTAAACCTCATTATTCATTGTGCCTGTGTATTTAAACCAATTTAACCCAATTATAATGACTCTAACTTGCTGAGGTGATCGGCTCCGGGGCAGACACCTTCTGCATAGGAGCGGGGGCCTGCAGGGTGCAGGGGTTTCCCTTCAGGAGCACCCCCCTCTGTAGTACGAAGGCAGCCCCTAGGGAGCCAATTGGGAGACCCTAGGGAGCTCGAGCAACCATGAATGCTGTGCACAGAGCAGGCAAACAAGGCATTAGGTGCCAGTCAGGGCATGCTGTGGCAGTCTGTGTGGCAGTTCATGCAAGCAGGGTGCTGCAGCGAGCTCCTGTGACAGACCGCTCATGGCAAACAGCAGAAGGCCACCTCCACGCTTTCCAGAAAGGAGGTGGGGACCCAAACTGAGCTTCCAGAAAAGTACTCAGCTGTCCAGGTGTCAGGCTGCAGGGAGTGCCAAAGCTTCACACTGCCATTGGGCAGCTGCAGAGACAGCAATTGAGTGAGATACGAGCAGGTGGAAGACCTGCTCTGCATGGTAGCTGAGCTATGAAAAGAGGTTGTAAAACTTATGAACATCTAGGATTCAGAGAGGGAGATAGACTGTTGATGCCCACCTCTGGCCTCTGTGGAACAAGAACAGGCACCAGAAATTCCCCAACACAAAGGGAATGCAGTATCCATCCCTCAACAGACACAAGGCAGAAGGATATGAATGAATGGAAACAAGTCTAGGCTCCAGGTGGCGGGCAAAACCCGCCTTCACCCATATCACAGTATCAGGTAGACCTGAGCAACAGGTATAAGGCCTTGGAGGCTGAAAGGCAGTCGATGGATGGAAAAGGCTACAATCCCTCTCCACCAGAGATATTGCCAGCATTGGAAAACCAACCCCCTGTATAGTGACCACAGGCAGCAGGAAGAAAAGGTGACTTTTAGTTGAGGGTGATTTATCAATCAGCGGAACAGAGGGTCCGATATGTAGAAGGGACCCTCCTCTAAGGGAAGTCTGCTGCCTTCCTGGGGCCTGGGTTAAGGACATCACAAGGAGGCTTCCCAGCTTGGTTCAACCCTCACACTATTACCGATTGCTCGTCCTACATCTGGGAGGAGAAGGAGTGGCAACGCATAGCCTGTGAGCAATCAAAAGGGACTTCAAGGATTTGGGATCAGGAACTCGGGTGTGCAGGTCATCTTATCCTCAACTCTCCCTGATACTTTCTTGCCCTTTTTGTACCAATATTCCAAAAGGGCAAGAAAAAAGACCCTAGCAACTACAGGCCTGTCAGTCTCAGGTCAGTGACTGGTAAAATTATGGAGAAGATTATCCTTGAAGTTATTGAAGTGCACCTGGGGGACAATGCAGTCACTGGTCCCAGCCAACATGGGTTCATGAGGGGTAGGTCCTGTTTGATAAATTTGATTTCCTTTCATGATAAGATCAGCCATCTAGTCGATCAAGGGAAACCAGCTGATGTGATCTTTTTGGACTTCAGCAAGTTTTTTGACATGGATTCCCATAGGATCCTACTGGACAAAATGTCCAGCATACAACTAAACAAAACCATCATACAATGGGTGAGCAATTGGCTGATGGGCAGGGCACAAAGGGGTGTGGTAAATGCCGGTAATGGCAGACGGTCACCAGTGCAGTCCCCCAAGGCTCTATTTTAGGGCCAGTCCTCTTCAATGTTTTCATAAACGATTTGGATATAGGACTAGAAGGTGTTTTGAGCAAATTTGCTGATGACACCAAACTTGGAGGAGTTGTGGACTCTGTTGAGGGTGGAAAGGTCTTACAGAGAGATCTGGACAGATTGGAGAGCTGGGCGATCACCAACCGCAGGAAATTTAAAAACTGCCAGGTCCTGCACCTGAGACGGGGTAATCCTGGCTATACGTACAGACTGGGCGACAAGACACTGGAGAGCAGCCCCACAGAGAGGGATCTGGGGGTTGTGGTTGACAGCAAGTTGAATATGAGTGTGCCCTGGCAGCCAGGAGGACCAACCGTATCCTGGGGTGCATCAAGCACAGCATCGCTAGTCAGTCAAGGGAAATGCTTGTCCCGCTCTACTCTGCACTGGTGCAGTCTCGCCTCCAGTACTGTGTGCAGTTCTGGGCACCACAGTACAAGACGGACATGAAACTGTTGGAGAGTGCCCAGAGGAGGGTGACGAAGATGGTTAGAATTAAATTTGGCAAGAGACATCAAGGACAAAAAGAAGGGCTTTTTCAAATACATCAGCAGCAATAGGAAGACAGAAAAATGTGTGTACTGCTGCTAAATGAGGCAGGTGCCTTGGTGATGGTGGATACAGAGAAGGCGGAATTACTGAATGTCTTCTTTGCCTCAGTCTTCACTGTTAAGGCTAACCCCCATGCACTGCTGAGCCTGGAAGCAAGAGAGAAAACCTGGAGGGAGGAAGAGTTTTGAAGAGGATTGGGTTCGAAGTTTTTTAGGCAATCTATGGGCCCTGATGGGATGCACCTTAGGGTGCTGAGAGAGTTGGCAGATGTGATTGCTGGGTTGCTTTCCATCATCTAACAGTGGTCATGGTCATCCGGAGAGGTCCTGGATGACTGAAGACTTGCTAATGTGATGTCCATTTATAGGAAGTGTTGTAAGGAGGAACTGTGGAATTACAGCCTCGGTGCCATTAAAGGTGATGGAACAGGTCATCTTGAATGCAATCGTAGCATACACAGGACAACATGGGGATCAAGCCCAGTCAGCATGGGTTCATGAAAGTCAAGTCCTGCCTGACCAACCTCATCTCCTTCTATGACTGGGTGACCCTCCTGGTGGCTGAGGGAAAGGCTATTAACATAGTCTACCTAGACTTCAGCAAGGCCTTTGACATGGTCTCCCACAGGATTCTCCTGGAGAAGCTGGAGGCCCATGGCTTGGACAGGTATATGTTTTTCTGGGTTAAAACCTGGCTGGATGGCCAGGCCCAGAGAGCAGTAGTGAACGGACTGAAGTCCAGCTGGCGACCAGTCATCAGTGGTGTTCCCCAGAGATCGGTGTTGGGGTGCATCCTCTTTAATATCTTTATTGATGTCTTGGACAAGGGAATTGAGTGCACCCTCAATAAGTTTGCAGATGACACCAAGCTGGGGGAAAATGTTGATCCGACAGAGGGGAAAAAGGTCCTGAAGAATGACCTGGACAGGTTGGATCGATGCGCAGAGGAACGAGAGGTTGAGGTTCAACACGGCTAAGTGCTGGGTCCTGCAATTTGGCTACAACAACCACATGCAGCACTACAGTCTGCGCAGAGGGAAAGGATCTAGGAATGTTGGTCAACACTTACCTGAACATGAGCCAGAAGTGTGCCCAGGTGGCCAAGAAGGCCAATGGCATTTTGGCAATTTTCAGCAGCAGTGTAACCAGAAGGAGCAGGTGAAGGCTTCTCTCCCTGTACTCTGCTCTAGTGAGGCCACCCCTCAAGTACTGAGTACCTCTTGCTCTGGCATGGGCAGAGGGGCTGGCCCAGAGGGGCACAGGCGCTCTGTGCTAGGGCTCTGTTGGACCTGGCAGCAGGGGTGCCGGCATTTCACAGACCTCCATTTCCTGGTGCCGTGGCTGACCCTGGACTGGGGCTGCTGGGGAGGCTGAGGAGCTTTTGTCCCAGCAGCTGCGGTGCCTTGTGAGGGGCTGGGGCTGCGGTGGCCATGCCCCGAGCTCTGCAGCAGCCTGTGGCAAGGCAACCGTGAGTGTGTTTGCCACAAGCCCTGCCTGCCCTCCTCCTGCCACGCTCCGTCAGGCAGCTGCAGCAGAGGGGACCTCCAGCCAGCTCCTGGCTGGGCTCTGCCACTCACCTCTCCAGTGCCATCCCTGCTGCCTTGGGGTGCTCTGTGAGGCGCTAAGTGACCTCACAAGGCCTTCTGGCCAGCACATCTCCTGGGGGACAGCCAGGCCACGCAACGGCAGGGACCTCACCACCACCCTTCCAGCCCCCTCCCCTCCCCTCAGCTGTGGCCTTGTCTCTGCTGGCAGGAGCGGCCTGAGGAGGCGCTTCCTGGCCTCCCCTTGCCTCCTGCCAGCTGCTGCCCACTTAGGCTCCTGGCACAAACATGGCCGTGCACCAAAACCACTGCTCGTGCTGCCTTTGCTGCCTTGCCCTGTCCTCTCCCTTGACTCCTTGTGTCTTCCACAGCCAAAGGAATCCCTTTGCTGTCACCACCCTGTCCCCTGCCCTGCAGGACAGCAGAGACAGGGCAGGACATGGTACACAGGGGCCTCAGAGCTTCAAGGAAGCAAATCCCAGAGCCGCATTTAGGTCTTGCACTTTGAACTAGACAGTGTCTGAAGGTGCCTTCCAACTGGACTGTTCCGTGCTGTTCAGGCAGATGCCCCGTGGCTGTTTCTCTCAGCATGAAGGGACCTCGGGACACTCTCTGCCCCATTGGCTTTCATGACACCCCTAGGGATAGCTGATGGCCTTTGTGCTCATTCGTGTTCCCTTGCATACCATGTGCCCACTGGCAGCAGCAGCAGCAAATGTTTCCTGTTCCCGTGTCTCCCCTGTACATGGACAGGCCCTGCTCTTCTCCTGAGCCACCCCATCTCCCAGGGAGCCTCTCCCAGGTGAGCCCGTCTGTGCTGGCCTGGCCAGCCACTGCTGCAGCCCCTGGCCATGTTCCCCACAGCCCCAACTGTCGGTGCTGCTCTGCAGAGCCAGGGGGCTGTGGTGCCTGGGGCACGGGGGCACTATGCAGGGCCGTGCTGGGCAGGCTGGGGGGCAAAGCCAGTTGGTGGGGGCCCTGCCACTGACCGCCTCCCACATCTGTGGCCATGGGGTGCTCAGAGGTGCCCAGTCTGGCCGAGTGAGGAGCCTCTTTGGACTCTCTTCCTTGGGCACGTTCGGATCTGAAAGCAGCCCTGAACGCAGAAGTGAGCCTTCAGGCACAGCCCTTTTAGGAGAGAGATGATTCTCTGTAGGCCAGGTGTGTCACTGCCATGCCCACTGCCTGTCCCTGCCTGCAGTCCCAGCACAGCCCCACAGCAGCACTGGAACCAAGCCACGGGAGCAGCAAAAAAAAAAAAAAAAAAAAAAAAAAAAAAAAACTTTAATTGCATAAAAGGCACAATAAAATGCAGAATTATATTTCTTTCTGGACAACTTTTGTAATAAAACTGGGGGGAAAATAATCAGCACAAGAACATAAGACAGGCTTTGTTTATTACACATACCTTTAAGAGTGATTTGCAGAACAGGGCAGGCAGCTTATTGCTTATGAAATACAGTTGGTCTTCAGTTTCCACACAGCATTCTTAAGTTCCTGATTCCTCATGCTGTAGATGAGGGGGTTCACTGCTGGAGGCACCAGTAAGTACAGAACTGTCACTACAAGGTCCAGGGTATGGAATGAGATGTAGGGGGACTTCAGATGGGAAAACATGGCTGTGCTGAAATTCAGAGAGACCACAGTCAAGTGAGGGATGCATGTGGAGAAGGCTTTGTGTCGTCCCTGCTGTGAGGGCATCCTCAGCACAACCCTGAAGATCTGCACATAGGACAGAATAATCAAAACAAAACACCAACTCAGTAACAAAAAACTAGCCATAGTAATTCGAATTTCCCATAGGTAAGATTCAGAGCAGGAGAGCCTGATGATCTGGGGGATCTGACAGAAAAATTGGTCCAGGGCATTGCCATGGCTGAGAGGTAAAGAAAATACATTGGCAGTGTGCAGTACAGCATTGAGAAAGCCACTGCCCCAAGCAGCTGCTGCCATGGTGGCACAGGCTCTGCTGCCCAGGAGGCTCCCGTAGTGCAGGGGCTTGCAGATGGCAATGTAGCGGTCGTAGGCCATAACAGTGAGAAGGGAAAATTCTGCTGAAAACAAAAAGACTAACAGAAAGACCTGTGCAGCACATCCTGCATAGGAAATGGTCCTCATGTTCCAGAGGAAATTTGCCATGGCTTTGGGGAGAGTGGTGGAGATGAGGCCAAGGTCGAGGAGGGCGAGGTTGAGGAGGAAGAAGTACATGGGGGTGTGGAGGCGGTGGTCGCAGGCTATGGCTGTGATGATGAGGCTGTTGCCCAGGAGGGCAGCCAGGTAGATGCCCAGGAAGAGCCCGAAAGTCAGGAGCTGCAGCTCGCGTGTTTCTGTGAATGCCAGCAGGAGGAACTCAGTGGTGGAGCTGCCATTACACATTTATCGCCTCTGAGCAAGGGAGCCTGTCCAAAAGAAAAAAAAATGACAGTGTAAAATTTAATTACTTCTCTGACCAAAACCCACTGCAAGTCTCATAGAACACCTTAGCACACAATAATCTGTGCTGCTTTCTTTTCAGGAAGAGCTTTCTGCAGCTCCTTAGCTTATGTCTGGTTGTTGCTCTGAGGGTGCCACAACAAGTGTGGGGCTCTTCTGTGCGCTCTTAGGCAGTCAGTCCTGGTCTGCAGCAACACTTAGAAGGGAACCTGGAGTGATCTGAGAAGTCTGCTGGCAAGGGACATCTCCCTGTTTGCAGGTCATGAGAAGGTCAAATAATTCCCTAAGAAAAAACAAAGGTAATGTTGGTTCTGTCTGTACACTGAGGTGTGTGAGGTGCCTTATATCTACAGCAATGATCAAGGAGACTTAGTCTTTAGTACTACTACTCCATTACTATCCCTCTGAAGCACCACACAGGTGGGAAAATGAAAGCAGAGAAAAGTGCACTGCCTTCAGGTAGGTCTTGCCTTGCAGTTTTGCTGTGCAGTGCCCTGGGGAGGTGTGGGGCTGTGAGCAGCCTGCCCCAGGCAGCAGGCTCTGGGCAGCAGCAGGACCCTGGCCTGCCGTGCCCTGCCATGCCGGGGGGGCTCCTTCCACCCGCAGCTTCTCAAGCATGTGTCAGGGACCTGGGAAAGTATCTGCCTGTTAGTTTGACTCCAGTGCCAGGGAAGCTCATGGAGCAGATTATCTTGAGTGTCATCACGCGGCACTTGCAGGGCAAGCAGGCGATCAGGCCCAGTCAGCATGGGTTTATGAAAGGCAGGTCCTGCTTGACGAACCTGATCTCCTTCTATGACTAAGTGACGCGCTGGGTGGACGAGGGAAAGGCTGTGGATGTGGTCTACCTTGACTTCAGCAAGGCTTTTGACACCGTCTCCCACAGCATTCTCCTTGAGAAACTGGCTGCTCTTGGCTTGGACTGGCGCACGCTTCGTTGGGTTAGAAACTGGCTGGATAGCCGGGCCCAAAGAGTCGTGGTGAATGGAGTCAAGTCCAGTTGGAGGCCAGTCACTAGTGGCGTCCCCCAGGGCTCGGTGCTGGGGCCGGTCCTCTTTAATATCTTCATCGATGGTCTGGACGAGGGCATCGAGTGCACCCTCAGTAAGTTTGCAGATGACACCAAGTTAGGTGCGTGTGTCGATCTGCTTGAGGGTAGGAAAGCTCTGCAGGAGGATCTGGCTGCACCAATGGGCTGAGGCCAACTATGAAGTTCAACAAGGCCAAGTGCCGGGTCCTGCACCTGGGGCGCAATAACCCCAAGCAGAGCTACAGGCTGGGAGAGGAGTGGTTGGAAAGCTGCCAGGCAGAGAAGGACCTGGGAGTGATGGTGGATAGTCGGCTGAATATGAGCCAGCAGTGTGCTCAGGTGGCCAAGAAGGCCAACGGCATCCTGGCTTGTATCAGAAGCAGTGTGGCCAGCAGGGCTAAGGAAGTGATCGTCCCCCTGCACTCGGCTCTGGTGAGGTCACACCTCTAGTACTGTGTTCAGTTTTGGGCCCCTCACTGCAAGAAGGACATCGAGGTGCTCCAGCAAGTCCAGAGAAAACACAAAGCTGGTGAGGGATCTGGAGTCCTACGAGGAGCAGCTGAGGGAGCTGGGCTTGTTCAGCCTGGAGAAGAGGAGGCTCAGGGGTGACCTTATTGCTCTTCCTAAGTACATTAAAGGAGGCTGTAGTGAGGTGGGGTTTGGTCTGTTCTCCCACGTGCCTGGTGACAGGACGAGGGGGAATGGGCTAAAGTTGTGCCAGGGGAGGTTTAGATTGGATATTAGGAAGAACTTCTTTACTGAAAGGGTTATTAGGAATTGGAACAGGCTGCCCAGGGAAGTGGTGGAGTCACCATCCCTGGAGGTCTTTAAAAGATGTTTAGATGTACTGCTTAGTGATATGGTTTAGTGGAGGACTTGTTAGTGTTAGGTCACAGGTTGGACTCAATGATCTTGAGGTCTCTTCCAACCTAGACAATTCTGTGATTCTGTGATTTGGTGAATCTCCACGTCTCACCACGATCTGTATCAATCAATCCCTGCATCTCACCATGATCTGTATCAATCTCTGCATCTCACTGCGATCTCTGTATCAAGCAATCTCCGTGTCTCACCACGATCTGTATCAATCAATCTCAGCGTCTCACCGCAATCTCTATATTCGTGTCTGTGCTCGGAGTCTCTCAGGTCTCTCAGTGTCTCTCAGGTCTCTCAGGTCTCTCTGCGTGTCTCAGCCTGTGCAGGTGCCATGTGTTGCAGGAAGAACGGTCGAAAACACAGCAGACACTAGAATGGTCAGATCATGCTCTCTCTCTTTATTACCTGACTCGCCTGACTTTTATAGCATTCTTAACAGGGGCGGATAGTGTCTCACACAAGATTATTGGTCAAAAGCACTCAGACAAAGAACTGCACGAAAACAACCCAACCTGCAAGAAAACAACCCCCTTGTGATTAGCAGTCATGTAGATGCTGTCCTTGAAGCGAGCTGCTGGGAACAACATTTTTCTAAATTCCTCAACTGGGCAATGTGGGAACACTGTCATGGGAACTTCTCATAGTCGTCCTGGTAGCTTGGTTTTCTCAGCTGCATCAAGCCATGGGATCTTTGCTGTTTCAAAAATCCCTCAACAAAAGATCTCTCAGCAACCTGTTCCAGTGCCTCATCTCCAAGTGAAGAATTTCTTCCTAACCTCTAATCTAAATCTCTTCTCATTTAGCTTAGAACCATTCCCCCTTCTTCTGTCATTATCTGATTGAGCAAAGAGTCACTCTCCATCTTTTTTATAAGCTGCTTCAAGTACTGAAAGGCCACAAAGAGGTCACCCTGGAGCCTTCTTTTCTCCAGGCTGAACAGTCCCAGCTCTCTCAGCCTTTTTTTCATAGGAGAGGTGCTTCAGCCCCTTGATCATTTTTGTGGCTCTCTTCTGGACCAGTTTTAAAAGATCCACATCCTTCTCGTGTTGGGGTCTCCAGACCTGGACACAGGACTCCAAGTGAGGCCTCACAAGGGCAGAGCAGAGGGGGACAATCACCTGCCTCCACGTGCTGCCCACTCCTCTCTTGATGCAGCCCAGAATGCAGTTGGCCTCCTGGGCTACAAGCACACACTGCTGGCTCATGTCGAGCTTTTTGTCCAGCAGAACCCCCAAGTACCTCCCAGCAGGGATCCTCTCAATGACTTCTTCTCCCAGCCTATCCTCCTGTCTGGGATTTCCCAAGCCCAGTGCAGAATCTTGTACTTGGACTTGTTGAACCTCCTTAGATTCACAGGGACCCAAATTTCAATCTTGTCCAGCACTCTTTGGTTGGCACCCCTTCCTCTGTTGCATCAACTACACCACTCAGCTTGGTGTCATCTGCACACTTGCTGAGGGTGCACTCGATCACACTATGTTATTGAAAAAGATATTAAACTGTACCAGTCCCAAGACAGACTCGTGACAGACGCTACTCATCACCAGCATCCACTTTGATATAGAGCCATTGACCACCACTCTCTGGATGTGACCTTCAGGCCAACTCCTTATCCACTCAGTGGTGCAGCCATCAAATGCGTATCTCTCCAATTTGGAGATCAGGATGTCATGCGGGATACTGTCAATGGTCTTACTGAAGTCCAAGTAGATGACATCGGTTGGTCTTCGCTTGTTGTCTGATGCGGTCACTCCATTTTAGAAAGCCACCAGATTGGTCAGGCAAGATTTGGCCTTTGGTGAAGCCATGCTGGGTGTCTGAGATCACTTCTTTTCCATGATCTTGCCAGGCACAGAGGTGAGGCTCAGCATTCGGTGGTTCCCTGGGTCTTCCTTTCTACCCTTTTTTAAAAATGGGAGTGATGTTTTCCTTTTTCAGGTCACCAGGGACTTCAGCCGACTGCCAGGACTCTTCCAATATGATGGAGAGAGTCTTGACAACTACATCAGCCAGTTCCCTCAGGACCCTGGGATGCAAGTCATCATGCCCCATAGACTTGTACTTGTTGAGTTCCATCAGGTGGTCTCAAACCTGCTCTTCACTTAGAGTGGTTGGGACTTTGCACCTCCAGCCTCCATCTATGGTTTAAGGGAAATGAAAGACTTGGGAAGCCTGACTGGCAGAGAAGACTGAGGCAAAGATGTTGTTGAGTCCCTCAGGCTTCTGCATGTCTGTCATTACCAGTTCACCCTTCTCATTCATCACAGGGGGTACACTGTCCTTGGCCTTTCTTTTCTGAACAATGTATCTAAAGAATCTCTTCCTGTTATTCTTTGTGTCCCTTGCCAAGCTGAGTTCCATGTGAGACTTGGCTTTCTTTATCCCATCCCTGCACATCCAAAACTGAAACATGTGAGAGGGCCTGGGAAAAGGAACCCTGGATCCTTAGAAGCCATTTGGGAAACAAATCTTGTAGGTAGGAAGTGTGATTTTGTGGAGGTACAGAGCTGGTGGGCACATTGTGCAGGATGCTCCTAAAGACCGTTGTGTCCTTTTCCTTCCTGACTACAATGATACTTCCTTCCCAGTAATGGAGGAGCCAATAGAGGTGAAAAAAGATACTCTGTGATCATGAATGTCATCAGAAAGCTGACCCCATTAAGATACGGGGAGGTTAGGAGAAGCATGGACAAGAGAGATGTGAAATTTTGGGGTGAGAAAATGAGAATGGCCATTAGAAAATAATGATTTCATAGAGGTAAGAAGGTGCATGTATTGTTGATGCTGTAGTAACACTGACTTAAAAGAACCATGTATGGCCCTTACCTTATTTAGGCAGTAATTTTAATCCTGAAACCTAAATGCTACTCCAACACTCTGACAGGAATCCCCTACTCTAATGCTTGAATTCAAAGGATCCCTTCAAGCAAAATTAAGCCCATAGCCCCTTTTTCTTTCCTTTATTCTCATACTCACCCAAATGCCTTCCCTGGACACTAGTATTAAAATGCTCTACTGATCCTTAGATTTCTTGGCAGACCAAAATAAAACCCTAAACCACAGAACTTATCCATACCCTAACCACAGAAGAACACCAAACATTCCCACTAAAACTCTGTTTAATCTCTAACACAGAAAAGTGAGCCCGAGTCCCTAAGGGACTAGGGAGATGCAAGCTCTGCCTCAGGATCTTCTGCCCCAGCAGGAGGAATGTGACCATGACAGTGACTGTGAGGTCACTTCTGTCTCTGCACTTGATAGGCCAGCAGCAGGAACGTGTCACGGAAAGGGACTGTGAGGTCACTTGTGTCTGGATTTGGCAGGTCAGCATTGACTTCTCCCTGGGAGCTGCACTTTTGGGCTGACATCTGGCTGTGGCCCTGCTAGGCCAGCAGAAGGCACCTGCTTGGCATGCTGACTGGGGGATCCCCTCTGCCTCCAGAGCCAGGAGGACCCAGGCAGAAAGAAGGCCCCATATGGGTTGTCCTGTCCCTCGTGCTTGAGTCCATGAGTGGGCAGCAGGAGGCACAAGGCTTGGCACAAGGAGTCAAGGCCGTGCGGTGGGGGAGACAAGGCACCATACTCCACACGGGGAAGACACCACATGGGGGAGACAGTGCTCCAACCTCTGTCAGCAAAGGGGGACAGCACTCCCAGCTGCACCTTCTGCATGACCGCAGTGCTTCCTGCTGGGGGCCATGTCCCACAGTCAGCCCTGGGCTGTATGCCACCCCTGTGCTCTGAAAGGCTCGAGAAGTGGAAGGTCTGACTCCAGAAGGCAGCTGTACCTGAACCAGGGGAATTTCTCTCATGTGCAGTAATTCTTTCTCCTCCCAGCTACTGTTCTGTGGCCCCAGTGTCATAGACACCTTCTGTGGTTTTGCCCCATTGCTGGAGCTGTTCTGCAGTGCCACGGTGATACTCATGGTCTTTCCTTTCATAATCTACATTTGGGATCTTCCTTCCTTCTTTCCTTCCTTCCTTCCTTTGGATCATCTTCCTCTTCTCTTTCCTGCAGTTTTCATGTGTGTGCATCCTCTGTTGACAAGCCCAAGGCCTTATCCACCTGCTCTTCTGTCCTCATGAGTGTTACTGTTTTCTATGACACCGTTGTCACTGTCTGTGTAAAGCCCATAAAGGCTGTAGTCAGAGGTTTTAACCAAGCCCTTTCTCATACCTTCATCATCCCCCTGTCAGTCCTAGGGTTGCTTATAGGTAGCATGGGAAGGGTGAGAGATGTGCTGGTGGAGCTGCAGACGTCATCATAAGACTTATCTCAAAGACCTTGGAAAGGACAGATTGATCAAAGAGGTTCCTCGGGACGTGGAAAAGGCAGATGTCGAAAGCATCTTGTACTTCAAGGCTGAGCAGAAGGATGATTAAGCCTAATCATGAATTAGAATGCCAGCGTTAACCCTAGCCCTCACCCAAGAACTAAACAAAACTCTGACCCACAAGGCTTGCCCTTTTCCTACACCTTGAGCAGGCATCTTGAGCAGAATTGCTCCCTCAAAGCCCTTCCATTACATTAGCTGTAGAAGTTAACCTCTAATCCCTAAATGTTAAATTGACCACCTAACCCTCCACCACACGCACAGCACATCTCATCTTCAAACCCACTCCTATCCCTAACTTCAGCTGTTTGTCCCCTTGGGGCAGGGCAGGGATTGTGATGTCCTTGAGCAAAGAATCACTCTCCATCTTTTTTATAAGCCCCCTTTAAGTACTGAAAGGCTGTGATGAGGTCACCCTGAAGCCTTCTTTCCTCCAGGCTGAACAGCCACAGTGCTCTCAGCCTTTCTTCATAGGAGAGGTTCTCCAGCCACTTGATCATCTTCTTTGCCTCCCAGCCTCCATCTATGGGTTCAGGGAAATGAAAAACTTGGGAAGCCTCACTGGCAGGGAAGACTGAGGCAAAGATGTTGTTGAGGCCCTCAGGCTTCTCCATGTCTGTCATTACCGTTTACCCTTCTCATCCATCAGAGGGGGTACACTCTCCTTGGCCTTTCTTTTCTGAGCTATGCATCTATAGAATCTCCTCCTGTTATTCTTTGCATCCCTTGCTAAGCTCAGGTCTATCCGCACATTGCTTTCCTTATCCCATCTCTACACATCCAAAACTGAAGCATTCATGAGGGCCTGGAAAAAGAACTCGAGATCCATGGAAGCTATTCTGGAAACAAAACTAGTAGGTAGGATGCGCAATTTTGTAGAGAGGCAGAGCTGATGGGCATACTGGGCAGGATGCTCCTTTAGGCCCTTTTCCCTCCTGACTACAATGCCACTTCTCTCTGAAGAACAGAATAGCCCACAGAGGTGAGACATATACTGCCTATGTCATGGATGTCATCGGAAAGCTGATCCCAATAGGATATGGGGAGGTCAGGAGCAACCTGGACACGAGAGATGTGAGATTTTCAGGTGGCAAGAGGAGCATTTCCAGCAGAAATTAATGATTTCGTAGAGGTAAGAGGCATCATGAAATGTAGATTATGCAGCAACACTGACTTGTACAGTCATGTATGGCCCTTACACTATTTAAACCAGTAGTCTTAATCCTTAAATCTAAATGCTCCTCCAACACTCTGACAGGAATCCATTTCTCTAAAGCTTGAACACAAGGTATTCCTTGAAGCAAAACTCACCCCATACCCCCTTTCTATTACTTTTACTCTCTTACTCACCCTAAACCCTTCCCTTAATATTACTATTAAAATTTAACCCTAGGCTTCTAGGCAGACCTAAAAATGACCTAAACTACAGAGCCTGACCATACCCTAAACACAGAAGAACACCAAACCTTCCCAATAAACATTTGTTTACTCTCTAACCCAGAAAGTTGTGCCTTATTCCCTTGGGAACTAGAAAGCAGTCAGCTATGCCTGAGGATCTCATGGCCCAGCAGAAGGAATGTGACTGTGGCAGTGACTGTGAGGTCACTTCTGTCTCTGCACTTGATAGGGCAGCAGCAGGAATGTGTCACAGAAAGGGACTGTGGGGTCACTTGTGTCTGGAGGTGGCAGGTCAGCCTTGACATAGACCTGGGATCTGCACTTTTGGGCTGACATCTGGCAGTGGCCCTGCTAGGCCAGCAGAAGGCACCTGCTTGGCATGTTGACTGGGGGATCCCCTCTGCCTCCAGAGCTAGGAGGACCCAGGCAGAAAGAAGGTGCCAACATGGGTTGTCCGGTCCCTTCTGCTTGAGTCCATGACTGGACAGTAGCAGGCACGAAGCTTGGCTGTGTCTAGCCAAGAAGCTGCAAGGCCAGCAGCAGGCCCCTGGCTTGGAAGCTGCTGCTGAGGTGACTTGTGTGTGGTTGGCTGAGAGGCCGCAAGGAGCATGTTGGGTTGGGATGCCTACTTCAGGAGGGGTTTCCTACCAGATGGAGCTTTCAGTGGTAGTAGGAAGGAGCAGGAGAGAAAAAACTGCCACAAAGTGCACCATGGAAGGTTGGCACTGGCTACAAGGAAGAAGAAATATCCAGAGGAACAACTGGTCTTGCTGCTAGAGTCTGAGGCAAAGAAGGCATTAAGTACCTCAGCCTTTACTTTATCTCTAGATCATTAACAGATTTCCCCCATGTCCAATGAAGGATGATGATTCTCCTCAATCCTCCTTTATTTAAAGTATTTCTATAAGCAGTGTTTATTGTCTTTGACAGTCATAGCCGGATTGAGCTCCAGCTGGGCTTTGGCCCTTTGAACTTTGACCTGCACAGCCCCATAACATTTAGGACACAGCTCCCAAGAAACTGACAGCATGCATGAGAAGGAAGAACAGAAAAAGTAGAATCTGGCAGCCTTCCACCCACTGTTTTTCTGTGACTCTGTGTTGCAGTTCCATTCAAGTGATTACTCCTGTATTATCCAAACTTTCCTGAAGTCCTGATGCTACTATCCTGTCAGAGATAGCACAATCACATGAAGGTTGAACCATCTGCCTGCAGCCATGAATGGCTGACAGAATAGAGCATCAGTGTCGAGGAACCCTGAGAAAATGCAGGATTTTGCCTATAGAAGTCTCTTGTCATTTACAAGGAGACGAGCCTCATCCTTCGCCATAAGAATAGGAACCCCACACATCAGGGCAGACTGGGACGTGGCTGAGTGAGCAGTGCCCAGGAGGAGGGGGGCCTGGACACCACGAGGGATGCCATAGGAGCGGTGGTGCCTGCTCAGCAGGAACCAGGCCAGCTTTCTACAGAGTTTCCTTACGAGGAGCATGGCCACCAAGATGACCTGATTTATCCGGTTCACCTCAGATCCAGTGTGGCAGCACAGAGAAGAGTGTTTGCAGCCCTCAGGAAAAGAGGTACAGGTCTAGGAGACCCTAGGACAGCCTGGTGTAGAGAGGATAAAGGGCTATGGCAAGGCTCAAAGTCCCAGCAGGATTGAGGTCTTTGTGTCCATGGCTATGGCTGTTGTCTCTGTCACTGAGGCCTATGAGGAGACAGGTGATCGTTAAAGCTCCAGGGCCTCATTGCCTCCTCGCCCCCACCCATGAACCAGACAGGCATCATACCATTCTCCTCACTTGGCCATGCACATCCCCATCTCCTACTGCCCAGGAAGAGCCCTGTGAAAGGTGTGAAGGGAAAGGATCTCACTTCCCAAGCACTTGGGGTCAAGGCCCGGCCCTTGTGCTTGCTGACACACATCCAGTTTTCCTCCACCTCAGTGTCACCTTCACATTGCCTTTGTCTCCTTGTCCTCACTGCCTCCAGGGTTCTGCTCTAACGAGCTCCAAGGGAGGCTGTGTCAGTGCTGGCCCTCAGGGGGACACTGCAGGAAACTTGCCTCTGACTTGGACTTCTGGAGAGATGTCTTCAATTGTCTCTGAGTGCCTGAGGTTTGTGGGCTCATCAGCAAAGCCCCCAGAGGGGTGATTGCAGTGGCTTGGGCTGGTGCTGTGCTGCTGAGCTGGGCCAGGCTCGTGGGACAGAGAGAGCTCGTGGCAAGAGGGCCGTAGTGCAGAGAGACAGCTGTGCCCAGGAGCAGCTCCTCTGCACAGCACAGCAGGAAAGAGACACAGAGGCAGACACAGAGAGAAGAAAAGGAGAGAGGGGCTGAAGGCAGTTGTCAGTGGGAGGATGCAGAGAGCTGCCTGCAGGAGAAACCTGCACAGCCCTTGACAAGGTAAGTGTCTGGCTGCAGGGCCATGCAGCTGCAGGTCCTGGAAGGGTCTCCTCCTGCTGGGTCTTGTTTCTGGGAGGGCAGTGAGTAATGCAGTAGGCTTTGAGAGTCCTGCTGGGTTGCAGTGCAAGGTGAGGAAGTCTGGCAGAAGCCCCTTGGAATGTCATAACCCAGCTGCTCTTTTTAGCCAAGAGTTGGGTGTCCAAGTCTCCTCCAGACACTGCAGGGGATGCAGATTGGGTATTGGGACACCCCAGATTGCGAATATCCAGCTCTGTCCGTGGGGCATTGTCCTGGGCTGCATTCTTCTCTCCTGCAGGATGCAGCTCTCTCCTGGCATCCTTGTGTTATCCAGATACTTCAAAGAAAAGACACCTCCGTACTAACATGTCTGTGCTGCTGGATGGCTGTCTGTGGGCAGCTGGAGTGAGGCCTCTGCAGCCTTTGCGAAGAGGGAAAAGCTGAGATCCTGCTCATGCACTTGGGGATAAGGTGAGGATTCTGTCCATCTGCACTGGGGTTGGAGCTTCTTTGCTTTAAGCTGTCACCACTTCTTTGGAAACGCAAGAGTGTGATTGTTCTAAGCATAATAAAATATATTATATAATATATATATATTATAAGAACAATATATAAATATATTGTTCTAAGCATAATAAAAAAGAGTGTGATTACTAAGCATAATAAAATCTGACTCGCTCTACAGTGTGGTTGGAGGTGTTTTTTGCAACAACCCTGCAAAGTTCATGGATCCCATAAGTGGACTGAACTTGAGTTTCCCCCTTGTTCCTGCTTTCTGACTGCTTCACAGAAGGAAGGACACCTCTAAAGGCCCCAGCAATCCATGCTTGCAGTGCCAGTCTCACCCAGCATCAGCTGGGACTCAAGCGATGGAGCTGCAGAAAGCTCCTTTTGCAAAGAGAGGCTTCAAATGAGAGTGCTCTAAGGCTTGTAGTAGGTTTTCCTCAGAGAATTGTCTTCTAAACTTTTTCTGCCTTCTGCTTCTCTACAGACAACTCTTCAATGTCAGAAAATGCCCAACGTCAGCTCAGTGAGCGAGTTCCTGCTGCTGGCATTCGCAGACACACGCGAGCTGCAGGTCCTGCACTTCGCGCTCTTCCTGGGCATCTACCTGGCTGCCCTCCTGGGCAACGGCCTCATCCTCACAGCCATAGCCTCCGACCACCGCCTCCACACCCCCATGTACTTCTTCCTCCTCAACCTTGCCCTCCTCGACCTCGGATCCATCTCCACCACTCTGCCCAAATCCATGGCCAATGCCCTTTGGGACACCAGGCCATCTCCTATAAAGGATGTGCTGCACACGTCTTTCTGTTTGTCTTCTTTATCACAGCAGAGTATTTCCTCCTCACCGTCATGGCCTACGACCGCTATGTTGCCATCTGCAAGCCCCTGCACTACGGGAGCCTCGTGGGCAGCAGAGCTTGTGCCCAGATGGCAGCAGCTGCCTGGGGCAGTGGCTTTCTCAATGCTGTCCTGCACACGGCCAACACATTTTCCCTGCCCCTCTGCCAAGGCAATGCTGTGGAGCAGTTCTTCTGTGAAATCCCCCACATCCTCAAGCTCTCCTGTTCAGATGCCTCTCTCAGGGAAGTTTGGGCACTTGTGTTTAGTGTTTCTTTAGCCTTTCTTTGCTTTGTTTTCATCATGTTATCCTACGTGCAGATCTTCAGGGTAGTGCTGAGGATTCCCTCTGAGCAGGGCCGACACAAAGCCTTTTCCATGTGCCTCCCTCACCTGGCCGTGGTCTCCCTCTTTATCAGTACTGCCATGTTTGCCTACCTGAAACCCCCCTCCATCTCTTCCCCATCCATGGATCTTATTGTGTCAGTTCTCTACTCAGTTGTTCCTTCATCAGTGAACCCCCTCATCTACAGCATGAGGAACCAGGAGTTCAAGGATGCAGTAAGGAAACTCTTTGGATACATGCTTCTTTGCAATCAATAATGTTTGTGAGTTCCCTGATTATTTCAGGAACTGTGAGGAAAATTTTTGTTACTATATTTCTCTATAAATATTTTCTACATTTTTTTTCTTTTGATTTAAATTATGTTATCCTTAACCCGCTACCTGATTTTCTTATTTCTATTTTTTCATTTATAGTGACCCAGTCATCTAATTATTGAAAGAAGCAGGTTATGTAGAGAAACATAATAAATAAAAAAACAAAAACAAAACAAAACAAAAACAGAACTACATTGTTATCTGCTGCAATCTCTTCCCATCCCCTCTGGAGCTGGGGGATCAGCCCCAGCACACAGGAGGGTCTCTGGGCCAAGAGCCCAGCTGCTACATGGATTTTGGGTAGGGGCTGCTGCTTCTCTGGAGCCATGGCCATGGCCAGCAGCAGGACGTGGCCTTGTCACTGCTGCTCTCTTTTGGCTTTCAGTGTGTTCTCCTGTGCTCTTTTATTCGGATAAGCTGTCAGATCTCATAGGCCTTGGTGACAGTCCTGTTCTCTCTGCAGTGGCATCCCTGTGACTGCAGACAGCAGCAGGCACTGTGCAGCCCTGGGTTACAGCTGGCCTCCCGGATAGCACCACAGTAACAGGAGGGTCTTGCTCTGGGCAAACCCAGAAGCCTGGACACCTCTCCAAAGCTGCTGCCAGGAACATAGCCAAGAGGTTGTTCCCTGCTCTTCTGTTTTCTGGGGTTCTAGTTCCGGGTTCTTCACCTGGGGCTCAACAACCCCAAACAGAGCTACAGGCTGGGAGAGGAATGGTTGGAGAGCTGCCTGGCAGAGAAGGACCTGGGAGTACTGGTTGATAGTCGGCTGAATATGGGCCAGTAGTGTGCTCAGGTGGCCAAGAAGACCAACAGCATCCTGGATTGCATAAGAAGCAGTGTGGCCAGCAGGTCCAGGGAAGTGATTGTCCCCCTGTACTCAGTTGAGGTACTGAGAGGAGGGTGATGTAACCACTTGAGAAGCTAAAGTCAGAAGGAAAAGCTGAAGTGACTTGGAGTATTAATGGGCCCCACTGAGGGCTGTTACTAACAAAGCCTCCCCAGGGCCTTGTTAGGGCAGATAATTGGAGGCCATGGTTACAGACAGGCAAAGCACTGTGCTGAGAAAAATCTTGGTTGGTTTTAATGAAGCTGAAGGGCCAAGGCCTGACCACGGCCACTGGGAGAGGAGACCCTGCACACCCATGTCTGGCTCAGGGCTAGTCTTGGGGTCTGTGGGATGTGGTGGGTAGTGTGATGCTATTAGAAGAACTTCATTTTGACACCTCCGCAGCCCTGCACAGTGTTGCAAGGAAGCAATGCCAACTGTCAGCATGCCAAGCAGGTGCCTTCTGCTGGCCTAGCAGGGCCACTGCCAGATGTCAGCTCAAAAGTTCAGATCCCAGGGAGAAGTCAAGGGTGACCTGCCACCTCCAGACACAAGTGACCTCACTGTCCCTTTCTGTGACACGTTCCTGCTGCTGCCCTATCAAGTGCAGAGACAGAAGTGACCTCACAGTCCCTGCCACAGTTATGATCCTCCTCCTGGGGCAGGAGATGCTGAGGCAGAGCTGAGCTCCTCAGAGCATTCCCACCAATCTCCTCCTTGTGGCCGACAAGCTGATCAGATCAGGGTGAGCAAGAGAGTAAAGATAAGGAAAAGGGGCTATGGGCTGAGTTTTGGCTTCAAGGGATACTTTGAAGTCAGGCATAAAAACAGTGGATTCCTGTCAGGGTGTGGAGTAGCATTTAGAATTGACAATTAATGTCAGTGATTAAAGTAGTGCAAGGGCTTTACATGACTATTTTAAGTCAGCGTTACAGCAAAATTAACATTGCCTGAATGTTCGAACCTCACAGAAATCATTCATTTCTGCTGGCCAAACTCCTTTTCCCTCCCTCAAATCTCACATCTGTCCTGGCCAGGCTTCTCCTGACTTCCCCATATCAGTCATCTTCATAGGGGCAGCTTTCTGATGGCTTTCATGATCTCAGAGTATCTGTCTCATATCTGTTGGCTACTCCTTTCTATAGACTGACGTGGCACCTAAGTCAGGATGGAAAAGAACACACAGGCTGTAGGTGAACCCTGCACAATGTGCCCAGCAGTTCTTGTACCACCCCAAAATTTTGTTTCCTGCCTCCAACTTTTGGATACGGAATGGCTTCTGTGCACCCAGGGTACCTTTTTCCAAACCCTCATGCATGGTTCAGTTTCCCCCAAGCGTCTTGGAGGCAGTGGCCCCCTCTGTGTAGAAAAATGAAAGCAGTCCTAAAGAATGACTTCAGGCAAAAGCTGACACCTCTGACATGACAACCCCTACCAAGACCTCTTCCTCTATGCAGCCTACCAGCTACTTAAAAAAAGCCGATCTCAGAAACCACATGCACAGCAAGTGCCTTCTGCTGCCCTACCATGGACACTGGCAGATGTGAGCCTAAAGGCACAGATCCCAGCCAGGAGTCAAGGGTGACCTGTCAGCTACTTCAGAAAGAGCTCACCTCACAGGCCATTTAACAGCCAGTCGCTTCCTGCTGGACTTAGTGTTTCTGAGACACCACTGAGCTTATAATACCACACCTACAAAACACCCCCTTTTTGGGCCAGGACCTGCCCAGGTAGAAGTGAGCTGGTTGTGATCCTCCAAGCTCATGGCACACCTGCTGGGCTCCCAGCCTCTCTGACATTCAGGAGCCAGTTCCGTGCCAATCGTGGGAGGTGCTAGGGCAGGAGCGACCTTGCAGGCAATGTTCCAGCCTCATGCCTGTTGGCGGTCTCTCAGCTCCTTGGGCACAGTGAAGATCATGTTTTTATCCAGAAGCCATGAGACTGAAGCTGACATTCAGGGGAAGCACCCTCCAAGCCCCAGCCCCAGTCCCAGCTGGCAGTGGTGCTCTGCAGAGGGAGGGGGCTGTGGTGCCCAGAGCACGGAGGCACTCTGCAGGGCTGTGCTGGGCAGGCTGGGAGGCAGACCCAGCTCATGGGGTCACTGCCATTGCCCCAGGGCTGCAAGGAATCCCTCACCAGGCTTCTTTGCTGGGGCTTTTGTGTGCCCTGGGGCTGCAGAGCTCTCCTCTGCCTGCTCACACCAGATTGAGCACTTGAGCTCTGCTCAGTCCACCTCAGACAGGCTCACGCTCCGTGGGCTCCATTCACTGCTCTCTCCTGGGCTCACACAGCCCCAGAAAAGAAGTCTGGTGAGTGATTTTTTGCAGGCCTGGGGCAATGGCAGTGATATTTCCTTGTTTCTCATGGTCTTCTCACATGTCTTTCTCATAGCCTTTCCCACTGCCCAGCACTGCCTCCCAGGTGGGAATAAGCCAACCTTCAGATGGGCCTTGGTCTTCTTCAGTCTTCCTGCTGCTTCTTAGGACCTTCCAGACTCCTCACAGAGCTCAGAGGGAGCCTTCTTGTCCAGTGTGTGGCCCTGCACTGGCTCTGACTGTGACGAAGTAATTCTCTGCAGAGCAGCCCCTGTGGTGCTGTGTTTTCAATATGTGAGCGTACTGGGCCTGGCTGGGATGGAGTTAACTTTTCCTGTAGAAGCCCACACAGTGCTGTGCTCTGCTTGAGTAGCTAGAACAGCACTGGTATCACGGTTGTGTTTTGTCTACTGCTGAGCAGTACTGTCATAGCATCAGGAATCCCTCTAATCGTCCCTCCCCAAAGAGCCAACAGGCTGCGGGTGCACAAGAGACAGAGAGGGGACATCACCAGGGCAGCTAACCTAAACCAGCCACAGAGATATTCCATACCATATGATGTCACACTCAGCAATAGAAGGTGGAAAATGGAAGGAGAGGGGAGAGGTGAGCTCCCGTTATGAAAACGACTGTCCTCCTGAAAATAAGCTCTATCTATTGAGGCCCTGTTTCAAGGAAGTGGTCAAGCATCACTGTCACAAATAGTTTTGCTATTTTTTTTTTTAAATAACGTCTCTCAAAGGAGATGGGAATGCACTGCAGCTGAGACCTATGAATTTCTGCTTGCTTCTTTATTGTCTATAGCTACACAGAAAGCCTGGCTTTAGATATACATGAGATAATTATGAAAAGTAAAGAGATAAATGAACAGGTAGGAGGCTAACATGACATTAATTAAATCGACACCACAACTTGGAGAACATATTTATCAAGAAAAATAAAACCAAATTGCTTTCCTAACTGTTTCTGAGATAAACTCAGAACGTAAAGGCACATTATTTTTTTTTTAAAGAAATATGTATTCAAACAATTTCCTCAGTGCATCCTTGAGCTCCTGGTTCCTCATGCTGTAGATGAGGGGGTTCAGTGCTGGAGGTAACATGGAGTAGAGAAAAGATACTGCAAGGTCCAGGGATGGGGAGGAGAATGAGGGGGGCTTCAGGTAGGCAAACATGATAGTGCTGACAAACAGGGAGACCACGGCCAGGTGAGGAAGGCACGTGGAAAAGGCTTTGTGTCGGCCCTGCTCAGAGGGCATCCTCAGCACTGCCCTGAAGATCTGCACATAGGACACCACAATAAAAACAAAACAACCAAAGCCTAAACAAAAGCTAAATGCAATAAGTACAACTTCCCTGAGGTAGGCATCTGAGCAGGAGAGCTTGAGGATGTGGGGGATCTCACAGAAGAACTGGTCCACAGCATTGCCATAGCAGAGGGGCAGGGAAAATGTGTTGGCCGTGTGCAGGACAGCATTGAGAAAGCCACTGCCCCAGGCAGCTGCTGCCATCTGGGCACAAGCTCTGCTGCCCAGGAGGCTCCCGTAGTGCAGGGGCTTGCAGATGGCAATGTAGCGGTCATAGGCCATGATAGTGAGAATAGAATATTCTGCTGCTATAAAGAAGAGAAAGAATAAGACCTGTGCAGCACAGCCTTGATAGGAGATGGCCGTGGTGTCCCAGAGGGCATTGGCCATGGCTTTGGGCAGAGTGGTGGAGATGCAGCCCAGGTCGAGGAGGGCGAGGTTGAGGAGGAAGAAGTACATGGGGGTGTGGAGGCGGTGGTCGCAGGCTACGGCGCTGAGGATGAGGCCATTGCCCAGGAGGGCAGCCAGGTAGATGCCCAGGAAGAGTGCGAAGTGCAGGAGCTGCAGCTCACGTGTGTCTGCGAATGGCAACAGGATGAACTCAGTGATGGTGCTTCTGTTGGACATCTGTTTTTTTGGGATGTGTTCCTGCACATAGAAGAGGAAGAACAGTAGTAACGTACAAAAGATTTATCAGAGAAAAATTAATCCCATTTCTTATCTAATATCACCAGAAAAGTTGTCCACTTCCAGTAAGACATTTGGCAGGTCCCTTTCATGAGTTCTTCCTGATGCTGCCTGAGGGTATCCCTGGGAGCAGGGGCCTCCTTTGTGGGCAATGGAAGAGTCAGTTATGCCCAATAGCCAGAGGAAAGGCAGAACCTGGGGTAATCTCAGACTCACTTCACTGCTGATATCAAAGAACCTTGCCCCAGTGTTGCTCCCGGGTTAACCAACTTCAGAGCATATATATATACACAGATTTCTTTAATTTTTATTTTATATGGTCAGATTTTTTCTGGTTGCTAACCTACCACACCTGCTGAGTTTTTATGAAACAGAAACCCTGAGCATTTCTCTTGCACTTGAAGGGAAACTTTGCGCATCCTAAGAGAAAAAGAGGCAGTCCCTATAGTGCGAAGTGTCCTTTAGTGAGGACAGACAATCTGTCCATCAGTGCTGGTCTCAGCTGCCCTGTGAGAGCTGCAGGAAAGTTCTACTCAGAGGTTGACCTGAGAAGAACCTGAACACTGCTGAGAGCAGAGACATCGAGGCTCAAAGTGCCCATCTCCCAATGCCTCACCTTCTCCCCATACTCCCCTTCCCCCAAGCACACTGAGGGCTCTCCCCATGGGAATGTGAAACCCCCATCCCCAGCCAGCCTGGGAACAAGACCAGCAGCAGCACGGCCAGCTGGAGAAGCCAGGAGGAATGCCAGTGTGCTGCTGCCAGGGGAGGCAAGGCCAGGGAGGGACAGACGGACACTCAGCAGACCCTCCTGTGCTGCAGCTCTGCCTGCAGAGGAGTCAGTTCATGCTCAGTGCAGGTGATCTGTGCTCATCTCAAGCAAGGAGATACTCTCAAAGACAGGGCACTGGCCATTGGAGGGTTTGTAGCTCCTTAATATCAGCTAGAAAAAAACATGTGAGGACCACAAGGATGATGTTGGTGCAGTCTGTGGGCTGAGGTGTGGGAAGGGACTTTATGAAGTTCATTGATTAAATATTGATCCCCCACTGCAATGCTCTAGCAGTCTCAGTCTGCAGTACAAACCTGACCACCTATTACCATGAAACCAGCCTCCATTCTACCGCAGGTATCTGCAAGCACAGGCTACAGAAAATGTCTTGCCTTTCAGGTAGCCCCTGCCTTGGTCTTCCTCTTGAAATATGCAATCATAAATGCTATTCTCTACAGCATTTTTTACTCCTTTCTGGAGAAACAGAGAGACCCACCCTGCCAGATGCTATCAGCTGTCGGATGTGCCAGCTTTAGAAGACCCCTCTGGTAACCCCACCTGCAGTGTCCTGTTGCCAGAGCCTCACGGTGTCGAGAGCCTGCAGATGTGTCCTGCCACACGCTGCCCTCTGTTGTTGCGCTCCTCAGTGCCTCCAAGCCCTCTCTCCTTCTCTCCTGTCTGTGTGCCAGCTGCGGTCAGAGCCCCCAGCCCTGCTGCGCTGTGCAGAGGAGCTGCTCCTGGGCACAGCTGTCTCTCTGCAGCACTGCCTCTTGCCAGGAGCTGCCCTTGTGCCCAGGAGCCCAGCCCAGCTCAGCAGCACAGCACCCGACCATGGCATCGCTTGCTCTGTGCCCTTGGGCTCCCTCGAGGTGTCCCCAAGGCCTCAGGGCTGACAGCTCCCCAAGGCAGCAGGGTCTCTGCTGGGGTGTGGTGGTTGAAGAAGACTGAAGGCATCACTGACTGCTTCTCTTCTGTAGATGTCAGAGACTGATTTTTAAGTGTGATTTGTGCTGTTGGACTGTGGTTGTCAAACATGAGTACAAATGTTTCCCTCCCTTAACCCCTATTCTGTTCCCAGTGTATTGCAGGACACATCAGCCATGACAGGCAGGGATCATTTCACCCCTCCGAACGTGTTCTAACAAAAGAGGGGGGACCAGAATGCTGTAAAAGGTTTCCATGAAGGAAATAGGACACTAAGACACCATTCATTGAGTTTCCCTAACTGTCCATTTGGGAGATCCTCTACCCATACACAAATATCTTCTTCCCCTGTTAATTGACCAGCACGGTGACTGGGATGTGGAACACCCTCATCACTATGCTGGTGCCTGACACCAAACACCTGCAGATGCCCGTGGCCTTCTTCCTGGGGGAGAGTTGTCCTCCTTGCACAGCTCCAGCACCCTGCGTCAGATGCTGGCCAGCTTCCTGGATGGGGACAGCACCCCCTTTGCTCACAGAGGTGGCAGCACTCTCAGCTGCACCTTCTGCATGACCGCAGTGCTTCCTGCTGGGGGCCATATCCTACGGTCAGCCCTGGGCTGTATGCCACCCCTGTTCTCTATAAGGCTCGTGAAGTGGAAGGTCTGACTCCGGAAGGCAGCTGTACCTGAACCAGGGGAATTTCTGTGATGTACACTAATTCTTTCTCCTCCTCCCAGCTACAGTTCTGTGGCCCCAGTGTCATAGACACCTCTTGCGTGGTTTTTCCCCATTGCTGGAGCTGTCCTGCAGTGCCACAGTAATACTCTTGGTTTTGCTTTCAAAATTTGCATTTGTATCCAATCTTCCAATTCCTAATCATGCAGATTTCATGTGTGTGTGTCCTGTGTTGGCAGGCCCAAGGCTTTATCCACCTGCTCTTCTGTCCTCACGAGTGTCACTGTTTTCTATGGCACAATCATCATTTTCTGTGTGAAGCACAGAACAGCCCACCTCACAGATCTTAACCAAGCTCTTTCCAAACCTTCATCATCCCCTGGTCAGTCCCCAGGTTTCTTAGCGGTGGTGTGGGAAGGATGAGAGAGGTGCTAGGGGAGGTGCTGACATTGTCATAAGACCTATCTCAAATACCTTGGAAAGGACAGATGGATCAAAGACTTTCCTCGGGACTTGGAAAAGGCAGATTTCAAATCCATCTTCTAGTAGAGGGGCAAGCAGAAGGATGATTAAGCCTAACCAAGGAGAAAAGTGCCAGCTTTAGCCTTAGGCCCCAAACCAGACCTAAACTGAAGTCCTCAAAGCTTGCCCTTATTCTAAACCCTGAGCAGGATCCTTAGGCACAACACCAAACTATTCCTTGAAGCCCTTGCCATTCCTTTAACCCTGGAATGTGACCTCTTATTCCTAAACATTAACCTGATCATCTAACCCTCATAGCCCTCCACCATGCACACAGCACGTCTCAGCTTCAACCCCACTCCTACCCCTACCTTGTGTGGTTTTTATGCTTGGGGTAGGGCAGGGACAGTGAGGTCCTGAAGCAGTCGTATGGCATTGGAAGAGGCATATGAGATGACAGGTATGTGATCAGATCACAGGCCACAAGGAGGAGCTGTCTGGGAATGCTGGGATGGGATCAGGTGTGCCTCAGGATCTGTTGGGCATGCAGGAGGCATGTAGATGTGAAGGAGGCTGGGAGGTCACTTCTGTCTCTGGAGGTGACGGACCTCCAGGAGGAATGTGGCACAGATAGGGACCGTAAAGGTCAGAAGCATGCACATGGCATTGAAGATGATGGTGAGGCATCTTCTGTTCTGGTCAGGTGAGAGACCACAGGAAGGCTGATGGCATGGGAATCATGCTTGAGGTAGAGCTCGTGAGACCATAGAATCAGAGAATGGCTCCTGTTGGAAGGACTTTAAAGATCACTTATTGCTAACCCCCTGGCCATAAACAGGGATGCTCCCCCTATGAGATCAGGTTGCCCAGGGCCCTTTGCACAGGAATCCCTTCCTCTGTTGCATCAACTACATCTCTCAGCTTGGTGTCATCTGCACACTTGCTGAGGGTGCACTCGACCCCACTGTCTATGTCACTAATAAACATATTAAACCATATGGGTCCGAGGACAGACCCCTGAGGTACAAGACTCACCACCAGCCTCCACTTGGACATAGAGCCATTGAGCACCACTCTCTGGGTGTGACCTTCAGGCCAACTCCTTACCCACTGAATGGTGCACCCATCAAATGTGTATCTCTCTAATTTGGAGACCAGGATGTCATGTGGGACCATGGCAATGGTCTTACAGAAGCCCAAGTAGATGACATAGGCTGGTCTTCTTTTGTTGTCTGATGTGCTCACTCCATTGTTAGAAAGCCACCAGACTGGCCAGGCACCATTTACCCTTTGGTGAAGCCATTCTTGTTGTCTCGGATCACCTCTTTGTGCCTTGACACTGATCCCAGGAGGATCTTTTCCATGATCTTTCGAGGCACAGAGGTGAGGCTCACCATTCAGTAGTTCCTTGGGTTATCCTTTCTACTCTTTTTAAAAATGGGAGTGATATTTCCCTTTTTCCAGTCACCAGGGACTTCACACAACTGTCAGGACTCTTCAGATATGATGGAGAGAGGCTTGCCAACTGCATCAGCCAGTTCCCTCAGGATGCTGGGATGCAAGTCATCAGGTGCCATAGACTTGTACTTGTTGAGTTCCATCAGGCGGTCTCAAACCTGCTCTTCACTTAGAGTGGGTGGGACTTTGCACCTCCAGCCTCCATCTATGGCTTCAGGGAATGAAAGACTTGGGAAGCCTGACTGGCAAGGAAGACTGAGGCAAAGATGTTACAGAATCACAGAATCACAGAATTTTCTAGGTTGGAAGAGACCTCAAGATCGAGTCCAACCTCTGACCTAACGCTAACAGTCTCCACTAAACCATTTCCATTTGTTGTTGAGTCCCTAAGCCTTCTCCATGTCTGTCATTACCAGTCCACCCTTCTCATCCATCGCAGGGGGTACACTCTCCTTCGCCTTTATTTTCTGAGCGATGTATCTCTAGAATCTCTTCTTATTATTCCTTGCATCCCTTGCCAAGATGAGGCTTACTCACCAAATTGCCTTCTGTGGACACTAGTATTAAAACGCTCTATTTATCCCTCGATTTCTTGGCAGACCTAAATAAAATGCTAAACTACAGAGCTTGCCTATACCCTAACCACAGAAGAATAACAAACATTCCCAAAAAAACCTCTACTTACTCTCTAATTCAGAAAAGTGAGTCCTAGTCCCTAAGGGACTAGGGATATGTGAGCTCTGCTTCGGGATCTCCTGCCCCAGCAGGAGGAATGTGACTGTGGCAGGGACTGTGAGGTCACTTCTGTCTGTAGGTGGCAGATCATGCTTGGCTTCTCCCTGGGAGCTGCACTTTTGGGCTGACATCTGGCAGTGGCCCTGCTAGGCCAGCAGAAGGCACCTGCTTGGCATGCTGACTGGGGGATCCCCTCTGCCTCCAGACCCAGGACGACCCAGGCAGAAAGAAGGTCCCCAGATGGGTTGTCCTGTCCCTTCTGCTTGAGTCCATGGCTGGGCAGCAGCAGGCACAAGGCTTGGCTGTGTCTCCACAAGAAGCTGCAAGGCCAGCAGCAGGCCCCTGGCTTGGAAGCTGCTGCTGAGGTGACTTGTGTCTGCTTGGCTGAGAGGCCGCAAGGAGCCTGCTGGGTTGGGATGCCTACTTCAGGAGTGGTTTCCACCCTGATGGAGCTTTCTTTGGTAGTAGGAAAGAGCAGGAGAGAAAAACACTGCTACAAAATGTGCATTGGAAGGATGGCACTGGCCATGAGGAGGAAGAAATATCCAGGGAAACAATTGGTTTTGTTGCTAATAACAGAGGCAAAGAAGGCATTAATGTCTCAGCCTTTGCCTCATTCCTTGTTACCAGGTTTTGCCCCCAAAATCCAATAAAGCATTATGATTCTCCCTAATCTTCCATCATTTAAAGTATTTTTATTATTATTTTTAATTTTATTTTATTGTCTTTGACAGTAATAGATGGATTGAGCTCCAGTTGGGCTTTGGCCCGTCCAGTTTTGACCTGCACAGCCCCTTAACATTCAGGACATGACTACAGAGAAACTGACAGCATGCATGAGAAGCAAGCACAGCAACTGTGGAACCTGGCAGCCTTCTATCCCCTACCTTCTGTGACTGTGTTGCAATTCCATTCAAGTGTTTACTCCTGAATTATCCAAATATCCCTGCAACTCTTGCTGGTGCTGCTGTCTAGTCAGATATAGCACAATTACACTAAGGTTGACCTGTCTGCCTGCTCACATTAACAGCTGATAGAATGGAGCATCACTGCGGGTGAACCTTGAGAAATTGCCAGATTTTGACTTCAGAAAACACTTGACTTTAACATGGAGAAGAGCCCAGCCCTGTACCAGAGGAAGAGAAACCCCACACATCAGGGCAGCCTCAGATACTGCTGAGTGAGCAGTGCCCAGGAGGAGGAGGGCCTGGGCACCACGAGGGATGCCATAGGAGCAGTGGTGCCTGCTAACCAGGAACCAGGGCAGCTTCCTACAGAGCTGTCTTATGAGGAGCATGGCCACCAAGAAGATCTGAGTTATCACGCTCATCTCAGATCTGCTGTGACACCACAGAGATAAGGGTCTGCAGCCAAAAAGGAAAGATGTGGAGGTCTCGGAGTCCCTAGGAAAGCCATGTATAGACAGGATAGAGGGCTGTGACAAGGCTGAAAGTCCCAACAGGACCCAGGTCTTTGTGTTCATATCTATGGCTGTTTTCTCTGCCACTGACGCCCATGAGGAGACAGCTGATCATTAAAGCACCAGGGCCTCATTGCCTCCTCACCCCCCACCTATGAACCAGGCAGGGGTCGTACCATTCTCCTGCACTTGGCCATGCACATCCCCATCTCCTATTGCCCCACAAAGAGCCCTGAGCAACCCGTAAAGGAAAGGATCTCCCTTCCGAAGCACTTGGGATCAAGGCCTGGCCTTTGTGCTTGGTCACACACATCCAATTTTCCTACACATCAGTGTCACTTTCACATTGCCTTTGTCTCCTTGTCCTCACTGCCTCCAGGGGTCTGCTCGAATGAGCTCCAAGGGAGGCTGTGTCAGTGCTGGCCCTCAGGGGGACACTGCAGGAAACTTGCCTCTGACTTGGACTTCTGTCAAAATGTCTTCAATTGTCTCTGAGTGCCTGAGGTTCGTGGGCTCATCAGCAAAGCCCCCAGAGGGGTGATTGCAGTGCCTTGGTCTGGTGCTGTGCTGCTGAGCTGGGCCGGGCTCGTGGGACATGAAAAAAAAAAATTTCAAAAAGTCCCATGAAGCACAGAGAGAACTGTGCCCAGGAGCAGCTCCTCTGCACAGCGCAGCAGGGCTGGGGGCTCTGACCGCAGCTGGCACACAGAGAGCAGAGAAGGAGAGAGGGCTTGGAGGCACTGAGGAGCGCAACAACAGAGGGCAGCGTGTGGCAGGTCACATCTGCAGGCTCTTGACACCGTGAGGCTCTGGCAGCAGGGCACTGCAGGTGGGGTTGCAAGAGGGGTCTTCTGCAGCTGGCACATCTGATGGCTGATAGTATCTGTCAGGATGGGTCATATTCTACCTGTAATGTGGCACAGAAGATGTTTTAGAGAATGGTATTTTTGAGGGGGCATTTTAGCAGGAAGACCGAGTCTTGGTTTATCTGAAATGGAAGACTTGCTTGGATTCTGTGCTTTCAGATTCTTGGTGTGGAGGGGAGGCAGGGTTCATGACAATGAATTGTCTGGATTGTACAGGAGACTGAGACTCCAAGAGTATTGCAGGGAGAGATCAACATGGCAGCAATTAATGTGATCAAATCCCTTCAGGCACCTCAGCCTAAAGACTGAAACATCAATGTTTGTTGTCTCCTCAGGGCTTATCATATCTTTAGGAGCTGCAACCCCTGTGATGTCCTGTACTCAGGAAGCACACAGCTTGTGGGATGGGGTCTGTGAGCATGGACAGGGAGGGGATGTGGGGACACAGAACCAGCTCCCAGTAGGGACATAGATACAAGCAGGGACATGGGCAGGCAGTGAGAGGGAGCTGCTGCCAGAAATGCTGTGCGAGGGAGGGCTCAGGCACCTCCCTGCCATCCCCTGCAGGGCAGGCACCTTCCCTGGGACACCCCCTGCTCTCCTCTCCCACCAGTACAGCCTCTGCCCTCAAGCCCCCAGTGTCCCCAGCAGGAGCTGTCTCATCTGCAGGCAGAGCTGCAGCACAGGAGGGTCTGCTGAGTGTCCGTCTGTCCCTCCCTGGCCTTGCCTCCCCTGGCAGCAGCACGCTGGCATTCCTCCTGGCTTCTCCAGCTGGCCGTGCTGCTGCTGGTCTTGTTCCCAGGCTGGCTGGGGATGGGGGTTTCACATGCCCATGGAGTGAGCCCTCGGTGTGCCTGGGGGAAGGGGAGTACGGGGACAGGGTGAGTGGTCTGGAGATGGGCACTTTGAGCCTGGATTCCTCTGCTCTCAGCAGGGTCTTTGCTCTTTTCAATCAAACATGTGAGTAGAACTTTCCTGCAGCTCTCACAGGGCAGCTGAGACTGTACTTGATGGACAGACTGGCTGTCTTTCCTGAAGAACACTGTGTACTAAAGTGAGAGTCCATTTTTCTCAGATAATGATCTACAAGGATTCACTTTCAGTCCAGCAGAAATAGCCAGGATCTGTGGCTCGGAAACATTCCTCAGGAGTGGTGGGACAGCTGAAAGAAACAAAACAAAACAAATAAATAAATATATATATAAAACGCCTCCACAGCTCTGCTCTGTAGTTTGGTGGACAGTGAGCAACACTGGGGCAAAACATTTTCAGATCAGGAAGGAAGTGAAACCAACATTTCCCCATGTTCCTCTTCACCTCTTGCTGTAGGACAGGGCTGACTCCTGCAGTGCCCGTAGAAGAGGCCCCTGTTCCAACAGACTCCGTCAGGCAGAATGAATCAGGATGCATGAAAGGGATCTGCCAAATGTCTGCCAGAAAGTGCACAATATAGGTGATGATTTCAAATGAGAAATTGAATTAATTTCCCTCTGATACATTTCTTGTACTTTATTACTCTCATCCTCTTCTTTGTTCAGGACCACATCCCGAAAAAAGCAGATGTCCAACAGAAGCACCATCACTGAGTTCCTTCTGCTGGCATTCGCAGACACGCGTGAGCTGCAGCTCCTGCACTTCGCGCTCTTCCTGGGCATCTACCTGGCTGCCCTCCTGGGCAACAGCCTCATCCTCAGCGCCGTAGCCTGCGACCACCGCCTCCACACCCCCATGTACTTCTTCCTCCTCAACCTCGCCCTCCTCGACCTTGGCTGCATCTCCACCACTCTGCCCAAAGCCATGGCCAATGCCCTCTGGGACAACAGGGCCATCTCCTATCAAGGATGTGCTGCACAGGTCTTTCTCTTTGTCTTCTTGATGTCAGCAGAGTTTTCCCTTCTCTCTGTCATGGCCTATGACCGCTATATTGCCATCTGCAAGCCCCTGCACTACGGGAGCCTCCTGGGCAGCAGAACTTGTGCCCACATGGCAGCAGCTGCCTGGGGCAGTGGCTTTCTCAATGCTGTCCTGCACACGGCCAACACATTTTCCCTGCCCCTCTGCCAAGGCAATGCTGTGGAGCAGTTCTTCTGTGAAATCCCCCAGATCCTCAAGCTCTCCTGCTCAGATGTCTACCTCAGAGAAGTTGGTATTCTTCTAGTTAGTGGTTGCTTTGGTGTTGGTTGTTTTGTTTTCATTGTGCTGTCCTATGTGCAGATCTTCAGGACAGTGCTGAGGATGCCCTCTGATCAGGGCCGGCACAAAGCCTTTTCCACGTGCCTCCCTCACCTGGCCGTGGTCTCCCTCTTTCTCAGCACTGTCATGTTTGCCTACCTGAAGCCCCCCTCTATTTCCTCCATATCCTTGGACATGGTGATGGCAGTTCTGTACTCAGTGGTGCCTCCAGCAGTGAACCCCCTTATCTACAGCATGAGGAACCAGGAGCTGAAAGCCACACTGAAGAAACTGATTCTAGTTTTAGTATTTGCTTAGTAATGAACTGTCTCTCTTTTCTAGTTTAACTCAAGTTAATCTCAGGCAATTTGTGCCCTCTAGGTATAGCATTTGTCCTTGTTTGAGCTTTGATAGAGTTAATTTTCTTCCTAGTAGCTAGTAGAATGCTATGTTTTGGCTTAGGATGAGAAGAATGCTGATGATATTCTGAAGTTTTAATTGTTGCAGAGCAGTGCTTACACCAAGGCAAGGACATTTCATTTTCTCACTCTGTCCTGCCAACAGGCAGGCTGGGGGTGCAGCAAGAGCTGGGAGGGGACAGACCAAGGACAGCTCACCCAAAGTGGCCAAAGGTGTATTCCCTACCATCTGATGTCATGCTAAACAATAGATAGAGGTGGGTAGCTGGGGCGGGGGGGGGTGGGGTGGCGGGGGGTTGGAGGAGGGAAGTGATCAGGGTTAGGCTGGGCATCGGTCAGTGGGTGGTGAGCAATTGCATTGTGCATCACTTGTTTTGTACAGATTAGTAGTAGTATTACTATTATCATTATTATTGTTATTATTATTGATATTATTATTTTCCTGTCTTAATAAACTGTCTTTATCTCAACTCACAGGCTTCACTTTCCCATTTCTCTCCCCCATCCCAGAGAGGGAGAGGGGAGGGTGAGCAAACGGCTGTGTGGTGTTTAGCTGACGGCTGGGTTACACTACAGCAGTCCTTTTGGTGCCCAACATGGGGCTCGAAGGGTTCAAATAACGACAGATCTGACCAGAGTGTGTTAAAATAAAATTGGTATAAGTATTAGACCTCCTTAATAGTTGCTAGTCACAATGCTGATTGCTTTAATCTCAAGTCTGCTGTGCCTGTTTTCCAAATTGAGTTTTATAGCACGTTACTTTCCATATGTGCTCTCTGTCATGCTGTTTATTCTTTCCGGGCCCTGTTTTAAGATCGTTATGGTACTGTGTGGTGTAACAGTGGCTTATAAGACGATGAAATTTCTGGTCATGACCCTAACCTGGTATTTGTACTCAGCACTGTCATCGACTCTATACTTTGGAAACCATATCTCGGAAACTGTTATCAATTGCACCTGTTGCCTTTTTTCATTAGGGAGCCAATCTGTGGAGGGGAAAGGGGAAGATATTTTTTCCTACTCGTTCACTCTCCCTTTCTCCTTCACCACCCTCTTATCCTCCGAAGCCTAGTACAAATAAATCTTATATAAATCTTAAATAAATATTCAATAAATCTTATAATGCTAAACTGACTCAGAATTTATAACAATTTGGTGACCCCGATGTGATCCTCTTGTTTCCCGAGGCTGTGAACAACTAAAGGAGGCACTCCCACCCTTGTTTCGTTGTGGCCCTTTGCCGGGAGCAGTACAGAGCCCAGCAGGATTATGAACATAAAAGGCAAGTAAAGAACAAAGAGCTCTCCCTTCCTTGGTGGATTCGGTTGTGTGACTGTAACGGTGTGATTGAGACGGAACTCAGTTCCGAAGCGAGTGCGGAGGTCTTCTAACTGCGATTCCAATATCCCGTGAGGGACTCAGCTGGTGAAGGACCAAAGTGATCGTTCTAAGTATTTGTAGGTGGGATAACACTCAAAAGACACCTTTAGATACAGGCACAGTCATGAGTTTTGGAACTTTATTTGTATAAAAAGAAGTTCCAGGAATGGGTCAGGGACAAAGCAGATCCTTAGACTCGGAAGGATTCCAGGAGGGGTTTAAAAAGGGGGGAAAATTACCAGATACTCCACCGGATAGTCCCTTAGGGCTAATGTTAAGTTATTGGGATATTATTAGAAGCACTAAACATAAGGATAAGGCGAGAATAATTCAATTTTGTATGATTCAATAGCCAATAACAGAATCCCAGAAACCTGTAAGAGTAAAACAGTATCCCATTCCATTAGAAGGAAGGGATTAAAACCAGTCATAGATCAGCTATTACATGGAGGGACTTTAGAACCATGTATGTTCCCCCATAAGACGCCTGTATTAGCCACAAAAAAAAAAAAAAAAAAAAAAAAGGCTGATGGGACATGCCAATTGGTTCAAGATCTAAGAGCTGTAAATCGAAGAACAGTGACTAAATTCCCAGCAGTGGCAAATCCTTATACACTATTTAATCATTTGACCCCATGTCGTGGTTTAACCCAGCCAGCAGCTAAACACCACACAGCCATTCGCTCACTCTCCCCTCTCCCTCTCTGGAATGGGGAAGACAAACGGGAAAATGAAGCCTGTGAGTTGAGATAAAGACAGTTTATTAAGACAGGAAAATAATAATAACAATAATAATAATAACAATAATGATGATAATAGTAATACTACTACTAATGTGGACAAAACAAGTAATGCACAATGCAATTGCTCACCATTCGCTGACTGATGCTCAGCCTAACCCTGAGCAGTCTGGCCTCCCCACCCTGTCTAGCCACCCCTATATATTGTTTAGCATGACGTCAGATGGTAGGAATTACCCGCTTTGGCCAGTTTGGGTCAGCTGTCCTTGGTCTGTCCCCTCCCAGCTCTTGCTGCACCCCCAGCCTGCCCGCTGGCAGGACAGAGTGAGAAGCTGAAATGTCCTTGCCTTGGTGTAAGCACTGCTCTGCAACAATTAAAACATCGGCATGTCATCAGCACTCTTCTCATCCTAAGCCAAAACATAGCACCCTACCAGCTACAAGGAGGAAAATTAACTGTGTCCTAACTGAAACCAGGACAGACCTGACAGGTCATTTCACATTTTTGACTTTCATATCCCTGTTGGAAGGGGATGATTCCCAAACTGGGGTAAGCTGATGGGTTCTGCCTCAGCCATTTGAAGTGCCCTGCTCTTGAGCCTTTCAGCCTGAGATTGCCAAAGATGACCCATGATGGTAAATGGATGTTCAGCTAGGAATAAGGGAAAGTGTCTTGGGTTTTCCAGTGACCATTTCAAAGTTAGGTGAATCCCAAGAACGCCCTGAACTAGGCTATTGTCTTTGAAGCGGTTTCATGTGTTGGGCTGGGCTGGAGTTATTGGGACAAAGACCACTGCTGGCAGTGGAGGTGCTCTGGTATCTCCACCTGGCTCCATATGAATCCTCCAAAGGGCTCTGGTCTCTTGCATGTCCTGCTTGATTATTGTCTGACAGCAAAGCTCTGACTCAATACCCAGTAATTTCTTTAGTACTTAAGTAAAAGAGCAACTACTCATCACCTCAAATGTTTCAATCCTTTCTATAAAACATTACACACGAAGTGTAATTTCTATCGTGAAGAAATGTGAATGTTCAGGATGTATATTCATTGAAGGAAAAGAAATTCTGAAGTTCACCTCTACTTGCTTTGTCATCGCTTTGTCTATCATGGTGTGCTCCCTCATCTTCCAGGTACATCCAGCTGTCTTGATTAAACAGACAATGCTGAATGTCCCCTTTCCAGCTGCCAGTCTGGACCTATGCACTTCCCATGGTTCTCCTGTTTGTCCTCCCCTTACTCCTAGATCACTCGGACCGCCCTCACCAACCCAGTTGCTGCTTTGAGCTTCAGGTAGAAGCAGCACAGCTTGACCATCTATTTAATTGTCTGTCTAATTATTTCCTTAGCTAGAACCTCATCATTTCTCACTGAATTCATATGATATGGGTTAATACTAACACTATTATTTATAGTTTCCTATCTGTCAGTATAAAATAGGTCTTGTGCAGTCATCCTTTTGGAAAGGCCAATCTCACAGGAGGCGTACAAGAGAAGGAGCTTACTCCGTTTTTTGGAAAATTGGAACATGATTTGATTTGAATTAGGAAAACCCTCCTGCACCTGAGTGCAGCCAGGTCTCTAAGGAAAGCAGGTGGGAGCTGGTGCAAAGGAGCTGTAACATCCAGCTGCAGACTTCAGTGCAGAAGTCTGGTATAAGGAAAAGTGATGCAAGGAGTAGGTGGACAATAAGAGAAATGGCATGGCTGGGGTGGTGAGGAACAAGGTTGTCCGTGCAGTGTCAGACCTCAAGAGTCTGCTTTTGCTCCCTATGTATAGCTCCTTAGGAGCAGCCCTAGATCACTATCAATTGGAGAATGACAATCTGAATTGAAACACAACAAAATTCACCCTTCAAAATGAGACGTATATCTAATAGATACTCTTTGAAATCTTTCTTCTTAACTATACAATGAAAGCTCTGCAATTAGCTGTACAATGCTTGAAGACTTGAAGAAAATGATGGGAGAGATATGGCTTCTTAGGAGTTTCTGCATTTTAATGAGTTCTGTGGTGTATTCTGGTGCTGAGTCTATGGAGCTCAGGTACTGAGAGGAGAGTGATGCAACAATGTAAGACGGCAAAGTCAGAAGGAAAAGTTGAAGTGACTTGGAGTATTAATGGGCCCCACTGAGGGCTGTTACTATGAAAGCCTCTCCGGAGACATGTTAGGGCAGATAATTGGAGGCCTTGATTACAGACAGGCAAAGGCACTGTGCTGAGAAATGTTTTTGTTGGTTTTGGTGAAGTAAAAGGTCCAGGGCCTGACCCCAGCTATTGGGAGAGAAGATCCTGCACCCCCAAGTCTGGCTCCGGACTCTTCCTGGGGGTCTGTGGGATGTGGTGGGCAGTGTGATGCCACGGGAAGAACAATGGTATGACAACTCCCAGCCTCTGCACAGGGTCACAAGAAAGCCATGAGGCCCCATTGCAATGACTGTATTTCATCTCCTCATAAGCTCTAGACAAGGGGACAAAAATGTCCTTTTTGCCAGCACCCACCTCTTTGTCCTCTCCAGACTTTGCTGTGCTGTCCCACACTTTTCCCTATTTCCCTGAAGTCTGCAGATACCTATGTCTGTTCACCACCTTGATTTCATCCTGGATATTACATCATTTCAACGATGTCTCGTCCACCCTCACTAGCTGTTCCTTGAAACACAAAGCTATGGTTTGATCACAGACACTCTTTGGGTGACCTCTGGCACCACAGCACTACCCTTCGAGAGGCATTTCTTCCTTCTCATGGCCAATGCCGAAATTCCAAAGTAAACTCTGTGGAAGTTTTTTCTCCTGCTCTTTCCTAATTCTAAAGAAAGCCCCATTCGGGTGGAAACCACTCCTGAAGTAGGCATCCCAACACATCAGGACTCACTGGACTCCTCTGTTGAGCCCAGGAGACAGCAGTGAATGGAGCCCACAGAGCATGAGCCTGTCCAAGGTGGACTGAGCAGAGCTCAAGTGCTCAGTCTGCTGTGAGCAGACAGAGAAGAGCTCTGCAGCTCCAGGGCACACAAAAGCCCCAACAAAGGAGCCTGGCGAGTGATTCCTTGCAGCCCTGGGGCAATGGCAGTGACCCCATGAGCTGGGTCTGCCTCCCAGCCTGCCCAGCACTGCCCTGCAGACTGCCCCCATGCCCTGGACACCAGAACCCCTTCCTCTGCAGAACAGCACCGTCAGCTGGGGTTCGGGCCGGGGCTGGGGCTTGGAGGGCGCTTCCCTGAGTGTCTGCTAGGCCAGCTTCAGGCTTCTGGATGTGAGCGTGATCTTCACTGTGCACAAGGAGCTGAGAGACCGCCAACAGGCATGGGGCTGGAACATTGCCTGCAAGATCCCTCCTGCCCTAGCACCTCACAGGACTGGCACAGAACTGGCTCCTGAGTGTCAGAGAGGCTGGGAGCCCAACAGGTGTGCAATGAGCTTGGAGGATCACAACCAGATCACTTCTACCTGGGCAGCTCCTGACCCAAAAAGGGCATGTTTTCTAGGTGTGGTATTATAAGCTCAGTGGTGTATCAGAAGCACTAAGTCCAGCAGGAAGCGAATGGCAGTTAAATGGCCTGTGAGGTGACTGCTTTTTGAAGTAGCTGACAGGTCACCCTTGACTCCTGGCTGGGATCTGTGCCTTTAGGCTCACATCTGCCGGTGTCCATGGTAGGGCAGCAGAAGGCACTTGCTGTGCATGTAGTTTCTGAGATCTGCTCTTTTTAAGTAGCTGGTAGGCCCCATAGTGGAAGACGTCTTGGATAGGGGTTGTCATGTCAGAGGTGTCAGCTGTGCCTTTAGGCTCAGAACTGATGGGCGCATTGTGCAGGGTTCTCCTACAGACATTTCTCTCCTTCTCCATGCTGGTTCTCCAAACTTCCCCTAAGAAGATGACTGATATGGGGAAGTCAGGAGAAGCCTGGCCAACAGAGATGTGAGATTTGTGCGAGGGAAAAGGAACGTGGACAGCAGAAGCTAATGATTTTGCAGAGGTAAGAATGTTCAGGTAATGTTGATCCTACCATAAAGCAGACTTAAAGCAGTCATGTGAGGCCCTTGCCCTATTTTAACCTGTAACGTTAATCCATAAAGTTAATGCTACTCCACACCCTGACAGGAATCCACTGCTCTAATATTTGACCACAAGATCCCTTGAAGCCAAAACTAGTCCATAGCCTCATTACATCGCCCTTAGTCTCTTGCTCACCCTGATCCCTGCCCTTAACACTACCAATAACATGCTGTACTTAGCCCTAAACTTCTTGCAGACTTAAACAAAACCAAAGAACTTGTACATACCCTAACCACAGACCTGACACCACAAGCCAAACACCAAACCCTCCCAATAAATATTTGATGAATCTCTATCACAGAAAGCTGAACCCTAGTCCCGAACCCCATGCATGAATGCCTAACACCCAAAGCCCTGATACCTTTGCATTCACTTATTCACATTCAGCCTTTTTCCTAACCCTTATCTTAAGCACTTAAGGTGCTTGACCCATAAGGAAGGGTAGGAACCATGAGATTGCTCTGCAGTCACGTGGCATACAAAGATGAATGTGAGGGGCCACGGATCTGATGAGCTTGTGGGCCACAAAGAGGAGATGGATGGGAGTGCTCTGAGAGCTCAGCTCTGCCTCAGGATCTCCTGCCCCAGCAGGAGGAATATGACCGTGGTAGGGACTGTGAGGTCACTTCTGTCTCTGCACTTCATAGAGCAGCAGTAGGAACGTCTCCCAGAAAGGGACTGTGAGGTCACTTGTGTCTGGAGGTGGCAGGTCACTCTTGACATAGACCTGGGATCTGCACTTTTGGGCTGAAATCTGCCAGTGCGCATCTTCTGCAAGAAGGTTAAACAGAAGGATGATTAAGACTAACTAAGGATTAAAATGCTATTATGGAATCTACACTTCAGATCAAATCTAAATTAAAAACCTCAAAACTTGTCCTTATCCCAGACCTTGAGAAGGCACATTGAGCAGAACACCAATCCCTCCCTTGAAGCCTTTGCCATTCTCTTAACCCTGGAGGGTGACCTCTACTTCCTAAATATTAACTTGAACATCTAACCCTCAAAGCCCTCCACCATGCACACAGCACATCTCATCCTCAACCCCACTCCTACACCTGACTGCAGCTGCTTGTCCCCTTGGGGCAGGGCAGGGACTGTGAGGTCCTGCAGCAGTCCCATGGCATTGGAAGAGGCATGTGAGGTGACAGGTATGTGATCAGATCAGAGGTCACAAGGAGGAGCTGGCTGGGAAAGCTGGGATGAGGTCAGATGTGCCTCAGGATGTGCTGGGCCTGCAGGAGGCACGTGGCTGTGAAGGAGGCTGGGAGGTCACTTCTGTCTCTGGAGCTGATGGACCAACAGGAGGAATGTGGCACAGATAGGGGCCATAAAGGCCAGAAGCATGCACTTGGAATTGAAGATGATGGTGAGGCACCTTCTGTTCTGGTCAGGTGAGAGACCACAGGAAAACTGATGGCATGGGAGTCATGCTTGAGGTAGAGCTAGTGAGACCATAGAATCAGAGAATGGCTCCTGCTGGAAGGGACCTTAAAGATCATCTAGTTCCAACCCCCTGGCCACAAGCAGGGATGACCCCCATGAGATCAGGTTGCCCAGGGCATCACCTAACCTGCTCTTGATCAGCTCCAGGGATGGGGCACCTCTAAGGTCTCTCGGCAACCAGTTCCAGTGCCTCACTATCCACTAATTGAAGAATTTTTCTCCTCACCAGTAGTCTAAATCTCTCCTCATTTAGCTTAAAACCATTCCCCCTTGTCCTGTCATTATCTGATTGAGCAAAGAGTCGCTCTCCGTCTTTTTATACACCCCCTTTAAGTACTGAAAGGCCACAAAGAGGTCACCCCGGAGCCTTCTTTTCTCCAGGCTGAACAGCCCCAGCTCTCTCACCCTTTCTTCATAGGAGATGTGCTTCAGCCCCTTGATCATCTTTGTGGCCCTCTTCTGGACCTATTCTAACAGATGCACATCCTTCTAGTGCTGGGGGCCCCAGTCGTGGATGCATCACTCCAAGTGGGGCCTCACAAGGGCAGAGGTCACTTCTGTCTCTGCACTTGATAGGCCTGCAGCAGGAACGTGTCACAGAAAGGGACTGTGAGGTCACTTGTTTCTGGATTTGGCAGGTCGGCCTTGACTTCTCCCTGGGATCTGCACTTTTGGGCTGACATCTGGCAGTGGCCCTGCTAGGCCAGCAGAAGGCACCTGCTTGGCATGCTGACTGGGGGATCCCCTCTGCCTCCAGACCCAGGAGGACCCAGGCAGAAAGAAGGCCCCAACATGGGTTGTCCTGTCCCTTCTGCTTGAGTCCATGAGTGGGCAGCAGCAGGCACAAGGCTTGGCTGTGTGTAGCCAAGAAGCTGCAAGGCCAGCAGCAGGCCCCTGGCTTGGGAGATGCTGCTGAGGTGACTTGTGTCTGGTTGGCTGAGAGGCCACAAGGAGCCTGCTGGGTTGGGATGCCTACTTCAGGAGGGATTTCCACCCTGATGGAGCTTTCTGTGGTAGTAGAAAAGAGCAGGAGAGAATAAACTGCCACAAAGTGCACCATGGAAGGTTGGCTCTTGTCATGAGAAGGAAGAAATATCCCTCAAAGGGTTGTGCTGTGGTGCCTGAGGTCACCCAAAGAGTGTCTGTTCTCAGACCCTGGCTTTGTGTTTCAAGAAACAGCTGGTGAGTGTTGATGAGACACTGGTGAAATGATGGAAACGCCAGGATGAAAGCAAGGTGGTGAAATGGGATAGGTGTCTGTAGACTTCAAGGAAATAGGACTAAGTGTGATACAGCGTAGAGGAAAAAGAGGTGGGTGGTGGCAAGAATGGAAGGACACAACAGCCCGGACATTTTTGTCCCTTTGTCTAGAGCTTATGAGGAGACACATTATACTCATTGTGATGGGCCATCATTGCTTCCTTGCTACCCTGTGAAGAGGCTGGGAGGTGTCTTACCAGTGTTTCTCTCGTCGCATCACACTGCCCACCACATCCCACAGATACCCAGGAAAAGCCCAGAGCCAGACATGGGGTACAGGATCTCCCCTCCAGTAGCTGGTCAGGCCTTGGCCCTTCTGCTTCATCAAAGCAAACCAAAACTTTTCTCAGCACAGTGCTTTGCCTGTCTGTAGTCATGGCCTCCAATTATCTGCCCTAACAAGTCTCTGGGGAGGCTTTGTTAGTAACAGCCCTCAGATGGGCTCATTAATACTCCAAGTCACTTCAACTTGTCCTCCTGAGTTTACTTTCTCTAGCAGTTGCATCATTCCCCTCTCAGTACCTGAACTTCATAGACTCAGCACCAAAATGCTCCATGGAACTCATTAAAATGCAGAAACTCCTAACATCCCCTCTATAGTTTTATTCACGGCTTCAAGACTTGTAGAGCTAATTGTAGAGCTTTCATGGTGTAGTTAAGGAGGAAGAGCACATAATAAAAATCTTGTCTCATCTTAAAGGATGCATTGAGTTGACTTTTTTGGGGGGAGCATTATTCCCTAATTGATATTGATCCAGAGTGTCTCCCTCGGAGATGTGCGTGGGGAGGAAAAGCAGACTCTGGAGGTCTGACACTGCATGGACAACCTTGCTCCTCACCACCAGCCCTGCCATTTCTCTCAATGGCCACCTGGTGCTTGCTTCTCATTTCCTTACACCAGACTTCACTCAAGGCTGCAGCTGCATGTTACAGCCCCTTTGCAGCAGCTCCTACCTGCTTTCCTAAGAGATGTGGCTGTACACAGGTGCAGAAGGGTCTTTGTTATTTCTAACCAAAGAAAATGAAATCATGAAGCAATTTTTAAAATAAAATAAAATAAAATAAAATAAAATAAAATAAAATAAAATAAAATAAAATAAAATAAAATAAAATAAAATAAAATAAAATAATAAAAATCCTCCTCATCTTCTATTCCTCCTCTGAGGTTTACCTTCCCAAAACATTGAATGTACAAGAAATATTTTATAGTGATAGATATGAAATTATGAACAATAGCGTTAGCATTGATCCATACCATATTATTTCAATGATAAAGGTTGAGGTTCTTGCTAAAAGAAAAAAAAATACAGATTGCTGATAGATGGGCAAGCTGGGCTGCTTCTACCTCATGCTCGAAGCAGCAACTGTAGTGTGAATGATCAAAGAGTAAGAGGAGGGAAAATCAGAACCATGGGAAGTGCATAGGTGCAGATAGGCAGCTGGAAAAGCTACATTCAGCATTGTCTGTTTAATCAAAACTTGTGGATGTGCCTGGAAGATGAGGGAGCACATCGTGACAGACTATGAGAGGACAATGCAACTACAGATGAACACCAGTATTTCTTCTCCTGTGATGAAAATACATCCTGAAAATTCACATTTCTTCATGGTAGAAACTACACTGTGTGACATTCCATGGAAGGGATTAAATCATTTGAAGTGACGAGTAGTTGCTCTATTAGTTAAGTACTAATGACATTACTGGGTATTGACACAGAACTTTGCTGTCTGACCATAAGCAATCAGGGAAAACCACCAGAGACCCGGTTGTATTTGAAGTACTTCCCTGGATTTGCAGCTATCAGAAAGGGCTTTCAGGAGACCGGAGCCTTTTGAGGGATTCAGGTGCAGCCAGGTGGAGTTCAAGGGTACCTCTACTGCTGGCAGTGGTCTTTACCCCTGCAACTACAGCCCAGTCCAGCACATAAAACCTCTTCAAAGACAACACCCCTTCTTCAGTGAATTTCAGAAATTGACCTAAAGCTGAAATGGCCATTGGGAACCCAAGATACTCTCCTTTCTTCCTAGTAGACAGCTGAGCATCCATTTACCATCCTGGGACATCTGTGGAAAATTCAGGTTGCAAGACTCAAGAACAGGAAACTTCAAATAACTAGGATACAACCCATCAGCTTGGCGCACTTTGGGAATCCATCCCCTTCCAACTATGGGAATGAAAGTGCAAAATGCACTGAATCGTGTTTCCCCAAAAGTACGGGAGTTTCCATCACTGGAGATACAAAAGCCCATCTGGAAATGGGCCTGGGCTGCCTGGTTTAGGTGTCCATGCTTGGCTAGTGTGGATGGCTACATGGGCTTTGGAGGTCCCCTCCACTCTCAGTGAACCTATCACTCTGCAGTGCCTGGCAGTGTTTCTGAGAACTTCTCTGCAGTATCTTCAAACCTGGTGGACACTGGGTGCTCATGGGGCATAGGATCTTTTGGGGATGAATGTCCCACATGGCTGCTTCCCAAGCTGGGCCTTGCCCAGGGTCAGTCCCCTGCAGGGGAGAAAATGGTCCTTCTCCTGTTGGCTTTTCATGACCTTCCTCTCAATACATGCTCTTCTCATCCTTGAAATCTTTTACTAAATACAGATGTCTAGGAGTGCTAGAGTACAGAATAGAAAACAGAGTAGTAGGAGTGCTGAGAAGTCAAAGGTGACCTGCCACCTACAGACACAGGTGACCTCACAGTCCCTTTGCGTGACACGTTCCTGCTGCTGCCCTATCAAGTGCAGAGACAGAAGTGACCTCACAGTCCCTGCCACAGTCACATTCCTCCTGCAGAGGCAGGAGATCCTGAGGCAGAGCTGACTTCTCTCTAGCCCCCTAGGTACCTGTTTTTCTCTTTCTTGGTTAGAGACTAAGCAAAGTTTTAGTGGGAGTGTGTGTTGTTCTGCTTGTGGTGTCGTGTCTGTGGTTAAGGTATGGACAAGCTCTACGGTTTAGGGTATTTTTAGGTCTGCCAAGGAGTCTAGAGTTAAACAGAGAGTTTTCATGTTACTGTTAAGGGAAGGCATTAGGTTTAGCAAGAGAAAAAAAAAAAAAAAGAAAAAAGAAAAAAAAAAAAAGATTCCTTTCTGAGTATTGTAGTAGCATTTAGGTTTAGGCATTAAAATTACTGGCTCATGTAAGGTAAGGGCTATATGTGACTAGTTTAAGTCAGTGCTACCACAGCATCCACATTACATAAACCCTCTTACTTCTATGAAATCATAAATTTCTGCTGGCCAAGCTCTTCTTCCCACCCCGAAATATCACATCTCTCTTGTCCAGGCTGCTCTTGACATCTCCATGTCTTATTGGGATCAGCCTTCTGATGACATTCATGATCGCAGAGTATCTGTCTCACCTCTGTTGGCTCCTCCATTCCTGAGACAGTATTGGCATGGTAGTTAGAAGAGAAAAGGACACAAAGATCCTTAGGAGCATCCTGCACAATGTGCCCATCAGTTCTGCACTGCCACAAAACTGCACTTCCTACCTACAAGTTTTGTTTCCAGAATGGCTTCTATGGAAGCCATTCTATTTTTCTTCTATTATATATTCTTCCATTCTATATTCTTCTATTTATTTATTTTTTTCTCATGCACGTTTCTGTTTTGGGTTTGCAGAGATGGAATAAGGAAAGTTAAGGAACAGATGGAACTGATCTTCTCAAGGGATGCAAGGAATAATAGGAAGGGATTCTACAGATACACTGCTCAGAAAAGAATGGCCAAGGAGAGTGTACGCCCTCTGATAGATGAGAAGGGTGCACTGGTAATGACAGACATGGAGAAGGCTGAGGGACTCAACAACGTCTTTTCTGCAATCTTCACTGCCAGTCAGGCTTCCCAAGTCTTTCATTTCCCTGAACGAGTAGATGGAGGCTGGGGGTGCAAAGTCCAACCTGGTGGGAGTTAAGAGCAGATCCAAGACCACCTGATGACACTAAACAGGTACATGTCTATGGGGCCTGATAACATGCATCCCAGGGTCCTGAGGGAACTGGCTGATGTAGTTGGCAAGCCTCTCTCCATCATACTTGGTGGCTGATCATTCTACAGAAGAGAAGGCTCCAGGGTGACCTCTTTGTGGCCTTTCAGTACTCAAAGGGGACTTCTAGAAAAGATGGAGAGTGACTCTTTGCTCAATCGTATGACAGGACAAGTGGGAAATGTTTTTAAAGTAAAGGACTAGAGATTTAGACTAGAGGTTAGGAGGAAACTCTTCACCCAGAGGCTGTTGAAGCACTGGAACAGGTTGCTGAGAGACCTTAGGGATGCCCCATCCTTGGAACTGATCAAGAGCATGTGAGATGAGGCCCTGGGCTACCTGATCTCATGGGGGGCATCCCTGCTAACGGCGTCCATGGACCGGAGCTTGGAACTAGATGACCTTTAAGGTCCCTTCCAACAGGAGCCATTCTCTCATTCTATGGTCTCACTAGCTATACCTCAAGCATGACTCCCATGCCATCAACCTTCCTGTGGTCTCTCACCCGACCAGAACAGAAGGTGCTTCACCATCACCTTCAATTCCAAGTGCATGCTTCTGTCCTTTACAATCCCTATCTGTACCCCATTCCTCCTGCTGGTCTGTCAGCTCCAGAGATAGAAGTGACCTCCCAGCCTCCTTCACAGTCATGTGCCTCCTGCAGGCCTAGCACATCCTGAGGCACACCTGATCCCATCCCAGCATTCCCAGCCAGCTCCTCCTTGTGGTCTCTGATCTGATCACATACCTGTCACCTCACATGCCTCTTTCAATGCCATGGGACTGCTGCAGGACCTCACAGTCCCTGCCCTACCCCAAGGGGACAAGAAGCTGAAGTTAGGTGTAGGAGTGGGGTTGAAGCTGAGATGTGCTGTGTGCATGGTGGAGGGCTTTGAGGGTTAGATGATCAGGTTAATGTTTAGGAAGTAGAGGTCACCCTCCAGGGTTAAGGGAATGGCAAAGGCTTCAAGTGAGGGACTAACATTCTGTTCAAGGTGCCTTCTCACGTTCTGGGATAAGGACAAGTTTTGAGGTTTTTAATTTAGATTTGATCTGAAGTGTAGATTCCATAATAGCATTTTAATCCTTACTTAGTCTTAATCATCCTTCTGTTTAACCTTCTTGCAGAAGATGCGCACTGGCAGATTTCAGCCCAAATGTGCAGATCCCAGGTCTATTTCAAGAGTGACCTGCCACCTCCAGACACAAGTGACCTCACAGTCCCTTTCTGTGAGACGTTCCTGCTGCTGCTCTATGAAGTGCAGAGACAGAAGTGACCTCACAGTCCCTACCACGGTCACATTCCTCCTGCTGGGGCAGGAGATCCTGAGTCAGAGCTGAGCTCTCAGAGCACTCCCATCCATTTCCTCTTTGTGGCCCACAAGCTGATCAGATCCGTGGCCCCTCACATTCATCTTTGTATGCCACGTGACTGCAGAGCAATCTCATGGTTCCTACCCTTCCTTATGGGCCAAGCACCTTAAGTGCTTAAGATAAGGGTTAGGAAAAAGGCTGAATGTGAATAAGTGAATGCAAAGGTATCAGGGCTTTGGGTGTTAGGCATTCATGCATGGGGTTCGGGACTAGGGCTCAGCTTTCTGTGATGGAGATTAATCAAATATTTATTGGGAGGGTTTGGTGTTTGGCTTGTGGTGTCAGGTCTGTGGTTAGGGTATGTACAAGTTCTTTGGTTTTGTTTAAGTCTGCAAGAAGTTTAGGGCTAAGTACAGCATGTTATTGGTAGTGTTAAGGGCAGGGATCAGGGTGAGCAAGAGACTAAGGGCGATGTAATGAGGCTATGGACTAGTTTTGGCTTCAAGGGGTCTTGTGGTCAAATATTAGAGCAGTGGATTCCTGTCAGGGTGTGGAGTAGCATTAACTTTATGGATTAACGTTACAGGTTAAAATAGGGCAAGGGCCTCACATGACTGCTTTAAGTCTGCTTTATGGTAGGATCAACATTACCTGAACATTCTTACCTCTGCAAAATCATTAGCTTCTGCTGTCCACGTTCCTTTTCCCTCGCACAAATCTCACATCTCTGTTGGCCAGGCTTCTCCTGACTTCCCCATATCAGTCATCTTCTTAGGGGAAGTTTGGAGAACCAGCATGGAGAAGGAGAGAAATGTCTGTAGGAGCACCCTGCACAATGCGCCCAGCAGTTCTGAGCCTAAAGGCACAGCTGACACCTCTGACATGACAACCCCTATCCAAGACCTCTTCCTCTATGGGGCCTACCAGGTACTTAGAAAGAGCCGATCTCAGAAACTACATGCACAGCAAGTGCCTTCTGCTGCCCTACCATGGACACTGGCAGATGTGAGCCTAAAGGCACAGATCCCAGCCAGGAGTCAAGGGTGACCTGTCAGCTACTTCAGAAAGAGCTCACCTCACAGGCCATTTAACAGCCATTCGCTGGACTTAGTGCTTCTCATACACCACTGAGCATATAACACCACACCTACCAAACACCCCCTTTTTGGGCCAGGACCTGCCCAGATAGAAGTGATCTGGTTGTGATCCACCAAGCTCATGACACACCTGCTGGGCTCCCATCCTCTCTGAGACACAGGAGCCAGTTCCGTGCCAGTCCTGTGAGGTGCTAGGGCAGGAGGGACCTTGCAGGCAATGTTCCAGCCCCATGCCTGTTGGCGGTCTGTCAGCTCCTTGTGCACAGTGAAGATTACGCTTACATCCAGAAGTCTGAAGCTGGCCTAGAAGACACTCATGTAAAGCATCCTTGAAGCCCCAGCCCCAGCTGGTGATGCTGCTCTGCAAAGTAAGGGAGCTGTGGTGCCTGGGGCACGGGGGCACTCTGCAGGGCCATGCTGGGCAGGCTGGGAGGCAGACCCAGCTCAGGGGGTCACTGCCATTGCCCCAGGGCTGCAAGGAATCACTCGCCAGGCTCCTTTGCTGGGGCTTTTTTGAGCCGTGGGGCTGCAGATCTCTCCTCTGCCTGCTCACACCAGATTGAGCACTTGAGCTCTGGTCAGGCCACCTTGGAGGAGATCCCTCCTTAGGAAGGAAGTGCTGCAGTGGAGGCCAGCTGTGCCACTGCCATGCCCACTGCCTGTCCCTGCCTGCAGTCCCAGCACAGCCCCACAGCACCACTGGCACCAAGTGAGAGGAGCAGCCGGGCCTGACCCCACCAGCAGGGCTCAGCAGGAGAGGGCGGCAGTGGCAAGAGAGCAGCTCTGCATGCCCCAAGCGCTGGTGCTCCCTGGCCGTGCTGCTGGGATGGGACTCTTTTCCTCTGCACCCCTGCACATGGGCACTGCCCCTGCAGAGCCAGAACAGGTCTCAGAGGAAGGATGTCAGACAAAAAAGCCTATTGAACTTTAACTTCCTGAAGTTTAAATTCATAGAGATCATGGTTTCACATGCACAGAGTCTATAAACTATATTCAACAGGTACATCCATATCATTTTAATGGGTGTTATTAGCTGAATTGATGTAATAAGAATATACAGAAACACAACCACGAAAAACAAAACAAAACAATACACCACAGGTATATTGGCTATTCATATAATTATTGACATTACAAGTCATGTGCAGAAGCAGATCAGAAATTTGCATCCAAGACACATCTAGCCATCTATTTCCACAAGGCATGCTTGAGCTCCTGGCTCCTCATGCTACAGATGAGGACGTGCTACACTACAGACACCACTGAGTACAGAACTGCCACCACCAGGTACAGGGATGGGGAGGAGATGGGGGGGGGGGGGCTTCAGGCAGGCAACCATGACAGGCCTGAGGAAGACGGACACCATGGCCAGGTGAGGGAGGCACCTGGAAAAGGCTTTGTGCTGGCCCTGCTATAGAGACGACAGGACTGTCACCTAGATCCACAAGGTCTAATCCAAGTACACTGTTCCTATGCGTGGCAGCTGGGCACTTGGCCCTGAGCCCCTTCAGGATGCTGAGGATGCTCCCCCAGCTCCAGAGGAGATGGAAAGAGAAGGATACTGAGACTAATGAATTTCCACTGGTATCTTTATTGTCTTTAACAACAAAGGAAACATGATCTCTGTGTACATTAAATGATATGGTAAAAACTAAGACAAAATGTAACATTCAGAATGCTGAGAACTTGTCCTGGTTTTAGTTAGAACAGAATTAATTTTCTTCCTAGTAGCTGGTGGAATGCTGTGTTTTGGCTTAGGATGAGAAGAGTGCTGATAACACCCCGATGTTTTAATTGTTGCAGAGCAGTGCTTATACCAATCCAAGGACACCTCAGACTTTTGCTCTGTCCTGCCAACAGGCAGGCTGGGGGTGCAGTAAGAGCTGGGAGGGGACAGACCCAGGACAGGTGACCCGAACTAGCCAAAGGGGTATTCCATACCATCTGACGTCATGCTAAACAATATATAGGGGTGGCTAGCCAGGGGGAGGGGGCCGGACTGCTCGGGGTTAAGCTGGGCATCGGTCAGCGGGTGGTGAGCAATTGCATTGTGCATCACTTGTTTGTACATATTATTATTAGTAGTACTATTATCACCATTGTATTATTATTATTATTATTGTTATTATTACTTTTGTTATTATTATTTTCCTGTCTCATTAAACTGTCTTTATCTCAACTCACGGGCTTCACTTTCCATTTCTCTCCCCCGTCCCAGAGAGGGAGGGGGGAGGGTGAGCGAACGGCTGCGTGGTGTTTAGCTGCCAGCCGGGTTAAACCACGACAGTCTTTTTGGCGCCCAACGTGGGGCTCGAAAGGTTGAGATAACGGCAGATCTGACCAGAGTGTGTTAAACTAAAATTGGTATAAGTATTAGACCTGCTTAATAGTCACTTGTCATAATGCTGATTGCTTTAATCTCAACTGTGCTGCGCCTGTTTTCCAAATTGAGTATTATAGCACGTTATTTTCCGTATGTGCTCTCTGTCATGTTGTTTATCCTCTCCGGGCCCTGGTTTCAGACCATTATGGTACCGTGTGTTGTATCAGTGGCTTATGAGATGATGAAATATCTGGCCATGACTCTAACCTGGTATTTGTACTCAGTAACATCTTCGATTCTATACTTTGGAAACTCTATCTTGGAAACTATTAGCAATTGTATCTGTTGCCTTTTTTCATTAGGGAGTCAATCTGTGGAGGGGAAAGGGGAAGATAATTTTTCTTACTTGATCACTCTCCCTTTCTCCTTCACCACCCCTGTACCCTCCTTGATCACTCTCCCTTCCTCCTTCACCACCCTCTTATCCTCCGATTTTATTACAATAGCTCTCCAAGATATTGAATATCCTTGGGATACTCAGACCAGCATAGTCCTGTTGTTCTGCCTCCTGAATGCACTTCAGGTTCTGCTTAAAGTTAAACAACTACTTAGGAAGCTCATCCGGAGATCTGCCCGGAGGCAGTATAGTTGTGGGTGGCAGGGAGTATGGGAGGATATGGGCAGGCATCTAGACCAGTTGGCACCCCCAGTGTTTTGGAAATTCACCCCTGAACAAGTGCAAAATCCTCAAAAACTGGCAGAATGCTTGAATAAAAGGTGTCGCGATTCGGGAAGTTCCAAAGTAACACAAATCATTGTAACATGCTGGGGCCTGGCTCATGCCTATCGAGCTGCCATGGATACTGCTATCAACTTAGTGACAGACCCTGCGGCCACTCCAAGTCCCGTGACAGATCCAACGGCCACTGTGACCCCTACGGTGGACTTTGCAGCCGCTCCAGTCCCAGCTTCTGCAGATGCTCCAATCCCAGCTTCTGCAGATGCTCCAGTCCCAGTTCCTGCAGCCGCTCCAGTCCCAGCTTCTGCAGATGCTCCAGTCCCAGCTCCTGCAGCCGCTCCAGTCCCAGCTCCTGAAGCTGCTCCAGTCCCAGCTCCTGCAGCCGCTCCAGTCCCAGCTCCTGCAGCCGCTCCAGTCCCAGCTCCTGCAGCCGCTCCAGCTCCAGTTCCTGCAGCCGCTCCAGCCCCAGCTCCTGCAGCCGCTCCAGTCCCAGCTCCTGCAGCCGCTCCAGCTCTGGTTCCTGCAGCCACTCCAGCTCCAGTTCCTGCAGCCGCTCCAGTTCCAGCTCCTGCAGCCGCTCCAGCTCCAGTTCCTGCAGCTGCTCCAGTTCAAGCTCCTGCAGCCGCACCAGTTCCAGCTCCTGCAGCTGCTCCAGCTCCGGTTCCTGCAGCTGCTTCAGCTCCTGCAGCCGCTCCAGCTCCTGTAGCAAGGTCAGAGAAACGAGCTGTAGCAGTACAAGTTGACCCTGCGGAGGGTATTCCAACCTCTGTGGCAGACCCTGTAACAAGGTCAGAGAAACGAGCAGTAGCAGTGCAAGCTGCCCCTGTAGAGAAGGTGAAAAAATGGTATAGAGATTCAGGTCGTTTAGAACGCAGAGAATCTTCTGCCAAATCTAGGTATAGAGACGACGGAGACGACGACGACGCTGGGCCATCAAGGGTTCAGGAGGAGGAAGATGAGGATGCCGAAAAATCAACAGTAACTACCCGAAGCCTAAACGAGCGTGAGTTACGAGATGTGCGAAAAGATTTTGGTCGCTGTATAGGTGAGCAGCTTGTCACCTGGCTGCTCCGATGCTGGGACACTGGAGCCAATTGTGTGGAATTAGATGGCAGGGAAGCCAAGCGACTGGGATCCCTTGCTAGAGATGCAGGCATTGACAAAGCAATTGCAGATGGAGCACAATCTCACAGCCTCTGGAGGCGTCTCCTCTCAGCTGTGAGGGAAAGGTATCCCTTCAAGGAAGAACTTTTATGTCTACCAGGCAAGTGGACCACTATGGAGAAGGGAATCCAGTACCTGAGGGAATTAGCCGTACGGGAAGTGATTTATGAGGATCCAGACCTCAGACAAACATCCAAAGATCCAGATGAAGTCAGGTGTACACGACCTATGTGGCGGAAGTTTGTACGGAGTGCACCATCATCATATGCCAGCTCCTTGGCAATAATGGCCTGGAAAGAGGATGAGGAACCCACAGTGGATGAAGTGGCTAAACAACTCCGGCAGTACGAAGAAAGTCTCTCCTCTTCCTTACAGGCCTGCGTCTCAGCTGTGGAGAAACTTTCTGAAGAGTTCCACTAACTTAAAGAGAATCTATCTTCATCCCCACCTGAACCAACCAGTGTCCACCGACCAAAAGAGAACACTGTGGAGAAACTTTCTGAAAAGGTTCACCAACTTGAAGAGAGATTATTCTCCTCCGTACCTGTACAGAGCAGTGTCTCAGCTATCAGGGGTAGTCGTTCATCCACACAAGGAAGACGATATGGTGGGTACTCACCCCGTGCCACCCTGTGGTTTTACTTACGAGACCATGGAGAGGACATGAGAAAATGGGATGGAAAATCTACCGCGACCCTAGAGGCACGGGTACGTGAGTTGCAAAAGAAAACAATCAGGAAGAAGGGATTCTCTGAAAAGTTTGCTGCTCCAACTTCCAGCAGACAGTCCTTCAAACACAGAAACGAAGAAGATTCCGACCAGGATTAGGGAGGCCCTGCCTCCAGCCAGGGGGAGGAAAGGGATAATCGAGTTTATTGGACTGTGTGGATTCGATGGCCTGGCACATCAGACGCACAGAAGTAGAAGGCTTTAGTAGACACCGGTGCACAATGCACTATAATGCCATCAAGCTATAAAGGACCAGAGCCCATCTATATTTGTGGAGTGACAGGGGGATCTCAGCAGTTGACTGTATTGGAGGCTGAAGTGAGTCTGACTGGGAATGAGTGGGAAAAGCACCGCATTGTGACTGGTCCGGATGCTCCATGTATCCTTGGCATAGACTATCTTAGAAGAGGATACTGCAAGGACCCAAAAGGGTTCCGGTGGGCTTTTGGTATTGCTGCCTTAGAGACAGAGGGCATTAAACAATTATCTACCTTGCCTGGTCTCTCAGAGGACCCCTCTGTTGTGGGGTTGCTGAGGGTCGAAGAACAGCAAGTGCCAATTGCTACCACAACTGTGCACCGGCGGCAATATCGCACCAACCGAGACTCCCTGATTCCCATCCATAAGCTAATTCGTCAATTGGAGAGCCAAGGAGTGATCAGCAAGACTCATTCACCTTTCAATAGTCCCATATGGCCAGTGCGAAAGTCTAATGGCGAGTGGAGACTAACAGTGGACTATCGCGGCCTGAACGAAGTCACGCCACCACTGAGTGCTGCAGTGCCGGACATGCTGGAACTTCAGTATGAACTTGAATCGAAGGCAGCCAAGTGGTACGCCACAATTGATATCGCTAATGCATTTTTCTCCATCCCTCTAGCAGCAGAGTGCAGGCCACAATTTGCCTTCACTTGGAGGGGAGTCCAATATACTTGGAATAGGCTGCCCCAGGGGTGGAAACACAGCCCTACCATTTGCCATGGGCTGATCCAGTCTGCACTAGAGCAGGGGGAAGCTCCTGAACACCTGCAGTACATCGATGACATTATTGTGTGGGGTGACACAGCAGAGGAAGTTTTCGAGAAAGGGAAGAAAATAGTCCAAATCCTTCTGAAAGCCGGTTTTGCCATAAAACAAAATAAAGTCAAAGGACCTGCACGGGAGATCCAGTTTTTAGGAATAAAATGGCAAGATGGACGTCGTCAAATCCCAATGGATGTGATCAACAAAATAACAGCTATGTCTCCACCAACTAACAAAAAAGAAACACAGACTTTCCTAGGTGTTGTGGGGTTTTGGAGAATGCACATCCCAAATTACAGTCTGATTGTAAACCCACTCTACCAAGTAACTCGCAAGAAGAATGAGTTTGAATGGGGCCCTGAACAACGACAAGCCTTTGAACAAATCAAGCAGGAAATAGTCCATGCAGTAGCCCTTGGGCCAGTTCGAACAGGACCAGATGTAAAGAATGTGCTCTACACTGCAGCCGGGGAGAACGGCCCCACCTGGAGCCTCTGGCAGAAAGAACCTGGGGAAACTCGAGGTCGGCCTCTGGGGTTTTGGAGTCGGGGATACAGAGGATCTGAGGCCCGCTATACTCCAACTGAAAAGGAGATATTGGCAGCATATGAAGGAGTTCGATCTGCTTCGGAGGTGGTCGGTACTGAAGCGCAGCTCCTCCTAGCACCCCGATTACCGGTACTAGGCTGGATGTTCAAGGGAAGGGTCCCCTCTACGCATCATGCAACTGATGCTACATGGAGCAAGTGGGTTGCACTGATTACTCAGCGGGCTCGAATAGGAAACCCCAGTCGCCCAGGAATATTGGAAGTGATCATGGACTGGCCAGAAGGCAAATACTTTGGGATATCATCAGAGGAGGAGGTGGGTCGTGCTGAAGAAGCCCCACTGTACAACCAGTTGCCAGAGAATGAAAAGAAATATGCCCTGTTCACTGATGGGTCCTGTCGTATTGTGGGGAAGCATCGGAGATGGAAGGCTGCTGTATGGAGTCCTACGCGACGAGTTGCAGAAGCTGCTGAGGGAGAAGGTGAATCGAGTCAGTTTGCAGAAGTGAAAGCCATTCAGCTGGCTTTAGACATTGCTGAACGAGAAAAATGGCCAGTTCTCTATCTCTACACCGATTCATGGATGGTAGCAAATGCCCTGTGGGGATGGTTACAGCAATGGAAGCAAAACAACTGGCAGCGTAGGGGCAAACCTATCTGGGCTGCTGCATTGTGGCAAGATATTGCTGCTCGGGTAGAGAACCTGGCTGTGAAAGTACGCCACGTAGATGCTCATGTGCCCAAGAATCGGGCTACTGAAGAACATCAAAACAACCAGCAGGTGGATCAGGCTGCTAAGATTGAAGTAGCTCAGGTGGACCTGGATTGGCAGCATAAAGGTGAATTATTTATAGCCCGATGGGCCCATGACACCTCAGGCCATCAAGGTAGAGATGCAACATACAGATGGGCTCGTGATCGAGGGGTGGACCTGACCATGGATGCTATAGCACAGGTTATTCATGACTGTGAAACTTCTGCAATCAAGCAAGCCAAACGGTCAAAGCCTCTTTGGTATGGAGAACGATGGCTGAAATAGAAATATGGAGAGGCCTGGCAGATTGATTACATCACACTCCCTCAAACTCGCAATGGCAAGCGCCACGTACTTACAATGGTGGAAGCAACCACCGGATGGCTGGAAACATATCCTGTGCCTCATGCTACCGCCCGGAACACCATCCTGGGCCTTGAAAAGCAAGTCCTATGGCGACATGGCACCCCAGAAAGAATAGAATCAGATAATGGGACTCACTTCCGAAACAACCTTATAGACACTTGGGCCAAAGAACATGGTATTGAATGGGTGTATCACATCCCCTATCATGCACCAGCCTCCGGGAAAGTTGAACGATACAATGGCCTGTTAAAGACTACCTTGAAAGCAATGGGCGCTGGGACGTTCAAAAACTGGGATACGCATTTGGCAAAGGCCACCTGGTTAGTCAATACTAGGGGATCTACCAACCGAGCTGGACCTGCCCAATCAAACCTGTTATGTACTGTAGATGGGGATAAAGTTCCTGTAGTGCATGTAAAAAATATGCTGGGTAAAACAGTCTGGGCTACTCCTGCCTCAGGAAAAGGCAAACCTATTCGTGGAATTGTTTTCGCTCAGGGACCTGGATATACTTGGTGGGTGATGCAAAAGAACGGAGAGGTCCGGTGTGTACCTCAAGGAGATTTAATACTGGGTGAGAATAGCCCATGAACTGAATTGCACCATGTTAAATAGTATATTATACTGTATGTTATCACTACCATGATTACTATAGGTGACTAATTAGAATGTATGGAAAAGAGTGTAACCTGAGCATGACATAAATGGTATGGAATAAGGGGTGGATAGATGTCCTGGTTTCAGTTAGCACAGAATTAATTTTCTTCCTAGTAGCTGGTGGAATGCTGTGTTTTGGCTTAGAATGAGAAGAGTGCTGATAACACCCCGATGCTTTAATTGTTGCAGAGCAGTGCTTATACTAAGCCAAGGACATCTCAGCCTTTGCTCTGTCCTGCCAACGGGCAGGCTGGGGGGTGCAGTAAGAGCTGGGAGGGGACAGACCCAGGACAGGTGACCCAAACTAGCCAAAGGGGTATTCCATACCATCTGACGTCATGCTAAACAATATATAGGGGTGGCTAGCCGGGGGGAGGGGGCCGGACTGCTCGGGGTTAGGCTGGGCATCGGTCAGCGGGTGGTGAGCAATTGCATTGTGCATCACTTGTTTGTACATACTATTATTACTTTCGTATTATCCCCATTGTATCATCATTATTATTATTGTTATTATTATTTTTGTTATTTTTTTTTTTCCTGTCTTATTAAACTGTCTTTATCTCAACTCACGGGCCTCACTTTCCATTTCTCTCCCCCGTCCCAGAGAGGGAGGGGGGAGGGTGAGCGAACGGCTGCGTGGTGTTTAGCTGCCGGTCGGGTTAAACCACGACACAGGGCAAAGTAGAGCAGTACAATCTCCTCCCTCGACCGATTAGCAATGCCGTGCTTGATGCACCCCAGGATATGATTGGTCCTCCTGGCTGCCAGGGCACACTGCTGGCTCATATTCAACTTGCTTTCAACCACAACCCATAGATCCCTCTCTGTGGGGATGTTCTCCAGCATCTCATCGCCCAGTCTGTATGTATAGCCAGGGTTGCCCCATCCCAGGTGCAGGACCCAGCACTTGTCTTTGTTAAACTTCATGTGGTTGGTGATTGCCCAGCTCTCCAATCAGTCCAGGTCTCTCTGCAAGGCCTTTCTACCCTCAGCAGAATCTGCAATTTCTCCAAGTCTGGTGTCGTCGGCAAATTTGCTCAGAACACCTTCTAGTCCTACCTCCAAATCATTTATAAAGACATTGAAGAGGACTAGCACTAAAATGGAGTCTTGGGGGACCCCACTGGTGACCATCCACCAGCCTGATGTGGCCCCATTTACCACAACTCTTTGAGCCCTACCCTTCAGCCAATTGCTCACCCGTTGCATGATGTTTTTGTTAAGTTGTATGCTGGACATTTTGTCCAGTAGGGTCCTTTGAGAAACTGTGTCAAAAGCCTTACTGAAATCCAAAAAGATCACATCAGCTGGTTTCCCTTGATCGACTAGATGGGTGATATTCTCATAAAAGGAAATCAAATTTGTCAAACAGGACCTACCCCTCATGAACCCATGTTGGCTGGGACCAGTGACTGCTTTGTCTCCCAGGTGCGCTTCAATAACTCCTAGGATAATCTCCATAATTTTACAAGGAACTGATGTGAGACTGACAGGCCTGTAGTTGACAGGGTCTTCTTTCTTGCCCTTCTTGAAAATTGGGACAACGTTTGCCAGCTTCCAATCTACTGGGACCTCTCCAGATTCCCAAGACCATTGAAAAATAATTGAGAGAGGTCATGCGATGACATCAGCCAGCTCTTTAAGCACCCTGGGATGGATCCCATCTGGACCCATGGACTTGTATGGATCCGGGTGGAGCAGGAAATTCTGCACACGCTCAAGGTCTGTTGGGAGTTTGTCATTCACATTGGCATGGTTCTCCAGTTCAGGGCACCCAGGGTCCCAAAGCCCATCATCAGCATTGAAGGCAGAGGTGAAGAAAGCATTAAACGTCTCTGCTTTGCCTATGTCCTCGTCTGTGAGGAGACCTTGCCCGTCAAGTAAAGGACCTATGTTTTCTTTGGTTCTCCTTTTTTTTGTTCACATATCTAAAAAAACATCTTGAATTGTCTCCCACAGATGTGGCCAGCTTCAACTCTAGTTGAGCTTTGGCCACACAAATTTTTTCCCTACGAACGCGAACAGTGTCCCTGGATTCCTTCCACATTGACTGACCCCACTTCCAGCAGCCATACAATTTCTTGTTATGCCTAAGCTCCAGAAGATCCCTGGTCAGCCAGGCCGGCCTTCTGCACTGCCTGCTTGACCTCCAATATTTTGGAATTCCCTGATCATGTGTTTTTAGGAGGCAGTGCTTAAAGGCTGTCCAACACTGATGGATGCCAAAACCTTCAAAAGCAGCTTCCCAGGGGCCTTGCTGACTAGTTCCCTGAGCAGCCTGAAGTCTGCTTTCCCCACATCCAGGGCTGAAGTTTTGGTGGCAGTTTTCCTTCTGTCACCAAAAAAGTTTAAACTCAACTGCTTCATGGTCTGTATGACTAAGACGGCCGCCAATTGCCACGTCTTCCACAAGACCCTCTCTGTTTTCCAGCAACAGATCAAGGAAGGCACCTTTCCTGGTTGGCTTTCTTAGCACCTGCACCAAGAAGTTATCATCTAAGTGCTTTAAGAACCTTCTGGACCTGCTCGTGTTGGCTGTGTGATATACCCAATTAACTTCTGACAAGTTGAATTCCCCCATAAGGACAAGGGTAGTTGATCTCAAGGTATGTCTTAGTTCCTCAAAGAATAACTCATTGGTGTCATCATCCTGGTTGGGTGGTCTGTAATAGACTCCCACGATGACATCCCCTTCATTTGTTCATCCCTTAATCCTTACTCAGAGGCTCTCAACTTTGCCATCCCCAACTTGAAGCTCCCTACAGTCTAGCCCCTCCTTCACATACATCACCACCACCCCCACCTCCTCACCTGCCCTGCCTGTCCCTCCTGAAGAGCCTGGAGCCATCTATTGCAGCACACCAGCCATAGGACTCATCCCCCCAGGTTTTGCTTATGCCAATGATGTCGTAGCTGTGGGACTGGGCCAAGACTTCTAACTCATCCATTTTATTCCTCATACTGCATGCATCTGTGTAGAAGCACTTCAAATGCACTTCATTGCATGCAGCACCTTGTGGAGCTGACCGAAAGGCCTCACTGGCACACAGTCCCTCTGATTCTAGTGCACCATCACCAGCTCATCACCAGCATGCCTGGTTTTATCCCTTTCCCCCTTCGACTCTAGTTTAAAGCCTTATCTATCAGCCCTGGCAACTCCTGAGCCAAAATCCTTACCCCTCTCCGAGAGAGGCGCATCCCATCTGGTGCCAGTGGAACCGGTGTCACACAGACTTTCCTGTGACTGAAAAAAAACAAAGTTCTGTTGAATGCACCAGTCCCGAAGCCATGTATTAATGTGATGAGTCTGTTTGTCAGCATTGATCCCCCCTTATCGGAAGGACAGAGGCAAACACAACCTGTGCCCCTGATCCTTTAAGTAGTCTCCCCAAAGCCCCAAAGTCCCTTTTGATTGCTCTCAGGCTTCTCTTTGCTACCTTTTCATTTCCAGCCTGAAAGACCAGTAACAGGTAGTAGCCGGTGGGCTGTACCATGCACTTAACTTTCTTAGCAATGTCTCTTCTCCGTGAGAAGTCTGTGGGTTGGGCCCAGTTGTCATATTGGGCCCTCTGTCCCTTTCAGAAGGGAGTCCCCCATGATGATAACCCTATAAGCCCTAAGAAAAAGGGATGGAAAAATCTACCGCCATTCTAGAGGCACAGCTACAAGAAGTGAAAGGAAAAATATTGGCAAAAAGGTGTTCTGAGAATATTGTTTCTCCAGTTTCCAGCAGATAGTCCTCCAGACACACTAATGAATACTATGAGCAGGACTAGAGGGATCCTGCCTCAAGCCAGGGGGAGAAAACAGACAATTGTGTGCTATTCGACTTTAAGGATTTAATGGCTGGCACATCAGGCCCACAGCAGAATCAGGCTCTAGTGGACAGCGGTGCACAGTGTACTGTGATGTCATCAAGGGCCAGAAGCCATTTGTATTTCTGGAGAGACAGGGGGATCCCAGCAGTTAACAGTACTGGAGGCTGAAGTGAGTCTCACAGGGAAAGAGTGGCAAAAGCATCCCACTGAGACTATCCTGGAGCCTTTGTGCATCCTTGGCATAGACTGCTTCAAAGAGGGTACTTGCAAGATCCAAATTTCACTGGTGGGTTTTTGGCATAGCTGCCTGGGAGATGGAGGACATTAACCAGTTGTGTCTACCTTGCCCACTCTTTCACAGGACCCTTCTGCTCTGGAGGTGCTGATGGCCAATGAGCAACAGGTGCCAATCACTACCAGCCGTGCACCTGAGGCAGTATTACACTAACAGAGACTCCCTGATTCCCCTGCATGACCTGGTTCATCGACTGGAGAGCCAAGGACTGATCAATAAGACTCTCTCACCCTTTAATAGTCCCATATGGACAGTGCAAAATTCTAATGGTGAGTCAAAGATAACGATGGACTTCTGTGGCCTGAATCAAGTCCCACCACCACTGGCTGCTGCTGTGCCGGGTATGCTAGAACTTCATTCAGTATGAACTGGAGTCAAAGGCAGTCAAGTGCTATGCCACAATTAATATTCCTAATGCATTTTTGTCCATCCTTTTCACAGCAGTACACAAGCCAAACTTTGCTTTCACATGGAGGGGTGTCCTGCCCACCTGGAATCAATTGCGCCAGGGCTGGAAACACAGCCCTACCATTTGCCATGGGCTGACTGTCCTGGTTTCAGTTAGAACAGAATTAATTTTCTTCCTAGGAGCTGGTGGAATGCTGTGTTTTGGCTTAGGATGAGAAGAGTGCTGATAACACCCCGATGTTTTAATTGTTGCAGAGCAGTGCTTATACCAAGCCAAGGACATCTCAGCCTTTTGCTCTGTCCTGCCAACAGGCAGGCTGGGGGTACAGTAAGAGCTGGGAGGGGACAGACCCAGGACAGCTGACCCAAACTAGCCAAAGGGGTATTCCATACCATCTGACGTCATGCTAAACAATATATAGGGGTGGCTAGCCGGGGGAGGGGGCCGGACTGCTCTGGGTTAAGCTGGGCATCGGTTAGCGGGTGGTGAGCAATTGCATTGTGCATCACTTGTTTGTACATATTATTAGTAGTAGTACTATTATCATCATTGCATTATTATTATTATTATTATTATTGTTATTATTATTTTCCTGTCTTATTAAACTGTCTTTATCTCAACTCAGGGGCTTCACTTTCCATTTCTCTCCCCCGTCCCAGAGAGGGAGGGGGGAGGGTGAGCGAACGGCTGCGTGGTGTTTAGCTGCCAGCCGGGTTAAACCACGACAGTCCCACAAACACTGACAGCAGCTGGACATGGTTGTTTTGGTGCTGGTCACCCTTCTCTTCCACACTGCTGTCTTGTAGCACTATTGAATGAGAACTGGCATTCCAGCCACCCAGTGCCCCTAGAAGTACAGCTTTCAAAAGTGAGGTGGAGGAAGCACTGAGGAAGTAGCCTGATCTGATGTGAAAGTTCTCCCTCCTCAGAGCAGATCTTGGCACTGGAAACATCCAGAGGTCCCTTCTGACACTCATCCTGAAGGAAAGAAGGGGCAGGAGAGGGAGGCATGGGCAGGGAATATTGCTGTGGGTTAAGGTATTGCTGACATTTGTATTCCCTCCCAGGCACCACAAAGTGTCAGATTCACTGAGAGTGGAGGGGACCTCCAAAGCCCATCTAGCTACCCACACTAGCCATGCATGGACACCTCCACCAGGCAGCCCAGGCCCATTTCCGGTTGGGCTTTGGAATCTCCAGTGATGGGGATTCTCCCACGTTTGGAGAAACATTATCCAGTGCTTAGTATTGCTCAGAGCAAAAGTGTTTTCCTGTGTGGAATGTCATGTATTCCCATGTCTTGTCCTGTCACTGGGCACTGCTGAGATTGTCAGAGGAAAATACCTGAGAGCAAGTCCATGTCTCATAGGCACTTCATAGCAGCAGGCAGAGACAGGGTTGAAGGACTCAATGCTTTTTCTGTCTTAGTCTGTACCAAAAAGCTCCCCTGAGCCTCTATATTCAGTAAAAGAGATCAAGGATGAGAAGAGCATGTATTGATAGGAAGGCCATGAAAAGTCACCTGGACAAGGGTCATTTTCTGCCCCTGCATTGGACTGACCCTGGGCAAGGCCCAGCTTAGGAAGCAGCCATGCTGGATGTTCATGGTGGGCAGTGAGCTCGGCAGGAGGCAGCCATGTGGGCTGGGAGCACAGGAGGGAAGGCTGAGGGGCACCTCACCGCAACATGCCAAGAGCTGCAGGGATGTCAGGAAGAGCCCAGGGCCAGGCTGTGCCCCGGGGCCATGAGCCCTGCCTGCCCTCCTCCTGCCACGCTGAGTGCACTGGCTGCAGCAGAGGGGACCCCCAGCCAGCCTCTGCCACCCGCCTGGCCCCAGCCCTCTCCAGCGCTGTACTGGGTCTGGCTGGAATGTTAACTTTCCCGGCAGCAGCCCATTCAGTGCCGTACTCTGTACTTGTAGCTGGAACAGCAGTGTTATCACACCAGTGTTGTGTCTACTGCTGAGCAGCAGTGGCACAGCATTGGGCCTTTCTCTAACCCTCCTAGGGGGTGGGCAAAAAAGTGAGGAGAGAAACATCACTAGGGCGGCTGACCTAAACCAATCAAAGGGATATTCCATACCATGTGGTGTCCCACTCAGCAATAAAAGGTGGAAACAGGAAGAAGAGGGGAGGGGTGGGCTCTCGTTGAGAAGACGTCGGTCCTCCTCTCGAACACCGGCTGCGTGCGTTGAGGCCTTGCTTCAAGGACGTGGTCAATCATCGCTCATTTGTGGGAAGTAGAGAGTAATTTCTTTCCTCTGCACTTCCATATAGCTTTCATTTATTTTGTTTGTTTGTTTTCCTCCCTTTTTCCCCTTTCCCTTTTATTTCCCCTTAGTTAAATTGTTTAGTTCATGGTAGTCTTTATTTAATTATTCTAATTATTTCCCTTTAATTAAATTATCCTTATCTCAACCCGTGAGTTGTTCTTTGCTTTACTTCTCCCCCTCCTCATCTAAAGGAGGGGGAGTGAGAGAGCGGTTGTGGGGTTTAGCTGCCCAGCACGGTAAAACCACCACACCCAGGAGCCCGGCCCAGCTCAGCAGCACAGCACCCGACCATGGCATCACTTGCTCTGTGCCCTTGGGCTCCCTTGAGGTGTCCCCAAGGCCTCAGGGCTGACAGCTCCCCAAGGCAGCAGGGTCTCTGCTGGGGTGTGGTGGTTAAAGCAGACTGAAGTCATCACTGTCTGCTCCTAGATGAATTTCGGAGAGACTGATTTTATGCTCTTAAAGTTTGATTGTCAAACATGAGAACAAATATTTCCCTCCCTTAACTCCTATTGTGTTCCCACTGCATGGCAGGACACCTCAGCCACGACTGCCAGGGATCATTTCACCCCTCTGAATGTGTCCTAACAAGAGAGGGGGGAACTGAATGCTCTAAAAGGTTTCCCAAGAAGGGAATTGGACACTAAGACACCATTTGTTGAGTTTTCCCAGTAACACACATGGAAGATCCTCTACCCATACACAAATCTCTTCTTCCTCTCTCACATGACCAGCATGGAGACTGGGATGTGGAACACCCTCAACACTGTGCTTGTGCCTGACACAAACACCTGCAGATGCCATGCTTCCTTCTGGGGCCATGCCCTACGGTCAGCCCTGGCTGTATGCCATCCCTGTTCTCTGCAAGGCTCGAGAAGTTGAAGGTCTGGCTCCAGAAGGCAGCTGTACATGAACAAGAGGATTTCTGTCATGTACAGGAATTATTTCTTCTCCTCCCAGCTATTCTTCTGTGGCCCCAGTGTCATAGATATCTTCTGTGGTTTTGCCCCACTGCTGGTGCTGTCCCGCAGTGCCACAGTGATACTCACGGTCTTTTCTTTCATAATCTACATTTTGGATCCAATCTTCCTCTTCCCTCTCATGCAGTTTTCAGGTGTGTGTGTGTCCTGTGTTGGCAGGCCCAAAGCCTTATCCACCTGCTCTTCTGTCCACACAAGTGTCACTGTTTTCTATGATACTGCCATCACTGTCTGTGTGAAGCCCATGACAGCCCTCCTCAGAGATTTTAATGAAACCCTTTGCCATCATCGTCCCGGTCACTCCTCAGGTTACCTTAGAGGTGGTGTGGTAAGGATGAGAGAGGTGCTGGTGGAATTGCAGATGTTGTTATAAGACCTCTCTCAAAGACCATGGAAAACCAAAAATAGGAGAGATGTTGCTCAGGATTTGGAAAAGGCAGAGGTAAAAGGCATCTTCTACAAGAAGGGTAAACAGAAAGATGATTAAGACTAACTAAGGATTGATGAAAATGCCAGCCTTTTAAGCCTAGCTCTCTAACCAAACCTAAATTAAAAACCTCAAAACTTGTCCTTATCCCAGAACGTGAGAAGGCACCTTGAACAGAATGTTAGTCCCTCACTTGAAGCCTTTGCCATTCCCTTAACCCTGGAGGGTGACCTCTACTTCCTAAACATTAACCTGATCATCTAACCCTCAAAGCCCTCCACCATGCACACAGCACATCTCAGCTTCAACCCCACTCCTACACCTAACTTCAGCTTCTTGTCCCCTTGGGGTAGGGCAGGGACTGTGAGGTCCTGCAGCAGTCCCATGGCATTGAAAGAGGCATGTGAGGTGACAGGTATGTGATCAGATCAGAGACCACAAGGAGGAGCTGGCTGGGAATGCTGGGATGGGATCAGGTGTGCCTCAGGATGTGCTAGGCCTGCAGGAGGCACATGACTGTGAAGGAGGCTGGGAGGTCACTTCTATCTCTGGAGCTGACAGACCAGCAGGAGGAATGGGGTACAGATAGGGATTGTAAAGGACAGAAGCATGCACTTGGAATTGAAGGTGATGGTGAAGCACCTTCTGTTCTGGTCGGGTGAGAGACCACAGGAAGGTTGATGGCATGGGAGTCATGCTTGAGGTATAGCTAGTGAGACCATAGAATGAGAGAATGGCTCCTGTTGGAAGGGACCTTAAAGGTCATCTAGTTCCAAGCTCCGGTCCATGGACGCCGTTAGCAGGGATGCCCCCCATGAGATCAGGTAGCCCAGGGCCTCATCTCACATGCTCTTGATCAGTTCCAAGGATGGGGCATCCCTAAGGTCTCTCAGCAACCTGTTCCAGTGCTTCAACAGCCTCTGGGTGAAGAGTTTCCTCCTAACCTCTAGTCTAAATCTCTAGTCCTTTACTTTAAAAACATTTCCCACTTGTCCTGTCATACGATTGAGCAAAGAGTCACTCTCCATCTTTTCTAGAAGTCCCCTTTGAGTACTGAAAGGCCACAAAGAGGTCACCCTGGAGCCTTCTCTTCTGTAGAATGATCAGCCACCAAGTATGATGGAGAGAGGCTTGCCAACTACATCAGCCAGTTCCCTCAGGACCCTGGGATGCATGTTATCAGGCCCCATAGACATGTACCTGTTTAGTGTCATCAGGTGGTCTTGGATCTGCTCTTAACTCCCACCAGGTTGGACTTTGCACCCCCAGCCTCCATCTACTCGTTCAGGGAAATGAAAGACTTGGGAAGCCTGACTGGCAGTGAAGATTGCAGAAAAGACGTTGTTGAGTCCCTCAGCCTTCTCCATGTCTGTCATTACCAGTGCACCCTTCTCATCTATCAGAGGGCGTACACTCTCCTTGGCCATTCTTTTCTGAGCAGTGTATCTGTAGAATCCCTTCCTATTATTCCTTGCATCCCTTGAGAAGATCAGTTCCATCTGTTCCTTAACTTTCCTTATTCCATCTCTGCAAACCCAAAACAGAAACGTGCATGAGAAAAAAATAAATAAATAGAAGAATATAGAATGGAAGAATATATAATAGAAGAAAAATAGAATGGCTTCCATAGAAGCCATTCTGGAAACAAAACTTGTAGGTAGGAAGTGCAGTTTTGTGGCAGTGCAGAACTGATGGGCACATTGTGCAGGATGCTCCTAAGGATCTTTGTGTCCTTTTCTCTTCTAACTACCATGCCAATACTGTCTCAGGAATGGAGGAGCCAACAGAGGTGAGACAGATACTCTGCGATCATGAATGTCATCAGAAGGCTGATCCCAATAAGACATGGAGATGTCAAGAGCAGCCTGGACAAGAGAGATGTGATATTTCGGGGTGGGAAGAAGAGCTTGGCCAGCAGAAATTTATGATTTCATAGAAGTAAGAGGGTTTATGTAATGTGGATGCTGTGGTAGCACTGACTTAAACTAGTCACATATAGCCCTTACCTTACATGAGCCAGTAATTTTAATGCCTAAACCTAAATGCTACTACAATACTCAGAAAGGAATCTTTTTTTTTTTTTCTTTTTTCTTTTTTTTTTTTTTTCTCTTGCTAAACCTAATGCCTTCCCTTAACAGTAACATGAAAACTCTCTGTTTAACTCTAGACTCCTTGGCAGACCTAAAAATACCCTAAACCGTAGAGCTTGTCCATACCTTAACCACAGACACGACACCACAAGCAGAACAACACACACTCCCACTAAAACTTTGCTTAGTCTCTAACCAAGAAAGAGAAAAACAGGTACCTAGGGGGCTAGAGAGAAGTCAGCTCTGCCTCAGGATCTCCTGCCTCTGCAGGAGGAATGTGACTGTGGCAGGGACTGTGAGGTCACTTCTGTCTCTGCACTTGATAGGGCAGCAGCAGGAACGTGTCACGCAAAGGGACTGTGAGGTCACCTGTGTCTGTAGGTGGCAGGTCACCTTTGACTTCTCAGCACTCCTACTACTCTGTTTTCTATTCTGTACTCTAGCACTCCTAGACATCTGTATTTAGTAAAAGATTTCAAGGATGAGAAGAGCATGTATTGAGAGGAAGGTCATGAAAAGCCAACAGGAGAAGGACCATTTTCTCCCCTGCAGGGGACTGACCCTGGGCAAGGCCCAGCTTGGGAAGCAGCCATGTGGGACATTCATCCCCAAAAGATCCTATGCCCCATGAGCACCCAGTGTCCACCAGGTTTGAAGATACTGCAGAGAAGTTCTCAGAAACACTGCCAGGCACTGCAGAGTGATAGGTTCACTGAGAGTGGAGGGGACCTCCAAAGCCCATGTAGCCATCCACACTAGCCAAGCATGGACACCTAAACCAGGCAGCCCAGGCCCATTTCCAGATGGGCTTTTGTATCTCCAGTGATGGAAACTCCCGTACTTTTGGGGAAACACGATTCAGTGCATTTTGCACTTTCATTCCCATAGTTGGAAGGGGATGGATTCCCAAAGTGCGCCAAGCTGATGGGTTGTATCCTAGTTATTTGAAGTTTCCTGTTCTTGAGTCTTGCAACCTGAATTTTCCACAGATGTCCCAGGATGGTAAATGGATGCTCAGCTGTCTACTAGGAAGAAAGGAGAGTATCTTGGGTTCCCAATGGCCATTTCAGCTTTAGGTCAATTTCTGAAATTCACTGAAGAAGGGGTGTTGTCTTTGAAGAGGTTTTATGTGCTGGACTGGGCTGTAGTTGCAGGGGTAAAGACCACTGCCAGCAGTAGAGGTACCCTTGAACTCCACCTGGCTGCACCTGAATCCCTCAAAAGGCTCCGGTCTCCTGAAAGCCCTTTCTGATAGCTGCAAATCCAGGGAAGTACTTCAAATACAACCGGGTCTCTGGTGGTTTTCCCTGATTGCTTATGGTCAGACAGCAAAGTTCTGTGTCAATACCCAGTAATGTCATTAGTACTTAACTAATAGAGCAACTACTCGTCACTTCAAATGATTTAATCCCTTCCATGGAATGTCACACAGTGTAGTTTCTACCATGAAGAAATGTGAATTTTCAGGATGTATTTTCATCACAGGAGAAGAAATACTGGTGTTCATCTGTAGTTGCATTGTCCTCTCATAGTCTGTCACGATGTGCTCCCTCATCTTCCAGGCACATCCACAAGTTTTGATTAAACAGACAATGCTGAATGTAGCTTTTCCAGCTGCCTATCTGCACCTATGCACTTCCCATGGTTCTGATTTTCCCTCCTCTTACTCTTTGATCATTCACACTACAGTTGCTGCTTCGAGCATGAGGTAGAAGCAGCCCAGCTTGCCCATCTATCAGCAATCTGTATTTTTTTTTCTTTTAGCAAGAACCTCAACCTTTATCATTGAAATAATATGGTATGGATCAATGCTAACGCTATTGTTCATAATTTCATATCTATCACTATAAAATATTTCTTGTACATTCAATGTTTTGGGAAGGTAAACCTCAGAGGAGGAATAGAAGATGAGGAGGATTTTTATTATTTTATTTTATTTTATTTTATTTTATTTTATTTTATTTTATTTTATTTTAAAAATTGCTTCATGATTTCATTTTCTTTGGTTAGAAATAACAAAGACCCTTCTGCACCTGTGTACAGCCACATCTCTTAGGAAAGCAGGTAGGAGCTGCTGCAAAGGGGCTGTAACATGCAGCTGCAGCCTTGAGTGAAGTCTGGTGTAAGGAAATGAGAAGCAAGCACCAGGTGGCCATTGAGAGAAATGGCAGGGCTGGTGGTGAGGAGCAAGGTTGTCCATGCAGTGTCAGACCTCCAGAGTCTGCTTTTCCTCCCCACGCACATCTCCGAGGGAGACACTCTGGATCAATATCAATTAGGGAATAATGCTCCCCCCAAAAAAGTCAACTCAATGCATCCTTTAAGATGAGACAAGATTTTTATTATGTGCTCTTCCTCCTTAACTACACCATGAAAGCTCTACAATTAGCTCTACAAGTCTTGAAGCCGTGAATAAAACTATAGAGGGGATGTTAGGAGTTTCTGCATTTTAATGAGTTCCATGGAGCATTTTGGTGCTGAGTCTATGAAGTTCAGGTACTGAGAGGGGAATGATGCAACTGCTAGAGAAAGTAAACTCAGGAGGACAAGTTGAAGTGACTTGGAGTATTAATGAGCCCATCTGAGGGCTGTTACTAACAAAGCCTCCCCAGAGACTTGTTAGGGCAGATAATTGGAGGCCATGACTACAGACAGGCAAAGCACTGTGCTGAGAAAAGTTTTGGTTTGCTTTGATGAAGCAGAAGGGCCAAGGCCTGACCAGCTACTGGAGGGGAGATCCTGTACCCCATGTCTGGCTCTGGGCTTTTCCTGGGTATCTGTGGGATGTGGTGGGCAGTGTGATGCGACGAGAGAAACACTGGTAAGACACCTCCCAGCCTCTTCACAGGGTAGCAAGGAAGCAATGATGGCCCATCACAATGAGTATAATGTGTCTCCTCATAAGCTCTAGACAAAGGGACAAAAATGTCCGGGCTGTTGTGTCCTTCCATTCTTGCCACCACCCACCTCTTTTTCCTCTACGCTGTATCACACTTAGTCCTATTTCCTTGAAGTCTACAGACACCTATCCCATTTCACCACCTTGCTTTCATCCTGGCGTTTCCATCATTTCACCAGTGTCTCATCAACACTCACCAGCTGTTTCTTGAAACACAAAGCCAGGGTCTGAGAACAGACACTCTTTGGGTGACCTCAGGCACCACAGCACAACCCTTTGAGGGATATTTCTTCCTTCTCATGACAAGAGCCAACCTTCCATGGTGCACTTTGTGGCAGTTTATTCTCTCCTGCTCTTTTCTACTACCACAGAAAGCTCCATCAGGGTGGAAATCCCTCCTGAAGTAGGCATCCCAACCCAGCAGGCTCCTTGTGGCCTCTCAGCCAACCAGACACAAGTCACCTCAGCAGCATCTCCCAAGCCAGGGGCCTGCTGCTGGCCTTGCAGCTTCTTGGCTACACACAGCCAAGCCTTGTGCCTGCTGCTGCCCACTCATGGACTCAAGCAGAAGGGACAGGACAACCCATGTTGGGGCCTTCTTTCTGCCTGGGTCCTCCTGGGTCTGGAGGCAGAGGGGATCCCCCAGTCAGCATGCCAAGCAGGTGCCTTCTGCTGGCCTAGCAGGGCCACTGCCAGATGTCAGCCCAAAAGTGCAGATCCCAGGGAGAAGTCAAGGCCGACCTGCCAAATCCAGAAACAAGTGACCTCACAGTCCCTTTCTGTGACACGTTCCTGCTGCAGGCCTATCAAGTGCAGAGACAGAAGTGACCTCTGCCCTTGTGAGGCCCCACTTGGAGTGATGCATCCACGACTGGGGCCCCCAGCACTAGAAGGATGTGCATCTGTTAGAATAGGTCCAGAAGAGGGCCACAAAGATGATCAAGGGGCTGAAGCACATCTCCTATGAAGAAAGGGTGAGAGAGCTGGGGCTGTTCAGCCTGGAGAAAAGAAGGCTCCGGGGTGACCTCTTTGTGGCCTTTCAGTACTTAAAGGGGGTGTATAAAAAGACGGAGAGCGACTCTTTGCTCAATCAGATAATGACAGGACAAGGGGGAATGGTTTTAAGCTAAATGAGGAGAGATTTAGACTACTGGTGAGGAGAAAAATTCTTCAATTAGTGGATAGTGAGGCACTGGAACTGGTTGCCGAGAGACCTTAGAGGTGCCCCATCCCTGGAGCTGATCAAGAGCAGGTTAGGTGATGCCCTGGGCAACCTGATCTCATGGGGGTCATCCCTGCTTGTGGCCAGGGGGTTGGAACTAGATGATCTTTAAGGTCCCTTTCAGCAGGAGCCATTCTCTGATTCTATGGTCTCACTAGCTCTACCTCAAGCATGACTCCCATGCCATCAGTTTTCCTGTGGTCTCTCACCTGACCAGAACAGAAGGTGCCTCACCATCATCTTCAATTCCAAGTGCATGCTTCTGGCCTTTATGGCCCCTATCTGTGCCACATTCCTCCTGTTGGTCCATCAGCTCCAGAGACAGAAGTGACCTCCCAGCCTCCTTCACAGCCACGTGCCTCCTGCAGGCCCAGCACATCCTGAGGCACATCTGACCTCATCCCAGCTTTCCCAGCCAGCTCCTCCTTGTGACCTCTGATCTGATCACATACCTGTCACCTCACATGCCTCTTCCAATGCCATGGGACTGCTGCAGGACCTCACAGTCCCTGCCCTGCCCCAAGGGGACAAGCAGCTGCAGTCAGGTGTAGGAGTGGGGTTGAGGATGAGATGTGCTGTGTGCATGGTGGAGGGCTTTGAGGGTTAGATGTTCAAGTTAATATTTAGGAAGTAGAGGTCACCCTCCAGGGTTAAGAGAATGGCAAAGGCTTCAAGGGAGGGATTGGTGTTCTGCTCAATGTGCCTTCTCAAGGTCTGGGATAAGGACAAGTTTTGAGGTTTTTAATTTAGATTTGATCTGAAGTGTAGATTCCATAATAGCATTTTAATCCTTAGTTAGTCTTAATCATCCTTCTGTTTAACCTTCTTGCAGAAGATGCGCACTGGCAGATTTCAGCCCAAAAGTGCAGATCCCAGGTCTATGTCAAGAGTGACCTGCCACCTCCAGACACAAGTGACCTCACAGTCCCTTTCTGGGAGACGTTCCTACTGCTGCTCTATGAAGTGCAGAGACAGAAGTGACCTCACAGTCCCTACCACGGTCATATTCCTCCTGCTGGGGCAGGAGATCCTGAGGCAGAGCTGAGCTCTCAGAGCACTCCCATCCATCTCCTCTTTGTGGCCCACAAGCTCATCAGATCCGTGGCCCCTCACATTCATCTTTGTATGCCACGTGACTGCAGAGCAATCTCATGGTTCCTACCCTTCCTTATGGGTCAAGCACCTTAAGTGCTTAAGATAAGGGTTAGGAAAAAGGCTGAATGTGAATAAGTGAATGCAAAGGTATCAGGGCTTTGGGTGTTAGGCATTCATGCATGGGGTTCGGGACTAGGGTTCAGCTTTCTGTGATAGAGATTCATCAAATATTTATTGGGAGGGTTTGGTGTTTGGCTTGTGGTGTCAGGTCTGTGGTTAGGGTATGTACAAGTTCTTTGGTTTTGTTTAAGTCTGCAAGAAGTTTAGGGCTAAGTACAGCATGTTATTGGTAGTGTTAAGGGCAGGGATCAGGGTGAGCAAGAGACTAAGGGCGATGTAATGAGGCTATGGACTAGTTTTGGCTTCAAGGGATCTTGTGGTCAAATATTAGAGCAGTGGATTCCTGTCAGGGTGTGGAGTAGCATTAACTTTATGGATTAACGTTACAGGTTAAAATAGGGCAAGGGCCTCACATGACTGCTTTAAGTCTGCTTTATGGTAGGATCAACATTACCTGAACATTCTTACCTCTGCAAAATCATTAGCTTCTGCTGTCCACGTTCCTTTTCCCTCGCACAAATCTCACATCTCTGTTGGCCAGGCTTCTCCTGACTTCCCCATATCAGTCATCTTCTTAGGGGAAGTTTGGAGAACCAGCATGGAGAAGGAGAGAAATGTCTGTAGGAGAACCCTGCACAATGCGCCCATCAGTTCTGAGCCTAAAGGCACAGCTGACACCTCTGACATGACAACCCCTATCCAAGACGTCTTCCACTATGGGGCCTACCAGCTACTTAAAAAGAGCAGATCTCAGAAACTACATGCACAGCAAGTGCCTTCTGCTGCCCTACCATGGACACCGGCAGATGTGAGCCTAAAGGCACAGATCCCAGCCAGGAGTCAAGGGTGACCTGTCAGCTACTTCAAAAAGCAGTCACCTCACAGGCCATTTAACTGCCATTCGCTTCCTGCTGGACTTAGTGCTTCTGATACACCACTGAGCTTATAATACCACACCTAGAAAACATGCCCTTTTTGGGTCAGGAGCTGCCCAGGTAGAAGTGATCTGGTTGTGATCCTCCAAGCTCATTGCACACCTGTTGGGCTCCCAGCCTCTCTGACACTCAGGAGCCAGTTCTGTGCCAGTCCTGTGAGGTGCTAGGGCAGGAGGGATCTTGCAGGCAATGTTCCAGCCCCATGCCTGTTGGCGGTCTCTCAGCTCCTTGTGCACAGTGAAGATCACGCTCACATCCAGAAGCCTGAAGCTGGCCTAGCAGACACTCAGGGAAGCGCCCTCCAAGCCCCAGCCCCGGCCCGAACCCCAGCTGACGGTGCTGTTCTGCAGAGGAAGGGGTTCTGGTGTCCAGGGCATGGGGGCAGTCTGCAGGGCAGTGCTGGGCAGGCTGGGAGGCAGACCCAGCTCATGGGGTCACTGCCATTGCCCCAGGGCTGCAAGGAATCACTCGCCAGGCTCCTTTGTTGGGGCTTTTGTGTGCCCTGGAGCTGCAGAGCTCTTCTCTGTCTGCTCACAGCAGACTGAGCACTTGAGCTCTGCTCAGTCCACCTTGGACAGGCTCATGCTCTGTGGGCTCCATTCACTGCTGTCTCCTGGGCTCAACAGAGGAGTCCAGTGAGTCCTGATGTGTTGGGATGCCTACTTCAGGAGTGGTTTCCACCCGAATGGGGCTTTCTTTAGAATTAGGAAAGAGCAGGAGAAAAAACTTCCACAGAGTTTACTTTGGAATTTCGGCATTGGCCATGAGAAGGAAGAAATGCCTCTCGAAGGGTAGTGCTGTGGTGCCAGAGGTCACCCAAAGAGTGTCTGTGATCAAACCATAGCTTTGTGTTTCAAGGAACAGCTAGTGAGGGTGGACGAGACATCGTTGAAATGATGTAATATCCAGGATGAAATCAAGGTGGTGAACAGACATAGGTATCTGCAGACTTCAGGGAAATAGGGAAAAGTGTGGGACAGCACAGCAAAGTCTGGAGAGGACAAAGAGGTGGGTGCTGGCAAAAAGGACATTTTTGTCCCCTTGTCTAGAGCTTATGAGGAGATGAAATACAGTCATTGCAATGGGGCCTCATGGCTTTCTTGTGACCCTGTGCAGAGGCTGGGAGTTGTCATACCATTGTTCTTCCCGTGGCATCACACTGCCCACCACATCCCACAGACCCCCAGGAAGAGTCCGGAGCCAGACTTGGGGGTGCAGGATCTTCTCTCCCAATAGCTGGGGTCAGGCCCTGGACCTTTTACTTCACCAAAACCAACAAAAACATTTCTCAGCACAGTGCCTTTGCCTGTCTGTAATCAAGGCCTCCAATTATCTGCCCTAACATGTCTCCGGAGAGGCTTTCATAGTAACAGCCCTCAGTGGGGCCCATTAATACTCCAAGTCACTTCAACTTTTCCTTCTGACTTTGCCGTCTTACATTGTTGCATCACTCTCCTCTCAGTACCTGAGCTCCATAGACTCAGCACCAGAATACACCACAGAACTCATTAAAATGCAGAAACTCCTAAGAAGCCATATCTCTCCCATCATTTTCTTCAAGTCTTCAAGCATTGTACAGCTAATTGCAGAGCTTTCATTGTATAGTTAAGAAGAAAGATTTCAAAGAGTATCTATTAGATATACGTCTCATTTTGAAGGGTGAATTTTGTTGTGTTTCAATTCAGATTGTCATTCTCCAATTGATAGTGATCTAGGGCTGCTCCTAAGGAGCTATACATAGGGAGCAAAAGCAGACTCTTGAGGTCTGACACTGCACGGACAACCTTGTTCCTCACCACCCCAGCCATGCCATTTCTCTTATTGTCCACCTACTCCTTGCATCACTTTTCCTTATACCAGACTTCTGCACTGAAGTCTGCAGCTGGATGTTACAGCTCCTTTGCACCAGCTCCCACCTGCTTTCCTTAGAGACCTGGCTGCACTCAGGTGCAGGAGGGTTTTCCTAATTCAAATCAAATCATGTTCCAATTTTCCAAAAAACGGAGTAAGCTCCTTCTCTTGTACGCCTCCTGTGAGATTGGCCTTTCCAAAAGGATGACTGCACAAGACCTATTTTATACTGACAGATAGGAAACTATAAATAATAGTGTTAGTATTAACCCATATCATATGAATTCAGTGAGAAATGATGAGGTTCTAGCTAAGGAAATAATTAGACAGACAATTAAATAGATGGTCAAGCTGTGCTGCTTCTACCTGAAGCTCAAAGCAGCAACTGGGTTGGTGAGGGCGGTCCGAGTGATCTAGGAGTAAGGGGAGGACAAACAGGAGAACCATGGGAAGTGCATAGGTCCAGACTGGCAGCTGGAAAGGGGACATTCAGCATTGTCTGTTTAATCAAGACAGCTGGATGTACCTGGAAGATGAGGGAGCACACCATGATAGACAAAGCGATGACAAAGCAAGTAGAGGTGAACTTCAGAATTTCTTTTCCTTCAATGAATATACATCCTGAACATTCACATTTCTTCACGATAGAAATTACACTTCGTGTGTAATGTTTTATAGAAAGGATTGAAACATTTGAGGTGATGAGTAGTTGCTCTTTTACTTAAGTACTAAAGAAATTACTGGGTATTGAGTCAGAGCTTTGCTGTCAGACAATAATCAAGCAGGACATGCAAGAGACCAGAGCCCTTTGGAGGATTCATATGGAGCCAGGTGGAGATACCAGAGCACCTCCACTGCCAGCAGTGGTCTTTGTCCCAATAACTCCAGCCCAGCCCAACACATGAAACCGCTTCAAAGACAATAGCCTAGTTCAGGGCGTTCTTGGGATTCACCTAACTTTGAAATGGTCACTGGAAAACCCAAGACACTTTCCCTTATTCCTAGCTGAACATCCATTTACCATCATGGGTCATCTTTGGCAATCTCAGGCTGAAAGGCTCAAGAGCAGGGCACTTCAAATGGCTGAGGCAGAACCCATCAGCTTACCCCAGTTTGGGAATCATCCCCTTCCAACAGGGATATGAAAGTCAAAAATGTGAAATGACCTGTCAGGTCTGTCCTGGTTTCAGTTAGGACACAGTTAATTTTCCTCCTTGTAGCTGGTAGGGTGCTATGTTTTGGCTTAGGATGAGAAGAGTGCTGATGACATGCCGATGTTTTAATTGTTGCAGAGCAGTGCTTACACCAAGGCAAGGACATTTCAGCTTCTCACTCTGTCCTGCCAGCGGGCAGGCTGGGGGTGCAGCAAGAGCTGGGAGGGGACAGACCAAGGACAGCTGACCCAAACTGGCCAAAGCGGGTAATTCCTACCATCTGACGTCATGCTAAACAATATATAGGGGTGGCTAGACAGGGTGGGGAGGCCAGACTGCTCAGGGTTAGGCTGAGCATCAGTCAGCGAATGGTGAGCAATTGCATTGTGCATTACTTGTTTTGTCCACATTAGTAGTAGTATTACTATTATCATCATTATTGTTATTATTATTATTGTTATTATTATTTTCCTGTCTTAATAAACTGTCTTTATCTCAACTCACAGGCTTCATTTTCCCGTTTGTCTTCCCCATTCCAGAGAGGGAGAGGGGAGAGTGAGCGAATGGCTGTGTGGTGTTTAGCTGCTGGCTGGGTTAAACCACGACATGGGGTCAAATGATTAAATAGTGTATAAGGATTTGCCACTGCTGGGAATTTAGTCACTGTTCTTCGATTTACAGCTCTTAGATCTTGAACCAATTGGCATGTCCCATCAGCCTTTTTTTTTTTTTTTTTTTTTTTTGTGGCTAATACAGGCGTCTTATGGGGGAACATACATGGTTCTAAAGTCCCTCCATGTAATAGCTGATCTATGACTGGTTTTAATCCCTTCCTTCTAATGGAATGGGATACTGTTTTACTCTTACAGGTTTCTGGGATTCTGTTATTGGCTATTGAATCATACAAAATTGAATTATTCTCGCCTTATCCTTATGTTTAGTGCTTCTAATAATATCCCAATAACTTAACATTAGCCCTAAGGGACTATCCGGTGGAGTATCTGGTAATTTTCCCCCCTTTTTAAACCCCTCCTGGAATCCTTCCGAGTCTAAGGATCTGCTTTGTCCCTGACCCATTCCTGGAACTTCTTTTTATACAAATAAAGTTCCAAAACTCATGACTGTGCCTGTATCTAAAGGTGTCTTTTGAGTGTTATCCCACCTACAAATACTTAGAACGATCACTTTGGTCCTTCACCAGCTGAGTCCCTCACGGGATATTGGAATCGCAGTTAGAAGACCTCCGCACTCGCTTCGGAACTGAGTTCCGTCTCAATCACACCGTTACAGTCACACAACCGAATCCACCAAGGAAGGGAGAGCTCTTTGTTCTTTACTTGCCTTTTATGTTCATAATCCTGCTGGGCTCTGTACTGCTCCCGGCAAAGGGCCACAACGAAACAAGGGTGGGAGTGCCTCCTTTAGTTGTTCACAGCCTCGGGAAACAAGAGGATCACATCGGGGTCACCAAATTGTTATAAATTCTGAGTCAGTTTAGCATTATAAGATTTATTGAATATTTATTTAAGATTTATATAAGATTTATTTGTACTAGGCTTCGGAGGATAAGAGGGTGGTGAAGGAGAAAGGGAGAGTGAACGAGTAGGAAAAAATATCTTCCCCTTTCCCCTCCACAGATTGGCTCCCTAATGAAAAAAGGCAACAGGTGCAATTGATAACAGTTTCCGAGATATGGTTTCCAAAGTATAGAGTCGATGACAGTGCTGAGTACAAATACCAGGTTAGGGTCATGACCAGAAATTTCATCGTCTTATAAGCCACTGTTACACCACACAGTACCATAACGATCTTAAAACAGGGCCCGGAAAGAATAAACAGCATGACAGAGAGCACATATGGAAAGTAACGTGCTATAAAACTCAATTTGGAAAACAGGCACAGCAGACTTGAGATTAAAGCAATCAGCATTGTGACTAGCAACTATTAAGGAGGTCTAATACTTATACCAATTTTATTTTAACACACTCTGGTCAGATCTGTCGTTATTTGAACCCTTCGAGCCCCATGTTGGGCACCAAAAGGACTGCTGTAGTGTAACCCAGCCGTCAGCTAAACACCACACAGCCGTTTGCTCACCCTCCCCTCTCCCTCTCTGGGATGGGGGAGAGAAATGGGAAAGTGAAGCCTGTGAGTTGAGATAAAGACAGTTTATTAAGACAGGAAAATAATAATATCAATAATAATAACAATAATAATGATAATAGTAATACTACTACTAATCTGTACAAAACAAGTGATGCACAATGCAATTGCTCACCACCCACTGACCGATGCCCAGCCTAACCCTGATCACTTCCCTCCTCCAACCCCCCGCCACCCCACCCCCCCCCGCCCCAGCTACCCACCTCTATCTATTGTTTAGCATGACATCAGATGGTAGGGAATACACCTTTGGCCACTTTGGGTGAGCTGTCCTTGGTCTGTCCCCTCCCAGCTCTTGCTGCACCCCCAGCCTGCCTGTTGGCAGGACAGAGTGAGAAAATGAAATGTCCTTGCCTTGGTGTAAGCACTGCTCTGCAACAATTAAAACTTCAGAATATCATCAGCATTCTTCTCATCCTAAGCCAAAACATAGCATTCTACTAGCTACTAGGAAGAAAATTAACTCTATCAAAGCTCAAACAAGGACAAATGCTATACCTAGAGGGCACAAATTGCCTGAGATTAACTTGAGTTAAACTAGAAAAGAGAGACAGTTCATTACTAAGCAAATACTAAAACTAGAATCAGTTTCTTCAGTGTGGCTTTCAGCTCCTGGTTCCTCATGCTGTAGATAAGGGGGTTCACTGCTGGAGGCACCACTGAGTACAGAACTGCCATCACCATGTCCAAGGATATGGAGGAAATAGAGGGGGGCTTCAGGTAGGCAAACATGACAGTGCTGAGAAAGAGGGAGACCACGGCCAGGTGAGGGAGGCACGTGGAAAAGGCTTTGTGCCGGCCCTGATCAGAGGGCATCCTCAGCACTGTCCTGAAGATCTGCACATAGGACAGCACAATGAAAACAAAACAACCAACACCAAAGCAACCACTAACTAGAAGAATACCAACTTCTCTGAGGTAGACATCTGAGCAGGAGAGCTTGAGGATCTGGGGGATTTCACAGAAGAACTGCTCCACAGCATTGCCTTGGCAGAGGGGCAGGGAAAATGTGTTGGCCGTGTGCAGGACAGCATTGAGAAAGCCACTGCCCCAGGCAGCTGCTGCCATGTGGGCACAAGTTCTGCTGCCCAGGAGGCTCCCGTAGTGCAGGGGCTTGCAGATGGCAATATAGCGGTCATAGGCCATGACAGAGAGAAGGGAAAACTCTGCTGACATCAAGAAGACAAAGAGAAAGACCTGTGCAGCACATCCTTGATAGGAGATGGCCCTGTTGTCCCAGAGGGCATTGGCCATGGCTTTGGGCAGAGTGGTGGAGATGCAGCCAAGGTCGAGGAGGGCGAGGTTGAGGAGGAAGAAGTACATGGGGGTGTGGAGGCGGTGGTCGCAGGCTACGGCGCTGAGGATGAGGCTGTTGCCCAGGAGGGCAGCCAGGTAGATGCCCAGGAAGAGCGCGAAGTGCAGGAGCTGCAGCTCACGCGTGTCTGCGAATGCCAGCAGAAGGAACTCAGTGATGGTGCTTCTGTTGGACATCTGCTTTTTTCGGGATGTGGTCCTGAACAAAGAAGAGGATGAGAGTAATAAAGTACAAGAAATGTATCAGAGGGAAATTAATTCAATTTCTCATTTGAAATCATCACCTATATTGTGCACTTTCTGGCAGACATTTGGCAGATCCCTTTCATGCATCCTGATTCATTCTGCCTGACGGAGTCTGTTGGAACAGGGGCCTCTTCTACGGGCACTGCAGGAGTCAGCCCTGTCCTACAGCAAGAGGTGAAGAGGAACATGGGGAAATGTTGGTTTCACTTCCTTCCTGATCTGAAAATGTTTTGCCCCAGTGTTGCTCACTGTCCACCAAACTACAGAGCAGAGCTGTGGAGGCGTTTTATATATATATTTATTTATTTGTTTTGTTTTGTTTCTTTCAGCTGTCCCACCACTCCTGAGGAATGTTTCCGAGCCACAGATCCTGGCTATTTCTGCTGGACTGAAAGTGAATCCTTGTAGATCATTATCTGAGAAAAATGGACTCTCACTTTAGTACACAGTGTTCTTCAGGAAAGACAGCCAGTCTGTCCATCAAGTACAGTCTCAGCTGCCCTGTGAGAGCTGCAGGAAAGTTCTACTCACATGTTTGATTGAAAAGAGCAAAGACCCTGCTGAGAGCAGAGGAATCCAGGCTCAAAGTGCCCATCTCCAGACCACTCACCCTGTCCCCGTACTCCCCTTCCCCCAGGCACACCGAGGGCTCACTCCATGGGCATGTGAAACCCCCATCCCCAGCCAGCCTGGGAACAAGACCAGCAGCAGCACGGCCAGCTGGAGAAGCCAGGAGGAATGCCAGCGTGCTGCTGCCAGGGGAGGCAAGGCCAGGGAGGGACAGACGGACACTCAGCAGACCCTCCTGTGCTGCAGCTCTGCCTGCAGATGAGACAGCTCCTGCTGGGGACACTGGGGGCTTGAGGGCAGAGGCTGTACTGGTGGGAGAGGAGAGCAGGGGGTGTCCCAGGGAAGGTGCCTGCCCTGCAGGGGATGGCAGGGAGGTGCCTGAGCCCTCCCTCGCACAGCATTTCTGGCAGCAGCTCCCTCTCACTGCCTGCCCATGTCCCTGCTTGTATCTATGTCCCTACTGGGAGCTGGTTCTGTGTCCCCACATCCCCTCCCTGTCCATGCTCACAGACCCCATCCCACAAGCTGTGTGCTTCCTGAGTACAGGACATCACAGGGGTTGCAGCTCCTAAAGATATGATAAGCCCTGAGGAGACAACAAACATTGATGTTTCAGTCTTTAGGCTGAGGTGCCTGAAGGGATTTGATCACATTAATTGCTGCCATGTTGATCTCTCCCTGCAATACTCTTGGAGTCTCAGTCTCCTGTACAATCCAGACAATTCATTGTCATGAACCCTGCCTCCCCTCCACACCAAGAATCTGAAAGCACAGAATCCAAGCAAGTCTTCCATTTCAGATAAACCAAGACTCGGTCTTCCTGCTAAAATGCCCCCTCAAAAATACCATTCTCTAAAACATCTTCTGTGCCACATTACAGGTAGAATATGACCCATCCTGACAGATACTATCAGCCATCAGATGTGCCAGCTGCAGAAGACCCCTCTTGCAACCCCACCTGCAGTGCCCTGCTGCCAGAGCCTCACGGTGTCAAGAGCCTGCAGATGTGACCTGCCACACGCTGCCCTCTGTTGTTGCGCTCCTCAGTGCCTCCAAGCCCTCTCTCCTTCTCTGCTCTCTGTGTGCCAGCTGCGGTCAGAGCCCCCAGCCCTGCTGCGCTGTGCAGAGGAGCTGCTCCTGGGCACAGCTGTCTCTGTGCTTCATGGGACTTTTTGAAATTTTTTTTTTTCATGTCCCACGAGCCCGGCCCAGCTCAGCAGCACAGCACCAGACCAAGGCACTGCAATCACCCCTCTGGGGGCTTTGCTGATGAGCCCACGAACCTCAGGCACTCAGAGACAATTGAAGACATTTTGACAGAAGTCCAAGTCAGAGGCAAGTTTCCTGCAGTGTCCCCCTGAGGGCCAGCACTGACACAGCCTCCCTTGGAGCTCATTCGAGCAGACCCCTGGAGGCAGTGAGGACAAGGAGACAAAGGCAATGTGAAAGTGACACTGATGTGTAGGAAAATTGGATGTGTGTGACCAAGCACAAAGGCCAGGCCTTGATCCCAAGTGCTTCGGAAGGGAGATCCTTTCCTTTACGGGTTGCTCAGGGCTCTTTGTGGGGCAATAGGAGATGGGGATGTGCATGGCCAAGTGCAGGAGAATGGTACGACCCCTGCCTGGTTCATAGGTGGGGGGTGAGGAGGCAATGAGGCCCTGGTGCTTTAATGATCAGCTGTCTCCTCATGGGCGTCAGTGGCAGAGAAAACAGCCATAGATATGAACACAAAGACCTGGGTCCTGTTGGGACTTTCAGCCTTGTCACAGCCCTCTATCCTGTCTATACATGGCTTTCCTAGGGACTCCGAGACCTCCACATCTTTCCTTTTTGGCTGCAGACCCTTATCTCTGTGGTGTCACAGCAGATCTGAGATGAGCGTGATAACTCAGATCTTCTTGGTGGCCATGCTCCTCATAAGACAGCTCTGTAGGAAGCTGCCCTGGTTCCTGGTTAGCAGGCACCACTGCTCCTATGGCATCCCTCGTGGTGCCCAGGCCCTCCTCCTCCTGGGCACTGCTCACTCAGCAGTATCTGAGGCTGCCCTGATGTGTGGGGTTTCTCTTCCTCTGGTACAGGGCTGGGCTCTTCTCCATGTTAAAGTCAAGTGTTTTCTGAAGTCAAAATCTGGCAATTTCTCAAGGTTCACCCGCAGTGATGCTCCATTCTATCAGCTGTTAATGTGAGCAGGCAGACAGGTCAACCTTAGTGTAATTGTGCTATATCTGACTAGACAGCAGCACCAGCAAGAGTTGCAGGGATATTTGGATAATTCAGGAGTAAACACTTGAATGGAATTGCAACACAGTCACAGAAGGTAGGGGATAGAAGGCTGCCAGGTTCCACAGTTGCTGTGCTTGCTTCTCATGCATGCTGTCAGTTTCTCTGTAGTCATGTCCTGAATGTTAAGGGGCTGTGCAGGTCAAAACTGGACGGGCCAAAGCCCAACTGGAGCTCAATCCATCTATTACTGTCAAAGACAATAAAATAAAATTAAAAATAATAATAAAAATACTTTAAATGATGGAAGATTAGGGAGAATCATAATGCTTTATTGGATTTTGGGGGCAAAACCTGGTAACAAGGAATGAGGCAAAGGCTGAGACATTAATGCCTTCTTTGCCTCTGTTATTAGCAACAAAACCAGTTGTTTCCCTGGATATTTCTTCCTCCTCATGGCCAGTGCCATCCTTCCAATGCACATTTTGTAGCAGTGTTTTTCTCTCCTGCTCTTTCCTACTACCAAAGAAAGCTCCATCAGGGTGGAAACCTCTCCTGAAGTAGGCATCCCAACCCACCAGGCTCCTTGCGGCCTCTCAGCCAAGCAGACACAAGCCACCTCAGCAGCAGCTTCCAAGCCAGGGGCCTGCTGCTGGCCTTGCAGCTTCTTGTGGAGACACAGCCAAGCCTTGTGCCTGCTGCTGCCCAGCCATGGACTCAAGCAGAAGGGACAGGACAACCCATCTGGGGACCTTCTTTCTGCCTGGGTCGTCCTGGGTCTGGAGGCAGAGGGGATCCCCCAGTCAGCATGCCAAGCAGGTGCCTTCTGCTGGCCTAGCAGGGCCACTGCCAGATGTCAGCCCAAAAGTGCAGCTCCCAGGGAGAAGCCAAGCATGATCTGCCACCTACAGACAGAAGTGACCTCACAGTCCCTGCCACAGTCACATTCCTCCTGCTGGGGCAGGAGATCCCGAAGCAGAGCTCACATATCCCTAGTCCCTTAGGGACTAGGACTCACTTTTCTGAATTAGAGAGTAAGTAGAGGTTTTTTTGGAAATGTTTGTTATTCTTCTGTGGTTAGGGTATAGGCAAGCTCTGTAGTTTAGCATTTTATTTAGGTCTGCCAAGAAATCGAGGGATAAATAGAGCGTTTTAATACTAGTGTCCACAGAAGGCAATTTGGTGAGTAAGCCTCATCTTGGCAAGGGATGCAAGGAATAATAAGAAGAGATTCTAGAGATACATCGCTCAGAAAATAAAGGCGAAGGAGAGTGTACCCCCTGCGATGGATGAGAAGGGTGGACTGGTAATGACAGACATGGAGAAGGCTTAGGGACTCAACAACAAATGGAAATGGTTTAGTGGAGACTGTTAGCGTTAGGTCAGAGGTTGGACTCGATCTTGAGGTCTCTTCCAACCTAGAAAATTCTGTGATTCTGTGATTCTGTAACATCTTTGCCTCAGTCTTCCTTGCCAGTCAGGCTTCCCAAGTCTTTCATTCCCTGAAGCCATAGATGGAGGCTGGAGGTGCAAAGTCCCACCCACTCTAAGTGAAGAGCAGGTTTGAGACCGCCTGATGGAACTCAACAAGTACAAGTCTATGGCACCTGATGACTTGCATCCCAGCATCCTGAGGGAACTGGCTGATGCAGTTGGCAAGCCTCTCTCCATCATATCTGAAGAGTCCTGACAGTTGTGTGAAGTCCCTGGTGACTGGAAAAAGGGAAATATCACTCCCATTTTTAAAAAGAGTAGAAAGGATAACCCAAGGAACTACTGAATGGTGAGCCTCACCTCTGTGCCTCGAAAGATCATGGAAAAGATCCTCCTGGGATCAGTGTCAAGGCACAAAGAGGTGATCCGAGACAACAAGAATGGCTTCACCAAAGGGTAAATGGTGCCTGGCCAGTCTGGTGGCTTTCTAACAATGGAGTGAGCACATCAGACAACAAAAGAAGACCAGCCTATGTCATCTACTTGGGCTTCTGTAAGACCATTGCCATGGTCCCACATGACATCCTGGTCTCCAAATTAGAGAGATACACATTTGATGGGTGCACCATTCAGTGGGTAAGGAGTTGGCCTGAAGGTCACACCCAGAGAGTGGTGCTCAATGGCTCTATGTCCAAGTGGAGGCTGGTGGTGAGTCTTGTACCTCAGGGGTCTGTCCTCGGACCCATATGGTTTAATATGTTTATTAGTGACATAGACAGTGGGGTCGAGTGCACCCTCAGCAAGTGTGCAGATGACACCAAGCTGAGAGATGTAGTTGATGCAACAGAGGAAGGGATTCCTGTGCAAAGGGCCCTGGGCAACCTGATCTCATAGGGGGAGCATCCCTGTTTATGGCCAGGGGGTTAGCAATAAGTGATCTTTAAAGTCCTTCCAACAGGAGCCATTCTCTGATTCTATGGTCTCACGAGCTCTACCTCAAGCATGATTCCCATGCCATCAGCCTTCCTGTGGTCTCTCACCTGACCAGAACAGAAGATGCCTCACCATCATCTTCAATGCCATGTGCATGCTTCTGACCTTTACGGTCCCTATCTGTGCCACATTCCTCCTGGAGGTCCGTCACCTCCAGAGACAGAAGTGACCTCCCAGCCTCCTTCACATCTACATGCCTCCTGCATGCCCAACAGATCCTGAGGCACACCTGATCCCATCCCAGCATTCCCAGACAGCTCCTCCTTGTGGCCTGTGATCTGATCACATACCTGTCATCTCATATGCCTCTTCCAATGCCATACGACTGCTTCAGGACCTCACTGTCCCTGCCCTACCCCAAGCATAAAAACCACACAAGGTAGGGGTAGGAGTGGGGTTGAAGCTGAGACGTGCTGTGTGCATGGTGGAGGGCTATGAGGGTTAGATGATCAGGTTAATGTTTAGGAATAAGAGGTCACATTCCAGGGTTAAAGGAATGGCAAGGGCTTCAAGGAATAGTTTGGTGTTGTGCCTAAGGATCCTGCTCAGGGTTTAGAATAAGGGCAAGCTTTGAGGACTTCAGTTTAGGTCTGGTTTGGGGCCTAAGGCTAAAGCTGGCACTTTTCTCCTTGGTTAGGCTTAATCATCCTTCTGCTTGCCCCTCTACTAGAAGATGGATTTGAAATCTGCCTTTTCCAAGTCCCGAGGAAAGTCTTTGATCCATCTGTCCTTTCCAAGGTATTTGAGATAGGTCTTATGACAATGTCAGCACCTCCCCTAGCACCTCTCTCATCCTTCCCACACCACCGCTAAGAAACCTGGGGACTGACCAGGGGATGATGAAGGTTTGGAAAGAGCTTGGTTAAGATCTGTGAGGTGGGCTGTTCTGTGCTTCACACAGAAAATGATGATTGTGCCATAGAAAACAGTGACACTCGTGAGGACAGAAGAGCAGGTGGATAAAGCCTTGGGCCTGCCAACACAGGACACACACACATGAAATCTGCATGATTAGGAATTGGAAGATTGGATACAAATGCAAATTTTGAAAGCAAAACCAAGAGTATTACTGTGGCACTGCAGGACAGCTCCAGCAATGGGGAAAAACCACGCAAGAGGTGTCTATGACACTGGGGCCACAGAACTGTAGCTGGGAGGAGGAGAAAGAATTAGTGTACATCACAGAAATTCCCCTGGTTCAGGTACAGCTGCCTTCCGGAGTCAGACCTTCCACTTCACGAGCCTTATAGAGAACAGGGGTGGCATACAGCCCAGGGCTGACCGTAGGATATGGCCCCCAGCAGGAAGCACTGCGGTCATGCAGAAGGTGCAGCTGAGAGTGCTGCCACCTCTGTGAGCAAAGGGGGTGCTGTCCCCATCCAGGAAGCTGGCCAGCATCTGACGCAGGGTGCTGGAGCTGTGCAAGGAGGACAACTCTCCCCCAGGAAGAAGGCCACGGGCATCTGCAGGTGTTTGGTGTCAGGCACCAGCATAGTGATGAGGGTGTTCCACATCCCAGTCACCGTGCTGGTCAATTAACAGGGGAAGAAGATATTTGTGTATGGGTAGAGGATCTCCCAAATGGACAGTTAGGGAAACTCAATGAATGGTGTCTTAGTGTCCTATTTCCTTCATGGAAACCTTTTACAGCATTCTGGTCCCCCCTCTTTTGTTAGAACACGTTCGGAGGGGTGAAATGATCCCTGCCTGTCATGGCTGATGTGTCCTGCAATACACTGGGAACAGAATAGGGGTTAAGGGAGGGAAACATTTGTACTCATGTTTGACAACCACAGTCCAACAGCACAAATCACACTTAAAAATCAGTCTCTGACATCTACAGAAGAGAAGCAGTCAGTGATGCCTTCAGTCTGCTTCAACCACCACACCCCAGCAGAGACCCTGCTGCCTTGGGGAGCTGTCAGCCCTGAGGCCTTGGGGACACCTCGAGGGAGCCCAAGGGCACAGAGCAAGCGATGCCATGGTCGGGTGCTGTGCTGCTGAGCTGGGCTGGGCTCCTGGGCACAAGGGCAGCTCCTGGCAAGAGGCAGTGCTGCAGAGAGACAGCTGTGCCCAGGAGCAGCTCCTCTGCACAGCGCAGCAGGGCTGGGGGCTCTGACCGCAGCTGGCACACAGACAGGAGAGAAGGAGAGAGGGCTTGGAGGCACTGAGGAGCGCAACAACAGAGGGCAGCGTGTGGCAGGACACATCTGCAGGCTCTCGACACCGTGAGGCTCTGGCAACAGGACACTGCAGGTGGGGTTACCAGAGGGGTCTTCTAAAGCTGGCACATCCGACAGCTGATAGCATCTGGCAGGGTGGGTCTCTCTGTTTCTCCAGAAAGGAGTAAAAAATGCTGTAGAGAATAGCATTTATGATTGCATATTTCAAGAGGAAGACCAAGGCAGGGGCTACCTGAAAGGCAAGACATTTTCTGTAGCCTGTGCTTGCAGATACCTGCGGTAGAATGGAGGCTGGTTTCATGGTAATAGGTGGTCAGGTTTGTACTGCAGACTGAGACTGCTAGAGCATTGCAGTGGGGGATCAATATTTAATCAATGAACTTCATAAAGTCCCTTCCCACACCTCAGCCCACAGACTGCACCAACATCATCCTTGTGGTCCTCACATGTTTTTTTCTAGCTGATATTAAGGAGCTACAAACCCTCCAATGGCCAGTGCCCTGTCTTTGAGAGTATCTCCTTGCTTGAGATGAGCACAGATCACCTGCACTGAGCATGAACTGACTCCTCTGCAGGCAGAGCTGCAGCACAGGAGGGTCTGCTGAGTGTCCGTCTGTCCCTCCCTGGCCTTGCCTCCCCTGGCAGCAGCACACTGGCATTCCTCCTGGCTTCTCCAGCTGGCCGTGCTGCTGCTGGTCTTGTTCCCAGGCTGGCTGGGGATGGGGGTTTCACATTCCCATGGGGAGAGCCCTCAGTGTGCTTGGGGGAAGGGGAGTATGGGGAGAAGGTGAGGCATTGGGAGATGGGCACTTTGAGCCTCGATGTCTCTGCTCTCAGCAGTGTTCAGGTTCTTCTCAGGTCAACCTCTGAGTAGAACTTTCCTGCAGCTCTCACAGGGCAGCTGAGACCAGCACTGATGGACAGATTGTCTGTCCTCACTAAAGGACACTTCGCACTATAGGGACTGCCTCTTTTTCTCTTAGGATGCGCAAAGTTTCCCTTCAAGTGCAAGAGAAATGCTCAGGGTTTCTGTTTCATAAAAACTCAGCAGGTGTGGTAGGTTAGCAACCAGAAAAAATCTGACCATATAAAATAAAAATTAAAGAAATCTGTGTATATATATATGCTCTGAAGTTGGTTAACCCGGGAGCAACACTGGGGCAAGGTTCTTTGATATCAGCAGTGAAGTGAGTCTGAGATTACCCCAGGTTCTGCCTTTCCTCTGGCTATTGGGCATAACTGACTCTTCCATTGCCCACAAAGGAGGCCCCTGCTCCCAGGGATACCCTCAGGCAGCATCAGGAAGAACTCATGAAAGGGACCTGCCAAATGTCTTACTGGAAGTGGACAACTTTTCTGGTGATATTAGATAAGAAATGGGATTAATTTTTCTCTGATAAATCTTTTGTACGTTACTACTGTTCTTCCTCTTCTATGTGCAGGAACACATCCCAAAAAAACAGATGTCCAACAGAAGCACCATCACTGAGTTCATCCTGTTGCCATTCGCAGACACACGTGAGCTGCAGCTCCTGCACTTCGCACTCTTCCTGGGCATCTACCTGGCTGCCCTCCTGGGCAATGGCCTCATCCTCAGCGCCGTAGCCTGCGACCACCGCCTCCACACCCCCATGTACTTCTTCCTCCTCAACCTCGCCCTCCTCGACCTGGGCTGCATCTCCACCACTCTGCCCAAAGCCATGGCCAATGCCCTCTGGGACACCACGGCCATCTCCTATCAAGGCTGTGCTGCACAGGTCTTATTCTTTCTCTTCTTTATAGCAGCAGAATATTCTATTCTCACTATCATGGCCTATGACCGCTACATTGCCATCTGCAAGCCCCTGCACTACGGGAGCCTCGTGGGCAGCAGAGCTTGTGCCCAGATGGCAGCAGCTGCCTGGGGCAGTGGCTTTCTCAATGCTGTCCTGCACACGGCCAACACATTTTCCCTGCCCCTCTGCTATGGCAATGCTGTGGACCAGTTCTTCTGTGAAATCCCCCACATCCTCAAGCTCTCCTGCTCAGATGCCTACCTCAGGGAAGTTGTACTTATTGCATTTAGCTTTTGTTTAGGCTTTGGTTGTTTTGTTTTTATTGTGGTGTCCTATGTGCAGATCTTCAGGGCAGTGCTGAGGATGCCCTCTGAGCAGGGCCGACACAAAGCCTTTTCCACGTGCCTTCCTCACCTGGCCGTGGTCTCCCTGTTTGTCAGCACTATCATGTTTGCCTACCTGAAGCCCCCCTCATTCTCCTCCCCATCCCTGGACCTTGCAGTATCTTTTCTCTACTCCATGTTACCTCCAGCACTGAACCCCCTCATCTACAGCATGAGGAACCAGGAGCTCAAGGATGCACTGAGGAAATTGTTTGAATACATATTTCTTTAAAAAAAAAATAATGTGCCTTTACGTTCTGAGTTTATCTCAGAAACAGTTAGGAAAGCAATTTGGTTTTATTTTTCTTGATAAATATGTTCTCCAAGTTGTGGTGTCGATTTAATTAATGTCATGTTAGCCTCCTACCTGTTCATTTATCTCTTTACTTTTCATAATTATCTCATGTATATCTAAAGCCAGGCTTTCTGTGTAGCTATAGACAATAAAGAAGCAAGCAGAAATTCATAGGTCTCAGCTGCAGTGCATTCCCATCTCCTTTGAGAGACGTTATTTAAAAAAAAAAATAGCAAAACTATTTGTGACAGTGATGCTTGACCACTTCCTTGAAACAGGGCCTCAATAGATAGAGCTTATTTTCAGGAGGACAGTCGTTTTCATAACGGGAGCTCACCTCTCCCCTCTCCTTCCATTTTCCACCTTCTATTGCTGAGTGTGACATCATATGGTATGGAATATCTCTGTGGCTGGTTTAGGTTAGCTGCCCTGGTGATGTCCCCTCTCTGTCTCTTGTGCACCCGCAGCCTGTTGGCTCTTTGGGGAGGGACGATTAGAGGGATTCCTGATGCTATGACAGTACTGCTCAGCAGTAGACAAAACACAACCGTGATACCAGTGCTGTTCTAGCTACTCAAGCAGAGCACAGCACTGTGTGGGCTTCTACAGGAAAAGTTAACTCCATCCCAGCCAGGCCCAGTACGCTCACATATTGAAAACACAGCACCACAGGGGCTGCTCTGCAGAGAATTACTTCGTCACAGTCAGAGCCAGTGCAGGGCCACACACTGGACAAGAAGGCTCCCTCTGAGCTCTGTGAGGAGTCTGGAAGGTCCTAAGAAGCAGCAGGAAGACTGAAGAAGACCAAGGCCCATCTGAAGGTTGGCTTATTCCCACCTGGGAGGCAGTGCTGGGCAGTGGGAAAGGCTATGAGAAAGACATGTGAGAAGACCATGAGAAACAAGGAAATATCACTGCCATTGCCCCAGGCCTGCAAAAAATCACTCACCAGACTTCTTTTCTGGGGCTGTGTGAGCCCAGGAGAGAGCAGTGAATGGAGCCCACGGAGCGTGAGCCTGTCTGAGGTGGACTGAGCAGAGCTCAAGTGCTCAATCTGGTGTGAGCAGGCAGAGGAGAGCTCTGCAGCCCCAGGGCACACAAAAGCCCCAGCAAAGAAGCCTGGTGAGGGATTCCTTGCAGCCCTGGGGCAATGGCAGTGACCCCATGAGCTGGGTCTGCCTCCCAGCCTGCCCAGCACAGCCCTGCAGAGTGCCTCCGTGCTCTGGGCACCACAGCCCCCTCCCTCTGCAGAGCACCACTGCCAGCTGGGACTGGGGCTGGGGCTTGGAGGGTGCTTCCCCTGAATGTCAGCTTCAGTCTCATGGCTTCTGGATAAAAACATGATCTTCACTGTGCCCAAGGAGCTGAGAGACCGCCAACAGGCATGAGGCTGGAACATTGCCTGCAAGGTCGCTCCTGCCCTAGCACCTCCCACGATTGGCACGGAACTGGCTCCTGAATGTCAGAGAGGCTGGGAGCCCAGCAGGTGTGCCATGAGCTTGGAGGATCACAACCAGCTCACTTCTACCTGGGCAGGTCCTGGCCCAAAAAGGGGGTGTTTTGTAGGTGTGGTATTATAAGCTCAGTGGTGTCTCAGAAACACTAAGTCCAGCAGGAAGCGACTGGCTGTTAAATGGCCTGTGAGGTGAGCTCTTTCTGAAGTAGCTGACAGGTCACCCTTGACTCCTGGCTGGGATCTGTGCCTTTAGGCTCACATCTGCCAGTGTCCATGGTAGGGCAGCAGAAGGCACTTGCTGTGCATGTGGTTTCTGAGATCGGCTTTTTTTAAGTAGCTGGTAGGCTGCATAGAGGAAGAGGTCTTGGTAGGGGTTGTCATGTCAGAGGTGTCAGCTTTTGCCTGAAGTCATTCTTTAGGACTGCTTTCATTTTTCTACACAGAGGGGGCCACTGCCTCCAAGACGCTTGGGGGAAACTGAACCATGCATGAGGGTTTGGAAAAAGGTACCCTGGGTGCACAGAAGCCATTCCGTATCCAAAAGTTGGAGGCAGGAAACAAAATTTTGGGGTGGTACAAGAACTGCTGGGCACATTGTGCAGGGTTCACCTACAGCCTGTGTGTTCTTTTCCATCCTGACTTAGGTGCCACGTCAGTCTATAGAAAGGAGTAGCCAACAGATATGAGACAGATACTCTGAGATCATGAAAGCCATCAGAAAGCTGCCCCTATGAAGATGACTGATATGGGGAAGTCAGGAGAAGCCTGGCCAGGACAGATGTGAGATTTGAGGGAGGGAAAAGGAGTTTGGCCAGCAGAAATGAATGATTTCTGTGAGGTTCGAACATTCAGGCAATGTTAATTTTGCTGTAACGCTGACTTAAAATAGTCATGTAAAGCCCTTGCACTACTTTAATCACTGACATTAATTGTCAATTCTAAATGCTACTCCACACCCTGACAGGAATCCACTGTTTTTATGCCTGACTTCAAAGTATCCCTTGAAGCCAAAACTCAGCCCATAGCCCCTTTTCCTTATCTTTACTCTCTTGCTCACCCTGATCTGATCAGCTTGTCGGCCACAAGGAGGAGATTGGTGGGAATGCTCTGAGGAGCTCAGCTCTGCCTCAGCATCTCCTGCCCCAGGAGGAGGATCATAACTGTGGCAGGGACTGTGAGGTCACTTCTGTCTCTGCACTTGATAGGGCAGCAGCAGGAACGTGTCACAGAAAGGGACAGTGAGGTCACTTGTGTCTGGAGGTGGCAGGTCACCCTTGACTTCTCCCTGGGATCTGAACTTTTGAGCTGACATCTGGCAGTGGCCCTGCTAGGCCAGCAGAAGGCACCTGCTTGGCATGCTGACAGTTGGCATTGCTTCCTTGCAACACTGTGCAGGGCTGCGGAGGTGTCAAAATGAAGTTCTTCTAATAGCATCACACTACCCACCACATCCCACAGACCCCAAGACTAGCCCTGAGCCAGACATGGGTGTGCAGGGTCTCCTCTCCCAGTGGCCGTGGTCAGGCCTTGGCCCTTCAGCTTCATTAAAACCAACCAAGATTTTTCTCAGCACAGTGCTTTGCCTGTCTGTAACCATGGCCTCCAATTATCTGCCCTAACAAGGCCCTGGGGAGGCTTTGTTAGTAACAGCCCTCAGTGGGGCCCATTAATACTCCAAGTCACTTCAGCTTTTCCTTCTGACTTTAGCTTCTCAAGTGGTTACATCACCCTCCTCTCAGTACCTCAACTGAGTACAGGGGGACAATCACTTCCCTGGACCTGCTGGTCACACTGCTTCTTATGCAAGCCAGGATGCTGTTGGTCTTCTTGGCCACCTGAGCACACTACTGGCCCATATTCAGCCGACTATCAACCAGTACTCCCAGGTCCTTCTCTGCCAGGCAGCTCTCCAACCATTCCTCTCCCAGCCTGTAGCTCTGTTTGGGGTTGTTGAGCCCCAGGTGAAGAACCCGGAACTAGAACCCCAGAAAACAGAAGAGCAGGGAACAACCTCTTGGCTATGTTCCTGGCAGCAGCTTTGGAGAGGTGTCCAGGCTTCTGGGTTTGCCCAGAGCAAGACCCTCCTGTTACTGTGGTGCTATCCGGGAGGCCAGCTGTAACCCAGGGCTGCACAGTGCCTGCTGCTGTCTGCAGTCACAGGGATGCCACTGCAGAGAGAACAGGACTGTCACCAAGGCCTATGAGATCTGACAGCTTATCCGAATAAAAGAGCACAGGAGAACACACTGAAAGCCAAAAGAGAGCAGCAGTGACAAGGCCACGTCCTGCTGCTGGCCATGGCCATGGCTCCAGAGAAGCAGCAGCCCCTACCCAAAATCCATGTAGCAGCTGGGCTCTTGGCCCAGAGACCCTCCTGTGTGCTGGGGCTGATCCCCCAGCTCCAGAGGGGATGGGAAGAGATTGCAGCAGATAACAATGTAGTTCTGTTTTTGTTTTGTTTTGTTTTTGTTTTTTTATTTATTATGTTTCTCTACATAACCTGCTTCTTTCAATAATTAGATGACTGGGTCACTATAAATGAAAAAATAGAAATAAGAAAATCAGGTAGCGGGTTAAGGATAACATAATTTAAATCGAAAGAAAAAAAATGTAGAAAATATTTATAGAGAAATATAGTAACAAAAATTTTCCTCACAGTTCCTGAAATAATCAGGGAACTCACAAACATTATTGATTGCAAAGAAGCATGTATCCAAAGAGTTTCCTTACTGCATCCTTGAACTCCTGGTTCCTCATGCTGTAGATGAGGGGGTTCACTGATGAAGGAACAACTGAGTAGAGAACTGACACAATAAGATCCATGGATGGGGAAGAGATGGAGGGGGGTTTCAGGTAGGCAAACATGGCAGTACTGATAAAGAGGGAGACCACGGCCAGGTGAGGGAGGCACATGGAAAAGGCTTTGTGTCGGCCCTGCTCAGAGGGAATCCTCAGCACTACCCTGAAGATCTGCACGTAGGATAACATGATGAAAACAAAGCAAAGAAAGGCTAAAGAAACACTAAACACAAGTGCCCAAACTTCCCTGAGAGAGGCATCTGAACAGGAGAGCTTGAGGATGTGGGGGATTTCACAGAAGAACTGCTCCACAGCATTGCCTTGGCAGAGGGGCAGGGAAAATGTGTTGGCCGTGTGCAGGACAGCATTGAGAAAGCCACTGCCCCAGGCAGCTGCTGCCATCTGGGCACAAGCTCTGCTGCCCACGAGGCTCCCGTAGTGCAGGGGCTTGCAGATGGCAACATAGCGGTCGTAGGCCATGACGGTGAGGAGGAAATACTCTGCTGTGATAAAGAAGACAAACAGAAAGACGTGTGCAGCACATCCTTTATAGGAGATGGCCTGGTGTCCCAAAGGGCATTGGCCATGGATTTGGGCAGAGTGGTGGAGATGGATCCGAGGTCGAGGAGGGCAAGGTTGAGGAGGAAGAAGTACATGGGGGTGTGGAGGCGGTGGTCGGAGGCTATGGCTGTGAGGATGAGGCCGTTGCCCAGGAGGGCAGCCAGGTAGATGCCCAGGAAGAGCGCGAAGTGCAGGACCTGCAGCTCGCGTGTGTCTGCGAATGCCAGCAGCAGGAACTCGCTCACTGAGCTGACGTTGGGCATTTTCTGACATTGAAGAGTTGTCTGTAGAGAAGCAGAAGGCAGAAAAAGTTTAGAAGACAATTCTCTGAGGAAAACCTACTACAAGCCTTAGAGCACTCTCATTTGAAGCCTCTCTTTGCAAAAGGAGCTTTCTGCAGCTCCATCGCTTGAGTCCCAGCTGATGCTGGGTGAGACTGGCACTGCAAGCATGGATTGCTGGGGCCTTTAGAGGTGTCCTTCCTTCTGTGAAGCAGTCAGAAAGCAGGAACAAGGGGGAAACTCAAGTTCAGTCCACTTATGGGATCCATGAACTTTGCAGGGTTGTTGCAAAAAACACCTCCAACCACACTGTAGAGCGAGTCAGATTTTATTATGCTTAGTAATCACACTCTTTTTTATTATGCTTAGAACAATATATTTATATATTGTTCTTATAATATATATATATTATATAATATATTTTATTATGCTTAGAACAATCACACTCTTGCGTTTCCAAAGAAGTGGTGACAGCTTAAAGCAAAGAAGCTCCAACCCCAGTGCAGATGGACAGAATCCTCACCTTATCCCCAAGTGCATGAGCAGGATCTCAGCTTTTCCCTCTTCGCAAAGGCTGCAGAGGCCTCACTCCAGCTGCCCACAGACAGCCATCCAGCAGCACAGACATGTTAGTACGGAGGTGTCTTTTCTTTGAAGTATCTGGATAACACAAGGATGCCAGGAGAGAGCTGCATCCTGCAGGAGAGAAGAATGCAGCCCAGGACAATGCCCCACGGACAGAGCTGGATATTCGCAATCTGGGGTGTCCCAATACCCAATCTGCATCCCCTGCAGTGTCTGGAGGAGACTTGGACACCCAACTCTTGGCTAAAAAGAGCAGCTGGGTTATGACATTCCAAGGGGCTTCTGCCAGACTTCCTCACCTTGCACTGCAACCCAGCAGGACTCTCAAAGCCTACTGCATTACTCACTGCCCTCCCAGAAACAAGACCCAGCAGGAGGAGACCCTTCCAGGACCTGCAGCTGCATGGCCCTGCAGCCAGACACTTACCTTGTCAAGGGCTGTGCAGGTTTCTCCTGCAGGCAGCTCTCTGCATCCTCCCACTGACAACTGCCTTCAGCCCCTCTCTCCTTTTCTTCTCTCTGTGTCTGCCTCTGTGTCTCTTTCCTGCTGTGCTGTGCAGAGGAGCTGCTCCTGGGCACAGCTGTCTCTCTGCACTACGGCCCTCTTGCCACGAGCTCTCTCTGTCCCACGAGCCTGGCCCAGCTCAGCAGCACAGCACCAGCCCAAGCCACTGCAATCACCCCTCTGGGGGCTTTGCTGATGAGCCCACAAACCTCAGGCACTCAGAGACAATTGAAGACATCTCTCCAGAAGTCCAAGTCAGAGGCAAGTTTCCTGCAGTGTCCCCCTGAGGGCCAGCACTGACACAGCCTCCCTTGGAGCTCGTTAGAGCAGAACCCTGGAGGCAGTGAGGACAAGGAGACAAAGGCAATGTGAAGGTGACACTGAGGTGGAGGAAAACTGGATGTGTGTCAGCAAGCACAAGGGCCGGGCCTTGACCCCAAGTGCTTGGGAAGTGAGATCCTTTCCCTTCACACCTTTCACAGGGCTCTTCCTGGGCAGTAGGAGATGGGGATGTGCATGGCCAAGTGAGGAGAATGGTATGATGCCTGTCTGGTTCATGGGTGGGGGCGAGGAGGCAATGAGGCCCTGGAGCTTTAACGATCACCTGTCTCCTCATAGGCCTCAGTGACAGAGACAACAGCCATAGCCATGGACACAAAGACCTCAATCCTGCTGGGACTTTGAGCCTTGCCATAGCCCTTTATCCTCTCTACACCAGGCTGTCCTAGGGTCTCCTAGACCTGTACCTCTTTTCCTGAGGGCTGCAAACACTCTTCTCTGTGCTGCCACACTGGATCTGAGGTGAACCGGATAAATCAGGTCATCTTGGTGGCCATGCTCCTCGTAAGGAAACTCTGTAGAAAGCTGGCCTGGTTCCTGCTGAGCAGGCACCACCGCTCCTATGGCATCCCTCGTGGTGTCCAGGCCCCCCTCCTCCTGGGCACTGCTCACTCAGCCACGTCCCAGTCTGCCCTGATGTGTGGGGTTCCTATTCTTATGGCGAAGGATGAGGCTCGTCTCCTTGTAAATGACAAGAGACTTCTATAGGCAAAATCCTGCATTTTCTCAGGGTTCCTCGACACTGATGCTCTATTCTGTCAGCCATTCATGGCTGCAGGCAGATGGTTCAACCTTCATGTGATTGTGCTATCTCTGACAGGATAGTAGCATCAGGACTTCAGGAAAGTTTGGATAATACAGGAGTAATCACTTGAATGGAACTGCAACACAGAGTCACAGAAAAACAGTGGGTGGAAGGCTGCCAGATTCTACTTTTTCTGTTCTTCCTTCTCATGCATGCTGTCAGTTTCTTGGGAGCTGTGTCCTAAATGTTATGGGGCTGTGCAGGTCAAAGTTCAAAGGGCCAAAGCCCAGCTGGAGCTCAATCCGGCTATGACTGTCAAAGACAATAAACACTGCTTATAGAAATACTTTAAATAAAGGAGGATTGAGGAGAATCATCATCCTTCATTGGACATGGGGGAAATCTGTTAATGATCTAGAGATAAAGTAAAGGCTGAGGTACTTAATGCCTTCTTTGCCTCAGACTCTAGCAGCAAGACCAGTTGTTCCTCTGGATATTTCTTCTTCCTTGTAGCCAGTGCCAACCTTCCATGGTGCACTTTGTGGCAGTTTTTTCTCTCCTGCTCCTTCCTACTACCACTGAAAGCTCCATCTGGTAGGAAACCCCTCCTGAAGTAGGCATCCCAACCCAACATGCTCCTTGCGGCCTCTCAGCCAACCACACACAAGTCACCTCAGCAGCAGCTTCCAAGCCAGGGGCCTGCTGCTGGCCTTGCAGCTTCTTGGCTAGACACAGCCAAGCTTCGTGCCTGCTACTGTCCAGTCATGGACTCAAGCAGAAGGGACCGGACAACCCATGTTGGCACCTTCTTTCTGCCTGGGTCCTCCTAGCTCTGGAGGCAGAGGGGATCCCCCAGTCAACATGCCAAGCAGGTGCCTTCTGCTGGCCTAGCAGGGCCACTGCCAGATGTCAGCCCAAAAGTGCAGATCCCAGGTCTATGTCAAGGCTGACCTGCCACCTCCAGACACAAGTGACCCCACAGTCCCTTTCTGTGACACATTCCTGCTGCTGCCCTATCAAGTGCAGAGACAGAAGTGACCTCACAGTCACTGCCACAGTCACATTCCTTCTGCTGGGCCATGAGATCCTCAGGCATAGCTGACTGCTTTCTAGTTCCCAAGGGAATAAGGCACAACTTTCTGGGTTAGAGAGTAAACAAATGTTTATTGGGAAGGTTTGGTGTTCTTCTGTGTTTAGGGTATGGTCAGGCTCTGTAGTTTAGGTCATTTTTAGGTCTGCCTAGAAGCCTAGGGTTAAATTTTAATAGTAATATTAAGGGAAGGGTTTAGGGTGAGTAAGAGAGTAAAAGTAATAGAAAGGGGGTATGGGGTGAGTTTTGCTTCAAGGAATACCTTGTGTTCAAGCTTTAGAGAAATGGATTCCTGTCAGAGTGTTGGAGGAGCATTTAGATTTAAGGATTAAGACTACTGGTTTAAATAGTGTAAGGGCCATACATGACTGTACAAGTCAGTGTTGCTGCATAATCTACATTTCATGATGCCTCTTACCTCTACGAAATCATTAATTTCTGCTGGAAATGCTCCTCTTGCCACCTGAAAATCTCACATCTCTCGTGTCCAGGTTGCTCCTGACCTCCCCATATCCTATTGGGATCAGCTTTCCGATGACATCCATGACATAGGCAGTATATGTCTCACCTCTGTGGGCTATTCTGTTCTTCAGAGAGAAGTGGCATTGTAGTCAGGAGGGAAAAGGGCCTAAAGGAGCATCCTGCCCAGTATGCCCATCAGCTCTGCCTCTCTACAAAATTGCGCATCCTACCTACTAGTTTTGTTTCCAGAATAGCTTCCATGGATCTCGAGTTCTTTTTCCAGGCCCTCATGAATGCTTCAGTTTTGGATGTGTAGAGATGGGATAAGGAAAGCAATGTGCGGATAGACCTGAGCTTAGCAAGGGATGCAAAGAATAACAGGAGGAGATTCTATAGATGCATAGCTCAGAAAAGAAAGGCCAAGGAGAGTGTACCCCCTCTGATGGATGAGAAGGGTAAACGGTAATGACAGACATGGAGAAGCCTGAGGGCCTCAACAACATCTTTGCCTCAGTCTTCCCTGCCAGTGAGGCTTCCCAAGTTTTTCATTTCCCTGAACCCATAGATGGAGGCTGGGAGGCAAAGAAGATGATCAAGTGGCTGGAGAACCTCTCCTATGAAGAAAGGCTGAGAGCACTGTGGCTGTTCAGCCTGGAGGAAAGAAGGCTTCAGGGTGACCTCATCACAGCCTTTCAGTACTTAAAGGGGGCTTATAAAAAAGATGGAGAGTGATTCTTTGCTCAAGGACATCACAATCCCTGCCCTGCCCCAAGGGGACAAACAGCTGAAGTTAGGGATAGGAGTGGGTTTGAAGATGAGATGTGCTGTGCGTGTGGTGGAGGGTTAGGTGGTCAATTTAACATTTAGGGATTAGAGGTTAACTTCTACAGCTAATGTAATGGAAGGGCTTTGAGGGAGCAATTCTGCTCAAGATGCCTGCTCAAGGTGTAGGAAAAGGGCAAGCCTTGTGGGTCAGAGTTTTGTTTAGTTCTTGGGTGAGGGCTAGGGTTAACGCTGGCATTCTAATTCATGATTAGGCTTAATCATCCTTCTGCTCAGCCTTGAAGTACAAGATGCTTTCGACATCTGCCTTTTCCACGTCCCGAGGAACCTCTTTGATCAATCTGTCCTTTCCAAGGTCTTTGAGATAAGTCTTATGATGACGTCTGCAGCTCCACCAGCACATCTCTCACCCTTCCCATGCTACCTATAAGCAACCCTAGGACTGACAGGGGGATGATGAAGGTATGAGAAAGGGCTTGGTTAAAACCTCTGACTACAGCCTTTATGGGCTTTACACAGACAGTGACAACGGTGTCATAGAAAACAGTAACACTCTTGAGGACAGAAGAGCAGGTGGATAAGGCCTTGGGCTTGTCAACAGAGGATGCACACACATGAAAACTGCAGGAAAGAGAAGAGGAAGATGATCCAAAGGAAGGAAGGAAGGAAAGAAGGAAGGAAGATCCCAAATGTAGATTATGAAAGGAAAGACCATGAGTATCACCGTGGCACTGCAGAACAGCTCCAGCAATGGGGCAAAACCACAGAAGGTGTCTATGACACTGGGGCCACAGAACAGTAGCTGGGAGGAGAAAGAATTACTGCACATGAGAGAAATTCCCCTGGTTCAGGTACAGCTGCCTTCTGGAGTCAGACCTTCCACTTCTCGAGCCTTTCAGAGCACAGGGGTGGCATACAGCCCAGGGCTGACTGTGGGACATGGCCCCCAGCAGGAAGCACTGCGGTCATGCAGAAGGTGCAGCTGGGAGTGCTGTCCCCCTTTGCTGACAGAGGTTGGAGCACTGTCTCCCCCATGTGGTGTCTTCCCCGTGTGGAGTATGGTGCCTTGTCTCCCCCACCGCACGGCCTTGACTCCTTGTGCCAAGCCTTGTGCCTCCTGCTGCCCACTCATGGACTCAAGCACGAGGGACAGGACAACCCATATGGGGCCTTCTTTCTGCCTGGGTCCTCCTGGCTCTGGAGGCAGAGGGGATCCCCCAGTCAGCATGCCAAGCAGGTGCCTTCTGCTGGCCTAGCAGGGCCACAGCCAGATGTCAGCCCAAAAGTGCAGCTCCCAGGTAGAAGTCAATGCTGACCTGCCAAATCCAGACACAAGTGACCTCACAGTCCCTTTCCGTGACACGTTCCTGCTGCTGGCCTATCAAGTGCAGAGACAGAAGTGACCTCACAGTCACTGTCATGGTCACATTCCTCCTGCTGGGGCAGAAGATCCTGAGGCAGAGCTTGCATCTCCCTAGTCCCTTAGGGACTCGGGCTCACTTTTCTGTGTTAGAGATTAAACAGAGTTTTAGTGGGAATGTTTGGTGTTCTTCTGTGGTTAGGGTATGGATAAGTTCTGTGGTTTAGGGTTTTATTTTGGTCTGCCAAGAAATCTAAGGATCAGTAGAGCATTTTAATACTAGTGTCCAGGGAAGGCATTTGGGTGAGTATGAGAATAAAGGAAAGAAAAAGGGGCTATGGGCTTAATTTTGCTTGAAGGGATCCTTTGAATTCAAGCATTAGAGTAGGGGATTCCTGTCAGAGTGTTGGAGTAGCATTTAGGTTTCAGGATTAAAATTACTGCCTAAATAAGGTAAGGGCCATACATGGTTCTTTTAAGTCAGTGTTACTACAGCATCAACAATACATGCACCTTCTTACCTCTATGAAATCATTATTTTCTAATGGCCATTCTCATTTTCTCACCCCAAAATTTCACATCTCTCTTGTCCATGCTTCTCCTAACCTCCCCGTATCTTAATGGGGTCAGCTTTCTGATGACATTCATGATCACAGAGTATCTTTTTTCACCTCTATTGGCTCCTCCATTAATGGGAAGGAAGTATCATTGTAGTCAGGAAGGAAAAGGACACAACGGTCTTTAGGAGCATTCTGCACAATGTGCCCACCAGCTCTGTACCTCCACAAAATCACACTTCCTACCTACAAGATTTGTTTCCCAAATGGCTTCTAAGGATCCAGGGTTACTTTTCCCAGGCCCTCTCACATGTTTCAGTTTTGGATGTGCAGGGATGGGATAAGGAAAGCCAAGTCTCACATGGAACTCAGCTTGGCAAGGGACACAAAAATAACAGGAAGAGATTCTTTAGATACATTGCTCATAAAAGAAAGGCCAAGGACAGTGTACCCCCTGTGATGAATGAGAAAGGTGAACTGGTAATGACAGACATGCAGAAGCCTGAGGGACTCAACAACATCTTTGCCTCAGTCTTCTCTGCCAGTGAGGCTTCCTAAGTCTTTCATTTCCCTTAAACCATAGATGGAGGCTGGAGGTGCAAAGTCCCACTCACTCTAAGTGAAAAGCAGGTTTGAGACCACCTGATGGAACTCAACAAGTACAAGTCTATGGGGCATGATGACTTGCATCCCAGGGTCCTGAGGGAACTGCCTGATGTAGTTGTCAAGACTCTCTCCATCATATTGGAAGAGTCCTGGCAGTCGGCTGAAGTCCCTGGTGACCTGAAAAAGGAAAACATCACTCCCATTTTTAAAAAAGGGTAGAAAGGAAGACCCAGGGAACCACCGAATGCTGAGCCTCACCTCTGTGCCTGGCAAGATCATGGAAAAGAAGTGATCTCAGACACCCAGCATGGCTTCACCAAAGGCCAAATCTTGCCTGACCAATCTGGTGGCTTTCTAAAATGGAGTGACTGCATCAGACAACAAGCGAAGACCAACCGATGTCATCTACTTGGACTTCAGTAAGACCATTGACAGTATCCCGCATGACATCCTGATCTCCAAATTGGAGAGATATGCATTTGATGGCTGCACCACTGAGTGGATAAGGAGTTGGCCTGAAGGTCACATCCAGAGAGTGGTGCTCAATGGCTCTATATCAAAGTGGATGCTGGTGATGAGTAGCGTCTGTCACGAGTCTGTCTTGGGACTGGTACAGTTTAATATCTTTTTCAATGACATAGTGTGATCGAGTGCACCCTCAGCAAGTGTGCAGATGACACCAAGCTGAGTGGTGTAGTTGATGCAACAGAGGAAGGGGTGCCAACCAAAGAGTGCTGGACAAGATTGAAATTTGGGTCCCTGTGAATCTAAGGAGGTTCAACAAGTCCAAGTGCAAGATTCTGCACTGGGCTTGGGAAATCCCAGACAGGAGGATAGGCTGGGAGAAGAAGTCATTGAGAGGATCCCTGCTGGGAGGTACTTGGGGGTTCTGCTGGACAAAAAGCTCGACATGAGCCAGCAGTGTGTGCTTGTAGCCCAGGAGGCCAACTGCATTCTGGGCTGCATCAAGAGAGGAGTGGGCAGCACGTGGAGGCAGGTGATTGTCCCCCTCTGCTCTGCCCTTGTGAGGCCTCACTTGGAGTCCTGTGTCCAGGTCTGGAGACCCCAACACGAGAAGGATGTGGATCTTTTAAAACTGGTCCAGAAGAGAGCCACAAAAATGACCAAGGGGCTGGAACACCTCTCCTATGAAAAAAAGGCTGAGAGAGCTGGGACTGTTCAGCCTGGAGAAAAGAAGGCTCCAGGGTGACCTCTTTGTGGCCTTTCAGTGCTTGAAGCAGCTTATAAAAAAGATGGAGAGCGACTCTTTGCTCAATCAGATGACAGAAGAAGGGGGAATGGTTCTAAGCTAAATGAGAAGAGATTTAGATTAGAGGTTAGGAAGAAATTCTTCACTTGGAGATGAGGCACTGGAACAGGTTGCTGAGAGATCTTTTGTTGAGGGATTTTTGAAACAGCAAAGATCCCATGGCTTGATGCAGCTGAGAAAACCAAGCTACCAGGACAACTATGAGAAGTTCCCATGACAGTGTTCCCACATTGCCCAGTTGAGGAATTTAGAAAAATGTTGTTCCCAGCAGCTCGCTTCAAGGACAGCATCTACATGACTGCTAATCACAAGGGGGTTGTTTTCTTGCAGGTTGGGTTGTTTTCGTGCAGTTCTTTGTCTGAGTGCTTTTGACCAATAATCTTGTGTGAGACACTATCCGCCCCTGTTAAGTATGCTATAAAAGTCAGGCTATTCAGGTAATAAAGAGAGAGAGCATGATCCGACCATTCTAGTGTCTGCTGTGTTTTCGACCATTCTTCCTGCAACACATGGCACCTGCACAGGCTGAGACACGCAGAGAGACCTGAGAGACCTGAGAGACACTGAGAGACCTGAGAGACTCCGAGCACAGACACGAATATAGAGATTGCGGTGAGACGCTGAGATTGATTGATACAGATCGTGGTGAGACACGGAGATTGCTTGATACAGAGATCGCAGTGAGATGCAGAGATTGATACAGATCATGGTGAGATGCAGGGATTGATTGATACAGATCGTGGTGAGACGTGGAGATTCACCAAATCACAGAATCACAGAATTGTCTAGGTTGGAAGAGACCTCAAGATCATTGAGTCCAACCTGTGACCTAACACTAACAAGTCCTCCACTAAACCATATCACTAAGCACTACATCTAAACATCTTTTAAAGACTTCCAGGGATGGTGACTCCACCACTTCCCTGGGCAGCCTGTTCCAATTCCTAATAACCCTTTCAGTAAAGAAGTTCTTCCTAATATCCAATCTAAACCTCCCCTGGCACAACTTTAGCCCATTCCCCCTCGTCCTGTCACCAGGCACGTGGGAGAATAGACCAAACCCCACCTCACTACAGCCTCCTTTAATGTACTTAGGAAGAGCAATAAGGTCACCCCTGAGCCTCCTCTTCTCCAGGCTGAACAAGCCCAGCTCCCTCAGCTGCTCCTCATAGGACTCCAGATCCCTCACCAGCTTTGTGTTTTCTCTGGACTTGCTGGAGCACCTCAATGTCCTTCTTGTAGCGAGGGGCCCAAAACTGAACACAGTACTCAAGGTGCGGCCTCACCAGAGCCGAGGACAGGGGGACAATCACTTCCCTAGCTCTGCTGGCCACACTGCTTCTGATACAAGCCAGGATGCCGTTGGCCTTCTTGGCCACCTGAGCACACTGCTGGCCCATATTCAGCCGACTATCAACCATAACTCCCAGGTCCTTCTCTGCCTGGCAGCTCTCCAACCACTCATCTCCCAGCCTGTAGCTCTGCTTGGGGTTATTGCGCCCCAGGTGCAGGACCCGGCACTTGGCCTTGTTGAACTTCATAGTTGGCCTCAGCCCATCGGTGCAGCCAGATCCTCCTGCAGAGCTTTCCTACCCTCAAGCAGATCGACACATGCACCTAGCTTGGTGTCATCTGCAAACTTACTGAGGGTGCACTCAATGCCCTCATCCAGATCATCGATAAAGATATTAAAGAGGACCGGCCCCAGCACCGAGCCCTGGGGGACGCCACTAGTGACTGGCCTCCAACTGGACTTGGCTCCATTCACCACGACTCTTTGGGCCCGGCTATCCAGCCAGTTTCTAACCCAACGAAGCGTACACCAGTCCAAGCCACAAGCAGCCAGTTTCTCAAGGAGAATGCTGTGGGAAACGGTGTCAAAAGCCTTGCTGAAGTCAAGGTAGACCATATCCACAGCATTTCCCTCGTCCACCCAGCGTGTCACTTAGTCATAGAAGGAGATCAGGTTCGTCAAGCAGGACCTGCCTTTCATAAACCCATGCTGACTGGGCCTGATCACCTGCTTGCCCTGCAAGTGCTGCCTGATGACAGTCACGATAATCTGCTCCATGAGCTTCCCTGGCACTGGAGTCAAACTAACAGGCAGATACTTTCCCAGGTCCCTGACACATGCTTGAAACAGTCCCCACACTGGGCTGACCCAGGAAGAGCCCTAAACCCACTGGAGGGACAGGATCTCCCTTCCCAGAGGCTGGGGTCAGGGCCCGACTGTTGGACTTCTTGGGACACATCAAGGTTTCCTCAGCATCAGGGCCACCTTTCCTGGGCCTTGGTCTCCCCGTCATCACTGCCTGCACTTTTCTGCTCTAACAAGTCCATGGGGAGGCCTAGACAGTAATGTCCCTCAGTGGGACCATTAGCACTGTGAGAGGCTTTGGAGTTTGCATCAGACTTGGACTACTGGAGAAGCTGCTTCAGCCACCCAGATCAAGCTCCTCTGCCAGGCACTGCAGGGCTGGGGGCACTGCCTGCAGCTGGCATGGGGAGAGGAGAGAAGGGGGAGAGAGGTTCAGGGCAGCCTGAGGGGGGGAAAAGGCAGGGGAGAGCTGGCAGAGGGAGAAATCTTGCCAGCCACCTCTCCACGGTAAGTCTCTGGGTGCAGAGCCTGCCAGGCTCTTCTGGAGCTGGCACAGCCCTCAGCTGATGGGAGCTGTCAGGAGGATGCTCGGTGTTGGAGCTGAAGGCCACACAGGGCTTGTGTGCTGCAGGGTCAGCGTGCAGGGCCCGAGGGCTCCCTTCTCTTGGGGCCGGCTGCAGGCAGTGCAGCCGGGGATGCAGGCAGGGGTTCCCAGGGCTGTGGTGCAGAGCAGGGTCCCTGCTGTGCCCCAGGGGCTGTGTGCCGGGGCAGGGCCTCTGCCGCCTGCCAGGCTCAGCACTCAGCCTTCCCAGGGAGCTGCCCAGGGGCTGCGGGGAGAAGCTGTGGGTGGAAGGAGCCCCCCCGGCATGGCAGGGCACGGCAGGCCAGGGTCCTGCTGCCTGGGGCAGGCTGCTCACAGCCCCACACCTCCCCAGGGCACTGCACAGCAAAACTGCAAGGCAAGACCTACCTGAAGGCAGTGCACTTTTCTCTGCTTTCATTTTCCCACCTGTGTGGTGATTCAGAGGGATAGTAATGGAGTAGTAGTACTAAAGACTAAGTCTCCTTGATCATTGCTGTAGATATAAGGCACCTCACACACCTCAGTGTACAGACAGAACCAACATTACCTTTGTTTTTTCTTAGGGAATTATTTGACCTTCTCATGACCTGCAAACGGGGAGATGTCCCTTGCCAGCAGACTTCTCAGATCACTCCAGGTTCCCTTCTAAGTGTTGCTGCAGACCTGCAGACCAGGACTGACTGCCTAAGAGTGCACAGAAGAGCCCCACACTTGTTGTGGCACCCTCAGAGCAACAACCAGACATAAGCTAAGGAGCTGCAGAAAGCTCTTCCTGAAAAGAAAGCAGCACAGATTATTGTGTGGTAAGGTGTTCTGTGAGACTTGCAGTGGGTTTTGGTCAGAGAAGTAATTAAATTTTACACTGTCATTTTTTTTCTTTTGGACAGGCTCCCTTGCTCAGAGGCGATAAATGTGTAATGGCAGCTCCATCACTGAGTTCCTCCTGCTGGCATTCACAGACACGCGCGAGCTGCAGCTCCTGACTTTCGGGCTCTTCCTGGGCATCTACCTGGCTGCCCTCCTGGGCAACAGCCTCATCATCACAGCCATAGCCTGCGACCACCGCCTCCACACCCCCATGTACTTCTTCCTCCTCAGCCTTGCCCTCCTCAACCTTGGCCTCATCTCCACCACTCTCCCCAAAGCCATGGCAAATTTCCTCTGGAACATGAGGACCATTTCCTATGCAGGATGTGCTGCACAGGTCTTTCTGTTAGTCTTTTTGTTTTCAGCAGAATTTTCCCTTCTCACCGTCATGGCCTACGACTGCTACGTTGCCATCTGCAAGCCCCTGCACTACGGGAGCCTCCTGGGCAGCAGAGCTTGTGCCACCATGGCAGCAGCTGCTTGGGGCAGTGGCTTTCTCAATGCTGTACTGCACACTGCCAATGTATTTTCTTTACCTCTCAGCCATGGCAATGCCCTGGACCAATTTTTCTGTCAGATCCCCCAGATCATCAGGCTCTCCTGCTCAGAATCTTACCTATGGGAAATTCGAATTACTATGGCTAGTTTTTTGTTACTGAGTTGGTGTTTTGTTTTGATTATTCTGTCCTATGTGCAGATCTTCAGGGTTGTGCTGAGGATGCCCTCACAGCAGGGACGACACAAAGCCTTCTCCACATGCATCCCTCACTTGACTGTGGTCTCTCTGAATTTCAGCACAGCCATGTTTTCCCATCTGAAGTCCCCCTACATCTCATTCCATGCCCTGGACCTTGTAGTGACAGTTCTGTACTTACTGGTGCCTCCAGCAGTGAACCCCCTCATCTACAGCATGAGGAATCAGGAACTTAAGAATGCTGTGTGGAAACTCAAGACCAACTGTATTTCATAAGCAATAAGCTGCCTGCCCTGTTCTGCAAATCACTCTTAAAGGTATGCGTAATAAACAAAGCCTGTCTTATGTTCTTGTGCTGATTATTTTCCCCCCATTTTTATTACAAAAGTTGTCCAGAAAGAAATATAATTCTGCATTTTATTGTGCCTTTTATCCAATTAAAGTTTTTTTTTTTTTTGCTGCTCCCGTGGCTTTGTTCCAGTGCTGCTGTGGGGCTGTGCTGGGACTGCAGGAATGGACAGGCAGTGGGCACGGCAGTGACACACCTGGCCTACAGAGAACCATCTCTCTCCTAAAAGGGCTGTGCCTGAAGGCTCACTTTTGCGTTCAGGGCTGCTTTTAGATCCGAACGTGCCCAAGGAAGAGAGTCCGAAGAGGCTCCTCACTCGGACAGACTGGGCACCTCTGAGCACCCCATGGCCACAGTTGTGGGAGGCGGTCAGTGGCAGGGCCCCCACCAACCGGCTTTGCCCCCCAGCCTGCCCAGCACGGCCCTGCATAGTGCCCCCGTGCCCCAGGCACCACAGCCCCCTGGCTCTGCAGAGCAGCACCACCAGTTGGGGCTGTGGGGAACAAGGCCAGGGGCTGCAGCAGTGGCTGGCCAGGCCAGCACAGACGGGCTCACCTGGGAGAGGCTCCCTGGGAGATGGGGTGGCTCAGGAGAAGAGCAGGGCCTGTCCATGTACAGGGGAGACACGGGAACAGGAAACATTTGCTGCTGCTGCTGCCAGCGGGCACATGGTATGCACAGGAACACAAGTGAGCACAAAGGCCATCAGCTATCCCTAGGGGTGTCATGAAAGCCAATGGGGCAGAGAGTGTCCCGAGGTCCCTTCATGCTGAGAGAAACAACCACGGGGCATCTGCCTGAACAGCACGGAACAGTCCAGTTGGAAGGCACCTTCAGACACTGTCTAGTTCAAAGTGCAAGACCTAAATGCGGCTCTGGGATTTGCTTCCTTGAAGCTCCGAGGCTCCTGTGTACCATGTTCTGCCCTGTCTCTGCTGTCCTGCAGGTCAGGGGACAGGGTGGTGACAGCAAAGGGATTCCTTTGGCTGTGGAAGACACAAGGAGTCAAGGGAGAGGACAGGGCAAGGCAGCAAAGGCAGCACGAGCAGTGGTTTTGGTGCACGGCCATGTTTGTGCCAGGAGCCTAAGTGGGCAGCAGCTGGCAGGAGGCAAGGGGAGGCCAGGAAGCGCCTCCTCAGGCCGCTCCTGCCAGCAGAGACAAGGCCACAGCTGAGGGGAGGGGGCTGGAAGGGTGGTGGTGAGGTCCCTGCCGTTGCGTGGCCTGGCTGTCCCGCAGGAGATGTGCTGGCCAGAAGGCCTTGTGAGGTCACCCAGAGCCTCACAGAGCACCCCAAGGCAGCAGGGATGGCACTGGAGAGGCGGGTGGCAGAGCCCAGCCAGGAGCTGGCTGGAGGTCCCCTCTGCTGCAGCCGCCTGACGGAGCGTGACAGGAGGAGGGCAGGCAGGGCTTGTGGCAACCACACTCACGGTTGCCTTGCCACAGGCTGCTGCAGAGCTCGGGGCATGGCCACCGCAGCCCCAGCCCCTCACAAGGCACCGCAGCTGCTGGGACAAAAGCTCCTCAGCCTCCCCAGCAGCCCCAGTCCAGGGTCAGCCACGGCACCAGGAAATGGAGGTCTGTGAGATGCCGGCACCCCTGCTGCCAGGTCCAACAGAGCCCTAGCACAGAGCGCCTGTGCCCCTCTGGGCCAGTCCCTCTGCCCAGGCCAGAGCAAGAGGTACTCAGTACTTGAGGGGTGGCCTCACCAGAGCAGAGTACAGGGAGAGAAGCCTTCACCTGGTCCTTCTGGTTACACTGCTGCTGAAAATAGCCAGAATGCCATTGGCCTTCTTGGCCACCTGGGCACACTTCTGGCTCATGTTCAGGTAAGTGTTGACCAACATTCCTAGATCCTTTCCCTCTGTGCAGACTGTAGTGCTGCATGGGTTTTAGGGCCGGTACTTTTCAATATTTTTATAAACGATCTGGATGTAGGAATAGAAGGTATTTTGAGCAAGTTTGCTGATGACACCAAACTTGGAGGAGTTGTGGACTCGAATGAGGGTGGAAAGGCCTTGCAGAGGGATCTGGATAGGTTGGAGAGCTGGGCGATCACCAACCGCATGAAGTTCAATAAGAGCAAGTGCCGGGTCCTGCACCTGGGACGCGGAAACCCTGGCTGCACGTACAGACTGGGCGATGAGACGCTGGAGAGCAGCCTAGAAGAGAGGGATCTGGGGGTCGTGGTAGACAGCAAGTTGAATATGAGCCAGCAGTGTGCCCTGGCAGCCAGGAGGGCCAACCGTGTCCTGGGGTGCATCAAGCACGGCATCGCTAGTAGGTCAAGGGAGGTGATTGTCCCGCTCTACTCTGCGCTGGTGCGGCCTCACCTCGAGTACTGTGTGTAGTTCTGGGCACCACAGTATAAAAAGGACATGAAACTGTTGGAGAGTGTCCAGAGGAGGGCTACGAAGATGGTGAAAGGCCTGGAGGGGAAGACGTACGAGGAACGGCTGAGGTCACTGGGCCTGTTCAGCCTGGAGAAGAGGAGGCTGAGGGGAGACCTCATCGCAGTCTACAACATCCTCGTAAGGGGATGTCAAGAGGCAGGAGACCTTTTCTCCATTAACACCAGTGACAGGACCCGCGGGAACGGGGTTAAGCTGAGGCAGGGGAAATTTAGGCTGGACGTCAGGAGGGGGTTCTTCACAGAGAGGGTGGTTGCACACTGGAACAGGCTCCCCAGGGAAGTGGTCACTGCACCGAGCCTGTCTGAATTTAAGAAGAGATTGGACTGTGAACTTAGTCACATGGTCTGAACTTTTGGGTAGACCCGTGCGGTGTCAAGAGTTGGACTTGATGATCCTTAAGGGTCCCTTCCAACTCAGGATATTCTATGATTCTATGATTCTATGAGGGGGAATGGGCTAAAGATGTACAAGGAGTGTTTTAGGTTGGATAGTAGGAAGAACTTCTTTTCCAAGAGGTTTGTTACTCATTGGAATGGGCTGCCCAGGGAAGTGGTGGAGTCACCATCCCTGGAGGTCTTTAAAAGATGTTTAGATGTACTGCTTAGTGATATGGTTTAGTGGGGGACTTGTTAGTGTTAGGTCAGAGGTTGGACTCAATGATCTTGAGGTCTCTTCCAACCTAGACAATTCTGTGATTCTGAGGAAAGAAGAGCTTGGCCAGCAGAAACTTATGATTTCATAGAAGTAAGATGGTTTATGTAATGTAGATGCTGCGGTACAACTGACTTAAAACAGTCACATATGGCCCTTTCCTTACTTGAAACACTCATTTTAATCACTAAATATAAATGCTGCTACAGTACTCTGAAAGGAATCATTTATTTTTTTTTCCTCTTCCTAACCCTAATGCCTTCCCTTAACACTAACATGAAAATGTTCTATTTAACCCTAGACTCCTTGGCAGACCTAAAAAACCCTAAAAAACCCTTGTCTGTTAGGAATGTTTTAACAATTTGTGTCCATAAAGAACAGTCCTGTCTGCCTCTGGGCCCTGCAATGGCAATTTAATTCTTGAACCACAGATGCAGTGTGTCCCAGTCTCCCCCTCATTCTAGTCAATTTATCAAGTCTTCAGAAAATACTCCTCAAATTTATGAACCTGTTTGCTTTTGTTATTCCGGACTTCTATTTCTAACAGTTACAGCTTTTTTTTTTCCTGTCTTCTTCGAGATTAACTTAACACTGCTATAGATGTGTCTGTGAATGGCTGGGGAAGAATGTTTTAATTACTAAGTGTCAATAAGAAAGCTATTTCTGTTTGTATGAAGTCTTTGATGTCTGGGGGTTTCAGAACAACTGATAACAACTGGTGACTGTTATGGGATACTATGTAGGCCTCTGATATCTGGCCAGGTGGCCAAGAGATTAAGAAGAAGAAAAAAAGAAGCTGAAGGACGGCTAGGAGACAAGACCTGTAGGGGATGCTGTATAAACTTGACACAGTGCCAAGGAAGTACAAAGGTGAAGGACAAGAAAAAAAAACTTGGAGAGGAAGACTACGAGCCTTCAGCATGAAAGACCCCTAGAGAACCCAAGAGGGACCACCGGAGACTGATGCGCATGCTCCAGTAGGAGGGACTGGACCCCGGAAGCTAATTGTAATAACCTATTTTTTTAGAAGTAGTAATGAATATGTATTAGTCTAGGAGCATAAAAATCAGCTGCTTGATGTGGCTGGTGTGCGTCCTGGTGGAGCGGAGACTCTCAGTGCACCCAGCGCTGTTTGCTTACCTCTATTCTTTTAATAAATCCTATTTTTTTTATTTAATCCTATTTTGAAAAATGAGCCATTTCTAACATCCCGATGAAGGTCTCTAAAGAAGTCACCCTGGATGAATAGCAATAGGAGAATGAGGCTCAAAACTGAAATGTAGCAAAATTCAGCCTTTGAAAACTGAAAATAATTTTATTGGTTGCTCTTTGAAATCTTCTTCCTTAATTACATCTTGCAAGCTCTTCACAAGGCGTGAAGGCTTGAAGACAACTATCAAAGAGATGTTAGGAGTTTCTTCATTTTAATGAGTTCCATGGTATATTTAGGTGCTCAGTCTATGAAGCTCAGGTACTGAGAGGTGAATGATGCAACTGCTAGAAAAAATAGTCAGAAGGAAAAGCTGAAGTGACTTGAAGTATTAATGGGCCCCACTGAGGGCTGTTACTAACAAAGCCTCCCCAGGGCCTTGTTAGGGCAGATAATTGGAGACCATGGTTACAGACAGGCAAAGCACTGTGCTGAGAAAAGTCTTGGTTGGTTTTTGTGAAGAAGAAGAGCAAATGCCTGACCCCGAGAACTGTGAGAGGAGATCCTGCACCCCCACATCTGCCTCAAGGCTTTTCCTGGGGTTCTGTGGGATGTGGTGGGCAGTGTGATGCCATGAGAAGAACAGTGGTATGACACCTCTGAGCTGCTGAACAGGGTTGCAAGGAATCAATGAGGCCTCATCACAATGAATAAAATATATTTCCTCATAAACTCTAGCCAAGAGGACAGAAATTTCAGGGCTGTTGGGCCTGCCATTTCTACCAGCACCCTCTGCCTTCCCCTCTACAGGCTTTCCTATCATGTGCCATAGTCTGACCTATTTCCGTGAAGTCTGGAGACATCCATCTCTGTTCACCACCTTGCTTTCATCCCTTGCTTTCACCCATGTCTCGTCAGCCCTCACCAGATGTTCCTTGAAACACAAAGCCAGGGTCTGATCAGAGGGTGACCTCTGGCACCACAGCAAAACCCTTTGAGGGACATTTCTTCCTCCTTGTGGCCAATGCTTAACTTCCAAGGTGCACTGTGTGGAAGTTTTTTCTTCTGCTCTTTCCTACAGCCAAAGGAAGCTCCACCAGGGTGGAAACCACTCGTGAAGTAGGCATCCCAACCCAGCAGGCTCCTTGCAGCCTCTCAGCGAAGCAGACACAAGTCACCTCAGCAGCAGCTTCCAAGCCAGGGGCCTGCTGCTGGCCTTGCAGCTTCTTGGCTAGACACAGCCAAGCCTTGTGCCCCCTGCTGCTGTGCAGCAATGGACTCAAGCAGAAGGGACAGGACAACCCATATGGGGGCCTTCTTTCTGCCTGGGTCCTCCTGGGTGTGTAGGCAGAGGGGATCCCACAGTCAGCATGCCAAGCAGGTGCCTTCTGCTGGCCTAGCAGGGCCACTGCCAGATGTCAGCCCAAAAGTGCAGCTCCCAGGGAGAAGTCAAGGCTGACCTGCCACCTCCAGACACAAGTGACCTCACAGTCCCTTTCTGTGACACGTTCCTGTTGCTGCCCTATCAATGCAGAGACAGAAATGACCTCACAGTCACTGCCACAGTCACATTGCTCCTGCTGGGGCAGGAGATGCTGAGGCAGAGCTGAGCTCCTCAGAGCATTCCAACCCATATCCTCCTTGTGACCCACAAGCTGATCAGATCCATGGCCACTCACATTTATTTGGAGTTAGGGTTTTGTTTAGGTCTCTTAAGCAGTTTTCTAGTGTTAAATAGACCATTTTAATGCTAGGATTAAGGGCAGAGATCAGAGTTATTAAGAGAGTAAGAGCTAGGGGAAGCGGCTATGGGCTGAGTTTTGTCTTCTAGGGATACGTTGAGGTCACTCATTAGAGTAGTGGATTCCTGTCAGGGTGCTGAGTAGCATTTAGGTTTAAGAAAGACGTTTACAGGTTAAAGCTGGGGAATAGCCTTGTATGACTATTTTAAGTCAGAGTTACGGCTGCATCAGCATAACCTGGACCCTCTTACCTCTACAAAATCCTTAATTTCTGCAGGCCAAGCCCCTATTCCCTCCTCTCAGTCTCACATTTCTCCTGGCCAGGCTTCTCCTGATTTCCCCATATCAATTATCTTTTTAGGGGCATGCTTATGATGCCTTTCATGATCTTAGACTATCTGTCAGTGCTCTGTTGGGTACTCTATTCCTGAGAAAAGTGGCACTTAAGACACGATGGAAAAGGACACAAATGTCCATCAGAGCACCCTGCACAATGTGCCCAGCAGCTCTGCACTGCCACAAAAGTATGGTTCCTCCCTACAAGTTTCCTTTCCAGAATGGCTCCTATGGCTCCAGGGTAACTTTTTCCAGGCACTCACTTCCTCAGACCACACCAGTCTTGCCTGCAGGTCCCACGTGTCTCTCCAAGCCTCCCTTCTTCCCCTGCAGTAGTGGCACCTCACCGCAGCAGGTTGGTGCATCTCCAAGCTCAGGGGTGTTTCCTGAGGGCCTGCCCCGTGTGGGGAGTGGTGGGGAGGAAGAGAGCAAGGTCATCTCCTGGGGCATGGCTGAGCACAGCCCAGCCATCCTGCACCATGGGCAGGCCCCTGCTCCCAGGCTGAGGCACACATGCAAGGTGGACACATCTCCATCATCCCAGCTTTATGCAGGGCCCTTCAGCCCTGCCCTAGTAAGAGGAGTGACCTCATCCTCCTACTCCATCCACAGACAGCTGCTAAAGCCCTGAGTGTCTCTGTTTCTCACAGCTTTCACCCAAGTCTTTCTCCTGGCCCTCCCCACTGCCCAGCACTGCCTCTCAGGTGCCACTCAGTGACCCTTCAGAAGGGTCTTTGGGCTTTCTCAATTGTCCTGGTGGTTATTAGCACCTTCCTGTCTCCTTCCAGATTGCAGAGGGAGTCTTCTTGTCCATCAGGGGTCCTGTACTGGCTGTGGCTGGGACGGAGTTACTCTCTGCAAAGCAGCCCCTTGTGGTACTGTGTTTTGGTTGTGTGACCAGTGATGGTCACCCACAGTTGTGGTTGCCATTTTTGAGTATTTCTTGCAGCAGCACAGGGCAGTGCTGGGCAGGGCCATGGGGTGTCTCTAAGGGCACAAAAGGCAGGCGAGACCTGCACCAGACCTCGCCCATAGCACTTCAAAATGGTTATCCTCAATTACTCTTCAGTCTTATGGGCCTTTGTCTGCTGGCTCTACACCACGTCTTGTGGCATTGCAGAGCCCTCCTTTAGCCCATGGACTCCTCAGATTCCCCTTTTCCTTTAACAGACCTTTTTTTGGATGGTCACTCATTTTATGAGGTTCTAATCACTTCATCTGAGGACCTTGTCCCTGCAGATTACCTGACATCTCCTGGAACTCCAGATTCCTCTCCAGGCTGGAATCTGCTGCCTGCCCCGCTGCAGGGGGTGCAGTCCCATGTAGATATATTTAAGATCAGTTGTCATCTCCTTAGGCAAGTTCTGCCATAATGGAAGCTCTTAGTGCTGCCCTTGGTTCCTCAGGGACCACCCTGGGACTTTCAGCCTGTGTCTTTCACTCCATGAAGAACCCCCAGAATAGAGAAGAGCAGAGAACAGCCCCTTGGTGTCCAGGCTCCTGGGTTTGCCTTCAGCAGCCCCTTTTGTTGCTGTGGTGCTAGCAGGAAGGCGGCTGTGACCCAGGGCTGTGCAGTGCCTGCTGCTGTCTGCAGGGATCAGGATGCCCTGCAGAGAAAACAGGACTGTCATCGAGGCATATGAGAGCTCAAGACTAACAGATACAAGAGCACAAGAGAACAATGTGGAAGCCAAAGGGAGCAGCAGTGAAAAGGCCATGTCCTGCTGCTGGCCATGGCCATGGCTCCAGGGAAGCAGCAGCCCCGACGCGAAGGCAGCAGACAGGCAGAGCCCAGCGGGCAGTGAGGGGCAGCCCCAAGGGCCACCGGGGCTGCTCCTGCATGTGTCAGCTGGGCTCTTGGTCCTGAGCCCCTCCTGCGTGCTGGGGCTGCTCCCCCAGCTCCAGAGGGGGTGGGAAGAGAGGGATACTGAGACCACTGAATTTATTCTGTCTTCTTTATTGTCTGTACCTACAAAGGAAGCCTAGTTCAGTAGGTTAAATGGAAGATGTAGTCAAAGTAAAAAAATTACTAAATAAATTAAAGCAATATCAAAAATTATGAAAATAACAAAAACAAAAAATGATATGAAAATCTCTCATCTCAGTTTCTCAAATAGAATGGTAGCGTTTAGAGGATTATTATTATTATTATAATATGATAATAATACTAAGTATAAAAATGGTATGATACAATTCACAATAATGTTAACAACACTGATGCTTAAGAAGCACATATAGAAACAATTTCCTCACTGCAACCTTGAGTTCCTGGTTCCTCATGCTGGAAGTGAGGGGGTTCACTGCTGGAGGTACCACTGAGTACAAAAGTGACACCACCAAGTCCAGAGATGGGGAAGAGATGGAAGCGGGCTTCAGGTAGGCAAACATGGAAGTGCTGAGAAAGAGGAAGACCATGGCCAGGTGAGGGAGGCACGTGGAAAAGGCTTTGTGCTGGCCCTGTTCAGAGGGCATCCTCAGCACTGCCCTGAAGGTCTGAAAATAGGACAGCACAATGAAAACAAAACAAATAAATGCTAAAGAAACACTAAACACAAGGATGCCAGTTTCCCTGAGATAGGAATCTGAAGAGCTTGAGGATGTGGGGGATTTCACAGAAGAACTGGTCCAGAACATTGCCTTGGCAGAGGGGCAGGGAAAACGTAGTGGCCGTGTGCAGGACAGCATTGAGAAAACCACTGCCCCAGGCAGCTGCTGCCATCTGGGCACAAGCTCTGCTGCCCAGGAGGCTCCCGTAGTGCAGGGGCTTGCAGATGGCAACGTAGCAGTCATAGGCCATGACGGTGAGAAGGGAAAACTCTGCTACAACCAAGAAGACGAAAAAGAAGACCTGTGCAGCACATCCTTGACAGGAGATGGCCCTGGTGTCCCAGAAGGCATTGGCCATGGCTTTGGGCAGAGTGGTGGAGATGCAACCCAGGTCGAGGAGGGCGAGGTTGAGGAGGAAGAAGTACATGGGGGTGTGGAGGCGGTGATCGCAGGAGATGGGGATGTGCATGGCCAAGTGTAGGAGAAAGGTACGACCCCTGCCTGGTTCATGGGAGGGGATGAGGAGGCAATGAGGCCCTGGTGCTTTAACGATCAGCTGTCTCCTAATCAGTGCCAGTGGCAGAGACAACAGCCATAGCCATGGGCACAAAGACCTGGGTCCTGCTGGGACTTGGAACCTTGTCAAAGCCCTTGCTCGTCTCTAAACCAGGATGGCCTAGAGAATCCCAGACCTGTACCTCTTTACTGCTTAGTTGTAGACACTTGTCCTTGTGGTGTCATACCGGATCTGAGCTAAGTCTGATAACTCAGATCTTTTTGGTGGCCATGCTCCTCGTAAGGCAGCTCTGTGTGAAGTTGGCCTGGTTCCTGCTGAGCAGGCACCACTGCTTGTATGGCATCCCTCATAGTGCCCAGGCCCTCCTTGTCCTGTGTACTCAGCAGTGTCCCAGTCTGCTCTGATGTGTAGCGTTACTCTCCCTCTCGTTCAGGACTGGGCTCTTCTCCTTGTAAATGTCTAGAGGTTTCTTTAGACAAAATCCTGTAGTTTCTCAAGCTCCCACCACACTGATGCTCCGTTCTGTCAGCTGTTCATGTCTGCAGGCAGACAAGAAAGTTCAGCCTTCATGTGATTGTGCTGTCTCTGACAAGACAGCAGCATTGGGAGGTACAGGGGACACAGAATCACACACAGAATCACACAGAATTGTCTAGTTTGGAAGAGACCTCAAGATGATCGAGTCCAACCTCTGACCTAACACTAACAAGTCCTCCACTAAATCAACATTTGGATAATACAGGAGTAACCAGTTGAATGGAACTGCAACACAGTCACAGAAAGGTAATGAGTGGAAGGCTGCCAGATTCTACTTTTTCTGTTCTTCATTCTCATGCATGCTGTCAGTTTCTCGGGAGTTGTGTCCTAAATATTATGGGGTTGTGCAGAACAACGTTAGAAAGGCCAAAGCCCAGCTGGAGCTTAATCAATCCATTCCTGTCAAAGACAATAAACACTGCTTATATAAATACTTTAAATAAAAGAGGATTAAGAATCATCATAAATTATTGGATGTGGGTGGAAACTTGGTGCCAAGAGATGAGGTAAAGGCTGAGGTAATTAATGCCTTCTTTGCCTCAGTCTGTAGCAGCAAGACCAGTTGTTCCCCTGGTCATTTCTTCCTCCTCATGGCCAGAGCCCACCTTTTAGGGTGGTTTGTGTCTTTTTCTTTTTTTTTTTTTTTTTTTCCTCCTGCTCTTTCCTACTACCAAAGCAGGCTCCATCAGGGTGGAAACCACTCCTGAAGTAGGCATCCCAACCCAGCAGGCTCCTTGCGGCCTCTCAGCCTACCAGACACAAGTCACCTCAGCAGCAGCTTCCAAACCAGGGGCCTGCTGCTGGCCTTGCAGGTTCTTGGCTAGACACAGCCAAGCCTTGTGCCTCCTGCTGCCCAGTCATGGACTCAAGCAGAAGGGACAGGACAACCCATCTTGGGGTCTCCTTTCAGTCTGGGTCGTCCTGGCTCTGGAGGCAGAGGGGATCCCCTAGTCAGCATGCCAAGCAGGTGCCTTCTGCTGGCCTAGCAGGGCCACTGCCAGATGTCAGCCCAAAAGTGCAGCTCCCAGGGAGAAGTCAAGGCTGACCTGCCACCTCCAGACACAAGTGACCTCACAGTCCCTTTCCATGACACGTTCCTGCTGCTGCCCTATCAAGTGCAGAGACAGAAGTGACCTCACAGTCCCTGCCACAGTCACATTCCTTCTGCTGGACCATGAGATCCTCAGGTGTAGCTGACTGCTTTCTAGTTCCCAAGGGAATAAGGCTCAACTTTCTGGGTTAGAGAGTAAACAAATGTTTATTGGGAAGGTTTGGTGTTCTTCTGTGTTTAGGGTATGGGCAGGCTATGTAGTTTAGGTCATTTTTAGGTCTGCCTAGAAGCCTAGGGTTAAATAGAGTATTTTAATACTATTATTAAGGGTAGGGTTTAGGGTGAGTAAGAGAGTAAAAGTAATAGAAAGGGGGTATGGGGTGAGTTTTGCTTCAAGGAATACCTTGTGTTCAAGCTTTAGAGAAATGGATTCCTGTCAGAGTGTTGGAGGAGCATTTAGATTTAAGGATTAAGACTACTGGTTAAAATAGTGTAAGGGCCATACATGACTGTACAAGTCAGTGTTGCTGCACAACCTGCATTTCATGATGCCTCTTACCTCTACGAAATCATTAATTTCTGCTGGCCATGCTCCTCTTGCCACCTGAAAATCTCACATCTCTCGTGTCCAGGTTGCTCCTGACCTCCCCATATCTTACTGGGATCAGCTTTCCGATGACATCCATGACATAGGCAGTATATGTCTCACCTCTGTGGGCTACTCTGTTCTTCAGAGAGAAGTGGCATTGTAGTCAGGAGGGAAAAGGGCCTAAAGGAGCATCCTGCCCAGTATGCCCATCAGCTCTGCCTCTCTACAAAATTGCGCATCCTACCTACTAGTTTTGTTTCCAGAATAGCTTCCATGGATCTCGAGTTCTTTTTCCAGGCCCTTATGAATGCTTCAGTTTTGGATGTGTAGAGATGGGATAAGGAAAGCAATGTGTGGATAGACCTGAGCTTAGCAAGGGATGCAAAGAATAACAGGAAGAGATTCTATAGATGCATAGCTCAGAAAAGAAAGGCCAAGGAGAGTGTACCCGCTCTGAGGGATGAGAAGGGTAAACTGGTAATGACAGACATGGAGAAGCCTGAGGGCCTCAACAACATCTTTGCCTCAGTCTTCCCTGCCAGTGAGGCTTCCCAAGTTTTTCATTTCCCTGAACCCATAGATGGAGGCTGGGGGGCAAAGAAGATGATCAAGTGGCTGGAGAACCTCTCCTATGAAGAAAGGCTGAGAGCACTGTGGCTGTTCAGCCTGGAGGAAAGAAGGCTTCAGGGTGACCTCATCACAGCCTTTCAGTACTTAAAGGGGGCTTATAAAAAAGATGGAGAGTGATTCTTTGCTCAAGGACATCACAATCCCTGCCCTGCCCCAAGGGGACAAACAGCTGAAGTTAGGGATAGGAGTGGGTTTGAAGATGAGATGTGCTGTGCGTGTGGTGGAGGGTTAGGTGGTCAATTTAACATTTAGGGATTAGAGGTTAACTTCTACAGCTAATGTAATGGAAGGGCTTTGAGGGAGCAATTCTGCTCAAGATGCCTGCTCAAGGTGTAGGAAAAGGGCAAGCCTTGTGGGTCAGAGTTTTGTTTAGTTCTTGGGTGAGGGCTAGGGTTAACGCTGGCATTCTAATTCATGATTAGGCTTAATCATCCTTCTGCTCAGCCTTGAAGTACAAGATGCTTTCGACATCTGCCTTTTCCACGTCCCGAGGAACCTCTTTGATCAATCTGTCCTTTCCAAGGTCTTTGAGATAAGTCTTATGATGACGTCTGCAGCTCCACCAGCACATCTCTCACCCTTCCCATGCTACCTATAAGCAACCCTAGGACTGACAGGGGGATGATGAAGGTATGAGAAAGGGCTTGGTTAAAACCTCTGACTACAGCCTTTATGGGCTTTACACAGACAGTGACAACGGTGTCATAGAAAACAGTAACACTCTTGAGGACAGAAGAGCAGGTGGATAAGGCCTTGGGCTTGTCAACAGAGGATGCACACACATGAAAACTGCAGGAAAGAGAAGAGGAAGATGATCCAAAGGAAGGAAGGAAGGAAAGAAGGAAGGAAGATCCCAAATGTAGATTATGAAAGGAAAGACCATGAGTATCACCGTGGCACTGCAGAACAGCTCCAGCAATGGGGCAAAACCACAGAAGGTGTCTATGACACTGGGGCCACAGAACAGTAGCTGGGAGGAGAAAGAATTACTGCACATGAGAGAAATTCCCCTGGTTCAGGTACAGCTGCCTTCTGGAGTCAGACCTTCCACTTCTCGAGCCTTTCAGAGCACAGGGGTGGCATACAGCCCAGGGCTGACTGTGGGACATGGCCCCCAGCAGGAAGCACTGCGGTCATGCAGAAGGTGCAGCTGGGAGTGCTGTCCCCCTTTGCTGACAGAGGTTGGAGCACTGTCTCCCCCATGTGGTGTCTTCCCCGTGTGGAGTATGGTGCCTTGTCTCCCCCACCGCACGGCCTTGACTCCTTGTGCCAAGCCTTGTGCCTCCTGCTGCCCACTCATGGACTCAAGCACGAGGGACAGGACAACCCATATGGGGCCTTCTTTCTGCCTGGGTCCTCCTGGCTCTGGAGGCAGAGGGGATCCCCCAGTCAGCATGCCAAGCAGGTGCCTTCTGCTGGCCTAGCAGGGCCACAGCCAGATGTCAGCCCAAAAGTGCAGCTCCCAGGGAGAAGTCAATGCTGACCTGCCAAATCCAGACACAAGTGACCTCACAGTCCCTTTCCGTGACACGTTCCTGCTGCTGCCCTATCAAGTGCAGAGACAGAAGTGACCTCACAGTCACTGTCATGGTCACATTCCTCCTGCTGGGGCAGAAGATCCTGAGGCAGAGCTTGCATCTCCCTAGTCCCTTAGGGACTCGGGCTCACTTTTCTGTGTTAGAGATTAAACAGAGTTTTATTGGGAATGTTTGGTGTTCTTCTGTGGTTAGGGTATGGATAAGTTCTGTGGTTTAGGGTTTTATTTTGGTCTGCCAAGAAATCTAAGGATCAGTAGAGCATTTTAATACTAGTGTCCAGGGAAGGCATTTGGGTGAGTAAGAGAATAAAGGAAAGAAAAAGGGGCTATGGGCTTAATTTTGCTTGAAGGGATCCTTTGAATTCAAGCATTAGAGTAGGGGATTCCTGTCAGAGTGTTGGAGTAGCATTTAGGTTTCAGGATTAAAATTACTGCCTAAATAAGGTAAGGGCCATACATGGTTCTTTTAAGTCAGTGTTACTACAGCATCAACAATACATGCACCTTCTTACCTCTATGAAATCATTATTTTCTAATGGCCATTCTCATTTTCTCACCCCAAAATTTCACATCTCTCTTGTCCATGCTTCTCCTAACCTCCCCGTATCTTAATGGGGTCAGCTTTCTGATGACATTCATGATCACAGAGTATCTTTTTTCACCTCTATTGGCTCCTCCATTAATGGGAAGGAAGTATCATTGTAGTCAGGAAGGAAAAGGACACAACGGTCTTTAGGAGCATTCTGCACAATGTGCCCACCAGCTCTGTACCTCCACAAAATCACACTTCCTACCTACAAGATTTGTTTCCCAAATGGCTTCTAAGGATCCAGGGTTACTTTTCCCAGGCCCTCTCACATGTTTCAGTTTTGGATGTGCAGGGATGGGATAAGGAAAGCCAAGTCTCACATGGAACTCAGCTTGGCAAGGGACACAAAAATAACAGGAAGAGATTCTTTAGATACATTGCTCATAAAAGAAAGGCCAAGGACAGTGTACCCCCTGTGATGAATGAGAAAGGTGAACTGGTAATGACAGACATGCAGAAGCCTGAGGGACTCAACAACATCTTTGCCTCAGTCTTCTCTGCCAGTGAGGCTTCCTAAGTCTTTCATTTCCCTTAAACCATAGATGGAGGCTGGAGGTGCAAAGTCCCACCCACTCTAAGTGAAAAGCAGGTTTGAGACCACCTGATGGAACTCAACAAGTACAAGTCTATGGGGCATGATGACTTGCATCCCAGGGTCCTGAGGGAACTGGCTGATGTAGTTGTCAAGACTCTCTCCATCATATTGGAAGAGTCCTGGCAGTCGGCTGAAGTCCCTGGTGACCTGAAAAAGGAAAACATCACTCCCATTTTTAAAAAAGGGTAGAAAGGAAGACCCAGGGAACCACCGAATGCTGAGCCTCACCTCTGTGCCTGGCAAGATCATGGAAAAGAAGTGATCTCAGACACCCAGCATGGCTTCACCAAAGGCCAAATCTTGCCTGACCAATCTGGTGGCTTTCTAAAATGGAGTGACTGCATCAGACAACAAGCGAAGACCAACCGATGTCATCTACTTGGACTTCAGTAAGACCATTGACAGTATCCCGCATGACATCCTGATCTCCAAATTGGAGAGATACGCATTTGATGGCTGCACCACTGAGTGGATAAGGAGTTGGCCTGAAGGTCACATCCAGAGAGTGGTGGTCAATGGCTCTATATCAAAGTGGATGCTGGTGATGAGTAGCGTCTGTCACGAGTCTGTCTTGGGACTGGTACAGTTTAATATCTTTTTCAATAACATAGTGTGATCGAGTGCACCCTCAGCAAGTGTGCAGATGACACCAAGCTGAGTGGTGTAGTTGATGCAACAGAGGAAGGGGTGCCAACCAAAGAGTGCTGGACAAGATTGAAATTTGGGTCCCTGTGAATCTAAGGAGGTTCAACAAGTCCAAGTACAAGATTCTGCACTGGGCTTGGGAAATCCCAGACAGGAGGATAGGCTGGGAGAAGAACTCATTGAGAGGATCCCTGCTGGGAGGTACTTGGGGGTTCTGCTGGACAAAAAGCTCGACATGAGCCAGCAGTGTGTGCTTGTAGCCCAGGAGGCCAACTGCATTCTGGGCTGCATCAAGAGAGGAGTGGGCAGCACGTGGAGGCAGGTGATTGTCCCCCTCTGCTCTGCCCTTGTGAGGCCTCACTTGGAGTCCTGTGTCCAGGTCTGGAGACCCCAACACGAGAAGGATGTGGATCTTTTAAAACTGGTCCAGAAGAGAGCCACAAAAATGATCAAGGGGCTGGAGCACCTCTCCTATGAAAAAAAGGCTGAGAGAGCTGGGACTGTTCAGCCTGGAGAAAAGAAGGCTCCAGGGTGACCTCTTTGTGGCCTTTCAGTACTTGAAGCAGCTTATAAAAAAGATGGAGAGCAACTCTTTGCTCAATCAGATTACAGAAGAAGGGGGAATGGTTCTAAGCTAAATGAGAAGAGATTTAGATTAGAGGTTAGGAAGAAATTCTTCACTTGGAGATGAGGCACTGGAACAGGTTGCTGAGAGATCTTTTGTTGAGGGATTTTTGAAACAGCAAAGATCCCATGGCTTGATGCAGCTGAGCAAACCAAGCTACCAGGACGACTATGAGAAGTTCCCATGACAGTGTTCCCACATTGCCCAGTTGAGGAATTTAGAAAAATGTTGTTCCCAGCAGCTCGCTTCAAGGACAGCATCTACATGACTGCTAATCACAAGGGGGTTGTTTTCTTGCAGGTTGGGTTGTTTTCGTGCAGTTCTTTGTCTGAGTGCTTTTGACCAATAATCTTGTGTGAGACACTATCCGCCCCTGTTAAGTATGCTATAAAAGTCAGGCTATTCAGGTAATAAAGAGAGAGAGCATGATCTGACCATTCTAGTGTCTGTTGTGTTTTCGACCGTTCTTCCTGCAACACATGGCACCTGCACAGGCTGAGACACGCAGAGAGACCTGAGAGACCTGAGAGACACTGAGAGACCTGAGAGACTCCGAGCACAGACACGAATATAGAGATTGCGGTGAGACGCTGAGATTGATTGATACAGATCGTGGTGAGACACGGAGATTGCTTGATAGAGATCGCGGTGAGATGCAGAGATTGATACAGATCATGGTGAGATGCAGGGATTGATTGATACAGATCGTGGTGAGACGTGGAGATTCACCAAATCACAGAATCACAGAATTGTCTAGGTTGGAAGAGACCTCAAGATCATTGAGTCCAACCTGTGACCTAACACTAACAAGTCCTCTACTAAACCATATCACTAAGCACTACATCTAAACATCTTTTAAAGACCTCCAGGGATGGTGACTCCACCACTTCCCTGGGCAGCCTGTTCCAATTCCTAATAACCCTTTCAGTAAACAAGTTCTTCCTAATATCCAACCTAAACCTCCCCTGGCACAACTTTAGCCCATTCCCCCTCGTCCTGTCACCAGGCACGTGGGAGAATAGACCAAACCCCACCTCACTACAGCCTCCTTTAATGTACTTAGGAAGAGCAATAAGGTCACCCCTGAGCCTCCTCTTCTCCAGGCTGAAAAAGCCCAGCTCCCTCAGCTGCTCCTCGTAGGACTCCAGATCCCTCACCAGCTTTGTGTTTTCTCTGGACTTGCTGGAGCACCCCGATGTCCTTCTTGTAGCGAGGGGCCCAAAACTGAACACAGTACTCGAGGTGCGGCCTCACCAGAGCCGAGTACAGGGGGACAATCACTTCCCTAGCTCTGCTGGCCACACTGCTTCTGATACAAGCCAGGATGCTGTTGGCCTTCTTGGCCACCTGAGCACACTGCTGGCTCATGTTCAGCCGACTATCCACCATCACTCCCAGGTCCTTCTCTGACAGGCAACTTTCCAACCACTCATCTCCCAGCCTGTAGCTCTGCTTGGGGTTATTGTGCCCCAGGTGGAGGACCCGGCACTTGGCCTTGTTGAACTTCATAGTTGGCCTCAGCCCATTGGTGCATCCAGATCCTCCTGCAGAGCTTTCCTACCCTCAAGCAGATCGACACACGCACCTAACTTGGTGTCATCTGCAAACTTACTGAGGGTGCACTCAATGCCCTCATCCAGATCATCGATAAAGATATTAAAGAGGACTGGCCTCAGCACCGAGCCCTGGGGAATGCCACTAGTGACCGGCCTCCAACTGGATTTGACTCCATTCACCACGACTCTTTGGGCCCGGCTATCCAGCCAGTTTCTAACCCAACGAAGCGTGCGCCAGTCCAAGCCACAAGCAGCCAGTTTCTCAAGGAGAATGCTGTGGGAAACGGTGTCAAAGCCTTGCTGAAGTCAAGGTAGACCACATCCACAGCATTTCCCTCGCCCACCCAGTGCGTCACTTTGTCATAGAAGGAGATCAGGTTCGTCAAGCAGGACCTGCCTTTCATAAACCCATGCTGACTGGGCCTGATCACCTGCTTCCCCTGCAAGTGCTGCCTGATGACAGTCACGATAATCTGCTCCATGAGCTTCCCTGGCACTGGAGTCAAACTAACAGGCAGATACTTTCCCAGGTCCCTGACACATGCTTGAAACAGTCCCCACACTGGGCTTACCCAGGAAGAGCCCTAAACCCACTGGAGGGACAGGATCTCCCTTCCCAGAGGCTGGGGTCAGGGCCCGACTGTTGGACTTCATGGGACACATCAAGGTTTCCTCAGCATCAGGGCCACCTTTCCTGGGCCTTGGTCTCCCCGTCATCACTGCCTGCACTTTTCTGCTCTAACAAGTCCATGGGGAGGCCTAGACAATAATGTCCCTCAGTGGGACCATTAGCACTGTGAGAGGCTTTGGAATTTGCATCAGACTTGGACTACTGGAGAAGCTGCTTCAGCCACCCAGATCAAGCTCCTCTGCCAGGCACTGCAGGGCTGGGGGCACTGCCTGCAGCTGGCATGGGGAGAGGAGAGAAGGGGGAGAGAGGTTCAGGGCAGCCTGGGTGGGGGGAAGGCAGGGGAGAGCTGGCAGAGGGAGAAATCTTGCCAGCCACCTCTCCACAGTAAGTCTCTGGGTGCAGAGCCTGCCAGGCTCTTCTGGAGCTAGCACAGCCCTCAGCTGATGGGAGCTGTCAGGAGGACGCTCGGTGTTGGAGTTGAAGGGCACACAGGGCTTGTGTGCTGCAGGGTCAGCGTGCAGGGCCCGAGGGCTCCCTTCTCTTGGGGCCGGCTGCAGGCAGTGCAGCCGGGGATGCAGGCAGGGGTGCCCAGGGCTGTGGTGCAGAGCAGGGTCCCTGCTGTGCCCCAGGGGCTGTGTGCCGGGGCAGGGCCTCTGCCGCCTGCCAGGCTCAGCACTCAGCCTTCCCGGGGAGCTGCCCAGGGGCTGCGGGGAGAAGCTGTGGGTGGAAGGAGCTCCCCCGGCATGGCAGGGCACGGCAGGCCAGGGTCCTGCTGCTGCCCAGAGCCTGCTGCCTGGGGCAGGCTGCTCACAGCCCCACACCTCCCCAGGGCACTGCACAGCAAAACTGCAAGGCAAGACCTACCTGAAGGCAGTGCACTTTTCTCTGCTTTCATTTTCCCACCTGTGTGGTGATTCAGAGGGATAGTAATGGAGTAGTAGTACTAAAGACTAAGGCTTCTTGATCATTTCTGTAGATATAAGGCACCTCACACACCTCAGTGTACAGACAGAACCAACATTACCTTTGTTTTTTCTTAGGGAATTATTTGACCTTCTCATGACCTGCAAACGGGGAGATGTCCCTTGCCAGCAGACTTCTCAGATCACTCCAGGTTCCCTTCTAAGTGTTGCTGCAGACCAGGACTGACTGCCTAAGAGCGCACAGAAGAGCCCCACACTTGTTGTGGCACCCTCAGAGCAACAACCAGACATAAGCTAAGGAGCTGCAGAAAGCTCTTCCTGAAAAGAAAACAGCACAGATTATTGTGTGCTAAGGTGTTCTATGAGACTTGCAGTGGGTTTTGGTCAGAGAAGTAATTAAATTTTACACTGTCATTTTTTTTTCTTTTGGACAGGCTCCCTTGCTCAGAGGCGATAAATGTGTAATGGCAGCTCCATCACTGAGTTCCTCCTGCTGGCATTCACAGACACACGCGAGCTGCAGCTCCTGACTTTCGGGCTCTTCCTGGGCATCTACCTGGCTGCCCTCCTGGGCAACAGCCTCATCATCACAGCCATAGCCTGCGACCACCGCCTCCACACCCCCATGTACTTCTTCCTCCTCAACCTCGCCCTCCTCGACCTTGGCCTCATCTCCACCACTCTCCCCAAAGCCATGGCAAATTTCCTCTGGAACATGAGGACCATTTCCTATGCAGGATGTGCTGCACAGGTCTTTCTGTTAGTCTTTTTGTTTTCAGCAGAATTTTCCCTTCTCACTATTATGGCCTATGACCGCTACGTTGCCATCTGCAAGCCCCTGCACTACGGGAGCCTCCTGGGCAGCAGAGCCTGTGCCACCATGGCAGCAGCTGCTTGGGGCAGTGGCTTTCTCAATGCTGTACTGCACACTGCCAATGTATTTTCTTTACCTCTCAGCCATGGCAATGCCCTGGACCAATTTTTCTGTCAGATCCCCCAGATCATCAGGCTCTCCTGCTCAGAATCTTACCTATGGGAAATTCGAATTACTATGGCTAGTTTTTTGTTACTGAGTTGGTGTTTTGTTTTGATTATTCTGTCCTATGTGCAGATCTTCAGGGTTGTGCTGAGGATGCCCTCACAGCAGGGACGACACAAAGCCTTCTCCACATGCATCCCTCACTTGACTGTGGTCTCTCTGAATTTCAGCACAGCCATGTTTTCCCATCTGAAGTCCCCCTACATCTCATTCCATACCCTGGACCTTGTAGTGACAGTTCTGTACTTACTGGTGCCTCCAGCAGTGAACCCCCTCATCTACAGCATGAGGAATCAGGAACTTAAGAATGCTGTGTGGAAACTCAAGACCAACTGTATTTCATAAGCAATAAGCTGCCTGCCCTGTTCTGCAAATCACTCTTAAAGGTATGCGTAATAAACAAAGCCTGTCTTATGTTCTTGTGCTGATTATTTTCCCCCCAGTTTTATTACAAAAGTTGTCCAAAAAGAAATATAATTCTGCATTTTATTGTGCCTTTTATGCAATTAAAGCTTTTTTTTTTTTTTTTTTTTTTTTTTTTTTTTGCTGCTCCCGTGGCTTGGTTCCAGTGCTGCTGTGGGGCTGTGCTGGGACTGCAGGAATGGACAGGCAGTGGGCACGGCAGTGACACACCTGGCCTACAGAGAATCATCTCTCTCCTAAAAGGGCTGTGCCTGAAGGCTCACTTCTGCGTTCAGAGCTGCTTTCAGATCCGAACATGCCCAAGGAAGAGAGTCCAAAGTGGCTCCTCACTCGGCCAGGCTGGGCACCTCTGAGCACCCCATGGCCACAGATGTGGGAGGCGGTCAGTGGCAGGGCCCCCACCAACTGGCTCTGCCCCCCAGCCTGCCCAGCACGGCCCTGCATAGTGCCCCCGTGCCCCAGGCACCACAGCCCCCTGGCTCTGCAGAGCAGCACCGCCAGCTGGGGCTGTGGGGAGCATGGCCAGGGGCTGCAGCAGTGGCTGGCCAAGCCAGCACAGACGGGATCACCTGGGAGAGGCTCCCTGGGAGATGGGGTGGCTCAGGAGAAGAGCAGGGCCTGTCCATGTACAGGGGAGACACGGGAACAGGAAACATTTGCTGCTGCTGCTGCCAGCGGGCACATGGTATGCAAGGGAACACGAATGAGCACAAAGGCCATCAGCTATCCCTAGGGGTGTCATGAAAGCCAATGGGGCAGAGAGTGTCCCGAGGTCCCTTCATGCTGAGAGAAACAACCACGGGGCATCTGCCTGAACAGCACGGAACAGTCCAGTTGGAAGGCACCTTCAGACACTGTCTAGTTCAAAGTGCAAGACCTGAATGCGGCTCTGGGATTTGCTTCCTTGAAGCTCTGAGGCTCCTGTGTACCATGTTCTGCCCTGTCTCTGCTGTCCTGCAGAGCAGGGGACAGGGTGGTGACAGCAAAGGGATTCCTTTGGCTGTGGAAGACACAAGGAGCCAAGGGAGAGGACAGGGCAAGGCAGCAAAGGCAGCACGAGCAGTGGTTTTGGTGCACGGCCATGTTTGTGCCAGGAGCCTAAGTGGGCAGCAGCTGGCAGGAGGCAAGGGGAGGCCAGGAAGCGCCTCCTCAGGCCGCTCCTGCCAGCAGAGACAAGGCCACAGCTGAGGGGAGGGGAGGGGGCTGGAAGGGTGGTGGTGAGGTCCCTGCCGTTGCGTGGCCTGGCTGTCCCCCAGGAGATGTGCTGTCCAGAAGGCCTTGTGAGGTCACCCAGAGCCTCACAGAGCACCCCAAGGCAGCAGGGATGGCACTGGAGAGGTGAGTGGCAGAGCCCAGCCAGGAGCTGGCTGGAGGTCCCCTCTGCTGCACCCGCCTGACGGAGCGTGGCAGGAGGAGGGCAGGCAGGGCTTGTGGCAACCACACTCACGGTTGCCTTGCCACAGGCTGTTGCAGAGCTCGGGGCATGGCCACCGCAGCCCCAGCCCCTCACAAGGCACTGCAGCTGCTGGGACAAAAGCTCCTCAGCCTCCCCAGCAGCCCCAGGTCCAGGGTCAGCCATGGCACCAGGAAATGGAGGTCTGTGAGATGCCGGCACCCCTGCTGCCAGGTCCAACAGAGCCCTAGCACAGAGCGCCTGTGCCCCTCTGGACCAGCCCCTCTGCCCATGCCAGAGCAAGAGGTACTCAGTACTTGAGGGGTGGCCTCACCGAAGCAGAGTACAGGGGGACAAGCCTTCACCTGCTCCTTCTGGTTACACTGCTGCTGAAAATAGCCAGAATGCCATTGGCCTTCTTGGCCACCTGGGCACACTTCTGGCTCATGTTCAGGTAAGTGCTGACCAACATTCCTAGATCCCTTCCCTCTGCGCAGACTGTAGTGCTGCATGGGGTTGTTGTAGCCGAATTGCAGGACCCAGCAATTAGCCATGTTGAACCTCAACCCCTTGTTCCTCTGCCCATCGATCCAACCTGTCCAGGTCATTCTGCAGGACCTTCCTCCCCTCTGTCGGATCAACATTTTCCCCCAGCTTGGTGTCATCTGCAAACTTACTGAGGGTGCACTCAATTCCCTAGTCCAAGTCATCAATAAAGATATTAAAGTGGATGCGCCCCAACACCGATCTCTGGGGAACACCACTGATGACTGGTCGCCAGCTGGACTTCAGTCCGTTCACTACTGCTCTCTGGGCCTGGCCATCCAGCCAGGTTTTAACCCAGAAAAACATGTACCTGTCCAAGCCATGGGCCTCCAGCTTCTCCAGGAGAATCCTGTGGGAGACCATGTCAAAGGCCTTGCTGAAGTCTAGGTAGACTATGTTAATAGCCTTTCCCTCAGCCACCAGGAGGGTCACCCAGTCATAGAAGGAGATGAGGTTGGTCAGGCAGGACTTGACTTTCATGAACCCATGCTGACTGGGCTTGATCCCCATGTTGTCCTGCAGATGCTACGATTGCATTCAAGATGACCTGTTCCATCACCTTTAATGGCACCGAGGCTGTAATTCCACAGTTCCTCCTTACAACACTTCCTATAAATGGACATCACATTAACAAGTCTTCAGTCATCCAGGACCTCTCCGGATGACCATGACCACTGTTAGATGATGGAAAGCAACCCAGCAATCACATCTGCCAGCTCTCTCAGCACCTTAAGGTGCATCCCATCAGGGCCCATAGATTGCCTAAAAAACTTCTAACCCATTCCTCTTCAAAACTCTTCCTCCCTCCAGGTTTTCTCTCTTGCTTCCAGGCTCGGTAGTGCATGGGGGTTAGCCTTAACAGTGAAGACTGAGGCAAAGAAGACATTCAGTAATTCCGCCTTCTCTGTGTCCACCATCACCAAGGCACCTGCCTCATTTAGCAGCAGTACACACACATTTTTCTGTCTTCCTATTGCTGCTGATGTATTTGAAAAAGCCCTTCTTTTTGTCCTTGATGTCTCTTGCCAAATTTAATTCTAACCATCTTCGTCACCCTCCTCTGGGCACTCTCCAACAGTTTAATGTCCGTCTTGTACTGTGGTGCCCAGAACTGCACACAGTACTGGAGGCGAGACTGCACTAGTGCAGAGTAGAGCGGGACAAGCATTTCCCTTGACTGACTAGCGATGCTGTGCTTGATGCACCCCAGGATACGGTTGGTCCTCCTGGCTGCCAGGGCACACTGCTGGCTCATATTCAACTTGCTGTCAACCACAACCCCCAGATCCCTCTCTGTGGGGCTGCTCTCCAGTGTCTTGTCGCCCAGTCTGTACGTATAGCCAGGGTTGCCCCATCTCAGGTGCAGGACCTGGCAGCTGCTCTTATTAAACTTCTTGTGGTTGGTGATCGCCCAACTCTCCAATCTGTCCAGATCTCTCTGTAAGACCTTTCCACCCTCAACAGAGTCCACAACTCCTCCAAGTTTGGTGTCATCAGCAAATTTGCTCAAAACGCCTTCTAGTCCTATATCCAAATCGTTTATGAAAACATTGAAGAGGACTGGCCCTAAAATAGAGCCTTGGGGGACTGCACTGGTGACCGTCTGCCATTACCGGCATTTACCACACCCCTTTGTGCCCTGCCCATCAGCCAATTGCTCACCCATTGTATGATGGTTTTGTTTAGTTGTATGCTGGACATTTTGTCCAGCAGGATCCTATGGGAATCCATGTCAAAAAACTTGCTGAAGTCCAAAAAGATCACATCAGCTGGTTTCCCTTGATTGACTAGATGGGTGATCTTATCATAAAAGGAAATCAAATTTGTCAAACAGGACCTACCCTTCACGAACCCATGTTGGCTGGGATCAATGACTGCATTGCCCTCCAGGTGCACTTCAATAACTTCAAGGATAATCTTCTCCATAATTTTACCAGTCACTGACATGAGACTGAAAGGCCTGTAGTTGCTAAGGTCTTTTTTCTTGCCCTTTTTGAAAACTGGTACAAAAAGGGCAAGAAAGTATAAGGGAGAGTTAAGGATAAGATGACGTGCACACCCGAGTTCCTGATCCCAAATCCTTGAAGTCCCTTTTGATTGCTCACAGGCTATGCGTTGCCACTCCTTCTCCTCCCAGATGTAGGACGAGCAATCGGTAATAGTGTGAGGGTTGAACCAAGCTGGGAAGCCTCCTTGTGATGTCCTTAACCCAGGCCCCAGGAAGGCAGCAGACTTCCCTTAGAGGAGGGTCCCTTCTACATATTGGACCCTCTGTTCCTCTGATTGATAAATCACCCACAACTAAAACTCACCTTTTCTTCCTGCTGCCTGTGGTCACTATACAGGGGGTTGGTTTTCCAACCCTGGAAATATCTCTGATGGAGAGGGATTGTAGCCTTTTCCATCCATCGACTGCCTTTCAGCCTCCAAGGCCTTATACCTGTTGCTCAGGTCTACCTGATAGTGTCATATGGGTGAAGGCGGGTTTTGCCCGCCACCTCGAGCCTGGACTTGTTTCCATTCATTCATATCCTTCTGCCTTGTGTCTGTTGAGGGATGGATACTGCATTCCCTTTGTGTTGGGGAATTCCTGGTGCCTGTTCTTGTTTCACAGAGGCCAGAGATGGGCATCAACAGTCTATCTCCCTCTCTGAATCCTAGATGTTCATAAGTTTTACAACCTCTTTTCATAGCTCAGCTACTATGCAGAGCAGGTCTTCCACCTGCTCGTATCTCACTCAATTGCTGTCTCTGCAGCTGCCCAATGGCAGTGTGAAGCTTTGGCACTCCCTGCAGCCTGACACCTGGACAGCTGAGTACTTTTTTGGAAGCTCAGTTTGGGTCTCCACCTCCTTTCTGGAAAGCGTGGAGATGGCCTTCTGCTGTTTGCCATGAGCGGTCTGTCACAGGAGCTCGCTGCAGCACCCTGCTTGCATGAACTGCCACACAGACTGCCACAACATGCCCTGACTGGCACCTAATGCCTTGTTTGCCTGCTCTGTGCACAGCATTCATGGTTGCTCGAGCTCCCCAGGGTCTCCCAATTGGCTCCCTAGGGGCTGCCTTCGTACTACAGAGGGGGGTGCTCCTGAAGGGAAACCCCTGCACCCTGCAGGCCCCCGCTCCTATGCAGAAGGTGTCTGCCCCGGAGCCGATCACCTCAGCAAGTTAGAGTCATTATAATTGGGTTAAATTGGTTTAAATACACAGGCACAATGAATAATGAGGTTTAATGGTGAAGCACAATTCTAATAAAACTGGGGAAAAAATACCACAAAGGAAGAATATAAAGCAGGCTTCGCCTATCATGAGTAACATTATGAGCGATTTTCAGAAAAATGCAGTCAGCTTATGGCTTATGAAATACACTCAGTCATCAGTTTCCACATTACATCCTTGAGGTCCTGGTTCCTCAAGCTGTAGATGAGGGGGTTTGCTGCTGGAGGCACCACCGAGTACAGAACTGCCAGCGCCAGGTCCAGGGAAGGGCTGGAAGCAGGGTTCCCCTAATCCTGGTCAGAATCTTCTTCGTTTCTGTGTTTGAAGGACTGCCTGCTGGAAGTTGGAGCAGCAAACTTTTCAGGGAATCCCTTTTTCATGATTGTTTTCTTTTGCAACTCACGTACCCGTGCCTCTAGGATCGCGGTAAATTTTCCATCCCATTTTCTCATGTCCTCTCCATGGTCTCGTAGGTAAAACCACAGGGTGGCACGGGGTGAGTACCCACCATATCGTCTTCCTTGTGTGGATGAACGACTACCCCTGATAGCTGAGACACTGCTCTGTACAGGTGCGGAGGAGAATAATCTCTCTTCAAGTTGGTGAAACTTTTCAGAAAGTTTCTCCCAAGTGTTCTCTTTTGGTCGGTGGACACTGGTTGGTTCAGGTGGGGATGAAGATAGATTCTCTTTAAGTTAGTGGAACTCTTCAGAAAGTTTCTCCACAGCTGAGACGCAGGCCTGTAAGGAAGAGGAGAGACTTTCTTCGTACTGCCGGAGTTGTTTAGCCACTTCATCCACTGTGGGTTCCTCATCCTCTTTCCAGGCCATTATTGCCAATGAGCTGGCATATGATGATGGTGCACTCCGTACAAACTTCCGCCACATGGGTCGTGTACACCTGACTTCATCTGGATCTTTGGATGTTTGTCTGAGGTCTGGATCCTCATAAATCACTTCCCGTACGGCTAATTCCCTCAGGTACTGGATTCCCTTCTCCATAGTGGTCCACTTGCCTGGTAGACATAAAAGTTCTTCCTTGAAGGGATACCTTTCCCTCACAGCTGAGAGGAGACGCCTCCAGAGGCTGTGAGATTGTGCTCCATCTGCAATTGCTTTGTCAATGCCTGCGTCTCTAGCAAGGGATCCCAGTCGCTTGGCTTCCCTGCCGTCTAATTCCACACAATTGGCTCCAGAGTCCCAGCATCGGAGCAGCCAGGTGACAAGCTGCTCACCTATACAGCGACCAAAATCTTTTCGCACATCTCGTAACTCACGCTCGTTTAGGCTTCGGGTAGTTACTGTTGATTTTTCGGCATCCTCATCTTCCTCCTCCTGAATCCCTGATGGCCCAGCATCATCGTCATCTCTATACCTAGATTTGTCAGAAGACTCTCTGCGTTCTAAACGACCTGAATCTATACACGATTTTTTCACCTTCTCTACAGGGGCAGCTTGCACTGCTACAGCTCGCTTCTCTGACCCCGTTACAGGGTCTGCCACAGGGGTTGGAATACCCTCTGCAGGGTCAACTTGCACTGCTAGAGTTCATTTCTCTGACACAGTCACAGGAGCTGGAGCGGCTGCAGGAGCTGGGACTGGAGCCGCTGCAGTGTCCACCATAGGGGTCACAGTGGCCATTGAATCTGTCACAGGACTTGGAGTGGCCGCAGGGTCTGTCACTAAGTTGATAGCAGTATCCGTGGCAGCTCGATAGGCATGAGCCAGGCCCCGGCATCTTACAATGATTTGTGTTACTTTGGAACTGCCAGAGTCATGACACCTTTTTTTCAAGCATTCTGCAAGTTTTTGAGGATTTTGCAGTTGTTCAGGGGAGAATTTCCAAAACACTGGGGGTGCCAACTGCTCTAGATGCCTGCCCATATCCTCCCATACTCCCTGCCACCCACAACTATACTGTCTCCGGGCAGATCTCCGGATGAGCTTCATAAGTAGTTGTTTAACTTTAAGCAGAACCTGAAGTGCATTCAGGAGGCAGAACAACAAGACCATGCTGGTCTGAGTATGCCAAGGATATTCAATATCTTGGAGAGCTATTGTGAGAAGCTCAGAGGATAAGAGGGTGGTGAAGGAGGAAGGGAGAGTGATCAAGTAAGAAAAAATATCTTCCCCTTTCCCCTCCACAGATTGACTCCCTAATGGAAAAAAAACAATAGGTATAATTGCTAATAGTTTCCAAGATACAGTTTCCAAAGTACAGAGTTGACGATGTTACTGAGTACAAATACCAAGTTAGAGTCATGGCCAGATATCTCATCGTCTCATAAGCCACTGATACAACACACAGTACCATAATGATCTGAAACCAGGGCCCGGAGAGGATAAACAACATGACAGAGAGAACATATGGAAAATAGTGTGCTATAATACTCAATTTGGAAAACAGGCGCAGAAGACTTGAGATTAAAGCAATCAGCATTATGACAAGTGACTATTAAGCAGGGCTAATACTTATACCAATTTTAGTTTAACACAGTCTGGTCAGATCTGCCATTATCTCAACCTTTCAGGCCCCAAGTTAGGCCCCAAGAAGACTGCTGTGGTTTAACCCGGCCGGCAGCTAAACACCACACAGCCGTTTGCTCACCCTCCCCCCTCCCTCTCTGGGATGGTTGAGAGAAAAGGGAAAGTGAAGCCCGTGAGTTGAGATAAAGACAGTTTAATAAGACAGGAAAATAATAATAACAACAACAACAACAACAACAACAACAACAATAATAATAATAATAATAATAATAATAATGTTATAAATGGCTCAGGATTCAAATTAGGATTAAATAAAAAAATAGGATTTATTAAAATAATATAAAGGAACAGAGGTAAGCAAACAGCGCTGGGTGCACCGGGAGTCTCCGCTCCACCAGGACGCACACCAGTTACATCAAGCAGCTGATTTTTATGCTCCTAGACTAATACATATTCATTACTACTTCTAAAAAAAATAGATTATTAAAATTAGCTTCCGGGGTCAGTCCCTCCTACTGGAGCATGCGCATCAGTCTCCTCTGGGGGTCTCTAGGGGTCTTTCATGCTGAAGGCTCGTAGTCTTCCTCTCCCCTTTGTACTCACTTGGCACCATACCAAGTTTATAGAACATCTCCTGCAGGTCTTGTCTCCCAGCCGTCCTTCAGCTTCTTTTTCTTTCCTCTTAATCTCTCGGCCCCCCTAACCAGATACCAAAGATCCGCATAGTATCCCATAACAGTCACTAGTTGTTATCAGTTGTTCTGAAACTCCCAGACATCAAACACAAACAGCTTTCTTATTGACACTTCACGAGTAATTAAAACATTCTTCCCCAGCCATTCACAGTCACATCTATAGCAGTGTTAAGTTAATCTCGAAGAAGACAGGAAAAAAAAAGGCTGTAATTGTTAGAAATAGAAGTCCAAAATAACAAAAGCAAACAGGTTCATAAATTTAAGGAGTATTTTCTGAAGACGTGATAAATTGACTAGAATGAGGGGGAGACTGGGACACACTGCATCTGTGGTTCAAGAATTAAATTGCCAGTGCAGGTCCCAGAGGCAGACAGGATTCAAACAGAATTGTTCTTTATGGACACGAATTGTTAAAACATTCCTCACAATAATATATAATAATATATAATAATGATGATGATAGTACTACTAATAATAATATGTACAAACAAGTGATGCACAATGCAATTGCTCACCACCCGCTGACCAATGCCCAGCCTAACCCCGAGCAGTCCAGCCCTCCCACCCCTGCTAGCCACCCCTATATATTGTTTAGCATGACGTCAGATGGTATGGAATACCCCTTTGGCTAGTTTGGGTCAGCTGTTCTGGGTCTGTCCCCTCCCAGCTCCCGCTGCACCCCCAGCCTGCCCATTGGCATGATAGGGTGAGAAGCTGAAACGTCCTTGGCTTGGTGTAAGCGCTGTTCTGCAACAAGTAAAACATCAGCATATCATCAGCACTCTTCTCATCCTAATCCAAAGCATAGCACCCTACCAGCAACTAGGAGGAAAATTAACACTATCCGAGCTGAAACAAGGAGAAATGCTAAACCTAGAGGTCACAAATTGCCTGATACTAACTTGAGGTAAATTAGAAAAGTGAGATAGCCAATTTATTGCTACGTAAATATTACCACTAGAATCAGTTTCTTCAGTGTGGCTTTCAGCTCCTGGTTCCTCATGCTGTAGATGAGGGGGTTCACTGCTGGAGGTACCACTGAGTACAGGAATGACACCATCAGGTCCAAGGATGGGGAGGAGATAGAGGGGGGCTTCAAGTAGGCAAGTATGGCAGTACTGACAAAGAGGGAGACCACGGCCAGGTGAGGGAGGCACGTGGAAAAGGCTTTGTGCCAGCCCTGCTCAAAAGGCATCCTCAGCACTGTCCTGAAGATCTGCACATAGGACAGCACAATGAAAACAAAACAAACTAATGCTAAACATGCACTAACCACCAGAAGTCTAACTTCCTTTAGGTAGTCTGAACCTGAACAGGAGAGCTTGAGGATGTGGGGGATTTCACAGAAGAACTGGTCCACAGCATTGCCTTGGCAGAGGGGCAGGGAAAAAGTAGTGGCCGTGTGCAGGACAGCATCAAGAAAGCCACTGCCCCAGGCAGCTGCTGCCATCTGGGCACAAGCTCTGCTGCCCAGGAGGCTCCCGTAGTGCAGGGGCTTACAGATGGCAACGTAGCGATCGTAGGCCATGGCAGTGAGAAGAAAATATTCTGCTGATATAAAGAAGAGAAAGAAAAAGACCTGAGCAGCACAGCCTTGATAGGAGATGGCCCTGGTGTCCCAGAGGGCATTGGCCATGGCTTTGGGCAGAGTGGTGGAGATGCAGCCCAGGTCCAGGAGGGCGAGGTTGAGGAGGAAGAAGTACATGGGGGTGTGGAGGCGGTGGTCGTAGGCTACGGCGCTGAGGATGAGGCCGTTGCCCAGGAGGGCAGCCAGGTAGATGCCCAGGAAGAGCGCGAAGTGCAGGAGCTGCAGCTCGCGCGTGTCTGTGAATGCCAGCAGGAGGAACTCGCTCACAGAGCTGCGGTTGGGCATTTGCTGACATTGAACACAGTTGTCTGTTGAAGAGAAGGCAGAACAATGTTAGTTCACACTTCTCTGAGGGAGACTTATTGCAAGTCTTAGAGCACCCTCCAGCCTGAGCATCTCTCTTTTCAGAAGAACCTTTCTGTAGCTCTCTTACCCGAGCTCCAGCTGGTGCTGGCTGAGAGTGGCACTGGGAGCAGGGGCTGCTGTGGGTTGCAGAGGAGTCCTCTCTGCTCTACAGCAGGAAGGAATCAGGAACATGGGGGAAGCTTAAGTTCAGTTCTCTGGTCAGATCAATGAGCTTTTCAGTGTTATTTCAAGCAACTCATCTGAATGCAGAGTTACACAGGCCACTGCCCACATGTCGTGTTCTAATCTGCCCTCAGTTTGCTGTCTTTGAGCCGCAGAACCATCCAGCTCATGAGTTTCCCTGATAAGAAACTGGAGACAACTGAGAGCAGAGAAGCCCCAGTCCAAGTGCAGCTGGACAGAAACCTCACCTGAGGTGAAGTTCTCACACAGACAGAGCTTGGGAGCATCTCTTTGAGCTCTACCTTCTCTTCTACCCCTGCCTACCCCACAGCCCATGGGCTGCAGGGGGAGAGGAGGCCAGGGAGGGGCTGCTCCAGGGGAAGGCGTCTGCACTGCAGGGCATGGCCGCAAGGTGCCCGAATCCCCCCTGCCACGGCGTTTCTGCCAACAGCTCCTTCTGGCCGCCTGCCCCTCTGTGCTGCCTGCAGCTGTCCCTGTCGGGAGCTGCTGCTCTGCGCCCACCTCTTCTTTCCCCCTGCCCGTGCTCACAGACCCCATCCCACACGGCTGTGCTCAGCGCTGCCCTGCAGCACCCTGCCACCAACAGGGCCCTGCCAAGGGGCACCTCCATGGCTGCAGGAGCTACGCGGCAGCTGACAGAGAGCCCGGCATGGCCAGCCACGGCAGGGTGTTCTGGGCTGACCAGGGGCACCTGCCTTAGGGCACTCCAAGGGGCTTCTGCCAGACTATCTCACCTCACACTGCAACCCAGCAGGACTCTCAAAGCCTACTGCATTGCCCACTGCCCTCCCAGAAACAAGACCCAGCAGGAGGAGACCCTTCCACGACCTGCAGCTGCATGGCCCTGCAGCAAGGCATTTACCTTGTCAAGGGCTGTGCCGGTTTCTCCTGCAGGCAGCTCTCAGCATCCTCCCACTGCCAAGTGCCTCCAAGCCCTCTCTCCTTCTCTCCTCTCTGTGTGCCAGTTGCGGTCAGAGCCCCCCAGTCCTGCTGCGCTGTGCAGAGGAGCTGCTCCTGGGCACAGCTGTCTCTCTGCACCAGGATCCCTTTTGAAATGAGTTTAATCTGTTGCAGGAGCCCAGCCCAGCTCAGCACCAGAGGCCTAGATCAAGGCACTGCAATCACCCCTCTGGGGGCTTTGCTGATGAGCCCACGAACCTCAGGCAATCAGAGACAACTGAAGACAGCTCTCCAGAAGTCCAAGTCAGAGGCAAGTTTCCTGCAGTGTCCCCCTGAGGGCCAGCACTGACACAGCCTCCCTTGGAGCTCGTTAGAGCCAAACCCTGGAGGCAGTGAGGACAAGGAGACAAAGGCAATGTGAAGGTGACACTGAGGTGTAGGCAAACTGGATGTGTGTCACCAATCACAAGGGCCAGGTCTTATTGCATGGCACACATGAAGGGAGATCCTTTGCCTTGACTGGTTGCTCAGGGCTCTTTGTGGGGCAGTAGGAGATGGGGATGTGCATTGCCAAGTGCAGGAGAATGGTACGACCCTTGCCTGGTTCATGGGTGGGGGCGAGGAGGCAATGAGGCCCTGGTGCTTTAGCAATAAGTTGTGCCCTCATAGGCCTCAGTGGCAGAGACAACAGCCATAGCCATGGACACAAAGACCTGGGTCCTACTGGGACTTTGAGCCTTGCCATAGCCCTTTATCCTGTCTATCCTAGGGACTCCCAGACCTGTACCTCCTGAGGGCTGCAGACCCTCTTCTGTGTGGTGCCACACTGGATCTGAGCTTGAGTATGATAACTCAGATTTTCTTGGAGGTCCTGCTCCTCATAAGGCAGCTCTGTAGGAAGCTGGCCTGGTTCCTGGTGAGCAGGCACCACAGCTCATAAGGCATCCCTCGTGGTGCCCAGGCCCTCCTCCTCCTGGTCACTGCTCACTCAGTAGAGTCTGCCCTGATGTGTAGTTCCTCTTCCTCTGGCACAGGACTAGGCACTTATTGTTCAAGATGTTCCTTTAGGCAAACTACTGCAGTTTCTCAAGATTCCACTGGACAGATGCTCCATTCTGTCAGGTGTTCATGTCTGCAGGCAGACAGTTCAACCTTCCCGTGTCTGTGCTGTCTCTGACAAGACAGCAGCATCAGGAGCTGCATGGAACGTTTGGATAATACAGGAGTAAGAAGCTGAATAAAAGTGCAGCATAGAATCACAGGAGAGTAGGGGATGGAAGGCTGCCAGGCTCCACCTCTTCTGTGCTTCCTTCTCATGCATGCTGTCAGTTTGTCTGGGGCTGTGTCCTGAATGTTATGGGGCTGTGCAGGTGAAAATTAGAAGGGCCAAAGCCCAGCTGGAGCTCAATCCATCTACTACTGTCAAAGACAAAAAAAAAAAAAAAAAAAAAAAAAGTGTATATAAATACTTTTATAAAAGAGGATTTAGAAGAATGATCATCTTTAATGGGTGTATGGAAAAACCTGATGACAAAACCTGAGGAACATAATGCCTTCTTTTCCTCAGTCTCTACCACCAAGACCAGTTGTTCCCCTGGATATTTCTTCCAGCTCATAGTCAGAGCTACACTTCAAGTTTCACTTTGTGGCTGTTTTTTCTCTCCTGCTCTTTCCTATTACCACAGAAAGCTCCATGAGGGTGGAAACCCCTCCTGAAGTAGGCATCCCGACCCAGCAGGCTCCTTGCGGCCTCTCAGCCAACCACACACAAGTCACCTCAGCAGCAGCTTCCAAGCCAGGGGCCTGCTGCTGGCCTTGCAGCTTCTTGACTAGACACAGCCAAGCCTTGTGCCTGCTGCTGCCCACTCATGGACTCAAGCAGAAGGGACAGGACAATCCATCTGGGGGCCTCCTTTCTGTCTTGGTCCTCCTGGGTGTGTAGGCAGAGGGGATCCCCCAGTCAGCATGCCAAACAAGTGCCTTGACTTCTCAAAAGTAAAGGGTGACCTGGCACCTCCTGACACAGGTGACCTCACAGTCCCTTTCTGTGACACGTTCCTGCTGCTGCCCTATCAGCTGCAGAGACAGAAGTGACCTCACAGTCCCTGCCACAGTCACATTCCTCCTGCTGGGCCATCAGATCACGAGGTAGAACTGACCTCTCTCTTGCTCCATAGGTACCTGTTTTTCTCTTTCTAGATTAGAGACTAAGCAAAGTTTTAGTGGGAGTGTGTGTTGTCCTGCTAGTGGTATCAGGTCTGTGGTTAAGGCCATGCCCCAGGAGATGACCTTGCTCTCTTCTTCCCCACCACTCCCCACACGGGGCAGGCCCTCAGGAAACACGCCTGAGCCTGGAGATGCACCAACCTGCTGCGCTGAGGTGCCACTACTGCAGGAGGAGAGGGGAGGGTTGGAGAGACGCATGGAGCCTGTAGGCAAGAGTGGTGTGGCCTGGGGAAGTGAGTGGAAAAGTTACCCTTATACTGGGTAACTTATCCTGGGAAAAGTTACCCTGAAGCCATAGGAGCCATTCTGGAAAGAAAACTTGTAGGCAGGAAGCGCACTTTTGTGATGGTGCCGAGCTGCTGGGCACATGTTCAGGGTGCTCTGATGGACTTTTATGTCCTTTTCCATCATGTATTAAGTGCCACGTTTCTCAGGAATAGAGTACCCAACAGAGCTGTGACAGATACTCTGAGATCTTGAAAGCCACCACAAAGATGTCCCTAAGAATATGACTGATATAGCGAGGTCAGGAGAAGCCCTGGTCAGGAGAAATGTGAGATTTGGAAGAGAGAATAGGACTATCCAGCAGAAACTAAAGATTTTGTAAAGGGTAAGTTGGTTCAGGCTATGCGGAAGCTGCTGTAACCGTGACTTAAAACACTTATATGAGGCTATTCCCCAGCTTCAAAGAGCAAACTTAATTCCTACATTTAAATGTTACTCCACACCCAAACAGGAATCAACTACTCCTATGCCTGACATCTAATTGTGCACTGAAGCCAAAACTCAGTCCATAGCCTCTTTCCCTTACCCTTACTCTCTTGCTTACATTGATCCCTACCCTTAACACTAGATTTAAATGCTCTATTTAGGCCTAGAATTATTGGAAAAACTAAACAAACCCTAAATCACTAAGCTTGTCCGCACTTTAACCACAGACCTGATACGCAAAGCAGAACACCAATCCCTCCCAAAAAATCTTTCTTTAAATTCAAACCCAGAAAGGTGAGCCCTAGTCCCCTGATGCATGAGCACCTAACAGCTGATTCCCCTGTTCCTGTGCATTGACTTCCTCACCTTCAGCCCCTCTCCTAACCCTTACCTTTAGGTACCATACTGGGTGTGGCCCTTAGTGCAGGCCAAGAACTGTGAGGTTACTCTGCAGTCACATGGCATGCAAAGATGGATGTGAGGGGTCATGGGTCTGATCAGCTTGTGGGCCACAAAGAGGAGATGGATGGGAGTGCTCTGAAGGGCTCAGCTCTGCCTCAGGATCTCCTGCCCCAGCACGAGGAATGTGACTGTGGCAGTGACTGTGAGGTCACTTCTGTCTCTGCACTTGATAGGGCAGCAGCAGGAACGTGTCACAGAAAGGGACTGTGAGGTCACTTGTGTCTGGAGGTGGCAGGTCAGCCTTGACTTCTCCCTGGGAGCTGCACTTTTGGGCTGACATCTGGCAGTGGCCCTGCTAGGCCAGCAGAAGGCACCTGCTTGGCATGCTGACTGGGGGATCCCCTCTGCCTCCAGAGCCAGGAGGACCCAGGCAGAAAGAAGGCCCCCAGATGGGTTGTCCTGTCCCTTCTGCTTGAGTCCATGACTGCACAGCAGCAGGCACAAGGCTTGACTATGTGTAGCCAAGAAGCTGCAAGGCCAGCAGCAGGCCCCTGGCTTGGAAGATGCTGCTGAGGTGGCTTGTGTCTGATCAGACCTGGGCTTTGTCTTTCAAGGAGTACCTGGTGAGAGTTGGCGAGACATGGGTGAAACAAAGGATGAGAGCAAGGTTGTGGACAGAGATGGGTGTCTGTAGACTTGAAGGAAATAGGGCAAAGTGTGGGACAGCATAGGAAAGCCTGCAGAGGAGAAGGCAGAGGGTGCTGGTAAAAAGGGAAGGTCCCAAGAGCCCTGAGGTTTTTGTCCCCTTGGCTAGAGTTTGTTGGGAGATATGTTATATTAATTCTGATGAGGCTTCATTGATTTCTTTCAACTCTGAGCAGCAGCTCAGAGGTGTCATACCACTGTTCTTCTCATGGCATCCCACTGCCCACTCCATCCCACAGATCCCAGGAAGAGCCTTGAGCCAGACATGGGGATGCAGGATCTCCTCTCCCAGTGGCTGGGGTCAGGCCTTGGCTCTTCTGCTTCACTAAAATCAACCAAGAGTTTTCTCAGCACAGGACTTTGCCAGTCTGCAATCTTGGTCTCTAATTATCTACCCTAACACATACCTGAGGAGGCTTTCTTAGTAACAGCCCTCAGTTGGGCCCATTCATACTCCAAGTCGCTTCAACTTTTCCTCCTGACTTTACTTGCTCAAGCGGTTACATCACTCTCTTCTATAGTACCTGAGCTCCATAGCATCAGTGCCAAAATACTCCATGGACCTCATTAAAATGCAGAAACTCCTGACATCTCTTCCATAGTTTTAGAAAGTCTTCACGGCTTGTGCAGTTAACTGCAGAGCTTGCATGATGTAGTTAAGGAAGGAGATTTCAAAAAGCAACTAATGAAAATATTTTCTGTTTATAAATCCTGAATTTTGCTACATTTCAGTTTGGAGCATCTTTCTTCTTCTGCTATTTTTCTATGGTGTCTTCTTTGGAAACCTTCATCGGGAGGAAAAGTAGAGTCTAGAGGTCTGACACATCTGCTGCCAGCAGTAGTCTTTGTCCCTGTAACTGCAGCCCAGCCCAGCACATGAAACCCTTTCTAAGAGAAGTCAGGAGTTCCTAAGGGAAAAAAATGAAATAAAATAATAAAATAAAATAAAATAAAATAAAATAAAATAAAATAAAATAAAATAAATTAACAAAAAATTGAAATGACCATTGGAACCTGTGAAATTCTGCTAGAATCTTTGCAGACAACTGGACATCTATGCTCTATTGGGTCTTCTGTGGAAAACTCAAGATGCAAACTAAAGAAAATATATCTTCGTTGGCTGTAGCTGTACCCATGAGATTGGCCTCTTTTGGGAAATTGTCCCCTTCCAGACACGGAAACCTAAACTGAGTAATGTGAAAATACCTGCCAGTCAATAGAGTAGGGCAAAGTCCTACTTTCTGTGCTGTAGATGCAGAAGGCAAAAAGAATTGCATTGTGCCTGACACTACTCTGGGAAGTGTAACCCAGGTCAGGCAACTTTACCTTAGTGCTGACAAGTCCATCACTAAGCCACACTCCCAAGCTCTGCATCTATACCTTGGCTCTCCAGTTGATGACCCAGCTCATGGATGGCAATCAGGGAGTCTCGGTTAGCGCGACGCTGCCTCAGGTGCGCCACCACGGTAGCAATTGGCACCTGCTGTTCTTCAACCCTCAGCAAACCCCCAACAGAAGGGTTCTGTGGCAGACCAAGTAAGGTAGACAACTGTTTCATGTCCTTTGTCTCCAAGGCAGCTCTGCCAAAGCCCCACCGGTGGTGCCCTCTTGGAACTCTGAATTCCCTCTCCTGAAGCAGTCTACGCCGAGGATGCACATAGCCTCTGGGCCAGTCCCAATGGGGTGCTTTTGCCATTCCTTCCCAGTTAGACTCACCTCAGCCTCCAGTACAGTTATGTATTGGGTTCCCCCTGTCACTCCAGAAATACAGGTGGGTTCTACCTCTTTCTAGCTTGATGGCATTAGGGTACTCTGTGCACCGGTGAGTACTGATGTATCAGTAGAGCCTGATACATTTGTGGGTGTGGTGTACCAGGCCATTAACTATACCCAGTCCAGTAAACCCGATTGTTCCTTTCTTCCCCGCCTCCCCATGGCTGGAAGCAGAACCCCTCTAGTCCTGCTTATAGTATTCTTTACGGTGTCTGGTAGACGAACCACTGGAAACACGTCCCACCACAGCACAGTCATCCCACAGTACAGGGGACAGGGTGATGCCAGACAAGGGATGCATTACAGTGCAGGAGTTGTGGCAAAACTCAGGCGGAAATACTCAAGAGCAGGACACCTCAAATGGCTGAAGCAGAACCCATCTGCTTATCCTAGTTTGGGAATCATCCCCTTCCATCAGGGATATGAAAGTAAAAAATGTGAAATGCCCCATCAGGTCAATGTGGAAAAAGTATTCAATGGTTTTGTGCTGGAGTGGCAGAAGGGAAAAAGTATTGCATTGTGCCTCAGACTAATCAAGGATACCTAATGCAGTTCATCGCTGAGATAAAGCAAACACTCTAAGAATTGTGAGGGATGTTCAGTTGTGGCCTAACATGAAGAAGAAAGTTGATCACTAGTGAAGGAACAGTCTCTTCCTGCCATCACCAATCTGGTTACACAAGCATCAGAAGAACGTGTCTGCAGTATTTCCAAACCAGCTGGACACCGGGTGCTCATGGTGCAGAGGATCTTTTGGGGATGAACTCATTCATGATGTAACCCTGAGGACAATGTGGAGCAAAGACTACATAGGTCAGCAATACCTCAACCCACCACAGTATTTCCTCCTCCTATCTCCCTGTCCTGCCCTTCTTTCCTTCAGGATTAGAGCCAGAAGGGAGCTCTGGAGGTTTCCAGTGCTAAGATCTGCTCTGAGCAGGGAGAACTTTCGCATCAGATCAGGCTGCTTCCTCAATGCTTCCTCCACCTCACTTTTGAAAGCCGTACTCCTAGGGGTGTTAGCTGGAAGGCCAGTTCTGATTCAGTGGTGCTACAAGACAACAGTGTGGAAGAGAAGTGAGACCAGCACCAAAACGCCCATGTCCTGCTGCTGTCAGTGTTCGTGGGTCCAAGAAAGTGGCAACCCTGACTCAAAGGCTGCAGGCAAGGAGTGCCTGCCAGGGCAGAAAAGGGCAGCCCCAAACAACACCAGGGTTTTCCACCACGTTGCAGCAGGGATCTTCACCCCACACCCACTGCTGTACCTGAGAAGAGTGTATGAGAAATGAGATCCACAGAAACTGCCTACCTGCTGGTTCCTTTATTTAGTTAGTTACAAAGAGCTTAGCAGCACCTCTACATGAAGTCTTTGGCTTAGAAGAAAAGGTAGAAGGACACAGAAGAAGAAAAATATATTAAATTTATAAAATAAGAGTATAAAGACATATTTAGCATATGGGAATAATACTGAAAAGAATGAACAGTTTTTGAAATATGTGAACAAAGGTGTTTCTGCCTTGTCCATGTATACTTCAGGGAGTCACATGCAGAAGATCAGTTCCTCGTTGAAATACTGAATATTGCAATAACCTCCTCAGTGCCTCCTTGAGCTCCTTATTCCTCATGCTGTAGATGAGGGGGTTCAGTGCTGGAGGTACCACTGAGTACAGAACAGCCACCACCAGATTTAGATGTGGGGAGGAGATGTAAGGGGGCTTCAGGTAGGCAAACATGGCAGTGCTGACCATCAGGGAGACAACAGCCAGGTGAGGGAGGCACGTGGAAAAGGCTTTGTGCCGGCCCTGAGAAGAGGGCATCCTCAGCACTGCCCTGAAGATCTGCACATAGGACAGCACAATGAAAGCAAAACAACCAAATGCTAAAGAAAAACTAAACACAAGTGGCCCAACTTCCCTGAGGTAGGCATCTGAGCAGGAGAGCTTGAGGATCTGTGAGATTTCACAGAAGAACTGGTCCAAAGCATTGCCGTGGCAGAGGGGCAGGGAAAATGTGTTGGCCGTGTGCAGGACAGCAATAAGAAAGCCACTGCCCCAGGCAGCTGCTGCCCACGAGGCTCCCGTAGTGCAGGGGCTTGCAGATGGCAATGTAGCGGTCATAGGCCATGACAGTGAGAAGATAAAATTCTGATACAATCAAGAAGACAAAGAGAAAGACCTGAGCAGCACATCCTTGATAGGAGATGGCCCTGGTGTCCCAGAGGGATATGGCCATGGCTTTGGGCAGAGTGGTGGAGATGCAGCCCAGGTCGAGGAGGGTGAGGTTGAGGAGGAAGAAGTACATGGGGGTGTGGAGGCGGTGGTTGCAGGCTACGGCACTGAGGATGAGGCCGTTGCCCAGGAGGGCAGCCAGGTAGATGCCCAGGAAGAGCACGAAGTGCAGGAGCTGCAGCTCGCGTGTGTCTGCGAATGCCAGCAGGAGGAACTCGCTCACAGAGCTGATGTTGGGCATTTGCTGGTTGTGGCCATGGCGTTCTACAAGGAGGGAAAAGGCAGTAAGAAAATACAACACAACTATCTGTTGATATCTGATTCAATATCGGCCTTTTAAGCAGACATTAGGCATGTCCATTTCATGAGCCCTGACGGATGCTGCCTAAAGTAGTCCGTGGGAACAGGGGACTCTTCTGTAGGCAGTGTAGTTAACAGTCCCTACCTATAAAAAAAAAAAAAAAGTAAAGAGGAGCATGGGGTATTGTCAGATCAGTTTAACTCTTTATATGAAGAAATTTTTACTCCCAAATCACCTAATGGCAGAGAAGGGCTGTGGCAATTTTTTTTCTATGCTGTCGTTCCTGCTGCACTACAAAAAAAGCCTTGTGGATCCTCAGAGTCATAGATACTATTCCTCTAGTGCAGAGTGTACTTCAGAGAGCACAGCCAGTCTGTCCATCCATTCTGGTCTCAGCTGCCCTGTGCTGGTGGGAGAGAAGAGCAGCGATTGTCCCAGGGAGGTGCCTGAGCCCTCCCTCAAACAGCATTTCTGTCAGCAGCTCCCTCTCACTGCCTGCCTATAGCCCTGCTGGGAACTGGTTCTCTGTCCCCACATCTCTTCCCTGTCCATGCTGAGACCCCAGACCACAAGCTGTGTGCTTACAATCACTCAGATTCCCCTCCACTGCAAGAATTTGGCACTTAGGGCACTGAATCCAAAAAAGCCTTTCTCCTCAGACTAAGCGAGCCTCAGTCTTCCTCCTGAAATGCCCATTCATAAATGCCATTCTCTAAAGTTTCTCCTAGTCCAAATTACCAAAAGAGTGAGACCGACCCTGACAGATGCTATCAGCCATCAGATGTGCCAGCTGTAGAAGACCCCTCTGGCAACCCCACCTGCATGGCCCTGCTGCCAGAGCCTCACGGTGTCAAAAGCCTGCAGATGTGTCCTGCCACACGCTGCCCTCTGTTGTTGCACGCCTCAGTGCCTCCAAGCCTTCTCTCCTCTCCTCTCTGTGTGCCAGCTGCGGTCAGAGCCCCCAGCCCTGCTGCGCTGTGCAGAGGAGCTGCTCCTGGGCACAGCTGTCTCTCTGCACCAGGGCCCTCTTGCCACGAGCTCTCTCTGTCCCACGAGCCCGGCCCAGCTCAGCAGCACAGCACCAGCCCAAGGCACTGCAATCACCCCTCTGGGGCTTTGCTGATGAGCTCACGAACCTCAGGCACTCAGAGACAATTGAAGACATCTCTCCAGAAGTCCAAGTCAGAGGCAAGTTTCCTGCAGTGTCCCCCTGAGGGCCATCACTAACGAGCCTCCCTTGGAGCTCGTTAGAGCAGAACCCTGGAGGCAGTGAGGACAAGGAGACAAAGGCAATGTGAAGGTGACACTGATGTGGAGGAAAACTGGATGTGTGTCACCAAGAACAAGGGACAGGCCTTGACCCCTGTCCCCTGAGAAGGGAGACCCTTAGCAGCCAAACCTTGCTCAGGGCTCTTTGTGGGGCAGTAGGAGTTGGGGATGTGCATTGTCAAGTGCAGGAGAATGGTACGACCCCTGCCTGGTTCATGGTTGGGGGTGAGGAGGCAATGAGGCCCTGGTGCTTTAACGATCAGCCGTCTCCTCCTAGGCCTCAGTGGCAGAGACAACAGCCATAGCCATGGACACAAAGACCTGAGTCCTGATGGGTCTTACAGCCTTGCCACAGCCATTACTCCTCTCCACACCAGGCTGTCTGAGAGACTCCCGGACTTCCTAATCTTCCACTGCCAGATGCAGACCCTTCTGTGGGTAGTGTCACATTTGATCTGAGCTGTCTGATAACTCAGATCTTCTTGGTGTTCCTGCTCCTCAGAAGGGAGCTCTGTAGGAAGCTGGCCTGATTCCTGCTGAGCAGGCACCACTGCTCATATGGCATCCCTCGTGGTGCCCAGGCCCTCCTCCTCCTGGGCACTGCTCACTCAGCAGAGTCCCAGTCTGCCTCCATGTATGGGGTTCCTCTTCCTCTGGTGCAGGATAGGGCTCTTCCCCGTGTAAATGTCAGGAGGTTTGTGTAGGCAAAATCCCGCAGTTTCTCAAGGTTGCCCCACACTGATGCTCCATTCTGTCAGCTGTTAATGTCTGCAGGCAGATGGATCACCCTGACTATGCTGTTTCTCACAAGATAACAGTAACAGGAGTTTGCAGGACAGTTTGGATTATACAGCAGGAACTAGTTGAATGGAATTACAGCACAGAATCAGTGAAGGGTGGGGGATAGAAGGCTGCCAGATTCCACTTTTCTGTTCTTCCTTCTCATGCATACTGTTACTTTATCTGGAACTGTGTCCTATATACAAAATACAACACTGTATCATCTAATAAGAAGGAAATTAAGTCTATCCCAGCCAACACATGGACAATATCCACCCTATATTCCATACCATCTGCACCATGCTCAGCTCCAGTACTTTCCAATTAATCACCACCACCTTTTCTCAGATGATATACACACAGATATATCATGTCCTTAGTCTGTGAGTGTCCTGGAGTTGGCTAGGATCCAGATAATTTTCCTCCTAGTAGCTGGTATGAAGCTGTGTTTTGGATTTAGCATGAGTACTCAGTACTAAGGCCAGTCCTCTTTAATATCTTTATCAATGATCTGGATGAGGGGATCGAGTGCACCCTCACTAAATTTGCAGATGACACCAGGGTAGGTGCGTGTGTCAATCTGCTCGAGGGTAGGAAAGCTCTGCAGGAGGATCTGGATAGGCTGCACCGATGGACAGGTCAACTGCATGAAGTTCAACAAGGCCAAGTGCCGGGTCCTGCACCTGGGGCACAATAACCCCAAGCAGAGCTACAGGCTGGGAGATGAGTGGTTGGAAAGCTGCCAGGCAGAGAAGGACCTGGGAGTATTGGTGGATAGTCAGCTGAACAAGAGTCAGCAGTGTGCTTATGTGGCCAAGAAGGCCAACAGCATCCTGGCTTGTATCAGAAGCAGTGTGGCCAGCAGGGCTAAGGAAGTGATCGTCCCCCTGTACTCGGCTCTGGTGAGGCCGCACCTCGAGTACTGTGTTCAGTTTTGGGCCCCTCACTGCAAGAAGGACATCGAGGTGCTCCAGCAAGTCCAGAGAAAACACAAAGCTGGTGAGGGATCTGGAGTCCTACGAGGAGCGGCTGAGGGATCTGGGCTTGTTCAGCCTGGAGAAGAGGAGGCTCAGGGGTGACCTTTTTGCTCTCTACAGCTACCTCAAAGGAGGCTGTAGCGAGGTGGGGGTGGTCTGTTCTCCCACATGCCCAGTGACAGGATGAGGGGGAATGGGCTAAAGTTGTACGAGGGGTGTTTTAGGTTGGATATTAGGAAGAAATTCTTTACCGAGAGGGTTGTTACGCATTGGAATGGGCTGCCTAGGGAAGTGGTGGAGTCACCATCCTTGGAGGTCTTTAAAAGGTGTTTAGATGTTGAACTTAGTGATATGGTTTAGTGGAGGACTTGTTAGTGTTAGGTCACAGGTTGGACTCAATGATCTTGAGGTCTCTTCCAACCTAGACAATTCTGTGATTCTGTGATTCTGTGGGAAGAAGAGCTTGGCCAGCAGAAAATTATGATTTCATAGAAGATGGTTTATGTAATGTAGATGCTGTGGTACAACTGACTTAAAACAGTCACATATGGCCCTTTCCTTACTTGAAACAGTCATTTTAATCACTAAACATAAATGCTACTACAGTACTCTGAAAGGAATCATTTCTTTTTTTCCTCTTACTAACCCCAATGCCTTCCCTTAACACTAACATGAAAATGCTCTATTTAACCCTAGACTCCTTGGCAGACCTAAAAAACCCTAAACCGTAGGTCTTGTTTATGCCTTAACCACAGACCTGACACCACTAGCAGGACAACACACACTCCCACTAAAACTTTGCTTATTCTCCAAACCAGAAAGAGAAAAACAGGTACCTATGGAGCAAGAGAGAGGTCAGCTCTCCCTCAGGATCTGATGGCCCAGCAGGAGGAATGTGACTGTGGCAGGGACTGTGAGGTCACTGCTGTCTCTGCACTTGATAGGGCAGCAGCAGGAATGTGTCACAGAAAGGGACTGTGAGGTCACTTGTGTCTGGAGGTAGCAGGTCACCCTTGATTTTGAGAAGTCAAGGCACTTGCTTGGCATGCTGACTGGGGGATCCCCTCTGCCTCCAGACCCAGGAGGACCCAGGCAGAAAGAAGGCCCCCATATAGGTTGTTCTGTCCCTTCTGCTTGAGTCCATGGCTGGGCAGCAGCAGGCACAAGGCTTGGCTGTGTCTAGCCAAGAAGCTGCAAGGCCAGCAGCAGGCCCCTGGCTTGGAAGCTGCTGCTGAGGTGACTTGTGTCTGGTTGGCTGAGAGGCCGCAAGGAGCCTGCTGGGTTGGGATGCCTACTTCAAGAGGGGTTTCCACCCTCATCGAGCTTTCTGTGGTAATAGGAAAGAGCAGGAGAGAAAAAACAGCCACAAAGTGAAACTTGAAGTGTAGCTCTGACTTTGAGCTGGAAGAAATATACAGGGGAACAACTGGTCTTGGTGGTAGAGACTGAGGAAAAGAAGGCATTATGTTCCTCAGGTTTTGCCATCAGGTTTTTCCATACACCCATTAAAGATGATCATTCTTCTAAATCCTCTTTTATAAAAGTATTTATATACACTTTTTTTTTTTTTTTTTTTTTTTTTTTTTTTTTTTGTCTTTGACAGTAGTAGATGGATTGAGCTCCAGCTGGGCTTTGGCCCTTCTAATTTTCACCTGCACAGTCCCATAACATTCAGGACACAGCCCCAGACTAACTGTCAGCATGCATGAGAAGGAAGCACAGAATTGGTGGAGCCTGGCAGCCTTCCATCCCCTACTCTCCTGTGATTCTATGCTACGCTTTTATTCAGCTTCTTACTCCTCTATTATCCAAACGTTCCATGCAGCTCCTGATGCTGCTATCTTGTCAGAGACAGCATAGACACGGGAAGGTTGAACTATCTGCCTGCAGACATGAACACCTGACAGAATGGAGCATCTGTCCAGTGGAATCTTGAGAAACTGCAGTAGTTTGCCTAAAGGAACAACTTGAACAATAAGTGCCTAGTCCTGTGCCAGAGGAAGAGGAACTACACATCAGGGCAGACTCTACTGAGGGAGCAGTGACCAGGAGGAGGAGGGCCTGGGCACCACAAGGGATGCCTTATGAGCTGTGGTGCCTGCTCACCAGGAACCAGGCCAGCTTCCTACAGAGCTGCCTTACGAGGAGCAGGACCTCCAAGAAAATCTGAGTTATCATACTCAAGCTCAGATCCAGTGTGGCACCACACAGAAGAGGGTCTGCAGCCCTCAGGAGGTACAGGTCTGGGAGTCCCTAGGACAGCCTGGTGTGGAAAGGATCAAGGGCTCTACGAGGGATCAAAGTCACAACCCAGGTCTTTGTGTCCATGGCTATGGCTGTTGTCTCTGCCACTGAGGCCTATGAGGAGACAGCTGGTCGTTAAAGCACCAGGGCCTCATTGCCTACTCGCCCCCAACCATGAAGCAGTCAGGGGTCGTACCATTCTCCTGCACTTGGCAATGCACATCCCCATCTCCTACTGCCCCACAAAGAGCCCTGAGCAACCTGTCAAGGGAAAGGATCTCCCTTCATGTGTGCCATGCAATAAGACCTGGCCCTTGTGATTGGTGACACACATCCAGTTTGCCTACACCTCAGTGTCACCTTCACATTGCCTTTGTCTCCTTGTCCTCACTGCCTCCAGGGTTCTGCTCTAACGAGCTCCAAGGGAGGCTGTGTCAGTGCTGGCCCTCAGGGGGACACTGCAGGAAACTTGCCTCTGACTTGGACTTCTGGAGAGCTGTCTTCAATTGTCTGTGAGTGCCTGAGGTTCGTGGGCTCATCAGCAAAGCCCCCAGAGGGGTGATTGCAGTGCCTTGATCTAGGTCTCTGGTGCTGAGCTGGGCTGGGCTCCTGCAACAGATTAAACTCATTTGAAAAGGGATCCTGGTGCAGAGAGACAGCTGTGCCCAGGAGCAGCTCCTCTGCACAGCGCAGCAGGACTGGGGGGCTCTGACCGCAGCTGGCACACAGAGAGGAGAGAAGGAGAGAGGGCTTGGAGGCAGTTGGCAGTGGGAGGATGCTGAGAGCTGCCTGCAGGAGAAACCTGCACAGCCCTTGACAAGGTAAATGCCTGGCTGCAGGGCCATGCAGCTGCAGGTCCTGGAAGGGTCTCCTCCTGCTGGGTCTTGTTTCTGGGAGGGCAGTGGGCAATGCAGTAGGCTTTGAGAGTCCTGCTGGGTTGCAGTGCAAGGTGAGAAAGTCTGGCAGAAGCCCCTTGGAGTGCCCTAAGGCAGGTGCCCCTGGTCAGCCCAGAACACCCTGCCCTGGCTGGCCATGCCGGGCTCTCTGTCAGCTGCCCCGTAGCTCCTGCAGCCATGGAGGTGCCCCTTGGCAGGGCCCTGTTGGTGGCAGGGTACTGCAGGGCAGCGCTGAGCACAGCCGTGTGGGATGGGGTCTGTGAGCACGGGCAGGGGGAAAGAAGAGGTGGGCGCAGAGCAGCAGCTCCCAGCAGGGACAGCTGCAGGCAGCAGAGAGAGGGGCAGGCATCCAGAAGGAGCTGTTGGCAGAAACGCCGTGGCAGGGGGGATTCGGGCACCTTGCAACCATGCCCTGCAGTGCAGACGCCTTCCCCTGGAGCAGCCCCTCCCTGGCATCCTCTCCCCCTGCAGCCCATGGGCTGTGGGGTAGGCAGGGGTAGAAGAGAAGGTAGAGCTCAAAAAGATGCTCCCAAGCTCTGTCTGTGTGAGAACTTCACCTCAGGTGAGGTTTCTGTCCAGCTGCACTTGGACTGGGGATTCTCTGCTCTCAGTTGTCTCCAGTTTCTTCTCAAGGAAACTCATGAGCTGGATGGTTCTGCAGCTCAAAGACAGGAAATACAGGGCAGATTAGAACACGACTTGTGGGCAGTGGCCTGTGTAACTCTGCATTCAGATGAGTTGTTTGAAATAACACTGAAAAGATCATTAATCTGACCAGAGAACTGAACTTGAGCTTCTCCCATGTTCCTGATTCCTTCCTGCTGTATAGCAGAGAGGACTCCTCTGCAGCCTACAGCAGCCCCTGCTCCCAGTGCCACTCTCAGCCAGCACCAGCTGCAGCTCAAGCAGGAGAGATGCCAAATGATTTTCGTGCAAAGAGAGATGCTCAGGTTACGGGGTGCTTTAAGAGACACAATAGGTTTTCCTCAGAGAACTCTGTTTTAACATTCTTCTGCATTTTACTCTTTACCTGGTAAGCATGTGTATGGACAGCAAATGTCTAACGTCAGCTCTGTGAGCGAGTTCCTCCTGCTGGCATTCACAGACACGCGTGAGCTGCAGCTCCTGCACTTCGCGTTCTTCCTGGGCATCTACCTGGCTGCCCTCCTGGGCAACGGCCTCATCCTCAGCGCCGTAGCCTGCGACCACCGCCTCCACACCCCCATGTACTTCTTCCTCCTCAACCTCGCCCTCCTCGATGTGGGATCCATCTCCACCACTCTGCCCAAAGCCATGGCCAATGCCCTCTGGGACACCAGGGCCATCTCCTATCAAGGCTGTGCTGCACAGGTCTTTTTCTTTCTCTTCTGCATATCAGCAGAGTATTATAACCTTACTATCATGGCCTACGACCGCTACGTTGCCATCTGCAAGCCCCTGCACTACGGGAGCCTCGTGGGCAGCAGAGCTTGTGCCCAGATGGCAGCAGCTGCCTGGGGCAGTGGCTTTCTCAATGCTGTCCTGCACACGGCCAACACATTTTCCCTGCCCCTCTGTCAAGGCAATGAGCTTAATCAGTTCTTCTGTGAACTTCCTCAAATCCTCCAGCTGTCCTGTTCAAAGTTGTTCCTCAGGGAGTTTGGGCTTATTTTACTTAGTGTCTGTCTAGCATTCGGTTGTTTTGTTTTCATTGTGCTATCCTATGTGCAGATTTTTAGGGTGGTGCTAAGGATGCCCTCTTCTCAGGGCCAGCACAAAGCCTTTTCCACGTGTCTCCCTCATTTGGCTGTGGTCTCTCTGTTTATCAGCACTGCCATGTTTGCCTACCTGAAGCCCCCCTCCATCTCCTCCCAGTCCCTGGACCTCGTGGTTGCAGTTCTATACTCTGTGGTTCCTGCAGCCCTGAACCCCCTCATCTATAGCATGAGGAACCAGGAGCTCAAGAATGCCTTGCAGAAACTCTTTGGATACATAGTTCTTCATCTTAATAATGGACTAAAGTCCTAACCGGACTCAAAGTTTTTCTGACAGTATGTTAGAACAGTCTTTTCTTATTATTTTGTTTTATACCATTTTCTGAAACTTGTTTTTATCATATATTAATGATATTCTAAGTTTCCTATCTGTTAATTATTTCTTTTTATTTTTGTCCAAAAGCTTTGCCATGTAACTATAGAACTTGTCTTTCTGTGTAGATAAAGAAAATAAAGAATCCAGGATAAATTAACTACTTTCAGCTGCTGTCTCTTCCCACCTCTGGAGCTGGGGGAGCAGTGCCAGCACGCAGGAGGGGCTCAGGGCCAAGAGCCCAGCTGCCACATGCAGGAGCAGCCCCAGTGTCCCTCGGGGCTGCCCCTCACTGCCCGCTGGGCTCTGCCTCTCTGCTGCCCTCGGGTCGGGGCTGCTGCTTCCCTGGAGCCATGGCCATGGCCAGCAGCAGGATCAGAGTCCCAAAGTGACCAGTGAAAGACCAAGGGCTGGTCTGGGAGCTCCCTTCCTGGTTCCCCATTGCCCAGCAAACAGTAATTGGCCTTTGACTGTCCTGGGACTGTCCCACTGGTGCTGGGTCTGATGGCAAATGGCATCCTGGAGAGGAATCTGGAGCTGCTCTGTGGCTGGGCCAGGCCTCTTGTGCTGGCCTGGGGAGCGGGGCTGGCCCTGCGGGGCACAGGCACTGTGTGCTGGGGATCTCCCAGGCATGAGACAAGAGGTTGTAAAGCTTCATGGACCTCCATCTCCTGTGCAGTGACTGGTGGAAACCAAAGCAATCCAAGCCTTACGGAGTCCTGATGTTGTGCCAGTATTGCTCAGCAATGGACAAAACACTGGTGTGATACCAATGCTGTACATGTATGACCAATGCTCAAAATGACCATTTCAGATGGATGACCATTTCTCAAGAGCCCCCGACTTGTCTTTGATGGGGTTTGTTGTGCTGGGCTGGGCTGCTGTTACAGGGACAGAGACTACTACTGGCAGTAGAGGTGCCCTGGCAAGTCCACCTGGCTCAATCTGTAGCCCCAAGGGTCTCCTGCAGGTCCTCTCTGACAGCGGCCAGTCCAGGGAAGTTCCTCAGATGCAGCCGAGTATCTAGAGGTGGAACTGGTTGCTTATGATCAGACAGCAAAGCTTTGCCCAAAATCCTGTGCATTCCTTCAGTATTTAAGGAATAGAGCACCTAATTGTCATCACTTGAAGGGATTTGGGTGAATCCTTTCCACAAAGTGTCCCACATTAAGTTGAATTTCTGTTGTCACAAAATGAGAATTTCCAGGATGTATACTCACTGCAGAAAAAGAAATACCGTTCTTCCCCTGCACTTGCACTACTCTGTTGATTCTGATGTGCATTTAAGGCCATAATCTTCCACTGGTCCTGATTAAACTGACAGTGTTGGAATTTCCCTTTCCAGCTCTCTGTCTGGACCTATGCACTTCCCATTGGTCTCCAGATTTGCCCACTGCAAACCTTTGATCATTCTGATCCCTCTAACCTACCCAGTTAGTCTCTGACCATCAAGGAGTTCAAATTTGACCATGTTTAACAAGTTTATCTAATCATGTCCTTAGGCAGCTCCTCAACTCTTTTTCTATTTAGCATTTCCAATCTAGCTGTATAAAATATTTTATCTTGAAATAAAATAAAATAAAATAAAATAAAATAAAATAAAATAAAATAAAATAAAATAAAATAAAATAAACAAAAAAAAAATCTAATTTCTTGTCCATCTAATTTCTACTTCTTCCTTTTGGAATGTGAAGTTGCCTAGAGGCAGCCTGGACTGGGCACACAGCTGAGGAGTTTGTTCTATTTTTCAGCAAATTGTAACATGGTTTACAGTTGTTTGTTTCAAAAAAATAAAATAAAATAAAATAAAATAAAATAAAATAAAATAAAATAAAATAACAACAACAACAACAATAATAATAATAATAATAATAACAATAATAATAAAAATTTATGTGCCTCCATGCAGCCTAAGGTGGGAACTGGTGCAATGGACATTTATGTCCAACTGTTGATTTCAGTGGAGAATCTGTGTGTTGGGTCTGTCTGAGCTGGAGTCACCTTTTCCTTGAAGCAGCCCACACAGTGCTGTGCTCTGCACTCGTAGCTGGAACAGCACTGATATCACTCCAGTGTTGTGTCTATTGCTGCATAGTGCGGGCACAGCATCAGGACTCCTTCCAAGCCCCCAGGAGCCAGCAGGCTGGGGGTGGGCAAGTGATGGGGAGGGGACATTGCTGGGGCAGCTGACCTAAACCAACCAAAGGGATATTCCATAACACCTGAAGTCACACTCAGCAATAAAAGGGGGGGCTCTCGTGGGGGAGGGGGCTGTTCCTCCTGATCAACCACTACGCGTTTTGAGGCCCTGCTACCCAGGACGTGGCCAAACACCTCTCGCTGATGGGAAGTAGAGAATATTTTTTTCTCTCGCTGTGCTTCTGCGCAGACTGATTGTTTCTTTTGTCTCTGTTTTTCCTCCCCATTCCTTTTCCCTTTAATTAAACCTTTCTCATCTCTAACCTCTAGTTCTCTGTGTTGTATTTTCTTCCCCTTCCTCTTTGAGGAGAGGGGGAGTGAGAGGGCGGTTGTGGTGGAGCTCGGCTGCACACCTGAGTAAAACCACCACACATGGCCAGCAGAAATTAATGATTTCATAGAGGTAAGAGCATTCATGCAATGCCAATGCTGCAGTAACACTGACTTAAAACAGTAATGTATGTCCCTTACCTTACTGGAAACAGTGATTTTAATCCCTAAACCTAAATGCTACTACAACACTCTGAAAGGAATCAATTTTCTCTCTTGATAACCATAATCCCTTCACTTACCACTAACATTAAAATGCTCTATTTAACCCTAAACTCCTTGGCAGATGTAAAACACCTGTAAACCACAGAGCTTGTCCATACCTCAACCACAGACGTGACAGAAAAAGCAGAACACCAAACAATCCCACTAAAACTTTACATAATCTCTAACCCAGAAAGTAAAAAGAGATACCGAGGGGGCTAGAGAAAGCTCAGCTCTGCCTCAGGATCTTCTGCCCCAGCACGAGGAATGTGACCATGGCAGTGACTGTGAGGTCACTTCTGTCTCTGCACTTGATAGGGCAGCAGCAGGAACGTGTCACAGGAAGGGACTGGGAGGTCACTTCTGTCTGGAGGTGGCAGGTGACAGTACTGTGTCTTGACATAGACCTGGGATCTGCACTTTTGGGCTGACATCTGGCAGTGGCCCTGCTAGGCCAGCAGAAGGCACCTGCTTGGCATGCTGACTGGGGGATCCCCTCTGCCTCCAGAGCCAGGAGGACCCAGGCAGAAAGAAGGCCCCAACATGGGTTGTCCTGTCCCTTCTGCTTGAGTCCATGACTGGGCAGCAGCAGGCACAAGGCTTGGCTGTGTCTCCACAAGAAGCTGCAAGGCCAGCAGCAGGCCCATGGCTTGGAAGATGCTGGTGAGTATCTATGATGTGACCTTAGCTTCGTTTTTCAAGGAACAGCTGGTGAGGGTTGATGAGACAGTGAAATGATGGAAATGCTGGGATGAGAGCAAGGTGGTGAACAGAGATGGGTGTCTGCAGACTTCCAGGAAATAGGATAAAGTGTGTGACAGCATATTAAAACGTGCAGAGGAGAAGGCAGAGTGCTGGCAAGAAAGGAAGGACCCAACAGCCCTATCACTTTGGCTAGAGCTTATGAGTAAACTAGATATAGTCATTGCAATGCAGCCTCTTTGCTTCCTTGCAACCCTGTGCAGAGGCAGGGTGGTGTCATACCAGTGTTCTTCTCATGGCATCACACTGCCCACCACATTCCTCAGACCTTCAGGAAAAGTCCTGAGCCAGACAGGGGGGTGCAGGATCTTCCCTCACAGTGACTGGGGTCAGGCTTTGGACCTTTTGCTTCACCAAAACCAACCAAGACTTTTCTCAGCACAGTGCTTTGCCTGTCCGTAATCATGGCCTCCAATTATCTGCCCTAAGCAGTCCCTGGGGAGGCTTTGTTAGTAACAGCCCTCAGTGGGACCCATTAATACTCCAAGTCACTTCAGCTTTTCCTTTTGAGTTTGCTTTTTCGCACAGTTGCATCATTCTCCGCTCAGTACCCAAGTTTCTTTGACTCAGCACCAAAACATACAATGGAACTCATTAAAACACAGTAATTCCTAAGGAGCCATATCTCTCCCACCGTTTTCTTCAAGTATTCAAGACTTGTTCAGCTAATTGGAGAGCTTTAATGTTGTAGTTAAGGGGGAAGATTTCAAAGAGCGTCTAATAAAAATCTTTCTTCATTTTAAAGGATGAATTTTGTTGTGTTTCAGTTTAGAGCATCATTCTCCTGGTTTTATTGGTCTAGGGTTTCTCCTTTGAAGCCCTGTTTAGGTGGGAAGAACAGGGGTTTTCCTATTTCAAAACAAACAACAGGAAATCATGCTGCAATTTTCAAAAAAAAAACAAAGCTCAGGTTCCTCATTTTGTTGCCTCCAGTGATGTTTACCTTCTTAAAAGGATGACTGTACATGATGTATTTTCCACTGATTAATAGGAAATTTCAAATAATCGTGTTAATATTAATCCATATCATACATATTCAATGATAAATTATGAGGTTCTTGCTCAGGAAACCATTAGACAGACTGCTGAGAGATGGGCGAGCTCGAACTCACTGAATCTCACAGCAGCAACTGGGTTGGTGAGAGAGGTCTGAATGGTCAAAGAGTAAGGGGAGAGCAAACCAGGAGAACCATTGGAAGTGCATGGGTCCAGACAGGCAGGTGGAAATGGGACGTTCAGCAGGGTCTGTGTAATCAAGATGTGTGTTGTCCCTGGAAGATGAGGGAGCACACCATGATAGACAAAGCGATGAGAATGCAAGTAAAGGAGATTATCTGTATTTCTTCTTCTGAGATGAGTATAGATCATGGAAATTATAATTTCTTCCTGATTGGAATTACACTTCACTTGAGACATTTTACAGAAGGAATTGAATCATTAGAGCTGATGAGCAATTGCTTTATTAGTTAAGAACTAAAGAAATAACTGAGTACTCAGGCAGAGCATTGCTCTCTGACCAGGGAAAACCTCCTGTGGTCCTGTTGTGTTTGAGGCACTTGCCTGGACTGGCAGATGTCAGAAAAGACCTGCAGGAGGCTGGAGCCCTTTGGGAAAATCAGGTGGAGCCAGGTGGAGTTCCCAGGGCACCTCTACTGCCAGCAGTGGTCTTTGTCCCTGTAACTGCAGACCAGCCCAGCACAGGAACACCCCTTCAAAGACAAACCTCTTCTTCAGTGGGGTCCTGGGATTGACCTAGATCTGAAATGGCCACTGGAAACCTGAGATACTCTCCCTTACTTAAACTAGACACTTGAACATCTGTTGATGACCTTCCTGGGTCATCTTTAGCAAACTCAGGCTGAAAAACTCAAGTATAGCATGCTTCAAATGGCTGAGGCAGAACACATCAGCTTGCCCCAATTTGCAAATGGCCCCTGTCCAACTAACATTTTGAAAGCAACAAATACGGAATGACCCTGCAGGTCAATGTGCAGAGTAAGGGAAAGTCACCCATATTGTGCTGGAGTAGCAGAAGGCAAAAAGCATTGCATTGTGCCTCAGAATAATCAAGGAGACCTAATCCAGTTCATCGATGAGGAAAAGCAGAGAGAAGGACGTTGAGTTTGGCCTAACATGAAGAAGGATGTGCATCACTGGTGAAGGAATCATCATTTGTGCCATCACCCATGTGAATTACACAAGCACCAGCACGCCTAATGGTAACCTGTCCGCCCCAGCTTGGTATTCCCACAGGGCAATGGAAAGGGAGCCGACAGCCAAGGGACTTATCTGAGTGTGGAAGGTGGGGCCCAGCAGAGACAAGGAGTCAAACCCGGGGCCAGGCGGGTGGCAGAGCCCCATGCCCCATGCAGGGGCTGGCTGGGGGTCCCCTCTGCTGCAGCCAGCACACGCAGCATGGCAAGAGGAGGGCTCCCTGCACATCACAGGGCACAGCCTAGCTCCGCGGGGGCTCTTCCTGACATCCCTGCAGCTCCTGGCAGGCTGCGGTGAGGTGCCCCTCAGCCTTCCCTTCTGTGCTCCCAGGGCACATGGCTGCCTCCTGCCCAGCTCACTGCCCACCATGAATATCCAACACAGCTGCTTCCCAAGTTGGGCCTTGCCCAGGGTCAGTCTCCTGCAGGGGCAGAAAATGGCCTTTGTCCTGGTGACTTTTTATGGCCTTCCCGTCAATACATGCCCTTCTCATCCTTGATCTCTTTTTACTGAATACAGAGGCCTCGGTGACCATTTTGGTTCTGATTAATACCAAGAAAACATGTCTACTTCATCTCTGTCTGCTGCTATGAGCTGTCTGAGAGACATGGATTTGCTCTCAGATCTTTTCCTCTGACAGTCTCAGCAATGCCCGGTGATTGGACAAGACATGGGAATTGCACACAGGAAAACACTTTTACTGTGAGCAATATCAAGACCTGGATCATGTTTCCAATACCAAGCACTCGATCAGGTTTCCCCCAAAGTGGGGGAGTCCTCCTCAACTGGAGATACCCCAAACCCAACTGGAAATGGGCCTGGGCTGCCTGGTGTAGGTGTCCATGCGTGGCTAGCGGGGGTGGCTAGATGGGCTTCGGAGGTCCCCTCCAAAGGCTGCTGGGAGGGAGTGCCTTCCAGGGCGGAAAGGGCAGCCCCAAAGGAGGACACCAGGGCTTTCCACCACGTTGCAGCAGGGATCTTCATCCCACAGCCACTGCTGTACCTGAGAAGAGTGTATAAGAAATGAGATCCACAGAAACTGCCTACCTGCTGGTTCCTTTATTTAGTTAGCTACAAAGAGCTTAACAGCACCTCTACATGAGGTCTTTGGTTAAGAAGAAAAGGTAGAAGGAGATAGAGGAAGAAAAATATCTTAAATTTATAAAATGAAATTATAAAATTATTTAAAATATTGGTATGATATCGAAAAGGATGAGCAATTTTGAAATAGATTAACAAAGGTGTTTCTGCCTTCTCCAGGTATACTTCAGGGAATAAGATGCAGAAGACAGGTTCCACATTGAAATACTGAATATTGCAATAACATCCTCAGTGCCTCCTTGAGCTCCTTATTCCTCATGCTGTAGATGAGGGGGTTCACTGCTGGAGGTACCGTGGACTACAGAACAGCCACCACCAGATTTAGATGTGGGGAGGAGATGTAAGGGGGCTTCAGGTAGGCAAACATGGCAGTGCTGACAAACAGGGGGACGACGGCTAGGTGAGGGAGGTACGTGGAAAAGGCTTTGTGTCGTCTCTGCTCAGAGGGCATCCTCAGCACTGCCCTGAAGATCTGCACATAGGACAACACAAAGAAAACAAAACAACCAAAGCCTAAAGAAACATTAAATGCTAGTGCCCCAACTTCCCTGAGATAGGAATCTGAGCAGGAGAGCTTGAGGATGTGGGGGATCTCACAGAAGAACTGGTCCACAGCATTGCCTTCACAGAGGGGCAGGGAAAATGTAGTGGCTGTGTGCAGGACAGCATTGAGAAAGCCACTGCCCCAGGCAGCTGCTGCCATCTGGGCACAAGCTCTGCTGCCCAGGAGGCTCCCGTAGTGCAGGGGCTTGCAGATGGCAACGTAGCGGTCGTAGGCCAGGATGGTGAGGAGAGAATACTCTGCTCCAACCAAGAAGACAAAAAAGAAGTTAACAGAGAGCCTGCCCCACAATCAGAGCAGGAAGAGGCAGGCAGAGAGTGCCAAAAGTGTCTTCTCTTTGCAGGCAGCCCCTGCCTTGCCCTTCCTCTGCTCAAGCCCCTCGTCTCCCCGGGCAGACAGAGTGCAGGGACCCTGCTCTGCAACACAGTCCTGGGCACCCCTGCCTGCACCCCCGGCTTCTCCTTCCTCCAGGGACTGCAGCTGCATTGCCCTCCAGCTAGAGACTTACCAGGTTCAGGGCTGGGAAGTGTTCTCCCCCAGTGAGTTCTGTGCATCCTGCCACTTCTGCCTGCCTTTAAGCACTCTGTCTCTGCAGGCAGTGCCCCCAGCCCTGCTGCGCTGTTCAGAGGAGCTGCTCCTGGGCACAGCTGTCTCTCTGCACCAGGGCCCTCTTGCCACGAGCTCTCTCTGTCCCACGAGCCCGGCCCAGCTCAGCAGCACAGCACCAGCCCAAGGCACTGCAATCACCCCTCTGGGGGCTTTGCTGATGAACCCACAAACCTCAGGCACTCAGAGACAATTGAAGACATCTCTCCAGAAGTCCAAGTCCCAGGCAAGTTTCCTGCAGCATCCCCCTGAGGGCCAGCACTGACACAGCCTCCCTTGGAGCTCATTAGAGCAGGACACTGGAGGCAGTGAGGACAAGGAGACAAAGGCAGTGTGAAGGTGAAACTGATGTGTAGGAAAACTGGATGTGTTTCACCAAGTATAAGGGCCAGGTCTTGACCCCAAGCACTTGGGAAGGGAGATCCTTTCCCTTCACACCTTGCTCAGGGCTCTTTGTGGAGCAGTAGGAGATGGGAATGTGCATGGCCAAGTGCAGGAGAACGGTACAACCCCTGCCTGCTTCATGGTTGATCGAGGAGGCAATTAGGCTCTGTTGCTTTAGTGATTAGCTGTCTCCTCATAGGCTTTAGTGGCAGAGACAATAGCAATAGCCATGGACACAAATATCTCATAAGGCAGCTCTGTAGGAAGCTGGCCTGCTTCCTGGTGAGAAGGCACCACTGCTCGTATAGCATCCCTTGTGGTGCCCTGGCCCTCCTCCTTCTTGAGAACTGCTCACTCAGCAGGGTCCCAGTGAGCCCTCATGTATGGAGTTACTCTTCCTCTGATGCAGGACGGGGCTCTTCTTGTAAATGTGAAGCAGCTTTTGTAGGCAAAATCCTGCAGCTTCTTGAGGTTTCCCCACACTGATGCTCCATTCTGTCAGCTCTTTGTGTCTTCAGGAAGACAGTTCAACTTTTCTGTGATTGTGCTATCTCTGACCAGATAGCAGCAGCAGTAAGAGTTGCAGGGAAATTTGAATAATTCAGGAATAACCAGTTGAATGGAACTGTAGCAGAGAGTCAGAGAAGGGTAGGGGATGGAAGGCTGTCAGGTTCCAATTCTTCTGTGCTTCCTTCTCATGCATGCTGTCAGTTTGTCTGGAGCTGTGTCCTGAATGTTATGGGGCTGTTCAGGTCAAAATTAGAAGGGCCAAAGCCCAGCTGGAGCTCAATCTGTATATTTATGTCAAAGACAATAAGAAACTGTTTATAGAAATAGTTTAAATAGAGGAGGATTATGGAGAATCATCGTCCTTTATTATATGTGGGGGAAGTGTGGTGATGACCTAGAGATAAGGTAAAGGCTGAGGTACCTAACTCCTTCTTTGCCTCAGACTCTAGCAGCAAGACCAACTGTTCCCCTGGACATTTCTTCCTCCTTGTGACCAGTGCCAAACTTCCAGGGCACACATTGTGGCAAATCATTCTCCCGCTCTTTCGTATTACCAAAGAAAGCTCCATCAGGGTGGAAACCCCTCCTGAAGTAGGCATCCCAACCCAGCAGGCTCCTTGCGGCCTCTCAGCCAACCAGACACAAGTCACCTCAGCAGCAGCTTCCAAGCCAGGGGCCTGCTGCTGGCCTTGCAGCTTCTTGTGGAGACACAGCCAAGCCTTGTGCCTGCTGCTGCCCAGCCATGGACTCAAGCAGAAGGGACAGGACAACCCATGTTGGGGCCTTCTTTCTGTCTGGGTCCTCCTGGGTCTGGAGGCAGAGGGGATCCCCCAGTCAGCATGCCAAGCAGGTGCCTTCTGCTGGCCTAGCAGGGCCACTGCCAGATGTCAGCCCAAAAGTGCAGCTCCCAGGGAGAAGTCAAGGCTGACCTGCCACCTCCAGACACAAGTGACCTCACAGTACCTTTGTGTGACACGTTCCTACTGCTGCCCTATCAAGTGCAGAGACAGAAGTGACCTCACAGTCACTGCCACAGTCACATTCCTCCTGCTGGGCCATGAAATACTGAGGCAGAGCTCACCTCTCTCTTGTCCTCTATGGACTGGGGCTTACCTTTCTGGTTTAGAAAGTAAACAAAGTTTTAGTTGGAAGGTTTGGTGTTCTGTTTGTGGTGTCAAGTCTGTGGTCTGGGTATGGGCAAGCATTATGGTTTAGGGTTTTGTTTAGGTCTGGCAAGAAGTCTAGGGATAAATAGAGCATTTAATGGTAGTGTTAAGGGCAGGGATCAGGGTGAGCAAGAGAGTAAATGTAAGGGACAGGGGCTCTGCGCTGAGTTTTTCTTCACGTGGTATTTTGAGTTCTCCTTTACAATAGTGGATTCGTGTCAGGATGTTGCACTAATGTTTAGGTTGAGGGATTATTGTTATTGTTTACAGGCCTTACAAGACTGAAGTCAGTGTTACAGCAGCATCAACATTACATGAACCCTCTTACCTCTACAAAGGTAAGCTTCCGAGCTCCTCTTCCCTTCCTCTTCCCTCCTCCAAATCTCACATTTCTCCTGGCCAGGCTACTCCTGACCTCCCCATATCAGTCATCTAACTGGGATCAGCTTTCTGATGGCTGTTATTATATCAAAGTACCTGTCTCACCTCTGTTGGCTACACTATTCTGTAGTATTAGAATACTCAGTACTCTGTTGGCTATTTTATTCGGTTACTCACAAAGTCTCCTGTGGGAATTGTTAGGGCAGATAACTGGAAGCCATGATTACAGAGAGACAAAGGCACTGTGCTGAGAAAATGTCTGTTTATTTTGGTGAATCAGAAGGTGAAGGCCTGATCCCAGCCACTGGGAGGGGAGATCCTGCACCCCCAGCATCCCCGTGTCTCACTTTTCCTGGGGTCTGTGGGGCAGGGGGTGATGCCCACAATATCATGTGAAGGGCAGCAATATGACACCTCCCGGTGTTTGCACAAGGTTGAAAGGAGAATACATGGTTCCAATGCCATGAGTATAACACATCTCCTTCTAAGCCAAGGCCAAGGGGAAAAAGTTGTCAGTGCTGCTGCAGCCTTCCATTCTTGTCAGAGCCCTCTGCCTTCTCCTCTGCACGCTTTCCTGTGCTGTCCCACACTTCTCTGAAGGCTGCAGACAGACACTTCTCTTCCCCACCTTGCTCTCACTCTGGTATTCCCATGATTTCACTGCTGCCTCTCCACTCTCACCAGCTGTTCCTTCAAACACAAGGGCATGGGCTGATCCAAACTCCCTCTGGGTGACCTCTCGACCCACAGCACAAGTGCCAGTGCCTCACCTCCAAGTCAAGAATTTCATCTGACTATCGAATCTAAATCTACCCTCTTGAAGTTTAAAACCATTTCCCTTGCCCTATGACAGAGTCATAGAAATCATAAAAACACAGATTTGGAAAGGACCTCCAAGATCATTTAGTCCAACCATCCTATCACTAATACTACCCACTAAGCTACTAAGCCATATCTCCTAGCACCTTGTCCTGGTGCTCCTTGGACACTGTGATGGTCAGTGAGTCCACCACCTCCCTGAGCAGACCATTCCAGTTCCCGACTACTCTTTGAGAGAAAAAGTTTTTCGTGATACCTAATCTAAACATCCCCAGGCACAACTTGTGGCCATTTCCTCGAGTCCTATCATTAGTTATCTGAGAGAAGAGGCTGACCCCCACCTCATCACAACCTCTCTTTAGGAAGTTGTAGAGTGCAATGAGGTCTCCCCTGAGCCTCCTCTTCGCCAAAGTAAATAATCTCAGTTCCCTCAGCCACTCCTCGTAAGACCTGTGCTCCAGAATCCTCAACAGTTTGGTTTCCCTTCTCTGGACATTTTCCAGGGCCTCGATGTCCTTCTTGTAATGAGTGGCCCAAAACTGAACACAGTGCTCGAGGTGTGGCCTCACCAGAGCTGAGTACAGGAGGACGATCACCTCCCTGCTCCTGCTGGCTGCACTATTTCTAGTACAGGCCAGGATGCCCTTGGCCTATTTGGCCACCTGGGCACACGGCTGGCTCATGTTCAGCCGAGCATCCATCAACACTCCCAGGTCCTTTTCTTCTTCACAGTCTTCTAGCCAGTCTGCCCCAAGCCTATAGTGTTGCATGGAGTTATTGTGGCCAAAGTGAAAGACCCTGCACTTGGCCTTGTTGAACCTCATCCCATTAACCTCAGCTCAGCAATCCAGCCTATCCAGGTCCCTCTGAAAGGCCACCTACAGATACTCATGCAGATCAACACTACCTCCGAGCTTGGTGTCATCTGCAGATTTAATGAGGGTACACTCAATCCCCTCATCTAGGTCATCAATAAAGACCTTAAAAAAGATAGGTCGCAGTACCGACCCCTGGCGGACACCACTTGTAACAGGATGCCAGCCGGACTAACCAAAAATCTTGGTTAAAAGCTCTGAGGAGAGCCTTTATGGGCTTTGTATGGACAACGGTAGCAGTGTCACAGGTAATCATAGAAACATGGGATCACAGAATCATAGAATGGTTTTGGTTCAAAGGGACATTAAAGATCACCTTATTCTTCTTAACAGAGATAAACAAAACCCTAAACCACAAAGCTTGCCCATACCCTAACCACAGATGTCACACCTTAAACAGAATACCAAACACTTGGTAACACAAAAACTAATTTTTCCTTAATGTTTAATACAGAAAGGTGAGCCCTAGTCCCTAATACGATACATGAACAAATAACATTGAAAGTCCCTGTACCTGTGCATTAACCTTCTCACCTTCAACAACCCTCCTAAACCTTACCTTAAGGCGCTTGGCACCTTGGGGGAAGGCAGCAACCGAGGTTACTGTGTAGTCACACGGCATTCAAAGCTGAATTTGAGGGGCCATGGATCTGATCAGCTTGTGGGCCACAAGGAGATGGGTGAGAATTCTCTGAGCCCTACCTCAGGATCTCCTGCCCCAGCAGGAGGAATGTGACTGTGGAAGTGAATGTGAGGTGACTTCTGCCTCTGCGTCTGATAGGGCAGCAGCAGGAACGTGTCACAGAAAGGGACTGAGAGGTCACTTCTGTCTGTAGGTGGCAGGTCACCCTTGCCTTCTCCCTGGGAGCTGCACTTTTGGGCTGACATCTGGCAGTGGCCCTGCTAGACCAGCAGAAGGCACCTGTTTGGCATGCTGACTGGGGGATCCTCTCTGCCTCCAAACCCAGGGGGACGCAGACAGAAAGAAGGCCCCATATGGATTGTCCTGTCCCTTCTGCTTGAGTCCATGACTGGGCAGCAGGAGGCACAAGGCTTGGCTATGTCTAGCCAAGAAGCTGCAAGGCCAGCAGCAGGCCCCTGGCTTGGAAGCTGCTGCTGAGATGACTTGTGTCTGGTTGGCTGACAGGCCGCGAGGAGCCTGCTGGGTTGGGCTGCCTACTTCAGGAGTGCTTCCCACCCTGATGGAGCTTTCTTTGGTAATATGAAAGAGCTGGAGAGAAGAACTTGCCACAATGTGTGCCCTGGAAGTTTGGCGCTGATCACAAGGAGGAAGAAATGTCCAGGGGAACAGGTGGTCTTGCTGCTGGAGACTGAGGCAAAGAAGGCATTAAGTACCTCAGCCTTCACCTCCTTTCTTGTCACCAGCTTTCCCCCCACATCCAATAAAGGATGATGATTCTCCTTAATCCTCCTTTATTTGGAGTTTATATATAAATAGTTGTTGTTTCTTTGACATAAATAAACAGATTGAGCTCCAGCTGGACTTTGGCCCTTCTAATTTTCACATGCACAGCCCCATAACATTCAGGACCCAGCTCCAGACAAACTGACAGCTTGCATGAGAAGAAAGCACAGAAGAGGTGGACCCTGGCAGCCTTCCATATCCTGCACTTCTGTGACTCTCTGCTGCAATTCCATTCAACTGGCTACTCCTGTGTTATCCAAACTTTCCTGCAACTCCTGCTGCTGTTGTCTTGTCAGAGACAACACAATCATACAAAGGTTGAACCATCTGTGTACAGACATTAACACCTGACAGAATGAAACATCAGTGCGGTGCATACAAGCAGTGGTGCCTGCTCACCAGGAACCAGGCCAGCTTCCTACAGTGCTGCCTTATGAGGACCATGGCCACCAAGAAGATCTGAGTTACCATACTCAGCTCAGACCCGGTGTGACACCGCACAGACAAGTGCCTACAACTGGCTGGTAAAGAGGTGAAAGTCTGGGAGTCCCTAGGACAGCCTGGTGTGGAGAGGAGCAAGGGTTCTACCAAGGCTGAAAGTCCCAAAACTGAGGCCTGACTGAAACTCACTGTCACAGAGGCCTGTGAGGAGACATCTTGATAATGAGCACAAGGTCCTCATTATCTCTGTGCATGCACCCATGAAGCAGGCAGGGGTCGTACCATTCTCCTGCACTTGGCCATGCACATCCCCATCTCCTACTGCCCCAAAAAGAGCCCTGAGCAATGTGGGAAGAGAAAGGATCTCCTTCCTAGGGAACATGGGCCTTGTGCTTGGTGACACACATCCAATTTGTCCACACATCAGTGTCACCTTCACACAGCCTTTGTCTCCTTGTCCTCACTGCCTCCAGGGTTCTGCTCTAACGAGCTCCAAGGGAGGCTGTGTCAGTGCTGGCCCTCAGGGGGACACTGCAGGAAACTTGCCTCTGACTTGGACTTCTGGAGAGATGTCTTCAATTGTCTCTGAGTGCCTGAGGTTCGTGGGCTCATCAGCAAAGGCCCCAGAAGGGTGATTGCAGTGCCTTGGGCTGGTGCTGTGCTGCTGAGCTGGGCCAGGCTCGTGAGACAGAGAGAGCTCGTGGCAAGAGGGCCTTGGTGCAGAGAGACAGCTGTGGCCAGGAGCAGCTCCTCTGCACAGCGCAGCAGGAAAGAGACACAGAGGCACAGACACAGAGAGAAGAAAAGGAGAGAGGGCTTGGAGGCAGTTGGCAGTGGGAGGATGCTGAGAGCTGCCTGCAGGAGAAACCGGCACAGCCCTTGACAAGGTAAGTGCCTGGCTGCAGGGCCATGCAGCGACAGGTCCTGGAAGGGTCTCCTCCTGCTGTGTCTTGTTTCTGGGAGGGCAGTGGGCAATGCAGTAGGCTTTGAGAGTCCTGCTGGGTTGCAGTGCAAGGTGAGGAAGTCTGGCAGAAGCTCCTTGGAGTGTCATAACCTAGCTACCCCTGGTCAGATAAAAGAGGAGTGGCCAAGCCTTCTCCAGACCCTTTAGGGGGTGCAGCTGGGATATGGGACACTCCAGCTTTCAGATATCCAGCTCTGTCTGTGGGGCATCCTCCTGGGCTGCAGGCTGCTCTCCAGCAGGATGCAGCTCTCTCATGGCATCCTTGTGTTATCCAGGTGCCCAAGGAAAAGACACCTCCATACTAACATCATCTCCATGGTGCTGGATGGCTGTCTGTGGGCAGCAGGAATGAGGCCTCTGCAGCCCTGTCTAGGAGGGAAGAGCTGAGATCCTGATCAGTCCCCTGGAGAAAAGGTGAAGATTCTGTTCAGCTGCACTTGGAGTGGGGCTTCTCTGCTCTCAGCTGTCTCCTGTTTCTTCTCAGGGCAGCACCTGAGAGGGATGGTCCTGTAGCTCATAGAGGGGTAGCCCAGGGCAGCAGAGAGCAGGACTGATGGGAAGAGCTGCTCTGCTCAGTCTTCCCCAGAGGACAAGTCCTTTGCCTCTTGGCACCCAAAGGATATCACCTGGAGTGTGGAAGTAATGTCAGGGAGTTCCACCATCCAATACCTCTCCTATGTGTTATATGGGCAATTAGGATAAAATAAAGTGAGGAAAATAGTTGCAGCATTGCTCCGCAATCAGCTCAGTTGTTTGCAATAATACTGCAAGACTCATTGGTCTGACATTTTTCTGAATTTGAGTTATCCACCCTTCTATTTCCTATTTTCCTCAGAGAAGTCTGTTCTAACATTGCTCTGCCTTCTCCTCTTTAACAGACAAGCAAGTACAAAGTCAGAGAATGATGAACAGCAGCTCTGTGAGCGAGTTCCTGCTGCTGGCATTCACAGACACGCGTGAGCTGCAGCTCCTGCACTTCGCGCTCTTCCTGGGCATCTACCTGGCTGCCCTCCTGGGCAACGGCCTCATCCTCAGCGCCGTAGCCTGTGACCACCGCCTCCACACCCCCATGTACTTCTTCCTCCTCAACCTCGCCCTCCTTGACCTGGGCTGCATCTCCACCACTCTGCCCAAAGCCATGGCCAATGCCCTCTGGGACACCAGGGCCATCTCCTATCAAGGCTGTGCTGCACAGGTCTTCTTTTTCTTCTTCTTGGTTGTAGCTGAGTATTGTCTCCTCACTGTCATGGCCTATGACCGCTACGTTGCCATCTGCAAGCCCCTGCACTACGGGAGCCTCGTGGGCAGCAGAGCTTGTGCCCAGATGGCAGCAGCTGCCTGGGGCAGTGGCTTTCTCAATGCTGTCCTGCACACGGCCACTACATTTTCCTTGACCCTCTGCCAAGGCAATGCTGTGGACCAGTTCTTCTGTGAGATCCCCCACATCCTCAAGCTCTCCTGCTCAGATTCCTATCTCAGGGAAGTTGTGGCACTAGCATTTAATGTTTCTTTAGGCTTTGGTTGTTTTGTTTTCATTGTGGTGTCCTACGTGCAGATCTTCAGGGCAGTGCTGAGGATGCCCTCTGAGCAGGGACGACACAAAGCCTTTTCCACGTGCCTCCCTCACCTGGCCGTGGTCTCCCTCTTTCTTAGCACTGCCATATTTGCCTACCTGAAGCCTCCTTCCATCTCCTCTCCATTGCTGGATCTCGTGGTGTCATTTCTGTATTCAGTGCTGCCTCCAGCAGTGAACCCCCTCATCTACAGCATGAGGTATAAAGAGCTCAAGGAGGCACTGAGGATGTTATTGCAATATTCAGTATTTCAAAAAGGAATTGGTCTTCTGCATCTGATTCCCTGAAGGATACCTGGAGAAGGCAGAAATATCTTTGTTCCTATATTTCAAAAATTGTTCATCCTTGTCAATATTATTCCAATATGCTTAATATTTTCTTATGAATTTATTTTATAAATTTAAGATATATTTATTCCTCTAACTTCTACATTTTCTTTTAACCCAAAGTCCTCATGTAGAGGTACTGTTAAGCTCTTTGTAGCTAACTAAATAAAGGAACCAGCAGGTAGGCAGTTTCTGTGGATCTCATTTCTCATAAACTCTTCTCAGGTACAGCAGTGGTTGTGGGATGAAGATCCCTGCTGCAACGTGGTGGAAAGCCCTGGTGTCCTCCTTTGGGGCTGCCCTTTTCTGCCCTGGCAGGCACTCACTCCCTGCAGCCTTTGGAGGGGACCTCCAAAGCCCATCTAGCCACCCCCACTAGCCACGCATGGACACCTACACCAGGCAGCCCAGGCCCATTTCCAGTTGGGTTTGGGGTATCTCCAGTTGAGGAGGACTCCCCCACTTTGGGGGAAACCTGATCAAGTGCTTGGTATTGGAAACATGATCCAGTTCTTGATATTGCTCACAGTAAAAGTGTTTTCCTGTGTGCAATTCCCATGTCTTGTCCAATCACCGGGCATTGCTGAGACTGTCAGAGGAAAAGATCTGAGAGCAAATCCATGTCTCACAGACAGCTCATAGCAGCAGACAGAGATGAAGTAGACATGTTTTCTTGGTATTAGTCAGAACCAAAATGGTCACCGAGGCCTCTGTATTCAGTAAAAAGAGATCAAGGATGAGAAGAGCATGTATTGAGAGGAAGTTCATAAAAAGCCACCAGGACAAGGGCCATTTTCTGTCCCTGCAGGAGACTGACCCTGGGCAAGGCCCAGCTTGGGAAGCAGCTGTGTTGGACGTACTTAGTGGGCAGTGAGCTGAGCAGGAGGCAGCCATGTGCCCTGGGAGCACAGGAGGGAAGGCTGAGGAGCACCTGACCGCAGCCTGCCAGGAGCTGCAGGGATGTCAGGAAGAGCCCCTGCGGGGCCAGGCTGTGACCTGTGATGTGCAGGGAGCCCTCCTCTTGCCATGCTGCGTGTGCTGGCTGCAGCAGCAGGGGACCCCCAGCCAGCCCCTGCATGGGGCATGGGGCTCTGCCACCCGCCTGGCCCCGGGTTTGACTCCTTGTCTCTGCTGGACCTCACCTTCCACACTCAGATATGTCCCTTGGCTGTCGGCTCCCTTTCCACTGCCCTGTGGGAATACCAAGCCGGGGCGGACAGGTTACCATTAGGCATGCTGGTGCTTGTGTAATTCACATGGGTGATGGCACAAATGCTGGTTCCTTCACCAGTGATGCACATCCTTCTTCATGTTAGGCCAAACTCAACGTCCTTCTCTCTGCTTTTCCTCATGGATGAACTGGATTAGGTCTCCTTGATTATTCTGAGGCACAATGCAATGCTTTTTGCCTTCTGCTGCTCCAGCACAATATGTGTGACTTTCCCTTACTCTGCACATTGACCTCACGGGTCATTCCATATTTGTTGCTTTCAAAATGTTAGCTGGACGGGGGCCATTTGCAAAGTGGGGCAAGCTGATGTGTTCTGCCTCAGCCATTTGAAGCATGCTATACTTGAGTTTTTCAGCCTGAGTTTGCTAAAGATGACCCAGGAAGGTCATCAACAGATGTTCAAGTGTCTAGTTTAAGTAAGGGAGAGTATCTCAGGTTTCCAGTGGCCATTTCAAATCTAGGTCAATCCAAGGAACCCACTGAAGAAGAGGTTTGTCTTTGAAGGGGTGTTGCTGTGCTGGACTGGGCTGCAGTTACAGGGACAAAGACCACTGCTGGCAGTGGAGGTGCCCTGGGAACTCCACCTGGCTCCACCTGATTTTCCCAAAGGGCTCCGGCCTCCTGCAGGTCTTTTCTGACATCTGCCAGTCCAGGCAAGTGCCTCAAACACAACAGGGCCACTGGAGATTTTCCTTGGTTGCTTATGGTCAGACAGCAAAGCTCTGCCAGAATACCCAGTCTTTTTTTTTCAGTACTTGAATAATAAAGCAACAACTCATCAGCTCAAAAGACTCAATCCTTTCTGTAAAATGTCTCATGTGAAGTGTAATTTCTATCATGAAGAAATGTGATTTTTCAGGATGCATATTCATCCCAGGAGAAGAAATACTGGTGTTCACCTGTAGTTGCGTCGTCATTGCTTTTCTATCATGGTGTGCTCCCTCCCTCATCTTCCAGGCACAAAACTCATCTTGATTACATAGACCCTGCTGAATTTCCCCTTTCCAGCTGCCTGTCTGGACCTATGCACTTCCCATCATTCTCCTGGTTTGCCCTCCTCTTACCGTTTAATCATTCAGACCACTCTCAGTGACCCAGTTGCTGCTTGGAGTTTCAGTGAGTTCAAGGTCGCCCATCTCTCAGCAGTCTGTCTAATGGTTTCCTTAGTAAGACCCTCCTCGTTTATCATTGAATTAGTATGATATGGATTAATATTAACACAATTACTTAAAATTTCCTATTAATCACTGTAAAATACATCATGTACAGTCATCCTTTTGGGAAGGTAAACATCACTGGAGGCAACAAAATTAGGAACTTGAACTTTTTTTTTTTTTTTTTTTTGAAAATTGGAGCATGATTTCCTGTTGTTTGTTTTGAAATAGGAAAAACCCTGCTCTTCCCACCTAAACAGGGCTTTAAAGGAGAAACCCTAGACCAATATAACCAGGAGAATGATGCTCTAAACTGAAACAGAACAAAATTCAGCCTTTAAAATGAAGAAAGATTTTTATTAGATGCTCCTTGAAATCTTCCCCCTTAACTACAACATGAAAGCTCTCCAATTAGCTGATCAAGTCTTGAAGACTTGAAGAAAATGTTGGGAGAGACATGGCTCCTTAGGAGTTTCTGTGTTTTAATGAGTTCCATGGTGTATTTTGGTGCTGAGTCAATGAAACTTGGGTACTGAGAGGAGAATGATGCAACTGAGCAAAAAAGCAAACTGAAAAGGAAAAGCTGAAGTGACTTGGAGTATTAATGGGCCCCACTGAGAGCTGTTACTAACAAAGCCTCCCCAGGGACTGCTTAGGGCAGATAATTGGAGGCCATGTTTAGACAGGCAAAGCACTGTGCTGAGAGAAGTCTTGGTTGATTTTGGTGAAGACAAGGCCCAAGGCCTGACCCCAGCCACTGGGAGGAGAGATCCTGCACCCCCCTGTCTGGCTCAGGACTTTTCCTGGAGGTCTGAGGAATGTGGTGGGCAGTGTGACGCCACAAGAGGAAAACTGGTATGACACCACCCTGCCTCTGCACAGGGTTGCAGGAAGCAAAGCGGCTGCACTGCAATGACTATATCTTGTTTTCTCAAAAGCTGTAGCCAAAGCTCAGGACTGTTGGAGCCTTCCCTTTTTACCAGCAACCTCTGTCTTTTCCTCTGCACGCTTTCCTATGCTGTCCCACACTTTGTCCTGTTTCCTGGAAGTCTGCAGACACCCATCTCTGTTCACCACCTTGCTCTCATCCCAGCATTTCCATCATTTCACCAATGTCTCATCAACCCTCACCAGCTGTTCCTTGAAAAATGAAGCTAAAGTCACATCATAGATACTCACCAGCACCTTCCAAGCCAAGGGCCTGCTGCTGGCCTTGCAGCTTCTTGGCTAGATACAGCCAAGCCTTGTGCCTGCTGCTGCCCACTCATGGACTCAAGCAGAAGGGACGGGACAACCCATCTGGGGGCCTTCTTTCTGCCTGGGTCCTCCTGGCTCTGGAGGCAGAGGGGATCCCCCAGTCAGCATGCCAAGCAGGTGCCTTCTGCTGGCCCAGCAGGGCCACTGCCAGATGTCAGCCCAAAAGTGCAGATCCCAGGGAGAAGTGAAGGCTGACCTGCCACCTCCAGACACAAGTGACCTCACAGTCCCTTTCTATGACACGTTCCTGCTGCTGCCCTATCAAGTGCAGAGACAGAAGTGCCCTTTTGTCGGGGCTGCTGCGTGCCCTGGGGCTGTAGAGCTCTCCTCTGTGTACTCACACCAGACTGAGCACTTGAGCTCTGGTCAGGCCACATGGGAAATAACATGGTGCTCAGCAGTATATATTGGGGTCATCTTTCCAAGACAAGGTATCGGTTTCTCAGAGACTGGCAGCACAGTGGTCTGCTTATGGGAATAGCGAAGTTACTACATATTCCTCATGTTTGGGGTAGGAATTTCTTTTTCTTTTATTTTCCATTTCCTTTCCCTTCGTTATGTGTCTAGCTCTCTGTGAGTTTATATGTTCATTCTCCTCTCTCTCTAGATGAATTTCCTCCTCTCCCTTCAGAGGAGGAAGAAGCAGACAGCTTATGCATGTGTAGTTTCTGGTGGAGGTGAGCAAGGAGGAGGCTCTTTATGGTGCAAGGAGATGGAAGTCCGTGAAGCTGCAGGAGCCCTGCTCTCCTGCCTGGCAGATCCCCAGCACACAGTGCCTGTGCCCCGCAGGGCCAGCCCCGCTCCCCAGGCCAGCACAAGAGGCCTGGCCCAGCCACAGAGCAGCCTGCCCTGAGCAGGGGCCTGCACAAAGAGCTTTCCTTTTGCCCTTTACCCATCAGTGCAGGCCCAGCAATGCTGCCCTGCTCTTCCCCAGGGCCATTCCTGCTCCCAGAAAGCCTTGTCCAGGGCAGTGTGTCTGTGCTAGCCTGGCTGGCCATTGCTGCTTTTTTCCCTGTGCTCCCTCAGGGCCCCAAGCTGGCGGTGCTGCTGTGAGAGCCAGGGGCTGTGGTGCCCTGGGACACCCGGGGGTCTCCCTCCCTGTCCGTGTTGCTCAGGGTGGGCAGCACACCTACGTCCCTGGGGATCTCTGCTGCTGAGCCCCTTTCCACCTGCCCTGATGGCTCAGCAGCACAGGGCAGTGCGGGGCAGGGCCATGGGGTGTCTCTAAGGGCACAAAGGACAGGTGAGTGCTGCACCAGACCTCACCCACAGCACTTCAAAATGCATATAATCAATTACTCTGCAGTCTTATGGGCCTTCACCTGCTGGCTCTTCACCACCTCTGCTGGCATTGCACAGCCCTCCTTTAGCCCATCGAATCCTCAGATTCCCCTTTTCCTTTACCAGACCCTTCTTTGCATGGTCACACATTTTATGAGGTTATAATCATTACCCACTGAGCACCCTGTCCCTGCAGATCCCCTGACATCTCCTGGCAGCTCCAGATTCCTCTACAGGCTGCAATCTGCCATCTGCCCCACTGCAGGGGGTGCAGTCCCATGCAGATAAATTTAAGATCAGTTGTCATCTCCTTAGGCAAGTTCTGTCATAATGGAAGCTCTTAGTGCTGCCCTTGGTTCCTCAGGGACCACCCTGGGACTTTCAGCCTCTGTCCTTCACTCCATGACAAACCCCCAGAATAGAGAAGAGCAGGGAGCAACCCCTTGGCTCCATTCCTGATAGCACATTTGGAAGAGGTGTCCAGGCTTCTGGGTTTGCCGTGAGCAGCCCCATTTGTTACTGTGGTGCTAGTAGGAAGGCCAGCTGTGACCCAGGCCTGCACAGTGCCTGCTGCTGCTTGCTACCACAGGGATGCCACTGCAGAGAGAACAGGACTGTCACCATGGTGCATGAGATCTAAGGGCTTATCCAAACATAAGAGCACAAGAGAACAGTGAGGAAGCCAAAAGACAACAGCAGTGACAAGGCCACGTTCTGCTGCTGGCCATGGTCTTGGCTCCAGGGAAGCAGCAGCACCGACCCAAAGGCAGCAGAGAGGCAGAGCCCAGCGGGCAGTGAGGGGCAGCCCGGGTGGCCCTTGGGGCTGCTCCTGCATGTGTCAGCTGGGCTCTTGGTCCTGAGCCCCTCCTGCATGCTGGGGCTGCACTCCAAGCTCCAGAGGAGATGGGAAGAGGTGGCAGCTCAGAACAATGAATTTCTGATGACTTTATTATCAGGTTTATCTACACAGGAAGCCATCTTCTACAGAAAAATAATTGACTTGTAGGGGGCTAGGAATAATATTTAATCAAATGTGAAATAATGAGAGAAAATGATAATACATGCATTTATTAATAGAAGACATCATATTATTTTCTTTCTCAGAATAGCTGGGATTTCTAATATTCGGCATAGTATTATAGGTGAATTTGATGACGATGTGTGTATTCAAGTAGAGTCCTGATGGAATCCCTTAGTTCCCGGTTCCTCAAGCTGTAGATGAGGGGGTTAAATACTGGAGGAACCACAGTGTACAGAAGTGTGACCACCAGGTCCAGGGATGGGGAGGAAATGGAGGGGGGCTTCAGGTAGGCAAAGATGGAAGTGATGATCATCAGGGAGGTGACAATCAGGTGAGGGAGGCACGTGGAAAAGGCTTTGTGCTGGCCCTGCTCAGAGGGCATCCTCAGCACTGCCCTGAAAATCTGCACATAGGAGAAAACAATGAAAAGAAAACAACCAAATGCTAACGAAATGCTAAATAGAATTGCCCAAACTTCTCTGAGATAGGAATCTGAGCAGGAGAGCTTGAGGATGTGGGGGATCTCACAGAAGAACTGGTCCACAGCATTGCCATGGCAGAGGGGCAGGGAAAACGTAGTGGCCGTGTGCAGGGCAGCATTGAGAAAGCCACTGCCCCAGGCAGCTGCTGCCATCTGGGCACAAGCTCTGCTGCCCAGGAGGCTCCCGTAGTGCAGGGGCTTGCAGATGGCAACGTAGCGGTCATAGGCCATGACAGTGAGAAGGGAAAACTCTGCATCAAAAAAAAAGACTAAAAAAAGTACTTGGGCAGCACACCCTTGATAGGAAATGGCCCTGGTGTCCCACAGAGAATTGGCCATGGCTTTGAGTAGAGTGGTGGAGATGGATCCCAGGTCGAGGAGGGCGAGGTTGAGGAGGAAGAAGTACATGGGGGTGTGGAGGCGGTGGTCACAGGCTACGGCGCTGAGGATGAGGCCGTTGCCCAGGAGGGCAGCCAGGTAGATGCCCAGGAAGAGCGCGAAGTGCAGGAGCTGCAGCTTGTGCATGTCTGCGAATGCCAGCAGGAGGAACTTGCTCACAGAGCTGATGTTGGGCATTCTCTGACTTTCTACTTGCTTCTCTGTTGAAGAGGAGAAGGCAAAGCAATGTTAGAACACATTTCTCTGAGGAAAATAGGAAATAAAACAGAAGGGTGGATAACTCAAAGTCAGAAAAATGTCAGATCAATGAGCTTTGCAGTATTGTTGCAAGCAACTGAGCTGATTGAGGAGCAAAGCTGCAACTATTTTCCTCACTTTATTTTATCCTAGTTGTCCGTATAACACATAGGAGAGGTATTGGATGGTGGAACTCCCTGACATTACTTCCACACTCCAGGTGATATCCTGTGGGTGCCAAGAGTCAAAGGACTTGTCCACTTGGGAAAACTGAGCAGAGCAGCTCTTCCCATCAGTCCTGCTCTCTGCTGCCCTGGGCTACCCCTCTATGAGCTACAGGACCATCCCTCTCAGGTGCTGCCCTGAGAAGAAACAGGAGACAGCTGAGAGCAGAGAAGCCCCACTCCAAGTGCAGCTGAACAGAATCTTCACCTTTTCTCCAGGGGACTGATCAGGATCTCAGCTCTTCCCTCCTAGATAGGGCTGCAGAGGCCTCATTCCTGCTGCCCACAGACAGACATCTAGTAGCATGGACATGATGTTAGTATGTAGGTGTATTTTCCTTCGGCAGCTGGATAACACAAGGATGCCACGAGAGAGCTGCATCCTGCGGGAGAGCAGCCTGCAGCCCAGGAGGATGCCACGGACAGAGCTGGATATCTGAAAGCTGGAGTGTCCCATATCTCAGCTACACCCCCTGCAGGGTCTGGAGGAGGCTTGGCCACTCCTCTCTTATCTGACCAGGTGTAGCTAGGTTATGACACTCCAAGGGGCTTCTGCCAGACTTCCTCACCTCGCAGGGCAATCCAGCAGGACTCTGGTCAGTCCAAGATGGACTGAGCAGAGCTCAAGTGCTCAATCTCGTGTGAGCAGGCAGAGGAGAGCTCTGCAGCCCCAGGGCACACAAAAACCCCAGCAAAGAAGCCTGGTGAGGGATTCCTTGCAGCCCTGGGGCAATGGCAGTGACCCCATGAGCTGGGTCTGCCTCCCAGCCTGCCCAGCACGGCCCTGCAGAGTGCCCCCTTGCCCCGGGCACCACAGCCCCCTTTCTCTGCAGAGCAGCACTGCCAGCTGGGGCTGGGGCTGGGGCTGGGGCTGGGCTGGGAGGGCGCTTCCCTGAGTGTCTTCTAGGCCAGCTTCAGGCACAGGGCTTCTGGATGTGAATGTGATCTTTGCTCTGAGCAAGGAGCTCAGAGACCACCAACAGGCACGGGGCTGGAGCATTGCCTGCAAGGACTCTCCTGCCCTAACACCTTACAAGACTGGCACAGAAATGGCTCCTGTGCATCAGAGAGGCTGGGAGCCCAGCAGCAGTGCTCCAACGATCACAGCCAGATTACTTCTAGATGGGCAGGTCCTGGCCCAAAAAGGGGGTGTTTTGTAGGTCTGTTGTTATGAGGTCAGTCGTGCTTCAGAAATTCCTAATCCAGTCCTAAGTGAATGTCCATAAAAAGGATTGTGAGTTGAGCTCTTTCTGAAGTAGCCAACAGGTCATCCCTTGAGTCCTGGCTGAGATCTCCGCCATTAGGCTCACATGTGCCAGTGCCTGTGACAAGCCAGCAGAAGACACCTGCTTTGCACTGTAGGTTGTGAGATCCACTCTTCCAAAGTACTGGGTAGGCCTCAAAGAGGAAGAGGTCTTGGATAGGAGTTGTCATGTCAGAGGTGTCAGCTTTTGTCTGAAGATATCCTTCAGGGCTGCTTTAAGTTTTCTACACAGATGTGGCCACTGCTTCCAAGATGCCTGTGGGAAACTGAAGCATGCATGAGGACTTGGGAAAAATTACCCTGGATTAAAAATTACCCTGGATTAAAAGTTACCCTGGATCCATTGGATGGCTTGGCCATCATAAAGTAACAATTGTGAAAAGGTAAGGGGGTTCAGGTAACATTGATGCTGCTGCAACACTGACTCTGAAAACACTCCCTTTAGACTCTTACTGTGTTTCTAACCCCTAACTGCTACTCCTCACCTTGACTGTAGTCCACTACTGTCCTGCATAACCTCAAACCTTCACTTGAAGCCAAAGCTCAAACCAGAAGCCTTTACCGTTTACCTCTCTCTCACCCTAATCCTTGTCCTTATCACTAGGATTGAAATACTCTATTTAACCTTAGCACTGAGGCCAGCCCTAAAAAAAAACCTATCTCAAAACACTTGCCCATACCCTAAATACGGACCTGAACACCCTAGACCTGTGCGCTATGCCTAACACAGGAAAGTTCTAATCCCTAATCCCTAAACCCTAATTTAGATGTGAGATTTGAGAGAGGGAATAAGGGTTCGGCCAGCAGAAATTCAGGATTTATTAGAAGTAAGAGGATTCAGGTTATGCTGATGCTGCTGTAGCAGTGACTTAAAACAGTCATATGAGACCCTTCCCACTTTCAGCCAATAACCTGAATTTGTAAATCTAAATACTACTTCACATCCTGACAGGAATTTACTACTCCAGTGTTTGACTTCACAGTATCCACAGAAGTATCCACAAACTAAGCCCATAGCCTCTTTCCCTAACACTTACTCCATTGGTTACCTTGATCCCTGCCCTTAACACTTGCTTTCAAGTGCTCTGTTTACCCCTAGACTTCTTGGCAGATCTAAAAAAAAACCCTAAACCACAGAGCTTGCCCATAACCTAACCACAGAATAACACCAAAAATTCCCACTAAAAGTCTGTTTACTCTCTAACCCAGAAAGGTGAGCCGTAGTCCCTAGGGGTCCAGGGAGAGGTCAGCTCTGCCTCAAGATCACCTGCCCCAACAGGAGGAATGTGACTGTGGCAGGGACTCTGAGGTCACTTCTCTCTGCACTTGATAGGGCAGCAGCAGGAATGTGTCACAGAAAGGGACTGTGAGGTCACTTCTGCCTGTAGGTGGCAGGTCACCTTGACTTCTCCCTGGGAAATGCACTTTTGGGCTGACATCTGCCAGTGGTCTTGCTAGGCCAGCAGAAGGCACCTGCTTGGCATGCTGACTGTGGCATCCCCTCTGCCTCCAGAGCCAGGAGGACCCAGGCAGAAAGAAGGCCCCCAGATGGGTTGTCCTGTCCCTTCTGCTTGAGTCCATGACTGCACAGCAGCAGGCCCCTGGTTAGGAAGATACTGCTAAGGTGACTTGTGTCTGGTTGTCTGACAGGCCGCAAGGAGCCTGCTGGGTTGGGATGCCTACTTCAGGAGTGGTTTCCACCCTGATGGAGCCTTCTTCGGTAGTAGAAAAGAGCAGGAGAGAAAAAACTTCCACAGAGTGTAGCTTGAATGTTACACACTGGCCACGAGGAGGAAGAAATGTCCCTCAAAGGGTCATGTTGTGGTGCCAGAGGTCACCCTCTAATCATCCCCTAGCTTTGTGTTTCAGGGCACAGCTGGTGAGGGCTGATGAGACATCGGAGAAATAAAGGGATGAGAGCAAGGTGCTGAACAGAGATGGGTGTCTGCAGACTACAAAGAAATAGGGGAAAGTGTGTGACAGCGTACGAAAGCCTGCAGAGGAGAAGGCAGAGGGTGCTGGTAAAAATGGAATGCCGTAATAGCCCTGAAGTTTTTGTCTCCTTGGCTAGAGCTTATGAGGAGATATTTTATATTCCTTGAAATGAGGCCTCATAGATTCCTTTCAACCCTGTGCAGCACTTCGGAGGTGTCATACCACTGTTCTTCTCATGGCATCCCACTGCCCACCACATCCAACAGACCCCAGCAAGGGCCTTGAGCCAGACGTGGGGGTGAAGGGTCTCTCCTCCTAGTAGCTGGGGTCAGGCCTTGGCTCTTCTGCTTCACCAAAGCAAACCAAGGCTTTTCTCAGCACAGTGCTTTGCCTGTCTGTAACCATGGCCTCCAATTATCTGCCCTAACAAGTCCCTGGGGAGGCTTTGTTAGTAACAGCCCTCAATAGGGCCCATTAATACTCCAAGTCACTTCAACTTTTCCTCCTGACTTTACTTGCTCAAACGATTGCATCACTCTCCACTCAGTACCTGAGCTTCATAGACTCAGCACCAAAATACACTATGGGACTCATTAAAATGCAGAAACTCCTAACATCTCTTCCATAGTTTTCTTCAAGCCTTCACCCCTTGTACAGCTAATTGCAGAGCTTGCATGGCATAGTTGAGGAAGATTTCAAAAAACACCTAATAAAAATATTTTCTCATATTAAATGATGAGTTTTGTTTCATTTTAGTTTTGAGCAATATTCTCCTATTGCTATTGACGTAGGGTGACTTCCTTTGGAGACCTGCATCAGGAGGAAAAGCAGATTCTGGAGGTCTGACACCACCACTGCCAGCAGTGGTCTTTGTCCCTGTAACTACAGCCCAGCCCAGCACATGAAAACCTTTCACAGAGAACTTGTGGTGCCTTGGAAAAAATAAAATAAAATAAATTTTGAAATGACCATTAGATCCTGACAAATTCAGACTGATTCTTAGTAGACACCTGGACATCCATGGTCTGTCTTGGGTCTTCTGTGGAAAACTCAGGATGAAAATTAAAGGAAATAAAATAAATAAAATAAAATAAATAAAATAAAATAAAATAAAATAAAATAAAATAAAATAAAATAAAATAAAATAAAATAAAATAGAAATGACCATTGGATCCTGAGAAAATCAGCTTGAATCTCAGTAGACACCTGGACATCCATAGTCTCTATTGGGTCTTCTGTGGAAAACTGAGGAAGAAAATTAAAGGAAATATATCTTCATTGGCTGTAGCTGTAGCCATGAGATTGGCCTCATTGGGGAAATTGTCCCCTTCCAGACACAGAAACCTAAATTGAGTGATGTGAAAAGACCTGTCTGACACTACTCAAGGAAGTGTAACCCAAGTCATGCAACTTTACCAGGAAAATAATAATAACAAAAGTAATAATAACAATCATAATAATAATGATACAATGGTGATAATAGGAAAATAATAATAATATGTACAAACAAGTGATGCACAATGCAATTGCTCACCACCCGCTGACCGATGCCCAGCCTAACCCCGAGCAGTCTGGTCCCCCTCCCCCGGCTAGCCACCCCTACGTATTGTTTAGCATGACGTCAGATGGTATGGAATACCCCTTTGGCTAGTTTGGGTCACCTGTCCTGGGTCTGTCCCCTCCCAGCTCTTACTGCACCCCCAGCCTGCCTGTTGGCAGGACAGAGCAAAAGGCTGAGATGTCCTTGGCTTGGTATAAGCACTGCTCTGCAACAATTAAAACATCGGGGTGTTATCAGCACTCTTCTCATCCTAAGCCAAAACACAGCATTCCACCAGCTACTAGGAAGAAAATTAATTCTGTTCTAACTGAAACCAGGACATCTATCCACCCCTTATTCCATACCATTTATGTCATGCTCAGGTTACACTCTTTTCCAGACATTCTAATTAGTCACCTACAGTAGTCATAGTAGTGATAACATACAGTATTATATAGTAATTAACATGGTACAATTCAGTTCATGGGCTATTCTCACCCAGTATTAAATCTCCTTGAAGTACACACCGGACCTCTCCGTTCTTTTGCATCACCCACCAAGTGTATCCAGGTCCCTGAGCGAAAACAATTCCACGAATGGGTTTGCCTTTTCCTGAGGCAGGAGTAGCCCAGACTGTTTTACCCAGCATATTTTTTACATGCACTACAGGAACTTTATCCCCATCTACAGTACGTAACAGGTTTGATTGGGCAGGTCCAGCTCGGTTGGCAGATCCCCTAGTATTGACTAACCAGGTGGCCTTTGCCAAATGCGTATCCCAGTTTTTGAATGTCCCAGCGCCCATTGCTTTCAATGTAGTCTTTAACAGTCCATTGTATCGTTCAACTTTCCCGGAGGCTGGTGCATGATAGGGGATGTGATACACCCACTCAATACCATGTTCTTTGGCCCAAGTGTCTATAAGTTTGTTTCGGAAATGAGTTCCATTGTCTGACTCTATTCTTTCTGGGGTGCCATGTCGCCATAGGACTTGCTTTTCAAGGCCCAGGATAGTGTTCCGGGCGGTGGCATGAGGCACAGGATATGTTTCCAGCCATCCGGTGGTTGCTTCCACCATTGTAAGTATGCGGCGCTTGCCATTGCGAGTTTGAGGGAGTGTGATGTAATCAATCTTCCAGGCCTCTCCATATTTGTATTTCAGCCATCGTCCTCCATACCAAAGAGGCTTTGACCGTTTGGCTTGCTTGATTGCAGCACATGTTTCACAGTCATGAATAACCTGTGCTATAGCGTCCATGGTCAGGTCCACCCCTCGATCACGAGCCCATCTGTATGTTGCATCTCTACCTTGATGGCCTGAGGTGTCATGGGCCCATCGGGCTATAAATAATTCACCTTAATGCTGCCAATCCAGGTCCACCTGAGCTACTTCAATCTTAGCAGCCTGATCCACCTGCTGGTTGTTTTGATGTTCTTCAGTAGCCCGATTCTTGGGCACATGAGCATCTACGTGACGTACTTTCACAGCCAGGTTCTCTACCCGAGCAGCAATGTCTTGCCACAAAGCAGCAGCCCAGATGGGTTTGCCCCTACGCTGCCAGTTGTTTTGCTTCCATTGCTGTAACCATCCCCACAGGGCATTTGCTACCATCCATGAATCGGTGTAGAGATAGAGAACTGGCCATTTTTCTCGTTCAGCAATGTCTAAAGCCAGCTGAATGGCTTTCACTTCTGCAAACTGACTCGATTCACCTTCTCCCTCAGCAGCTTCTGCAACTCGTCGTGTAGGACTCCATACAGCAGCCTTCCATCTCCGATGCTTCCCCACAATACGACAGGACCCATCAGTGAACAGGGCATATTTCTTTTCATTCTCTGGTAACTGGTTGTACAGTGGGGCTTCTTCAGCACGACCCACCTCCTCCTCGGATGATATCCCAAAGTATTTGCCTTCTGGCCAGTCCATAATCACTTCCAAGATTCCTGGGTGACTGGGGTTTCCTATTCGAGCCCACTGAGTGATCAGTGCAACCCACTTGCTCCATGTAGCATCGGTTGCATGATGCGTAGAAGAGACCCTTCCCTTGAACATCCAGCCTAGTACCGGCAATCGGGGTGCTAGGAGGAGCTGCGCTTCAGTACCGACCACCTCCGAAGCAGATCGAACTCCTTCATATGCTGCCAATATCTCCTTTTCAGTTGGAGTATAGCGGGCCTCAGATCCTCTGGATCCCCGGCTCCAAAACCCCAGGGGCCAACCTCGAGTTTCCCCAGGTTTTTTCTGCCAGAGGCTCCAGGTGGGGCCGTTCTCCCCGGCTGCAGTGTAGAGCACATTCTTTACATCTGGTCCTGTTCGAACTGGCCCAAGGGCTACTGCATGGACTATTTCCTGCTTGATTTGTTCAAACGCTTGTCGTTGTTCAGGGCCCCATTCAAACTCATTCTTCTTACGGGTTACTTGGTAGAGCGGGTTTACAATCAGACTGTAATTTGGGATGTGCATTCTCCAAAAGCCCACAACACCTAGTAAAGTCTGTGTTTCTTTTTTGTTAGTTGGTGGAGACATAGCTGTTATTTTGTTGATCACATCCATTGGGATTTGACGACGTCCATCTTTCCACTTTATTCCTAAAAACTGGATCTCTCGTGCAGGTCCTTTGACTTTATTTTGTTTTATGGCAAAACCGGCTTTCAGAAGGATTTGGACTATTTCCTTCCCTTTCTCGAAAACTTCCTCTGCTGTGTCACCCCACACAATAATGTCATCGATGTACTGCAGGTGTTCAGGAGCTTCCCCCTGCTCCAGCGCAGACTGGATCAGCCCATGGCAAATGGTAGGGCTGTGTTTCCACCCCTGGGGCAGTCGATTCCAAGTATATTGGACTCCCCTCCAAGTGAAGGCAAATTGTGGCCTGCACTCTGCTGCTAGAGGGATGGAGAAAAATGCATTAGCGATATCAATTGTGGCGTACCACTTGGCTGCCTTCGATTCAAGTTCGTACTGAAGTTCCAGCATGTCCGGCACTGCAGCACTCAGTGGTGGCGTGACTTCGTTCAGGCCACGATAGTCCACTGTTAGTCTCCACTCGCCATTAGACTTTCGCACTGGCCATATGGGACTATTGAAAGGTGAATGAGTCTTGCTGATCACTCCTTGGCTCTCCAATTGACGAATTAGCTTATGGATGGGAATCAGGGAGTCCCGGTTAGTGCGATATTGCCGCCGGTGCACAGTTGTGGTAGCGATTGGCACTTGCTGTTCTTCGACCCTCAGCAACCCCACAACAGAGGGGTCCTCTGAGAGACGAGGCAAGGTAGAGAATTGTTTAATGCCCTCTGTCTCTAAAGCAGCTATACCAAAAGCCCACCGGAACCCTTTTGGGTCCTTGCAATATCCTCTTCTGAGATAGTCTATGCCAAGGATACATGGAGCATCCGGGCCAGTCACAATACGGTGCTTTTCCCACTCATTCCCAGTCAGACTCACTTCAGCCTCCAATACAGTCAACTGCTGAGATCCCCCTGTCACTCCACAAATATAGATGGGCTCTGGTCCTTTATAGCTCGATGGCATTATAGTGCATTGTGCACCAGTGTCTACTAAAGCCTTATACTTCTGTGCGTCTGATGTGCCAGGCCGTCGAATCCACACAGTCCAATAAACTCGATTATCCCTTTCCTCCCCCTGGCTGGAGGCAGGGCCTCCCTAATCCTGGTCGGAATCTTCTTCGTTTCTGTGTTTGAAGGACTGTCTGCTGGAAGTTGGAGCAGCAAACTTTTCAGAGAATCCCTTCTTCCTGATTGTTTTCTTTTGCAACTCACGTACCCGTGCCTCTAGGGTCGCGGTAGATTTTCCATCCCATTTTCTCATGTCCTCTCCATGGTCTCGTAAATAAAACCACAGGGTAGCACGGGGTGAGTACCCACCGTATCGTCTTCCTTGTGTGGATGAACGACTACCCCTGATAGCTGAGACACTGCTCTGTACAGGTGCGGAGGAGAATAATCTCTCTTCAAGTTGGTGAACCTTTTCAGAAAGTTTCTCCACAGTGTTCTCTTTTGGTCGGTGGACACTGGTTGGTTCTGGTGGGGAGGAAGATAGATTCTCTTTAAGTTGGTGGAACTCTTCAGAAAGTTTCTCCACAGCTGAGACGCAGGCCTGTAAGGAAGAGGAGAGACTTTCTTCGTACTGCCGGAGTTGTTTAGCTGCTTCATCCACTGTGGGTTCCTCATCCTCTTTCCAGGCCATTATTGCCAAGGAGCTGGCATATGATGATGGTGCACTCTGTACAAACTTCCGCCACATGGGTCGTGTACACCTGACTTCATCTGGATCTGTGGATGTTTGTCTGAGGTCTGGATCCTCATAAATCACTTCCCGTAAGGCTAATTCCCTCAGGTACTGGATTTCCTTCTCCATAGTGGTCCACTTGCCTGGTAGACATAAAAGTTCTTCCTTGAAGGGATACCTTTCCCTCAAGGCTGAGAGGAGACGCCTCCAGAGGCTGTGAGGTTGTGCTCCATCTGCAATTGCTTTGTCAATGCCTGCGTCTCTAGCAAGGGATCCCAGCCGCCTGGCTTCCCTGCCGTCTAATTCCACACAATTGGCTCCAGAGTCCCAGCATCAGAGCAGCCAGGTGACAAGCTGCTCACCTATACAATGACCAAAATCTTTTCGCACATCTCGTAGCTCACGCTTGTTTAGGCTTCGGGTAGTTACTGTTGATTTTTTGGCATCCTCATCTTCCTCCTCCTGAATCCCTGATGGCCCAGCATCGTCATCGTCTCTATACCTAGATTTGGCAGAAGACTCTCTGCGTTCTAAACGACCTGAATCTCTATACCATTTTTTCACCTTCTCTACAGGGGCAGCTTGCATTGCTACAGCTCACTTCTCTGACCCCTTTACAGGGTCTGCCACAGGGGTTGGAATACCCTCTGCAGGGTCAACTTGCACTGCTAGAGTTCATTTCTCTGACCCAGCCACAGGAGCTGGAGCCGCTGCAGGAGCTGGAGCAGCTGCAGGATCTGGGACTGGAGCGGCTGCAGGAGCTGGGACTGGAGCGGCTGCAGGAGCTGGGGCTGGAGCGGCTGCAGGAGCTGGGATTGGAGCCGCTGCAGTGTCCACCGTAGGGGTCACAGTGGCCGTTGGATCTGTCACGGGACTTGGAGTGGCCGCAGGGTCTGTCACTAAGTTGATAGCAGTATCCATGGCAGCTCGATAGGCATGAGCCAGGCCCCAGCACGTTACAATGATTTGTGTTACTTTGGAACTGCCAGAGTCATGACACCTGACTTTTTTTCAAGCATTCTGCAAGTTTTTGAGGATTTCACAGTTGTTCAGGGGAGAATTTCCAAAACACTGGGGGTGCCAACTGCTCTAGATGCCTGCCCATATCCTCCCATACTCCCTGCCACCCACAACTATACTGCCTCCGGGCAGATCTCCAGATGAGCTTCCTAAGTAGTTGTTTAACTTTAGGCAGAACCTGAAGCACATTCATGAGGCAGAACAGCAAGAGTATGCTGGTCTGAGTATCCCAAGGATATTCAATATCTTGGAGAGCTATTGTAACAAGCTCGGAGGGTAAGAGGGTGCTGAAGAAGAAAGGGAGAGTGATCAAGGAGGATAAGGAGGTGGTGAAGGAGAAAGGAAGAGTAAATGGGTAAGAAAAAATATCTTCCCGTTTCCCCTCCACAGATTGACTCCCTAATGAAAAAAGGCAACAGGTATAATTGCTAATAGTTTCCAAGATACAGTTTCCAAAGTATAGAGTCGACAATGTTACTGAGTACAAATACCAAGTTAGAGTCATGGCCAGATATTTCATCGTCTCATAATCCACTGTTACAACACACAGGACCATAATGATCTGAAACCAGGGCCCAGAGAGGATAAGCAGCATGACAGAGAGAACATAGGGAAAATAGTGTGTTATAATACTCAAATTGGAAAACAGGCGCAGCACAGTTGAGATTAAAGCAATCAGCATTATGACAAGTGACTATTAAGCAGGTCTAATACTTATACCAATTTTAGTTTAACACAGTCTGGTCAGATCTGCCATTATCTCAACCTTTCGGGCCCCAAGTTAGGCACCAAAAAGACTGTCGTGGTTTAACCCGGCTGGCAGCTAAACACCACACAGCCGTTCGCTCACCCTCCCCACTCGCTCTCTGGGATGGTTGAGAGAAACGGGAAAGTGAAGCCCGTGAGTTGAGATAAAGACAGTTTAATAAGACAGGAAAATAATAATAACAACAACAACAACAACAACAACAATAATAATATATAATATATAATAATAATAATAATGTGTACAAACAAGTGATGCACAATGCAATTGCTCACCACCCGCTGACCGATGCCCAGCCTAACCCTGAGCAGTCCAGCCCTCCCACCCCTGCTAGCCACCCCTATCTATTGTTTAGCATGACGTCAGATGGTATGGAATACCCCTTTGGCTAGTTTGGGTCAGCTGTTCTGGGTCTCTCCCCTCCCAGCTCCCGCTGCACCCCCAGCCTGCCCGCTGGCATGACAGAGTGAGAAGCTGAAACGTCCTTGGCTTGGTGTAAGCACTGTTCTGCAACAAGTAAAACATCAGCATGTCATCAGCACTCTTCTCATCCTAATCCAAAACATAGCACCCTACCAGCAACTAGGAAGAAAATTAACACTATCCGAGCTGAAACAAGGAGAAATGCTAAACCTAGAGGTCACAAATTGCCTGATATTAACTTGAGGTAAATTAGAAAAGTGAGATAGCAAATTTATTGCTAAGTAAATATTACCACTAGAATCAGTTTCTTCAGTGTGGCTTTCAGCTCCTGGTTCCTCATGCTATAGATGAGGGGGTTCACTGCTGGAGGTACCACTGAGTACAGGAATGACACCATCAGGTCCAAGGATGGGGAGGAGTTGGAGTGGGGCTTCAAGTAGGCAAACATGGCAGTGCTGAGAAAGAGGGAGACCACGGCCAGGTGAGGGAGGCACGTGGAAAAGGCTTTGTGCCGGCCCTGCTCAAAGGGCATCCTCAGCACTGTCCTGAAGATCTGCACATAGGACAACACAATGAAAACAAAACAACCAACACTTAAACAAGCACTAACCACCAGAAGTCTAACTTCCTTTAGGTAGTCTGAACCTGAACAGGAGAGCTTGAGGATGTGGGGGATTTCACAGAAGAACTGGTCCAAAGCATTGCCTTGGCAGAGGGGCAGGGAAAATGTGTTGGCCGTGTGCAGGACAGCAGTGAGAAAGCCACTGCCCCAGGCAGCTGCTGCCATCTGGGCACAAGCTCTGCTGCCCACGAGGCTCCCGTAGTGAAGGGGCTTGCAGATGGCAATGTAGCGGTCGTAGGCCATGACTGTGAGAACATAAAACTCTGCTCCAATGAAGAAGACTAAAAAGAAGACCTGTGCAGCACATCCTTGATAGGAGATGGCCCTGGTGTCCCAGAGGGCATTGGCCATGGCTTTGGGCAGAATGGTGGAGATGCAGCCCAGGTCGAGGAGGGCGAGGTTGAGGAGGAAGAAGTACATGGGGGTGTGGAGGCGGTGGTCGCAGGCTACGGCGCTGAGGATGAGGCCGTTGCCCAGGAGGGCAGCCAGGTAGATGCCCAGGAAGAGCGCGAAGTGCAGGAGCTGCAGCTCGCGTGTGTCTGCGAATGCCAGCAGGAGGAACTTGCTCACAGAGCTGATGTTGGGCATTTGCTGACATTGAACACGGTGGTCTGTTGAAGAGGAGAAGGCAGAAAAATGTTAGTTCACACTTCTCTGAGGGAGACTTATTGCATGTCTTTGAGCACACACCAGCCTGAGCATCTCTCTTTGCACGAAAATCTTTTGGCATCTCTCCTGCTTGAGCTGTGGCTGGTGCTGGCTGAGAGTGGCACTGGGAGCAGGGGCTGCTGTAGGCTGCAGAGGAGTCCTCTCTGCTATACAGCAGGAAGGAGTCAGGAACATGGGGGAAGCTCAAGTTCAGTTCTCTGGTCAGATTAATGATCTTTTCAGTGTTATTTCAAACAACTCATCTGAATGCAGAGTTACACAGGCCACTGCCCACATGTCGTGTTCTAATCTGCCCTCAGTTTGCTGTCTTTGAGCCGCAGAACCATCCAGCTCATGAGTTTCCCTGAGAAGAAACTGGAGACAACTGAGAGCAGAGAAGCCCCAGTCCAAGTGCAGCTGGACAGAAACCTCACCTGAGGTGAAGTTCTCACACAGACAGAGCTTGGGAGCATCTCTTTGAGCTCTACCTTCTCTTCTACCCCTGCCTGCCCCACAGCCCATGGGCTGCAGGGGGAGAGGAGGCCAGGGAGGGGCTGCTCCAGGGGAAGGTGTCTGCACTGCAGGGCGTGGCCGCAAGGTGCCCGAATCCCCCCTGCCACGGCGTTTCTGCCAACAGCTCCTTCTGGCCGCCTGCTCTTCTGTGCTGCCTGCAGCTGTCCCTGCCGGGAGCTGCTGCTCTGCGCCCACCTCTTCTTTCCCCCTGCCCGTGCTCACAGACCCCAACCCACGCGGCTGTGCTCAGCACTGCCCTGCAGCACCCTGCCACCAACAGGGCCCTGCCAAGGGGCACCTCCATGGCTGCAGGAGCTACGGGGCAGCTGACAGAGAGCCCGGCATGGCCAGCCACGGCAGGGTGTTCTGGGCTGACTGGGGGCACCTGCCTTAGGGCACTCCAAGGGGCTTCTGCCAGACTTCCTCTCCTCGCAGGGCAACCCAGCAGGACTCTCAAAGCCTACTGCATTGCCCACTGCCCTCCCAGAAACAAGACCCAGCAGGAGGAGACCCTTCCAGGAGCTGCAGCTGCATGGCCCTGCAGCCAGACACTTACCTTGTCAAGGGCTGTGCAGGTTTCTCCTGCAGGCAGCACTCTGCATCCTTCCACTGCCAACTGCCTTCAGCCACTCTCTCCTGTTCTTCTCTCTGTGTCTCTGCCTCTGTGTCTCTTTCCTGCTGCGCTGTGCAGAGGAGCTGCTTCTGGCCACAGCTGTCTCTCTGCACCACGGCCCTCTTGCCACGAGCTCTCTCTGTCCCATGAGCCCGGCCCAGCTCAGCAGCACAGCACCAGCCCAAGGCACTGCAATCACCCCTCTGGGGGCTTTGCTGATGAGCCCGTGAGCCTCAGGCACTCAGAGACAATTGAAGACATCTCTGCAGAAGTCCAAGTCAGAGGCAAGTTTCCTGCAGTGTCCCCCTGAGGGCCAGCACTGACACAGCCTCCCTTGGAGCTCGTTAGAGCAGAACCCTGGAGGCAGTGAGGACAAGGAGACAAAGGCAATGTGAAGGTGACACTGAGGTGTAGGAAAACTGGATGTGTGTCAGCAAGCACAAGGGCAAGGTCTTGTCACATGGCACACAGGAAGGGAGATCCTTTCCCTTGACAGGTTGCTCAGGGCTCTTTGTGGGGCAGTAGGAAATGGGGATGTGCATGGCCAAGTGCAGGAGAATGGTACGACCCCTGCCTGCTTCATGGGTGGGGGGCGAGGAGGCAATGAGGCCCTGGTGCTTTAACGATCAGCTGTCTCCTCATAGGCCTCAGTGGCAGAGACAACAGCCATAGCCATGGACACAAAGAACTGGGTTTATGACTTTGAGCCCTCGTAGAGCCCTTGATCCTTTCCACACCAGGCTGTCCTAGGGACTCCCAGACCTGTACCTCTTGAGGGCTGCAGACCCTCTTCTGTGTGGTGCCACACTGGATCTGAGCTTGAGTATGATAACTCAGACTTTCTTGGAGGTCCTGCTCCTCATAAGGCAGCTCTGTAGGAAGCTGGCCTGGTTCCTGGTGAGCAGGCACCACAGCTCATAAGGCATCCCTCGTGGTGCCCCAGCCCTCCTCCTCCTGGGCACTGCTCACTCAGTAGAGTCTGCCCTGATGTGTAGTTCCTCTTCCTCTGGCACAGGACTAGGCACTTATTGTTCAAGATGTTCCTTTAGGCAAACTACTGCAGTTTCTCAAGATTCCACTGGACAGATGCTCCATTCTGTCAGGTGTTCATGTCTGCAGGCAGACAGTTCAACCTTCCCGTGTCTGTGCTGTCTCTGACAAGACAGCAGCATCAGGAGCTGCATGGAACGTTTGGATAATACAGGAGTAAGAAGCTGAATAAAAGTGCAGCATAGAATCACAGGAGAGTAGGGGATGGAAGGCTGCCAGGTTCCACCTCTTCTGTGCTTCCTTCTCATGCATGCTGTCAGTTTGTCTGGAGCTGCGTCCTGAATGTTATGGGGCTGTGCAGGTGAAAATTAGAAGGGCCAAAGCCCAGCTGGAGCTCAATCCATCTACTACTGTCAAAGACAAAAAAAGAAAACAAAACAAAACAACAAAAGAAACAAATAAACAAACAAAAAAGTGTATATAAATACTTTTATAAAAGAGGATTTAGAAGAATGATCATCTTTAATGGGTGTGTGGGAAAACCTGATGACAAAACCTGAGGACCATAGTGCCTTCTTTTCCTCAGTCTCTACCAGCAAGACCAGTTGTTCCCCTGGATATTTCTTCCTCCTCATGGCCAGAGCTACACTTCAAGTTTCACTTTGTGGCTGTTTTTTCTCTCCTGCTCTTTCCTATTACCACAGAAAGCTCCATGAGGGTGGAAACCCCTCCTGAAGTAGGCATCCCAACCCAGCAGGCTCCTTGCGGCCTCTCAGCCAACCACACACAAGTCACCTCAGCAGCAGCTTCCAAGCCAGGGGCCTGCTGCTGGCCTTGCAGCTTCTTGGCTAGACACAGCCAAGCCTTGTGCCTGCTGCTGCCCACTCATGGACTCAAGCAGAAGGGACAGGACAATCCTTCTGGGGGCCTCCTTTCTGTCTTGGTCCTCCTGGGTGTGTAGGCAGAGGGGATCCCCCAGTCAGCATGCCAAGCAAGTGCCTTGACTTCTCAAAAGTAAAGGGTGACCTGGCACCTCCTGACACAGGTGACCTCACAGTCCCTTTCCGTGACACGTTCCTGCTGCTGCCCTATCAGCTGCAGAGACAGAAGTGACCTCACAGTCCCTGCCACAGTCACATTCCTCCTGCTGGGCCATCAGATCACGAGGTAGAACTGACCTCTCTCTTGCTCCCTAGGTACCTGTTTTTCTCTTTCTAGATTAGAGACTAAGCAAAGTTTTAGTGGGAGTGTGTGTTGTCCTGCTAGTGGTATCAGGTCTGTGGTTAAGGCCATGACCCAGGAGATGACCTTGCTCTCTTCTTCCCCACCACTCCCCACACGGGGCAGGCCCTCAGGAAACACCCCTGAGCCTGGAGATGCACCAACCTGCTGCGCTGAGGTGCCACTACTGCAGGGGCAGAGGGGAGGGTTGGAGAGACACATGGAGCCTGCAGGCAAGAGTGGTGTGGCCTGGGGAAGTGAGTGGAAAAGTTACCCTTATCCTGGGTAACTTATCCTGGGAAAAGTTACCCTGAAGCCATAGGAGCCATTCTGGAAAGAAAACTTGTAGGCAGGAAGCGCACTTTTGTGATGGTGCCGAGCTGCTGGGCACATGTTCAGGGTGCTCTGATGGACTTTTATGTCCTTTTCCATCATGTATTAAGTGCCACGTTTCTCAGGAATAGAGTACCCAACAGAGCTGTGATAGATACTCTGAGATCATGAAAGCCACCACAAAGATGCCCCTAAGAATGTGACTGATATAGCGAGGTCAGGAGAAGCCCTGGTCAGGAGAAATGTGAGATTTGGAGGAGGGCATAGGACTATCCAGCAGAAACTAAAGATTTTGTAAAAGGTATGTTGGTTCAGGCTATGTGGAAGCTGCTGTAACCGTGACTTAAAACACTTATATGAGGCTATTCCCCAGCTTCAAAGAGCAAACTTAATTCCTACATTTAAATGTTACTCCACACCCAAACAGGAATCAACTACTCCTATGCCTGACATCTAAGTGTGCACTGAAGCCAAAACTCAGTCCATAGCCTCTTTCCCTTACCCTTACTCTCTTGCTTACCTTGATCCCTACCCTTAACACTAGATTTAAATGCTCTATTTAGGCCTAGAATTATTGGAAAAACTAAACAAACCCTAAATCACTAAGCTTGTCCGCACTTTAACCACAGACCTGATACGCAAAGCAGAACACCAATCCCTCCCAAAAAATCTTTCTTTAAATTCAAACCCAGAAAGGTGAGCCCTAGTCCCCTGATGCATGAGCACCTAACAGCTGATTCCCCTGTTCCTGTGCATTGACTTCCTCACCTTCAGCCCCTCTCCTAACCCTTACCTTTAGGTACCATACTGGGTGTGGCCCTTAGTGCAGGCCAAGAACTGTGAGGTTACTCTGCAGTCACATGGCATGCAAAGATGGATGTGAGGGGTCATGGGTCTGATCAGCTTGTGGGCTGCAAAGAAGAGATGGATGGGAGTGCTCTGAAGGGCTCAGCTCTGCCTCAGGATCTCCTGCCCCAGTAGGAGCAATGTGACTGTGGCAGTGACTGTGAGGTCACTTCTGTCTCTGCACATGATAGGGCAGCAGCAGGAACGTGTCACACAAATGGACTGGGAGGTCACTTGTGTCTGGAGGTGGCAGGTCAGCCTTGACTTCTTCCTGGGAGCTGCACTTTTGGGCTGACATCTGGCAGTGGCCCTGCTAGGCCAACAGAAGGCACCTGCTTGGCATGCTGACTGGGGGATCCCCTCTGCCTCCAGACCCAGGAGGACCCAGGCAGAAAGAAGGCCCCAACATGGGTTGTCCTGTCCCTTCTGCTTGAGTCCATGAGTGGGCAGCAGCAGGCACAAGGCTTGGCTGTGTCTAGCCAAGAAGCTACAAGGCCAGCAGCAGGCCCCTGGCTTGGAAGCTGCTGCTGAGGTGGCTTGTGTCTGATCAGACCTGGGCTTTGTCTTTCAAGGAGTACCTGGTGAGAGTTGGTGAGACATGGGTGAAACAAAGGAGGAGAGCAAGGTTGTGGACAGAGATGGGTGTCTGTAGACTTGAAGGAAATAGGGCAAAGTGTGGGACAGCATAGGAAAGCCTGCAGAGGAGAAGGCAGAGGGTGCTGGTAAAAAGGGAAGGCCCCAACAGCCCTGAGGTTTTTGTCCCCTTGGCTAGAGTTTGTTGGGAGATATGTTATATTAATTCTGATGAGTTCTTTCAACTCTGAGCAGCAGCTCAGAGGTGTCATACCACTGTTCTTCTCATGGCATCGCACTGCCCACTCCATCCCACAGATCCCAGGAAGAGCCTTGAGCCAGACATGGGGATGCAGGATCTCCTCTCCCAGTGGCTGGGGTCAGGCCTTGGCTCTTCTGCTTCACTAAAATCAACCAAGAGTTTTCTCAGCACAGGATTTTGCCAGTCTGCAATCATGGTCTCTAATTATCTACCCTAACATATCCCTGAGGAGGCTTTCTTAGTAACAGCCCTCAGTTGGGCCCATTCATACTCCAAGTCGCTTCAACTTTTCCTCCTGACTTTACTTGCTCGAGCGGTTACATCACTCTCTTCTATAGTACCTGAGCTCCACAGCATCAGTGTCGAAATACATCATGGACCTCATTAAAATGCAGAAACTCCTAACATCTCTTCCATAGTTTTATTAAGTCTTCACGACTTGTGCAGCTAATTGCAGAGCTTGCATGATGTAGTTAAGGAAGAAGATTTCAAAAAGCAACTAATGAAAATATTTTCTGTTTATAAATCCTGAATTTTGCTACATTTCAGTTTTGAGCATCTTTCTTCTTCTGCTATTTTTCTATGGTGTCTTCTTTGGAAACCTTCATCGGGAGGAAAAGTAGAGTCTAGAGGTCTGACACATGTGCTGCCAGCAGTAGTCTTTGTCCCTGTAACTGCAGCCCAGCCCAGCACATGAAACCCTTTCTAAGAGAAGTCAGGAGTTCCTAGGGAAAAAAATTAAAATAAAATAAAATAAAATAAAATAAAATAAAATAAAATAAAATAAAATAAAATAAATTAACAAAAAATTGAAATGACCATTGGAACCTGTGAAATTCTGCTAGAATCTTTGCAGACAACTGGACATCTATGCTCTATTGGGTCTTCTGTGGGAAACTCAGGATGAAAATTAAAAAATATATATCTTCGAGTGGCTGTAGCTGCACCCATGAGCTTGGCCTCGTTTGGGGAATTTAACCTTCTAGACACAGAAACCTAAACTGAGTAAAGTGAAAAGACCTGCCCAGTCAATAGAGTAGGGCAAAGTCCTTCTTCCTGTGCTATAGATGCAGAAGGTAAAAAGAATTGCATTGTGCCTTACACTACTCTGGGACGTGTAACCCAGGTCATACATCTTTAACTTAGTGCTGACAAGTCCATCACTAAACCATGCTCCCAAGCTCTGCATCTATACCTTGGCTCTCCAGTCGATGACCCAGCTCATGGATGGCAATCAGGGAGTCTTGGTTAGCATGACGCTGCCTCAGGTGCGCCACCATGGTAGCCATTGGCACCTGCTGTTCTTCACCCCTCAGCAAACCCCCAACAGAAGGGTTCTGTGGCAGGCCAAGCAAGGTAGACAACTGTTTCATGTCCTTTGTTTCCAAGGCAGCTCTGCCAAAGCCCCACCGGTGGTGCCCTCTTGGAACTCTGAATTCCCTCTTCTGAAGCAGTCTATGCCGAGGATGCACATAGCCTCTGGGCCAGTCCCAGTGGGGTGCTTTTGCCATTCCTTCCCAGTTAGACTCACCTCAGCCTCCAGTACAGTTATGTATTGGGTTCCCCCTGTCACTCCAGAAATACAGGTGGGTTCTACCTCTTTCTAGCTTGATGGCATTAGGGTACTCTGTGCACCGGTGAGTACTGATGTATCAGTAGAGCCTGATACATTTGTGGGTGCGATGTACCAGGCCATTAACTATACCCAGTCCAGTAAACCCGATTGTTCCTTTCTTCCCCGCCTCCCCATGGCTGGAAGCAGAACCCCTCTAGTCCTGCTTATAGTATTCTTTACGGTGTCTGGTAGACGAACCACTGGAAACACGTCCCACCACAGCACAGTCATCCCACAGTACAGGGGACAGGGTAATGCCAGACAAGGGATGCATTACAGTGCAGGAGTTGTGGCAAAACTCAAGCTGAAATACTCAAGAAGAGGACACCTCAAATGGCTGAAGCAGAACCCATCTGTGTATCCTAGTTTGGGAATCATCCCCTTCCATCAGGGATATGAAAGTAAAAAATGTGAAATGCCCCATCAGGTCAATGTGGAAAAAATATTCAGAGGTTTTGTGCTGGAGTGGCAGAAGGGAAAAAGTATTGTATTGTGCCTCAGACTAATCAAGGAGACCTAATGCAGTTCATCGCTGAGATAAAGCAAACACTCTAAGAATTGTGAGGGATGTTCACTTGTGGCCTAACATGAAGAAGAAAGTTGATCACTGGTGAAGGAACAGTCTTTTCCTGCCATCACCAATCTGGTTACACAAGCATCAGAAGAACGTCTCTGCAGTATTCCCAAACCAGCTGGACACCGGGTGCTCATGGTGCAGAGGATCTTTTGGGGATGAACTCATTCATGATGTAACCCTGAGGACAATGTGGAGCAAGGATTACATATGTCAGCAATACCTCAACCCACCGCAGTATTTCCTCCCCCTATCTCCCTGTCCTGCCCTTCTTTCCTTCAGGATTAGAGTCAGAAGGGAGCTCTGGAGGTTTCCAGTGCTAAGATCTGCTCTGAGCAGGGAGAACTTTCACATCAGATCAGGCTGCTTCCTCAATGCTTCTTCCACCTCACTTTTGAAAGCCATACTCCTAGGGGTGTTAGCTGGAAGGCCAGTTCTGATTCAGTGGTGCTACAAGACAGCAGTGTGGAAGAGAAGTGAGACCAGCACCAAAACGACCATGTCCTGCTGCTGTCAGTGTTTGTGGGTCCAAGAAAGTGGCAACCCTTACTCAAAGGCTGCAGGCAAGGAGTGCCTGCCAGGGCAGAAAAGGGCAGCCCCAAACAACACCAGGGTTTTCCAGCACGTTGCATCAGGGATCTTCATCCCACAACCACTGCTGTACCTGAGAAGAGTGTATGAGAAATGAGATCCACAGATACTGACTACCTGCTGGTTCCTTTATTTAGTTAGTTACAAAGAGCTTAGCAACACCTCTACATGAGGTCTTTGGCTTAGAAGAAAAGGTAGAAGGACACAGAAGAAGAAAAATATATTAAATTTATAAAATAAAAGTATAAAGAAATATTTAGCATATGGAAATAATATTGAAAAGAATGAACAGTTTTTGAAATATGTGAACAAAGGTGTTTCTGCCTTGTCCAGGTATACTTCAGGGAGTCACATGCAGAAGATCGGTTCCTCGTTGAAATACTGAATATTGCAATAACCTCCTCAGTGCCTCCTTGAGCTCCTTATTCCTCATGCTGTAGATGAGGGGGTTCACTGCTGGAGGTACCACTGAGTACAGAAATGCCAACACCAGGTCCAGAGATGGGGAAGAGATGGAGGGGGGCTTCAGGTAGGCAAACATGCCAGTGCTAAGAAAGAGGGAGACCACAGCCAGGTGAGGGAGGCACGTGGAAAAGGCTTTGTGCCGGCCCTGCTCAGAGGGTATCCTCAGCACAGCCCTGAAGATCTGCACATAGGACAGCACGATGAAAGCAAAACAACCAAATGCTAAAGAAAAACTAAACAGAAGTGGCCCAACTTCCCTGAGGTAGGCATCTGAGCAGGAGAGCTTGAGTATCTGGGGGATTTCACAGAAGAACTGGTCCACAGCATTGCCTTGGCAGAAGGGCAGGGAAAATGTGTTGGCCGTGTGCAGGACAGCATTGAGAAAGCCACTGCCCCAGGCAGCTGCTGCCATCTGGGCACAAGCTCTGCTGCCCACGAGGCTCCCGTAGTGCAGGGGCTTGCAGATGGCAACGTAGCGGTCGTAGGCCATGATAGTGAGAAGGAAATACTCTGCTGCTATAAAGAAGAGAAAGAAAAAGACCTGAGCAGCACAGCCTTGATAGGAGATGGCCCTGGTGTCCCAGAGGGCATTGGCCATGGCTTTGGGCAGAGTGGTGGAGATGGATCCCACATCGAGAAGGGCGAGGTTGAGGAGGAAGAAGTACATGGGGGTGTGGAGGCGGTGGTGGCAGGCTACGGCACTGAGGATGAGGCCGTTGCCCAGGAGGGCAGCCAGGTAGATGCCCAGGAAGAGCGCGAAGTGCAGGAGCTGCAGCTCGCGCGTGTCTGCGAATGCCAGCAGGAGGAACTCACTCACAGAGCTGATGTTGGGCATTTGCTGTCCATACACATGCTTTCCTGGTAAAGAGCAAAATGCAGAAGAATGTTAAAACAGAGTTCTCTGAGGAAAACCTATTGTGTCTCTTAAAGCACCCTGTAACCTGAGCCTCTCTCTTTGCACAAAAATCTTTTGGCATCTCTCCTGCTTGAGCTGTGTCTGGTGCTGGCTGAGAGTGGCACTGGGAGCAGGGGCTGCTGTAGGCTGCAGAGGAGTTGTCGTGGTTCCGCTCGAGTGGGCAGCCGAGCTCCACCACAGCCGCTCTCTCACTCCCCCTCCTCAAAGAGGAATGGGGAGAAAATATGTGAAAAGGGCTCAAGGATTGAGATAAGGACAGGAAAATCACGCAATAATTATTGTAACGGGCAAAACAGACTCGGCATAAGGAGATAGTAAGATTTATTGCCTACAACTAACAAGCGAGAGAAGTGAGAAAACAAAGGAAAAAAAAAAAACAAAAGCACCTTCCCCTCATCCACCCTCTTCCACCTCCTCCCCCCGAGTGGCGCAGGGGAACGGGGGAATGGGGCTTATGGTCAGTCTACAGCACTTCTTCTCTGCCGCTCCTTCTCGGTCACTCTCGTCCCCTGTGCTGTGGGGTCCCACCCACGGGATGCAGTCCTTGATGAACTGATCCGGCGTGGGCTTCCCACAGGCAGCAGCTCTTCCAGAACTGCTCCAGATATGGGTCCGTACCACGGGGTCCATCCCTCAGGAGAAAACTGCTCCAACCTGGCTCCCCTACGGGCAGCAGCTCCTGCCAGATCACCTGCTCCTACGTGGGCTCCTCTCCACGGGCTACAGGTCCGGCCCAGAATCTGCTCCGGCAGGGGTCTTCCACAGGCGGCAGCCTCCATCGGTGCAGGGCCACCTGCTCCACCGTGGTCTCCTCCACGGGCTGCAGCGTGGAACCCTGCTCCACCGTGGTACTCCATGGGCTGCAGGGGGACATCCTGCTTCACCATGGTCCTCACCACAGGCCGCAGGGGACTTCTGCTCCGGCGCCTGGAGCACCTCTCCCCCTCCTTCTACACTGACCTTGGCGCAAGGCTGTTCCTCACTCCTCTCACTCTCCCGGCTGCTGTATAGCGCAGCGTTTTTTCCCTGTCTTAAATATGCTCTCACAGAGGCGCAAAACAACATCGCTTATTGGCTCGGATCTGGAAAACAATGGGGCCCTTCCCAAACATGGGGCAGCTTCTAGATCTTTCTCACAGAAACCACCCCTATGGCTCCCTGCTACCAAAACCTTGCCACGTAAACCCACTACAAACAGCAACCACAACTGTGGGTGACCATCACTGGTCACACAACCAAAACACAGTACCACAAGGGGCTGCTTTGCAGAGAGTAACTGCCCCAGCCAGAGCAAGTACAGGGCCCCTGATGGAAAAAGAAGACTCCCTCTGAGCTCTGGAAGGAGACAGGAAGGTGCTAATAAGCACCAGGACAATTGAGGAAGCCCAAAGGCCCTTCTGAAGGGTCACTGAGTGCCACCTGAGAGGCAGTGCTGGGCAGTGGGGAGGGCCAGGAGAAAGACTTGTGAGAAGGCTGTGAGAAACAAGGAAATCCATGGCTTTAGCAGATCCTTAAAGTCCTGCCTGAGTCCCCAAATGGAAAGCAGGGTATGTCTGTGGGTGGAGAAGTAGCCAAATCTTGGGACTGGGGCAGGGCTGAAGGTCCCTGCGTGAAGCTGGGCTGATGGAGAAGTGTCCGCCTTGCATGTGTGCCTCAGCCTGGGAGCAGGGGCCTGCCCACGGTGCAGGATGGCTGGGCTGTGCTCAGCCATGCCCCAGGAGATGACCTTGCTCTCTTCCTCCCCACCACTCCCCACACGGGGCAGGCCCTCAGGAAGCACCCCTGAGCCTGGAGATGCACCAACCTGCTGCGGTGAGGTGCCACTACTGCAAGGGCAGAGGGGAGGCTTGGAGAGACACATGGGGCCTGTGGGTAAGAGTGGTGTGGCCTGAGGAAGTGAGTGTCTGGGAAAAGTTACCCTGGAGCCATAGGAGCCATTCTGGAAAGGAAACTTGTAGGCAGGAACCACACTTTTGTGGCAGTGCAGAGCTGCTGGGCACATTGTGCAGGCTGCTCTGATGGACATTTGTGTCCTTTTCCATCGTGTATTAAGTGCCACTTTTCTCAGGAATAGAGTACCCAACAGAGCACTGACAGATAGTCTAAGATCATGAAAGGCATCATAAGCATGCCCCTAAAAAGATAACTGATATGGGGAAATCAGGAGAAGACAGCCCAGGAGAAACATGAGACTGAGAGGAGGGAATAGGGGCTTGGCCAGCCAAAATTAAGGATTTTGTAGAGGTAAGAGGGTTCAGGTTATGCTGATGCAGCTGTAACCGTGACTTAAAATACACATACAAAGCTATTCCCTGGCTTCAACCTGTAAACTTATTTCCTAAACCTAAATGCTACTCAGCACCCTGACAGGAATCCACTACTCTAATGAGTGACCTCAACGTATCCCTAGAAGACAAAACTCAGCCCATAGCTGATTCATCCTAGCTCTTACACTCTTAATCACTCTGATCTCTGCCTTTAATACTAGCATCAAAATGGTATATTTAAAACTAGAAAACTGCTTAAGAGACCTAAACCAAACCCTAAATCCAAATAAATGTGAGGGGCCATGGATCTGATCAGCTTGTGGGTCACAAGGAGGAGATGGGTGGCAATGCTCTGAGGAGCTCAGCTCTGCCTCAGCATCTCCTGCCCCAGCAGGAGCAATGTGACTGTGGCAGGGACTGTGAGGTCACTTCTGTCTCTGCACTTGATAGGCCAGCAGCAGGAACGTGTCACAGAAAGGGACTGGGAGGTCACTTGTGTCTGGAGGTGGCAGGTCACCCTTGACTTCTTCCTGGGAGCTGCACTTTTGGGCTGACATCTGGCAGTGGCCCTGCTAGGCCAGCAGAAGGCACCTGCTTGGCATGCTGACTGGGGGATCCCCTCTGCCTCCAGACCCAGGATAACCCAGGCAGAAAGAAGGCCCCAACATGGGTTGTCCTGTCCCTTCTGCTTGAGTCCATGACTGCACAGCAGCAGGCACAAGGCTTGGCTGTGTCTAGCCAAGAAGCTGCAAGGCCAGCAGCAGGCCCATGGCTTGGAAGCTGCTGCTGAGGTGACTTGCGTCTGCTTGGCTGAGAGGCCTCAAGGAGCCTGCTGGGTTGGGATGCCTACTTCAGGAGTGGTTTCCACCCTGATGGAACTTTCCTTTGCTAGTAGGAAAGAGCAGGGGAGAAGAAACTCAACAAAGTGCACCATGGAAGTTGCGCACTGTCCACAAAGAGGAAGAAATGTCCCTCAGAGGGTCATGCTGTGGTGCCAGAGGTAACCCTCTTATCAGACCATGGCTTCATGTTTCAAGGAACAGCTGGTGAGGGTTGATGAGACATCGGTGAAAGAAAGGCATGAGAGCAAGGTGGTGAATAGAGATTGGTGTCTGAAGACTTCAAGGAAATAGGATAAATTGTGGGACAGCGTAGGAAAAGCTACATAGGAGAAGGCAGAGGGTGCTAGCAAGAATGGAGGGCCCAACAGCCCTGAGGTTTTTGTCCTCTTGACTAGAGCTTAGGAGGAGAGATGTTATATTCATTGTGATGGGGTCTCATGGATTCCTTACAACCCTGTGCAGCAGCTAAGAGGTGTAGTACCAGTGTTCTTCTCATGGCATCACACTGCCCACCACATCCCACAGACCCCAGGAAGAGCCCTGAAATGGACATAGGGGTGCAGGATCTCCTCTCACATTTCCAGGGGTCAGGCCTTGGCTCTTCTGCTTCACTAAAACCAACAAAGACATTTCTCAGCACAGTGCTTTGCCTGGCTGTAACCATGGCCTCCTATTATCTGCCCTAACAAGGCCCTGGGGAGGCTTTGTTAGGAACAGCCCTCACTGGGGCCCATTAATACTCCAAGTCACTTCAGCTTTTCCTCCTGACTTTACTTGCTAAAGCAGTTGCATCATTCTCCTCTCAGTACCTGAGCTTCATAGCCTCAGCACCACAATACACCATGGAACTCATTAAAATTAAGAAACTCCTAACATCTCCTCCATAGTTTTCTTCAAGTCTTCACAGCTTTTGCACCTAATTGCAGAACCTGCATGCTGTAGTTAAGGAAGAAGTTTTCAAAAAGCACCTAATAAAAATCTTTTCTGGTTTTAAAGGTTGATTTTTCTGCAATTCAATTTTGAGCATCATTCTCCTATTGCTATTGATCCAGGTTGACTTCTTTGGAGACCTCCATAGGGAGGAAAAGCAGAGACTGGAGGTCTGACACCTCCACTGCCAGCAGTGGTCTTTGTCCCTGTAAATGCAGCCCAGTTCAGCACAGGAAACCCTTTCTAAGACAAGTCAGGGGTTCCTTGGGAAAAAAATAAAATTAAAATAAATAAAATAAAATAAAATAAAATAAAATAAAATAAAATAAAATAATATAAAATATAATATAAAATAAAATATAATATAAAATAAATTTGAAATAAAATAAATTTGAAATGACCATTGGAACCTGAGAAATACAGCCTGAATCTTACTAGAAAACTGGACATCCACAGTCTCTCTTGGTTCTGCTGTGGAAAACTCAGAATGAAAACTAAAGAAAATATTTCTTCAAGTGGCTGTAGCTGTACCCATGAGCTTGGCCTCTTTGGGGACATTGTTCCCTTCCAGCCACGGAAAACTATATTGAGTAATGTGAAAAGTCACATTACTCAAATAGAGTTGCTATTGACTGGGCAGGTCTTTTCACAAGGCAGCTCTGCCAAATCCCCACCAGTGGTGCCGTCTTGGAACTTTGAAGTTCCCTCTCCTGAAGCAGTCTATGCCGAGCATGCACGTAGCCTCCGAGCGAGTCCCAATGGGGTGCTTTTGCCATTCTTTCCCAGTTAGACTCACTTCAGCCTCAAGTACAGTTAACTGTTGGGATCCCCCGTCACTCCAGAAATACAGGTGGGTTCTACCTCTTTCTAGCTTGATGGCATTAGGGTACTCTGTGCACCGGTGTCCAGTAGAGCCTGATACATTTGTGGGTGTGATGTGTCAGGCCATTAAATATACCCAGTCCAGTAAACCCGATTGTCCCTTTCCTCCCTGCCTCCCCCTGGCTGGAAGCAGGACCCCTCTAGTCCTGCTCATAGTGTTCATTATGGTGCATGGTAGATGACCCACTGGAAACACATCCCACCATGGTAGGGGAGAGGGCACTGACAGCCAAGGGATGCATTTCGGTGCAGGAGCTGGGGCCCAGCAGAGACAAGGAGTCAAGGCAGTGGGGTGGGGGAGGCCAGCAGAAGCAGCCCAAGGGGTGGTGTTGCTTGTGAGGACGTTTGTGGCAGCAGCCTGAGTGGGCAGCAGCTGTGCACAGGCGAGGGGAGGCCAGGAAGTGCATGCCAAGAGCGCTCCTGCCAGCGGAGCCAAGGCTGGGGCAGAGCCCAAGGGCAGAGGCAGGCCCAGGGCGGGGGGCTGCAAGGGCCATGCTGAGCTCCCTGCCCCTGCAGCAGCCACCCTGGCCCTCAGCAGATGTGCTTCCCGGCACGCACGGGGAGGTGCTGGCGTGCATCAGAGAGCAGCAAGGAGGGCGCTGGAGAGGGCTGGGGCCAGGTGGGTGGCAGAGCCCCATGCAGGGGCTGGCTGGGGGGTCCCCTCTGCTGCAGCCAGCGCATGCAGCATGGCAGGAGGAGGACAGGCAGGGCTCGTGGCCATGGGGCATAGCCTGGCCCTGGGCTGTTCCTGACATCCCTGCAGGTCCTGTCAGGCTGTGGTGAGGGGACAAATGCCCTGAGCCCCCTTCCTGCTCTGCCCAGGCCAGCAAGGGCCCAGAGCAGCCTCCTCTCCCCTTTCCCTGCAGCTCTGGGCTCCCTTGGTGCAGCCCTGGCTCTGCAGCACCAAGCTCTGCTGGGATTCCTCCCCTGCATGCTGCCACTGCTCCCTGACGCTGCTGTTGCCCTCTGCCGGGCACTGCCCAGCCCAGCCCAGCCCCTGCCCACCTCTTCCCACCTCCCTGCCCTCTCCCCAGCCCAGCAGCCCAGGCTGTGCTGGCCCCAGGGCAGTGCCCACCGCAGGCTGCTGCAGGGCTCTGGGCACGGCCCCCACAGCCCCAGCCCCTCAAAGGCACCGCAGCTGCTGGCACAAAGGCGGCTCTGGGCCTCCCCAGCAGCCCCCGCACTGGGGCCAGGCACGGCTCAGGAGATGGAGGTCCGTGAAGCTGCAGGAGCCCTGCTCTCTTGCCTGGGAGATCCCCAGCACACAGTGCCTATGCCCCGCAGAGCCAGCCCCACTCCCCAGGCCATCACAAGAGGCCTGGCCCAGCCACAGAGCAGCTCCACATTCCTCTCCAGGATGCCATTTGCCATCAGACTAAGCACCACGGGGACAGTCCCAGGCCAGTCAAGGCCAGTTATTGTTTGCTGAGCCATGTGCAGCCAAGAAGGGAGCTCCCAGTCCAGCACTACACTGAGCACTCTGAGATTCTTATCCACAGTGAAGCCCCGAAAAGCAAGAGGCCCGTTCATGCAGCAGTTCCTTGGGTATATTCCTTCCACCAGCTTTGGAAGAGCTGTGCAATGAAAGAGATACCACTGAACAGACAACAAGATTGTCAGCAAGATACATGAGACCTTGTCGTGGTTTAACCCGACCGGCAGCTAAACACCACGCAGCCGTTCGCTCACCCTCCCCCCTCCCTCTCTGGGACGGGGGAGAGAAATGGAAAGTGAAGCCCGTGAGTTGAGATAAAGACAGTTTAATAAGACAGGAAAAAAAAATAACAAAAATAATAATAACAATAATAATAATGATGATACAATGGGGATAATACGAAAGTAATAATAGTATGTACAAACAAGTGATGCACAATGCAATTGCTCACCACCCGCTGACCGATGCCCAGCCTAACCCCGAGCAGTCCGGCCCCCTCCCCCCGGCTAGCCACCCCTATATATTGTTTAGCATGACGTCAGATGGTATGGAATACCCCTTTGGCTAGTTTGGGTCACCTGTCCTGGGTCTGTCCCCTCCCAGCTCTTACTGCACCCCCCAGCCTGCCCGTTGGCAGGACAGAGCAAAGGCTGAGATGTCCTTGGCTTAGTATAAGCACTGCTCTGCAACAATTAAAGCATCGGGGTGTTATCAGCACTCTTCTCATTCTAAGCCAAAACACAGCATTCCACCAGCTACTAGGAAGAAAATTAATTCTGTGCGAACTGAAACCAGGACATCTATCCACCCCTTATTCCATACCATTTATGTCATGCTCAGGTTACACTCTTTTCCATACATTCTAATTAGTCACCTATAGTAATCATGGTAGTGATAACATACAGTATAATATACTATTTAACATGGTGCAATTCAGTTCATGGGCTATTCTCACCCAGTATTAAATCTCCTTGAGGTACACACCGGACCTCTCCGTTCTTCTGCATCACCCACCAAGTATATCCAGGTCCCTGCGCGAAAACAATTCCACGAATAGGTTTGCCTTTTCCTGAGGCAGGAGTAGCCCAGACTGTTTTACCCAGCATATTTTTTACATGCACTACAGGAACTTTATCCCCATCTACAGTACGTAACAGGTTTGATTGGGCAGGTCCAGCTCGGTTGGTAGATCCCCTAGTATTGACTAACCAGGTGGCCTTTGCCAAATGCGTATCCCAGTTTTTGAACGTCCCAGCGCCCATTGCTTTCAAGGTAGTCTTTAACAGGCCATTGTATCGTTCGACTTTCCCGGAGGCTGGTGCATGATAGGGGATGTGATACACCCATTCAATACCATGTTCTTTGGCCCAAGTGTCTATAAGGTTGTTTCGGAAGTGAGTCCCATTATCTGATTCTATTCTTTCTGGGGTGCCATGTCGCCATAGGACTTGCTTTTCAAGGCCCAGGATGGTGTTCCGGGCGGTAGCATGAGGCACAGGATATGTTTCCAGCCATCCGGTGGTTGCTTCCACCATTGTAAGTACGTGGCGCTTGCCATTGCGAGTTTGAGGGAGTGTGATGTAATCAATCTGCCAGGCCTCTCCATATTTATATTTCAGCCATCGTCCTCCATACCAAAGAGGCTTTGACCGTTTGGCTTGCTTGATTGCAGCACATGTTTCACAGTCATGAATAACCTGTGCTATAGCGTCCATGGTCAAGTCCACCCCTCGATCACGAGCCCATCTGTATGTTGCATCTCTACCTTGATGGCCTGAGGTGTCATGGGCCCATCGGGCTATAAATAATTCACCTTTATGCTGCCAATCCAGGTCCACCTGAGCTACTTCAATCTTAGCAGCCTGATCCACCTGCTGGTTGTTTTGATGTTCTTCAGTAGCCCGATTCTTGGGCACATGAGCATCTACGTGGCGTACTTTCACAGCCAGGTTCTCTACCCGAGCAGCAATATCTTGCCACAAAGCAGCAGCCCAGATAGGTTTGCCCCTACGCTGCCAGTTGTTTTGCTTCCATTGCTGTAACCATCCCCACAGGGCATTTGCTACCATCCATGAATCGGTGTAGAGATAGAGAACTGGCCATTTTTCTCGTTCAGCAATGTCTAAAGCCAGCTGAATGGCTTTCACTTCTGCAAACTGACTCGATTCACCTTCTCCCTCAGCAGCTTCTGCAACTCGTCGTGTAGGACTCCATACAGCAGCCTTCCATCTCCGATGCTTCCCCACAATACGACAGGACCCATCAGTGAACAGGGCATATTTCTTTTCATTCTCTGGCAACTGGTTGTACAGTGGGGCTTCTTCAGCACGACCCACCTCCTCCTCTGATGATATCCCAAAGTATTTGCCTTCTGGCCAGTCCATGATCACTTCCAATATTCCTGGGCGACTGGGGTTTCCTATTCGAGCCCGCTGAGTAATCAGTGCAACCCACTTGCTCCATGTAGCATCAGTTGCATGATGCGTAGAGGGGACCCTTCCCTTGAACATCCAGCCTAGTACCGGTAATCGGGGTGCTAGGAGGAGCTGCGCTTCAGTACCGACCACCTCCGAAGCAGATCGAACTCCTTCATATGCTGCCAATATCTCCTTTTCAGTTGGAGTATAGCGGGCCTCAGATCCTCTGTATCCCCGACTCCAAAACCCCAGAGGCCGACCTCGAGTTTCCCCAGGTTCTTTCTGCCAGAGGCTCCAGGTGGGGCCGTTCTCCCCGGCTGCAGTGTAGAGCACATTCTTTACATCTGGTCCTGTTCGAACTGGCCCAAGGGCTACTGCATGGACTATTTCCTGCTTGATTTGTTCAAAGGCTTGTCGTTGTTCAGGGCCCCATTCAAACTCATTCTTCTTATGGGTTACTTGGTAGAGCGGGTTTACAATCAGACTGTAATTTGGGATGTGCATTCTCCAAAACCCCACAACACCTAGGAAAGTCTGTGTTTCTTTTTTGTTAGTTGGTGGAGACATAGCTGTTATTTTGTTGATCACATCCATTGGGATTTGACGACGTCCATCTTGCCATTTTATTCCTAAAAACTGGATCTCCCGTGCAGGTCCTTTGACTTTATTTTGTTTTATGGCAAAACCGGCTTTCAGAAGGATTTGGACTATTTTCTTCCCTTTCTCGAAAACTTCCTCTGCTGTGTCACCCCACACAATAATGTCATCGATGTACTGCAGGTGTTCAGGAGCTTCCCCCTGCTCTAGTGCAGACTGGATCAGCCCATGGCAAATGGTAGGGCTGTGTTTCCACCCCTGGGGCAGCCTATTCCAAGTATATTGGACTCCCCTCCAAGTGAAGGCAAATTGTGGCCTGCACTCTGCTGCTAGAGGGATGGAGAAAAATGCATTAGCGATATCAATTGTGGCGTACCACTTGGCTGCCTTCGATTCAAGTTCATACTGAAGTTCCAGCATGTCCGGCACTGCAGCACTCAGTGGTGGCGTGACTTCGTTCAAGCCGCAATAGTCCACTGTTAGTCTCCACTCGCCATTAGACTTTCGCACTGGCCATATGGGACTATTGAAAGGTGAATGAGTCTTGCTGATCACTCCTTGGCTCTCCAATTGACGAATTAGCTTATGGATGGGAATCAGGGAGTCTCGGTTGGTGCGATATTGCCGCCGGTGCACAGTTGTGGTAGCAATTGGCACTTGCTGTTCTTCGACCCTCAGCAACCCCACAACAGAGGGGTTCTCTGAGAGACCAGGCAAGGTAGATAATTGTTTAATGCCCTCTGTCTCTAAGGCAGCAATACCAAAAGCCCACCGGAACCCTTTTGGGTCCTTGCAGTATCCTCTTCTAAGATAGTCTATGCCAAGGATACATGGAGCATCCGGACCAGTCACAATGCGGTGCTTTTCCCACTCATTCCCAGTCAGACTCACTTCAGCCTCCAATACAGTCAACTGCTGAGATCCCCCTGTCACTCCACAAATATAGATGGGCTCTGGTCCTTTATAGCTCGATGGCATTATAGTACATTGTGCACCGGTGTCTACTAAAGCCTTATACTTCTGTGCGTCTGATGTGCCAGGCCATCGAATCCACACAGTCCAATAAACTCGATTGTCCCTTTCCTCCCCCTGGCTGGAGGCAGGGCCCCCCTAATCCTGGTCAGAATCTTCCTCGTTTCTGTGTTTGAAGGACTGTCTGCTGGAAGTTGGAGCAGCAAACTTTTCGGAGAATCCCTTTTTCCTGATTGTTTTCTTTTGCAACTCACGTACCCGTGCCTCTAGGGTCGCGGTAGATTTTCCATCCCACTTTCTCATGTCCTCTCCATGGTCTCGTAAGTAAAACCACAGGGTGGCACGGGGTGAGTACCCACCATATCGTCTTCCTTGTGTGGGTGAACGCCTACCCCTGACAGCTGAGACACTGCTTTGTACAGGTGCGAAGGAGAATAATCTCTCTTCAAGTTGGTGAACCTTTTCAGAAAGTTTCTCCCAAGTGTTCTCCTTTGGTCGGTGGGCACTGGTTGGTTCAGGTGGGGAGGACAATAGATTCTCTTCAAGTTGGTGAACCTTTTCAGAAAGTTTCTCCACAGCTGAGACGCAGGCCTGTAAGGAAGAGGAGAGACTTTCTTCGTACTGCCGGAGTTGTTTAGCCGCTTCACCCACTGTGGGTTCCTCATCCTCTTTCCAGGCCATTATTGCCAATGAGCTGGCATATGATGATGGTGCACTCCGTACAAACTTCCGCCACATGGGTCGTGTACACTTGACTTCATCTGGATCTGTGGATGTTTGTTTGAGGTCTGGATCCTCATAAATCACTTCCCGTACGGCTAATTCCCTCAGGTACTGGATTCCCTTCTCCATAGTGGTCCACTTGCCTGGTAGACATAAAATATCTTCCTTGAAGGGATACCTTTCCCTCACAGCTGAGAGGAGACGCCTCCAGAGGCTGGTGGGTCGTGCTCCATCTGCAATTGCTTTGTCAATGCCGGCGTCTCGAGCAAGGGATCCCAGCCGCTTGGCTTCCCTGCCGTCTAATTCCACACAATTGGCTCCAGAGTCCCAGCACCGGAGCAGCCAGGTGACAAGCTGCTCACCTATACAGCGACCAAAATCTTTTCGCACATCTCGTAGCTCGCGCTCGTTTAGGCTTCGGGTAGTTACTGTTGCTCTTTCGGCATCCTCATCTTCCTCCTCCTGAATCCTTGACGGCCCAGCGTCGTCATCATCTTCGTCATCTCTATACTTAGTTTTGGCAGAAGCCTTACCTGGATTGGCAGAAGACTCTCTGCGTTCTAAACGACTTGAATTTCTGTACCATATTTTCACCTTCTCTACAGGGGCAGCTTGCACTGCTACTGCTCGTTTCTCTGACTTTGTTACAGGGTCTGCCACAGGGGTTGGAATGCCCTCTGCAGGGTCAACTTGCACTGCTACAGCTCGTTTCTCTGACACGGCCACAGGAGCGGGAGCGGCTACAGGAGCTGGAGCAGTTGCAGGAACCGGAGCTGTAGCGGCTACAGGAGCTGGAGCTGGAGCTGGAGCAGTTGCAGGAGCTGAGACTGGAGCAGCAGTAGGAGCTGGAGCTGGAGCGGCTTCAGGAGCTGGAGCTGGAGCGGCTTCAGAAGCTGGGACTGGAGCAGTTGCAGGAACTGGGACTGGAGTAGCGGCCGGAGCTGGAACTGGAGCGACTGCAGGAACTGGGACTGGAGCAGCTGCAGGAGCTGGAGCTGGAGCGGCTTCAGGAGCTGGAGCTGGAGCAGTTGCAGGAACTGGGACTGGAGTAGCGGCCGGAGCTGGAACTGGAGCGACTGCAGGAACTGGGACTGGAGCAGCTGCAGGAGCTGGGACTGGAGCGGCTGCAGGAGCTGGGACTGGAGCGGCTGCAGGAGCTGGGACTGGAGCGGCTGCAGAATCCACCGTAGGGGTCACAGTGGCCGTTGGATCTGTCACAGGGTTTGGAGTGGCCGCAGGGTCTGTCACTAAGTTGACAGCAGTATCAATGGCAGCTCGATAGGCATGAGCCAGGCCCCAGCACGTTACAATGATTTGTGTTACTTTGGAACTGCCAGAATCATTACACCTTTTTTTCAAGCATTCTGCCAGTTTTTGAGGATTTTGCCATTGTTCAGGGGTGAATTTCCAACACACTGGGGGTGCCAACTGCTCTAGATGCCTGCCCATATCCACCCATACTCCCTGCCACCCACAACTATACTGCCTCCGGGCAGATCTCCGGATGAGCTTCATAAGTAGTTGTTTAACTTTAAGCAGAATCTGAAGTGCATTCATGAGGCAGAACAACAAGACTATGGTATTCTGAGTATTCCAGAAATATTCAATATCTTGGAGAGCTATTGTGACAAGCTCAGGGGATAAGAGGGTGGTGAAGGAGGAAGGCAGAGTGACCCAGGAGGATACAGGGGTGGTGAAGGAGAAAGGGAGAGTAAGCAAGTAAGGAAAAATATCCTCCCCTTTCCCCTCCACAGATTGACTCTCTAATGGAGAAAAACAATAGGTATAATTGCTAATAGTTCCCAAGATGCTGTTTCCAAAGTACAGAGTCCACGATGTTACTGAGTATAAATACCAAGTTAGAGTCATGACCAGATATCTTATCGTCTCATAAGCCATTGCTATAACACTTAGTACCATAATGGTCTGAAACCAGGGCCCGGAGAGGAGAAACAACACTACAGAGAGCAAATACGGAAAATAATGTACTATAATACTCAATTTGGAAAACAGGCGCAGCAGAGTTGTGATTAAAGCAATCAGCATCATGACAAGTGACTATTAAGCAGGTCTAATCCTTACACCAATTTTAGTTTAACACACTCTGATCAGATCTGCCGTTATCTCAACCTTTCGGGCCCCACGTTGGGCGCCAAAAAGACTGTCGTGGTTTAACCCGACCAGCAGCTAAACACCACGCAGCCGTTCGCTCACCCTCCCCCCTCCCTCTCTGGGACGGGGGAGAGAAATGGAAAATGAAGCCCGTGAGTTGAGATAAAGACAGTTTAATAAGACAGGAAAAAAAAATAACAAAAATAATAATAACAATAATAATAATGATGATACAATGGGGATAATACGAAAGTAATAATAGTATGTACAAACAAGTGATGCACAATGCAATTGCTCACCACCCGCTGACCGATGCCCAGCCTAACCCCGAGCAGTCCGGCCCCCTCCCCCCGGCTAGCCACCCCTATATATTGTTTAGCATGACGTCAGATGGTATGGAATACCCCTTTGGCTAGTTTGGGTCACCTGTCCTGGGTCTGTCCCCTCCCAGCTCTTACTGCACCCCCCAGCCTGCCCGTTGGCAGGACAGAGCAAAGGCTGAGATGTCCTTGGCTTAGTATAAGCACTGCTCTGCAACAATTAAAGCATCGGGGTGTTATCAGCACTCTTCTCATTCTAAGCCAAAACACAGCATTCCACCAGCTACTAGGAAGAAAATTAATTCTGTGCTAACTGAAACCAGGACAGACCTCAAGACTTAGTTGAATGTGAAAGCACAAGAGAACAATGAGGAAGCCAAAGGGAGCAGCAGTGACAAGGCCAAGTACTGCTACTGGCCATGGCCATGGCTCCAGGGAAGCAGCAGCCCCAACCCGAAGGCAGCAGAGAGGCAGAGCCCAGTGGGCGGTGAGCCTCTTGGCCCTGAGCCTCTCCTGCGTGCTGGGGCTGCTCCCCCCAGAATCAGAGGAGATGGGAGGAGAGGGATACTGAGTCCAATGGATTTATGCTGTCTTCTTTATTGTCTATACTTACAGAGGAAGTCTAGTTTAATTACAGAATTTCTATTTCTATTTCTAGGTTGGAAGAGACCTCAAGATCATCGAGTCCAACCTCTGACCGAACACTAACAGTCCCCACTAAACCATATCCCTAAGCTCTACATCTAAACGTCTTTTGAAGACTTCCAGGGATGGTGACTCCACCACTTCCCTGGGCAGCCTGTTCCAGTGCCTCACAACCCTCTCAGTAAAGAAGTTCTTCCTAACATCTAACCTAAAACTCCCCTGGCTCAACTTAAGCCCATTCCCCCTCGTCCTGTCACCAGGCACGTGGGAGAACAGGCCAACCCCCACCTCGCTACAGCCTCCCTTGAGGTACCCATAGAGAGCGATAAGGTCACCCCTGAGCCTCCTCTTCTCCAGGCTGAACAAGCCCAGCTCCCTCAGCCGCTCCTCGTAGGACTTGTTCTCCAGGCCCCTCACCAGCTTCGTCGCCCTTCTCTGGACTCGCTCGAGCACCTCGATGTCCTTCTTGTAGCGAGGGGCCCAAAACTGAACACAGTACTCGAGGTGCGGCCTCACCAGAGCTGAGTACAGGGGGACGATCACCTCCCTAGCCCTGCTGGTCACACTGTTCCTGATACAAGCCAGGATGCCGTTGGCCTTCTTGGCCCCCTGAGCACACTGCTGGCTCATATTCAGCCGACTATCCACCATCACTCCCAGGTCCTTCTCTGCCTGGCAGCTCTCCAACCATTCCTCTCCCAGCCTGTAGCTCTGCTTGGGGTTATTGTGCCCCAGGTGCAGGACCCGGCACTTGGCCTTGTTGAACTTCATGCAGTTGACCTCAGCCCATCGGTGCAGCCTATCCAGATCCTCCTGCAGAGCTTTCCTACCCTCAAGCAGATCGACACACGCACCTAACTTGGTGTCATCTACGAACTTACTGAGTGCTTACAGTAAGTTCTGCGAACTTACTTAAATGAAAGACTTGGGAAGCCTGACTGGCAGGGAAGACTGAGAGAAAGAAGTTGTTGAGTCCCTCAGCCTTCTCCATGTCTGTCATTACCAGTGCACCCTTCTCATCCATCAGAGGGAGTACGCTCTCCTTGGCCATTCTTTTCTGAGCAGTGTATCTGTAGAATCCCTTCCTATTATTCCTTGCATCCCTTGAGAAGATCAGTTCCATCTGTTCCTTAACTTTCCTTATTCCATCTCTGCATATCCAAAACAGAACCGTGCATGAGAGAAAAAAAGTAACGCTGATTCCATAGAAGCCATTCTGGAAACAAAACTTGTAGGTAGGAAGTGCAGTTTTGTGGCAGTGCAGAACTGATGGGCACATTGTGCAGGATGCTTCTAAGGATCTTTGTGTCCTTTTCTCTTCTAACTACCAGGCCAATACTGTCTCAGGAATGGAGGAGCCAACAGAGATGAGACAGATACTCTGCGATCGTGAATGTCATCAGAAGGCTGATCCCAATAAGATATGGAGATGTCAAGAGCAGCCTGGACAAGAGAGATGTGGTATGTCGGGATGGGAAGAAGAGCTTGGCCAGCAGAAACTTATGATTTCATAGAAGTAAGAGTGTTTATGTAATGTGGATGCTGTGGTAGCACTGACTTAAACTAGTCACATATAGCCCTTACCTTACATGAGCCAGTAATTTTAATGCCTAAACCTAAATGCTACTACAATACTCTGAAAGGAATCTTTTTTTTTTTTTTTTTTTTCTCTTGCTAAACCTATTGCCTTCCCTTAACAGTAACATGAAAACTCTCTGTTTAACTCTAGACTCCTTGGCAGACCTAAAAATACCCTAAACCGTAGAGCTTGTCCATACCTTAACCACAGACATGACACCACAAGCAGAACAACACACACTCCCACTAAAACTTTGCTTAGTCTCTAACCAAGAAAGAGAAAAACAGGTACCTAGGGGGCTAGAGAGAAGTCAGCTCTGCCTCAGGATCTCCTGCCTCTGCAGGAGCAATATGACTGAGGCAGGGACTGTGAGGTCACTTCTGTTTCTGCATTTGATAGGGCAGCAGCAGGAACGTGTCACGCAAAGGGACTGTGAGGTCACCTGTGTCTGTAGGTGGCAGGTCACCTTTGACTTCTCAGCACTCCTACTACTCTGTTTTCTATTCTGTACTCTAGCACTCCTAGACATCTGTATTTAGTAAAAGAGTTCAAGGATGAGAAGAGCATGTATTGAGAGGAAGGCCATGAAAAGCCAACAGGAGAAGGACCATTTTCTCCCCTGCAGGGGACTGACCCTGGGCAAGGCCCAGCTTGGGAAGCAGCCATGTGGGACATTCATCCCCAAAAGATCCTATGCCCCATGAGCACCCAGTGTCCACCAGGTTTGAAGATACTGTAGAGAAGTTCTCAGAAACACTGCCAGGCACTGCAGAGTGATAGGTTCACTGAGAGTGGAGGGGACCTCCAAAGACCATGTAGCCATCCACACTAGCCAAGCATGGACACCTACACCAGGCAGCCCAGGCCCATTTCCAGATGGGCTTTTGTATCTCCAGTGATGGAAACTCCCGTACTTTTGGGGAAACATGATTCAGTGCATTTTGCACTTTCATTCCCATAGTTGGAAGGGGATGGATTCCCAAAGTGTGGCAAGATGATGGGTTGTATCCTAGTTATTTGAAGTTTCCTGTTCTTGAGTCTTGCAACCTGAATTTTCCACAGATGTCCCAGGATGGTAAATGGATGCTCAGCTGTCTACTAGGAACAAAGGAGAGTATCTTGGGTTCCCAATGGCCATTTCAACTTTAGGTCAATTTCCAAAATTCACTGAAGAAGGGGTGTTGTCTTTGAAGAGGTTTCTTGTGCTGGACTGGGCTGTAGTTGCAGGGGTAAAGACCACTGCCAGCAGTAGAGGTACCCTTGAACTCCGCCTGGCTGCACCTGAATCCCTCAAAAGGCTCCAGTCTCCTGAAAGCCCTTTCTGATAGCTGCAAATCCAGCGAAGTACTTCAAATACAACCGGGTCTCTGGTGGTTTTCCCTGATTGCTTATGGTCAGACAGCAAAGTTCTGTGTCAATACCCAGTAATGTCATCAGTACTTAACTAATAGAGCAACTACTCGTCACTTCAAATGATTTAATCCCTTCCATGGAATGTCACACAGTGTAGTTTCTACCATGAAGAAATGTGAATTTTCAGGATGTATTTTCATCACAGGAGAAGAAATACTGGTGTTCATCTGTAGTTGCATTGTCCTCTCATAGTCTGTCACGATGTGCTCCCTCATCTTCCAGGCACATCCACAAGTTTTGATTAAACAGACAATGCTGAATGTAGCTTTTCCAGCTGCCTATCTGCACCTATGCACTTCCCATGGTTCTGATTTTCCCTCCTCTTACTCTTTGATCATTCACACTACAGTTGCTGCTTTGAGCATGAGGTAGAAGCAGCCCAGCTTGCCCATCCATCAGCAATCTGTATTTTTTTTTTCTTTTAGCAAGAACCTCAACCTTTATCATTGAAATAATATGGTATGGATCAATGCTAACGCTATTGTTCATAATTTCATATCTATCACTATAAAATATTTCTTGTACATTCAATGTTTTGGGAAGGTAAACCTCAGAGGAGGAATAGAAGATGAGGAGGATTTTTATTATTTTATTTTATTTTATTTTATTTTATTTTATTTTATTTTATTTTATTTTATTTTATTTTATTTTATTTTATTTTATTTTAAAAATTGCTGCATGATTTCATTTTCTTTGGTTAGAAATAACAAAGACCCTTCTGCACCTGTGTACAGCCACATCTCTTAGGAAAGCAGGTAGAAGCTGCTGCAAAGGTGCCGTAGCATCCAGCTGCAGCCTTGAGTGAAGTCTGGTGTAAGGAAATGAGAAGCAAGCACCAGGTGGCCATTGAGAGAAATGGCAGGGCTGGGGTGGTGAGGAGCAAGGTTGTCCATGCAGTGTCAGACCTCCAGAGTCTACTTTTCCTCCCTAAGCATATCTCCGAAGGAGACACCCTGGATCAATACCAATTAGAGAGTAGTACCTCAAACTGAAATTCAACTAAATGCATCCTTTAAGATGAGAAGAGATTTTTATTAGGTGCTTTATGCAATCTTCATCCTTAAATATACCATGAAAACTCTCCAAATAGTTGTACAAGTCTTGAAGTCCTGGACAAAAGTATAGAGGAGATGCTAGGAGTTTCTTCATTCTAATGAGGTCCATGCTGTATTTTGGTGATGAGCCTGTGACGCTCAGGTACTGAGAGGACAATGATGTAACCGCTTGAACAAGTAAAGTCAGAAGGAAAAGTTGAAGTGACTTGGAGTATTAATTGGCGCCACTGAGGGTTATTACTAAGACAACCTCCCCAGAGACTTGTTAGGGCAGATAATTGGAGGCCATGATTACAGACAGGCAAAGGCACTGTGCAGAGAAACGTCTTTGTTTGCTTTGATAAAGCAGAAGGGCTGAAGCCTGCCACCAGCTACTGGGAGAGAAAATCCTGCTCCCCCACGTCTGGCTCAGGGCTTTTCCTAGGGATCTGTGGGATGTGGTGGGCAGTGTGATACCATGAGAAGAACAGCGGTATGACAATTCCGAGCTGATGCACAGGGTTGAAAGAAATCAATGAGGCCCCATCACAATGAATATAGCATATCTCCTCATAAGCTCTAGCCAAGGTGACAAAAACCTTAGGGCTGTTGGGGCCTTCCACTTTTACCAGCACTCTGCCTTCTCCTCTGAAGGCTTTCCTATTTTGTCCCACACTTTCCCCTATTTCCTTGACGTCTGCAGACACCCATCTCTGTTCACCATCTTGCTCTCATCCCTTGCTTTCACCCATGTTTCCTCATCCCTCGCCAGCTGTTCCTTGAAACACAAAGCCAGGGTCTGATCAGAGGGTGACAACAGCACAACCCTTTGAGAGAAATTTCTTCCTCCTCGTGGCCAATGTGTAACTTCCAGTGTATACTCCATGGTCATTTTTCTCTCCTGCTCTTTCCTATTACCAAAGCAGGCTCCACCATGGTGGAAACCACTCCTGAAGTAGGCAGCCCAACCCAGCAGGTTCCTTGCGGCCTCTCAGCCAACCAGACACAAGTCACCTCAGCAGCAGCTTCCAAGCCAGGGGCCTGCTGCTGGCCTTGCAGCTTCTTGGCTAGACACAGCCAAGCCTTGTGCCTGCTGCTGCCCAGTCATGGACTCAAGCAGAAGGGACAGGACAACCCATGTTGGGGCCTTCTTTCTGCCTGGGTCCTCCTGGGTCTGGAGGCAGAGGGGATCCCCCAGTCAGCATGCCAAGCAGGTGCCTTCTGCTGGCCATGCAGGGCCACTGCCAGATGTCAGCCCAAAAGTGCAGATCCCAGGGAGAAGTCAAGGCTGACCTGCCACCTCCAGACACAAGTGACCTCCCGGTCCCTTTGCGTGACACATTCCTGCTGCTGCCCTATCAAGTGCAGAGACAGAAGTGACCTCACAGTCCCTGCCACAGTCACATTGCTCCTGCTGGGGCAGGAGACCCTAAGGCAGAGCTGAGCTCCTCAGAGCATTCCCACCCATCTCCTCCTTGTGGCCCACAAGCTGATCAGACCCATGACCCCTCACATCCATCTTTGCATGCCATGTGACTGCATTGCAGCCTCACAGTTCTTGGCCTGCACCAAGGGCCAGACCCAGTACAGTACCTAAAGGTAAGGGTTAGGAGAGGGGCTGAAGGTGAGGAAGTCAATGTACAGGAACAAGGGAATCAGCTGTTAGATATTCATGCATGGCATCAGGGACTAGGGCTCACCTTTCTGGGTTTGAGTTTAAAGAAAGATTTATTGGGAGGGTTTGGTGTTCTGCGTTGGTATCAGGTCTGTGCTTAAAGTATGGAAAAGCTTCATGATTTTGGGTTTGTTTAGTTTTTCCAATAATTGTAGGCTTAAATTGAGCATTTAAATCTAGTGTGAAGGACAGGGATCAATGTAAGCAAGAGAGTAAGGGTAAGGGAAAGAGGCTATGGGCTGAGTTTTGGCTTCAGTGCATACTTAGAGGTCAGGCATAGGAGTAGTCGATTCCTGTCTGGGTGTGGAGTAGCATTTAAATTTAGGAATTAAGTTTACTCTTTGAAGCTGGGGAATAGCCTCATATAAGTGTTTTGAGACACAGTTACAGCACCTTCCACATAGCCTGAACCAACTCACCTTTTACAAAATCTTTAGTTTCTGCTGGATAGTCCTATTCTCTCTTCCAAATCTCACATTTCTCCTGACCAGGGCTTCTCCTGACCTCACTATATCAGTCATATTCTTAGGGACATCTTTCTGGTGGCTTTCATGATCTCAGAGTATCTGTCACTGCTCTGTTGGGTACTCTATTTCTGAGAAAAGTGGCACTTAATACATGATGGAAAAGGACATAAAAGTCCATTGAAGCACCCTGAACATGTGCCCAGCAGTTCGGCACCATCACAAAAGTGCGCTTCCTGCCTACAAGTTTTCTTTCCAGAATGGCTCCTATGGCTCCAGGGTAACTTTTCCCAGGATAAGTTACCCAGGATAAGGGTAAATTTTCCACTCACTTCCCCAGGCCACACCACTCTTGCCTGCAGGCTCCACGTGTCTCTCCAACCCTCCCCTCTCCTCCTGCAGTAGTGGCACCTCAGCGCAGCAGGTTGGTGCATCTCCAGGCTCAGGGGTGTTTCCTGAGGGCCTGCCCCGTGTGGGGAGTGTTGGGGAGGAAGAGAGCAAGGTCATCTCCTGGGGCATGGCTGAGCACAGCCCAGCCATCCCGCACTGCAAGCCCCTGCTCAGCAGTGACCCAGGGCTGCACAGTGCCTGCTGCTGTCAGCAGCCACAGGGATACCACTGGAGACACAACAGGACTGTCACCATGGCATATGAGACCTCAAGACTAACACGGAAAGAAGCATAATGTGGAAGCTGAAAGAGAGCAGCAGTGACAAGGCCACGTCCTGCTGCTGGCCATGGCCATGGCTCCAGGGAAGCAGCAGCCCCGACCTGAAGGCAGCAGAAAGGCAGAGCCCAGCGGGCAGTGAGGGGCAGCCCCGAGTACCACCAGGGCTGCTCCTGCATGTGTCAGCTGGGTTCTTGGCCCCGAGCCCCTCCTGCGTGCTGGGGCTGCTCCCCCAACTCTGGAGGGGATGGGAAGAGATGTCAGCTCAGACCAGTGAGGTTCTCATGGATTTTTTATTGTCTATATCTACTGAGGAAGCCTAGTTCTATAGGTAAATTAGACTACCTGATTATAGCAATTAAAATAAATAACAGGCAGTCTGCTAAAATTAATATTTAACTCAAAATGTTATCACGTATTAGCAAAACTAGTTCTAAAGTACATGAGAAATGAAAGATTCTCTGAACTCTTTTTGGATATGCTACAAGAATGGATAAATTGATGAGAACTTTAGTGATGCTTTAACAAATGTGTAAATTGTTTCTTTATAACATGCTTCACTTCCTGGTTCCTCATGCTGTAGATGACGGGGTTCAGTGCTGCAGGCACCACTGAGTATAAAAATGACATCACCAGGTCCAGGGATGGGAATGAGTTTGATGGACGCTTCAGGGAGGCAGATGTGACAGTGCTGACAAAAAGGGAGACGACGGCCAGGTGAGGGAGGCACCTGGAAAAGGCTTTGTGCCGGCCCTGCTCAGAGGGCATCCTCAGCACCACAATGAAGATCTGCACATAGGACACCACAATGAAAATAAAGCAACCAAGGACTAAAGAAACGCTAAACACAAGTGCCCAGACTTCCCTGAGGTAGGCCTCTGAGCAGGAGAGCTTGAGGATGTGGGGGATTTCACAGAAGAACTGGTCCACAGCATTGCCTTGGCAGAGGGGCAGGGAAAATGTGTTGGCCGTGTGCAGGACAGCATTGAGAAAGCCACTGCCCCAGGCAGCTGCTGCCATCTGGGCACAAGCTCTGCTGCCCACGAGGCTCCCGTAGTGCAGGGGCTTGCAGATGGCAACGTAGCGGTCATAGGCCATGACAGTGAGAAGGGAAAACTCTGAACCAAAGAAGAAGACGAAAAAGAAGACCTGTGCAGCACATCCTTGATAGGAGATGGTCCTGGTGTCCCAGAGGGCATTGGCCATGGCTTTAGGAATAGTGGTAGAGATGGATCCCAGGTCGAGGAGGGCGAGGTTGAGGAGGAAGAAGTACATGGGGGTGTGGAGGCGGTGGTGGCAGGCTATGGCTGTGAGGATGAGGCCGTTGCCCAGGAGGGCAGCCAGGTAGATGCCCAGGAAGAGCGCGAAGTGCAGGAGCTGCAGCTCGCGCGTGTCTGTGAATGCCAGCAGGAGGAACTCGGAGATGGTGCTTCTGTTGGACATCTGCTTTTTTTGGGGATGTGATCCTGAACAAAGAAGAGAAAGAATAGTAACAATGTACAACAGATTCATCAGAGAAAAACTCATCCCATTTCTCATTTAGAATTGCCAGAAAATTGTCCATTTCCAGGAAGACATTTGGTAGGTATCTTTCCTGAGTTCTTCCTGATGCCTGAGGGTATCCCCGGGAGCAGGGGACTCCTCTGTATTCAATGCAAGAGTCAGTTATGCCCAATAGCCAGAGGTAAGGTGGAACATGGGGCAATCTCAGACTCACTTCACTCCTGATAATAAAGAACCTTGCCCCAGTGTTGCTCCCCGGTTACCCAACTTCACAGCAGATATATATATATGATTTTTTTTTAATTTTCATTTTATAGGGTCAGATTTTTTGTTGTTACTGACCTACCACACCTGCTGAGTTTTTCTAAAACAGAAATCCCGGGCATTTCTCCAGCACATAAGTGGAAATGTTGTGCATCCTAAGGGAAAAAGGGACTGGCCCTATACTGCAGCGTCCTTTAGTGAGGACAGATAATCTGTCCATCAATACTGGTCTCAGCCACCCTGTGAGTGTTGCAGGAAAGTTGTACTCAGAGGTTGACCTGAGAAGAACCTGAATACTGCTGAGAGTAGAGGAATCCAGGCACAAAGTGCCCATCTCCAGACCCCTCATCCTGTCCCCATACTCCTCTTCCAGCCAAACACTCCTAGGGCTCATGGAATGGGCATGTGAAACCCCCATCCCCAGCCAGCCTGCAAACAAGACCAGCAGCAGCACGGCCAGCTGGAGAAGCCAGGAGGAATGCCAGCGTGCTGCTGCCAGGGGAGGCAAGGTCAGGGAGGGACAGACGGACACTCAGCAGACCCTCCTGTGCTGCAGCTCTGCCTGCAGAGGAGGCAGCTCCTGCTCATTGCAGGTGATCTGTGCTCATCTCAAGCAAGGAGATACTCTCAAAGACAGGGCACTGGCCATTGGAGGGTTTGTAGCTCCTTAATATCAGCTAGAAAAAAACATGTGAGGACCACAAGGATGATGCTGGTGCAGTCTGTGGGCTGAGGTTTGGGAAGGGACATTATGAAGTTCAGTGATGAAATATTGATCCCTCACTGCAATGCTCTAGCAGTCTCAGTCTGCAGTACAAACCTGACCACCTATTACCACGAAACCAGCCTCCACTCTACCGCAGGTATCTGCAAGCACAGGCTACAGAAAATGTCTTGCCTTTCAGGTAGCCCCTGCCTTGGTCTTCCTTTTGAAAAATCCAATCATAAATGCCATTCTCTAAAACATTTTCTACTCGTTTCTGGAGAAACAGAGAGACCCACCCTGCCAGATGCTACCAGCTGTCAGATGTGCCAGCTGTAGAAGACCCCTCTGGCAACCCCACCTGCATGGCCCTGCTGCCAGAGCCTCACGATGTCAAGAGCCTGCAGATGTGTCCTGCCACACGCTGCCCTCTGTTGTTGCGCTCCTCAGTGCCTCCAAGCCCTCTCTCCTTCTCTACTCTCCCGTGCCAGCTGCGGTCAGAGCCCCCAGCCCTGCTGCGCTGTGCAGAGGAGCTGCTCCTGGGCACAGCTCTCTCTCTGCAGCACTGCCTCTTGCCAGGAGCTGCCCTTGTGCCCAGGAGCCCGGCCCAGCTCAGCAGCACAGCACCCAACCATGGCATCGCTTGCTCTGTGCCCTTGGGCTCCTTCGAGGTGTCTCCAAGGCCTCAGTGCTGACAGCTCCCCGAAGGCAGCAGGGTCTCTGCTGGGGTGTGGTGGTTGAAGCAGACTGAAGGCATCACTGACTGCTTCTCTCTGTAGATGTCAGAGACTGATTTTTAAGTGTGATTTGTGCTGTTGGACTGTGGTTGTCAAACATGAGTACAAATGTTTCCCTCCCTTAACCCCTATTCTGTTCCCAGTGTATTGCAGGACACATCAGCCATGACAGGCAGGGATCATTTCACCCCTCCGAACGTGTTCTAACAAAAGAGGGGGGACCAGAATGCTGTAAAAGGTTTCCATGAAGGAAATAGGACACTAAGACACCATTCATTGAGTTTCCCTAGCTGTCCATCTGGGAGATCCTCTACCCATACACAAATATCTTCTTCCCCTGTTAATTGACCAGCACGGTGACTGGGATGTGGAACACCCTCATCACTATGCTGGTGCCTGACACCAAACACCTGCAGATGCTCGTGGCCTTCTTCCTGGGGGAGAGTTGTCCTCCTTGCAGAGCTCCAGCACCCTGCGCCAGATGCTGGCCAGCTTCCTGGCTGGGGACAGCACCCCCTTTGCTCACAGAGGTGGCAGCACTCTCAGCTGCGCCTTCTGCATGACCACAGTGCTTCCTGCTGGGGGCCATGCCCTACGGTCAGCCCTGGGCTGTATGCCACCCCTGTTCTGTGCAAGGCTCAAGGAGTGGAAGGTCTGACTCCAGGAGGCAGCTGTACCTGAACCAGGGGAATTTCTCTCATGTACAGGAATTCTTTCTCTTCCTCCCAGCTACAGTTCTGTGGCCCCAGTGTCATAGACACCTTCTGTGGTTTTGTTCCATTTCTGGAGCTGTCCTGCAGTGCCACGGTGATACTCTTGGTTTTGCTTTCAAAATTTGCATTTGTATCCAATCCTCCAATTCCTAATCATGCAGATTTCATGTGTGTGTGCCCTGTGTTGGCAGGCCCAAAGCTTTATCCACCTGCTCTTCTGTCCTCATGAGTGTCACTTTTTTCTATGGCACAATCATCATTTTCTGTGTGAAGCACAGAACAGCCCACCCCACAGATCTTAACCAAGCTCTTTCCAAACCTTCATCATCCCCTGGTGAATCCTCAGGTTTCTTAGTGGTGGTGTGGGAAGGGTGAGAGAGGTGCTAGTGGAGATGCTGACATTGTCATAAGACCTATCTCAAATACCTTGGAAAGGACAGATGGATCAAAGACTTTCCTCAGGATTTGAAAAGGTAGACGTCAAACCCATCTTCTAGTAGAGGGGCAAGCAGAAGGATGATTAAGCCTAACCAAGGAGAAAAGTGCCAGCCTTAGCCTTAGGCCCCAAACCAGACCTAAACTGAAGTCCTCAAAGCTTGCCCTTATCCTAAACCCTGAGCAGGATCCTTAGGCACAAAACCAAACAATTCCTTGAAGCCCTTGCCATTCCTTTAACCCTGGAATGTGACCTCTTATTCCTAAACATTAACCTGATCATCTAACCCTCAAAGCCCTCCACCCTGCACACAGCACGTCTCAGCTTCAACCCCACTCCTACCCCTACCTTGTGTGGCTTTTATGCTTGGGGTAGGGCAGGGACTGTGAGGTCCTGAAGCAGTCCCATGGCATTGGAAGAGGCATGTGCGGTGGAAGGTATGTGATCAGATCACAGTCCACAAGGAGGAGCTGGCTGGGAATGCTGGGATGGGATCAGGTGTGCCTCAGGATGTGCTGGGCCTGCAGGAGGCACATGGCTGTGAAGGAGGCTGGGAGGCCACTTCTGTCTGTACAGCTGATGGACCAGCTGCAGAAATGTGGCACAGAAAGGGACTGTAATGGCCAGAAGCACGCACATGGCATTGAACATGATGGTGAGGCACCTTCTGTTCTAGTCAGGTGATAGACCACAGGAAGGCTGATGGCATGGGAGTCATGCTTGAGGTATAGTTTGTGAGACCATAGAATGAGAGAATGGCTCCTGTTGGAAGGGACCTTAAAGGTCATCTAGTTCCAACCCCCCCGGCCGTAAGCAGGGATGCCTCCTACGAGATCAGGTTGCCCAGGGCCCTTTGCACAGGAATCCCTTCCTCTGTTGCATCAACTACACCTCTCAGCTTGGTGTCATCTGCACACTTGCTGAGGGTGCACTCGACCCCACTGTCTATGTCACTAATAAACATATTAAACCGCACGGGTCCGAGGACAGACCCCTGAGGTACAAGACTCATCACCAGCCTCCACTTGGACATAGAGCCATTGAGCACCACTCTCTGGGTGTGACCTTCAGGCCAACTCCTTACCCACTGAATGGTTCACCCATCAAATGCGTATCTCTCTAATTTGGAGACCAGGATGTCATGTGGGACCATGGCAATGGTCTTACAGAAGTCCAAGTAGATGACATCGGTCAGTCTTCCCTTGTTGTCTGATGTGGTCACTCCATTGTTAGAAAGCCACCAGATTGGCCAGGCACCATTTACCCTTTGGTGAAGCCATTCTTGTTGTCTCGGATCACCTCTTTGTGCCTTGACTCTGATTCCAGGAGGATCTTTTCCATGATCTTTTCAGGCACAGAGCTGAGGCTCACCATTCAGTAGTTCCATGGGTTATCCTTTCTACCCTTTTTCAAAATGGGAGTGATATTTCCCTTTTTAAAGGCACCAGGGACTTCACACAACTGTCAGGACTCTTCAAATATGATGGAGAGAGGCTTGCCAACTGCATCAGCCAGTTCCCTCAGGACGAAGGGATGCAAGTCATCAAGTGCCATAGACTTGTACTTGTTGAGTTCCATCAGGTGGTCTCAAACCTGCTCTTCATTTACAGTGGGTGGGACTTTGCACCCCCAGCCTCCATCCATGGGTCCAGGGAAATGAAAGACTTGGGAAGCCTGACAGGCGGAGAAGACTGAGGCAAAGATGTTGTTGAGTCCCTCAGCCTTCTCCATGTCTGTCATTGCCAGTTCACCCTTCTCATCCATCACAAGGGGTACACTCTCCTTGGCCTTTCTTTTCTGAGCGATGTATTTCTAGAATCTCTTCCTATTATTCCTTGCATCTCTTGCCAAGCTGAGGCTTACTCACCCAAATGCCTTCCCTGGACACTAGTATCAAAATGATCTATTTATCCCTCGATTTCTTGGCAGACCTAAATAAAATGCTAAACTACAGAGCTTGTCCATACCCTAACCACAGAAGAACACCAAACATTCCCAAAAAAACTCTGTTTACACTTTAACCCAGAAAAGTGAGTCCTAGTCCCTAAGGGACTAGGGAGATGCAAACTCTGCCTCAGGATCTCCTGCCCCAGCAGCAGGAATGTGACTGTGACAGGGAATGTGAGGTCACTTCTGTCTCTGCACGTGATAGGGCAGCAGCAGGAACGTGTCACGGAAAGGGACTGTGAGGTCACTTGTGCCTGGAGGTGGCAGGTCACCCTTGACTTCTCCCTGGGAGCTGCACTTTTGGGCCGACATCTGGCAGTGGCCCTGCTAGGCCAGCAGAAGGCACCTGCTTGGCATGCTGACTGGGGGATCCCCTCTGCCTCCAGACCCAGGACGACCCAGGCAGAAAGAAGGCCCCCATATGGGTTGTCCTGTCCCTTCTGCTTGAGTCCATGAGTGGGCAGCAGCAGGCACAAGGCTTGGCTGTGTCTCCACAAGAAGCTGCAAGGCCAGCAGCAGGCCCACAGAATCACAGAATCACAGAATTGTCTAGGTTGGAAGAGACCTCAAGATCATCGAGTCCAACCTTTGACCTAACAGTCCCCACTAAACCATATCCCTAAGCTCTACATCTAAACGTCGTTTGAAGACTTCCAGGGATGGTGACTCCACCACTTCCCTGGGCAGCCCATTCCAATTCCTAACAACCCTTTCGGTAAAGAAGTTCTTCCTAATATCCAACCTAAAACTCCCCTGGTGCAACTTTAGTCCATTCCCCCTCGTCCTGTCACCAGGCATGTGGGAGAATAGACCAACCCCCACCTCTCTACAGCCTCCTTTAAGGTATCTGTAAAGAGCAATAAGGTCACCCCTGAGCCTCCTTTTCTCAAGGCTGAACAAGCCCAGCTCCCTCAGCCGCTCCTCATACGACTTGTTCTCCAGGCCCCTCACCAGCTTCGTCGCCCTTCTCTGCACCCGCTCAAGCACCTCCATGTCCTTCTTGTAGCGAGGGGCCCAAAACTGAACACAGTACTCGAGGTGCGGCCTCACCAGAGCCGAGTACAGGGGGACGATCACCTCCCTAGCCCTGCTGGCCACACTGTTTCTTATGCAAGCCAGGATGCCGTTGGCCTTCTTGGCCACCTGAGCACACTGCTGCCTCATATTCAGCCGACTATCCACCATCACTCCCAGGTCCTTCTCTGCCTGGCAGCTCTCCAACCACTCATCTCCCAGCCTGTAGCTCTGCTTGGGGTTATTGCGCCCCAGGTGCAGGACCCGGCACTTGGCCTTGTTAAACTTCATGCAGCTGACCTCAGCCCATCGGTGCAGCCTATCCAGATCCTCCTGCAGAGCCTTCCTACCCTCAAGCAGATCGACACACGCACCTAGCTTGGTGTCATCTGCAAACTTACTGAGGGTGCACTCAATGCCCTCGTCCAGATCATCGATGAAGATATTAAAGAGGACTGACCCCAGCACCGAGCCCTGGGGAATGCCACTAGTGACTGGCCTCCAACTGGACTTGACTCCATTCACCACGACTCCTTGGGCCCGGCTCTCCAGCCAGTTTCTAACCCAACGAAGCGTGCGCCAGTCCAAGGCAAGAGCAGCCAGTTTCTTGAGGAGAATGCTGTGGGAGACGGTGTCAAAAGCCTTGCTGAAGTCAAGGTAGACCACATCCGCAGCCTTTCCCTCATCCACCCAGCGCGTCACTCTGTCATAGAAGGAGATCAGGTTCGTCAAGCAGGATCTGCCTTTCATAAACCCATGCTGACTGGGCCTGATCGCCTGCTTGCCCTGCAAGTGCTGCGTGATGACTCTCAAGAGGATCTGCTCCATGAGCTTCCCTGGCACTGAGGTCAAACTGACAGGCCTGTAATTTCCCGGGTCTGCCCTCCGGCCCTTCTTGTAGGTGGGCGTCACGTTTGCTAGCCGCCAGTCAACTGGGACCTCCCCCAATAGCCAGGACTGCTGATAAATGATGGACAGTGGCTTGGCCAGCTCCTCTGCCAGTTCACTCAGTACCCTTGGGTGGATCCCATCCGGCCCCATCGACTTGTGCACATCCAAGTGCCGTAGCAGGTCACCAACCAGTTCTTCGTGGATAGTGAGGGCCACATCCTGCTCCCCATCCCCTTCCACCAGCTCAGGGTACTGAGTATCCAGAGAACAACCGCTATTGCCGCTAAAGACTGAGGCAAAGAAGGCATTGAGCACCTCAGCCTTTTCCTCATCACTTGTAACTAAGTTTCCCCCCGCATCCAGTAAAGGATGGAGATTCTCCTTAGTCCTCCTTTTTGTGTTGATGTATTTATAGAAATGTTTTTTGTTATCTTTAACGGCAGTAGCCAGATTGAGCTCCAGATGAGCTTTGGCCTTCCTAATTTTGTCCCTGCACAGCCTCGCTACATCCTTATAGTCCTCCCTAGTGGCCTGCCCACTTTTCCAAAGCTTATAAACCCTCTTTTTCCTCCTAAGATCAAGCCACAATTCTCTGTTGAGCCAGGCTGGTCTTCTTCCCCGCCAGCTCGTCTTTGGGCACGTGGGGACAGACCGTTCCTGCGCCATTAAGATTTCCCTCTTGAAGAGTGCCCAGCCTTCCTGGACCCCTCTGCCCTTCAGAACCGCCTCCCAAGGGACTCTACCAACTAGTGTCCTGAGCAGCTCAAAGTCAGCCCTCCGAAAGTCCAATACAGCGGTTTTACTGGTCCCCTTCCTGGCCTCGCCAAGAATAGTGAACTCCACCATTTCGTGGTCACTCTGCCCACTCCTGAAGTAGGCATCCCAACCCAGCAGGCTCCTTGTGGCCTCTCAGCCAACCAGACACAAGTCACCTCAGCAGCAGCTTCCAAGCCAGGGGCCTGCTGCTGGCCTTGCAGCTTCTTGGCTAGACACAGCCAAGCCTTGTGCCTGCTGCTGCCCAGTCATGGACTCAAGCAGAAGGGACAGGACAACCCATCTGGGGGCCTTCTTTCTGCCTGGGTCGTCCTGGGTCTGGAGGCAGAGGGGATCCCCCAGTCAGCATGCCAAGCAGGTGCCTTCTGCTGGCCTAGCAGGGCCACTGCCAGATGTCAGCCCAAAGGTGCAGATCCCAGGTCTATGTCAAGGGTGACCTGCCACCTCCAGACACAAGTGACCTCCCAGTCCCTTTCCGTGACACGTTCCTGCTGCTGCCCTATCACGTGCAGAGACAGAAGTGACCTCACAGTCCCTGCCACAGTCACATTCCTCCTGCTGGGCCATAAAATACTGAGGCAGAGCTCACCTCTCTCTTGTCCTCTCTGAACTGGGGCTCAACTTTCTGGTTTAGAGAGTAAACGAAGTTATAGTTGGAAGGCTTGGTGTTCTGTTTGTGGTGTCAGCTCTGTGGTCAGTGTATGGGCAAGAATTATGGCTTAGGGTTTTGTTTAGGTTTGTGAAGAAGTCTAGGGATAAATAGAGCATTTAATGGTAGTGTTAAGGGCGGGGATTAGGGTGAGCAAGAGAGGAAAGGGAAGAAAAAGGAGGTATGTGCTGAGCTTTTCTTTAGGTGATATTTTGAGTTCTGCTTTCCAATAGTGGATTCCTGTCAGGATGTTGCACTAATGTTTAGGTTGAGGGATTCTGTTGAAAATAGTTTACAGGCCCTACACAACTGTTTGAAATCAGTTTTACAGCAGCATCAACATTACATGAACCCTCTTACCTCTACAAAGTAAGCTTCCGAGCAACTCTTCACTTCTTTCTTCCCGCACCCCAATCTGACATCTCTCTTGGCCAGGCTACTCCTGACCTCCCCATATCAGTCATTTAACTGGGATCAGCTTTCTGATGGCTGTCATTATATCAGAGTACCTGTCTCTCCTCTGTTGGCTACTCTATTCTGTGGTATTAGACTGCTCTATACTCTGTACTCTGTTGGTTATTCTAGTCTGTTACTTCGACTATGCCCAGGGCATTCGTCGCCTCCACGCAGCCTGCCAGGACCTGCCACAGTCTCATTCCTCCTGGTGGGGCAGGAGATCCTGAGGCAGAGCTGAGCTCCTCAGAGCATTCCCACCCATCTCCTCCTTGTGGCCCACAAGCTGATCAGATCCAGGACCCCTCACATCCATCTTTGAATGCCATGTGGCTGCAGAGCAGCCTCACAGTTCCTGCCTTGCCCCTAGGGAAAACGAACCTAAATTTAAAGGTTAGGAAAAAGGTTAAAGGTGAGGAGGTTAATGCACAGGAAGACAGGCTTTGGATGTTAGTTGTTCGTTTATGGCATTAGGGGCTACGGCAAACTTTTCTGGATTAGAGATTAAGCAAATTTTTAGTAGGAGGGTTTGATGTTCTGCTTGGGATGTCAGGTCTATGGTTAGGGCATGTGGAAGCTCTTTGGTTTAACATTTTGTTTAGATCTGCAAGAATACTAGAGTTAATCAGAGCATTTTAATGCTAGTGTTAAGGGCAGGGATCAGGCTGAGCAAGAGCGTAAAGATAATGGAAAAGGGGTTTGGACTAAAATTTCTGAAGCACGACTGACTTCATAATACCATACCTACAAAACACCCCCTTATGAGGCCAGGACCTGCACACATACAAGTAATCTGGCTGTGATCCTTGCAGCATTGATGATGGGCTCCCAGCCTCTCTGAGGAGCCAGTTCCATGCCAGTCCTGTAAGGTACTTGGGCAGGAGGGACCTCCTGCCCTGTGCCTGTTGGTGGTCTCTCAGATCAACTCGTGGTAGACAGCAAGTTGAATATGAGCCAGCAGTGTGCCCTGGCAGCCAGGAGGGCCAACCGTGTCCTGGGGTGCATCAAGCATGGCATCGCTAGTAGGTCAAGGGAGGTGATTGTCCCGCTCTACTCTGCGCTGGTGCGGCCTCACCTCGAGTACTGTGTGCAGTTCTGGGCACCACAGTATAAAAAGGACATGAAACTGTTGGAAAGTGTCCAGAGGAGGGCTACGAAGATGGTGAAAGGCCTGGAGGGGAAGACGTACGAGGAACGGCTGAGGTCACTGGGCCTGTTCAGCCTGGAGAAGAGGAGACTGAGGGGAGACCTCATCACAGTCTACAACTTCCTCGTAAGGGGGTGTCGAGAGGCAGGAGACCTTTTCTCCATTAATACTAGTGACAGGACCCGCGGGAACGGGGTTAAGCTGAGGCAGGGGAAATTTAGGCTGGACGTCAGGAGGGGGTTCTTCACAGAGAGGGTGGTTGCACACTGGAACAGGCTCCCCAGGGAAGTGGTCACTGCACCGAGCCTGGCTGAATTTAAGAAGAGATTGGACTGTGCACTTAGTCACATGGTCTGAACTTTTGGGTAGACCTGTGCGGTGTCAAGAGTTGGACTTGATGATCCTTAAGGGTCCCTTCCAACTCAGGATATTCTATGATTCTATGATTCTATGATCCTTGCTCTAAGCGAAGATCACGCTCATATACAGAAGCCCTGTGCATGAAGCTGGCCTGGAAAACACTTGGGGAAGCACCTCCCAGCCCCAGCCCCAGCCCCAGCCTCAGCTGGTGGTGCTGCTCTGTAGGGTGAGGGGACCGGGGTTCCCGGGTCATGGGGCACTCTGCAGGGCCGTGCTGGGCAAGCTGGGAAGCAGGCCCAGCTCATGGGGTCACTGCCATTGCCCCAGGGCTGCAAGGAATCACTTGCCAGGCTCCTTTGCTGGGGCTGCTGCGTGCCCTGGGGTTGCAGAGCTCTCCTCTGCCTGCTCACACCAGATTGAGCACTTGAGCTCTGCTCAGTCCACATAGGACAGGCTCACGCTCTGCGGGCTCCATTCACTGCTGTCTCCTGGGCTCACAATGCCCTGACAGAGGAGGCCAGTGAGTGATTTTTTGGAGCCATGGGGCAATGGCAGTGACATTTCTATGTTTCTCACAAACTTCAAACAATTGTTTCTCCTAGCCCTCCCCACTGCCCAGCACTGTCTCTCGGGTGGCACTCGGTGACCCTTCAGAAGGGCCTTTGGGCTTCCTCAATTGTCCTGGTGCTTATTAGCAACTTCCTGGCTCCTTCCAGAGCTTCTTATCCATTGTGGGGATACTGATTCTGGCTGGGACAGAGTTCTTCTGCAGTGCAGCCCCTGTGGTGCTGTGTTTTTGATATGTGACCAGAGCAGTGTTGGTCACCCACGGCTGTAGTCGCTGTTCCTGTGCAGTGTTTGCACAGCATCAAGGCCTTCTCTGCTTCTCACTCTGCCCCACCATCGAGTCGGCTTCCACTAGACCAGGTTGCTCAAAGTCCCATCCAACCTAGTCTTGAATACTTCCAGGGACAGGGCATCCACAGCTTCCCTGGGCAGCCTGTTCCGCTTCCTTACCACCCTTTAAGTCAAGAACTTCTTTCTAATAGCTAATCTAAATCTACTCTCTTTCAGTTTAAAACCATTACCGCTACTCCTATCATGACACTCTGATGAAGAGTCCGTCCCCAGCTTTCCTGTAGGCCCCCTATTGGTACTGGAAGGGCTCTTTAAGGTCTCCCCAGAGCCTTCTCTTGTCCAGACCGAACAAACCCAACTTCCTCAGCATGTTCCTAGGAAAAGGGCTGCAGCCCATTGATCCTCATGGATCTCCTCTGGACTCCTTCTAATAGATACACATCCTTATTGGGGCCTCAGAGCTGAACACAGTACTTGAACTGTGGCCTCACAAGCCCTCCTAACAGATCAACATTCACTCCCGACTTGGTGTCAACTGCAAACTTACTGAGGGTGCACTCGATCCCCTCATCCACATCATTGATGGAGATATTGAAGAGAACAGGCCACAGTACGGGGCCCTGCGGGACACTAAGGACAGGCCTCCATCTGCATTTATTCACATTTACCATGACTCTTTGGGCCAGTTTTTAACCCAAAAAAGCGTACCCGTCCAAGCCTTGAGCAGCCAGTTTCTCTGGAGAATGTTGTGGGAAAAGACAGAAAAGCCTTACTGCGGTCTAGGTAGAGCACATCCACAGCCTTTCCCTCATCCTCTGCGAGCATCACCTTGTCACACCTTGAGATCTGATTTGCCAAGCGGGACCTGCCTTTGACAAACCTATGCTGACTGGGCCTGATCACCTGGTTGTTCTGGAAGCATTGTGTGATGGAATTCAAGATAATCTGCTCCAAGAGCTTCCCCAGGACCGAGTTCAGACTGACAGGCTTGTAGTTCCACGATCCTCCTTCCAGCCGTTTTGTAGGTGACCATCACAGTTGCTAGTCACCAGTTGACTGATAGCCAGGAGTGCCAATAAATGATGGAAGGCAGCTTGGTTGAGCACTTCTGTTAGCTCCCTCAGCACCCTCGGATATATCTCATCTTGCTCCATAGACTTGTGAACACCCTCCATGAGGGATGCCGTACGAGCAGTGGTGCCTGCTCACCAGAAACCAGGACAGCTTATACAGAGCTGCCTTACGAGGGGCCTGGCCACCAAGAAAATCTGAGTTATCCGACTCAGCTCAGATGTGATGTGACACCACATGGACAAGTGTCTACAAATAGCCAATAAAGAGGTACAGGTCTGGGAATCTCTAGGCAATCCTGGTTTGGAGAGGATTAAGGGCTATGACAAGGCTGAAAGTCCCAGCAGGACTCAGGTCTTTGTGTCCATGGCTATGGCTGTTGTCTCTGTCACTGAGGCCTATGAGGAGACAGCTTATCATTAAAGCACCAGGGCCTCATTGCCTCCTCGCCCCCACCCATGAAACAGGCAGGGGTTCGTACCATTCTCCTGCACTTGGCCATGCACATCCCCATCTCCTACTGCACCACAAAGAGCCCTGACCAACCTGTCAAGGGAAAGGATCTCACTTCCCAAGCGCTTGGGGTCAAGGCCAGGCCCTTGTGCTTGGTGAAACACATTCAGTTTTCCTACATATCAGTGTCACCTTCACATTGCCTTTGTCTCCTTGTCCTCACTGCCTCCAGGGTTCTGCTCTAACGAGCTCCAAGGGAGGCTGTGTCAGTGCTGGCCCTCAGGGGGACACTGCAGGAAACTTGCCTCTGACTTGGACTTCTGGCAAAATGTCTTCAATTGTCTCTAAGTGCCTGAGGTTTGTGGGCTCATCAGCAAAGCCCCCAGAGGGGTGATTGCAGTGCCTTGGGTTGGTGCTGTGCTGCTGAGCTGGGCCGGGCTCATGGGACAGAGAGAGCTCGTGGCAAGAGGGCCCTGGTGCAGATAGACAGCTGTGCCCAGGAGCAGCTCCTCTGCACAGCTCAGCAGGGCTGGGGGCTCTGACCGCAGCTGACACACAGAGAGGAGAGAAGGAGAGAGGGCTTGGAGGCACTGAGGAGCGCAACAACAGAGGGCAGCGTGTGGCAGGACACATCTGCAGGCTCTTGACACCGTGAGGCTCTGGCAGCAGGGCACTGCAGGTGGGGTTGCCAAGGGGTCTTGTACAGCTGGCACATCCGATGGCTGATAGCATCTGTGAGGATGTGTCTTATTCTACCTGTAATGTGGCATAGAAGATGCTTTAGAGAATGATATTTTTGAGGGGGCATTTTAGCAGGAAGACCGAGTCTTGGTTTATCTGAAATGGAAGACTTGCTTGGATTCTGTGCTTTCAGATTCTTGGTGTGGAGGGAAGGCAGGGTTCATGACAATGAATTGTCTGGATTGTACAGGAGACTGAGACTGCAAGAGTATTGCAGGGAGAGATCAATATGGCAGCAATTAATGTGATCAGATCCCTTCAGGCACCTCAGCCTGAAGACTGAAACAACAATGTTTGTTGTCTCCTCAGGGCTTGTCAGGTCTTCAGGAGCTGCAACCCCTGTGATGTCCTGTACTCAGGAAGCACACAGCTTGTTGGATGGGGTCTGTGAGCAAGGACATGGCAGATACATGGGGACAGAGATCCTGTTTCCAGCAGGGACATAGGAAGGCAGTAGAGATATGAGCAGGGCAGGTGGTGAGAGGGAGCTGCTGCCAGAAATGCTTTGTTAGGGAGTGCTCGGGCACCTCCCTGCGATCCCCTGCAGGGTAGGTGTCTTCCCTGGGACACCCCCTGCTCTCCTCTCCCTCCAGCACAGCCTCTGCCCTCAAGCCCCAGGTGTCCCCTGCAGGAGCTGCCTTGTCTGCAGGCAGAGCTGCAGCACAGGAGGGTCTGCTGAGTGTCCGTCTGTCCCTCCCTGGCCTTGCCTCCCCTGGCAGCAGCACGCTGGCATTCCTCCTGGCTTCTCCAGCTGGCCGTGCTGCTGCTGGTCTTGTTCCCAGGCTGGCTGGGGATGGGGGTTTCACATGCCCATGGCGTGTGCCCTCGGTGTGCTTGGGTCGAGGGACAGGGTGAGGGGTGTGGAGATGGGCACTTTGAGCCTGGATTCCTCTGCTCTCAGCGGGGTCTTCGTTCTTTTCAATCAAACATGTGAATAGAACTTTCCTGCAGCTCTCACAGGCAGCTGAAACCACACTTGGTGGACAGACTGGCCTGAAGAAGACTGTGCACTAAAGTGACAGTCCCTTTTTCTCTGATAATGATCTGCAAGGATTCCCTTTGAGTTCAGCACAAATAGCCAGGGTTTGTGACTTGGAAACACTCCTCAGGAGTGGTGGGACAGAGGAAACAAAAAAATCAAATAAATCAATCAATCTATCAATCAATCAATAAATAAGGCTCCACAACTCTGCTCTGCAGTTTGGTGAACTGGGAGCAATACTGGGGCAAAACATTTTGTGATCAAGAAGGAAGTGAAACCAACATTACCACATGTTCCTCTTCACCTCTTGCTGTAGGACAGGGCTGACTACTGCACTGCCCACAGTAGAGCCCCCTGTTCCAACAAACACCCTCAGGCAGAATGAATTATGATGCATGAAAGGGATCTGCTAAATGTCACAATATAGGTGATGATTTTAAATGAGAAAGAGCATTCGTTTCCCTCTGATACATTTCTTGTACTTTATTACTCTCATCCTCTTCTTTTTTCAGGATCAAATCCTGAAAAAAACAGATGCCCAACAGCAGCACCATCACTGAGTTCCTCCTGCTGGCATTCGCAGACACGCGTGAGCTGCAGCTCCTGCACTTCGCGCTCTTCCTGGGCATCTACCTGGCTGCCCTCCTGGGCAACGGCCTCATCCTCAGCGCCATAGCCTGCCACCACCGCCTCCACACCCCCATGTACTTCTTCCTGCTCAGCCTCGCCCTCCTCGACCTGGGCTGCATCTCCACCACTCTGCCCAAAGCCATGGCCAATGCCCTCTGGAACACCAGGGCCATCTCCTATCAAGGCTGTGCTGCTCAGGTCTTTTTCTTTCTCTTCTTCATATCAGCAGAATATTATAGCCTTACTATCATGGCCTACGACCGCTACGTTGCCATCTGCAAGCCCCTGCACTACGGGAGCCTCCTGGGCAGCAGAGCTTGTGCCCAGATGGCAGCAGCTGCCTGGGGCAGTGGCTTTCTCATTGTTGTCCTGCACACAGCCAACACATTTTCCCTGCCCCTCTGCCAAGGCAATGCTGTGGACCAGTTCTTCTGTGAAATCCCCCACATCCTCAAGCTCTCCTGCTCAGATGCCTACCTCACAGAAGTTGGCATCCTTGTGTTTAGTGTTTCTTTAGTCCTTGGTTGTTTTGTTTTCATTGTTTTCTCCTATGTTCAGATCTTCAGGGCAGTGCTGAGGATGCCCTCTGAGCAGGGCCGGCACAAAGCCTTTTCCAGGTGCCTCCCTCACCTGGCCGTCGTCTCCCTTTTTGTCAGCACTGTCACATCTGCCTCCCTGAAGCGTCCATCAAACTCATTCCCATCCCTGGACCTGGTGATGTCATTTTTATACTCAGTGGTGCCTGCAGCACTGAACCCCGTCATCTACAGCATGAGGAACCAGGAAGTGAAGCATGTTATAAAGAAACAATTTACACATTTGTTAAAGCATCACTAAAGTTCTCATCAATTTATCCATTCTTGTAGCATATCCAAAAAGAGTTCAGAGAATCTTTCATTTCTCATGTACTTTAGAACTAGTTTTGCTAATACGTGATAACATTTTGAGTTAAATATTAATTTTAGCAGACTGCCTGTTATTTATTTTAATTGCTATAATCAGGTAGTCTAATTTACCTATAGAACTAGGCTTCCTCAGTAGATATAGACAATAAAAAATCCATGAGAACCTCACTGGTCTGAGCTGACATCTCTTCCCATCCCCTCCAGAGTTGGGGGAGCAGCCCCAGCACGCAGGAGGGGCTCGGGGCCAAGAACCCAGCTGACACATGCAGGAGCAGCCCTGGTGGTACTCGGGGCTGCCCCTCACTGCCCGCTGGGCTCTGCCTTTCTGCTGCCTTCAGGTCGGGGCTGCTGCTTCCCTGGAGCCATGGCCATGGCCAGCAGCAGGACGTGGCCTTGTCACTGCTGCTCTCTTTCAGCTTCCACATTATGCTTCTTTCCGTGTTAGTCTTGAGGTCTCATATGCCATGGTGACAGTCCTGTTGTGTCTCCAGTGGTATCCCTGTGGCTGCTGACAGCAGCAGGCACTGTGCAGCCCTGGGTCACTGCTGAGCAGGGGCTTGCAGTGCGGGATGGCTGGGCTGTGCTCAGCCATGCCCCAGGAGATGACCTTGCTCTCTTCCTCCCCAACACTCCCCACACGGGGCAGGCCCTCAGGAAACACCCCTGAGCCTGGAGATGCACCAACCTGCTGCGCTGAGGTGCCACTACTGCAGGAGGAGAGGGGAGGGTTGGAGAGACACGTGGAGCCTGCAGGCAAGAGTGGTGTGGCCTGGGGAAGTGAGTGGAAAATTTACCCTTATCCTGGGTAACTTATCCTGGGAAAAGTTACCCTGGAGCCATAGGAGCCATTCTGGAAAGAAAACTTGTAGGCAGGAAGCGCACTTTTGTGATGGTGCCGAACTGCTGGGCACATGTTCAGGGTGCTTCAATGGACTTTTATGTCCTTTTCCATCATGTATTAAGTGCCACTTTTCTCAGAAATAGAGTACCCAACAGAGCAGTGACAGATACTCTGAGATCATGAAAGCCACCAGAAAGATGTCCCTAAGAATATGACTGATATAGTGAGGTCAGGAGAAGCCCTGGTCAGGAGAAATGTGAGATTTGGAAGAGAGAATAGGACTATCCAGCAGAAACTAAAGATTTTGTAAAAGGTGAGTTGGTTCAGGCTATGTGGAAGGTGCTGTAACTGTGTCTCAAAACACTTATATGAGGCTATTCCCCAGCTTCAAAGAGTAAACTTAATTCCTAAATTTAAATGCTACTCCACACCCAGACAGGAATCGACTACTCCTATGCCTGACCTCTAAGTATGCACTGAAGCCAAAACTCAGCCCATAGCCTCTTTCCCTTACCCTTACTCTCTTGCTTACATTGATCCCTGTCCTTCACACTAGATTTAAATGCTCAATTTAAGCCTACAATTATTGGAAAAACTAAACAAACCCAAAATCATGAAGCTTTTCCATACTTTAAGCACAGACCTGATACCAACGCAGAACACCAAACCCTCCCAATAAATCTTTCTTTAAACTCAAACCCAGAAAGGTGAGCCCTAGTCCCTGATGCCATGCATGAATATCTAACAGCTGATTCCCTTGTTCCTGTACATTGACTTCCTCACCTTCAGCCCCTCTCCTAACCCTTACCTTTAGGTACTGTACTGGGTCTGGCCCTTGGTGCAGGCCAAGAACTGTGAGGCTGCAATGCAGTCACATGGCATGCAAAGATGGATGTGAGGGGTCATGGGTCTGATCAGCTTGTGGGCCACAAGGAGGAGATGGGTGGGAATGCTCTGAGGAGCTCAGCTCTGCCTTAGGGTCTCCTGCCCCAGCAGGAGCAATGTGACTGTGGCAGGGACTGTGAGGTCACTTCTGTCTCTGCACTTGATAGGGCAGCAGCAGGAATGTGTCACGCAAAGGGACCGGGAGGTCACTTGTGTCTGGAGGTGGCAGGTCAGCCTTGACTTCTCCCTGGGATCTGCACTTTTGGGCTGACATCTGGCAGTGGCCCTGCATGGCCAGCAGAAGGCACCTGCTTGGCATGCTGACTGGGGGATCCCCTCTGCCTACACACCCAGGAGGACCCAGGCAGAAAGAAGGCCCCAACATGGGTTGTCCTGTCCCTTCTGCTTGAGTCCATGACTGGGCAGCAGCAGGCACAAGGCTTGGCTGTGTCTAGCCAAGAAGCTGCAAGGCCAGCAGCAGGCCCCTGGCTTGGAAGCTGCTGCTGAGGTGACTTGTGTCTGGTTGGCTGAGAGGCCGCAAGGAACCTGCTGGGTTGGGCTGCCTACTTCAGGAGTGGTTTCCACCATGGTGGAGCCTGCTTTGGTAATAGGAAAGAGCAGGAGAGAAAAATGACCATGGAGTATACACTGGAAGTTACACATTGGCCACGAGGAGGAAGAAATTTCTCTCAAAGGGTTGTGCTGTTGTCACCCTCTGATCAGACCCTGGCTTTGTGTTTCAAGGAACAGCTGGCGAGGGATGAGGAAACATGGGTGAAAGCAAGGGATGAGAGCAAGATGGTGAACAGAGATGGGTGTCTGCAGACGTCAAGGAAATAGGGGAAAGTGTGGGACAAAATAGGAAAGCCTTCAGAGGAGAAGGCAGAGTGCTGGTAAAAGTGGAAGGCCCCAACAGCCCTAAGGTTTTTGTCACCTTGGCTAGAGCTTATGAGGAGATATGCTATATTCATTGTGATGGGGCCTCATTGATTTCTTTCAACCCTGTGCATCAGCTCGGAATTGTCATACCGCTGTTCTTCTCATGGTATCACACTGCCCACCACATCCCACAGATCCCTAGGAAAAGCCCTGAGCCAGACGTGGGGGAGCAGGATTTTCTCTCCCAGTAGCTGGTGGCAGGCTTCAGCCCTTCTGCTTTATCAAAGCAAACAAAGACGTTTCTCTGCACAGTGCCTTTGCCTGTCTGTAATCATGGCCTCCAATTATCTGCCCTAACAAGTCTCTGGGGAGGTTGTCTTAGTAATAACCCTCAGTGGCGCCAATTAATACTCCAAGTCACTTCAACTTTTCCTTCTGACTTTACTTGTTCAAGCGGTTACATCATTGTCCTCTCAGTACCTGAGCGTCACAGGCTCATCACCAAAATACAGCATGGACCTCATTAGAATGAAGAAACTCCTAGCATCTCCTCTATACTTTTGTCCAGGACTTCAAGACTTGTACAACTATTTGGAGAGTTTTCATGGTATATTTAAGGATGAAGATTGCATAAAGCACCTAATAAAAATCTCTTCTCATCTTAAAGGATGCATTTAGTTGAATTTCAGTTTGAGGTACTACTCTCTAATTGGTATTGATCCAGGGTGTCTCCTTCGGAGATATGCTTAGGGAGGAAAAGTAGACTCTGGAGGTCTGACACTGCATGGACAACCTTGCTCCTCACCACCCCAGCCCTGCCATTTCTCTCAATGGCCACCTGGTGCTTGCTTCTCATTTCCTTACACCAGACTTCACTCAAGGCTGCAGCTGGATGCTACGGCACCTTTGCAGCAGCTTCTACCTGCTTTCCTAAGAGATGTGGCTGTACACAGGTGCAGAAGGGTCTTTGTTATTTCTAACCAAAGAAAATGAAATCATGCAGCAATTTTTAAAATAAAATAAAATAAAATAAAATAAAATAAAATAAAATAAAATAAAATAAAATAAAATAAAATAAAATAAAATAATAAAAATCCTCCTCATCTTCTATTCCTCCTCTGAGGTTTACCTTCCCAAAACATTGAATGTACAAGAAATATTTTATAGTGATAGATATGAAATTATGAACAATAGCGTTAGCATTGATCCATACCATATTATTTCAATGATAAAGGTTGAGGTTCTTGCTAAAAGAAAAAAAAAATACAGATTGCTGATGGATGGGCAAGCTGGGCTGCTTCTACCTCATGCTCAAAGCAGCAACTGTAGTGTGAATGATCAAAGAGTAAGAGGAGGGAAAATCAGAACCATGGGAAGTGCATAGGTGCAGATAGGCAGCTGGAAAAGCTACATTCAGCATTGTCTGTTTAATCAAAACTTGTGGATGTGCCTGGAAGATGAGGGAGCACATCGTGACAGACTATGAGAGGACAATGCAACTACAGATGAACACCAGTATTTCTTCTCCTGTGATGAAAATACATCCTGAAAATTCACATTTCTTCATGGTAGAAACTACACTGTGTGACATTCCATGGAAGGGATTAAATCATTTGAAGTGACGAGTAGTTGCTCTATTAGTTAAGTACTGATGACATTACTGGGTATTGACACAGAACTTTGCTGTCTGACCATAAGCAATCAGGGAAAACCACCAGAGACCCGGTTGTATTTGAAGTACTTCGCTGGATTTGCAGCTATCAGAAAGGGCTTTCAGGAGACTGGAGCCTTTTGAGGGATTCAGGTGCAGCCAGGCGGAGTTCAAGGGTACCTCTACTGCTGGCAGTGGTCTTTACCCCTGCAACTACAGCCCAGTCCAGCACAAGAAACCTCTTCAAAGACAACACCCCTTCTTCAGTGAATTTTGGAAATTGACCTAAAGTTGAAATGGCCATTGGGAACCCAAGATACTCTCCTTTGTTCCTAGTAGACAGCTGAGCATCCATTTACCATCCTGGGACATCTGTGGAAAATTCAGGTTGCAAGACTCAAGAACAGGAAACTTCAAATAACTAGGATACAACCCATCATCTTGCCACACTTTGGGAATCCATCCCCTTCCAACTATGGGAATGAAAGTGCAAAATGCACTGAATCATGTTTCCCCAAAAGTACGGGAGTTTCCATCACTGGAGATACAAAAGCCCATCTGGAAATGGGCCTGGGCTGCCTGGTGTAGGTGTCCATGCTTGGCTAGTGTGGATGGCTACATGGTCTTTGGAGGTCCCCTCCACTCTCAGTGAACCTATCACTCTGCAGTGCCTGGCAGTGTTTCTGAGAACTTCTCTACAGTATCTTCAAACCTGGTGGACACTGGGTGCTCATGGGGCATAGGATCTTTTGGGGATGAATGTCCCACATGGCTGCTTCCCAAGCTGGGCCTTGCCCAGGGTCAGTCCCCTGCAGGGGAGAAAATGGTCCTTCTCCTGTTGGCTTTTCATGGCCTTCCTCTCAATACATGCTCTTCTCATCCTTGAACTCTTTTACTAAATACAGATGTCTAGGAGTGCTAGAGTACAGAATAGAAAACAGAGTAGTAGGAGTGCTGAGAAGTCAAAGGTGACCTGCCACCTACAGACACAGGTGACCTCACAGTCCCTTTGCGTGACACGTTCCTGCTGCTGCCCTATCAAATGCAGAAACAGAAGTGACCTCACAGTCCCTGCCTCAGTCATATTGCTCCTGCAGAGGCAGGAGATCCTGAGGCAGAGCTGACTTCTCTCTAGCCCCCTAGGTACCTGTTTTTCTCTTTCTTGGTTAGAGACTAAGCAAAGTTTTAGTGGGAGTGTGTGTTGTTCTGCTTGTGGTGTCATGTCTGTGGTTAAGGTATGGACAAGCTCTACGGTTTAGGGTATTTTTAGGTCTGCCAAGGAGTCTAGAGTTAAACAGAGAGTTTTCATGTTACTGTTAAGGGAAGGCAATAGGTTTAGCAAGAGAAAAAAAAAAAAAAAAAAAAGATTCCTTTCAGAGTATTGTAGTAGCATTTAGGTTTAGGCATTAAAATTACTGGCTCATGTAAGGTAAGGGCTATATGTGACTAGTTTAAGTCAGTGCTACCACAGCATCCACATTACATAAACACTCTTACTTCTATGAAATCATAAGTTTCTGCTGGCCAAGCTCTTCTTCCCATCCCGACATACCACATCTCTCTTGTCCAGGCTGCTCTTGACATCTCCATATCTTATTGGGATCAGCCTTCTGATGACATTCACGATCGCAGAGTATCTGTCTCATCTCTGTTGGCTCCTCCATTCCTGAGACAGTATTGGCCTGGTAGTTAGAAGAGAAAAGGACACAAAGATCCTTAGAAGCATCCTGCACAATGTGCCCATCAGTTCTGCACTGCCACAAAACTGCACTTCCTACCTACAAGTTTTGTTTCCAGAATGGCTTCTATGGAATCAGCGTTACTTTTTTTCTCTCATGCACGGTTCTGTTTTGGATATGCAGAGATGGAATAAGGAAAGTTAAGGAACAGATGGAACTGATCTTCTCAAGGGATGCAAGGAATAATAGGAAGGGATTCTACAGATACACTGCTCAGAAAAGAATGGCCAAGGAGAGCGTACTCCCTCTGATGGATGAGAAGGGTGCACTGGTAATGACAGACATGGAGAAGGCTGAGGGACTCAACAACTTCTTTCTCTCAGTCTTCCCTGCCAGTCAGGCTTCCCAAGTCTTTCATTTAAGTAAGTTCGCAGAACTTACTGTAAGCACTCAGTAAGTTCGTAGATGACACCAAGTTAGGTGCGTGTGTCGATCTGCTTGAGGGTAGGAAAGCTCTGCAGGAGGATCTGGATAGGCTGCACCGATGGGCTGAGGTCAACTGCATGAAGTTCAACAAGGCCAAGTGCCGGGTCCTGCACCTGGGGCGCAACAACCCCAAGCAGAGCTACAGACTGGGAGAGGAATGGTTGGAGAGCTGCCAGGCAGAGAAGGACCTGGGAGTGATGGTTGATAGTCGGCTGAATATGAGCCAGCAGTGTGCTCAGGTGGCCAAGAAGGCCAACGGCACCCTGGCTTGTATCAGGAACAGTGTGACCAGCAGGGCTAGGGAGGTGATCGTCCCCCTGTTCTCAGCTCTGGTGAGGCCGTACCTCGAGTACTGTGCTCAGTTTTGGGCCCCTCGCTACAAGAAGGACATGGAGGTGCTTGAGCGGGTGCAGAGAAGGGCGACGAAGCTGGTGAGGGGCCTGGAGAACAAGTCCTACGAGGAGCGGCTGAGGGAGCTGGGCTTGTTCAGCCTGGAGAAGAGGAGGCTCAGGGGCGACCTTATCGCTCTCTATAGGTAGCTCAAGGGAGGCTGTAGCGAGGTGGGGGTTGGCCTGTTCTCCCACGTGCCTGGTGACAGGACGAGGGGGAATGGGCTTAAGTTGCACCAGGGGAGTTTTAGGTTGGATATTAGGAAGAACTTCTTTACCGAAAGGGTTGTTAGGCATTGGAACAGGCTGCCCAGGGAAGTGGTGGAGTCACCATCCCTGGAAGTCTTCAAAAGACGTTTAGATGTAGAGCTTAGGGATATGGTTTAGTGGGGACTGTTAGCGTTAGGACAGAGGTTGGACTCGATGATCTTGAGGTCTCTTCCAACCTAGAATATTCTGTGATTCTGTGATTCTGTGATTGGCCAGCTCCTCTGCCAGTTCTCTCAGTACCCTTGGGTGGATCCCATCCGGCCCCATCAACTTGTGCACATCCAAGTGCCGTAGCAGGTCACCAACCAGTTCTTCATGGATAGTGAGGGCCACATCCTGCTCCCCATCCCCTTCCACCAGCTCAGGGTACTGGGTATCCAGAGAACAACCGGTATTGCCGTTAAAGACTGAGGCAAAGAAGGCATTGAGCACCTCCACCTTTTCCTCATCTCTTGTAACTAAGTTTCCCCCCGCATCCAGTAAAGTATGGAGATTCTCCTTAGTCCTCCTTTTTGTGTTGATGTATTTATAGAAATGTTTTTTGTTATCTTTAACGGCAGTAGCCAGATTGAGCTCCAGATGAGCTTTGGCCTTCCTAATTTTTTCCCTGCACAGCCTCGCAACATCCTTATAGTCCTCCCTAGTGGCCTGCCCACTTTTCCAAAGATTATAAACCCTCTTTTTCCTCCTAAGATCAAGCCACAATTCTCTGTTGAGCCAGGCTGGTCTTCTTCCCCGCCAGCTCGTCTTTGGGCACGTGGGGACAGACCGTTCCTGCGCCATTGAGACTTCCCTCTTGAAGAGCGCCCAGCCTTCCTGGACCCCTCTGCCCTTCAGAACCACCTCCCAAGGGACTCCACCAACCAGTGTCCTGAGCAGCTCAAAGTCAGCCCTCCGAAAGTCCAATACAGCGGTTTTACTGGTCCCCTTCCTGGCCTCGCCAAGAATAGTGAACTCCACCATTGCGTGGTCACTCTGCCCAAGACAGCTCCCGACGATCAGGTCCTCCACCAGTCCTTCTCTGTTTGTGAAGAGAAGGTCTAGCGGGGCACCTCCCCTGGTAGGTTCACTAACCAGCTGCGTCAGGAAGCTATCTTCCACGCTCTCCAGAAACCTCCTAGACTGCTTTCTCAGGGCTGTGTTGTGCTTCCAGGATATGTCAGGGAAGTTGAAGTCCCCCACGAGTACAAGAGCTGACGATTTTGCAACCTCTGTCAGCTGCCTGTAGAATTCCTCATCCGTCTCCTCATCCTGGTTCGGCGGTCTATAGCAGACCCCAACCAGGACGCTAGCCTTGTTGTCCCTGCCGATCCTAACCCAAAGGGACTCGACCTTGTCATTCCCAACCTCGAGTTCTACAACCTCGAAAGACTCTCTAATATAGAGAGCCACACCACCACCCCTTCTATGCTGCCTGTCCCTTCTATAGAGCTTATAGCCAGGCATTGCAGCACTCCAGTCATGAGACTGGTCCCACCACGTCTCCGTGATGGCAACCAAGTCGTAGCCTGCCTGCCGCACGATGGCTTCCAGCTCCTCCTGTTTGTTACCCATGCTGCGTGCATTGGTGTAGATGCACTTCAGCTGGGCCATAGCCTTATCCTCCGGCCTTGCCATTGTTCCCCCTGGCACAGCCCCAACAATCCTAGCCTCAGCCCCATCCCCCTTCCTACCTAGTTTAAAGCCCTCTCAATGAGCCCTGCCAGTTCCTGGCCCAGGATCCTTTTTCCCCTAAAAGATAGGGACCCGTCTGCGGCCATCAGGCCAGGTGCTGAGTAAAGTGCCCCATGATCGAAAAACCCAAGATTACTGCGTTGGCACCAGTCCCGGAGCCACGTGTTTAACAGGTGAGCTTTCTGTGTCCTCTCTGAACCCCTCCCTGCCACCATAGGGATGGACGAAAACACCACCTGCACTCCCGCTCCATCCACTAACCGACCCAGTCCCCTAAAGTCCCTTTTGATAGCCTTGAGGCTTCTCTCTTCGATGTTATCACTGCCCGCCTGGACTATCAAAAAGGGGTAATAGTCAGAGGGGCGTACCAGGTTAGGAAGCTTCCTGGCAACGTCCCTGACCCTGGCCCCAGGGAGACAGCAGACTTCCCTACGGGTAGGGTCAGGCCGACAAATAGGGCCCTCTGTTCCCCTAAGAATCGAGTCACCAACAACAATCACCCTCCTGTCTTTCTTGGTGGAGGCAGTCCTGAGGCGCGGAGTCGACCTCCTCGCCCCAGGCATCCTCCTGGGAACATTTGCTACCTCTTCCTCACACACCGGCCTCTCAATCTCTAGGGCCTCAAACCTGTTGTGTAAGGGCACCTGGGAGGGTGGGGCCGGAAGGGGAGGGGATCGCCTGCGATGTCGAGCAGGGACTTGTTTCCATTCCTCCTCAGCTCCCAGATCCCCTCCCTCTGCCCGACGGGGACAGGGCAGGGGGTCCGCCCCCATTTGAGGAGTCTCACCTCGGCACCTCCCCTTGAGGCCCTGCAGGGAGTTACTCCAGAAGTCTATCTCCCGCTCACACTCCCTGATGGCCCTCAACCTCTCCACCTCCTCCTTGAGTTCCGCCACCATGCGGACCAGGTCATCCACCTGCTCGCACCTCACGCACGCAGTTTCTCTGCCTCCCGCCGATGGCAGCAACAGGCTCAGACACTCCTTGCATCCGGTGACCTGAACTGCGGCATTTTTTAACGGGTAGTCGGTCTGCGTGTGTACCGACTTCCTGGAGAGCGCGCCGTGCCTGGTGGCGACCATTATCACCTAGCTACGGCTGTTGTTAACGAGGTGTTGTTTGTGTGTAGGGGGAGGGCTCCGCCTACACAAATTGTGGGGCAGCATAGGAAAGCCTTCAGAGGAGAAGGCAGAGTGTGCTGGTAAAAAGGGAAGGTGTTGGGAATTGGCATAATTGTTCGATCTAAGCTTGCTTTAAGCAACCAGGGGTAGGCCTTAGAAATCTCAGGGCCTGCTGTAGCTGAGCAAACCAAGCTGCCAGAGTAACTGTGAGAAGCTCCCACTGCAATGACTCCCACATCACCCAATTAAGGAACTCAGATAATATTGTTATCAGCAGCTGGCCTCAAGGACTAGGTCTACGTGGCCGTTAAGCACAAAGGGGGTTGTTTTCCTAACTTCTAATCAAAAGGGGGGTTCTTTTCTTGCAGGTGGTGTTATTTTCTTAACGGTTTGTCTGAGTGCTTTTGACCAATAATCTTGTGTGAAACACTGTCCACCCCTGTAAAATTAACTATAAAAGTTGGGCTATTCGGGCAATAAAATGGTGAAGCATGATCTGACTCTGCTGGTGTCTGTCGTGCTTTCGTCCGTGCTTCGCAACAGGAAGGTGCTAAGAACCTTGAGATATTTGTCTCCTTGGTTAGAGCTTATGAGGAGAGATGTTATACTCGTTGCAATGGGGCCTCATTGACTCCTTGCAACCATGTACAGCAGCTCAGAGGTGACATACCACTGTTCTTCCCTTGGCATCACCCTGCCCACCACATCCCACAGACCCCAGGAAGAGCCTTGAGCCAGATGTGGGGGTGCAGGATCTCCTGTTCCAGTGGCTGGGGCCAACCCTTGGCCCTTCTGCATCACCAAAAGCAACCAAGACACTTATCAGCAGAGTGCTTTGCCTGTCTGCAATCATGGCCTCCAATTACCTGCCCTAACAAATCCCTGGGGAGGCTTTGTTAGTAACAGCCCTCAGAGGGACCCATTAATACTCCAAGTCACTTCAACTTTTCCTCCTGACTTTTCCTGGCTCAAGCAGTTACATCACTCTCCTCTCAGTACCTGAGCTTCATAGACTCAGCACCAAAATACACCATGGAACTCATTAAAATGCAGAAACTCCTAACATCTCTTTCATAGTTGTCTTTAAGACTTCATGCCTTGTGCAGCTACTTGCAGAGCTTGCAAGATGTAGTTAAGGAAGAAGATTTCAAAGAGCACCTAATAAAAAGATTTTCTTATTTCAAAGGCTGAATTTTGCTGCAATTCAGTTTTGAACATCATTCTCCTATTGCTATTGATCCAGGGTGACTTCTTTGCAGACCTCCATATGGAAGAAAAGCAGAGTCTGGAGGTCTGACACGTCCACTGCCAGTAGTGGTCTTTGTCCCTGTAAGTTCAGCCCAGCCCAGCACATGAAACCCTTTCTAAGACAAGTCAGGGGTTCCTCGGGAAACAGTTAAAGTAATAAAATAAAATAAAATAAAATAAAATAAAATAAAATAAAATAAAATAAAATAAAATAAAATAAAATAAAATAAAATAAAATAAAATAAAATAAAGTAAGATTGAAATGACCATTGGATCCTGAGAAATTCAGCCTGACTCTCAGTAGACACCAGGACATCCATGGACTATCTTGGGTCATCTGTGGAAAACTCAGGGTGAAAAATAAAGAAAACATACCTTTATTGGCTGTAGCTGTACCCATGAGATTGGCCTCATTGGGGAAATTGTCCCCTTCCAGACACAGAAATCTACATTGGATAGAGTGAAAAGACCTGCCCAGTCAATAGAGTAGGGCAAAGTCCTACTTCCTGTGCTATAGATGCAGAAGGCAAAAAGAATTGCATTGTGCCTGACACTACTCTGGGACATGTCACCCAGGTCATACATCTTTACCTTAGTGCTGACAAGTCCATCACTAAACCATGCTGCCAAGCTCTGCATCTACACCTTGGCTCTCCAGTGGATGACCCAGCTCATGGACGGCAATCAGGGAGTCTCGGATAGCACAACGCTACCTCAGGTGCGCCACCATGGTAGCCATTGGCACCTGCTGTTCTTCACCCCTCAGCAAACCCCCAACAGAAGGATTCTGTGGAAGGCCAAGCAAGGTAGACAACTGGTTCATGTCCTTTGTCTCCAAGGCAGCTCTGCCAAAGCCCCACCTGTGGTGCCCTCTTGGAACTCTGAATTCCCTCTCCTGAAGCAGTCTATGCCGAGGATGCACATAGCCTCCGGGCCAGTCCCAATCGGGTGCTTTTGCCATTTCTTTCCAGTTCGACTCACTTCAGCCTCCAGTACAGTTAATGGGATCCCCTTGTCACTCTAGATATACAGGTGGGTTCTACCTCTTTCTAGCTTAATGGCATTATAGTACTCTGTGCACCAGTGTGCAGTAGAGCCTGATACATTTGTGGGTCTGATGTGCCAGGCCATTAAATATACACAGTCCAGTAAACCCAATTGTCCAGGAACACTAGGAGAAGCAGCCCTCAGAGGTGGGGCCGAGCAGAGACAAGGAATCAAGGCAGTGGGCTGGGGGAGGCCATCAGAAGCAGCCCAACGGGTGGTGCTGCTGGTGAAGACACGTTTGTGGCAGCGGCCTGAGTGGGCAGCAGCTGTGTGCAGGCCAGGGGAGGCCAGGAAGCGCATGTCAAGAGAGCTCCTGCCAGCAGAGCCAAGGCCGGGGCCGAGGCCGAGGGCAAAGGCAGACCCAGGGCAGGGGGCTGCAAGGGCCATGCTGAGCTCCCTGCCCCTGCAGCAGCCACTCTGGCCCTCAGCAGACGTGCTGGCAGGCTGTGGGGAGGGGACAAATGCCCTGGGCCCCCTTCCTGCTCTGCCCAGGCCAGCAAGGGCCCAGAGCGGCCTCCTCTCCCCTGCCCCTGCAGCTCTGGGCTCCCTTTGCACAGCCCTGGCTCTGCAGCACCAAGCCCTGCTGGGACCCATCCACTGCATGCTGCCACCGCTCCCTGACACTGCTGTTGCCCTCTGCCGGGCACTGCCCAGCCCAGCCCAGCCCCTGCCCACCTCTCCCCACCTCCCTGCCCTCTCCCCAGCCCAGCAGCCCAGGCTGGGCTGGCCCCAGGGCAGTGCCCACCACTGGCTGCTGCAGGGCTCTGGGCATGGCCACCACAGCCCTAGCCCCTTGTAAGGCACCGTAGCTGCTGGCACAAAGGCAGCTCTTGGCCTCCCCAGAAGCCCCCGTGCTGGGACCAGCGCCAGCTCAGGAGGTGGAGGTCCGTGAAGCTGCAGGAGCCCTGCTCTCTTGCCTGGCAGATCCCCAGCACACAGTGCCTGTGCCCCGCAGGGCCAGCCCCGCTCTCCAGGCCAGCACAAGAGGCCTGGCCCAGCCACAGAGCAGCTCCACATTCCTCTCCAGCATGCCATTTGCCATCAGACTAAACACAGTCCCAGGCCAGTCAAGGCCAGTTATTGTTTGCTGAGCCATGGCCAGCCAAGAAGGGAGCTCCCAGTCCAGCACTACACTGAGCACTCTGAAATTCTGATCCACAGTGAAGCCCTGAAAAGCAAGAGGCCCATTCATGCAGCAGTTCCTTGGGTATATTCCTAGCACCAGATTTGGAAGAGCTGTGCAATGAAAGAGATGCCACTGTAGAGACAACAAGATTTTCAGCAAGATACATGAGACCTCAAGACTTAGTTGAATGTGAAAGCACAAGAGAACAATGAGGAAGCCAAAGGGAGCAGCAGTGACAAGGCCACGTCCTGCTGCTGGCCATGGCCATGGCTCCAGGGAAGCAGCAGCCCCGACCCGAAGGCAGCACACAGGCAGAGCCCAGCAGGCAGTGAGGGGCAGCCCCGAGGGCCACCGGGGCTGCTCCTGCATGTGGCATCTGGACTCTTGGCCCTGAGCCCCTCCTGCGTGCTGGGGCTGCTCCCCCAGCTCCAGAGAAGATGGCAAGAGAGGGATACTGAGACCAATGAATTTCCGCTGACTTCTTTATTGTCTCTATCTACCTAGGAAGCCTGGATATGTGTTTATATTAGATGATATGGTAAAAACTAACACAAAATGTAACATTCAGAATGCTGAGAACTACGTTATTAAAAACAAATAAAATATTGTTAAAATATTAACAGAGAAAAGTAATTTTTAAAATGTTCTATCATTTTCCCAAATATCCTTTGATTTCTGATAGCATTATTATTAATGACAATGTTATGATAACACTAGTAATGATAAAAATGATAAGATATAATATGAATCAAAATATTTGCATAGTATTAAGAATACATCTTCTGAACACATCATGGATGCTTAAGAAGCATGTATGGAAACAGTTTCCTCACTGCATTCTTGAGCTCCTGGTTCCTCATGCTGTAGATGACGGGGTTAAGAGTTGGAGGCACCACCGAGTAGAGAAGTGTGACCACCAGGTCCAGGGATGGCGAGGAAATGGAGGGGGGGTTCAGGTAGGAAAATATGCCAGTGCTGACAAAGAGGGAGACCACAAGCAGGTGAGGGAGGCACGTGGAAAAGGCTTTGTGCCAGCCCTGCTCAGAGGGCATCCTCAGCACTGCCCTGAAGATCTGCATATAGGACACCACAATGAAAACAAAACAACCACAGCCTAAAGAAACACTAAAGACAAGTGCCCCGACTTCCCTGAGGTAAGTATCTGAGCAGGAGAGCTTGAGGATCTGGGGGATTTCACAGAAGAACTGGTCCACAGCATTACCTCGACAGAGAGGCAGGGAAAATGTGTTGGCCGTGTGCAGGACAGCATTGAGAAAGCCACTGCCCCAGGCAGCTGCTGCCATCTGGGCACAAGCTCTGCTGTCCAGGAGGCTCCTGTAGTGCAGGGGCTTGCATATGGCAGTGTAGCGGTCGTAGGCCATGACCGTGAGAAGGGAATACTCTGCTGACATCAAGAAGATAAACAGAAAGACCTGTGCAGCACAGCCTTGATAGGAGATGGCCCTGTTGTCCCAGAGGGCATTGGCCATGGCTTTGGGCAGAGTGGTGGAGATGCAGCCCACGTCGAGGAGGGCGAGGTTGAGGAGGAAGAAGTACATGGGGGTGTGGAGGCGGTGGTCACAGGCTACGGCGCTGAGGATGAGGCCGTTGCCCAGGAGGGCAGCCAGGTAGATGCCCAGGAAGAGCGCGAAGTGCAGGAGCTGCAGCTCGCGTGTGTCTGCGAACGCCAGCAGGAGAAACTCGCTCACAGAGCTGCTGTTGGGCATTTCCTGCCGTTCGTCAAGGGCACTGCAAAGAAGTTAAAATACAGACTGTTAGGGGAAACTTCCCTGAATAATACTCATTTCTTTTCTCATTAAAGCCTTTACATTGCCTTTCTTTCAAGGTGCCCTTTTTGTCTCTCCCTGGTTGTAGCCCTGCTTTGTGCTTGCTGAGTGTCCTGTACACAGCAGCCACCTCTGCTCCACTGCAGTGGGAAATGTTGTTGCTGTGGGGGCAAACCTCAGCCAGAGGGCACATCCAGGAGGTCTGCTCTGTCCATCCTCTGGCTGCTGTCTGCTTGCAGCACTTACCTGGGGTATGGCTGCGCTCAGAGGTTGTGTTAAAAAATCACATCTTGATTTCAGGTCCTAAAGAACAGCTCAGAAAAGCCCTGGTGCAGTCTGAAAGCAAAGAGAAGGGAAGGGATATTCTGAGTTTCATCACTAACCACCTGTTCATGTCTCCGTTCAGTGAAATAGGAAGCTCAGTCACTTGTGCAAATCCAGCCACTCTGTTAACACAGAGCCTACCTCACAATCAGAGCAGGAAGAGGCAGGCAGAGAGTGCAGAAAGTGCCTTCTCCTTGCAGGCAGCTCCTGCCCTGCCCTTTTTCTGCCCAAGCCCCTGGGCTCCCTGGGCAGGCTGAGTACTGAGCCTGGCAGGCGGCAGAGGCCCTGCCCTGGAACACAGCCCCTGGGGCACAGCAGGGACCCTGCTCTGCACCACAGCCCTGGGCACCCCTGCCTGCACCCCCAGCACCTCCTTCCTCCAGGACCTGCCACTGCATTGCCCTCCAGCCAGAGACTTACCAGGTTCAGGGCTGGGAAGTGTTCTCCCCCAGTGAGCTCTGTGCATCCTGCCACTTCTGCCTGTCTTCAAGCACTCTGTCTCTGCAGGCAGTGCCCCCAACCCTGCTGTGCTGTGCAGAGGAGCTGCTCCTGAGCACAGCTGTCTCTCTGCACCAGGGCCCTCTTGCCACGAGCTCTCTCTGTCCCACGAGCCTGGCCCAGCTCAGCAGCACAGCACCAGCCCAAGGCACTGCAATCACCCCTCTGGGGGCTTTGCTGATGAGCCCACGAACCTCAGGCACTCAGAGACAACTGAAGACATCTCTCCAGAAGTCCAAGTCAGAGGCAAGTTTCCTGCAGTGTCCCCCTGAGGGCCAGCACTGACACAGCCTCCCTTGGAGCTTGTTAGAGCAGAACCCTGGAGGCAGTGAGGACAAAGAGACAAAAGCTGTGTGAAGGTGACACTGATGTGTAGGAAAACTGGATGTGTGTCACCAAGCACAAGGGTCAGGGCTTGACTCCCTACTCAAGGAAGGGAGATTCTTTCCCTTCACACCTTGCTTAGGGTTTTTCCTGGGACACTGGAAGATGGGGATGTGCATTGCCAAGTGCAGGAGAATGGTATGACCCCTGCCTGCTTCATGGGTGGGCAAGAAGTTAATTAGGCTCTGTTGCTTTAGTGATTAGCTTTCTCCTCAAAAGCTTTAGTGGCAGAGACGACAGCCATAGCTATGGACACAAATATCTCATAAGGCATCTCTGTAGGAAGCTGGCCTGGCTCCTGGTGAGCAGGCACCACTGCTCGTATGGCATCCCTTGTGGTTCCCAGGCCCTCCTCCTCCTGGCCACTGCTCACTCAGCAGGGTCCCAGGCTGCCCTGATGTGTGGGTTACTCTTCCTCTGGTGCAGTACTGGGTTCTTCTCCTTCTAAATGTCAAGAGATCTCTGTATGCAAAATCCTGCTGCTTCTCGTGGTTCGCCCACACCCATTCTCCATTCTGTCAGCTCTTCATGTCTGCAGGCAGACAGCTCAGCCTTCCTGTGATTGTGCTATCTCTGAGAAGACAGCAGCATCAGGACTTGCAGAAAAGTTTGGATAACACAGCTGTAATCAGTTGAATGGCATTGCAGCACAGAATCAGAGAAGGGTAGGGGATGGAAGGCTGTCAGGTTCCAATTCTTCTGTGCTTCCTTCTCATGCATGCTGTCAGTTTGTCTGGAGCTGTGTCCTGAATGTTATGGGGCTGTGCAGGTCAAAATTAGAAGGGCCAAAGCCAAGCTGGAGCTCAATCTGTCTGTGACTCTCAGACAATGAAAAACTCTTTATAAAAATACTATAAATAAAGGAGGATTAAGGAGAACCATTATTAGATATGTGGGAAATATGGTGAAGATCTCGAGATAACTTAAAGGATGAGGTACTTAATGCCTTCTTTGCCTCAGACTCTAGCAGCAAGACCAGTTCTTCCACTGGACATTTCTTCTACCTCATGGCCAGTGCCATCCTTCCAATGCACACTTTGTGGCAGTTTTTTCTCTCCTGCTCTTTCATACTACCAAAGGAAGCTCCATCAGGGTGGAAACCACTCCTGAAGTAGGCATCCCAACCCAGCAGGCTCCTTGCGGCCTCTCAGCCAGACAGACACAAGTCACCTCAGCAGCAGCTTCCAAGCCAGGGGCCTGCTGCTGGCCTTGCAGCTTCTTGGCTACACACAGCCAAGCCTTGTGCCTGCTGCTGCCCAGTCATGGACTCAAGCAGAAGGGACAGGACAACCCATGTTGGGGCCTTCTTTCTGCCTGGGTCGTCCTGGGTCTGGAGGCAGAGGGGATCCCCCAGTCAGCATGCCAAGCAGGTGCCTTCTGCTGGCCTAGCAGGGCCACTGCCAGATGTCAGCCCAAAAGTGCAGCTCCCAGGGAGAAGTCAAGGCTGACCTGCCACCTCCAGACACAAGCGACCTCCCAGTCCCTTTGCGTGACACGTTCCTGCTGCTGCCCTATCAAGTGCAGAGACAGCAGTGACCTCACAGTCACTGCCACAGTCATATTCCTGCTGCTGGGGCAGGAGATGCTGAGGCAGAGCTGAGCTCCTCTGATCATCCCCGCCCATCTCCTCCTTGTGGTCCACAAGCTGATCAGATCAGAGTGAGCAAGAGATTAAAGATAAAGGAAAGCGGCTATGGGCTGTGTTTTGGCTTGAAGGGATACTTTGAGGTCAGGCATAAGAGTAGTGGATTCCTGTCAGGGTGTGGAGTAGCATTTAGGTTTGGGAATTAATGTCACTGGTTAAAATAGGGGAATGGCTTTACATGACTATTTTAAGCCAGCGTTACAGCAGAATCAACATTGCCTGAATGTTCTAGCATCACAGAAATCATTCATTTCTGCTGACCCCTTCCCTCCCTCAAATCTCACATCTCTCCTGGCCAGGCTTCTCCTGACTTCCCCATATCAGTCATCTTCCTAGGGGCAGCTTTCTTACGGCTTTCATGATCTCAGAGTATCTTTCTCATATCTGTTGGCTACTCCTTTCTTGAGACTGACGTGGCACCTAAGTCAGGATGGAAAATAGCCCAAAGGTGTAGGTGAACCCTGCACAATATGCCCAGCAGTTCTTGTACCACCCCAAAATTTTGTTTCCTGCCTCCAACTTCTGGATACGGAATGCCTTCTTTGCACCCAGGGTATCTTTTTTCCAAACCCTCATGCATGGTTCAGTTTGCCCCAAGCATCTTGGAGGCAGTGGCCCCCTCTGTGTAGAAAACTGAAAGCAGTCCTAAGGGATGACTTCAGGCAAAAGCTGACACCTCTGACATGACAACCCCTATCCAAGACCTCTTCCACTATGGGGCCTACCAGGTACTTAGAAGGAGCCGATCTCAGAAACGACATGCACAGCAAGTGCCTTCTGCTGCCCTACCATGGACACTGGCAGATGTGAGCCTAAAGGCACAGATCCCAGCCAGGAGTCAAGGGTGACCTGTCAGCTACTTCAGAATGCAGTCACCTCACAGGCCATTTAACAGCCATTTGCTTCCTGCTGGACTTAGTGTTTCTGATGCACCAGTGAGCAAAGAATACCACACCTACAAAACACCCCCTTTTTGAGCCAGGAGCTGCCCAGGTAGAAGTGATCTGGTTGTGATCCTCCAAGCTCATGGCACACCTGCTGGGCTCCCAGCCTCTCTGACACTCAGGAGCCAGTTCCGTGCCAGTCCCGGGAGATGCTAGGGCAAGAGGGACCTTGCAGGCAATGTTCTAGCACCATTCCATGTTGGCGGTCTGTCAGCTCCTTGTGCACAGTGAGGATCATGTTCGTATCCAGAAGCCATGAGCCTGTAATTGGCTTAGAAGACACTCAGGAGAAGTGGCCTCCAAGCCCCAGTGCCCCAGCCCCAGCTCCAGCCCCAGCTGGCGGTGCTGCTCTGCAGAGCGAGGCGGCTGTGGTGCCCAGGGCATGGGGGCACTCTGCAGGGCTGTGCTGGGCAGGCTGGGAGGCAGACCCAGCTCATGGGGTCACTGCCATTGCCCCAGGGCTGCAAGGAATCACTCACCAGGCTTTTTTGCTGGGGCTTTTGTGTGCCCTGGGGCTTCTGAGCTCTCCTCTGCCTGCTCACACCAGATTGAGCACTTGAGCTCTGCTCAGTCCACCTTGGAGGAGATCCCCCCTTAGGAGGGAAGTGCTGCAGTGGAGGCCAGCTGTGCCACTGCCGTGCCCACTGCCTGTCCCTGCCTGCAGTCCCAGCTCGGCCCCACAGCTGCACTGGCACCAAGCTCCAGGAGCAGCTGGGCCTGACCCCACCATCAGGGCTCAGCAGGAGAGGGCAGTAGTGGCAAGAGAGCAGCTCTGCATGCCCCGAGTGCTGGTGCTCCCTGGCCATGCTGCTGGGATGGGACTCTTTTCCTCTGCACCCCCGCACACGGGCACTGCCCCTGCAGAGCCAGGCCTGGCCTCCGAGGAAGGCTTCTCTCTGTAGATGTCAGAGAGTGATTTTTTAAAGTGTGATTTGTGCTGTTGGACTGTGGTTTTCAAGCATGTTGTGCTTTATCCTGGCAGACAACTCAGCTCCACATAGCTCATTCTCACCCCCGAAATAATCATGTGTTGAGATAAGGATGGTTTGATTGCAAAGGAAAGGAAGAGATGTTGCTGCTGCTGCTGCTGATGATGATGATAATGTAGTTTAGTAAATCAAGCGATGCACAGTGCAATTGCTCACCACACACTGACCGATACCCAGCCCGTCCTCAAGCAGGGGTCCCCCTGAACCTGGCCAGCCTGCCTCAGGATCTCCTGTGTAGGTCCTTTGACCTTCCTTTGTTTTACGTCAAAAACAGCAGTGGTGGGACTTCATTCAGGCCACAGACGTCCACCATTATCTTCCACTCCCCATTAGATTTTTGCACTGTCCATATGGGACTATTAAAGGGTGAGAGAGCCTTGCTGATCACTCCTTGGCTCTCCAGTCAATGAACCAGGTCATGCATGGGAATCAGGGAGTCTCTGTTAGTGCAATACTGCCTCAGGTGCACTGTTGTGGTAGCGATTGGCACCTGCTGCTCATTGGCCATCAGCACCTCCACAGCAGAAGGGCCCTGTGAGAGAGTGGGCAAGGTAGACAACTGTTTAAAGGTAAGCCTTTGGATCTTTGAAGTACCCTTTCCTGAAGGACTCTATACTAAGGATGCACAGAGCTTCTGGGCCAGTCTCAAGGGGTTGCTTTTGCCACTCTTTCCCATTAGACTCACATCAGCCTCCAATACAGTTACCTACTGGGATTCTCCCATCATTCCAGAAATACAATTGGGTTCTGGCCCTTTTAGCTTGATGGCATTACACTACACTGTGCATTGGTGTCCTTTAAAACCTAACACCTCCTGTGGGTCTGTGTTAAGCAAGTAATCCTCAAAGTCCAATACACCCAGTTGCCCCCTTCCTCCCCCCGGTTGGAGGTAGAACCTCTCTAGTCCCGCTCATAGTATTCATTACTCTGTTTGGAGGACTGCCCACTAGAAACAGGAGCAGCAATTTTCTCAGAAGAACCACTTTTTGTGAATGCTTTTCCTTGTGCTTCATGTATCCATGCCTCTAGGATGGAGGTAGATTTTCCATCCCATTTTCTCATGGCTTCTCTGTTGTCACACAGTTAAAACCACAGAGCTGCATGTGGTATGTACCCACTATATCACCTTTCTTGAGTAGAGGGACACTTACGCCTGACAGCTGAGGTATTGGTTCGTGGAGGTGGGGAGGAAAATGTATTCTCTTGTAGCTGTTGGACCTACTCGGACAGTTTCTCCATAGACAAGACACAGGCTCATAGGGAAGAATAGAGAGTTTCTTTGTAATGCCATAGCTGGCTAGCCAATTCATCCACCATGGGTTCCTCTTGGTCTTTCCTGGTCATTACTCTCAATGAGTTGGCATATAATGACGGTGCGCTCCCTACAAAGCTCTGCCCCATGGGTTACGTGCACTTGACTTCACCTGGATCTTCGGAAAGCTGTTAGTTGCCTAAGTTTCTAGGCAACTAATCACCTCCAACGTGACTAATTCCCTCAGGTACTGGATACCCCCTATGGGAGCTCAGTTTGGAAGCCTGTGGAATCTGCTAGACACAGAAACAAAGTAGCTAGTAAAAAAAAATGCAAGATAAGGTACAAGACAAGTTGCATAAAGTCGAAGAAGAAGTAACAATTGAGGAGTTGAGAAAACAACCAGCACGAGCGATCAGCATGGCAACAAATCAACGAGCAGAATAAGAGTGTGGTAGTCGCGTGAACGCTAGTATAGCCACCAATGAGCGAGCTTGCCTGGTAGCATACCCGGCATATGCAAAGATGCTAAGGGTATAAATGCAAGAATGTATACTCAATAAATGCTTCAGTTGCACACCAGCCTTGAGTTGAGTGATCAATTCCCTGCAAATGGTGACCTCGACGTGATGGGAGATTTGGGACGAGCAACGTAGGCATTGGGACCAAAGGGAACCCTGCTGAATGAATTGAGCTGACAGCAGGACTGCAGCTTCCACCCCGGGACCACACCTAACCCCAGGTGAGCAGCGGGCAGAAGTATGGGGGTGAACCTATCGGCCAAGGAGGAGACAATAGTGAAATTGTTGAGCAAACTCTTAGAGAAAAGAGGGATAAAGTTGATCCATATAAACTGAAACTACTGTTAAAAGTTTTTGCAAAAAAAATGGTGCCCCGCCAGCTGTATCAGCAATGTTTGATTTAGCTACTTGGGAACATGCAGGGACTATTTGGGACACTGCATCTCAGGGAAATACCACAGTAGTGGAGGTAATGACAACTTGGCGTTTAGTAACTGAAATGTTAAGAGCTTAGTGGGCAGAAAAAAAAGGTACAAACTGCTGTGGCACAGGCAAGCGAAGCACAAGAAGGTACTTGTGCACTGACAAAAAAGATCAACCTGATTGATTTTGAAAAGGAGGCTGAAACAAGCCCTAGCCCATTTCCTCCACCTTTGTCACCATCGGTGCCCCTGACAAGGGATGTTTCTATGGCCCCCATCTCTTCCCAAAGCGAGGCCCCTCGATCAAGTAAAGATTTTGACCCTTGCAAGCGTTGGGACGGTATACTCCGAGAGGCATTGAGAGATGGGGACCCGATAGGCATGGCTTTTCCAGTAACAGTACGGAATAATGGGCCAAATGAGTATAATGTTTTTCAGTGGGACTTGATAAAGGAACTGAGAAAAACAGTCACGACCTACGCATTGCATGCGCCTTTTACACAATCATTATTAGAAAATGTGATGACAGGTCAGTTGCTGGTTCCGTATGATTGTCGCCAAATAGCTGCTATGATCCTCACCCCGACTCAAAAATTGTTATGGGAACAGAAATGGAGAGAACTGTGTGAGATAGTGGCACTGCAGAATTTAGAAAGAACATTAGGCGACCCTCTTATGGGTGCGGGGCTTCCTCAGCTTATGGGAACTGAGCCGTTAATGGACCCACGATTACAACTTGGCTCAACAATGCCATCTTGCGACAGTCAGCCCAACTAGCATTACAAGCCCTGCTGAAACTGCCAGAAACAGGAAGGAGCCAGCCTTCTTTTACTAGCATACGACAAGGAGTCAATGAACCTTATATGCAGTTTATAGACAGATTGACGGATTCACTGGACAAGCAAATAGATAATCATGAAACTAAAGAGGCTCTCATGTTGAAACTGGCGATTGAAAATGCTAACACAGATTGTAAGAAGATTCTGCAATCCATGCCTAATGGGACAACCTTGGTACAAATGATAGAGGCTTGCAATCACGTGGGGTCTGTTGAACACCATACTACCGCACTAGCCAGTGCGTTCGCTGCAGCATTAGCGATGGACAATGATAAGCGATGTTTTCGGTGTCAAGAGATAGGACATTTTGCCACTAAGTGCCCACAGAAAGGAGGGGGCTCTGTGCCGGTGAGTAGTTTGGCTCCTCCTGGTGTCCGTTCTCGCTGAAAAAAGGGATGTCCCCAAAAAGGGATGGCACTGGGCCAGCCAGTGCCACTCAAAGCATAATGCAGAGGGACAAACCTTACAACCGCGGAAGGGAAACGGGAAGCTGAGTGCGGGGCAGGGGCGCGCGATGACACAAGTACCCCATGGGGGCCAGCCAACTCCGAATGCTATGCGAGCCACCTCTCGAGTCGTGATGACATCCGTAGCAATTCCCTCGCAAAACCCCCCGAATGTGTCACCATGGGTTCTTTCTCTGTCAAAACCTGAGGAAGTGCCGGAGTGGATCTCTCCACAAAAGTAGCTTGCACTGTGTGGGACAACAAGGTCCAAAAAATACCATTGAATGTCAAGGGACTGATAGGGGAAGGATGCAGTGCTATATTATTGGGATGATCCAGCACCACTCTTACGGGACTTTTTGTGCTACTGGGGGTGATCAACTCCGATTATGAAGGCATAATACATGCAATGGTTTGAATACCCTCCCCTCCAGTACATATCCCTGCTGGGACACGGCTAGCTCAACTGATACTATTTAAAGCTATAGTGCCCCGTACAGAAACTAATACATGGGGTGATGCAGGGTTTGGATCAACAGGACAACCAGAAATCCTCTGGGCAGCCACTCTCAGCACCTCAAGGCCTATGATGACTTTAACATTTTATTATCCAAAACCGGCACAGACTACCCAGGCAGTTATTTCTATGTTGGTGGACACTGGGGCTGATGTCATGGTATAGCCATGAAGGACTGGCCGAAGGACTGGCCTTTAGAATCAACCACGAAGGGACTTGTAGGAGTAGGAGGATCATCACAAACCTATGTGTCCAAATACATGCTAACAATCAAAACACAAGAAGGCTCTACCTTTTCCATACGTCTGTATACCACTCTTATCCCAGTTAGCTTTCTTGGCAGAGACGTGATGGCACAAGGAAACTTCACCGTGAGATGCCCTGAAAATTTTCGGTAGTGGCCATTGAAAAGTGACCGATAATGAAACTCACCTGGAAAACTGAAAAACCAGTGTGGGTGGATCAGTGGCCTCTCCCCGCAGAAAAGGTCACAGTGCTACAAGAACTTGTTCAGGAGCAATTGAAAGCAGGGCACATAGTCCCAACCACCAGTCCATGGAACTCGCCCGTGTTCGTAATTAAAAAGAAGAGTGGGAAATGGAGATTACTACATGACTTAAGAAAAATAAATGCGGTCATGAAAGAAATGGGATCTCTCCAACCAGGTTTGCCTCCTCCCACCATGATTCCGCATATCTGGAATATTATTATTGTTGACTTCAAGGACTGTTTTTTTACCATTCCACTCCACCCTAAGGATGCACCGCAATTTGCATTTTCGGTACCAAAAATAAACAAAAGCGAACCTATGGACAGATATCACTGGACTGTTCTTCCACTAGGGATGAAGAATTCTCCAACCGTATGCCAAATGTATGTTGCTAAAGCTCTGGCCCCTATTAGAAAACAGTATCCCGAGACCTGTATTTACCATTACATGGATGATATATTGGTAGCAGTGCCTACAGAATCATTAACCCATGAAATAATTCAGGGGCTGAGACAAGAACTGCAAACATGGGGGTTGCAGATAGCCCCCAAGAAAATCCAAGTAGAAGCACCATGGAAATACTTACAACATGGAAAATCTTACAACAAACCATTCAATCCCAAGCCATTGCCATCACACAAGAAGTTAAGACATTGAATGATCTACAGAAGCTTATTGGTAATATTAATTGGATACAAAACTATTGTGGAATTAATAATCAAATACTATCACCATTGTTCGATCTCCTGAAAGGTGACAATGATATCAACGTGCCTCAGCAACTGACAAAGGAAGCAAAGACAGCACTGAGTCACATAGAAGGAGAACTCATGAAGCAGCAATGTCACCGATGAGCAGAAGGATTGCCTATTCAACTTTATTTGTGTAACCAGGACCCACAACCCCTAGCTCTTCTAGCGCAATGGGATCCAAATGCCCCTGATCCATTACTCTTGTTGGAATGGGTATTTCTGCCACACCAACCCACAAAGACACTAGCAACAAGAGTGGAGATGTTTGCAGCCTTAATAAAAAGAGGCAGGGAAAGAATTGTAGAAATAGCCGGAATTGAGCCTGAAACCATCGTAATACCCATTGTGAAGGAATATCTTGATTGGGAGAAAAATGGACAATGGCAGCACACGATCAATATGGTACAGGGCTCCCCCCAAATTGTAGAACTGCATGCTATTATTATGGCTTTTAAAAATTGGTCCAATGAACCACTAAACATTGTGGCAGATTCACAATATGCTGTAGGAGAAGTACAATGAATAGAAAGGGCACAAATACCCCCCATTCAGAACGAGATGCTGTTTTTAAAATTCAAAGAGCTCCTATTCCTTGTTGAGCAACGTCTGTACCCATATTGTGTGATACATGTTCACAGTCATACTGTGCTACCAGGCGTTTTCACTGAGGGCAACGCTCGAGCCGATCTTTTAACCAATTTGGCCATACAACCCCCAGTCCCTAATAAACTACTTCAAGCTTGCACCTCCATTCAATTCTTTCACCAGCCTGCTAGACCATTGGCCAAGCAATTCTCTATTCTGCTAGGAGACGCAAAACTTATTGTACAAACTTGCCCTGACAGCCAACAGCTACAGGGACCTTCACAGGAAGTGAACCCTAAAGGTCTTAGCTCACTACAACTTTGGCAAGCTGATGTGACACATGTTCCTGAATTTGGCAGATTGAAATATGTCCATATATCTATAGATACTTTCTCACATGCTGTATGGGCAACTCCCCTGCGTGGGGAAACAAGCAGACATGTTCAGGCACACTTTTGCCTTGCCTTTGCAGCTTTAGGCATTCCCCTAGAGATCAAAACTAACGGACCCGCATACGTCAGAAGCTCCACGAAAAAGTTTTTTCACACATGGGGTATAACCCGTAAAACGGCAATCCCCCACTCTCTGACAGGACAAGTTATAGTAGAACGCACACACAGAACAGTTAAGTCTTTGTTAGAAAAAAAAAAAAGAGGGAAAAAATGGAAACACCACAAAAGGGATTAGAAAAAGTGCTATATGTGATGAATCACCTAACCATGCCTTTCTCACACGAAGAGGTATCCCCGACAGTAAAGCATTGTGGGGCACAAGAAACAGGCCTCACCTCATTATATGAAGAAAGACCATTAGTCGAAAAACGTAATCTCAATACTGGGGCGTGGGAGGGACCATACTCTTTAATAACTTGGGGCTGAGGGTATGCTTGTGTTTCCACAGAAGGAGGACCAAAATGGATTCCAGCGCGAGCAGTATGACCCTTGTTGGAACCATCATCCTCTTCAGACTCTGCGGCCTTGGAAGATCCTGGGTCTCCATCCAGCCTCGACAAAACATCTGGGTCACCCTCGCCAACATGACAGGGCAAGAGCATATCTGCCTGTCCATGGCGACTGCATATAACCCGTTTACGACGTGCTTAGTCGGCATACCACTAAGAGAGGAGCATCTGAGTGACATCAACAACACCAGTAGTGGAAGCCTTCTCATCCACAGTTGGAACAGCTCCAGTCCAGGGAACATCAGCAAGAAAACGATGAATAATTGGGATGGCTGGGAACCAAACCTTCCTCAAACAACACTGGAACCACAAGAACTCAACATTTTAGGTTGTGTTAATGTACCAGCCTGTATAAGGTTTAACTATATGGGTAGTAACCTCACAGCAATCAATGTCACACCTGGACTAGGAATATACCGCAATGAATCAATGTGGTGCAACTACACTTCTCCTAATGTGTCTAGATCCTCAAATGTCCTGCTAGCACTGCCACCCGGAGTGTTTCTCGTCTGTGGTGACAGGGCATGGCAGGGTATTCCATCACATATCAAAGGGGGACCACGTATCTTTGGTCAGTTAACCTTATTTAACACCTAATACATTAATGATACTAAATATTACAAAGCACCATAGGCGCGCTAAACAATTTGTTCAGCATTATTAGGAGAATTGCAAAGACAATCTAGATTTCTGGCAAGCTGATAAAGTCATCACTGCTTCGTTTTTCGCACCTGGTGTTGCTGTTGCTCAAGCGCTAACAACGCTTAACAAATTAGGATGCTGGCTTGCTAAGCAAACCAATGCAACCTCTGTGGCATTGAGTGCATTATTAACCGACACTGACTCTGTTAGACATGCAACACTGCAGAACAGGGCCACAATAGATTTCCTATTGTTAGCACAAAGTCATGGGTGTGACAAATTTGAAGGCATGTGTTGTATGAACTTAAGTGAAAATTCTCAGTCGATTCACCAACAATTATCCAAACTCAAGGAGCTCAAAGACAAGTTAACAACTAGTACGTGGGGGCTGGAATCATGGTTGTAAAGCCTGGGAATAGGGGGATGGTTGAGAAAACTTATAAGAGGAGCGCTTGTAGTGCTGATTATGGTAATTGTGATTCTGTTAGTTGTACCATGCCTATTTCAATGCTTACAAAAAATGCTTTTATGCTCAGTGCAATTGGCTTGGCTCACAGAAACAAAAAAGGGGGAATTATGGGAGCTCAGTTTGGAAGCCTGTGGAATCTGCTAGACACAGAAATAAAGTAGCTAGTAGAAAAATGCAAGATAAGGTACAAGACAAGTTGCACAACGTCAAAGAAGAAGTAACAATTGAGGAGTTGAGAAAACAACCAGCACAAGCGATCAGCATGGCAACAAATCAACGAGCAGAGTAAGAGCGTGGTAGTCGCGTGAACACCAGTATAGCCACCAATGAGTGAGCTTGCCTGGTAGCATACCCGGCACATGCAAAGATGCTAAGGGTATAAATGCAAGAATGTATACTCAATAAACGCTTCAGTTGCACACCAGCCTGGAGTCATGTGATAAATTCCCTTCAGCAGAGCCCAGCAGGCAGTGAGGTGCAGCCCGAGGGCCACCGGGACTGCTCCTCCATTTGGCAGCTGGGCTCTTGTTCCTGAGCACCTCCTGCGTGCTGGGGCTGCCCCCCCAGCTCCAGAGGAGATGGGAAGAGACAGCAGATGAGACCAATGAAGTTCTCATGACTTTTTGTTGTCTGCACCTACACAGGAAAACTTGTTCTAAAGGTACAGGAAACTAGTTGGTCAAAATGCATGAAATATTTGCAGGCAGGAGCCTAAGGAAAACATTATACATGTATATATATAAAGCACAAGTTTCAGAAAACAATGAAGTAAAAAAAATACAAAAAAAAAAAAAAAAAAGAAGCTTGTCCTAATATTTTCTGAGATATTATGAGAGTATAGTAATGATGGGATGATGGAACTATTATTGTTTATAAAGTAGCAGGTATCCAAAGAGTTTCCTCGCTACATTCCTTAGTTCCTGATTCCTCATGCTGTAGATGAGGGGGTTCAATGTTGGAGGAATCACCGAATACAGAAATGACATCACCAGGTCCAAAGATGGGAAGGAAATGGAGGAGGGCTTCAGGTAGGCAAACATGGCAGTGCTGGAGAACATGGAGACAATGGCCAGGTGAGGCAGGCAAGTGGCAAAGGCTTTGTGCTGGCCCTGCTCAGAGGGCATCCTCAGCACAGCTCTGAAGATCTGCACGTAGGATAACATGATGAAAACAAAGCAACCAAAGCCCAAAGAAAAGCTAAACACAAGTGCCCCAACTTCCCTCAGGTAGGCATCTGAACAGGAGAGCTTGAGGATGTGGGGGATCTCACAGAAGAACTGGTCCACAGCATTACCTTGGCAGAGGGGCAGGGAAAATGTAGTGGCCGTGTGCAGGACAGCATTGAGAAAGCCACTGCCCCAGGCAGCTGCTGCCATCTGGGCACAAGCTCTGCTGCCCACGAGGCTCCCGTAGTGCAGGGGCTTGCAGATGGCGACGTAGCGGTCATAGGCCATGATGGTGAGAAGGAAATACTCTGATGACATCAACAAGACAAAGAGAAATACCTGTGCAGCACATCCTTGATAGGAGATGGCCCTGGTGTCCCAGAGGGCATTGGCCATGGCTTTGGGCAGAGTGGTGGAGATGCAGCCCACGTCGAGGAGGGCGAGGTTGAGGAGGAAGAAGTACATGGGGGTGTGGAGGCGGTGGTCGCAGGCTACGGCGCTGAGGATGAGGCCGTTGCGCAGGAGGGCAGCCAGGTAGATGCCCAGGAAGAGCATGAAGTGTAGGAGCTGCAGCTCGCGCGTGTCTGCAAATGCCAGCAGGAGGAACTCGCTCACTGAGCTGATGTTGGGCATATGCTTGTTCTGGGCATGGGGTCCTGCCCAAGGAACAGAAAGACGGTGATTATTAACATTAGAATTATCTAAGGAAAAGGATTTCAATTTCTCATTTAAGCCTCCCAACATGCTTGATCACTTCCATGAAGATATTTGGCAGATCCCTTTCTTGAAGTTGGATTGATGCTGCCTTAGGCTGTGCTTTGGAGCAGAGGACTCTGCTGTAGACAATGCAGGAGTCAGTCCTGTCCTACACCAAGAGGTAAATAACATAGGAAGACTTGTATCTTTTCTTCTAGCTTAGCCATTACTCCTGTAGAGAATCTCTAAGGCAGAAATCCTGTACATTTCTTTCTTATTGCACGTGAAATACTGTGGATCCTGTGGATCCTCTCCATGGTTTCAGTTGATCTGTGTTGCAGGAAAACTGCACTCAGAAGTTCACCTGAGAATAATCTGGACACTGCTGAAAGCAGAGACATCCAAGCTCAAAGTGTCCATCTCCACACCCCCCAATCTGTCGCCATGCTCCCATACTCCCCTTCCCCCAAGCACACCGAGGGCTCACTCCATGTGCATCTGAAGCCCCCATCCCTAGCCAGCCTGCAAACAAGACCAGCAGCAGCACGGCCAGCTGGAGAAGCCAGGAGGAATGCCAGCGTGCTGCTGCCATGGGAGGCAAGGCCAGGGAGGGACAGACGGACACTCAGCAGACCCTCCTGTGCTGCAGCTCTGCCTGCAGAGGAGGCAGCTCCTGCTGGGGATACCGGGGGCTTGAGGGCAGAGGCTGTGCTGGAGGAAGAGGAGAGCAGGGGGTGTCCCAGGGAAGGCGCCTGCCCTACAGGGGATGGCAGGGAGGTGCCTGAGCCTTCTCTAACACAACATTTCTAGCAGCAGTCCACTCTCACTGCCTGCCCATGTCCCTGCTTGTATCTATGTCCCTGATGGGAGCTGGTTCTGTGTCCCCACATCCCCTCCCTGTCCACGCTCAGAGACCCCATCCCACGAGCTGTGTGCTTCCTGAGTACAGGACATCACAGGGGTTGCAGCTCCTAAAGACCTGATAAGCCCTGAGGAGACAACAAACGTTGTTGTTTCAGTCTTTAGGCTGAGGTGCCTGAAGGGATTTGACCAGGTTAATTGCTGCCATATTGATCTCTCCCTGTAAGACTCTTGGAGTCTCAGTCTCCTGTACAATCCAGACAATTCATTGTCATGAAACCAGCCTCCCCTCCACACCAAGAATCCGAAAGCACAGAATCCAAGCAAGTATTCCATTTCAGATAAACAAAGCCTCAGTCTTCCTGCTAAAATGCCCCCTCAAAAATACCATTCTCTAAAACGTCTTCTATGCCACATTACAGGTAGAATAAGATCCACCCTGACAGATGCTATCAGCCATCGGATGTGCCAGCTTGTCCTGGTTTCAGTTAGCACAGAATTAATTTTCTTCCTAGTAGCTGGTGGAATGCTGTGTTTTGGCTTAGAATGAGAAGAGTGCTGATAACACCCCGATGCTTTAATTGTTGCAGAGCAGTGCTTATACTAAGCCAAGGACATCTCAGCCTTTGCTCTGTCCTGCCAACGGGCAGGCTGGGGGGTGCAGTAAGAGCTGGGAGGGGACAGACCCAGGACAGGTGACCCAAACTAGCCAAAGGGGTATTCCATACCATCTGACGTCATGCTAAACAATATATAGGGGTGGCTAGCCGGGGGGAGGGGGCCGGACTGCTCGGGGTTAGGCTGGGCATCGGTCAGCGGGTGGTGAGCAATTGCATTGTGCATCACTTGTTTGTACACATTATTATTACTTTCCTATTATCACCATTGTATCATCATTATTATTATTGTTATTATTATTTTGTTATTATTATTTTCCTGTCTTATTAAACTGTCTTTATCTCAACTCACGGGCTTCACTTTCCATTTCTCTCCCCCGTCCCAGAGAGGGAGGGGGGAGGGTGAGCGAACGGCTGCGTGGTGTTTAGCTGCCGGTCGGGTTAAACCACGACACAGCTGTAGAAGACCCCTCTGGCAACCCCACCTGCAGTGCCCTGCTGCCAGAGCCTCACGGTGTCAGGAGCCTGCAGATGTGTCCTGCCACACGCTGCCCTCTGTTGTTGCGCTCCTCAGTGCCTCCAAGCCCTCTCTCCTTCTCTCCTCTCCCCATGCCAGCTGCGGTCAGAGCCCCCAGCCCTGCTGCGCTGTGCAGAGGAGCTGCTCCTGGCCACAGCTGTCTCTCTGCACCACGGCCCTCTTGCCACGAGCTCTCTCTGTCCCACGAGCTTGGCCCAGCTCAGCAGCACAGCACCAGCCCAAGGCACTGCAATCACCCCTCTGGGGGCTTTGCTGATGAGCTCACGAACCTCAGGCACTCAGAGACAATTGAAGACAGCTCTCCAGAAGTCCAAGTCAGAGGCAAGTTTCCTGCAGTGTCCCCCTGAGGGCCAGCACTGACACAGCCTCCCTTGGAGCTCGTTAGAGCAGGACGCTGGAGCCCATGAGGACAAGGAGACAAAGGCAATGTGAAAGTGACACTGAGGTGTGGGAAAACTGGATGTGTGTCACCAAGCAAAAGGGCCAGGGAAGGGACCCCTGTCCCCTGGGAAGGGAGATCCTTTCCCTTCACACCTTGATCAGGGCTCTTTGTGGTGCAGTAGGAGATGGGGATGTGCATTGCCAAGTGCAGGGGAATGGTACAACCCCTGTCTGGTTCATGGGAGGGGATGAGGAAGCAATGAGGCCCTGATGCTTTAATGATAAGCTGTCTCCTCATAGGCCTCAGTGGCAGAGACAACAGCCATAGCCATGGACACAGAGACCTGGGTCCTGCTGGGACTTTAAGCCTTGCCACAGCCCTCTACCCTGTCTATACATGGCTTTCCTTGGGACTCCGAGACCTCCACATCTTTCCTTTTTGGCTGCAGACCCTTATCTCTGTGGTATCACAGCATATCTGAGCTTAGTCTGATAACTCAGATCTTCTTGGTGGCCATGCTCCTTGTAAGGCAGCTCTGTAGGAAGCTGGCCTGGTTCCTCGTGAGCAGGCAACACTGCTTGTATGGCATCCCTTGTGGTGCCCAAGCCCTCCTCTTCCTGTGCACTACTCACTCAGCAGTGTCCCAGTCTGCCCTGATGTGTGGGGTTTCTCTCCCTCTGGTACAGGACTGGGCTCTTCTCCATGTGAAAGTCAAAAGTTTTCTGAAGTCAAAATCCTGCAGTTTCTCAAGGTTCACCCACAGTGATGCTCCATTCTATCAGCTGTTAATGTCAGCAGGCAGACAGTTCAACCTTCGTGTAATTGTGCTATCTCTGACCAGACAGCAGCAGCAGCAAGAGTTGCAGGGAAATGTGGATAATTCAGGAGTAACTGACTAAATGGCATTGCAGCACAGTCACTCAAGGGTAGGGGATGGAAGGCTGTCAGGTTCCACATTTGCTGTGCTTTCTTCTCATGCATGCTGTCAGTTTGGCTGGAGCTGTGTCGTGAATGTTATGGGGCTGTGCAGGTCAAAATTGGACGGGCCAAAGCCCAGCTGGAGCTCAATCCATCTATTACTCTCAAAGACAATAAAAAAATAAATAAATAAAAATACTTTAAATGATGGAAGGTTAGGGAGAATCATAATGCTTTATTGGATTTTTGGGGGGAAACCTGGTGACAAGGAATGAGGTAAAGGCTCAGACACTTAATGTCTTCTTTGCCTCTTTTACTAGCAACAAAACCAGTTGTTCTCCTGGACATTTCTTCCTTCTCATGGCCAGTGCCATCCTTCCAATGCACATTTTGTAGCATTTTTTTTTTTTCTCTCCTGTTCTTTCCTACTACCAAAGGAAACTCCATCAGGGTGGAAACTACTCCTGAAGTAGGCATCCCAACCCAGCAGCCTTCTTGCAACCAGTCGGACAACCAGTCACAAGTCACCTCAGCAGCATCTTCCAAGCCAGGGAAGGCTGTGGATGTGGTCTATCTTGACTTCAGCAAGGCTTTTGACACCATCTCCCACAGCATTCTCCTCAAGAAACTGGCTGCTCTTGGCTTGGACTGGCGCACGCTTCGTTGGGTTAGAAACTGGCTGGATAGCCGGGCCCAAAGAGTCGTGGTGAATGGAGCCAAGTCCAGTTGGAGGCCAGTCACTAGTGGCGTTCCCCAGGGCTCGGTGCTGGGGTCAGTCCTCTTTAATATCTTCATCGATGATCTGGACGAGGGCATTGAGTGCACCCTCAGTAAGTTTGCAGATGACACCAACTTAGGTGCGTGTGTCGATCTGCTTGAGGGTAGGAAAGCTCTGCAGGAGGATCTGGATAGGCTGCACCGATGGGCTGAGGTCAACTGCATGAAGTTCAACAAGGCCAAGTGCCGGGTCCTGCACCTGGGGCGCAATAACCCCAAGCAGAGCTACAGACTGGGAGAGGAATGGTTGGAGAGCTGCCAGGCAGAGAAGGACCTGGGAGTGATGGTGGATAGTCGGCTGAATATGAGCCAGCAGTGTGCTCAGGTGGCCAAGAAGGCCAACGGCATCCTGGCTTGCATAAGAAACAGTGTGGCCAGCAGGGCTAGGGAGGTGATCGTCCCCCTGTACTCGGCTCTGGTGAGGCTACACTTCAAGTACTGTGTTCAGTTTTGGGCCCCTCGCTACAAGAAGGACATCAAGGTGCTTGAGCGGGTGCAGAGAAGGGCGACGAAGCTGGTGAGGGGCCTGGAGAACAAGTCCTACGAGGAGCGGCTGAGGGAGCTGGGCTTGTTCAGCCTGGAGAAAAGGAGGCTCAGGGGTGACCTTATCGCTCTCTATGGGTACCTCAAGGGAGGCTGTAGCGAGGTGGGGGTTGGTCTGTTCTCCCACGTGCCTGGTGACAGGACGAGGGGGAATGGGCTTAAGTTGAGCCAGGGGAGTTTTAGGTTGGATGTTAGGAAGAACTTCTTCACTGAAAGGGTTGTGAGGCATTGGAACAGGCTGCCCAGGGAAGTGGTGGAGTCACCATCCCTGGAAGTCTTTAAAAGACATTTAGATGTAGAGCTTAGGGATATGGTTTAGTGGGGACTGCTAGCGTTAGGTCAGAGGTTGGACTCGATGATCCTGAGGTCTCTTCCAACCTAGAAATTCTGTGTGATTCTGTGTGTGGGTGAACCTTGAGAAACTGCAGGATTTTGACTTCAGAAAACTTTTGACTTTAACATGGAGAAGAGCCCAGTCCTGTACCAGAGGGAGAGAAACCCCACACATCAGGGCAGCCTGGGACCCTGCTGAGTGAGCAGTGCCCAGGAGGAGGAGGGTCTGGGCACCACGAGGGATGCCATACGAGCTGTGGTGCCTGCTCACGAGGAACCAGGCCAGCTTCCTACAGAGCTGACTTACGAGGGGCATGGCCACCAAGTAGATCTGAGTTATCACGCTCAGCTCAGATCTGCTGTGACACCACAGAGATAAGGGTCTGCAGCCAAAAAGGAATGATGTGGAGGTCTCGGAGTCCCTAGCAAAGCCATGTATAGACAGGGTAGAGGGCTGTGACAAGGCTGAAAGTCCCAGCAGGACCAGGTCTTTGTGTCCATGGCTATGAATGTTGTCTCTGCCACTGACGCCCATGAGGAGACAGCTTATCATTAAAGCATCAGGGCCTCATTGTCTCCTCGCTGCCACTCATGAACCAAGCAGGGGTCGTACCATTCTCCTGCACTTGGCCATGCACATCCCCATCTCCTACTGCCCCACAAAGAGCCCTGAGCCAGGTGTGACTGCTAAGGATCTCCCTTCCCAGGGGACATGGGTCAAGGCCTGGCCCTTGTGCTTGCTGACACACATCCACTTTTCCTACACATCAGTGTCACATTCACACAGCCTTTGTCTCCTTGTCCTCATGGGCTCCAGCGTCCTGCTCTAACAAGCTCCAAGGGAGGCTGTGTCAGTGCTGGCCCTCAGGGGGACACTGCAGGAAACTTGCCTCTGACTTGGACTTCTGGAGAGATGTCTTCAATTGTCTCTGAGTGCCTGAGGTTCGTGAGCTCATCAGGAAAGCCCCCAGAGGGTTGACTGCATTGCCTTGGGCTGGTGCTGTGCTGCTGAGCTGGGCTGGGCTCGTGGGACAGAGAGAGCTCGTGGCAAGAGGGCCCTGGTGCAGAGAGACAGCTGTGCCCAGGAGCAGCTCCTCTGCACAGCACAGCAGGGCTGGGGGCTCTGACCGCAGCTGGCATGGGGAGAGGAGAGAAGGAGAGAGGGCTTGGAGGCACTGAGGAGCGCAACAACAGAGGGCAGCGTGTGGCAGGACACATCTGCAGGCTCCTGACACCGTGAGGCTCTGGCAGCAGGGCCATGCAGGTGGTGTTCCCAGAGGGGTCTTCTACAGCTGGCACATCTGATGGCTGATAGCATCTGTTGGAATGGGTCTCACTCTTCTTGTAATTTGGACTAGGAGAAACTTAAGAGAATGGCATTTATGAATGGGCATTTCAGGAGGAATACTGAGGCTTGGTTAGTCTGAAGAGAAAGGCTTTTTTGGATTCTTTGCTTTAAGATTCTTGCAGTGGAGGGGAATCTGAGTGAGTGTGAGCACACAGCTTGTGCAATGGGGTCTGTTAGCATGAACAGGGAAGAGATGTGGGGACAGAGAACCAGTTCCCAGCAAGGACATGGGAAGGCAGTGAGAGGGAGCTCCTGCCAGAAATGCTGTGTGAGGGAGGGCTCAGGCACCTCCCTGGGACAATCGCTGCTCTTCTCTCCCACCAGCACAGGGCAGCTGAGACCAGAACGGATGGACAGACTGGCTGTGCTCTCTGTAGTACACTCTGCACTAGAGGAATAGTATCTGTGACTCTGAGGATTCACAGGGCTTTGCTTGTAGTGCAGCAGGAACGACAGCATAGAAAAAAAAAATTGCCACAGCCCTTCTCTGCCATTAGGTGATTTGGGAGTAAAAATTTCTTCATATGAAGAGTTAAACTGATCTGACAATACCCCATGCTCCTCTTTACTTTTTTTTTTTTTTTATAGGTAGGGACTGTTAACTACACTGCCTACAGAAGAGTCCCCTGTTCCCACGGACTACTTTAGGCAGCATCCGTCAGGGCGCATGAAATGGACATGCCTAATGTCTGCTTAAAAGGCCGATATTGAATCAGATATCAACAGATAGTTGTGTTGTATTTTCTTAATGCCTTTTCCCTCCTTGTAGAACCCCATGGCCAGAACCAGCAAATGCCCAACATCAGCTCTGTGAGCGAGTTCCTCCTGCTGCCATTTGCAGACACGCGCAAGCTGCAGCTCCTACACTTCATGCTCTTCCTGGGCATCTACCTGGCTGCCCTCCTGGGCAACGGCCTCATCCTCAGCGCCGTAGCCTGCCACCACCGCCTCCACACCCCCATGTACTTCTTCCTCCTCAACCTCGCCCTCCTCGACTTGGGCTGCATCTCCACCACTCTGCCCAAAGCCATGGCCATATCCCTCTGGGACACCAGGGCCATCTCCTATCAAGGATGTGCTGCTCAGGTCTTTCTCTTTGTCTTCTTGATTGTATCAGAATTTTATCTTCTCACTGTCATGGCCTACGACCGCTATGTTGCCATCTGCAAGCCCCTGCACTACGGGAGCCTGCTGGGCAGCAGAGCTTGTGCCCAGATGGCAGCAGCTGCCTGGGGCAGTGGCTTTCTTATTGCTGTCCTGCACACGGCCACTACATTTTCCCTGCCCCTCTGCCACGGCAATGTTTTGGACCAGTTCTTCTGTGAAATCCCCCAGATCCTCAAGCTCTCCTGCTCAGATGCCTACTTTAGGGAAGTTGGGCCAGTTGTGTTTAGTTTTTCTTTAGCATTTGGTTGTTTTGCTTTCATTGTGGTGTCCTATGTGCAGATCTTCAGGGCAGTGCTGAGGATGCCCTCTTCTCAGGACCGGCACAAAGCCTTTTCCACGTGCCTCCCTCACCTGGCTGTTGTCTCCCTGATGGTCAGCACTGGCATGTTTGCCTACCTGAAGCCCCCCTCCATCTCCTCCCCACATCTAAATCTGGTGGTGGCTGTTCTGTACTCCATGGTACCTCCAGCACTGAACCCCCTCATCTACAGCATGAAGAATAAGGAGCTCAAGGAGGCACTGAGGATGTTATTGCAATATTCAGTATTTCAACGAGGAACCGATCTTCTGCATGTGACTCCCTGAAGTATACCTGGACAAGGCAGAAACACCTTTGTTCACATATTTCAAAAACTGTTCATTCTTTTCAATATTATTCTCATATGCTAAATATGTCTTTATACTTTTATTTTATAAATTTAATATATTTTTCTTCTTCTGTGTCCTTCTACCTTTTCTTCTAAGCCAAAGGCTTCATGTAGAGGTGCTGCTAAGCTCTTTGTAACAAACTAAATAAAGGAACCAGCAGGTAGTCAGTTTCTGTGGATCTCATTTCTCATACACTCTTCTCAGGTACAGCAGTGGTTGTGGGATGAAGATCCCTGCTGCAACGTGGTGGAAAACCCTGGTGTTGTTTGGGGCTGCCCTTTTCTGCCCTGGCAGGCACTCCTTGCCTGCAGCCTTTGAGTAAGGGTTGCCACTTTCTTGGACCCACAAACACTGACAGCAGCAGGACATGGTCGTTTTGGTGCTGGTCTCCCTTCTCTTCCACACTGCTGTCTTGTAGCACCACTGAATCAGAACTGGCCTTCCAGCTAACACCCCTAGGAGTACGGCTTTCAAAAGTGAGGTGGAAGAAGCACTGAGGAAGCAGCCTGATCTGATGTGAAAGTTCTCCCTGCTCAGAGCAGATCTTAGCACTGGAAACCTCCAGAGCTCCCTTCTGGCTCTAATCCTGAAGGAAAGAAGGGCAGGACAGGGAGATAGGGGGAAGAAAGACTGCGGTGGGTTAAGGTATTGCTGACATATGTAATCCTTGCTCCACATTGTCCTCAGGGTTACATCATGAATGAGTTCATCCCCAAAAGATCCTCTGCACCATGAGCACCCGGTGTCCAGCTGGTTTGGAAATACTGCAGAGACGTTCTTCTGATGCTTGTGTAACCAGATTGGTGATGGCAGGAAAAGACTGTTCCTTCACTAGTGATCAACTTTCTTCTTCATGTTAGGCCACAACTGAACATCCCTCACAATTCTTAGAGTGTTTGCTTTATGTCAGCGATGAACTGCATTAGGTCTCCTTGATTAGTCTGAGGCACAATGCAATACTTTTTCCCTTCTGCCACTCCAGCACAAAACCTCTGAGTATTTTTTCCACATTGACCTGCTGGGGCATTTCACATTTTTTACCCCTGATGGAAGGGGATGATTCCCAAACTAGGATAAGCAGATGGGTTCTGCTTCAGCCATTTGAACTGTCCTGTTCTTGAGTATTTCCGCCTGAGTTTTGCCACAACTCCTGCACTGTAATGCATCCCTTGTCTGGCATCGCCCTGTCCCCTGTACTGTGGGATGACTGTGCTGTGGTGGGACGTGTTTCCAGTGGTTCGTCTACCAGACACTGTAAAGAATACTATAAGCAGGACTAGAGGGGTTCTGCTTACAGCCAGGGGGAGGCGGGGAAGAAAGGAACAATCGGGTTTACTGGACTGGGTATAGTTAATGGCCTGGTACATCACACCCATAAATGTATCAGGCTCTACTGATACATCAGTACTCACCGGTGCACAGAGTACCCTAATGCCATCAAGCTAGAAAGAGGTAGAACCCACCTGTATTTCTGGAGTGACAGGGGGAACCCAATACATAACTGTACTGGAGGCTGAAGTGAGTCTAACTGGGAAGGAATGGCAAAAGCATCCCATTGGGACTGGCCCAGAGGCTATGTGCATCCTCGGCATAGACTGCTTCAGGAGAGGGAATTCAGAGTTCCAAGAGGGCACCACTGGTGGAGCTTTGGCAGAGCTGCCTTGGAGACAAAGGACATGAAACAGTTATCTACCTTGCTTGGCCTTCCACAGAACCCTTCTGTTGGGGGTTTGCTGAGGGCTGAAGAACAGCAGGTGCCAATGGCTACCACGGTGGCGCACCTGAGGCAGCGTCGCGCTAACCGAGACTCCCTGATTGCCATCCATGAGCTGGGTCATCGACTGGAGAGCCAAGGTGTAGATGCAGAGCTTGGGAGCGTGGTTTAGTGATGGACTTGTCAGCACTAAGGTAAAGATGTATGACCTGGATTACACGTCCCAGAGTAGTGTCAGGCACAACGCAATTCTTTTTACCTTCTGCATCTATAGCACAGGAAGAAGGACTTTGCCCTACTCTATTGACTGGGCAGGTCTTTTCACTTTACTCAGTTTAGGTTTCTGTGTCTGGAAGGTGAAATTCCCCAAATGAGGCCAAGCTCATGGGTGCAGCTACAGCCACTCGAAGATATATATTTTTTAATTTTCATCCTGAGTTTCCCACAGAAGACCCAATAGAGCATAGATGTCCAGTTGTCTGCAAAGATTCTAGCAGAATTTCTCAGGTTCCAATGGTCATTTCAATTTTATTTTATTTTATTTTATTTTATTTTATTTTATTTTATTTTATTTCATTTCATTTCATTTCATTTCATTTTATTTCATTTTTTTCTCTAGGAACTCCTGACTTCTCTTAGAAAGGGTATCATGTGCTCGGCTGGGCTGCAGTTACAGGGACAAAGACTACTGCTGGCAGCAGATGTGTCAGACCTCTAGACTCTACTTTTCCTCCCGATGAAGGTTTCCAAAGAAGACACCATAGAAAAATAGCAGAAGAAGAAAGATGCTCAAAACTGAAATGTAGCAAAATTCAGGATTTATAAACAGAAAATATTTTCATTAGTTGCTTTTTGAAATCTTCTTCCTTAACTACATCATGCAAGCTCTGCAATTAGCTGCACAAGCCGTGAAGACTTTCTAAAACTATGGAAGAAATGTCAGGAGTTTCTGCATTTTAATGAGGTCCATGGAGTATTTTGGCACTGATGCTATGGAGCTCAGGTACTATAGAAGAGAGTGATGTAACCGCTTGAGCAAGTAAAGTCAGGAGGAAAAGTTGAAGCGACTTGGAGTATGAATGGGCCCAACTGAGGGCTGTTACTAAGAAAGCCTCCTCAGGGATATGTTAGGGTAGATAATTAGAGACCATGATTGCAGACTGGCAAAGTCTTGTGCTGAGAAAACTCTTGGTTGATTTTAGTGAAGCAGAAGAGCCAAGGCCTGACCCCAGCCACTGGGAGAGGAGATCCTGCATCCCCATGTCTGGCTCAAGGCTCTTCCTGGGATCTGTGGGATGGAGTGGGCAGTGGGATGCCATGAGAAGAACAGTAGTATGACACCTCTGAGCTGCTGCTCAGAGTTGAAAGAAATCAATGAAGCCTCATCAGAATTAATATAACATATCTCCCAACAAGCTCTAGCCAAGGGGACAAAAACCTCAGGGCTCTTGGGGCCTTCCCTTTTTACCAGCACCCTCTGCCTTCTCCTCTGCAGGCTTTCCTATGCTGTCCCACACTTTGTCCTATTTCCTTCAAGTCTACACACACCCATCTCTTTCTACAACCTTGCTCTCATCCTTTGTTTCACCCATGTCTCGCCAACTCTCACCAGGTACTCCTTGAAAGACAAAGCCCAGGTCTGATCAGACACAAGCCACCTCAGCAGCATCTTCCAAGCCAGGGGCCTGCTGCTGGCCTTGTAGCTTCTTGGCTAGACACAGCCAAGCCTTGTGCCTCCTGCTGCCCAGTCATGGACTCAAGCAGAAGGGACAGGACAACCCATCTGGGGGCCTTCTTTCTGCCTGGGTCCTCCTGGCTCTGGAGGCAGAGGGGATCCCACAGTCAGCATGCCAAGCAGGTGCCTTCTGCTGGCCTAGCAGGGCCACTGCCAGCTGTCAGCCCAAAAGTGCAGATCCCAGGAAGAAGTCAAGGCTGACCTGCCACCTCCAGACAGAAATGACCTCACAGTCCCTTTGTGTGACAGGTTCCTGCTGCTGCCCTATCAAGTGCAGAGACAGAAGTGACCTCAGAGTCCCTGCCACAGTCACATTCCTCGTGCTGGGGCAGGAGATCCTGAGGTAGAGCTGAGCCCTTCAGAGCACTCCTATCCATCTCTTCTTTGTGGCCCACAAGCTGATCAGACCCATGACCCCTCACATCCATCTTTGCATGCCATGTGACTGCAGAGTAACCTCACAGTTCTTGGCCTGCACTAAGGGCCACACCCAGTATAGTACCTAAAGGTAAGGGTTAGGAGAGGGGCTGAAGGTGAGGAAGTCAATGCACAGGAACAGGGGAATCAGCTGTTAGGTGCTCATGCATCAGGGGACTAGGGCTCACCTTTCTGGGTTTGAATTTAAAGAAAGATTTTTTGGGAGGGATTGGTGTTCTGCTTTGCGTATCAGGTCTGTGGTTAAAGTGCGGACAAGCTTAGTGATTTAGGGTTTGTTTAGTTTTTCCAATAATTCTAGGCCTAAATAGAGCATTTAAATCTAGTGTTAAGGGTAGGGATCAAGGTAAGCAAGAGAGTAAGGGTAAGGGAAAGAGGCTATGGACTGAGTTTTGGCTTCAGTGCACACTTAGATGTCAGGCATAGGAGTAGTTGATTCCTGTTTTGGAGTAACATTTAAATGTAGGAATTAAGTTTGCTCTTTGAAGCTGGGGAATAGCCTCATATAAGTGTTTTAAGTCACGGTTACAGCAGCTTCCACATAGCCTGAACCAACTTACCTTTTACAAAATCTTTAGTTTCTGCTGGATAGTCCTATGCCCTCCTCCAAATCTCACATTTCTCCTGACCAGGGCTTCTCCTGACCTCACTATATCAGTCATATTCTTAGGGACATCTTTCTGGTGGCTTTCATGATTTCAGAGTATCTGTCACTGCTCTGTTGGGTACTCTATTCCTGAGAATATTGGCACTTAATACATGATGGAAAAGGACATAAAAGTCCATCAGAGCACCCTGAACATGTGCCCAGCAGCTCGGCACCATCACAAAAGTGCGCTTCCTGCCTACAAGTTTCCTTTCCAGAATGGCTCCTATGGCTCCAGGGTAACTTTTCCCAGGATAAGTTACCCAGGATAAGGGTAACTTTTCCACTCACTTCCCCAGGCCACACCACTCTTGCCCGCAGGCCCCACGGGTCTCTCCAAGCCTCCCCTCTGCCCCTGCAGTAGTGGCACCTCACTGCAGCAGGTTGGTGCATCTCCAGGCTCAGGGGTGTTTCCTGAGGGCCTGCCCTGTGTGGGGAGGAAGAGAGCAAGGTCATCTCCTGGGGCATGGCTGAGCACAGCCCAGACATCCCGCACCGCAGGCAGGTCCCTGCCCCCAGGCTGAGGCACACATGCAAGGTGGACACTTCTCCATCAGCCCAGCTTCACACAGGGACCTTCAGCCCTGCTCCCAGTCCCAAGATTTGGCTACTTCTCCACCCACAGACATACCCTGCTTTCCATCTGGGGACTCAGGCAGGACTTTAAGCATCTGCTAAAGCCATGGATTTCCTTGTTTCTCACAGCCTTCTCACAAGTCTTTCTCCTGGCCCTCCCCACTGCCCAGCACTGCCTCTCAGGTGGCACTTAGTGACCCTTCAGAAGGGCCTTTGGGCTTCCTCAATTGTCCTGGTGCTTATTAGCAATTTCCTGTCTCTTTCCAGAGCTCGGAGGGAACCTTCTTGTTCATCAGGGGCCCTGTACTGGCTGTGGCTGGGACAGAGTTAGTCTCTGCAGAGCAGCCCATGAGGTGCTGTGTTTCGGATATGTGACCAGAGCAGTGCTGGTGACCCACAGTTCTGGTCGCCGTTTTTGAGCAGTGTTTGCAGAGCATCAGGTCCTTCTGTGGCTCAAAATTTGTGAGTTTTACTTGGTTTTGTTATTCTGTCCCCAGTTCCTCTAGAAGAAGAGAAAGCAGGTGGCCGATAGGTGTTTATCTGCTGGATGCATGGAGCAAGGAGGTGTCCGTGGTGCCAGGATATGGAGGTCCATGAAGATGCAGGAGCCCTGCTCTTTTGCCTGGCAGATCCCCAGCACACAGTGCCTGTGCCCCGCAGGGCCAGCCCCGCTCCTCAGGCCAGCACAAGAGGCCTGGCCCAGCCACAGAGCAGCCTGCCCCGAGCAGGGGCCTGCACAAAGAGCTTTCCCTTTGCCCTTTCCCCATCAGTGCAGGCCCAGCAATGCTGCCCTGCTCTTCCCCAGGGCCATCCCTGCTCCCAGGGAGCCTTGCCCAGGGCAGTGTGTTTGTGCTAGCCTGGCTGGCCATTGCTGCTTCCCTCCCTGTGCTCTCTCAGGGCCCCAAGCTGGCGGTGCTGCTATGAGAGCCAGGGGCTGTGGTGCCCTGGGACCCCCGCGGGTCTCCCCCCCTGCCCATGCTGTTCAGGGTGGGCAACAGACCTACGTCCATGGGGATCTCTGCTGCTGAGCCCCTTTCCACCTGCCCTGATTGCTCAGCAGCACAGGGCAGTGCTGGGCAGGACCAAGGGGTGTTTCTGAGGGCACAAAGGGCAGGCGAGTGCTGCACCAGACCTGACCCAGGAGCCTATAAGGAGGGTCTCCACTGTTGCTTTGCAGTATTACGGGCCTTCACCTGCTGGCTCTCCACCACGTCTTCTGGCATTGCAGAGCCCTCCTTTAGCCCATCAAATCTTCAGATTCCTCTTTTCCTTTACCAGACCCGTCTTTGGATACTCATACATTTGATGAGGTTCTAATCACTACCCAGTGAGCACCATGTCCCTGCAGATCTCCTGACATCTCCAGGCTGGCATTGGCCATCTGACTGACTGCAGTGGGCAGTGTTGTCTATTTGGGCATGTGCTGCCACAAAGGGAGTTCTTGGCCCAGCCCTTGGTTCCTCAGGGACCACCCTGGGACTTTCAGCCTCTGTCCCTCACTCCATGACAAACCCCAGGAAACAGAAGAGCAGGGAGCAACCCCTTGGCTGTGTTCCTGATAGCACATTTGGAAGAGGTGTCCAGGCTTCTGGGTTTGCACTGAGAAAGACCCTCTTGTTACTGTGGTGCTAGCAGGTAGGCCAGTTGTTACCCAGGGCTGCACAGTGCCTGCTGCTGCCTGTAGCCACAGACACTGCAAAGACAACAGGACAGTCATCAACGAATATGAGACCTCGAGACTAAGACAGATACAAGAGCACAAGAAAGAAATGATGAACCAAAAAGAAAGAAGCAGTGAAAAGGCCACATCCTGCTGCTGGCCATGGCCATGGCTCCAGGGAAGCAGCAGCCCCGACCTGAAGGCAGCAGAGAGGCAGAGCCCAGCGGGCAGTGAGGGGCAGCCCCGAGGGCCACCGGGGCTTCTCCTGCATGTGTCAGCTGGGCTCTTGGTCCTGAGCCCCTCCTGCGTGCTGGGGGTTTTCACCAGCTCCAGAAAAGATTGGAAGAGATTGCAGCTCAGACCAATGAATTTCTGATGGCTTTCTTATTAGGTTTATCTACGCAGGAAGCCATCTTCTACAGGAAAATAATTGACTTGTAGGAGGCTAGGAATAATATTTAATCAGAAGTGAAATAATGAGAGGAAATAATAATACACACATTTATTAATAGAAGACATCATATTATTTTCTTTCTGAGAATAGCTGGGATTTCTAATATTAGGCATAGTATTATAGGTGAATTTGCTGACGATGTGTGTATTCAAGTAGAGTCCTGATGGAATCCCTTAGTTCCCGGTTCCTCAAGCTGTAGATGAGGGGGTTAAATACTGGAGGAACCACAGTGTACAGAAGTGTGACCACCAGGTCCAGGGATGGGGAGGAAATGGAGGGGGGCTTCAGGTAGGCAAAGATGGAAGTGCTGATCATCAGGGAGGTGACAATCAGGTGAGGGAGGCACGTGGAAAAGGCTTTGTGCTGGCCCTGCTCAGAGGGCATCCTCAGCACTGCCCTGAAGATCTGCACATAGGACAGCACAATGAAAACAAAACAACCAAATGCTAACAAAATGCTAAACAGAATTGCCCAAACTTCTCTGAGATAGGAATCTGAGCAGGAGAGCTTGAGGATGTAGGGGATTTCACAGAAGAACTGGTCCACAGCATTGCCTTGGCAGAGGGGCAGGGAAAATGTGTTGGCCGTGTGCAGGACAGCATTGAGAAAGCCACTGCCCCAGGCAGCTGCTGCCATCTGGGCACAAGCTCTGCTGCCCAGGAGGCTCCCATAGTGCAGAGGCTTGCAGATGGCAACGTAGCGGTCATAGGCCATGACGGTGAGAAGGGAAAACTCTGCATCAAAAAAAAAGACTAAAAAAAGTACTTGGGCAGCACAACCTTGATAGGAGATGACCCTGGTGTCCCAGAGAGAATTGGCCATGGCTTTGAGTAGAGTGGTGGAGATGGATCCCAGGTCGAGGAGGGCGAGGTTGAGGAGGAAGAAGTACATGGGGGTGTGCAGGCGGTGGTCGCAGGCTACGGCGCTGAGGATGAGGCCGTTGCCCAGGAGGGCAGCCAGGTAGATGCCCAGGAAGAGCGCGAAGTGCAGGAGCTGCAGCTCGCGCGTGTCTGCGAATGCCAGCAGCAGGAACTCGCTAACAGAGCTGATGTTGGGCATTTGCTGACTTTGTACTTGCTTGTCTGTTGAAGTGGAGAAGGCAAAGCAATGTTAGAACAGACTTCTCTGAGGAAAATAGGAAATAAAACAGAAGGGTGGATAACTCAAAGTCAGAAAAATGTCAGACCAATGAGCTTTGCAGTATTGTTGCAAACAACTGAGCTGATTGAGGAGCAAAGCTGCAACTATTTTCCTCACTTTATTTTATCCTAGTTGCCCGTATAACACATAGGAGAGGTATTGAATAGTGGAACGCCCTTACACTACTTCCACACTCCAGGTGATATCCTGTGGGTGCCAAGAGGTAAAGGACTTGTCCTCTGGGGAAGACTGAGCAGAGCAGCTCTTCCCATCAGTCCTGCTCTCTGCTGCCCTGGGCTACCCCTCTATGAGCTACAGGACCATCCCTCTCAGGTGCTGCCCTGAGAAGAAACAGGAGACAGCTGAGAGCAGAGAAGCCCCACTCCAAGTGCAGCTGGACAGAATCTTCACCTTTTTTCCAGGGGACTGATCAGGATCTCAGCTCTTCCCTCCTAGACAGGGCTGCAGAGGCCTCATTTCTTCTGCCCACAGACAGCCATCCAGCACCATGGAGATGATGTTAGTATGGAGGTGTCTTTTCCTTGTGGCACCTGGATAACACAAGGATGCCACGAGAGAGCTGCATTCTGCGGGAGAGCAGCCTGCAGCCCAGGAGGATGCCCCACAGACAGAGCTGGATATCTGAAAGCTGGAGTGTCCCATATCCCAGCTGCACCGTTGCAGGGTCTGGAGGAGGTTTGGCCACTCCTCTCTTATCTGACCAGGGATACCTAGGTTATGACACTCCAAGAGGCTTCTGGCAGACTTCCTCACCTCGCACGGAAACCCAGCAGGACTCTCAAAGCCTGCTGCATTGCCCACTGCCCTCCCAGAAACAAGACCCAGTAGGGGACCCTTTCAGGACCTGCTGCTGCATGGCCCTGCAGCCAGACCCTTACCTTGTCAAGGGCTGTGCAGGTTTCTCCAGCAGGCAGCTCTCAGCATCCTCCCCCTGCCAACTGCCTCCAAGCCCTCTCTCCTTCTCTGCTCTCCCCATGCCAGCTGCAGTCAGAGCCCCCAGCCCTGCTGCGCTGTACAGATGTGCTGCTCCTGGGCACAGCTGTCTCTCTGCTTCATGGCACTTTCTGAAATGTGTTTTCTCTGTCCCACGAGCCCGTCCCAGCTCAGCAGCACAACACCAGACCAAGGCATTGGAATCACCCCTCTGGGGCTTTGCTGATGAGCCCAAGAACCTCAGGTACTCAGAGACAATTGAAGACGTCTCTCCAGAAGTCCAAGTCAAAGGCAAGTTTCCTGCAGTGTCCCCCTGAGGGCCAGCACTGACACAGCCTCCCTTGGAGCTCATTCGAGCAGAACCCTGGAGGCAGTGAGGACAAGGAGACAAAGGCAATGTGAAGGTGACACTGATGCGTAGGAAGACTGGATGTGTGTCACCAAGCACAAGGGCCAGGCCTTGACCTCCAGCCCCTGGGAAGGGAGATTCTTTCCTTGACAGGTTGGTCAGGGCTCTTTGTGGGGCAGTAGGAGATGGGGATGTGTATTGCCAAGTGCGGGACAATGGTACGACTCCTGCCTGGTTCATGGGTGGAGGTGAGGAGGCAATGAGGCCCTGGTGCTTTAACAATATGTCTCCTCATTGGCTTTAGTGGCTTAGATAGCAGCCATTACCATGGATACAAAGATTTTGGTTCTGTTGGGACTTTCAGCCTTTCCAGTGTCCTTGCTCTTCTCTGAAGCAGGCTGTCCTAGGAAATCGCAGTCCTGTACCTTTTTCCCCGTTCCTGTAGATCATTGTGTTTGTGGTGTCTCATGGGATCTGAGCTTAGTCTGATAACTCCGATTCTCTTGGTGGCCATGCTCCTCGTAAGGAAGCTCTGTATAAGCTGGCCTGGTTCCTGGTGAGCAGGCACCACTACTTGTATGCCATCCCTCATGGAGGGTGTTCACAAATCTATGGAGCTGGATGGGATATAGCCGAGGGTACTGAGGGAACTGGCAGAAGTGCTCACCAAGCTGCCTTCCATCATTTATCAGCAGTCCTGGCTATCAGGGATGTTCCCAGTCAGCTGGTGACTAGCAACTGTGATGGTCACCTACAAAATATCTGGAAGGAGGATCGCGGAACTACAAGCCTGTCAGTCTGAACTCGGTCCTGGGGAAGCTCTTGGAGCAGATTACCTTGAATTCCATCACACAACGCTTCCAGAACAACCAGGTGATCAGGCCCAGCCAGCATGGGTTTCTCAAAGGCAGGTCCCGCTTGGCAAATCAGATCTCAAGGTGTGACAGGGTGATGCTCTCAGTGGATGAGGGAAAGGCTGTGGATGTGCTCTACCTAGACCACAGTAAAGCTTTTCCATCTTTTCCCACAACATTCTCCAGAGAAACTGGCTGCTCAAGGCTTGGACAGGTGTACGCTTTGTGGGGTTAAAAACTGGATGTCCTGGTTTCAGTTAGCACAGAATTAATTTTCTTCCTAGTAGCTGGTGGAATGCTGTGTTTTGGCTTAGAATGAGAAGAGTGCTGATAACACCCCGATGCTTTAATTGTTGCAGAGCAGTGCTTATACTAAGCCAAGGACATCTCAGCCTTTGCTCTGTCCTGCCAACAGGCAGGCTGGGGGGTGCAGTAAGAGCTGGGAGGGGACAGACCCAGGACAGGTGACCCGAACTAGCCAAAGGGGTATTCCATACCATCTGACGTCATGCTAAACAATATATAGGGGTGGCTAGCCGGGGGGAGGGGGCCGGACTGCTCGGGGTTAGGCTGGGCATCGGTCAGCGGGTGGTGAGCAATTGCATTGTGCATCACTTGTTTGTACATACTATTATTACTTTCGTATTATTCCCATTGTATCATCATTATTATTATTGTTATTATTATTTTTGTTATTTTTTTTCCTGTCTTATTAAACTGTCTTTATCTCAACTCACGGGCTTCACTTTCCATTTCTCTCCCCCGTCCCAGAGAGGGAGGGGGGAGGGTGAGCGAACGGCTGCGTGGTGTTTAGCTGCCGGTCGGGTTAAACCACGACACTGGACCAAAGAGTCATGGTAAATGTGAACAAGTGCAGATGGAGGCCTGTCCTTAGTGTCCTGCAGGGCCCAGTACTGCAGCCAGTTCTCTTCAATATCTCCGTCAATGATGTGGATGAGGGGATCGAGTGCACCCTCAGTAAGTTTGCAGATGACACCAAGTTTGGAGTGAATGTTGATCTGTTAGGAGGGCTTGTGAAGCCACAACTCGAGTACTGTGCTCAGCTCTGGGGCCCCAATAAGGATGTGTATCTATTAGAAGGAGTCCAGAGGAGGGCCATGAGGACAATCAATGGGCTGCAGCACTTTTCCTAGGAACATGCTGAGGAAGATGGGTTTGTTCAGCCTGGACAAGAGAAGGCTCTGGGGAGACCTTAAAGAGCCCTTCCAGTACCAATAGGGGGCCTACAGGACAGCTGGGGAGGGACTCTTCATCAGTGTCATGATAGGAGTAGTGGTAATGGTTTTAAACTGAAAGAGAGTAGATTTAGATTAGCCATTAGAAAGAAATTCTTGACTTAGAGGGTGGTAAGGCAGCGGAACAGGCTGCCCAGGGAAGCTGTGGATGCCCTGTCCCTGGAAGTATTCAAGGCTAGGTTGGATGGGGCTTTGAGCAACCTTATCTAGTGGAAGCCGACTGAATGGTGGGGCAGAGTGAGAAGCAGAGAAAGCCTTGATGCTGTGCAAACTCTGCACAGGAACAGCGACTACAGCCGTGGGTGACCAACATTGCTCTGGTCACATATTAAAAACACAGCACCGCAGGGACTGTTCTGCAGAGAGCAACTCCATCCCAGCCAGAGCCAGTGTCCTCATGAGGGACAAGAAGGCCCTGGAAGGAGCCAGGAAGTTGCTAATAAGCATCAGAACAATTGAGGAAGCCCAAAGGCCCTTCTGAAGGGTCACCGAGTGCCACCTGAGAGGCAGTGCTGGGCAGTGGGGAGGGCCAGGAGAAAGACTTGTGAGAAGGCTGTGAGAAACAAGGACACTCAGGGCTTTTGCAGATCCTTAAAGTCCTGCCTGAGTCCCCAAATGGAAAGCAGGGTATGTCTGTGGGTGGAGAAGTAGCCAAATCTTGGGACTGGGGCAGGGTTGAAGGTCCCTGCGTGAAGCTGGACTGATGGAGAAGTGTCCACCTTGCATGTGTGCCTCAGCCTGGGAGCAGGGGCCTGCCCACGGTGTGGGATGTCTGGGCTGTGCTCAGCCATGCCCCAGGAGATGACCTTGCTCTCTTCCTCCCCACCACTCCCCACACGGGGCAGGCCCTCAGGAAACACCCCTGAGCCTGGAGATGCACCAACCTGCTGCAGTGAGGTGCCACTACTGCAGGGGAAGAGGGGAGGCTTGGAGAGACACATGGGGCCTGCGGGCAAGAGTGGTGTGGCCTGGGGAAGTGAGTGCCTGCGAAAAGTTACCCTGGAGCCATAGGAGCCATTCTGGAAAGAAAACTTGTAGGGAGGAACCACACTTTTGTGGCACTGCAGAGCTGCTGGGCACATTGTGCAGGATGGACATTGGTGTCCTTTTCCATCGTGTCTTAAGTGGCGCTTTTCTCCGAAATAGAGTAGCCAACAGAACACTGACAGATAGTCTAAGATCATGAAAGGCATCATAAGCATGCCCCTAAAAAGATAAGTTATATGGGGAAATCAGGAGAAGACAGCCCAGGAGAAACGTGAGACTGAGAGGAGGGAATAGGGGCTTGGCCAGCCAAAATTAAGGATTTTGTAGAGGTAAGAGGGTTCAGGTTCTGCTGATGCTGCCGTAACTGTGACTTAAAATAGTCATATGAGGCTATTCCCTGGCTTCAACCTGTAAACTAAATTCCTAAACCTAAATGCTACTCAGCACCCTGACAGGAATCCACTACTCTAATGACTGACCTCAAAGTATCCCTAGAAGACAAAACTCAGCCCATAGCCACTTCCCCTAGCTCTTACTCTCTTAATCACTCTGATCTCTGCCCTTAATAGTAGCATTAGAATGGTCTATTTAACACTAGAACACTGCTAAAGGGACCTAAACAAAACCCTAACTCCAAATTAATGTGAGGGGCCATGGATCTGATCAGCTTGTGGGCCACAAGGAGGAGATGGGTGGGAATGCTGTGATGAGCTCAGCTCTGCCTCAGGATCTCCTGCCCCAGCAGCAGGAATGTGACTGTGGCAGGGACTGTGAGGTCACTTCTGTCTCTGCACTTGATAGGCCAGCAGCAGGAACGTGTCACGGAAAGGGACTGTGAGGTCACTTGTGTCTGGAGGTGGCAGGTCACCCTTGACTTCTCCCTGGGAGCTGCACTTTTGGGCTGACATCTGGCAGTGGCCCTGCTAGGCCAGCAGAAGGCACCTGCTTGGCATGCTGACTGGGGGATCCCCTCTGCCTCCAGACCCAGGAGGACCCAGACAGAAAGAAGGCCCCAACATGGGTTGTCCTGTCCCTTCTGCTTGAGTCCATGACTGCACAGCAGCAGGCACAAGGCTTGGCTGTGTCTAGCCAAGAAGCTGCAAGGCCAGCAGCAGGCCCATGGCTTGGAAGGTGCTGGTGAGTATCTATGATCAGACCCTAGCTTTTTTTTTCAAGGAACAGCTGGTGAGGGTTGATGAGACGTTGGTGAAATGATGGAAATGCTGGGATGAGAGCAAGGTGGTGAACAGAGATAGGGGGTCTGCAGACTTCCAGGAAATAAGACAAAGTGTTTGACAGCATATTTAAGCGTGCAGAGGAAAAGACACAGGTTGCTGTTAAAAAGGGAAGGCCCCAACAGTCCTGACACTTTGCCTAGAGCTTATGAGAAAAGGAGATATAGTCATTGAAATGCAGCCTCTTTGCTTCCTTGTAACCCTGTGCAGAGGCAGGGTGGTGTCATACAAGTTTTCCTCTCATGGCATCACACTGCCCACCGCATTCCTCAGACCTCCAGGAAAAGTCCTGAGCCAGACAGGGGGGTGCAGGATCTCCCCTCACAGTTCCAGGGGTCAGGCCTTGGCTCTTCTGCTTCACCAAATCCAAGAAAGACCTTTCTCAGCACAGTGCTTTGCCTGTCTATAATCATGGCCTCCAATTATCTGCCCTAAGCAGTCCCTGGGGAGGCTTTGTTAGTAACAGCCCTCAGTGGGGCCCATTAATACTCCAAGTCACTTCAGCTTTTCCTTTTGAGTTTGTTTTTTTTCGCACAGTTGCATCATTCTCCTCTCAGTACCCAGGTTTCTTTGACTCAGCACCAAAACATGCAATGGAACTCATTAAAACACAGAAACTCCTAAGGAGCCATGTCTCTCCCAACATTTTCTTCAAGTCTTCAAGACTTGTTCAGCTAATTGGAGAGCTTTCATGTTGTAGTTAAGGGGGAAGATTTCAAGGAGCATCTAATAAAAATCTTTCTTCATTTTAAAGGCTGAATTTTGTTCTGTTTCAGTTTAGAGCATCATTCTCCTGGTTATATTGGTCTAGGGTTTCTCCTTTAAAGCCCTGTTTAGGTGGGAAGAGCAGGGTTTTTCCTATTTCAAAACAAACAACAGGAAATCATGCTCCAATTTTCCAAAAAAAAAAAAAAAAAAAGTTCAAGTTCCTAATTTTGTTGCCTCCCGTGATGTTTACCTTCCCAAAAGGAGGACTGTACATGATGTATTTTACAGTGATTAATAGGAAATTTTAAGTAATTGTGTTAATATTAATCCATATCATACTAATTCAATGATAAACGAGGAGGGTCTTACTAAGGAAACCATTAGACAGACTGCTGAGAGATGGGCGACCTTGAACTCACTGAAACTCCAAGCAGCAACTGGGTCACTGAGAGTTGTCTGAATGATTAAACGGTAAGAGGAGGGCAAACCAGGAGAATGATGGGAAGTGCATAGGTCCAGACAGGGAGCTGGAAAGGGGACATTCAGCAGGGTCTATGTAATCAAGATGAGTTTTGTGCCTGGAAGATGAGGGAGGGAGCACACCATGATAGAAAAGCGATGACAATGCAAGTACAGGTGAACACCAGTATTTCTTCTCCTGGGATGAATATGCATCCTGAAAAATCACATTTCTTCATGATAGAAATTACACTTCACATGAGACATTTTACGGAAGGGATTGAATCTTTTGAGCTGATGAGTTGTTGCTTTATCATTCAAGTACTGAAAAAAATACTGGGTATTCTGGCAGAGCTTTGCTGTCTGATCATAAGCAACCAGGGAAAACCTCCAGTGGCCCCGTTGTGTTTGAGGCACTTCCCCGGACCAGCAGATGTCAGAAAAGACCTGCAGGACGTAGTTAAGGGAAAAGATTTCACAAAGCACAGAATAAAAATATTTTCTTGATTCAAAGGCTGAATGTTGTTGCATTTCCATTTGGAGCATCATTCTCCTACTGCTATTCATCCAGGGTGACTTCTCTGGAGAACTCCATCAGGAGGAAAAGCAGAGTCTGGAGGTCTGACACCTCCACTTCCAGAAATGGTCTTTGTCCGTGTAACTGCAGCCCAGCCCAGCACATGAAACCCTTTCTAAGACAAGTCAGGGGTTCCTTGGGAAACAATTAAAGTAATAAATAAAATAAAATAAAATAAAATAAAATAAAATAAAATAAAATAAAACCAAAAATAAAATAAAATAAAATAAAATAAAATAAAATAAAATAAAATAAAATAAATAATATTTGAAATGACCATTGGGATCTGAGAAATTGTAAACGAATCTTAGTAGACAACTAGACATCCATAGTCTCTATTGGGTCTTCCATGGAATACTCAGGAAGAAAAGTAAAGGAAATATATGTTCATTGGCTGTAGCTGTACCCATGAGATTGGCCGCTTTTGGGAAATTGCTCCTTCCAGACATGGAAACCTAAATTGAGTAAAGTGAAAAGAGCTGCCCAGTCAATAGAGTAGGGCAAAGTCCTACTTCCTGTGCTATAGATGCAGAAGGTAAAAAGAATTGCATTGTGCCTGACACTACTCTGGGACGTGTCACCCAGGTCAGGCAACTTTGTCTTAGTGCTGACAAGGCCATCCCTAAAGCACGCTCCCAAGCTCTACATCTACACCTTGGCTCTCCAGTCGATGACCCAGCTCATGGATGGCAATCAGGGACTCTCGGTTAGCGCGACGCTGCCTCAGGTGCACCAGCATGGTAGCCATTGACACCTGCTGTTCTTCAACCCTCAGCAAACCCCCAACAGAAGGGTTCTGTGGAAGGCCAAGCAATGTAGACAACTGTTTCATGTCCTTTGTCTCCAAGGCAGCTCTGCCAAAGCCCCACTGGTGGTACCCACTTAGAACTTTACAGTTCCTTCTCCTGAAGCAGTCTAAGCTGAGGATGCACATAGCCTCTGGGCTAGTCCCATTGGGGTGTGTGATATATGGAGTAATATTTGTGTCAAGAAGATGGTTGATATGAAGAAGGGGTCATGTGGGGTTGTAGCCATGGGGGTTGGCAAGCCCTATGGTTGATGATACCATCAGACTCTTAAGGATGAGGCCATCAGGAATGTAAAAGTGCTTAGAGGGAACATAGAAGGCTGAGGACCTGTAACCCCGGTCATGGAACTTTACCTCAGTACTGACAAGTCCATCACTAAACCACACTACCAAGCTCTACATCGACATCATGTCAGATGTTCACGTGTGCAGGCAGACAGTTCAGCCTTTGTGTGATTGTGCGCTCTCTGACAAGACAGCAGCATCAGGAGCTGCAGGAAAGTTTGGATAATACAGGAGTAACTAGCTGCATTGAATTGCAGCACAGAGTCACAGAATGGTAGGCGATGGAAGGCTGCCAGGTTCCACCTTTTCTGTGCTTCCTTCTCATGCGTGCTCTCAGTTTCTCTGGAGCTGTGTCCTGAATGTTATGGGGTTGTGCAGGTCTAAATTAGAAGGGCCAAAGGAAGGTGATTAAAGGATTGGAGCATCTCAATCCCATCCAATTGGTTCCTAGCCTGAATCAAGAGGAGTGTGGACAGCAGGTTGAGAGAGGTGATCCTCCCCCTTTACGCAGATCTGGTGAGGCCACACCTGGAATAGTGTGGGCAGTTTGGGGCTCCCCAGTACAAGAGGGGCATAGAATGTCTAGAGAGGGTCCAGCATAGAGCCAGGAAGGTGATTGAGGGATTTGAGCATCTGTCCTCTGAGGAAAGACTAAGCACGTTGGGCCTGTTTAGCCCAGAGAAGAGGAGATTGAGAAGGGATCTTATCAACCTCTACAAATACCTGAGGGGACAATGTAAAGAGAATGGTGCCAAAATCTTCTTAGTGGTGGCCAGTGATAGGACCTGGCAGCCTTCCATCCCCTGCCCTTCTGTGACTCTGTGCTGCAATTCCATTCAGCTGGTTACTTCTGTATTATCCAAACTTTCTTACAGCTCCCGATGCTGCGATCTTGTCAGAGACAGGACAATCACATGAAGGTGGAACTGTTTGCCTGCAGACAATAGCTGTTAACAGAATGGAGCATTAATGTGGGTGAACAAGGAGAAAATACAGGATTTTGCCTACATACACCTCTTGGCATTTACAAGGAGAAGAGCCCAGTCCTGCACCGGAGAAAGAGTAACCCCACACATCAGGGCAGGCTGGGACCCTGCTGAGTGAGTAGTGGCCAGGAGGAGAGGAGTATGGCCATCAAGAAGATCTGAGTTATCAGACTCAGCTGAGATCTATAAGAGACCACCAACAGAAGGGACTGCAGCCAGCAGGGAAAGAGGTGCAGCTATGAGAGTCCTTAGGAAAGGCTGCTGTGGAAAGGACTAAGGGCTGTGACAAGACAGAGTCCCAGCAGGACCCAGGTCTTTGTGCCCATGGCTATGGCTGTTGTCTCTGCCACTGAGGCCTATGGAGAGACAGCCGATCATTAAAGCACCAGAGCCTCATTGCCTCCTCGCCCCCACCCATGAACCAGACAGGCATCATACCATTCTCCTGCACTTGGCCATGCACATCCCCATCTCCTACTGCTTCACAAAGAGCCCTGAGCAATTTGGGAAGAGAACAGATCTCCTTCCTAGGCAACATGAGTCAAGGCCTGACCCTTGTGCTGGTGAAACACATCCAGTTTTCCTACACCTCAGTGTCATCTTCACATTGCCTTTGTCTCCTTGTCCTCACTGCCTCCAGGGTTCTGCTCTAATGAGCTCCAAGGGAGGCTGTGTCAGTGTTGGCCCTCAGGGGGACACTGCAGGAAACTTGCCTCTGACTTGGACTTCTGGAGAGATGTCTTCAATTGTCTCTGAGTGCCTGAGGTTCATGGGCTCATCAGCAAAGCCCCCAGAGGGGTGATTGCAGTGCCTTGGGCTGGTGCTGTGCTGCTGAGCTGGGCTTGGCTCGTGGGACAGAGTGAGTTCGTGGCAAGAGGGCCGTAGTGCAGAGAGACAGCTGTGCCCAGGAGCAGCTCCTCTGAACAGCGCAGCAGGGCTGGGGGCTCTGACCGCAGCTGGCACACAGAGAGGAGAGAAGGAGAGAGGGCTTGGAGGCACTGAGGAGCACAACAACAGAGGGCAGCGTGTGGCAGGACACATCTGCAGGCTCCTGAAACCGTGAGGCTCTGGCAGCAGGGACATGCAGGTGGGGTTACAAGAGGGGTCTTGTAAGGCTGGCACATCTGATTACTGATAGCATCTGTCAAGATGGGTCTCTTTGTTTCTCCAGAAACGAGTAGAAAACACTTTAGAGAATGGCATTTATGATTGGAGCTTTCAACAAGAAGACCACGGTAGGGGTTACCTGAAAGGCAAGATATTTTCTGTAGCCTGTGCTTGCGTTAGAGTGGACGCCAGTTTCATGGTAATGGGTAGTCAGGTTTGTACTGCAGGCTGAGACTGCTAGAGCATTGCAGTGAGGGATCAATATTTAATCAATGAACTTCATGAAGTCCCTTCCCACACCTCAGCCCACAGACTGCACCAACATCATCCTTGTGATCCTCACATGTTTTATTCTAGCTGATATAAAGGAGCTGCAAACCCTATGATGCCCAGTGCCCTGTCTTTGAGAGTATCTCCTTGCTTGAGATGTGCACAGATCACCTGCAATGAGCAGGAGCTACCTCTTCTGCAGGCAGAGCTGCAGCACAGGAGGGTCTGCTGAGTGTCCGTCTGTCCCTCCCTGGCCTTGCCTCCCCTGGCAGCAGCACGCTGGCATTCCTCCTGGCTTCTCCAGCTGGACGTGCTGCTGCTGGTCTTGTTTGCAGGCTGGCTGGGGATGGGGGTTTAGATGCCCATGGAGTTAGTCCTCAGTGTGCTTGGAGGAAAGGTAGTACGGGGACTGGTTTAGGGGTCTGGAGTTGGGCACTTTGAGCCTCGATGTCTCTGCTCTCAGCAGTGTCCTGGTTTGTTTCAGGGAAACATAAGAGTGCAATTGTCCCGTAGGTCAAAGAGACACCAGTACAGGGCAGTTGACACTAGGACTAACACACAGACTTGATGTGCTCTCTCAAGGACACTGCACTGAAGCCATCACCACGTTGATGACACACAAGGATTTATTTGAATACAGTGGGGCTGCTAGAACAAAAGAGACAAAAGAAAACTCATCATATGATCTTTACCACTTGCTTAGGGCAGGACTGACTCCCACATTGCCCACAGCAAGTCCCCTGCTCTCAGTGACACCCTCTAGCAGCACCAGCCAGAACTCATGAAAAGGACCTGTCAAAAGTCAAAATGGAAGTGGAGAATCATTTGGGAGGGATTAAATGAAAAATTGAATGAGTTTTCCTCTGAAATGAGAAATGAAGGCAAAAAAGAAAAAAAGATATTAATGTACATATATATTTTTTTCTGTAAGATAACTCTGTTAAGATAACTCTGATAAACACTCATTGTTTTTCTGTTCCTTGTGCAGGACCCCAAGCCCAGAAATAGGAAATGCCCAACATCAGCTCTGTGAGCGAGTTCCTCCTGCTGGCATTTGCAGACACACGCGAGCTGCAGCTCCTGACTTTCGGGCTCTTCCTGGGCATCTACCTGGCTGCCCTTTTGGGCAACGGCCTCATCCTCAGCGCCGTAGCCTGCCACCACCGCCTCCGCACCCCCATGTACTTCTTCCTCCTCAACCTCGCCCTCGTCGACCTGGGCTGCATCTCCACCACTCTGCCCAAAGCCATGGCCAATGCCCTCTGGGACACCACGGCCATATCCTATCAAGGATGTGCAGCCCAAGTTCTCTTTTCTGTCTTCTTCTTTGGTTCAGAGTTTTCCCTTCTCACTGTCATGTCGTATGACCGCTACGTTGCCATCTCCAAACCCCTGCACTACGGGAGCGTCCTGGGCAGCAGAGCTTGTGCCCAGATGGCAGCAGCTGCCTGGGGCAGTGGCTTTCTCAATGCTGCCCTTCACACGGCCAATACATTTTCCCTGCCCCTCTGCCAAGGCAATGCTGTGGACCAGTTCTTCTGTGAAATCCCCCACATCCTCAAGCTCTCCTGTTCAGATGCCTACCTCAGGGAAGTTGGGCCACTTGTGTTTAGTGTTTATTTAGCCTTTGGTTGCTTTGTTTTCATCATGTTATCCTACGTGCAAATCTTCAGGGCAGTGCTGAGGATGCCCTCAGAGAAGGGCCGGCAGAAAGCCTTTTCCACTTGCCTCCCTCACCTGGCCGTGGTCTCGCTCTTTATCAGCACTGGCATGTTTGCCTACCTGAAACCCCCCTCCATCTCTTCCCCATCCATGGATCTTATTGTGTCAGTTCTCTACTCAGTTGTTCCTTCATCAGTGAACCCCCTCATCTACAGCATGAGGAACCAGGAGTTCAAGGATGCAGTAAGGAAACTTTTTGGATACATGCTTCTTTGCAATCAATAATGTTTGTGAGTTCCCTGATTATTTCAGGAACTGTGAGGAAAATTTTTTGTTACTACATTTCTCTATAAATATTTTCTACAAATTATTTGTTTTGATTTAAATTATGTTATCCTTAACCTGCTACCTGTTTTTCTTATTTCTATTTTTTCATTTACAATGACCCAGTCATCTAATTATCGAAAGAAGCAGTTTATGTAGAGAAACAAACAAACAAAAACAACAACAACAACAACAACAACAAAACACATCAGGTCTACATTGTTATCTGCAGCAATCTCTTCCCATCCCCTCTGAAGCTGAGGAACCAGCCCCAGTACACAGGAGGGGCTTAGGACCAAGAGCCCAGCTGCTACATGGAGTTTGGGTGGGGGCTGCTGCTTCCCTGGAGCCATGGCCATGGCCAGCAGCAGGACGTGGCCTTGTCACTGCTGCTCTCTTTTGGCTTCCGGACTGTTCTCCTTTGCTCTTTATTCGGATAAGCTGTCAGATCTCATGTACCTTGGTGACAGTCCTGTTGTCTTTGCAGTGGCATCCCTGTGGCTGCAGGCAGCAGCAGGCACTGTGCAGCTCTGGGTCACAACTGGCCTCCCTGTTAGTACCACAGTAGCAAGAGGGTCTTGCTCAGAGCAAACCCAGAACCCTGGATGCCTCTCCAAAGCTGTTGCCAGAAATACAGCCAAGAGGTTGCTCCCTGCTCATCTGTTTTCTGAGGTTCTTTTTGTGGGGTTCCTCACCTGGGGGCGCAACAACCCCAAGCAGAGCTACAGGCTGGGAGATGAGTGGTTGGAGAGCTGCCTGGCAGAGAAGGACATGGGAACACTGGTTGATAGTCGGCTGAATATGGGCCAGTAGTGTGCTCAGGTGGCCAAGAAGGCCAACGGCATCCTGGCTTGCATAAGAAGCAGTGTGACCAGCAGGTCCAGGGAAGTGATTGTCCCCCTGTAATCAGCTCAGGTACTGAGAGGAGAGTGATGTAACCGCTTGAGCAAGTAAATTCAGGAGGAAAAGCTGAAGTGACTTGGAGTATTAATGGGCCCCACTGAGGGCTGTTACTAACAAAGCCTCCCCAGGGCCTTGTTAGGGCAGATAATTGGAGGCCATGGTTACAGACAGGCAAAGCACTGTGCTGAGAAAAGTCTTTGTTGGTTTCAGTGAAGAAGAGCCAAGGCCTGACCACGGCCACTAGGAGAGGAGACCCTACACCCCCCTGTCTGGCTCAGGGCTAGTCTTGGGGTCTGTGGGATGTGGTGGGTACTGTGATGCTACTAGAAGAACTTCATTTTGACACCTCTGCAGCCCTGCAGTGTTGCAAGGAAGCAATGCCAACAGTCAGCATGCCAAGCAGGTGCCTTCTGCTGGCCTAGCAGGGCCACTGCCAGATGTCAGCCCAAAAGTGCAGCTCCCAGGGAGAAGTCAAGGCTGACCTGCCACTTCCAGACACAAGTGTCCTCCCAGTCCCTTTGCGTGACACATTCCTGCTGCTGCCCTATCAAGTGCAGAGACAGAAGTGACCTCACAGTCCCTGCCACAGTCACATTCCTGCTGCTGGGGCAAGAGATCCTCAGGCAGAGCTGAGCTCCTCAGAGCATTCCCACCCATCTCCTCCTTGTGACCCTCAAGCTGATCAGATCAGGGTGAGCAAGAGAGTAAAGGTAAGGAAAAGGGGCTATGGGCTGAGTTTTGGCTTGAAGGGATAGTTTGAGGTCAGGCATAAGAACAGTGGATTCCTGTCAGGGTGTGGACTAGCATTTAGGTTTGGGGATTAATGTCAGTGATTAAAATAGTGCAAGGGCTTTACATGACTATTTTAAGTCAGTGTTACAGCAAAATCAACATTGCCTGAATGTTCTAAACTCACAGAAATCATTCATTTCTGCTGGCCAATATTCTCTTTCCTCCCTCAAATCTCATATCTCTCCTGGCCAGGCTTTTCCTGACTTCCCCATATCAGTCATCTTCGTATGGGCAGCTTTCTGGTGGCTTTCATGATCTCAGAGTATCTGTCTCATATCCATTGGCTACTCCTTTCTATAGACTGACGTGGCACCTAAGTCAGGATGGAAAAGAACACAAAGGCTGTAGGTGAACCATGCACAATGTGCCCAGCAGTTCTTGTACCACCCCAAAATTTTGTTTCCTGCCTCCAACTTTTGGATATGGAATGGTTTCTGTGCACCCAGGCTATCTTTTTCCAAACCCTCATGCATGGTTCAGTTTGCCCCAAGCGTCTTGGAGGCAGTGGCCCCCTCTGTGTCGAAAAATGAAAGCAGTCCTAAAGGATGACTTCAGGCAAAAGCTGACACCTCTGACATGACAACCCCTATCCAAGACCTCTTCCTCTATGGGGCCTACCAAGTACTTTGAAAGAGCCGATCTCAGAAACTACATGCACAGCAAGTGCCTTCTGCTGCCCTACCATGGACACTGGCAGATGTGAGCCTAAAGGCACAGATCCCAGCCAGGAGTCAAGGGTGACCTGTCAGCTACTTCAGAATGCAGTCACCTCACAGGCCATTTAACAGCCATTCACTTCCTGCTGGACTTAGTGTTTCTGAGGCACCACTGAGCTTATAATACCAGACCTACAAAACACCCCCTTTTTGGGCCAGGACCTGCCCAGGTAGAAGTGATCTGGTTGTGATCCTCCAAGCTCATGGCACACCTGCTGGGCTCCCAGCCTCTCTGACACTCAGGAGCCAGTTCCGTGCCAGTCCTGGGAGGTGCTAGGGCAGGAGCGACCTTGCAGGCAATGTTCCAGCCTCATGCCTGTTGGCAGTCTCTCAGCTCCTTGGGCACAGTGAAGATCATGTTTTTATCCAGAAGCCATGAGACTGAAGCTGACATTCAGGGGAAGCACCCTCCAAGCCCCAGCCCCAGTCCCAGCTGGCAGTGGTGCTCTGCTGAGCGAGGGGGCTGTGGTGCCTGGGGCATGGGGACACTCTGCAGGGCCGTGCTGGGCAGGCTGGGAGGCAGACCCAGCTCATGGGGTCACTGCCATTGCCCCAGGGCTGCAAGGAATCACTCGCCAGGCTTCTTTGCTGGGGCTTTTGTGTGCCCTGGGGCTGCAGAGCTCTCCTCTGCCTGCTCACACCAGATTGAGCACTTGAGCTCTGCTCAGTCCACCTCAGACAGGCTCACGCTCCGTGGGCTCCATTCACTGCTCTCTCCTGGGCTCACACAGCCCCAGAAAAGAAGTCTGGTGAGTGATTTTTTGCAGGCCTGGGGCAATGGCAGTGATATTTCCTTGTTTCTCATGGTCTTCTCACATGTCTTTCTCATAGCCTTTCCCACTGCCCAGCACTGCCTCCCAGGTGGGAATAAGCCAACCTTCAGATGGGCCTTGGTCTTCTTCAGTCTTCCTGCTGCTTCTTAGGACCTTCCAGACTCCCCACAGAGCTCAGAGGGAGCCTTCTTGTCCAGTGTGTGGACCTGCACTGGCTCTGACTGTGACGAAGTAATTCTCTGCAGAGCAGCCCCTGTGGTGCTGTGTTTTCAATATGTGACCGTTATGGGTCTGGCTGGGATGGAGTTAACTTTTCCTGTAGAAGCTCACCCAGTGCTGTGCTCTGCTTGAGTAGCTAGAACAGCACTGGTATCACGGTTGTGTTTTGTCTACTGCTGAGCAGTACTGTCATAGCATCAGGAATCCCTCTAATCGTCCCTCCCCAAAGAGCCAGCAGGCTGCGGGTGCGCAAGAGACAGAGAGGGGACATCACCAGGGCAGCTAACCTAAACCAACCACAGAGATATTCCATACCATATTGTACTGGGTCTGGGTAAAACCACCACACATATGATGTCACACTCAGCAATAGAAGGTGGAAAATGGAAGGAGAGGGGAGAGGTGAGCTCCCGTTATGAAAACGACTGTCCTCCTGAAAATAAGCTCTATCTATTGAGGCCCTGTTTCAAGGAAGTGGTCAAGCATCACTGTCACAAATAGTTTTGCTATTTTTTTTTTTAAATAACGTCTCTCAAAGGAGATGGGAATGCACTGCAGCTGAGACCTATGAATTTCTGCTTCCTTCTTTATTGTCTATAGCTACACAGAAAGCCTGGCTTTAGATATACATGAGATAATTATGAAAAGTAAAGAGATAAATGAACAGGTAGGAGGCTAACATGACATTAATTAAATCGACACCACAACTTGGAGAACATATTTATCAAGAAAAATAAAACCAAATTGCTTTCCTAACTGTTTCTGAGATAAACTCAGAACGTAAAGGCACATTATTTTTTTTTTAAAGAAATATGTATTCAAACAATTTCCTCAGTGCATCCTTGAGCTCCTGGTTCCTCATGCTGTAGTTGAGGGGGTTCAGTGCTGGAGGTAACATGGAGTACAGAAAAGATACTGCAAGGTCCAGGGATGGGGAGGAGAATGAGGGGGGCTTCAGGTAGGTAAACATGATAGTGCTGACAAACAGGGAGACCACGGCCAGGTGAGGAAGGCACGTGGAAAAGGCTTTGTGCCGGCCCTGCTCAGAGGGCATCCTCAGCACTGCCCTGAAGATCTGCACATAGGACACCACAATAAAAACAAAACAACCAAAGCCTAAACAAAAGCTAAATGCAATAAGTACAACTTCCCTGAGGTAGGCATCTGAGCAGGAGAGCTTGAGGATGTGGGGGACCTCACAGAAGAACTGTTCAAGGACATTGCCTTGGCAGAGGGGCAGGGAAAATGTAGTGGCCGTGTGCAGGACAGCTGTGAGAAAGCCACTGCCCCAGGCAGCTGCTGCCATCTGGGCACAAGCTCTGCTGCCCACGAGGCTCCCGTAGTGCAGGGGCTTGCAGATGGCAACGTAGCGGTCGTAGGCCATGGCAGTGAGGAGGAAATACTCTGCTGTGATAAAGAAGACAAACAGAAAGACGTGTGCAGCACATCCTTTATAGGAGATGGCCCTGGTGTCCCAAAGGGCATTGGCCATGGATTTGGGCAGAGTGGTGGAGATGGATCCGAGGTCGAGGAGGGCAAGGTTGAGGAGGAAGAAGTACATGGGGGTGTGGAGGTGGTGGTCGCAGGCTACGGTGCTGAGGATGAGGCCGTTGCCCAGGAGGGCAGCCAGGTAGATGCCCAGGAAGAGCGCGAAGTGCAGGAGCTGCAGCTCACACGTGTCTGCGAATGCCAGCAGGAGGAACTCGCTCACAGAGCTGATGTTGGGCGTTTGCTGGTTGTGGCCATGGGTTTCTTCCAAGGAGGGAAAAGGCAGTAAGAAAATACAACAAAATTATCTGTTGATATCTGATTCAATTTCAACCTATTAAGCAGACTTTAGTCAGGTCCATTTCATGAGCTCTGACTGATGTTGCCTGAGGGTGTCCCTGGGATCAGGAGACTCTGTTGTGGGCAGTGTAGTTAACAGTCCTTACCTATAAAAAAAAGTAAAGAGGAACACGGGGTATTCTCAGATTATTTTAACTCTTGATATGAACAAATTGCTGCTCCCAAGTCCCCTAGCAGCAAAGAAGCTCTGTGGCAATTTCTTTTTTCCATACTGTCATTCCTGGTGCAGTACAAGTGAAACCTTGTGGACCCTCAGAGTCGCAGATACTATTCCTCTAGTGCAGAGTGTACTACAGAGAGCACAGCCAGTCTGTCCATCCGTTCTGGTCTCAGCTGCCCTGTGCTGGTGGGAGAGAAGAGCAGCGATTGTCCCAGGGAGGTGCCTGAGCCCTCCCTCACACAGCATTTCTGGCAGGAGCTGCCTCTCACCGCCTGCCCATGTCCTTGCTGGGAACTGGTTCTCTGTCCCCACATCTCTTCCCTGTCCATGCTAACAGACCCCATACCACAAGCTGTGTGCTCAGACTCACTCAGATTCCACTCCACTGCAAGAATCTTAAAGCAGAGAATCCAAAAAAGCCTTTCTCTTCAGACTAACCAAGCCACAGTCTTCCTCCTGAAACGCCCATTCATAAACGCCATTCTCTAAAGTATCTCCTAGTCCAAATTACAAGTAGAGTGAGGCCCACCCTGACAGATACTATCAGCCATTGGATGTGCCAGCTGCAGAAGACCCCTCTGGCAACCCCACCTGCATGGCCCTGCTGCCAGAGCCTCACGGTGTCAAGAGCCTGCAGATGTGTCCTGCCACACGCTGCCCTCTGTTGTTGCGCTCCTCAGTGCCTCCAAGCCCTCTCTCCTTCTCTCCTCAATGTGTGCCAGCTGCGGTCAGAGCCCCCAGCCCTGCTGCGCTGTGCAGAGGAGCTGCTCCTGGGCACAGTTGTCTCTCTGCAGCGCTTGCCAGGAGCTCCCCTTGTGCCCAGGAGCCCAGCCCAGCTCAGCAGCGCAGCACCCGACCATGGCATTTCTTGCTCTGTGCCCTTGGGCTCCCTCGAGGTGTCCCCAAGGCCTCAGGGCTGACAGCTCCCGAAGGCAGCAGGGTCTCTGCTGAGGTGTGGTGTTTGAAGCACACTGAACACATCACCAACTGCCCTTCTCTGAACACAGGGGAAATGACTTTTGAAAGGGTGATTAGTGCTTTTAAACTGTGGTTGTCAAATATGATGTGCTTTAACCTGGCAGGCAGCTCGGCACCACATGGCTGTTATCTCACAACCACCCCTAAAAAGACAATGGGTTGAAATGCAATACAAGCTTTCAGAAGGATTTGGAACATTTGATTCCCTTACTCAAATACTTCTTCTGCTGTGGTGTCCCATGTGATGATGACACCAGCATGATGGAGTTGTTCAGGAGCTTCCCTGTGTTCTTGAGCACTCTGGGTCAGCCCATGGCAAATGGTAGGGCTGTGTTCCCAGCCCTGGTGCAGTTGATTCCAGGTGGGCAGGACACCGCTCCATGTGAAAGCAAAGTGTGGCTTGTGTACTGCTGTGAAAGGGATGGACAAAAATGCATTAGGAATATTAATTGTGGCATAGCACTTGACTGCCTTTGACTCCAGTTCACAGAATCACAGAATTTCTAGGTTGGAAGAGACCTCAAGATCATCGAGTCCAACCTCTACCTAACGCTAAAAATCCCCACTAAACCATATCCCTAAGCTCTACATCTAAACATCTTTTGAAGACTTCCAGGGATGGTGACTCCACCACTTCCCTGGGCAGCCTGTTCCGGTGTCTAACAACCCTTTCGGTAAAGAAGTTCTTCCTAACATCTAACCTAAAACTCCCCTGGCTCAACTTAAGCCCATTCCCCCTCGTCCTGTCACCAGGCACGTGGGAGAACAGACCAACCCCCACCTCGCTACAGCCTCCTTTAAGGTACCTGTAGAGAGCAATAAGGTCGCCCCTGAGCCTCCTTTTCTCCAGGCTGAACAAGCCCAGCTCCCTCAGCCGCTCCTCGTAGGACTTGTTCTCCAGGCCCCTCACCAGCTTCGTCGCCCTTCTCTGCACCCGCTCAAGCACCTCCATGTCCTTCTTGTAGCGAGGGGCCCAAAACTGAACACAGTACTCGAGGTGCAGCCTCACCAGAGCTGAGTACAGGGGGACGATCACCTCCCTAGCCCTGCTGGTCACACTGTTCCTGATACAAGCCAGGATGCCGTTGGCCTTCTTGGCTACCTGAGCACACTGCTGGCTCATATTCAGACGACTATCCACCATCACTCCCAGGTCCTTCTCTGCCTGGCAGCTCTCCAACCACTCCTCTCCCAGCCTGTAGCTCTGCTTGGGGTTATTGCGCCCCAGGTGCAGGACCCGGCACTTGGCCTTGTTGAACTTCATGCAGTCACCAGATCATCACCAGATTTCCACCACATCTAATAAAGGATGATGATTCTCCTTAATCCTCCTTTATTTAAAGTATTTATATAAGCAGTGTTTGTTGTCTTTGACAGTCATAGCTGGATTGAGCTCCAGCTGGGTTTTGGCCCTTCTAACTTTGACCTGCACAGCCCCAGAACATTCAGGACCCAGTTCCAGACAAACTGACAGCATGCATGAGAATGAAGAACAGAAAAAGTAGAATCTGGCAGCCTTCCACCCACTGTTTTTCTGTGACTCTGTGATACAGTTCCATTCAGCTGGTTACTCCTGTATTATCCAAACATTCATAATGCTTGTAATGCTACTATCTTGTCAGAGATAGCACAGTCACACAAAGGTTGAAGCATCTGCCTGCAGATATGAACGGCTGACAGAAAGGAGCATCAGTGTGGGGGAATGCTGAGAAACTGCAGGATTTTGCCTAAAGTAACTTCTTGATGTTTACAAAGAGAAGGACCCAGTCCTGCACCAGAGGAAGAGGAACCCCATGCATTAGGGCAGACTGGGACCCTGCTGAGTGTGCAGTGGCGAGGTGGAGGAGGGCTTGGGCACCATGAGGGATGCCATACGAGCAGTGGTGCCTGTTCACGAGGAACCAGGTCAGCTTCCTACAGAGCTGCCTTACGAGGAGCATGGCCACCAAGAAGATCTGAGTTCCCAGACTCAGCTCAGATCCCCTGAGACACCGCACGAACAAGTGCCAACAACTAGCCAGTAAAGAGGTGCAGATCTGGGAGTCACTGGAACATCCTCATGTGGCGAGAAGCAATGAGAATGGCAAGACTCAAAGTCCCAACAGGATTGAGGTCTTTGTGTCCATGGCGATGGCTGTTGTCACTGTCACTGAGGCCTATGAGGAGACAGCTTATTCTTAATGCACCAGGGCCTCATTGCCTCCTCACCCCCACCATGAAGCAGGCAGGGGTCGTACCATTCTCCTGCACTTGGCCATGCACATCCCCATCTCCTACTGCCCCACAAAGAGCCCTGAGCAACCTGTAAATGGAAAGATCTCCCTTCCTTGAGTTGGGACTCAAGGCCAGGCCCTTGTGCTTGGTGACACACATCCACTTTTCCTCCACATCAGTGTCACCTTCACATTGCCTTTGTTTCCTTGTCCTCACTGCCTCCAGGGTTCTGCTCTAACAAGCTCCAAGGGAGGCTGTGTCAGTGCTGGCCCTCAGGGGGACACTGCAGGAAACTTGCCTCTGACTTGGACTTCTGGAGAGATGTCTTCAATTGTCTCTGAGTGCCTGAGTTTCTTGGGCTCATCAGCAAAGCCCCCAGAGGGGTGATTGCAGTGCCTTGGGCTGGTGCTGTGCTGCTGAGCTGGGCCGGGCTCGTGGGACAAAGAAAACACATTTCAGAAAGTGCCATGAAGCAGAGAGACAGCTGTGGCCAGGAGCAGCTCCTCTGCACAGCGCAGCAGGGCTGGGGGCTCTGACTGCATCTGGCATGGGGAGAGCAGAGAAGGAGAGAGGGCTTGGAGGCAGTTGGCAGGGGGAGGATGCTGAGAGCTGCCTGCAGGAGAAACCTGCACAGCCCTTGACAAGGTAAGGGTCTGGCTGCAGGACCGTGCAGCTGCAGCTCCTGGAAGGGTCTTGTGCTGGGTCTTGTTTCTGGGAGGGCAGTGGGCAATGCAGTAGGCTTTGAGAGTCCTGCTGGGTTGCAGTGCAAGGTGAGGAAGTCTGGCAGAAGCCCCTTGGAGTGTCATAACCCAGCTGCCCCTGGTCAGAAAAGAGCCAGTCGGCTAAGCCTCCACCAGACACTGTAGGGAGTACAGCTGGGATACTGGGACACCCCAGCTTGTGGATATCCATCCAGCTCTGTTCATGTGGCATCCTCCTGCGTTGCAGGCTACTCTCCAGCAGGATGCAGTTCTCTTGTGGCATCCTTGTATTATCCAAGATCACGAAGAAAAGGACACCTCCTTGCTAAGACCATGTCTGTGCTACTGGATGGCAGTCTGTGCGTAGCTGGAGTGAGGCCTCTGCATCCCTTGTTAGGAGGGAGGAACTGAGATCCTGTTCAGTCCTGTGGTGACAAGGTGAGGATTCTGTCCAGCTGCTCTGGGACTGGGACTTCTCTGCTCTCAGCTGTCTCCGGTTTCTTCTCAGGGAAACACCACAGTGGGATGGTCCTACAGCTCTCAGAGAGGTGACAGGGCAGCTGAGAACACTGGTGTTCAGCAGTGGCATCTGCAAATCTGCTCTGCATTCAGATGAGCTGTTTCCAACAGTACTGCAAATCTCATTGTCCTGACAGGTGGACTCCATGTCCCCCATGTTTCTGCCTCCCTCCTGCTGCACAGAAGGAAGGACTCCTCTGCAGCCCATAGCAGCTCCTGCTCCAAGTGCCACTCTCAGGCAGCACCAGCCACAGCTCAAGCAAGAGAGATTCAGAAATGGTCTCCTGCAAAGCAAGAGGCTAGGCTGAGGGGTACTCTAAGGCTTGCAAGAAGTATCCGCCAGAGAAATGTGTACTATGTTCTGACTTATCCTCTTCAAGAGAAAACTGTGTCCAATGTCAGAAAATGTCCAACATCAGCTCTGTGAGTGAGTTCCTCCTGCTGGCATTCGCAGACACGCGCGAGCTGCAGCTCCTGCACTTCGCGCTCTTCCTGGGCATCTACCTGGCTGCCCTCCTGGGCAACGGCCTCATCCTCAGTGCCGTAGCCTGCCACCACCGCCTCCACACCCCCATGTACTTCTTCCTCCTCAACCTCGCCCTCCTCGACCTGGGCTGCATCTCCACCACTCTGCCCAGAGCCATGGCCAATGTCCTCTGGGACACCAGGGCCATCTCCTATCAAGGCTGTGCTGCTCACCTCTTCTTTTTTGTCTTCTTCTTTGGTTCAGAGTTTTTTCTTCTCACCGTCATGGCCTACGACCGCTACATTGCCATCTGCAAGCCCCTGCACTACGGGAGCCTCCTGGGCAGCAGAGCTTGTGCACAGATGGCAGCAGCTGCCTGGGGCAGTGGCTTTCTCAATGCTGTCCTACACACATCCAACACATTTTCCCTGCCCCTCTGTCGAGGCAATGCTGTGGACCAGTTCTTCTGTGAAATCCCCCACATCCTCAAGCTCTCCTGCTCACATGCCTACCCCAGGGAAGCTAGGGTACTTTTCTTTACTCTTTGTTCAGTCTTTGGTTGTTTCATTTTCATTGTGCTGTCCTATGTGCAGATCCTCAGGGCAGTGCTGAGGATGCCCTCTGTGCAGGGCCGGCACAAAGCCTTTTCCACGTGCCTCCCTCACCTGGCCGTGGTCGCCCTGATGGTCAGCACTGCCATGTTTGCCTACCTGAAGCCGCCCTCCATCTCTTCCACATCCCTGAACCTGATAATGGCAGTTCTGTACTCAGTGGTGCCTCCAGCAGTGAACCCCCTCATCTATAGCATGAGGAACCAGGAGCTCAAGGATACAGTGAAGAAAATCTTTGGATACACTGTTACAGTAATATTCCAATAGACATAACTGTACTTTTAGTATAAAATGTGTTTATGACAATTTCATATATTTTTTGTATTTCTATTTCTTAATAATAGTGCTTCTGATTAATTTTTTTCCCAGCCTCCTGCCTTTTAATTTAATTTTATTTATTTATATATATATTATGTTATTTTCTCATGTACATATAGAACCAGGCTTCCTGTTTAGATAAAGACAATAAAGAAACAGAAATTCTGTTGAGTCCATGACTGGACAAAAGAAACAGAAAAGAAAGAAGAAACAGAAATTCTGCTGACTGTGGGATCCCTTCTGCCTACACACCCAGAAGGACCCAGACAGAAAGAAGGCCCCCAGATGGGTTGTCCTGTCCCTTCTGCTTGAGTCCATGACTGCACAGCAGCAGACACAAGGCTTGGCTGTGTCTCCACAAGAAGCTGCAAGGCCAGCAGCAGGCCCCTGGCTTGGAAGGTGCCGCTGAGGTGACTTGTGTCTGCTTGGCTGAGAGGCCGCAAGGAGCCTGCTGGGTTGGGATGCCTACTTCAGGAGTGGTTTCCACCCTGATGGAGCTTCCTTTGGTAGTAGGAAAGAGCAGGAGAGAAAAAACTGCCACAAAGTGCACCTTGAAAGTTATGCACTGGCCACAAGGAAGAAGAAATGTCCCTCAAAGTATATTGCTGTGGTGCCAGAAGTCAACTAAAGAGTGTGATCAGATCCTAGCTTTCTGTTTCAAGGAACAGCTAATGAGGGTTTGTGAGACATGGGTGAAATGATGGAAATGCTGGGATGAGAACAAGGTGGTGAACAGAGATGGGCGTCTGCAGACTTCAAGGAAATAGGGCAAAAGTAGGATAGCACAGGAATGCCTGCAGAGGATAAGGCAGAGGGTGCTGGTAAAAAGGGAAGGCCCCAACAGCCCTGAGGTTTTTGTTCCTTTGTCTGATGAGGACATGAGTAGTCATTGCACTGGAGCCTCATTGCCTCCCTGCAAAACTGTGCAAATGGAGGTGTTATACCATTGTTCTTCCCAAGGCATCACACTGCCCACCACATCCCACAGATCCCCTGGAAAAGCCCTGAGCCAGACATGGGGTACAGGATCTCGCCTCCAGTAGCTGGGGTCAGGCCTTGGCCCTTCTGCTTCGTCAAAGGAAACCAAGACTTTTCTCAGCACACTGCCTTTGCCTGTCAGCAATCATGGCTTCCAATTATGTGCCCTAACAAGTCCCTGGGGAAGTTATCATACTAACAGCCCTCAGTGGGGCCCATTAATACTCCAAGTCACTTTGACTTTTCCTCCTGACTTTACATTCTTAAGCAATTGCATCGCTCTCCTCTCTGAGGAGTTCCATGGTATATTTTGGTGCACAGTCTATGAAGCTCAGTACCTGAGCTTCATTGACTGTGCATGTAAATACACCATGGAACTCATTAAATTGAAGAAACTCCTAAGATGTCTTCAATACTTTTTTTCATGACTTCAAAACCTGTCCAGCTAATTACAGAGCTTGTGTGATATTCTTAAGGAAGAAGATTTCAAAAAGCACCTAGTACATATCTTTTCTTGTTTTAAAGGCTAAATTTTGCTGCATTTCAGTTTTCAGCATCACTCTTCTATTGCTATTGATCCAAGGAAACTTCTTTGGAGACTTCAATAGAGAGCAGAGAAAAGCACAGTCTGGAGGTCTGAAATCTCTACTCCAGTCAATGAATGAAGCTCATGGATGGCAATCAGGGAGTCTCGGTTAGCGCGATGCTGCCTCAGGTGCGCCACCATGGTAGCCATTGGCACCTGCTGTTCTTCAACCCTCAGCAAACCTCCAACAGAAGGATTCTGTGGAAGGCCAAGCAATGTGGACAACTGTTTCATATCCTTTGTCTCCAAGACAGCTCTGCCAAAGCCCCACTGGTGGTGCCCTCTTGGAACTTTGAAGTACCCTCTTCTGAGACAGTCTATGCCGAGGATGCACATAGCCTCTGGGCCAGTCCCAATGGGGTGCTTTTGCCATTCCTTCCCAGTTCGACTCACTTCAGCCTCCAGTACAGTTATCTCTTGGGATTCCCCTATCACTCCAGAAATATAGGTGTGTTCTACCTCTTTTTAACTTGATGGTATCAGGGTACTCTGTGCACCGGTGTCCAGTAGAGCCTGATACATTTGTGGGTCTGATGTACCTGGCCATTAAATACACCCATTCCAGTAAACCCAATTGTTCCTTTCCTCCCTGCCTCTCCCTGGCTGGAAGGAGGACCCCTCTAGACCTGCTCGTCGTATTTATTACTGTGTCTGGTAGACAGCCCACTGGAAACACATCCCACCATGGCATTGTCATTCCATGGTGCAGTGGAGAGGGTGTTGATAGCAAAGGGATGCATTCGGGTGTGGAAGGTGGGGCCCAGCAGAGATGAGGAATCAAGGCAGTGAGGTGGGTGAGGCCAGGAGAAGCAGCCCAAGGGGTGGTGCTGCTTGTGAGGACACGTTTGTGGCAGCAGCCGGAGTGGGCAGCAGCTGTGCGCAGGTGAGGGGAGGCCAGGAAGCGCATGGCAAGAGCGCTCCTGCCAGCAGAGCCAAGGCCAGGACTGAGGCCAAGAGGAAAGGCAGGCCCAGGGCAGGGGGCTGCAAGGGCCATGCTGAGCTCCCTGCCCCTGCAACAGCTGCCCTGGCCCTCAGCCTCCTCTCCCCTGCCCCTGCAGCTCTGGGCTCCCTTGGCACAGCCCTGGCTCTGCAGCACCAAGCCCTGCTGGGAGCCCTCCCCTGCATGCTGCCACCGCTCCCTGACGCTGGTGTTGCCCTCTGCCAGGCACTGCCCAGCCCAGCCCAGCCCCTGCCCACCTCTCCCCACCTCCCTGCCCTCTCCCCAGCCCAGCAGCCCAGGCTGGTCTGTCCCCAGGGCAGTGCCCACCACAGGCTGCTGCAGGGCTCTGGGCACGGCCACCACAGCCCCAGCCCCCCAAAGGCACCGCAGCTGCTGGCACAAAGGTGGCTCTGGGCCTCCACAGCAGCCCCTGCACTGGGGCCAGCCCCAGCTCAGGAGATGGAGGTCCGTGAAGCTGCAGGAGCCCTGCTCTCTTGCCTGGCAGATCCCCAGCACACAGTGCCTGTGCCCTGCAGGGCCAGCCCCGCTCCCCAGGCCAGCACAAGAGGCCTGGCCCAGCCACAGAGCAGCTCCACATTCCTCTCCAGGTTGCCATTTGCCATCAAACCCAGCACCAGTGGACACTCCCAGGCCAGTCAAGGCCAGTTATTACTGTTTGCTGGGCCATGTGCTACCAAGAAGTCAGATCACAGTCCAGCCCTTTGTCCTTCAGTGATCACTATGGGAATCTGATCCATCCTGAAGCCCAGAAAAACAAGAGGGCTGTTCTGGGAGGAGCTCCTTGGGTGTATTTCTAACATCAGCTTTAGAAGAGGTGTACAGAGATGTGGAGGAGATGCCACTCTAGGGACATCAGGAAACTCACCAAGGTGCATGAGACCGGATGGCTAACCCACGTACAAGAGCACAAGAGAACAATGTGGAGACCAAAAGAGAGTAGCAGGGAAAAGGCCACGTCCTGCTGCTGGTCATGGCCATGGCTCCAGGGAAGCAGCAGCCCCAACCCGAAGGCAGCAGAAAGGCAGAGCCCAGCAGGCAGTGAGGGGCAGCCCCGAGGGCCACCAGGGCTGCTCCTGCATGTGTCAGCTCGGCTCTTGGCCCCAAGCCCCTCCTGCGTGCTGCGGCTGCTCCCCCAGTTCCAGAGGGGATGGGAAGAGAGGGATACTGAGACCAGTGAAGTTATGCTCTTTTCTTAATTGACTATACCTACAGAGGAAGCCTAGTTCAATTGGTTGATTAGAAGATGTATTCAAAGTAAATAAATTACTAAATAAATTAAATCAATATTAAAAATTATTATAAAAATAACAAAGAAAAATAATATAAAAATCTGTCATGTCAATTTCTCAAATACAATGGTAGTCTTCAGAGGATTATTATTAATGATTACAATATGATAATACTACTAAATACGAAAATGATATGATACAAATCACGATAATATTAACAACATTGATGCTTAAGAAGAACATATAGAAGCATCTTCCTCACTGCAACTTTGAGCTCCTGGTTCCTCATGCTGTAGATGAGGGGGTTCACTGCTGGAGGTACCACTGAGTACATAAGTGACACCACCAAGTCCAGAGATGGGGAAGAGATGGAAGCAGGCTTCAGGTAGGCAAATATGGCAGTGCTGACAAACAGGGAAACCACTGCCAGGTGAGGGAGGCACGTGGAAAAAGCTTTGTGCTTGCCCTGCTCAGAGGGCATCCTCAGCACAGCCCTGAAGATCTGCACATAGGACAACACAATGAAAACAAAACAACCAAAGACTAAAGAAATAGTAAACACAAATGCCCCGACTTCCCTGAGGTAGGCATCTGAGCAGGAGAGCTTGAGGATGTGGGGGATTTCACAGAAGAACTGGTCCACAGAATTGCCTTGGCAGAGGGGAAGGGAAAATGTGCTGGCCGTGTGCAGGACAGCAGTGAGAAAGCCACTGCCCCAGGCAGCTGCTGCCATCTGGGCACAAGCTCTGCTGCCCACGAGGCTCCCATAGTGCAAGGGCTTGCAGATGGCAATGTAGCGGTCATACGACATGACAGTGAGAAGGGAAAACTCTGCTCCAAACAAGAAAGCAACGAAAAAGACCTGTGCAGCACATCCTTGATAGGAGATGGCCCTGGTGTCCCAGAGGGCATTGGCCATGGCTTTGGGCAGAGTGGTGGAGATGCAGCCCACGTCGAGGAGGGCGAGGTTGAGGAGGAAGAAGTACATGGGGGTGTGGAGGCGGTGGTGGCAGGCTACGGCGCTGAGGATGAGGCCGTTGCCCAGGAGGGCAGCCAGGTAGATGCCCAGGAAGAGCACGAAGTGCAGGAGCTGCAGCTCGCGCGTGTCTGCGAATGCCAGCAGGAGGAACTCGCTCACAGAGCTGATGTTGGGCATTTGCTGGTTTTGGCCATAGGGTTCTCCCAAGGAGGGAAAAGGCAGTAAGAAAATACAACAAAATTATCTGATGATATCTGATTCAGTTTCAGCCTATTAAGTAGATATTTAGCAGGTCCATTTCATGAGCTCTGTCTGTTGCTTCCCAAGGGTGTCCCTGGGAGCAGGGGACTCTGCTTTGGGCAGTGTAGTTAACAGTTCTTACCTATAGAAAGAAGTAAAGAGGAACATTGCATATTCTCAGATTATTTTAATTCTTATGAACAAATTGTTGCTCCCAAATCACCTAACGGCAGAGAAGGGCTGTGGCGATTTCTTTTTTCTATACTGTCATTCCTGCTGCTCTACGTTGAAAACCTTGTGGATCCTCAGAATCACAGATTCCTCTACTACAGAGTGTACTTCAGAGAGCACAGCCAGTCTGTCCATCACGTCTGGTCTGTCTGTGCTGGTCTCTCTGTGTCTCTCTGTGTCTGGTCTTTCTGTGCTGCCCTGTGCTGGTGGGACAGAAGAGCATCGATTTTCCCAGGGAGGTGCCTGAGCCCTCCATCGCACAGCATTTCTGGAAGCAGCTCCCTCTCACCGCCTGCCCATGGCCCTGCTGGGAACTGGTTCTCTGTCCCCACATCTCCTCCCTGTCCACGCTAACAGACCTCATCCCACAAGCTGTGTGCTCAGACTCACTCAGATTCCCCTCCACTGCAAGAATCTTAAAGCAGAGAATCCAAAAAAGCCTTCCTCCTCAGACTAACCAAGCCTCAGGCTTCCTCCTGAAATGCCCATTCATAAATGACATACTCTAAAGTTTCTCCTAGTCCAAATTACATGTAGAGTGAGAGCCACCCTGAAATATGCTATATCAGGCTTATGATGTGCCAGCTGTAGAAGACCCCTCTGGCAACCCCACCTGCTGCCAGAGCCTCCCGGTGTCAAGAGCCTGAAGATGTGTCTTGCCACACGCTGCCCTCTGTTGTTGCGCTCCTCAGTGCCTCCAAGCCCTCTCTCCTTCTCTCCTCTCTGTGTGCCAGCTGCGGTCAGAGCCCCCAGCCCTGCTGCGCTGTGCAGAGGAGCTGCTGCTGGGCACAGCTGTCTCTCTGCACCAGGGCCCTCTTGCCAGCAGCTCTCTCTGTCCCACGAGCCCTGCCCAGCTCAGCAGCACAGCACCAGCCCAAGGCACTGCAATCACCCCTCTGGGGGCTTTGCTGATGAGCCCACGAACCTCAGGCACTCCGAGACAATTGAAGACATCTCTCCAGAAGGCCAAGTCAGAGGCAAGTTTCCTGCAGTGTCCCCCTGAGGGCCAGCACTGACACAGCCTCCCTTGGAGCTCGTTAGAGCAGAACCCTGGAGACAGTGAGGACAAGGAGACAAAGGCAATGTGAAGGTGACAGTGATGTGTAAGAAAACTGGATGTGTGTCACCAAGCACAAGGGCCAGGCCTTGACCCCTGTCCTCTGGGAAGGAAGATCCTTTCCCTTAACATCTTCCACAGGACGCTTCCTGGTCAGTAGGAGATGGGGATGTGCATGGCCAAGTGAGGAGAATGGTATGAGCCCTGCCTAGTTCATGGGTGGCGGCAAGGAGGCAATGAGGCCCTGGTGCTTTAATGAGAAGCAGTGTCCTCATAGGCCTGAGTAACAGAGACAACAGCCATAGCTGCCCCTTTGGCTAGAGCTTAGGAGAAGATATGTTATAATCATTGTGATGGGGCCTCATTGATTCATTTCAACGTTGTACAGAACCTCAGAAGTTTCATACCACTGCTCTTCTCATGGCATCACACTGCCCACCCCATCCCACAGACCCCAGGAAGACCCTGACACAGATGTCGGAGTGCAGGATCTCCTCTCCCACTTCCAGGGATGAGGCCTCTTCTCCTTCATTAGAAGAATACAAGACTTTTTTCAGCACAGTGCCTTTGCCTGTCTGTAACCATGGCCTCCAATTATCTGCCCTAACAAGGCCCTGGGGAGGCTTCATTAGTAACAGCCCTCCGTGGGGCCCATTAATACTCCAAGTCACTTCAGCTTTTCCTCCTGACTTCACTTTCTCTAGCAGTTGCATTATTCTCCTCTCAGTACCTGAGCGTCATAGCATCAGACCAAAATACACCATGGTACTCATTAAAATGCAGAAACTCCTGACATCTCTTCCATAGTTTTCTTCATGACTTCAAGACTTGTACAGCTAATGGCAGAGCTTGCATGAAGTAGTTAAGGAAGAAGATTTCAAAAAAGCAGCTAATACAAATTTTTTTTTGTTTTAAAGGCTGAATTATTCTGCATTTCAGTTTTGAGCATCATTCTCCTATTGCTATTGATCCAGGGGGACTTCTTTGGAGACTTTCATTGGGAAGAAAAACAGAGTCTGGAGGTCTGACACCTCCACTGCCAGCAGTAGTCTTTGTTCCTGTAACTGTAGCACAGTTCAGCACATGAAAAGCTTTCTAAGATAATCAGGGAAAATATAAAAAATAATGAAATAAAATAAAAAAAATAAAAAAATAAAAAAAATAAAAAAAAATAAAATAGAAAAGAAAAGAAAAGAAAAGAAAAGAAAAGAAAAGAAAAGAAAAGAAAAGAAAAGAAAAAAGAAATTTGAAATGACCGTTTGATCCTGAGAAATTCTAAATGAATCTTAGTAGACAACTGGACATCCATGGTCTCTCTTTGGTCTTCTGTGGAAAACTCAGGGTGAAAAGTGAAAAAAAAAATCTTCCTGTGGCTGTAGCTGTACCCATGAGCTTGGCTTCTTTTGGGAAATTGTCCCCCTCCAGCCACACAAACCTAAACTGAGTAAAGTGAAAAGAGCTGCCCAGTCAATAGAGCAGGGAAAAATCCTACCTCCTGTGCTGTAGATGCAGAAGGCAAAAAGAATTGCATTGTGCCTGACACTACTCTGGGACGTGTCACCCAGGTCAGGCAACTTTACCTTAGTGCTGACAAGTCCATCACTAAAGCACGCTCCCAAGCTCTGCATCTACACCTTGGCTCTCCAGTCGATGACCCAGCTCATGGATGGCAATCAGGGAGTCTCGGTTAGCGCGATGCTGCCTCAGGTGCACCAGCATGGTAGCCATTGGCACCTGCTGTTCTTCAACCCTCAGCAAACCCCCAACAGAAGGGTTCTGTGGAAGGCCAAGCAAGGTAGACAACTGTTTCATGTCCTTTGTCTCCAAGACAGCTATGTCAAAGCCCCACCTTGGAACTTTGAAATTCCCTCTCCTGAAGCAGCCTATGTCGAGGACGCACGTAGCCTCTGGGCCAGTCCCAGTGGGGTGCTTTTGCCATTCCTTCCCAGTTAGACTCACCTCAGCCTCCAGTACAGTTATGTATTGGGTTCCCCCTGTCACTCCAGATATACAGGTGGGTTCTACCTCTTTCTAGCTTGATGGCACTAGGGTACACTGTGCACTGGTGTCTAGTAGAGCCTGATATATTTTGTGGGTCTGATGTGCCAGGCCATAATAATAATTATATCTCTGTCTATAATAATAATAATAATAATAATAATAATGATGATGGTGATGATGATGAAATATATAATAACAATGTATTGCTATTGTTGTTGTTATCATTATTTCCTTTGTGTCCTATTAATCTGCTTTTATATCAACTCATAAACTTTTACTTTTTTTTTTTTTTTTCTCCCTCTTCTCTCCTGCAGTCCATTGGATGAATATCTGTACAGTTCTGAGCTGTCTGCTGGGTCAAACCACAGCAAGGCTTTTTGGTGCTTAGCATGGAGCACAAAGGTTGAGATGACAGATCTGACCACAGCGTTTTAAAAGTAAATTGTGATAAGCATTAGATCAGTTTAACAATTGCTGATCACAGCATTGATATTTTTGATCTGGGGTCTGTGGTGCTTGTTTTCAGAATTGTGTTGTACAGCACATTACTAATTGTCATCCATGGTGTGCTCTTTATCAGTTCTGGGGGCTGGTTTAAGGTTACTGTTTTGCTGTATTGGATAACGCTGACTTCTGACAGGATAAAATAATTGCTGCCTCCATACCTCAGGAACCATCTCTTCATCTCTTAGAAATTATCTAGAATTACACTCTTTTAAACTCTTTGCCTTTTCTCCTTGGGGAGTAAACCTATGCAGGGTGGGTGGAACTGGGATGGACAGTGGGGGATGCTTTTCACCACTTCTTCCCTCTCCCTTTCTCCTGCACTTCCCCCTTCTCCTCCATGACAGGCATATGGCCTGTCCAAAGCCACTCCAAACCCTGCAACAGACCCTGCAGGCACTCCAGCTCCTGAGGTGGGCCCAAAGTTAAATTGACACTCGTGACAGGCCCTATAGCTACTCCCAAACCTGCGATAGGCACTGCAGCCACTTCAACTCATCCAAAAGGCCCTGCAGGCAGAATAACTCCAGTGATGGGCCCTGCAGCCACTCCAGCACCTGCAATGGGCCCCATGGCTGGGCCAGAGAACCAGCCTGTGCCAGTATCGGTTGCCTCTTTATGCAAGAGAAAACAATGGGTGTAAAAGTCAGTTTTTCTTTAGAAAGGAAAGAAACTCAGGCACCCAGACAAGAAAGGTGGAGGAAGTAGAAGAGGCAGGTTTCTCCTAAGTTGGTCCATCATGGAGGCAGGATGACCAAGAAGAAGAGGTCATATAAGCATCAGAAACCATGTGATCCCTATCCCAGTGTAAGCTACGAGACATGGGAAAATATTTTAGCCATCATCTCGGTGAGCACATTGTCAGCTGGCTGCTCCAGTGCTGAGAGAAGGGGGCTAACAGTCTGGATTTAGAGGGCAGGGAAGCCAAGCAGCTGGGATCCTCCTGTAGGTGAGGGGTGATTGAGAAAGCCAGTGGAAAAGGGCACAAGGAACTTAATCCTCTCAGGCCTGAAAGAAAGGTATCCCGTGAAGGAAGATCTTCTATGTCAACCAGGCAAGTGGACCACCATGCAGAGGGGTATCCTGTACCTGAGGGAATTACCCATGCTGAAGGTGATTTGTAGAAACCTAGAAAACTAACAGCTGTCCAAAGATCCCGATGAAGTCAACTGCACATGACCCATGTGACAGAAGTTTGTAGAGAGCGCACCATAATCATATGCCAATTCGTTGGCAGTAATGACCAGGAAAGACCAAGAGGAACCCATGCTGGATGAATCGGCTAGCCAGCTACAGTACAAAGAAAGTCTCTCTTCTTCCCTACGAACCTGTGTCTCGTCTATGGAGAAACCGTCTGAGTAGGTCCAAGAACTACAAGAGAATACATCTTCCTCCCCACCTGTACGAACCAATACCTCAGCTCTCAGGTGTAAGTGTCCCTCTACTCAAGAAAGGTGATATAGTGGGTACATACCACGTGCAGCTCTGTGGTTTTAACTGTGTGATCACGGAGAAGCCGTGAGTAAATGGGATGGAAAATCTACCTCCATCCTAGAGGCATGGATACATGAAGCACAAGGAAAAACATTCACAAAAAGTGGTTCTTCTGAGAAAATTGCTGCTCCTGTTTCTAGTGGGCAGTCCTCCAAACAGAGTAATGAATACTATGAGTGGGACTAGAGGGGTTCTACCTCCATCTGGGGGGAGGAAGGGGGCAACTGGGTGTATTGGACTTTGAGGATTACTCGCTTGGCACATCAGACCCAAAGCAGGTGTTAGGTTTTAAGGACACCAATGCACAGTGTAGTGTAATGCCATCGAGCTAAAAGGGCCAGAACCCAATTGTATTTCTGGAATGATGGGAGAATCCCAGTAGTTAACTGTATTGGACGCTGATGTGAGTATAATGGGAAAGAGTGGCAAAAGCAACCCCTTGAGACTGGCCCAGAAGCTCTGTGCATCCTTAGTATAGACTCCTTCAGGAAAGGGTACTTCAAAGATCCAAAGGCTTATCTTTAAACAGTTGTCTACCTTGCCCACTCTCTCACAGGGCCCTTCTGCTCTGGAGGTGCTGATGGCCAATGAGCAGCAGGTGCCAATCGCTACCACAACAGCGCACCTGAGGCAGTATTGCACTGACAGAGACTCCCTGATTCCCCTGCATGACCTGGTTCATTGACTGGAGAGCCAAGGAGTGATCAGCAAGGCTCTCTCACCCTTTAATAGTCCCATATGGACAGTGCAAAATTCTAATGGGGAGTGGAAGATAATGGTGGACGTCTGTGGCCTGAATGAAGTCCCACCACTGCTGATTTTGACATAAAACAAAGCAAGATCAAAGGACCTACACAGGAGATCCTGAGGCAGGCTGGCCAGGTTCAGGGGGACCCCTGCCTGGGGACGGGCTGTGTATTGTTCAGTGTGTGGTGAGCAACTTCACTGTGCATCGCTTGATTTATTAAACTACATTATCACCATCATCATCATCAGCAGCAGCAACATCTCTTCCTTTCCTTTTGCAATCAAACCGTCCTTATCTCAACACATTAGCATTTCAGGGGTGAGGATGAGCTACTTGGTGCTGAGCTGTCTGCCAGGATAAAGCACAACATGCTTGACAACCACAATCCAAAGCACAAATCACACTTTAAAAAATCAGTCTCTGGCATCTACAGAGAGATGAGGTCAGTGATGACTTCAGTCTCCTTCAATCAGCACACCCCAGCAGAGACCCTGCTGCCTTGGGGAGCTGTCAGCCCTGAGGCCTTGGGGACACCTCGAGGGAGCCCAAGGGCACAGAGCAAGCGATGCCATGGTCGGGTGCTGTGCTGCTGAGCTGGGCCAGGCTCTTGGGCCCAAGCAGAGCTCCTGGCAAGAGGACAGTGCTGCAGAGAGACAGCTGTGCCCAGGAGCAGCTCCTCTGCACAGCGCAGCAGGGCTGGGGGCTCTGACCGCAGCTGGCACACAGACAGGAGAGAAGGAGAGAGGGCTTGGAGGCACTGAGGAGCGCAACAACAGAGGGCAGCGTGTGGCAGGACACATCTGCAGGCTCTTGACACTGTGAGGCTCTGGTAGCAGGGCACTGCAGGTGGGGTTGCCAGAGGGGTCTCCTACAGCTGGCACATCTGATGGCTGATAGCATCTGTCAGGATGGGTCTCTCTGTTTCTCCAGAAAGGAGTGGAAGATGCTTTAGAGAATGGCATTTATAAGGGGTCATTTTCAGAAGAAGATTGAGGCTTTGTTTATCTGAAGGAGAAGGCTTTTTTTTTTTTTTTTTGGTTCAGTGCTTTCCGATTCCTGCACTGCAGACGAGGCAAGTTTGAGGGTACTTTGTTTTCAGGATTGTACAGGAGACTGAGAATCCCAGAGTATTGCACAGAGAGATCAGAATGGAAACAATGAGATTCTGACAGGTTCTCATGTAAAGAGAGAAGATCGCCTGGGGGGTGTGCTAAGATAGGGAATACGTTTTCTTCATTTAAGTCTGTTCTAACTTTGATCTGCATTCTCATCTTCAACAGGCATCTGTGCTTAATGTCAGCAAATGCCCAACAGCAGCTCAGTCAGTGAGTTCCTGCTGCTGGCATTCACAGACACGCGCGAACTGCAGCTCCTGCACTTCGCGCTCTTCCTGGGCATCTACCTGGCTGCCCTCCTGGGCAACGGCCTCATCCTCAGCGCCGTAGCCTGCCACCACCGCCTCCACACCCCCATGTACTTCTTCCTCCTCAACTTCGCCCTCCTCGACCTGGGCTGCATCTCCACCACTCTGCCCAAAGCCATGGCCAATGCCCTCTGGGATACCAGGGTCATCTCCTATCAAGGCTGTGCTGCTCAGGTCTTCTTTTTTGTCTTCTTGATTGTAGCAGAGTATTCCCTTCTCACTGTCATGGCCTACGACCGCTACGTTGCCATCTGCAAGCCCCTGCACTACGGGAGCCTCCTGAGCAGCAGAGCTTGTGCCCAGATGGCAGCAGCTGCCTGGGGCAGTGGCTTTCTCAATGCTGTCCTGCACACGGCCAACACATTTTCCCTGCCCCTCTGCCAAGGCACTGTTGTGGACCAGTTCTTCTGTGAAATCCCCCACATCCTCAAGCTCTCTTGCTCAAATACCTACCTCAGGGAAGTTAGAGCACTTGTTTTTAGTGTTTTTTTGGCCTTTGGTTGTTTTATTTTCATTTTGGTGTCCTATGTGCAGATCTTCAGGGCAGTGCTGAGGATGCCCTCTGAGCAGGGCAAGCACAAAGCCTTTTCCACGTGCCTCCCTCACCTGGCCGTGGTCTCTCTGTTCGTCAGTACTGCCATATTTGCCTACCTGAAGCCTCCCTCCATTTCCTCTCCATCCCTGGACCTAGTGGTGGCATTTCTGTACTCAATGGTGCCTCCAGTAGTGAACCCCCTCATCTACAGCATGAGGAATCAGGAGCTCAAGAATGCAGTGAGGAAATTGTTTCCATACTTGCTTCTTTAGCATCTGTGATGTATTCAGAGAATGTATTCTTAATAATATGCAAATATTTTGATTCATACTATATCGTATCATTTTTATCATTATTAGTGTTATCATAACATTTTCATTAATAATAATCCCAACAGAAATAAAAGGGTATTCGGGAAAATGACACAACATTTTAAAAATTATTTTTCTCTGTTAATATTTTATATATTTTTTTTTTTTGTAGTGTAGTTCTGTCGTGGTTTAACCCGGCTGGCAGCTAAACACCACGCAGCCGTTCGCTCACCCTCCCCCCTCCCTCTCTGGGACGGGGGAGAGAAATGGAAAGTGAAGCCCGTGAGTTGAGATAAAGACAGTTTAATAAGACAGGAAAATAATAATAATAATAATAATAATAATAATACAATGATGATAATAGTACTACTACTAATAATATGTACAAACAAGTGATGCACAATGCAATTGCTCACCACCCGCTGACCGATGCCCAGCTTAACCCCGAGCAGTCCGGCCCCCTCCCCCTGGCTAGCCACCCCTATATATTGTTTAGCATGACGTCAGATGGTATGGAATACCCCTTTGGCTAGTTCGGGTCACCTGTCCTGGGTCTGTCCCCTCCCAGCTCTTACTGCACCCCCAGCCTGCCTGTTGGCAGGACAGAGCAAAAGTCTGAGGTGTCCTTGGCTTAGTATAAGCACTGCTCTGCAACAATTAAAACATCGGGGTGTTATCAGCACTCTTCTCATCCTAAGCCAAAACACAGCATTCCACCAGCTACTAGGAGGAAAATTAATTCTGTTCTAACTAAAACCAGGACATCTATCCACCCCTTATTCCATACCATTTATGTCATGCTCAGGTTACACTCTTTTCCATACATTCTAATTAGTCACCTATAGTAGTCATGGTAGTGGTAACATACAGTATTATATAGCAATTAACATGGTACAATTCAGTTCATGGGCTATTCTCACCCAGTATTAAATCTCCTTGAGGTACACACCGGACCTCTCCGTTCTTTTGCATCACCCACCAAGTGTATCCAGGTCCCTGAGCGAAAACAATTCCACGAATGGGTTTGCCTTTTCCTGAGGCAGGAGTAGCCCAGACTGTTCTACCCAGCATATTTTTTACATGCACTACAGGAACTTTATCCCCATCTACAGTACGTAACAGGTTGGATTGGGCAGGTCCAGCTCGGTTGGCAGATCCCCTAGTATTGACTAGCCAGGTGGCCTTTGCCAAATGCGTATCCCAGTTTTTGAACGTCCCAGCGCCCATTGCTTTCAATGTAGTCTTTAACAGGCCATTGTATCGTTCAACTTTCCCGGAGGCTGGTGCATGATAGGGGATGTGATACACCCATTCAATACCATGTTCTTTGGCCCAAGTGTCTATAAGGTTGTTTCGGAAGTGAGTCCCATTATCTGATTCTATTCTTTCTGGGGTGCCATGTCGCCATAGGACTTGCTTTTCAAGGCCCAGGATGGTGTTCCGGGCGGTAGCATGAGGCACAGGATATGTTTCCAGCCATCCGGTGGTTGCTTCCACCATCGTAAGTACGTGGCGCTTGCCATTGCGAGTTTGAGGGAGTGTGATGTAATCAATCTGCCAGGCCTCTCCATATTTCTATTTCAGCCATCGTCCTCCATACCAAAGAGGCTTTGACCGTTTGGCTTGCTTGATTGCAGCACATGTTTCACAGTCATGAATAACCTGTGCTATAGCGTCCATGGTCAAGTCCACCCCTCGATCACGAGCCCATCTGTATGTTGCATCTCTACCTTGATGGCCTGAGGTGTCATGGGCCCATCGGGCTATAAATAATTCACCTTTATGCTGCCAATCCAGGTCCACCTGAGCTACTTCAATCTTAGCAGCCTGATCCACCTGCTGGTTGTTTTGATGTTCTTCAGTAGCCCGATTCTTGGGCACATGAGCATCTACGTGGCATACTTTCACAGCCAGGTTCTCTACCCGAGCAGCAATATCTTGCCACAATGCAGCAGCCCAGATAGGTTTGCCCCTACACTGCCAGTTGTTTTGCTTCCATTGCTGTAACCATCCCCACAGGGCATTTGCTACCATCCATGAATCGGTGTAGAGATAGAGAACTGGCCATTTTTCTCGTTCAGCAATGTCTAAAGCCAGCTGAATGGCCTTCACTTCTGCAAACTGACTCGATTCACCTTCTCCCTCAGCAGGTTCTGCAACTCGTCGTGTAGGACTCCATACAGCAGCCTTCCATCTCCGATGCTTCCCCACGATACGACAGGACCCATCAGTGAACAGGGCATATTTCTTTTCATTTTCTGGTAACTGGTTGTACAGTGGGGCTTCTTCAGCACGACCCACCTCCTCCTCTGATGATATCCCAAAGTATTTACCTTCTGGCCAGTCCATAATCACTTCCAAGATTCCTGGGTGACTGGGGTTTCCTATTCGAGCCCGCTGAGTAATCAGTGCAACCCACTTGCTCCACGTAGCATCAGTTGCGTGATGCGTAGAAGAGACCCTTCCCTTGAACATCCAGCCTAGTACCGGCAATCGGGGTGCTAGGAGGAGCTGCGCTTCAGTACCGACCACCTCCGAAGCAGATCAAACTCCTTCATATGCTGCCAATATCTCCTTTTCCGTTGGAGTATAGCGGGCCTCAGATCCTCTGTATCCCCGACTCCAAAACCCCAGGGGCTGACCTCGAGTTTCCCCAGGTTCTTTCTGCCAGAGGCTCCAGGTGGGGCCGTTCTCCCCGGCTGCAGTGTAGAGCACATTCTTTACATCTGGTCCTGTTCGAACTGGCCCAAGGGCTACTGCATGGACTATTTCCTGCTTGAGTTGTTCAAAGGCTTGTCGTTGTTCAGGGCCCCATTCAAACTCATTCTTCTTACGGGTTACTTGGTAGAGCGGGTTTACAATCAGACTGTAATTTGGGATGTGCATTCTCCAAAAGCCCACAACACCTAGGAAAGTCTGTGTTTCTGTTTTGTTAGTTGGTGGAGACATAGCTGTTATTTTGTTGATCACATCCATTGGGATTTGACGACGTCCATCTTGCCACTTTATTCCTAAAAACTGGATCTCTCGTGCAGGTCCTTTGACTTTATTTTGTTTTATGGCAAAACCGGCTTTCAGAAGGATTTGGACTATTTTCTTCCCTTTCTCAAAAACTTCCTCTGCTGTGTCACCCCACACAATAATGTCATCGATGTACTGCAGGTGTTCAGGAGCTTCCCCCTGCTCCAGTGCAGACTGGATCAGTCCATGGCAAATGGTAGGGCTGTGTTTCCACCCCTGGGGCAGTCGATTCCAAGTATATTGGACTCCCCTCCAAGTGAAGGCAAATTGTGGCCTGCACTCTGCTGCTAGAGGGATGGAGAAAAATGCATTAGCGATATCAATTGTGGCGTACCACTTGGCTGCCTTCGATTCCAGTTCGTACTGAAGTTCCAGCATGTCCGGCACTGCAGCACTCAGTGGTGGCGTGACTTCGTTCAAGCCGCGATAGTCCACTGTTAGTCTCCACTCGCCATTAGACTTTCGCACTGGCCATATGGGACTATTGAAAGGTGAATGAGTCTTGCTGATCACTCCTTGGCTCTCCAATTGACGAATTAGCTTATGGATGGGAATCAGGGAGTCTCGGTTGGTGCGATATTGCCGCCGGTGCACAGTTGTGGTAGCAATTGGCACTTGCTGTTCTTCGACCCTCAGCAACCCCACAACAGAGGGGTCCTCTGAGAGACCAGGCAAGGTAGATAATTGTTTAATGCCCTCTGTCTCTAAGGCAGCAATACCAAAAGCCCACCGGAACCCTTTTGGGTCCTTGCAGTATCCTCTTCTAAGATAGTCTATGCCAAGGATACATGGAGCATCCGGACCAGTCACAATGCGGTGCTTTTCCCACTCATTCCCAGTCAGACTCACTTCAGCCTCCAATACAGTCAACTGCTGAGATCCCCCTGTCACTCCACAAATATAGATGGGCTCTGGTCCTTTATAGCTCGATGGCATTATAGTACATTGTGCACCGGTGTCTACTAAAGCCTTATACTTCTGTGCGCGTGATGTGCCAGGCCATCGAATCCACACAGTCCAATAAACTCGATTGTCCCTTTCCTCCCCCTGGCTGGAGGCAGGGCCCCCCTAATCCTGGTCAGAATCTTCCTCGTTTCTGTGTTTGAAGGACTGTCTGCTGGAAGTTGGAGCAGCAAACTTTTCGGAGAATCCCTTTTTCCTGATTGTTTTCTTTTGCAACTCACGTACCCGTGCCTCTAGAGTCGCAGTAGATTTTCCATCCCATTTTCTCATGTCCTCTCCATGGTCTCGTAAGTAAAACCACAGGGTGGCACGGGGTGAGTACCCACCATATCGTCTTCCTTGTGTGGGTGAACGCCTACCCCTGACAGCTGAGACACTGCTTTGTACAGGTGCGAAGGAGAATAATCTCTCTTCAAGTTGGTGAACCTTTTCAGAAAGTTTCTCCCAAGTGTTCTCCTTTGGTCGGTGGGCACTGGTTGGTTCAGGTGGGGAGGACAATAGATTCTCTTCAAGTTGGTGAACCTTTTCAGAAAGTTTCTCCACAGCTGAGACGCAGGCCTGTAAGGAAGAGGAGAGACTTTCTTCGTACTGCCGGAGTTGTTTAGCCGCTTCACCCACTGTGGGTTCCTCATCCTCTTTCCAGGCCATTATTGCCAATGAGCTGGCATATGATGATGGTGCACTCCGTACAAACTTCCGCCACATGGGTCGTGTACACTTGACTTCATCTGGATCTGTGGATGTTTGATTGAGGTCTGGATCCTCATAAATCACTTCCCGTACGGCTAATTCCCTCAGGTACTGGATTCCCTTCTCCATAGTGGTCCACTTGCCTGGTAGACATAAAATATCTTCCTTGAAGGGATACCTTTCCCTCACAGCTGAGAGGAGACGCCTCCAGAGGCTGGTGGGTCGTGCTCCATCTGCAATTGCTTTGTCAATGCCGGCGTCTCGAGCAAGGGATCCCAGCCGCTTGGCTTCCCTGCCGTCTAATTCCACACAATTGGCTCCAGAGTCCCAGCATCGGAGCAGCCAGGTGACAAGCTGCTCACCTATACAGCGACCAAAATCTTTTCGCACATCTCGTAGCTCGCGCTCGTTTAGGCTTCGGGTAGTTACTGTTGCTCTTTCGGCATCCTCATCTTCCTCCTCCTGAATCCTTGACGGCCCAGCGTCGTCATCATCTTCGTCATCTCTATACTTAGTTTTGGCAGAAGCCTTACCTGGATTGGCAGAAGACTCTCTGCGTTCTAAACGACTTGAATTTCTGTACCATATTTTCACCTTCTCTACAGGGGCAGCTTGCACTGCTACTGCTCGTTTCTCTGACTTTGTTACAGGGTCTGCCACAGGGGTTGGAATGCCCTCTGCAGGGTCAACTTGCACTGCTACAGCTCGTTTCTCTGACACGGCCACAGGAGCTGGAGCGGCTACAGGAGCTGGAGCAGTTGCAGGAACCGGAGCTGTAGCGGCTACAGGAGCTGGAGCTGGAGCTGGAGCAGTTGCAGGAGCTGGGACTGGAGCAGCAGTAGGAGCTGGAGCTGGAGCGGCTTCAGGAGCTGGAGCTGGAGCGGCTTCAGAAGCTGGGACTGGAGCAGTTGCAGGAACTGGGACTGGAGTAGCGGCCGGAGCTGGAACTGGAGCGACTGCAGGAACTGGGACTGGAGCAGCTGCAGGAGCTGGAGCTGGAGCGGCTTCAGGAGCTGGAGCTGGAGCAGTTGCAGGAACTGGGACTGGAGTAGCGGCCGGAGCTGGAACTGGAGCGACTGCAGGAACTGGGACTGGAGCAGCTGCAGGAGCTGGGACTGGAGCGGCTGCAGGAGCTGGGACTGGAGCGGCTGCAGGAGCTGGGACTGGAGCGGCTGCAGAATCCACCGTAGGGGTCACAGTGGCCGTTGGATCTGTCACAGGGTTTGGAGTGGCCGCAGGGTCTGTCACTAAGTTGACAGCAGTATCAATGGCAGCTCGATAGGCATGAGCCAGGCCCCAGCACGTTACAATGATTTGTGTTACTTTGGAACTGCCAGAATCATTACACCTTTTTTTCAAGCATTCTGCCAGTTTTTGAGGATTTTGCCATTGTTCAGGGGTGAATTTCCAACACACTGGGGGTGCCAACTGCTCTAGATGCCTGCCCATATCCACCCATACTCCCTGCCACCCACAACTATACTGCCTCCGGGCAGATCTCCGGATGAGCTTCATAAGTAGTTGTTTAACTTTAAGCAGAATCTGAAGTGCATTCATGAGGCAGAACAACAGGACTATGGTATTCTGAGTATTCCAGAAATATTCAATATCTTGGAGAGCTATTGTGACAAGCTCAGGGGATAAGAGGGTGGTGAAGGAGGAAGGCAGAGTGACCCAGGAGGATACAGGGGTGGTGAAGGAGAAAGGGAGAGTAAGCAAGTAAGGAAAAATATCCTCCCCTTTCCCCTCCACAGATTGACTCTCTAATGGAGAAAAACAATAGGTATAATTGCTAATAGTTCCCAAGATGCTGTTTCCAAAGTACAGAGTCCACGATGTTACTGAGTATAAATACCAAGTTAGAGTCATGACCAGATATCTTATCGTCTCATAAGCCATTGCTATAACACTTAGTACCATAATGGTCTGAAACCAGGGCCCGGAGAGGAGAAACAACACTACAGAGAGCAAATACGGAAAATAATGTACTATAATACTCAATTTGGAAAACAGGCGCAGCAGAGTTGTGATTAAAGCAATCAGCATCATGACAAGTGACTATTAAGCAGGTCTAATCCTTACACCAATTTTAGTTTAACACACTCTGATCAGATCTGCCGTTATCTCAACCTTTCGGGCCCCACGTTGGGCGCCAAAAAGACTGTCGTGGTTTAACCCGACCGGCAGCTAAACACCACGCAGCCGTTCGCTCACCCTCCCCCCTCCCTCTCTGGGACGGGGGAGAGAAATGGAAAGTGAAGCCCGTGAGTTGAGATAAAGACAGTTTAATAAGACAGGAAAAAAAAAATAACAAAAATAATAATAACAATAATAATAATGATGATACAATGGGGATAATACGAAAGTAATAATAGTATGTACAAACAAGTGATGCACAATGCAATTGCTCACCACTCGCTGACCGATGCCCAGCCTAACCCCGAGCAGTCCGGCCCCCTCCCCCCGGCTAGCCACCCCTATATATTGTTTAGCATGACGTCAGATGGTATGGAATACCCCTTTGGCTAGTTTGGGTCACCTGTCCTGGGTCTGTCCCCTCCCAGCTCTTACTGCACCCCCCAGCCTGCCCGTTGGCAGGACAGAGCAAAGGCTGAGATGTCCTTGGCTTAGTATAAGCACTGCTCTGCAACAATTAAAGCATCGGGGTGTTATCAGCACTCTTCTCATTCTAAGCCAAAACACAGCATTCCACCAGCTACTAGGAAGAAAATTAATTCTGTGCTAACTGAAACCAGGACATATAGAGACGACAGGACTGTCACCTAGATCCACAAGGTCTAATCCAAATACACTGCTCCTACCCGTGGCAGCTGGGATCTTGGCCCTGAGCCCCTCCTGGATGTTGGGGCTGCTCCCCCAGCTCGACAGAAGATGGGAAGAAAGGGATACTAAGACCAATGAATTTTTGCTGACATCTTTATTATCTTTATCTACCAAGGAAGTCCGGTTCTATATGTACATTAGATGATGTGGTCAAACCTAATACAAGAAGTAACATTCAGAATGGTAAGAATGAGATTATTAAAAACAAAATGAAATATTGTTCAAATACTAACAGAGAAAAATGATGTAAAAAATGTTGTGTCATTTTCCCAAATACCCTTTGATTTCTCTTGGGATTCTTATTAATGACAATGTTATGATAACACTAGTAATGATAAAAATGATATGATATAATGTGAATCAAAATATTTGCATATTATTAAGAATACATCTTCCAAACACATCATGGATGCTTAAGAAGAATGTATAGAAACAGTTTCCTCACTGCATCCTTGAGCTCCTGGTTCCTCATGCTGTAGGTAAGAGGGTTCAGAGCTGGAGGCACCACAGAATAGAGAAGTGCGACCACCAGGTCCAGGGATGGAGAGGAAATGGAGGGGGGCTTCAGGTTGGCAAACACGACAGTGCTGACAAACAGGGAGACCACGGCCAGGTGAGGGAGGCACGTGGAAAAGGCTTTGTGCCGGCCTTGTTCAGAGGGCATCCTCAGCACTGCCCTGAAGATCTGCACATAGGACATCACTACGAAGACGAAACAACAAAGGAGTAAAGAAACACTAAGCACAAGCGCCCGAACTTCCCTGAGAGAGGCATCTGAGCAGGAGAGCTTGAGGATCTGGGGGATCTCACAGAAGAACTGGTCCACAGCAGTGCCTTGGCAAAAGGGCAGGGAAAATGTGTTGGCCGTGTGCAGGACAGCATTGAGAAAGCCACTGCCCCAGGCAGCTGCTGCCATCTGGGCACAAGCTCTGCTGCCCACGAGGCTCCCGTAGTGCAGGGGCTTGCAGATGGCAACGTAGCGGTCATAGGCCATGATGGTGAGAAGGGAATATTCTGCTCCAATCATAAAAACAAAACAGAAGACTTGTGCAGCACATCCTTGATAGGAGATGGCCCTGTTGTCCCAGAGGGCATTGGCCATGGCTTTGGGCAGAGTGGTGGAGATGCAGCCCAGGTCCAGGAGGGCAAGGTTGAGGAGGAAGAAGTACATGGGGGTGTGGAGGCGGTGGTTGCAGGCTACGGCGCTGAGGATGAGGCCGTTGCCCAGGAGGGCAGCCAGGTAGATGCCCAGGAAGAGCGCGAAGTGCAGGAGCTGCAGCTCACACGTGTCTGCGAATGCCAGCAGGAGGAACTCGCTCACTGAGCTGCTGTTGGGCATTTTCTGACTCTGGACACAGCTGTCTGCTGAAGACGAGAAGGGAGAACAAAGTTAGAAGAGGCTTCTCTGAGGAAAACCTATTGCAAATTTAGGAGCACCACCCAGCCAAACCCCTGTCTATGCAGCTGAACCTTTCTGCATCTCTCTTGCTTGAGCTGCAGCTGGTGCTGGCTGAGAGTGGCACTGGGAGCAAGGGCTGCTGTGGGCTGCACAGGACTCCTTCCTGTTGTGCAGCAGGGGGAAGCAGGAACATGGGGGAAACTCTAGTTCAGTCCATTTCTAGATCAGGTCAATGGAATTTGCAGTGCTGTTTCAAACAATGCATCTCAATGCAGAACAGAGCTTCAGATGCCACTGCTGAACACTGCCATTCTCAGATGCCCTGTGTAACCCATCTGTGACCTTCAGGACTATCCCACACAGGTGTTTCCCTGAGAAGAAACTGAAGACAGTTGAGAGCAGAGAAGTCCCAGTCCCAGTGCAGATGGACAGAAGCCTCACCTTGTCAGTGGGTTGTGAGCAAGTTCTCAGCTCTTCCGTCCTAGCCAGAGGTGCCGAGGCTTCACTTCAGCCGCCCTGCATCCTTCTGGAGAGCAGCACGCAGCCCAGGAGGATGCCCCACAGACAGAGCTGGATATTCGCAATCTGGGGTGTCCCAATATCCAATCTGCATCCCCTGCAGTGTCTGACGGAGGCTTGGCCATCACACTCTTGACTTACTAAGGGTAGCTAGGTTATTACACTCCAATGGCTTCTGCCAGACTTCCACACCTCGCACTGCAACCCAACAGGACTCTCAAAGCCTACTGCATTGCCCACTGCCCTCCCGGAAACAAGACCCAGCACAAGACCCTTCCAGGAGCTGCAGCTGCACGGCCCTGCAGCCAGACCCTTACCTTGTCAAGGGCTGTGCAGGTTTCTCCTGCAGGCAGCTCTCAGCATCCTCCCACTGCCAAGTGCCTCCAAGCCCTCTCTCCTTCTCTGCTCTCCCCATGCCAGCTGCAGTCAGAACCCCCAGCCCTGCTGCGTTGTGCAGAGGAGCTGCTCCTGGGCACAGCTGTCTCTGTGCTTCGTGGGACTTTCTGAAATGTGTTTTCTTTGTCCCACGAGCCCGGCCCAGCTCAGCAGCACAGCACCAGACCAAGGCACTGCAATCACCCTTCTGGGGGCTTTGCTGATGAGCCCAAGAAACTCAGGCACTCAGAGACAATTGAAGACGTCTCTCCAGAAGTCCAAGTCAGAGGCAAGTTTCCTGCAGTGTCCCCCTGAGGGCCAGCACTGACACAGCCTCCCTTGGAGCTCGTTAGAGCAGAACACTGGAGGCAGTGAGGACAAGGAGACAAAGGCAATGTGAAGGTGACACTGATGTGCAGGAAAACTGGATGTGTGTCACCAAGCAAAAGGGCCAGGCCTTGACTCCCTACTCAAGGAAGAGAGATCCTTTCCTTTACAGGTTGCTCCGGGCTCTTTGTGGAGCAGTAGGAGATGGGGATGTGCATGGCCAAGTGCAGGAGAATGGTACGACCCCTGCCTGGTTCATGGTGGGGGTGAGGAGGCAATGAGGCCCTGGTGCATTAAGAATAAGCTGTCTCCTCATAGGCCTCAGTGACAGTGACAAGAGCCATCACCATGGACACAAAGACCTCAATCCTGTTGGGACTTTGAGTCTTGCCATTCTCATTGCTCCTCGCCACATGAGGATGTCCCAGTGACTCCCAGACCTGCACCTCTTTACTGGCTAGTTGTTGGCACTTGTTTGTGTGGTGTCTCAGGGGATCTGAGCTGAGTCTGATAACTCAGATCTTCTTGGTGGCCACGTTCCTCGTAAGGCAGCTCTGTAGGAAGCTGGTCTGGTTCCTCGTGAGCAGGCACCACTGCTCGTATGGTATCCCTCGTGGTGCCCAAGCCCTCCTCCACCTCGCCACTGCACACTCAGCAGGGTCCCAGTCTGCCCTAATGCATGAGGTTACTCTTCCTCTGGTGCAGGACAGGGTCCTTCTCCTTGTAAACATCAAGAAGTTACTTTAGGCAAAATCCTGCAGTTTCTCAACATTCCCCCACACTGATGCTCCTTTCTGTCAGCCGTTCATATCTGCAGGCAGATGCTTCAACCTTTGTGTGACTGTGCTATCTCTGACAAGATAGTAGCATTACGAGCATTATGAACGTTTGGATAATACAGGAGTAACCAGCTGAATGGAACTGTATCACAGAGTCACAGAAAAACAGTGGGTGGAAGGCTGCCAGATTCTACTTTTTCTGTTCTTCATTCTCATGCATGCTGTCGGTTTGTCTGGAGCTGTGTCCTGAATGTTATGGGGCTGTGCAGGTCAAAGTCGAAAGGCCAAAGCCCAGCTGGAGCTCCATCTGTCTATTACTGTCAAAGACAATAAAGACTGCTTATAGAAATACTTTAAATAAAAGAGAATTAAGCAGAATCATCATCCTTCATTGGACATGGGGGAAATCTGGTGAAGATCTAGAGATAAGGTAAAGGCTGTGGTACTTAATATCTTCTTTACCCCTGACTCTAACAGGCAGACCAGTTGTTCCCCTGGATATTTCTTCCTCCTCATGGCCAGTGCCAAAGTTCCAGGGCACGCTTCGTGAGTGTTTCTCCTCTCCTTCTCTTTCCTAATGCCACAGAAAGCTCCATCAGGGTGGAAACCCTTCCTTAAGTAGGCATCCCAACCCAGCAGGCTCCTTGAGGCCTCTCAGCCAACCAGACACACCTCAGTGACATCTTCCAAGCCAGGGGCCTGCTGCTGGCCTTGCAGCTTCTTGGCTACACACAGCCAAGCCTTGTGCCTCCTGCTGCCCACTCATGGACTCAAGCAGAAGGGACAGGACAACTCATCTTGGGGCCTTCTTTCTGCCTGGGTCGTCCTGGGTCTGGAGGCAGAGGGGATCCCCCAGTCAGCATGCCAAGCAGGTGCCTTCTGCTGGCCTAGCAGGGCCACTGGCAGCTGTCAGCCCAAAAGTGCAGCTCCCAGGTCTATGTCAAGGCTGACCTGCCACCTCCAGGCACAAGTGACCTCACAGTCCCTTTCTGTGACACGTTCCTGCTGCTGCCCTATCACGTGCAGAGACAGAAGTGACCTCACAGTCACTGTCATGGACACATTCCTCCTGCTGGGGCAGAAGATCCTGAGGCAGAGCTTGCATCTCCCTAGTCCCTTAGGGACTCGGGCTCACTTTTCTGTGTTAGAGAGTAAACAGAGTTTTATTGGGAATGTTTGGTGTTCTTCTGTCGTTAGGGTATGGATAAGTTCTGTGGTTTAGGGTTTTATTTAGGTCTGCCAAGAAATCTAAGGATCAGTAGAGCATTTTAATACTAGTGTCCACGGAAGGCATTTGGGTGAGTAAGAGAATAAAGGAAAGAGAATGGGGCTATGGGCTTAATTTTGCTTGAAGGGATCCTTTGAATTCAAGCATTAGAGTAGGGGATTCCTGTCAGAGTGTTGGAGTAGCATTTAGGTTTCAGGATTAAAATTACTGCCTAAATAAGGTAAAGGGTCATACATGATTCATTCAAGTCATTGTTACTACAGCGTCAACATTACATGCACCTTCTTATCTCTATGAAATCATTAATTTCTGCTGGCCATGCTCATTTTCTCACCCCAAATTCTCACATTTCTCTTGTCCATGCTTCTCCTAACCTCCCCGTATCTTAGTGGGGTCAGCTTCCTGATGACATTCATGATCACAGAGTATCTTTTTCACTTCTGTTGGCTCCTCCATTCCTGAGAAGGAAGTAGCATTGTAGTCAGGAAAGAAAGGACACAAAGGTCTTTAGGAGCATCCTGCACAATGTGCCCATCAGCTCTGCACCTCCACAAAACTGTGCTTCCTACCTACAAGTTTTGTTTCCCAAATGGCTTCTGTGGATCAAGAGTTACTTTTCCTAGGCCCTCTCACATGTTTCAGTTTTGGGTGTGCAGGGATGGGAAAAGGAAAGCCAAGGCATGAATGGAACCCAGCTTGGAAAGGGGTTCAAGGAATAATAGGAAGAGATTCTACAGGTATATTGCTCGGAAAAGAAAGGCCAAGAAGAGTGTACCCCCTCTGATGGATGACAAGGGTTAACTGGTAATGACAGACATGGAGAAGCCTGAAGGACTCAACAACTTCTTTTCTTCAATCTTCCCTGCCAGTCAGGCTTCCCAAGTCTTTCATTCCCTGAACCCATAGATAGAGGCTGGGGGGTGCAAATTCCCACCTGTTTTAAGTGAAGAGAAGGTTTGATGCCACCTGAAGAAGCTCAAGAAGTACAAGTCTATGGGACTTGATGACTTGCATTCCAGGGAGTGGAATACTTTTGCTGAGGCTGTGGATGTTCCATTCTTGGGGGTGTTCAAGGCCACGTTAGATGAGGCCCTGAGGAACCTGATCTAGGGGGTGGTGTCCCTGCCTCTGGCATTGGGGTTGGAACTAGATGATCGTCGAGGTGTTTTCCAACTCAACTGCTGTATGATTCTCTGATTCTGTGATTGTGCTTCAGAGGCAAAGTAATAATAACAGTAATAACAGTAATAACAATAACTATAATAATAATTATTATGTATAATTATTATAAGCATGGTATTGAATTTCAGAATACTCAGTGATCCTTTGTGATATGGTTTAGTGGAGGACTTGTTAGTGGTAGGTCAGAGGTTGGACTAGGTGATCTTGGAGCTCTCTTCAAGCCTAAATGATTCTGGGATTCTGTGATCCAGTTCATCCATGTGACAAAACCCTGTAAGCAGCACGAAGGACACTGAAATGTGGCCTCACATGAAGGAGGCTCCAGATCTCTGGTGTAGAAACAGTATTTTTGTGCCATGACCAACGTGGTATATGCTGCAGGAAAAGGCCTACGTCTGAAGTAAAAGGCCTAGGGCAGCAGCAGTGTGGCACAGGCTTGAGATTTGGGTGTTTGTGAACCTTATGGAACCACATAGGATCTTTAAGGTCCCTTCCAACATGAGCAGTTCTGTGATTCTTTGCTTAGCAGCCCTTTACAGCCCCTGTAGGGCCTAGCCTCAGTTCATGCCCCTCAGCTTGCGCTCCAAAAGTGCTCCCTCTCGTCACTTGTCCCATCTGCGTTCCTTGGCTACCCCAGGGCATCCTGGAGGCAGTGGCCACCTCTGAATAGAGAATGAAAACCAGCCACGAAAGTAGATCTAGGAAAAAATGGGAACCTGTGCATAAAAGGTCTCTAAGTAACAGCTGAAAGAGTCTTTTATGGCAACACCACCAGCTTTTTATTTTTCTATGAGTTCTCTTGATTTAGTCTCATAGGTTTTTTATTATTATTATTTTATTTGTTTATTTATTTATTTTATTTATTATTGACAGCACTGTGGACAAGTATTATCTACCAAAGTAGGCTTTTTCTGTGAATAGTCTTATGCAAACATTTACCAAAAGATATTTCCCAACTTTTTTTTTTTTTCTTTTTTCTTCTTCCTCCACCTCCCACTCTTCAAGCAGAACTCCAAGGTAAGAAGTCACTGAGTTAAAGAATAACTCATGTTGAAGAGATCAAGACTTGGAAAAGTGCTCCATGCCAACACAAAGGGAGATAAAAAAGGGTCAACAGTGTTGGCCCAAGTGCCCATGACTGAAGGGTGCTGCTGCTAACTATCTGGGAGGAAGACTTGGTATCACTAATGTCCAGCCAACTTCTCCCCCCCCAACTTCATCCCCTTCTTCAGTGTGAATATCAGCAATGTGGCTAAAGGGAGACTCCAGGAGACTATGGCAAAGGCCTTGCTAAATCCAGGTTCACCACATTCCCTTCTCTGCCCTCCCCTACTGCTTCACCTGCGGCAGGACTTTCCCCATCACGTTCCCATGGGCAGAGGTGACAACTGCAAACCTCCCAGTCCTTTTTTTTGTCCTTCCTGAAGACAAGTTTGCTGTCTGCTTTTTCCAAGTCCCCAGAAATCTCTCTGATCCAAACGCTTGATGGCCTGGTCCAGAAAGGCAGGGTAGTGTGACATAGCAGAGAGGGGTATCTGTAATGAGCCTGTGAGAGGGGGGTTACAGAAATCTCACAGAGACACTGGGGGTTGGTTCTGGAGTCACACAGGGCAACGGCAGCGCTCTGTGAGGTGTCCACATCTGAGCTGGCCTCCCACGCTCCTCATACACACAGGGCTGTTGAGAGACACGAGTCTCTGCCTTGCACACCACACACAGTGCACTGCAGTGTCTGCAGTGTCCCTCTGGCTCCTGCAGCCACTGCCAGAGGCTGGGAGGCACCTCAGCCCTGCAGTGCTTTGCCTTGCTCTGCCCTTCTCTGAGATGCCCCACGGCATGAGGAATGGTCACAGGGACCTTGCTTCAAGGAAGCACATCTCAGAGCTGGATTCATGTGCCTTCCCAGGGCATGTTACTTAACCTCATGACACTGTCTGCCCCACTGGCCTTCATGAGACTTGTAGGAATGGCTGATGGCTTTTGTGCTCACTCATGTTCATCTGTTTGTGTGTGTATGATGTGCCTGCTGGCACCAGCAGCAAAGGGATTCCTTTTACACATCTCCCATGAACCCTCAGGGGACCCTGCTCTTCTCCTGGACATCCTACCTCCCAGGGAGACTTTATGAGATGAGCAATGAGCAATGGACTGGCCAGCTATTGCTGAACCTCCTTCCCATGCACCCCATAGCTCTGAGCATGTGGTGATGCTCTCCAGAGTATGAAAAATGACAAAAAAGATAACAGAACAAACCTTGAGCCTGTAATGTATTGTGGGTCATATGCAGAAAAAAATGGGCTATGTTTTTGATTTTGAAACATCTCCAGTCATGAGTCTCTTCAAGGCATCCTTGAGCTCCTGGTTCCTCATGCTGCAGATGAGGGGATTCACTGCTGGAGGCACTACCGAGTACAGAACTGCCACCACAATGTCCAGGGATGGGGAAGAGATGGAGGAGGGCTTCAGGTAGGCAAACATGTCTGTACTGACAAACAGAGAGACCATGGCCAGGTGAGGGAAGCACGTGGAAAAGGCTTTGTGCCGGCCCTGAGAAGAGGGCATCCTCTGCACTGCCCTGAAGATCTGCACATAGGACACCACAATGAAAACAAAACAACCAAATGCTAAAAATGCGCTAAAGACCAGAAGACCAGCTTCCCTGAGGTAGGCATTTGAGCAGGAGAGCTTGAGAATGTGGGGGACTTCACAGAAGAATTGGTCCACAGCATTGCCTTGGCAGAGGGGCAGGGAAAATGTGTTGGCCGTGTGCAGGACAGCATTGAGAAAGCCACTGCCCCAGGCAGCTGCTGCCATCTGGGCACAAGCTCTGCTGCCCAGGAGGCTCCCGTAGTGCAGGGGCTTGCAGATGGCAACGTAGCAGTGGTAGGCCATGACGGTGAGAAGGGAATACTCTGCTCCAATGAAGAAGACTAAAAAGAAGACCTGTGCAGCACAGCCTTGATAGGAGATGGCCCTGGTGTCCCAGAGGGCATTGGCCATGGCTTTGGGCAGAGTGGTGGAGATGCAGCCCATGTCGAGGAGGGCGAGGTTGAGGAGGTAGAAGTACATGGGGGTGTGGAGGCGGTTGTGGCAGGCTACGGCACTGAGGATGAGTCCTGCATCCAGGACTCGTGTCCCCAGCACAAGAAGCATGTGCATCTGGTAGAACAGGTCCAGAGGAGGGCCACAAAAATGATCAAGGGGCTGGAGCATGTCTCCTATGAAGAAAGGCTGAGCGAGCTGGGGTTGTTCAGCCTGGAGAAAAGAAGGCTCTGGGGTGACCTCTTTGCAGCATTTCAGTACTTAAAAGGTGCTTATAAAAAAAATGGAGAGTGACTCTTTGCTCAACCAGACAACGGCAGCACAAGGGAGAATGGTTCTAAGCTAAATGAGGGGAGATTTAGATTAGAAGTTAGGAGGAAACTCTTCACTCAGAGGGAGGTGAGGCACTGGAAGAGGTTGCTGAGAGACCTTAGAGGTGCCCCATCCCTGGAGCTGATCAAGAGCAGGTTAGATGAGGCCCTGGACAACCTGATCTCATGGGGGCATCCCAGCTAATGGCCGGGGGTTTGAATTAGGTGACCTTTAAGGTCCCTTCCAACAGGAGCCATTCTCTCATTCTATGGTCTCCGAAACTGTACCTCAAGCATGACTCCCATCCCATCAGCCTTCCTGTTGTCTATCACCTGACCAGAACAGAAGGTGACTCACCATCATCTTCAATGCCATGTGCATTTTTCTGGCCTTTACAGTCCCTTTCTGTGCCACATTCCTGCTGCTGGTCCATCAGCTCCACAGACAGAAGTGACCTCCCAGCCTCCCTAACAGCCATATGCCTCCTGCAGGCCCAGCACATCCTGAGGCACACCTGACCTCATCCCAGCATTCCCAGCCAGCTCCTCCTTGTGGCCTCTGATCTGATCACATACCTGTCACCTCACATGCCTCTTCCAATGCCATGGGACTGCTGCAGGACCTCACAGTCCCTGCCCTGCCCCAAGGGGACAAGCAGCTGAAGTTAGGTGTAGAAGTGGGGTTGAAGCTGAGATGTGCTGTGTGCATGGTGGAGGGCTTTGGGGGTTAGGTGATCAGGTTAATGTTTAGGGATTAGAGGGCACCCTCCAGGATCAAGGGAATGGCAAAGCATCGAGGGAGGGATTGGTGTTCTGCTTAAGGATCCTGCTCAAGGTTTAGGATAAGGGCAAGCTTTGAGGACTTCAGTTTAGGTCTGGTTTGGGGGTTAAGGCTAAGGTTGGCATTTTATTCCTTGATTAGGCTTTATCATCCTTCTGCTTGCCCTCCTATTAGCAGATGAGTTTGACATCTGTCATTTCCATGTTCTGAGGAATGTCTTTGATCCATCTGTCCTTTCCAAGGTCTTTGAGATAGGTCTTATGATGACATCTGCAGATCCACTTGAACCTCTGTCACCCTTCCCACACCACCTCTAAGCAATCTGAAGAGTGACCAGGAGGACGATGTTTGCTTGGGAAAGAGTTTCATTAAGATCTCTGAGGAGGGCTGTATTTGGCCTTCTCAGAGACCGTGATGGCAGTATCACAGAAAACAGTGACACTCGTGAGGACAGAAGAACAGGTAGATAAGGCCTTGGCCTGCCAATACAGGACACACACACACCTGAAAACTACATGAGAAGGAAGAGGAAGATCGGATCCAAAATGTAGATTATGAAATCAAAGACTGTGAGTATCACCTTGGCACTGCAGGACAGCTCCAGCAATGAGGCAAAACCACAGAAGGTGTCTATGACACTGGGGCCACAGAACTGTGTCTGGGTAGAGAAGAAGAAATAATTACTGCACATGAGAGAAATTCCCCTGGTTCAGGTACAGCTGCCTTCTGGAGCCAGACCTTCCAGTACTCGAGCCTTGCAGAGAACAGGGATGGCATACAGCCCAGGGATGACCGTAGAGCATGGTCCCCAGAAGGAAACACGGCATCTGCAGGTGTTTGGTGACAGGCACCAGCTGAGTGATGAGGGTGTTCCACATCCCAGTCACCGTGCTGGTCATGTGAGAGAGGAAGAAGAGATTTGTGTATGGGTAGAAGATCTTCCATGTGTGTTACTGGGAAAACTCAACAAATGCTGTCTTAGTGTCCAATTCCCTTCTTGGGAAAACTTTTAGAGCATTCAGTTTCCCCCTCTCTTGTTAGGACACATTCAGAGGGGTGAAATGATCCCTGGCAGTCATGGCTGAGGTGTCCTGCAATACACTGGGAACACAATAGGAGTTAAGGGAGGGAAACATATGTTCTCACGTTCGACAATCAAACTTTAATAGCATAAATCACACTTCTAAAATTAGTCTCAACCAAATATAACAAGGAGCAGCCAGCGAAGACTTCAGGCTGCTTCAGACACCACACCCCAGCAGAGACCCTGCTGCCCTGGGGAGCTGTCAGCCCTGAGGCCCTGGGGACACCTCCAGGAAGACCAATGGCACAGAGCAAGCGATGCCATGGTCGGGTGCTGTGCTGCTGAGCTGGGCTGGGCTCTTGGGCCCAAGCAGAGCTCCTGGTAAGCGAGCAGCACTACAGAGAGACAGCTGTGGCCAGGAGCAGCTCCTCTGCACAGCGCAGCGGGGCTGGGGGCTCTGACCGCAGCTGGCACACAGACAGGAGAGAAGGAGAGAGGGCTTAGAGGCACTGAGGAGCACAACAACAGAGGTCAGCGTGTGGCAGGACACATCTGCAGGCTCCTGACACCGTGAGGCTCTGGCAGCAGGGCCTTCTGGCAGACGGGTCTTCTACAGTTGGCACATCCGATGGCTGATAGCATCTGGCAGGGTGGGTCTCTCTGTTTCTCCAGTGAGGAGTAGAAAATGCATTAGAGATTGGCATTTAAAATTGGATTTTTCAAGAGAAAGACCTGGGCAGGGACTACCTGAAAGGCAAGACTTTTTCTGTAGCCTCTGCTTGCAGATACCTGTGATAGAGCGGAGGCCGGTTTCATGGTAATAGGTGGTCAGGTTTGTACTGCAAACTGTGACTCCAAGAGAATTGCAGTGAGAGATCAATATTGAATCAATGAACTTCATAAAGTCTCTTCCCACACCTCAGCCCAGAAACTACACCAACATCATCATTGTGGTCCTCTCAGGTTTTATCCTAGCTGATCTTTAGGAGCTGTGAACCCTCCAATGCCCAGTGCTCTGTCTTTGGGAGGTCTCAGCCAATTTGAGATGAGTACAGATTGCCTGCAATGAGCATGAACTGACTCATCTGCAGGCAGAGCTGCAGCACAGGAGGGTCTGCTGAGTGTCCGTCTGTCCCTCCCTGGCCTTGCCTCCCCTGGCAGCAGCACGCTGGCATTCCTCCTGGCTTCTCCAGCTGGCCGTGCTGCTGCTGGTCTTGTTTGCAGGCTGGCTGGGGATGGGGGTTTCAGAGGCAGTGGTGTGCCCTCGGGGTGTTTGGGGAAAGGTGAGTATGGGGACAAGGTGAGGGGTCTGGAGATGGGCACTTTGAGCCTGGATTCTTCTGCTTTCAGCAGTGTTCAGGTTCTTTTCAGATGAACAACTGAGTACAACTTTCCTGCAGCTCTCACAGGGCAGCTGAGACCAGCACTGATGGAGAGGCTGGCTGTCATCTCTGAGGGGCACTACACTAAAGGCACAGTGTCTTTGCCTCTGAGGATCCACAGGGTTTTACTTGGAGTGCAGCAGAATGCCCAGGATTTATGCCTTAGAAACAGTTCTCCGGTGTGGTGGGGCAGCTAGAACCAAAACCACAAAACAAATAATTACATATCTAAACCTCCAAACGTCTGCTCTGCAGTAGGGTGAACTAGGAGCAAAACTGGGGAAATCTCTTTGATATCAGCAGTAACCTTAATCTGAGACTACCCCATGTTCCTACCATGTTCCTACCATGTTGCTACCATGCTACTCCCTCTGGCTGAAGTGCCGGACTGATCCTTCCATTGCCCACAGAGGATCCTCTGCTCCCAGAGACACTCTCAGGCAGAATCAGTGAAAGAGAGCTTCAAAATATCTGCCTGGAAATGGGCAATATTTTGGTGATTTTAAATGAGAAAATGGAAAGGTTTTTACTCCGATATGTCTGTGGCACATTATCACTGCCTTTGTCTTCCTTGTACAGGACCTCATGACCAGAAATAACAGATGTCCAATGTCAGCTCCATCACGGAGTTCCTCCTGCTGGCATTCGCAGACACGCGCCAGCTGCAGCTCCTGCACTTCGCGCTCTTCCTGGGCATCTACCTGGCTGCCCTCCTGGGCAACGGCCTCATCCTCAGTGCCGTAGCCTGCCACCACCGCCTCCACACCCCCATGTACTTCTTCCTCCTCAACCTCGCCCTCGTGGACGTGGGCTGCATTTCCACCACTCTGCCCAAAGCCATGGCCAATGCCCTCTGGGACACCAGGACCATCTCCTATCAAGGATGTGCTGCTCAAGTTCTCTTTTTTGTCTTCTTCTTTGCTTCAGAGTATTCAATTCTAACTATCATGGCCTATGACCGCTACGTTGCCATCTGCAAACCCCTGCACTACGGGAGCATCGTGGGCAGCAGAGCTTGTGCCCAGATGGCAGCAGCTGCCTGGGGCAGTGGCTTTCTCTATTCAGCCCTGCACACAGCCAACACATTTTCTCTCCACCTCTGCCATGGCAATGCTGTGGACCAGTTCTTCTGTGAGATTCCCCACATCCTCAAGCTCTCCTGCTCAGATGCCTACCTCAGGGAAGTTGGGGCAATTGTGTTTAGTTTTTCTTTAGCATTTGGTTGTTTTGTTTTCATTGTGGTGTCCTATGTGCAGATCTTCAGGGCAGTGCTGAGGATGCCCTCTGAGCAGGGCCGGCACAAAGCCTTTTCCACATGCCTCCCTCACCTGGCCGTGGTCTCCCTCTTTGTCAGCACTGTCATGTTTGCCTACCTGAAGCCCCCCTCCATCTCCTCCCCATCCTTGGACATGGTGATGGCAGTTCTGTACTCGGTGCTGCCTCCAGCACTGAACCCTCTCATCTACAGCATGAAGAACCAGGAGCTGAAAGCCACACTGAAGAAACTGATTTTATTTACTTAGCAATAAATTGGCTATCTCACTTTTCTGGTTTTACTCACGTTAATCTCAGGCAGTTTGTGAGCTTCAGGTATAGCATTCTTTAAAATTCTTTTTCCAGTTAGATGTTTGCTTTCATTCCTCTTTTCCAGATGACCAGTCCTCTGTGTGACCCAGAGGCTTTCTCTGAATGTGTTTATCCCTAAATGACACCTGGCCTCTGTTCTGGTATCTTGTTAATAAAATGAAGTTGCTCATGCTTAGTGCTCTTCTTCCCAATCTGGAGTGCAGAAGACAATCAGGGAAAGCCAGGCTTAAGGCATCGGTCTTGTACTTGGGTTTCACCTGGACACAGCGACATGGGGGCACCAGGTTTTGGGTGAGGGAGCGAGGGCTGGACTGAGTTGTCACTGGTGGATGCCCAGTGCCCCTGGAGAACCTGACACTTCAAGAAGCAGCTTCTTGGGATTGAAACGTGAGAGGACCGGTGGCATCAAGGAGGTATTTGGAGCCACCAGGATATCCTAAGGCTTCTCCTGGGATATTGAGTGTCTTGTGTTGGGTGGGCAGTGAGTGGATCTTCACAGTAAAGTTAAGCCAAAGGATGCATTTGCTAAAGGGAGCTCGGCAATGCCAGGGCACAAAGCTGGGTAACAGCACAAAAGTCTCAGAGGCCTTCAGTGAACAAGTGGAAAAGACCAAAAGACTGGGTGAGCAAGCAAGGTCAGGGAGGTGGGGAGAGGTGGGCAGGGGCTGAGCTGGGCTGGGCAGTGCCCGGCAGAGGGCAACAGCAGCGTCAGGGAGCAGTGGCAGCATGCAGGGGAGGGCTCCCAGCAGGGCTTGGTGCTGATGAGCCAGGACTGCGCGAAGGGAGCCCAGAGCTGCAGGGGCAGGGGAGAGGAGGCCGCTCTGGGCCCTTGCTGACCTGGGCAGAGGAGGAAGGGGACCCAGGGCATTCGTCCCCTCCCCGCAGCCTGTCAGCACGTCTACTGAAGGCCAGGGTGGCTGCTGCAGGAGCAGGGAGCTCAGCATGGCCCTTGCAGCCCCCTGCCCTGGGCCTGCCTCTGCCCTTGGCCTTGGCCCCGGCCTTGGCTCTGCTGGCAGGAGCGCTCTTGCCATGCGCTTCCTGGCCTCCCCTCGCCTGCGCACAGCTGCTGCCAACTCAGGCTGCTGGCACAAACATGTCCTCACCAGCAGCACCACCCCTTGGGCTGCTTCTGCTGGCCTCCTCAAACCCACTGCCTTGACTCCTTGTCTCCACTGGGCCCCAAATCCTGCACCGAAATGCATCCCTTGGCTGTCAGTGCCCTCTCCCCTGCCGTGCTGGGATGTGTTTCCATTGGGCCGTCTACCAAACAATGTAATAAATACTATGAGCAGGACTAGAAGGGTCTTTTTTCTAGCCAGGGGAAGGCGGGGAGGAAAGGGACAATTTGGTTTACTGGACTGTGTATATTTAATGGCCTGGCACAACAGACCCACAAATGTGTCAGGCTCCTCTGGACCACAGAGTACCCTAATACCATCAAGCTAGAAAGAGGTAGAACCCACCTGTATTTATGGAGTGACAGGGGCATCCCAAGAGATAACTGTACTGGAGTCTACCTTTCTTGGCCTTCCACAGAATCCTTCTGTTGGGGGTTTGCTGAGGGCTGAAGAACAGCAGGTGCCAATGGCTACCATGGTGGTGCACCTGAGGCAGCGTCACGCTAACCGAGACTCCCTGATTGCCATCCATGAGCTGGGTCATCGACTGGAGAGCCAAGGTGTAGATGTAGAGCTTGGGAGTGTGGTTTAGTGATGGACTTGTCAGCACTAAGGTAAAGTTGCCTGACCTGGGTGACACGTCCCAGAGTAGTGTCAGGCACAATGCAATTCTTTTTGCCTTCTGCATCTATAGCACAGGAAGAAGGACTTTGCCCTACTCTATTGACTGGGCAGGTCTTTTCACTCTACTCAATGTAGGTTTCTGTGTGGGGAAAGGGACACTTTCCCAAAAGTGGCCAAGCTCATGGGTAGAGCTACAGCCACTTGAAGATATATTTTCTTTAATTTTCTTCCTCAGTTTTCCACAGAAGACCCAATAGAGACTATGGATGTCCAGGTGTCTACTGAGATTCCAGCTGAATTTCTCAGGATCCTACGGTCATTTCAAATTTATTTTATTTTATTTTATTTTATTTTATTTTATTTTATTTTATTTTATTTTATTTATTTTATTTTATTTTATTTATTTTTTATTTTATACTTTAATTCTTTCCCAAGGAACCCCTGAATTGTCTTAGAAAGGGTTTCATGTTCTGGGCTGGGCTGCACTAAGAGGGACAAAGACCGCTGTTGGCAGTGGAGGTGTCAGACCTCCAGACTGCTTTTCTTCCCGATGGAGTCCTCCAAAGAAATCACCCTGGATGAATAGCAATACGAGAATGATGTTCAAAACTGAAATGCAGCAAAATTCAGCCTTTGAAACAAGAAATTTTTTTTTATTGGTTGCTCTTTGAAATCTTCCTTAATTACATCTTGCAGCTCTGCAATTAGCTGCAAAAGGAATGAAGGCTTGAAGAAAACTATCAAAGAGATGTTAGGAGTTTCTGCATTTTAATGAGTTCCATGGTGTATTTTGGTGCTGAGTCTATGAAGCTCAGGTACTGAGAGGGGAATGATGCGACTGCTAGAGAAAGTAAAGTCAGAAGGAAAAGCTGAAGTGACTTGGAGTATTAATGGGCCCCACTGAGGGCTGTTACTAACAAAGCCTTCCCAGGGCCTTGTTAGGGCAGATAATTGGAGGCCATGGTTACAGACAGGCAAAGCACTGTGCTGAGAAAAGTCTTGGTTGGTTTTGGTGATGCAGATGGGCCAATGGTTGGCCCCAGGCACTGCAACAGGAGATCATGCACCCCACGTCTGCCTCAAGACTCTTTCTGGGGTCTGTGGGATGTGGTGGGCAGTGTGATGCCGTGAGAACAACACTGGTGTTACACCTCCAAGGTGCTGCACAGGGTTGAAAGGAATCGATGAGGCCTCATCACAATGAATAAAATATATTTCCTCATAAACTCTAGCCAAGAGGACAGAAATTTCAGGGCTGTTGGGCCTGCCATTTCTACCAGCACCCTCTGCCTTCCCCTCTGCAGGCTTTCCTATCATGTGCCACAGTCTGACCTATTTCCTTGAAGTCTGCAGACACCAATCTCAGTTCACCATCTTGCTTTCATGCCTTGCTTTCACTGATGTCTCGTGAGCCCTCATCTTGAAAGACAAAGTGACGGTCTAATCAGAGCGTGACCTCTGGCACCACAGCAATATACTTTCAGGGACATTTCTTCCTCCTTGTGGCCAATGCTTAACTTCCAAGGTGCACTCTGTGGAAGTTTTTTCTTCTGCTCTTTCCTACTACCAAAGAAAGCTCCAGCAGGGTGGAAACCACTCCTGAAGTAGGCATCCCAACCCAGCAGGCTACTTGCGGCCTCTCAGCAAACCACACACAAGTCACCTCAGCAGCAGCTTCCAAGCCAGGGGCCTGCTGCTGGCCTTGCAGCTTCTTGTGGAGACACAGCCAAGCCTTGTGCCTGCTGCTATGCAGTCATGGACTCAAGCAGAAGGGACAGGACAACCCATGTTGGGGCCTTCTTTCTGCCTGGGTCCTCCTGGGTCTGGAGGCAGAGGGGATCCCCCAGTCAGCATGCCAAGCAGGTGCCTTCTGCTGGCCTAGCAGGGCCACTGCCAGATGTCAGCCCAAAAGTGCAGATCCCAGGGAGAAGTCAAGGCTGACCTGCCACCTCCAGACACAAGTGACCTCCCAGTCCCTTTCTGAGACACGTTCCTGCTGCTGCCCTATCAAGTGCAGAGACAGAAGTGACCTCACAGTCCTGGCCACAGTCACATTCCTGCTGCTGGGGCAGGAGTCTGGTGGTTTTACCGTGTTAGGAAGCTAAACACCACAATCGCTCTCTCACTCCCCCTCCTTAGATGAAAAAGGGACGAAGTAAAGTAAAGAACAACTAATAATTATTAAATAATAAAAATTAAAGAAAAATTACTATGAACTAAACTCTTTAACTAAAGAGAAAAAAAGGGTACGGGGAAAAAGGAGGCTGAAAGTGAAACATAAATAAACAAACAAAACAAATAAAGGTTATGTGGAAGTGCAGAGGAAAGAAATTCCTCTCTACTTCCCACAAATGTGCCATGCTTGACCATGTCCTTGAAGCAGGGCCTCAACACACATAGTCGGTGTTCAGAAGGCGGACCGACATTTTCCCAACGAGAGCCCACACCTCCCCTCTTTTTCCTGTTTCCACCTTTTATTACTGAGTGTGACATCATACGGTATGGAATATCCCTTTGGTTGATTTAGGTCAGCTGTGAGGTTGCTTTTCTCACTTTTTTTTTCCCACCTGCTAGGAGGGTTAAAGAGAGTCCTGATGCTGTGTGAGCACTGCTCAGCGGCAGACACAACGCTGGTGTGATCCCACTGCTGTTCTAGCTCCACACGCAGAGCACAGCACTGTATGGGCTGCTGCAGGGAAAGTTAACATCCCAGCCAGACCCAGTACAGTAACTTTGTTTGGACGTTGTTGTCCATACAAAATACATGAAGGCTCTCCTCAGAGCTTTTAACCAAGATTTTTGGTTAGTCCAGCTGGCATCCTTACAAGTGGTGTCCCTGAGAGGTTGGTACTGGGACCTATCTTGTTTAAGGTCTTTATTGATGACCTAGATGAGGGGATTGACTGTACCCTCACTAAGTTTGCAATGACACCCGGTTGGGAGGTAGTGTTGGTCTGCCTGAGGATCTGTAGGTGGCCCTTCAGAGGGATCTGGATAGGCTGGATTGCTGAGCTGAGGTTAATGGGATGAGGTTCAACAAGGCCAAGTGCAGGCTCCTGCACTTTGGCCACAATAACTCCATGCAATGCTATAGGCTTGGGGCAGAGTGGCTAGAAGACTGTGAAGAGGAAAAAGACCTGGGAATGTTGATGGACGCTTAGCTGAACACGAGCCAGCCGTGTGCCCAGGTGGCCAAGAAGACCAAGGGCATCCTGGCCTGTATTAGAAATAGTGCAGCCAGCAGGAGCAGGGAGGTGATCATCCCCCTGTACTCTGCTTTGGTGAGGCCACACCTTGAGCACTGTGTTCAGGTTTGGGCCCTTCATTACCAGAAGGACATCGAGGTCCTGGAACATGTCCAGAGAAGGGCAACCAAACTGTTGAGGGTTCTAGAACACAGGACATATGAGGAGCAGCTGAGAGAACTGAGATTATTTACTTTGGCGAAGAGGAGGCTCAGGGGAGACCTCATTGCACTCTACAACCTTGTACAGCTAATTGCAGAGCTTGCAAGATGTAGTTAAGGAAGAAGATTTCAAAAAGCACCTAGTGAAAATATCTTTTGTTTTTAAAGGCTGAATTTTTCTGCATTTCAGTTTTGAGCATTCTCTCATTCTATGGTCTCCGAAACTGTACCTCAAGCATGACTCCCATCCCATCAGCCTTCCTGTTGTCTATCACCTGACCAGAACAGAAGGTGACTCACCATCATCTTCAATGCCATGTGCATTTTTCTGGCCTTTACAGTCCCTTTCTGTGCCACATTCCTGCTGCTGGTCCATCAGCTCCACAGACAGAAGTGGCCTCCCAGCCTCCTTCACAGCCATGTGCCTCCTGCAGGCCCAGCACATCCTGAGGCACACCTGACCTCATCCCAGCATTCCCAGCCAGCTCCTCCTTGTGGCCTCTGATCTGATCACATACCTGTCACCTCACATGCCTCTTCCAATGCCATGGGACTGCTGCAGGACCTCACAGTCCCTGCCCTGCCCCAAGGAGACAAACAGCTGAAGTTAGGGATAGGAGTGGGGCTGAAGCTGAGATGTGCTGTGTGCATGCTGGAGGGCTTTGGGGGTTAGATGATCAGGTTAATGTTTAGGGATTAGAGGGCACCCTCCAGGATCAAGGGAATGGCAAAGCATCGAGGGAGGGATTGGTGTTCGGCTAAAGGATCCTGCTCAAGGTTTAGGATAAGGGCAAGCTTTGAGGACTTCAGTTTAGGTCTGGTTTGGGGGCTAAGGCTAAGGCTGGCTTTTTATTCCTTGGTTATGTTTTATCATCCTTCTGCTTGCCCTCCTATTAGCAGATGAGTTTGACATCTGTCATTTCCATGTTCTGAGGAATGTCTTTGATCCATCTGTCATTTCCAAGGTCTTTGAGGAAGGTCTTATGATGACATCTGCAGATCCACTTGAACCTCTCTCACCCTTCCCGTACCATCTCTAGGCAACCTGAGGACTGACTGGGAGGATGGTGGTTTAGGAAAAGGCTTCATTAACATCTCTGAGGAGGGCTGTATTTGGGCTTCTCACAGACAGTGATGGCAGTATCATAGAAAACAGTGACACTCGTGAGGAGCAGGTGGATAAGGCCTTGGCCTGCCAATACAGGACACACACACACCTGAAAACTGCATGAGAGGGAAGAGGAAGATTGGATCCAAAATGTAGATTATGAAAGCAAAGACTGTGAGTATCACCATGGCACTGCAGGACAGCTCCAGCAATGGTGCAAAACCACAGAAGATATCTATGACACTGGGGCCACAGAAGAATAGCTGGGAGGAGAAGAAATAATTCCTGTACATGACAGAAATCCCCTGGTTCATGTACAGCTGCCTTCTGGAGCCAGACCTTCCACTTCTCGAGCCTTGCAGAGAACAGGGATGGCATACAGCCCAGGGCTGACCGTAGGGCATGGTCCCCAGAAGGAAGCACGGCATCTGCAGGTGTTTGTGTCAGGCACAAGCACAGTGTTGAGTGTGTTCCACATCCCAGTCTCCATGCTGGTCATGTGAGAGAGGAAGAAGAGATTTGTGTATGGGTAGAGGATCTTCCATGTGTGTTACTGGGAAAACTCAACAAATGGTGTCTTAGTGTCCAATTCCCTTCTTGGAAAACCTTTTAGAGCATTCAGTTCCCCCCTCTCTTGTTAGGACACATTCAGAGGGGTGAAATGATCCCTGGCAGTCGTGGCTGAGGTGTCCTGCCATGCAGTGGGAACACAATAGGAGTTAAGGGAGGGAAATATTTGTTCTCATGTTTGACAATCAAACTTTAAGAGCATAAAATCAGTCTCTCCGAAATTCATCTAGGAGCAGACAGTGATGACTTCAGTCTGCTTTAACCACCACACCCCAGCAGAGACCCTGCTGCCTTGGGGAGCTGTCAGCCCTGATGCCTTGGGGACACCTCAAGGGAGCCCAAGGGCACAGAGCAAGTGATGCCATGGTTGGGTGCTGTGCTGCTGAGCTGGGCCGGGCTCCTGGGCCCAAGGGGAGCTCCTGGCAAGAGGCAGTGCTGCAGAGAGACAGCTGTGCCCAGGAGCAGCTCCTCTGCACAGCGCAGCAGGGCTGGGGGCTCTGACCGCAGCTGGCTCGGGAGAGTAGAGAAGGAGAGGGCTTGGAGGCACTGAGGAGTGCAACAACAGAGGGCAGCGTGTGGCAGGACACATCTGCAGGCTCTTGACACCGTGAGGCTCTGGCAGCAGGGCACTGCAGGTGGGGTTCCCAGAGGGGTCTTCTGCAGCTGGCACATCTGATGGCTGATAGCATCTGCCTGGGTCATTGTCTCTATTTCTACAGAAAGGAGTAGAAAACGCTTTAGAGAATGGGAAATATGACTGGATATTTCAGGAGGAAGACCAAGGCAGGGGCTACCAGAAAGGCAAGACTTTTTTTGTAGCCTGTGCTTGCAGATTCCTGCAGTGGAGGGGAGGCAGGTTTCATGGTAATGGATTGTAGGTATTGTAGTGGAGACTGAGACTCCAAGAGAATTGCAGTGTGAGATCAGTTTGTCAGCAATTAAGTTTATAAAGTTCCTACGCACACCTCAGAACAGAAACTGCACCAACATCATTTTGTGGTCCTCTCAGGTTTTATCCTAGATGATCTTTATGAGCTGCAAGCCCCCTGATGCCCAGTGCTGGGAGACATCTCTGTTTTTGGGAGGTCTCTGCAAGCTTGAAGTGAGCACAGATCATTTGCAATGAGGATGAGCTGCCTCATCTGCAGGCAGAGCTGCAGCACAGGAGGGTCTGCTGAGTGTCCGTCTGTCCCTCTCTGGCCTTGCCTGCCCTGGCAGCAGCACGCTGGCATTCCTCCTGGCTTCTCCAGCTGGCCGTGCTGCTGCTGGTCTTGTTCCCAGGCTGGCTGGGGATGGGGGTTTCACATGCCCATGGCATGAGTCCTCGGTGTGCCTGGGGGAAAGGGAGTAGGGGGACAGGGTGAGGCATCTGGAGATGGACACTTTGAGCCTGGATTCCTCTGCTCTCAGCAGGGTCTTTGCTCTTTTCAATCAAACATGTGAGTAGAACTTTCCTGCAACACTTACAGGGCAGCTGAGACCGTACTTGATGGACAGACTGGCTGTCCTCCCTAAAGAACACTGTGCACTAAAGTGACAGTCCCTTTTTCTCTGATAATGATCTACAAGGATTCCCTTTGAGTCCAGTAGAAATAGCCAGGATCGGTGGCTTGGAAACATTCCTCAGGAGTGGTGGGACAGCTGAAACAAAAACCTCAAAAAACAAAAATTTAAAATAAAATTTAAAAAAGCCTCCACAATTCTGCCTTGCAGTTTGGTGAACTGGGAGCAACACCGGGGAAAACCTCTTTGAGATCAGGAGGGAAGAGAAACTGACATTTCCCCATGTTCCTCTTCACCTCTTGCTGTAGGACAGGACTGGCTCCTGCATTACCCACAGTAGAGCCCCCTGTTCCAAGAGACAGCCTCAAGCAGAATGAATCAGGATGCATGAAAGGGATCTGCCAAATGTCTGCCAGAAAGTACACAATATAGGCAATGATTTTAAATGAGAAACTGAATTTGTTTCCCTCTGATACATTTCTTGTACATTATTACTCTCATCCTCTTCTTCGCTCAGGACCACATCCCGAAAAAAGCAGATGTCCAACAGAAGCACCATCACTGAGTTCCTCCTGCTGGCATTCGCAGACACACGCGAGCTGCAGCTCCTGCACTTCGCGCTCTTCCTGGGCATCTACCTGGCTGCCCTCCTGGGCAATGGCCTCATCCTCAGTGCCGTAGCCTGCCACCACCGCCTCCACACCCCCATGTACTTCTTCCTCCTCAACCTGGGCTGCATCTCCACCACTCTGCCCAAAGCCATGGCCAACGCCCTCTGGGACAACAGGGCCATCTCTTATCAAGGATGTGCTACAAAGGTCTTTTTCATTCTCTTCTTTATAGCAGCAGAATATTCCCTTCTCACTGTCATGGCCTATGACCGCTACGTTGCCATCTGCAAGCCCCTGCACTACGGGAGCCTCCTGGGCAGCACAGCTTGTGCCCAGATGGCAGCAGCTGCCTGGGGCAGTGGCTTTCTCAATGCTGTCCTGCACATGGCCACTACATTTTCAGTGTCCCTCTACCAAGGCAATGCTGTGGACCAGTTCTTTTGTGAAGTCCCCCACATTCTCAAGCTTTCCTGCTCAGATTCCTATCTCAGAGAAGTTGGGGCAGTTCTGTTTAGCATTTTTTTATCATTTGGTTGTTCATTGTGTTGTCCTATGTGCAGATCTTCAGGGCAGTGCTGAGGATGCCCTCTGAGCAGGGCTGGCACAAAGCCTTTTCCACGTGCCTCCCTCACCTGCTTGTGGTCTCCCTCTTTGTCAGCACTGGCATATTTTCCTACTTGAAGCCCCCCTCCATTTTCTCACCATCCCTGGACCTGGTGGTGGCATTTCTGTGCTCGGTGGTGCCTCCAGCCCTGAACCCCCTCATCTACAGCATGAGGAACCAGGATCTCAAGGATGCAGTGAGGAAACTGTTTCCATACATGCTTCTTAAGCACCCATGGTGTGTTCAGAAGATGTATTCTTAATACTGTGCAAATATTTTGATTCATATTATATCATATCATTTTTATTGTTACTAGTGTTATCATGACATTATCATTCATAATAATACTAAAATAAATAAAAGGGTATTTGGAAAAATGACACAACATATTTTAAATTATTTTTCTCTGTAAAAATTTCAACAATATTTCATTTTGTTTTTAATAATCTCATTCTTAGCATTCTGTATGTTACATCTTGTGTTAGGTTTGACCACATCGTCTAATGTATATATAGAAGCAGGCTTCCTTGGTAGTTAAAGACAAGAAAGAACTCAGCAGAAATTCATTGGTCTCAGTATCCTTCTCTTCCCATCTCCTCTGGAGCTGGGGGAGCAGCCCCAGCATCCAGGAGCGGCTCAGGGCCAAGAGCCCAGCTGGCACAGGTAGGAGCAGTGTATTTGGATTAGACCTTGTGGATCTAGGTGACAGTCCTGTCATCTCTATAGCAGGGCCAGCACAAAGCCTTTTCCACGTGCCTCCCTCACCTGGCTGTGGTCTCCCTGATGGTCAGAACTGGCATGTTTGCCTATCTGAAGCCCCCCTCCATTTCCTCCCCATCCCTGGACCTGGTTGTGTCATTTCTGTACTCAGTGGTACCTCCAGCACTGAACCCCCTCATCTACAGCATGAGAAACAAGGACCTAAATTATGGAGTGAGGAATCTGCTCCTATACATGCTTCTTAAACATCAATAACGAGTTTATAATATATACTCATAATTATTTGAAATTAATGTGATTCATGTCATTTAATTTTTATCATTATTTCACTACTGTTATTCTTAGCATCCTGTCTGTTAATTAATTCATTTACTTTGACCAAATCATCAAATATACACATAGGACTAGTTTTCCAGTGGAAATAAAGACAACAAAGAAGCCATCAGAAATTCACTGATCTCAGTATCCATCTCTTCCCATCTTCTCTGGAGCTGGGGGAGCAGCCCCAGCACTCAGGAGGGGCTCAGGACCAAGAGCCCAGCGGCCACATGCAGGAACAGCCCTGGTGGCCCTTGGGGCTGTCCCTCACTGCCTGCTGGGCTCTGCATCTCTGCTGCCTTCGGGTCAGGGCTGCTGCTTCCCATGGCCATGGCCAGCAGCAGGATGTGGTCTTTTTAGGAGTGGAACCTGAGCATGAAATAAATGGTATGGAATAAGGGGTGGATCGATATCATGGTTTCAGTTAGGACAGAGGTATTTTTCCTCCATCTAGCTGCTAGGGTGTTATGTTTTGGCTTAGGATGAGAAGAGCGCTGGTAAGACGCTGATGTTTAATTGTTGCAGAGCAGTGCTTACACCAAGCCAAGGATGTCTCAGCTCACTCTGTCCTGCCAGCGGGCAGGCTGGGGGTGCATCAGGAGCTGGGAGGGGACAGACCCAGGACAGCTGACCCAAACTGGCCAAAGGGGTATTCCATACCTTCTGATGTCATGCTAAACAATAGATAAGGGTGGCTATCCAGGGGGAGGAGGGCTGGACTGCTCGGGGTTAGGCTGGGCATTGGTCAGCGGGTGGTGAGCAATTGCATTGTGCATCACTTGTTTGTACACATTAGTAGTAGTAGTACTATTGTCATCATTATTGTTATTATTGTAATTGTTATTATTATTTTCCTGTCTTATTAAACTGTCTTTATCTCAACTCACAGGCTTCACTTTCCCGTTTCTCTCCCCCATCCCAGAGAGGGAGGGGGGAGGATGAGTGAATGACTGTGTGGTGTTTAGCTGCGGTTGGATTAAACCACAACACCTGGACATGAGAGTTCTGATCTTTGGGGGTGGTAAGAGGAGCATGGGCAGCAGAAAATAATGATTTCGTAGAGGGAAGAGGCATCATGTAATGTAGATCGTGCGGTAACAGTGACTTGTACAGTCATATATGGCCCTAACACTATTTTAACCAGTAGTTTTAATCCCTAAATCTAAATGCTCCTCCAACACTCTGACAGGAATCCACTTCTGTAACACTTGAACTCAAAGTATCCCTTGAAGCAAAGCTCAACCTATAGCCCATTTCCCTTACCTTTACTCTCTTGCTCACCCTAATCCCTTCCCTTAACATTAGTATTAAAATGCTCTATTTAAGCCTCGGCTTATAGGCAGACATAAAAATGAACTAAACCACAGAGCCTGCCCATCCTCTAAACACAGAAGAACACCAAACCTTCCCATTAAACCTTTGTTTACTCTCTAACCCAGAAAGGTGAGCCCCAGTCAAGTGGGAACTAGAAAGTAGTCAGCTCTGCCTCAGGATCTCTTGCCCCAGCAGGAGGAATGTCACTGTGAGGTCACTGCTATCTCTGCACTTGATAGGACAGCAGCAGGAACGTGGCACAGAAAGGGACTGTGAGGTCACTTGTGTCTGGAGGTGGCAGGTCAGCCTTGACTTCTCCCTGGGAGCTGCACTTTTGGGCTGACATCTGGCAGTGGCCCTGCTAGGCCAGCACAAGGCACCTGCTTGGCATGCTGACTGGGGGATCCCCTCTGCCTCCAGAGCCAGGAGGACCCAGACAGAAAGAAGGCCCCCATATGGGTTGTCCTGTCCCTTCTGCTTGAGTCCATGACTGCACAGCAGGAGGCACAAGGCTTGTCTGTGTCTAGCCAAGAAGCTGCAAGGCCAGCAGCAGGCCCCTGGCTTGGAAGCTGCTGCTGAGGTGACTTGTTTCTGGTAGGCTGAGAGGCCGCAAGGAGCCTGCTGGGTTGGGATGCCTACTTCAGGAGGGATTTCCACCCTGATGGAGCTATCTGTGGTAGTAGGAAAGAGCAGGAGGGAAAAACTTGCCACAAAGTGTGCCCTGGAAGGTTGGAACTGGCCACAAGGAGGAAGAAATGTCTCTCAAGGGGTTGTGCTGTAGTGCCAGAGGTCACCCTCTCATCAGACCATGGCTTTGTGTTTCAAGGAACAGCTGGTGAGGGTTGACGAGACATTGGTTAAAGCAAGGGATGAGAGCAAAGTGTTGAACAGAGATGGGTGTCTGCAGACTTCAAGGAAATAGGGCAAAGTGTGGGACAGCATTGGAAAACCTGCAGAGGAGAAGGCAGAGGGTGCTGGTAAAAAGGGAAGTTGCTAACAACCCTCAGATATTTGTCTCCTTGGCTACAGCTTATGAGGAGAGATGTTATACTCGTTGCAATGAGGCCTCATTGCTTGCTTGCAACCCTGTGCAGCAGCTCAGAGGTGACATACCACTGTTCTTCCCTTAGCATCACCCTGCCCACCACATCCCACAGATTCCAGCAAGAGCCTTGAGAAAGACTCGGGGATGCAGGATCTCCTGTTCCAGTGGCTGGGGCCAAGCCTTGGCCCTTCTGCATCACCAAAACCAACCAAGACTTTTCTCAGCACAGTGCTTTGCCTGTCTGTAACCATGGCCTCCAATTATCTGCCCTAACAAGGCCCTGGGGAGGCTTTCTTAGTAATAGCCCTCAGTGGGGCCCATTAATACTCCAAGTCACTTCAACTTGTCCTTCTGACTTTACTTGCTCAAACAGTTACATCACTCTCTTCTCAGTACCTGAGCTTCATAGACTGAACACCAAAATACACCATGGAACTCATTAAAATGCAGAAATTCCTAACATCTCTTCCATAATTTTCTTCAAGGTTTCACGCCTTGTGCAGCTACTTGCAGAGCTTGCATGATGTAGTTAAGGAAGAAGTTTTCAAAAAGCATCAAATATAAATTTTTTTTCTTTTTCATTTTAAATCCTGAATTTTGCTGCATTTCAGTTTTGAGAATCATTCACCTATTGCTATTCATCCAGGGTGACTTCTTTGGAGACCTTCATCGGGAGGAAGAGCAGAGTGTGCTGGTCTGACACCTCCACTGCCAACAGTGGTCGTTGTCCCTGTATCTGCAGCAGGGCTCAGCACATGAAAAATTTTCAAAGATAATTCAAGGAAAAATAAAATAAATAAAATAAAATAAAATAAAATAAAATAAAATAAAATAAAATAAAATAAAATAAAATAAAATAAAATAATATTGAAATGAATTTTGGAATCTGAGAAATTCAGCCTGAATCTCAGTACACACCTGGACATCCATGGTCTCTCTTGAGTCTTCTGTGGAAAACTCAGGGTGAAAAATAAAGAAAATATATCTTTATTGGCTGTAGCTGTACCCATGAGCTTGGCCTCATTGGGGAAATTGTCCCTTTCCAGCCACGGAAACGTACATTGAGTAAAGTGAAAAGATCTGCCCAGTCAATAGAGTAGGGCAAAGTCCTACTTCCTGTGCTATAGATGCAGAAGGCAAAAAGAATTGCATTGTGCCTGACACTACTCTGGGACGTGTCACCCAGGTCAGGCAACTTTACCTTAGTGCTGACAAGTCCATCCCTAAAGCACGCTACCAAGCTCTGCATCTACACCTTGGCTCTCCAGTCGATGACCCAGCTCATGGATGGCAATCAGGGAGTCTCCGTTAGCGTGACGCTGCCTCAGGTGCGCCACCACGGTAGCCATTGGCACCTGCTGTTCTTCAACCCTCAGCAAACCCCCAACAGAAGGATTCTGTGGAAGGCCAAGCAAGGTAGACAACTGTTTCATGTCCTTTGTCTCCAAGGCAGCTCTGCCAAAGCCCCACCGGTGGTGCCCTCTTGGAACTCTGAATTCCCTCTCCTGAGGCAGTCTATGCCGAGGATGCACATAGCCTCTGGGCCAGTCCCAATGGGGTGGTTTTGCCATTCCTTCCCAGTTAGACTCACCTCAGCCTCCAGTACAGTTATGTATTGGGTTCCCCCTGTCACTCCAGAAATACAGGTGGGTTCTACCTCTTTCTAGCTTGATGGAATTAGGGTACTCTGTGCACCGGTGAGTACTGATGTATCAGTAGAGCCTCATACGTTTGTGGGTGCGATGTACCAGGCCATTAAATATACCCAGTCAAGTAAACCCGATTGTTCCTTTCTTCCCCGCCACCCGATGGCTGGAAGCAGAACCCCTCTAGTCCTGCTCATAGTATTCTTTACGGTGTCTGGTAGACGAACCACTGGAAACACGTCCCACCACAGCACAGTCATCCCACAGTACAGGGGACAGGGTGATGCCAGACAAGGGATGCATTACAGTGCAGGAGTTGTGGCAAAACTCAGGCTGAAATACTCAAGAAGAGGACACCTCAAATGGCTGAAGCAGAACCCATCTGCGTATCCTAGTTTGGGAATCATCCCCTTCCATCAGGGATATGAAAGTAAGAAATGTGAAATGCCCCATCAGGTCAATGTGGAAAAAATATTCAGAGGTTTTGTGCTGGAGTGGCAGAAGGGAAAAAGTATTGCATTGTGCCTCAGACTAATCAAGGAGACCTAATGCAGTTCATCACTGAGATAAAGCAAACACTCTAAGAATTGTGAGGGATGTTCAGTTGTGGCCTAACATGAAGAAGAAAGTTGATCACTGGTGAAGGAACAGTCTTTTCCTGCCATCACCAATCTGGTTACACAAGCATCAGAAGAACGTCTCTGCAGTATTTCCAAACCAGCTGGACACCGGGTGCTCATGGGGCAGAGGATCTTTTGGGGATGAACTCATTCATGATGTAACCCTGAGGACAATGTGGAGCAAGGATTACATATGTCAGCAATACCTTAACCCACCGCAGTCTTTCTTCCCCCTATCTCCCTGTCCTGCCCTTCTTTCCTTCAGGATTAGAGCCAGAAGGGAGCTCTGGAGGTTTCCAGTGCTAAGATCTGCTCTGAGCAGGGAGAACTTTCACATCAGATCAGGCTGCTTCCTCAGTGCTTCTTCCACCTCACTTTTGAAAGCCGTACTCCTAGGGGTGTTAGCTGGAAGGCCAGTTCTGATTCAGTGGTGCTACAAGACAGCAGTGTGGAAGAGAAGGGAGACCAGCACCAAAACGACCATGTCCTGCTGCTGTCAGTGTTTGTGGGTCCAAGAAAGTGGCAACCCTTACTCAAAGGCTGCAGGCAAGGAGTGCCTGCCAGGGCAGAAAAGGGCAGCCCCAAACAACACCAGGGTTTTCCAGCACGTTGCAGCAGGGATCTTCATCCCACAACCACTGCTGTACCTGAGAAGAGTGTATGAGAAATGAGATCCACAGAAACTGACTACCTGCTGGTTCCTTTATTTAGTTTGTTACAAAGAGCTTAGCAGCACCTCTACATGAAGCCTTTGGCTTAGAAGAAAAGGTAGAAGGACACAGAAGAAGAAAAATATATTAAATTTATAAAATAAAAGTATAAAGACATATTTAGCATATGAGAATAATATTGAAAAGAATGAACAGTTTTTGAAATATGTGAACAAAGGTGTTTCTGCCTTGTCCAGGTATACTTCAGGGAGTCACATGCAGAAGATCGGTTCCTCGTTGAAATACTGAATATTGCAATAACATCCTCAGTGCCTCCTTGAGCTCCTTATTCTTCATGCTGTAGATGAGGGGGTTCAGTGCTGGAGGTACCATGGAGTACAGAACAGCCACCACCAGATTTAGATGTGGGGAGGAGATGGAGGGGGGCTTCAGGTAGGCAAACATGCCAGTGCTGACCATCAGGGAGACAACAGCCAGGTGAGGGAGGCACGTGGAAAAGGCTTTGTGCCGGTCCTGAGAAGAGGGCATCCTCAGCACTGCCCTGAAGATCTGCACATAGGACAGCACAATGAAAGCAAAACAACCAAATGCTAAAGAAAAACTAAACACAACTGGCCCAACTTCCCTGAAGTAGGCATCTGAGCAGGAGAGCTTGAGGATCTGGGGGATTTCACAGAAGAACTGGTCCAAAACATTGCCGTGGCAGAGGGGCAGGGAAAATGTAGTGGCCGTGTGCAGGACAGCAATAAGAAAGCCACTGCCCCAGGCAGCTGCTGCCATCTGGGCACAAGCTCTGCTGCCCAGCAGGCTCCCGTAGTGCAGGGGCTTGCAGATGGCAACGTAGCGGTCGTAGGCCATGACAGTGAGAAGATAAAATTCTGATACAATCAAGAAGACAAAGAGAAAGACCTGAGCAGCACATCCTTGATAGGAGATGGCCCTGGTGTCCCAGAGGGATATGGCCATGGCTTTGGGCAGAGTGGTGGAGATGCAGCCCAAGTCGAGGAGGGCGAGGTTGAGGAGGAAGAAGTACATGGGGGTGTGGAGGCGGTGGTCGCAGGCTACGGCACTGAGGATGAGGCCGTTGCCCAGGAGGGCAGCCAGGTAGATGCCCAGGAAGAGCATGAAGTGTAGGAGCTGCAGCTTGCGCGTGTCTGCAAATGGCAGCAGGAGGAACTCGCTCACAGAGCTGATGTTGGGCATTTGCTGGTTCTGGCCATGGGGTTCTACAAGGAGGGAAAAGGCATTAAGAAAATACAACACAACTATCTGTTGATATCTGATTCAATATCGGCCTTTTAAGCAGACATTAGGCATGTCCATTTCATGCGCCCTGACGGATGCTGCCTAAAGTAGTCCGTGGGAACAGGGGACTCTTCTGTAGGCAGTGTAGTTAACAGTCCCTACCTATAAAAAAAAAAAAAAAGTAAAGAGGAGCATGGGGTATTGTCAGATCAGTTTAACTCTTCATATGAAGAAATTTTTACTCCCAAATCACCTAATGGCAGAGAAGGGCTGTGGCAATTTTTTTTTTCTATGCTGTCGTTCCTGCTGCACTACAAGCAAAGCCCTGTGAATCCTCAGAGTCACAGATACTATTCCTCTAGTGCAGAGTGTACTACAGAGAGCACAGCCAGTCTGTCCATCCGTTCTGGTCTCAGCTGCCCTGTGCTGGTGGGAGAGAAGAGCAGCGATTGTCCCAGGGAAGTGCCTGAGCCCTCCCTCACACAGCATTTCTGGCAGGAGCTCCCTCTCACTGCCTTCCCATGTCCTTGCTGGGAACTGGTTCTCTGTCCCCACATCTCTTCCCTGTTCATGCTAACAGACCCCATTGCACAAGCTGTGTGCTCACACTCACTCAGATTCCCCTCCACTGCAAGAATCTTAAAGCAAAGAATCCAAAAAAGCCTTTCTCTTCAGACTAACCAAGCCTCAGTATTCCTCCTGAAATGCCCATTCATAAATGCCATTCTCTTAAGTTTCTCCTAGTCCAAATTACAAGAAGAGTGAGACCCATTCCAACAGATGCTATCAGCCATCAGATGTGCCAGCTGTAGAAGACCCCTCTGGGAACACCACCTGCATGGCCCTGCTGCCAGAGCCTCACGGTGTCAGGAGCCTGCAGATGTGTCCTGCCACACGCTGCCCTCTGTTGTTGCGCTCCTCAGTGCCTCCAAGCCCTCTCTCCTTCTCTCCTCTCTGTGTGCCAGCTGCGGTCAGAGCCCCCAGCCCTGCTGCGCTGTGCAGAGGAGCTGCTCCTGGGCACAGCTGTCTCTCTGCACCAGGGCCCTCTTGCCACGAGCCCTCTCTGTCCCACGAGCCCAGCCCAGCTCAGCAACACAGCACCAGCCCAAGGCATTGCAATCACCCCTCTGGGGGCTTTGCTGATGAGCTCACGAACCTCAGGCACTCAGAGACAATTGAAGACAGCTCTCCAGAAGTCCAAGTCAGAGGCAAGTTTCCTGCAGTGTCCCCCTGAGGGCCAGCACTGACACAGCCTCCCTTGGAGCTTGTTAGAGCAGGACGCTGGAGCCCATGAGGACAAGGAGACAAAGGCTGTGTGAATGTGACACTGATGTGTAGGAAAAGTGGATGTGTGTCAGCAAGCACAAGGGCCAGGCCTTGACCCATGTCCCCTGGGAAGGGAGATCCTTAGCAGTCACACCTGGCTCAGGGCTCTTTGTGGGGCAGTAGGAGATGGGGATGTGCATGGCCAAGTGCAGGAGAATGGTACGACCCCTGCTTGGTTCATGAGTGGCAGCGAGGAGACAATGAGGCCCTGATGCTTTAATGATAAGCTGTCTCCTCATGGGCGTCAGTGGCAGAGACAACATTCATAGCCATGGACACAAAGACCTGGTCCTGTTGGGACTTTCAGCCTTGTCACAGCCCTCTACCCTGTCTATACATGGCTTTGCTAGGGACTCCGAGACCTCCACATCATTCCTTTTTGGCTGCAGACCCTTATCTCTGTGGTGTCACAGCAGATCTGAGCTGAGCGTGATAACTCAGATCTACTTGGTGGCCATGCCCCTCGTAAGTCAGCTCTGTAGGAAGCTGGCCTGGTTCCTCGTGAGCAGGCACCACAGCTCGTATGGCATCCCTTGTGGTGCCCAGACCCTCCTCCTCCTGGGCACTGCTCACTCAGCAGGGTCCCAGGCTGCCCTGATGTGTGGGGTTTCTCTCCCTCTGGTACAGGACTGGGCTCTTCTCCATGTTAAAGTCAAAAGTTTTCTGAAGTCAAAATCCTGCAGTTTCTCAAGGTTCACCCACACACAGAATCACACAGAATTTCTAGGTTGGAAGAGACCTCAGGATCATCGAGTCCAACCTCTGACCTAACGCTAGCAGTCCCCACTAAACCATATCCCTAAGCTCTACATCTAAATGTCTTTTAAAGACTTCCAGGGATGGTGACTCCACCACTTCCCTGGGCAGCCTGTTCCAATGCCTCACAACCCTTTCAGTGAAGAAGTTCTTCCTAACATCCAACCTAAAACTCCCCTGGCTCAACTTAAGCCCATTCCCCCTCGTCCTGTCACCAGGCACGTGGGAGAACAGACCAACCCCCACCTCGCTACAGCCTCCCTTGAGGTACCCATAGAGAGCGATAAGGTCACCCCTGAGCCTCCTTTTCTCCAGGCTGAACAAGCCCAGCTCCCTCAGCCGCTCCTCGTAGGACTTGTTCTCCAGGCCCCTCACCAGCTTCGTCGCCCTTCTCTGCACCCGCTCAAGCACCTCGATGTCCTTCTTGTAGCGAGGGGCCCAAAACTGAACACAGTACTTGAGGTGTAGCCTCACCAGAGCCGAGTACAGGGGGACGATCACCTCCCTAGCCCTGCTGGCCACACTGTTTCTTATGCAAGCCAGGATGCCGTTGGCCTTCTTGGCCACCTGAGCACACTGCTGGCTCATATTCAGCCGACTATCCACCATCACTCCCAGGTCCTTCTCTGCCTGGCAGCTCTCCAACCACTCATCTCCCAGCCTGTAGCTCTGCTTGGGGTTATTGCGCCCCAGGTGCAGGACCCGGCACTTGGCCTTGTTGAACTTCATGCAGTTGACCTCAGCCCATCGGTGCAGCCTATCCAGATCCTCCTGCAGAGCCTTCCTACCCTCGAGCAGATCGACACACGCGCACCTAAGTTGGTGTCATCTGCAAACTTACTGAGGGTGCACTCAATGCCCTCGTCCAGATCATCGATGAAGATATTAAAGAGGACCGGCCCCAGCACCGAGCCCTGGGGAACGCCACTAGTGACTGGCCTCCAACTGGACTTGACTCCATTCACCACGACTCTTTGGGCCTGGCTATCCAGCCAGTTTCTAACCCAACGGAGCGTGCGCCAGTCCAAGCCAAGAGCAGCCAGTTTCTTGAGGAGAATGCTGTGGGAGATGGTGTCAAAAGCCTTGCTGAAGTCAAGGTAGACCACATCCACAGCCTTCCCTGGCTTGGAAGATGCTGCTGAGGTGACTTGTGACTGGTTGTCCGACTGGTTGCAAGAAGGCTGCTGGGTTGGGATGCCTACTTCAGGAGTAGTTTCCACCCTGATGGAGTTTCCTTTGGTAGTAGGAAAGAACAGGAGAGAAAAAAAAAAATGCTACAAAATGTGCATTGGAAGGATGGCACTGGCCATGAGAAGGAAGAAATGTCCAGGAGAACAACTGGTTTTGTTGCTAGTAAAAGAGGCAAAGAAGACATTAAGTGTCTGAGCCTTTACCTCATTCCTTGTCACCAGGTTTCCCCCCAAAAATCCAATAAAGCATTATGATTCTCCCTAACCTTCCATCATTTAAAGTATTTTTATTTATTTATTTTTTTATTGTCTTTGAGAGTAATAGATGGATTGAGCTCCAGCTGGGCTTTGGCCCGTCCAATTTTGACCTGCACAGCCCCATAACATTCACGACACAGCTCCAGCCAAACTGACAGCATGCATGAGAAGAAAGCACAGCAAATGTGGAACCTGACAGCCTTCCATCCCCTACCCTTGAGTGACTGTGCTGCAATGCCATTTAGTTAGTTACTCCTGAATTATCCAAATATCCCTGCAACTCTTGCTGCTGCTGCTGTCTGGTCAGAGATAGCACAATTACACGAAGGTTGAACTGTCTGCCTGCTGACATTAACAGCTGATAGAATGGAGCATCACTGTGGGTGAACCTTGAGAAACTGCAGGATTTTGACTTCAGAAAACTTTTGACTTTCACATGGAGAAGAGCCCAGTCCTGTACCAGAGGGAGAGAAACCCCACACATCAGGGCAGACTGGGACACTGCTGAGTGAGTAGTGCCCAGGAAGAGGAGGGCTTGGGCACCACAAGGGATGCCATACAAGCAGTGTTGCCTGCTCACGAGGAACCAGGCCAGCTTCCTACAGAGCTGCCTTACAAGGAGCATGGCCACCAAGAAGATCTGAGTTATCAGACTAAGCTCAGATATGCTGTGATACCACAGAGATAAGGGTCTGCAGCCAAAAAGGAAAGATGTGGAGGTCTCGGAGTCCCAAGGAAAGCCATGTATAGACAGGGTAGAGGGCTGTGGCAAGGCTTAAAGTCCCAGCAGGACCCAGGTCTCTGTGTCCATGGCTATGGCTGTTGTCTCTGCCACTGAGGCCTATGAGGAGACAGCTGATCATTAAAGCATCAGGGCCTCATTGCTTCCTCATCCCCTCCCATGAACCAGACAGGGGTTGTACCATTCCCCTGCACTTGGCAATGCACATCCCCATCTCCTACTGCACCACAAAGAGCCCTGATCAAGGTGTGAAGGGAAAGGATCTCCCTTCCCAGGGGACAGGGGTCCCTTCCCTGGCCCTTTTGCTTGGTGACACACATCCAGTTTTCCCACACCTCAGTGTCACTTTCACATTGCCTTTGTCTCCTTGTCCTCATGGGCTCCAGCGTCCTGCTCTAACGAGCTCCAAGGGAGGCTGTGTCAGTGCTGGCCCTCAGGGGGACACTGCAGGAAACTTGCCTCTGACTTGCACTTCTGGAGAGCTGTCTTCAATTGTCTCTGAGTGCCTGAGGTTCGTGAGCTCATCAGCAAAGCCCCCAGAGGGGTGATTGCAGTGCCTTGGGCTGGTGCTGTGCTGCTGAGCTGGGCCAAGCTCGTGGGACAGAGAGAGCTCGTGGCAAGAGGGCCGTGGTGCAGAGAGACAGCTGTGGCCAGGAGCAGCTCCTCTGCACAGCGCAGCAGGGCTGGGGGCTCTGACCGCAGCTGGCATGGGGAGAGGAGAGAAGGAGAGAGGGCTTGGAGGCACTGAGGAGCGCAACAACAGAGGGCAGCGTGTGGCAGGACACATCTGCAGGCTCCTGACACCGTGAGGCTCTGGCAGCAGGGCACTGCAGGTGGGGTTGCCAGAGGGGTCTTCTACAGCTGTGTCGTGGTTTAACCCGACCGGCAGCTAAACACCACGCAGCCGTTCGCTCACCCTCCCCCCTCCCTCTCTGGGACGGGGGAGAGAAATGGAAAGTGAAGCCCGTGAGTTGAGATAAAGACAGTTTAATAAGACAGGAAAATAATAATAACAAAATAATAATAACAATAATAATAATGATGATACAATGGTGATAATAGGAAAGTAATAATAATGTGTACAAACAAGTGATGCACAATGCAATTGCTCACCACTCGCTGACCGATGCCCAGCCTAACCCCGAGCAGTCCGGCCCCCTCCCCCCGGCTAGCCACCCCTATATATTGTTTAGCATGACGTCAGATGGTATGGAATACCCCTTTGGCTAGTTTGGGTCACCTGTCCTGGGTCTGTCCCCTCCCAGCTCTTACTGCACCCCCCAGCCTGCCCGTTGGCAGGACAGAGCAAAGGCTGAGATGTCCTTGGCTTAGTATAAGCACTGCTCTGCAACAATTAAAGCATCGGGGTGTTATCAGCACTCTTCTCATTCTAAGCCAAAACACAGCATTCCACCAGCTACTAGGAAGAAAATTAATTCTGTGCTAACTGAAACCAGGACAAGCTGGCACATCCGATGGCTGATAGCATCTGTCAGGGTGGATCTTATTCTACCTGTAATGTGGCATAGAAGACGTTTTAGAGAATGGTATTTTTGAGGGGGCATTTTAGCAGGAAGACTGAGGCTTTGTTTATCTGAAATGGAATACTTGCTTGGATTCTGTGCTTTCGGATTCTTGGTGTGGAGGGGAGGCTGGTTTCATGACAATGAATTGTCTGGATTGTACAGGAGACTGAGACTCCAAGAGTCTTACAGGGAGAGATCAATATGGCAGCAATTAACCTGGTCAAATCCCTTCAGGCACCTCAGCCTAAAGACTGAAACAACAACGTTTGTTGTCTCCTCAGGGCTTATCAGGTCTTTAGGAGCTGCAACCCCTGTGATGTCCTGTACTCAGGAAGCACACAGCTCGTGGGATGGGGTCTCTGAGCGTGGACAGGGAGGGGATGTGGGGACACAGAACCAGCTCCCATCAGGGACATAGATACAAGCAGGGACATGGGCAGGCAGTGAGAGTGGACTGCTGCTAGAAATGTTGTGTTAGAGAAGGCTCAGGCACCTCCCTGCCATCCCCTGTAGGGCAGGCGCCTTCCCTGGGACACCCCCTGCTCTCCTCTTCCTCCAGCACAGCCTCTGCCCTCAAGCCCCTGGTATCCCCAGCAGGAGCTGTCTCATCTGCAGGCAGAGCTGCAGCACAGGAGGGTCTGCTGAGTGTCCGTCTGTCCCTCCCTGGCCTTGCCTCCCCTGGCAGCAGCACGCTGGCATTCCTCCTGGCTTCTCCAGCTGGCCGTGCTGCTGCTGGTCTTGTTCCCAGGCTGGCTGGGGATTGGGGTTTCACATGCCCATGGGGAGAGCCCTCGGTGTGCTTGGGGGAAGGGGAGTATGGCAGTATGGGGACAGAGTGGGGGGTCTGGAGGTGGACACTTTGAGCTTGGATTGCTCTGCTCTCAGCAGTGTCCAGATTATTCTCAGGTGAACTTCTGAATGCAGTTTTCCTGCAACACAGATCAACTGAAACCATGGAGAGGATCCACAGGATCCACAGTATTTCACGTGCCATAAGAGAGAAATGTACAGGATTTCTGCCTTAGAGGTTCTCTACAGGAGTAATGGCTAAGCTAGAAGAAAAGATACAAGTCTTCCTATGTTATTTACCTCTTGGTGTAGGACAGGACTGACTCCTGCATTGTTTACAGCAGAGTCCTCTGCTCCAAAGCACAGCCTAAGGCAGCATCAATCCAACTTCAAGAAAGGGATCTGCCAAATATCTTCATGGAAGTGATCAAGCATGTTGGGTGGCTTAAATGAGAAATTGAAATCCTTTTCCTTAGATAATTCTAATGTTCATAATCACCGTCTTTCTGTTCCTTCGGCAGGACCCCATGCCCAGAACAAGCATATGCCCAACATCAGCTCAGTGAGCGAGTTCCTCCTGCTGGCATTGGCAGACACGCGCGAGCTGCAGCTCCTGCACTTCACGCTCTTCCTGGGCATCTACCTGGCAGCCCTCCTGGGCAACGGCCTCATCCTCAGCGCCGTAGCCTGCCACCACCGCCTCCACACCCCCATGTACTTCTTCCTCCTCAACCTTGCCCTCCTCGACCTGGGCTGCATCTCCACCACTCTGCCCAAAGCCATGGCCAATGCCCTCTGGGACACCAGGGCCATCTCCTATCAAGGATGTGCTGCTCAAGTTCTCTTTTTTGTCTTCTTCTTTGGCTCAGAATTTTCCCTTCTCACTGTCATGGCCTATGACCGCTACGTTGCCATCTGCAAGCCCCTGCACTACGGGAGCCTCGTGGGCAGCAGAGCTTGTGCCCAGATGGCAGCAGCTGCCTGGGGCAGTGGCTTTTTCAATGCTGTCCTGCACAGGAGCCCAGCTGCCACAGTTAGGAGCAGTGTGTTTGGATTAGACCTTGTGGATCTAGGTGGCAGTCCTGTCGTCTCTATAGCAGCGTGTCGTGGTTCCGCTCGAGTGGGCACAGCAGCTCTCTCACTCCCCCTCCTCAAAGAAGAATGGGGAGAAAATATGTGAAAAGGGCTCAAAGGTTGAGATAAGGACGAGAAAATCACTCAGTAATTATTGTAACGGGCAAAACAGACTCAGCATAAGAAGATACTAAGATTTATTGCGCATTACTAACAAGCTAGAGAAGTGAGAAACAAAGGAAAGAAACCAAAAGCACCTTCCCCCCCCCAACCACCCTCTTCCACCTCCTCCCCCCAAGCGGCGCAGGGGAACGGGGAATGGGGGTTATGGTCAGTCTACAGCACTTCTTCTCTGCCGCTCCTTCTCGGTCACTCTCGTCCCCTGTGCTGTGGGGTCCCACCCACGGGATGCAGTCCTTGATGAACTGATCCGGCGTGGGCTTCCCACAGGCAGCAGCTCTTCCAGAACTGCTCCAGATATGGGTCCGTACCACGGGGTCCATCCCTCAGGAGAAAACTGCTCCAACCTGGCTCCCCTACGGGCAGCAGCTCCTGCCGGGTCACCTGCTCCTGCGTGGGCTCCTCTCCACGGGCTACAGGTCCGGCCCGGAATCTGCTCTGGCAGGGGTCTTCCACAGGCGGCAGCCTCCGTCGGTGCAGGGCCACCTGCTCCACCGTGGTCTCCTCCACGGGCTGCAGCGTGGAACCCTGCTCCACCGTGGTACTCCATGGGCTGCAGGGGGACATCCTGCTTCACCATGGTCCTCACCACAGGCCGCAGGGGACTTCTGCTCCGGCGCCTGGAGCACCTCTCCCCCTCCCTCTACACTGACCTTGGTGCAAGGCTGTTCTCTCGCTCCCTTGACTCTCCCGGCTGCTGTGTGGCGCAGCGTTTTTTCCCTGTCTTAAATATGCTCTCACAGAGGCGAAAAACAACATCGCTTATTGGCTCGGATCTGGAAAACAATGGGGCCCTTCCCAAACATGGGGCAGCTTCTAGATCTTTCTCACAGAAACCACCCCTATGGCTCCCTGCTACCAAAACCTTGCCACGTAAACCCACTACACACTCCCAGGTCCTTCTCTGCCTGGCAGCTTTCCAACCATTCCTCTCCCAGCCTTCTCACAATTCTTTCTCCTGGCCCTCCCCACTGCCCAGCACTGCCTCTCAGGTGGCACTTAGTGACCCTTCAGAAGGGCCTTTGGGCTTCCTCAATTGTTCTGGTGCTTATTAGCACCTTCCTGGCTCCTTCCAGAGCTCAGAGGGAGTCTTCTTGTCCATCAGGGGCCCTGTACTGGCTGTTGGTGGGACGGAGTTACTCTCTGCAAAGCAGCCCCTTGTGGTACTGTGTTTTGGTTGTGTGACCAGTGATGGTCACCCACAGTTGTGGTTGCTGTTTTTGAGCATTTCTTGCACAGCATCAGGGCCTTCTGTGGCTCACAATTTCTGAGTTTTACTTGGTTTTGCTATTCTGTCCGCAGTTCCTCTAGAAGAAGAGAAAGAAGGTGGCTGAGAGGTGTTTATCTGCTGAATGCATGAAGCAAGGAGGTGTCCATGGTGCCAGGAGATGGAAGTCCGTGAAGCTGCAGGAGCCCTGCTCTCTTGCCTGGCAGATCCCCAGCACACAGTGCCTGTGCCTCGCAGGGCCAGCCCCGCTCCTCAGGCCAGCACAAGAGGCCTGGCCCAGCCACAGAGCTGCCTGCCCCGAGCAGGGGCCTGCACAAAGAGCTTTCCCTTTGCCTTTTCTCCATCAGTGCAGGCCCAGCAATGCTGCCCTGCTCTTCCCCAGGGCCATCCCTGCTCCCAGAGAGCCTTGCCCAGGGCACTGTGTCTGTGCTACCCTGGCTGGCCATTGATGCTTCCCTCCCTGTGCTCCCTCAGGGCCCCAAGCTGGCGGTGCTGCTGTGAGAGCCAGGGGCTGTGGTGCCCTGGGACCCCCGGGGGTCTCCCACCTCCCCGTGATGGTCAGGGTGGGCAGGAGACCTACGTCCATGGGGATCTCTGCTGCTGAGCCCCTTTCCATGTGCCCTGATGGCTCAGCAACATAGGGCAGTGCTGGGCAGGGCCATGGGGTGTCTCTGAGGGCACAAAGGGAAGGTGAGTGCTGCACCAGACCTCGCCCATAGCACTTCAAAATGGTTATCCTCAATTACTTTTCAGTCTTATAGGCCTTTGCCTGCTGGCTCTTCACCACCTCTTGTGGCATTGCAGAGCCCTCCTTTAGCCCATGGACTCCTCAGATTCCCCTTTTCCTTTAACAGACCTTTTTTTGGATGGTCACTCATTTTATGAGGTTCTAATCACTTCATCTGAGGACCTTGTCCCTGCAGATTACCTGACATCTGCTGGAAGCTCCAGATTCCTCTCCAGGCTGGAATCTGCCGCCTGCCCCGCTGCAGGGGGTGCAGTCCCATGCAGATAAATTTAAGATCAGTTGTCATCTCCTTAGGCAAGTTCTGCCATAATGGAAGCTCTTAGTGCTGCCCTTGGTTCCTCAGGGACCACCCTGGGACTTTCAGCCTGTGTCCTTCACTCCATGAAGAACCCCCAGAATAGAGAAGAGCAGAGAACAGCCCCTTGGTGTCCAGGCTCCTGGGTTTGCCTTCAGCAGCCCCTTTTGTTACTGTGGTGCTAGCAGGAAGGTGGCTGTGACCCAGGGCTGTGCAGTACCTGCTGCTGTCTGCAGGGATCAGGATGCCCTGCAGAGAAAACAGGACTGTCATCGAGGCATATGAGAGCTCAAGACTAACAGATACAAGAGCACAACAGAACAATGTGGAAGCCAAAGGGAGCAGCAGTGAAAAGGCCATGTCCTGCTGCTGGCCATGGCCATGGCTCCAGGGAAGCAGCAGCCCCGACCCCAAGGCAGCAGAGAGGCAGAGCCCAGCGGGCAGTGAGGGGCAGCCCGGAGGGCCACCGGGGCTGCTCCTGCATGTGTCAGCTGGGCTCTTGGCCCTGAGCCCCTCCTGCATGCTGGGGCTGCTCCCCCAGCTCCAGAGGGGATGGGAAGAGAGGGATACTGAGACCATTGATTTTATTCTGTCTTCTTTATTGTCTATACCTACAAAGGAAGCCTAGTTCAATAGGTTAAATGGAAGATGTAGTCAAAGTAAAAAAATTACTAAATAAAATAAAGCAATATCAAAAGTTATGAAAATAACAAAACCGAAAAATAATATGAAAATCTCTCATCTCAGTTTCTCAAATAGAATGGTAGCGTTTAGAGGATTATTATTATTATTATTATATGATAATAATACTAAGTATAAAAATGGTATGATACAAATCACAATAATGTTAACAACACTGATGCTTAAGAAGCACATATAGAAACAATTTCCTCACTGCAACCTTGAGTTCCTGGTTCCTCATGCTGTAAATGAGGGGGTTCACTGCTGGAGGTACCACTGAGAACAAAAGTGACACCACCAAGTCCAGAGATGGGGAAGAGATGGAAGCGGGCTTCAGGTAGGCAAACATGGAAGTGCTGAGAAAGAGGAAGACCAGGGCCAGGTGAGGGAGGCACGTGGAAAAGGCTTTGTGCTGGCCCTGTTCAGAGGGTATCCTCAGCACTGCCCTGAAGGTCTGAAAATAGGACAGCACAATGAAAACAAAACAAATAAATGCTAAAGAAACACTAAACACAAGGATGCCAATTTCCCTGAGGTAGGCATCTGAACAGAAGAGCTTGAGGATGTGGGGGATCTCACAGAAGAACTGGTCCAGAACATTGCCTTGGCAGAGGGGCAGGGAAAACGTAGTGGCCGTGTGCAGGACAGCATTGAGAAAACCACTGCCCCAGGCAGCTGCTGCCATCTGGGCACAAGCTCTGCTGCCCACGAGGCTCCCGTAGTGCAGGGGCTTGCAGATGGCAACGTACTGGTCATAGGCCATGACGGTGAGAAGGGAAAACTCTGCTACAACCAAGAAGACGAAAAAGAAGACCTGTGCAGCACATCCTTGATAGGAGATGGCCCTGGTGTCCCAGAGGGCATTGGCCATGGCTTTGGGTAGAGGGGTGGAGATGCAACCCAGGTCGAGGAGGGCGAGGTTGAGGAGGAAGAAGTACATGTGGGTGTGGAGGCAGTGGTGGCAGGAGATGGGGATGTGCATGGCCAAGTGTAGGAGAATGGTACGACCCCTGCCTGCTTCATGGGAGGGGATGAGGAGGCAATGAGGCCCTGGTGCTTTAACGATCAGCTGTCTCCTAATCAGTTGCAGTGGCAGAGACAACAGCCATAGCCATGGGCACAAAGACCTGGGTCCTGCTGGGACTTGGAACCTTGTCATAGCCCTTGCTCCTCTCCTAACCAGGATGGCCTACAGAATCCCAGACCTGTACCTCTTTACTGCTTAGTTGTAGACACTTGTCCTTGTGGTGTCATACCGGATCTGAGCTGAGTCTGATAACTCAGATCTTTTTGGTGGCCATGCTCCTTGTAAGGCAGCTCTGTGTGAAGTTGGCCTGTTTCCTGCTGAGCAGGCACCACTGCTTGTATGGCATCCCTCATGGTGCCCAGGCCCTCCTTGTCCTGTGTACTCAGCAGTGTCCCAGTCTGCTCTGATGTGTGGCGTTACTCTCCCTCTCGTTCAGGACTGGGCTCCTCTCCTTGTAAATGTCTAGAGGTTTCTTTAGACAAAATCCTGTAGTTTCTCAAGCTCCCACCACACTGACGCTCCGTTCTGTCAGCTGTTCATGTCTGCAGGCAGACAAGACAGTTCAGCCTTCATGTGATTGTGCTGTCTCTGACAAGACAGCAGCATTGGGAGGTACAGGGGACACAGAATCACACACAGAATCACAGAGAATTGTCTAGTTTGGAAGAGACCTCAAGATGATCGAGTCCAACCTCTGACCTAACACTAACAAGTCCTCCACTAAATCAACATTTGGATAATACAGGAGCAACCAGTTGAATGGAACTGCAACACAGTCACAGAAAGGTAATGAGTGGAAGGCTGCCAGATTCTACTTTTTCTGTTCTTCATTCTCATGCATGCTGTCAGTTTCTCGGGAGTTGTGTCCTAAATGTTATGGGGTTGTGCAGAACAACGTTAGAAAGGCCAAAGCCCAGCTGGAGCTTAATCAATCCATTCCTGTCAAAGACAATAAACACTGCTTATATAAATACTTTAAATAAAAGAGGATTAAGAATCATCATAAATTATTGAATGTGGGGGGAAACCTGGTGCCAAGAGATGAGGTAAAGGCTGAGGTACTTAATGCCTTCTTTGCCTCAGTCTGTAGCAGCAAGACCAGTTGTGCCCCTGGTCATTTCTTCCTCCTCATGGCCAGAGCCCACCTTTTAGGGTGGTTTGTGTCTTTTTCTTTTTTTTTTTTTCTTTTCCTCCTGCTCTTTCCTACTACCAAAGCAGGCTCCATCAGGGTGGAAACCACTCCTCAAGTAGGCATCCCAACCCAGCAGGCTCCTTGCGGCCTCTCAGCCAACCAGACACAAGTCACCTCAGCAGCAGCTTCCAAGCCAGGGGCCTGCTGCTGGCCTTGCAGCTTCTTGTGGAGACACAGCCAAGCCTTGTGCCTGCTGCTGCCCACTCATGGACTCAAGCAGAAGGGACAGGACAACCCATCTGGGGGCCTTCTTTCTGCCTGGGTCCTCCTGGGTGTGTAGGCAGAGGGGATCCCCCAGTCAGCATGCCAAGCAGGTGCCTTCTGCTGGCCTAGCAGGGCCACTGCCAGCTGTCAGCCCAAAAGTGCAGATCCCAGGGAGAAGTCAAGGCTGACCTGCCACCTCCAGACACAAGTGACCTCACAGTCCCTTTCTGTGACATATTCCTGCTGCTGCCCTATCAAGTGCAGAGACAGAAGTGACCTCACAGTCACTGCCACAGTCACATTCCTTCTGCTGGGCCATGAGATCCTCAGGCATAGCTGACTGCTTTCTAGTCCCCAAGGGAATAAGGCGCATCTTTCTGGGTTAGAGAGTAAACAAATGTTTATTGGGAAGGTTTGGTGTTCTTCTGTGTTTAGGGTATGGGCAGGCTCTGTAGTTTAGGTCATTTTTAGGTCTGCCTAGAAGCCTAGGGTTAAATAGAGTATTTTAATACTATTATTAAGGGTAGGGTTTAGGGTGAGTAAGAGAGTAAAAGTAATAGAAAGGGGGTATGGGGTGAGTTTTGCTTCAAGAAATACCTTGTGTTCAAGCTTTAGAGAAATGGATTCCTGTCAGAGTGTTGGAGAAGCATTTAGATTTAAGGATTAAGACTACTGGTTAAAATAGTGTAAGGGCCATACATGACTGTACAAGTCAGTGTTGCTGCACAATCTGCATTTCATGATGCCTCTTACCTCTACGAAATCATTAATTTCTGCTGGCCATGCTCCTCTTGCCACCTGAAAATCTCACATCTCTCGTGTCCAGGTTGCTCCTGACCTCCCCATGTCTTATTGGGATCAGCTTTCCGATGACATCCATGACATAGGCAGTATATGTCTCACCTCTGTGGGCTACTCTGTTCTTCAGAGAGAAGTGGCATTGTAGTCAGGAGGGAAAAGGGCCTAAAGGAGCATCCTGCCCAGTATGCCCATCAGCTCTGCCTCTCTACAAAATTGCGCATCCTACCTACTAGTTTTGTTTCCAGAATAGCTTCCATGGATCTCGAGTTCTTTTTCCAGGCCCTTATGAATGCTTCAGTTTTGGATGTGTAGAGATGGGATAAGGAAAGCAATGCGCGGATAGACCTGAGCTTAGCAAGGGATGCAAAGAATAACAGGAAGAGATTCTATAGATGCATAGCTCAGAAAAGAAAGGCCAAGGAGAGTGTACCCGCTCTGAGGGATGAGAAGGGTAAACCGGTAATGACAGACATGGAGAAGCCTGAGGGCCTCAACAACATCTTTGCCTCAGTCTTCCCTGCCAGTGAGGCTTCCCAAGTTTTTCATTTCCCTGAACCCATAGATGGAGGCTGGGGGGCAAAGAAGATGATCAAGTGGCTGGAGAACCTCTCCTATGAAGAAAGGCTGAGAGCACTGTGGCTGTTCAGCCTGGAGGAAAGAAGGCTCCAGGGTGACCTCATCACAGCCTTTCAGTACTTAAAGGGGGCTTATAAAAAAGATGGAGAGTGATTCTTTGCTCAAGGACATCACAATCCCTGCCCTGCCCCAAGGGGACAAACAGCTGAAGTTAGGGATAGGAGTGGGTTTGAAGATGAGATGTGCTGTGCGTGTGGTGGAGGGTTAGGTGGTCAATTTAACATTTAGGGATTAGAGGTCAACTTCTACAGCTAATGTAATGGAAGGGCTTTGAGGGAGCAATTCTGCTCAAGATGCCTGCTCAAGGTGTAGGAAAAGGGCAAGCCTTGTGGGTCAGAGTTTTGTTTAGTTCTTGGGTGAGGGCTAGGGTTAACGCTGGCATTCTAATTCATGATTAGGCTTAATCATCCTTCTGCTCAGCCTTGAAGTACAAGATGCTTTCGACATCTGCCTTTTCCACGTCCCGAGGAACCTCTTTGATCAATCTGTCCTTTCCAAGGTCTTTGAGATAAGTCTTATGATGACGTCTGCAGCTCCACCAGCACATCTCTCACCCTTCCCATGCTACCTATAAGCAACCCTAGGACTGACAGGGGGATGATGAAGGTATGAGAAAGGGCTTGGTTAAAACCTCTGACTACAGCCTTTATGGGCTTTACACAGACAGTGACAACGGTGTCATAGAAAACAGTAACACTCATGAGGACAGAAGAGCAGGTGGATAAGGCCTTGGGCTTGTCAACAGAGGATGCACACACATGAAAACTGCAGGAAAGAGAAGAGGAAGATGATCCAAAGGAAGGAAGGAAGGAAAGAAGGAAGGAAGATCCCAAATGTAGATTATGAAAGGAAAGACCATGAGTATCACCGTGGCACTGCAGGAGAGCTCCAGCAATGGGGCAAAACCACAGAAGGTGTCTATGACACTGGGGCCACAGAACAGTAGCTGGGAGGAGAAAGAATTACTGCACATGAGAGAAATTCCCCTGGTTCAGGTACAGCTGCCTTCTGGAGTCAGACCTTCCACTTCTCGAGCCTTTCAGAGCACAGGGGTGGCATACAGCCCAGGGCTGACTGTGGGACATGGCCCCCAGCAGGAAGCACTGCGGTCATGCAGAAGGTGCAGCTGGGAGTGCTGTCCCCCTTTGCTGACAGAGGTTGGAGCACTGTCTCCCCCATGTGGTGTCTTCCCCGTGTGGAGTATGGTGCCTTGTCTCCCCCACCGCACGGCCTTGACTCCTTGTGCCAAGCCTTGTGCCTCCTGCTGCCCACTCATGGACTCAAGCACGAGGGACAGGACAACCCATATGGGGCCTTCTTTCTGCCTGGGTCCTCCTGGGTCTGGAGGCAGAGGGGATCCCCCAGTCAGCATGCCAAGCAGGTGCCTTCTGCTGGCCTAGCAGGGCCACTGCCAGATGTCGGCCCAAAAGTGCAGCTCCCAGGGAGAAGTCAATGCTGACCTGCCAAATCCAGACACAAGTGACCTCACAGTCCCTTTCTGTGACACGTTCCTGCTGCTGCCCTATCAAGTGCAGAGACAGAAGTGACCTCACAGTCACTGTCATGGTCACATTCCTCCTGCTGGGGCAGAAGATCCTGAGGCAGAGCTTGCATCTCCCTAGTCCCTTAGGGACTCGGGCTCACTTTTCTGTGTTAGAGATTAAACAGAGTTTTATTGGGAATGTTTGGTGTTCTTCTGTGGTTAGGGTATGGATAAGTTCTGTGGTTTAGGGTTTTATTTTGGTCTGCCAAGAAATCTAAGGGTCAGTAGAGCATTTTAATACTAGTGTCCAGGGAAGGCATTTGGGTGAGTAAGAGAATAAAGGAAAGAAAAAGGGGCTATGGGCTTAATTTTGCTTGAAGGGATCCTTTGAATTCAAGCATTAGAGTAGGGGATTCCTGTCAGAGTGTTGGAGTAGCATTTAGGTTTCAGGATTAAAATTACTGCCTAAATAAGGTAAGGGCCATACATGGTTCTTTTAAGTCAGTGTTACTACAGCATCAACAATACATGCACCTTCTTACCTCTATGAAATCATTATTTTCTAATGGCCATTCTCATTTTCTCACCCCAAAATTTCACATCTCTCTTGTCCATGCTTCTCCTAACCTCCCCGTATCTTAATGGGGTCAGCTTTCTGATGACATTCATGATCACAGAGTATCTTTTTTCACCTCTATTGGCTCCTCCATTAATGGGAAGGAAGTATCATTGTAGTCAGGAAGGAAAAGGACACAACGGTCTTTAGGAGCATTCTGCACAATGTGCCCACCAGCTCTGTACCTCCACAAAATCACACTTCCTACCTACAAGATTTGTTTCCCAAATGGCTTCTAAGGATCCAGGGTTACTTTTCCCAGGCCCTCTCACATGTTTCAGTTTTGGATGTGCAGGGATGGGATAAGGAAAGCCAAGTCTCACATGGAACTCAGCTTGGCAAGGGACACAAAAATAACAGGAAGAGATTCTTTAGATACATTGCTCATAAAAGAAAGGCCAAGGACAGTGTACCCCCTGTGATGAATGAGAAAGGTGAACTGGTAATGACAGACATGCAGAAGCCTGAGGGACTCAACAACATCTTTGCCTCAGTCTTCTCTGCCAGTGAGGCTTCCTAAGTCTTTCATTTCCCTTAAACCATAGATGGAGGCTGGAGGTGCAAAGTCCCACCCACTCTAAGTGAAAAGCAGGTTTGAGACCACCTGATGGAACTCAACAAGTACAAGTCTATGGGGCATGATGACTTGCATCCCAGGGTCCTGAGGGAACTGGCTGATGTAGTTGTCAAGACTCTCTCCATCATATTGGAAGAGTCCTGGCAGTCGGCTGAAGTCCCTGGTGACCTGAAAAAGGAAAACATCACTCCCATTTTTAAAAAAGGGTAGAAAGGAAGACCCAGGGAACCACCGAATGCTGAGCCTCACCTCTGTGCCTGGCAAGATCATGGAAAAGAAGTGATCTCAGACACCCAGCATGGCTTCACCAAAGGCCAAATCTTGCCTGACCAATCTGGTGGCTTTCTAAAATGGAGTGACCGCATCAGACAACAAGGGAAGACCAACCGATGTCATCTACTTGGACTTCAGTAAGACCATTGACAGTATCCCGCATGACATCCTGATCTCCAAATTGGAGAGATACGCATTTGATGGCTGCACCACTGAGTGGATAAGGAGTTGGCCTGAAGGTCACATCCAGAGAGTGGTGGTCAATGGCTCTATATCAAAGTGGATGCTGGTGATGAGTAGCGTCTGTCACGAGTCTGTCTTGGGACTGGTACAGTTTAATATCTTTTTCAATAACATAGTGTGATCGAGTGCACCCTCAGCAAGTGTGCAGATGACACCAAGCTGAGTGGTGTAGTTGATGCAACAGAGGAAGGGGTGCCAACCAAAGAGTGCTGGACAAGATTGAAATTTGGGTCCCTGTGAATCTAAGGAGGTTCAACAAGTCCAAGTACAAGATTCTGCACTGGGCTTGGGAAATCCCAGACAGGAGGATAGGCTGGGAGAAGAACTCATTGAGAGGATCCCTGCTGGGAGGTACTTGGGGGTTCTGCTGGACAAAAAGCTCGACATGAGCCAGCAGTGTGTGCTTGTAGCCCAGGAGGCCAACTGCATTCTGGGCTGCATCAAGAGAGGAGTGGGCAGCACGTGGAGGCAGGTGATTGTCCCCCTCTGCTCTGCCCTTGTGAGGCCTCACTTGGAGTCCTGTGTCCAGGTCTGGAGACCCCAACACGAGAAGGATGTGGATCTTTTAAAACTGGTCCAGAAGAGAGCCACAAAAATGATCAAGGGGCTGGAGCACCTCTCCTATGAAAAAAAGGCTGAGAGAGCTGGGACTGTTCAGCCTGGAGAAAAGAAGGCTCCAGGGTGACCTCTTTGTGGCCTTTCAGTACTTGAAGCAGCTTATAAAAAAGATGGAGAGCAACTCTTTGCTCAATCAGATTACAGAAGAAGGGGGAATGGTTCTAAGCTAAATGAGAAGAGATTTAGATTAGAGGTTAGGAAGAAATTCTTCACTTGGAGATGAGGCACTGGAACAGGTTGCTGAGAGATCTTTTGTTGAGGGATTTTTGAAACAGCAAAGATCCCATGGCTTGATGCAGCTGAGCAAACCAAGCTACCAGGACGACTATGAGAAGTTCCCATGACAGTGTTCCCACATTGCCCAGTTGAGGAATTTAGAAAAATGTTGTTCCCAGCAGCTCGCTTCAAGGACAGCATCTACATGACTGCTAATCACAAGGGGGTTGTTTTCTTGCAGGTTGGGTTGTTTTCGTGCAGTTCTTTGTCTGAGTGCTTTTGACCAATAATCTTGTGTGAGACACTATCCGCCCCTGTTAAGTATGCTATAAAAGTCAGGCTATTCAGGTAATAAAGAGAGAGAGCATGATCCGACCATTCTAGTGTCTGTTGTGTTTTCGACCGTTCTTCCTGCAACACATGGCACCTGCACAGGCTGAGACACGCAGAGAGACCTGAGAGACCTGAGAGACACTGAGAGACCTGAGAGACTCCGAGCACAGACACGAATATAGAGATTGCGGTGAGACGCTGAGATTGATTGATACAGATCGTGGTGAGACACGGAGATTGCTTGATACAGAGATCGCAGTGAGATGCAGAGATTGATACAGATCATGGTGAGATGCAGGGATTGATTGATACAGATCGTGGTGAGACACGGAGATTGCTTGATAGAGATCGCGGTGAGATGCAGAGATTGATACAGATCATGGTGAGATGCAGGGATTGATTGATACAGATCGTGGTGAGACGTGGAGATTCACCAAATCACAGAATCACAGAATTGTCTAGGTTGGAAGAGACCTCAAGATCATTGAGTCCAACCTGTGACCTAACACTAACAAGTCCTCCACTAAACCATATCACTAAGCACTACATCTAAACATCTTTTAAAGACCTCCAGGGATGGTGACTCCACCACTTCCCTGGGCAGCCTGTTCCAATTCCTAATAACCCTTTCAGTAAACAAGTTCTTCCTAATATCCAACCTAAACCTCCCCTGGCACAACTTTAGCCCATTCCCCCTCGTCCTGTCACCAGGCACGTGGGAGAATAGACCAAACCCCACCTCACTACAGCCTCCTTTAATGTACTTAGGAAGAGCAATAAGGTCACCCCTGAGCCTCCTCTTCTCCAGGCTGAACAAGCCCAGCTCCCTCAGCTGCTCCTCGTAGGACTCCAGATCCCTCACCAGCTTTGTGTTTTCTCTGGACTTGCTGGAGCACCCCGATGTCCTTCTTGTAGCGAGGGGCCCAAAACTGAACACAGTACTCGAGGTGCGGCCTCACCAGAGCCGAGTACAGGGGGACAATCACTTCCCTAGCTCTGCTGGCCACACTGCTTCTGATACAAGCCAGGATGCTGTTGGCCTTCTTGGCCACCTGAGCACACTGCTGGCTCATATTCAGCTGACTATCCACCATCACTCCCAGGTCCTTCTCTGACAGGCAACTTTCCAACCACTCATCTCCCAGCCTGTAGCTCTGCTTGGGGTTATTGTGCCCCAGGTGGAGGACCCGGCACTTGGCCTTGTTGAACTTCATAGTTGGCCTCAGCCCATTGGTGCAGCCAGATCCTCCTGCAGAGCTTTCCTACCCTCAAGCAGATCGACACACGCACCTAACTTGGTGTCATCTGCAAACTTACTGAGGGTGCACTCAATGCCCTCATCCAGATCATCGATAAAGATATTAAAGAGGACTGGCCTCAGCACCGAGCCCTGGGGAACATCACTAGTGACCGGCCTCCAACTGGATTTGACTCCATTCACCACGACTCTTTGGGCCCGGCTATCCAGCCAGTTTCTAACCCAACGAAGCGTGCGCCAGTCCAAGCCACAAGCAGCCAGTTTCTCAAGGAGAATGCTGTGGGAAACGGTGTCAAAGCCTTGCTGAAGTCAAGGTAGACCACATCCACAGCATTTCCCTCGTCCACCCAGCGCGTCACTTAGTCATAGAAGGAGATCAGGTTCGTCAAGCAGGACCTGCCTTTCATAAACCCATGCTGACTGGGCCTGATCACCTGCTTGCCCTGCAAGTGCTGCCTGATGACAGCCACGATAATCTGCTCCATGAGCTTCCCTGGCACTGGAGTCAAACTAACAGGCAGATACTTTCCCAGGTCCCTGACACATGCTTGAAACAGTCCCCACACTGGGCTTACCCAGGAAGAGCCCTAAACCCACTGGAGGGACAGGATCTCCCTTCCCAGAGGCTGGGGTCAGGGCCCGACTGTTGGACTTCATGGGACACATCAAGGTTTCCTCAGCATCAGGGCCACCTTTCCTGGGCCTTGGTCTCCCCGTCATCACTGCCTGCACTTTTCTGCTCTAACAAGTCCATGGGGAGGCCTAGACAATAATGTCCCTCAGTGGGACCATTAGCACTGTGAGAGGCTTTGGAATTTGCATCAGACTTGGACTACTGGAGAAGCTGCTTCAGCCACCCAGATAAAGCTGCTCTGCCAGGCACTGCAGGGCTGGGGGCACTGCCTGCAGCTGGCATGGGGAGAGGAGAGAAGGGGGAGAGAGGTTCAGGGCAGCCTGAGGGGGGGAAAAGGCAGGGGAGAGATGGCAGAGGGAGAAATCTTGCCAGCCACCTCTCCACAGTAAGTCTCTGGGTGCAGAGCCTGCCAGGCTCTTCTGGAGCTGGCACAGCCCTCAGCTGATGGGAGCTGTCAGGAGGATGCTCGGTGTTGGAGCTGAAGGCCACACAGGGCTTGTGTGCTGCAGGGTCAGCGTGCAGGGCCCGAGGGCTCCCTTCTCTTGGGGCCGGCTGCAGGCAGTGCAGCCGGGGATGCAGGCAGGGGTGCCCAGGGCTGTGGTGCAGAGCAGGGTCCCTGCTGTGCCCCAGGGGCTGTGTGCCAGGACAGGGCCTCTGCCGCCTGCCAGGCTCAGCACTCAGCCTGGCCAGGGAGCTGCCCAGGGGCTGCAGGGAGAAGCTGTGGGTGGAAGGAGCCCCCCCGGCATGGCAGGGCACGGCAGGCCAGGGTCCTGCTGCTGCCCAGAGCCTGCTGCCTGGGGCAGGCTGCTCACAGCCCCACACCTCCCCAGGGCACTGCACAGCAAAACTGCAAGGCAAGACCTACCTGAAGGCAGTGCACTTTTCTCTGCTTTCATTTTCCCACCTGTGTGGTGCTTCAGAGGGATAGTAATGGAGTAGTAGTACTAAAGACTAAGTCTCCTTGATCATTGCTGTAGATATAAGGCACCTCACACACCTCAGTGTACAGACAGAACCAACATTACCTTTGTTTTTTCTTAGGGAATTATTTGACCTTCTCATGACCTGCAAACAGGGAGATGTCCCTTGCCAGCAGACTTCTCAGATCACTCCAGGTTCCCTTCTAAGTGTTGCTGCAGACCAGGACTGACTGCCTAAGAGCGCACAGAAGAGCCCCACACTTGTTGTGGCACCCTCAGAGCAACAACCAGACATAAGCTAAGGAGCTGCAGAAAGCTCTTCCTGAAAAGAAAGCGGCACAGACTATTGTGTGGTAAGGTGTTCTATGAGACTTGCAGTGGGTTTTGGTCAGAGAAGTAATTAAATTTTACACTGTCATTTTTTTTCTTTTGGACAGGCTCCCTTGCTCAGAGGCGATAAATGTGTAATGGCAGCTCCACCACTGAGTTCCTCCTGCTGGCATTCACAGACACGCGCGAGCTGCAGCTCCTGACTTTCGGGCTCTTCCTGGGCATCTACCTGGCTGCCCTCCTGGGCAACAGCCTCATCATCACAGCCATAGCCTGCGACCACCGCCTCCACACCCCCATGTACTTCTTCCTCCTCAACCTCGCCCTCCTCAACCTTGGCCTCATCTCCACCACTCTCCCCAAAGCCATGGCAAATTTCCTCTGGAACATGAGGACCATTTCCTATGCAGGATGTGCTGCACAGGTCTTTCTGTTAGTCTTTTTGTTTTCAGCAGAATTTTCCCTTCTCACTGTTACGGCCTACGACCGCTACGTTGCCATCTGCAAGCCCCTGCACTACGGGAGCCTCGTGGGCAGCAGAGCCTGTGCCACCATGGCAGCAGCTGCTTGGGGCAGTGGCTTTCTCAATGCTGTACTGCACACTGCCAATGTATTTTCTTTACCTCTCAGCCATGGCAATGCCCTGGACCAATTCTTCTGTCAGATCCCCCAGATCATCAGGCTCTCCTGCTCAGAATCTTACCTATGGGAAATTCGAATTACTATGGCTAGTTTTTTGTTACTGAGTTGGTGTTTTGTTTTGATTATTCTGTCCTATGTGCAGATCTTCAGGGTTGTGCTGAGGATGCCCTCACAGCAGGGACGACACAAAGCCTTCTCCACATGCATCCCTCACTTGACTGTGGTCTCTCTGAATTTCAGCACAGCCATGTTTTCCCATCTGAAGTCCCCCTACATCTCATTCCATACCCTGGACCTTGTAGTGACAGTTCTGTACTTACTGGTGCCTCCAGCAGTGAACCCCCTCATCTACAGCATGAGGAATCAGGAACTTAAGAATGCTGTGTGGAAACTCAAGACCAACTGTATTTCATAAGCAATAAGCTGCCTGCCCTGTTCTGCAAATCACTCTTAAAGGTATGCGTAATAAACAAAGCCTGTCTTATGTTCTTGTGCTGATTATTTTCCCCCCAGTTTTATTACAAAAGTTGTCCAGAAAGAAATATAATTCTGCATTTTATTGTGCCTTTTATGCAATTAAAGCTTTTTTTTTTTTTTTTTTTTTTTTTTTTTGCTGTTCCCGTGGCATGGTTCCAGTGCTGCTGTGGGGCTGTGCTGGGACTGCAGGCAGGGACAGGCAGTGGGCACGGCAGTGACACACCTGGCCTACAGAGAATCATCTCTCTCCTAAAAGGGCTGTGCCTGAAGGCTCACTTCTGCGTTCAGAGCTGCTTTCAGATCCGAACATGCCCAAGGAAGAGAGTCCAAAGTGGCTCCTCACTCGGCCAGGCTGGGCACCTCTGAGCACCCCATGGCCACAGTTGTGGGAGGCGGTCAGTGGCAGGGCCCCCACCAACTGGCTCTGCCCCCCAGCCTGCCCAGCATGGCCCTGCATAGTGCCCCCGTGCCCCAGGCACCACAGCCCCCTGGCTCTGCAGAGCAGCACCGACAGTTGGGGCTGTGGGGAGCATGGCCAGGGGCTGCAGCAGTGGCTGGCCAGGCCAGCACATACAGGCTCACCTGGGAGAGGCTCCCTGGGAGATGGGGTGGCTCGGGAGAAGAGCAGGGCCTGTCCATGTACAGGGGAGACACGAGAACAGGAAACATTTGCTGCTGCTGCTGCCAGTGGGCACATGGTATGCACAGGAACACGACTGAGCACAAAGGCCATCAGCTATCCCTAGGGGTGTCATGAAAGCCAGTGGGGCAGAGAGTGTCCCGAGGTCCCTTCATGCTGGGAGAAACAGCCACAGGGCATCTGCCTGAATAGCATGGAACAGTCCAGTTGGAAGGCACCAAAACCACTGCTCGTGCTGCCTTTGCTGCCTTGCCCTGTCCTCTTCCTTGACTCCTTGTGTCTTCCACAGCCAAAGGAATCCCTTTGCTGTCACCACCCTGTCCCCTGCCCTGCAGGACAGCAGAGACAGGGCAGGACATGGTACACAGGAGCCTCAGAGCTTCAAGGAAGCAAATCCCAGAGCCGCATTCAGGTCTTGCACTTGGAACTAGACAGTGTCTGAAGGTGCCTTCCAACTGGACTGTAACCCAGAAAAACATGTACCTGTCCAAGCCATGGGCCTCCAGCTTCTCCAGGAGAATCCTGTGGGAGACCATGTCAAAGGCCTTGCTGAAGTCTAAGTAGACTATGTTAATAGCCTTTCCCTCAGCCACCAGGAGGGTCACCCAGTCATAGAAGGAGATGAGGTTGGTCAGGCAGGACTTGACTTTCATGAATCCATGCTGACTGGGCTTGATCCCCATGTTGTCCTGCGTATACTATGATTGCATTCAAGATGACCTGTTCCATCACCTTTAATGGCACCGAGGTTGTAATTCCACAGTTCCTCCTTACAACACTTCCTATAAATGGACATCACATTAGCAAGTCTTCAGTCATCCAGGACCTCTCCGGATGACCATGACCACAGTTAGATGATGGAAAGCAACCCAGCAATCACATCTGCCAACTCTCTCAGCACCTTAAGGTGCATCCCATCAGGGCCCATAGATTGCCTAAAAAACTTCGAACCCAATCCTCTTCAAAACTCTTCCTCCCTCCAGGTTTTCTCTCTTGCTTCCAGGCTCAGTAGTGCATGGGGGTTAGCCTTAACAGTGAAGACTGAGGCAAAGAAGACATTCAGTAATTCCGCCTTCTCTGTATCCACCATCACCAAGACACCTGCCTCATTTAGCAGCAGTACACACATTTTTCTGTCTTCCTATTGCTGCTGATGTATTTGAAAAAGCCCTTCTTTTTGTCCTTGATGTCTCTTGCCAAATTTAATTCTAACCATCTTCGTCACCCTCCTCTGGGCACTCTCCAACAGTTTAATGTCCGTCTCATACTGTGGTGCCCAGAACTGCACACAGTACTTGAGGCGAGACTGCACCAGTGCAGAGTAGAGCGGGACAAGCATTTCCCTTGACTGACTAGCGATGCTGTGCTTGATGCACCCCAGGATACGGTTGGCCCTCCTGGCTGCCAGGGCACACTCATATTCAACTTGCTGTCAACCACAACCCCCAGATCCCTCTCTGTGGGGCTGCTCTCCAGTGTCTTGTCGCCCAGTCTGTATGTATAGCCAGGGTTGCCCCGTCTCAGGTGCAGGACCTGGCAGTTGCTCTTTTTAAACTTCTTGTGGCTGGTGATCGCCCAGCTCTCCAATCTGTCCAGATCTCTCTGTAAGGCCTTTCCACCCTCAACAGTCCACAACTCCTCCAAGTTTAGTGTCATCAGCAAATTTGCTCAAAACACCTAGTCCTATATCCAAATCGTTTATGAAAACATTGAAGAGGACTGGCCCTAAAATGGAGCCTTGAGGGACTGCACTGGTGACCGTCTGCCATTACCGGCATTTACCACACCCCTTTGTGCCCTGCCCGTCAGCCAATTGCTCACCCATTGTATGATGGTTTTGTTTAGTTGTATGCTGGACATTTTGTCCAGTAGGATCCTATGGGAATCCATGTCAAAAAACTTGCTGAAGTCCAAAAAGATCACATCAGCTGGTTTCCCTTGATCGACTAGATGGCTGATCTTATCATGAAAGGAAATCAAATTTATCAAACAGGACCTACCCCTCATGAACCCATGTTGGCTGGGACCAGTGACTGCATTGTCCCCCAGGTGCACTTCAATAACTTCAAGGATAATCTTCTCCATAATTTTACCAGTCACTGACCTGAGACTGACAGGCCTGTAGTTGCTAGGGTCTTTTTTCTTGCCCTTTTGGAATATTGGTACAAAAAGGGCAAGAAAGTATCAGGGAGAGTTGAGGATAAGATGACGTGCACACCCGAGTTCCTGATCCCAAATCCTTGAAGTCCCTTTTGATTGCTCACAGGCTATGCGTTGCCACTCCTTCTCCTCCCAGATGTAGGACGAGCAATCGGTAATAGTGTGAGGGTTGAACCAAGCTGGGAAGCCTCCTTGTGATGTCCTTAACCCAGGCCCCAGGAAGGCAGCAGACTTCCCTTAGAGGAGGGTCCCTTCTACATATTGGACCCTCTGTTCCGCTGATTGATAAATCACCCTCAACTAAAACTCACCTTTTCTTCCTGCTGCCTGTGGTCACTATACAGGGGGTTGGCTTTTCCAACCCTGGAAATATCTCTGATGGAGAGGGATTGTAGCCTTTTCCATCCATCGATTGCCTTTCAGCCTCCAAGGCCTTATACCTGTTGCTCAGGTCTACCTGATAGTGTCATATGGGTGAAGGCGGGTTTTGCCCGCCACCTGGAGCCTGGACTTGTTTCCATTCATTCATATCCTTCTGCCTTGTGTCTGTTGAGGGGTGGATACTGCATTCCCTTTGTGTTGGGGAATTCCTGGTGCCTGTTCTTGTTCCACAGAGGCCAGAGGTGGGCATCAACAGTCTATCTCCCTCTCTGAATCCTAGATGTTCATAAGTTTTACAACCTCTTTTCATAGCTCAGCCACCATGCAGAGCAGGTCTTCCACCTGCTCGTATCTCACTCAATTGCTGTCTCTGCAGCTGCCCAATGGCAGTGTGAAGCTTTGGCACTCCCTGCAGCCTGACACCTGGACAGCTGAGTACTTTTTTGGAAGCTCAGTTTGGGTCCCCACCTCCTTTCTGGAAAGCGTGGAGGTGGCCTTCTGCTGTTTGCCATGAGCGGTCTGTCACAGGAGCTCGCTGCAGCACCCTGCTTGCATGAACTGCCACACAGACTGCCACAACATGCCCTGACTGGCACCTAATGCCTTGTTTGCCTGCTCTGTGCACAGCATTCATGGTTGCTTGAGCTCCCTAGGGTCTCCCGATTGGCTCCCTAGGGGCTGCCTTCGTACTACAGAGGGGGCGCTCCTGAAGGGAAACCCCTGCACCCTGCAGGCCCCCGCTCCTATGCAGAAGGTGTCTGCCCCGGAGCCAATCACCTCAGCAAGTTAGAGTCATTATAATTGGGTTAAATTGGTTTAAATACACAGGCACAATGAATAATGAGGTTTAATGGTGAAGCACAATTCTAATAAAACTGGGGAAAAAATACCACAAAAGAAGAATATAAAGCAGGCTTCGCCTATCATGAGTAACATTATGAGCGATTTTCAGAAAAATGCAGTCAGCTTATGGCTTATGAAATACACCCAGTCATCAGTTTCCACATTACATCCTTGAGGTCCTGGTTCCTCAAGCTGTAGATGAGGGGGTTCACTGCTGGAGGCACCACCGAGTACAGAACTGCCAGCGCCAGGTCCAGGGAAGGGCTGGAAGCAGGGTTCCCCTAATCCTGGTCAGAATCTTCTTCGTTTCTGTGTTTGAAGGACTGTCTGCTGGAAGTTAGAGCAGCAAACTTTTCAGGGAATCCCTTTTTCATGATTGTTTTCTTTTGCAACTCACATACACATGCCTCTAGGATCGTGGTAGATTTTCCATCCCATTTTCTCATGTCCTCTCCATGGTCTTGTAGGTAAAACCACAGGGTGGCACGGGGTGAGTACCCACCATATCGTCTTCCTTGTGTGGATGAACGACTACCCCTGATAGCTGAGACACTGCTCTGTACAGGTGCGGAGGAGAATAATCTCTCTTCAAGTTGGTGAACCTTTTCAGAAAGTTTCTCCACAGTGTTCTCTTTTGGTCAGTGGACACTGGTTGGTTCCGGTGGGGATGAGGATAGATTCTCTTTAAGTTGGTGGAACTCTTCAGAAAGTTTCTCCACAGCTGAGACGCAGGCCTGTAAGGAAGAGGAGAGACTTTCTTCGTACTGCCGGAGTTGTTTAGCTGCTTCATCCACTGTGGGTTCCTCATCCTATTTCCAGGCCATTATTGCCAATGAGCTGGCATATGATGATGGTGCACTCCGTACAAATTTCTGCAACATGGGTCGCGTACGCCTGACTTCATCTGGATCTTTGGATGTTTGTCTGAGGTCTGGATCCTCATAAATCACTTCCCGTACGGCTAATTCCCTCAGGTACTGGATTCCCTTCTCCATAGTGGTCCACTTGCCTGGTAGACATACAAGTTCTTCCTTGAAGGGATACCTTTCCCTCACAGCTGAGAGGAGACGCCTCCAGAGGCTGTGAGATTGTGCTCCATCTGCAATTGCTTTGTCAATGCCTGCGTCTCTAGCAAGGGATCCCAGTCGTCTGGCTTCCTTCCCCTCTAATTCCACACAATTGGCTGTGGTGTCCCAAGCTGCTTGTACCAAGGTGAAAAGCTGCTCACCTATACAACGACCAAAATCTTTTTGCACATCTCGTAGCTCGCGCTCGTATAGGTTTCGGGTAGTTACTGTTGATTTTTTGGCATCCTCATCTTCCTCCTCCTGAATCCCTGATAGCCCAGCATCGTCGTCTCTATACCTAGATTTGTCAGAAGACTCTCTGGGTTCTAAACGACCTGAATCTCTATACCATTTTTTCACCTTCTCTACAGGGGCAGCTTGCACTGCTACAGCTCGCTTCTCTGACCCCTTTACAGGGTCTGCCACAGGGGTTGGAATACCCTCTGCAGGGTCAACTTGCACTGCTAGAGTTCGTTTCTCTGACACAGTCACAGGAGCTGGAGCGGCTGCAGGAGCTGGGACTGGAGCCGCTGCAGTATCCACCGTAGGGGTCACAGTGGCCATTGGATCTGTCACAGGGCTTGGAGTGGCCGCAGGGTCTGTCACTAAGTTGATAGCAGTATCCATGGCAGCTCGATAGGCATGAGCCAGGCCCCAGCATCTTACAATGATTTGTGTTACTTTGGAACTGCCAGAGTCATGACACCTTTTTTTCAAGCATTCTGCCAGTTTTTGAGGATTTTGCAGTTGTTCAGGGGAGAATTTCCAAAACACTGGGGGTGCCAACTGCTCTAGATGCCTGCCCATATCCTCCCATACTCCCTGCCACCCACAACTATACTGTCTCCGGGCAGATCTCCGGATGAGCTTCCTAAGTAGTTGTTTAACTTTAAGCAGAACCTGAAGCGCATTCAGGAGGCAGAACAAGACCATGCTGGTCTGAGTATCCCAAGGATATTCAATATCTTGGAGAGCTATTGTGAGAAGCTCAGAGGATAAGAGGGTGGTGAAGGAGGAAGGGAGAGTGATCAAGTAAGAAAAAATATCTTCCCCTTTCCCCTCCACAGATTGACTCCCTAATGGAAAAAAAACAATAGGTATAATTGCTAATAGTTTCCAAGATACAGTTTCCAAAGTACAGAGTCGACGATGTTACTGAGTACAAATACCAAGTTAGAGTCGTGACCAGATATCTCATCGTCTCATAAGCCACTGATACAACACTCAGTACCATAATGATCTGAAACCAGGGCCCGGAGAGGAAAAACAACATGACAGAGAGAACATATGGAAAATAGTGTGCTATAATACTCAATTTGGAAAACAGGCGCAGAAGACTTGAGATTAAAGCAATCAGCACTATGACCAGAGACTATTAAGCAGGGCTAATACTTATACCAATTTTAGTTTAACACAATCTGGTCAGATCTGCCATTATCTCAACCTTTCAGGCCCCAAGTTAGGCCCCAAGAAGACTGCTGTGGTTTAACCCGGCCGGCAGCTAAACACCACACAGCCGTTTGCTCACCCTCCCCCCTCCCTCTCTGGGATGGTTGAGAGAAATGGGAAAGTGAAGCCTGTGAGTTGAGATAAAGACAGTTTAATAAGACAGGAAAATAATAACAACAACAACAACAACAACAACAACAACAATAATAATAATAATAATAATAATAATAATAATAATAATAATAATGTTATAAATGGCTCAGGATTCAAATTAGGATTAAATAAAAAAATAGGATTTATTAAAATAATATAAAGGAACAGAGGTAAGCAAACAGCGCTGGGTGCACCGGGAGTCTCCGCTCCACCAGGATGCACACCAGTTACATCAAGCAACTGATTTTTATGCTCCTAGACTAATACATATTCATTACTACTTCTAAAAAAAATAGATTATTAAAATTAGCTTCCGGGGTCAGTCCCTCCTACTGGAGCATGCGCATCAGTCTCCTCTGGGGGTCTCTAGGGGTCTTTCATGCTGAAGGCTCGTAGTCTTCCTCTCCCCTTTGTACTCACTTGGCACCATACCAAGTTTATAGAACATCTCCTGCAGGTCTTGTCTCCCAGCCGTCCTTCAGCTTCTTTTTCCTTCCTCTTAATCTCTTGGCCCCCTGGCCAGATACCAAAGATCCGCATAGTATCCCATAACAGTCACTAGTTGTTATCAGTTGTTCTGAAACTCCCAGACATCAAACACAAACAGCTTTCTTATTGACACTTCACCAGTAATTAAAACATTCTTCCCCAGCCATTCACAGTCACATTTATAGCAGTGTTAAGTTAATCTCGAAGAAGACAGGAAAAAAAAAGGCTGTAACTGTTAGAAATAGAAGTCCAAAATAACAAAAGCAAACAGGTTCATAAATTTAAGGAGTATTTTCTGAAGACGTGATAAATTGACTAGAATGAGGGGGAGACTGGGACACACTGCATCTGTGGTTCAAGAATTAAATTGCCAGTGCAGGGCCCAGAGGCAGACAGGATTCAAACAGAATTGTTCTTTATGGACACGAATTGTTAAAACATTCCTCACAAGAATATATAATAATATATAATAATGATGATGATAGTACTACTACTAATAATGTGTACAAACAAGTGATGCATGATGCAATTGTTCACCACCCGCTGACCGATGCCCAGCCTAACCCCGAGCAGTCCAGCCCTCCCACCCCTGCTAGCCACCCCTATCTATTGTTTAGCATGACGTCAGATGGTATGGAATACCCCTTTGGCTAGTTTGGGTCAGCTGTTCTGGGTCTGTCCCCTCCCAGCTCCCGCTGCACCCCCAGCCTGCCCACTGGCATGATAGGGTGAGAAGCTGAAACGTCCTTGGCTTGGTGTAAGCACTGTTCTGCAACAAGTAAAACATCAGCATGTCATCAGCACTCTTCTCATCCTAATCCAAAACATAGCACCCTACCAGCAACTAGGAGGAAAATTAACACTATCTGAGCTGAAACAAGGAGAAATGCTAAACCTAGAGGTCACAAATTCCCTGATATTAACTTGAGGTAAATTAGAAAAGTGAGATAGCCAATTTATTGCTACGTAAATATTACCACTAGAATCAGTTTCTTCAGTGTGGCTTTCAGCTCCTGGTTCCTCATGCTGTAGATGAGCGGGTTCACTGCTGGAGGTACCACTGAGTACAGGAATGACACCATCAGGTCCAAGGATGGGGAGGAGATAGAGGGGGGCTTCAAGTAGGCAAGTATGGCAGTACTGACAAAGAGGGAGACCACGGCCAGATGAGGGAGGCATGTGGAAAAGGCTTTGTGCCAGCCCTGCTCAAAAGGCATCCTCAGCACTGTCCTGAAGATCTGCACATAGGACACCACAATGAAAACAAAACAAACTAATGCTAAACATGCACTAACCACCAGAAGTCTAACTTCCTTTAGGTAGTCTGAACCTGAACAGGAGAGCTTGAGGATGTGGGGGATTTCACAGAAGAACTGGTCCACAGCATTGCCTTGGCAGAGGGGCAGGGAAAAAGTAGTGGTAGTCTGCAGGACAGCATCAAGAAAGCCACTGCCCCAGGCAGCTGCTGCCATCTGGGCACAAGCTCTGCTGCCCACGAGGCTCCCGTAGTGCAGGGGCTTGCAGATGGCAACGTAGCGGTCATAGGCCATGACAGTGAGAAGAAAATATTCTGCTGATATAAAGAAGAGAAAGAAAAAGAGCTGTGCAGCACAGCCTTGATAGGAGATGGCCCTGGTGTCCCAGAGGGCATTGGCCATGGCTTTGGGCAGAGTGGTGGAGATGCAGCCCAGGTCGAGGAGGGCGAGGTTGAGGAGGAAGAAGTACATGGGGGTGTGGAGGTGGTGGTGGCAGGCTACGGCGCTGAGGATGAGGCCGTTGCCCAGGAGGGCAGCCAGGTAGATGCCCAGGAAGAGCGCGAAGTGCAGGAGCTGCAGCTCGCGTGTGACTGCGAATGCCAGCAGGAGGAACTCGCTCACAGAGCTGATGTTGTGCATTTGCTGTCCATACACATCCTTTCCTGGTAAAGAGCAAAATGCAAAAGAATGTTAAAACAGAGTTCTCTGAGGAAAACCTATTGTGTCACTTAAAGCACCCCGTAATCTGAGTCTCTCTCTTTGCACGAAAATCTTTTGGCATCTCTCCTGCTTGAGCTGTGGCTGCTGCTGGCTGAGAGTGGCACTGGGAGCAGGGGCTGCTGTAGACTGCAGAGGAGTCCTCTCTGCTATACAGCAGGAAGGAATCAGGAACATGGGGGAAGCTTATGTTCAGATCACTGGTCAGATCAATGATCTTTTCAGTGTTATTTCAAACAACTCATCTGAATGCAGAGTTACACAGGCCACTGCCAACAAGTCGTGTTCTAATCTGCCCTCTGTTTCCTGTCTTTGAGCCGCAGGACCATCGAGCAATGGAGTTTCCCTGAGAAGAAACTGGAGGCAACTGAGAGCAGAGAAGCCCCAGTCCAAGTGCAGCTGGACAGAAACCTCACCTGAGGTGAAGTTCTCACACAGACAGAGCTTCGGAGCATCTCTTTGAGCTCTACCTTCTCTTCTACCCCCACCTGCCCCACAGCCCATGGGCTGCAGGGGGAGAGGAGGCCAGGGAGGGGCTGCTCCAGGGGAAGGCATCTGCACTGCAGGGCATGGCCGCAAGGTGCCCGAATCCCCCCTGCCATGGCGTTTCTGCCAACAGCTCCTTCTGGCCACCTGCCCCTCTCTCTGCTGCCTCAGCTGTCCCTGCAGGGAGCTGCTGCTCTGCGCCCACCTCTTCTTTCCCCCTGCCCGTGCTCACAGACCCCATCCCACACGGCTGTGCTCAGCGCTGCCCTGCAGCACCCTGCCACCAACAGGGCCCTGCCAAGGGGCACCTCCATGGCTGCAGGAGCTACGGGGCAGCTGACAGAGAGCCCAGCATGGCCAGCCAGGGCAGGGTGTTCTGGGCTGACCAGGGGCACCTGCCTTAGGGCACTCCAAGGGGCTTCTGCCAGACTTTCTCACCTCACACTGCAACCCAGCAGGACTCTCAAAGCCTACTGCATTGCCCACTGCCCTCCCAGAAACAAGACCCAGCAGGAGGAGACCCTTCCAGGACCTGCAGCTGCATGGCCCTGCAGCCAGGCACTTACCTTGTGAAGGGCTGTGCAGGTTTCTCCTGCAGGCAGCTCTCAGCATCCTCCCACTGCCAACTGCCTCCAAGCCCCCTCTCCTTCTCTCCTCTCTGTGTGTCAGTTGCGGTCAGAGCCCCCCAGCCCTGCTGCGCTGTGCAGAGGAGTTGCTCCTGGGCACAGCTGTCTCTCTGCACCAGGATCCCTTTTCAAATGAGTTTAATCTGTTGCAGGAGCCCAGCCCAGCTCAGCACCAGAGGCCTAGATCAAGGCACTGCAATCACCCCTCTGGGGGCTTTGCTGATGAGCCCACGAACCTCAGGCACTCAGAGACAATTGAAGACAGCTCTCCAGAAGTCCAAGTCAGAGGCAAGTTTCCTGCAGTGTCCCCCTGAGGGCCAGCACTGACACAGCCTCCCTTGGAGCTCGTTAGAGCCAAACCCTGGAGGCAGTGAGGACAAGGAGACAAAGGCAATGTGAAGGTGACACGGAGGTGTAGGAAAACTGGATGTGTGTCACCAATCACAAGGGCCAGGTCTTATTGCATGGCACACATGAAGGGAGATCCTTTGCCTTGACTGGTTGCTCAGGGCTCTTTGTGGGGCAGTAGGAGATGGGGATGCGCATGGCCAAGTGCAGGAGAATGGTACGACCCTTGCCTGGTTCATGGTTGGGGGCGAGGAGGCAATGAGGCCCTGGTGCTTTAGCAATAAGCTGTGCCCTCATAGGCCTCAGTGGCAGAGACAACAGCCATAGCCATGGACACAAAGACTTGTGTTGTGACTTTGAGCCCTCATAGAGCCCTGGATCCTTTCCACACCAAGCTGTCCTAGGGACTCCCAGACCTGTACCTCCTGAGGGCTGCAGACCCTCTTCTGTGTGGTGCCACACTGGATCTGAGCTTGAGTATGATAACTCAGATTTTCTTGGAGGTCCTGCTCCTCGTAAGGCAGCTCTGTAGGAAGCTGGCCTGGTTCCTGGTGAGCAGGCACCACAGCTCATAAGGCATCCCTCGTGGTGCCCAGACCCTCCTCCTCCTGGTCACTGCTCACTCAGTAGAGTCTGCCCTGATGTGTAGTTCCTATTCCTCTGGCACAGGACTAGGCACTTATTGTTCAAGATGTTCCTTTAGGCAAACTACTGCAGTTTCTCAAGATTCCACTGGACAGATGCTCCATTCTGTCAGGTGTTCATGTCTGCAGGCAGACAGTTCAACCTTCCCGTGTCTGTGCTGTCTCTGACAAGACAGCAGCATCAGGAGCTGCATGGAACGTTTGGATAATACAGGAGTAAGAAGCTGAATAAAAGTGCAGCATAGAATCACAGGAGAGTAGGGGATGGAAGGCTGCCAGGTTCCACATTTGCTGTGCTTCCTTCTCATGCATACTGTCAGTTTGTCTGGAGCTGCGTCCTGAATATTATGGGGCTGTGCAGGTGAAAATTAGAAGGGCCAAAGCCCAGCTGGAGCTCAATCCATCTACTACTGTCAAAGACAAAAAAAAAAAAAAAAAAAAGAAAGAAACAAATAAACAAACAAAACAGTGTATATAAATACTTTTATAAAAGAGGATTTAGAAGAATGATCATCTTTAATGGGTGTGTGGGAAAACCTGATGACAAAACCTGAGGAACATAATGCCTTCTTTTCCTCAGTCTCTACCAGCAAGACCAGTTGTTCCCCTGGATATTTCTTCCTCCTCATGGCCAGAGCTACACTTCAAGTTTCACTTTGTGGCTGTTTTTTCTCTCCTGCTCTTTCCTATTACTACAGAAAGCTCCATGAGGGTGGAAACCCCTCCTGAAGTAGGCATCCTGACCCAGCAGGCTCCTTGCGGCCTCCCAGCCAAGCAGACACAAGTCACCTCAGCAGCAGCTTCCAAGCCAGGGGCCTGCTGCTGGCCTTGCAGCTTCTTGGCTAGATACAGCCAAGCCTTGTGCCTGCTGCTGCCCACTCATGGACTCAAGCAGAAGGGACAGGACAACCCATCTGGGGGCCTCCTTTCTGTCTTGGTCCTCCTGGGTGTGTAGGCAGAGGGGATCCCCCAGTCAGCATGCCAAGGAAGTGCCTTGACTTCTCAAAAGTAAAGGGTGACCTGCCACCTCCTGACACAGGTGACCTCACAGTCCCTTTCCGTGACACGTTCCTGCTGCTGGCCTATCAGCTGCAGAGACAGAAGTGACCTCACAGTCCCTGCCACAGTCACATTCCTCCTGCTGGGCCATCAGATCACGAGGTAGAACTGACCTCTCTCTTGCTCCCTAGGTACCTGTTTTTCTCTTTCTAGATTAGAGACTAAGCAAAGTTTTAGTGGGAGTGTGTGTTGTCCTGCTAGTGGTATCAGGTCTGTGGTTAAGGCCATGCCCCAGGAGATGACCTTGCTCTCTTCTTCCCCACCACTCCCCACATGGGGCAGGCCCTCAGGAAACACCCCTGAGCCTGGAGATGCACCAACCTGCTGCGCTGAGGTGCCACTACTGCAGGAGGAGAGGGGAGGGTTGGAGAGACCCATGGAGCCTGTAGGCAAGAGTGGTGTGGCCTGGGGAAGTGAGTGGAAAAGTTACCCTGGAGCCATAGGAGCCATTCTGGAAAGAAAACTTGTAGGCAGGAAGCGCACTTTTGTGATGGTGCCGAGCTGCTGGGCACATGTTCAGGGTGCTCTGATGGACTTTTATGTCCTTTTCCATCATGTATTAAGTGCCACGTTTCTCAGGAATAGAGTACCCAACAGAGCTGTGACAGATACTCTGAGATCTTGAAAGCCACCACAAAGATGTCCCTAAGAATATGACTGATATAGTGAGGTCAGGAGAAGCCCTGGTCAGGAGAAATGTGAGATTTGGAAGAGAGAATAGGACTATCCAGCAGAAACTAAAGATTTTGTAAAGGGTAAGTTGGTTCAGGCTATGCGGAAGCTGCTGTAACCGTGACTTAAAACACTTATATGAGGCTATTCCCCAGCTTCAAAGAGCAAACTTAATTCCTACATTTAAATGTTACTCCACACCCAGACAGGAATCAACTACTCCTATGCCTGACATCTAATTGTGCACTGAAGCCAAAACTCAGTCCATAGCCTCTTTCCCTTACCCTTACTCTCTTGCTTACATTGATCCCTACCCTTAACACTAGATTTAAATGCTCTATTTAGGCCTAGAATTATTGGAAAAACTAAACAAACCCTAAATCACTAAGCTTGTCCGCACTTTAACCACAGACCTGATACGCAAAGCAGAACACCAATCCCTCCCAAAAAATCTTTCTTTAAATTCAAACCCAGAAAGGTGAGCCCTAGTCCCCTGATGCATGAGCACCTAACAGCTGATTCCCCTGTTCCTGTGCATTGACTTCCTCACCTTCAGCCCCTCTCCTAACCCTTACCTTTAGGTACCATACTGGGTGTGGCCCTTAGTGCAGGCCAAGAACTGTGAGGTTACTCTGCAGTCACATGGCATGCAAAGATGGATGTGAGGGGTCATGGGTATGATCGGCTTGTGGGCCACAAAGAGGAGATGGATGGGAGTGCTCTGAAGGGCTCAGCTCTGCCTCAGCATCTCCTGCCCCAGCAGGAGCAATGTGACTGTGGCAGTGACTGTGAGGTCACTTCTGTCTCTGCACGCGATAGGGCAGCAGCAGGAACGTGTCACGGAAAGGGACTGTGAGATCATTTCTGTCTGGAGGTGGCAGGTCAGCCTTGACTTCTTCCTGGGAGCTGCACTTTTGGGCTGACATCTGGCAGTGGCCCTGCTAGGCCAGCACAAGGCACCTGCTTGGCATGCTGACTGGGGGATCCCCTCTGCCTCCAGAGCCAGGAGGACCCAGGCAGAAAGAAGGCCCCAACATGGGTTGTCCTGTCCCTTCTGCTTGAGTCCATGACTGGGCAGCAGGAGGCACAAGGCTTGGCTGTGTCTAGCCAAGAAGCTGCAAGGCCAGCAGCAGGCCCCTGGCTTGGAAGCTGCTGCTGAGGTGACTTGTGTCTGATCAGACCTGGGCTTTGTCTTTCAAGGAGTACCTGGTGAGAGTTGGTGAGACATGGGTGAAACAAAGGATGAGAGCAAGGTTGTGGACAGAGATGGGTGTCTGTAGACTTGAAGGAAATAGGGCAAAGTGTGGGACAGCATAGGAAAGCCTGCAGAGGAGAAGGCAGAGGGTGCTGGTAAAAAGGGAAGGCCCCAACAGCCCTGAGGTTTTTGTCCCCTTGGCTAGAGTTTGTTGGGAGATATGTTATATTAATTCTGATGAGGCTTCATTGATTTCTTTCAACTCTGAGCAGCAGCTCAGAGGTGTCATACCACTGTTCTTCTCATGGCATCCCACTGCCCACTCCATCCCACAGATCCCAGGAAGAGCCTTGAGCCAGACATGGGGATGCAGGATCTCCTCTCCCAGTGGCTGGGGTCAGGCCTTGGCTCTTCTGCTTCACTAAAATCAACCAAGAGTTTTCTCAGCACAGGACTTTGCCAGTCTGCAATCATGGCCTCTAATTATCTACCCTAACATATCCCTGAGGAGGCTTTCTTAGTAACAGCCCTCAGTTGGGCCCATTCATACTCCAAGTCGCTTCAACTTTTCCTCCTGACTTTACTTGCTCAAGCGGTTACATCACTCTCTTCTATAGTACCTGAGCTCCATAGCATCAGTGCCAAAATACTCCATGGACCTCATTAAAATGCAGAAACTCCTGACATCTCTTCCATAGTTTTAGAAAGTCTTCACGGCTTGTGCAGCTAATTGCAGAGCTTGCATGATGTACTTAAGGAAGGAGATTTCAAAAAGCAACTAATGAAAATATTTTCTGTTTATAAATCCTGAATTTTGCTACATTTCAGTTTGGAGCATCTTTCTTCTTCTGCTATTTTTCCATGGTGTCTTCTTTGGAAACCTTCATCAGGAGGAAAAGTAGAGTCTAGAGGTCTGACACATCTGCTGCCAGCAGTAGTCTTTGTCCCTGTAACTGCAGCCCAGCCGAGCACATGAAACCCTTTCTAAAAGAAGTCAGGAGTTCCTAGGGAAAAAAATGAAATAAAATAATAAAATGAAATGAAATGAAATGAAATGAAATGAAATAAAATAAAATAAAATAAAATAAAATAAAATAAAATAAAATAAAATAAAATAAAATAAAATAAAATAAAATTGAAATGACCATTGGAACCTGAGAAATTCTGCTAGAATCTTTGCAGACAACTGGACATCTATGCTCTATTGGGTCTTCTGTGGGAAACTCAGGATGAAAATTAAAAAATATATATCTTCGAGTGGCTGTAGCTGCACCCATGAGCTTGGCCTCATTTGGGGAATTTCACCTTCCAGACACAGAAACCTAAACTGAGTAAAGTGAAAAGAGCTGCCCAGTCAATAGAGTAGGGCAAAGTCCTTCTTCCTGTGCTATAGATGCAGAAGGTAAAAAGAATTGCATTGTGCCTGACACTACTCTGGGACGTGTAACCCAGGTCAGGCAACTTTACCTTAGTGCTGACAAGTCCATCACTAAACCACGCTCCCAAGCTCTGCATCTACACCTTGGCTCTCCAGTCGATGACCCAGCTCATGGATGGCAATCAGGGAGTCTCGGTTAGCATGATGCTGCCTCAGGTGCACCACTATGGTAGCCATTGGCACCTGCTGTTCTTCAGCCCTCAGCAAACCCCCAACAGAAGGATTCTGTGGAAGGCCAAGCAAGGTAGACAACTGTTTCATGTCCTTTGTCTCCAAGGCAGCTCTGCCAAAGCTCCACCAGTGGTGCCCTCTTGGAACTCTGAATTCCCTCTCCTGAAGCAGTCTATGCTGAGGATGCACGTAGCCTCTGGGCCAGTCCCAGTGGGGTGCTTTTGCCATTCCTTCCCAGTTAGACTCACCTCAGCCTCCAGTACAGTTATGTATTGGGTTCCCCCTGTCACTCCAGAAATACAGGTGGGTTCTACCTCTTTCTAGCTTGATGGCATTAGGGTACTCTGTGCACCGGTGAGTACTGATGTGTCAGTAGAGCCTGATACATTTGTGGGTCTGATGTACCAGGCCATTAACTATACCCAGTCCAGTAAACCCGATTGTTCCTTTCTTCCCCGCCTCCCCCTGGCTGGAAGCAGAACCCCTCTAGTCCTGCTTATAGTATTCTTTACGGTGTCTGGTAGACGACTCACTGGAAACACGTCCCACCACAGCACAGTCATCCCACAGTACAGGGGACAGGGCGATGCCAGACAAGGGATGCATTACAGTGCAGGAGTTGTGGCAAAACTCAGGCTGAAATACTCAAGAACAGGACAGTTCAAATGGCTGAAGCAGAACCCATCTGTGTATCCTAGTTTGGGAATCATCCCCTTCCATCAGGGATATGAAAGTAAAAAATGTGAAATGCCCCATCAGGTCAATGTGGAAAAAATACTCAGTGGTTTTGTGCTGGAGTGGCAGAAGGGAAAAAGTATTGCATTGTGCCTCAGACTAATCAAGGAGACCTAATGCAGTTCATCCCTGAGATAAAGCAAACACTCTAAGAATTGTGAGGGATGTTCACTTGTGGCCTAACATGAAGAAGAAAGTTGATCACTAGTGAAGGAACAGTCTTTTCCTGCCATCACCAATCTGGTTACACAAGCATCAGAAGAACGTCTCTGCAGTATTTCCAAACCAGCTGGACACCGGGTGCTCATGATGCAGAGGATCTTTTGGGGATGAACTCATTCGTGATGTAACCCTGAGGACAATGTGGAGCAAGGATTACATATGTCAGCAATACCTCAACCCACCGCAGTCTTTCTTCCCCCTATCTCCCTGTCCTGCCCTTCTTTCCTTCAGGATTAGAGTCAGAAGGGAGCTCTGGAGGTTTCCAGTGCCAAGATCTGTTCTGAGCAGGGAGAACTTTCACATCAGATCAGGCTGCTTCCTCAATGCTTCCTCCTCCTCACTTTTGAAAGCCGTACTCCTAGGGGTGTTAGCTGGAAGGCCAGTTCTCATTCAGTGGTGCTACAAGACAGCAGTGTGGAAGAGAAGTGAGACCAGAACCAAAACGCCCATGTCCTGCTGCTGTCAGTGTTCGTGGGTCCAAGAAAGTGGCAACTTTCAAAGGCTGCAGGCAAGGAGTGCCTGCCAGGGCAGAAAAGGGCAGCCCCAAACAACACCAGGGTTTTCCACCACGTTGCAGCAGGGATCTTCATCCCACAACCACTGCTGTACCTGAGAAGAGTGTATGAGAAATGAGATCCACAGAAACTGCCTACCTGCTGGTTCCTTTATTTAGTTAGTTACAAAGAGCTTAGCAGCACCTCTACATTAAGTCTTTGGCTTAGAAGAAAAGGTAGAAGGACACAGAAGAAGAAAAATATATTAAATTTATAAAATAAAAGTATAAAGAAATATTTAGCATATGGGAATAATATTGAAAAGAATGAACAGTTTTTGAAATACGTGAACAAAGGTGTTTCTGCCTTGTCCAGGTATACTTCAGGGAGTCACATGCAGAAGATCGGTTCCTCGTTGAAATACTGAATATTGCAATAACCTCCTCAGTGCCTCCTTGAGCTCCTTATTCCTCATGCTGTAGATGAGGGGGTTCAGTGCTGGAGGTACCATGGAGTACAGAACAGCCACCACCAGATTTAGATGTGGGGAGGAGATGTAAGGGGGCTTCAGGTAGGCAAACATGGCAGTGCTGACCATCAGGGAGACAACAGCCAGGTGAGGGAGGCACGTGGAAAAGGCTTTGTGCCGGCCCTGAGAAGAGGGCATCCTCAGCACTGCCCTGAAGATCTGCACATAGGACAGCACAATGAAAGCAAAACAACCAAATGCTAAAGAAAAACTAAACACAAGTGGCCCAACTTCCCTGAAGTAGGCATCTGAGCAGGAGAGCTTGAGGATCTGTGAGATTTCACAGAAGAACTGGTCCAAAACATTGCCGTGGCAGAGGGGCAGGGAAAATGTGTTGGCCGTGTGCAGGACAGCAATGAGAAAGCCACTGCCCCAGGCAGCTGCTGCCCACGAGGCCCCCGTAGTGCAGGGGCATGCAGATGGCAACATAGCGGTCGTAGGCCATGACAGTGAGAAGATAAAATTCTGATGCAATCAAGAAGACAAACAGAACGACCTGAGCAGCACATCCTTGATAGGAGATGGCCCTGGTGTTCCAGAGGGCATTGGCCATGGCTTTGGGCAGAGTGGTGGAGATGGATCCCACATCAAGGAGGGCGAGGTTGAGGAGGAAGAAGTACATGGGGGTGTGCAGGCGGTGGTCGCAGGCTACGGCGCTGAGGATGAGGCCGTTGCCCAGGAGGGCAGCCAGGTAGATGCCCAGGAAGAGCGCGAAGTGCAGGAGCTGCAGCTTGCGCGTGTCTGCAAATGGCAGCAGGAGGAACTCGCTCACAGAGCTGATGTTGGGCATTTGCTGGTTGTGGCCATGGGGTTCTACAAGGAGGGAAAAGGCAGTAAGAAAATACAACACAACTATCTGTTGATATCTGATTCAATATCGGCCTTTTAAGCAGACATTAGGCATGTCCATTTCATGAGCCCTGACGGATGCTGCCTAAAGTAGTCCGTGGGAACAGGGGACTCTTCTGCAGGCAGTGTAGTTAACAGTCCCTACCTATAAAAAAAAAAAAAAGTAAAGAGGAGCATGGGGTATTGTCAGATCAGTTTAACTCTTTATATGAAGAAATTTTTACTCCCAAATCACCTAATGGCAGAGAAGGGCTGTGGCAATTTTTTTTCTATGCTGTCGTTCCTGCTGCACTACAAAAAAAGCCTTGTGGATCCTCAGAGTCATAGATACTATTCCTCTAGTGCAGAGTGTACTTCAGAGAGCACAGCCAGTCTGTCCATCCATTCTGGTCTCAGCTGCCCTGTGCTGGTGGGAGAGAAGAGCAGCGATTGTCCCAGGGATTTGCCTGAGCCCTCCCTCAAACAGCATTTCTGTCAGCAGCTCCCTCTCACTGCCTGCCTATAGCCCTGCTGGGAACTGGTTCTCTGTCCCCACATCTCTTCCCTGTCCATGCTGAGACCCCAGACCACAAGCTGTGTGCTTACAATCACTCAGATTCCCCTCCACTGCAAGAATTTGGCACTTAGGGCACTGAATCCAAAAAAGCCTTTCTCCTCAGACTAAGCGAGCCTCAGTCTTCCTCCTGAAATGCCCATTCATAAATGCCATTCTCTAAAGTTTCTCCTAGTCCAAATTACCAAAAGAGTGAGACCGACCCTGACAGATGCTATCAGCCATCAGATGTGCCAGCTGTAGAAGACCCCTCTGGCAACCCCACCTGCATGGCCCTGCTGCCAGAGCCTCACGGTGTCAAAAGCCTGCAGATGTGTCCTGCCACACGCTGCCCTCTGTTGTTGCACGCCTCAGTGCCTCCAAGCCTTCTCTCCTCTCCTCTCTGTGTGCCAGCTGCGGTCAGAGCCCCCAGCCCTGCTGCGCTGTTCAGAGGAGCTGCTCCTGGGCACAGCTCTCTCTCTGCACCACGGCCCTCTTGCCACGAGCTCTCTCTGTCCCACGAGCCCTGCCCAGCTCAGCAGCACAGCACCAGCCCAAGGCACTGCAATCACCCCTCTGGGGCTTTGCTGATGAGCCCACGAACCTCAGGCACTCAGAGACAATTGAAGACATCTCTCCAGAAGTCCAAGTCAGAGGCAAGTTTCCTGCAGTGTCCCCCTGAGGGCCAGCACTGACACAGCCTCCCTTGGAGCTCGTTAGAGCAGAACCCTGGAGGCAGTGAGGACAAGGAGACAAAGGCAATGTGAAAGTGACACTGAGGTGTAGGAAAACTGGATGTGTGTCACGAAGCACAAAGGCCAGGCCTTGACCCATGTTCCCTGGAAAGGGAGATCCTTAGCAGTCACACCTTGCTCAGGGCTCTTTGTGGGGCAGTAGGAGATGGGGATGTGCATTGTCAAGTGCAGGAGAATGGTACGACCCCTGCCTGGTTCATGGGTGGGGGTGAGGAGGCAATGAGGCCCTGGTGCTTTAACGATCAGCCGTCTCCTCCTAGGCCTCAGTGGCAGAGACAACAGCCATAGCCATGGACACAAAGACCTGAGTCCTGATGGGTCTTACAGCCTTGCCACAGCCATTACTCCTCTCCACACCAGGCTGTCTGAGAGACTCCCGGACTTCCTAATCTTCCACTGCCAGATGCAGACCCTTCTGTGGGTAGTGTCACATTTGATCTGAGCTGTCTGATAACTCAGATCTTCTTGGTGTTCCTGTTCCTCAGAAGGGAGCTCTGTAGGAAGCTGGCCTGATTCCTGCTGAGCAGGCACCACTGCTCATATGGCATCCCTTGTAGTGCCCAGGCCCTCCTCCTCCTGGACACTGCTCACTCAGCAGAGTCCCAGTCTGCCTCCATGTATGGGGTTCCTCTTCCTCTGGTGCAGGATTGGGCTCTTCTCCGTGTAAATGTCAGGAGGTTTGTGTAGGCAAAATCCCGCAGTTTCTCAAGGTTGCCCCACACTGATGCTCCATTCTGTCAGCTGTTAATGTCTGCAGGCATATGGATCACCCTGACTATGCTGTTTCTCACAAGATAACAGTAACAGGAGTTTGCAGGACAGTTTGGATTATACAGCAGGAACTAGTTGAATGGAATTACAGCACAGAATCAGTGAAGGGTGGGGGATAGAAGGCTGCCAGATTCCACTTTTCTGTTCTTCCTTCTCATGCATACTGTTACTTTATCTGGAACTGTGTTCTATATACAAAATACAACACTGTATTATCTAATAAGAAGGAAATTAAGTCTATCCCAGCCAACACATGGACAATATCCACCCTATATTCCATACCATCTGCACCATGCTCAGCTCCAGTACTTTCCAATTAATCACCACCACGTTTTCTCAGATGATATACACACAGATATATCATGTCCTTAGTCTGTGAGTGTCCTGGAGTTGGCTAGGATCCAGATAATTTTCCTCCTAGTAGCTGGTATGAAGCTGTGTTTTGGATTTAGCATGAGTACTCAGTACTAAGGCCAGTCCTCTTTAATATCTTTATCAATGATCTGGATGAGGGGATCGAGTGCACCCTCACTAAATTTGCAGATGACACCAGGGTAGGTGCGTGTGTCAATCTGCTCGAGGGTAGGAAAGCTCTGCAGGAGGATCTGGATAGGCTGGTCTGATGGGCTGAGGCCAACTGTATGAAGTTCAACAAGGCCAAGTGCCGGGTCCTGCACCTGGGGCACAATAACCCCAAGCAGAGCTATAGGCTGGGAGATGAGTGGTTGGAGAGCTGCCAGGCAGAGAAGGACCTGGGAGTGATGGTTGATAGTCGGCTGAACAAGAGTAAGCAGTGTGCTTATGTGGCCAAGAAGGCCAACAGCATCCTGGCTTGTATCAGAAGCAGTGTGGCCAGCAGGGCTAAGGAAGTGATCGTCCCCCTGTACTCGGCTCTGGTGAGGCCACACCTCTAGTACTGTGTTCAGTTTTGGTCCCCTCACTACAAGAAGGACATCGAGGTGCTCCAGCAAGTCCAGAGAAAACACAAAGCTGGTGAGGGATCTGGAGTCCTACGAGGAGCGGCTGAGGGATCTGGGCTTGTTCAGCCTGGAGAAGAGGAGGCTCAGGGGTGACCTTTTTGCTCTCTACAGCGACCTCAAAGGAGGCTGTAGCGAGGTGGGGGTGGTCTGTTCTCCCACATGCCCAGTGACAGGATGAGGGGGAATGGGCTAAAGTTGCACGAGGGGTGTTTTAGGTTGGATATTAGGAAGAAATTCTTTACCGAGAGGGTTGTTACTCATTGGAATGGGCTGCCTAGGGAAGTGGTGGAGTCACCATCCTTGGAGGTCTTTAAAAGGTGTTTAGATGTTGAACTTAGTGATATGGTTTAGTGGAGGACTTGTTAGTGTTAGGTCACAGGTTGGACTCGATGATCTTGAGGTCTCTTCCAACCTAGACAATTCTGTGATTCTGTGATTCTGTGGGAAGAAGAGCTTGGCCAGCAGAAACTTATGATTTCATAGAAGTAAGATGGTTTATGTAATGTAGATGCTGTGGTACAACTGACTTAAAACAGTCACATATGGCCCTTTCCTTACTTGAAACAGTCATTTTAATCACTAAACATAAATGCTACTACAGTACTCTGAAAGGAATCATTTCTTTTTTTCCTCTTGCTAACCATAATGCCTTCCCTTAACACTAACATGAAAATGCTCTATTTAACCCTAGACTCCTTGGCAGACCTAAAAAACCCTAAACCGTAGGTCTTGTTTATGCCTTAACCACAGACCTGACACCACTAGCAGGACAACACACACTCCCACTAAAACTTTGCTTATTCTCCAAACCAGAAAGAGAAAAACAGGTACCTATGGAGCAAGAGAGAGGTCAGCTCTCCCTCAGGATCTGATGGCCCAGCAGGAGGAATGTGACTGTGGCAGGGACTGTGAGGTCACTGCTGTCTCTGCACTTGATAGGGCAGCAGCAGGAATGTGTCACAGAAAGGGACTGTGAGGTCACTTGTGTCTGGAGGTGGCAGGTCACCCTTGATTTTGAGAAGTCAAGGCACTTGCTTGGCATGCTGACTGGGGGATCCCCTCTGCCTCCAGACCCAGGAGGACCCAGGCAGAAAGAAGGCCCCCATATAGGTTGTTCTGTCCCTTCTGCTTGAGTCCATGACTGGGCAGCAGCAGGCACAAGGCTTGGCTGTGTCTCCACAAGAAGCTGCAAGGCCAGCAGCAGACCCCTGGCTTGGAAGCTGCTGCTGAGGTGACTTGTGTGTGGTTGGCTGAGAGGCCGCAAGGAGCCTGCTGGGTTGGGATGCCTACTTCAGGAGTGGTTTCCACCCTCATGGAGAATTCTGTGGTAATAGGAAAGAGCAGGAGAGAAAAAACAGCCACAAAGTGAAACTTGAAGTGTAGCTCTGACTATGAGCTGGAAGAAATATCCAGGGGAACAACTGGTCTTGCTGGTAGAGACAGGAAAAGAAGGCATTATGTTCCTCAGGTTTTGTCATCAGGTTCTTCCATACACCCATTAAAGATGATCATTCTTCTAAATCCTCTTTTATAAAAGTATTTATATACACTTTTTTTTTTTTTTTTTTTTTTTTTTTTGTCTTTGACAGTAGTAGATGGATTGAGCTCCAGCTGGGCTTTGGCCCTTCTAATTTTCACCTGCACAGCCCCATAATATTCAGGACACAGCCCCAGACTAACTGTCAGCATGCATGAGAAGGAAGCACAGAATTGGTGGAGCCTGGCAGCCTTCCATCCCCTACTCTCCTGTGATTCTATGCTACACTTTTATTCAGCTTCTTACTCCTGTATTATCCAAACGTTCCATGCAGCTCCTGATGCTACTATCTTGTCAGAGACAGCACAGACACAGGAAGGTTGAACTGTCTGCCTGCAGACATGAACACCTGACAGAATGGAGCATCTGTCCAGTGGAATCTTGAGAAACTGCAGTAGTTTGCCTAAAGGAACATCTTGAACAATAAGTGCCTAGTCCTGTGCCAGAGGAAGAGGAACTACACATCAGGGCAGACTCTACTGAGTGAGCAGTGACCAGGAGGAGGAGGGCCTGGGCACCACGAGGGATGCCTTATGAGCTGTGGTGCCTGCTCACCAGGAACCAGGCCAGCTTCCTACAGAGCTGCCTTATGAGGAGCAGGACCTCCAAGAAAATCTGAGTTATCATACTCAAGCTCAGATCCAGTGTGGCACCACACAGAAGAGGGTCTGCAGCCCTCAGGAGGTACAGGTCTGGGAGTCCCTAGGACAGCCTGGTGTGGAAAGGATCAAGGGCTCTACGAGGGATCAAAGTCACAACCCAGGTCTTTGTGTCCATGGCTATTGCTGTTTTCTCTGCCACTGAGGCCTATGAGGAGACAGCTGGTCGTTAAAGCACCAGGGCCTCATTGCCTACTCGCCCCCAACCATGAAGCAGTCAGGGGTCGTACCATTCTCCTGCACTTGGCAATGCACATCCCCATCTCCTACTGCCCCACAAAGAGCCCTGAGCAACCTGTCAAGGGAAAGGATCTCCCTTCATGTGTGCCATGCAATAAGACCTGGCCCTTGTGATTGGTGACACACATCCAGTTTGCCTACACATCAGTGTCACCTTCACATTGCCTTTGTCTCCTTGTCCTCACTGCCTCCAGGGTTCTGCTCTAACGAGCTCCAAGGGAGGCTGTGTCAGTGCTGGCCCTCAGGGGGACACTGCAGGAAACTTGCCTCTGACTTGGACTTCTGGAGAGATGTCTTCAATTGTCTCTGAGTGCCTGAGGTTCGTGGGCTCATCAGCAAAGCCCCCAGAGGGGTGATTGCAGTGCTTTGGGCTGGTGCTGTGCTGCTGAGCTGGGCAGGGCCTCGTGGGACAGAGAGGGCTCGTGGCAAGAGGGCCCTGGTGCAGAGAGACAGCTGTGCCCAGGAGCAGCTCCTCTGCACAGCGCAGCAGGGCTGGGGGCTCTGACCGCAGCTGGCACACAGAGAGGAGAGGAGAGGAGAGAGGGCTTGGAGGCACTGAGGAGCGCAACAACAGAGGGCAGCGTGTGGCAGGACACATCTGCAGGCTTTTGACACCGTGAGGCTCTGGCAGCAGGGCCATGCAGGTGGGGTTGCCAGAGGGGTCTTCTACAGCTGGCACATCTGATGGCTGATAGCATCTGTCAGGGTCGGTCTCACTCTTTTGGTAATTTGGACTAGGAGAAACTTTAGAGAATGGCATTTATGAATGGGCAGTTCAGGAGGAAGACTGAGGCTCGCTTAGTCTGAGGAGAAAGGCTTTTTTGGATTCAGTGCCCTAAGTGCCAAATTCTTGCAGTGGAGGGGAATCTGAGTGATTGTAAGCACACAGCTTGTGGTCTGGGGTCTCAGCATGGACAGGGAAGAGATGTGGGGACAGAGAACCAGTTCCCAGCAGGGCTATAGGCAGGCAGTGAGAGGGAGCTGCTGACAGAAATGCTGTGTGAGGGAGGGCTCAGGCACCTCCCTGGGACAATCGCTGCTCTTCTCTCCCACCAGCACAGGGCAGCTGAGACCAGAATGGATGGACAGACTGGCTGTGCTCTCTGAAGTACCCTCTGCACTAGAGGAATAGTATCTGTTACTCTGAGGATCCACAAGGCTTTTTTTGTAGTGCAGCAGGAACGACAGCATAGAAAAAAAAAATTGCCACAGCCCTTCTCTGCCATTAGGTGATTTGGGAGTAAAAATTTCTTCATATGAAGAGTTAAACTGATCTGACAATACCCCATGTTCCTCTTAATTTATTTATTTTTTTTTTATAGGTAGGGACTGTTAACTACACTGCCTGCAGAAGAGTCCCCTGTTCCCATGGACTACCTTAGGCAGCATCCGTCAGGGCTCATGAAATGAACATGCCGAATGTCTGCTTAAAAGGCCAATATTGAATCAGATATCAACAGATAGTTGTGTTGTATTTTCTTATTGCCTTTTCCCTCCTTGGGAGAACCCCATGGCCAGAACCAGCAAATGCCCAACATCAGCTCAGTGAGTGAATTCCTCCTGCTGGCATTTGCAGACACGCACGAGCTGCAGCTCCTGCACTTCACACTCTTCCTGGGCATCTACCTGGCTGCCCTCCTGGGCAACGGCCTCATCCTCAGCGCCGTAGCCTGCCACCACCGCCTCCACACCCCCATGTACTTCTTCCTCCTCAACCTCGCCCTCCTCGACCTTGGCTGCATCTCCACCACTCTGCCCAAAGCCATGGCCATATCCCTCTGGGACACGAGAGCCATCTCCTATCAAGGATGTGCTGCTCAAGTCTTTCTGTTTGTCTTCTTGATTGCATCAGAATTTTATCTTCTCACTGTCATGGCCTATGACCGCTACATTGCCATCTGCATGCCCCTGCACTATGGGAGCCTCCTGGGCAGCAGAGCTTGTGCCCAGATGGCAGCAGCTGCCTATGGCAGTGGCTTTCTCAATGCTGTCCTGCACACAGCCACTACATTTTCCCTGCCCCTCTGCCACGGCAATGTTTTGGACCAGTTCTTCTGTGAAATCCATCAGATCCTCAAGCTCTCCTGCTCACATGCCTATCTCAGGGAAGTTGGGGCACTTGTGTTTAGTTTTTCTTCAGCCTTTGGTTGTTTTGTTTTCATTGTGCTGTCCTACATGCAGATCTTCAGGGCAGTGCTGAGGATTCCCTTTGAGCAGGGCAGGCACAAAGCCTTTTCCACGTGCCTCCCTCACCTGGCAGTTGTCTTTCTGACTATCAGCACTTCCATATTTGCCTACCTGAAGCCTAAATCAATCTCTTCCCCATACCTGGACTTGGTGGTGACATTTTTATACTCGGTGGTGCCTCCAGTATTGAATCCTCTCATCTACAGTATGAGGAACCAGGAGCTCAAGAAAGCCCTGTGGAGATTGATGATTTAATGTGTTTCAGGAGAATAAGTGCTCAGTCTGCTTCTGCAGATGAGTCTTAATGTCACTCATTATAGGAACAGCCTATATTCTGTTTCTTTTTGTTTCTGTGTGTGCATTTTATTAACCGATTTCCTTAGTTTTAGTTCAGTTAATGTTACCCACTAAAATGATATTGGTCATCCCAATTCCACTTTGGTATATATTTTTCAAGTCTAGCTCAGCAACTGTACACAAAGATCATGTCTGTCTGTGTACTTCAGGAAGGAGCTTGCACTGCCTGGTCTGTGTGCAGGGGTGCAGAGGAAAAGAGTCCCATCCCAGCAGCACGGCCAGGGAGCGCCAGCGCCTGGGGCATGCAGAGCTGCTCTCTTGCCACTGCCGCCATGTCCTGCTGAGCCCTGCTGGTGGGGTCAGGCCTGGCTGCTCCTGGAGCTTGGTGCCAGTGCTGCTGTGGGGCTGTGCTGGGACTGCAGGCAGGGACAGGCAGTGGGCACGGCAGTGGCACAGCTGGCCTCCACTGCAGCACTTCCCTCCTAAGGGGGGATCTCCTCCGAGGTGGACTGAACAGAGCTCATATGCTCAATCTGGTGTGAGCAGGCAGAGGAGAGCTCTGCAGCCACAGGGCATGCAGCAGACTCAGCAAAGGAGCCTGGGGAGTGATTCCTTTCAGCCCTGGGGCAATGGCAGTAACCTCATGAGCTGGGTCTGCCTCCCAGCCTGCCCAGCACGGCCCTGCAGAGTGCCCCTGTGCCCGGGCACCACAGCCCCCTCACTCTGCAGAGCAGCACCGCCAGCTGGGGCTGGGGCTGGGGCTGGGGCTGGAGCTGGGGCTGAGAGGGTGCTTCCCCTGAATGTCTGCTAGGCCAGCTTCAGGCTTCCGGACTTGAGTGTGATCTTCACTGTGCACAAGGAGCTGACAGACCGCCAACAGGCATGGGGCTGGAACATTGTCTACAAGGTCCCTCTTGCCATATCACCTCCCGGGACTGGCACGGAACTGGCTCCTGTGCATCAGAGAGGCTGGGAGCCCAGCAGGTGTGCCATGAGCTTGGAGGATCACAGCCAGATTATTTCCACCTGGGCAGCTCCTGGGCAAAAAAGGCGGTGTTTTGTAGGTGTGGTATTCTTTGCTCACTGGTGCATCAGAAACACTAAGTCCAGCAGGAAGCAAATGGCTGTTAAATGGCATGTGAGGTGAGCTCTTTCTGAAGTAGCTGACAGGTCACCCTTGACTCCTGGCTGCGATCTGTGCCTTTAGGCTCACATCTGCCAGTGTCCATGGTAGGGCAGCAGAAGGCACTTGCTGTGCATGTAGTTTCTGAGATCGGCTCTTTCTAAGTACCTGGTAGGCCCCATAGTGGAAGAGGTCTGTCCTGGTTTCAGTTAGAACAGAATTAATTTCCTTCCTAGTAGCTGGTGGAATGCTGTGTTTTGGCTTAGGATGAGAAGAGTGCTGATAACACCCCGATGTTTTAATTGTTGCAGAGCAGTGCTTATACCAAGCCAAGGACATCTCAGCTTCTTGCTCTGTCCTGCCAACAGGCAGGCTGGGGGTGCAGTAAGAGCTGGGAGGGGACAGACCCAGGACAGCTGACCCAAACTAGCCAAAGGGGTATTCCATATCATCTGACGTCATGCTAAACAATATATAGGGGTGGCTAGCCGGTGGGAGGGGGGCCGGATTGCTCGGGGTTAGGCTGGGCATCGGTCAGCGGGTGGTGAGCAATTGCATTGCGCATCACTTGTTTGTACATATTATTAGTAGTAGTACTATTATCACCATTGTATTATTATTATTATTATTATTATTATTATTATTATTATTATTATTATTATTATTATTATTATTTTATTGTTATTATTATTTTCCTGTCTTATTAAACTGTCTTTATCTCAACTCACGGGCTTCACTTTCCATTTCTCTCCCCCGTCCCAGAGAGGGAGGGGGAGGGGGAGCGAACGGCTGTGTGGTGTTTAGCTGCCAGCCGGGTTAAACCACGACAAGGTCTTGGGTAGGGGTTGTCATGTCAGAGGTGTCAGCTTTTGCCTGAAGTCATCCTTTAGGACTGCTTTCAGTTTTCTACACAGAGGGGGCCACTGCCTCCAAGATGCTTGGGGCAAACTGAACCATGCATGAGGGTTTGGAAAAAGATAGCCTGGGTGCACAGAAGCCATTCCGTATCCAAACGTTGGAGGCAGGAAACAAAATTTTGGGGTGGTACAAGAACTGCTGGGCACATTGTTCAGGGTTCATATACAGCCTTTGAGTTATTTTCCATCCTGACTTAGGTGCCACATCAGTGTCAAGAAAGGAGTAGCCAACAGATATGAGACAGATACTCTGAGATCATGAAAGCCATCAGAAAGCTGCCCCTAAGAAAATGACTGATATGGGGAAGTCAGGAGAAGCCTGGCCAGGAGAGATGTGAGATTTGAGGGAGGGGAGAGATCAGCAGAAATTAATGATTTCTGTGAGGTTAGAACATTCAGGCAATGTCGATTCTGCTGTAACGCTGGCTTAAAACAGTCATGTAAAGCCCTTCCCCTACTTTAATCAGTGACATTAATCCCCAAACCTAAATGCTACTCCACACCCTGACAGGAATCCACTACTCTTATGCCTGACCTCAAAGTATCCCTTCAAGCCAAAACACAGCCTATAGCCGCTTTCCTTTATCTTTACTCTCTCACTCACCCTGATCTGATCAGCTTGTGGGCCACAAGGAGGAGATGGGTGGGGATGCTCTGAGGAGCTCAGCTCTGCCTCAGCATCTCCTGCCCCAGCAGCAGGAATGTGACTGTGGCAGGGACTGTGAGGTCACTTCTGTCTCTGCACTTGATAGGGCAGCAGCGGGAACGTGTCACAGAAAGGGACTGTGAGGTCACTTGTGCCTGGAGGTGGCAGGTCACCCTTGACTTCTCCCTGGGATCTGCACTTTTGGGCTGACATCTGGCAGTGGCCCTGCTAGGCCAGCAGAAGGCACCTGCTTGGCATGCTGACTGGGGGATCCCCTCTGCCTCCAGAGCCAGGAGGATTCAGGCAGAAAGAAGGCCCCAACATGGGTTGTCCTGTCCCTTCTGCTTGAGTCCATGAGTGGGCAGCAGCAGGCACAAGGTCTGGCTGTGTGTAGCCAAGAAGCTTCAAGGCCAGCAGCAGGCCCCTGGCTTGGAAACTGCTGCTGAGGTGACTTGTGTCTGGTTGGCTGAGAGGCCGCAAGGAGCCTGCTGGGTTGGGATGCCTACTTCAGGAGTGGTTTCCACCCTGATGGAGCTTTCTGCGGTAGTAGGAAAGATCAGGAGAGAAAAAAGTGCCACAAAGTGTTCCAGGAAGGCTGGCACTGGTCACAAGGAGTAAGATATATCCCTCAAAGGGTCATGCTGTGGTGCCAGAGGTCACCCTCTGATTAGACCCTGGCTTTGTGTTTCAAGGAACAGCTGGGGAGGGCTGACGAGACATTGGTGAAAGTAAGGCATGAGAGCAAGATGGTGAACAGAGATGTGTGTCTCCAGACTTCAAGAAAATAGGACAATATCTGGGACAGTATTGGAAAGGCTGCAGAGAAGGGAGAGGGTGCTGGTAAAAAGGGAAGGCCCAACAGCCTTGAAGGTTTTTCCCCTTGGCAGTAGCTTATGAGGAGAGATGTTATACTCATTGCAATGGGGCCTCATTGATTCCTTGCAAACCTATGCAGCAGCTCAGAGGTGTCATACCAGTGTTCTTCTCATGGCATCACACTGCCCACCACATCTCACAGACCCCAGGAAAAGCCTTGAGCCAGACATGGTGGTGAAGGATCTCCCCTTCCAATGGCTGGGGTCAGGCCTTGGCTCTTCTGCTTCACTAAAACCAACAAAGACTTTTCTCAGCACAGTGCTTTGCTTGTCTGCAACAATTATCTGCCTTAACTAATCCCTGGGGAGGCTTTGTTAGTAACAGCCCTCAGTGGGGCCCATTAATACTCCAAGTCACTTCAGCTTTTCCTCCTGACTTTACTTTCTCTAGCAGTTGCATCGTTCTCCTCTCAGTACCTGAGCTTCATAGACTAAGCGCTACAATACACCATGGAACTCATTAAAATGCAGAAATTCCTAACATCTCTTCCATAGTTTTCTTTAAGGTTTCATGCCTTGTGCAGCTAATTGCAGAGCTTGCACAACATAGTTAAGGGAAAAGATTTCACAAAGCACATAATAAAAATATTTTCTTGTTTCAAAGGCTGAATTTTGTTGCATTTCAGTTTTGAGCATCATTCTCCTATTGCTATTCATCCAGGGTGACTTCTTTGGAGACCTCCATAGGGAGGAAGAGCAGAGTCTGGAGGTCTGACACCTTCACTGCCAGCAGTGGTCTTTGTCCCTGTAAGTGCAGCCCAGCCCAGCACATGAAACCCTTTCTAAAACAAGTCACGTTTTTTTTTGGGGGGGATAAAATAAAATAAATAAAATAAAACCGAAAAGAAAAGAAAAGAAAAGAAAAGAAAAGAAAAGAAAAGAAAAGAAAAGAAAAGAAAAGAAAAGAAAAGAAAAGAAAATTGAAATGACCATTGGAACCAGAGAAATTCAGATTAAATATTAGTAGGTACCTGGTCATCCATTGTCTCTCTTGGGTCTTCTGTAAAAAACTCAGGATGAAAAGTAAAGACATTTACTTTTTTTACCCTACTCTATTGTCCAGTCAATAGAGTAGGGCAGTCCTACTTCCTGTGCTGTAGATGCAGAAGGCAAAAAGAATTGCATCGTACCTTACACTACCCAAGTATGTGTAACCCAGAACAAGTCTTACAAGGAGCAGCTGACGGAGCTGGGCTTGTTCAGCCTGGAGAAAAGGAGGCTCAGGGGTGACCTTTTTGCTCTCTACAGCTACCTCAAAGGAGGCTGTAGTGAGGTGGGGGTTGGTCTGTTCTCCCACATGCCCAGTGACCGGATGAGGGGGAATGGGCTAAAGTCGTGCCAGTGGAGGTTTAGGTTGGATATTAGGAAAAACTTCTTTTCTGAGAGGGTTGTTAGGCATTGGAATGGGCTGCCCAGGGAAGTGGTGGAGTCACCATCCCTGGAAGTCTTTAAAAGGTGTTTAGATGTAGTGCTTAGGGATATGGTTTAGCAGAGGACTGCTTAGTGTTAGGTCAGAGGTTGGACTAGATGATCTTGGAGGTCTCTCCCAACCTAGATGATTCTGTGATTCTGTGATCGTCTAGTCAAACCTTCTTCTAGGGACAGGGACAATTTCCATTAGATTAGGTTGCCCAAAGTCACCTGCCAACTGGCCTTGAACTAGGGCTCACCTATCTGTGTTAGAGTTTAAGCAACGGTTTGTTGGGAGGATTTGGTGTTCTGCATCGGTTGTCAGGTCTGTGGCTGGGGTATGGACAAGCTTCATGGTTTATGGTTTTCTTTAGGTCTGCCAAGAAGTCGTCTAGGGTTAAATAAAGTGTTTTAATGCTAGTGTTAAGGGAAGGGATTAGGATGAGCAAGAGAGTAAAGGTAAGGAAAGGGGCTATGGGCTGAGTTCTGCTTGAAGGGATACTCTGAGGTCAGGTATTACTGCAGGGGATTTCTGTCAAGGTGTTGGAGCAACATTCAGGTTTTGGGATTAGGGTTACTGGTCAGAAAAGGGTAAAGGCTTTACGTGACTGTTTCAAGTCAGTTTTAAAGCACCATCAATATTGCATGAAACCTCTTACCTCTACAAAATCGTTAATTTCTGCTTCCCAAGCTCCTCTTCCCTCCCCTAAATCTCACTTCCCTCTTGGCCAGGCTTCTCCTGTCATCCTCATATTGGTTTTCTTATTGGGATCAGCTTTCTGATGGCTTTCATGATCTCAGAGTATCTGTCTCACTCTGTTGGCTACTCTGTTCCTGAGACAGAAGTGGTGTTGTAGTCAGTAGGGAAAAGGGCACAAAGTTCTGTAGGAGCATCCTGCACGTTCCCATCCACTCCACACCTCCACAAAAGTGTACATCCTATGAAGAAGCGTTGGTTCCAGAATGACTCCTATGGATCCAGGGTAACATTTTGCAGGCCTTCGTGCAGGATTTACCTCCTCTCAGGCATCTTGGAGGCAGTAGCCACCCCTAAGGAGAAAACTAAAAACACCTATGAGGTATGAGTTTAGTCAAAATTTGAGATCTCTGACATGACAACCAGAGGTGCTGCTCTGCAGAGCGAGGGAGCTGTGGTGCCCAGGGCACGGGGGCACTCTGCAGGGCCATGCTGGGCAGGCTGGGAGGCAGACCCAGCTCATGGGGTCACTGCCATTGCCCCAGGGCTGCAAGGAGTCACTCACCAGGCTCCTTTGCTGGGGCTGCTGTGTGCCCTGGGGCTGCAGAGCTCTCCTCTGCCTGCTCACAGCAGATTGAGCACTTGAGCTCTGGTCAGCCCACCTCAGACAGGCTTTTGGTCCGTGGGCTCCATTCACTGCTGTCTCCTGGGCTCACGCTGGCCTGACAGAGGAGGCCAGAGAGTGATTTTTTGCAGGCCTGGGTTAATGGCAGTGATATTTCCTTGTTTCTCACAGCCTTCTCACATGTCTTTCTCATAACCCTTCCCACTGCTCAGCACTGCCTCCCAGGTGGGAATAAGTCAACCTTCAGAAGGGTCTTTGGGCTTCCTTCATCATCCTGGTGCTTATTAGGATCTTCCTGACTCCCCACAGAGCTCAGAAGGAGCCTTCTTGTCCAGAGTGTGGACCTGCATTGGCTCTGACTGTGACGAAGTAATTCTCTGAAGAGCAGCCCCTGTGGTGCTGTGTTTTCAATATGTGACCGTTATGGGTCTGGCTGGGATGGAGTTAACTTTTCCTGTAGAAGCCCACACAGTGCTGTGCTCTGCTTGAGTAGCTAGAACAGCACTGGTATCACGGTTGTGTTTTGTCTACTGCTGAGCAATGCTGTCACAGCATCAGGAATCCCTCTAATTCCCCCTCCCCAAAGAGCCAGCAGGCTGCGGGTGCGCAAGAGACAGAGAGGGGACATCACCAGGGCAGCTAACCTAAACCAACCACAGAGATATTCCATACCATATGATGTCACACTCAGCAATAGAAGGTGGAAAATGGAAGGAGAGGGGAGAGGTGGGCTCCCGTTGTGAAAACGTCTGTCCTCCTAAAAATCAGCTGCATCTATTGAGGCCCTATTTCAAGGAAGTGGTCAAGCATCACTGTCACAGATAGCTTTTTTTTTTTTTTTTTCTTTTTTTTAATAGCTTCTTTGCTAGTTCATAGGAGATGGGAATACACTGCAGCTGAGACCTATGAATTTCTGCTCACTTCTTTATTGTCTATAGCTACACAGAAAGCCTGGCTTTACATATACATGAGATGATTAGGAAAAGTAAAGAGATAAATGAACAGGTAGGAGGCTAACAATGACATTAATTAAATCGACTCCACAACATGGAGGACATATTTATCAAGAAACATAATACCAAATTACTTTCCTAACTATTTCTGAGATAAACTCAGAATGTAAAGGCACATGATGGTTTCTTAAGAAATATGTATTCAAACAATTTCCTCAGTGCATCCTTGAGCTCCTGGTTCCTCATGCTGTAGATGAGGGGGTTCACTGCTGGAGGTAACATGGAGTACAGAAAAGATACTGCAAGGTCCAGGGATGGGGAGGAGAATGAGGGGGGCTTCAGGTAGGCAAACATGATAGTGCTGACAAACAGGGAGACCACGGCCAGGTGAGGGAGACACGTGGAAAAGGCTTTGTGCCGGCCCTGCTCAGAGGGCATCCTCAGCACTGCCCTGAGGATCTGCACATAGGATAACATGATGAAAACAAAGCAACAAAAGGCTAAAGAAACACTAAAAACTAGTGCCTCAACTTCCCTGAGGTAGGCATCTGAGCAGGAGAGCTTGAGGATGTGGGGGATCTCACAGAAGAACTGGTCCACAGCATTGCCTTGGCAGAGGGGCAGGGAAAATGTGTTGGCCGTGTGCAGGACAGCATTGAGAAAGCCACTGCCCCAGGCAGCTGCTGCCATCTGGGCACAAGCTCTGCTGCCCACGAGGCTCCCATAGTGCAAAGGCTTGCAGATGGCAACGTAGCGGTCATAGGCCATGACAGTGAGAAGAAAATATTCTGCTGATATAAAGAAGAGAAAGAAAAAGAGCTGTGCAGCACACCTTTGATAGGAGATGACCCTGGTGTCCCAGAGGGCATTGGCCATGGCTTTGGGCAGAGTGGTGGAGATGCAGCCCAGGTCAAGAAGGGCAAGGTTGAGGAGGAAGAAGTACATGGGGGTGTGGAGGCGGTGGTGGCAGGCTACGGCGCTGAGGATGAGGCCGTTGCCCAGGAGGGCAGCCAGGTAGATGCCCAGGAAGAGCACGAAGTGCAGGAGCTGCAGCTCGCGCGTGTCTGCGAATGCCAGCAGGAGGAATTCACTCACAGAGCTGATGTTGGGCATTTTCTGACATTGAACACTGCTGTCTGTAGAGAATGAGAAGGCAGAAAAATTTTAGAAGACAATTCTCTGAGGAAAACCTACTGCAAGCCTTAGAGCACTCTCATCTGAAGCCTCTCTTTGCAAAAGGAGCTTTCTGCAGCTCCATCGCTTGAGTCCCAGCTGATGCTGGGTGAGACTGGCACTGCAAGCATGCAGTACTGGGGACTTTAGAGGTGTCCTTCCTTCTGTGAAGCAGTCAGAAAGCAGGAACAAGGGGGAAACTCAAGTTCAGTCCACTTATGGGATCCATGAACTTTGCAGGGTTGTTGCAAAAAACACCTCCAACCACACTGTAGAGCGAGTCAGATTTTATTATGCTTAGTAGAACAATCACACTCTTGCGTTTCCAAAGAAGTGGAGACAGCTTAAATCAAAGAAGCCCCAACCCCAGTGCAGATGGACAGAATCCTCACCTTATCTCCAGGTACATGAGCAGGATCTCAGCTTTTCCCTCTTCTCCAAGAGTGCAGAAGCCTCATTCCAGCTGCCCACAGACAGCCATCCAGCAGCACAGACATGGGTTTAGTACAGACGTGTCTTCTCCTTGAGGTACCTGGATAACACAAGGATGCCAGGAGAGAGCTGCATCCTGCGGGAGAGAAGAATGCAGCCCAGGACAATGCCCCATGGACAGAGCTGGATATTCGAAATCTGGGGCGTCCCAATACCCAATCTGCATCCCCTGCAGTGTCTGGAGGAGACTTGGACACCCAACTCTTGGCTAAAAAGGGCAGCTGGGTTATGACACTCCAAGGGGCTTCTGCCAGACTTCCTCACCTTGCACTGCAACCCAGCAGGACTCTCAAAGCCTACTGCATTGCCCACTGCCCTCCCAGAAACAAGACCCAGCACGAGACCCTTCCAGGACCTGCAGTTGCATGGCCCTGCAGCCAGGCACTTACCTTGTCAAGGGCTGTGCAGGTTTCTCCTGCAGGCAGCTCTCAGCATCCTCCCACTGCCAACTTCCTCCGAGCCCTCTCTCCTTCCCTCCTCTCTGTGTGCCAGCTGCGGTCAGAGCCCCCAGCCCTACTGCGCTGTGCAGAGGAGCTGCTCCTGGCCACAGCTGTCTCTCTGCAACAAGAACACTTTTGAAATGAGTTTTCTCTGTCCCACGAGCCCAGCCCAGCTCAGCAGCACAGAATCAGCCCAAGGCACTGCAATCACCCCTCTGGGGGCTTTGCTGATGAGCCCACGAACCTCAGGAACTCAGAGACAATTGAAGACATCTCTCCAGAAGTCCAAGTCAGAGACAAGTTTCCTGCAGTGTCCCCCTGAGGGCCAGCACTGACACAGCCTCCCTTGGAGCTCGTTAGAGCCAAACCCTGGAGGCAGTGAGGACAAGGAGACAAAGGCAATGTGAAGGTGACACTGATGTGTAGGAAACCTGGATGTGTTTCACCAAGCACAAGGGCCAGGACTTGACATCCAACCCATTTTAAGGGGGATCCTTTCCCTTCACACCTTGCTCAGGGCTCTTTGTGGAGCAGTAGGAGATGGGGATGTGCATGGCCAAGTGCAGGAGAATGGTACAACCCCTGCCTGCTTCATGGGTAGGAGTGAGGAGGCAATGAGGCCCTGGTGTTTTAACAATCAGGTGTCTCCTCAAAGGCCTCAGTTGCAGAGACAACAACCATAGCCATGGACACAAAGAACTGGGTCCTGTTGTGACTTTGAGCCCTCGTAGAGCCCTGGATCCTTTCCACACCAGGCTGTCCTAGGGACTCCCAGACCTGTACCTCCTGAGGGCTGCAGACCCTCTTCTGTGTGGTGCCACACTGGATCTGAGCTTGAGTATGATAACTCAGGTTTTCTTGGAGGTCCTGCTCCTCATTAGGTAGCTCTGTAGGAAGCTGGCCTGGTTCCTGGTGAGCAGGCACCACAGCTCATAAGGCATCCCTCGTGGTGCCCAGGCCCTCCTCCTCCTGGTCACTGCTCACTCAGTAGAGTCTGCCCTGATGTGTAGTTCCTCTTCCTCTGGCACAGGACTAGGCACTTATTGTTCAAGATGTTCCTTTAGGCAAACTACTGCAGTTTCTCAAGATTCCACTGGACAGATGCTCCATTCTGTCAGGTGTTCATGTCTGCAGGCAGACAGTTCAACCTTCCCGTGTCTGTGCTGTCTCTGACAAGATAGCAGCATCAGGAGCTGCATGGAACGTTTGGATAATACAGGAGTAAGAAGCTGAATAAAAGTGCAGCATAGAATCACAGGAGAGTAGGGGATGGAAGGCTGCCAGGTTCCACCTCTTCTGTACTTCCTTCTCATGCATGCTGTCAGTTTGTCTGGAGCTGTGTCCTGAATGTTATGGGGCCGTGCAGGTGAAAATTAGAAGGGCCAAAGCCCAGCTGGAGCTCAATCCATCTACTACTGTCAAAGACAAAAAAAAAAAAAAAAAAAAAAAAAAAAATTGTATATAAATACTTTTATAAAAGAGGATTTAGAAGAATGATCATCTTTAATGGGTGTGTGGAAAAACCTGATGACAAAACCTGAGGAACATAATGCCTTCTTTTCCTCAGTCTCAAACAGCAAGACCAGTTGTTCCCCTGGATATTTCTTCCAGCTCATGGTCAGAGCTACACTTCAAGTTTAACTTTGTGGCTGTTTTTTCTCTCCTGCTCTTTCCTACTACCACAGAAAGCTCCATGAGGGTGGAAACCCCTCCTGAAGTAGGCATCCCAACCCAGCAGGCTCCTTGCGGCCTGTCAGCCAAGCAGACACAAGTCACCTCAGCAGCAGCTTCCAAGCCAGGGGCCTGCTGCTGGCCTTGCAGCTTCTTGGCTAGACACAGCCAAGCCTTGTGCCTGCTGCTGTCCAGTCATGGACTCAAGCAGAAGTCCATGTCCTCCTGGGTGTGTAGGCAGAGGGGATCCCACAGTCAGCAAGCCAAGCAAGTGCCTTGACTTCTCAAAAGTCAAGGGTGACCTGGCACCTCCAGACACAAGTGACCTCACAGTCCCTTTCCGTGACACATTCCTGCTGCTGCCCTCTCAAGTGCAGAGACAGCAGTGACCTCACAGTCCCTGTCACAGTCACATTCCTCCTGCTGGGCCATCAGATCCTGAGGGAGAGCTGACCTCTCTCTTGCTCCCTAGGTACCTGTTTTTCTCTTTCTGGTTTGGAGAATAAGCAAAGTTTTAGTGGGAGTGTGTGTTGTCCTGCTAGTGGTGTCAGGTCTGTGGTTAAGGCATAGACAAGATCTACGGTTTAGGGTTTTTTAGGTCTGCCAAGGAGTCTAGGGTTAAATAGAGCATTTTCATGTTAGTGTTAAGGGAAGGCATTATGGTTTGCAAGAGAAAAAAAAAAAAAAAAGATTCCTTTCAGAGTACTGTAGTAGCATTTATGTTTAGCGATTAAAATGAGTGTTTCAAGTAAGGAAAGGGCCATATGTGACTGTATTAAGTCAGTTGTACCGCAGCATCTACATTACATAAACCCTCTTACTTCTATGAAATCATAAGTTTCTGCTGGCCAAGCTCTTCTTCCCACAGAATCACAGAATCACAGAATTGTCTAGGTTGGAAGAGACCTCAAGATCATTGAGTCCAACCTGTGACCTAACACTAACCAGTCCTCCACTAAACCATACCACTAAGTTCAACATCTAAACATCTTTTGCAGACCTCCAGGGATGGTGACTCCACCACTTCCCTAGGCAGCCCATTCCAATGCCTCACAACCCTCTCGGTAAAGAAGTTTTTCCTAATATCCAAACTAAAACACCCCTCGTGCAACTTTAGCCCATTCCCCCTCATCCTGTCACTGGGCATGTGGGAGAACAGGCCACCCCCACCTCACTACAGCCTCCTTTGAGGTAGCTGTAGAGAGCTAAAAGGTCACCCCTGAGCCTCCTCTTCTCCAGGCTGAACAAGCCCAGCTCCCTCAGCTGCTCCTCGTGGGACTCCAGACCCCTCACCAGCTTTGTGTTTTCTCTGGACTTGCTGGAGCACCTCGATGTCCTTCTTGTAGTGAGGGGACCAAAACTGAACACAGTACTAGAGGTGTGGCCTCACCAGAGCCGAGTACAGGGGGACAATCACTTCCTTAGCCCTGCTGGCCACACAGCTTCTGATACAAGCCAGGATGCCGTTGGCCTTCTTGGCCACATAAGCACACTGCTGGCTCATATTCAGCCGACTATCCACCAATACTCCCAGGTCCTTCTCTGCCTGGCAGCTCTCCAACCACTCATCTCCCAGCCTGTAGCTCTGCTTGGGGTTATTGCGCCCCAGGTGCAGGACCCAGCACTTGGCCTTGTTGAACTTCATACAGTTGACCTCAGCCCATCGGTGCAGCCTATCCAGATCTTACTGCAGAGCTTTCCTAACCTCGAGCAGATCGACACACGCACCTAACTTGGTGTCATCTGCAAATTTAGTGAGGGTGCACTCGATCCCCTCATCCAGATCATTGATAAAGATATTAAAGAGGACTCCTCGCCCCCACCCATGAACCAGGCAGGGGTCGTACTGTTCTCCTGCACGTGGCAATGCACATCCCCATCTCTTACTGCCCCACAAAGAGGCCTGAGCAAGGTGTGAAGGGAAGGGATCTCCCTTCCTAGGAACCAGGGGTCAAGGCCTGGCCCCTGTGCTTGGTGACACACATCCATTTTTCCTACACCTCAGTGTCACCTTCACATTGCCTTTGTCTCCTTGTCCTCACTGCCTCCAGGGTTCTGCTCTAACGAGCTCCAAGAGAGGTTGTGTCAGTGCTGGCCCTCAGGAGAACACTGCAGGAAACTTGCCTCTGACTTGGACTTCTGGAGAGATGTCTTCAATTGTCTCGGAGTGCCTGAGGTTCGTGGGCTCATCAGCAAAGCCCCCAGAGGGGTGATTGCAGTGCCTTGGTCTGGTGCTGTGCTGCTGATCTGGGCCGGGCTCGTGGGACAGAGAGGCCCTGGTGGCAAGAGGGCCGTGGTGCAGAGAGACAGCTGTGCCCAGGAGCAGCTCCTCTGCACAGTGCAGCAGGGCTGGGGGCTCTGACCGCAGCTGGCACACAGAGAGGAGAGAAGGAGAGAGGGCTTGGAGGCACTGAGGAACGCAACAACGGAAGGCAGCGTGTGGCAGGACACATCTGCAGGCTCCTGACACCGTGAGGCTCTGGCAGCAGGGCACTGCAGGTGGGGTTGCCAGAGGGGTCTTCTACAGCTGGCACATCCAATGGCTGATAGCATCTGTCAGGATGGGTCTCACTCTTCTTGTAATTTGGACTAGGAGAAACTTTAGAGAATGGCGTTTATGAATGGGCATTTCAGGAGGAAGGCTGAGGCTTGGTTAGTCTGAAAAGGAAGGCTTTTTTGGATTCAGTGCCCTAAGATTCTTGCAGTGGAGGGGAATTTGAGTGAATGTGAGCACACAGCTTGTGGTATGGGGTCTGTTAGCATGGACAGGGAAGAGATGTGGGGACAGAGAACCAGTTCCCAGCAAGGACAGGGGCAGGCAGTGAGAGGCAGCTCCTGCCAGAAATGCTGTGTGAGGGAGGGCTCAGGCACTTCCCTGGGACAATCGCTGCTCTTCTCTCCCACCAGCACAGGGCAGCTGAGACCAGAACGGATGGACAGACTGGCTGTGCTCTCTGTAGTACACTCTGCACTAGAGGAATAGTATCTGTTACTCTGAGGATCCACGAGGTTTTGCTTGTAGTACAGCGGGAATGACAGTATAGGAAAAAGAAATTGCCACAGCCCTTCTCTGCCATTGGGTGATTTGGGAGTAAAAATTTCTTCATATGAAGAGTTAAATTGATCTGAGAATACCCCATGTTCCTCTTTACTTTTTTTTTTTTTTTTTTATAGATAAGGACTGTTAACTACACTGCCCGCAGCAGAGTCCCCTGTTCCCACGGACTACCTTAGGCAGCATCAGTCAGGGCTCATGAAATGGACATGCCTAATGTCTGCTTAAAAGGCCAATATTGAATCAGATATCAACAGATAGTTGTGTAGTATTTTCTTATTGCCTTTTCCCTCCTTGTAGAACCCCATGGCCAGAACCAGCAAATGCCCAACATCAGCTCTGTGAGCGAGTTCCTGCTGCTGGCATTCGCAGACACGCGCGAGCTGCAGCTCCTGCACTTCATGCTCTTCCTGGGCATCTACCTGGCTGCCCTCCTGGGCAACGGCCTCATCCTCAGTGCCGTAGCCTGCAACCACCGCCTCCACACCCCCATGTACTTCTTCCTCCTCAACCTCGCCCTCCTCGACGTGGGCTGCATCTCCACCACTCTGCCCAAAGCCATGGCCATATCCCTGTGGGACAACAGGGCCATCTCCTATCAAGGATGTGCTGCTCAGGTCTTTCTCTTTGTCTTCTTGATTATATCAGAATTTTATCTTCTCACTGTCATGGCCTACGACCGCTATGTTGCCATCTGCAAGCCCCTGCACTACGGGAGCCTGCTGGGCAGCAGAGCTTGTGCCCAGATGGCAGCAGCTGCCTGGGGCAGTGGCTTTCTTATTGCTGTCCTGCACACGGCCAACACATTTTCCCTGCCCCTCTGCCACGGCAATGTTTTGGACCAGTTCTTCTGTGAAATCCCCCAGATCCTCAAGCTCTCCTGCTCAGATGCCTACTTCAGGGAAGTTGGGCCACTTGTGTTTAGTTTTTCTTTAGCATTTGGTTGTTTTGCTTTCATTGTGTTGTCCTATGTGCAGATCTTCAGGGCAGTGCTGAGGATGCCCTCTGAGCAGGGCCGGCACAAAGCCTTCTCCACATGCCTCCCTCACCTGGCTGTTGTCTCCCTGATGGTCAGCACTGGCATGTTTGCCTACCTGAAGCCCCCCTCCATCTCCTCCCCACATCTAAATCTGGTGGTGGCTGTTCTGTACTCCATGGTACCTCCAGCACTGAACCCCCTCATCTACAGCATGAGGAATAAGGAGCTCAAGGAGGCACTGAGGATGTTATTGCAATATTCAGTATTTCAACGAGGAACCGATCTTCTGCATGTGACTCCCTGAAGTATACCTGGACAAGGCAGAAACACCTTTGTTCACATATTTCAAAAACTGTTCATTCTTTTCAATATTATTCCCATATGCTAAATATGTCTTTATACTTTTATTTTATAAATTTAATATATTTTTCTTCTTCTGTGTCCTTCTACGTTTTCTTCTAAGCCAAAGACTTCATGTAGAGGTGCTGCTAAGCTCTTTGTAACTAACTAAATAAAGGAACCAGCAGGTAGGCAGTTTCTGTGGATCTCATTTCTCATCCACTCTTCTCAGGTACAGCAGTGGTTGTGGGGTGAAGATCCCTGCTGCAACGTGGTGGAAAACCCTGGTGTTGTTTGGGGCTGCCCTTTTCTGCCCTGGCAGGCACTCCTTGCCTGCAGCCTTTGAGTCAGGGTTGCCACTTTCTTGGACCCACGAACACTGAGAGCAGCAGGACATGGTCGTTTTGGTGCTGGTCTCCCTTCTCTTCCACACTGCTGTCTTGTAGCACCACTGAATGAGAACTGGCCTTCCAGCTAACACCCCTAGGAGTACGGCTTTCAAAAGTGAGGAGGAGGAAGCATTGAGGAAGCAGCCTGATCTGATGTGAAAGTTCTCCCTGCTCAGAGCAGATCTTAGCACTGGAAACCTCCAGAGCTCCCTTCTGGCTCTAATCCTGAAGGAAAGAAGGGCAGGACAGGGAGATAGGGGGAGGAAAGACTGCGGTGGGTTGAGGTATTGATGAGATATGTAGTCCTTGCTCCACATTGTCCTCAGGGTTACATCATGAATGAGTTCATCCCCAAAAGATCCTCTGCACCATGAGCACCCGGTGTCCAGCTGGTTTGGAGATACTGCAGAGACGTTCTTCTGATGCTTGTGTAACCAGATTGGTGATGGCAGGAAAAGACTGTTCCTTCACCAGTGATCAACTTTCTTCTTCATGTTAGGCCACAACTGAACATCCCTCACAATTCTTAGAGTGTTTGCTTTATCTCAGGGATGAACTGCATTAGGTCTCCTTGATTAGTCTGAGGTACAATGCAATACTTTTTCCCTTCTGCCACTCCAGCACAAAACCTCTGAATATTTTTTCCACATTGACCTGATGGGGCATTTCACATTTTTTACTTTCATATCCCTGATGGAAGGGGATGATTCCCAAACTAGGATACACAGATGGGTTCTGCTTCAGCCATTTGAACTGTCCTGCTCTTGAGTATTTCAGCCTGAGTTTTGCCACAACTCCTGCACTGTAATGCATCCCTTGTCTGGCATCGCCCTGTCCCCTGTACTGTGGGATGACTGTGCTGTGGTGGGACGTGTTTCCAGTGAGTCGTCTACCAGACATCATAAAGAATACTATAAGCAGGACTAGAGGGGTTCTGCTTCCAGCCAGGGGGAGGCGGGGAAGAAAGGAACAATCGGGTTTACTGGACTGGGTATAGTTAATGGCCTGGTACATCACACCCACAAATGTATCAGGCTCTACTGACACATCAGTACTCACCGGTGCACAGAGTACCCTAATGCCATCAAGCTAGAAAGAGGTAGAACCCACCTGTATTTCTGGAGTGACAGGGGGAACCCAATACATAACTGTACTGGAGGCTGAGGTGAGTCTAACTGGGAAGGAATGGCAAAAGCACCCCACTGGGACTGGCCCAGAGGCTATGTGCATCCTCGGCATAGACTGCTTCAGGAGAGGGAATTCAGAGTTCCAAGAGGGCACCACCGGTGGGGCTTTGGCAGAGCTGCCTTGGAAACAAAGGACATGAACCAGTTGTCTACCTTGCTTGGCCTTCCACAGAATCCTTCTGTTGGGGGTTTGCTGAGGGTTGAAGAACAGCAGGTGCCAATGGCTACCGTGGTGGCGCACCTGAGGCAGTGTCATGCTAACCGAGACCCCTGCCTGGTTCATGGTTGGGGGCGAGGAGGCAATGAGGCCCTGGTGCTTTAACTATCAGTTGTCTCCTCATAGGCCTCAGTGGCAGAGACAACAGCCATAGCCATGGACACAAAGACCTGGGTTGTGACTTTGAGCCCTCGTAGAGCCCTTGATCCTTTCCACACCAGGCTGTCCTAGGGACTCCCAGACCTGTACCTCCTGAGGGTTGCAGACCCTCTTCTGTGTGGTGCCATACTGGATCTGAGCTTGAGTATGATAACTCAGATTTTCTTGGAGGTCCTGCTCCTCGTAAGGCAGCTCTGTAGAAAGCTGGCTTGGTTCCTGGTGAGCAGGCACCACAGCTCATAAGGCATCCCTTGTGGTGCCCAGGCCCTCCTCCTCCTGGGCACTGCTCACTCAGTAGAGTCTGCCCTGATGTGTAGTTCCTATTCCTCTGGCACAGGACTAGGCACTTATTGTTCAAGTTGTTCCTTTAGGCAAACTACTGCAGTTTCTCAAGATTCCACTGGACAGATGCTCCATTCTGTCAGGTGTTCATGTCTGCAGGCAGATAGTTCAACCTTCCCGTGTCTATGCTGTCTCTGACAAGATAGCAGCATCAGGAGCTGCATGGAACGTTTGGATAATAGAGGAGTAAGAAGCTGAATAAAAGCGTAGCATAGAATCACAGGAGAGTAGGGGATGGAAGGCTGCCAGGCTCCACCAATTCTGTGCTTCCTTCTCATGCATGCTGACAGTTAGTCTGGGGCTGTGTCCTGAATGTTATGGGGCTGTGCAGGTGAAAATTAGAAGGGCCAAAGCCCAGCTGGAGCTCAATCCATCTACTACTGTCAAAGACAAAAAAAAAAAAAAAAAAAAAAAAAAAGTGTATATAAATACTTTTATAAAAGAGGATTTAGAAGAATGATCATCTTTAATGGGTGTATGGAAAAACCTGATGACAAAACCTGAGGAACATAATGCCTTCTTTTCCTCAGTCTCTACCAGCAAGACCAGTTGTTCCCCTGGATATTTCTTCCAGCTCAAAGTCAGAGCTACACTTCAAGTTTCACTTTGTGGCTGTTTTTTCTCTCCTGCTCTTTCCTATTACCACAGAAAGCTCCATGAGGGTGGAAACCCCTCCTGAAGTAGGCATCCCGACCCAGCAGGCTCCTTGCGGCCTCTCAGCCAACCACACACAAGTCACCTCAGCAGCAGCTTCCAAGCCAGGGGCCTGCTGCTGGCCTTGCAGCTTCTTGACTAGATACAGCCAAGCCTTGTGCCTGCTGCTGCCCACTCATGGACTCAAGCAGAAGGGACAGGACAACCCATCTGGGGGCCTTCTTTCTGCCTGGGTCCTCCTGCGTGTGTAGGCAGAGGGGATCCCCCAGTCAACATGCCAAGCAAGTGCCTTGACTTCTCAAAAGTAAAGGGTGACCTGGCACCTCCTGACACAGGTGACCTCACAGTCCCTTTCCGTGACACGTTCCTGCTGCTGCCCTATCAGCTGCAGAGACAGAAGTGACCTCACAGTCCCTGCCACAGTCACATTCCTCCTGCTGGGCCATCAGATCACGAGGTAGAACTGACCTCTCTCTTGCTCCCTAGGTACCTGTTTTTCTCTTTCTAGATTAGAGACTAAGCAAAGTTTTAGTGGGAGTGTGTGTTGTCCTGCTAGTGGTATCAGGTCTGTGGTTAAGGCCATGACCCAGGAGATGACCTTGCTCTCTTCCTCCCCACCACTCCCCACATGGGGCAGGCCCTCAGGAAACACCCCTGAGCCTGGAGATGCACCAACCTGCTGCGCTGAGGTGCCACTACTGCAGGAGGAGAGGGGAGGGTTGGAGAGACACATGGAGCCTGCAGGCAAGAGTGGTGTGGCCTGGGGAAGTGAGTGGAAAAGTTACCCTTATTCTGGGTGTCAATATCTGATTCCCCTGTTCCTGTGCATTGACTTCCTCACCTTCAGCCCCTCTCCTAACCCTTACCTTTAGGTACCGTACTGGGTGTGGCCCTTAGTGCAGGCCAAGAACTGTGAGGTTACTCTGCAGTCACATGGCATGCAAAGATGGATGTGAGGGGTCATGGGTCTGATCAGCTTGTGGGCCGCAAAGAGGAGATGGATGGGAGTGCTCTGAAGGGCTCAGCTCTACCTCAGCATCTCCTGCCCCAGCAGCAATAATGTGCCTGTGGCAGTGACTGTGAGGTTAATTCTGTCTCTGCACTTGATAGGGCAGCAGCAGGAACCTGTCAAGGAAAGGGACTGTGAGGTCATTTCTGTCTGGAGGTGGCAAGTCAGCCTTGACTTCTCCCTGGGAGCTGCACTTTTGGGCTGACATCTGGCAGTGGCCCTGCTAGGCCAGCAGAAGGCACCTGCTTGGCATGCTGACTGGGGGATCCCCTCTGCCTCCAGACCCAGGAGGAGCCAGGCAGAAAGAAGGCCCCCATATGGGTTGTCCTGTCCCTTCTGCTTGAGTCCATGAGTGGGCAGCAGGAGGCACAAGGCTTGGCTGTGTCTCCACAAGAAGCTGCAAGGCCAGCAGCAGGAGGCCCATGGCTTGGAAGATGCTGCTGAGGTGGCTTGTGTCTGATCAGACCTGGGCTTTGTCTTTCAAGGAGTACCTGGTGAGAGTTGGCGAGACATGGGTGAAACAAAGGATGAGAGCAAGGTTGTGGACAGAGATGGGTGTCTGTAGACTTGAAGGAAATAGGGCAAAGTGTGGGACAGCATAGGAAAGCCTGCAGAGGAGAAGGCAGAGGGTGCTGGTAAAAAGGGAAGGCCCCAAGAGCCCTGAGGTTTTTGTCCCCTTGGCTAGAGCTTGTTGGGAGATATGTTATATTAATTCTGATGAGGCTTCATTGATTTCTTTCAACTCTGAGCAGCAGCTCAGAGGTGTCATACCACTGTTCTTCTCATGGCATCCCACTGCCCACTCCATCCCACAGATCCCAGGAAGAGCCTTGAGCCAGACATGGGGATGCAGGATCTCCTCTCCCAGTGGCTGGGGTCAGGCCTTGGCTCTTCTGCTTCACTAAAATCAACCAAGAGTTTTCTCAGCACAGGACTTTGCCAGTCTGCAATCATGGTCTCTAATTATCTACCCTAACATATCCCTGAGGAGGCTTTCTTAGTAACAGCCCTCAGTTGGGCCCATTCATACTCCAAGTCGCTTCAACTTTTCCTCCTGACTTTACTTGCTCAAGCGGTTACATCGCTCTCTTCTATAGTACCTGAGCTCCATAGCATCAGTGCCAAAATACATCATGGACCTCATTAAAATGCAGAAACTCCTGACATCTCTTCCATAGTTTTAGAAAGTCTTCACGGCTTGTGCAGCTAATTGCAGAGCTTGCATGATGTAGTTAAGGAAGAAGATTTCAAAAAGCAACTAATGAAAATATTTTCTGTTTATAAATCCTGAATTTTGCTACATTTCAGTTTGGAGCATCTTTCTTCTTCTGCTATTTTTCTACGGTGTCTTCTTTGGAAACCTTCATCGGGAGGAAAAGTAGAGTCTAGAGGTCTGACACATCTGCTGCCAGCAGTAGTCTTTGTCCCTGTAACTGCAGCCCAGCCCAGCACATGAAACCCTTTCTAAGAGAAGTCAGGAGTTCCTAGGGAAAAAAATGAAATAAAATAATAAAATAAAATAAAATAAAATAAAATAAAATAAAATAAAATAAAATAAAATAAAATAAAGTAAAATAAAATAAAATAAAATAAAATAAAATAAAATAAAATAAATTAAATTAACAAATAATTGAAATGACCATTGGAACCTGTGAAATTCTGCTAGAATCTTTGCAGACAACTGGACATCTATGCTCTATTGGGTCTTCTGTGGAAAACTCAAGATGCAAACTAAAGAAAATATATCTTCGTTGGCTGTAGCTGTACCCATGAGATTGGCCTCTTTTGGGAAATTGTCCCCTTCCAGACACGGAAACCTAAACTGAGTAATGTGAAAATACCTGCCAGTCAATAGAGTAGGGCAAAGTCATACTTTCTGTGCTGTAGATGCAGAAGGCAAAAAGAGTTGCATTGTGCCTGACACTACTCTGGGAAGTGTAACCCAGGTCAGGAAACTTTACCTTAGTGCTGACAAGTCCATCACTAAGCCACACTCCCAAGCTCTGCGTCTACACCTTGGCTCTCCAGTGGATGACCCAGCTCATGGATGGCAATCAGGGAGTCTCGGTTAGTGCAACGCTGCCTCAGGTGCGCCACCACGGTAGCCATTGGCACCTGCTGTTCTTCAGCCCTCAGCAAACCCCCAACAGAAGGGTTCTGTAGAAGGCCAAGCAAGGTAGACAACCGGTTCATGTCCTTTGTCTCCAAGGCAGCTCTGCCAAAGCCCCACCGGTGGTGCCCTCTTGGAACTCTGAATTCCCTCTCCTGAAGCAGTCTATGCCGAGGATGCACATAGCCTCTGGGCCAGTCCCAGTGGGGTGCTTTTGCCATTCCTTCCCAGTTAGACTCACCTCAGCCTCCAGTACAGTTATGTATTGGGTTCCCCCTGTCACTCCAGAAATACAGGTGGGTTCTACCTCTTTCTAGCTTGATGGCATTAGGGTACTCTGTGCACCGGTGAGTACTGATGTGTCAGTAGAGCCTGATACATTTATGGGTGTGATGTACCAGGCCATTAACTATACCCAGTCCAGTAAACCCGATTGTTCCTTTCTTCCCCGCCTCCCCATGGCTGGAAGCAGAACCCCTCTAGTCCTGCTTATAGTATTCTTTACAGTGTCTGGTAGACGAACCACTGGAAACACGTCCCACCACAGCACAGTCATCCCACAGTACAGGGAACAGGGTAATGCCAGACAAGGGATGCATTACAGTGCAGGAGTTGTGGCAAAACTCAGGCGGAAATACTCAAGAACAGGACACCTCAAATGGCTGAAGCAGAACCCATCTGCTTATCCTTGTTTGGGAATCATCCCCTTCCATCAGGGATATGAAAGTAAGAAATGTGAAATGCCCCAGCAGGTCAATGTGGAAAAAATACTCAGAGGTTTTGTGCTGGAGTGGCAGAAGGGAAAAAGTATTGCATTGTGCCTCAGACTAATCAAGGAGACCTAATGCAGTTCATCGCTGACATAAAGCAAACACTCTAAGAATTGTGAGGGATGTTCAGTTGTGGCCTAACATGAAGAAGAAAGTTGATCACTGGTGAAGGAACAGTCTTTTCCTGCCATCACCAATCTGGTTACACAAGCATCAGAAGAACGTCTCTGCAGTATCTCCAAACCAGCTGGACACCGGGTGCTCATGGGGCAGAGGATCTTTTGGGGATGAACTCATTCATGATGTAACCCTGAGGACAATGTGGAGCAAGGACTACATATGTCAGCAATACCTCAACCCACCACAGTATTTCCTCCCCCTATCTCCCTGTCCTGCCCTTCTTTCCTTCAGGATTAGAGCCAGAAGGGAGCTCTGGAGGTTTCCAGTGCTAAGATCTGCTCTGAGCAGGGAGAACTTTCACATCAGATCAGGCTGCTTCCTCAGTGCTTCTTCCTCCTCACTTTTGAAAGCCGTACTCCTAGGGGTGTTAGCTGGAAGGCCAGTTCTGATTCAGTGGTGCTACAAGACAGCAGTGTGGAAGAGAAGTGAGACCAGCACTAAAATGCCCATGTCTTGCTGCTGTCAGTGTTTGTGGGTCCAAGAAAGTGGCAACCCTTACTCAAAGGCTGCAGGCAAGGAGTGCCTGCCAGGGCAGAAAAGGGCAGCCCCAAACAACACCAGGGCTTTTCACCACGTTGCAGCAGGGATCTTCATCCCACAACCACTGCTGTACCTGAGAAGAGTGTATGAGAAATGAGATCCACAGAAACTGCCTACCTGCTGGTTCCTTTATTTAGTTAGTTACAAAGAGCTTAGCAGCACCTCTACATGAAGTCTTTGGCTTAGAAGAAAAGGTAGAAGGACACAGAAGAAGAAAAATATATTAAATTTATAAAATAAGAGTATAAAGACATGTTTAGCATATGGGAATAATACTGAAAAGAATGAACAGTTTTTGAAATATGTGAACAAAGGTGTTTCTGCCTTGTCCAGGTATACTTCAGGGAGTCACATGCAGAAGATCGGTTCCTCGTTGAAATACTGAATATTGCAATAACCTCCTCAGTGCCTCCTTGAGCTCCTTATTCCTCATGCTGTAGATGAGGGGGTTCACTGCTGGAGGTACCAAGGAGTACAGAACAGCCACCACCAGATTTAGATGTGGGGAGGAGATGTAAGGGGGCTTCAGGTAGGCAAACATGCCAGTGCTGACCATCAGGGCGACCACGACCAGGTGAGGGAGGCACGTGGAAAAGGCTTTGTGCCGGCCCTGCTCAGAGGGTATCCTCAGCACAGCCCTGAAGATCTGCACATAGGACAACACAATGAAAGCAAAACAACCACAGCCTAAAGAAAAACTAAACAGAAGTGGCCCAACTTCCCTGAGGTAGGCATCTGAGCAGGAGAGCTTGAGGATCTGGGGGATTTCACAGAAGAACTGGTCCACAACATTGCCTTGGCAGAAGGGCAGGGAAAATGTGTTAGCCGTGTGCAGGACAGCAATAAGAAAGCCACTGCCCCAGGCAGCTGCTGCCATCTGGGCACAAGCTCTGCTGCCCACGAGGCTCCCGTAGTGCAGGGGCTTGCAGATGGCAACGTAGCGGTCGTAGGCCATGACAGTGAGAAGAAAAAACTCTGCTCCAACCAAGGAGGGAAACAGGAGTACCTGTGCAGCACATCCTTGATACGAGATGGCCCTGGTGTCCCAGAGGGCATTGGCCATGGCTTTGGGCAGAGTGGTGGAGATGCAGCCCAGGTCAAGGAGGGCCAGGTTGAGGAGGAAGAAATACATGGCAGTGTGGAGGCGGTGGTCACAGGCTACGGCGCTGAGGATGAGGCCGTTGCCCAGGAGGGCAGCCAGGTAGATGCCCAGGAAGAGTGTGAAGTGCAGGAGCTGCAGCTCGTGCGTGTCTGTGAATGCCAGCAGGAGGAACTCGCTCACAGAGCTGATGTTGGGCATTTTCTGACATTCTCTGTTGGAGAGAAAAAGGTAGAACAAAGTTAGAACTGATTTGGATGAGGAAAACCTATTACACATCTTAGAGAACCCCCAAACAGAGCCTCTCTCTTTGCAGCAGAACCTTTCTGCAGCTCTCCTGCTTGAGTTGTGGCTGGTGCTGCCTGAGAGTGGCACGGGGAGCTGGGGCTGCTGTGGGCTGCAGAGGAGTCCTACCTGCAGCAGGAGGGAAGAAGGAACATGAGGGAAACTCAAGTTCAGTCCACTTGTTAGGTCAATGAGTTTGCAGCGTTTTCTTGCAAACAACTCATCTGAATGCAGAGCAGAGCTGCATTTAGAGCAGTGTTTTACTTGCTTTAATGTTATTCGGTTGCCCCTGTAACGCTTAGGTGAATTATTGGATAGTTGAACTCTGTGACTTTTCATGCGTGCTCCTGGTGAAATCTCGCAGATGCCAGGAGGCAAAAGGACTGTCCCTTGGTGAAGACTGAGCAGAGCAGATCTGCCCAGCAGTGAGCTTGGGCATAAGAAGAAACTGGAGACAGCTGAGAGCAGAGAAGCCCGACTCAAAATGCAGATGGACAGAATCCTCACCTTATCTCCAGATGTGTGATCAGGATCTCAGCTCTTCCCTCCTAGATAGGAGTGCAGAAGCCTCAAACCAGCTTCCCACAGACAGCCATCCAGCAGCACGGACATGGCCTTAGCAAGGAGGTGTCTTCTCCTTCAGGCACCTGGATAACACAAGGATGCCACGAGAGAGCTGCATCCTGCTGGAGAACAGCCTGCAGCTCAGGAGGATGCCCCACAGACAGAGCTGGATATTCGCAAGCTGGACTGTCCCATATCCCAGCTGCACCCCTGCATTGCCCACTGCCCTCCCAGAAACAACACCCAGCAGGAGACCCTCGCAGGACCTGCTGCATGGCCCTGCAGCCAGACCCTTACCTTGTCAAGGGCTGTGCAGGTTTCTCCTGCAGGCAGCTCTCAGCATCCTCCCACTGCCAACTGCCTTCAGCCACTCTCTCCTTCTCTGCTCTCCCACTGCCAGCTGCAGTCAGAGCCCCCAGCCCTGCTGCGCTGTGCAGAGGAGCTGCTCCTGGGCACAGCTGTCTCTCTGCTTCATGGGACTTTCTGAAATGTGTTTTCTCTGTCCCATAAGACCGACCCAGCTCAATAACAGAGGCCCAGCCCAAGGCATTGAAATCACCCCTCTGGGGGCTTTGCTGATGAGCCCACAAGGAGTCAATTAGGCTCTGGTGCTTTAATGATTAGCTGTCTCCTCAAAAACTTCAGTGGCAGAGACAATAGCCATAGCCATGGACCCAAATATCTCATATCGCAGCTCTGTAGGAAGCTTCCCTGGTTCCTTGTGAGAAGGCACCACTGCTCGTATGGCATCCCTGTGGTGGAAACCTCTCCTGAAGTAGGCATCCCAACCCAGCAGGCTCCTTGAGGCCTGTCAGCCAACCAGACACAAGTCACCTCAGCAGCAGCTTCCAAGCCAGGGAACTGCTGCTGGCCTTGCAGCTTCTTGGCTAGACACAGCCAAGCCTTGTGCCTGCTGCTGTGCAGTCATGGACTCAAGCAGAAGGGACAGGACAACCCATCTGGGGGCCTTCTTTCTGCCTGGGTCCATCTGGGTCTGGAGGCAGAGGGGATCCCCCAGTCAGCATGCCAAGCAGGTGCCTTCTGCTGTCCTAGCAGGGCCACTGAGAGATGTCAGCCCAAAAGTGCAGATCCCAGGTCTATGTCAAGGCTGACCTGCCACCTCCAGACAGAAATGACCTCACAGTCCCTTTCCCTGACACATTCCTGCTGCAGGTTTATCAAGTGCAGAGATAGAAGTGACCTCACAGTCACTGCCACAGTCACATTATTCCTGCTGGGGCAGGAGATGCTGAGGCAGAGCTGAGCTCATCACAGCATTCCCACCCATCTCCTCCTTGCGGCCCACAAGCTGATCAGATCAGGGTGAGCAAAAGACTCAAGATAAAGGGAAGCAACTATAGGCTGTGTTTTGGCTTGAAGGGATACTTTGAGGTCAGGCATAAGAACAGTGGATTCCTGTCAGGGTATGGAGTAGCATTTAGGTTTGACGATTAATGTCAGTGGCTAAAATAGGGGAAGGGCTTTACATGACTGTTTTAAGCCAGCATTACAGCAGAATCAACATTGCCTGAATGTTCGAACCTCACAGAAATCATTAATTTCTGCTGGCCAAACTCCTCTTCCCTCCCTCAAATCTCACATCTCTCCTGGCCAGGCTTCTCCTGACTTCGCCATATCAGTCATCTTCCTAGGGGCAGCTTTCTGATGGCTTTCATGATCTCAGAGTATCTTTCTCATATCTGTTGGCTACTCCTTTCTTGAGATTGACGTGACACCTAAGTCAGGATGGTGAAGAACACAAAGGCTGTAGGTGAACCCTGCACAATGTGCCCAGCAGTTCTTGTACCACCCCAAAATTCTGTTTCCTGCCTCCAACTTTTGGATACAGAATGGCTTCTGTGCACCCAGGGTACCTTTTTCCAAACCCTCATGCATGGTTCAGTTTGCCCCAAGCGTCTTGGAGGCAGTGGCCCCCTCTGTGTAGAAAACTGAAAGCAGTCCTAAGGGATGACTTCAGGCAAAAGCTGACACCTCTGACATGACAACCCCTATCCAAGACCTCTTCCACTATGGGGCCTACCAGGTACTTAGAAAGAGCCGATCTCAGAAACTACATGCACAGCAAGTGCCTTCTGCTGCCCTACCATGGACACTGGCAGATGTGAGCCTAAAGACACAGATCCCAGCCAGGAGTCAATGGTGACCTGTCAGCTACTTCAGAAAGCAGTCACCTCACAGGCCATTTAACAGCCATTTGCTTCCTGCTGGACTCAGTGTTTCTGACGCACCACTGAGCTTATAATACCACACCTACAAAACACCCCCTTTTTGGGCCAGGACCTGCCCAGGTGGAAGTGATCTGGTTGTGATCCTCCAAGCCCATGGCACACTTGCTGGGCTCCCAGCCTCTCTGACACTCAGGAGCCAGTTCTGTGCCAGTCCTGTGAGGTGCTACGGCAGGAGGGACCTTGCAGGCAATGTTCCAGCCCCATGCCTGTTGGTGGTCTCTCAGCTCCTTGTGCACAGTGAAGATCACGCTCACATCCAGAAGTTGTGTGCCTGAAGCCAGCCTACAAGACACTCACGGGAAGCATCCTTGCAGCCCCAGCCCCAGCTGGCGGTACTGCTCTGCAGAGAAAGGGGGCTGTTGTGCCGTGGGCATGGGGCACTCTGCAGGGCTGTGCTGGGCAGGCTGGGAGGCAGACCCAGCTCATGGGGTCACTGCCATTGCCCCAGGGCTGCAAGGAATCACTCACCATGCTCCTTTGCTGGGGCTGCTGTGTGCCCTGTGGCTGCAGAGCTCTCCTCTGCCTGCTCACACCAGATTGAGCACTTGAGCTCTGTTCAGTCCACCTCGGAGGAGATCCCCCCTTAGGAGGGAAGTGCTGCAGTGGAGGCCAGCTGTGCCACTGCCGTGCCCACTGCCTGTCCCTGCCTGCAGTCCCAGCACAGCCCCACAGCAGCACTGGCACCAAGTGATAGGAGCAGCCGGGCCTGACCCCACCAGCAGGGCTCAGCAGGACAGGGCGGCAGTGGCAAGAGAGCAGCTCTGCATGCCCCAAGCGCTGGTGCTCCCTGGCCGTGCTGCTGGGATGGGACTCTTTTCCTCTGCACCCCTGCACACGGGCACTGCCCCTGCAGAGCCAGGCCTGGTCTCAGAGGAAGGCTTCTCTCTGTAGATGTCAGAGACTGACTTTTGAAAGTGTGATTTGTGCTGTTGGACTCTGGTTGTCAAGTATGTTGTGCTTTATCCTGGCAGACAACTCAGCACCATTTAGCTCATCCTTACCCCCAAAATGCTCATTTGTTGAGATAAGGATGGTTTGATAGCAAAGGAAAGGAAGAGATGTTGCTGCTGCTGCTGATGATGATGGTGATAATGTAGTTTAGTAAATCAAGCGTTGCACAGTGCAATTGCTCACCACACACTGACCGATACCCAGCCCGTCCCCAAGCAGGGGTCCCCCTGAACCTTGGCAGCCTGCCTCAGGATCTCCTGTGTAGGTCCTTTGACCTTCTTTTGTTTTATGTCAAAATCAGCGGTGGTGGGACTTCATTCAGGCCACAGACATCCACCATTATCTTCCACTCCCCATTAGAATTTTGCACTGTCCATATGAGCCTGTTAAAGAGTGAGAGCCTTGCTGATCACTCGTTGGCTCTCCAGTCAATGAACCAGGTCATGCATGGGAATCAGGGAGCCTCTGTCAGTGCAATACTGCCTCATATGCGCTGTTGTGGTAGCGATTGGCACCTGCTGCTCATTGGCCATCAGCACCTCCACAGCAGAAAGGTCCTGTGAGAGAGTGGGCAAGGTAGACAACTGTTTAAAGGTAAGCCTTTGGATCTTTGGAGTACCCTTTCCTGAAGGAGTCTATACTAAGGATGCACAGAGCTTCTGGGCCAGTCTCAAGGGGTTGCTTTTGCCACTCTTTCCCATTAGACTCACATCAGCCTCCAATACAGTTAACTACTGGGATTCTCCCATCATTCCAGAAATACAATTGGGTTCTGGCCCTTTTAGCTCGATGGCATTACACTACACTGTGCATTGGTGTCCTTTAAAACCTAACACCTGCTGTGGGTCTGATGTGCCAAGCGAGTAATCCTCAAAGTCCAATACACCCAGTTGCCTCCTTCCTCCCCGCAGATGGAGGTAGAACCCCTCTAGTCCCGCTCATAGTATTCATTACTCTGTTTGGAGGACTGCCCACTAGAAACAGGAGCAGCAATTTTCTCAGAAGAACCACTTTTTGTGAATGTTTTTCCTTGCGCTTCATGTATCCATGCCTCTAGGATGGAGGTAGATTTTCCATCCCATTTACTCATGGCTTCTCCGTGATCACACAGTTAAAACCACAGAGCTGCACGTGGTATGTACCCACTATATCACCTTTCTTGAGCAGAGGGACACTTACACCTGAGAGCTGAGGTATTGGTTCGTACAAGTGGGGAGGAAGATGTATTCTCTTGTAGTTCTTGGACCTACTCAGACAGTTTCTCCATAGACGAGACACAGGTTTGTAGGGAAGAAGAGAGACTTTCTTTGTAATGCCATAGCTGGCTAGCTGATTCATCCACCATGGGTTCCTCTTGGTCTTTCCTGGTCATTACTGCCAACGAATTGGCATATGATTATGGTGCGCTCTCTACAAACTTCTGTCACATGGGTCATGTGCAGTTGACTTCATTGGGATCTTTGGACAGCTGTTAGTTTTCTAGGTTTCTACAAATCGCCTTCAGCATGGGTAATTCCCTCAGGTACAGGATACCGCTCTGCATGGTGGTCCACTTGCCTGGTTGACATAGAAGATCTTCCTTCACGGGATACCTTTCTTTCAGGCCTGAGAGGATTAAGTTCCTTGTGCCCTTTTCCACTGGCTTTCTCAATCACCCCTCACCTACAGGAGGATCCCAGCTGCTTGGCTTCCCTGCCCTCTAAATCCAGACTGTTAGCCCCCTTCTCTCAGCACTGGAGCAGCCAGCTGACAATGTGCTCACCGAGATGATGGCTAAAATATTTTCCCATGTCTCGTAGCTTACACTGGGATAGGGATCACATGGTTTCTGATGCTTATATGACCTCTTCTTCTTGGTCATCCTGCCTCCATGATGGACCAACTTAGGAGAAACCTTCCTCTTCTTCCTCCTCCTTTCTTGTCTGGGTGCCTGGGTTTCTTTCCTTTCTAAAGAAAAACTGACTTTTACACCCATTGTTTTCTCCTGCATAAAGACGCAACCGATACTGGCACAGGCTGGTTCTCTGGCCCAGCCATGGGGCCCATTGCAGGTGCTGGAGTGGCTGCAGGGCCCATCACTGGAGTTGTTCTGGCTGCAGGGCCTTTTGGATGAGTTGGAGTGGCTGCAGGGCCTATCGCAGGTTTGGGAGTAGCTATAGGGCCTGTCACGAGTGTCAATTTAACTTTGGGCCCACCTCAGGAGCTGGAGTGCCTGCAGGGCCTGTTGCAGGGTTTGGAGTGGCTTTGGACAGGCCATATGCCTGTCCTGGAGGAGAAGGGGGAGGTGCAGGAGAAAGGGAGAGGGAAGAAGTGGTGAAAAGCATCCCCCACTGTCCATCCCAGTTCCACCCACCCTGCATAGGTTTACTCCCCAAGGAGAAAAGGCAAAGAGTTTAAAAGAGTGTAATTCTAAATAATTTCTAAGAGATGAAGAGATGGTTCCTGAGGTATGGAGGCAGCAATTATTTTATCCTGTCATAAGTCAGCGTTATCCAATACAGCAAAACAGTAACCTTAAACCAGCCCCCAGAACTGACAAAGAGCACACCATGGATGACAATTAGTAATGTGCTGTACAACACAATTCTGAAAACAAGCACCACAGACCCCAGGTCAAAAATATCAATGCTGTGATCAGCAATTGTTAAACTGATCTAATGCTTATCACAATTTACTTTTAAAACGCTGTGGTCAGATCTGTCATCTCAACCTTTGTGCTCCATGCTAAGCACCAAAAAGCCTTGCTGTGGTTTGACCCAGCAGACAGCTCAGAACTGTACAGATATTCATCCAATGGACTGCAGGAGAGAAGAGGGAGAAAAAAAAAAAAAAAGTAAAAGTTTATGAGTTGATATAAAAGCAGATTAATAGGACACAAAGGAAATAATGATAACAACAACAATAGCAATAAATTGTTATTATATATTTCATCATCATCATTATTATTATTATTATTATTATTATTATTATTATTATTATTATTATTATTATTATAGACAGAGATATAATTATTATTATGGCCTGGCACATCAGACCCACAAAATGTATCAGGCTCTACTAGACACCAGTGCACAGTGTACCCTAGTGCCATCAAGCTAGAAAGAGGTAGAACCCACCTGTATATCTGGAGTGACAGGGGGAACCCAATACATAACTGTACTGGAGGCTGAGGTGAGTCTAACTGGGAAGGAATGGCAAAAGCACCCCACTGGGACTGGCCCAGAGGCTACGTGCGTCCTCGACATAGGCTGCTTCAGGAGAGGGAATTTCAAAGTTCCAAGGTGGGGCTTTGACATAGCTGTCTTGGAGACAAAGGACATGAAACAGTTGTCTACCTTGCTTGGCCTTCCACAGAATCCTTCTGTTGGGGGTTTGCTGAGGGGTGAAGAACAGCAGGTGCCAATGGCTACCATGGTGGCGCACCTGAGGCAGCGTCACGCTAACCGAGAGTCCCTGATTGCCATCCATGAGCTGAGTCATCGACTGGAGAGCCAAGGTGTAGATGCAGAGCTTGGGAGCGTGGTTTAGTGATGGACTTGTCAGCACTAAAGTAAAGTTGCCTGACCTGGGTGACACGTCCCAGAGTAGTGTCAGGCACAATGCAATTCTTTTTGCCTTCTGCATCTACAGCACAGGAGGTAGGATTTTTCCCTGCTCTATTGACTGGGCAGCTCTTTTCACTTTACTCAGTTTAGGTTTGTGTGGCTGGAGGGGGACAATTTCCCAAAAGAAGCCAAGCTCATGGGTACAGCTACAGCCACAGGAAGATTTTTTTTTTCACTTTTCACCCTGAGTTTTCCACAGAAGACCAAAGAGAGACCATGGATGTCCAGTTGTCTACTAAGATTCATTTAGAATTTCTCAGGATCAAACGGTCATTTCAAATTTCTTTTTTCTTTTCTTTTCTTTTCTTTTCTTTTCTTTTCTTTTCTTTTCTTTTCTTTTCTTTTCTTTTCTTTATTTTATTTTTTTTATTTTTTTTTATTTTATTTCATTATTTTTTATATTTTCCCTGATTATCTTAGAAAGCTTTTCATGTGCTGAACTGTGCTACAGTTACAGGAACAAAGACTACTGCTGGCAGTGGAGGTGTCAGACCTCCAGACTCTGTTTTTCTTCCCAATGAAAGTCTCCAAAGAAGTCCCCCTGGATCAATAGCAATAGGAGAATGATGCTCAAAACTGAAATGCAGTAAAATTCAGCCTTTAAAACAAAAAAAATATTTGTATTAGCTGCTTTTTTGAAATCTTCTTCCTTAATTACTTCATGCAAGCTCTGCCATTAGCTGTACAAGTCTTGAAGTCATGAAGAAAACTATGGAAGAGATGTCAGGAGTTTCTGCATTTTAATGAGTACCATGGTGTATTTTGGTCTGATGCTATGACGCTCAGGTACTGAGAGGAGAATCATGCAACTGCTAGAGAAAGTGAAGTCAGGAGGAAAAGCTGAAGTGACTTGGAGTATTAATGGGCCCCACGGAGGGCTGTTACTAATGAAGCCTCCCCAGGGCCTTGTTAGGGCAGATAATTGGAGGCCATGGTTACAGACAGGCAAAGGCACTGTGCTGAAAAAAGTCTTGTATTCTTCTAATGAAGGAGAAGAGGCCTCATCCCTGGAAGTGGGAGAGGAGATCCTGCACTCCGACATCTGTGTCAGGGTCTTCCTGGGGTCTGTGGGATGGGGTGGGCAGTGTGATGCCATGAGAAGAGCAGTGGTATGAAACTTCTGAGGTTCTGTACAACGTTGAAATGAATCAATGATGCCCCATCACAATGATTATAACATATCTTCTCCTAAGCTCTAGCCAAAGGGGCAGCTATGGCTGTTGTCTCTGTTACTCAGGCCTATGAGGACACAGCTTCTCATTAAAGCACCAGGGCCTCATTGCCTCCTTGCTGCCACCCATGAACTAGGCAGGGCTCATACCATTCTCCTCACTTGGCCATGCACATCCCCATCTCCTACTGACCAGGAAGCGTCCTGTGGAAGATGTTAAGGGAAAGGATCTTCCTTCCCAGAGGACAGGGGTCAAGGCCTGGCCCTTGTGCTTGGTGACACACATCCAGTTTTCCTACACCTCAGTGTCACCTTCACATTGCCTTTGTCTCCTTGTCCTCACTGTCTCCAGGGTTCTGCTCTAACGAGCTCCAAGGGAGGCTGTGTCAGTGCTGGCCCTCAGGGGGACACTGCAGGAAACATGCCTCTGACTTGGACTTCTGGAGAGATGTCTTCAATTGTCTCTGAGTGCCTGAGGTTCGTGGGCTCATCAGCAAAGCCCCCAGAGGGGTGATTGCAGTGCCTTTGGTTGGTGTTGTGCTGCTGAGCTGGGCCGGACTCGTGGGACAGAGAGAGCTTGTGGCAAGAGGACCCTGGTGCAGAGAGACAGCTGTGCCCAGGAGCAGCTCCTCTGCACAGCGCAGCAGGACTGGGGGGCTCTGACCGCAGCTGGCACACAGAGAGGAGAGAAGGAGAGAGGGCTTGGAGGCAGCTGGGTGTGGGAGGATGCTGAGAGCTGCCTGCAGGAGAAACCTGCACAGCCCTTGACAAGGTAAGGGTCTGGCTGCAGGGCCATGCAGCTGCAGGTCCTGGAGGGGTCTCCTCCTGCTTGTTTCTGGGAGGGCAGTGGGCAATGCAGTAGGCTTTGAGAGTCCTGCTGGGCTGCAGTGCGAGGTGAGGAAGTCTGGCAGAAACCTCAAGTATTGCCATAGGCCAGGTCTCCCTGGTCTGCCCAGAACACCCTGCTCGAGCAGGCCATGTCAGGCTCTCTGTCAGCTGCCTCATAGTTCTTGCAGCCATGGAAAAGAAGACAAGCTCACAAGCTCCATCTGGCTTTCTGTGGCGCTCCTCCCTCAGCAGCCTTCTCCAGTGTCTTCTCCGTTTTTTCAGGGAAACAGTCTAACGGGATGGTCCTGCAACTCACATAGGGGTGACACAGGGCAGCTAAGAACAGGACTGCTGGGCAGAGCTGCTCTGCTTGATCTTCACCAAGGGACACTCCCACAGGGTATCAAGAGGAATGCACAGGAAATTTGAGGACATTCAGCAACCCAATTCCTATCCTAAGCTTTGCCAGGCCTACTGGGATAGAATAAAGCAAACAAAATACCTACAGCTCAGCTCTGCACTCAGATGAGTTGTTTGCGACAACTAAAAAGTAGAAGGCACTTGAGGTTCCTTCATGTTCCTGCTTTCCTCTTGCTGCACAGGAGGAAGGAATGCTAGGGAGCCAACAACTACCCATTCTTCCAGTGTCACTCTCAGCTAGCACCAGCCACAGCTCAAGCAAGAGAGCTGCAGAAAATGTCTTCACATACTGAGCCTTGGACTGGGGTGTACTCTAAGGCTTGCAATAGTTCTTCCACAAAGAAATCTTTTATAACTTTTTCTACCATTTTCTCTCAAATAGGCAGCCGTGTTCAATGTCAGAAAATGCTCAACAGCAGCTCTGTGAGTGAGTTCCTCCTGCTGGCATTCGCAGACACGCGCGAGCTGCAGCTCCTGCACTTCGCGCTCTTCCTGGGCATCTACCTGGCTGCCCTCCTGGGCAACGGCCTCATCCTCAGCGCCATAGCCTACGACCACCGCCTCCACACCCCCATGTACTTCTTCCTCCTCAATCTCGCCCTCCTCGACGTGGGCTGCATCTCCACCACTCTGCCCAAAGCCATGGCCAATGCCCTCTGGGACACCAGGGCCATCTCCTATCAAGGATGTGCTGCACAGGTCTTTCTGTTTATCTTCTTGATGTCAGCAGAGTATTCCCTTCTCACTGTCATGGCCTACGACCGCTATGTTGCCATCTGCAAGCCCCTGCACTACGGGAGCCTCGTGGGCAGCAGAGCTTGTGCCCAGATGGCAGCAGCCGCCTGGGGCAGTGGCTTTCTCAATGCTGTCCTGCACACAGCCAACACATTTTCCCTTCCCCTCTGCCGAGGCAACTCTGTTGACCAATTCTTTTGTCAAATTCCCCAGATCATCAAGCTCTCCTGCTCAGATGCCTACCTCCAGGAAGTTGAGCTACTTGTTTTCAGTCTTTCTTTTGTATTTGGTTGTTTTATTTTCATTGTATTGTCCTATGTGCAAATCTTCAGGGCTGTGCTGAGGATTCCCTCTGAGCAGGGCAAGCACAAAGCCTTTTCCACGTGCCTCCCTCACCTGGCCGTGGTCTCTCTGTTTGTCAGTACTGGCATGTTTGCCTACCTGAAGCCCCCCTCCATCTCATCCCCGTCTCTGGATCTTGTCGTGGCAGTTCTATACTCAGTGGTGCCTCCAGCAGTGAATCCCCTCATCTATAGCATGAAGAACCAGGAGCTCAAGGATGCCTTGAAGAGACTGATGACTGCAGATGTTTCACAATCAAAAACATAGATTATTTTTTTCTGCATATGACCCACAATACAGTGCATGCTCAAGGTTTGTTCTATTATCTTTTTTTGTCATTTTTCTTACTCTGCAGGGCATCACCACCAGCTCAGAACTATGGGTTGCATGGGAAGAAGGTTCAGCAATGGCTGGCCAGTCCACTGCTCATTGCTCATCTCATAAAGGCTCCCTGGGAAGTAGGATGTCCAGGAGAAGAGCAGGGCCCCCTGCAGGTTCATGGGAGATGTATAAAGGGAAACCCATTGCTGCTGGTGCCAGCAGGCACATCATACACTCACAGAGAGATGAACACGAGTGAGCACAAATGCCATCAGCCATTCCTACAAGTCTCATGAAGGCCAGTGGGGCAGACAGTGTCATGAGGTTAAGTAACATGCCCTGGGAAGGCACCTGAATCCTGCTCTGAGATGTGCTTCCTTGAAGCAAGGTCCCTGTGACCATTCCTCATGCCGTGGGGCATCTCAGAGGAGGGCAGAGCAGGGCAAAGCACTGCAGGGCTGAGGTGCCTCCCAGCCTCTGGCAGTGGCTGTAGGAACCAGAGGGACACTGCAGGCACTGCAGTGCACTGTGCGTGGTGTGCAAGGCAGAGACTCATGTCTCGCAACAGTCCTGTGTGTATGAGGAGCGTGGGAGGCCATCTTAGATGTGGACACCTCACAGAGCGCTGTCGTTGCCCTGTGTGACTCCAGAACCAACCCCCAGTGTCTCTGTGAGATTTCTGTAACCTCCCTCTCACAGGCTCATTACAGATGCCCCTCTCTGCTATGTCACACTACCCTGCCTTTCTGGACCAGGCCATCAAGCATTTGGATCAGAGAGATTTCTGGGGACTTGGAAAAAGCAGACAGCAAACTTGTCTTCAGGAAGGACAAGAAAAAGGACTGGGAGATTTGCAGTTGTCACCTCTGCCCATGGGAACGTGATGGGGAAAGTCCTGCCGCAGGTGAAGCAGTAGGGGAGGGGAGAGAAGGGAATGTGGTGAACCTGGATTTAGCAAGGCCTTTGCCATAGTCTCCTGGAGTCTCCCTTTAGCCACATTGCTGATATTCACACTGAAGAAGGGGATGAAGTTGGGGGGGACATTAGTGATACCAAGTCCTCCTGCCAGCTAGTTACCAGCAGCACCCTTCAGTCATGGGCACTTGGGCCAACACTCTTGACCCTCTTTTTTATCTCCCTTTATGATGTCATGGAGCACTTTTCCAAGTCTTGATCTTTTCAACATGAGTTATTCTTTAATTCAGTGACTTCTTCCCTTGGAGTTCTGCTTGAAGAGTGGGAGGTGGAGGAAGAAGGAAAAAAAAAAAAAAAAGTTGGGAAATGTCTTTTGGTAAATGTTTGCATAAGACTATTCACAGAAAAAGCCTACTTTGGTAGATAATACTTGTCCACAGTGCTGTCAATAATAAATAAAATAAATAAATAAACAAATAAAATAATAATAATAAAAAACCTATGAGACTAAATCAAGAGAATTCATAGAAAAATAAAAAGCTGGTGGTGTTGCCATAAAAGACTCTTTCAGCTGTTACTTAGAGACCTTTTATGCACAGGTTCCCATTTTTTCCTAGACCTACTTTCGTGGCTGGTTTCCATTCTCTATTCAGAGGTGGCCACTGCCTCCAGGATGCCCTGGGGTAGCCAAGGAACGCAGATGGGACAAGTGACGAGAGGGAGCACTTTTGGAGCGCAAGCTGAGGGGCATGAACTGAGGCTAGGCCCTACAGGGGCTGTAAAGGGCTGCTAAGCAAAGAATCACAGAACTGCTCATGTTGGAAGGGACCTTAAAGATCCTATGTGGTTCCATAAGGTTCACAAACACCCAAATCTCAAGCCTGTGCCACACTGCTGCTGCCCTAGGCCTTTTACTTCAGACGTAGGCCTTTTCCTGCAGCATATACCACGTTGGTCATGGCACAAAAATACTGTTTCTACACCAGAGATCTGGAGCCTCCTTCATGTGAGGCCACATTTCAGTGTCCTTCGTGCTGCTTACAGGGTTTTGTCACATGGATGAACTGGATCACAGAATCCCAGAATCATTTAGGGTTGAAGAGAGCTCCAAGATCACCTAGTCCAACCTCTGACCTACCACTAACAAGTCCTCCACTAAACCATATCACAAAGGATCACTGAGTATTCTGAAATTCAATACCATGCTTATAATAATTATACATAATTATTATTATAGTTATTGTTATTACTGTTATTACTGTTATTATTACTTTGCCTCTGAAGCACAATCACAGAATCAGAGAATCATACAACAGTTGAGTTGGAAAACACCTCGACGATCATCTAGTTCCAACCCCAATGCCAGAGGCAGGGACACCACCCCCTAGATCAGGTTCCTCAGGGCCTCATCTAACGTGGCCTTGAACACCCCCAAGGATGGAACATCCACAGCCTCAGCAAAAGTATTCCACTCCCTGGAATGCAAGTCATCAAGTCCCATAGACTTGTACTTCTTGAGCTTCTTCAGGTGGCATCAAACCTTCTCTTCACTTAAAACAGGTGGGAATTTGCACCCCCCAGCCTCTATCTATGGGTTCAGGGAATGAAAGACTTGGGAAGCCTGACTGGCAGGGAAGATTGAAGAAAAGAAGTTGTTGAGTCCTTCAGGCTTCTCCATGTCTGTCATTACCAGTTAACCCTTGTCATCCATCAGAGGGGGTACACTCTTCTTGGCCTTTCTTTTCCGAGCAATATACCTGTAGAATCTCTTCCTATTATTCCTTGAACCCCTTTCCAAGCTGGGTTCCATTCATGCCTTGGCTTTCCTTTTCCCATCCCTGCACACCCAAAACTGAAACATGTGAGAGGGCCTAGGAAAAGTAACTCTTGATCCACAGAAGCCATTTGGGAAACAAAACTTGTAGGTAGGAAGCACAGTTTTGTGGAGGTGCAGAGCTGATGGGCACATTGTGCAGGATGCTCCTAAAGACATTTGTGTCCTTTCTTTCCTGACTACAATGCTACTTCCTTCTCAGGAATGGAGGAGCCAACAGAAGTGAAAAAGATACTCTGTGATCATGAATGTCATCAGGAAGCTGACCCCACTAAGATACGGGGAGGTTAGGAGAAGCATGGACAAGAGAAATGTGAGAATTTGGGGTGAGAAAATGAGCATGGCCAGCAGAAATTAATGATTTCATAGAGATAAGAAGGTGCATGTAATGTTGACGCTGTAGTAACAATGACTTGAATGAATCATGTATGACCCTTTACCTTATTTAGGCAGTAATTTTAATCCTGAAACCTAAATGCTACTCCAACACTCTGACAGGAATCCCCTACTCTAATGCTTGAATTCAAAGGATCCCTTCAAGCAAAATTAAGCCCATAGCCCCATTCTCTTTCCTTTATTCTCTTACTCACCCAAATGCCTTCCGTGGACACTAGTATTAAAATGCTCTACTGATCCTTAGATTTCTTGGCAGACCTAAATAAAACCCTAAACCACAGAACTTATCCATACCCTAACGACAGAAGAACACCAAACATTCCCAATAAAACTCTGTTTACTCTCTAACACAGAAAAGTGAGCCCGAGTCCCTAAGGGACTAGGGAGATGCAAGCTCTGCCTCAGGATCTTCTGCCCCAGCAGGAGGAATGTGACCATGACAGTGACTGTGAGGTCACTTCTGTCTCTGCACTTGATAGGGCAGCAGCAGGAACGTGTCACAGAAAGGGACTGTGAGGTCACTTGTGTCTGGAGGTGGCAGGTCAGCCTTGACTTCTCCCTGGGAGCTGCACTTTTGGGCTGACAGCTGCCAGTGGCCCTGCTAGGCCAGCAGAAGGCACCTGCTTGGCATGCTGACTGGGGGATCCCCTCTGCCTCCAGAGCCAGGACGACCCAGGCAGAAAGAAGGCCCCAAGATGGGTTGTCCTGTCCCTTCTGCTTGAGTCCATGAGTGGGCAGCAGCAGGCACAAGGCTTGGCTGTGTCTAGCCAAGAAGCTGCAAGGCCAGCAGCAGGCCCCTGGCTTGGAAGATGTCACTGAGGTGTGTCTGGTTGGCTGAGAGGCCTCAAGGAGCCTGGTGTGTTGGGATGCCTACTTAAGGAAGGGTTTCCACCCTGATGGAGCTTTCTGTGGCATTAGGAAAGAGCAGGAGAGGAGAAACACTCACGAAGCGTGCCCTGGAACTTTGGCACTGGCCATGAGGAGGAAGAAATATCCAGGGGAACAACTGGTCTGCCTGTTAGAGTCAGGGGTAAAGAAGATATTAAGTACCACAGCCTTTACCTTATCTCTAGATCTTCACCAGATTTCCCCCGTGTCCAATGAAGGATGATGATTCTGCTTAATTCTCTTTTATTTAAAGTATTTCTATAAGCAGTCTTTATTGTCTTTGACAGTAATAGACAGATGGAGCTCCAGCTGGGCTTTGGCCTTTCGACTTTGACCTGCACAGCCCCATAACATTCAGGACACAGCTCCAGACAAACTGACAGCATGCATGAGAACGAAGAACAGAAAAAGTAGAATCTGGTAGCCTTCCACCCACTGTTTTTCTGTGACTCTGTGATACAGTTCCATTCAGCTGGTTACTCCTGTATTATCCAAACGTTCATAATGCTCGTAGTGCTACTATCTTGTCAGAGATAGCACAGTCACACAAAGGTTGAAGCATCTGCCTGCAGATATGAACGGCTGACAGAAAGGAGCATCAGTGTGGGGGAATGTTGAGAAACTGCAGGATTTTGCCTAAAGTAACTTCTTGATGTTTACAAGGAGAAGGACCCTGTCCTGCACCAGAGGAAGAGTAACCTCATGCATTAGGGCAGACTGGGACCCTGCTGAGTGTGCAGTGGCGAGGTGGAGGAGGGCTTGGGCACCACGAGGGATACCATACGAGCAGTGGTGCCTGCTCACGAGGAACCAGACCAGCTTCCTACAGAGCTGCCTTACGAGGAACGTGGCCACCAAGAAGATCTGAGTTATCAGACTCAGCTCAGATCCCCTGGGACACCACACGAACAAGTGCCAACAACTAGCCAGTAAAGAGGTGCAGGTCTGGGAGTCACTGGGACATCCTCATGTGGTGAGGAGCAATGAGAATGGCAAGACTCAAAGTCCCAACAGGATTGAGGTCTTTGTGTCCATGGTGATGGCTCTTGTCACTGTCACTGAGGCCTATGAGGAGACAGCTTATTCTTAATGCACCAGGGCCTCATTGCCTCCTCACCCCCACCATGAACCAGGCAGGGGTCGTACCATTCTCCTGCACTTGGCCATGCACATCCCCATCTCCTACTGCTCCACAAAGAGCCCGGAGCAACCTGTAAAGGAAAGGATCTCTCTTCCTTGAGTAGGGAGTCAAGGCCTGGCCCTTTTGCTTGGTGACACACATCCAGTTTTCCTGCACATCAGTGTCACCTTCCCATTGCCTTTGTCTCCTTGTCCTCACTGCCTCCAGGGTTCTGCTCTAACGAGCTCCAAGAGAGGCTGTGTCAGTGCTGGCCCTCAGGGGGACACTGCAGGAAACTTGCCTCTGACTTGGACTTCTGGAGAGACGTCTTCAATTGTCTCTGAGTGCCTGAGTTTCTTGGGCTCATCAGCAAAGCCCCCAGAAGGGTGATTGCAGTGCCTTGGTCTGGTGCTCTGCTGCTGATCTGGGCCAGGCTCGTGGGACAGAGAAAACACATTTTAGAAAGTCCCACGAAGCACAGAGACAGCTGTGCCCAGGAGCAGCTCCTCTGCACAACGCAGCAGGGCTGGGGGCTCTGACTGCAGCTGGCATGGGGAGAGCAGAGAAGGAGAGAGGGCTTGGAGGCACTTGGCAGTGGGAGGATGCTGAGAGCTGCCTGCAGGAGAAACCTGCACAGCCCTTGACAAGGTAAGGGTCTGGCTGCAGGGCCGTGCAGCTGCAGCTCCTGGAAGGGTCTTGTGCTGGGTCTTGTTTCCGGGAGGGCAGTGGGCAATGCAGTAGGCTTTGAGAGTCCTGTTGGGTTGCAGTGCGAGGTGTGGAAGTCTGGCAGAAGCCATTGGAGTGTAATAACCTAGCTACCCTTAGTAAGCCAAGAGTGTGATGGCCAAGCCTCCGTCAGACACTGCAGGGGATGCAGATTGGATATTGGGACACCCCAGATTGCGAATATCCAGCTCTGTCTGTGGGGCATCCTCCTGGGCTGCGTGCTGCTCTCCAGAAGGATGCAGGGCGGCTGGAGTGAAGCCTCGGAACCTCTGGCTAGGACGGAAGAGCTGAGAACTTGCTCACAACCCACTGACAAGGTGAGGCTTCTGTCCATCTGCACTGGGACTGGGACTTCTCTGCTCTCAACTGTCTTCAGTTTCTTCTCAGGGAAACACCTGTGTGGGATAGTCCTGAAGGTCACAGATGGGTTACACAGGGCAGCTGAGAATGGCAGTGTTCAGCAGTGGCATCTGAAGCTCTGTTCTGCATTGAGATGCATTGTTTGAAACAGCACTGCAAATTCCATTGACCTGATCTAGAAATGGACTGAACTAGAGTTTCCCCCATGTTCCTGCTTCCCCCTGCTGCACAACAGGAAGGAGTCCTGTGCAGCCCACAGAAGCCCTTGCTCCCAGTGCCACTCTCAGCCAGCACCAGCTGCAGCTCAAGCAAGAGAGATGCAGAAAGGTTCAGCTGCATAGACAGGGGTTTGGCTGGGTGGTGCTCCTAAATTTGCAATAGGTTTTCCTCAGAGAAGCCTCTTCTAACTTTGTTCTCCCTTCTCGTCTTCAGCAGACAGCTGTGTCCAGAGTCAGAAAATGCCCAACATCAGCTCAGTGAGCGAGTTCCTCCTGCTGGCATTCGCAGACACGTGTGAGCTGCAGCTCCTGCACTTCGCGCTCTTCCTGGGCATCTACCTGGCTGCCCTCCTGGGCAACGGCCTCATCCTCAGCGCTGTAGCCTGCCACCACCACCTCCACACCCCCATGTACTTCTTCCTCCTCAACCTTGCCCTCCTGGACCTGGGCTGCATCTCCACCACTCTGCCCAAAGCCATGGCCAATGCCCTCTGGGACACCAGGGCCATCTCCTATCAAGGATGTGCTGCACAAGTCTTCTGTTTTGTTTTTATGATTGGAGCAGAATATTCCCTTCTCACCATCATGGCCTATGACCGCTACGTTGCTATCTGCAAGCCCCTGCACTATGGGAGCCTCCTGGGCAGCAGAGCTTGTGCCCAGATGGCAGCAGCTGCCTGGGGCAGTGGCTTTCTCAATGCTGTCCTGCACACGGCCAACACATTTTCCCTGCCCTTTTGCCAAGGCACTGCTGTGGACCAGTTCTTCTGTGAGATCCCCCAGATCCTCAAGCTCTCCTGCTCAGATGCCTCTCTCAGGGAAGTTCGGGCGCTTGTGCTTAGTGTTTCTTTACTCCTTTGTTGTTTCGTCTTCGTAGTGATGTCCTATGTGCAGATCTTCAGGGCAGTGCTGAGGATGCCCTCTGAACAAGGCCGGCACAAAGCCTTTTCCACGTGCCTCCCTCACCTGGCCGTGGTCTCCCTGTTTGTCAGCACTGTCGTGTTTGCCAACCTGAAGCCCCCCTCCATTTCCTCTCCATCCCTGGACCTGGTGGTCGCACTTCTCTATTCTGTGGTGCCTCCAGCTCTGAACCCTCTTACCTACAGCATGAGGAACCAGGAGCTCAAGGATGCAGTGAGGAAACTGTTTCCATACATTCTTCTTAAGCATCCATGATGTGTTTGGAAGATGTATTCTTAATAATATGCAAATATTTTGATTCACATTATATCATATCATTTTTATCATTACTAGTGTTATCATAACATTGTCATTAATAAGAATCCCAAGAGAAATCAAAGGGTATTTGGGAAAATGACACAACATTTTTTACATCATTTTTCTCTGTTAGTATTTGAACAATATTTCATTTTGTTTTTAATAATCTCATTCTTACCATTCTGAATGTTACTTCTTGTATTAGGTTTGACCACATCATCTAATGTACATATAGAACCGGACTTCCTTGGTAAATAAAGATAATAAAGATGTCAGCAAAAATTCATTGGTCTTAGTATCCCTTTCTTCCCATCTTCTGTCGAGCTGGGGGAGCAGCCCCAACATCCAGGAGGGGCTCAGGGCCAAGATCCCAGCTGCCATGGTTAGGAGCAGTGTATTTGGATTAGACCTTGTGGATGTAGGTGACAGTCCTGTCGTCTCTATAGCAGGGCCAGCACAAAGCCTTTTCCACGTGCCTCCCTCACCTGGCCATGGCGTCCATCTTCCTCAGGCCTGTCATGGTTGCCTGCCTGAAGCCCCCTTCCATCTCCTCCCCATCCCTGGACCTGGTGGTGGCAGTTCTGTACGCGGTGGTGCCTCCAGCAGAGCATATGCTCCTCTGTAGCATGAGGAGCCAGGAGCTCGAGCATGCCTTGTGGAAATAGATGACTAGATGTGTCTTGGATGCAAGAAATTTTTGATCTGCTTCTGCACATGTCTTGTAATACAAATAATTGGCATAATAGCCAGTATACCTGTTTTGTTTTGTTTTGTTTTGTGGTTGTGTTTGTGCATATTCTTATAAAATTAATTCAGCTAATGAACACCCATTAAAATGAAATGGATGTACCTGTTGAATATAGCTCATAGACTCTATGATTATGAAGCCATGCTCTCTGTGAATATAACCTTAAGGAAGTTAAGATTTAACTGCCTGTTTTGTCTGACATCCTTCTTCTGAGACCAGGCTTGGCACTGCAGGATCAGTGACCGTGTGCAGGGGTGCAGAGGAAAAGAGTCCCATCCCAGCAGCACGGCCAGGGAGCACCAGCGCTTGGGGCATGCAGAGCTGCTCTCTTGCCACTGCTGCCCTCTCCTGCTGGGCCCTGCTGGTAGGGTCAGTCCCGGCTGCTCCTTGGTGCCAGTGCTGCTGTGGGGCTGAGCTGGGACTGCAGGCAGGGACAGGCAGTGGGCACGGCAGTGGCACAGCTGGCCTCCACTGCAGCACTTCCCTCCTAAAGGGGGATCTCCTCCGAGGTGGACTGAGCAGAGCTCAAGTGCTCAATCTGGTGTGAGCAGGCAGAGGAGAGCTCTGCAGCCCCACGGCAAACAGCAGCCCCAGCAAAGGAGCCTGGGGAGTGATTCCTTGCAGCCCTGGGGCAATGGCAGTGACCCCATGAGCTGGGTCTGCCTCCCAGCCTGCCCAGCACGGCCCTGCAGAGTGCCCCTGTGCACCAGGCACCACAGCCCCCTCGCTCTGCAGAGCAGCACCGCCAGCTGGGGCTGGGGCTGGGGCTGGGGCAAAAAGGGGGTGTTTTGTAGGTGTGGTATTATAAGCTCAGTGGTGTGTCAGAAACACTAAGTCCAGCAGGAAGCAAATGGCTGTTAAACGTCTTGTGAGGTGACTGCTTTCTGAAGTAGCTGACAGGTCACCCTTGACTCCTGGCTGGGATCTGTGCCTTTAGGCTCACATCTGCCAGTGTCCATGGTAGGGCAGCAGAAGGCACTTGCTGTGCATGTAGTTTCTGAGATCGGCTCTTTCTAAGTAGCTGGTAGGCCCCATAGAGGAAGAGGTCTTGGATAGGGGTTGTCATGTCAGAGGTGTCAGCTTTTGCCTGAAGTCATCCTTTAGGACTGCTTTCAGTTTTCGACACAGAGGGGGCCACTGCCTCCAAGACGCTTGGGGCAAACTGAGCCATGCATGAGGGTTTGGAAAAAGGTACCCTGGGTGCACAGAAGCCATTCTGTATCCAAAAGTTGGAGGCAGGAAACAGAATTTTGGGGTGGTACAAGAACTGCTGGGCACATTGTGCAGGGTTCACCTACAGCCTTTGTGTTCTTTTCCATCCTGACTTAGGTGCCACGTCAGTCTCAAGAAAGGAGTAGCCAACAGATATGAGACAGATACTATGAGACAGATACTATGAGACAGATACTATGAGGCACAAGGCTTGGCTGTGTCTAGCCAAGAAGCTGCAAGGCCAGCAGCAGGCCCCTGGCTTGGAAGCTGCTGCTGAGGTGACTTGTGTCTGGTTGGCTGAGAGGCCGCAGGGAACCTGCTGGGTTGGGATAGAGGGGTTTCCACCCTGATGGAGCTTTCTTTGGTAGTAGGAAAGAGCAGGAGAGAAAAAAGTGCCACAAAGTGTTCCAGGAAGGCTGGCACTGGTCACAAGGAGTAAGATATATCCCTCAAAGGGTCATGCTGTGGTGCCAGAGGTCACCCTCTGATCAGACCCTGGCTTTGTGTTTCAAGGAACAGCTGGGGAGGACTGACGAGACATTGGTGAAAGTAAGGCATGAGAGCAAGGTGGTGAACAGAGATGTGTGTCTCCAGACTTCAAGAAAACAGGGCAATATCTGGGACAGTATTGGAAAGGTTGCAGAGAAGGCAGAGGGTGCTGGTAAAAAGGGAAGGCCCAACAGCCTTGAAGGTTTTTCCCCTTGGCAGTAGCTTATGAGGAGAGATGTTATACCCATTGCAATGGGGCCTCATTGATTCCTTGCAAACCTATGCAGCAGCTCAGAGGTGTCATACCAGTGTTCTTCTCATGGCATCACACTGCCCACCACATCTCACAGACCCCAGGAAAAGCCTTGAGCCAGACATGGCGGTGAAGGATCTCCCCTTCCAGTGGCTGGGGTCAGGCCTTGGCTCTTCTGCTTCACTAAAACCAACAAAGACTTTTCTCAGCACAGTGCTTTGCTTGTCTGCAACAATTATCTACCTTAACTAATCCCTGGGGAGGCTTCGTTAGTAACAGCCCTCAGTGGGGCCCATTAATACTCCAAGTCACTTCAGCTTTTCCTCCTGACTTTACTTTCTCTAGCAGTTGCATCGTTCTCCTCTCAGTACCTGAGCTTCATAGACTAAGCGCTACAATACACCATGGAACTCATTAAAATGCAGAAATTCCTAACATCTCTTCCATAGTTTTCTTTAAGGTTTCACGCCTTGTGCAGCTAATTGCAGAGCTTGCACAACATAGTTAAGGGAAAAGATTTCACAAAGCACATAATAAAAATATTTTCTTGTTTCAAAGGCTGAATTTTGTTGCATTTCAGTTTTGAGTATCATTCTCCTATTGCTATTCATCCAGGGTGACTTCTTTGGAGACCTCCATAGGGAGGAAGAGCAGAGTCTGGAGGTCTGACACCTTCACTGCCAGCAGTGGTCTTTGTCCCTGTAAGTGCAGCCCAGCCCAGCACATGAAACCCTTTCTAAAACAAGTCACGTTTTTTTTTGGGGGGGATAAAATAAAATAAATAGAATAAAACAGAAAAGAAAAGAAAAGAAAAGAAAAGAAAAGAAAAGAAAAGAAAAGAAAAGAAAAGAAAAGAAAAGAAAAGAAAAGAAAAGAAAAGAAAAGAAAAGAAAAGAAAAGAAAAGAAAGGAAAAGAAAAGAAAAGAAAGGAAAAGAAAGGAAAAGAAAGGAAAAGAAAGGAAAAGAAAGGAAAAGAAAAGAAAAGAAAAGAAAAGAAAAGAAAAGAAAAGAAAAGAAAAGAAAAGAAAAGAAAAGAAAAGAAAAGAAAAGAAAAGAAAAGAAAAGAAAAGAAAAGAAAAGAAAAGAAAATTGAAATGACCATTGGAACCAGAGAAATTCAGACTAAATATTAGTAGGTACCTGGTCATCCATTGTCTCTCTTGGGTCTTCTGTAGAAAACTCAGGATGAAAAGTAAAGACATTTACTTTTTTTACCCTACTCTATTGTCCAGTCAATAGAGTAGGGCAGTCCTACTTCCTGTGCTGTAGATGCAGAAGGCAAAAAGAATTGCATTGTGCCTGACACTACCCAAGTACGTGTAACCCAGAACAAGTCTTACAAGGAGCAGCTGACGGAGCTGGGATTGTTCAGCCTGGAGAAAAGGCTCAGGGGTGACCTTTTTGCTCTCTACAGCTACCTCAAAGGAGGCTGTAGCGAGGTGGGGGTTGGTCTGTTCTCCCACGTGCCCAGTGACCGGATGAGGGGGAATGTGCTAAAGTCGTGCCAGGGGAGGTTTAGGTTGGATATTAGGAAAAACTTCTTTTCTGAGAGGGTTGTTAGGCATTGGAATGGGCTGCCCAGGGAAGTGGTGGAGTCACCATCCCTGGAGGTCTTTAAAAGATGTTTAGATGTAGTGCTTAGTGATATGTTTTAGTAGAGGACTGCTTAGTGTTAGGTCAGAGGTTGGACTAGGTGATCTTGGAGGTCTCTTCCATCCTAGATGATTCTGTGATTCTGTGATCGTCTAGTCAAACCTTCTTCTAGGGACAGGGACAATTTCCATTAGATTAGGTTGCCCAAAGTCACCTGCCAACTGGCCTTGAACTAGGGCTCACCTATCTGTGTTAGAGTTTAAGCAACGGTTTGTTGGGAGGATTTGGTGTTCTGCATAGGGTGTCAGGTCTGTGACTGGGGTATGGACAAGCTTTGTGGTTTATGGTTTTCTTTAGGTCTGCCAAGAAGTCGTCTAGGGTTAAATAAAGTGTTTTAATGCTAGTGTTAAGGGAAGGGATTAGGATGAGCAAGAGAGTAAAGGTAAGGAAAGGGGCTATGGGCTGAGTTCTGCTTGAAGGGATACTCTGAGGTCAGGTATTACTGCAGGGGATTTCTGTCAAGGTGTTGGAGCAACATTCAGGTTTTGGGATTAGGGTTACTGGTCAAAACAGGGTAAGGGTTTTACATGACTGTTTTAAGCCAGTTTTAAAGCACCATCAATATTGCATGAAACCTCTTACCTCTACAAAATCGTTAATTTCTGCTTCCCAAGCTCCTCTTCCCTCCCCTAAATCTCACTTCCCTCTTGGCCAGGCTTCTCCTGTCATCCTCATATTGGTTTTCTTATTGGGATCAGCTTTCTGTTGGCTTTCATAATCTCACAGTATCTGTCTCACTCTGTTGGCTACTCTGTTCCTGAGACAGAAGTGGTGTTGTAGTCGGTAGGGAAAAGGGCACAAAGTTCTGTAGGAGCATCCTGCACATTCCCATCCACTCCACACCTCCACAAAAGCGTACATCTTATGAAGAAGCATTGGTTCCAGAATGACTCCTATGGATCCAGGGTAACATTTTGCAGGCCTTCGTGCAGGATTTACCTCCTCTCAGGCATCTTGGAGGCAGTAGCCACCCCTATGGAGAAAACTAAAAACACCTATGAGGTATGAGTTTAGTCAAAATTTGAGATCTCTGACATGACAACCAGAGGTGCTGCTCTGCAGAGCGAGGGAGCTGTGGTGCCCGGGGCACGGGGGCACTCTGCAGGGCCATGCTGGGCAGGCTGGGAGGCAGACCCAGCTCATGGGGTCACTGCCATTGCCCCAGGGCTGCAAGGAGTCACTCGCCAGGCTCCTTTGCTGGGGCTGCTGCGTGCCCTGGGGCTGCAGAGCTCTCCTCTGCCTGCTCACAGCGGATTGAGCACTTGAGCTCTGGTCAGCCCACCTCAGACAGGCTTTTGGTCCGTGGGCTCCATTCACTGCTGTCTCCTGGGCTCACGCTGGCCTGACAGAGGAGGCCAGAGAGTGATTTTTTGCAGGCCTGGGTTAATGGCAGTGATATTTCCTTGTTTCTCACGGCCTTCTCGCATGTCTTTCTCATAACCCTTCCCACTGCCCAGCACTGCCTCCCAGGTGGGAATAAGTCAACCTTCAGAAGGGCCTTTGGGCTTCCTTCATCATCCTGGTGCTTATTAGGATCTTCCTGACTCCCCACAGAGCTCAGAAGGAGCCTTCTTGTCCGGTGTGTGGTCCTGCACTGGTTCTGTCTGGGACAGAGTTACCTTTTCCTGTAGAAGCCCACCCAGTGCTGTGCTCTGCTTGAGTAGCTAGAACAGCACTGGTATCACGGTTCTGTTTTGTCTACTGCTGAGCAATGCTTTCACAGCATCAGGGATCCCTCTAGTCCCCCCTCCCCAAAGAGCCAGCAGGCTGTGGGTGTGCAAGAGACAGAGAAGGGATATCACTAGGGCAGCTGACCTAAACCAGCCACAGAGATATTCCATATCATATGATGTCACACTCAGCAATAGAAGGTGGAAAATGGAAGGAGAGGGGAAAGCTGAGCTCCCATTATGAAAATGTCTGTCCTTCTAAAAATCAGCTATATCTATTGAGGCCCTGTTTCAAGGAAGTTGTCAAGCATCACTGTCACAAATAGCTTTTGCTATTTTTTTTTTTAATAGTTTCTTTGGTAGTTCACAGGAGATAGGAATACACTGCAGCTGAGACCTATGAATTTCTGCTTGTTTCTTTATTGTCTATAGCTACACAGAAAGCCTGGCTTTAGATACACATGAGATGATTAGGAAAAGCAAGGAGATAAATGAACAGGTAGGAGGCTAACAATGACATTAATTAAATCCACTCCACAACTTGAAGAACATATTTATCAAGAAAAATAACACCAAATTACTTTCCTAACTGTTTCTGAAATAAACTCAGAATGTAAAGGCACACTATTGTTTCTTAAGAAATATGTATTCAAACAATTTCCTCAGTGCATCCTTGAGCTCCTGGTTCCTCATGCTGTAAATGAGGGGGTTCACTGCTGGAGATAACATGGAGTACAGAAGTGACACCAGCAGATCCAGGGATGGGGAAGAGATTGAGTTGGGCTTCAGGTAGGCAAACATGATAGTGCTGACAAACAGGGAGACCACGGCCAGGTGAGAGAGGCACGTGGAAAAGGCTTTGTGCCTGCCCTGCTCAGAGGGCATCCTCAGCACAGCCCTGAAGATCTGCACATAGGACAGCGCAATGAAAACAAAGCAAGAAACACCTAAACAAAAGCTAAATGCAATAAACCCAACTTCCCTGAGGTAGTAGTCTGAGCAGGAGAGCTTGAGGATGTGGGGGATTTCACAGAAGAACTGGTCCACAACAATGCCTTGGCAGAGGGGCAGGGAAAATGTAGTGGCCGTGTGCAGGACAGCATCGAGAAATCCACTGCCCCAGGCAGCTGCTGCCATCTGGGCACAAGCTCTGCTGCCCACGAGGCTCCCGTAGTGCAGGGGCTTGCAGATGGCAACGTAGCGGTCGTAGGCCAAGACGGTGAGAAGGGAATACTCTGCTCCAACCAAGAAGAAAAAAAAGAAGACCTGTGCAGCACATCCTTGATAAGAGATGGCCCTGGTGGCCTAGAGGGCAGCCAGGTAGGCCCCAAATACTGGTGCTCCCTGGCCGTGCTGCTGGGATTGGACTCTCTTCCTCTGCACCCTTGCACACAGGCACTGCCCCTGCAGAACTAGGCCAGGTCTCAGAGGAAGCACGTCAGACCAGGCAGTGCAGGCTCCTTCCTGAAGTTCACAGACAGACGGGCTCTTTGTGTATAGTCACTGAGCTAGACATGAAAATACATATTGAAGTTGAATTGGGATGACCAATATCATTTTAGTGGGTAACATTAACTGAACTAAAACTAAGGAAATCTATTAATAAAATGCACACAAACACACAAACACAAAGGAACAGAATATGGGCTGTTCCAATAAGTGACATTATGACTCATCTGCAGAAGCAGACTGACCACTTATTCTCCTGAAACACATTAAGTCATCAATCTCCACAAGGCTTCCTTGAGCTCCTGGTTCCTCATACTGTAGATGAGAGGATTCAATACTGGAGGCACCACCGAGTATAGAAATGCTACCACCAAGTCCAGGGATGGGGAAGAGATTGATTTAGGCTTCAGGTAGGCAAACATGGCAGTGCTGACAAAGAGGGAGACCACGGCCAGGTGAGGGAGGCACGTGGAAAAGGCTTTGTGCCGGCCCTGCTCAAAGGGCATCCTCAGCACTGCCCTGAAGATCTGCATGTATGACAGCACAATGAAAACAAAACAACCAAAGGCTGAAGAAAAACTAAACACAAGTGCCCCAACTTCCCTGAGGTAGTAGTCTGAGCAGGAAAGCTTGAGGATCTGGGGGATTTCACAGAAGAACTGGTCCAAAGTACTGCTGTGGCAGAGGGGCAGGGAAAATGTAGTGGCCGTGTGCAGGACAGCATTGAGAAAGTCACTGCCCCAGGCAGCTGCTGCCATCTGGGCACAAGCTCTGCTGCCCAGGAGGCTCCCATAGTGCAGGGGCTTGCAGATGGCAACGTAGCGGTCATAGGCCATGACAGTGAGGAGGCAATACTCAGCTACTACAAAGAAAACAAAGAGAAAGAGTTGGGCAGCACATGCTTTATAGGAGATGGCCCTGGTGTCCCAGAGGGCATTGGCCATGGCTTTGGGCAGAGTGGTGGAGATGCAGCCCACATCGAGGAGGGCGAGGTTGAGGAGGAAGAAGTACATGGGGTTGTGGAGACGGTGGTGGCAGGCTACGGCGCTGAGGATGAGGCCGTTGCCCAGGAGGGCAGCCAGGTAGATGCCCAGGAAGAGCACGAAGTGCAGGAGCTGCAGCTCGCGCGTGTCTGCGAATGCCATCAGGAGGAACTCAGTGACTGAGCTGCTGTTGGGCATCTGTTATTTCTGTGAAGTGGTCCTGCACAAAGAGAAAGAATAGTAATAACGTACAGCAGACTTATCAGAGGAAAATTCAATTTTCTCGTTTAAAACCATCAAAAAGATTTTCCACTTGCAGGCAGTTATTTTGAAGTTCCCTTTAATGACTTCCAGCTGATACTGAGTCTGTCTGGGAGAAGAGTGCTCTTCTGTGGGCAATGGAAGAATCAGTCATGCACTACAGCTCAAGGCAGCAACATGGTAGGAACATGGTGTAGTCTCACATTCACTTCAGTTCATATCAGATTTCCCCAGTTTTGCTCAAAGTTCATCACAGAGCAGACACGTGGAGATTTATGTATTTATTTGTTTATTTGTTATTTGATTTGTACTCTTTGTTCAGCTGCTCCACCACATCTGAGGAGTCCTTCTAAGGCATAAATCCTGGGCATTCAGCTGCACTCCAAGTGAAACCTTGTAGATCTCCAGAGTCACAGATACTGCATTTTAGAGCAGAGTGCCCTTCAGAGAGGAGAGCCAGTCAATCCATCGGTTCTGGTCTCAGCTGCCCTGTGTTGGCCGGTCTTTGAGCTACAGTGCAATTCTGCTTCTATGTCCCTAGAGTCATAGAATCATAGAATATCCTGACTTGGAAGTGTTCCACAAGGATCATCAGATCCCACCCCTGAATTTGTACATGACCACCCAAAAATCAGTCTATATGGCTGAGTTGCCCAGATGTTTGACTTCTGACAGCCTCAGTGCTGTGACCACTTCCCTGTGGTGCCTGTTCCAGTGCCTACAGAACCTGGACACTGCTGAGTTTTTCTAAAACAGAAATCCTGTGCATTCGCCCTGCACTTGAAGGGAAACTTTGTGTCTGCTCAGAGAAAAAGAGACTGTCCCTACAGTGCAGAGTGTCCTTTAGTGAGGACAGACAATCTGTCCATCAGTGCTGGTCTCAGCCACCATGTGAGTGTTGCAGGAAAGTTTTACTCAGAGGTTGATCTGAAAAGAACCTGAACATTGCTGAGAGCAAAGGAATTCAGGCACAAAGTGCCCATCTCCACACCCCTCACCCTGTCCCTGTACTCCATGTCCCACAAGCACACCAAGGGCTCACCCCATGGACATGTGAAACCCCCATCCCCAGCCAGCCTGCGAACAAGACCAGCAGCAGCACGGCCAGCTGGAGAAGCCAGGAGGAATGCCAGCGTGCTGCTGCCAGGGGAGGCAAGGCCAGGGAGGGACAGACGGACACTCAGCAGACCCTCCTGTGCTGCAGCTCTGCCTGCAGAGGAGGCAGCTCCTTCTCTTTAAAAACAATCTCTGCTCTGCCTTGGCCTGCAGACACCTCCCAAAGACAGGGGGTATCAGGGCTTTTGCAGCTCCCCAAGATCAGCTAGGATAAAACCTGAGAGGACCACAATATGATGTTGGTGCAGTCTGTGGGCTGAGGTGTGGGAAGGGACTTTATGAAGTTCATTGATGAAATATTGATCCCTCACTGCAATGCTCTAGCAGTCTCAGTCTGCAGTACAAACCTGACCACCTATTACCATGAAACCAGCCTCCATTCTACCACAGGTATCTGCAAGCACAGGCTACAGAAAATGTCTTGCCTTTCAGGTAGCCCCTGCCTTGGTCTTCCTCTTGAAATATGCAATCATAAATGCTATTCTCTACAGCATTTTTTACTCCTTTCTGGAGAAACAGAGAGACCCACCCTGCCAGATGCTATCAGCTGTCGGATGTGCCAGCTGTAGAAGACCCCTCTGGCAACCCCACATGCATTGTCCTGTTGCCAGAGCCTCACGGTGTCAGGAGCCTGCAGATGTGTCCTGCCACACGCTGCCCTCTGTTGTTGCGCTCCTCAGTGCCTCCAAGCCCTCTCTCCTTCTCTCCTCTCTGTGTGCCCGCTGCGGTCAGAGCCCCCAGCCCTGCTGCGCTGTGCAGAGGAGCTGCTCCTGGGCACAGCTCTCTCTCTGCAGCACTGCCTCTTGCCAGGAGCTGCCCTTGTGCCCAGGAGCCCGGCCCAGCTCAGCAGCGCAGCACCCAACCATGGCATCGCTTGCTCTGTGCCCTTGGGCTCCCTCGAGGTGTCCCCAAGGCCTCAGGGCTGACAGCTCCCCAAGGTAGCAGGGTCTCTGCTGGGGTGTGGTGGTTGAAGAAGACTGAAGGCATCACTGACTGCTTCTCTTCTGTAGATGTCAGAGACTGATTTTTAAGTGTGATTTGTGCTGTTGGACTGTGGTTGTCAAACATGAGTACAAATGTTTCCCTCCCTTAACCCCTATTCTGTTCCCAGTGTATTGCAGGACACATCAGCCATGACAGGCAGGGATCATTTCACCCCTCCGAACGTGTTCTAACAAAAGAGGGGGGACCAGAATGCTGTAAAAGGTTTCCATGAAGGAAATAGGGCACTAAGACACCATTCATTGAGTTTCCCTAGCTGTCCATCTGGGAGATCCTCTACCCATACACAAATATCTTCTTCCCCTGTTAATTGTCCAGCACGGTGACTGGGATGTGGAACACCCTCATCACTATGCTGGTGCCTGACACCAAACACTTGCAGATGCTCGTGGCCTTCTTCCTGGGAGAGAGTTGTCCTCCTTGCACAGCTCCAGCACCCTGCGCCAGATGCTGGCCAGCTTCCTGGCTGGGGACAGCACCCCCTTTGCTCACAGAGGTGGCAGCATTCTCAGCTGCGCCTTCTGCATGACCGCAGTGCTTCCTGATGGGGGCCATGTCCTACGGTCAGCCCTGGGCTGTATGCCACCCCTGTTCTCTGCAAGGCTTGGGAAGTGGAAGGTCTGACTCCAGAAGGCAGCTGTACCTGAACCAGGGGAATTTCTCTCATGTACAGGAATTCTTTCTCTTCCTCCCAGCTACAGTTCTGCGGCCCCAGTGTCATAGACACCTTCTGTGGTTTTGTTCCATTTCTGGAGCTGTCCTGCAGTGCCACGGTGATACTCTTGGTTTTGCTTTCAAAATTTGCATTTGTATCCAATCTTCCAATTCCTAATCATGCAGATTTCATGTGTGTGTGCCCTGTGTTGGCAGGCACAAAGCTTTATCCACCTGCTCTTCTGTCCTCATGAGTGTCACTGTTTTCTATGGCACAATCATCATTTTCTGTGTGAAGCACAGAACAGCCCACCTCACAGATCTTAACCAAGCTCTTTCTAAACCTTCATCATCCCCTGGTGAATCCTCAGGTTTCTTAGTGGTGGTGTGAGAAGGGTGAGAGAGGTGCTAGTGGAGATGCTGACATTGTCATAAGACCTATCTCAAATACCTTGGAAAGGACAGATGGATCAAAGACTTTCCTCAGGATTTGGAAAAGGTAGACGTCAAACCCATCTTCTAGTAGAGGGGCAAGCAGAAGGATGATTAAGCCTAACCAAGGAGAAAAGTGCCAGCCTTAGCCTTAGGCCCCAAACCAGACCTAAACTGAAGTCCTCAAAGCTTGCCCTTATTCTAAACCCTGAGCAGGATCCTTAGGCACAACACCAAACAATTCCTTGAAGCCCTTGCCATTCCTTTAACCCTGGAATGTGACCTCTTATTCCTAAACATTAACCTGATCATCTAACCCTCAAAGCCCTCCACCATGCACACAGCACATCTCAGCTTCAACCCCACTCCTACCCCTACCTTGTGTGGCTTTTATGCTTGGGGTAGGGCAGGGACTGTGAGGTCCTGCAGCAGTCCCATGGCATTGGAAGAGGCATGTGCGGTGAAAGGTATGTGATCAGATCACAGTCCACAAGGAGGAGCTGGCTGGGAATGCTGGGATGGAATCAGGTGTGCCTCAGGATGTGCTGGGCCTGCAGGAGGCACATGGCTGTGAAGGAGGCTGGGAGGCCACTTCTGTCTGTACAGCTGACGGACCAGCTGCAGAAATGTGGCACAGATAGGGACTGTAATGGCCAGAAGCATGCACTTGGCATTGAACATGATGGTGAGGCACCTTCTGTTCTAGTCAGGTGAGAGACCACAGGAAGGCTGATGGCATGGGAGTCATGCTTGAGGTATAGTTTGTGAGACCATAGAATGAGAGAATGGCTCCTGTTGGAAGGGACCTTAAAGGTCATCTAGTTCCAACCCCCCCGGCCGTAAGCAGGGATGCCTCCTACGAGATCAGGTTGCCCAGGGCCCTTTGCACAGGAATCCCTTCCTCTGTTGCATCAACTACACCTCTCAGCTTGGTGTCATCTGCACACTTGCTGAGGGTGCACTCGACCCCACTGTCTATGTCACTAATAAACATATTAAACCGTACGGGTCCGAGGACAGACCCCTGAGGTACAAGACTCATCACCAGCCTCCACTTGGACATAGAGCCATTGAGCACCACTCTCTGGGTGTGACCTTCAGGCCAACTCCTTACCCACTGAATGGTTCACCCATCAAATGCATATCTCTCTAATTTGGAGACCAGGATGTCATGTGGGACCATGGCAATGGTCTTACAGAAGTCCAAGTAGATGACATTGGTCGGTCACCTTCACATTGCCTTTGTCTCCATGTCCTCACTGCCTCCTGTGTTCTGCTCTAATGAGCTCCAAGGGAGGCTGTGTCAGTGCTGTCCCTCAGGGGGACACTGCAGGAAACTTGCCTCTGACTTGGACTTCTGGAGAGATGTCTTCAATTGTCTCTGAGTGCCTGAGGTTCGTGGGCTCATCAGCAAAGCCCCCAGAGGGGTGATTGCAGTGCCTTGGGCTGGTGCTGTGCTGCTGAGCTGGTCTGGGCTTGTGGGAAAGAGAGAGCTCGTGGCAAGAGGGCCGTGGTGCAGAGAGACAGCTGTGCCCAGGAGCAGCTCCTCTGCACAGTGCAGCAGGGCTGGGGGCTCTGACCACAGCACAGAGAGAGGAGACAGAGAGGAGAGAGGCACACAGAGAGGAGAGAAGGAGAGGGGGCTTGGAGGCAGTTGGCAATGGGAGGATGCTGAGAGCTGCCTGCTGGAGAAATGTGCACAGCCCTTGACAAGGTAAGTGTCTGGCTGCAGGGCCATGCAGCTGCAGATCCTGGAAGGGTCTCCTCCTGCTGGGTCTTGTTTCTGGGAGGGCAGTGGGCAATGCAGTAGCCTTTGAGAGTCCTGATGGGTTGCCCTGCGAGGGGAGGAAGCCTGGCTGAAGCCCCTTGGAGTGCCCTAAGGCAGGTGCCCCTGGTCAGCCCAGAACACCCTGCCCTGGCTGGCCATGCCGGGCTCTCTCTCAGCTGCCCCGTAGCTCCTGCAGCCATGGAGGTGCCCCTTGGCAGGGCCCTGTTGGTGGCAGGGTGCAGCAGGACAGCGCTGAGCACAGCCGAGTGGGATGGGGTCTGTGAGCACGGGCAGGGGGAAAGAAGAGGAGGGCGCAGAGCAGCAGCTCCCTGCAGGGACAGCTGCAGGCAGCACAGAGGGGCAGGCGGCCAGAAGGAGCTGTTGCAAGAAACACAGTGGCAGGGGGGATTTGGGCACTTCGCAGCCATGCCTTGCAGTGCAGACGCCTTCCCCTGGAGCAGCCCCTCCCTGGCCTCCTCTCCCCCTGCAGCCCATGGGCTGTGGGGCAGGCATGGCCAGCAGTACAGGCAGAGCCCATATGAGGAGAAGCTCTCAAACTCTGGCTTGATTTGGCCCTCCTCGATTAGCAGTCATCTACATTTTTTACTCAGGGAAACACCTGAGAGCAATTGTCCTGCAGCTCAGAGGGGTGACAATTGACTGCTGAGAACTGGTCTGATCGACAGAGCTGCTCTGCTCAGTCTTCACCAAGGGACAGCCCCTTTGGCTCCTGGCACCCACAGGGTTTCTCTGGGAGTGCACAGGAAATGTCAGGGAGCTCAACCATCCAATACCTCTCCTAAGTGTTATCGGGATAATAGGAACAAAACAAAGGAAACAAAATCCCTGAAGCTCTGCCTCTGTATTAAGATGATTTTTTGGCAACAACACTGCAGATCTCATGGATCTGAACAGTGGACGGAATGTAATTTTCTGCCGTGTTTCTGCCTCCCTCCAGCTGCACAGCAGGAAGAACTCCTGTGGAGCCACAGCAGCCCCTGTTCCCAGTGCCCCTCTCAGCCAGCACCAGCCACGGCTCAAGCAAGACAGATGCAGAAAGGTTCTCCTGCAAAGAGACAGGCTCTGTTTGGGGGTGCTCTATGACATACAATAGGTTTTCCTCAGAGAAATTTGTTTTAACATTTTTCCGCAATTTCCTCTTTAACAGAAAACTGTTTTCAATGTCAGAAAATGCCCAACATCAGCTCTATCACAGATTTTCTTCTCCTGGCATTCGCAGACACGCACGAGCTGCAGCTCCTGCACTTCGCACTCTTCCTGGGCATCTACCTGGCTGCCCTCCTGGGCAACGGCCTCATCCTCAGCGCCGTAGCCTGTGACCACCGCCTCCACACCCCCATGTACTTCTTCCTCCTCAACCTCGCCCTCCTCGACCTGGGCTGCATCTCCACCACTCTGCCCAAAGCCATGGCCAATGCCCTCTGGGACACAAGGGCCATCTCCTATCAAGGCTGTGCTGCACAGGTCTTCTTTTTTGTCTTATTGTTTGGAGCAGAATATTACCTTCTCACCATCATGGCCTATGACCGCTACATTGCCATCTGCAAGCCCCTGCACTACGGTAGCCTCGTGGGCAGCAGAGCTTGTGCCCAGATGGCAGCAGCTGCCTGGGGCAGTGGCTTTCTCAATGCTGTCCTGCACACGGCCAACACATTTTCCCTGCCCCTCTGCCAAGGCAATGCTGTGGACCAGTTCTTCTGTGAAATCCCCCACATCCTCAAGCTCTCCTGCTCAGACTACTACCTCAGGGAAGTCGGGGTACTTCTCTTTAGTTTTTCTTTAACATTTGGTTGTTTTGTTTTCATTGTGTTGTCCTATGTGCAGATCTTCAGGGTGGTGCTGAGGATGCCCTCTTCTCAGGGCCGGCACAAAGCCTTTTCCACGTGCCTCCCTCACCTGGCCGTGGTCTCCCTCTTTGTCAGTACTGCCATATTTGTCTACTTGAAGCCCTTCTCCATCTCTTCGCCATCCTTGGACCTGGTGGTGTCATTATTGTACTCAGTGTTGCCTCCAGCACTGAACCCCCTCATCTACAGCATGAGGAACCAGCAGCTCAAGAATGCCTTGTGGAAACTCTTTGGATACATGTTCCTTCGTCAGTAATATTGAAGCCCCCAATCCAGCCAGGACTCACTGTTTTTCTAAAAAATTGTTAGAATATTCTTTTGCTATACTTCTTTTGTAATATATTATACTGCATTATTAGATTTTCATTTTATAATGGTATCTTTATTTTCAAATCTTTTAATTATTATTTTTTTTTTTCACAAAAATATCTCATGTACCTGTAGAACCATGCCTGCCTTCTAGATAAAGACAATTGAGAAGCTGTTAGAACCTGATTGGTCTCAGCTGCCATCTCTCTTGCCATCTCCTCAGGAGCTGGGGGAGCAGCCCCAGCACGCAGGAGGGGCTCAGGACCAAGAGCCCAGCTGACACATGCAGGAGCAGCCCCGGTGGCCCTCGGGGCTGCCCCTCACTGCCCGCTGGGCTCTGCCTCTCTGCTGCCTTCGGGTCGGGGCTGCTGCTTCCCTGGAGCCATGGCCATGGCCAGCAGCAGGACGTGGCCTTTTCCCTGCTGCTCTCTTTTGGCTTCCACATTGTGCTTCCTTTTTTCTGGGTAAGTCCTGATGTCTCCTGTACCTTGGTGACAGTCCTGTTGTCTCTGCTGTGGCTTTCCTGTGGCTACAGGCAGCAGCAGGCACTGTGCAGCCCTGGGTCACAGCTGCCTCCCTGCTAGCACCACAGCAAAAAAATGGGGTTTTATTTGGGACTTCCTGGAGTGAAGGACATAGACTTGAAGTGCAAGGACAGTCTGTGAGGGACCAAGGGCCTGACCAAGAGCTTTATGGCACCTCCTGACAGCAACTGGTCTTGGACTCTTCTGCATGGCACTGTCCCCCTGCAGTGGGGCTCATAGCCACTGTCAGCCTGGAGAGGAATCTGGAGCTGCCAGGAGATGTCAGGGGATCTGCAGGGAGAACATGCAATGCTGAGTTGGTAGGGATTAGAACCTCATAAAATTAATGGCCTTCCAAAGAAGAGTTTGGTAAAGAAAAAGGGGAATCTGAGGAGTCCATGGGCTAAGGACAGCTCTGCCATACCGGGAGTGGTGCATGAAGAGCCAGCGGACAAAGGCCCTTAAGAGTGTAGAGTAATTGAGGATAACTTTTTTGAGGCCTCATGGACCAGGTCTGGTGCAGCACTCGCCTGCCCTTTGTGCCCTCAGAGACACCCCATGGTCCTGCCCAGCACTGCCCTGTGCTGCTGAGCCATCAGGGCAGATGGAAAGGGGCTCAGCAGCAGAGATCCCCATGGAGTTGGGTCTGCTGCCCACCCTGAGCAGCATGGGCAGGGCGAAGATGCATGGGGTTCCAGGTCACCAGAGCCCCTGGCTCTCACAGCAGAACCACCAGCTTGGGGCCCTGAGGGAGCACAGGGAGGGAAGCAGCAATGGCCAGCCAGGCTAGCACAGACACACTGCCCTGGGCCCTCTCTGGGAGCGGGGATGGCCCTGGGGAAGAGCAGGGCAGCATTGCTGGGCCTGCACTGATGGGGAAAGGGCAAAGGGAAAGCTCTTTGTGCAGGCCCCTGCTCGGGGCAGGCAGCCCTGTGGCTGGGCCAGGCCTCTTGTGCTGGCCTGGGGAGCGGGGCTGGCCCTGCGGGGCACAGGCACCCTGTGCTGGAGATCTCCCAGGCAAGAGAGCAGGGCTCCATCAGCTTCACGGACCTCCATCTCCTGGCACCACGGACACTTCCTTGCTCCATGCACCCAGCAGATAAACACCTATCAGCCACCTGCTTTCTCTTCTTCATGAAGAATTGGAGGCAGAATAGCAAAAGTAAGTAAAACTCACAAATTGGGAGCCACAGAAGGCCCTGATGCTCTGCAAACCCTGCTCAAAAACAGCGACCAGCGCTGTGGGTTACCAGCACTGCTCTGGTCACATATCCGAAACACAGCACCTCAGGGGCTGCTCTGCAGAGAATAACTCTGTCCCAGCCACAGCCAGTATAGGGCCCCTGATGAACAAGAAGGCTCCCTCTGAGCTCTGGAAAGAGGCAGAAAGGTGCTAATAAGTACCAGAATAATTGAGGAAGCCCAGAGGCCCTTCTGAAGGGTCACTGAGTGCCACCTGAGAGGCAGTGCTGGGCAATGGGAAGGGCCAGGAGAAAGACTTGGGTGAAGGCTGTGAGAAACAGAGACACTCAGGGCTTTAGCAGCTATCTGTGGATGGAGTAGGAGGATGAGGTCAGTCCTGGGACTGGGGCAGGGCTGAAGGTCCCTGCGTGAATCTGGTCTGATGGAGAAGTATCCACCTTGCATGTGTGCCTCAGCCTGGGAGCAGGGGCCTGCCCATGGTGCAGGATGGCTGGGCTGTGCTCAGCCATGCCCCAGGAGATGACCTTGCTCTCTTCCTCCCCACCACTCCCCACACGGGGCAGGCCCTCAGGAAACACTCCTGAGCCTGGAGATGCACCAACCTGCTGCGCTGAGGTGCCACTACTGCAGGGGCAGAAGGGAGGCTTGGAGAGACACATGGGGCCTGCGGGCAAGAGTGGTGTGGCCTGGGGAACTGAGTGCCTGGGAAAAGTTACCCTGGAGCCATAGGAGCCATTCTGGAAAGGAAACTTGTAGGCAGGAACCACACTTTTGTGGCACTGCCGAGCTGCTGGGCACATTGTGCAGGGTGCTCTGATGGACATTTGTGTCCTTTTCCATCGTGTCTTAAGTGACGCTTTTCTCAGGAATAGAGTAGCCAACAGAGCACTGACAGAGAGTCTAAGATCATGAAAGGCATCATAAGCATGCCCCTAAAAAGATAACTGATATGGGGAAATCAGGAGAAGCCTGGCCAGGAGAAATGTGAGACTGAGAGGAGGGAACAGGGACTTGGCCAGCTGAAATTAAGGATTTTGTAGAGGTAAGAGGGTTCAAGTTATGCTGATGCAGCTGTAACTGTGACTTAAAATAGTCATACAAGTCTATTCCCCAGCTTCAACCTGTAAATTCCTAAACCTAAATGCTACTCAGCCCCCTGACAGGAATCTACTACTCTAATGAGTGACCTCAACGTATCCCTAGAAGACAAAACTCAGCCCAGAGCCACTTCACCTAGCTCTTACTCTCTTAATCACTCTGATCTCAGCCCTTAATACTAGCACTAAAATTGCCTATTTAACACTAGAAAACTGCTTAAGAGATCTAAACAAAACCCTAACTCCAAATGAATTTGAGGGGCCATGGATCTGATCAACTTGTGGGCCACAAGGAGGAGATGGGTGGGAATGCTCTGAGAAGCTCAGCTCTGCCTCAGCATCTCCTGCCCCAGCAGGAGAAATGTGACTGTGGCAGTGACTGTGAGGTCACTTCTGTCTCTGCACTTGATAGGGCAGCAGCAGGAACGTGTCACGCAAAGGGACTCTGAGGTCACTGGTGTCTGGAGGTGGCAGGTCAGCCTTGACTTCTCCCTGGGAGCTGCACTTTTGGGCCGACAGCTGGCAGTGGCCCTGCTAGGCCAGCAGAAGGCACCTGTTTGGCATGCTGACTGTGGGATCCTCTCTGCCTCCAAACCCAGGGGGACGCAGACAGAAAGAAGGCCCCCATATGGGTTGTCCTGTCCCTTCTGCTTGAGTCCATGAGTGGGCAGCAGCAGGCACAAGGCTTGGCTGTATCTCCACAAGAAGCTGCAAGGCCAGTAGCAGGCCCCTGGCTTGGAAGCTGCTGCTGAGGTGACTTGTGTCTGGTTGGCTGAGAGGCCGCAAGGAGCCTGCTGGGTTGGGATGCCTACTTCAGGAGTGTTTTCCACCCTGATGGAGCTTTCTTTGGTAATATGAAAGAGCTGGAGAGAAGAACTTGACACAAACCTCCTGACATTTACAAGGAGAAGAGCCCAATCCTGCACCAGAGGAAGAGGAACCCCATACATGGAGGCAGACTGGGACTCTGCTGAGTGACCAGGGCCCAGGAGGAGGAGAGCCTGGGCACCACAAGGGATGCCATACGAGCAGTGGTGCCTGCTCACCAGGAACCAGGCCAGCTTCCTAGAGAGCTCCTTTCTGAAGAGCAGGAACACCAAGAAGATTTGAGTTATCAGACTCAGCTCAGATTGAACGTGACACTACCCACAGAAGGGTCTGCATCTGGCAGTAGAAGATTTGGAAGTCCGGGAGTCCCTCAGACAGCCTGGTGTGAAGAGGAGTAACGGCTGTGGAAAGGCTGTAAGTCCCTTCAGGACTCAGGTCTTTGTGTCCATGGCTATGGCTGTTGTCTCTGCCACTGAGGCCTATGAGGAGACAGCTGATCGTTAAAGCACCAGTGCCTCATTGCCTCCTCACCCCCAACCATGAACCAGGCAGGGGTCGTACCATTCTCCTGCACTTGGCCATGCACATCCCCATCTCCTACTGCCCCACAATGAGCCCTGAGCAAGGTGTGGCTGCTAAGGATCTCCCTTCTCAGGGGACAGGGGTCAAGGCCTGTCCCTTGTGCTTGGTGACACACATCCAGTTTTCCTACACATCAGTGTCATCTTCACATTGCCTTTGTCTCCTTGTCCTCACTGCCTCCAGGGTTCTGCTCTAACAAGCTCCAAGGGAGGCTGTGTCAGTGCTGGCCCTCAGGGGGACACTGCAGGAAACTTGCCTCTGACTTGGCCTTCTGGAGAGCTGTCTTCAATTGTCTCTGAGTGCCTGAGGTTCGTGGGCTCATCAGCAAAGCCCCCAGAGGGGTGATTGCAGTGCCTTGGGCTGGTGCTGTGCTGCTGAGCTGGGCCGGGCTCGTGGGACAGAGAGAGCTCGTGGCAAGAGGGCCGTGGTGCAGAGAGACAGCTGTGCCCAGGAGCAGCTCCTCTGCACAGCGCAGCAGGGCTGGGGGCTCTGACCGCAGCTGGCACACAGAGAGGAGAGAAGGAGAGAGGGCTTGGAGGCACTGAGGAGCACAACAAGAGAGGGCAGCGTGTGGCAGGACACATCTGCAGGCTCTTGACACTGTGAGGCTCTGGCAGCAGGGCACTGCAGGTGGGGTTGCCAGAGGGGTCTTCTACAGCTGGCACATCCAATGGCTGACAGCATCTGTCAGGTTGGGTCTCTCTGTTTCTGCAGTGCTTTAGATAACGGCATTATGAGGGGCAATTCAAGAGGAAGGCTGAGGCTTGACTTAAGTGAAGGGTAAGGCTTTTTCTGCACAGTGTGCTTGCATACTCCTGTAGTGGAGGGGAGGCAGGTTTCATGGTAATTCGTTGTCAGGATTGTAGTTTATACTAGCTGATCTTTAGCAGCTACAGAAGACATGACTGTCTGTCTTTGGGAGGTGTCTGCAGGCCAAAGCAGAGCACAGATCATTTGCAATGAGCAGGAGCTGCCTCCTCTGCAGGCAGAGCTGCAGCACAGGAGGGTCTGCTGAGTGTCCGTCTGTCCCTCCCTGGCCTTGCCTCCCCTGGCAGCAGCACGCTGACATTCGGTGTGCTTGGGGGAAGGGGAGTACGGGGAAAGTGTGAGGGGTCTGGAGATGGGCACTTTGAGCCTGGATTCCTCTTGGAGTTTTCATGTACAGATTCAGGGGTGGGATTTGAATATCCTTGTGGGCCCCTTGCAAGCTGGGATAGTCTATGACTTCATGTCTCTATGAACCTATGAGTGCAATAATTTTGTAGCTCAATAAATACCAGCACAGGCCAAATGAGCCTAAGCATGGCTGTCATCTCTAAATGAAACTCGGCACTGAAGGAATCATCCTCTTTATCTGAGGATCTACAAGTTTTCACTTGAAATGCCCAGTTCTTGTGCCTTACAAAACAGAGTGGGTTGGGCAGAAAGACAGAAAATACAAAAATAAATCCCAGCAGCCCTGCTCTGCAGTTGGGTGAATTGGGAGCAACAATATTGAAAAGTTCTTTATTATCAGGTGATTGAATATGAGATTACCTCTGGCTGTGGGGCAGGACTGACACATTGCCCAGAGCAGGGTCCCTTGCCACCCCGGACACCCTCAGGCAGCATCAAGAAGAACACAAGAAAGGGACCTGCTAAATGTCTGACTGAAATGGTTTCCAGGGCAGTTATGTGAGAAATGTAAGAACTTTACCTCAGGTATGTCTTCATATTTGTTAAAGATTTTTTCATCCTTGGGCAGTAACTCATGCTCAGAACCAGGAAATGCCCAACAGCAGCTCTGTTAGCGAGTTCCTCCTGCTGGCATTCGCAGACACGCGCGAGCTGCAGCTCCTGCACTTCGCGCTCTTCCTGGGCATCTACCTGGCTGCCCTCCTGGGCAACGGCCTCATCCTCAGTGCCGTAGCCTGCGACCACCGCCTCCACACCCCCATGTACTTCTTCCTGCTCAACCTCGCCCTCCTCGACCTGGGCTGCATCTCCACCACTCTGCCCAAAGCCATGGCCAATGCCCTCTGGGACACCAGGGCCATCTCCTATGAAGCATGTGCTGCCCAACTCTTTCTCTTTGTTTTCTTGCTTGTAGCAGAATATTGTCTCCTCACCGTCATGGCCTACGATCGCTACGTTGCCATCTGCAAGCCCCTGCACTACGGGAGCCTCGTGGGCAGCAGAGCTTGTGCCCAGATGGCAGCAGCTGCCTGGGGCAGTGGCTTTCTCAGTGCTGTCCTGCACACGGCCAACACATTTTCCCTGCCCCTCTGCCAAGGCAATGCTGTGGACCAGTTCTTCTGTGAAATCCCCCACATCCTCAAGCTCTCCTGCTCACATGCCTACCTCAGGAAAGTGGGTGCACTTCTTTTTAGTTTGACATTAACATTTGGTTGTTTTATTTTCATTGTGGTGTCCTATGTGCAGATCCTCAGTGCTGTACTGAGGATGCCTTCTGAACAGGGCAGGCACAAAGCCTTTTCCACTTGCCTCCCTCACCTGGCCGTGGTCAGCCTCTTTGTCAGCACTGTCCTGTTTACCTACCTGAAGCCCCCCTCCATCTCCTCGCCATCCTTGGACCTGGTGATAGCAGTTCTGTACTCGGTGGTGCCTCAAGTACTGAATCCTCTCATCTACAGTATGAGGAATCAGGACCTCAAGGAAGCCTTGTGGAAATTGCTGTTTAGATGTGTTGCAGGACAATAAGTACTCAGTCTGCTTCTGCAGATGAGTCATAATGTTACTTGTAATAGGAACGGCCTATAGTCTTTTTCTTTTTGTTTGTGTGCTTGTGTGCAATTTTATTACTCGATTTCCTTAGTTTTAGTTCGGTTAACGTTACCCACTAAAATGATATTATTCATCCCAATTCCACTTTGGTATGTATTTTTCAAGTCTATCTCAGCGACTATACAAAAAGAGCCTGTCTGTCTGTGAACTTAAGGAAGGAGCCTGCACTGCCATCTTATTCTGACATCCTTCCTCTGAGACCAGGCCTGGCTCTGCAGGGGCAGTGCCCGTGTGCAGGGGTGCAGAGGAAAAGAGTCCCATCCCAGCAGCACGGCCAGGGAACACCAGCGCTTGGGGCATGCAGAGCTGCTCTCTTGCCACTGCCGCCCTGTCCTGCTGAGCCCTGCTGGTGGGGTCAGGCCCGATTGCTCCTCTCACTTGGTGCCAGTGGTGCTGTGGGGCTGTGCTGGGACTGCAGGCAGGGACAGGCAGTGGGCACGGCAGTGGCACAGCTGGCCTCCACTGCAGCACCTCCCTCCTAAGGGGGGATCTCCTCCGGGCACTGCCTGAAGGCTGAGAGCTTCCTGCAAAGCTGCTGTCAAGATCAAGCCCCAGTAAGAGGCTCCAATGGGGCACGATGCTTTCCTTCTTTCCACAGGTTCTCGGTGTGTTGATAGCAGAGACTCAGCATGGATTTTTATGGATTTGGGGCTGATTCAGATATTCCCTGTTAGTTGTTAGTGCCCCTGAGTTTATCAGTGTTCCCAGTTCCCAGGCACTGGGGCTCTACAGCACACGATGGGGCTGATGGCTGACAGCACCTCACAGGACTGCAAGTAATTGGCTCCTGTGTGTCAGAGAGGCTGGGAGTCTAGCAGCAGTGCCATGGGCTTGAAGGATCACAACCTGCTCACATGTACCTGAGCAGGTCCTGGGCCATAAAAGGGGAGTTTTGTAGGTGTGGTATTATGAGCTCAGAGGTACCTCAGAAATTCCTTACCCAGTCCTTAGTGAATGTCTGTAAAGTAGATTGTGAGCTGAGCTCTTTCTGAAGTAGCTGACAGGTCATCCCTCAACTACCAGCTGGCAGTACCCAGGAGTCCCCAGACTGGAACAGGTCTTGAACAAGGGGTGTCATGTCAGAGGTGTCAGCTTTTTCCTAAAAAACAGGGCTTCCTTCAGTTTTCCATGCAGGGGTGGCCACTGCCTACAAGATGCCCGGGGATAGCTGCAGCCTGCATGAAGGCCTATGAACAGTTATCCAGGAGCCGTAGCAGCCATTCTAGATCCAAAACTGGTGGGTAGATAACAAACTTTTGGGGTGTTGCAGAGGTGCTAGGCATGATATGCAGGGTGTTCCTACAGACCTTTGTGCCCTTTGCCTTCCTGACTACAATGCCACTTCTCTCTCAGACGTGGAGTAGCCAGCAGAGGTAAGAGATACTCTGAGATCATGAAAGCCATCAGAAAGCTGCCCCTAAGAAGTTGACTGACATGGGGAGGTCAGGAGAAGCTTGTACAGGAGAGGTGTATGGTTTTGGGGGAAGGAAGAGGGGCTTGGCCAACACAAACTAACAATTTTTTAAGAAGTCCGAGGGTTGATGCTGCTACAACACTGACTCTGAAAACATTCCTGCCAGGCTCTTACCTTGTTTCTAACCCCTCTTACTCCTCACCATAACTGTAATATACTACTTTTAAACTCAGAACTTCCCTTGAAGCCAAAGATCAAACCCATAAGCCTTTACCATTAACTTCTTGCTCACCTTAATCCCTGTCTTTATCACTTAGCTAAAAGTGCTTTAATTAAACCTTGCCCGCAGGCCAGCCCTAAAAATAACCCTATCCCACAGAGCTTGACCATATGCTAAATTCTGACCTGACACCATAAGCAGATCACCAAACCCTACTTCTAACCCCTATCCAGGAAGAAGGCCTGGACATGCATTTCTCTGTCCCTACTGCAATGGGAACGGAAAGTAGGAGGCACACAACTTGGTCATGTCTATCCGAGGAGTTTGAAGCCAGCGGTAAGCCCATGGCTTGAGCGATGATGGTGAGGCAACTGTGTCTGGTCAGCTGATAAACCACAGGAAGGATGCTGGGTTGGAAGTCCTGTTTGAGGTGTGGTTTCTGAGATGGCTGAGCTTTGGTCATTAGTATGAAACAGCAGGAGAAAAATCAGCTGTCACAAAGTACAACTTGGAAAGTGGACTCTGGGTTAGAGAAGGAAGAAATATCCCTCAAAGGGGTCAGAGGTCACTCAGATGAAATCTTAGTAGTCTTAACCAGTCTATAACCATGGCCTCAAATTAACTTCTCTAGTAATTCCATTGGGAGACTTTCACAGTAATGACCCTCAGTGAGGCCAATTTAATGCTCCAAGAAACTTTGCTGTTTGCTTCTGACTTTAGCTGCTGGAGAGATTTCTTCTGTCTCCTTGCAGTACCTGAGGTACCTGAGCACCAAATACACCATGGGGACATTAAAATGCTGAAAGCCCTAGCAACCCATGTCTGTTCTGACCATTTCCTCAAGAGTTGCACAGCTAGTTAGAAAACTATGAGAAATGTAGTTAAAGAGGAAGACATCAAGAAGGATAAAGAAAGATTTTTTTGTATTCACTGTTATTTTTCAACGGTCTTGAAATCAGGCAAATAGTGATAGCAGTATTCCCCAACTGATGTGGATCCAGGTTTTTTCCTAATAAGGTGTGGGAAGGTAGGAAAAGCAGTCTCTTGAGGCTGGACACTGCATGGACAACCTCATTCCTCACCTCTTGGCTCTTGCACTTCTCCCACTGTTCAGCTGAGGATTTTATTGCTTTTCCTTACACCAGATTGTGGTGGTTTTACTCAGGTGGGCAGCTGAGCTCCACCACAACCGCTCTCTCACTCCCCCTCTCCTCAAAGAGGAAGGGGGAGAAAATACAACACAGAGAACTCGAGGTTTGAGATGAGAAAGGTTTAATTAAAGGGAAAGGGAATGGGGAGGAAAAAAGAAACAAAAGAAACAATCAGCCCGCGCGGAAGCACAGAGTGAGGGATAGAAAGAATTATTCTCTACTTCCCATCAACGAGCGGTGTTCGGCCACGTCCTGGGAAGCAGGGCCTCAAAACACGTAGTGGTTGTTCAAGAGGAACAGCCCCCTCCCCCACGAGAGCCCCCCTTTTTATTGCTGAATGTGACTTCAGGTGTTATGGAATATCCCTTTGGTTGGTTTAGGTCAGCTGCCCCAGCAATGTCCCCTCCCCATCACTTGCCCACCCCCACTGCTGGCTCTTCTGGGCTCAGAAGGAGTCCTCATGCTGTGCCAGCACTATGCAGCAAGAGACACAACACTGGAGTGATATCAGTGCTGTTCCAGCTTCGAGTGCAGAGCACAGCACTGTGTGGGCTGCTTCAAGGAAAAGGTGACTCCAGCTCAGACAGACCCAACACACCCACTGAGCACCTTGTCCCTGCAGATCTCCTGACATCTCCTGGCAGCTCCATATTCCTCTCCAGGCTGGCATTGGCCATTTGCCCAACAGCAGAGGGCAGTGTTGTCTATTTGGGCATGTGCTGCCACAAAGGGAGTTCTTGGCCTAGCCCTTGGTTCCTCAGGGACCACCCTGGGGCTTTCAACCTCTGTCTATCACTCCATGACAAAACCCAGAAAACAGAATAGCAGAGAGCAACCCCTTAGCTCTATTTCTGATAGCATTTGGAAGAGGTGTCCAGTGTTCTGGGTTTGCCGTGAGCAAGACCCTCTTGTTACTGTGGTGCTAGCAGGGAGGCCAGCTGTGACCCAGGGCTGCACAGTGCCTGCTGCTGCCTGCAGCCACAGGGATGCCACTGCAGAGACAACAGGACTGTCACCAAGGTACATGAGATATCAGGGCTTACCCAGAACAATGTTGAAGCCAAAAGAGCCATAGTGAAAACGCCACGTCCTGCTGCTGGCCACGGCCATGGCTCCAGGGAAGCAGCAGCCCCGACCCAAAGGCAGCAGAGAGGCAGAGCCCAGCGGGCAGTGAGGGGCAGCCCCGAGGGCCACTGAGGATGCTCCTGCATGTGGCAGCTGGGCTCTTGGCCCTGAGCCCCTCCTGCGTGCTGGGGCTTCTTCCCCAGCTCCAGAAAAGATGGGAAGAGATGGCAGCTGAGACCAGTGAAGTTCTAATGGCTTTATTATTGGGTTTATCTACACAGGGAGCCGTCTTCAATAGGAAAATAATTGATTCTAGGGGGGGTTAAAAATAATATTATTTAATTCAAAAGTGAAATACTTAGAGAAAATAATAATACAGACATTTATTGACAGAAGACATTATATTATTTTATTTCTGAGAAAAACTGGCATTTCTAATATTAGACATAGTATTACAGGTGAATTTGCTGAAGATGTGTGTATTCAAGTAGAGTCCTGATGGAATCCCTTAGTTCCCAGTTCCTCATACTGTAGATGAGTGGGTTCACTGCTGGAGGTACCACTGAGTACAGAAACGACACCACCAGGTCCAAGGATGGTGACGAGATGAAGGGAGGCTTCAGGTAGGCAAACATGGCAGTGCTGACCATCAGGGAGACGACGGCTAGGTGAGGGAGGCATGTGGAAAAGGCTTTGTGCCGGCCCTGCTCAGAGGGCATCCTCAGCACTGCCCTGAGGATCTGCACATAGGACACCACAATGAAAACAAAACAACCAAAGGCCAAAAAAATACTAAACACAAGTGCCCAAACTTCCCTGAGGTAGGCATCTGAGCAGGAGAGCTTGAGGATCTGGGGGATTTCACAGAAGAACTGGTCCACAGCATTGTCATGGCAGAGGGGCAGGGAAAATGTGTTGGCCGTGTGCAGGACAGCATTGAGAAAGCCACTGCCCCAGGCAGCTGCTGCCATCTGGGCACAAGCTCTGCTGCCCAGGAGACTCCCATAGTGCAGGGGCTTGCAGATGGCAACGTAGCGGTCGTAGGCCATGATAGTTAGAATTGAATACTCTGAACCAAAGAAGAAGACGAAAAAGAGGACTTGAGCAGCACAGCCTTGATAGGAGATGGCCCTGGTGTCCCAGAGGGTATTGGCCATGGCTTTGGGTAGAGTGGTGGAGATGCAGCCCAGGTCGAGGAGGGCAAGGTTGAGGAGGAAGAAGTACATGGGGGTGTGGAGGCGGTGGTGGCAGGCTACGGCGCTGAGGATGAGGCCATTGCCCAGGAGGGCAGCCAGGTAGATGCCCAGGAAGAGCGCGAAGTGCAGGAGCTGCAGCTCGCGCATGTCTACGAATGCCAGCAGGAGGAACTCGCTCACAGAGCTGCTGTTGGGCATTGTCTGACTTTGTACTTGCTTCTCTGTTGAAGAGGAGAAGGCAAAGCAATGTTAGAACAGACTTCTATGAAGAAAATTGGAAATAAAACAAAAGGCTGGCTAACTCATATTCAGACAAATGTCAGATCAATGAGCTTTGAAGTATTGCTGCAAAAGACTGAGCTGAATGCAAAGCAGAGCTGCAACTATTTCCCTCACTTTATTTTATTCTAGTTGCCCTATCCTAGTTGAGGTATTGGATTTTGAAACTCCCTGACATTACTTGCACACTCACGGTGAAATCCTGTGTTTGCCAGGAGGCAAAAGGGCTGTGCCTAGGTGAAGACTGAGCAGAGCAGCTCTGCCCAGTGGTCCTGTTCTCAGTTGCTCTGTGTCACCTCTCTGAGCTGCAGGACCATCCCACTCAGATGTTTCCCTGAGAAGAAACAAAAGAAAACTGAGAGCAGAAAAGCCTGAGTCCAAGTGCATCTGGACAGAATCCTCACCTTGTCTCACAGGGTCTTAGCAGGATCTCAGCTCTTCCCTCCTAACCAGGGCTGCAGAAGCCTCACTCCAGCTTCCCAGAGACAGCCATCCAGCAGCACATCCAGGCATGGCCTTAACACGGAGGTGTCTCCTCCTTCGGGTACCTGGATGCTGCAAGGGCACAAGGATGCCACGAGAGAGCTGCATCCTGCTGGGGAGCAGCCTGCAGACCAGGAGGACACCCCTCAGACTGCTCTGGATATTCACAAGCTGGGGTATCCCAATATTTAAACTGCATCCCCTGCAGTGTCTGGAGGAGGCTCAGCCACCACACTCCTGGCTGACAAGGGGTAGCTAGGTTATGACATTCCAAGGGGCTTCTGCCAGACTTCATTAACTCACACTGCAACCCAGCAGGACTCTCAAAGCCTACTGCATTGCCCACTGCCCCCCCAGAAACAAGACCCAGCAGGAGGAAACCATTCCAGGACCTGCAGCTGCATGGCCCTGCAGCCAGGCACTTACCTTGTCAAGGGCTGTGCAGGTTTCTCCTGCAGGCAGCTCTCAGCATCCTCCCACTGCCAACTGCCTTCAGCCACTCTCTCCTTTTCTTCTCTATGTGTCTGTGCCTCTGTGTCTCTTTCCTGCTGCGCTGTGCAGAGGAGCTACTCCTGGGCACAGCTGTCTCTCTGCACCAGGGCCCTCTTGCCACAAACTCTCTCTGTCCCACGAGCCAAGCCCAGCTCAGCAGCACAGCACCAGCCCAAGGCACTGCAATCACCCCTCTGGGGGCTTTGCTGATGAGCCCACGAACCTCAGCCACTCAGAGACAATTGAAGTAATCTCCAGAAGTCCAAGTCAGAGGCAAGTTTCCTGCAGTGTCCCCCTGAGGGCCAGCACTGACACAGCCTCCCTTGGAGCTCGTTAGAGCAGAACCCTGGAGGCAGTGAGGACAAGGAGACAAAGGCAATGTGAAGGTGACACTGATGTGTAGGAAAAGTGGATGTGTGTCAGCAAGCACAAGGGCCAGGCCTTGACCTTCAGCCCCTTGGAAGGGAGATCTTTCCCTTGACAGGTTTCTCAGGGCTCTTTGTGGGGCAGTAGGAGATGGGGATGTGCGTGGCCAAGTGCAGGAGATTGGTACGACCCCTGCCTTCTTCATTAGTGCAGGCGAGGAGGCAATGAGGTCCTGGTGTTTTAACGATAATCTGTCTCCTCATAAGCCTCAGTGGCAGAGACAACAGCCATACCCGTGGACACAAAGACCTGGGTCCTGTTGGGACTTTCAGCCTTTCCACAGCCCTCTATCCTGTCTAAACCTGGCTCTTAAAAGGACTCCCATACCTGCACATCGTTCACTGCTGGCTGCAGACCCTTGTCCGTGTGGTGTCACACCAAGTCTGAGCTGAGTCTGGGAACTCAGATCTTCTTGGTGGCCATGCTCCTCGTAAGACAGCTCTGTAGGAAGCTGGCCTGGTTCCTCGTGAGCAGGCATCACTGCTCGTATGGCATCCCTCATGGTTCCCAGGCCCTCCTCCTGCTGGACATTACTCACTCAGCAGGGTCCCAGTCTGCCCTGATGTGTGGGGTTTCTCTCCCTCTGGTAACTGACTGGGCTCTTCTCCATGTAAAAGTCAAAAGTTTTCTGAAGTCAAAATCCTGCAGATTCTCAAGGTTCACCCACAGTGATGCTCCATTCTATCAGCTGTTAATGTCAGCAGGCAGACAGTTCAACCTTCGTGTAATTGTGCTCTCTCTGACCAGAGATACCTTGCAGCAGCAAGGGTTGTAGGGAAATTTGGATAATTCAGGAGTAACCATCTGAATGGAACTGCAGCACAGTCACAGAAGGTAGGGGATGGAAGGCTGTCAAGTTCCACATTCGCTGTGCTTTCTTCTCATGCATGCTGTCAGTTTGTCTGAAGCTGTCTCCTCAATGTTAAGGGGCTGTGCAGGTCAAAATTAGATGGGACAAAGCCCAGCTGGAGCTCAATCCATCTATTACTGTCAAAGACAATTAAAAAAATAAAATAAGATAAAATAAAAAGATATAAATAGTTTAAATGAAGGAGGATTAGGGAGAATTATAATCCTTTATTGGATTCTGGGGGGAAAACCCAGTGACAAGGGATGAGGTAAAGTCTGAGGCACTTAATGCCTTCTTTGCCTCTGTTACTAGCAGCAAGACCAGTTTTTCCCCTGGACATTTCTTCCACAACATGGCCAGTGCCAATCTTCCAATGTAAACTTTGTGGATTTTTTTCTCTCCTGCTCTTTCCTACTACCACAGAATGCTCCATCAGGGTGGAAACCACTCCTGAAGTAGGCATCCCAACCCAGCAGGTTCCTTGCGGCCTCTCAGCCAACCAGACACAAGTCACCTCAGCAGCAGCTTCCAAGCCAGGGGCCTGCTGCTGGCCTTGCAGCTTCTTGGCTACACACAGCCAAGCCTTGAGCTTCCTGCTGCCCACTCATGGACTCAAGCAGAAGGGACAGGACAACCCATGTTGGGGCCTTCTTTCTGCCTGGGTCCTCCTGGGTCTGGAGGCAGAGAGGATCCTCCGGTCAGCATGCCAAGCAAGTGCCTTGTGCTGGCCTAGCAGGGCCACTGGCAGCTGTCAGCCCAAAAGTGCAGATCCCAGGTCTATGTCAAGGGTGACCTGCCACCTCCAGACACAAGTGACCTCATCATCCCTTTGCGTGACACGTTCCTGCTGCTGCCCTATCAAGTGCAGAGACAGAAGTGACCTCACAGTCACTGCCACAGAAACATTCCTCCTGCTGGGCCATGAGATCCTGAGGTAGAGCTGAGCTTTCTCTAGCCCTTTCGGTATCTCTTTTTCACTTTCTGGGTTAGAGATTAAGCCAAGTTTTAGTAGGAGTTTTTGGTGTTCTGCTTGTGCTGTCAGGTCTGTGGTTAAGGTATCGACAAGCTCTGTGGTTTACGGGCGTTTTTTGTCTGTCAAGGAGTCTAGGGTTAAATAAGGCATTTTAAAGTATGTGTTAATTGAATGGATTACAGTTTTCAAGAGAGAAATTTGATTTCTTTCAGTTTGTTGTAGTAGCATTTAGGTTTATTTAGCGTTAAAATTACTAGCTCAAGTAAAGGGCCATATATGACTGTTTTAAGTCAGTCTTACTGCACTACCAGCATTGCATGAATGCTCTTACCTCTATGAAATCATTAATTTCTGCTGGCCATGCTCCTCTTCCCACCCCAAAATCTCACATGTCTCTTGTTCAGGCTGCTCCTGACCTTCCCATATTTTACTGGGATCAGCTTTCTGATGACATTTAACGTCTCAGTGTATCTGTCTCACCTCTGTTGGCTCCTTCATTCCTGAGAAGGAAGTGGCATTGTAGTCAGGAGGGAAAAGGACACAAAAATCTTTAGGCGCATCCTGCACAATGTGCCCATCAGCTCTGCACCTCCACAAAATCATGCTTCCAACCTACAAGTTTTGTTTCCCAAGTGGCTTCTGTGGATCCAGGGTTACTTCTCCCAGGCCCTCTCACATGTTTCAGTTTTGGGTGTGCAGGGATGGGATAAGGAAAGCCAAGGCATGGATGGAACTCAGCTTATCTGGGGATGATAAGCATAACAGGAAGAGATCCTATAGGTACTTTGCTCAGAAAAGAAAGGCCAAGGAGATTGTACCCCATCTGATGGATGAGAAGGGTGAACTGGTAATGACAGACATAGAGAAGGCAGAGGGACTCAACAACTTCTTTTCTTCAGTCTTCCCTGCCAGTCAGGCTTCCCAAGTCTTTCATTCCCTGAACCTATAGATAGAGGCTGGGGGGTGCAAATTCCCACCTGTTGTAAGTGAAGAGAAGGTTTGAAGCCACCTGAAGAAGCTCAAGAAGTACAAGTCTATGGGACTTGATGACTTGCATTCCAGGGAGTGGAATGCTTTTGCTGAGGCTGTGGATGTTCCATCCTTGGGGGTGTTCAAGGCCATGTTAGATGAGGCCCTGAGGAACCTGATCTTGTGGGTGGTGTCCCTGCCTATGGCAGGGGGGTTGGAACTAGATGATCGTCGAGGTGTTTTCCAACTCAACCGTTGTATGATTCTCTGATTCTGTGATTGTGCTTCAGAGGGAAAGTAATAATAACAGTGATAGTGATAGTGATAGTGATAGTGATAGTGATAGTGATAGTGATAGTGATAGTAATAATAATAATAATAATAATATTAATAATAATAATAATAATGAAAGCATGATATTGAGTTTCAGAATACTCAGTGATCCTTTGTGATATGGCTTAGTGGAGGACTTGTTAGTGGTAGGTCAGAGGTTGGACTAGGTGATCTTGGAAGTCTCTTCCAGCCTAGGTGATTCTGGGATTCTGTTCATCCATGAGACAAAACCCTGCAGGCAGCATGAAGGACACTGAAATGTGGCCTAACATGAAGGAGGCTCCAGATCTCTGGTGTAGAAACAGTATTTTTGTGCCATGACCAACGTGGTATATGCTGCAGGAAAAGGCCTACATCTGAAGTAAAAGGCCTAGGCCAGCACCAGTGTGGCACAAGCTTGAGATTTGGGTGTATGTGAAACTTATGGAACCACAGGATCTTTAAGGTCCCTTCCAACATGAGCAGTTCTATGATTCTGTGCTTAGCAGCCCTGTACAGCCCCTGTAGGGCCCAGCCTCAGTTCATGCCCCTCAGCTTGTGCTCCAAAAGTGCTCCCTCACGTCACTTGTCCCATCTGTGTTTCTTGGCTACCCCAAGGGTGTCCTGGAGGCAGTGGCCAACTCTGAATAGAGAATGGAAACCAGCCATGAAAGTAGATCTAGGAAAAAATGGAAACCTGTGCATAAAAGGATTCTAAGTAACAGCTGAAAGAGTCTTTTATGGCAACACCACCAGCTTTTTTTTTTTTTTCTATGAATCTTTTGATTTAGTCTCATAGGTTTTTTATTATTATTATTATTATATTTATTTATTTATTTATTTATTTATTATTTACTATTGACAGCACTGTGGACAAGGATTATCTACCAAAGTAGGCTTTTTCTGTGAATAGTCTTATGCAAACATTTACCAAAAGACATTTCCCAAATTTTTTTTTTTTTTTTTTTTTTCTTTCTTCCTCCACCTCCCACTCTTCAAGCAGAACTCCAAGGGAAGAAGTCACTGAATTAAAGAATAACTCATGTTGAAGAGATCAAGACTTGGAAAAGTGCTCCATGCCAACATAAAGGGAGATAAAAAAGGGTCAACAGTGTTGGCCCAAGTGCCCATGACTGAAGGGCGCTGCTGCTAACTATCTGGCAGGAAGACTTGGTATCACTAATGTCCAGCCAACTTCTCCCCCCCAACTTCATCCACTTCTTCAGTGTGAATATCAGCAATGTGGCTAAAGGGAGACTCCAGGAGACTATGGCAAAGGCCATGCCAAATCCAGGTTCACCACATTCCCTTCTCTCCCCTCCCCTACTGCTTCACCTGCGGCAGGACTTTCCCCATCACGTTCCCATGGGCAGAGGTGACAACTGCAAATCTCCCAGTCCTTTTTTTTGTCCTTCCTGAAGACCATTATGCTGTCTGCTTTTTCCAAGTCCCCAGAAATCTCTCTGATCCAAACGCTTGATGGCCTGGTCCAGAAAGGCAGGGTAGTGTGACATAGCAGAGAGGGGCATCTGTAATGAGCCTGTGAGAGGGGGGTTACAGAAATCTCACAGAGACACTGGGGGTTGGTTCTGGAGTCACACAGGGCAACGACAGCGCTCTGTGAGGTGTCCGCATCTGAGCTGGCCTCCCACGCTCCTCATACACACAGGGCTGTTGAGAGACACGAGTCTCTGCCTTGCACACCACACACAGTGCACTGCAGTGTCTGCAGTGTCCCTCTGGCTCCTGCAGCCACTGCCAGAGGCTGGGAGGCACCTCAGCCCTGCAGTGCTTTGCCCTGCTCTGCCCTCCTCTGAGATGCCCCACGGCATGATGAATGGTCACAGGGACCTTGCTTCAAGGAAGCACATCTCAGAGCTGGATTCATGTGCCTTCCCAGGGCATGTTACTTAACCTCATGACACTGTCTGCCCCACTGGCCTTCATGAGACTTGTAGGAATGGCTGATGGCTTTTGTGCTCACTCATGTTCATCTGTTTGTGTGTGTATGATGTGCCTGCTGGCACCAGCAGCAAAGGGATTCCTTTTACACATCTCCCATGAACCCTCAGGTGACCCTGCTCTTCTCCTGGACATCCTACCTCCCAGGGAGACTTTATGAGATGAGCAATGAGCAACGGACTGGCCAGCTATTGCTGAACATCCTTCCCATGCACCCCATAGCTCTGAGCATGTGGTGATGCTCTCCAGAGTATGAAAAATGACAAAAAAGATAACAGAATAAACCTTGAGCCTGTAATGTATTGTGGGTCATATGCAGAAAAAAATGGGCTATGTTTTTGATTTTGAAACATCTCCAGTCATGAGTCTCTTCAAGGCATCCTTGAGCTCCTGGTTCCTCATGCTGTAGATGAGGGGATTCACTGCTGGAGGCACTACCGAGTACAGAACTGCCACCACAATGTCCAGGGATGGGGAAGAGATGGAGGAGGGCTTCAGGTAGGCAAACATGTCTGTACTGACAAACAGAGAGACCACGGCCAGGTGAGGGAAGCACGTGGAAAAGGCTTTGTGCCGGCCCTGAGAAGAGGGCATCCTCAGCACTGCCCTGAAGATCTGCACATAGGACACCACAATGAAAACAAAACAACCAAATGCTAAAAATGCGCTAAAGACCAGAAGACCAGCTTCCCTGAGGTAGGCATTTGAGCAGGAGAGCTTGAGAATGTGGGGGATTTCACAGAAGAACTGGTCCACAGCATTGCCTTGGCAGAGGGGCAGGGAAAATGTGTTGGCTGTGTGCAGGACAGCATTGAGAAATCCACTGCCCCAGGCAGCTGCTGCCATCTGGGCACAAGCTCTGCTGCCCAGGAGGCTCCCGTAGTGCAGGGGCTTGCAGATGGCAATGTAGCGGTCGTAGGCCATGATAGTGAGAAGGAAATATTCTGCTGCTATAAAGAAGAGAAAGAAAAAGACCTGAGCAGCACAGCCTTGATAGGAGATGGCCCTGGTGTCCCAGAGGGCATTGGCCATGGCTTTGGGCAGAGTGGTGGAGATGCAGCCCACATCGAGAAGGGCAAGGTTGAGGAGGAAGAAGTACATGGGGGTGTGGAGGCGGTGGTGGCAGGCTACGGCGCTGAGGATGAGTCCTGCATCCAGGACTCTTGTCCCCAGCACGAGAAGCATGTGCATCTGGTAGAACAGGTCCAGAGGAGGGCCACAAAAATGATCAAGGGGCTGGAGCATGTCTCCTATGAAGAAAGGCTGAGCAAGCTGGGGTTGTTCAGCCTGGAGAAAAAAAGGCTCTGGGGTGACCTCTTTGCAGCATTTCAGTACTTAAAAGTTGCTTATAAAAAAAATGGAGAGTGACTCATTGCACAACCAGATAATGGCAGCACAAGGGAGAACGGTTCTAAGTTAAATGAGGGGAGATTTAGATTAGAAGTTAGGAGGAAACTCTTCACTCAGAGGGAGGTGAGGCACTGGAAGAGGTTGCTGAGAGACCTTAGAGGTGCCCCATCCCTGGAGCTGATCAAGAGCAGGTTAGATGAGGCCCTGGACAACCTGATCTCATGGGGGCATCCCAGCTAATGGCCGGGGGTTTGAATTAGGTGACCTTTAAGGTCCCTTCCAACAGGAGCCATTCTCTCATTCTATGGTCTCCGAAACTGTACCTCAAGCATGACTCCCATCCCATCAGCCTTCCTGTTGTCTATCACCTGACCAGAACAGAAGGTGACTCACCATCATCTTCAATGCCATGTGCATTTTTCTGGCCTTTACAGTCCCTTTCTGTGCCACATTCCTGCTGCTGGTCCATCAGCTCCACAGACAGAAGTGACCTCCCAGCCTCCCTAACAGCCATGTGCCTCCTGCAGGTCCAGCAGATCCTGAGGCACACCTGACCTCATCCCAGCATTCCCAGCCAGCTCCTCCTTGTGGCCTCTGATCTGATCACATACCTGTCACCTCACATGCCTCTTCCAATGCCATGGGACTGCTGCAGGGCCTCACAGTCCCTGCCCTACCCCAAGGAGACAAACAGCTGAAGTTAGGTGTAGAAGTGGGGTTGAAGCTGAGATGTGCTGTGTGCATGCTGGAGGGCTTTGGGGGTTAGATGATCAGGTTAATGTTTAGGGATTAGAGGTCACCCTCCAGGGTCAAGGGAATGGCAAAGCATCGAGGGAGGGATTGGTGTTCGGCTTAAGGATCCTGCTCAAGGTTTAGGATAAGGGCAAGCTTTGAGGACTTCAGTTTAGGTCTGGTTTGGGGGCTAAGGCTAAGGCTGGCTTTTTATTCCTTGGTTATGTTTTATCATCCTTCTGCTTGCCCTCCTATTAGCAGATGAGTTTGACATCTGTCATTTCCATGTTCTGAGGAATGTCTTTGATCCATCTGTCCTTTCCAAGGTCTTTGAGGAAGGTCTTATGATGACATCTGCAGATCCACTTGAACCTCTCTCACCCTTCCCGTACCATCTCTAGGCAACCTGAGGACTGACTGGGAGGATGGTGGTTTAGGAAAAGGCTTCATTAACATCTCTGAGGAGGGCTGTATTTGGGCTTCACAGACAGTGATGGCAGTATCATAGAAAACAGTGACACTCGTGAGGACAGAAGAGCAGGTGGATAAGGCCTTGGCCTGCCAATACAGGACACACACACACCTGAAAACTGCATGAGAGGGAAGAGGAAGATTGGATCCAAAATGTAGATTATGAAAGCAAAGACCGTGAGTATCACCTTTGCACTGCAGAACAGCACCAGCAGTGGGGCAAAACCACAGAAGGTATCTATGACACTGGGGCCACAGAAGAATAGCTGGGAGGAGAAGAAATAATTCCTGTACATGACAGAAATCCCCTGGTTCATGTACAGCTGCCTTCTGGAGTCAGACCTTCCACTTCTCGAGCCTTGCAGAGAACAGGGATGGCATACAGCCCAGGGCTGACCGTAGGGCATGGTCTCCAGAAGGAAGCACGGCATCTGCAGGTGTTTGTGTCAGGCACAAGCACAGTGTTGAGGGTGTTCCACATCCCAGTCTCCACGCTGGTCATGTGAGAGAGGAAGAAGAGATTTGTGTATGGGTAGAGGATCTTCCATGTGTGTTACTGGGAAAACTCAACAAATGGTGTCTTAGTGTCCAATTCCCTTCTTGGGAAACCTTTTAGAGCATTCAGTTCCCCCCTCTCTTGTTAGGACATATTCAGAGGGGTGAAATGATCCCTGGCAGTCGTGGCTGAGGTGTCCTGCCATGCAGTGGGAACACAATAGGAGTTAAGGGAGGGAAATATTTGTTCTCATGTTTGACAATCAAACTTTAAGAGCATAAAATCAGTCTCTCCGAAATTCATCTAGGAGCAGACAGTGATGACTTCAGTCTGCTTTAACCACCACACCCCAGCAGAGACCCTGCTGCCTTGGGGAGCTGTCAGCACTGAGGCCTTGGAGACACCTCAAAGGAGCCCAAGGGCACAGAGCAAGCGATGCCATGGTCGGGTGCTGTGCTGCTGAGCTGGGCCAGGCTCCTGGGCCCAAGGGGAGCTCCTGGCAAGCGCTGCAGAGAGACAGCTGTGCCCAGGAGCAGCTCCTCTGCACAGCGCAGCAGGGCTGGGGGCTCTGACCGCAGCTGGCACGCAGAGAGGAGAGAAGGAGAGAGGGCTTGGAGGCACTGAGGAGCGCAACAACAGAGGGCAGCGTGTGGCAGCACACATCTGCAGGCTCTTGACACCGTGAGGCTCTGGCAGCAGGGCAATGCAGGTGGGGTTGCCAGAGGGGTCTTCTACAGCTGGCACATCCGATGCCTGATAGCATCTGGCAGGGTGGGTCTCTCTGTTTCTCCAGTGAGGAGTAGAAGATGTTTTAAAGAATGGTATATATGATTGGATTTTTTAAAAGGAAGACCAAGGCAGGGGCTACCTGAAAGGCAAGACTTTTACTGTAGCCTGTGCTTGCAGATACCTGCGGTAGAGTGGAGGCTGGTTTCATGGTAATAGGTGGTCAGGTTTGTACTGCAGACTGAGACTGCTAGAGCATTGCAGTGAGGGATCAATATTTCATCAATGAACTTCATAAAGTCCCTTCCTACACCTCAGCCCACAGACTACACCAACATCATCATTGTGGTCCTCTCAGGTTTTATCCTAGCTGATCTTGGGGAGCTGCAAAAGCCCTGATACCCCCTGTCTTTGGGAGGTGTCTGCAGGCCAAGGCAGAGCAGAGATTGTTTGCAAAGAGAAGGAGCTGCCTCCTCTGCAGGCAGAGCTGCAGCACAGGAGGGTCTGCTGAGTGTCCGTCTGTCCCTCCCTGGCCTTGCCTCCCCTGGCAGCAGCACGCTGGCATTCCTCCTGGCTTCTCCAGCTGGCCGTGCTGCTGCTGGTCTTGTTCCCAGGCTGGCTGGGGATGGGGGTTTCACATGCCCATGGCATGAGCCCTCGGTGTGCTTGGGGAAAATGGAGTACAGGGACAAGGTGAGGGGTGTGGAGATGTGCAATTTGATCCTGGATTCTTCTGCCCTCAGCCGTGTTCAGGTCCTTTTCACATGAACAACTGAGTACAACTTTCCTGCAGCTCTCACAGGGCAGCTGAGACCAGCACTGATGGAGAGGCTGGCTGTTGTCTCTGACACTCTGCACTAAAGCGACAGTCTCTTTGCCTCTGAGGATCCACAAGGTTTTACTTGGAGTGCAGCAGAATGCCCAGGATTTATGCCTGGAACAGTTTTCCAGTGTGGTGGGGCAGCTAGAACCAATAATACAAAACAAATAATTACATATCTAAACCTCCATACCTCTGCTCTGCAGTTGGGTGAACTAGCAGCAAAACTGGGGAAATCTCTTTGATATCAGCAGTAACCTTAATCTCAGACTACCCCATGTTCCTACCATGTTCCTACCATGTTGCTACCATGCCACTCCCTCTGGCTGTAGTGCAGGACTGATTCTTCCATTGCCCACAGAGGATCCCCTGCTCCCAGAGACACTCTCAGGCAGAATCAGTGAAAGAGAGCTTCAAAATATCTGCCTGGAAATGGGCAATATTTTGGTGATTTTAAATGAGAAAATGGAAAGGTTTTTACTCCGATATGTCTGTGGCACATTATCACTGCCTTTGTCTTCCTTGTACAGGACCTCATGACCAGAAATAACAGATGTCCAATGTCAGCTCCATCACGGAGTTCCTCCTGCTGGCATTCGCAGACACGCGCGAGCTGCAGCTCCTGCACTTCACGCTCTTCCTGGGCATCTACCTGGCTGCCCTCCTAGGCAACGGCCTCATCCTCAGCGCCGTAGCCTGTGACCACCGCCTCCACACCCCCATGTACTTCTTCCTCCTCAACCTCGCCCTCCTCGACGTGGGCTGCATTTCCACCACTCTGCCCAAAGCCATGGCCAATGCCCTCTGGGACACCAGGACCATCTCCTATCAAGGATGTGCTGCTCAAGTTCTCTTTTTTGTCTTCTTCTTTGCTTCAGAGTATTCAATTCTAACTATCATGGCCTATGACCGCTACGTTGCCATCTGCAAGCCCCTGCACTACGGGAGCCTCGTGGGCAGCAGAGCTTGTGCCCAGATGGCAGCAGCTGCCTGGGGCAGTGGCTTTCTCTATTCAGCCCTGCACACGGCCAACACATTTTCTCTCCACCTCTGCCAAGGCAATGCTGTGGACCAGTTCTTCTGTGAGATTCCCCAGATCCTCAAGCTCTCCTGCTCAGATGCCTACCTCAGGGAAGCTGGGGCACTTGTGTTTAGTTTTTCTTTAGCATTTGGTTGTTTTGTTTTCATTGTGGTGTCCTATGTGCAGATCTTCAGGGCAGTGCTGAGGATGCCCTCTGAGCAGGGACGACACAAAGCCTTTTCCACGTGCCTCCCTCACCTGGCCGTGGTCTCCCTCTTTGTCAGCACTGTCATGTTTGCCTACCTGAAGCCGCCCTCCATCTCCTCCCCATCCTTGGACATGGTGATGGCAGTTCTGTACTCAGTGCTGCCTCCAGCACTGAACCCTCTCATCTACAGCATGAGGAACCAGGAGCTGAAAGCCACACTGAAAAAAATGATTCTATTTACTTAGCAATAAATTGGCTATCTCACTTTTCTGGTTTTACTCACGTTAATCTCAGGCAGTTTGTGAGCTTTAGGTATAGCATTCTTTAAAATTCTTTTTCCAGTTAGATGTTTGCTTTCATTCCTCTTTTCCAGATGACCAGTCCTCTGTGAACCCAGAGGCTTTCTCTGAATGTGTTTATCCCTAAATGACACCTGGCCTCTGTTCTGGTATCTTGTTCATAAAATGAAGTTGCTCATGCTTAGTGCTCTTCTTCCCAATCTGGAGTGCAGAAGACAATCAGGGAATGCCAGGCTTAAGGTATCGGTCTTGTACTTGGGTTTCACCTGGACACAGGGACATGGGGGCACCAGGTTTTGGGTGAGGGAGCGAGGGCTGGACTGAGTTGTAACTGGTGGATGCCCAGTGCCCCTGGAGAACCTGACCCTTCAAGAAGCAGCTTCTTGGGATTGAAACGTGAGAGGACCGGTGGCATCAAGGAGGTATTTGGAGCCACCAGGATATCCTAAGGCTTCTCCTGGGATATTGAGTGCCTTGTGTTGGGTGGGCAGTGAGTGGATCTTCACAGTAAAGCTAAGCCAAAGGATGGATTTGCTAAAGGGAGCTCTGCAATGCCAGGGCACAAAGCTGGGTAACAGCACAAAAGTCTCAGAGGCCTTCAGTGAACAAGTGGAAAAGACCAAAAGACTGGGTGAGCAAGCAAAGTCAGGGAGGTGGGGAGAGGTGGGCAGGGGCTGAGCTGGGCTGGTCAGTGCCCGGCAGAGGGCAACAGCAGCGTCAGGGAGCAGTGGCAGCATGCAGGGGAGGGCTCCCAGCAGGGCTTGGTGCTGATGAGCCAGGACTGCGCGAAGGGAGCCCAGCGCTGCAGGGGCAGGGGAGAGGAGGCCGCTCTGGGCCCTTGCTGACCTGGGCAGAGGAGGAAGGGGACCCAGGGCATTCGTCCCCTCCCCGCAGCCTGTCAGCACGTCTACTGAAGGCCAGGGTGGCTGCTGCAGGAGCAGGGAGCTCAGCATGGCCCTTGCAGCCCCCTGGCCTGGGCCTGCCTCTGCCCTTGGCCTTGGCCCCAGCCTTGGCTCTGCTGGCAGGAGCGCTCTTGCCATGCGCTTCCTGGCCTCCCCTCGCCTGCGCACAGCTGCTGCCAACTCAGGCTGCTGGCACAAACATGTCCTCACCAGCAGCACCACCCCTTGGGCTGCTTCTGCTGGCCTCCTCAAACCCACTGCCTTGACTCCTTGTCTCCACTGGGCCCCAAATCCTGCACTGAAATGCATCCCTTGGCTGTCAGTGCCCTCTCCCCTGCCGTGCTGGGACGTGTTTCCATTGGGCCGTCTACCAAACAATGTAATAAATACTATGAGCAGGACTAGAAGGGTCTTTTTTCTAGCCAGGGGAAGGCGGGGAGGAAAGGGACAATTTGGTTTACTGGACTGTGTATATTTAATGGCCTGGCACAACAGACCCACAAATGTGTCAGGCTCCTCTGGACCACAGAGTACCCTAATACCATCAAGCTAGAAAGAGGTAGAACCCACCTGTATTTATGGAGTGACAGGGGCATTCCAAGAGATAACTGTACTGGAGTCTGCCTTGCTTGGCCTTCCACAGAATCCTTCTGTTGGGGGTTTGCTGAGGGTTGAAGAACAGCAGGTGCCAATGGCTACCATGGTGGTGCACCTGAGGCAACGTCACGCAAACCGAGACTCCCTGATTGCCATCCATGAGCTGGGTCATCGACTGGAGAGCCAAGGTGTAGATGTAGAGCTTGGGAGCGTGGTTTAGTGATGGACTTGTCAGCACTAAGGTAAAGTTGCCTGACCTGGGTGACACGTCCCAGAGTAGTGTCAGGCACAATGCAATTCTTTTTGCCTTCTGCATCTATAGCACAGGAAGAAGGACTTTGCCCTACTCTATTGACTGGGCAGGTCTTTTCACTCTACTCAATGTAGGTTTCTGTGTGGGGAAAGGGACACTTTCCCAAAAGCGGCCAAGCTCATGGGTAGAGCTACAGCCACTTGAAGATATATTTTCTTTAATTTTCTTCCTCAGTTTTCCACAGAAGACCCAATAGAGACTATGGATGTCCAGGTGTCTACTGAGATTCCAGCTGAATTTCTCAGGATCCTACGGTCATTTCAAATTTATTTTATTTTATTTTATTTTATTTTATTTTATTTTATTTTATTTTATTTTATTTTATTTTATTTTATTTTATTTTATTTTATTTATTTTTTATTTTATTTTATTTTATTTATTTTTTATTTTATACTTTTATTCTTTCCCAAGGAACCCCTGAATTGTCTTAGAAAGGGTTTCATGTTCTGGGCTGGGCTGCACTAAGAGGGACAAAGACCACTGTTGGCAGTGGAGGTGTCAGACCTCCAGACTGCTTTTCTTCCCGATGGAGTCCTCCAAAGAAATCACCCTGGATGAATAGCAATACGAGAATGATGTTCAAAACTGAAATGCAGCAAAATTCAGCCTTTGAAACAAGAAATTTTTTTTTATTGGTTGCTCTTTGAAATCTTCCTTAATTACATCTTGCAGCTCTGCAATTAGCTGCAAAAGGAATGAAGGCTTGAAGAAAACTATCAAAGAGATGTTAGGAGTTTCTGCATTTTAATGAGTTCCATGGTGTATTTTGGTGCTGAGTCTATGAAGCTCAGGTACTGAGAGGGGAATGATGCAACTGCTAGAGAAAGTAAAGTCAGAAGGACAAGTTGAAGTGACTTGGAGTATTAATGGGCCCCACTGAGGGCTGTTACTAACAAAGCCTTCCCAGGGCCTTGTTAGGGCAGATAATTGGAGGCCATGGTTACAGACAGGCAAAGCACTGTGCTGAGAGAAGTCTTGGTTGGTTTTGGTGATGCAGATGGGCCAATGGTTGGCCCCAGGCACTGCAACAGGAGATCATGCACCCCACGTCTACCTCAAGGCTCTTTCTGGGGTCTGTGGGATGTGGTGGGCAGTGTGATGCCATGAGAACAACACTGGTGTTACACCTCCAAGGTGCTGCACAGGGTTGAAAGGAATCGATGAGGCCTCATCACAATGAATAAAATATATTTCGTCATAAACTCTAGCCAAGAGGACAGAAATTTCAGGGCTGTTGGGCCTGCCATTTCTACCAGCACCCTCTGCCTTCCCCTCTGCAGGCTTTCCTATCATGTGCCACAGTCTGACCTATTTCCTTGAAGTCTGCAGACACCAATCTCAGTTCACCATCTTGCTTTCATGCCTTGCTTTCACTGATGTCTCGTGAGCCCTCATCTTGAAAGACAAAGTGACGGTCTAATCAGAGCGTGACCTCTGGCACCACAGCAATATACTTTCAGGGACATTTCTTCCTCCTTGTGGCCAATGCTTAACTTCCAAGGTGCACTCTGTGGAAGTTTTTTCTTCTGCTCTTTCCTACTACCAAAGAAAGCTCCATCAGGGTGGAAACCACTCCTGAAGTAGGCATCCCAACCCAGCAGGCTCCTTGCGGCCTCTCAGCCAACCAGACACAAGTCACCTCAGCAGCAGCTTCCAAGCCAGGGGCCTGCTGCTGGCCTTGCAGCTTCTTGGCTACACACAGCCAAGCCTTGTTCCTGCTGCTGTGCAGTCATGGACTCAAGCAGAAGGGACAAGACAACCCATCTTGGGGCCTCCTTTCTGCCTGGGTCCTCCTGGGTGTGTAGGCAGAGGGGATCCCCCAGTCAGCATGCCAAGCAGGTGCCTTCTGCTGGCCTAGCAGGGCCACTGCCAGATTTCAGTCCTCACTTGGTTTTGAATGCCATGAGACCTCATGGCAACCTCACGGTTCCTGCCCTGCCTCAAGGGGCCAAGCACCTAAAGTTAGAGGGCTTGAAGGTGGGGAGGTTAATGCACAGGAAGAGGGGCTTTAGGTGTTAGATGTTCATGTATGGTGTTAGGGGCTAGGGCTCATCTTTCTGAGTTAGAGATTAAGGCAAATTTAGTGCAAGTGTTTGGTGTTCTGTTTAAGGTGTGCTGTCTGTGCTTAGGGTATGGGGAAGCTTTGTGGTTTAGGGTTTTGTTTAGGTCTGTAAAGAAGGTGTCTAGGGTTAAACAGAGCATTTCAATGCTAGGATTAAGGGCAGCGATCAAGGTAAACAAAAGAGTAAGGGTAAGGGAAAGAGGCTATGGGCTGAGTTTTGGCTTCAAGGGACACTATGAGTTCTGGCATTAGAGTAGTGGATTCCTGTCAGGGTGTGGTGTAGCATTAAGAGATAGGGATTAAGTTTACACGTTGAGACCTTGGAAGGGCCTCACATGAATTTTTGAAGTCAGTGTTAGAATAGCATGAACATTATCTGAACATTTTTTCATCTTCCAAATCATGGTTTTCTGCTGCCCTAGCTCCTCTTCCCTCCCCTAAATCCCACATCACTCTTAGCCAGGGTTCAGCTGACCTCCCCATAGCAGTAATCTTGTTGGGATCAGATTTCTGATGGCTTTCATGATCTCAGAGTATCTGTCTCACCTCTGTTGGCTACTCCATTCCTAAGACAGAAGTGGCGCTTAAGGCAAAATGGAAGAGGACACAAACATGTCTAGGAACACCCTGCACCATGTGCCCAGCAGCTCTGCACAACCACAGAAGTGAGCTTCCTGATGTTAAGTTTTGGTTCCAGAATGGATTCAGGCTAATTTTTTCCAGGCCCTCAGGCATGCTTCATTTTCCTCCAGGGATCTTGGAGGCACTGGCTGCCTCTGTGTAGAAAACTGAAAGCAGCCGTGGAGGATGACTTTAGGCAAAAGCTGAAATCTTTTGATTTTGACATGACAACCGGAGGTGCTGCTCTGCAGAGCGAGTGGGCACCCCAGCCTGGGAAATGGGGACACTCTGCAGGGCCATGCTGGGCAGGCTGGGAGACAGACCCAGCTCATGAGGTCACTGCCACTGCCCCAGGGCTGCAAGGAATCACTCGCTAGGCTCCTTTGCTGGGGCTGCTGCGTGCCCTGGGGCTGCAGAGCTCTCCTCTGCCTGCTCACACCAGACTGAGCACTTGAGCTCTGCTCAGTCCACCTCAGACATAACATGGTGCTTGGCAGTAAATACTGGGGTCATCTTTCCAAGACAAGGTAGCAGTTTCTCAGAGACTGGCAGCACAGCAATCTGCTTGTGGGAACCAATGAGTTACTAAATATTCCTCATGTTTGGGGTTGCAATTCCTTTTTCTTTATTTTTTTCTTTTCCTTTCCCTTCGTTATGTGTCTATCTGTCTGTGAGTTTTTATGTCCTTTCACTTCTCTCTCTAGTTGTGTTTCCTCCTCTCCCTCTAGAGGGGGAGGAAGCAGGCAGCTCACGCATGTGTAGTTTCTGGTTGAGGTGAGAAACGAGGAGGCTGGCTATGGTGCAGCTGCAGGAGCCCTGCTCTCTTGCCTGGCAGATCCTCAGCACACAGTGCCTGTGCCCCGCAGGGCCAGCCCCGCTCCCCAGGCCAGCACAAGAGGCCTGGCCCAGCCACAGAGCAGCTCCAGAGTCCTCTCCAGGATGCCATTTGCCATCAGACCCAGTAACTGCAGGACATGCCAAGGCCATGCCACTTATTACTGTTTGTTGGGCCATGTGCTATCAAGAAGTCAGATCCCAGTCCAGCCCTTTGTCCTTCAGCTATCACTATGGGACTGATCCATCCTGAAGCCCCGAAAAACAAGAAGCCTGTCAAGGGAGGAGCTCCTTGGGTGTATTTCTGACAACTGCTTTAGAAGAGGTGTACAGAGATGTGGAGGAGATGCCACTCTAGGGACATCAGGAAAGTCACCAAGGTGCATGAGATCTGATGGCTAACCCACGTACAAGAGCACAAGAGAACAATGTGGAAGCCAAAAGAGAGTAGCAGTGAAAAGGCCACGTCCTGATGCTGGCCATGGACATGGCTCCAGGGAAGCAGCAGCCCTGACCCGAAGGCAGCAGAGAGGCAGAGCCCAGCGGGCAGTGAGGGGCAGCCCCGAGGGCCACTGGGGCTGCTCCTCCATGTAGCAGCTGGGCTTTTGGCCGTGAACCCCTCCTGTGTGTTGGGGCTGCTCCCCCAGCTCCAGAGCACATGGGAAGAGATGGCAGCTGAGACCAGTGAATTTATGCTTTATTGTCTATACCTACAGAGGATGCCTAGTTCAATAGGTTGATTAGAAGATGTACTCAAAGTAAAAAATTACTAAATAAATTCAACCAATATCAGAAGTCATGAAAATAATAAAAAGAAAAGAAAAATGATATGAAAATCTGTCATGTTCGTTTCTCAAATACAATAGTAGTCCTGACAGTATTATTATTAATGTTTATAATATGATAATAATACTAAGGATAAAAATAATATGATAAAAATCACAATAATATTAACAATATTGATGTTTAATAAGCACATACAAAAACAGTTTCCTCACTGCATCCTTGAGCTCCTGGTTCCTCATGCTGTAAATGAGAGGGTTCACTGCTGGAGGCAACACTGAGTACAGAAGTGACACCAGTAGATCCAGGGATGGGGAAGAGATTGAGTTGGGCTTCAGGTAGGCAAAAATGCCAGTGCTGACCATCAGGGAGACCACGGCAAGGTGAGGGAGGCACGTGGAAAAGGCTTTGTGCCGGCCCTGTTCAAAGGGCATCCTCAGCACTGCCCTGAAGATCTGCACGTAGGACAGCACAATGAAAGCAAAACATCCAAATGCTGAAAATGTGCTAAAGACCAGAAGACCAGCTTCCCTGAGGTAGGCATGTGAGCAGGAGAGCTTGAGGATGTGGGGGATTTCACAGAAGAACTGGTCCACAGCATTGCCTTGGCAGAGGGGCAGGGAAAATGTGTTGGCCGTGTGCAGGACAGCATTGAGAAAGCCACTGCCCCAGGCAGCTGCTGCCATCTGGGCACAAGCTCTGCTGCCCAGGAGGCTCCCGTAGTGCAGGGGCTTGCAGATGGCAATGTAGCGGTCGTAGGCCATGATGGTGAGAAGGAAATACTCTGATGACATCAACAAGACAAAGAGAAAAACCTGTGCAGCACAGCCTTGATAGGAGATGGCCCTGGTGTCCCAGAGGGCATTGGCCATTGCTTTGGGCAGAGTGGTGGAGATGCAGCCCACGTCGAGGAGGGCGAGGTTGAGGAGGAAGAAGTACATGGGGGTGTGGAGGTGGTGGTCGTAGGCTACGGTGCTGAGGATGAGGCCGTTGCCCAGAAGGGCAGCCAGGTAGATGCCCAGGAAGAGTGCGAAGTGCAGGAGCTGCAGCTCGCGCGTGTCTGTGAATGCCAGCAGGAGGAACTCACTCACAGAGCTGCTGTTGGGCATTTGCTGGCATTGGACACAGTTGTCTGTTGAAGAGAGAAGACAGAACAAAGTTAGAGGAGGCTTCTCTGAGGAAAACCTATTGCAAGTGTTGGAGCACCCCCCAGCCTGAACCTCTCTTTGCAGGATAACCTTTCCACAGCTCTCTTGCTTGACCTTGCAGAAAAGTCCATGCTGCTGTTCAGCATGGGGAAGCAGGAATATGGGGGAAACTCTCGTTCAGTCCACTGATCAGGTCACTGGAATTTACAGTGCTGTTTCAAACAATGCATCCCAATGCAGAACAGGGATTCAGATGCCACTGCTGAACACTCTCTTTCTCAGATGCCCTGTGTCAGCCCTCTGTAAGCTGCAGGACCACAACACTTAGGTGTTTCCCTGAGATGGAACTGAAGAAAGCTGAGAGCAAAGAAGCTGCAGTCCAAGTGCAGCTGGACAGGAATCTCACCTTGTCTGTGCGTTGTGAGCAACTTCTCAGCTCTTCCCTCCTAGCAAGAGGTGTAGAGGTCATTGCACTTATTGCACCTCATTGCAGCTGCCCACAGACAGCCACCCAGAAGCATGGACATGGCCTTAGCAAGGAGATGTCTTCTCCTTGGGGCACGTGGATAACACAAAGATGCCACAAGAGAGCTGCATCCTGCTGGAGAGCAGCCTGCAGCCCAGGAGGATGCCCCACAGACAGAGCTGGATATCTGAAAGCTGGAGTGTCCCATATCCCAGCTGCAGCATTGCAGAGTCTGGAGGAGGCTTGGCCACTCTGCTCATTGCTGTCCAGGGGAACCTGCTTTAGGGCACTCCAAGGAGCTTCTGCCAGACTTCCTCACCTCGCAGGGCAACCCAGCAGGACTCTCAAAGCCTACTGCATTGCCCACTGCCCTCCCAGAAACAAGACCCAGCAGGAGACCCTTCCAGGACCTGCAGCTGCATGGCCCTGCAGCCAGGCACTTACCTTGTCAAGGGCTGTGCAGGACTCTCCTGCAGGCAGCTCTCAGAATCCTCTCACTGCCAACTGCCTTCAGCCCCTCTCTCCTTTTCTCCTCTCCGTGTCTGCCTCTGTGTCTCTTTCCTGCTGCGCTGTGCAGAGGAGCTGCTCCTGGGCACAGCTGTCTCTCTGCACCAGGGCCCTCTTGCCACGAGCTCTCTCTGTCCCACGAGCCCGGCCCAGCTCAGCAGCACAGCACCAGCCCAAGGCACTGCAATCACCCTTCGGGGGGCTTTGCTGATGAGCCCAGGAACCTCAGGCACTCAGAGACAATTGAAGACAGCTCTCCAGAAGTCCAAGTCAGAGGCAAGTTTCCTGCAGTGTCCCCCTGAGGGCCAGCACTGACACAGCCTCCCGTGGAGCTCGTTAGAGCAGACCCCTGGAGGCAGTGAGGACAAGGAGACAAAGGCAATGTGAAGGTGACACTGAAATGTACATAAAGTGGATTTGTTTCACTAAGTACCAGGGTACAGACAATAATGAATGATTTAAAATTTGAAAATACAGAAAAGGAAGATAAAATAGTAATTAACGTTAACAATAACAATGGCAATAGCAATAACAATAACAATAATAATACGTACAAGCCAAGTGATGCACCATGCAATTGTTGAGAAACCCCTCACCGATGCTCAACCTATCCCTGAGCATTGGCCTCACTGACCCTGGCCAGCCGGCATCGGGATCTCTTGTGCATGTCCCTTGACCTTAATTTCTTTTCGTGCAAAATCAGCTCTCGGAGGAATTTGGAGTATTTTCTTCCCTTTCTCTAATACTCCCTCTGCTGTGTCACCCCACCCAGTGATGCCATCGACGTAGTGCAGGTGCTCAGGAGCTTCCTCCTCTTCCAGGGCAGTCTGAATCATGCTGCTGGCATGGCAGCACTCAGCATTGCGGGACTTCATTCAGGCCACGATAGGCCTCTGTTAGTGCACTCGGTTGGTGCTATACTGACTCAGGTGCACAGCTGTGGTAGGGATTGGCACCAGCTGTCCTTCAGCCCTCATCAACCCCACAACAGAAGGGTCCTGTGAGAGACCAAGGCAAGGCAGACAACAGTATAATGTCCTCTGTCTCCAAGGCAACTATGCCTCAAGCCAACCGATACCCTTTTGGGTCCCTGAAATATCTATCCTCTCCTGAAGCAGTCTCTTCCAAGGATGCACAGTGTCTCTTGGCCAGTGCTAATGGGGTGCTTTTGCCACTCCTTCCCACTTAGACACTTCAGCCTCCAGTACAGTTCAGTGTTGGGATCCCCCTGTCACTGCAGACATACAAATGGGTTCGACCCTCTTAGCTTGATGGCATTAGGGTTCACTGTGCAGTGGTGCCCACTAGCTCCTGATACTTCTGTGGGTCTGATGTGCAAGGCCATGGAATCCCCACAGTCCAACAAACCCGACTGTCCCCTTCCTCCCCCTGGCTGGAGGCACAGCCCCTCTAGTCCTGCTCATAGTATTCAGTACTGTGTCTGGAGGAGAGCCCGCTGGAAATAGGAGCAGCAGTTCTCTAAGAACCCCTTTTAGTGATTGTTTTTCCTTGCCATTCACATACTCATGCCTCTAGATTTTCCATCCCACTTTCTCATGTGCTCACCATGGTCACACAGGTAAAACCACAGGGTGGCACATAGTGTGTGCCCACCATATCTGCCTTCCTGCCCTCTAATTCCAGGGAGGGGCCCCGTTTCTCCCAACACCAGAGCAGCATAGGGATAGGGATCGCATGATTACTGATGCTCTTATGACTTCTTCCTCTTCGTCCTCCTACTCATATGATGGCCCAGCTTTTCTGAAGCCTGCCTCGTCTTCTGACTAACTGACTTTCACATCCATTGTTTTTTCTTGCATAGAGGAGCAAGTGATACAGACACAGGTTGGTTTTCTGGCTCAGACACAGGGCCCAGAAAAAGAGCTGGAGTTGCTGCAGGGCATTTTGCAGATGCTGTAGTAGCTGCAGGGTATGTCAGAGGGGTTGGAGTGACTGCAGGGCTTTTCACAGAGGCTGGAGTGGCATTGATTGTGGCTCTGTAAGCACAGGCCAAGACCCAGCACACTGCAGTGGCATGTGTCTCTTTGGAAATGCCAGGGTGATAACACCTCCTTTTCAAGCATTTAACCATTTTTTTTTTAGGATTCTGCATTTGCTTGGGGTGAAGTTCCAAAGTTCTGGAGGTGCTGACTGCTGTAGGTGCCTGCCCAGATCCTCCCTCACTCCCTGCCACTCCAAACTCTCCTGCCACCAGACAGAAATCTGAATGGTATTCTTAAGTAGTCCTGAAACACATTCAGGAGACATAACAATAGGAGTGTGCTGGTTTGACCATCCCAAGGATATTCAAAACTTTGAAGAGCCAGTGTAAACAGCCTGGAGGAGAATGGCAAGGTGAAAGGGAAAGGGAGAGTGAACAAGTGGGGAAAAGTGTCCTCCCCTTGTCTCCGAATGGCTTGGTTTCCTGAGGAGAAAATGTCCAGAGTGTAGTTCTTAATAGTTTCTGAGAGATGGCTCCAAAGTTTTGGAGGTAATGGCAATGCGGACTACAAGTACCAGATTAGTCTCATGACCAGGAATTTTATCATATCATAAGCCAGTGTTACACAACACATCAAAAGAATAAACTTGACGCAGCCATCAGAAAAGATAAACAGCATGACAGGGGAGACATACAGTAAGTAATGTGCTATGCAACACAATTCTGAAATTTAGCACAACAGATCTGAGCTTAAAAGAAAAAGAGAGAAAGAGAGAAAGAAAGAGAGAAAGAGAGAGAAAGAAAGAGAGAAAGAGAGAAAGAGAGAAAGAGAGAAAGAGAGAAAGAGAGAAAGAGAGAAAGAGAGAAAGGAAGGAAGGAAGGAAGGAAGGAAGGAAGGAAGGAAGGAAGGAAGGAAGGAAGGAAGGAAGGAAGGAAGGAAGGAAGGAAGGAAGGAAGGAAGGAAGGAAGGAAGGAAGGAAGGAAGGAAGGAAGGAAGGAAGGAAGGAAGGAAGGAAGGAAGGAGGGAAGGAAGGAAGGAAGGAAGGAAATCAACTTTGTGATCACCAACTATTAAAATCAACTAATGCTTATAATAGCTTTCTTTTAACATGCTGTGTCCAGATCTGCCATTTGCTCAAAATTTGTGCTCCATGTTGGGCACCAAAAGAGTGTGGTTTGACCCAGGAGGCAGCACAGCACCACACAGCCATTCCCTCACACAGACGCCCTGCTACACCCCGAGCAGATGCAGGAGAGAATGAGGAGGGGAAAAAAGATAAAATAAATAAATAAATAAATAAATACATCTTGGATTGAGATAAAGACAGTTTAATAGGACAGAAAGGGAAGAGAAATAATATGAGCAATGATGGTGACGATCATGATGGTGATTGCGTGTCCCACAGTAGTGGTACCCCCTACCCTGGCCAGCCACCCCGTATTGATTGTTCAGCACGACGTTGTGTGGTCTGGAACATCCCTTTGGCCACTTGGGGTCAGCTGTCCTGCTTCTGTCCCCACCAGCTTCACAGGCACCCCCCCGCCTTCCACTGCTGGGCAACAACTAAGCCATCAGTGTGTAATCAGCATTCTTCTCATGCTGAATCCAAAACACAGCATCATACCAGCTCCTAGGAGGAAAAATACCTCGATCCTAGGCAGCTCCAGGACACCCACAGACTAAGGGCATGATATCCCTCTGCATATATCAACAGAGAAAAGGTGGTTGTGCTTAATTGGAAAGTACTGGAGCTGAGCATGATGCAGATGGTATGGAATATGGGGTGGATATTGTCCATGTGTCGGCTGGGATAGACTTAATTTCCTTCCTATTAGATGATACAGTGCAGTGTTTTGTAAGTAACAGCATGCAAGAGAAGGAAGAACAGAAAAAGTGGAATCTGGCAGCCTTCTATCCCACACCCTTCAGTGGTTCTGTGCTGTAATTCCATTCAATGAGTTACTCGTGTATTATCCAAACTGTCCTGCAAACTCCTGCTGCCATTGCTTTGTGAGAGACAGCACAATCACAGTGAGCCGTCTGCCTGCAGACATTAACAGCTGACAGAATGGAGCATCTGTCCAGGGGAACCTTAAGAAACTGCAGGAATTTGCCTACAGATACCTCCTGACATTTACAAGGAGAAGAGCCCAGTACTGCACCAGAAGAAGAGGAACCCCACACATCAGGGCAGACTGGGACCCTGCTGAGTGAGCAGTGCCCAGGAGGAGGGCCTGGACACCATGAGGGATGCCATACGAGCAGTGGTGTCTGCTCACCAGGAACCAGGGCAGCTTCCTAGAGAACTGCCTTATGAAAAGCATGGCCACCAAGAAGATCTGAGTTGTCAGACTCAGTTCATATTCAGTGAGACAACCCCCCCAAAATTGTATACAGGTACAGGGAAAGAGGTACAGGTCTGGGATTCCCTAGTGCAGCCAGGTGTGGAGAGGATCAAGTGCTGTGGCAAGGCTCAAAGTCCAAAAAGAACCCAGGTCTTTGTATCCATGGATATGGCTGTTGTCTCTGCCACTGAGGCCTTTGAGGAGACAGCTGATCGTTAAAGCACCAGGGCTTCATTGCCTCCTCGCCCCCACCCATGAACCAGGCAGGGGTTGTACCATTCTCCTGCACTTGGCAATGTACATCCCCATCTCCTACTGCCCCACAAAGAGCCCTGAGCAACCTGTCAAGGGAAAGGATTTCCCTTCCTGTGTGCCATGCGACAAGACCTGGCCCTTGTGCTTGGTGACACACATCCAGTTTTCCTACACACCAGTGTCACCTTCACATTGCCTTTGTCTCCTTGTCCTCACTGCCTCCAGGGTTCTGCTCTAACGAGCTCCAAGGGAGCCTGTGTCAGTGCTGGCCCTCAGGGGGACACTGCAGGAAACTTGCCTGGGACTTGGACTTCTGGAGAGATGTCTTCAATTGTGTCTGAGTGCCTGAGGTTCGTGGGCTCATCAGCAAAGCCCCCAGAGGGGTGATTGCAGTGTCTTGGGCTGGTGCTGTGCTGCTGAGCTGGGCCGGGCTCGTGGGACAGAGAAAACACATTTCAGAAAGTGCCATGAAGCAGAGAGACAGCTGTGCCCAGGAACAGCTCCTCTGCACAGCGCAGTAGGGCTGGGGGCTCTGACCACAGCTGGCACGGGGAGAGAAGAGAAGGAGAGAGGGCTTGGAGGCAGCTGGGAGTGGGAGGATGCTGAGAGCTGCCTGCAGGAGAAACCTGCACAGCCCTTGACAAGGTGAGTGCCTGGCTGCAGGGCCATGCAGCTGCAGGTCCTGGAAGGGTCTCCTGCTGGGTCTTGTTTCTGGGAGGGCAGTGGGCAATGCAGTAGGCTTTGAGAGTCCTGCTGGGTTGCACTGCGAGGTGAGGAAGTCTGGCAGAAGCCCCTTGCAGTGCCCTATGCCAAGTGCCCCTGGACAGCTATGGGTAGAGTGGCCAAGCCTCCTCCAGACACTGCAGGTGTGCAGCTGTGATGTTGCGACGTCCCTTCTTGTGGATATCCATCTCTCTATGAGGTGTCCTCCTGGGCTGCAGGCTGTTCTCCAGCAGGATGCAGCTCTCTCGAGGCATCCTTGTGTTATCCAGGTACCCCAAGGAGAAGACACCTCCACACTAAGGCCCTGTCCATACAGCTGGATGGCTGTCTGTTGGCAGCTGGAGTAAGGCAAAGAGGGAAGAGCTGAGGTTCTTCTCAGTCCTCCAGAGACAAGGTGAGGTTTCCATCCAGCTGCACTTGAAGTGTGCTTCTCTGCTCTCAGCTGACTCCAGATTCTTCTCATGGAAAGACCTGAGTGGGATGATCCTCAGAGAGGGGAGATACAAGGCAGTTGAAAACAAGGCTAGTGGGCAGTGGCCTGTTGAACTGTGCACTCAGATGAGTTGTTCCAACAACAACAGAAAACTCATGGATTTGACAAATGGTCTGAAGTTAGGTTTTCATTGTGTTCCTGCTTCCCTCCTGCTGCACAGCAGGAAGGACTCCTCTGGAGCCACAGCAGCCCCTTCTACCAGTGCCACTCTCAGCCAGCACAAGCCACAGTTCAAGCAAGACAGCGGCAGAAAGGTTCTCCTGCAAAGAGAGAGAGGCTCAGGCTAGGTGTGCTTTAAGGCTTGCAGTAGGTTTTTCTTAGGTGTCATCTGAAATTTGTCTGCCTTCTCCTCTTCAACAGTCAACTGTCCAGAGTCAGCAAATGCCCAACAGCAGCTCTGTGAGCGAGTTCCTCCTGCTGGCATTCGCAGACACACGCGAGCTGCAGCTCCTGCACTTCGCGCTCTTCCTGGGCATCTACCTGGCTGCCCTCCTGGGCAACGGCCTCATCCTCAGCGCCGTAGCCTGCAACCACCGCCTCCACACCCCCATGTACTTCTTCCTCCTCAACCTTGCCCTCCTCGACGTGGGCTGCATCTCCACCACTCTGCCCAAAGCAATGGCCAATGCCCTCTGGGACACCAGGGCCATCTCCTATCAAGGATGTGCTGCACAGGTCTTATTCTTTCTCTTCTTTATAGCAGCAGAATATTCTATTCTCACAGTCATGGCCTACGACCGCTACGTTGCCATCTGCAAGCCCCTGCACTACGGGAGCCTCGTGGGCAGCAGAGCTTGTGCCCAGATGGCAGCAGCTGCCTGGGGCAGTGGCTTTCTCAATGCTGTCCTGCACACAGCCAACACATTTTCCCTACCCTTCTGCCAAGGCAATGCTGTGGACCAGTTCTTCTGTGAGATCCCCCACATCCTCAAGCTCTCCTGCTCAGATGCCTACCTCAGGGAAGTCGGGGCACTTGTGTTTAGTGTTTCTTTAGCTTTTTGTTGCTTTGTTTTCATCATGTTATCCTATGTGCAGATCCTTAGGGCAGTGCTGAGGATGCCCTCTGAGCAGGGCCGGCACAAAGCCTTTTCCACGTGCCTCCCTCACCTGGCCGTGGTCTCCCTGATGGTCAGCACTGCCATGTTTGCCTACCTGAAGCCCCCCTCCATCTCCTCTCCATCCCTGGACCTGGTGATGGCAGTTCTGTACTCGGTGGTGCCACCAGCAATGAACCCTCTCATCTATAGCATTAGGAACCAGGAGCTCAGGAATGCTTTGATTAAAACTGTTTCTATACATGCTTTTTAAGCATCAGAGATGTGCTGTGTTCACTATTATTATTGTCATAATCAATAATGTAAAATAAAAATATTAATTGGAATGAGAAGTTATTTGGGAAACTGAGGGAACAATTTTTATTGTTTAAATTTTTTTATTTAACATCTTTAATTTTTTTAAATATTATTTTTATTTGAATAATGGATTTTTTAACCATCATCATTCTAATTTATTTACCGTATCCCAGTCATCTCATGTACCTGTAGACCTAGGTTTCCTCCGTGAATAAAGACAATAAGGAAGGCATCCGAAATACATTCAGAATGTCACTGGTCAGAGGTCCCGTGTCCTCATGGGAGCAGCCCCAGCATGCAGGAGGGGCTCAGGGCCAAGAGCCCAGTTGCGACATACAGGAGCAGCCCCAGTGTCCCTTGGGGCTGCCCCTCACTGCCTGTTGGGCTCTGCCTCTCTGCTGCCTTTGGGTTGGGGCTGCTGCTTCCCTGGAGCCATGGCCATGGCCAGCAGCAGGACGTGGCCTTTTCCCTGCTGCTCTCTTGGCTTCCAGTTTGTTCTCTTGTGCTCTTATGTTTGGGTTAGCCCTGAGATCTTGTCTACCTTAGTGACAGTCCTGTTGTCTCTGCAGTGGCATCCCTGTCCCTGCAGGCAGCAGCAGGCACTGTGCAGCCCTGGGTCACTGCTGGCCCCCCTGCTAGCACCACAATAATACAAGGGGCTGCTCATGGCAAACCCTGAAAACTGGAAGCCTCTTCCACTGCTGCTGCCAATGGGTCTCGCAGGAAAAGCTTAATGGACCCGTAGCATAATGCACCAGCATCACCATAGTTGGCCCCAGCCCAGGAGACACTAGAGTGGCCCAGAGCCACCTTTGTGCCAGCAGCTGCGGTGCCTTTCGAGGGGCTGGGGCTGTGGTGGCCGTGCCCAGAGCCCTGCAGCAGCCTGTGGTGGGCACTGCCCTGGGGCCAGCACAGCCTGGGCTACTGGGCTGGGGAGAGGGCAGGGATGTGGGGAGAAGTGGGCAGGGGCTGGGCTGGGCTGGACAGTGCCCGGCAGAGGGCAACAGCAGCATCAGGGAGCGGTGGCAGCATGCAGGGGAGGGCTCCCAGCAGGGCTTGGTGCTGCAGAGCCAGGGCTGCGAGAAGGGAGCCCAGAGCTGCAGGGGCAGGGGAGAGGAGGCCGAGGGCCAGGGCGGCTGCTGCAGGGGCAGGGAGCTCAGCATGGCCCTTGCAGCCCCCTGCCCTGGGCCTGCCTCTGCCCTTGGGCTCGGTCCCGGCCTTGGCTCTGCCGGCAGGAGGGCTCTTGGCATGCGCTTCCTGGCCTCCCCTCACCTGCTCACAGCTGCTGCCCACTCCGGCTGCTGCCACAAACATGTCCTCACAAGCAGCACCACCCCTTGGGCTGCTTCTGCTGGCCTCCCCCACCCCACTGCCTTGATTCCTTGTCTCTGCTTGGCTCCAATTCCTTCACCGAAATTCCTTCACTCACTGTCAGCACCCTCTCCCCTGCCATGGTGGGATGTGTTTCCAGTGGGCTGTTTACCAGACACAGTTATAAATACGACAAGCAGGTGTAGAGGAGTCCTACTTCCAGACAGGGGCAGGCAGGAAGAAAAGCGACAATCAGATTTACTGGACTGTGTATATTTAAGGGCCTGGCACATCAGATCCATAAATGTATCAGGCTCTACTGGACAACGGTGCACAGAGTACCCTAATGCCATCAAGCTAGAAAGAGGTAGAACCCACCTGTATTTCTGGAGTGACAGGGGCAGCCCATTAACTGTACTGGAGGCTGAGATGAGTCTAACTGGGAAGGAATGGCAAAAGCACCCCATTGGGACTGGCCCAGAGGCTATGTGCATCCTCGGCATAGACTGCTTCAGGAGAGGGAATTCAGAGTTCCAAGAGGGCACCACAGGTGGGGCTTTGGCAGAGCTGCCTTGGAGACAAAGGACATGAACCAGTTGTCTACCTTGCTTGGCCTTCCACAGAATCCTTCTGTTGGGGGTTTGCTGAGGGTTGAAGAACAGCAGGTGCCAATGGCTTCCATGCTGGCGCACCTGAGGCAGCGTTGTGCTATCCGAGACTCTCTGATTGCCATCCATGAGCTGAGTCATTGACTGGAGAGCCAAGGTGTAGATGCAGAGCTTGGCAGCATGGTTTAGTGATGGACTTGTCAGCACTAAGGTAAAGTTGCCTGACCTGGGTGACACGTCCCAGAGTAGTGTCAGGCACAATGCAATTCTTTTTGCCTTCTGCATCCAGAGCACAGGAAGTAGGACTTTGCCCTACTCTATTGACTGGGCAGGTCTTTTCACTTTATTCTATTTAGGTTTCTTTGTCTGGAAGGGGACAATTTCCCCAAAGAGGCCAATCTCATGGGTACAGCTACAGCCAATAAAGGTATGTTTTCTTTATTTTTCACCCTGAGTTTTCCACAGATGACCCAAGATAGTCCATGGATGTCCCGGTGTCTACTGAGAGTCAGGCTGAATTTCTCAGGATCCAATGGTCATTTCAATCTTACTTTTTTTATTTTATTTTATTTTATTTTATTTTATTTTATTTTATTTTATTTTATTTTATTTTATTTTATTTTATTTTATTTTATTTTATTTTATTTTATTTTATTTTATTTTATTTTATTTTATTTTATTACTTTAATTGTTTCCCGAGGAACCCCTGACTTGTCTTAGAAAGGGTTTCATGTGCTGGGCTGGGCTGCAGTTACAGGGACAAAGACCACTACTGGCAGTGGACGTGTCAGACCTCCAGACTCTGCTTTTCCTCCATATGGAGGTCTGCAAAGAAGTCACCCTGGATCAATAGCAATAGGAGAGTGATGTTCAAAACTGAAATGCAGCAAAATTTAGCCTTTGAAATAAGAAAATCTTTTCATTAGGTTCTCTTTGAAATCTTCTTCCTTAACTACATCTTGCAAGCTCTGCAAGTAGCTGCACAAGGCATGAAGTCTTAAAGACAACTATGGAAGAGATGTTAGGAGTTTCTGCATTTTAATGAGTTCCATGGTGTATTTTGGTGCTGAGTCTATGAAGCTCAGGTACTGAGAGGAGAGTGATGTAACTGCTTGAGCCAGGAAAAGTCAGGAGGAAAAGCTGAAGTGACTTGGAGTATTAATGGGCCCCTCTGAGGGCTGTTACTAACAAAGCCTCCCCAGGGATTTGTTAGGGCAGGTAATTGGAGGCCATGATTGCAGACAGGCAAAGCACTCTGCTGATAAGTGTCTTGGTTGCTTTTGGTGATGCAGAAGGGCCAAGGGTTGGCCCCAGCCACTGGAACAGGAGATCCTGCACCCCCACATCTGGCTCAAGGCTCTTCCTGGGGTCTGTGGGATGTGGTGGGCAGGGTGATGCCAAGGGAAGAACAGTGGTATGTCACCTCTGAGCTGCTGTACATGGTTGCAAGGAGTCAATGAGGCCCCATTGCAACGAGTATAACATCTCTCCTCATAAGCTCTAACCAAGGAGACAAATATCTCAAGGTTCTTAGCACCTTCCTGTTGCGAAGCACGGACGAAAGCACGACAGACACCAGCAGAGTCAGATCATGCTTCACCATTTTATTGCCCAAATAGCCCAACTTTTATAGTGAATTTTACAGGGGTGGACAGTGTTTCACACAAGATTATTGGTCAAAAGCACTCAGAAAAACCGTTAAGAAAATAACACCACCTGCAAGAAAAGAACCCCCCTTTTGATTAGAAGTTAGGAAAACAACCCCCTTTGTGCTTAACGGCCACGTAGACCTAGTCCTTGAGGCCAGCTGCTGATAACAATATTATCTGAGTTCCTTAATTGGGTGATGTGGGAGTCATAGCAGTGGGAGCTTCTCACAGTTACTCTGGCAGCTTGGTTTGCTCAGCTACAGCAGGCCCTGAGATTTCTAAGGCCTACCCCTGGTTGCTTAAAGCAAGCTTAGATCGAACAATTATGCCAATTCCCAACACCTTCCCTTTTTACCAGCACACTCTGCCTTCTCCTCTGAAGGCTTTCCTATGCTGCCCCACAATTTATCCTATTTCCTTGAAGTCTTCATACAGCCATCTCTGTTCACCAATTTGCTCTCAAACCTGGCTATCTCCAATGTCTCGTCAACCCTCACGAGCTGTTCCTTGAAAGACAAAGCCATGGTCTGATCAGAGGGTGACCTGTGGGACAACAGCATGACCCTTTGAGTGACATTTCTTCCTCCTCGTGGCCAGTTCCAAACTTCCACGGCACACTTTGTGGCAAGATTTTTTCTCCTGCTCTTTCCTACTAACAAAGAAAGCTCCATCAGGGTGGAAACCACTCCTGAAGTAGGCATCCCAACCCAGCAGGCTCCTTGCGGCCTCTCAGCCAACCAGACACAAGTCACCTCAGCAGCAGCTTCCAAGCCAGGGGCCTGCTGCTGGCCTTGCAGCTTCTTGGCTACAGACAGCCAAGCCTTGTGCCTGCTGCTGTGCAGTCATGGACTCAAGCAGAAGGGACACGACAACTCATCTGGGGGCCTTCTTTCTGCCTGGGTCGTCCTGGGTCTGGAGGCAGAGGGGATCCCCCAGTCAGCATGCCAAGCATGTGCCTTCTGCTGGCCTAGCAGGGCCACTGCCAGATGTCAGCCCAAAAGTGCAGCTCCCAGGGAGTAGTCAAGGCTGACCTGCCACCTCCAGACACAAGTGACCTCACAGTCCCTTTCTGTGACACGTTCCTGCTGCTGCCCTATCAAGGGCAGAGACAGAAGTGACCTCACAGTCACTGCCACAGTCACATTCCTCCTGCTGGGGCAGGAGATGATGAGGCAGAGCTGAACTCCTCAGAGCATTCCCACCCATCTCCTCCTTGTGGCCCACAAGCTGATCAGGTCCATGGCCCAACACATTCATTTGGAATTAGGGTTTTGTTTAGGTCTCTTAAGCAGTTTTCTAGTGTTAAATAGACTATTTTAGTGCTACTATTAAGGGCAGAGATCAGAGTGATTAAGAGAGTAAGAGCTAGAATGAATCAGCTATGGGCTGAGTTTTGTCTTCAAGGGATACGTTGCAGTCAGTCATTAGAGTAGTGGATTCCTGTCAGGGTGCTGAGTAGCAATTAGGTTTAGGAAAGAAGTTTACAGGTTGAAGCTGGGGAATAGCCTTGTATGACTATTTTAAGTCACAGTTACAGCAGCATCAGCATAACCTGAACCCTCTTACCTCTACAAAATCCTTAATTTCTGCAGGCCAAGCCCCTATTCCCTCCTCTCAGTCTCACATTTCTCCTGGCCAGGCTTCTCCTGATTTCCCCATATCAGTTATCTTTTTAGGGGCATGCTTATGATGCCTTTCATGATCTTAAACTATCTGTCAGTGTTCTGTTGGCTACTCTATTCCTGAGAAAAGCGCCACTTAAGACACGATGGAAAAGGACACCAATGTCCATCCTGCACAATGTGCCCAGCAGCTCTGCAGTGCCACAAAAGTGTGGTTCCTGCCTACAAGTTTTCTTTCCAGAATGGCTCCTATGGCTCCAGGGTAACTTTTCCCAGGCACTCACTTCCCCAGGCCACACCACTCTTGCCCGCAGGCCCCATGTGTCTCTCCAAGCCTCCCCTCTTCCCCTGCAGTAGTGGCACCTCAGCGCAGCAGGTTGGTGCATCTCCAGGCTCAGGGGTGTTTCCTGAGGGCCTGCCCTGTGTGGGGAGTGGTGGGGAGGAAGAGAGCAAGGTCATCTCCTGGGGCATGGCTGAGCACAGCCCAGGTATCCTGCACAACGGGCAGGTCCCTGCTCCCAGGCTGAGGCACACATGCAAGTTGGAGATTTCTCCATCAGTCCAGCTTCACGCAGGGCCCTTCAGCCCTGTCCCCCATTCGGTACTCACCACTTCCTTCTCGTCAACCCAGACATAGATTGCTTTCCCTCTGGGGACTCAGGCAGGACTTTAAGGATCTGCTAAAGCCCTGAGTGTCCTTGTTTCTCACAGCCTTCTCATCCATTGTGGGGACAAAGACTGGCTGGGACTGCATTTCTCTCTGCAGATCAGGCCGTGTGGTGCTGTGTTTTTGATATGTGACCAGAGCAGTGTTGGTCACCTGTGGTTCTGATCGCTGTTCCTGAGCAGTGCTTGCACAGCATCAAGGCCTTCTCTGCTTCTCATTCTGCCCCAGGAGTCAGTTGGCTGCAGGTGGGCAAGAGGCTGGGAGGAGAACCTGCAGTGACAGCTGACCCAGCCTGAGCAGTCTGAGCTGCCCATGCACTCCTCAGATTCACCTTGTTTGTTACCTGAAACAACCTTGCACAGTCATTTTATGAAGTTCTAATCACTACCCACTGAGCACCCTGTCCCTGGAGATCCCCTGACATCTCCTGGAAGCTCCAGATTCCTCTCCAGGTTGGCATCAGCACAGTCCCAATCAGATGAGTCCAAGATGAGTTGTCATCTCCTTAGGCAAGTGCTGCCCCAACGAGAGTGCTTAGTCCTACTCTTGGTCCCTCACAGACCTCCATGGGAATTTCAGCCTCTGTCCCACACTCCATGAAGAAGCCCAGAAAACAGAAGAGCAGGGAGCAACCCCTTGGCTGTGTTCCTGGTAGCACATTTGGAAGAGGTGTCCAGGCTCCTGGGTTTGCCCTGAGAAAGACCCTCTTGGTACTGTGGTGCTAGCAGGGAGGCCAGCTGTGACCCAGGGCTGCACAGTGCCTGCTGCTGTCTGCAGCCACAGGGATGCCACTGCCGAGACAACAGGACTGTCACCAAGGCATATGAAAACTCAAGACTAGCACAGAAAGAAGTACAGTCTGGAAGCTAAATGAGAGCAGCAGTGAAAAGACCACATCCTGCTGCTGGCCATGGCCATGGCTCCAGGGAAGCAGCAGCCCCGACCTGAAGGCAGCAGAGAGGCAGAGCCCAGCGGGCAGTGAGGGGCAGTCCCAAGGGCCACTGAGGATGCTCCTGCATGTGGCAGCTGGGCTCTTGATCCAGAGACCCTCCTGTGTCCTGAGGTTGCTCCCCCAGCTCCAGAGGAGATAGGAAGAGACTGACACCAGTGAATTTCTGATGGATCTCTTTTTGGGTTTACCTACACAGGAAGCCAACTTCTATCGGAAAATAATTGACTTCTACGGTGCTATGAAAAATATTATTTAAACAAAAGTGAAATAATGAGAGAAAATAACAATACAGATATTTAATAATTGAAGATATCATGTTATTTTCTTTCTTAGAAAAGCCTGGATTTCTAATATTAGGCATAGTATTATAGGTGAATTTGCTGAAGATGTGTGTATTCAAGTAGAGTCCTGACGGAATCCCTTAGTTCCTGGTTCCTCATGCTGTAGATGAGGGGGTTCGCTGCTGGAGGAACCACAGTGTACAGAACTGTAACCACCAGGTCCAGGGATGGAGAGGAGATGGAGGGGGGCTTCAGGTAGGCAAACATGGCAGTGCTGACCATCAGGGAGACCACGGCCAGGTGAGGGAGGCACGTGGAAAAGGCTTTGTGCCGGCCCTGAGATGAGGGCATCCTCAGCACTGCCCTAAGGATCTGCACATAGGATAACATGATGAAAACAAAGCAACAAAAAGCTAAAGAAACACTAAACACAAGTGCCCCGACTTCCCTGAGGTAGGTATCTGAGCAGGAGAGCTTCAGGATGTGGGGGATTTCACAGAAGAACTGGTCCACATCATTGCCTTGGCAGAAGGGTAGGGAAAATGTGTTGGCTGTGTGCAGGACAGCATTGAGAAAGCCACTGCCCCAGGCAGCTGCTGCCATCTGGGCACAAGCTCTGCTACCCAGGAGGCTCCCGTAGTGCAGGGGCTTGCAGATGGCAATGTAGCGGTCGTAGGCCATGACACTGAGAAGGGAATATTCTGCTGCTATAAAGAAGAGAAAGAAAAAGACCTGAGCAGCACAGCCTTGATAGGAGATGGTCCTGGTGTCCCAGAGGGCATTGGCCATGGCTTTGGGCAGAGTGGTGGAGATGCAGCCCAGGTCCAGGAGGACAGCACTTGATCCTCTCCACACCTGGCTGCACTAGGGAATCCCAGACCTGTACCTCTTTCCCTGTACCTGTATACAATTTTGGGGGGGTTGTCTCACTGAATATGAACTGAGTCTGACAACTCAGATCTTCTTGGTGGCCATGCTTTTCATAAGGCAGCTCTGTAGGAAGCTGGCCTGGTTCCTGGTGAGCAGGCACCACTGCTCGTATGGCATCCCTCATGGTGTCCAGGCCCCCTCCTCCTGGGCACTGCTCACTCAGCAGGGTCCCAGTCTGCTCTGATGTGTGGGGTTCCTCTTCTTCTGGTGCAGTACTGGGCTCTTCTCCTTGTAAATGTCAGGAGGTATCTGTAGGCAAATTCCTGCAGTTTCTTAAGGTTCCCCTGGACAGATGCTCCATTCTGTCAGCTGTTAATGTCTGCAGGCAGACGGCTCACCGTGATTGTGCTGTCTCTCATAAAGCAATGGCAGCAGGAGTTTGCAGGACAGTTTGGATAATACACGAGTAACTAGTTGAATGGAATTACAGCACAGAACCACTGAAGGGTGTGGGATAGAAGGCTGCCAGATTCCACTTTTTCTGTTCTTCCTTCTCTTGCATGCTGTTACTTACAAAACACTGCACTGTACATTCTAATAGGAAGGAAATTAAGTCTATCCCAGCCGACACATGGACAATATCCACCCCATATTCCATACCATCTGCATCATGCTCTGCTCCAGTACTTTCCAATTAATCACTAGCACCTTTTCTCTGTTGATATATGCAGAGGGATATCATGCCCTTAGTCTGTGGGTGTCCTGGAGCTGCCTAGGATCGAGGTATTTTTCCTCCTAGGAGCTGGTATGATGCTGTGTTTTGGATTCAGCATGAGAAGAATGCTGATTACACACTGATGGCTTAGTTGTTGCCCAGCAGTGGAGGGCTGGGGGTGAATGCGAAGCTGGTGGGGACAGAAGCAGGACAGCTGACCTCAAGAACCAAAGGGATATTCCAGACCACACAACGTCGTGCTGAACAATCAATATGGGGTGGCTGGCCAGGGTAGGGAGTACCACTACTGTGGGACACGCAATCACCATCATGATCGTCATCATCATTGCTCATATTATTTCTCTTCCCTTTCTGTCCTATTAAACTATCTTTATCTCAATCCAAGATTTATTTATTTATTTATCTATCTTATCTTATCTTTTTTTTTCCCCTCCTCATTCTCTCCTGCATCTGCTCGGGGTGTAGCAGGGAGTGTGTGTGAGGGAATGGCTGTGTGGAGCTGAGCTGCCTGCTGGGTCAAACCACACCCTTTTGGTGCCCAACATGGAGCCCAAATTTTGAGCAAATGACAGATCTGACCACAACATGTTAAAAGAAAGCTATTATAAGCATTAGTTGATTTTAATAGTTGGTGATCACAAAGTTAATTTCCTTCCTTCCTTCCTTCCTTCCTTCCTTCCTTCCTTCCTTCCTTCCTTCCTTCCTTCCTTCCTTCCTTCCTTCCTTCCTTCCTTCCTTCCTTCCTTCCTTCCTCTCTTTCTCTCTTTCTCTCTTCTTTCTCTCTTTCTCTCTCTCTCTCTTCTCTCTTTCTCTCTTTCTCTCTTTCTCTCTCTTTCTTCTTTCTCTCATTCCCTCTTTCTCTTTCTCTCTTCCTATTTCTTTCTTTCTTTCTTTCTTTCTTTCTTTCTTTCTTTCTTTCTTTCTTTCTTTCTTTCTTTCTTTCTTTCTTTCTTTCTTTCTTTCTTTCTTTCTTTTTCTTTTAAGCTCAGATCTGTTGTGCTAAATTTCAGAATTGTGTTGCATAGCACATTACTTACTGTATGTCTCCCCTGTCATGCTGTTTATCTTTTCTGATGGCTGCGTCAAGTTTATTCTTTTGATGTGTTGTGTAACACTGGCTTATGATATGATAAAAATCCTGGTCATGAGACTAATCTGGTACTTGTACTCAGCATTGCCATTGCCAATATACCTTGGGAGCCATCTCTCAGAAACTATTAAGAACTACACTCTAGACCTTTTCTCCTCAGGAAACCAAGCCATGGGGAGACAAGGGGAGGACACTTTTCCCCACTTGTTCACTCTCCCTTTCTCTTTCACCTCACCCTTCTCCTCCAGGCTACTTACACTGACTCTTCAAAGTTTGGAATATCCTTGGGATGGTCAAACCAGCACACTCCTATTGTTATGTCTCCTGAATGTGTTTCAGGACTACTTAAGAATACCATTCAGATTTCTGTCTGGTGGCAGGAGAGTTTGGAGTGGCAGGGAGTGAGGGAGGATCTGGGCAGGCACCTACAGCAGTCAGCACCTCCAGAACTTTGGAACTTCACCCCAAGCAAATGCAGAATCCTAAAAAAAAATGGTTAAATGCTTGAAAAGGAGGTGTTATCACCCTGGCATTTCCAAAGAGACACATGCCACCGCAGTGTGCTGGGTCTTGGCCTGTCCTTACAGAGCCACAATCAATGCCACTCCAGCCTCTGTGAAAAGCCCTGCAGTCACTCCAACCCCTCTGACAGACCCTGCAGCTACTACAGCATCTGCAAAATGCCCTGCAGCAACTCCAGCTCTTTTTCTGGGCCCTGTGTCTGAGCCAGAAAACCAAGCTCTGTCTGTATCACTTGCTCCCATATGCAAGAAAAAACAATGGATGTGAAAGTCAGTTAGTCAGAAGATGAGGCAGGCTTCAGAAAAGCTGGGCCATCATATGAGTAGGAGGACGAAGAGAAAGAAGTCATAAGAGCATCAGTAATCATGCGATCCCTATCCCTATGCTGCTCTGGTGCTGGGAGAAACAGCACCCCTCCCTGGAATTAGAGGGCAGGAAGGCAGATATGGTGGGTACACACCATGTGCCACCCTGTGGTTTTACCTGTGTGACCATGGAGAGCACATGAGAAAGTGGGATGGAAAATCTAGAGGCACGGGTGTGTGAGTGGCAAGGAAAAACAATCACTAAAAGGGGTTCTTAGAGAACTGCTGCTCCAATTTCCAGCGGGCTGTCCTCCAGACACAGTACTGAATACTATGAGCAGGACTAGAGGGGCTGTGCCTCCAGCCAGGGGGAGGAAGGGGACAGTCGTGTTTATTGGACTGTGTGGATTCCATGGCCTTGCACATCAGACCCACAGAAGTATCAGGTGCTAGTGGGCACCACTGCACAGTGAACCCTAATGCCATCAAGCTACAGAGGGTCAAACACATTTGTATGTCTGCAGTGACAGGGGGATCCCAGTGCACTAACAGAGGCCTATCGTGGCCTGAATGAAGTCCCGCAATGCTGAGTGCTGCCATGCCAGCAGCATGATTCAGACTGCCCTGGAAGAGGAGGAAGCTCCTGAGCACCTGCACTACATCGATGGCATTACTGGGTGGGGTGACACAGCAGAGGGAGTATTTGAGAAAGGGAAGAAAATACACGAAATTCCTCCGAGAGCTGATTTTGCACGAAAACAAATTAAGGTCAAGGGATGTGCACAAGAGATCCCGATGCCGGCTGGCCAGGGTCAGTGGGACCAATGCTCAGGGATAGGTTGATCATCGGTGAGGGGCTTCTCAGCAATTGCATGGTGCAACACTTGCCTTGTACGTATTATTATTGTTATTGTTATTGCTATTGCCATTGTTATTGTTAACGTTAATTACTATTTTATCTTCCTTTTCTGTATTTTCAAATTTTAAATCATTCATTATTGTCTGTACCCTGGTATTAGTGAAACAAATCCCGTTTATGTACACTTCAGTGTCACCTTCACATTGCCTTTGTCTCCTTGTCCTCACTGCCTCCAGGGTTTGGCTCTAACGAGCTCCAAGGGAGGCTGTGTCAGTGCTGGCCCTCAGGGGGACACTGCAGGAAACTTGCCTCTGACTTGCACTTCTGGAGAGTTGTCTTCAATTGTCTCCGAGTGCCTGAGGTTCGTGGGCTCATCAGCAAAGCCCCCAGAGGGGTGATTCCAGTGGCTTGGGCTAGGTCTGTGCTGCTGAGCTGCGCCGGGCTCCTGGGCTCAAGGGGAGAATGTGGCAAGAGGGCTGTGGTGCAGAGAGACAGCTGTGCCCAGGAGCAGCTCCTCTGCACAGCGCAGCAGGAAAGAGACACAGAGGCACAGACACAGAGAGAAGGAGAGAGGGGCTGAAGGCAGTTGGCAGTGGGAGGATGCTGAGAGCTGCCTGCAGGAGAAACCTGCACAGCCCTTGACAAGGTAAGTGCCTGGCTGCAGGGCCATGCAGCTGCAGGTCCTGGAAGGGTCTTGTGCTGGGTCTTGTTTCTGGGAGGGCAGTGGGCAATGCAGTAGGCTTTGAGAGTCCTGCTGTGTTGCGGTGCGAAGTGAGGAAGTCTGGCAGAAGCCCCTTGGAGTGCCCTTAGGCAGGTGCCCCTGGGCAGCCATGAGCAGAGTGGCCAAGCCTCCTCCAGACCCTGCAGGGGGAGCATCTGGGATATGGGACACTCCAGCTTTCAGATATCCAGCTCTGTTCATGGGGCATCCTCCTGGGCTGCAGGCTGCTCTCCAGCAGGATGCAGCTCCCCTGTGGCATCCTTGTGTTATCCAGGTGCCCCAAGGAGAAGACACCTCCATGCTAACACCATGGCCTTGCGTCTTGATGGTTGTCTGTGGGAAGCTGCAATGAGGTGCAATAAGGGCAATGACCTCTACACCTCTTGCTAGGAGGGAAGAGCTGAGAAGTTGCTCACAACGCACAGACAAGGTGAGGTTTCTGTCCAGCTGCACTTGGACTGGGGGTTCTCTGCTCTCAGCTGTCTGCTGTTTCTTCTCAGGGAAACACTTGAGTGTGGTGGTCCTGCAGCTCACAGAGGGCTGACACAAGGCAGGTGAGAATAGCAGTGTTCAGCAGTGGCATCTGAATCCCTGTTCTGCCTTGAGATGCATTGTTTGAAACAGCACTGCGAATTCCAATGTCCTGGTCAGTGGACTGAACGAGAGTTTCCCCCATATCGCTGCTTCCCCCTGATGAACAGCAGGAAGGACTCCTCTGCAAGCTCAAGTAAGGGAGGTGTGGAAAGGTTCTCCGGCAAAGAGAGGCTCAGGCTGGGGGGTGCTCCAAAACTTGGAATAGGTTTTCCTCAGAGAAGCCTCCTCTAACTTTGTTCTGTCCTCTCTCTTCAACAGACAACTGTGTCCAATGTCAGAGAATGCCCAACATCAGCTCTGTGAGCGAGTTCCTCCTGCTGGCATTCGCAGACACGCGCGAGCTGCAGCTCCTGCACTTCGCGCTCTTCCTGGGCATCTACCTGGCTGCCCTCCTGGGCAACGGCCTCATCCTCAGCGCCGTAGCCTGCCACCACCGCCTCCACACCCCCATGTACTTCTTCCTCCTCAACCTCGCCCTCCTGGACCTGGGCTGCATCTCCACCACTCTGCCCAAAGCCATGGCCAATGCCCTCTGGGACACCAGGGCCATCTCCTATGAAGCATGTGCTGCCCAACTCTTTTTCGTTGCTTTCTTGTTTGTAGCAGAGTATTCCCTTCTCACCGTCATGGCCTACGACCGCTACGTTGCCATCTGTAAGCCTCTGCACTACGGGAGCCTCCTGGGCAGCAGAGCTTGTGCCCAGATGGCAGCAGCTGCCTGGGGCAGTGGCCTTTTCAGTGCTGTCCTGCACACGGCCACTACATTTTCCCTGCCCCTTTGTCGAGGCAATGATGTGGACCAGTTCTTCTGTGAAATCCCCCAGATCCTCAAGCTCTCCTGCTCACATGCCTATCTCAGGGAAGTTGGGGCACTTGTGTTTAGTGTTTCTTTAGTCCTTTGTTGTTTTGTTTTCATTGTTTTCTCCTATGTGCAGATCTTCAGGGCTGTGCTGAGGATGCCCTCTTCTCAGGGCCGGCACAAAGCCTTTTCCACGTGCCTCCCTCACCTGGCTGTGGTCTCCCTGTTTGTTAGCACAGCTACAGTTGCCTACCTGAAGCCCCCTTCTATCTCCTCTCCTTCCCTGGACCTGGTGGTGGCAGTTCTGTACTCAGTGGTGCCACCAGCAGTGAATCCTCTCATCTATAGCATTAGGAACCAGGAGCTCAAGAATGCTTTGATTAAAACTGTTTTTATACATGCTTCTTAAGCATCAGTGTTGTGGTCATTATTACTACTGTCATAATACATAATGGTAAATAAAAACATTAACTGGACTGATAAGTTATTTGGGAAACTGACAGGACAATTTTTACTATTATGCTTTAACATTTTTTTCAATATAATTTTTATTTGAATAATGGAATTTTTAACCTGAAGTATGTTAATTTATTTACTTTAACACAGTCATCTCATGTACCTGTAGAGCTAGGTTTCCTCTGTGAATAAAGACAATAAGGAAGGCATCTGAAATACATTCAGAATGGCACTGGTCAGAGGTCCCGTGTCAACTGGAGCTGGGGGAGCAGCCCCAGCACGCAGGAGGGGCTCAGGGCCAAGAGCCCAGCTGCCACATGCAGGAGCAGCCCCGGTGGCCCTCGGGGCTGCCCCTCACTGCCCGCTGGGCTCTGCCTCTCTGCTGCCTTCGGGCCGGGGCTGCTGCTTCCCTGGAGCCATGGCCATGGCCAGCAGCAGGACATGGTCTTGTCACTGTTGTTCTCTTTTGGCTTCCGCGTTCTTCTCTTGTACTCTTGCATTTGACTAAGTCTTGAGATTCCATGTATATTGCTGACAGTCTTTCTTTGCACAGCTCTTCCAAAGCTGGTGCTAGGAATATACCCAAGAAACTGCTGCATGAACGGGCCCCGTACTTCTCTGGGCTTCACCGTGGATCAGAATTTCAGTGTAGTGCTGGACTGGGAACTCCCTTCTTGGATGGCCATGGTCAGCAATCAATAATTGGCCTTGACTGCCCAGGGAGTATCCTGAAGTTGCTGAGTCTGATGGCAAATGGCAACCTGGAGAGGAATCTAGAGCTGCTCTGTGGCTGGGCCAGGCCTCTTGTGCTGGCCTGGGGAGCGGGGCTGGCCCTGCGGGGCAGAGGCACTGTGTGCTGGGGATCTGCCAGGCAAGAGAGCAGGGCTCCTGCAGCTTCACGGACCTCCATTTCCTGAGCTGTCCCCAGTGTGGGGGCTGCTGGGGAGGCCCAGAGCCGCCTTTGTGCCAGCAGCTGCGGTGCCTTGCGAGGGGCTGGGGCTGTGGTGGCCGTGCCCAGAGCCCTGCAGCAGCCTGTGGTAGGCACTGCCCTGGGGCCAGCACAGCCTGGGCTACTGGGCTAGGGAGAGGGCAGGGAGGTGAGGAGAGGTGGGCAGGGGCTGGGCTGGGCTGGGCAGTGCCCGGCAGAGGGCAACAGCAGCGTCAGGGAGCAGTGGCAGCATGCAGGGGAGGGCTCCCAGCAGGGCTTGGTGCTGCAGAGCCAGGGCTGCACCAAGGGAGCCCAGAGCTGCAGGGACAGGGGAGAGGAGGCTGCCCTGGGCCCTTGCTGGCCTGGGCAGAGCAGGAAGGGGGCCCAGAGCATTTGTCCCCTCCCTGCAGCCTGCCAGCACGTCTGCTGAGGGCCAGAGCGGCTGCTGCAGGGGCAGGGAGCTCAGCATGGCCCTTGCAGCCCCCTGCCCTGGGCCTGCCTCTGCCCTTGGGCTCGGCCCCGGCCTTGGCTCTGCTGGCAGGAGCGCTCTTGGCATGCACTTCCTGGCCTCCCCTCGCCTGCGCACAGCTGCTGCCCACTCAGGCTGCTGCCTCAAATGTGTCCTCACAAGCAACACCACCCCTTGGGCTGCTTCTCCTGGCCTCCCCCAGCTGACTGTCTTGACTCCTTGTCTCTGCTGGGCCCCATATTCCCCACCCAAATGTGTCTCTTGACTGTCGGCTCCATTCCCCTGCCCCATGGAATTACTGTGCTATGGCAGGACGTGTTTCCATTGGGCCGTCTACTAGACACAGTAATGAATACTATGAGCAGGACTTGTGGGGTCCTGCTTCAAGCCAGGGGGGGGCAGGGAGGAAAGGGAGAATCGGGTTTACTGGACTGGGTATATTTAATGGCCTGGCACATCAGATCCATAAATGTATCAGGCTCTACTGGACACCAGTGCACAGTGTACCTAATTCCACAATGCTAGAAAGAGGTAGAACCCACCTGCATTTCTGGAGTGACAGGGGGAACCCAACAGTTAACTGTACTGGAGGCTGAAGTGAGTCTAACTGGGAAGGAATGGCAAAAGCACCCCACTGGGACTGGCCCGGAGGCTATGTGCATCCTCGGCATAGACTGCTTCAGGAGAGGGAATTCTGAGTTTCAAGAGGGCACCACCGGTTGGGCTTTGGCAGAGCTGCCTTGGAGACAAAGGACATGAAACTGTTGTCTACCTTGCTTGGCCTTCCACAGAATCCTTCTGTTGGGGGTTTGCTGAGGGTTGAAGAACAGCAGGTGCCAATGGCTACCATGGTGGCGCACCTGAGGCAGCGTCGCGCTAACCGAGACTCCCTGATTGCCATCCATGAGCTGAGTCATCGACTGGAGAGCCAAGGTGTAGATGTAGAGCTTGGGAGTGTGCATATGTGATGGACTTGTCAGCACTGAGGTAAAGTTGCCTGACCTGGGTGACACGTCCCAGAGTAGTGTCAGGCACAATGCAATTCTTTTTGCCTTCTGCATCAACAGCACAGGAAGTAGGACTTTGCCCTACTCTATTGACTGGGCAGGTCTTTTCACTCTACTCAATATAGGTTTCTGTGTCTGGAAGGGGACAATTTCCCAAATTTAGTCCAGGCTCATGGGTACAGCTACAGCCAATAAAGATATATTTTCTTTATTTTTCACCCTGAGTTTTCCACAGAAGACCCAAGATAGTTCATGGATTTCCAGGTGTCTACTGAGATTCAGACTGAATTTCTCAGGATCCAATAGTCATTTCAAATTTGTTGTATTTTAATTTAATTTAATTTTATTTTATTTATTTTATTTTATCTGAAGGCACCCCTGACCTATCTTAGAAAGGGTTTCATGTGCTGGGCTGGGCTGCAGTTACAGGGACAAAGACCACTGCTGGCAGTGGAGGTGTCAGACCAGCACACTCTGCTCTTCCTCCCGACGAAGGTCTCCAAAGAAGTCGCCCTGGATCAATAGCAATAGGAGAATGATGTTCAAAACTGAAATGCAGCAAAATTCAGCCTTTGAAACAAGAAAATATTTTTATTGGTTGCTCTTTGAAATCTTCTTCCTTAATTACATCTTGCAAGCTCTGCAATTAGCTGCACAAGGCGTGAAGGCTTGAAGACAACTATCAAAGAGATGTTAGGAGTTTCTGCATTTTAATGAGTTCCATGGTTTATTTTGGTGCTCAGTCTATGAAGCTCAGGTACTGAGAGGAGAATAATGTAACTGCTACAGAAAGTAAAGTCAGGAGGAAAAGTTGAAGTGACTTGGAGTATTAATGGGCCCCATTGAGGGCTGTTACTAACAAAGCCTCCCCAGGGCCTTGTTAGGACAGATAATTGGAGGCCATGGTTACAGACAGGCAAAACACTGTGCTGAGAAAAGTCTTGGTTGGTTTTAGTGATGCAGAAGGGCCAAGGCTTGGCCCCAGCCACTGGAACAGGAGATCCTGCACCCCCAGTGTTTGGCTCAGGGCTCTTCCTGGGGTTCTGTGGGATGTGCTGGGCAGGGTGATGCCAAAGGAAGAACAGTGGTATGTCACCTCTGAGCTGCTGCACAGGGTTATAAGCAATCAATGAGGCCTCATTGCAACGTATAACATCAGTCCTCATAAGCTGTTGCCAAGGAGACAAATATCTCAGGGTTGTTAGCAACTTCCCTTTTTGCCAGCACCCTCTGCCTTCTCCTCTGCAGGTTTTCCAATGCTGTCCCACACATTGACCCATTTCCTTGAAGTCTGCAGACACCCACCTCTGTTCAACACTTTGCTCTCATCCCTTGCTTTCACCCATGTCTCGTCAACCCTCACCAGCTGTTCCTTGAAACACAAAGCCAGGGTCTGATCAGAGGGTGACCTCTGGCACTACAGCACAACCCCTTGAAGGACATTTCTCCTTCCTCGTGGCCAGTTCCAACATTCCAGGCCACACTTTGTGGCAAGTTTTTCTCTCCTGCTCTTTTCTACTACCACAGATAGCTCCATCAGGTTGGAAACCACTCCTGAAGTAGGCATCCCAACCCAGCAGGCTCCTTGCGGCCTCTCAGCCAAGCAGACACAAGTCACCTCAGCAGCAGCTTCCAAGCCAGGGGCCTGCTGCTGGCCTTGCAGCTTCTTGTGGAGAAACAGCCAAGGCTTGTGCCTGCTGCTGCCTACTCATGGACTCAAGCAGAAGGGACAGGACAACCCATGTTGGGGCCTTCTTTCTGTCTGCGTCCTCCTGGGTCTGGAGGCAGAGGGGATCCCCCAGTCAGCATGCCAAGCAGGTGCCTTCTGCTGGCCTAGCAGGGCCACTGCCAGATGTCAGCCCAAAAGTGCATCTCCCAGGGAGAAGTCAAGGCTGACCTGCCACCTCCAGACACAAGTGACCTCACAGTCCCTGCCACAGTCACATTCCTCCTGCTGGGGCACGAGATCCTGAGGCAGAGCTGAACTTTCTCTAGCCCCCTCGGTATCTCTTTTTACTTTCTGGCTTAGAGATTAAGCAAAGTTTTAGTGGGATTGTTTGGTGTTCTGCTTGTGCTGTCACGTCTGTGGTTGAGGTATGGACAAGCTCTGTGGTTTACAGGTGTTTTACGTCTTCCAAGGAGTTTAGGGTTAAATAGAGCATTTTAAAGTTAGTGTCAAGTGAAGGGATTACGGTTATCAAGAGAGAAAATTGATTCCTTTCAGAGTGTTGTAGTAGGATTTAGGTTTAAGCGTAAAAATTACTGGCTCAAGTAAGGTAAGGTCCATATGTGACTGTTTTAAGTCAGTCTTACTGCACTACTGGCATTGCATGAATGCTCCTACCTCTATGAAATCATTAATTTCTTCTGGCCATGCTCCTACTTCCACCCCAAAATCTCACATGTCTCTTGTTCAGGCTGCTCCTGACGTCCCCATATCTTACTGGGATCAGCTTTCTGATGGCATTTAACATCTCAGTGTATCTGTCTCACCTCTGTTGGCTCCTCCATTCCTGAGAAGGAAGCAGCGTTGTACTCAGGAGGGAAAAGGACACAAAGATCTTTAGGCACATCCTGCACAATGTGCCCATCAGCTCTGCACCTCCACAAAATCATGCTTCCAACCTACATGTTTTGTTTCCAAAATGGCTTCTGTGGATCCAGGGTCTTTTCTCAAGCCCTCAAGCATGTTTCTCTTTTGGATGTGGAGGGATGGGAAAAGGAAAGCAATGCATGAATGGAACTAAGCTTGGCAAGGGATGCAAAGATTAACAGGAATAGATTCTATAGATACATTGTTCAGATATGGTAGGCCAAGGAGAGTGTACCCCATCTGATGGATGAGGAGGGTGAACTGGTAATGACAGACATGGAGAAGGCTGAGGTACTCAGCAGCGTCTTTGCCTCAATCTTCCCTGCCAGTCAGGCTTCCCAAGTCTTTCATTTCTCTGAATCCATGGATGGAGGCTGAGGGGCCAAGTCCCACCCGCTGTAAGTGAAGAGCAGGTTTGAGTCCACCTGAAGGAACTAAACACGTGCAAGTCTATGGTGCTTGATGACATGCAACCCAGGGTCCTGAGGGAGCTGGCTGATGTAGTCGTCAAGCCTCTCTCCATCATATTTGAAGAGTTCTGGCAGTCAGGTGAATTCCCTGCTGGCTGGAAAAAGGAAAACATCACTCCGATTTTTAAAAAGGGTAGAAATGAGAACTCATGGGACTACCGAATGGTGAGCCTCACCCCTGTGCCTGACAAGATCATGGAAAAGATCCTCCTGGAATCAATGTCAAGGCACATGCAAGACAAAGAGGTGATCTCAGACAGCCAGCATGGCTTCACCAAAGGCCAAATCGTGCCTGACCAATGTGATGGTTTTCTACAGTGGAGTGACCGCATCATACAACAACAGAAGACCGACCTATGTCATCTACTTGGACTTCAGTAAGACCATTGACACTGTCCCACATGACATCCTTCTCTCCTAATTGGAGAGATACGCATTTGATGGGTGCACCAGTCAGTGGATAAGGAGTTAGCTTGACGGTCACACCCAGAGCGTGGTGCTCAATGGCTCTGTGTCCAAGTGGAGGCTGGTGACAAGTGTTGTACCTCAGGGGTCTGTCCTGGGACTGGTACTGTTTAATATCTTTATTTATGACAGACTGTGAGATCAACAGTGAGACAGTACATTCTGTGCTTGTAGCCCAGAAGGCCAACTGCATGCTTCTGGCCTTTACGGTCCCTATCTGTGCCACATTCCTCCTGCAGGTCTGTCACCTCCAGAGACAGAAGTGACCTCCCAGCCTCCTTCACATCTACATGCCTCCTGCATGCCCAGCAGATCCTGAGGCACACCTGATCCCATCACATCATTCCTGTCTAGCTCCTCCTTGTGGCCTGTGATCTGATCACATACCTGTCACCTCACATGCCTCTTCCACTGCTGTGGGACTGCTGCAGGACCTCACAGTCCCTGCCCTACCCCAAGCATATAAACCATATAAGGTAGGGGTAGGAGTGGGGTTGAGGCTGAGATGTGCTGTATGCATGGTGGAGGGCTTTGGGAGTTAGGTGTTCAGGTTAATGTTTAGGAATTAGAGGTCACATTCCAGGGTTAAAGGAATGGTAAGGGCTTCAAGGAACTGTTTGGTGTTGTGCCTAAGGATCCTGCTCAGGGTTTAGAATAAGGGCAAGCTTTGAGGACTTCAGTTTAGACCTGGTTTGGGGCCTAAGGCTTTTGATTTTATTTTATTTTTTTTCTTCATATTGGTCTCTTATTATATTCAGAAGATATTGTTTCTGATATAAATCCTTTCAAGTGCAGGGGGAATGCCCAGGATTTCACAGAATCACAGAATTTCTAAGTTGGAAGAGACCTCAGGATCATCGAGTCCAACCTCTGACCTAACACTAACAGTCCCCCACTAAACCATATCCATAAGCTCTACATCTAAATGTCTTTTAAAGACCTCCAGGGATGGTGACAGCACCACTTCCCTGGGCAGCCTGTTCCAATGCCTAACAACCCTTTCGGTAAAGAAGTTCTTCCTAACATCCAACCTAAAACTCCCCTGGCACAACATTAGTCCATTCCCCCTCATCCTGTCACCAGGCACATGGGAGAATAAACCAACCCCTACCTCGCTACAGCCTCCTTTAAGGTACTTAGAAAGACCGATAAGGTCACCCCTGAGCCTCCTTTTCTCCAGGCTGAACAAGCCCAGCTCCCTCAGCCACTTCTCATAGGACTTGTTCTGCAGGCCCCTCACCAGCTTTGTCACCCTTCTCTGGACTTGTTCGAGCACCTCGATGTCCTTCTTGTAGCGAGGGGCCCAAAACTGAACACAGTACTCAAGGTGCGGCCTCACCAGAGCTGAGTACAGGGGGACGATCACCTCCCTAGCCCTGCTGGTCACACTGTTCCTGATACAAGCCAGGATGCCGTTAGCCTTCTTGGCCACCTGAGCACACTGCTGGCTCATATTCAGCCGACTATCCACCATCACTCCCAGGTCCTTCTCTGCCTGGCAGCTCTCCAACCACTCATCTCCCAGCCTGTAGCTCTGCTTGGGGTTATTGCGCCTCAGGTGCAGGACCCGGCACTTGGCCTTGTTGAACTTCATGCAGTTGACCTCAGCCCATCGGTGCAGCCTATCCAGATCCTCCTGCGGAGCCTTCCTGCCATCAAGCAGATCGACACACGCGCCTAGCTTGGTGTCATCTGCAAACTTACTGAGGATGCACTCGATGCCCTCGTCCAGATCATCGATAAAGATATTAAAGAGGACCGGACCCAATACCGAGCCCTGGGGGATGCCATTAGTGACTGGCCTCCAACTGGACTTGACTCCATTCACCACGACTCTTTGGGCCCGGCTATCCAGCCAGTTTTTAACCCAACGAAGCGTACGACAGTCGAATCACAAGCAGACAGTTTCTTGAGGAGAATGCTGTGGGAAACAGTGTCAAAAGCCTTGCTGAAGTCAAGGTAGACCATATCCACAGCCTTCCCCTCATCCACCAAGCGCGTCATTTTGTCAAAGAAGGAGATCAGGTTCGTCAAGCAGGATCTGCCTTTCATAAACCCATGCTGACTGGGCCTTATCGCCTGCTTACCCTGTAGGTGCCACATGATGGCACACAAGATAATCCATGAGCTTCCCTGGCACTGAGATCAAACTGACAGGCCTATAGTTCCCCGGGTCTGCCCTCTGGCCCTTCTTGTAGATGGGCATCATGTTTGCTAGCCGCCATTCAATTGGGACCTCCCCAAGGAGGATATATGGCTCAGTAGCTTAGTGGGTAGTATTAGTGATAGGAAGGTTGGACTAAATGGTCTTGTAGGTTCTTTACAACTTTGTGTTTTTATGATTTCTATGACTCTATCATTGGACAAGGGGAATGGTTTTAAATTAAAGAGGGTAGGTTTAGATTAGATAGTCAGATGAAATTCTTGACTTGAAGGTGAGGCACTGGCACTTGTGCAGTGGGTCCAGAGGTCACCAAGAGGGAGTTTGGATCAGCCCATGCCCTTGTGTTTGAAGGAACAGCTGGCGAGAGTGGAGAGGCAGCAGTGAAATCATGGGAATACCAGAGTGAGAGCAAGGTGGGGAAGAGAAGTGTCTGTCTGCAGCCTTCAGGGAAGTGTGGGTCTGCATAGGAAAGCATGCAGAGGAGAAGACGGGGTTCTCACAAGAATGGAAGGTTTTAGCAGCAGTGACGCCTTTGTCTCCTTGGCCATGGGTTGTGAGGAGACGTGTTATCCTCATGGCATTGGGACCATGAATTCTCCTTTCAGCCCTGTGCAAACAGTGGAAGGTGTCATACCATTGTCCTTCACATGATATCACAGGCATCGCTCCCTACCCCACAGACCCCAGACCCTCTGATGTAATGACAACCATCAGTAAACTGATCCCAGTTAGATGACTGATATGGGAAAGTCAGGAGAGATGTGAGATTTGGGGGAGGAAAGAGGAAGGGAAGAGGAGCTCGGAAGCTTACCTTTGTAGAGATAAGAGGGTTCATGTAATGTTGATGCTGCTGTTAAAACTGACTTCAGTCTTGTAAGGCCTGAAAAAAATAACAATAATCCCTCAACCTAAACATTAGTCCAACATCCTGACAAGAATCCACTATTGTAAAGCAGAACTCAAAATATCACCTGAAGAAAAACTCAGCGCATAGCCCCTGTCCCTTACATTTACTCTTTTGCTTACCCTAATCCCTGCCCTTAACACTACCATTAAAATGCTCTATTTATCCCTAGACTTCTTGCCGGACCTAAACAAAACCCTAATCCATAGTGCTTGCCCATACCCTAACCAGAGACCTGACACTACAAACAGAACACCAAACCTTTCAACTAAAACTTTGTTTACTCTCTAAACCAGAAAGGTGAGCCCCAGTCCATAGAGGACGACAGAGAGATGAGCTCTGCCTCAGGATCTCATGGCCCCAGCAGGAAGAATGTGACTGTGGCAGTGACCGTGAGGTCACTTCTATCTCTGCAGCTGGTAGGGCAGCAGCAGGAACAGAAAGGGACTGTGAGGTCACTTGTGTCTGGAGGTGGCAGGTCAGCCTTGACTTCTCCCTGGGAGCTGCACTTTTGGGCTGACATCTGGCAGTGGCCCTGCTAGGCCAGCAGAAGGCACCTGCTTGGCATGCTGACTGGGGGATCCCCTCTGCCTCCAGAGCCAGGAGGACCCAGGCAGAAAGAAGGCCCCCAGATGGGTTGTCCTGTCCCTTCTGCTTGAGTCCATGACTGCACAGCAGCAGGCACAAGGCTTGGCTGTGTCTAGCCAAGAAGCTGCAAGGCCAGCAGCAGGCCCCTGGCTTGGAAGCTGCTGCTGAGGTGATTTGTGTCTGCTTGGCTGAGAGGCCACAAGGATCCTGCTGATTTTGGATGCCTACTTCAGGAGGGGTTTCCACCATGAAGATACCATATGAGCAGTGGTGCCTTCTCACAAGGAGCCAGGCCAGCTTCCTACAGAGCTGCCTTATGAGATATTTGGGTCCATGGCTATGGCTATTGTCTCTGCCACTAAAGCTTTTGAGGAGACAGCTAATCATTAAAGCACCAGAGCCTAATTGACTCCTTGTGGGCTCATTTAATTGGTGATTCCAATTCCTTGGGCTGGGCCTCTGTTACTGAGCTGGGCTGGGCTCGTGGGACAGAGAAAACACATTTCAGAAAGTCCCATGAAGCAGAGATATAGCTGTGCCTAGGAGCAGCTCCTCTGCACGGCGCAGCAGGGCTGGGGGCTCTGACTGCATCTGTCATGGGGAGAGGAGAGAAGGAGAGAGGGCTTGGAGGCAGCTGGCAGTGGGAGGATGCTGAGAGCTGCCTGCAGGAGAAACCTGCACAGCCCTTGACAAGGTAAGGGTCTGGCTGCAGGGCCATGCAGCTGCAGGTCCTGGAAGGGTCTCGTGCTGGGTCTTGTTTCTGGGAGGGCAGTGGGCAATGCAGTAGGCTTTGAGAGTCCTGCTGGGTTGCCCTGCAATGTGAGGAAGCCTGGCAGAAGCCCCTTGCAGTGTCCTATGCCAAGTGCCCCTGGACAGCAATGAGCAGAGTGGCCAAACTTCCCCCAGACCCTGCTGGGGGTGCATTTGGGATATGGGACACTCCAGCTTTCAGCTATCCAGCTCTGTCTGTGAGGCATCCTCCCGGGCTGCAGGCTGCTCTCCCGTAGGATGCAGCTCTCTCGTGGCATCCTTGTGTTACCCAGGCGCCCCAAGAAGAAGAAACCTCCATGCTAAGACCGTGTCCATGCTGCTGGATGACTGTCTGTGGGCAGCTGGAGTGAGACCTTTGCACCTGTCTGGGAGGGAAGAGCTGAAATCCTGATCAGTCCCCTGCAGACAAGGTGAGGACTCTGTCCATCTGCACTGGGACTGGAGCTTCTCTGCTCTGCAGTTTCTTCTCAGGGAAACACCTGAGTGGGATCATCCTGCAGCTCACAGAAGGGTGACACGGGGCAGCTGAGAGCAGGACTGATGGGCAGAGCTGCTCTGCTCTGTCTTCACCTAGGGACAGACCCTTTGCCTCCTAGCACCCACTGGATTTAACCAGGACTGTGCAAGTAATGTCAGGGAGTTCAAAACTCCAATACCTCAACTAGGATAGGGCAACTGGGATAAAATAAAGTGAGGGAAATACTTGCAGGTCTGCCTTCCAATCAGCACAGCTATTTGCAATGATACTGCAAAGCTCATTGATCTGATATTTGTCTGACTTTGAGTTATCCACCCTTCTGTTTTATTTCCTATTTTCCCCAGAGAAGCCTGTTCTAACATTGCTCTGCCTTATCTTCAACAGACAAGCAAGTACAAAGTCAGAAAATGCCCAACATCAGCTCTGTGAGCGAGTTCCTCCTGCTGGCATTTACAGACACGCGCGAGCTGCAGCTCCTGCACTTTGCGTTCTTCCTGGGCATCTACCTGACTGCCCTCCTGGGCAACGGCCTCATCCTCAGCGCCATAGCCTGCCACCACCGCCTCCACACCCCCATGTACTTCTTCCTCCTCAACCTCGCCCTCCTGGACCTGGGCTGCATCTCCACCACTCTGCCCAAAGCCATGGCCAATTCTCTGTGGGACACCTGGGCCATTTCCTATCAAGGGTGTGCTGCCCAAGTACTTTTTTTAGCCTTCTTTTTTGATGTAGAGTATTCCCTTCTCACCGTCATGGCCTACGACCGCTACGTTGCCATCTGCAAGCCCCTGCACTATGGGAGCCTCGTGGGCAGCAGAGCTTGTGCCCAGATGGCAGCAGCTGCCTGGGGCAGTGGCTTTCTCAATGCTGTCCTGCACATGGCCACTACATTTTCCCTGCCCCTCTGCCAAGGCAATGCTGTGGAGCAGTTCTTCTGTGAAATCTCACAGATCCTCAAGCTCTCCTGCTCAGATTCCTATCTCAGAGAAGTCTGGGCAATTCTATTTAGCATTTTGTTAGCATTTGGTTGTTTTGTTTTCATTGTGGTGTCCTATGTTCAGATCTTCAGGGTGGTGCTGAGGATGTCCTCTGAGCAGGGCCAGCACAAAGCCTTTTCCACGTGCCTCCCTCACCTGGCTGTCACCTCCCTGATGATCATCACTGCCATATTTGCCTACCTGAAGCCCCCCTCCATCTCCTCCCCATCCCTGGACCTGGTGGTCACAGTTCTGTACTCAGTGGTTCCTCTAGTAGCGAACCCCCTCATCTACAGCTTGAGGAACCGGGAACCAAGGGATTCCATCAGGACTCAGCAAATTCACCTGCAATACTATGCCTAGTATTAGAAATTCCAACTATTCTCAGAAAGAAAATAATATGATGTCTTCTGTTATTAAATGTGTGTATTATTATTTTCTCTCATTATTGCACTTTTGATTAAATATTATTTCTAGCCCCCTACAAGTCAATTATTTTCCTGTAGAAGATGGCTTCCTGTGTAAATAAACCTAATAAGAAAGCCATCAGAAATTCGTTGGTCTGAGCTGCAATCTCTTCCAATCTTTTCTGGAGCTGGGGGAGCAGCCCCAGCACGCAGGAGGGGCTCAGGACCAAGAGCCCAGCTGACACATGCAGGAGAAGCCCCGGTGGCCCTCGGGGCTGCCCCTCACTTCTCGCTGGGCTCTGCCTCTCTGCTGCCTTCGGGCCGGGGCTGCTGCTTCCCTGGAGCCATGGCCATGGCCAGCAGCAGGACATGGCCTTTTCGCTGATTCTTTCTTTTTGGTTCCTCATTGCTTTCTTGTGCTCTTGTATCTGTCTTAGTCTCGAGGTCTCATATTCATTGATGACTGTCCTGTTGTCTTTGCAGTGTCTGTGGCTACAGACAGCAGCAGGCACTGTGCAGCCCTGGTTCACAACTGGCCTACCTGCTAGCACCACAGTAACAGGAGGGTCTTTCTCAGGGCAAACCCAGGACCCTGGACACCTCTTCCAAATGTGCTATCAGAAATGGAGCCAAGAGGTTGCTCCCTGCTCTTCTGTTTCCTGGGGTTTGTCATGGAGTGAGGGACAGAGGCTGAAAGTCCCAGGGTGGTCCCTGAGGAACCAAGGGCTGGGCCAAGAACTCCTTTTGTGGCAGCACATGCCCAAATAGACAACACTGCCCACTGCAGTCAGTCAGATGGCCAATGCCAGCCTGGAGATGTCAGGAGATCTGCAGGGACATGGTGCTCACTGGGCAGTGATTAGAACCTCATAACATGTATGAGCATCCAAAGACGGGTCTGGTAAAGGAAAAGAGGAATCTGAAGATTTGATGGGCTAAAGGAGGGCTCTGCAATGCCAGAAGACGTGGTGGAGAGCCAGCAGGTGAAGGCCCGTAAGACTGCAAAGCAACAGTGGAGATTCTCCTTATAGGCTCCTGGGCTAGGTCTGGTGCAGCACTCGCCTGCCCTTTGTGCCCTCAGAAACACCCCATGGCCCTGCCCAGCACTGCCCTGTGCTGCTGAGGCATCAGGGCAGATGGAAAGGGGCTCAGCAGCAGAGATCCTCATGGAGTTGGGTCTGCTGCTCACCCTGAGCAGCATGGGCAGGGGGGAGACCCAGGGCACCACAGCCCCTGGCTCTCACAGCAGCACCGCCAGCTTGGGGCCCTGTGGGGAGCACGGGGATGGAAGAAGCAAGGGCTGGCCAGGCCAGCACAAAAACCTTGACCTGGATAAGGCTCCCTGGGAGCAGGGATGGCCCTGGGGAAGAGCAGGGCAGCATTGCTGGGCCTGCACTGATGGCTAAAGGGAAAAGGAAAACTCTTTGTGCAGGCCCCTGCTCGGGGCAGGCTGCTCTGTGGCTGGGCCAGGCCTCTTGTGCTGGCCTGGGGAGCGGGGCTGGCCCTGTGGGGCACAGGCACTGTGTGCTGGGGATCTGCCAGGCAAGAGAGCAGGGCTCCTGCAGCTTCACGGACCTCCATCTCCTGGCACCACGGACACCTCCTTGCTCCATGCATCCAGCAGATAAACACCTATCGGCCACCTGCTTTCTCTTCTTCTAGAGGAACTGGGGACAGAATAACAAAACCAAGTAAAACTCACAAATTTTGAGCCACAGAAGGACCTGATGCTCTGCAAACACTGCTCAAAAACGGCGACCAGAACTGTGGGTCACCAGCACTGCTCTGGTCACATATCCGAAACACAGCACCTCATGGGCTGCTCTGCAGAGACTAACTCTGTCCCAGCCACAGCCAGTACAGGTCCCCTGATGAACAAGAAGGTTCCCTCCGAGCTCTGGAAAGAGACAGGAAATTGCTAATAAGCACCAGGACAATTGAGGAAGCCCAAAGGCCCTTCTGAAGGGTCACTGAGTGCCACCTGAGAGGCAGTGCTGGGCAGTGGGGAGGGCCAGGAGAAAGACTTGTGAGAAGGCTGTGAGAAACAAGGACACTCAGGGCTTTAACAGATCCTTAAAGTCCTGCCTGAGTCCTCAGATGGAAAGCAATCAATGTCTGTGGGTTGACGAGAAGGAAGTGGTGAGTCCTGGATGGGGGGCAGGGCTAAAGGGCCCTGAGTGAAGCTGGGCTGATGGAGAAGTGTCCACCTTGCATGTGTGCCTCAACCTGGGAGCAGGGGCCTGCCCACGGTGTGGGATGTCTGGGCTGTGCTCAGCCATGCCCCAGGAGATGACCTTGCTCTCTTCCTCCCCACCACTCCCCACACGGGCCAGGCCCTCAGGAAACACCCCTGAGCCTGGAGATGCACCAACCTGCTGCGATGAGGTGCCACTACTGCAGGGGAAGAAGGGAGGCTTGGAGAAACACGTGGGGCCTGCGGGCAAGGGTGGTTTGGCCTGCGGAAGTGAGTGCCTGGGTAAAGTTACCCTGGAGCCATAGGAGCCATTCTGGAAAGGAAACTTGTAGGGAGGAACCACACTTTTGTGGCACTGCAGAGCTGCTGGGCACATTGTGCAGGCTGCTCTGATGGACATTTGTGTCCTTTTCCATCGTGTATTAAGTGCCACTTTTCTCAGGAATAGAGTACCCAACAGAGCACTGACAGATAGTCTAAGATCATGAAAGGCATCATAAGCATGCCCCTAAAAAGATAACTGATATGGGGAAATCAGGAGAAGACAGCCCAGGAGAAATGTGAGACTGAGAGGAGGGAATAGGGGCTTGGCCAGCCAAAATTAAGGATTTTGTAGAGGTAAGAGGGTTCAGGTTCTGCTGATGCTGCCATAACTGTGACTTAAAATAGTCATATGAGGCTATTCCCTGGCTTCAACCTGTAAAGTTAATTCCTAAACCTAAATGCTACTCAGCACCCTGACAGGAATCCACTACTCTAATGAGTGACCTCAGCGTACCCCTAGAAGACAAAACTCAGCCCATAGCTGATTCATCCTAGCTCTTACTCTCTTAATCACTCTGATCTCTGCCCTTAATAGTAGCATTAAAATGGTATATTTAAAACTAGAAAACTGCTTAAGAGACCTAAACCAAACCCTAAATCCAAATAAATGTGAGGGGCCATGGATCTAATCAGCTTGTGGGTCACAAGGAGGAGATGGGTGGCAATGCTCTGAGAAGCTCAGCTCTGCCTCAGCAACTCCTGCCCCAGCAGGAGGAATGTGACTGTGGCAGTGACTGTGAGGTCACTTCTGTCTCTGCACTTGATAGGGCAGCAGCAAGAACGTGTCACGGAAAGGGCCTGTGAGGTCACTTGTGTCTGGAGGTGGCAGGTCAGCCTTGACTTCTCCCTGGGAGCTGCACTTTTGGGTTGACATCTGGCAGTGGCCCTGCTAGGCCAGCAGAAGGCACCTGCTTGGCATGCTGACTGGGGGATCCCCTCTGCCTCCAGACCCAGGAGGACCCAGGCAGAAAGAAGGCCCCCATATGGGTTGTCCTGTCCCTTCTGCTTGAGTCCATGAGTGGGCAGCAGCAGGCACAAGCCTTGGCTATGTGTAGCCAAGAAGCTGCAAGGCCAGCAGCAGGCCCCTGGCTTGGAAGCTGCTGCTGAGGTGACTTGCGTCTGGTTTGCTGACAGGCTGCAAGGAGCCTGCTTTGTTGGGATGCCTACTTCAGGAGTGGTTTCCAACCTGATGGAACTTTCCTTTGCTAGTAGGAAAGAGCAGGGGAGAAGAAACTCAACAAAGTGCACCATGGAAGTTGCGCACTGTCCACAAGGAGGAAGAAATGTCCCTCAGAGGGTCATGCTGTGGTGCCAGAGGTAACCCTCTTATCAGACCATGGCTTCATGTTTCAAGGAACAGCTGGTGAGGGTTGACGAGACATCGGTGAAAGCAAGCGATGAGAGCAAGATGGTGAACAGAGATTGGTGTCTGAAGGCTTCAAGGAAATAGGACAAATTGTGGGACAGCATAGTAAAAGCTACATAGGAGAAGGCAGAGGGTGCTAGCAAGAATGGAGGGCCCAACAGCCCTGAGGTTTTTGTCCTCTTGACTAGAGCTTAGGAGGAGAGATGTTATATTCATTGTGATGGGGTCTCATGGATTCCTTACAACCCTGTGCAGCAGCTCAGAGGTGTAGTACCACTGTTCTTCTCATGGCATCACACTGCCCACCACATCCCACAGACCCCAGCAAGAGCCCTGAAATGGACATAGGGGTGCAGGATCTCCTCTCACATTTCCAGGGGTCAGGCCTTGGCTCTTCTGCTTCACTAAAACCAACAAAGACATTTCTCAACACAGTGCTTTGCCTGGCTGTAACCATGGCCTCCAATTATCTGCCCTAACAAGTCCCTGGGGAGGCTTTGTTAGTAACAGCCCTAAGTGGGGCCCATTAATACTCCAAGTCACTTCAGCTTTTCTTCCTGACTTTAGTTTCTCTAGCAGTTGCATCATTCTCCTCTCAGTACCTGAGCTTGATAGACTCAGCACCAAAATACGCCATGGAACTCATTAAAATGCAGAAATTCCTAACATCTCCTCCATAGTTTTCTTCAAGTCTTCCCAGCTTTTGCACCTAATTGCAGAACTTGCATGCTGTAGTTAAGGAATAAGTTTTCAAAAAGCACCTAAAAAAGATCTTTTCTAGTTTTAAAGGTTGATTTTTCTGCAATTCAATTTTGAGCATCATTCTCCTATTGCTATTGATCCAGGGTGACTTCTTTGGAGACCTCCATAGGGAGGAAAAGCTGAGACTGGAGGTCTGACACCTCCACTGCAAGCAGTGGTCTTTGTCCCTGTAAATGCAGCCCAGCCCAGCACGGGAAACCCTTTATAAGACAAGTCCGGGGTTCTTTGGGAAAAAAAATAAAAATAAAAATAAAAATAAAAATAAAATAAAATAAAATAAAATAAAATAAAATAAAATAAAATAAAATAAAATAAAATAAAATAAAATAAAATAAAATAAAATTGAAATAAAATAAATTCGAAATGACCATTGGAACCTGAGAAATACAGCCTGAATCTTACTAGAAAACTGGACATCCATGGTCACTCTTGGGTCTGCTGTGGAAAACTCAGAATGAAAACTAAAGAAAATATTTCTTTAAGTGGCTGTAGCTGTACCCATGAGCTTGGCCTCTTTGGGGAAATTGTCCCCTTCCAGACACTGAAAACTAAATTGAGTAATGTGAAAAGACCTTCCCAGTCAATAGAGTAGCTATTGATTGGGCAGCTCTTTTCACAAGGCAGCTATGTCAAAGCCCCACCGGTGGTGCCCTCTTGCAACTTTGAAGTTCCCTCTCCTGAAGCAGTCTATGCTGAGGATGCACATAGCCTCCGAGCGAGTCCCAGTAGGCTGCTTTTACCATTCCTTCCCAGTTAGACTCAGTTCAACCTCCAGTACAGTTAACTTTTGGGATCCCGCTGTCACTCCAGAAATACAGGTGGGTTCTAACTCTTTCTGGCTTGATGGCAAAAGGATATTCTGTGCACCGGTGTCCAGTAGAGCCTGATATGTTTGTAGGTGTGATGTGTCAGGCCATTAAATATACCCAGTCCAGTAAACCTGATTGTCCCTTTCCTCCCTGCCTCCCCCTGGCTGGAAGCAGGACCCCTCTAGTCCTGCTCATAGTATTCATTACGGTGCATGGTAGATGGCCCACTGGAAACACATCCAACCATGGTAGGGGAGAGGGCACTGACAGCCATGGGATGAATTTCAGTGCAGGAGTTGGGGCCCAGCAGAGACAAGGAGTCAAGGCAGTGTGCTGGGGGAGACCAGCAGAAGCAGCCCAAGGGGTGGTGCTGCTTGTGAGGACATGTTTGTGGCAGCAGCCGGAGTGGGCAGCAGCTGTGCGCAGGCGAGGGGAGGCCAGGAAGCGCATGGCAAGAGCGCTCCTGCCAGCAGAGCCAAGGCCAGGACCAAGGCCAAGGGCAGAGACAGGCCCAGGGCAGGGGGCTGCAAGGGTCATGCTGAGCTGCCTGCCCCTGCAGCAGCCGCCCTGGCCCTCAGCAGATGTGCTGACTGGCACGCACAGGGAGGTGCTGGCGTGCATCAGAGAGCAGCAAGGAGGATGCTGGAGAGGGCTGGGGCCAGGTGGGTGGCAGAGCCCCGTGCAGGGGCTGGCTGGGGGTCCCCTCTGCTGCAGCCAGCGCATGCAGTGTGGCAGGAGGAGGGCAGGCAGGGCTTGTGGCCACCTTACTGGGGAAGAGCCCTGATCCGGAGGACAAAGCTTTTCCTGCTCGGAAGGCCAAGCAGCTCCAGCTTCTCCCCACACCTTGTGTCTTTACCCCCTCCTTCTGCACCACAGGGCAGAGGCAGGCCCTGGGCCCTTCCTGACATCCCTGCATATCCTGGTGAAATCACCAGTTCAGAAGGACATTTGGTTCTCTTCCTGTTAGAATAATAAAACCAGATTTGAAATATGTTGCTATGTTTAATTAGATAGAAGATTAGAAACTTTTTATGTCTGATGCTACCTTAGTCACTAACACCTTATCTGTAAGGCCATACAAAATTGTAACCAAGGATGGAAGAGAGGGATAAGATAATCTAGGGCTGGAGTATGTACCTGTAAAGAATAGATGAGGAACTTGTGGTATACAAGCAGTGCTATAGGCTGGGAGATGAGTGGTTAGAATGCTGCATGGTGGAGAAGGACCTGGGAGTGATGGTTGATAGTCAGCTGAATATGAGCCAGCAGTGTGCTCAGGTGGCCAAGAAGGCCAACAGCATCCTGGCTTGTATAAGAAGCAGTGTGGCCAGCAGGGCTAGGGAGGTGATCGTCCCCCTGTACTCAGCTCTGGTGAGGCCGCACCTCGAGTACTGCGTTCAGTTTTGGGCCCCTCGCTACAAGGACATGGAGGTGCTCGAGCGAGTCTAGAGAAGGGCGACGAAGCTGGTGAGGGGCCTGGAGAACAAGTCCTACGAGGAGTGGCTGAGGGAGCTGGGCTTGTTCAGCCTGGAGAAGAGGAGGCTCAGGGGCGACCTTATCGCTCTCTACAGCAACCTCAAAGGAGGCTGTAGCGAGGTGGGGGTTGTCATGTTCTCCCACGTGCCTGGTGACAGGACGAGGGAGAATGGGCTAAAGATGCACCAGGGGAGTTTTAGGTTAGATGTTAGGAAGAACTTCTTCACTGAAAGGGTTGTTAGACATTGGAACAGGCTGCCCAGGGAAGTGGTGGAGTCACCATCCCTGGAAGTCTTTAAAAGACATTTAGATGTAGAGCTTAGGGATATGGTTTAGTGGGGATTGTTAGCGTTAGGTCAGAGGTTGGACTCGATGATCTTGAGGTCTCTTCCAACCTAGAAATTCTGTGATTCTGTGATCTTCCCCCTTTCTTTTTATTTGGTCATATCTTTGCCAGATATCAGAGACCCGTGCAGTGCCACATGAAATAGTTAGGAGTTATTTTGAAACCTCTTTGTTCTCTTATCCGAGATATCAGATACTTGCCCCATGCAAAAGTCAGCAGTTTTTGGAAACTCTTTTGCTCTCTTATCCCCTAGACCCGAGTCTCAAAGTTTACCCTTCAAACCCTCTATTGACACGAACTGCTAGATGATTCTTTTGCAAGATACAAGAACTATATACATTAATCACGCTGTTTCACTTAGACGTGTGGTTATAACAGGGTATGTAAGACAGAAGGTCACATTCATCATACCATGAGGCCCCTAGCATCGTTCATATCGACATGAATCAGATGAACATATATCACTGTTAAATGCTTGAAAAGGAGGTGTTATCACCCTGGCATTTCCAAAGAGACACATGCCACTGCAGTCTGCTGGGTCTTGGCCTGTGCTTACAGAGCCACAATCAATGTCACTCCAGCCTCTGTGAAAAGCCCTGCAGTCACTCCAACCCCTCTGACAGACCCTGCAGCTACTACAGCATCTGCAACATGCCCTGCAGCAACTCCAGCTCTTTCCTGGGCCCTGTGTCTGAGCCAGAAAACCAACCTGTGTCTGTATCACTTGCTCCTCTATGCAAGAAAAAACAATGGATGTGAAAGTCAGTTAGTCAGAAGATGCAGGCTTCAGAAAAGCTGGGCCATCATATGAGTAGGAGGACGAAGAGAAAGAAGTCATAAGAGCATCAGTAATCACACGATCCCTATCCCTATGCTGCTCTGGTGCTGGGAGAAACAGCACCCCTCCCTGGAATTAGAGGGCAGGAAGGCAGATATGGTGGGCACACACTATGTGCCACCCTGTGGTTTTACCGGTGTGACCATGGAGAGGACATGAGAAAGTGCGATGGACAATCTAGAGGCACGGGTATGTGAGTGGCAAGGAAAAACAATCACTAAAAGGGGTTCTTAGAGAACTGCTGGTCCAATTTCCAACAGGCAGTCCTACAGACACAGTACTGAATACTATGAGCAGGACTAGAGGGGCTGTGCCTCCAGCCAGGGGGAGGAAGGGGACAGTCGGGTTTGTTGGACTGTGTGGATTTGATGTCCTTGCACATCAGACCCACAGAAGTATCAGGAGCTAGTGAGCACCACTGCACAGTGAACCCTAATGCCATCAAGCTAAGAGGGTCGAACCCATTTGTATGTCTGCAGTGACAGGGGGATCCCAACTCTGAACTGTACTGGAGGCTGAAGTGTGTCTACGTGGGAAGGAGTGGCAAAAACATTATTGGCACTGGCCCAGAGACTCTGTGCATCCTTGGAAGAGACTGCTTCAGGAGAGGATAGATATTTCAGGGACCCAAAAGGGTATCGGTGGGTTATTGGCATAGCTGCCTTGGAGACAGAGGACATTATACTGTTGTGGGGTTGATGAGGGCTGAAGGACAGCTGGTGCCAATCCCTACCACAGCTGTGCACCTGAGTCAGTATAGCAGCAACCGAGTGCACTAACAGGGGCCTAGCGTGGCCTGAATGAAGTCCCGCAATGCTGAGTGCTGCCATGCCAGCAGCATGATTCAGACTGCCCTGGAAGAGGAGGAAGCTCCTGAGCACCTGCACTACGTCGATGGCATCACTGGGTGGGGTGACACAGCAGAGGGAGTATTAGAGAAAGGGAAGAAAATACTCCAACTTCTTCTGAAAGCTGATTTTGTACAAAAAGAAATTAAGGTCAAGGGACATGCACAAGAGATCCCGATGCCAGCTGGCCAGGGTCATTGGGACCAAAGCTCAAGGACACGTTGAGCATTGGTGAGGGGCTTTTCAGCAATTGCATGGTGCATCATTTGCCTTGTACATATTATTATTGTTATTGTTATTGCTATTGTTAATGTTAATTACTATTTTATCTTCCTTTTCTGTATTTTCAAATTTAAAATCATTCGTTATTGTCTGTACCCTGGTACTTAGTGAAACAAATCCACTTTATGTACATTTCAGTGTCACCTTCACATTGCCTTTGTCTCCTTGTCCTCATTGGCTCCAGCGTCCTGCTCTAACGAGCTCCAAGGGAGGCTGTGTCAGTGCTGGCCCTCAGGGGGACACTGCAGGAAACTTGCCTCTGACTTGGACTTCTGGAGAGATGTCTTCAATTGTCTCGGAGTGCCTGAGGTTCGTGGGCTCATCAGCAAAGCCCCCAGAGGGGTGATTGCAGTGCCTTGGGCTGGTGCTGTGCTGCTGAGCTGGGCCGGGCTCGTGGGACAGAGAGAGCTCGTGGCAAGAGGGCCGTGGTGCAGAGAGACAGCTGTGCCCAGGAGCAGCTCCTCTGCACAGCGCAGCAGGGCTGGGGGCTCTGACCGCAGCTGGCACACAGAGGAGAGAAGGAGAGAGGGCTTGGAGGCACTGAGGAGCTCAACAACAGAGGTGGCAGGACACATCTGCAGGCTCTTGACACCGTGAGGCTCTGGCAGCAGGGCCATGCAGGTGGGGTTGCCAGAGGGGTCTTGTACAGCTGGTACATCCGATGGCTGACAGCATCTGTCACGATGTGTCTTATTTTACCTGTAATGTGGCACAGAAGATGTTTTAGAGAATGGTATTTTTGAGGGGGCATTTTAATAGGAAGACCGAGTCTTGGTTTATCTGAAATGGAAGACTTGCTTGGATTCTGTGCTTTCAGATTCTTGGAGTGGAGGGGAGGCAGGGTTCATGACAATGAATTGTCTGGATTGTACAGGAGACTGAGACTCCAAGAGTATTGCAGGGAGAGATCAATATGGCAGCAATTAACGTGATCAAATCCCTTCAGGCACCTCAGCCTAAAGACTGAAACAACAACATTTGTTGTCTCCTCAGGGCTTATCAGGTCTTTAGGAGCTGCAACCCCTGTGATGTCCTTTATTCAGGAAGCACACAGCTTCTCAGATGGGGTCTGTGATCAAGGACATGGCAGATACATGGGGACAGAGATCCTGTTTCCAGCAGGGACATAGGAAGGCAGTAGAGATATGAGCAGGGCAGGTGGTGAGAGGGAGCTGCTGCCACAAATGCTTTGTTAGGGAGTGCTCGGGCACCTCCCTGCGATCCCCTGCAGGGTAGGTGTCTTCCCTGGGACACCCCCTGCTCTCCTCTCCCTCCAGCACAGCCTCTGCCCTCAAGCCCCCGGTGTCCCCAGAAGGAGCTGCCTTATCTGCAGGCAGAGCTGCAGCACAGGAGGGTCTGCTGAGTGTCCGTCTGTCCCTCCCTGGCCTTGCCTCCCCTGGCAGCAGCACGCTGGCATTCCTCCTGGCTTCTCCAGCTGGCCGTGCTGCTGCTGGTCTTGTTCCCAGGCTGGCTGGGGATGGGGGTTTCACATGCCCATGGCGTGAGCCCTTGGTGTGCTTGGGTGGAGGGACAGGGTGAGGGGTTTGCAGATGGGCACTGTGAGCCTGGATTCCTCTGCTCTCAGCAGGGTCTTTGTTCTTTTCAGTCAAACATGTGAATAGAACTTTCCTGCAGCTCTCACAATGCAGCTGAAACCACACTTGGTGGACAGACTGGCCTGAAGGAGAACACCGTGCACTAAAGTGACAGTCCCTTTTTCTCTGATAATGATCTACAAGGATTCCCTTTGAGTTCAGCACAAATAGCCAGGGTTTGTGACTTGGAAACACTCCTCAGGAGTGGTGGGACAGAGGAAACAAAAAAATCAAATCAATCAATCAATCAATCAATCAATAAGGCTCCACAGCTCTGCTCTGCAGTTTGGTGAACTGGGAGCGATACTGGGGCAAAGCATTTTGTGAACAAGAAGGAAGTGAAACCAACATTACCACATGTTCCTCTTCACCTCTTGCTGTAGGACAGGGCTGACTCCTGCACTGCCCACAGTAGAGCCCCCTGTTCCAACAGACACCGTCTGGCAGAATGAATCAGGATGCATGAAAGGGATCTGCCAAATGTCACAATATAGGTGATGATTTTAAATGAGAAAGAGCATTCGTTTTCCTCTGATACATTTCTTGTACTTTATTACTCTCATCCTCTTCTTTTTTCAGGATCACATCCTGAAAAAAGCAGATGTCCAACAGAAGCACCATCACTGAGTTCCTGCTGCTGGCATTCGCAGACACACGCGAGCTGCAGCTCCTGCACTTCGCGCTCTTCCTGGGCATCTACCTGGCTGCCCTCCTGGGCAACGGCCTCATCCTCAGCGCCGTAGCCTGCCACCACCGCCTCCACACCCCCATGTACTTCTTCCTCCTCAACCTCGCCCTCCTCGACGTGGGCTGCATCTCCACCACTCTGCCCAAAGCCATGGCCAATGCCCTCTGGGACACCAGGGCCATCTCCTATCAAGGCTGTGCTGCCCAACTCTTTCTCTTTGCTTTCTTGTTTGGAGCAGAATATTACCTTCTCACAGTCATGGCCTACGACCGCTACGTTGCCATCTGCAAGCCCCTGCACTACGGGAGCCTCCTGGGCACCAGAGCTTGTGCCCAGATGGCAGCAGCTGCCTGGGGCAGTGGCTTTCTCCATGCTGTCCTGCACACGGCCAGTACATTTTCCCTGCCCCTCTGCCACGGCAATGCTGTGGACCAGTTCTTCTGTGAGATCCCCCAGATCCTCAAGCTCTCCTGCTCAGCTGTCCACTTCAGGGAAGGTCAGCTTCTCATGTTTAGTGCCTCTTTAACCACTGGATGTTTTGTTTTCATTGTGCTGTCCTATGTTCAGATCCTCAGGGCAGTGCTGAGGATGCCCTCTTCTCAGGGCCGGCACAAAGCCTTTTCTATGTGCCTCCCTCACCTGGCCGTGGTCTCCCTGTTTGTCAGCACCATCATGTTTGCCCACCTGAAACCCCCCTCAATCTCTTCCCCATCCCTTGACCTGGTGATTTCATTTCTCTACTCGGTGGTGCCTCCAGCAGTGAACCCCCTCATCTACAGCATGAGGAACCAGGAGCTCAAGGATGTCTTGAGGAAACTGATGCCTTGATTTGTTTCACAATCATGACATTGCCCTTCTTCTTCTGCTTCATTTGGTTGTTTTGCTCAGGTGAGCAGCTGAGCTCCACCACAACTGCTATCTGACTCCCCAGTCCCCTTCCTCAATGGTAAACAGGAAGAAAATATGAATAAAAGGGCTCAAGGGTTGAGGTAAGGACCAGGAGATTAGTTTACAGTTATCATCAAGGGAAAAACAGACTCAGCGTAGGGAAATTAGTTAATTTTACTGCCTATTACTAGCAAGCTATAGGATTGAGAATCAAAGAAAACAAAATAAAAACAACTTCCCCCTATCCACCTTCTTCCACCTCCTTCCCTCGAGCATTGCAGGGGAATGGGGAATAGTGGTTGCGGTCAGTCTGTAGCACCTCGTTTCCGATGTTCCTTCACAATCACTCTCTGCCTCTGCTCCATGTGGGGTCCCTCCAACAGGATGCCGTCCTTCCCAAACTGAGCCCACAGGGGCTGCCCACAGGCAGCAGCTCTTCAGGAACTGCTCCCACATGTCTCCGTACCACAGGGTCCATCCCCCAGAAGCAAACTGCTCCAGCATGGGTACCCCACAGGCAGCAGATCCCCTCAGACCCCCTGCTCCATGTGGGCTCCTTTCCACGGGCTGCAGCTCGGGTCCAGGGCTTGCTCCTGCAGGGGTTCTCCATGGGCCGCAGCCTCCTCCAGGCCACGTCCACCTGCTCCATGAAGGGCCTCTCCACAGGCCACAGCAGAACTGCTGCTGCGTGCCTGGAGCACCTCCTGTCCTCCTGCTGCACTGACCTTGGTGTCTGAAAGGCTGTTTCTTACTCCTCGCTCTCCTAGCTGCTGTTGAGCAGCATTTTTTGTTTGTTTGTTTGTTTTCCCCTTTCTTAAATCTGCCCTCACGAAGGCTCAAACAACATTGTTTATTGGCTTGGCTCTCAGGAGCAGGTCCCCTTGGAGCTGGCTGAAACCAGCCCTTATCTCACATGGGGCATCTGGATTCTTCTCACAGAAGCCACCCCTGCAGCCCCCCAGGTAACATTGCCACGTAAACCCACTATACCCATCCCTGGAGGTGTTTGAGACCAGGTTAGAAGAGGCTCAGGGCAACCTGATCTAGTGGGTGGCATCCCTGCCCATGGCAGGGAGTCAGAACTAGAGGATTTTTAAGGTCACTTCCAACCCCAGCCACTCAATGTTTCTATGACATCCCTGCCTGTTCTTTCTAACTCAAAGCTGTGGTTGCCTGGGTTTTTGCCAAAGCCTGGGAGATCCCTGCAAACTCTTCTAGCTTCTTTTAAGTCCTGTTAATAATCCTCAGTCACCTAGGATGTCCTGGACCCAAACCTGCTTCTGTCTTTGCCAGAAGACAGAATTCCTCTGTCCCTCTATCCCAGAACTGAACTCCACATCCTCTTTCCCCTGCTACCCTCACATCAAACCTCAAGGTCCTCACCTTCAGCAAGGCCATGCTATGCTCTTTCAGGCCTTCTTAATGCCCAGAACACACTTACTGCTCTGCACTCACCACTCTGTCTGGAGGTCCCACATGTCTTACACTCCTTCCCCTCTCCCCCTGCAGTAGTGGCACCTCACCACAGGAGATTCTATCATCTTCAAGCTCACAGGTGTTTCCAGATGGATGTAGCCCAGCCTTTGAAACACAATGCCACTGCCAGCAGTGGTCTTTATCCCCGTAACTGCATCTGTGCCCAGCACGTCAAACCCCTTCAAAGACAAAACGGGGCAAAACCCCTTCAAAAACAATCAATGCCACTCCAGCCTCTGTGAAAAGCCCTGCAGTCACTCCAACCCCTCTGACAGACCCTGCAGCTACTACAGCATCTGCAACATGCCCTGCAGCAACTCCAGCTCTTTTTCTGGGCCCTGTGTCTGAGCCAGAAAACCAAGCTCTGTCTGTATCACTTGCTCCCATATGCAAGAAAAAACAATGGATGTGAAAGTCAGTTAGTCAGAAGACGAGGCAGGCTTCAGAAAAGCTGGGCCATCATATGAGTAGGAGGACGAAGAGAAAGAAGTCATAAGAGCATCAGTAATCACGCGATCCCTATTCCTATGCTGCTCTGGTGCTGGGAGAAACAGCACCCCTCCCTGGAATTAGAGGGCAGGAAAGGAGATATGGTGGGTACACACCATGTGCCACCCTGTGGTTTTACCTGTGTGACCATGGAGAGCACATGAGAAAGTGGGATGGAAAATCTAGAGGCACGGGTGTGTGAGTGGCAAGGAAAAACAATCACTAAAAGGGGTTCTTAGAGAACTGCTGCTCCAATTTCCAGCGGGCTGTCCTGCAGACACAGTACTGAATACTATGAGCAGGACTAGAGGGGCTGTGCCTCCAGCCAGGGGGAGGAAGGGGACAGTCGGGTTTATTGGACTGTGTGGATTCCATGGCATTGCACATCAGACCCACAGAAGTATCAGGTGCTAGTGGGCACCACTGCACAGTGAACCCTAATGCCATCAAGCTACAGAGGGTCAAACACATTTGTATGTCTGCAATGACAGGGGGATCCCAGTGCACTAACAGAGGCCTATCGTGGCCTGAATGAAGTCCCGCAATGCTGAGTGCTGCCATGCCAGCAGCATGATTCAGACTGCCCTGGAAGAGGAGGAAGCTCCTGAGCACCTGCACTACCTCGATGGCATTACTGGGCGGGGTGACACAGCAGAGGGAGTATTTGAGAAAGGGAAGAAAATACTCCAACTTCCTCTGAAATCTAATTTTTCATGAAAAGAAATTAAGGTCAAGGGACATGCACAAGAGATCCCGATGCCGGCTGGCCAGGGTCAGTGGGGCCAAAGCTCATGGACAGGTTGAGCATCAGAGAGGGGCTTCTCAGCAATTGCATGGTGCATCATTTGCCTTGTACATATTATTATTGTTATTGTTATTGCTATTGTTAATGTTATTGTTAATTACTATTTTATCTTCCTTTTCTGTATTTTCAAATTTTAAATCATTCATTATTGTCTGTACCCTGGTACTTAGTGAAACAAATCCACTTTATGTACATTTCAGTGTCACCTTCACATTGCCTTTGTCTCCTTGTCCTCACTGCCTCCAGGGTTCTGCTCTAACCAGCTCCAAGGGAGGCTGTGTCAGTGCTGGCCCTCAGGGGGACACTGCAGGAAACTTGCCTCTGACTTGGACTTCTGGAGAGCTGTCTTCAATTGTCTCTGAGTGCCTGAGGTTTGTGGGCTCATCAGCAAAGCCCCCAGAGGGGTGATTGCAGTGCCTTGGGCTGGTGCTGTGCTGCTGAGCTGGGCCGGGCTCATGGGACAGAGAGAGCTCGTGGCAAGAGGGCCCTGGTGCAGAGAGACAGCTGTGCCCAGGAGCAGCTCCTCTGCACAGCGCAGCAGGAAAGAGACACAGAGGCACAGACACAGAGAGAAGAAAAGGAGAGAGGGGCTGAAGGCAGTTGGCAGTGAGAGGATGCTGAGAGCTGCCTGCAGGAGAAACCTGCACAGCCCTTGACAAGGTAAGTGCCTGGCTGCAGGGCCATGCAGCTGCAGGTCCTGGAAGGGTCTCCTCCTGCTGGGTCTTGTTTCTGGGAGGGCAGTGGGCAATGCAGTAGGCTTTGGGAGCCCTGCTGGGTTGCCCTGCGAGGTGAGGAAGTCTGGCAGAAGCTCCTTGGAGTGCCCTAAAGCAGGTTCCCCTGGACAGCCATGAGCAGAGTGGCCAAGCCTCCTCCAGACCCTGCAGGGGGTGCAGCTGGGATATGGGACACTCCAGCTTTCAGATATCCAGCTCTGTCTGTGGGGCATCCTCCTGGGCTGCAGGCTGCTGTCCAGCAGGATGCAGCTCTCTTGTGGCATCTTTGTGTTATCCAGGTGCCCCAAGGAGAAGACACCTCCTTGCTAAGGCCATGTCCATGCTTCTGGGTGGCTGTCTGTGGGCAGCTGCAATGAGGTGCAATAAGTGCAATGACCTCTACACCTCTTGCTAGGAGGGAAGAGCTGAGAACTTGCTCACAACAGACAGACAAGGTGAGATTCCTGTCCAGCTGCACTTGGACTGCAGCTTCTTTGCTCTCAGCTTTCTTCAGTTCCATCTCAGGGAAACACCTAAGTGTTGTGATCCTGCAGCTTACAGAGGGCTGACACAGGGCAGCTGAGAGCAGGGCTGTTCAGCAGTGGCATCTGAATCCCTGTTCTGCATTGGGATGCATTGTTTGAAACAGCACTGTAAATTCCAGTGACCTGATCAGTGGACTGAACGAGAGTTTACCCCATATTCCTGCTTCCCCCTCCAGCATGGACTCCTCTGCAAGCTCAAGCAAGAGAGCTGTGGAAAGGTTATCCTGCAAAGAGAGGCTCAGGCAGAGGAGTGCTCCAACACTTGCAATAGGTTTTCCTCAGAGAAGCCTCCTCTAACTTTGTTCTGTCTTTTTTCTTCAACTGACAACTGTGTCCAATGCCAGCAAATGCCCAACATCAGCTCTGTGAGCGAGTTCCTCCTGCTGGCATTCACAGACACACGCGAGCTGCAGCTCCTGCACTTTGCGCTCTTCCTGGGCATCTACCTGGCTGTCCTCCTGGGCAACGGCCTCATCCTCAGCACCGTAGCCTGCCACCACCGCCTCCACACCCCCATGTACTTCTTCCTCCTCAACCTCGCCCTCCTCGATGTGGGATCCATCTCCACCACTCTGCCCAAAGCCATGGCCAATGCCCTCTGGGACACCAGGGCCATCTCCTATCAAGGATGTTCTGCACAGGTATTTCTCTTTGTCTTGTTGATGTCATCAGAATATTTCCTTCTCACCATCATGGCCTATGACCGCTACGTTGCCATCTGCAAGCCCCTGCACTACGGGAGCCTCGTGGGCAGCAGAGCTTGTGCCCAGATGGCAGCAGCTGCCTGGGGCAGTGGATTTCTCAATGCTGTCCTGCACACGGCCAACACATTTTCCCTGCCCCTCTGCCATGGCAATGATGTGGACCAGTTCTTCTGTGAAATCCCCCACATCCTCAAGCTCTCCTGCTCAGATTCCTATCTCAGAGAAGCTGGCATTCTTGTGTTTAGTGTTGTTTTGTTTTCATTGTGGTGTCCTATGTGCAGATCTTCACTGTGGTGCTGAGGATACCCTCTTCTCAGGGTTGACACAAAGCCTTTTCCACGTGCCTCCCTCACTTGGCCGTGGTCTCCCAGTTTGTCAGCACAGCCACAGTTGCCTACCTGAAGCCCCCTTCTATCTCCTCTCCATCCCTGGACCTGGTGGTGGCAGTTCTGTACTCGGTGGTGCCACCAGCAATGAACCCTCTCATCTATAGCATTAGGAACCAGGAGCTCAAGAATGCTTTGATTAAAACTGTTTTTATACATGCTTCTTAACATCAGTGATCTAGTATTGTCATAATATATGTTAAATAAAAACATTAGTTGGACCGAGAAATTATATGGGAAACTGAAGGGGCAATTTTAATTATTATTCTTTAACATTATTTTAAATTCAATTTTTATTTGAATAATGGAATTTTTAACCTTCAGCAGGTTTATTTACCTTAACCCGACCATCTCATATACCTCTAGAGCCAGGCTTCCTCTGTGAATAAAGACAATAAGGAAGGCTTCAGACTTATATTGAGAATGTCGCTGGTCAGAGGTCCTGTGTCCACTGGATCTGGGAGAGCAGCCCCAGCACGCAGGAGGGGCTTGGGGCCAAGAGCCCAGCTGCCACATGGAGGAGCAGCCCCGGTGGCCCTCGGGGCTGCCCCTCACTGCCCACTGGGCTCTGCCTCTCTGCTGCCTTCGGGTTGGGGCTGCTGCTTCCCTGGAGCCATGGCCATGGCCAGCAGCAGGACGTGGTCTTGTCACTGCTGCTCCCTTTGGCTTCCTCATTGTTCTCTTGTGCTTTCACATTCAACTAAGTCTTGAGATCTCGTGTATCTTGCTGACAATCTTGTTGTCTGTACAGTGGCATCTCTTTCATTGCATAGCTCTTCCAAATCTGGTGCTAGGAATATACCCAAGGAACTGCTGCATGAATGGGCCTCTTGCTTTTCGGGGCTTCACTGTGGATCAGAATTTCAGAGTGCTCAGTGTAGTGCTGGACTGGGAGCTCCCTTCTTGGCTGGCCATGGCTCAGCAAACAATAACTGGTCTTGACTGGCCTGGAACTGTCACAGTTGTGCTTAGTCTGATGGCCAATGGCATGCTGGAGAGGAATGTGGAGCTGCTCTGTGTCTGGGCCAGGACTGTTGTGCTAGCCTGGGGAGCGGGGCTGGCCCTGCGGGGCACAGGCACTGTGTTCTGGGGATCTGCCAGGCAAGAGAGCAGGGCTCCTGCAGGTTCACAGACCTCCACCTCCTGAGCCGGGTCTGGCCCCAGCGCAGGGGCTGCTGGGGAGGGACAGAGCCACCTTTGTGCGAGCAGCTGCGGTGACATTGAGGGGCTGGGGCTGTGGTGGCCATGCCCAGAGCCCTGCAGCAGCCTGCGGTGGGCACTGTCCTGGGGCCAGCTCAGCCTGGGCTGCTGGGTTGGGGAGAGGGCAGGGAGGTGAGGAGAGGTGGGCAGGGGCTGGGCTGGACTGGGCAGTGCCCGGCAGAGGGCAACAGCAGCATCAGGGAGCGGTGGCAGCATGCAGGGGAGGGCTCCCAGCAGGGCTTGGTGCTGCAGAGCCAGGGCTGCGCCAAGGGAGCCCAGAGCTGCAGGGGCAGGGGAGAGGAGGCCAAGGGCCAGGGCAGCTGCTGCAGGGGCAGGGAGCTCAGCATGGCCCTTGCAGCCCCCTGCCCTGGGCCTGCCTCTGCCCTTGGGCTCGGCCCCGGCCTTGGCTCTGCTGGCAGGAGCGCTCTTGCCATGCGCTTCTTGGTCTCCCCTCACCTGCTCACAGCTGCTGCCCACTCAGGCTGCTGCCACAAACATGTCCTCACCAGCAGCACCACCCCTTGGGCTGCTTCTGCTGGCCTCCCCCAGCCCACTGCCTTGACTCCTTGTCTCTGCTGGGCCCCAATTCCTTCACCGAAATTCCTTCATTCACTGTCAGCACCCTCTCCCTTGCCATGGTGGGATGCGTTTCCAGTGGGCTGTCTACCAGACACAGTTATAAATACGACAAGCAGGAGTGGAGGGGTCCTGCTTCCAGACAGGGGGAGAAAGGGACAATCAGGAAGAAAAGCGACAATCAGGTTTACTGGACTGTGTATATTTAATGGCCTGGCACATCAGATCCACAAATGTATTGGGCTCTACTGGACACCGGTGCAGAGCGTACCCTAATGCCATCAAGCTAGAAAGAGGTAGAACCCACCTGTATTTCTGGAGTGACAGGGGCAGCCCAAGAGAAAACTGTACTGGAGGCTGAAGTGAGTCTAACTGGGAAGAAATGGCACAAGCACCCCATTGGGACTGGCCCAGAGGCTATGTGCATCCTCGGCTTAGACTGCATCAGGAGAGGGAACTTCAAAGTTTCAAGAGGGCACCACCGGTGGGGCTTTGGCAGAGCTGCCCTGGAGACAAAGGACATGAACCAGTTGCCATCCATGAGCTGGGTCATCGACTGGAGAGCAAAGGAGTAGATGTAGAGCTTGGGAGTGTGGTGTAGTGATGGCCTTGTCAGCACTAAAGCAAAGTTGCCTGACCTGGGTGACACGTCCCAGAGTAGTGTCAGGCACAATGCAATTCTTTTTGCCTTCTGCATCTATAGCACAGGAAGTAGGACTTTGCCCTACTCTATTGACTAGGCAGCTCTTTTCACTCTACTCAATTTAGGTTTCCATGTCTGGAAGGGGAAAATTTCCCAAAAGCGGCCAAGCTCATGGGTACAGCTACAGCCAATGAACATATATTTCCTTTACTTTTCTTCCTGAGCTTTCCATGGAAGACCCAGTAGAGACTATGGATGTCCAGTTGTCTACTAAGATTTATTTACAATTTCTCAGATCCCAATGGTCATTTCAAATTTTATTTTATTTTATTTTATTTTATTTTATTTTATTTTATTTTATTTTATTTTATTTTATTTTATTTTATTTTATTTTATTTTATTTTACTTTATTTTACTTTATTATTTTATTTTATTTATTACTTTAATTGTTTCCCAAGGAACCCCTGACTTGTCTTAGAAAGAGTTTCATGTGCTGGGCTGGGCTGCAGTTACATGGACAAAGACCACTGTTGGCAGTGGAGATGTCAGACCTCCAGACTCTGCTTTTCCTCCCGATGGAGGTCTGCAAAGAAGTCACCCTGGATGAATAGCAATAGGAGAATGATGCTCCAAACTGAAATGCAACAAAATTCAGCTTTTGAAACAAAAAAATATTTTTATTATGTGCTTTGTGAAATCTTTTCCCTTAACTACGTCATGCAAACTCTGCAATTAGCTGCACAAGGCGTGAAACCTTAAAGAAAACTATGGAGGAGATGTTAGGAATTTCTGCATTTGAATGAGTTCCATGGTGTATTGTGGTGCTGAGTCTATGAAGCTCAGGTACTGAGAAGACAATGATGCAACTGCTAGAGAAAGTAAAGTCAGAAGGAAAAGCTGAAGTGACTTGGAGTATTAATGGGCCCCACTGAGGGCTGTTACTAACAAAGCCTCCCCAGGGACTAGTTAAGGCAGATAATTGGAGGCCATGATTGCAGACAGGCAAAGCACTGTGCTGAGAAAAGTCTTGGTTGGTTTTGGTGATGCAGAAGAGCCAAGGTCTGGCCCCAGCCTCTGGAAGCGGAGATTCTGCACCCCCACATCTGGCTCAAGGCTTTTCCTAGGGATCCGTGGGATGTGGTGGGCGGTGTGATGCGGTGAGGACAACAGTGGTGTGAAACCTTTGAGCTGCTGCACACAGTTGTAAGGAATCCATAAATCCCCATCACAATGAATATAACATATCTCCTCCTAAACTCTAGCCAAGGGGACAAAAACTTCACGGCTGTTAGAGCCTTCCCTTTTTACCAGCAACCTCTGCCTTCTCCTTTGGAGGCTTTCCATTGCTGTCCCACACATTGCCCTATTTTCTTGAAGTCTGCAGACACCCATCTCAGTTCACCATCTTGCTCTCATGCCTTGCTTTCACTGATGTCTGGTCAGCCCTCACCAGCTGTTCCTTGAAACAGAAAGCCAGGGTCTTATCAGAGGGTAACCTCTGGCACCACAGCATGACCCTTTGAGGGACATTTCTCCCTCTTTGTGATAAGTGCCAGCCTTCCATGGAACACTTTGTGGCAGTTTTTTCTCTCCTGCTCTTTCCTACTGCCAAAGGAAAGTTCCATGAGGGTGGAAACCCCTCCTGAAGTAGGCATCCCAACCCAGCAGCCTCCTTGCGGCCTCTCAGCCAACCAGACACAAGTCACCTCAGCAGCAGCTTCCCAGTCATGGGCCTGCTGCTGGCCTTGCAGCTTCTTGGCTAGACACAGCCAAGCCTTGTGCCTGCTGCTGCCCACTCATGGACTCAAGCAGAAGGGACAGGACAACCCATCTGGGGGCCTTCTTTCTGCCTGGGTCTTCCTGGATCCGGAGGAAGAGGGGATGCCCCAGTCAGCACGTCAAACAGGTGCCTTCTGTTGGCCTAGCAGGGCCACTGCCAGATATCACCACAAAAGTGCAGCTCCCAGGGAGAAGTCAAGGCTGACCTGCCAGCTACAGACACAAGTGACCTCCCAGTCCCTTTCCGTGACACGTTCCTGCTGCTGCTCTATCAAGTGCAGAGACAGAAGTGACCTCACAGTCCCTGCCACAGTCACATTCCTCCTGCTGGGGCAAGAGATCCTCAGGCAGAGCTGAGCTCATCACAGCATTCCCACCCGTCTCCTCCTTGTGGCCGACAAGCTGATCAGATCAGGGTGAGCAAAAGACTAAAGATAAAGGGAAGCAGCAATAGGCTGTGTTTTGGCTTGAAGGGATACTTTGAGGTCAGGCATAAGAGTAGTGGATTCCTGTCAGGGTGTGGAGTAGCATTTAGGTTTGACGATTAATGTCAGTGATTAAAATAGTGCAAGTGCTATACATGACTATTTTAAGTCAGTGTTACAGCAGAATCAACATTGCCTGAATGTTCTAAACTCACAAAAATCATTAATTTTTTCTGGCCAATCTCCTCTTTCCTCCCTCAAATCTCACATCTCTCCTGGCCAGGCTTTTCCTGACTTCCCCATATCAGTCATCTTCCTAGGGGCAGCTTTCTGATGGCTTTCATGATCTCAAAGTATCTGCCTCACATCTGTTGGCTGCTCCTTTTTTGAGACTGACATGGCACATAAGTCAGGATGGAAAATAACCCAATGCTGTAGGTGAACCCTACAGAATGTGTCCAGCAGCTCTTGTACCACCCCAAAATTTTGTTTCCTGCCTCCAACTTTTAGATATGGAATGGTTTCTGTGCACCCAGGCTATCTTTTCCAAACCCTCATGCATGGTTCAGTTTGCTCCAAGCATCTTGGAGGCAGTGGCCCCCTCTGTGTAGAAAACTGAAAGCAGTCCTAAAGGATGACTTCAGGCAAAAGCTGACACCTCTGACATGACAACCCCTACCCAAGACCTCTTCCACTATGGGGCCTACCAGGTACTTAGAAGGAGCCGATCTCAGAAACTACATGCACAGCAAGTGCCTTCTGCTGCCCTACCATGGACACTGGCAGATGTGAGCCTAAAGGCACAGATCCCAGCCAGGAGTCAAGGGTGACCTGTCAGCTACTTCAGAAAGCAGTCACCTCACAAGACGTTTAAGAGCCATTTGCTTCCTGCTGGACTTAGTGTTTCTGAGGCACCACTGAGCTTATAATACCACACCTACAAAACACCCCCTTTTTGGGCCAGGACCTGCCCAGGTAGAAGTGATCTGGTTGTGATCCACCAAGCTCATGACACACCTGCTGGGCTCCCAGCCTCTCTGAGACACAGGAGCCAGTTCCGTGCCAGTCCTGTGAGGTGCTAGGGCAGGAGGGACCTTGCAGGCAATGTTCCAGCCCCATGCCTGTTGGCGGTCTGTCAGCTCCTTGTGCACAGTGAAGATCACGCTTACATCCAGAAGTCTGAAGCTGGCCTAGAAGACACTCATGTAAAGCATCCTTGAAGCCCCAGCCCCAGCTGGTGATGCTGCTCTGCAAAGTAAGGGAGCTGTGGTGCCTGGGGCACGGGGGCACTCTGCAGGGCCGTGCTGGGCAGGCTGGGAGGCAGACCCAGCTCAGGGGGTCACTGCCATTGCCCCAGGGCTGCAAGGAATCACTTGTCAGGCTCCTTTGCTGGGGCTTTTTTGAGCCGTGGGGCTGCAGATCTCTCCTCTGCCTGCTCACACCAGATTGAGCACTTGAGCTCTGCTCAGTCCACCTCGGAGGAGATCCCCCCTTAGGAGGGAAGTGCTGCAGTGGAGGCCAGCTGTGCCACTGCCGTGCCCACTGCCTGTCCCTGCCTGCAGTCCCAGCACAGCCCCACAGCAGCACTGGCACCAAGTGAGAGGAGCAGCCGGGCCTGACCCCACCAGCAGGGCTCAGCAGGACAGGGCGGCAGTGGCAAGAGAGCAGCTCTGCATGTCCCAAGCGCTGGTGCTCCCTGGCCGTGCTGCTGGGATGGGACTCTTTTCCTCTGCACCCCTGCACATGGGCACTGCCCCTGCAGAGCCAGAACAGGTCTCAGAGGAAGGATGTCAGACAAAAAAGCCTATTGAACTTTAACTTCCTGAAGTTTAAATTCATAGAGATCATGGTTTCACATGCACAGAGTCTATAAACTATATTCAACAGGTACATCCATATCATTTTAATGGGTGTTATTAGCTGAATTGATGTAATAAGAATATACAGAAACACAACCACGAAAAACAAAACAAAACAAAACGCCACAGGTATATTGGCTATTCATATAATTATTGACATTACAAGTCATGTGCAGAAGCAGATCAGAAATTTGCATCCAAGACACATCTAGCCATCTATTTCCACAAGGCATGCTTGAGCTCCTGGCTCCTCATGCTACAGATGAGGACGTGCTACACTACAGACACCACTGAGTACAGAACTGCCACCACCAGGTACAGGGATGGGGAGGAGATGGGGGGGGGCTTCAGGCAGGCAACCATGACAGGCCTGAGGAAGATGGACACCATGGCCAGGTGAGGGAGGCACGTGGAAAAGGCTTTGTGCTGGCCCTGCTATAGAGACGACAGGACTGTCACCTAGATCCACAAGGTCTAATCCAAGTACACTGTTCCTATGCGTGGCAGCTGGGCTCTTGGCCCTGAGCCCCTTCAGGATGCTGAGGATGCTCCCCCAGCTCCAGAGGAGATGGAAAGAGAAGGATACTGAGACTAATGAATTTCCACTGGTATCTTTATTGTCTTTAACAACAAAGGAAACATGATCTCTGTGTACATTAAATGATATGGTAAAAACTAAGACAAAATGTAACATTCAGAATGCTGAGAACTACACTACAAAAAAAAAATAAAAAATAAAATAAAATAAAATATTAACAGAGAAAAATAATTTTTAAAATGTTGTGTCATTTTCCCGAATACCCTTTTATTTCTGTTAGGATTATTATTAATGAAAATGTTATGATAACACTAATAATGATAAAAATGATACGATATAGTATGAATCAAAATATTTGCATATTATTAAGAATACATTCTCTGAATACATCACAGATGCTAAAGAAGCAAGTATGGAAACAATTTCCTCACTGCATTCTTGAGCTCCTGATTCCTCATGCTGTAGATGAGGGGGTTCACTACTGGAGGCACCATTGAGTACAGAAATGCCACCACTAGGTCCAGGGATGAAGAGGAAATGGAGGGAGGCTTCAGGTAGGCAAATATGGCAGTACTGACGAACAGAGAGACCACGGCCAGGTGAGGGAGGCACGTGGAAAAGGCTTTGTGCTTGCCCTGCTCAGAGGGAATGCTCAGCACTGCCCTGAAGATCTGCACATAGGACACCAAAATGAAAATAAAACAACCAAAGGCCAAAAAAACACTAAAAACAAGTGCTCTAACTTCCCTGAGGTAGGTATTTGAGCAAGAGAGCTTGAGGATGTGGGGGATTTCACAGAAGAACTGGTCCACAACAGTGCCATAGCAGAGGGGCAGGGAAAATGTGTTGGCCGTGTGCAGGACAGCATGGAGAAAGCCACTGCCCCAGGCAGCTGCTGCCATCTGGGCACAAGCTCTGCTGCTCAGGAGGCTCCCGTAGTGCAGGGGCTTGCAGATGGCAACGTAGCGGTTGTAGGCCATGACAGTGAGAAGGGAATACTCTGCTCCAATCAAGAAGACAAAAAAGAAGACCTGAGCAGCACAGCCTTGATAGGAGATGACCCTGGTGTCCCAGAGGGCATTGGCCATGGCTTTGGGCAGAGTGGTGGAGATGCAGCCCAGGTCGAGGAGGGCGAGGTTGAGGAGGAAGAAGTACATGGGGGTGTGGAGGCAGTGGTGGCAGGCTACGGCGCTGAGGATGAGGCCGTTGCCCAGGAGGGCAGCCAGGTAGATGCCCAGGAAGAGCGCGAAGTGCAGGAGCTGCAGTTCGCGCGTGTCCGCAAATGCCAGCAGCAGGAACTCACTGACTGAGCTGCTGTTGGGCATTTGCTGACATTAAGCACAGATGCCTGTTGAAGATGAGAATGCAGATCAAAGTTAGAACAGACTTAAATGAAGAAAACGTATTCCCTATCTTAGCACACCCCCCAGGCGATCTTCTCTCTTTACAGGAGAACCTGTCAGAATCTCATTGTTTCCATTCTGATCTCTCTGTGCAATACTCTGGGATTCTCAGTCTCCTGTACAATCCTGAAAACAAAGTACCCTCAAGCTTTCCTCCTCTGCAGTGCAGGAATCGGAAAGCACTGAACCAAAAAAAAAAAAAAAAGCCTTCTCCTTCAGATAAACAAAGCCTCAATCTTCTTCTGAAAATGACCCCTTATAAATGCCATTCTCTAAAGCATCTTCCACTCCTTTCTGGAGAAACAGAGAGACCCATCCTGACAGATGCTGTCAGCCATTGGATGTGCCAGCTGTAGGAGACCCCTTGGCAACCCCACCTGCAGTGCCCTGCTGCCAGAGCCTCACGGTGTCAGGAGCCTGCAGATGTGTCCTGCCACACGCTGCCCTCTGTTGTTGCGCTCCTCAGTGCCTCCAAGCCCTCTCTCCTTCTCTCCTCTCTGTGTGCCAGCTGCGGTCAGAGCCCCCAGCCCTGCTGCGCTGTGCAGAGGAGCTGCTCCTGGGCACAGCTGTCTCTCTGCAGCACTGTCCTCTTGCCAGGAGCTCTGCTTGGGCCCAAGAGCCCGGCCCAGCTCAGCAGCACAGCACCCGACCATGGCATCGCTTACTCTGTGCCCTTGGGCTCCCTCGAGGTGTCCCCAAGGCCTCAGGGCTGACAGCTCCCCAAGGCAGCAGGGTCTCTGCTGGGGTGTGCTGATTGAAGGAGACTGAAGTCATCACTGACCTCTTCTCTCTGTAGATGCCAGAGACTAATTTTTTAAAGTGTGATTTGTGCTTTGGATTGTGGTTGTCAAGCATGTTGTGCTTTATCCTGGCATACAGCTCAGCACCACGTAGCTCATCCTCACCCCTGAAATGCTAATGTGTTGAGATAAGGACGGTTTGATTGCAAAAGGAAAGGAAGAGATGTTGCTGCTGCTGATGATGATGATGGTGATAATGTAGTTTAATAAATCAAGCGATGCACAGTGAAGTTGCTCACCACACACTGAACAATACACAGCCCGTCCCCAAGCAGGGGTCCCCCTGAACCTGGCCAGCCTGCCTCAGGATCTCCTGTGTAGGTCCTTTGATCTTGCTTTGTTTTATGTCAAAATCAGCAGTGGTGGGACTTCATTCAGTCCACAGACGTCCACCATTACCTTCCACTCCCCATTAGAATTTTGCACTGTCCATATGGGACTATTAAAGGGTGAGAGAGCCTTGCTGATCACTCCTTGGCTCTCCAGTCAATGAACCAGGTCATGCAGGGGAATCAGGGAGTCTCTGTCAGTGCAATACTGCCTCAGGTGCACTGTTGTGGTAGCGATTGGCACCTGCTGCTCATTGGCCATCAGCACCTCCAGAGCAGAAGGGTCCTGTGAGAGAGTGGGCAAGGTAGACAACTGTTTAAAGGTAAGCCTTTGGATCTTTGGAGTACCCTTTCCTGAAGGAGTCTATACTAAGGATGCACAGAGCTTCTGGGCCAGTCTCAAGGGGTTGCTTTTGCCACTCTTTCCCATTAGACTCACATCAGCCTCCAATACAGTTGACTACTGGGATTCTCCCATCATTCCAGAAATACAATTGGGTTCTGGCCCTTTTAGCTCGATGGCATTACACTACACTGTGCATTGGTGTCCTTTAAAACCTAACACCTGCTGTGGGTCTGATGTGCCAAGCGAGTAATCCTCAAAGTCCAATACACCCAGTTGCCTCCTTCCTCCCCCCGGTTGGAGGTAGAACCCCTCTAGTCCCGCTCATAGTATTCATTACTCTGTTTGGAGGACTGCCCACTAGAAACAGGAGCAGCAATTTTCTCAGAAGAACCACTTTTTGTGAATGTTTTTCCTTGCACTTCATGTATCCATGCCTCTAGGATGGAGGTAGATTTTCCATCCCATTTACTCATGGCTTCTCCGTGATCACACAGTTAAAACCACAGAGCTGCACGTGGTATGTACCCACTATATCACCTTTCTTGAGTAGAGGGACACTTACACCTGAGAGCTGAGGTATTGGTTCTTACAGGTGGGGAGGAAGATGTATTCTCTTGTAGTTCTTGGACCTACTCAGACAGTTTCTCCATAGACGAGACACAGGTTTGTAGGGAAGAAGAGAGACTTTCTTTGTAATGCCATAGCTGGCTAGCTGATTCATCCACCATGGGTTCCTCTTGGTCTTTCCTGGTCATTACTGCCAATGAATTGGCATATGATTATGGTGCGCTCTCTACAAACTTCTGTCACATGGGTCATGTGCAGTTGACTTCATCGGGATCTTTGGACAGCTGTTAGTTTCTAGGTTTCTACAAATCGCCTTCAGCATGGGTAATTCCCTCAGGTACAGGATACCCCTCTGCATGGTGGTCCACTTGCCTGGTTGACATAGAAGATCTTCCTTCAAGGGATACCTTTCTTTCAGGCCTGAGAGGATTAAGTTCCTTGTGCCCTTTTCCAATGGCTTTCTCAATCACCCCTCACCTACAGGAGGATCCCAGCTGCTTGGCTTCCCTGCCCTCTAAATCCAGACTGTTAGCCCCCTTCTCTCAGGACTGGAGCAGCCAGCTGACAATGTGCTCACCGAGATGATGGCTAAAATATTTTCCCATGTCTCGTAGCTTACACTGGGATAGGGATCACATGGTTTCTGATGCTTATATGACCTCTTCCTCTTGGTCATCCTGCCTCCATGATGGACCAACTTAGGAGAAACCTGCCTCTTCTACTTCCTCCTCCTTTCTTGTCTGGGTGCCTGAGTTTCTTTCCTTTCTAAAGAAAAACTGACTTTTACACCCATTGTTTTCTCTTGCATAAAGAGGCAACCGATACTGGCACAGGCTGGTTCTCTGGCCCAGCCATGGGGCCCATTGCAGGTGCTGGAGTGGCTGCAGGGCCCATCACTGGAGTTGTTCTGGCTGCAGGGCCTTTTGGATGAGTTGGAGTGGCTGCAGTGCCTATCGCAGGTTTGGGAGTAGCTATAGGGCCTGTCACGAGTGTCAATTTAACTTTGGGCCCACCTCAGGAGCTGGAGTGCCTGCAGGGCCTGTTGCGGGGTTTGGAGTGGCTTTGGACAGGCCATATGCCTGTCATGGAGGAGAAGGGGGAGGTGCAGGAGAAAGGGAGAGGGAAGAAGTGGTGAAAAGCATCCCCCACTGTCCATCCCAGTTCCACCCACCCTGCATAGGTTTACTCCCCAAGGAGAAAAGGCAAAGAGTTTGAAAAGTGTAATTCTAAATAATTTCTAAGAGATGAAGAGATGGTTCCTGAGGTATGGAGGCAGCAATTATTTTATCCTGTCATAAGTCAGCGTTATCCAATACAGCAAAACAGTAACCTTAAACCAGCCCCCAGAACTGATAAAGAGCACACCATGGATGGCAATTAGTAATGTGCTGTACAACACAATTCTGAAAACAAGCACCACAGACCCCAGATCAAAAATATCAATGCTGTGATCAGCAACTGTTAAACTGATCTAATGCTTATAACAATTTACTTTTAAAACGCTGTGGTCAGCTCTGTCATCTCAACCTTTGTGCTCCATGCTAGGCACCAAAAAGCCTTGCTGTGGTTTGACCCAGCAGGCAGCTCAGAACTGTACAGATATTCATCCAATGGACTGCAGGAGAGAAGAGGGAGAAAAAAAAAAAGTAAAAGTTTATGAGTGAATATAAGAGCAGATTAATAGGACACAAAGGAAATAATAATAAAACAACAATAGCAATAAACTGTTATTATTATATATTTCATTATTATTATTATTATTATTATTATTATTATTATTATTATTATTATTATTAATAGACACAGATATAATTATTATTATGGCCTGGCACATCAGACCCACAAAATGTATCAGGCTCTACTAGACACCAGTGCACAGTGTACCCTAATGCCATCAAGCTAGAAAGAGGTAGAACCCACCTGTATTTCTGGAGTGACAGGGGAATCCCAGAAGTTAACTGTACTGGAACTGTACTGGAGGCTGAAGTCAGTCTAACTGGGAAGGAATGGCCAAAGCACCCCACTGGGACTGGCCCAGAGGCTATGTGCATCCTTGGCATTGACTGCTTTAGGAGAGGGAATTCTGAGTTTCAAGGTGGGGCTTTGACATAGCTGCCTTGGAGACAAAGGACATGAAACAGTTGTCTACCTTGCTTGGCCTTCCACAGAATCCTTCTGTTGGGGGTTTGCTGAGGGTTGAAGAACAGCAGGTGCCAATGGCTACCATGGTGGCACACCTGAGGCAGCGTCGCGCTAACCGAGACTCCCTGATTGCCATCCATGAGCTGGGTCATCAACTGGAGAGCCAAGGTGTAGATGTAGAGCTTGGGAGCGTGCTTTAGTGAAGGACTTGTCAGCACTAAGGTAAAGTTGCCTGACCTGGGTGACACATCCCAGAGTAGTGTCAGGCACAACGCAATTCTTTTTGCCTTCTGCATCTATAGCACAGGAAGTAGGACTTTGCCCTACTCTATTGACTGGGCAGCTCTTTTCACTCTAATCAATTTACGTTTCTGTGTCTGGAAAGGGACAATTTCCCAAAAGTGGCCAATCTCATGGGTAGAGCTACAGCCAATGAACATATATTTCCTTTAATTTTCTTCCTGAGTTTTCCACAGAAGACCCAATAGGGACTATGGATGTCCAGGTGTCTACTGAGATTGAGGCTGAATTTCTCAGGATCCAAAAGTCATTTCAATTTTATTTTATTTTATTTTATTTTATTTTATTTTATTTTATTTTATTTTATTTTATTTTATTTTATTTTATTTTATTTTATTTTATTTTATTTTATTTTATTTTATTATTTTTTGAAGGCACCCCTGACTTATCTTAGAAAGGATTTCATGTGTTGGGCTGGGCTGCATTTACTGGGACAAAGACCACTGTTAGCAGTGGAGCTGTCAGACCAGCACACTCAGCTCTTCCTCCCGATGAAGGTCTCTAAAGAAGTCACTCTGGATGAATAGCAATAGGAGAATGATTCTCCAAACTGAAATGCTGCAAAATTCAGCCTTTGAAACAAGAAAATATTTTTATTGGTTGCTTTTTTAAATCTTCCTTAATTACATCTTGCAAGCTCTGCAATTAGCTGCATAACGTGTGAAGGCTTGAAGACAACTATCGAAGAGATGTTAGGAGTTTCTGCATTTTAATGAGTTCCATGGTGTATTTTGGTGCTGAGTCTATGAAGCTCAGGTACTGAGAGGTGAATAATGCAACTGCTAGAAAAAATAGTCAGAAGGAAAAGCTGAAGTGACTTGGAGTATTAATGGGCCCCACTGAGGGCTGTTCCTAACAAAGCCTCCCCAGGGCCTTGGTAGGGTAGATAATTGGAGGCCATGGTTATAGACAGGCAAAGCACTGTGCTGAGAAAAATCTTGGTTGGTTTTAGTGAAGAAGAAGAGCAAATGCCTGACCCCTGGAACTGTGAGAGGAGATCCTGCACCCGCACGTCTGGCTCAAGGCTGTTCCTGGGGTCTGTGGGCTGTGGTGGGCAGTGTGATGCCATGAGAAGAACAGTGGTATGACACCTCTGAGCTGCTGCACAGAGTTGCAAAGAACCAATGAGGCCTCATCAGAATGAATAAAATGTATTTCCTCATAAACTCTAGCCAAGAGGACAGAAATTTCAGGGCTGTTGGGCCTGCCATTTCTACCAGCACCCTCTGCATTCCCCTCTACAGTCTTTCCTATCATGTGCCACAGTCTGACCTATTTCCGTGAAGTCTGGAGATACCATCTCTGTTCACCACCTTGCTTTAATCCCTTGCTTTCACCCATGTCTCGTCTGCCCTCACCAGCTGTTCCTTGAAACACAAAGCCAGGGTCTGATCACAGGGTGACCTCTGGCACTACAGCACTACCCTTTGAGGGACATTTCTTCCTCCTTGTGGACAATGCTAAACTTCCAAGGTGCACTCTGTGGAAGTTTTATCTTCTGCTCATTTCTACTGCCAAAGAAAGCTCCATCAGGGTGGAAACCACTCCTGAAGCAGGCATCCCAACAAAGCAGGCTCCTTGTGGCCTCTCAGCCAACCAGACACAAGTCACCTCAGCAGCAGCTTCCAAGCCAGGGGCCTGCTGCTGGCCTTGCAGCTTCTTGGCTAGACACAGCCAAGCCTTGTGCCTGCTGCTGTGCAGTCATGGACTCAAGCAGAAGGGACAGGACAACCTATATGGGGGCCTTCTTTCTGCCTGGGTCCTCCTGGGTCTGGAGGCAGAGGGGATCCCCCAGTCAGCATGCCAAGCAGGTGCCTTCTGCTGGCCTAGCAGGGCCACTGCCAGATGTCAGCCCAAAAGTGCAGCTTCCAGGGAGAAGGCAAGGGTGACCTGCCACCTCCAGACACAAGTGACCTCACAGTCCCTTTCTGTGACACGTTCCCGCTGCTGCCCTATCAAGTGCAGAGACAGAAGTTACCTCACAGTCACTGCCACAGTCACATTCCTCCTGCTGGGGCAGGAGATCCTGAGGCAGAGCTGAGCTCCTCAGAGCATTGCCACCCATCTCCTCCTTGTGGCCCACAAGCTGATCAGATCCATGGCCCCTCACATTTATTTGGATTTAGGGTTTGGTTTAGGTCTCTTAAGCAGTTTTCTAGTTTTAAATATACCATTTTAATGCTAGTATTAAGGGCAGAGATCAGAGTGATTAAGAGATTAAGAGCTAGGGGAAGCGGCTATGAGCTGAATTTTGTCTTCTAGGGATACGTTGTGGTCACTCATTAGAGTAGTGGATTCCTGTCAGGGTGCTGAGTAGCAATTAGGTTTAGGAAAGAAGTTTACAGGTTAAAGCTGGGGAATAGCCTTGTATGACTATTTTAAGTCACAGTTACAGCTGCATCAGCATAACCTGAACCCTCTTACCTCTAAAAAATCCTTAATTTCGGCTGGCCAAGCCCCTATTCCCTCCTCTCAGTCTTACATTTCTCCTGGCCAGGCTTCTCCTGATTTCCCCATATCAGTTATCTTTTTAGGGGCATGCTTATGATGCCTTTCATGATCTTAGACTATCTGTCAGTGCTCTGTTGGGTACTCTATTCCTGAGAAAAGCGCCACTTAAGACACGATGGAAAAGGACAAAAATGTCCATCAGAGCACCCTGCACAATGTGCCCAGCAGCTCTGCAGTGCCACAAAAGTGCGGTTCCTCCCTACAAGTTTCCTTTCCAGAATGGCTCCTATGGCTCCAGGGTAACTTTTCTCAGGCAATCACTTCCCCAGGCCACACCACCCTTGCTCGCAGGCCCCACGTGTCTCTCCAAGCCTCCCTTCTTCCCCTGCAGTAGTGGCACCTCAGCGCAGGAGGTTGGTGCATCTCCAGGCTCAGGGGTGTTTCCTGAGGGCCTGCCCCGTGTGGGGAGTGGTGGGGAGAAAGAGAGCAAGGTCATCTCCTGGGGCATGGCTGAGCACAGCCCAGACATCCTGCACCGCAGGCAGGCCCCTGCTCCCAGGCTGAGGCACACATGCAAGGTGGACACTTCTCCATCAGCCCAGCTTCACGCAGGGCCCTTCAGCCCTGCCCCCCACCCGGGACTCACCACTTCCTTCTCGTCAACCCACAGACATACCCTGCTTTCCATTTGGGGACTCAGGCAGGACTTTAAGGATCTGCTAAAGCCATGGATTTCCTTGTTTCTCATAGCCTTTACCTGAGTCTTTCTCCTGGCCCTCCCCACTGCCCAGCACTGCCTCTCAGGTGGCACTCAGTGACCCTTCAGAAGGGCCTTTGGGCTTCCTCAATTGTCCTTCTGCTTATTAGAACCTTCCTGGCTCCTTCCAGAGCTTCTCATCCATTGTGGGGACAAAGACTGGCTGGGACGGCATTTCTCTCTGCAGATCAGGCCGTGTGGTGTTGTGTTTTTGATATGTGACCAGAGCAGTGTTGGTCACCTGTGGTTCTGATCGCTGTTCCTGAGCAGTGCTTGCACAGCATCAAGGCCTTCTCGGCTTCTCACTCTGCCCCAGGAGTCAGTTGGCTGCAGGTGGGCAAGAGGCTGGGAGGAGAACCTGCAGTGACAGCTGACCCAGCCTGAGCAGTCTGAGCTGCCCATGCACTCCTCAGATTCACCTTGTTTGTTACCTGAAACGACCTTGCACAGTCATTCTATGAGGTTCTAATCACTACCCACTGAGCACCCTGTCCCTGGAGATCCCTTGACGTCTCCTGGAAGCTCCATATTCCTCTCAAAGGTTGGCATTGGCCATCAACACTACTGCAGGGTGCAGTCCCATGCAGATGAGTCCAAGACCAGTTGTCATCTCCATAGGCAAGTGCTGCCACAACAGGAGTACTTAGTCCTGCCCTTGTTTCTGCAGAAACCACCCTGGGACTTTCATCCTGTGTCCTTCACTCCATGAAGAAGCCCAGAAAACAGAAGAGCAGGGAGCAACCCCTTGGCTGTGTTCCTGATAGCACATTTGGAAGAGGTGTCCAGGCTTCTAGGTTTGCCCTGAGCAAGACCCTCTTGTTACTGTGGTGCTATCCGGGAAGCCAGCTGTGACCCAGGGCTGCACAGTGCCTGCTGCTGCCTGCAGCCACAGGGATGCCACTGCAGAGACAACAACAAGACTGTCACCAAAGTAAATGAGATATCAGGGCTTACCCAGAAAAAAAGAAGCACAATGTGGAGGCCAAAAGAGAGCAGCAGGGAAAAGACCACGTCCTGCTGCTGGCCATGGCCATGGCTCCAGGGAAGCAGCAGCCCCGACCCGAAGGCAGCAGAGAGGCAGAGCCCAGCGAGCAGTGAGGGGCAGCCCCGAGGGCTGCCGGGGATGCTCCTGCATGTGGCAGCTGGGCTCTTGGTCCTGAGCCCCTCCTGCGTGCTGGGGCTGCTCCCCCAGCTCCAGAGGAGGTGGGAAGAGATGGCAGCTCAGACCAATGAATTTCTTCTGGATTCTTTATTGTGTTTATGTACACAGGAAGCCTGGTTCTATAGGTAAATCTTTAACAAGTAGGAGGATAAGATTAATATTATTTATATCTGACACAATAGCTAGTGAAAATAACAACACAGACAAATATAAAGAAAAAAAAATATCTTAAAGTTTTTTGAAAAAAAGGTGTTTCTGATTATAAGCTTATTGTTATAGACAAAAAAGCTGAAGAATATGTATTCAAGCAGTGTCCTCACTGCATCCATTAGTTCCAGGTTCCTCATGTTTTAGATGAGTGGGTTCACTGCTGGAAGCACTGACGATGGGAAGAGACTGCAGCAGAGACTAATGAAATTGCCCCAGTTTCTTTATTGTCTTTATTTAAACAAGAATATTGATTGTAAAGGTATTTGAAATTATCGACTTCATAATAATAATAATAAAATAAAAATAATTAGGAGGCTTAGAATAACATTAAATCAAAGCCAGAAGTTATAGGAAATAATAATAAAGAAAATTACTTTCAAGAATTTGCACTAAGAGTGTTTGTTTGCAGAAATCCTATTAGTATTATATGCACATTATTAATGCTGAAGAAAGAGGTATAAAATATTTTCCTCACTGCATGTTTGAGCTGCTGGTTCCTCATGCTGTAAATGAGGGGATTCACTGCTGGAGGCAACAGTGAGTATAGAGCAGCCATCACCAGGTCCACGGATGGGGAAGAGATGGAGGGGGGCTTCAGGTAGGCAAATATGCCAGTGCTGACAAACAGGGAGACCACAGCCAGGTGAGGGAGGCACGTGGAAAAGGCTTTGTGCCTGCCCTGCTCAGAGGGAATCCTCAGCACTGCCCTGAAGATCTGCACATAGGACAGCACAATGAAAACAAAGCAACCAACGGCTAAAGAAATACTAAACACAAGTGCCCTGACTTCTCTGAGGTAGGCATCTGAGCAGGAGAGCTTGAGGATCTGTGGGACTTCACAGAAGAACTGGTCCACAACATTGCCTCGACAGAGGGGCAGGGAAAATGTAGTGGCCGTGTGCAGGACAGCACTGAAAAGGCCACTGCCCCAGGCAGCTGCTGCCATCTGGGCACAAGCTCTGCTGCCCACGAGGCTCCCGTAGTGCAGGGGCTTGCAGATGGCAACGTAGCGGTCGTAGGACATTATGGTGAGAAAGGAATACTCTGCTCCAACCAAGAAGAAGAAAAAGAAGACCTGTGCAGCACATCCTTGATAGGAGATGGCCCTGGTGTCCCAGAGAGAATTCGCCATGGCTTTGGGCAGAGTGGTGGAGATGCAGCCCAGGTCAAGGAGGGCGAGGTTGAGGAGGAAGAAGTACATGGGGGTGTGGAGGCGGTGGTCGCAGGCTATGGCTGTGAGGATGAGGCCGTTGCCCAGGAGGGCAGCCAGGTAGATGCCCAGGAAGAGCGTGAAGTGCAGAAGCTGCAGCTCGCGCGTGTCTGCGAATGCCAGCAGGAGGAACTCGCTCACAGAGCTGCTGTTGGGCATTTGCTTGTTTTGTGTATGTTGTCCTGCTAAAGGAACAGAAATAGAGTGATAATATATCACGATTATCTAAGAAAAAAACATTTCATTTTTCAGTTAAATCTCTCAAAGCATTTGCCGAACTGCATGTAGACAGTTGGCAGATCCTTTTCCTTCATTGGTTTCAGTTGTTCTCTGCTGGCGTTTCCTTGAGCTGCAGGGCAATTGCACTAAGGAGGTTCTCCTGAGAAGAACCTGGACACTGCTGAGAGCAGAGGAATCCAGGCTCAAAGTTCACATCTCCAGACCCCTCACCCTGGCCCCATACCCCCCTTTCCCCAAGCACATTGAATGCCAGCGTGCTGCTGCCAGTGTAGGTAAGGCCAGGGAGGGACAGACGGACACTCAGCAGACCCTCCTGTGCTGCAGCTCTGCCTGCAGAGGAGGCAGCTCCTGCTGGGGACACCAGGAGCTTGAGGGCAGAGGCTGTGCTGGTGGGAGAGGAGAGCAGGGGGTGTCCCAGGGAAGGCGCCTGCCCAGCAGGGGATGGCAGGGATGTGCCTGAGCCCTCCCTCGCACAGCATTTGTGGCAGCAGCTCCCTCTCACCGCCTGCCCTGCTCATATCTCTACTGCCTTCCTATGTCCCTGCTGGAAAAAGGATCTCTGTCCCCATGTATCTTCCATGTCCTTGCTCACAGACCCCATCCCACATGCTGTGTGCTTCCTGAGTACAGGACATCACAGGGGTTGCAGCTCCTGAAGACCTGATAAGCCCTGAGGGAGACAAAAAATGTTGTTGTTTCAGTCTTTAGGCTGAGGTGCCTGAAGGGATTTAATCACATTAATTGCTGCCATGTTGATCTCTCCCTGCAATACTCTTGGAGTCTAAGTCTCCTGCACAATCCAGACCATTTCTTATCATGAACCCTGCCTCTCCTCCACACCAAGAATCTGAAAGCACAGAATCCAAGCAAGTCTTCCATTTCAGATAAACCATGCCTTGGTCTTCCTATTAAAATGCCCCCTCAAAAATACCATTCTTTAAAACATCTTCTATGCCACATTACATGTAGAATAAGACACATCCTCACAGATGTTATCAGCCATCAGATGTGCCAGCTGCAGAAGACCCCTCTGGCAACCCCACCTGCAGTGCCCTGCTGCCAGAGCCTCACGGTGTCAGGAGCTTGCAGATGTGTCCTGCCACACGCTGCCCTCTGTTGTTGCACTCCTCAGTGCCTCCAAGCCCTCTCTCCTTCTCTCCTCTCTGTGTGCCAGCTGCGGTCAGAGCCCCCAGCCCTGCTGCGCTGTGCAGAGGAGCTGCTCCTGGGCACAGCTGTCTCTCTGCAGCACTTGCCAGGAGCTGCCCTTGGGCCCAGGAGCCTGGCCCAGCTCAGCAGCAAAGCACCAGACCAAGGCACTGCAATCACCCCTCTGGGGGCTTTGCTGATGAGCCCACGAGCCTCAGGCACTCAGAGACAATTGAAGACAGCTCTCCAGAAGTCCAAGTCAGAGGCAAGTTTCCTGCAGTGTCCCCTGAGGGCCAGCACTGACACAGCCTCCCTTGGAGCTTGTTAGAGCAGAACCCTGGAGGCAGTGAGGACAAGGAGACAAAGGAGTGTGAAGGTGACACTGATGTGTAGACAAACTGGATGTGTGTCACCTAGCACAAGGGCCAGGCCTTGACCCCAAGTGCTTCGGAAGGGAGATCCTTTCCTTTACAGGTTGCTCAGGGCTCTTTGTGGGGCAGTAGGAGATGGGGATGTGCATGGCCAAGTGCAGGAGAATGGTACGACCCCTGCCTGCTTCATGGGTGGGGGCGAGGAGGCAATGAGGCCCTGGCACTTTAATGATAAGCTGTCTCCTCATGGGCGTCAGTGGCAGAGACAACAGTCCTAGCCATGGACACAAAGATCTGGTCTTGTTGGGACTTTCAGCCTTGTCACAGTCCTCTGCCCTGTCTATACATGGCTTTGCTTGGGACTCCAAGACCTCCACATCTTTCCTTTTCGGCTGCAGACCCTTATCTCTGTTGTGTCACAGCAGATCTGAGCCAAGCGTGATACCTCAGATCTTCTTGGTGGCCATGCTCCTCATAAGGCAGCTCTTTAGGAAGCTGGCCTGGTTCCTCGTGAGCAGGCAACACTGCTCGTATGGCATCCCTCGTGGTGCCCAGGCCCTCCTCCTCCTCACTACTCACTCAACAAGGTCCCAGGCTGCCCTGATGTGTGGTGTTCCTCTTCCTCTGGTACAGGACTGGGCTTTTCTCTATGTTAAAGTTAAGAGTTTTCTGAAGTGAAAATCCTGCAGATTCTCAAGTTTCACCCACAGTGATGCTCCATTCTATCAGCTGTTAATGTGAGCAGGCAGACAGTTCAACCTTCGTGTAATTGTGCTATATCTGACCAGACAGCAGCAGCAGCAAGAGTTGCAGGGAAAATTGGATAATTCAGGACTAACCATCTGAATGGAATTGCAACACAGTCACGGAAGGTAGGGGATGGAAGGCTGTCAGGTTCCACATTTGCTGTGCTTTCTTCTCATGCATACTGTCAGTTTGTCTGAAGCTGTGTCCTCAATGTTAAGGGGCTGTGCAGGTCAAAATTAGAAGGGCCAAAGCCCAGCTGGAGCTCAATCCATCTATTACTGTCAAAGACAATTAAAAAAATAAAATAAGATAAATATTATATAAATAGTATAAATGAAGGAGGACTAGGGAGGATCATAATCCTTTATTGGATTTTGGGGGGAAAACCCAGTAACAAGGGATGAGGTAAAGTCTGAGGCACTTAATGCCTTCTTTGCCTCTGTTATTAGCAGCAAGACCAGTTGTTCCCCTGGACATTTCTTCCTCCTCATGGCCAGTGCCAACCTTCCATTGCACACTTTGTGGCATTTTTTTCTCTCCTGTTCTTTCCTACTACCAAAGGAAGCTCCATCAGGGTGGAAACCACTCCTGAAGTAGGGATCCCAACCCAGCAGGCTCCTTGTGGCCTCTCAGCCAACCAGACACAAGTCACCTCAGCAGCAGCATCCAAGCCATGGGCCTCCTGCTGCTGGCCTTGCAGCTTCTTGGCTAGACACAGCCAAGCCTTGTGCCTCCTGCTGCCCACTCATGGACTCAAGCAGAAGGGACAGGACAACCCATGTTGGGGCCTTCTTTCTGTCTGGGTCCTCCTGGCTCTGGAGGCAGAGGGGATCCCCCAGTCAGCATGCCAAGCAGGTGCCTTCTGCTGGCCTAGCAGGGCCACTGCCAGATGTCGGCCCAAAAGTGCAGCTCCCAGGGAGAAGTCAAGGCTGACCTGCCACCTCCAGACACAAGTGACCTCACAGTCCCTTTCTGTGACACGTTCCTGCTGCTGCCCTATCAAGTGCAGAGACAGAAGTGACCTCACAGTCCCTGCCACAGTCACATTCCTCCTGCTGGGGCAGGAGATCCTGAGGTAGAGCTGAGCTTTCTCTAGCCCCCTTGGTATCTCTTTTTACTTTCTGGGTTAGAGATTATGTAAAGTTTTAGTGGGATTGTTTGATGTTCTGCTTTTTCTGTCACGTCTGTGGTTGAGGTATGGACAAGATCTGTGGTTTACGGGTGTTTTACATCTGCCAAGGAGTTTAGGGTTAAATAGAGCATTTTAATGTTAGTGGTAAGTGAAGGGATTATGGTTATCAAGAGAGAAAATTGATTCCTTTCAGAGTGTTGTAGTAGCATTTAGGTTTAGGGATTAAAATCACTGTTTCCAGTAAGGTAAGGGACATACATTACTGTTTTAAGTCAGTGTTACTGCAGCATTGGCATTGCATGAATGCTCTTACCTCTATGAAACCATTAATTTCTGCTGGCCATGTGTGGTGGTTTTACTCAGGTGTGCAGCTGAGCTCCACCACAACCGCTCTCTCACTCCCCCTCTCCTCAAAGAGGAAGGGGGAGAAAATACAACACAGAGAAGTCGAGGTTAGAGATGAGAAAGGTTTAATTAAAGGGAAAAGGAATGGGGAGGAAAAACAGAGACAAAAGAAACAATCAGTCTGCGCAGAAGCACAGCGAGAGAAAAAAATATTCTCTACTTCCCATCAGCGAGCGGTGTTTGGCCACGTCCTGGGTAGCAGGGCCTCAAAACGCGTAGTGGTTGATCAGGAGGAACAGCCCCCTCCCCCACGAGAGCCCCCCCTTTTATTGCTGAGTGTGACCTCAGGTGTTATGGAATATCCCTTTGGTTGGTTTAGGTCAGCTGCCCCAGCAATGTCCCCTCCCCATCACTTGCCCACCCCCAGCCTGCTGGCTCCTGGGGGCTTGGAAGGAGTCCTGATGCTGTGCCCGCACTATGCAGCAAGAGACACAACACTGGAGTGATATCAGTGCTGTTCCAGCTACGAGTGCAGAGCACAGCACTGTGTGGGCTGCTGCAGGGAAAAGGTGACTCCAGCTCAGACAGACCCAACACACAGATTCTCCACTGAAATCAACAGTTGGACATAAATGTCCATTGCACCAGTTCCCACCTTAGGCTGCACGGAGGCACATAAATTTTTATTATTATTGTTATTATTATTATTATTGTTGTTGTTATTTTATTTTATTTTATTTTATTTTTTTGAAGCAAACAACTGTAAACCATGTTACAATTTGCTGAAAAACAGAACAAACTCCTCAGCTGTGTGCCCAGTCCAGGCTGCCTCTAGGCAACTTCACATTCCAAAAGGAAGAAGTAGAAATTAGATGGACAAGAAACTAGATTTATTTTTTGTTTTGTTTTGTTTTATTTTATTTTATTTTATTTCAAGATAAAATATTTTATACAGCTAGATTGGAAATGCTAAATAGAAAAAGAGTTGAGGAGCTGCCTAAGGACATGATTAGATAAACTTGTTAAACATGGTCAAATTTGAACTCCTTGATGGTCAGAGACTAACTGGGTAGGTTAGAGGGATCAGAATGATCAAAGGTTTGCAGTGGGCAAATCTGGAGACCAATGGGAAGTGCATAGGTCCAGACAGAGAGCTGGAAAGGGAAATTCCAACACTGTCAGTTTAATCAGGACCGGTGGAAGATTATGGCCTTAAATGCACATCAGAATCAACAGAGTAGTGCAAGTGCAGGGGAAGAACGGTATTTCTTTTTCTGCAGTGAATATACATCCTGGAAATTCTCATTTTGTGACAACAGAAATTCAACTTAATGTGGGACACTTTGTGGAAAGGATTCACCCAAATCCCTTCAAGTGATGACAATTAGGTGCTCTATTTCTTAAATACTGAAGGAATGCACAGGATTTTGGGCAAAGCTTTGCTGTCTGACCATAAGCAACCAGTTCCACCTCTAGATACTCGGCTGCATCTGAGGAACTTCCCTGGACTGGCCGCTGTCAGAGAGGACCTGCAGGAGACCCTTGGGGCTACAGATTGAGCCAGGTGGACTTGCCAGGGCACCTCTACTGCCAGTAGTAGTCTCTGTCCCTGTAACAGCAGCCCAGCCCAGCACAACAAACCCCATCAAAGACAAGTCGGGGGCTCTTGAGAAATGGTCATCCATCTGAAATGGTCATTTTGAGCATTGGTCATACATGTACAGCATTGGTATCACACCAGTGTTTTGTCCATTGCTGAGCAATACTGGCACAACATCAGGACTCCGTAAGGCTTGGATTGCTTTGGTTTCCACCAGTCACTGCACAGGAGATGGAGGTCCATGAAGCTTCACGACCTCTTGTCTCATGCCTGGGAGATCCCCAGCACACAGTGCCTCTGCCCCGCAGGGCCAGCCCCGCTCCCCAGGCCAGCACAAGAGGCCTGGCCCAGCCACAGAGCAGCTCCAGATTCCTCTCCAGGATGCCATTTGCCATCAGACCCAGCACCAGTGGGACAGTCCCAGGACAGTCAAAGGCCAGTTACTGTTTGCTGGGCAATGTGGAATCAGGAAGGGAGCTCCCAGACCAGCCCTTGGTCTTTCACTGGTCACTTTGGGACTCTGATCCTGCTGCTGGCCATGGCCATGGCCAGGGAAGCAGCAGCCCCGACCCGAGGGCAGCAGAGAGGCAGAGCCCAGCGGGCAGTGAGGGGCAGCCCCGAGGACCACCGGGGCTGCTCCTGCATGTGGCAGCTGGGCTCTTGGCCCTGAGCCCCTCCTGCATGCTGGCACTGCTCCCCCAGCTCCAGAGTTGTGAAGAGACAGCAGCTGAAAGTAGTTAATTTATCCTGGATTCTTTATTTTCTTTATCTACACAGAAAGACAAGTTCTATAGTTACATGGCAAAGCTTTTGGACAAAAATAAAAAGAAATAATTAACAGATAGGAAACTTAGAATATCATTAATATATGATAAAAACAAGTTTCAGAAAATGGTATAAAAGAAAATAATAAGAAAAGACTGTTCTAACATATTGTCAGAAAAACTTTGAGTCCGGTTAGGACTTTAGTCCATTATTAAGATGAAGAACTATGTATCCAAAGAGTTTCTGCAAGGCATTCTTGAGCTCCTGGTTCCTCATGCTATAGATGAGGGGGTTCAGGGCTGCAGGAACCACAGAGTATAGAACTGCAACCACGAGGTCCAGGGACTGGGAGGAGATGGAGGGGGGCTTCAGGTAGGCAAACATGGCAGTGCTGATAAACAGAGAGACCACAGCCAGGTGAGGGAGACACGTGGAAAAGGCTTTGTGCTGGCCCTGAGAAGAGGGCATCCTCAGCACCACCCTAAAAATCTGCACATAGGATAGCACAATGAAAACAAAACAACCGAATGCTAGACAGACACTAAGTAAAATAAGCCCAAACTCCCTGAGGAACAACTTTGAACAGGACAGCTGGAGGATTTGAGGAAGTTCACAGAAGAACTGATTAAGCTCATTGCCTTGGCAGAGGGGCAGGGAAAATGTGTTGGCCGTGTGCAGGACAGCAGTGAGAAAGCCACTGCCCCAGGCAGCTGCTGCCATCTGGGCACAAGCTCTGCTGCCCAGGACGCTCCCGTAGTGCAGGGGCTTGCAGATGGCAACGTAGCGGTCGTAGGCCATGATAGTAAGGTTATAATACTCTGCTGATATGCAGAAGAGAAAGAAAAAGACCTGTGCAGCACATCCTTGATAGGAGATGGCCCTGGTGTCCCAGAGGGCATTGGCCATGGCTTTGGGCAGAGTGGTGGAGATGGATCCTACATCGAGGAGGGCGAGGTTGAGGAGGAAGAAGTACATGGGGGTGTGGAGGCGGTGGTCGCAGGCTACGGCGCTGAGGATGAGGCCGTTGCCCAGGAGGGCAGCCAGGTAGATGCCCAGGAAGACCGCAAAGTGCAGGAGCTGCAGCTCACGCGTGTCTGTGAATGCCAGCAGCAGGAACTCACTCACAGAGCTGACGTTAGACATTTGCTGTCCATACACATGCTTACCAGGTAAAGAGTAAAATGCAGAAGAATGTTAAAACAGAGTTCTCTGAGGAAAACCTATTGTGTCTATTAAAGCACACCGTAACCTGAGCATCTCTCTTTGCACGAAAATCTTTTGGCATCTCTCCTGCTTGAGCTGCAGCTGGTGCTGGCTGAGAGTGGCACTGGGAGCAGGGGCTGCTGTAGGCTGCAGAGGAGTCCTCTCTGCTATACAGCAGGAAGGAATCAGGAACATGGGGGAAGCTTAAGTTCAGTTCACTGGTCAGATTAATGATCTTTTCAGTGTTATTTCAAACAACTCATCTGAATGCAGAGTTACACAGGCCACTGCCCACAAGTCGTGTTCTAATCTGCCCTGTATTTCCTATCTTTGAGCCACAGGACCATCCAACTCAGGTGTTTCCCTGAGAAGAAACTGTAAAGAACTGAGAGCAGAGAAGCCCCAGTCCAAGTGCAGCTGGACAGAAACCTCACCTGAGGTGAAGTTCTCACACAGACAGAGCTTGGGAGCATCCCTGTCTGAGCTCTACGTTCTTTTCTACCTCTGCCTTCCCCAAAGCCCATGGGCTGCAGTGGGAGAGGAGGCCAGGGAGGGGCTGCTCCAGGGGAAGGCGTCTGCACTGCAGGGCGTGGCCGCAAGGTGCCCGAATCCCCCCTGCCACGGCGTTTCTGCCAACAGCTCCTTCTGGCCGCCTGCCCCTCTCTCTGCTGCCTCAGCTGTCCCTGCCGGGAGCTGCTGCTCTGCGCCCACCTCTTCTTTCCCCCTGCCCGTGCTCACAGACCCCATCCCACACGGCTGTGCTCAGCGCTGTCCTGCAGCACCCTGCCACCAACAGGGCCCTGCCAAGGGGCACCTCCATGGCTGCAGGAGCTACGGGGCAGCTGACAGAGAGCCCGGCATGGCCAGCCAGGGCAGGGTGTTCTGGGCTGACCGGGGGCACCTGCCTTAGGGCACTGCAAGGGGCTTCTGCCAGACTTTCTCACCTCACACTGCAACCCAGCAGGACTCTCAAAGCCTACTGCATTGCCCACTGCCCTCCCAGAAACAAGACCCAGCAGGAGGAGACCCTTCCACGACCTGCAGCTGCATGGCCCTGCAGCCAGACCCTTACCTTGTCAAGGGCTGTGCAGGTTTCTCCTGCAGGCAGCTCTCAGCATCCTCCCACTGCCAACTGCCTTCAGCCACTCTCTCCTTCTCTCCTCTCTGTGTGCCAGCTGCGGTCAGAGCCCCCAGTCCTGCTGCGCTGTGCAGAGGAGCTGCTCCTGGGCACAGCTGTCTCTCTGCACCAAGGCCCTCTTGCCACGAGCTCTCTCTGTCCCACGAGCCCGGCCCAGCTCAGCAGCACAGCACCAGCCCAAGGCACTGCAATCACCCCTCTGGGGGCTTTGCTGATGAGCCCACACACGAACCTCAGGCACTCAGAGACAATTGAAGACATCTCTCCAGAAGTCCAAGTCAGAGGCAAGTTTCCTGCAGTGTCCCCCTGAGGGCCAGCACTGACACAGGCTCCCTTGGAGCTCGTTAGAGCAGAACCCTGGAGGCAGTGAGGACAAGGAGACAAAGGCAATGTGAAGGTGACATTGAGGTGTAGGAAACATGGATGTGTGTCACCAAGCACAAGGGCCAGGTCTTGTTGCATGGCACACAGGAAGGGAGATCCTTTCCCTTGACAGGTTGGTCAGGGCTCTTTGTTGGGCAGTAGGAGATGGGGATGTGCATTGCCAAGTGCAGGAGAATGGTACGACCCCTGCCTGCTTCATGGGTGGGGGCGAGGAGGCAATGAGGCCCTGGTGCTTTAGCAATAAGCTGTCTCCTCATGGGCCTCAGTGGCAGAGACAACAGCCATAGCCACGGACACAAAGACCTGGGTCCTGTTGGGACTTTGAGCCTTGCCACAGCCATTACTCTTCTCCTCACCAGGCTGTTTGAGGGACTCCCGGACTTCCAAATCTTCCACTGCTGGATGCAGACCCTTCTGTGGGTAGTGTCACGTTTGATCTGAGCTGAGTCTGATAACTCAGATCTTCTTGGTGGCCATGCTGCTCATAAGGAGCTCTGTAGGAAGCTGGCCTGGTTCCTGGTGAGCAGGCACCACTTCTCGTATGGCATCCCTCGTGGTGCCCAGGCCCTCCTCCTCCTGGGCCCTGGTCACTCAGCAGAGTCCCAGTCTGCCTCCATGTATGGGGTTCCTCTTCCTCTGGTGCAGGACTGGGTTCTCCTCCTTGTAAATGTCAGGAGGTTTGTGTAGGCAAAATCCCGCAGTTTCTCAAGGTTACCCCACACTGATGCTCCATTCTGTCAGCTGTTAATGTCTGCAGGCAGATGGCTCACCCTGACTATGCTGTTTCTCACAAGATAACAGTAACAGGAGTTTGCAGGACAGTTTGGATAATAGAGCAGGAACTAGTTGAATGGAATTACAGCACAGAATCAGTGAAGGGTGGGGGATAGAAGGCTGCCAGATTCCACTTTTTCTGTTCTTCCTTCTCGTTCATGCTGTTACTTTGGAACTGCGTCCTATATACAAATCAAAGGACTGCATCATCTAATAAGAAGGAAATTAAGTCTATCCCAGCCAACACATGGACAATATCCAGCCCATATTCCATACCATCTGCACCTTGCTCAGCTCCAATACTTTCCAATTAATCACCACCACCTTTTTTCAGATGATATACACGCAGATATATCATGCCCTTAGTCTGTGGGTGTGCTGGAGTTGTCTAGGATCGAGTTAATTTTCATCTTAGTAGCTGGTATGAAGCTGTGTTTTGGATTTAGCATGAGTACTCAGTACTAGGGCCAGTCCTCTTTAATATATTTATCAATGATCTGGATGAGGGGATCAAGTGCACCCTCAGTAAGTTCGCAGATGACACCAAGGTAGGTGCATGTGTCGATCTGCTCGAAGGCAGGAAAGCTCTGCAGGAGGATCTGGATAGGCTGCACCGATGGGCTGAAGTCAACTGAAGTTCAACAAGGCCAAGTGCTGGGTCCTGCACCTGGGATGCAATAACCCCAAGCAGAGCTACAGGCTGGGAGAGGAGTGGTTGGAGAGCTGCCAGGCAGAGAAGGACCTGGGAGTGATGGTGGATAGTCGGCTGAATATGAGCCAGCAGTGTGCTCAGGTGGCCAAGAAGGCCAACGGCATCCTGGCTTGTATCAGGAACAGCGTGACCAGCAGGGCTAGGGAGGTGATCGTCCCCCTGTACTCGGCTCTGGTGAGGCCGCACCTCGAGTACTGTGTTCAGTTTTGGGCCTCTCACTACAAGAAGGACATTGAGGTGCTCCAGCAAGTTCAGAGAAAATACGAAGCTGGTGAGGGGTCTGGAGAACAAGTCCTACGAGGAGCGGCTGAGGGAGCTGGGCTTGTTCAGCCTGGAGAAAAGGAGGCTCAGGGGTGACCTTATTGCTCTTTACAGCTACCTCAAAGGAAGCTGTAGTCAGGTGGGGGTTGGTCTGTTCTCCCACATGCCTGGTGACAGGACGAGGGGGAACAGGCTAAAGTTGCACCAGGTGTGGTTTTGGTTGGAAGAACTTCTTTACCGAGAGGGTTGTGAGGCATTGGAATGGGCTGCCCAGGGAAGTGGTGGAGTCACCATCCCTGGAGGTCTTTAAAAGATGTTTAGATGTTGAACTTAGTGATATGGTTTAGTGGAGGACTTGTTAGTGTTAGGTCACAGGCTGGACTCGATGATCTTGAGGTCTCTTCCAACCTAGACAATTCTGCGATTCTGTGATTCTGTGGGAAGAAGAGCTTGGCCAGCAGAAACTTATGATTTCATAGAAGTAAGATGGTTTATGTAATGTAGATGCTGTGGTACAACTGACTTAAAACAGTCACATATGGCCCTTTCCTTACTTGAAACAGTACTTTCAATCCCTAAACCTAAATGCTACTACAGTACTCTGAAAGGAATCTTTTTTTTTTTTATTTTTTTTCTCTTACTAACCCCAATGCCTTCCCTTAACATTAAAATTCCCATTAAAATGCTCTATTTAACCCTAGACTCCTGCTCACCAGGAACCAGGTCAGCTTCCTACAGAGCTGCCTTACGAGGAGCAGGACCTCCAAGAAAATCTGAGTTATCATACTCAAGCTCAGATCCGGTGTGGCTCCACACAGAAGAGGGTCTGCAGCCCTCAGGAGGTACAGGTCTGGGAGTCCCTAGGACAGCCTGGTGTGGAAAGGATCAAGGGCTCTACAAGGGCTCAAAGTCACAACCCAGGTCTTTGTGTCCATGGCGATGGCTGTTGTCTCTGCCACTGAGGCCTAGGAGGAGACAGCTGATCGTTAAAGCACCAGGGCCTAACTGCCTCCTCGCCCCCAACCATGAAGCAGTCAGAGGTCGTACCATTCTCCTGCACTTGGCAATGCACATCTCCATCTCCTACTGCCCCACAATGAGCCCTGAGCAACCTGTCAAGGGAAAGGATCTCCCTTCCTGTGTGCCATGCGACAACACCTGGCCCTTGTGCTTGGTGACACACATCCAATTATCCTACACCTCAGTGTCACCTTCACATTGCCTTTGTCTCCTTGTCCTCACTGCCTCCCATGTCCTGCTCTAACGAGCTCCAAGGGAGGCTGTGTCAGTGCTGGCCCTCAGGAGAACACTGCAGGAAACTTGCCTCCGACTTGGACTTCTGGAGAACTGTCTTCAATTGTCTCTGAGGGCCTGAGGTTCGTGGGCTCATCAGCAAAGCCCCCAGAGGGGTGATTGCAGTGCCTTGGGCTGGTGCTGTGCTGCTGAGCTGGGCAGGGCTCGTGGGACAGAGAGAGCTGCTGGCAAGAGGGCCCTGGTGCAGAGAGACAGCTGTGGCCAGGAGCAGCTCCTCTGCACAGCGCAGCAGGACTGGGGGCTCTGACCGCAGCTGGCACACACAGAGGAGAGAAGGAGAGAGGGCTTGGAGGCACTGAGGAGTGCAACAACAGAGGGCAGCGTGTGGCAAGACACATCTTCAGGCTCTTGACACCGGGAGGCTCTGGCAGCAGGTGGGGTTGCCAGAGGGGTTTTCTACAGCTGGCACATCATAAGCCTGATATAGCATATTTCAGGGTGGCTCTCACTCTACATGTAATTTGGACTAGGAGAAACTTTAGAGTATGTCATTTATGAATGGGCATTTCAGGAGGAAGCCTGAGGCTTGGTTAGTCTGAGGAGGAAGGCTTTTTTGGATTCTCTGCTTTAAGATTCTTGCAGTGGAGGGGAATCTGAGTGAGTGTGAGCACAAAGCTTGTGGGATGAGGTCTGTTAGCGTGGACAGGGAGGAGATGTGGGGACAGAGAACCAGTTCCCAGCAGGGCCATGGGCAGGCGGTGAGAGGGAGCTGCTTCCAGAAATGCTGTGCAAGGGAGGGCTCAGGCACCTCCCTGGGAAAATCGATGCTCTTCTGTCCCACCAGCACAGGGCAGCACAGAAAGACCAGACACAGAGAGACACAGAGAGACCAGCACAGACAGACCAGACGTGATGGACAGACTGGCTGTGCTCTCTGAAGTACACTCTGTAGTAGAGGAATCTGTGATTCTGAGGATCCACAAGGTTTTCAATGTAGAGCAGCAGGAATGACAGTATAGAAAAAAGAAATCGCCACAGCCCTTCTCTGCCGTTAGGTGATTTGGGAGCAACAATTTGTTCATAAGAATTAAAATAATCTGAGAATATGCAATGTTCCTCTTTACTTCTTTCTATAGGTAAGAACTGTTAACTACACTGCCCAAAGCAGAGTCCCCTGCTCCCAGGGACACCCTTGGGAAGCAACAGACAGAGCTCATGAAATGGACCTGCTTAATATCTACTTAATAGGCTGAAACTGAATCAGATATCATCAGATAATTTTGTTGTATTTTCTTACTGCCTTTTCCCTCCTTGGGAGAACCCTATGGCCAAAACCAGCAAATGCCCAACATCAGCTCTGTGAGCGAGTTCCTCCTGCTGGCATTCGCAGACATGCGCGAGCTGCAGCTCCTGCACTTCGCGCTCTTCCTGGGCATCTACCTGGCTGCCCTCCTGGGCAACGGCCTCATCCTCAGTGCCGTAGCCTGCCACCACCACCTCCACACCCCCATGTACTTCTTCCTGCTCAGCCTCGCCCTCCTCGACCTGGGCTGCATCTCCACCACTCTGCCCAAAGCCATGGCCAATGCCCTCTGGGACACCAGGGCCATCTCCTATCAAGGATGTGCTGCACAGGTCTTTTTTGTTGCTTTCTTGTTTGGAGCAGAGTTTTCCCTTCTCACTGTCATGTCGTATGACTGCTACATTGCCATCTGCAAGCCCTTGCACTACGGGAGCCTCGTGGGCAGCAGAGCTTGTGCCCAGATGGCAGCAGCTGCCTGGGGCAGTGGCTTTCTCAATGCTGTCCTGCACATGGCCAACACATTTTCCCTGCCCCTCTGCCAAGGCAATTCTGTGGACCAGTTCTTCTGTGAAATCCCCCAGATCCTCAAGCTCTCCTGCTCAGATGCCTACCTCAGGGAAGTCGGGGCATTTGTGTTTACTATTTCTTTAGTCTTTGGTTGTTTTGTTTTCATTGTGTTGTCCTATGTGCAGATCTTCAGGGCTGTGCTGAGGATGCCCTCTGAGCAGGGCAAGCACAAAGCCTTTTCCACGTGCCTCCCTCACCTGGCAGTGGTTTCCCTGTTTGTCAGCACTGCCATATTTGCCTACCTGAAGCCTGCTTCCATCTCTTCCCCATCTCTGGACTTGGTGGTGTCACTTATGTACTCAGTGGTACCTCCAGCAGTGAACCCCCTCATCTACAGCATGAGGAACCAGGAGCTCAAAGTTGCAGTGAGGAAGATGATTCTATATGTGCTTCTTAAGCATCAATGTTGTTAATATTATCGTGATTTGTATCATATCATTTTCATATTTAGTAGTATTATCATATTGTAATCATTAATAATAATCCTCTGAAGACTACCATTGTATTTGAGAAATTGACATGACAGATTTTTATATTATATTTCTTTTTTATTTTTAAAATAATTTTTAATATTGATTTAATTTATTTAGTAATTTATTTAATTTGAATACATCTTCGAATCAACCAATTGAACTAGGCTTCCTCTGTAGGTATAGTCAATTAAGAAAAGAACATAACTTCACTGGTCTCAGCTGCCATCTCTTCCCATCTCCTCTGGAGCTGGGGGAGCAGCTGCAGCACGCAGGAGGGGCTTGGGGCCAAGAGCCGAGCTGACACATGCAGGAGCAGCCCTGGTGGCCCTCGGGGCTGCCCCTCACTGCCTGCTGGGCTCTGCCTTTCTGCTGCCTTCGGGTCGGGGCTGCTGCTTCCCTGGAGCCATGGCCATGACCAGCAGCAGGACGTGGCCTTTTCACTGCTACTCTCTTTTGGTCTCCACATTGTTCTCTTGTGCTCTTGTACGTGGGTTAGCCATCAGGTCTCATGCACCTTGGTGAGTTTCCTGATGTCCCTAGAGTGGCATCTCCTCCACATCTCTGTACACCTCTTCTAAAGCTGATGTTAGAAATACACCCAAGGAGCTCCTCCCAGAACAGCCCTCTTGTTTTTCTGGGCTTCAGGATGGATCAGATTCCCATAGTGATCACTGAAGGACAAAGGGCTGGACTGTGATCTGACTTCTTGGTAGCACATGGCCCAGCAAACAGTAATAACTGGCCTTGACTGGCCTGGGAGTGTCCACTGGTGCTGGGTTTGATGGCAAATGGCAACCTGGAGAGGAATGTGGAGCTGCTCTGTGGCTGGGCCAGGCCTCTTGCGCTGGCCTGGGGAGCGGGGCTGGCCCTGCAGGGCACAGGCACTGTGTGCTGGGGATCTCCCAGGCAGAGAGCAGGGCTCCTGCAGCTTCACAGACCTCCACCTCCTGAGCTGGGGCTGGCCCCAGCGCAGGGGCTGCTGGGGAGGCCCAGAGCCGCCTTTGTGCCAGCAGCTGCGGTGCCTTTGAGGGGCTGGGGCTGTGGTGGCCGTGCCCAGAGCCCTGCAGCAGCCTGTGGTGGGCACTGCCCTGGGGCCAGCACAGCCTGCGCTGCTGGGTTGGGGAGAGGGCAGGGAGGAGGGGAGAGGTGGGCAGGGGCTGGGCTGGGCTGGGCAGTGCCCGGCAGAGGGCAACAGCAGCGTCAGGGAGCGGTGGCAGCATGCAGGGGAGGGCTCCCAGCAGGGCTTGGTGCTGCAGAGCCAGGGCTGCACGAAGGGAGCCCAGAGCTGCAGGGGCAGGGGAGAGGAGGCCGCTCTGGGCCCTTGTTGGCCTGGGCAGAGAAGGAAGGGGGCCCAGGGCATTCGTCCCTTCCCCGCAGCCTGCCAGGACCTGCAAGGCGCTCATGGAGTGTCCAGGGCCAGGCTGTACCCCATGGCCACGAGCCCTGCCTTCCCTCCTCCTGTTACACTGTGTGCACTGGCCGCAGCAGAGGGGACCACCAGCCAGCCCCTGCATGGAGCTCTGCCACCCGCCTGGCCCCGGCCCTCTCCAGCGCCCTCCTTGCTGCTCTCTGATGCACGCCAGCCCCTCCCCGTGCATGCCCGCCAGCACATGTGCTGAGGGCCAGGGTGACTGCTGCAGGGGCAGGGAGCTCAGCATGGCCCTTGCAGCCCCCTGCCCTGGGCCTGCCTCTGCCCTTGGGCTCGGCCCCGGCCTTGGCTCTGCTGGCAGAGGCGCTCTTGGCATGCGCTTCCTGGCCTCCCCTCGCCTGTGCACAGCTGCTGCCCACTCCGGCTGCTGCCACAAATGTGTCCTCACCAGCAGCACCACCCCTTGGGCTGCTTCTGCTGGCCTCCCCCACCCCACTGCCTTGACTCCTTGTCTCTGCTGGGCCCCAGCTCCTGCACCGAATTGCATCCCTTGGCTGTCAGTGCCCTCTCCCCTACCGTGGTGGGATGTGTTTCCAGTGGGTCATCTACCATGCACCATAATGAACACTATGAGCAGGACTAGAGGGGTCCTGCTTCCAGCCAGGGGGAGGCAGGGAGGAAAGGGACAATCAGGTTTACTGGACTGTGTATATTTAATGGCCTGACACATCACACCCACAAATGTATCAGGCTCTACTGGACACCGGTGCACAGAGTACCCTAATGCCATCAAGCTAGAAAGAGGTAGAACACACCTGTATTTCTGGAGTGACAGGGGGAACCCAATACATAACTGTACTGGAGGCTGAGGTGAGTCTAACTGTGAAGGAATAGCAAAACCACCCCATTGGGACTGGCCCAGAGGCTATGTGCATCCTCGACATAGACTGCTTCAGGAGAGGGAATTCTGAGTTCCAAGAGGGCACCACCGGTGGGGCTTTGGCAGAACTGCCTTGGAGACAAAGGACATGAAACTGTTGTCTACCTTGCTTGGCCTTCCACAGAACCCTTCTCTTGGGGGTTTGCTGAGGGGTGAAGAACAGCAGGTGTCAATGGCTACCGTGGTGGCACACCTGAGGCAGCGTCGCGCTAACCGAGACTCCCTGATTGCCATCCATGAGCTGGGTCATCGACTGGAGAGCCAAGGTGTAGATGTAGAGCTTGGGAGCGTGGTTTAGTGATGGACTTGTCAGCACTAAGGTAAAGTTGCCTGACCTGGGTTACACGTCCCAGAGTAGTGTCAGGCACAACGCAATTCTTTTTGCCTTCTGCATCTATAGCACAGGAAGTAGGACTTTGCCCTACTCTATTGACTGGGCAGGTCTTTTCACTCTACTCAATGTAGGTTTCTGTGTCTGGAAAGGGACAATTTCCCAAAAGTGGCCAATCTCATGGGTAGAGCTACAGCCAATGAACATATATTTCCTTTAATTTTCTTCCTGAGTTTTCCACAGAAGACCCAATAGGGACTATGGATGTCCAGGTGTCTACTGAGATTGAGGCTGAATTTCTCAGGATCCAAAAGTCATTTCAATTTTATTTTATTTTATTTTATTTTATTTTATTTTATTTTATTTTATTTTATTTTATTTTATTTTATTTTATTTTATTTTATTATTTTTTGAAGGCACCCCTGACTTATCTTAGAAAGGATTTCATGTGTTGGGCTGGGCTGCATTTACTGGGACAAAGACCACTGTTAGCAGTGGAGGTGTCAGACCAGCACACTCAGCTCTTCCTCCCGATGAAGGTCTCTAAAGAAGTCACTCTGGATGAATAGCAACAGGAGAATGATATTCAAAACTGAAATGCTGCAAAATTCAGCCTTTCAAACAAGAAAATATTTTTATTGGTTGCTTTTTTAAATCTTCCTTAATTTCATCTTGCAAGCTCTGCAATTAGCTGCGTAAGGTGTGAAGGCTTGAAGACAACTATCGAAGAGATGTTAGGAGTTTCAGCATTTTAATGAGTTCCATGGTGTATTTTGGTGCTGAGTCTATGAAGCTCAGGTACTGAGAGGTGAATAATGCAACCGCTAGAAAAAATAGTCAGAAGGACAAGCTGAAGTGATTTGGAGTATTAATGGGCCCCACTGAGGGCTGTTACTAACAAAGCCTCCCAGGGGCCTTGGTAGGGTAGATAATTGGAGGCCATGGTTATAGACACGCAAAGCACTGTGCTGAGAAAAATCTTGGTTTGTTTCAGTGAAGCAGAAGAGCCAAGGCCTGACCCCTGGAACTGTGAGAGGAGATCCTGCACCCGCACGTCTGGCTCAAGGCTGTTCCTGGGGTCTGTGGGCTGTGGTGGGCAGTGTGATGCCATGAGAAGAACAGTGGTATGACACCTCTGAGCTGCTGAACAGGGTTGCAAAGAACCAATGAGGCCTCATCAGAATGAATAAAATGTATTTCCTCATAAACTCTAGCCAAGAGGACAGAAATTTCAGGGCTGTTGGGCCTGCCATTTCTACCAGCACCCTCTGCATTCCCCTCTACAGGCTTTCCTATCATGTGCCACAGTCTGACCTATTTCCGTGAAGTCTGGAGATACCATCTCTGTTCACCAACTTGCTTTAATCCCTTGCTTTCACCCATGTCTCGTCAGCCCTCACCAGAGTTTCTTTGAAACACAAAGCCAGGGTCTGATCACAGGGTGACCTCTGGCACTACAGCACTACCCTTTGAGGGACATTTCTTCCTCCTTGTGGACAATGCTTCACTTCCAAGGTGCACTCTGTGGAAGTTTTATCTTCTGCTCATTTCTACTGCCAAAGAAAGCTCCATCAGGGTGGAAACCACTCCTGAAGCAGGCATCCCAACCCAGCAGGCTCCTTGCGGCCTCTCAGCCAAGCAGACACAAGTCACCTCAGCAGCAGCTTCCAAGCCAGGGGCCTGCTGCTGGCCTTGCAGCTTCTTGGCTAGACACAGCCAAGCCTTGTGCCTCCTGCTGCCCAGTCATGGACTCAAGCAGAAGGGACAGGACAACCCATATGGGGGCCTTCTTTCTGCCTGGGTCCTCCTGGGTGTGTAGGCAGAGGGGATCCCACAGTCAGCGTGCCAAGCAGGTGCCTTCTGCTGACCTAGCAGGGCCACTGCCAGATGTCAGCCCAAAAGTGCAGCTCCCAGGTCTATGTCAAGGCTGACCTGCCACCTCCAGACACAAGTGACCTCACAGTCCCTTTCTGTGACACGTTCCTGCTGCTGCCCTATCAAGTGCAGAGACAGAAGTGACCTCACAGTCACTGCCACAGTCACATTCCTCCTGCTGGGGCAGGAGTTGCTGAGGCAGAGCTGAGCTCCTCAGAGCATTCCCACCCATCTCCTCCTTGTGGCCCACAAGCTGATCAGATCCATGGCCCCTCACATTTATTTGGATTTAGGGTTTGGTTTAGGTCTCTTAAGCAGTTTTCTAGTTTTAAATATACCATTTTAATGCTAGTATTAAGGGCAGAGATCAGAGTGATTAAGAGATTAAGGGCTAGGGAAAGCGGCTATGAGCTGAATTTTGTCTTCTAGGGATACGTTGTGGTCACTCATTAGAGTAGTGGATTCCTGTCAGGGTGCTGAGTAGCAATTAGGTTTAGGAAAGAAGTTTACAGGTTAAAGCTGGGGAATAGCCTTGTATGACTATTTTAAGTCACAGTTACAGCTGCATCAGCATAACCTGAACCCTCTTACCTCTACAAAATCCTTAATTTCGGCTGGCCAAGCTCCTATTCCCTCCTCTCAGTGTTACATTTCTCCTGGCCAGGCTTCTCCTGATTTCCCCATATAACTTATCTTTTTAGGGGCATGTTTATGATGCCTTTCATGATCTTAGACTATCTGTCAGTGCTCTGTTGGCTACTCTATTCCTGAGAAAAACGCCACTTAAGACACGATGGAAAAGGACACAAAAGTCCATCAGAGCACCCTGCACAATGTGCCCAGCAGCTCTGCAGTGCCAGAAAAGCGTGGTTCCTGCCTACAAGTTTCCTTCCCAGAATGGCTCCTATGGCTCCAGGGTAACTTTTCTCAGGCACTCACTTCCCCAGGCCACACCACTCTTGCCCACAGGCCCCATGTGTCTCTCCAACCCTCCCTTCTGCCCCTGCAGTAGTGGCACCTCATCGCAGCAGGTTGGTGCATCTCCAGGCTCAGGGGTGTTTCCTGAGGGCCTGCCCTGTGTGGGGAGTGGTGGGGAGGAAGAGAGCAAGGTCATCTCCTGGGGCATGGCTGAGCACAGCCCAGCCATCCTGCACAACGGGCAGGTCCCTGCTCCCAGGCTGAGGCACACATGCAAGTTGGACATTTCTCCATCAGACCAGATTCACACAGGGCCCTTCAGCCCTGTCCCCCACTCGGTACTCACCACTTCCTTCTCATCAACCCAGACATACCCTGCTTTCCATTTGGGGACTCAGGCAGGACTTTAAGGATCTGCTAAAGCCCTGAGTGTCCTTGTTTCTCACAGCCTTCTCATCCATTGTGGGGACAAAGACTGGCTGGGACTGCATTTCTCTCTGCAGATCAGGCCGTGTGGTGCTGTGTTTTTGATATGTGACCAGAGCAGTGTTGGTCACTTGTGGTTCTGATCGCTGTTCCTGAGCAGTGCTTGCACAGCATCAAGGCCTTCTCTGCTTCTCATTCTGCCCCAGGAGTCAGTTGGCTGCAGGTGGGCAAGAGGCTGGGAGGAGAACCTGCAGTGACAGCTGACCCAGCCTGAGCAGTCTGAGCTGCCCATGCACTCCTCAGATTCACCTTGTTTGTTACCTGAAACGACCTTGCACAGTCATTTTATGAAGTTCTAATCACTACCCACTGAGCACCCTGTCCCTGGAGATCCCCTGACATCTCCTGGAAGCTCCAGATTCCTCTCCAGGTTGGCATCAGCACAGTCCCAATCAGATGAGTCCAAGATGAGTTGTCATCTCCTTAGGCAAGTGCTGCCCCAACGAGAGTGCTTAGTCCTACTCTTGGTCCCTCACAGACCTCCATGGGAATTTCAGCCTCTGTCCCACACTCTATGAAGAAGCCCAGAAAACAGAAGAGCAGGGAGCAACCCCTTGGCTGTGTTCCTGATAGCACATTTGGAAGAGGTGTCCAGGCTCCTGGGTTTGCCCTGAGCAAGACCCTCTTGGTACTGTGGTGCTAGCAGGGAGGCAGCTGTGACCCAGGGCTGCACAGTGCCTGCTGCTGCCTGCAGCCACAGGGATGCCACTGCAGAGACAACAGGACTGTCACCAAGGCATATGAAAACTCAAGACTAGCACAGAAAGAAGTACAGTCTGGAAGCTAAATGAGAGCAGCAGTGAAAAGACCACATCCTGCTGCTGGCCATGGCCATGGCTCCAGGGAAGCAGCAGCCCCGACCTGAAGGCAGCAGAGAGGCAGAGCCCAGCGGGCAGTGAGGGGCAGTCCCAAGGGCCACTGAGGATGCTCCTGCATGTGGCAGCTGGGCTCTTGATCCAGAGAGCCTCCTGTGTGCTGAGGTTGCTCCCCCAGCTCCAGAGGAGATAGGAAGAGACTGACACCAGTGAATTTCTGATGGATTTCTTTTTGGGTTTAACTACGCAGGAAGCCAAATTCTATCGGAAAATAATTGACTTCTACGGTGCTAGGAAAAATATTATTTAAACAAAAGTGAAATAATGAGAGAAAATAACAATACAGATATATAATAATTGAAGATATCATGTTATTTTCTTTCTTAGAAAAGCCTGGATTTCTAATATTAGGCATAGTATTATAGGTGAATTTGCTGAAGATGTGTGTATTCAAGTAGAGTCCTGATGGAATCCCTTAGTTCCTGGTTCCTCATGCTGTAGATGAGGGGGTTCGCTGCTGGAGGAACCACAGTGTACAGAACTGTAACCACCAGGTCCAGGGATGGAGAGGAGATGGAGGGGGGCTTCAGGTAGGCAAACATGGCAGTGCTGACCATCAGGGAGACCACGGCCAGGTGAGGGAGGCACGTGGAAAAGGCTTTGTGCCGGCCCTGCTCAGAGGGAATCCTCAGCACTGCCCTGAAGATCTGCACATAGGACACCACAATGAAAACAAAACAATCAAAGCCTAAAAAAACACTAAACACAAGTGCCCCAACTTCCCTGAGAGAGGCATCTGAGCAGGAGAGCTTGAGGATCTGGGGGATTTCACAGAAGAACTGGTCCACAGCATTGCCTTGGCAGAGGGGAAGGGAAAATGTGTTGGCCGTGTGCAGGACAGCATTGAGAAAGCCACTGCCCCAGGCAGCTGCTGCCATCTGGGCACAAGCTCTGCTGCCCACGAGGCTCCCATAGTGCAGGGGCTTGCAGATGGCAATGTAGCGGTCGTAGGCCATTATAGTGAGAATAGAATATTCTGCTGCTATAAAGAAGACAAAGAATAAGACCTGTGCAGCACAGCCTTGATAGGGGATGGCCCTGGTGTTCCAGAGGGCATTGGCCATGGCTTTGGGCAGAGTGGTGGAGATGCAGCCCATGTCGAGGAGGGCGAGGTTGAGGAGGAAGAAGTACATGGGGGTGTGGAGGCGGTGGTCGCAGGCTACGGCGCTGAGGATGAGGCCATTGCCCAGGAGGGCAGCCAGGTAGATGCCCAGGAAGAGTGCGAAATGCAGGAGCTGCAGCTCGCGTGTGTCTGCGAATGGCAACAGGATGAACTCAGTGATGGTGCTTCTGTTGGACATCTGTTTTTTTGGGATGTGTTCCTGCACATAGAAGAGGAAGAACAGTAATAACGTACAACAGATTTATCAGAGAAAAATTAATCCCATTTCTCATCTAATATCACCAGAAAATTGCCCACTTCCAGTAAGACATTTGGCAGGTCCCTTTCATGAGTTCTTCCTGATGCTGCCTGAGGGTATCCCTAGGAACAGGGGACTCCTTTGTGGGCAATGGAAGAGTCAGTTTTGCCCAATAGCCAGAGGAAAGGCAGAACATGGTGTAATCTCAGACTCACTTCACTGCTGATATCAAAGAACCTTGCCCCAGTGTTGCTCCCGGGTTAACCAACTTCAGAGCATATATATATATACAGATTTCTTTAATTTTTATTGTATATGGTCAGATTTTTTGTGGTTGCTAACCTACCACACCTGCTGAGTTTTTCTGAAACAGAAACCCTGAGCATTTCTCTTGCACTTGATGGGAAACTTTGCGCATCCTAAGAGAAAAAGAGGCAGTCCCTATAGCGCGAAGTGTCCTTTAGTGAGGACAGACAATCTGTCCATCAGTGCTGGTCTCAGCTGCCTGTGAGAGCTGCAGGAAAGTTCTACTCAGAGGTTGACCTGAGAAGAACCTGAACACTGCTGAGAGCAGAGACATCCAGGCTCAAAGTGCCCATCTCCCGATGCCTCACCTTCTCCCCATACTCCCCTTCCCCCAAGCACACCAAGGGCTCTCCCCATGGGAATGTGAAACCCCCATCCCCAGCCAGCCTGGGAACAAGACCAGCAGCAGCACGGCCAGCTGGAGAAGCCAGGAGGAATGCCAGCGTGCTGCTGCCAGGGGAGGCAAGGCCAGGGAGGGACAGACGGACACTCAGCAGACCCTCCTGTGCTGCAGCTCTGCCTGCAGAGGAGGCAGCTTGTGCTGGGGACAGCAGGGGCTTGAGGGCACAGGCTGTGCTGGTGGGAGAGGAGAGCAGGGGGTGTCCCAGGGAAGGTGCCTGCCCTGCAGGGGATGGCAGGGAGGTGCCTGAGCCCTCCCTCGCACAGCATTTCTGGCAGCAGCTCCCTCTCACTGCCTGCCCATGTTCCTGCTGCCTACCCATATCCCTACCAGGAGCCAGATTAGTGTCAGCTCAGTTATATCCTGAGGAGACCACAAACATGATGTTGGTGTAATCTTTAAGCTGAACTGGCTGAAGGCACTTTATGAAGTTCACTGCTTCCATATAGATCTCTCAGTGCAATGCTCTAGGAATCTCAGTCTCCTACACAATGCTGACAACAAATTAACATGAAATCTATATTGTCTCTACTGCTGTAAGCTCAAAACACAGACTAAAAAAAAATCTTACCCTTCAGGTAACCCCTGTTTTGGCCTTCCTCTTTAAATATCGAACCATAAATGCCATTCTCTAAAGCATCTTCTACTCATTTCTGGAGAACCAGACAGACCCACCCTGCCAGATGCTATCAGCCATCAGATGCGCTAGCTGAAGAAGACCCCTCTGGCAACCCCACCTGCATGGCCCTGCTGCCAGAGCCTCACGGTGTCAAAAGCCTGCAGATATGTCCTGCCACACGCTGCCCTCTGTTGTTGTGCTCCTCAGTGCCTCCAAGCCCTCTCTCCTTCTCTCCTCTCTGCGTGCCAGCTGCGGTCAGAGCCCCCAGCCCTGCTGCGCTGTGCAGAGGAGCTGCTCCTGGGCACAGCTGTCTCTCTGCAGCACTGCCTTTGCCAGGAGCTGCCCTTGTGCCCAGGAGCCCGGCCCAGCTCAGCAGCACAGCACCCGACCATGGCATCGCTTGCTCTGTGCCCTTGGGCTCCCTCAAGGTGTCCCCAAGGCCTCAGGGCTGACAGCTCCCCAAGGCAGCAGGGTCTTTGCTGGGGTGTGCTGTTTGAATCAGACTGAATTCATCACCAACTGCACTTCTCTGAACACAGGGGAGATGACTTTTACAAGGGTGATTTCTGCTGTTGGACTGTGGTTGTCAAACATGATGTGCTTTAACCTGGTGGGCAGCTCAGCACCACACAACGGTTGCCTCACACCAACGCCCCCACATGCTTATGTGTTGAAGTAAGGGCGATTTGAAAGACCAAAAGGGAAGAGAAATAATAATAATAATAGTAATTATTTTTATTATTATTATTGTTATGTACAAAGCAAGCTATACACAGTGCAATTGCTCATTACTGACTGATGTCCAGCCTGTCCCCAACTGGTAGAACATTGCATTAACCATCTGCACCTGCTCTTCTTTGACCTTCAACCACTGTGGAAATGGAAGGGTCCTCCTAGGGACTGGGCGAGGGAGACAACTCTTTAATATCCTCTGTCCCCAAGACAGCTATCCCAAAACCCCACCTGTACCCTTTTGGATCTTGGAAGTACCCTCTCATGGGGAAGTTTATGTGAAGGTTTCATAGATCAACATTCTTCTCCCTCCTTTCTTTTCTGGGCAGTAGTTCTTTTCCATTCTCAGGAGCCCGATTTTCACACCCATTGTTTTCTCCTGCATGTAGAGGCAATGGATCCTGGCAAAGGTTGGTGTTCTGGCCTAGCAAGAGCAGACCTGGGGGGTCTGGTCTAGGCCCCAGACTAGACCTGGGGTCTGTCACAGAGGCTGGAGTGGCTGCGGGACATGTCAGAGGTGTTGGAGTAGCTGCAGGGCCTGTCCCAGGGCTTGGAGCGGCACTGACTGAGGCTCCCTTTGGAATTCCCTTTGGAATTGCCAAGGTGATAACCCCTCCTTTTCAAGCACTTCTGCAGTTTTTAAGGATTCTGCACGTGCTCAGGGGGGAAGTTCCAAAGCACCGGAGGTGCCCACTGCTCTAGGTGCCTGCCCAGATCCTCCCATGCTCCCTGCCACTCCTAACTCTCCGGCCTTGGGGCAGGTCTCCGGAGGGCATTCTTAAGGAGTTGTTTATCCTTAAACAAAAGTTGAAACACATTCAGGAAACATCACAGTAGGTCCATCCCATGGATATCCAAAGCTTTGTAGAGCTAGTGTAATTAGCCTGGAGGAGAAGGGGGAGGTGAAGGAGAAAGAGAGAGTGCATAAGTGGAGAAGTGTCTCTCCCGTTTCTCCTCATGGATTGGCTCCCTAAAGCAAAAAGATCAAGAGTGTAATTCTTAATAGTTTCTGAGTGATGGTTCCTGAGGTATGGAGGTGATGGCAATGCTCAGTACAAAGAACAGATTTGTCACATGACCAGTAATTTTCTAGACTCATAAGCCAGTGCTACACAACACAGCAAAATAACTTTATACCAGACCCAGAAATGATAAACAGCGCAATGGGAACACGTGCAGTAAGTAATGTGCTATACAACACATTTCTGAAAACAAGCCCAACAGACCTGAGATCCAAAATGTCGACCTTGTGATCAGCAACTATTAAACTGGTCTAATGCTTATAACAATTTATCTTTAGCACTCTGTGGTAAGATCTGTCCTTATCTCAACCCTTCCTGCCCCACACTGGGTGCCAAAAAGACTGCTGTGGTTTAACGCGACAGTTCGAGTACATGGAATTATTTGAACAAGTCCAGATCAAGGGGCTAGAGCAAGTCTTCTATGAAGGCACACTGAGAGAACTGGTACTGTTCTGCCTGGAGAAGACAAGGCACCAGGGAAACCTTAGAGCAACCTACCAGTACTTAGAGAGGACCTACAGGAAAGCTGCGGAGACAGTCTTTGTCTGGGAGTGTAGTGACAGGACAAGGAGTAATGACTTTAAAATAGAAGATGGCAGGTTTAAATTAGATACATGGAAGAAATTCTTTCCTCTGAGGATGATGAGGCACTGGAACAGGTTGCCTGGAAAAGCTGTGAATGTCCCATCCCTGGAAGTGTTCAAGGACAGGTTGAAATGTGTTTTGAGCAACCCGGTCTAGTGCAAAGTGTCCCTGCCCACTGCAGGGGGGTTGGAATAAGATGATCTTTAGGTCCCTTCCAATCCAAACCATGATCCCATGTTTCTATGATTATCTATGACACTGCCATCATTGACCATGTGAAGCTCATAAAGGCTCTCCTCAGAGATTTTAACCAAGCCCTTTCCCAAAATTTCATCATCCCCCTGGCCAGCCCTCATGTTGCTTAGAGTTGGTTTTGGAACAATGAGAGAGGTGCTGGTACAGCTGCTGACATCGTCAGAAGACTGATCTCAAAGACCTTGGAAAGGACAAATTGATTAAAATCATTCCTTAGGACTTAGAAAAGGCAGATGTCAAACCCATCTTCTACTAGAAGGCTGAGCAAAAGGATAATTAAGCCTAACCAAGGATTATAACGCCAGCCTTCACCCTAGCCCCCAGTCAAGAACTAAACAAATCTCCAATCTCCAAAGCTTGATCTTCCCCTATAAATTGAGCAATCATCTTGAGAAGAACACCAATCCTTCCCTCAAAGCCCTACCATTCCCTTAACCCTAGAAGGTGACCTCTAATCCCTAAATGTTACTCTGAACACCTAATTCCCTAAGCTCCCCACCATGCACACAGCACATCTCAAATTCAACCCCACTCCTATCCCTAACTTCAGTTGTTTGTCTCCGTGGGGCAGGGCAGGGACTGTGAGGTACTGCAGCAGTCGCATGGCATTGGAAGAGGCATGTGAGGTGACAGGTATGTGATCAGATCAGAGGCCACAAGGAGGAGCTGGCTGGGAATGCTGGGATGAGGTCAGGTGTGCCTCAGGATGTGCTGGGCCTGCAGGAGGCACGTGGCTGTGAAGAAGGCTGGGAGGTCACTTCTGTCTCTGGATCTGATGGACCAGCAGGAGGAATGGGGCACAGATAGGAACCGTAAAGGGCAGAAGCATGCTCAAGGCATTGAAGATGATGGTGAGGCACCTTCTGTTCTGGTCAGGTGATAGACCACAGGAAGGCTGATGGCATGGGAGTCGTGCTTGAGGTATAGCTCATGAGACCATAGAATCAGAGAATGGCAAGGGACTTTAAAGATCACCTATTGCCAGCCCTCTGGCCATAAGCAGGGATGCCCCCCAGGAGAACAGGTTGCCCAGGGCCCTTTGGACAGGAATCTCTTCCTCTGTTGCATCAGCTACACCTCTCAGCTTGGTGTCATCTGCACACTTGCTGAGGGTGAACTCAACCCCACTGTCTATGTCACTAATAAACATATTAAACCATACAGGTCCGAGGACAGACCCCTGAGGTACAAGACTCATCACCAGCCTCCACTTGGACATAGAGCCATTGAGCACCACTCTCTGGGTGTGACCTTCAGGCCAACTCCTTACCCACTGAATGGTGCACCCATCAAATGCATATCTCTCTAATTTGGAGACCAGGATGTCATGTGGGACCATGGCAATGGTCTTACAGAAGTCCAAGTAGATGACATCGGTCGGTCTTCCCTTGTTGTCTGATGTGGTCACTCCATTGTAGAAAGCCACCAAATCGGTCAGGCAAGATTTATCCTTTGGTGAAGCCATGCTGGCTGTCTGAGATCACCTCTTTGTCTTGCATGTGCCTTGACATTGATACCAGGAGGATCTTTTCCATGATCTTGCCAGACACAGAGGTGAGGCACAGCATTCAATAGTTCCACGGCTTCTCATTTCTACCCTTTTTAAAAACGGGAGTGATGCTTTCCTTTTTCAGGTCACCAGGGACTTCACCCGACTGCCAGGACTCTTCAAATATGATGGGGAGATGCTTGGCAACTACATCAGCCAGTTCCCTCAGGACCCTGGGATGCATGTCATCAGGCCCCATAGACTTGTACTTGTTGAGTTCCATCAGGTGGTCTCAAACATGTTCTTCACTTAGAGTGGGTGAGACTTTGCACCTCCAGCCTCCATCCATGGGTTCAGGGAAATGAAAGACTTGGGAAGCCTGATTGGCAGGGAAGACTGAGGCAACGATGTTGTTGAGTCCCTCAGCCTTCTCCATGTCTGTCATTATCAGTTCACCCTTCTCATCCGTCACAAGGGGTACACTCTCCTTGGCCTTTCTTTTATGAGCAGTGAATCTGTAGAATCCCTTCCTATTATTCCTTGCATCCCTTGAGAACATCAATTCCATCTGTGCCTTAACTTTCCTTATCCCATCCCTGCACACCTGAAACTGAAACATGTGAGAGGGCCTGGGAAAAGGAACCCTGGCTCCATAGAAGCCACTTGGGAAACAAAACTTGTAGGTAGGAAGCATGATTTTGTGGAGGTGCAGAGCTGATGGGCACATTGCTCAGGATGCTCCTAAAGACCCATATGTCCTTTTCCCTCCTGACTACAATGCTACTTCCTTCTCAGGAATGGGGTAGCCAACAGTGATGAGACAGATACACTGAGATGTTAAATGTCATCAGAAAGCTGATCCCAATAAAATATGGCACAGTCTGGAGCAGCTTGGACAAGAGACTGTAGATGCTAGATGCTACACTAACACTGATTTAAAACAGTCATGTATTGCCGTCACCTTATTTGAACCAGTAATTTTAATCCTTAAAACTAAATGCTACTAAATACTAAACACTACTCGACCTCTCTGAGAGGAATCCACTACTCAAAGTATGCACTGAAGCAAAACACAGCCCTTAGCCCCTTTCCCTTACCTTTCCCTTACCTTTACACTCCTGCATACCCCAATCCCTACCCCAAACACTAACATTAAAATGCACTATTTAGCCCTAGAGAAGTTGTTGGCAGGCCTTAAAATTCCCTAAACCACAGGGTTTGCCCATACGCTTATGACAGACCTGATATGCACAGAAGAACACCAAAGATTCCCATTAAACCTGTGTTTTTCCTCGAACCTAGAATGGTGAGCCCTAGTCCCTAAAGGACTAGAGAGAGGTCAGCCCTACCTCAGGATGTCCTGACCCAGCAGAAGGGATGTGACTGTGAGGTCACTTCCGCATCTGCACTTGATAGGGCAGCAGCAGGAACGTGTCATAGAAAGGGACTGTGAGGTCACTTGTGCCTGGAGGTGGCAGGTCACCCTTGGCTTCTCCCTGGGAGCTGCACTTTTGGGCTGACAGCTGGCAGTGGCCCTGCTAGGCCAGCACAAGGCACCTGCTTGGCATGCTGACTGGGGGATCCCCTCTGCCTACACACCCAGGAGGACCCAGGCAGAAAGAAGGCCCCCAGATGGGTTGTCCTGTCCCTTCTGCTTGAGTCCATGAGTGGGCAGCAGCAGGCACAAGGCTTGGCTGTGTCTAGCCAAGAAGCTGCAAGGCCAGCAGCAGGCCCATGGCTTGGAAGCTGCTGCTGAGGTGACTTGTGTCTGGTTGGCTGAGAGGCCACAAGGAGCCTTCTGGGTTGGGATGCCTACTTCAGGAGTGGTTTCCACCCTGATGGAGCATTCTGTGGTAGTAGGAAAGAGCAGGAGAGAAAAAAACTGCCACAAAGTGTTCCAGAAAGGCTGGCACTGGAGGGAGAAATGTCCCTCAAAGGGTCATGCTGTGGTGCCAGAGGTCACCCTCTGATCAGACTGTGGCTTTGTGTTTCAAGGAACAGCTGGTGAGGGCTGACAAGACATCAGTGAAAGCAAGGCATGAGAGCAAGATGGCGAACAGAGATGGATGTCTCCAGACTTCAAGAAAATAGGGCAATGTGTGGGACAGCATAGGAAAAGCTACAGAGGAGAAGGCAGAGGGTGCTGGTAAAAAGGGAAGGCCCAACAGCCGTGAAGGTTTTTCCCCTTGGCAGTAGCTTAGGAGGAGAGATGTTATACTCATTGCAATGGGGCCTCATTGATTTCTTGCAACCCTGTGCAGCAGCTCAGAGGTGTCATACCACTGTTCTTCTCATGGCATCCCACTGCCCACCGCATCCCACAGACCCCAGCAAGAGCCTTGAGCTGGACGTGGGGGTGCAGGATCTCCCCTTCCAGTGGCTGGGGTCTGGCCTTGGACCTTTTACTTCACCAAAACCAACAAAGACATTTCTCAGCAGAGTGCTTTGCCTGTCTGCAATCATGGCCTCCAATTATCTGCCTTAACTAGTCCCTGGGGAGGCTTTGTTAGTAACAGCCCTCAGTGGGGCCCATTAATACTCCAAGTCACTTCAGCTTTTCCTTCTGACTTTACTTTCTCTAGCAGTTGCATCATTGTCCTCTCAGTACCAGAGCTTCATAGACTCAGCACCACAATACACCATGGAACTCATTAAAATGCAGAAAGTCCTAACATCTCCTCCAAAGTTTTCTTCAAGGTTTCATGCCTTGTGCTGTTAACTGCAGAGCTTCCATGACGTAGTTAAGGGAAAAGATTTCACAAAGCAAATAATAAATATATTTTATTGTTTCAAAGGCTGAATGTTGTTGCATTTCAGTTTGGAGCATCATTCTCCTATTGTTCTTCATCCAGGGTGACTTCTATGGAGACCTGCATCAGGAGGAAAAGCAGAGACTGGAGGTCTGACACCTCCACTGCCAGCAGTGGTCTTTGTCCCTGTAACTGCAGCCCAGCCTAGCACATGAAACCCTTTCTAAGATAAGTCAGGGTTGTGTTCAGATAATTAAAATAAAACAAAACAAAACAAAACAAAACAAAACAAAACAAAATAAAATAAAATAAAATAAAATAAAATAAAATAAAATAAAATAAAATAAAATAAAATGATTGAAATGACCATTGAATCCTGAGAAATTCAGCCTGAATCTCAGTAGACACCTGGACATCCATGGACTCTCTTGGATCGTCTGTGGAAAACTAAGGGTGAAAAATAAAGAAAACATATTTTTATTGGCTGTAGCTGTACCCATGATCTTGGCCTCTTTGGGAAAATTTTCCCCTTCCAGACACAGAAAGCTAAATTGAGTGATGTGAAAAGACCTCCCCAGTCAATAGAGTAGGGCAAAGTCCTACTTCCTGTGCTATAGATGCAGAAGGCAAAAAGAATTGCATTGTGCCTGACACTACTCTGGGACGTGTCACCCAGGTCAGGCAACTTTACCTTAGTGCTGACAAGTCCATCACTAAACCACGCTCCCAAGCTCTACATCTACACCTTGGCTCTCCAGTCGATGACCCAGCTCATGGATGGCAATCAGGGAGTCTCGGATAGCGCGACGCTGCCTCAGGTGCACCACCATGGTAGCCATTGGCACCTGCTGTTCTTCACCCCTCAGCAAACCCTCAACAGAAGGATTCTGTGGAAGGCCAAACAAGGTAGACAACTGTTTCATGTCCTTTGTCTCCAAGGCAGTTCTGCCAAAGCCCCACCAGTGGCGCCCTCTTGGAACTCAGAATTCCTTCTCCTGAAGCAGTCTATGTCGAGGATGCACATAGTCTTCAGGTCAGTCCCAATGGGGTGCTTTTGCCATTCCTTCCAAGTTAGACTCACTTCAGCCTCCAGTACAGTTAACTGTTGGGATTCCCCTGTCACTCCAGAAATACAGGTGGGTTCTACCTCTTTCTAGCTTGATGGCATTAGGGTACACTGTGCACCAGTGTCCAGTAGAGCCTGATACATTTGTGGGTGTGATGTGCCAGGCCATTAAATATACCCAGTCCAGTAAACCCGATTGTCCCTTTCCTCCCTGCATCCCCAGTCCAGCCCAGCCCCTGCCCACCTCTCCCCTCCTCCCTGCCCTCTCCCTAGTACAGACCAGCCCAGCCCAGTGCAGCCCGGCAGCCCAGGCTGGGCTGGCCCCAGGGCAGTGCCCACCGCAGGCTGCTGCAGGGCTCTGGGCACGGCCACCACAGCCCCAGCCCCTCGCAACCCCCGTGCAGGGGCCAGCCCCAGCTCAGGCGATGGAGGTCCGTGAAGCTGCAGGAGCCCTGCTCTCCTGCCTAGGAGATCCCCAGCACGGGGTGCCTGTGCCCTGCAGGGCCAGCCCCGCTCCCCAGGCCAGCACAAGAGGCCTGGCCCAGCCACAGAGCAGCTCCAGATTCCTCTCCAGGATGCCATTTGCCATCAGACCCAGGACAGTCCCAGGCCAGTCAAGGCCAATTATTGTTTGCTGACCATGAAGGGAGCAGATTGTTTGCAACCTAAGAAGGGAGCTCTTAGTCCAGCACTACACTGAGCACTCTTAAATTCTGATCCATAGTGAAGCCCAGTAAAGTTCCCGTTCATGCATCAGTTCCATGGGTATATTTCTATCAGCATCTTTGGAAGAGCTGTGTAATGGAAGAGATGCCACTGTACAGACAACAAGACTGTCACCAAGGTACATGCGATCTCAGGACTTAGTTGAATGTGAGAGCACAAGAGAACAATGTAGAAACCAAAGGGAGCAGCAGTGAAAAGGCCACGTCCTGCTGCTGGCCATGGCCATGGCTCCAGGGCAGCAGCAGCCCCGGCCCGAAGGCAGCAGAGAGGCAGAGCCCAGCGGGCAGGGAGGGGCAGCCCCGAGGACCACCGGGGCTGCTCCTGCATGTGGCAGCTGGGCTCTTGGCCCTGAGCCCTTCCTGCGTGCTGGGGCTGCTCCCCCAGCTCCAGAGGAGATTTGAAGAGAGAGAAACTGAGATGAATGATATTCTGAGGGATTTGTTATTGTCTTTACATATTCATTAAGCTTGCTTCTTTAGCTATATTAGATGACTGGATAAAAGAAATTAAAAAAAAAAAAAATCAGGATGTTAAAAATACATTTATTTAAATCAAACCCAAGAAACTTACATTAATTGTAAAAACAAATTAACAAAAATATTTCCTAATAAATTCTTTAATAAACTGGGAAATGAAAGACATTACTGACTCTGAAGAAGCATGTATCCAAACAGTTTCCTCGTTGCATAATTAAGCTCCTTGTTCCTCATGCTGTAGATGAGAGGGTTCACTGCTGGAGGTACCACTGAGTACAGAAATGACACCACCAGGTCCAGGGATGGGGAAGAGATGGAGGGAGGTTTTAGGTGGGCAAATATGATAGTGCTGACCATCAGGGAGACGACGGCCAGGTGAGGAAGGCACGTGGAAAAAGCTTTGTGCCGGCCCTGCTTAGAGGGCATCCTCAGCACTGCCCTGAAGATCTGCACATAGGACAACACAATGAAAACAAAACATCCAGTGGTTAAACAGGTAGTAAACATGAGAAGCCGACCTTCCCTGAGGTGGACAGATGAGCAGGAGAGCTTGAGGATCTGGGGGATTTCACAGAAGAACTGTTTCACAGCATTGCCTTGGGAAGGGGGCAGCGAAAATGTGTTGGCTGTGTGCAGGACAGCATTGAGAAAGCCACTGCCCCAGGCAGCTGCTGCCATCTGGGCACAAGCTCTGCTGCCCACAAGGTTCCTGTAGTGCAGGGGCTTGCAGATGGCAATGTAGCGGTCGTAGGCCATGACGGTGAGAAGGGAATACTCCGCTCCAATGAAGAAGTCTAAAAAGAGTACTTGGACAACACATCCTTGATAAGAGATAGCCCTGGTGTCCCAGAGGGCATTGTCCATGGCTTTGGGCAGAGTGGTGGAGATGCAGCCCAGGTCGAGGAGGGCGAGGTTGAGGAGGAAGATGTACATGGGGGTGTGGAGGCGGTGGTCACAGGCTACGGCGGTGAGGATGAGGCCGTTGCCCAGGAGGGCAGCCAGGTAGATGCCCAGGAAGAGCGTGAAGTGCAGGAGCTTCAGCTCGCGCGTGTCTGCAAATGCCAGCAGGAGGAACTCACTCACAGAGCTGATGTTACACATTTGCTGTTTCTGGGCAGTGGTCCTGTCTAAGGAGGAAAAATACAGTAAGGATATACAACAGAATTATCCTATTGTAAGGCCTAATTCAAGGACATGTTTGGCAAGTCCCTTTCATGAGTTCTATCCAATTCTGCCTGAGGGTGTCCCTGGGAGCAGAGGATTCTGCTTTGGTAATGCAGGAGGTATTCCTACTCTACAGTAACAGATAAAGAGGGACATAGGGTAATGCCAGATTCAATTCTTTACCAATATGTGATTATCCACAGTTTTGCTCCCAATTCTCCTGAGAGGAAGCAGGGTTGTAGGATTTTCTTTTCTGTATATTTTCCTTCCTGCTACACTCTAGGTGAAACCTGGATCTTCAGAGAAAGGGACGCCCCCTTTAGTTCAGAATATAATTCAGAGGGGAAAGACAGTCTGTCCATCAAGTCTGGTCTCCTCTGGCATCTCTTTGAACGGTATGACAATGACATTCACATCCTTACCTGAAAAGAACCAGGACACGGCTGAGAGCAGAGGAATCCAGGCTCAAAGTGCCCATCTCCACACCCCTCAGCCTGTCCCCGTACTCCCCTTCCCCCAGGCACACAGAGGGCTCACTCCATGGGCATGTGAAACCCCCATCCCCAGCCAGCCTGGGAACAAGACCAGCAGCAGCACGGCCAGCTGGAGAAGCCAGGAGGAATGCCAGCGTGCTGCTGCCAGGGCAGGCAAGGCCAGGGAGGGACAGACGGACACTCAGCAGACCCTCCTGTGCTGCAGCTCTGCCTGCAGACGAGGCAGCACATGCTCATTGCAGGTGATCTGTACTCACCTCAAGCCAGCAGAGACCTCACAAAGACAGGGCACTGGTCACTGGAGGATTTGCAGCTCCAAAAGATCAACTAGGATAAAACCTGAGAGGACCAGAATGATGATGTTGGTGTAGTTCCTGGGCTGAAGTGTGGGAAGGGACTTCATGAAGTTCATTGATTAAATATTGATCCCCCACTGCAATATTCTAGGAGTCTCAGTCTTCAGTACACACCTGACCACCTACTACCATGAAACCAGCCTCTGCTCTACCACAGGTATCTGCAAGCACAGGCTACAGAAAAAGTCTTGCCTTTCGGGTAGCCCCTGCCTTGGTCTTCCTTTTCAAATATCCAATCATAAATGTCATTCTCTAAAACATTTTCTACTCATTTCTGGAGAAACAGAGAGACCCATCCTGACAGATGCTATCAGCTGTCGGATGTGCCAGCTGTACAAGACCCCTCTGGCAACCCCACCTGCATGGCCCTGCTGCCAGAGCCTCACGGTGTCAAGAGCCTGCAGATGTGTCCTGCCACACGCTGCCCTCTGTTGTTGCGCTCCTCAGTGCCTCCAAGCCCTCTCTCCTTCTCTCCTGTCTGTGTGCCAGCTGCGGTCAGAGCCCCCAGCCCTGCTGCGCTGTGCAGAGGAGCTGCTCCTGGGCACAGCTGTCTCTCTGCAGCGCTTGCCAGGAGCTCCCCTTGGGCCCAGGAGCCCGGCCCAGCTCAGCAGCACAGCACCCGACCATGGCATCGCTTGCTCTGTGCCATTGGTCTCCCTCGAGGTGTCCCCAGGGCCTCAGGGCTGACAGCTCCCCAAGGCAGCAGGGTCTCTGCTGGGGTGTGGTGCCTGAAGTAGACTGAAGTCTTCGCTGACTGCTCCTTGCTGAACTTGGGAGAGACTGATTTTAGAAGTGTGATTTATGCTATTTAAGTTTGATTGTCCATCATGAGTAAAATGATTCCCTCCCTTAACTCCTATTGTGTTCCCACTGCATGGCAGGACACCTCAGCCATGACTGCCAGGGATCATTTCACCCCTCTGAATGTGTCCTAACAAGAGAGGGGGGAACTGAATGCTCTAAAAGGTTTTCCAAGAAGGGAATTGGACACTAAGACACCATTTGTTGAGTTTTCCCAGTAATCCACATGGAAGATCCTCTACCCATACACAAATCTCTTCTTCCTCTCTCACATGACCAGCATGGAGACTGGGATGTGGAACACCCTCAACACTGTGCTGGTGCCTGACACAAACACCTGCAGATGCCATGCTTCCTTCTGGGGCCATGCCCTACGGTCAGCCCTGGCTGTATGCCATCCCTGTTCTCTGCAAGGCTCGAGAAGTGGAAGGTCTGGCTCCAGAAGGCAGCTGTACCTGAACCAGGGGAATTTCTCTTATGTACAGGAATTATTTCTCCCCCTCCCAGCTACAGTTCTGTGGTCCCAGTGTCATAGACACCTCTTGTGTGGTTTTGCCCCATTGCTGGAGCTGTCCTGCAGTGCCACGGTGATATTCATGGTCTTTGATTTCATAATCTACATTTTGGATCCAATCTACCTCTTCCCTCCCACACAGTTTTCATGTGCGTGCATCCTGTGTTGGTAGGCTCAAGCCCTTATCCACTTGCTCTTCTGTCCTCATGAGTGTCACTGTTTCCTATGACACCATGATATCTCCATGTGAAGTGCAGAACAGTGCATAACATAAGCTACTAATACAATCAGCAAGTCAAAAATAAATAATTAAATAATAAATCAGTATCTTATTCCCTTCAAACATTTGGTACGGCATTTTATTTATTTATTTATTTATTTATTTATTTATTTATTGTGATTGTACAGCAATCATAACATTAGTCCACACAGGAACAGGACATACTCTTAGGCATGAATAAAATTTCTCTTTTATTGAGAAGAACTTTTGGTCTTCCTCCTCAGAGATTTTAACCAAGCCCTTTCCCAAACCATCATCATCCTCCCTGTCCGTCCTCAGGTTGCTTAGAGGTGGTGTGGGAAGGGCGAGAGAGGTGCTGGTGGAGATGCAGATGTCACCATAAGACCTCTCTCAAAGACCTTGGAAAAGCCAGATACAGGAGAGACGTTGCTCAGGATTTGGAAAAGGCAGAGGTAAAAGGCATCTTCTACAAGAAGGGTAAACCGAAAGCTGATTAAGCGTAACTAAGGATTAAAATGCCATCCTTAAATCTAGCCTTCAAATCAAATCTAAATTAAAAGCCTCAAAACTTGTCGTTATCCTAAACCGTGAGCAGGCACCTTGAGCAGAACACCAATCCATCCCTCGATGTCCTTGCCATTCCCTTAACCCTGGAGGGTGACCTCTACTTCCTAAACATTAACCTGATCATCTAACCCTCAAAGCCCTTCACCATGCACACAGCACATCTCTGCTTCAACCCCACTCCTATCCCTATCTTCAGGTGCTTGTCCCCTTGGGCAGGGCAGGGACTGTGAGGTCCTGCAGCAGTCCCATGGCATTGGAAGAGACATGTGAGGTGACAGGTATGTGATCAGATCCGAGGCCACAAGGAGGAGCTGGCTGGGAATGCTGTGATGGGATCGGGTGTGCCTCAGGATCTCCTGGGCCTGCAGAAGGCAATGGCTGTGAAGGAGTTCTCATTTCTACCCTTTTTAAAAATGGGAGTGATGTTTTCCTTTTTCCAGCCAGCAGGGAGTTCACCTGACTGCCAGAACTCTTCAAATATGATGGAGAGAGGCTTGACAACTACATCAGGCAGTTCCCTCAGGACCCTGGGTTGCATGTCATCAGGCGCCATAGACTTGCATGTGTTTAGTTCCTTCAGGTGGACTCAAACCCACTTACAGCGGGTGGGACTTGGCCCCTCAGCCTCCATCCATGGGTTCAGAGAAATGAAAGACTTGGGAAGCCTGACTGGCAGGGAAGACTGAGGCAAAGATGCTGCTGAGTACCTCAGCCTTCTCCATGTCTGTCATTACCAGTTCACCCTTCTCATACATCAGATGGGGTACAGTCTCCTTGGCCTTTCATATCTGAGCAATGTATCTATAGAATCTATTCCTGTTATTCTTTTCATCCCTTGCCAAGCTCAGTTCCATTCATGCATTGCTTTCCTTTTCCCATACCTCCACATCTGAAAGAGAAACATGCATGAAGGCTTGGGAAAAGTAACCCTGGATCCACAGAAGCTATTTGGGAAAAAAAAAAAACATGTAGGTCGGAAGCATGATTTTGTGGAGGTGCAGAGCTGATGGGCACATTGTGCAGGATGCGCCTAAAGACCTTTGTGCCCTTTTCCCTCCTGAGTACAAGCCTGCTTCATTCTCAGGAATGGAGGAGCCAACAGAGGTGAGACAGATACACTGAGATGGTAAATGCCATCAGAAAGCTGATCCCAACAAGATATGGGAAGGTCAGGAGCAGCGTGAACAAGAGACATGTGAGATTTTGGGGTGGGAAGAGGAGCATGGCCAGAAGAAATTAATGATTTCATAGAGGTAAGAGCATTCATGCAATGCCGGTAGTGCAGTAACACTGACTTCAAAAAGTCACGTATGGACCTTACCTTACTTGAGCCAGTAATTTTAACGCTTAAACCTAAATGCAACTGCAACACTCAGAAAGGAATCAATTTTCTCTCTTGATAATCGTAATCCCTTCCCTTGACACTAACATTAAAATGCTCTATTTAACCCTAAACTCCTTGGCAGAGGTAAAACACCCGTAAACCACAGAGCTTGTCCATACCTCAACCACAGACGTGACAGCACAAGCAGAACACCAAACAATCCCACTAAAACTTTGCTTAATCTCTAAGGCAGAAAGTTAAAAGAGATACCGAGGGGGCTAGAGAAAGCTCAGCTCTGCCTCAGCATCTCGTGCCCCAGCAGCAGGAATGTGACTGTGGCAGGGACTGTGAGGTCACTTCTGTCTCTGCACTTGATAGGGCAGCAGCAGGAATGTGTCACAGAAAGGGACTGTGAGGTCACTTGTGTCTGGAGGTGGCAGGTCAGCCTTGCCTTCTCCCTGGGAGCTGCACTTTTGGGCTGACATCTGGCAGTGGCCCTGCTAGGCCAGCAGAAGGCACCTGCTTGGCATGCTGACTGGGGGATCCCCTCTGCCTCCAGACCCAGGAGGACCCAGACAGAAAGAAGGCCCCCAGATGGGTTGTCCTGTCCCTTCTGCTTGAGTCCATGACTGCACAGCAGCAGGCACAAGGCTTGGCTGTGTCTAGCCAAGAAGCTGCAAGACCAGCAGCAGGCCCCTGGCTTGGAAGCTGCTGCTGAGGTGACTTGTGTCTGGTAGGCTGAGAGGCCGCAAGGAGCCTGCTGCGTTGGGATGCCTACTTCAGTAGTAGTTTTCACCCTCATGGAGCTTTTTTTGGTAGTAGGAAAGAACAGGAGAGAAAAAACTGCCAGAAAGTGTGCAATGGAAGGATGGCACTGGCCATGAGGAGGAAGAAATGTCCAGGGGAACAACTGGTCTTGCTGCTAGAAACAGAGGCAAAGAAGGCATTAAGTGTCTCAGCCTTTACCTCATCACCTGTCAGCAGGTTTTCCCCCCAAAATCCAATAAAGCATTATGATTCTCCTTAATCCTCCTTCATTTAAACTAATTATATATTTGTTTATTTATTTATTTATTTATTTATTGTCTTTGACAGTAATAGATGGATTGAGCTCCAGCTGGGCTTTGGCCCTTCTAATTTTCACCTGCACAGCCCCATAACATTCAGGACACAGCTCCAGAGAAACTGACAGCATGCATGAGAAGGAAGCACAGGAGCGGTTGAACCTGGCAGCCTTCCATCACCTACTCTCCCATGATTCTATGCTGCAATTCCATTCAGCTGGTTACTCCTGAATTATCCAAACTTCCCTGCAACTCTTTCTGCTGCTGCTGTCTGGTCAGAAATAACACAATCACAGGAAGCTTGAACTGTCTGCCTGCTGACATTAACAGCTGATAGAATGGAACATCACTGTGGGTGAACCTTGAGAAATTGCAGGATTTAGACTTCAGAAAACTCTTCACTTTCACATGGAGAAGAGCCCAGTCCTGTACCAGAGGGAGAGAAACCCCACACATCAGGGCAGCCTGGGACACTGCTGAGTGAGCAGTATCCAGCAGGAGGAGGGCCTGGGCACCACGAGGGATGTCATATGTGCTGTGGTGCCTGCTCACCAGGAACCAGGCCAGCTTCCGACAGAGCTTCCTTATGAGGAGCATGGCCACCAAGAAGATCTGAGTTCCCAGACTCAGCTCAGACTTGGTGTGACACCACATGGACAAGGGTCTGCAGCCAGCAGTGAACGATGTGGAGGTCTCGGAGTCCCTAAGAAAGCCATGTTTAGACAGGATAAAGGGCTATGGCAAGGCTCAAAGTCCCAGTAGGACCCAGGTCTTTGTGTCCATGGCTATGGCTGTTGTCTCTGCCACTGAGGCCTATGAAGAGACAGCTGATCGTTAAAGCACCAGGGCCTCATTGCCTCCTCACCCCCAACCATGAAGCAGGCAGGGGTCGTACCATTCTCCTGCACTTGGCCATGCACATCCCCATCTCCTACTGCCCCACAAAGAGGCCTGAGCAAGTTGTGAAGGGAAAGGATCTCCCTTCCCAAGCACTTGGGGTCAAGGCCTGGCCCTTGAGCTTGGTGAAACACATCCAATTTTCCTGCACATCAGTGTCACCTTCACACAGGTTTTGTCTCCTTGTCCTCACTGCCTCCAGGGTTCTGCTCTAACGAGCTCCAAGGGAGGCTGTGTCAGTGCTGTCCCTCAGGGGGACACTGCAGGAATCTTGCCTCTGACTTGGACTTCTGGAGAGATGTCTTCAATTGTCTCTGAGTACCTGAGATTCGTGGGCTCAACAGCAAAGCCCCCAGAGGGGTGATTGCAGTGCCTTGGGCTGGTGCTGTGCTGCTGAGCTGGGCCGGGCTCGTGGGATAGAGAGAGCTCGTGGCAAGAGGGCCGTGGTGTAGAGAGACAGCTGTGCCCAGGAGCAGCTCCTCTGCACAGCGCAGCAGGACTGGGGGCTCTGACCGCAGCTGGCACACAGAGAGGAGAGACGGAGAGAGGGCTTGGAGGCACTGAGGAGCGCAACAACAGAGGGCAGCGTGTGGCAGGACACATCTGCAGGCTCTTGACACCGTGAGGCTCTGGAAGCAGGGCCATGCAGGTGGGGTTGCCAGAGGGGTCTTCTACAGCTGGCACATCTGACAGCTGGTAGCATCTGGCAGGTGGTTCTCTCTGTTTCTCCAGAAACGAGTAGAAAATGTTTTAGAGAATGGCATTTATGATTGGATTTTTCAAAAGGAAGACCAAGGCAGGGGCTACCTGAAAGGCAAGACATTTTCTGTAGCCAGTGCTTGCAGATACCTGCGGTAGAGTGGAGGCTGGTTTCATGGTAATAGGTGGTCAGGTTTGTACTGCAGACTGAGACTGCTAGAGCATTGCAGTGAGGGATTAATATTTCATCACTGAACTTCATAATGTCCCTTCCCAAACCTCAGCCCACAGACTACACCAACATCATCATTGTGGTCCTCTCATGTTTTATCCTAGCTTATGTTTAGGAGCTGCAAACTCTCCAATGCCCAGTGCCCTGTCTTTGGGAGGCCTCAGCCAATTTGAGATGAGTACAGATTGCCTGCACTGAGCATGAGCAGCCTCCTCTGCAGGCAGAGCTGCAGCACAGGAGGGTCTGCTGAGTGTCCGTCTGTCCCTCCCTGGCCTTGCCTCCCCTGGCAGCAGCACGCTGGCATTCCTCCTGGCTTCTCCAGCTGGCCATGCTGCTGCTGGTCTTGTTCCCAGGCTGGCTGGGGATGGGGCTCTCACATGCCCATGGAGTGAGCCCTCGGTGTGCTTGGGGGAAGGGGAGTACGGGGACAGGGTGAGGGGTCTGGAGTTGGGCACTTTGAGCCTTGATGTCTCTGCTCTCAGCAGTGTCCTGGTTTGTTTCAGGCAAACATAGGAGTGCAATTGTCCAGTAGGTCAAAGAGACACCAGCACAGGGCAGTTGATACTAGGACTAACACACAGACTTGATGTGCTCTCCCAAGGACACTACACTGAATACATCGCTACGTTGATGAAACACAAGGTTTTACTTTGAGTACAGTGGGGCTGCTAGAACAAAAGAGAAAATAAAAGTCACTATATGATCTTTACCACTAGCTTAGGGCAGGACTGACTCCCACATTGCTCACAGCAAGTCCCGTGCCCTCTAGCAGCACCAGCCAGAACTCATAAAAGGGACCTGCCAAAAGACTGAATGGAAATGGAGAATCATTTGGGAGGGATTAAATGAAAAATGGAATGATTTTTCCTCTGAAATGACAAATGAAGGCATAAAAGAAAAATGGATATATATTGTTTTTTATTTTGTAAGATAACTCTGTTAAGATAACTCTGATAAACACTCAGTGTTTTTCTTTTCCTTGGGCAGGACCCCATGCCCAGAAGCAGGAAATGCCCAACAGCAGCTCTGTCAGTGAGTTCCTCCTGCTGGCATTCGCAGACACGCGCAAGCTGCAGCTCCTGCACTTTGCGCTCTTCCTGGGCATCTACCTGGCTGCCCTCCTGGGCAACGGCCTCATCCTCAGCGCCGTAGCCTGCCACCACCGCCTCCACACCCCCATGTACTTCTTCCTCCTCAACCTTGCCCTCCTCGATGTGGGCTGCATCTCCACCACTCTGCCCAAAGCCATGGCCAATGCCCTCTGGGACACCAGGGCCATCTCCTATCAAGGCTGTGCTGCACAGATCTTTTTCTTTCTCTTCTGCATATCAGCAGAGTATTATAACCTTACTATCATGGCCTACGACCGCTATGTTGCCATCTGCAAGCCCCTGCACTACGGAAGCCTCCTGGGCAGCAGAGCTTGTGCCCAGATGGCAGCAGCTGCCTGGGGCAGTGGCTTTCTCAGTGCTGTCCTGCTCACGGCCAACACATTTTCCCTGCCCCTCTGCCACAGCAATGCTGTGGACCAGTTCTTCTGTGAAATCCCCCACATCCTCAAGCTCTCCTGCTCAGAATCCTATCTCAGAGAAGTTTGGGCAGTTCTGTTTAGTATCTTTTTAGCATTTGGTTGTTTCATTTTCATTGTTTTCTCCTATGTGCAGATCTTCAGGGCAGTGCTGAGGATGCCTTCTGAGCAGGGACGACACAAAGCCTTTTCCACATGCCTCCCTCACTTGGCTGTGGTCTCCCTGTTTCTTAGCACTGGCATATTTTCCTACCTGAAGCCCCCCTCCATTTCCTCTCCATCCCTGGACCTGATCATCGCACTTCTGTACTCGGTGGTGCCTCCAGCAGTGAACCCCCTCATCTACAGCATGAGGAACCAGGAGCTCAAGGATGCAGTGAGGAAACTGTTTCCATACATGTTTCTTAAGCATCCATGATGCTTTCAGAAGATGTATTCTTAATAATATGCAAATATTTTGATTCACATTATATCATATCATTTCTATCTTTACAAGTGTTATCATAACATTGTCATTAATAAGAATCGCAAGAGAAATCAAAGTGTATTCGGGAAAATGACACAACATTTTTTAAATTATTTTTCTCTGTGAGTATTTTAACAATATTTCATTTTGTTTTTAATAATCTCATTCTTACCATTCTGAATGTTATTTCTTGTGTTAGGTTTGACCACATCATCTAATCTACATACAGAACCAGGCTTCCTTGGTAGATAAAGACAATAAACATGTCAGTGGAATTTCATTGGTCTTAGTATCCTTCTCTTCCCATCTTCTGTCGAGCTGGGGGAGCAGCCCCAGCATCCAGGAGGGGCTCAGGGCCAAGAGCCTAGCTGCACGGGTAGGAGCAGTGTATTTGGATTAGACCTTGTGGATCTAGGTGGCAGTCCTGTCGTCTCTATAGCAGGGCCAGCACAAAGCCTTTTCCACGTGCCTCCCTCACCTGGCCATGGTGTCCGTCTTCCCCAGGCCTGTCATGGTTGCCTGTCTGAAGCCCCTTCCATCTCCTCCCCATCCCTGGATGTGGTGGTGGCAGTTCTGTACTCAGTGGTGCCTCCAGCTGAGCACGTCCTCATCTGCAGCATGAGGAGCCAGGAGCTCAAGGATGCTTTGTGGAAATTGATGGGTAGATGTGTCTTGGATGCAAGAAATTTCTGATCTGCTTCTGCACATGACTTGCAATGTCAATAATTGGAGGAAGAGCCAATATACCTGTTGTGTTTTTTTTTTTTTTTGTTTTTTTTTTTTGTGGTTGTATTTGTGCATATTCTTATTACATTAATTCAGCTAATGAACACCCATTACAATGATATTGATGTACCTGTTGAATATAGCTTATAGACTTTGTGCATGTGAAGCCATGCTCTCTGTGACTTTAAACTTAAGGAAGGAGATAGCACGGCGACTTAGTCTGACGTCCTTCCTCTGAGACCTGGTCTGGCTCTGCAGGGGCAGTGCCCATGTGCAGGGGTGCAGAGGAAAAGAGTCCCATCCCAGCAGCACGGCCAGGGAGCACCAGCGCTTGGGGCATGCAGAGCTGCTTTCTTGCCACTGCCGCCCTCTCCTGCTGAGCCCTGCTGGTGGGGTCAGGCCCGGCTGCTCCTTGGTGCCAGTGCTGCTGTGGGGCTGTGCTGGGACTGCAGGCAGGGACAGGCAGTGGGCACGGCAGTGGCACAGCTGGCCTCCACTGCAGCACTTCCCTCCTAAGGGGGGATCTCCTCCAAGGTGGACTGAGCAGAGCTCAAGTGCTCAGTCTGCTGTGAGCAGGCAGAGGAGAGCTGTGCAGCCCCAGAACACACAAAAACCTCAGTAAAGGAACCTGGCGAGTGATTCCTTGCAGCCCTGGGGCAATGGCAGTGACCCCATGAGCTGGGTCAGCCTCCCAGCCTGCCCAGCACGGCCCTGCAGAGTGTCCCCATGCCGCAGGCGTCACAGCCCCCTCGATTTGCAGAGCAGCACCACCAGCTGGGGCTGGGGCTAGGAGGGCGCTTCCCCTGAGTGTCTGCTACGCCAGCTTCAGGCTTCTGGACTTGAGTGTGATCTTCACTGTGCACAAGGAGCTGAGAGACCGCCAACAGGCATGGGGCTGGAACATTGCCTGCAAGGTCCCTCCTGCCCTAGCACCTCACAGGACTGTCACGGAACTGGCTCCTGTGCATCAGAGAGGCTGGGAGCCAAGCAGGTGTGTCATGAGCTTGAACGATGAAAACCAGCTCACATCTACCTGGGCAGGTCGTGGCCCAAAAAGGGGGTGTTTTGTACGTGTGGTATTATAAGCTCACAGAATTTCTAGGTTGGAAGAGACCTCAAGATCATTGAGTCCAACCTCTGACCTAACACTAACAGTCCCCACTAAACCATATCCCTAAGCTCTACATCTAAACGTCTTTTAAAGACCTCCAGGGATGGTGACTCCACCACTTCCCTGGGCAGCCTGTTCCAATGCCTCACAACCCTTTCGGTAAAGAAGTTCTTCCTAACATCCAACCTAAACCTCCCCTGGAGCAACTTAAGCCCATTCCACCTCGTCCTGTCACCAGGCACGTGGGAGAACAGACCAACCCCCACCTCGCTACAGCCTCCCTTGAGGTACCCATAGAGAGCGATAAGGTCACCCCTGAGCCTCCTCTTCTCCAGGCTGAACAAGCCCAGCTCCCTCAGCCGCTCCTCGTAGGACTTGTTCTCCAGGCCCCTCACCAGCTTCGTCGCCCTTCTCTGCACCCGCTCAAGCACCTCGATGTCCTTCTTGTAGCGAGGGGCCCAAAACTGAACACAGTACTCGAGGTGCGGCCTCACCAGAGCTGAGTACAGGGGGACGATCACCTCCCTCACCCTGCTGGTCACGCTGTTCCTGATACAAGCCAGGATGCCGTTGGCCTTCTTGGCCACCTGAGCACACTGCTGCCTCATATTCAGCCGACTATCCACCATCACTCCCAGGTCCTTCTCTGCCTGGCAGCTTTCCAACCACTCATCTCCCAGCCTGGAGCTCTGCTTGGGGTTATTGCGCCCCAGGTGGAGGACCCGGCACTTGGCCTTGTTAAACTTCATGCAGTTGACCTCAGCCCATCGGTGCAGCCTATCCAGATCCTCCTGCAGAGCCTTCCTTTCCTCAAGCAGATTGACACACGCACCTAAGTTGGTGTCATCTGCGAACTTACTGAGGGTGCACTCAATGCCCTCGTCCAGATCATCGATGAAGATATTAAAGAGGACCGGCCCCAGCACCGAGCCCTGGGGAACGCCACTCTTGACTGGCCTCCAACTGGACTTGGCTCCATTTACCACGACTCTTTGGGCCCGGCTATCCAGGCAGTTTCTAACCCAACGAAGCGTGCGCCAGTCCAAGCCAAGAGCAGCCAGTTTCTTGAGGAGAATGCTGTGGGAGATGGTGTCAAAAGCCTTGCTGAAGTCAAGGTAGACCACATCCACAGCCTTCCCTGGCTTGGAAGATGCTGCTGAGGTGACTTGTGACTGGTTGTCCGACTGGTTGCAAGAAGGCTGCTGGGTTGGGATGCCTACTTCAGGAGTAGTTTCCACCCTGATGGAGTTTCCTTTGGTAGTAGGAAAGAACAGGAGAGAAAAAAAAAAAATGCTACAAAATGTGCATTGGAAGGATGGCACTGGCCATGAGAAGGAAGAAATGTCCAGGAGAACAACTGGTTTTGTTGCTAGTAAAAGAGGCAAAGAAGACATTAAGTGTCTCAGCCTTTACCTCATTCCTTGTCACCAGGTTTCCCCCCAAAAATCCAATAAAGCATTATGATTCTCCCTAACCTTCCATCATTTAAAGTATTTTTATTTATTTATTTTTTTTATTGTCTTTGAGAGTAATAGATGGATTGAGCTCCAGCTGGGCTTTGGCCCGTTCAATTTTGACCTGCACAGCCCCATAACATTCAGGACACAGCTCCAGACAAACTGACAGCATGCATTAGAAGAAAGCACAGCAAATGTGGAACCTGACAGCCTTCCATCCCCTACCCTTGAGTGACTGTGCTGCAATGCCATTTAGTCAGTTACTCCTGAATTATCCACATTTCCCTGCAACTCTTGCTGCTGCTGCTGTTGGTCAGAGATAGCACAATTACACGAAGGTTGAACTGTCTGCCTGCTGACATTAACAGCTGATAGAATCGAACATCACTGCGGGTGAACCTTAAGAAACTGCAGGATTTTGACTTCAGAAAACTCTTGACTTTCACATGGAGAAGAGCCCAGTCCTGTACCAGAGGAAGAGAAACCCCACACATCAGGGCAGACTGGGACACTGCTGAGTGAGTAGTGCCCAGGAGGAGGAGGCCCTGGGTACAACGAGGGATGCCATACAAGCAGTGGTGCCTGCTCACGAGGAACCAGGCCAGCTTCCTACACAGCTGCCTTACGAGGAGCATGGCCACCAAGAAGATCTGAGGTATCACGCTCAGCTCAGATCTGCTGTGACACCACAGAGATAAGGGTCTGCAGCCAGAAAGGAAGGATGTGGAGGTCTCAGAGTCCCTAGCAAAGCCATGTATAGACAGGATAGAGGGCTGTGACAAGGCTGGAAGTCCCAAAAGGACCAGGTCTTTGTGTCCATGGCCATGGCTGTTTTCTCTGCCACTGAGGCCTATGAGGAGACAGCTTATCTTTGAAGAACCAGGACCTCGCAGCCTCCTCGCCCCCACCCATGAACCAGGCAGGGGCTGTAGCATTCTCCTGCACTTGACAATGCACATCCCCATCTCCTACTGCCCCACAAAGAGCCCTGAGCAACCTGTAAAGGAAAGTATCTCCCTTTCAAAGCACTTGGGGTCAAGGCCTGGCCCTTGTGCTTGGTGACACACATCCACGTTTCCTACACATCAGTGTCACCTTCACATTGCCTTTGTCTCCTTGTCCTCACTGCCTCCAATGTCCTGCTCTAACGAGCTCCAAGGGAGGCTGTGTCAGTGCTGGCCCTCAGGGGGACACTGCAGGAAACATGCCTCTGACTTGGACTTCTGGAGAGCTGTCTTCAATTGTCTCGGAGTGCCTGAGGTTCGTGGGCTCATCAGCAAAGCCCCCAGAGGGGTGATTGCAGTGCCTTGGGCTGGTGCTGTGCTGCTGAGCTGGGCCAGGCTCTTCAGACAGAGAGAGCTCGTGGCAAGAGGGCCGTGGGGCAGAGAGACAGCTGTGCCCAGGAGCAGCTCCTCTGCACAGCGCAGCAGGGCTGGGGGCACTGCCTGCAGAGACAGAGTGCTTAAAGGCAGGCAGAAGTGGCAGGATGCACAGAGCTCAGTGGTGGAGAACACTTCCCAGCCCTGAACCTGGTAAGTCTTTGGCTTGAGGGCAATACAGTGGCAGGTCCTGGAGGAAGGAGAAGCCGGGGGTGCAGGCAGGGGTGCCCAGGGCTGTGGTGCAGAGCAGGGTCCCTGCGGTGCCCCAGGGGCTGTGTGCCAGGGCAGGGCCTCTGCCACCTGCCAGGCTCAGTACTCAGCCTGCCCAGGGAGCCCAGGGGCTTGGGCAGAAGAAGGGCAGGGCAGGAGCTGCCTGCAAGGAGAAGGCACTTTCTGCACTCTCTGCCTGTCTCTTCCTGCTCTGATTGTGAGGTAGGCTCTGTGTTAACAGAGTGGCTGGATTTGCACAAGTGACTGAGCTTCCTATTGCACTGAACGGAGACATGAACAGGTGGTTAGTGATGAAACTCAGAATATCCCTTCCCTTCTCTTTGCTTTCAGACTGCACCAGGGCTTTTCTGAGCTGTTCTTTAGGACCTGAAATCAAGATGTGATTTTTTAACACAACCTCTGAGCACAGCCATACCCCAGGTAAGTGCTGCAAGCAGACAGCAGCCAGAGGATGGACAGAGCAGCCCTCCTGGATGTGCCCTCTGGCTGAGGTTTGCCCCCACAGCAACAAGATTTCCCACTGCAGTGGAGCAGAGGTGGCTGCTGTGTACAGGACACTCAGCAAGCACAAATCAGGGCTACAACCAGGGAGAGAAAAAAAGGGCACCTTGAAAGAAAGGCAATGTAAAGGCTTTAATGAGAAAAGAAATGAGTATTGTTCAGGGAAATTTCCCCTAACAGTCTGTATTTTAACTTCTTTGCAGTGCCCTTGACGAACGGCAGGAAATGCCCAACATCAGCTCTGTGAGCGAGTTCCTCCTGCAGGCATTCGCAGACACGCACGAGCTGCAGCTCCTGCACTTCGCGCTCTTCCTGGGCATCTACCTGGCTGCCCTCCTGGGCAACGGCCTCATCCTCAGCGCCGTAGCCTGCGACCACCGCCTCCACACCCCCATGTACTTCTTCCTCCTCAACCTCGCCCTCCTCGACGTGGGCTGCATCTCCACCACTCTGCCCAAAGCCATGGCCAATGCCCTCTGGGACAACAGGGCCATCTCCTATCAAGGATGTGCTGCACAGTTCTTTTTCGTTGCTTTCTTGTTTGGAGCAGAGTTTTCCCTTCTCACTGTCATGTCGTATGACCGCTACATCGCCATCTGCAAGCCCTTGCACTACGGGAGCCTCGTGGGCAGCAGAGCTTGTGCCCAGATGGCAGCAGCTGCCTGGGGCAGTGGATTTGTCTATTGTGTCCTGCACACGGCCAACACATTTTCCCTGCCTCTCTGTCGAGGCAATGCTGTGGACCAGTTCTTCTGTGAAATCCCCCAGATCCTCAAGCTCTCCTGCTCAGATGCCTACCTCAGGGAAGTCGGGGCACTTGTGTTTAGTGTTTCTTTAGGCTGTGGTTGTTTTGTTTTCATTGTGGTGTCCTATGTGCAGATCTTCAGGGCAGTGCTGAGGATGCCCTCTGAGCAGGGCTGGCACAAAGCCTTTTCCACGTGCCTCCCTCACCTGCTTGTGGTCTCCCTCTTTGTCAGCACTGGCATATTTTCCTACCTGAAGCCCCCCTCCATTTCCTCGCCATCCCTGGACTTGGTGGTTACACTTCTCTACTCGGTGGTGCCTCCAGCTCTGAACCCCATCATCTACAGCATGAGGAACCAGGAGCTGAAGAATGCAGTGAGGAAACTGTTTCAATACATGCTTCTTAAGCATCCATGATGTGTTCAGAAGATGTATTCTTAATAATATGCAAATATTTTTATTCACATTATATTGTATCATTTTTATCATTACAAGTGTTATCATAACATTGTCATTAATAATAATCCTATCAGAAATCAAAGGATATTTGGGAAAATGATAGAACATTTTAAAAATTACTTTTCTCTGTTAATATTTTAACAATATTTTGGTTTTTTTATAACATATTTATCAGCATTCTGAATGTTACATTTTGTGTTAGTTTTTACCGTATCTAATGTACACACAGATCCAGGCTTCCTAGGTAGATAAAGACAATAAAGAAGTCAGCAGAAATTCATTGGTCTCAGTATCCCTCTCTTCCCATCTCCTCTGGAGCTGGGGGAGCAGCCCCAGCATGCAGGAGGGGCTCAGGACCAAGAGCCCAGATGACACATGCAGAAACAGCCCCGGTGGCCCTCAGAGCTTCCCCTCCCTGCCCGCTGGGCTCTGCCTCTCTGCTGCCTTCGGGTCGGGGCTGCTGCTTCCCTGGAGCCATGGCCATGGCCAGCAGCAGGACGTGGCCTTGTCACTGCTGCTCCCTTTGGCTTCCTCATTGTTGTCTTGTGCTTTCACATTCAACTAAGTCTTGAGGTCTCATGTATCTTGCTGACAATCTTGTTGTCTATACAGTGGCATCTCTTTCATTGCACAGCTCTTCCAAATCTGGTGCTAGGAATATACCCAAGGAACTGCTGCATGAACGGGCCTCTTGCTTTTCGGGGCTTCACTGTGGATCAGAATTTCAGAGTGCTCAGTGTAGTGCTGGACTGGGAGCTCCCTTCTTGGCTGGCCATGGCTCAGCAAACAATAACTGGCCTTGACTGGCCTGGAACTGTCCCGGTTGTGCTTAGTCTGATGGCCAATGGCATGCTGGAGAGGAATGTGGAGCTGCTCTGTGGCTGGGCCAGGACTCTTGTGCTGGCCTGGGGAGTGGGGCTGCCCCTGCGGGGCACAGGCACTGTGTGCTGGGGATCTGCCAGGCAGCAGAGCAGGGCTCCTACAGCTTCACGGACCTCCACCTCCTGAGCACAGGGGCTGCTAGGGAGGCCCAGAGCCGCCTTTGTGCCAGCAGCTGCGGTGCCTTGCGAGGGGCTGGGGCTCTGGTGGCCGTGCCCAGAGCCCTGCAGCAGCCTGCGGTGGGCACTGCCCTGGGGCCAGCACAGCCTGCGCTGCTGGGCTGGGAAGAGGGCAGGGAGGAGGGGAGAGGTGGGCAAGGGCTGGGCTGGGCTGGACAGTGCCTGGCAGAGGGCAACAGCAGTGTCAGGGAGCGGTGGCAGCGTGCAGGGGAAGGCTCCCAGCAGGGCTTGGTGCTGCAGAGCCAGGGCTGCGTGAAGGGAGCCCAGAGCTGCAGGGGAAGGGGAGAGGAGGCCGCTCTGGGCCCTTGCTGGCCTGGGCAGAGCTGGAAGGGGGCCCAGGGCATTCGTCCCCTCCCCACAGCATGCCAGGACCCGCAGGGCCATCATGATAGCCCAGGGCCAGGCTGTGCCCCGCGGCCAGGCTGTGCCCCTGGCTTTGGCTCTGCTGGCAGGAGCGTTCTTGGCATGCGCTTCCTGGCCTCCCCTCACCTGCGCACAGCTGCTGCCCACTCCGGCTGCTGCCTCAAACATGTCCTCACAAGCAGCACCACCCCTTGGGCTGCTTCTCCTGGCCTCCCCCACCCCACTGCCTTGATTCCTCATCTCTGCTGGGCCCCACCTTCCACACCCGAATGCATCCCTTTGCTATCAACACCCTCTCCACTGCACCATGGAATGACAATGCCATGGTGGGATGTGTTTCCAGTGGGCTGTCTACCAGACACAGTAATAAATACGACGAGCAGGTCTAGAGGGGTCCTCCTTCCAGCCAGGGAGAGGCAGGGAGGAAAGGAACAATTGGGTTTACTGGAATGGGTGTATTTAATGGCCAGGTACATCAGACCCACAAATGTATCAGGCTCTACTGGACACCGGTGCACAGAGTACCCTGATACCATCAAGTTAAAAAGAGGTAGAACACACCTATATTTCTGGAGTGATAGGGGAATCCCAAGAGATAACTGTACTGGAGGCTGAAGTGAGTCAAACTGGGAAGGAATGGCAAAAGCACCCCATTGGGACTGGCCCAGAGGCTATGTGCATCCTCGGCATAGACTGTCTCAGAAGAGGGTACTTCAGAGTTCCAAGAGGGCACCACCAGTGGGGCTTTGGCAGAGCTGCCTTGGAGACAAAGGACATGAAACAGTTGTCCACATTGCTTGGCCTTCCACAGAATCCTTCTGTTGGGGGTTTGCTGAGGGTTGAAGAACAGCAGGTGCCAATGGCTACCATGGTGGCGCACCTGAGGCAGCATCGCGCTAACCGAGACTCCCTGATTGCCATCCATGAGCTTCATTCATTGACTGGAGTAGAGATTTCAGACCTCCAGACTGTGCTTTTCTCTGCTCTCTATTGAAGTCTCCAAAGAAGTTTCCTTGGATCAATAGCAATAGAAGAGTGATGCTGAAAACTGAAATGCAGCAAAATTTAGCCTTTAAAACAAGAAAAGATATGTACTAGGTGCTTTTTGAAATCTTCTTCCTTAAGAATATCACACAAGCTCTGTAATTAGCTGGACAAGTTTTGAAGTCATGAAAAAAAGTATTGAAGAGATCTTAGGAGTTTCTTCAATTTAATGAGTTCCATGGTGTATTTACATGCACAGTCAATGAAGCTCAGGTACTGAGCTTCATAGACTGTGCACCAAAATATACCATGGAACTCCTCAGAGAGGAGAGCTATGCAATTGCTTAAGAATGTAAAGTCAGGAGGAAAAGTCAAAGTGACTTGGAGTATTAATGGGCCCCACTGAGGGCTGTTAGTATGATAACTTCCCCAGGGACTTGTTAGGGCACATAATTGGAAGCCATGATTGCTGACAGGCAAAGGCAGTGTGCTGAGAAAAGTCTTGGTTTCCTTTGACGAAGCAGAAGGGCCAAGGCCTGACCCCAGCTACTGGAGGCGAGATCCTGTACCCCATGTCTGGCTCAGGGCTTTTCCAGGGGATCTGTGGGATGTGGTGGGCAGTGTGAAGCCTTGGGAAGAACAATGGTATAACACCTCCATTTGCACAGGTTTGCAGGGAGGCAATGAGGCTCCAGTGCAATGACTACTCATGTCCTCATCAGACAAAGGAACAAAAACCTCAGGGCTGTTGGGGCCTTCCCTTTTTACCAGCACCCTCTGCCTTATCCTCTGCAGGCATTCCTGTGCTATCCCACTTTTGCCCTATTTCCTTGAAGTCCGCAGACGCCCATCTCTGTTCACCACCTTGTTCTCATCCCAGCATTTCCATCATTTCACCCATGTCTAACAAACCCTCATTAGCTGTTCCTTGAAACAGAAAGCTAGGATCTGATCACACTCTTTAGATGACTTCTGGCACCACAGCAATATACTTTGAGGGACATTTCTTCCTCCTTGTGGCCAGTGCATAACTTCCAAGGTGCACTTTGTGGCAGTTTTTTCTCTCCTGCTCTTTCCTACTACCAAAGGAAGCTCCATCAGGGTGGAAACCACTCCTGAAGTAGACATCCCAACTCATCAGGCTCCTTGCGGCCTGTCAGCCAAGCAGACACAAGTCAGCTCAGCAGCAGCTTCCAAGCCAGGGGCCTGCTGCTGGCCTTGCAGCTTCTTCGCTAGAAACAGCCAAGCCTTGTGCCTGCTGCTGTGCAGTCATGGACTCAAGCAGAAGGGACAGGACAACCCATGTTGGGGCCTTCTTTCTGTCCATGTCCTCCTGGGTGTGTAGGCAGAGGGGATCCCACAGTCAGCAGAATTTCTGTTTCTTCTTTCTTTTCTGTTTCTTTTGTCCAGTCATGGACTCAACAGAATTTCTGTTTCTTTATTGTCTTTATCTAAACAGGAAGCCTGGTTTGATATGTACATGAGAAAATAACATAATATATATATATAAATAAATAAAATTAAATTAAAAGGTAGGAGGCTGGGAAAAAAAAATTAATCAGAAGCACTATTATTAAGAAATAGAAATACAAAAAATATATGAAATTGTCATAAACACATTTTAAACTAAAAGTACAGTTAGGTCTATTGGAATATTACTGTAACAGTGTATCCAAAGATTTTCTTCACTGTATCCTTGAGCTCCTGGTTCCTCATGCTATAGATGAGGGGGTTCACTGCTGGAGGCACCACCGAGTACAGAACTGCCATTATCAGGTCCAGGGATGTGGAACAGATGGAGGGCGGCTTCAGGTAGGCAAACATGCCAGTGCTGACCATCAGGGCGACCACGACCAGGTGAGGGAGGCACGTGGAAAAGGCTTTGTGTCGGCCCTGCTCAGAGGGCATCCTCAGCACTGCCCTGAGGATCTGCGCATATGACAGCACAATGAAAATGAAACAACCAAAGACTGAACAAAGAGTAAAGAAAAGTACCCCAGCTTCCCTGAGGTAGGCATCTGAGCAGGAGAGCTTGAGGATGTGGGGGATTTCACAGAAGAACTGGTCCACAGCATTGCCTCGACAGAGGGGCAGGGAAAATGTGTTGGATGTGTGCAGGACAGCATTGAGAAAGCCACTGCCCCAGGCAGCTGCTGCCATCTGGGCACAAGCTCTGCTGCCCACGAGGCTCCCGTAGTGCAGGGGCTTGCAGATGGCAACGTAGCGGTCATAGGCCATGACAGTGAGAAGAAAAAACTCTGAACCAAAGAAGAAGACAAAAAAGAAGAGTTGAGCAGCACACCCTTGATAGGAGATGGCCCTGGTGTCCCAGAGGGCATTGGCCATGGCTTTGGGCAGAGTGGTGGAGATGCAGCCCACGTCGAGGAGGGCGAGGTTGAGGAGGAAGAAGTACATGGGGGTGTGGAGGCGGTGGTGGCAGGCTACGGCGCTGAGGATGAGGCCGTTGCCCAGGAGGGCAGCCAGGTAGATGCCCAGGAAGAGCGCGAAGTGCAGGAGCTGCAGCTCACGCGTGTCTGCGAATGCCAGCAGCAGGAACTCACTCACTGAGCTGATGTTGGACATTTTCTGACATTGGACACAGTTTTCTGTTGAAGAGGATAAGTCAGAACATAGTTAGTACACATTTCTCTGGCAGATACTTCTTGCAAACCTTAGAGTACCCCCCAGCCTAGCCTCTTGCTTTGCAGGAGACCATTTCTTAATCTCTCTTGCTTGAGCTGTGGCTGGTGCTGCCTTAGAGTGGCACTTGGAGCAGGAGCTGCTATGGGCTGCAGAGGAGTCCTTCCTTCTGTGCAGCAGGAGGGAGGCAGAAACATGGGGGACATGGAGTCCACCTGTCAGGACAATGAGATTTGCAGTACTGTTGCAAACAGCTCATCTGAATGCAGAGTAGATCTGCAGATGCCACTGCTGAACACTGGTGTTCTCAGCTGCCCTGTCACCTCTCTGAGAGCTGTAGGACCATCCCACTGTGGTGTTTCCCTGAGAAGAAACCGGAGACAGCTGAGAGCAGAGAAGTCCCAGTCCCAGAGCAGCTGGACAGAATCCTCACCTTGTCACCACGGGACTGAACAGGATCTCAGTTCTTTCCTCCTAACAAGGGGTGCAGAGGCCTCACTCCAGCTGCCCACAGACTGCCATCCAGTAGCACGGACATGGTCTTAGCAAGGAGGTGTCCTTTTCTTCGGGATCCTGGATAACACAAGGATGCCACAAGAGAACTGCATCCTGCTGGAGAGTAGCCTGCAACGCAGGAGGATGCCCCATAAACAGAGCTGGATATCCACAAGCTGGGGTGTCCCAGTATCCCAGCTGTACTCCCTACAGTGTCTGGTGAAGGCTTAGTCGATTGGCTCTTGTCTGACCAGGGGCAGCTGGGTTATGACACTCCAAGGGGCTTCTGCCAGACTTCCTCAGCTCGCACTGCAACCCAGCAGGACTCTCAAAGCCTACTGCATTGCCCACTGCCCTCCCAGAAACAACACCCAGCAAGAGGAGACCCTTCCAGGACCTGCAGCTGCATGGCCCTGCAGCCAGACCCTTACCTTGTCAAGGGCTGTGCACATTTCTCCAGCAGGCAGCTCTCAGCATCCTCCCACTACCAACTGCCTTCAGCCACTCTCTCCTTCTCTCTATGTCTGTGTGCCAGCTGCGGTCAGAGCCCCCAGCCCTGCTGCGCTGTGCAGAGGAGCTGCTCCTGGGCACAGCTGTCTCTCTGCACCACGGCCCTCTTGCCACGAGCTCTCTCTGTCCAATGAGCCCAACACAGCTCAGCAGCACAGCACCAGCCCAAGGCACTGCAATCACCCCTCTGGGGGCTTTGCTGATGAGCCCACACACGAACCTCAGGCACTCAGAGACAATTGAAGATATCTCTCAAGAAGTCCAAGTCAGAGGCAAGTTTCCTGCAGTGTCCCCCTGAGGGCCAGCACTGACACAGCCTCCCTTGGAGCTTGTTAGAGCAGAACCCTGGAGGCAGTGAGGACAAGGAGACAAAGGCTGTGTGAAGATGACACTGAGGCATAGACAAACTGGATGTGTGTCAGCAAGCACAAGGGCCAGGTCTTGTTGCATGGCACACAGGAAGGGAGATCCTTTCCCTTGACAGGTTGCTCAGGGCTCTTTGTTGGGCAGTAGGAGATGGGGATGTGCATTGCCAAGTGCAGGAGAATGGTACGACCCCTGCCTGGTTCATGGGTGGGGGCGAGGAGGCAATGAGGCCCTGGTGCTTTAGCAATAAGCTGTCTCCTCATGGGCCTCAGTGGCAGAGACAACAGCCATAGCCACGGACACAAAGACCTGGGTCCTGTTGGGACTTTGAGCCTTGCCACAGCCGTTACTCTTCTCCTCACCAGGCTGTCTGAGGGACTCCTGGACTTCCAAATCTTCCACTGCTGGATGCAGACCCTTCTGTGGGTAGTGTCATGTTCGATCTGAGCTGAGTCTGATAACTCAGATCTTCTTGGTGGCCATGCTGCTCATAAGGAGCTCTGTAGGAAGCTGGCCTGGTTCCTGGTGAGCAGGCACCACTTCTCGTATGGCATCCCTCGTGGTGCCCAGTCCCTCCTCCTCCTGCACACTACTCCTCAGCAGGGTCCCTCCCATGTGTGGGGTTCCTCTTCCTCTGCTGCAGGACTGAGCTCTTCTCTCTTGTAAATGTTAAGAGGTTTCTCTATGTTCGCCCATGTCCTGGTTTAAGTTAGAACAGAGTTAATTTTCTTCCTAGTAGCTGCTAGGGTGCTATGTTTTGGCTTAGGATGAGAAAAGTGCTGATAACATGCTGATGTTTTAATTGTTGCAGAGCAGTGCTTACACCAAGCCAAGGACGTCTCAGCTTCTCACTCTGTCATGCCAGCAGGCAGGCTGGGGGTGCAGTAGGAGCTGGGAGGGGACAGATCCAGGACAGGTGACCCAAACTAGCCAAAGGGGTATTCCATACCATCTGATATCGTGCTAAACAATATTTAAGGGGTAGCTAGCTGGGGTGGGGGGCCAGGACTGCTCGGGGTTAGGCTGGGCATCGGTCAGTGGGTGGTGAGCAATGGCATTGTGCATCACTTGTTTGTACGCATTATTAGTAGTAATACTATTATCATCATTGTTATTATTATTATAAATACCAAGTATTATTATAAAGACCACGACAGTCTTTTTGGTGCCTAACTTGGGGCCCGAAAGGTTGAGATAATGACACATCTGACCAGAGTGTGTTGAACTAAAATTGGTATTAGACCTGCTTAATAGTCACTTGTCATAATGCTGATTGCTTTAATTTCAACTCTGCTGTGTTTTCCAAATTGAGTATTATAGCACACTATTTCCGTATGTGCTCCCTGTCATGTTGTTTATCCTCTCTGGGCCCTGGTTTAAGATCATTATGGTACTGAGTGTTGTAACAGTGGCTTATGAGATGATGAAATATCTGGTCATGACTTGGTATTTGTACTCAGTAACGTCATCGACTCTATACTTTGGAAACTGTATCTTGGAAACTATTAGCAATTGTATCTGTTGCCTTTTTTCATTAGGGAGTCAATCTGTGGAGGGGAAACGGGAAGATATTTTTTCTTACCCATTTACTCTTCCTTTCTCCTTCACCACCTCCTTATCCTCCTTGATCACTCTCCCTTTCTTCTTCAGCACCCTCTTACCCTCTGAGCTTGTTACAATAGCTCTCCAAGATATTGAATATTCTTGGGATACTCAGACCAGCATGGTCTTGTTGTTATGCCTCATGAATGTGCTTCAGGTTCTGCTTAAAGTTAAACAACTACTTAGGAAGCTCATCCGGAGATCTGCCCGGAGGCAGTATAGTTGTGGGTGGCAGGGAGTATGGGAGGATATGGGCAGGCATCTAGAGCAGTTGGCACCCCCAGTGTTTTGGAAATTCACCCCTGAACAACTGCAAAATCCTCAAAAATTGGCAGAATGCTTGAAAAAAAGGTGTCATGACTCTGGCAGTTCCAAAGTAACACAAATCATTGTAACATGCTGGGGCCTGGCTCATGCCTATCGAGCTGCCATGGATACTGCTATCAACTTAGTGACAGACCCTGCGGCCACTCCAAGCCCTGTGACAGATCCAACGGCCACTGTGACCCCTACTGTGGACACTGCAGCGGCTCCAGTTCCAGCTCCTGCAGCCGCTCCAGCTCCAGTTCACAGAATCATCTAGGAAGAGACCTCCAAGATCATCGAGTCCGCTCCAGCTCTGGTTCCTGCAGCTGCTCCAGCTCTGGTTCCTGCAGCTGCTCCAGCTCCTGCAGCCGCTCCAGCTCCTGTGACTGTGTCAGAGAAATGAACTCTAGCAGTGCAAGTTGACCCTGCAGAGGGTATTCCAACCCCTGTGGCAGACCCTGTAACGGGGTCAGAGAAGCGAGCTGTAGCACTGCAAGCTGCCCCTGTAGAGAAGGTGAAAAAATCGTGTATAGATTCAGGTCGTTTAGAACGCAGAGAGTCTTCTGAAAAATCTAGGTATAGAGATGACAACGATGCTGGGCCATCAGGGATTCAGGAGGAGGAAGATGAGGATGCCAAAAAATCAACAGTAACTACCTGAAGCCTAAACGAGAGTGAGTTACGAGATGTGTGAAAAGATTTTGGTCGCTGTATAGGTGAGCAGCTTGTCACCTGTCTGCTCCGATGCTGGGACACTGGAGCCAATTGTGTGGAATTAGACGGCAGGGAAGCCAAGCGACTGGGATCCCTTGCTAGAGACGCAGGCATTGACAAAGCAATTGCAGATGGAGCACAATCTCACAGCCTCTTGAAGCGTCTCCTCTCAGCTGTGAGGGAAAGGTATCCCTTCAAGGAAGAACTTTTATGTCTACCAGGCAAGTGGACCACTATGGAGAAGGGAATCCAGTACCTGAGGGAATTAGCCGTACGGGAAGTGATTTATGAGGATCCAGACCTCAGACAAACATCCAAAGATCCAGATGAAGTCAGGTGTACGCGACCCATGTGGCGGAAGTTTGTACGGAGTGCACCATCATCATATGCCAGCTCATTGGCAATAATGGCCTGGAAAGAGGATGAGGAACCCACAGTGGATGAAGTGGCTAAACAACTCCGGCAGTACGAAGAAAGTCTCTCCTCTTCCTTACAGGCCTGCGTCTCAGCTGTGGAGAAACTTTCTGAAGAGTTCCACCAACTTAAAGAGAATCTATCTTCATCCCCACCTGAACCAACCAGTGTCCACCGACCAAAAGAGAACACTGTGGAGAAACTTTCTGAAAAGGTTCACCAACTTGAAGAGAGATTATTCTCCTCCGTACCTGTACAGAGCAGTGTCTCAGCTATCAGGGGTAGGCGTTCATCCACACAAGGAAGATGATATGGTGGGTACTCACCCCGTGCTACCCTGTGGTTTTACTTACGAGACCATGGAGAGGACATGAGAAAATGGGATGGAAAATCTACCACGATCCTAGAGGCACGGGTACGTGAGTTGCAAAAGAAAACAATCATGAAAAAGGGATTCCCTGAAAAGTTTGCTGCTCGAACTTCCAGCAGACAGTCCTTCAAACACAGAAACGAAGAAGATTCTGACCAGGATTAGGGGAACCCTGCTTCCAGCCCTTCCCTGGACCTGGCGCTGGCAGTTCTGTACTTGGTGGTGCCTCCAGCAGTGAACCCCCTCATCTACAGCTTGAGGAACCAGGACCTCAAGGATGTAATGTGGAAACTGATGACTGGGTGTATTTCATAAGCCATAAGCTGACTGCATTTTTCTGAAAATCGCTCATAATGTTACTCATGATAGGCCAAGCCTGCTTTATATTCTTCTTTTGTGGTATTTTTTCCCCAGTTTTATTAGAATTGTGCTTCACCATTAAACCTCATTATTCATTGTGCCTGTGTATTTAAACCAATTTAACCCAATTATAATGACTCTAACTTGCTGAGGTGATCGGCTCTGGGGCAGACACCTTCTGCATAGGAGCGGGGGCCTGCAGGGTGCAGGGGTTTCCCTTCAAGAGCGCCCCCCTCTGTAGTACGAAGGCAGCCCCTAGGGAGCCAATCGGGAGACCCTAGGGAGCTCGAGCAACCATGAATGCTGTGCACAGAGAAGGCAAACAAGGCATTAGGTGCCAGTCAGGGCATGTTGTGGCAGTCTGTGTGGCAGTTCATGCAAGCAGGGTGCTGCAGCGAGCTCCTGTGACAGACCGCTCATGGCAAACAGCAGAAGGCCACCTTCACACTTCCAGAAAGGAGGTGGGGACCCAAACTGAGCTTCCAAAAAAGTACTCAGCTGTCCAGGTGTCAGGCTGCAGGGAGTGCCAAAGCTTCACACTGCCATTGGGCAGCTGCAGAGACAGCAATTGAGTGAGATACGAGCAGGTGGAAGACCTGCTCTGCATAGTAGCTGAGCTATGAAAAGAGGTTGTAAAACTTATGAACATCTAGGATTCAGAGAGGGAGATAGACTGTTGATGCCCATCTCTGGCCTCTGTGAAACAAGAACAGGCACCAGGAATTCCCCAACACAAAGGGAATGCAGTATCCATCCCTCAACAGACACAAGGCAGAAGGATATGAATGAATGGAAACAAGTCCAGGCTCCAGGTGGCGGGCAAAACCCGCCTTCACCCATATGACACTATCAGGTAGACCTGAGCAACAGGTATAAGGCCTTGGAGGCTGAAAGGCAGTCGATGGATGGAAAAGGCTACAATCCCTCTCCACCAGAGATATTGCCAGCATTGGAAAACCAACCCCCTGTATAGTGACCACAGGCAGCAGGAAGAAAAGGTGAGTTTTAGTTGAGGGTGATTTATCAATCAGAGGAACAGAGGGTCCGATATGTAGAAGGGACCCTCCTCTAAGGGAAGTCTGCTGCCTTCCTGGGGCCTGGGTTAAGGACATCACAAGGAGGCTTCCCAGCTTGGTTCAACCCTCACACTATTACCGATTGCTCGTCCTACATCTGGGAGGAGAAGGAGTGGCAACGCATAGCCTGTGAGCAATCAAAAGGGACTTCAAGGATTTGGGATCAGGAACTCGGGTGTGCACGTCATCTTATCCTTAACTCTCCCTTATACTTTCTTGCCCTTTTTGTACCAGTTTTCAAAAAGGGCAAGAAAAAAGACCTTAGCAACTACAGGCCTTTCAGTCTCATGTCAGTGACTGGTAAAATTATGGAGAAGATTATCCTTGAAGTTATTGAAGTGCACCTGGAGGGCAATGCAGTCATTGATCCCAGCCAACATGGGTTCATGAAGGGTAGGTCCTGTTTGACAAATTTGATTTCCTTTTATGATAAGATCACCCATCTAGTCAATCAAGGGAAACCAGCCGATGTGATCTTTTTGGACTTCAGCAAGTTTTTTGACATGGATTCCCATAGGATCCTACTGGACAAAATGTCCAGCATACAACTAAACAAAACCATCATACAATGGGTGAGCAATTGGCTGATGGGCAGGGCACAAAGGGGTGTGGTAAATGCCGGTAATGGCAGACGGTCACCAGTGCAGTCCCCCAAGGCTCTATTTTAGGGCCAGTCCTCTTCAATGTTTTCATAAACGATTTGGATATAGGACTAGAAGGTGTTTTGAGCAAATTTGCTGATGACACTAAACGTGGAGGAGTTGTGGACTCTGTTGAGGGTGGAAAGGTCTTACAGAGAGATCTGGACAGATTGGAGAGCTGGGCGATCACCAACCGCAGGAAATTTAAAAACTGCCAGGTCCTGCACCTGAGACGGGGTAATCCTGGCTATACGTACAGACTGGGCGACAAGACACTGGAGAGCAGCCCCACAGAGAGGGATCTGGGGGTTGTGGTTGACAGCAAGTTGAATATGAGTGTGCCCTGGCAGCCAGGAGGACCAACCGTATCCTGGGGTGCATCAAGCACAGCATCGCTAGTCAGTCAAGGGAAATGCTTGTCCCGCTCTACTCTGCACTGGTGCAGTCTCGCCTCCAGTACTGTGTGCAGTTCTGGGTACCACAGTACAAGACGGACATGAAACTGTTGGAGAGTGCCCAGAGGAGGGTGACGAAGATGGTTAGAATTAAATTTGGCAAGAGACATCAAGGACAAAAAGAAGGGCTTTTTCAAATACATCAGCAGCAATAGGAAGACAGAAAAATGTGTGTGTACTGCTGCTAAATGAGGCAGGTGCCTTGGTGATGGTGGACACAGAGAAGGCGGAATTACTGAATGTCTTCTTTGCCTCAGTCTTCACTGTTAAGGCTAACCCCCATGCACTACCGAGCCTGGAAGCAAGAGAGAAAACCTGGAGGGAGGAAGAGTTTTGAAGAGGATTGGGTTCGAAGTTTTTTAGGCAATCTATGGGCCCTGATGGGATGCACCTTAGGGTGCTGAGAGAGTTGGCAGATGTGATTGCTGGGTTGCTTTCCATCATCTAACAGTGGTCATGGTCATCCGGAGAGGTTCTGGATGACTGAAGACTTGCTAATGTGATGTCCATTTATAGGAAGTGTTGTAAGGAGGAACTGTGGAATTACAGCCTCGGTGCCATTAAAGGTGATGGAACAGGTCATCTTGAATGCAACCATAGCATCTGCAGGACAACATGGGGATCAAGCCCAGTCAGCATGGGTTCATGAAAGTCAAGTCCTGCCTGACCAACCTCATCTCCTTCTATGACTGGGTGACCCTCCTGGTCGATAAGGGAAAGGCATAGTCTTTCATAGTCTACCTAGACTTCAGCAAGGCCTTTGACATGGTCTCCCACAGGATTCTCCTGGAGAAGCTGGAGGCCCATGGCTTGGACAGGTACATGTTTTTCTGGGTGAAAACCTGGCTGGATGGCCAGGCCCAGAGAGCAGTAGTGAACGGACTGAAGTCCAGCTGGCGACCAGTCATCAGTGGTGTTCCCCAGAGATCGGTGTTGGGGCACATCCACTTTAATATCTTTATTGATGACTTGGACTAGGAACTTGAGTGCACCCTCAGTAAGTTTGCAGATGACACCAAGCTGGGGGAAAATGTTGATCCGACAGAGGGGAGGAAGGTCCTGAAGAATGACCTGGACAGGTTGGATCGATGGGCAGAGGAACAAGGGGTTGAGGTTCAACATGGCTAATTGCTGGGTCCTGCAATTCGGCTACAACAACCCCATAGAATCATAGAATATCCTGAGTTGGAAGGGACCCTTAAGGATCATCAAGTCCAACTCTTGACACCGCACAGGTCTACCCAAAAGTTCAGACCATGTGACTAAGTGCACAGTCCAATCTCTTCTTAAATTCAGCCAGGCTCGGTGCAGTGACCACTTCCCTGGGGAGCCTGTTCCAGTGTGCAACCACCCTCTCTGTGAAGAACCCCCTCCTGACGTCCAGCCTAAATTTCCCCTGCCTCAGCTTAACCCCCTTCCCGCAGGTCCTGTCACTGGTGTTAACGGAGAAAAGGTCTCCTGCCTCTCGACACCCCCTTACGAGGAAGTTGTAGACTGTGATGAGGTCTCCCCTCAGCCCCCTCTTCTCCAGGCTGAACAGGCCCAGTGACCTCAGCCGTTCTTCGTACGTCTTCCCCTCCAGGCCTTTCACCATCTTCGTAGCCCTCCTCTGGACACTCTCCAACAGTTTCATGTCCTTTTTATACTGTGGTGCCCAGAACTGCACACAGTACTCGAGGTGAGGCCGCACCAGCGCAGAGTAGAGCGGGACAATCACCTCCCTTGACCTACTAGCGATGCCGTGCTTGATGCACCCCAGGACACGATTGGCCCTCCTGGCTGCCAGGGCACACTGCTGGCTCATAGTCAACTTGCTGTCTACCACGACCCCCAGATCCCTCTCTTCTAGGCTGCTCTCCAGCGTCTCATCGCCCAGTCTGTACGTGCAGCCAGGGTTTCCCCGTCCCAGGTGCAGGACCCGGCACTTGCTCTTATTGAACTTCATGCGGTTGGTGATCGCCCAGCTCTCCAACCTATCCAGATCCCTCTGCAAGGCCTAATAAAGAAAATAGATCATTATTGGCTGTAGCTGTACCCATGAGCTTGGCCACTTTTGCGAAATTGTCCCCTTCCAGCCACACAAACCTAAATAGAGTAATGTGAAAAGACCTGCCCAGTCAATAGAGTAGGGCAAAGTCCTACTTCCTGTGCTATAGATGCAGAAAGCAAAAAGAATTGCATTGTGCCTGACACTACTCTGGGACGTGTCACCCAGGTCAGGCAACTTTACCTTAGTGCTGACAAGTCCATCACTAAACCATGCTGCCAAGCTCTACATCTACACCTTGGCTCTCCAGTCGATGACCCAGCTCATGGATGGCAATCAGGGAGTCTCGGTTAGCGTGACGCTGCCTCAGGTGCACCAGCATGGTAGCCATTGGCACCTGCTGTTCTTCAACCCTCAGCAAACCCCCAAGAGAAGGATTCTGTGGAAGGCCAAGCAAGGTAGACAACTGTTTCATGTCCTTTGTCTCCAAGGCAGCTCTGCCAAAGCCCCACCAGTGGTGCCCTCTTGGAACTTTGAAGTTCCCTCTCCTGAAGCAGTCTAAGCTGAGGATGCACATAGCCTCTGGGCTAGTCCCATTGGGGTGTGTGGTATATGGAGTAATATTTGTGTCAATAAGATGGTTGACATAAAGAAGGGGGACATGTGGGGGTGTGGCCATGGGGGTTGGCAAGCCCCATGGTTGATGATACCTTCAGACTCTTAAGGATGAGGCCATCAGGAATGTAAAAGAGTTTAGAGGGAACATAGAAGGGTGAGGACCTGTAACCCTGGTCATGCAACTTTACCTCAGTACTGACAAGTCCATCACTAAACCACACTACCAAGCTCTACATCGACATCATGTCAGATGTTCATGTGTGCAGGCAGACAGTTCAGCCTTTGTGTGATTGTGCCCTCTCTGACAAGACAGCAGCATCTGGAGCTGCAGGAAAGTTTGGATAATACAGGAGTAACCAGCTGAATGGAATTGCAGCACAGAATCACTGAAGGTTAGGCGATGGAAGGCTGCCAGGTTCCACCTTTTCTGGGCTTCCTTCTCATGCATGCTGTCAGTTTGTCTGGAGCTGTGTCCTAAATGTTATGGGGCTGTACGGGGACGAATATAGAAGGGCCAAAGCCCAGCTGGAGCTCAATCCATCCGTTACTGTGAAAGACTATAAAAAATATTTATACAAATACTTCAGATAAAGGAGGATTAAGGAGAATCATCATCCTTTATTGGATGTGGGGGAAACATTGTGAAAATAGGAGAGGTAAAGACAGAGGTACTTAATGCCTTCTTTGCCTCAGTTTCTAGTAGGAAGACCAGTTGCTCCCCTGGTACTCATCCCCCTGAGCTGGGGGTAGGGAAAGAGAGCAGGATGAAGCCTTCATAATCTATGAGGAAATGGTTAGAGATCTGCTACTCCACGAAGATATACACACATCTATGGGGCCAGATGGAATCCACCTGTCACTACTGAGGGAGCTGGCAGAATCACTTCCCAAGCTGCTTTCCATCGTTGATCAGCAGTCCTGGCTATCAGGGGAGGTCCCAGTCGATTGGCAACTAGCAAATTTGACAGACATCTACAAGAAAGGCCAGAAGGACAATTCAGGGAACTGCAGGCCTGTAGGTCTGACCTCAGTGATGGGGAAGTTCATGGAGCAGATTGTCTTGACTACCATCACGGAACAGTTCCAGGACCACCAGGTGATCAGGCCCAGTCAGAAGTTATTTATCAAAGGCAGGTCCTGCTTGACAAATGTGATATCGTTCTATGACAAGGTGATGCACTCAGTAGATGAGGGAAAGGCTGTGGATGTGGTCCACCTGCAATGCAGTAAGGCTTTTGACACCATTTCCCACAACATTCTCCCGAAGAAGCTGGCTGCTCAAGGTTTAGAGCTTCTTTGGATTAAAAACTGGCTGGGTGGCTGGGCCCAAAGAGTCGTGCTGAATGGAGCTAAATCCATTTGGAGGTCAGCCACTAGTGGTGATCCCCAGGGCTCAGTACTGGGGCCAGTTCTCATCTTCATCAGTGATCTAAATGAGGAGATGGAGTGCACTCTCAGTAAATTTGCAGACAACACCAAGTTAGGCACAAGTATTGGTCTGCTCGAGGGTAAGAGGGCTCTACAGAGGGACCTGAATAGGCTGGACTCATGGGCCAAGGCCAAATCTATGAAGTTCAACAAGGCTAAGTGCTGGCTCCTGCACTTGGGGCAGCAGAGACACCGTGATCAGGCAGGTTGTTTTCCCAGGGTGAGGCTCATCCCCTGCACACCAGGTGTGCTGGCTCCTGCAATGTGGAGGATATCCAAAATGTGGATTTCCAAATGTGGGAACCTTGGCTGCATACTTTGTGGTAGTGAGGGCCTGCATTCCCATGTTCCCTTGCAATATTTGAGTGCACACATGCAGAGTGACCAGGGAGGGCAGGAAGCAGATGGCTTTCTACTCTCTCTTCTGGGAGCATTATGGAGTGGCTTTGTAGTGAGACAAAAATGGTGTCCACCTGTTGCACCTGCCGGGCTGAGAAACCCAGACAGGGGGGCCATGACCCATCCTGGCAGATGCCTCTACCCGGACTGTCCTCCCAAGGACTGAAATAGCTGCCCAGACCTTCAGCTGAAGGAACTCCAGAATTTGGAGGTCCCCCTAAGGCCTGAAGGCAGAGGTTGTGTTTTGTGGGTGCAATCGTGACCAGATAGACACACTCTCTAAGCAAGTGGCCAGGTTGCAAGAGGAGCTCGGCAGGCTGCAATGCATCCAGGAATCCGAGCGAGAGATCGACGCGTGGTATCACAAGCTGGCATAGACTGAGCAACAGTCTTACAAACTTGCCTTAACTCCTTGCAATGGGGTGGTAAAATGGTTTCCAACCTGAAACCAGCAGAACTGATGGACTCACAAGAGGAGGAATACCAGACCCTCGTCTCTGCTCAGAGCAGACTGAGGAACCTCCCCCTTGCCTCTGACGTACCCCTACACAACAGATACGATGCTCTGGCACTCAAACAAGGAGAGGGTGTCAATAACAGCAATGGTAATGGTACCAAAGCACCAGAAAGGACAACTGTAAAAAGGTAGACCAGCATACCACTTCTTTAAGGACCCGTTAGACAAAAACAAAAACAAAAAAACAAAACAAAACAAAACAAAACAAAACAAAAACAGACGGTGTTGGTGATTGGAGATTCCTCTCTGAGTGGCAGTGATGCACCCATTTTCTGCCCAAACAATCTCTCTTGAGAGGTTTGTTACCTGCCTGGGGCTGGTATTTGTGACATCACAAAGAAACTACCGAGCTTGTTCAAGCTGGCGGACTATCACCCATTCCTGCTCTTGCACGTAGGAACAACTGAGGCCATGACAAGGAGGCTCAGAAGCATCCAAAGGGACTTTATGCCCCTTGGAAAGATGCTGAAGGGATCTGGACCACAAGTAGTGTTCTCGATCCTCCCAGTCAGAGACTGGGAACTGAGGAGGAGGCGGTGTATGGATGCACCTGACCAAGTGGGACAATAGTGTTTTGGGCAGCAAGCTGGCCAGACTCATTAGCAGGGCTTTAAACTAGATTTGATAGGGGAAGGGGATTTACTTGTAAGTGACTCGGAAGAACCCCTGAGTGCCAATAACCTTAACAAGTATCAGGGAAACACCTGTGAATCATCCCATAGGAATTAGGAAGGGCTCCTCTAAAAAGGTGATGTGGCCCATAGCCCAGCTGATGGGCCTCTGCACCAATGCATGCAGAATGGGAAACAAGCAGGAGGATTTGGAAGCCATGGCACAATTAGAAAACGATGATCTACTGACTGATGTCATCTACTTGGATTTCTGTAAGGCCTTGGACATGGTCCCATATGATATACTACTCTCTGAATGGGAAAGATATCGGATTTGAAGGGTGGACTACCTGGTGGAAAAGAAACTGACTTGATGGCCACAACCAGAGAGTAGGGGTAATGGTTCTATGTCTAGGTGGAGGCTGGTGATGAGCGGTGTTGTTCAGGGGTCTGTCCTGGGACCAGAAATTTTTTAATATCTTCAACAATGACTTAGTAGGATTGAGTGCACTCTCAGCAAGGTTGCAAATGACCCTAAACGGTGTGATGCAGTTGATACAATAGAAGGAAGGGAAGCCATCCAGAGGGACCTGGACAAGCTTGAGAATTGGGCCCACGTGAACTTAATGAGGTTGAACAAGACCAAGTGCAAGTTGTGGCACCCGGGTTGGGGTGGGGGCGATCCTGGACATGAGTACAGACTGAGAGAAGAACACATTGAGAGAAGCCTTGTGGGGAAGGGCTTGGGGTACTGGTGGACAAAAGGTTTGACGTGAGCCAGCAGTGAGCGCTTGCAGCACAGAAGGCCAACTGCATCGTGGGCTGCATCAACAGAGGAGTGGTCAGCAGGTGGAGGCAGGTGACTGCCCCCCTCTGCTCTGCCCTTATGAGGCCTCACCTGGAGGACTATGTCTAGATTTGGGGCCACCAGCACAAGAAAGATGTAGACCTCTTACAGAGAATCTAGAGGAGAGCTACAAAGATGATCAGAGGACTGGAGCACCTCTCCCATGAAGACCGGCTGAAGGAATTAGGTTTGTTCAGCCTGGAGAAGAGAAGGCTCCAGGGAGACCTCCTTGCATCTTGTCAATACTTAAAGGGGTCTTTTTAAAAAAAATGGAGGACTCTTTACTCAGGTAGATAATGACAGGAGGATGTGGGAATGATCTTAAACTAAAAAGGGGAGATTTAGACTAGACATTAGACATTAGGAGGAAAATCTTCACTGTAAGGGTAGTAAGGTAGTGGAACAGGTTGCCCAGAGAAGTTGTGGATGCTCCATCCCTGGAGGTGTTCAAGGCCAGGCTGGATGGGGCCTTGGCCAACCTGATCTAGTGGGTGGAATCTGGGAGGACTTCAGTTAGATGATTTTGAAGGTCCCTTCCAACCCAAGCCATACTATGATTCTATGATGCTAGGATGAAAATTAATTAAATCCTAACCAAAACCAGGACACAAATAGGCTAAGGGCAAGATATCTCTGTGTGTATATCAAAAGACAGGAAAAGTGGTGATAGTTATTTAGAAAGTGTCAGACCTGAGTATGACATAGGAACAATGGTGCGGAATAAGGGCTGGATATAGTCTGAGTTTTAGATGGGATAGACTTAATTTTTCTTCCTAGTAGCTGGTATAGTGCTGTACAGAATCAGCGAATCAGAGAGTAGTTTGGGTATGAAAGGACCTTAAAGATCATAAAATTCCAACCCCTCTGCCATGGGCAGACACACCTTCCACTAGACCAGGTTGCTGAAAACCCCATCCAACCTGGCCTTCAAAACTTCCAGTGAGGGGGGATCCACAACATCTCTGGGCAGCCTGTTGCAGTGCCTCACCACCCTCTGAGTAAAGAACTTCTTTCTAATACCTAATCTAAATCCACCCTCTTTCAGTTTAAAACCATTTCCCCTAGTCCTATCACTACACTATTTAATGAAGAGTCCCTCCCCAGCTTTCTTACAACCCCCTTTAAGTATTAGAAGACCACTATAACATCTCACCAGAGCCTTCTTTTCTCCAGGCTGAACAACACCAAATCCCACAGCCTGTCTTCAGAGGAGAGGTGCTCCAGTCCCTTGATCATCCTCGTGGCCCTCCTCTGGATTCGTTCTAATAGACCTGTGTCCTTCTTGTTCTGGGGGCCCCAGAGCTAAACACAATACCTGATGTGTGGCCTCACCAGGGCTGAGTACAGAGGCACAATCACTTCCCTACTCCTGCTGACCACACTATTCCTGGTACAAGCCCGCATGCTGTTGGCTCTCCTGGCCACCTGAGCACACTGCTGGCTCATACTCATCTGACTATCAACCATTACTCCCAAGACCCTTTCCAATGGGCAGCATTCCACCTGCCTTTCCCCAGCATTGCATCAGGTTGTCATGCCCCAAGTGCAGGACCCAGCACTTAGCCTTGTTGAACTTCATAGATTTGGCCTTGGCCCATGGGTGCAGCCTATCTAGAACCCTCTGCAGAGTCCTCCTACCGTTGAGCAGACCAACACCCACTCAACTTGGTGTTGTCTGCAAACTTACTGAGGGTGCACTCACTCGATCCCCTTGTCCAGATCATTGATGAAAATATTAAAGGGAACTGGCCTCAGAACTGAGCCCTGGAGGTCACCACTAGAGAACGGCCTCCATCTGCATTTAGCTCCATGTACCACAGTTCTTTGGGCCCAGCCATCCAGACTGTTTTTAATCCAAGGAAACATATACCCGTCCAAGCCTCAAGCAGCCAGTTTCTCTGGGAGAATGCTGTAGGAAACAGTGCCATAATCCTTACTGAGGTCCAGATAAACCACAGCCACAGCCATTACATCATCTGCTGAGTGCATCACCTTGTCATAGAAGGAGTTCAGATTTGTCAAGTAGATCCTGACTTTGATAAAGCCCTACTGACTGGGCCTGATCACCTTGTAAGTGTAAGTCTTGTAAGTGTTGCCTGATGGTACTCAAGATAATCTGCTTCATGAACTTCCTCATCACTGGTCAGACTGACAGGCCAGTAGTTCCCCAACACCTCCTTCCAGCCCTTGTAGACGCACATTATATTTGTCAGTCACCAGTCTACTGGTCCCTCTCCCGATAGCCAGGACTGCTGATCAATGATGGAAAGCAACTTGGGAAGTGATTCTGCCAGCTCCCTCGGTAGTGACAGGTGGATCCCATGTGGTCCCATAGATGTGTGTAAATCTTTGTGCAGTAGCAGGGCTCTAACTATTTCCTCATTCATTATGAAGGCTTCATTCTGCTCCCTGTACCTATCTACCAGCTCAGGAGGCTGAGTATCAGAACAACAGGTCATGTTGCTGAAAACTGAGGCAAGGAGTACATTAAGAGAACGTTATGTACCTCAGCCTTTTCCTCAACTCTTGTGAATATGCTTCCCCCTACATCCCATACAGGATGAAGATTCCCCTAAGTGCTCTTTTTTTTTTTATTATTATTTTTTTTTTATTTTATTTTAATGTATTTACACATAAAAATATGCAGCATAGGTCTTTGAAGGTAATAGTCAGATTGACCTTCAGTTGGGATTTGGCCATTCTGAATTTGTCTCTGCAAAACTTCATGACATTCAGGATTCAATTCTACACAAAATGACTGCATGGATGGAAAGAAGCAAAGAAAAGGTGGAACCTGGCAACCTTCCATCCTCTAACCTTCTCCAAGTTTGTGCTGGAAATCCATTCAACTAGTTACTCCTGTATTATACAAACTGTCCTGCAACTGCTGATGTTGTTATCTTGTGAGAGACAGCACAATCAGGGTGAGACATCTTCCTGAAGACATTAACTGCTGACAGAATGCAACATTGGTTGGGGGAACCACGAGAAATTCCAGGATTTACCTACAGAAACCTCCCGACATTTACAAGGAGAAGAGCGTAGTCGTACAGCAAAGGAAGAGGAACCCCACACATCAGAGCAGACTGGGACCCTGCTGAGTGAGCAGTGCCCAGGAGGAGGAGGGCCTGGGCACCACGAGGGATGCCATATGAGCAGTGGTGCCTGCTCAGCAGGAACCAGGCCAGCTTCCTACAGAGCTGCCTTACGAGGAGCATAGTGACCAAGATGATCCGAGTTATCAAACTCAGCTCAGATCTGGTGTAACACCACACAGACATGTGTCTACAAATAGTCAGTAAAGAGGTACAGATCTGGGAGTCTCTAGGGTATCCTGGTTTGGAGAGGAGCAAGGGCTATGGCAAGACTCAAAGTCTGAAAAGGTCCAATGTCTTTGTGTCCATGGCTATGGTTCTTGTGTCTGTCACTGAGGCCAAAGAGGAGAGAGCTAATCGTTAAAACACCAGGGCCTCATTGCCTCCTCACCCCCACCCATGAAGCAGGCAGGAGTCGTACCATTCTCCTGCACTTGGCCATGCACATCCCCATCTCCTACTGCCCCACAAAGAGCCCCGAGTACTGCATGAAAAGAAAGGATCTCCCTTCCCAAGCACTTGAGGTGAAGGCCTGGCCCTTGTGCTTGATGACACACATCCAGTTTTCCTACACCTCAGTGTCACCCTCAAATTGCCTTTGTCTCCTTGTCCTCACTGCCTCCAGTGTTCTGCTCTAACGAGCTCCAAGGGAGGCTGTGTCAGTGCTGGCCCTCAGGGGGACACTGCAGGAAACTTGCCTCTGACTTGGACTTCTGGAGAGCTGTCTTCAATTGTGTCTGAGTGCCTGAGGTTCGTGGGCTCATCAGGAAAGCCTCCAGAGGAGCCTTGGGCTGGTGCTGTGCTGTTGAGCTGGGCCGGGCTCATGGGACAGAGAAAACACTTTTTAAAAAGTCCCATGAAGCAGAGAGACAGCTGTGCCTAGGAGCAGCTCCTCTGCACAACGCAGCAGGAAAGAGACACAGAGGCAGACACACAGAGAGAAGAAAAGGGGCCAGGGGCTGAATTCAGTTGTGAGTGAGAGGATGCTGAGAGCTGCCTGCAGGAGAAATGTGTACAGCCCTTGACAAGGTAAGTGCCTGGCTGCAGGACCATGCTGCTGCAAGTCCTAGAAGGGTCTCCTCCTGCTGGGTCTTGCTCCTGGGAGGGAAGTGGCCAATGCAGTAGGCTTTGAGAGTCCTGCTGGGTTGCAGTGTGAGGTGAGGAAGTCTGGCAGAAGCCCCTTGGAGTGCCCTAAGGCAGGTGCCCCCGGTCAGCCCAGAACACCCTGCTCTGGCTGGCCATGCCGGGCTCTCTGTCAGCTGCCCCGTAGCTCCTGCAGCCATGGAGGTGCCCCTTGGCAGGGCCCTGTTGGTGGCAGGGTGCTGCAGGGCAGTGCTGAGCACAGCCGCGTGGGTTGGGGTCTGTGAGCACGGGCAGGGGGAAAGAAGAGGTGGGCGCAGAGCAGCAGCTCCCGGCAGGGACAGCTGCAGGCAGCAGAGAGAGGGGCAGGCGGCCAGAAGGAGCTGTTGGCAGAAACACCGTGGCAGGGGGGATTTGGGCACCTTGCGGCCGTGCCCTGCAGTGCAGACGCCTTCCCCTGGAGCAGCCCCTCCCTGGCCTCCTCTCCCCCTGCAGCCCATGGGATGTGGGGCAGGCATGGCCAGCAGTACATGCAGAGCCCATACGAAGAGATGCTCTCAAACTCTGGCATGATTTGGCCCTCCTCGATTAGCAGTCATCTACATTTTTTCTCAGGGAAACACCTGAGAGCGATTGTCTTGCAGCTCAGAGGGGTGACAATTGCCTGCTGAGAACTGGTCTGATTGACAGAGCTGCTCTGCTCAGTCTTCACCAAGGGACAGCCCCTTTGCCTCCTGGCACCCACAGGGTTTCTCTGGAAGTGCACAGGAAATGTCAGGGAGCTCAACCATCCAATACCTCTCCTAAGTGTTATCGGGATAATAGGAACAAAACAAAGGAAACAAAATCCCTGAAGCTCTGCCTCTGTATTAAGATGAGTTTTTTGCAACAACACTGCACATCTCATGGATCTGACCAGTGGACGGAATGTAATTTTCCCCCATGTTTCTGCCTCTCTCCAGCTGCACAGCAGGAAGAACTCCTATGGAGCCACAGCAGCCCCTGCTCCCAGTGTTCCTCTCAGCCAACACCAGCCACAGCTCAAACAAGAAAGATGCAGAAAGGTTCTCCTGCAAAGAGAGAGGCTCTGTTTGGGGGTGCTCTACGACACACAATAGGTTTTCCTCAGAGAAATGTGTTTTAACATTGTTCTGCAATTTCCTCTTTAACAGAAAACGGTTTTCAATGACAGAAAATGCCCAACATCAGCTCTGTGAGTGAGTTCCTCCTGCTGGCATTCGCAGACACGCGCGAGCTGCAGCTCCTGCACTTCGCGCTCTTCCTGGGCATCTACCTGGCTGCCTTCCTGGGCAACGGCCTCATCCTCAGCGCTGTAGCCTGCGACCACCGCCTCCACACCCCCATGTACTTCTTCCTCCTCAACCTCGCCCTCCTCGACGTGGGCTGCATCTCCACCACTCTGCCCAAAGCCATGGCCAATGCCCTCTGGGACACCAGGGCCATCTCCTATCAAGGCTGTGCTGCTCAGGTCTTTTTCTTTCTGTTCTTTATATCAGCAGAATATTTCCTTCTCACCGTCATGGCCTACGACCGCTACATTGCCATCTGCAAGCCCCTGCACTACGGGAGCCTCGTGGGCAGCAGAGCTTGTGCCCTGATGGCAGCAGCTGCCTGGGGCAGTGGCTTTCTCAATGCTGTCCTGCACACGGCCACTACATTTTCCCTGCCTCTCTGCAATGGCAATGCTGTGGACCAGTTCTTTTGTCAAATTCCACAGATTCTCAAGCTCTCCTGCTCTGATGCCTACCTCAGGGAAGTTGGGGCACTTGTGTTTACTGTTTCTTTAGTCTTTGGTTGTTTTGTTTTCATTGTGGTGTCCTATGTGCAGATCTTCAGGGCAGTGCTGAGGATGCCCTCTGAGCAGGGCCAGCACAAAGCCTTTTCCACGTGCCTCCCTCACCTGGCCGTGGTCTCTCTGTTTGTCAGCACTGGCATTTTTGCCTACCTGAAGCCACCCTTCATTTCCTCTCCATCCTTGGACCTAGTGGTCGCACTTCTGTACTCAGTGGTGCCTCCAGCACTGAACCCCCTCATCTACAGCATGAGGAACCAAGAGGTGAAGGATGCAGTGAGGAAACTGTTTCAATACATGCTTCTTAAGCATTAGTAATGTGTTCAGAAAATGTATTTCTGATAATATGCAATTTTGATTCATATTATAAAATATCATTCTTATCATTACTAGTGTTATCAATACATTATCATTAATAATAATCATAAAAGAAATAAAATGTTATTTGGGAAAATGATACAATATTTTAAAAATTATTTTTCTCTGTTAGTATTATAAAAATATTTTATTTTGTTTTTAATAATATTATTCTTAGCATTCTAAATGTTACATTTTGTGTTTGCTTTGACCATATCATCTAACATACATAGAGAACGAGGCTTCCTTGGTAGAGAAAGACAATAAAGATATCATCAGAAATTCATTGGTCTCAGTATTCCTCTCTTCCCATCTCCTCTGGTGCTGTGGGAGCAGCCTCAGCAACCAAGAGGGGCTCGGGCCAAGAGCCCAGCTGCCACTTATTGTATTTCGATTAGACTTTGTGGATCTAGGTGACAGTCCTGTCATCTCTATAGCAGGGCCAGCACAAAGCCTTTTCCAGGTGCCTCCCTCATCTGGCCGTGGTGTCCGTCTTTCTCAGGCCTGCCATATTTGCCTACCTGAAGCCCTCCTCCATCTCCTCCCCATCCCTGGATGTGGTGGTGGCAGTTCTGTACTCAGTGGTGCCTCCAGCAGAGCACGTCCTCATCTGTAGCATGAGGAGCCAGGAGCTCAAGCATTCCTTGTGGAAATTGATGGCTAGATGTGTCTTGGATGCAAGAAATTTTTGATCTGCTTCTGTACATATATTGTAATGCAAATAATTGATGGAATAGCCAGTATACCTGTTTCGTTTTGTTTTGTTTGTCATTGTGTTTGTGCATTTTCTTATTACATTAATTCAGCTAATGAGCACCCATTAAAATGATATGGATGTACCTGTTGAATATAGCTCATAGACTCTGTGCATGTGAAGCCATGCTCTCTGTGAATTTAACCCCACTCCACCCCTATCTTCAGCTGCTTGTCCCCTCGGGGCAGGGCAGGGACTGTGAGGTCCTGCAGCAGTCCCATGGCATTGGAAGAGGCATGTGAGGTGACAGGTATGTGATCAGATCTCAGGCCACAAGGAGGAGCTGGCTGGGAATGCTGGGATGAGGTCAGGTGTGCCTCAGGATCTGCTGGACCTGCAGGAGGCACATGGCTGTGAGGGAGGCTGGGAGGCCACTTCTGTCTGTGCAGCTGACGGACCAGCAGCAGAAATGTGGCACTGATAGGGACCGTAAAGGCCAGAAGCATGTTCAAGGCACGGAAGATGATGGTGAGGCACCTTCTGTTCCGGTCAGGTGATAGACCACAGGAAGGCTGATGGGATGGGAGTCATGCTTGAGGTATAGCTAGTGAGACCATAGAATCAGAGAATGGCTCCTGTTGGAAGGGACCTTAAAGGTCATCTAGTTCCAACCCCCCCGGCCGTAAGCAGGGATGCCTCCTACGAGATTAGGTTTCCCAGGGCCTCATCTACACTGCTCTTGAACAGCTCCAGGGATGGGGCATCCCTAAGGTCTCTCAGCAACCTGTTCCAGTGCCTCAGCTCCGTCTAAATGAAGAGTTTCCTCCTAACCTCTAATCTAAATCTTCCCTCTTTTAGCTTAAAACCATTCCCCCTTGTCCTATCATTATCTAATTGAGCAAAGAGTCACTCTACATCTTTTTATAAGACCCCTTTAAGTACTGAAAGTCACAAAGAGGTCACCCCAGAGCCTTCTTTTCTCCAGGCTGAACAACCCCAGCTCGCTCAGCCTTTCTTCATAGGAGACATGCTCCAGCCCCTTGATCATTTTTGTGGCCCTCCTCTGGACCTGTTCTACCAGATGCACATGCTTCTCGTGCTGGGGACACGAGTCCTGGATGCAGGACTCATCCTCAGCGCCGTAGCCTGCCACCACCGCCTCCACACCCCCATGTACTTCTTCCTCCTCAACCTCGCCCTCCTCGACTTGGGCTGCATCTCCACCACTCTGCTCAAAGCCATGGCCAATGCCCTCTGGGACAACAGGGCCATCTCCTATCAAGGGTGTGCTGCCCAAGTACTTTTTTTAGTCTTTTTTTTTTTGATGCAGAGTTTTCCCTTCTCACCGTCATGGCCTATGACCGCTACGTTGCCATCTGCAAGCCCCTGCACTACGGGAGCCTCGTGGGCAGCAGAGCTTGTGCCCAGATGGCAGCAGCTGCCTGGGGCAGTGGTTTTCTTATTGCTGTCCTGCACACAGCCAACACATTTTCCCTGCCCTTCTGCCAAGGCAATGCTGTGGACCAGTTCTTCTGTGAAATCCCCCACATCCTCAAGCTCTCCTGTTCAGATTCCTATCTCAGAGAAGTTTGGGCAATTCTGTTTAGCATTTTGTTAACATTTGGTTGTTTTGTTTTCATTGTGGTGTCCTATGTGCAGATCTTCAGGGCTGTGCTGAGGATGCCCTCTGAGCAGGGCCGGCACAAAGCCTTTTCCACGTGCCTCCCTCACCTGGCCGTCGTCTCCCTGATGGTCAGCACTGCCATGTTTGCCTACCTGAAGCCCCCCTCAATTTCCTCCCCATCCCTGGACCTGGTGGTCACAGTTCTGTACACTGTGGTTCCTCCAGTAGCAAACCCCCTCATCTACAGCTTGAGGAACCAGGAACTAAGGGATTCCATCAGGACTCTACTTGAATACACACATCGTCAGCAAATTCACCTATAATACTATGCCTAATATTAGAAATCCCAGCTATTCTCAGAAAGAAAATAATATGATGTCTTCTATTATTAAATGTCGGTTTTATTATTTTCTCTCATTATTTCGCATTTGATTAAATGTTATTCCTAGCCCCCTACAAGTCAATTATTTTTCTGTAGAAGATGGCTTCCTGTGTAGATAAACCTGATAATAAAGTCATCAGAAATTCATTGTTCTGAGCTGCCACCTCTTCCCATCTCCTCTGGAGCTGGGGGAGCAGCCCCAGCATGCAGGAGGGGCTCAGGGCCAAGAGTTCAGCTGCCACATGCAGGAGCAGCCCTGGTGGCCCTTGGGGCTGCCCCTCACTGCCCACTGGGCTCTGCCTCTCTGCTGCCTTTGGGTCGGGGCTGCTGCTTCCCTGGAGCCATGGGCATGGGCAGCAGCAGAACGTGGCCTTGTCACTGCTGCTCTCTTTTGGCTTCCTCACTGTTCTCTTGTGCTCTTATGTTTGGATAAGCCCTTAGATCTCATGCACCATGGTGACAGTCCTGTTCTCTCTGCAGTGGCATCCCTGTGGTAGCAAGCAGCAGCAGGCACTGTGCAGGCCTGGGTCACAGCTGGCCTTCCTACTAGCACCACAGTAACAAATGGGGCTGCTCACGGCAAACCCAGAAGCCTGGACACCTCTTCCAAATGTGCTATCAGGAACACAGACAAGGGGTTGCTCCCTGCTCTTCTCTATTCTGGGGGTTTGTCATGGAGTGAAGGACAGAGGCTGAAAGTCCCAGGGTGGTCCCTGAGGAACCAAGGGCAGCACTAAAAGCTTCCATTATGACAGAACTTGCCTAAGGAGATGACAACTGATCTTAAATTTATCTGCATGGGACTGCACCCCCTGCAGTAGGGCAGATGGCAGATTGCAGCCTGGAGAGGAATCTGGAGCTTCCAGGAGATGTCAGGGGATCTGCAGGGACAGGGTGCTCAGTGGGTAGTGATTAGAACCTCATAAAATGTGTGACCATGCAAAGAAGGGTCTGGTAAAGGAAAACGGGAATCTGAGGATTCGATGGGCTAAAGGAGGGCTCTGAAAGGCCACAAGAGGTGGTGAAGAGCCAGCAGGCAAAGGCCCATAAGACTGCAGAGTAATTGATTATATGCATTTTGAAGTTCTGTGGGTGAGGTCTGGTGCAGCACTCCTTTGTGCCCTTAGAGACACCCCATGGCCCTGCCCAGCACTGCCCTATGTTGCTGAGCCATCAGGGCAGGTGGAAAGGGGCTCAGCAGCAGAGATCCCCAGGGACGTAGGTCTGCTGCCCAGCCTGAGCAGCACAGACAAAGGGGAGACCCGCGGGGGTCCCAGGGCACCACAGCCCCTGGCTCTCACAGCAGCACCGCCAGCTTGGGGCCCTGAGGGAGCACAGGGAAAAAAGCAGCAATGGCCAGCCAGGCTAGCACAGACACACTGCCCTGGACAAGGCTGTCTGGGAGCAGGGATGGCCCTGGGGAAGAGCAGGGCAGCATTGCTGGGCCTGCACTGATGGGGAAAAGGCAAAGGGAAAGCTCTTTGTGCAGGCCCCTGCTCAGGGCAGGCTGCTCTGTGGCTGGGCCAGGCCTCTTGTGCTGGCCTGGGGAGCGGGGCTGGCCGTGCGGGGCACAGGCACTGTGTGCTGGGGATCTGCCAGGCAAGAGAGCAGGGCTCCTGCAGCTTCACGGACTTCCATCTCCTTGCACCATAAAGAGCCTCCTCCTTGCTCACCTCCACCAGAAACTACACATGCATAAGCTGTCTGCTTCTTCCTCCTCTGAAGGGAGAGGAGGAAATTCATCTAGAGAGAGAGGGGAACGAACATATAAACTCACAGAGAGATAGACATTTGAGGAAGGGAAAGGAAATGGAAAATAAAAGAAAAAGAAATTCCTACCCCAAACATGAGGAATATGTAGTAACTTCGCTATTCCCATAAGCAGACCACTGTGCTGCCAGTCTCTGAGAAACCGATACCTTGTCTTGGAAAGATGACCCCAATATATACTGCTGAGCACCATGTTATTTCCCATGTGGCCTGACCAGAGCTCAAGTGCTCAGTCTGGTGTGAGTACACAGAGGAGAGTTCTGCAGCCCCAGGGCACGCAGCAGCCCCGACAAAAGGGCACTTCTGTCTCTGCATTTGATAGGGCAGCAGCAGGAACGTGTCACAGAAAGGGACTGTGAGGTCACTTGTGTCTGGAGGTGGCAGGTCAGCCTTGACTCCTCCCTGGGATCTGCACTTTTGGGCTGACATCTGGCAGTGGCCCTGCTAGGCCAGCAGAAGGCACCTGCTTGGCATGCTGACTGGGGGATCCCCTCTGCCTCCAGACCCAGGAGAACCCAGGCAGAAAGAAGGCCCCCAGATGGGTTGTCCTGTCCCTTCTGCTTGAGTCCATGAGTGGGCAGCAGGAGGCACAAGGCTTGGCTGTATCTAGCCAAGAAGCTGCAAGGCCAGCACCAGACCCATGGCTTGGAAGGTGCTGGTGAGTATCTATGATGTGACTTTAGCTTCGTTTTTCAAGGAACAGCTGGTGAGGGTTGATGAGACATTGGTGAAATGATGGAAATGCTGGGATGAGAGCAAGGTGGTGAACAGAGATGGGTGTCTGCAGACTTCCAGGAAACAGGACAAAGTGTGGGACAGCATAGGAAAGCGTGCAGAGGAAAAGACAGAGGTTGCTGGTAAAAAGGGAAGGCTCCAACAGTCCTGAGCTTTGGCTACAGCTTTTGAGAAAACAAGATATAGTCATTGCAGTGCAGCCGCTTTGCTTCCTGCAACCCTGTGCAGAGGCAGGATAGTGTCATACCAGTTTTCCTCTTGTGGCGTCACACTGCCCACCACATTCATCAGACCTCCAGGAAAAGTCCTGAGCCAGACAGGGGGGTGCAGGATCTCTCCTCGCAGTGGCTGGGGTCAGGCCTTGGGCCTTGTCTTCACCAAAATCAACCAAGACTTCTCTCAGCACAGTGCTTTGCCTGTCTAATCATGGCCTCCAATTATCTGCCCTAACAAGGCCCTGGGGAGGCTTTGTTAGTAACAGCTCTCAGTGGGGCCCATTAATACTCCAAGTCACTTCAGCTTTTCCTTTTGAGTTTGCTTTTTTTCGCACAGTTGCATCATTCTCCTCTCAGTACCCAAGTTTCATTGACTCAGCACCAAAATACACCATGGAACTCATTAAAACACAGAAACTCCTAAGGAGCCATGTCTCTCCCACCATTTTCTTCAAGTCTTCAAGACTTGATCAGCTAATTGGAGAGCTTTCATGTTGTAGTTAAGGGGGAAGATTTCAAGGAGCATCTAATAAAAATCTTTCTTCATTTTAAAGGCTAAATTTTGTTCCGTTTCAGTTTAGAGCATCCTTCTCATGTTTGTATTGGTCTAGGGTTTCTCCTTTGAAGCCCTGTTTAGGTGGGAAGAGCAGGGTTTTTCCTATTTCTAAACAAACAACAGGAAATCATGCTGCAATTTTCAAAAAAAAAAAAAAAAAGTTCAAGTTCCTAATTTTGTTGCCTCCAGTGATGTTTACCTTCCCAAAAGGATGACTGTACATGATGTATTTTACAGTGATTAAGAGGAAATTTTAAGTAATTGTGTTAATATTAATCCATATCATACTAATTCAATGATAAACGAGGAGGGTCTTACTAAGGAAACCATTAGACAAACTGCTGAGAGATGGGCGACCTCGAACTCACTGAAACTCCAAGCAGCAACTGGGTCACTGAGAGTGGTCTGAATGATTAAACGGTAGGAGGAGGGCAAACCAGGAGAATGATGGGAAGTGCATAGGTCCAGACAGGCAGCTGGAAAGGGGACATTCAGCAGGGTCTATGTAATCAAGATGAGTTTTGTGCCTGGAAGATGAGGGAGGGAGCACACCATGATAGAAAAGCAATGCCAATGCAAGTACAGGTGAACACCAGTATTTCTTCTCCTGGGATGAATATGCATCCTGAAAAATCACATTTCTTCATGATAGAAATTACACTTCACATGAGACATTTTACAGAAAGGATTGAGTCTTTTGAGCTGATGAGTTGTTGCTTTATTATTCAAGTACTGAAAAAAATACTGGGTATTCTGGCAGAGCTTTGCTGTCCGACCATAAGCAACCAGGGAAAACCTCCAGTGGCCCCATCGTGTTTCAGGCACTTCCTTGGACTGGCAGATATCAGAAAAGACCTGCAGGAGGCCGGAGCCCTTTGGGAAAATCAGGTGGAGCCAGGTGGAGTTCCCAGGGCACCTCCACTGCCAGCAGTGGTCTTTGTCCCTGTAACTGCAGCCCAGCTCAGCACAGGAACACCCCTTCAAAGACAAACCTCTTCTTCAGTGGGGTCCTGGGATTCACCTAGATTTGAAATGGCCCTTGGAAAGCTGAGATACCCTTCTGTGTTCCTACTAGACACGTGAATATCCATTTACCTTCCTGAGTCATCTTTAGCAAACTCAGGCTGAAAAACTCAAGTATAGAATGCTTGAAATGGCTGAGCCAGAACCCATCAGATTACCCCACTTTGGAAATGGCCCTCCAACTAAGGTTTGAAAGCAAAAAGTGTGGAATGACCCTGCAGGTCAATGTGCAGAGTAAGGGAAAGTCACACATCTTGTGCCTGAGTAGCAGAAGGCAAAAAGCAATTGCATTGTGCCTCAGAATAATCAAGGAGACCTAATCCAGTTCATCCATGAGGAAAAGCAGAGAGAAGGACGTTGAGTTTGGCCTAACATGAAGAAGGATGTGCATCACTGGTGAAGGAACCGTCATTTGTGCCATCACCCATGTGAATTACACAAGCACCAGCACGCCTAATGGTAACCTGTCCGCCCCGGCTTGGTATTCCCACAGGGCAGGGGAAAGGGAGCCGACAGCCAAGGGACACATCTGAGTGTGGAAGGTGGGGCCCAGCAAAGACAAGGAGTCAAACCCGGGGCCAGGCGGGTGGCAGAGCCCCATGCCCCATGCAGGGGCTGGCTGGGGGTCCCCTCTGCTGCAGCCAGCACACACAGCATGGCAAGAGGAGGGCTCCCTGCACATCACAGGGCACAGTCTGGCCTCACAGGGGCTCTTCCTGACATCCCTGCAGCTCCTGGCAGGCTGCGGTCAGGTGCCCCTCAGCCTTCCCTCCTGTGCTCCCAGGGCACACAGCTGCCTCCTGCCCAGCTCACTGCCCACCATGAACGTCCAACACAGCTGCTTCCCAAGCTGGGCCTTGCCCAGGGTCAGTCTCCTGCAGGGGCAGAAAATGGCCTTTGTCCTGGTGACTTTTTATGGCCTTCCCGTCAATACATGCCCTTCTCATCCTTGATCTCTTTTTACTGAATACAGAGGCCTCGGTGACCATTTTGGTTCTGATTAATACCAAGAAAACATGTCTACTTCATCTCTGTCTGCTGCTATGAGCTGTCTGTGAGACATGGATTTGCTCTCAGATCTTTTCCTCTGACAGTCTCAGCAATGCCCAGTGATTGGACAAGACATGGGAATTGCACACAGGAAACCACTTTTACTGTGAGCAATATCAAGACCTGGATCATGTTTCCAATACCAAGCACTCGATCAGGTTTCCCCCAAAGTGGGGGAGTCCTCCTCAACTGGAGATACCCCAAACCCAACTGGAAATGGGCCTGGGCTGCCTGGTGTAAGGTGTCCATGCGTGGCTAGTGGGGGTGGCTAGATGGACTTTGGAGGTCCCCTCCAAAGGCTGCAGGGAGGGAGTGCCTGCCAGGGCAGAAAAGGGCAGCCCCAAAGGAGGACACCAGGGCTTTCCACCACGCTGCAGCAGGTATCTTCATCCCACAACCATTGCTGTACCTGAGAAGAGTTTATGAGAAATGAGATCCACAGAAACAGACTACCTGCTGGTTCCTTTATTTAGTTAGCTACAAAGAGCTTAGCAGCACCTCTACATGAGGTCTTTGGATAAGAAGAAATGTTGGAAGGAGATAGAGGAAGAAAAATATCTTAAATTTATAAAATGAAATTATAAAATTATTTAAAATATTGGTATGATATTGAAAGGGATGAGCATTTTTGAAATATATGAACAAAGGTGTTTCTGCCTTTTCCAGGTATCCTTCAGGGAATCAGATGCAGAAGACCAGTTCCTTTTTGAAATACTGAATATTGCAGTAACATCCTCAGTGCCTCCTTGAGCTCTTTATTCCTCATGCTGTAGATGAGGGGGTTCACTGCTGGAGGAAGCACTGAGTAGAGAAATGACACCACCACGTCCAGGGATGGGAAAGAGATGTAAGGGGGTTTCAGGTAGGCAAACATGACAGTGCTAAGAAAGAGGGAGACCACAGCCAGGTGAGGGAGGCACGTGGAAAAGGCTTTGTGCCGGCCCTGCTCAGAGGGCATCCTCAGCACTGCCCTGAAGATCTGCACATAGGACACCACAATGAAAACAAAACAACCGAAGGCTAAAGAAACGCTAAACACAAGTGGCCCAACTTCCCTGAGGTAGGCATCTGAGCAGGAGAGCTTGAGGATGTGGGGGATCTCACAGAAGAACTGGTCCACAGCATTGCCTTGGCAGAAGGGCAGGGAAAATGTAGTGGCCGTGTGCAGGACAGCATTGAGAAAGCCACTGCCCCAGGCAGCTGCTGCCATCTGGGCACAAGCTCTGCTGCCCACGAGGCTCCCGTAGTGCAGGGGCTTGCAGATGGCAATGTAGCGGTCATAGGCCATGATAGTAAGGTTATAATACTCTGCTGATATGAAGAAGAGAAAGAAAAAGACCTGTGCAGCACATCCTTGATAGGAGATGGCCCTGGTGTCCCAGAGGGCATTGGCCATGGCTTTGGGCAGAGTGGTGGAGATGCAGCCCAGGTCGAGGAGGGCGAGGTTGAGGAGGAAGAAGTACATGGGGGTGTGGAGGCGGTGGTGGCAGGCTACGGCGCTGAGGATGAGGCCGTTGCCCAGGAGGGCAGCCAGGTAGATGCCCAGGAGGAGCGCGAAGTGCAGGAGCTGCAGCTCACGTGTCTCTGCAAATGCCAGCAGGAAGAACTCACTCACAGAGCTTCTGTTGGGCATTTGCTGTCTTTAGACCCAGTTGTCTGTTGAAGAAAGAAGACAGAACAAAGTTAGAAGACACTTCTCTGAGGAAAACTTACTGCAAGCATTAGAGCACCCACCAAACTGAGTATCTCTCTTTGCCGGAGAACCTTTCCACAGCTCTCTTGCTTGAGCTTGCAGAGGAGTCCATGCTGCTGTTCATCAGGGGGAAGCAGGAATATGGGGGAAATTCTCGTTTAGTCCACTGATCAGGTCACTGGAATTTACAGTGCTGTTTCAAACAATTCATCTCAATGCAGAACAGGGATTCAGATGCCACTGCTGAACACCCCTGTTCTCAGCTGCCCTCTGTCAGCCCTCTGTGAGCTGCAGGACCACAACACTTAGTTGTTTCCCTGAGATGGAACTGGAGAAATCTGAGAGCAAAGAAGCCACAGTCTAAGTGCACAGTCTAAGAGGTTTCTGGACAGAAACCTCACTTTGTCTGTGGGTTGTGAGCAAGTTCTCAGCTCTTCCCTCCTAGCAAGAGGTGTAGAGGTCATTGCCCTTATTGCACCTCATTGCAGCTGCCCACAGACAGCCACCCAGAAGCATGGACATGGCCTTAGCAAGGAGATGTCTTCTCCTTGGGGCACCTGGATAACACAAGGATGCCACAGGAGAGCTGCATGCTGCTGGAGAGCAGCCTGCAGCCCAGGAGGATGCCCCACAGACAGAGCTGGATATCTGAAAGCTGGAGTGTCCCATATCCCAGCTGCAGTATTGCAGAGTCTGTAGGAGGCTTGGCCACTCTGCTCATGGCTGCCCAGAGGCACCTGCTTTAGGGCACTCCAAGGAGCTTCTGCCAGACTTCCTCACTTCGCACCGCAACCCAACAGGACTCTCAAAGCCTACTGCATTGCCCACTGCCCTCCCAGAAACAAGACCCAGCAGGAGGAAACCCTTCCAGGACCTGCAGCTGCATGGCCCTGCAGCCAGGCACTTACCTTGTCAAGGGCTGTGCAGGTTTCTCCTGCAGGCAGCTCTCAGAATCCTCCCACTGCCAACTGCCTTCAGCCCCTCTCTCCTTTTCTCCTCTCCGTGTCTGCCTCTGTGTCTCTTTCCTGCTGCGCTGTGCAGAGGAGCTGCTCCTGGGCACAGCTGTCTCTCTACACCACGGCCCTCTTGCCACGAGCTCTCTCTGTCCCACGAGCCCGGCCCAGCTCAGCAGCACAGCACCAGCCCAAGGCACTGCAATCACCCCTCTGGGGGCTTTGCTGACGAGCCCACGAACCTCAGGCACTCAGAGACAATTGAAGACAGCTCTCCAGAAGTGCAAGTCAGAGGCAAGTTTCCTGCAGTGTCCCCCTGAGGGCCAGCACTGACACAGCCTCCCTTGGAGCTCGTTAGAGCAGAACCCTGGAGGCAGTGAGGACAAGGAGACAAAGGCAATGTGAAGGTGACACTGATGTATAGGAAAAGTGGATGTGTGTCACCAAGCACAAGGGCGCAGACAATAATGAATGATTTAATATTTTAAAAGACAGAAAATGAAGATAAAATATTAATAATAACAATAACTATAATAATATTAATAACAATATGTACAAGGCAAGTGATGCACCATGCAATTGTTGAGAAACCCCTCACCGATGTTCAACCTGTCTCTGAGCATTAGTCCCACTGACCCTGGCCAGCCGGCATCGGGATCTCTTATGCATGTCCCTTGACCTTAATTTCTTTTCGTGCAAAATCAGCTCTCGGAGGAAGTTGGAGTATTTTCTTCCCTTTCTCTAATACTCCCTCTGCTGTGTCACCCCACCCAGTAATGCCATCGATGTAGTGCAGGTGCTCAGGAGCTTCCTCCTCTTCCAGGGCAGTCTGAATCATGCTGCTGGCATGGCAGCACTCAGCATTGCGGGACTTCATTCAGGCCACGATAGGCCTCTGTTAGTGCACTGGGATCCCCCTGTCACTCCAGACATACAAATGTGTTTGACCCTCTGTAGCTTGATGGCATTAGGGTTCACTGTGCAGTGGTGCCCACTAGCACCTGATACTTCTGTGGGTCTGATGTGCAATGCCATGGAATCCACACAGTCCAATAAACCCGACTGTCCCCTTCCTCCCCCTGGCTGGAGGCACAGCCCCTCTAGTCCTGCTCATAGTATTCAGTACTGTGTCTGCAGGACAGCCCGCTGGAAATAGGAGCAGCAGTTCTCTAAGAACCCCTTTTAGTGATTGTTTTTCCTTGCCACTCACACACCCGTGCCTCTAGATTTTCCATCCCACTTTCTCATGTGCTCTCCATGGTCACACAGGTAAAACCACAGGGTGGCACATGGTGTGTACCCACCATATCTCCTTTCCTGCCCTCTAATTCCAGGGAGGGGTGCTGTTTCTCCCAGCACCAGAGCAGCATAGGGATAGGGATCATGTGATTACTGATGCTCTTATGACTTCTTTCTCTTCGTCCTCCTACTCATATGATGGCCCAGCTTTTCTGAAGCCTGCCTCGTCTTCTGACTAACTGACTTTCACATCCATTGTTTTTTCTTGCATAGAGGAGCAAGTGATACAGACAGAGCTTGGTTTTCTGGCTCAGACACAGGGCCCAGAAAAAGAGCTGGAGTTGCTGCAGGGCATTTTGCAGATGCTGTAGTAGCTGCAGGGTATGTCAGAGAGGTTGGAGTGACTGCAGGGCTTTTCACAGAGGCTGGAGTGGCATTGATTGTGGCTCTGTAAGGACAGGCCAAGACCCAGCACACTGCGGTGGCATGTGTCTCTTTGGAAATGCCAGGGTGATAACACCTCCTTTTCAAGCATTTAACCATTTTTTTTTAGGATTCTGCATTTGCTCGGGGTGAAGTTCCAAAGTTCTGGAGGTGCTGACTGCTGTAGGTGCCTGCCCAGATCCTCCCTCACTCCCTGCCACTCCAAACTCTCCTGCCACCAGACAGAAATCTGAATGGTATTCTTAAGTAGTCCTGAAACACATTCAGGAGACATAACAATAGGAGCGTGCTGGTTTGACCATTCCAAAGATATTCAAAACTTTGAAGAGCCAGTGTAAATAGCCTGGAGGAGAAGGGTGAGGTGAAAGAGAAAGGGAGAGTGAACAAGTGGGGAAAAGTGTCCTCCCCTTGTCTCCCCATGGCTTGGTTTCCTGAGGAGAAAATGTCTAGAGTGTAGTTCTTAATAGTTTCTGAGAGATGGCTTCCAAGGTATCATGGTAATGGCAGTGCTGTGTACAAGTACCAGATTAGTCTCATGACCAGGATTTTTATCATATCATAAGCCAGTGTTACACAACGCATCAAAAGAATAAACTTGATGCAGCCATCAGAAAAGGTAAACAGCATGACAGGGGAGACATACAGTAAGTAATGTGCTATGCAACACAATTCTGAAATCGAGCACAACAGATCTGAGCTTAAAAGAAGGAAAGAAGGAAGGAAAGAAGGAAGGGAGGAAGGGAGGAAGGGAGGGAGGAAGGGAGGAAGGAAGGGAGGAAGGGAGGAAGGGAGGAAGGGAGGAAGGGAGGAAGGGAGGAAGGGAGGAAGGGAGGAAGGGAGGAAGGGAGGAAGGGAGGAAGGGAGGAAGGGAGGAAGGGAGGAAGGAAGGAAGGAAGGAAGGAAGGAAGGAAGGAAGGAAGGAAGGAAGGAAGGAAGGAAGGAAGGAAGGAAGGAAGGAAGGAAGGAAGGAAGAAAGGAAGGAAGGAAGGAAGGAAGGAAAGATCAGCATTATGATCAGCAACTATTAAAATTAACTAATGCTTATAATAGCTTTCTTTTAACATGCTGTGGCCAGATCTGTCATTGGCTCAAAAATTGTGCTCCATGTTGGGCACCAAAAGTCTGGTTAAACCCAGCAGGTAGCTCAGCACCACACAGCCATTCCCTCACACACCCCGAGCAGATGCAGGAGAGAATGAGGAGGGGAAAAAAAGATAAATAAATAAATAAATAATGGATTGAGATAAAGTTAGTTTAGTAGGACAGAAAGGGAAGACAAATAATACGAGCAATGATGATGATGATCATGATGGTGATTGCGTGTCCCACAGTAGTGGTACCCCTTACCCTGGCCAGCCACCCCATATTGATTGTTCAGCATGATGTTGTGTGGTCTGGAACATCCCTTTGGCCACTTGGGGTTGGGGTCAGCTGTCCTGCTTCTGTCCCCACTGGCTTCGCAGGCACCCCCAGCCCTCCACTGCTGGGCAACAACTAAGCCATCAGTGTGTAATCAGCATTCTTTTCATGCTGAATCCAAAACACAACATCATACCAGCTCCTAGGAGGAAAATTACATCGATCCTAGCCAGCTCCTGGACACCCACAGACTAAGGGCATGATATATCTGTGTGTATATCAACAGAGAAAAGGTGCTGGCGATTAATCGGAAAGTACTGGAGCTGAGCATGATGCAGATGGTATGGAATATGGGGTAGATATTGTCCATGTGTCGGCTGGGATAGACTTAATTTCCTTCCTATTAGATGATACAGTGCAGTGTTTTGTAAGTAACAAAACACGTGCTCTTCCTGGGCATCTACCTGGCTGCCCTCCTAGGCAACGGCCTCATCCTCAGCGCCGTAGTCTGCCACCACCGCCTCCACACCCCCATGTACTTCTTCCTCCTCAACCTCACCTTCCTCGACCTGGGTTGCATCTCCACCACTCTGCCCAAAGCCATGGCCAATGCCCTCTGGGACACCAGGGCCATCTCCTATCAAGGCTGTGCTGCCCAAGTCTTTCTCTTTGCTTTCTTGTTTGTAGCAGAGTATTCCCTTCTCACAGTCATGGCCTACGACCGCTACGTTGCCATCTGCAAGCCCCTGCACTACGGGAGCGTCCTGGGCACCAGAGCTTGTGCCCAGATGGCAGCAGCTGCCTGGGGCAGTGGCTTTCTCAATGCTGTCCTGCTCACGGCCTCTACATTTTCCTTGACCCTCTGCCAAGGCAATGCTGTGGACCAGTTCTTCTGTGAAATCCCCCACATCCTCAAGCTCTCTTGCTCAGACTCACACTATTTCAGGGAAGTTGGGCTCATTGCCTTTAGCTTCTGTTTAGGTGTTGGTTGTTTTATTTTCATTGTGGTGTCCTATGTGCAGATCTTCAGGACTGTGTTGATGATGCCCTCTGAGCAGGGCAAGCACAAGGCCTTTTCCACGTGCCTCCCTCACCTGGCCATGGTCTCCCTGTCTATCAGCACTGCCACATTTGCCCACCTGAAGCCCCCCTCCATCTACTCCACACACGTGGACATGGTGGTGACAGTTCTGTACTCGGTGATACCTCCAGCAGTGAACCCACTCATCTACAGCATGATGAACCAGGAACTCAAGCATGCACTGAAGAAGCTATTCCATTTGTCTTCCAGAAGCAGTTAGCTACAGCTCTTCTGTTACAATGGGAAAAAGTCACAAAAAATATATAAAAAAATGCCATAGAATCATAGAATATCCTGAGTTGGAAGGGACTCATAAGGATCATCAAGTCCAGCTCCTGGCACCACACAGGTCTACCCAAAAATTCAAACCATATGACTAAGGGCACAGTCCAAATGCTTATTAAACTCTGACAGGCTTGGTGCAGTGACTACGTCCCTGGGGAGCCTGTTCCAGTGTGCGACCACCCTGTAAGTGAAGAACTTCTTCCTGATGTCCACCCTAAACTTCCCCTGCCTCAGCTTGATGCCATTCCCTTGGGTTCCATCACTGTTGATTACGGAGAATAGATCGGCTCCTGCCCCTCTGCTCCTCCTCATGAGGAAGTTGTAGACTGCAATGAGGTCCCCCCTCAGCCTCCTCTTCTCCAGGCTGAACAGGCCCAGTGCCCTCAGCCGCTCCTCATACGTCTTCCCCTCTAGGCCCTTCACCATCTTCATCGCCCTCCCCTGGACACTCTCCAACAGTTTAATGTCCTTCTTGTACTGTGGTGCCCAGAACTACACACAGTACTCAAGGTGAGGTCACACCAGGGCAGAGTAGAGCAGTACAATCTCCTCCCTCGACCGACTAGCAATGCCGTGCTTGATGCACCCCAGGATACGATTGGTCCTCCTGGATGCCAGGGCACACTGCTGGCTCATATTCAACCTCCTTTCAACCACAACCCATAGATCCCTCTCTGTGGGGATGTTCTCCAGCATCTCATCACCCAGTCTGTATGTATAGCCAGGGTTGCCCCATCCCAGGTGCAGGACCCAGCACTTGTCTTTGTTAAACTTCATGTGGTTGGTGATTGCCCAGCTCTCCAATCAGTCCAGGTCTCTCTGCAAGGCCTTTCTACCCTCAGCAGAATCTGCAATTTCTCCAAGTCTGGTGTCGTCAGCAAATTTGCTCAGAACACCTTCTAGTCCTACCTCCAAATCATTTATAAAGACATTGAAGAGGACTAGCACTAAAATGGAGTCTTGGGGGACCCCACTGGTGACCATCCACCAGCCTGATGTGGCCCTATTTACCACAACTCTTTGTGCCCTACCCTTCAGCCAATTGCTCACCCGTTGCATGATGTTTTTGTTAAGTTGTATGCTGGACGTTTTGTCCAGTAGGGTCCTTTGAGAAACTGTGTCAAAAGCCTTACTGAAATCCAAAAAGATCACATCAGCTGGTTTCCCTTGATCGACTAGATGGGTGATATTCTCATAAAAGGAAATCAAATTTGTCAAACAGGACCTACCCCTCATGAACCCATGTTGGCTGGGACCAGTGACTGCTTTGTCTCCCAGGTGCGCTTCAATAACTCCTAGGATAATCTCCATAATTTTACAAGGAACTGATGTGAGACTGACAGGCCTGTAGTTGACAGGGTCTTCTTTCTTGCCCTTCTTGAAAACTGGGACAACGTTTGCCAGCTTCCAATCTACTGGGACCTCTCCAGATTCCCAAGACCATTGAAAAATTATTGAGAGAGGTCATGCGATGACATCAGCCAGCTCTTTAAGCACCCTGGGATGGATCCCATCTGGACCCATGGACTTGTATGGATCCGAGTGGAGCAGGAAATTCTGCACACGCTCAAGGTCTGTTGGGAGTTTGTCATTCACATTGGCATGGTTCTCCAGTTCAGGGCACCCAGGGTCCCAAAGCCCATCATCAGCATTGAAGGCAGAGGTGAAGAAAGCATTAAACGTCTCTGCTTTGCCTATGTCCTCGTCTGTGAGGAGACCTTGCCCGTCAAGTAAAGGACCTATGTTTTCTTTGGTTCTCCTTTTTTTTGTTCACATATCTAAAAAAACATCTTGAATTGTCTCCCACAGATGTGGCCAGCTTCAACTCTAGTTGAGCTTTGGCCACACAAATTTTTTCCCTACGAACGCGAACAGTGTCCCTGGATTCCTTCCACATTGCCTGACCCTGCTTCCAGCAGCAATACAATTTCTTGTTATGCCTAAGCTCCAGAAGATCCCTGGTCAGCCAGGCCGGCCTTCTGCACTGCCTGCTTGACCTCCAATATTTTGGAATTCCCTGATCATGTGCTTTTAGGAGGCAGTGCTTAAAGGCTGTCCAACACTGATGGATGCCAAAACCTTCAAAAGCAGCTTCCCAGGGGCCTTGCTGACTAGTTCCCTGAGCAGCCTGAAGTCTGCTTTCCCCACATCCAGGGCTGAAGTTTTGGTGGCAGTTTTCCTTCTGTCACCAAAAAAGTTTAAACTCAACTGCTTCATGGCCTCTATGACTAAGACGGCCACCAATTGCCACGTCTTCCACAAGACCCTCTCTGTTTTCCAGCAACAGATCAAGGAAGGCACCTTTCCTGGTTGGCTTTCTTAGCACCTGCACCAAGAAGTTATCATCTAGGTGCTTTACGAACCTTCTGGACCTGCTCGTGTTGGCTGTGTGATATACCCAATTAACTTCTGGCAAGTTGAATTCCCCCATAAGGAGAAGGGTAGTTGATCTCAAGGTATGTCTTAGTTCCTCAAAGAATAATTCATCGGTGTCATCATCCTGGTTGGGTGGTCTGTAATAGACTCCCACGATGACATCCCCTTCATTTGTTCATCCCTTAATCCTTACTCAGAGGCTCTCAACTTTGCCATCCCCAACTTGAAGCTCCCTACAGTCTAGCCCCTCCTTCACATACATCACCACCACCACCACCTCCTCACCTGCCCTGCCTGTCCCTCCTGAAGAGCCTGGAGCCATCTATTGCAGCACACCAGCCATAGGACTCATCCCCCCAGGTTTTGCTTATGCCAATGATGTCGTAGCTGTGGGACTGGGCCAAGACTTCTAACTCATCCATTTTATTCCTCATACTGCATGCATCTGTGTAGAAGCACTTCAAATGCACTTCATTGCATGCAGCACCTTGTGGAGCTGACCGAAAGGCCTCACTGGCACACAGTCCCTCTGATTCTAGTGCACCATCACCAGCTCATCACCAGCATGCCTGGTTTTATCCCTTTCCCCCTTCGACTCTAGTTTAAAGCCCTATCTATCAGCCCTGGCAACTCCTGAGCCAAAATCCTTACCCCTCTCCGAGAGAGGCGCATCCCATCTGGTGCCAGTGGAACCGGTGTCACATAGACTTTCCTGTAATAGAAAAAAAAACAAAGTTCTGTCGGTTGCACCAGTCCCGAAGCCATGTATTAATGTGATGAGTCTGTTTGTCAGCATTGATCCCCCCTTATCGGAAGGACAGAGGCAAACACAACCTGTGCCCCTGATCCTTTAAGTAGTCTCCCCAAAGCCCCAAAGTCCCTTTTGATTGCTCTCAGGCTTCTCTTTGCTACCTTTTCGTTTCCAGCCTGAAAGACCAGTAACAGGTAGTAGCCGGTGGGCTGTACCATGCACTTAACTTTCTTAGCAATGTCTCTTCTCCGTGAGAAGTCTGTGGGTTGGGCCCAGTTGTCATATTGGGCCCTCTGTCCCTTTCAGAAGGGAGTCCCCCATGATGATAACCCTATAAGCCCTAAGAAAAAGGGATGGAAAAATCTAAAACCGCCATTCTAGAGGCACAGCTACAAGAAGTGAAAGGAAAAATATTGGCAAAAAGGTGTTCTGAGAATATTGTTTCTCCAGTTTCCAGCAGATAGTCCTCCAGACACACTAATGAATACTATGAGCAGGACTAGAGAGATCCTGCCTCAAGCCAGGGGGAGAAAACAGACAATTGTGTGCTATTCGACTTTAAGGATTTAATGGCTGGCACATCAGGCCCACAGCAGAATCAGGCTCTAGTGGAGAGCGGTGCACAGTGTACTGTGATGTCATCAAGGGCCAGAAGCCATTTGTATTTCTGGAGTGACAGGGGGATCCCAGCAGTTAACAGTACTGGAGGCTGAAGTGAGTCTCACAGGGAAAGAGTGGCAAAAGCATCCCACTGAGACTATCCTGGAGCCTTTGTGCATCCTTGGCATAGACTGCTTCAAAGAGGGTACTTGCAAGATCCAAATTTCACTGGTGGGTTTTTGGCATAGCTGCCTGGGAGATGGAGGACATTAACCAGTTGTGTCTACCTTGCCCACTCTTTCACAGGACCCTTCTGCTCTGGAGGTGCTGATGGCCAATGAGCAGCAGGTGCCAATCACTACCAGCCGTGCACCTGAGGCAGTATTACAGTAACAGAGACTCCCTGATTCCCCTGCATGAGCTGGTTCATCAACTGGAGAGCCAAGGACTGATCAATAAGACTCTCTCACCCTTTAATAGTCCCATATGGACAGTGCAAAATTCTAATGGTGAGTCAAAGATAACGATGGACTTCTGTGGCCTGAATCAAGTCCCACCACCACTGAGTGCTGCTGTGCCGGGTATGCTAGAACTTCATTCAGTATGAACTGAATGAAGTGAACATGACGCCCATCTACAAGAAGGGCCGGAGGGCAGACCCGGGAAACTACAGGCCTGTCAGTTTGACCTCAGTGCCAGGGAAGCTCATGGAGCAGATCCTCTTGAGAGTCATCATGCGGCACCTGCAGGGCAAGCAGGCGATCAGGCCCAGTCAGCATGGGTTTATGAAAGGCAGGTCCTGCTTGACGAACCTGATCTCCTTCTATGACAAAGTGACGCGCTGGGTGGATGAGGGCAAGGCTGTGGATGTGGTCTACCTTGACTTCAGCAAGGCTTTTGACACCGTCTCCCACAGCATTCTCCTCAAGTAACTGGCTGCTCTTGGCTTGGACTGGCGCACACTTCATTGGGTTAGAAACTGGCTGGATAGCCGGGCCCAAAGAGTCGTGGTGAATGGAGCCAAAAGGCTCTGCAGGAGGATCTGGATAGGCTGCACCGATGGGCTGAGGTCAACTGCATGAAGTTCAACAAGGCCAAGTGCCGGGTCCTGCACCTGGGGCGCAATAACCCCAAGCAGAGCTACAGGCTGGGAGATGAGTGGTTGGAAAGCTGCCTGGCAGAGAAGAACCTGGGAGTGATGGTGGATAGTCGGCTGAATATGAGAAGCCAAGAAGGCCAACAGCATCAGAAGCAGCATGGCCAGCAGGGCTAGGGAGGTGATCGTCCCCCTGTACTCGGCTCTGGTGAGGCCGCACCTCGAGTACTGTGTTCAGTTTTGGGCCCCTCGCTACAAGAAGGACATCGAGGTGCTTGAGTGGGTCCAGAGAAGGGCGACGAAGCTGGTGAGGGGCCTGGAGAACAAGTCCTATGAGGAGCGGCTGAGGGAGCTGGGCTTGTTCAGCCTGCAGAAAAGGAGGCTCAGGGGTGACCTTATCGCTCTCAACATAAGTTGCGCCAGGGCAGTTTTAGGTTGGATATTAGGAAGAACTTCTTTACTGAAAGGGTTGTTAGACACTGGAACAGGCTGCCCAGGGAAGTGGTGGAGTCACCATCCCTGGAAGTCTTTAAAAGACGTTTAGATGTAGAGCTTAGGGATATGGTTTAGTGGGGACTGTTGCTGTTAGGTCAGAGGTTGGACTCGATGATCTTGAGGTCTCTTCCAACCTAGAAATTCTGTGATTCTGTGATTCTGTGATTCTGTGAGGAAATGTCCCTCTAAGGGTCGTGCTGTGGTGCCAGAAGTCACCCTCTGATCAGACCCTGGCTTTCTGTTTCCAGGAACAGTTGGTGAGGGCTGACGAGACGTGGGTGAAAGCAAGGCATGAGAGCAAGATGGTGAACAGAGATGGGTGTCTCCAGAGTTCAAGAAAATAGGGCAATGTGTGGGACAGCATTGGAAAGCCTGAAGAAAAGGCAGAGAGTGCTCGTAAAAAGGGAAGGCCCAACAGCCCTGAAGGTTTTTCCCCTTGGCAGTAGCTTAGGAGGAGATATGTTATATTCATTGCAATAGGGCCTCATTGATTCCTTGCAACCCTATGCAGCAGCTCAGAGGTGTCATACCACTGTTCTTCTCATGGCATCCCACTGCCCACCACATCCCACAGACCCCAGGAACAGCCTTGAGCCAGACGTGGCGGTGCAGGATCTCCTCTCCCAGTGGCTGGGGTCAGGCCTTGGCTCTTCTGCTTCACTAAAACCAACAAAGACCTTTCTCAGCACAGTGCTTTGCCTGTCTGCACCCATGGCCTCCAATTCTGCCTTAACTAGTCCCTGGGGAGGCTTTGTTAGTAACAGCCCTCAGTGGGGCCCATTAATACTCCAAGTCACTTCAGCTTTTCCTTCTGACTTTACTTCCTCTAGCAGTTGCATCGTTCTCCTCTCAGTAACTGAGCTTCATAGACAGCACTACAATACACCATGGAACTCATTGAAATGCAGAACTTCCTCACATCTCCTCCATAGTTTTCTTTAAGGTTTCACGCCTTGTGCAACTAACTGCAGAGGTTGCATGACATAATTAAGGGAAAAGATTTCACAAAGCACATAATAAAAATATTTTCTTATTTCAAAGGTTGAATTTTGTTGCATTTCAGTTTGGAGCATCATTCTCCTATTGCTATTCATCCAGGGGGACTTCTTTGGAGACCTCCATAGGGAGGAAGAGCAGAGTCTGGAGGTCTGACACCTTCACTGCCAGCAGTGGTCTTTGTCCCTGTAACTGCAGCCCAGCCCAGCACATGAAACCCTTTCTAAAACAAGTCACATGTTTTTTTTGGGGGGGATAAAATAAAATAAAATAAATAAAATAAAGCCAAAAATAAAATAAAATAAAATAAAATAAAATAAAATAAAATAAAATTGAAATGACCATGGGAACCAGAGAAATTCATATTAAATATTAGTAGGTACCTGGTCATGCATGGTTTCTCTTGGGTCTTCTGTAGAAAACTCAGGATGAAAAGTAAAGACATTTACTTTTTTTACCCTACTCTATTGTCCAGTCAATAGAGTAGGGCAGTCCTACTTCCTGTGCTGTAGATGCAGAAGGCAAAAAGAATTGCATTGTGCCTTATACTACCCAAGTACGTGTAACCCAGAACAAGTCTTACAAGGAGCAGCTGACGGAGCTGGGATTGTTCAGCCTGGAGAAGAGGATCAGGGGTGACCTTTTTGCTCTCTACAGCTACCTCAAAGGAGGCTGTAGCGAGGTGGGGCTTGGTCTGTTCTCCCACGTGCCCAGTGACCGGATGAGGGGGAATGCGCTAAAGTCGTGCCAGGGGAGGTTTAGGTTGGATATTAGGAAAAACTTCTTTTCTGAGAGGGTTGTTATGCATTGGAACGGGCTGCCCAGGGAAGTGGTGGAGTCACCATCCCTGGAAGTCTTTAAAAGATGTTTAGATGTACTGCTTAGTGATATGGTTTAGTAGAGGACTGCTTAGTGTTAGGTCAGAGGTTGGACTAGGTGATCTTGGAGGTCTCTTCCATCCTAGATGATTCTGTGATTCTGTGATCGTCTAGTCAAACCTTCTTCTATGGACAGGGACAATTTCCATTAGATTATGTTGCCCAAAGTCACCTGCCAACTGGCCTTGAACAAGGGCTCACCTTTCTGCGTTAGAGTTTAAGCAACGGTTTGTTGCGAGGATTTGGTGTTCGGCATAGGGTTTAGGTCTGTGGCTGGGGTATGGACAAGCTTCGTGGTTTGTGGTTTTCTTTAGGTCTGCCAAGAAGTCGTCTAGGGTTAAATAAAGTGTTTTAATGCTAGTGTTAAGGGAAGGGATTAGGATGAGCAAGAGAGTAAAGGTAAGGAAAGGGGCTATGGGCTGAGTTCTGCTTGATGGGATACTCTGAGGTCAGGTATTACTGCAGGGGATTTCTGTCAAGGTGTTGGAGCAACATTCAGGTTTTGGGATTAGGGTTACTGGTCAAAATAGGGTAAGGGTTTTACATGACTGTTTTAAGCCAGTTTTAAAGCACCATCAATATTGCATGAAACCTCTTACCTCTACAAAATTGTTAATTTCTGCTTCCCAAACTCCTCTTCCTTCCCCCAAATCTCACTTCTCTTCTGGCCAGGCTTCTCCTGTCATCCTCATAGTGGTTATCTTATTGGGATCAGCTTTCTGATGGCTTTCGTGATCTCAGAGTATCTGTCTCACTCTGCTGGCTCCTCTGTTCCTGAGACAGAAGTGGTGTTGTAGTCAGTAGGGAAAAGGGCACAAAGTTCTGTAGAAGCATCCTGCACATGCCCATCCACTCCGCACCTCCACAAAAGTGTACATCCTATGAAGAAGCGTTGGTTCCAGAATGACTCCTATGGATCCAGTGTAACAGTTTGCAGGCCGTCATGCAGGTTTTCCTCTCCTGAGGCATCTTGGAGGCAGTGGCTGCCTCTACGGAGAAAACTAAAAACAGCTATGAGGTATGAGTTTAGTCAAAAGCTGAGATCTCTGACATGACAACCAGAGGTGCTGCTCTGAAGAGTGAGTGGGCTGTGGTGCCTGGGGCATGGGGGCACTCTGCAGGGCCATGCTGGGCAGGCTGGGAGGCAGACCCAGCTCGTGGGGTCACTGCCATTGCCCCAGGGCTGCAAGGAATCACTTGCCAGGCACCTTTGGTTGGGCTGCTGCATGCCCTGGGGCTGCAGAGCTCTCCTCTGCCTACTCACAGCAGATTGAGCACTTGATCTCTGGTCAGTCCACCTCGGACAGGCTTTCAGTCTGTGGGCTCCATCCACTGCTGTCTCCTGGGCTCACACAGCCCCTGCATATATCTCCAAATGTTTTGCACACACCACTCTTGCCCGCAGGTCCCACGTGTCTCTCCAACCTTCCCCTCTTCTTCTGCAGTAGTGGCATCTCACTGGAGGAGGTTTGTGCATCCCCCTTAGCACATGGTCCCCTCAGATTTGAGGGCATTGCAGAGCCCTCCTTTAGCCCATGGACTCCTCAGATTCGTCTTTTCCTTTACCAAACCTTTCATTGGACGGTCACTCATTTTATGAAGTTTTCTATTCACTGTGCACTGAGCTCATTGTCCCTGGTTTCCCTGACATCTTCTGACAGCTCCAGATTCTTCTCCAGGATGGCATCGGCCACCCCACTGCGGGGGGCACAGTCCAGTGCTGATGAGTCCAGGACCAGTTACTGTCTGCTTGGGGAAGTGCCACCACAAATTGAGATCTTGGTCCATCACTTTGATCCCTCACAGACCCCCCTGGGACTTTCAGCCTGTGTCTATCACTCCACGAAGAAGCCCAGAAAACAGAAGAGCAATGAGTAACCCCTTGGCTCTATTCCTGACAGCAGCTTTGGAAAAGGCATCCAGGCTTCTGGGTTTGCCTTGAGCAGCCCCTTTTGTTACTCTGCTGTTAGGAGGGAGGCCAGCTGTGACCCAGGGCTGCACAGTGCCTGCTGCTGCCTGCAGCCACAGGGATGCCACTGCAGAGACAACAGGACTGTCACCAAGGTACACGAGATCTGACAGCTTATCCAAATAAAAGAGCACAGGAGAAAAATGTGGAGATCAAAAGAGAGCAGCAGTGTCAAGACCACGTCCTGCTGCTGGCCACAGCCATGGCTCCAGGGAAGCAGCAGCCCCGACCCGAAGGCAGTAGACAGGCAGAGCCCAGCGGGCAGTGAGGGGCAGCCCCGAGGTCCACCGGGGCTGCTCCTGCATGTGTCATCTGGGCTCTTGGCCCTGAGCCCCTCCTGCATGCTGGGGCTGCTCCCCCAGCTCCTGAGGAGATGTCAAGAGACGGCAGCTGACATCAACAAAGTTCACAGCTTCTTTATTCTATTTAACCACAGAGAACACAGTTCTGTAGGTATATTAGATGATTGGGTGACAGATAATAAAATAATTAATAGGCAGGATGACACGAGTAGAATTCAGTCAAAATCAGAAGTTTAAGAAATAATTTTAAAAATAATAAAAGAATTACAAGCTGTTGTATACACAGGTTTTTCCAGAAACCTGTCTGTCCTGTTCGTTTTATAGGCACATTATTGATGCCAAAGTAGCATGTGTCCAAAGAGTTTCCGCAAGGCTTCCTTGAGCTCCTGGTTCCTCATGCTGTAGATGAGGGGGTTCACTGCTATAGGCACCACCATGTACAGAACTGTCACGGAATACTCTCTACAGTGGCTACTTGCAGTGCTACAGCTTGTTTCTCTGACCCAGCCACAGGAGCCAGAGCAGCTGCAGGAGCAGGAGCTGGAGCGGCTGCAGGGTCCATCATAGGGGTTGCAGTGGCCATTGGGTCTGTCACAGGACTTGGAGTGGCCGCAGGGTCTGTCACTAAGTTGGTAGTAGTATCAGCTGCAGCTCAATAGGCATGGGCCAGACCCCAGCACACTACAGTGATTTGTGTCACTTTAGAACTGCCAGAGTCATGACACCCGTTTTTCAAGCATTCTACCCATTTTTTAGGATTTTGCAGTTGTTCAGGGGAGAATTTCCAAAACATTGGAGGTGCCCACTGCTCTAGAAACCTGCCCGTATCCTCCCACACTCCCTGCCACTCACAAGTATCCCGCCTCAGGACAGATCTCTGGATAAAATTCCTAAGTGGCTGTTTAACCTTAAACAAAACCTGAAGCGCATTCAGGAGACGTAACAACAAGATCATGCTCATCTGAGTGTCCCAAGGATATTCAACATCTTGGAGAACTATCGTACCAAGCTCGGAGGATAAGAGGGAGGTGAAGGAGAAGGAAGGTTGAATGAGTAGGAAAAAATGTCTCCTTTTTTCCCTTCCACAGATTGTCTCCCTGACAAAAAAAAAAAAAAAAAAAAAAAAAAAAAAAAAAAAAGGCAATAGGTGTAATTGCTAATAGTTTCCAAGATATGGTTTCCAAAGTACAGAGTTGACGACAGTGCTGAGTACAAATACCAGGTTACGGTCATGACCAGAAATTTCCTCATGTCATAAGCCACTGTTACACCACACAGTACCATAACGATCTTAAACCAGGGCCCGGAAAGTATAAACAGCATGGCAGGGAGCACATACAGAAAGTAATGTGCTATAAAACTCAGTTTGGAAAACAGGTGCAGCAGACTTGATATTAAAGCAATCAGCATTGTGACTAGCAACTATTATGCAGGTCTAATGGTTATACCAATTTTAGTTTAACACATTCTGGTCAGATCTGTCGTTATGTCAATGCTTCGAGCCCCACGTTGGGTGCTAAAAAGGATTATTGTGGTTTAACCCGGCCGGCTGCTAAACACCACACAGCCATTCGCTCACCCTCCCCCCTGCCCCTCTGGGATGGGGCAGAGAAACGGAAAGTGAAGCCTGTGAGGTGAGATAAAGACAGTTTATTAAGACAGGAAAATAATAATAACAATAATAACAACAACAATGATTATAATAGTGCTACTACTAATAATGTGTACAAACAAGTGATGCACAGTGCAATTGCTCACCACCCGCAAACTGATGCCCAGCCTAACCCCGAGCAGTCCAGCCCTCCCACCCCTGCTAGCCACCCCTATATATTGTTTAGCATGACGTCAGATGGTATGGAATGTTCCTTTGGCCGGTTTGGGTCAAGTGTCCTGGGTCTGCCCCCTCCCAGCTCCCACTGCACCCCCAGACTGCCTGCTGGCAGGAGAGAGTGAGAAGCTGAAACGTCCTTGGCTTGGTGTAAGCACTGCTCTGCAACAAGTAAAACATCAGCATGTCATCAGCACTCTTCTCATCCTAAGCCAAAACATAGCACCCTACCAGCAACTAGGAGGAAAATTAACACTATCCGAACAGAAACAAGGACAAATGCTATACCTAGAGGTCACAAATTCCCTGACATTAACTTGAGGTAAATTAGAAAAGTGAGATAGCCAATTTATTGCTAAGTAAATATTACCACTAGAATCAGTTTCTTCAGTGTAGTTTTCAGCTCCTGGCTCCTCATGCTATAGATGAGGGGGTTCACTGCTGGAGGTATCACTGAGTAAAGGAATGACAACATCAGGTCGAAGGATGGAGAGGAGATGGAGGGGGGTTTCAAGTAGGCAACTATGGCAGTGCTGAGAAACAGGGAGACCACGGCCAGGTGAGGGAGGCAAGTGGAAAAGGCTTTGTGCTGGCCCTGCTCAGAGGGCATCCTCAGCACTGTCCTGAAGATCTGCACATAGGACACCACAATGAAAACAAAACAAATTAATGCTAAACATGCACTAACCACCAGAAGTCTAACTTCCTTTAGGTAGTCTGAATCTGAGCAGGAGAGCTTGAGGATGTGGGGGACTTCACAGAAGAACTGGTCCAAAACATTGCCATGGCAGAGGGACAGGGAAAATGTGTTGGCTGTGTGCAGGACAGCACTGAAAAGGCCACTGCCCCAGGCAGCTGCTGCCATCTGGGCACAGGCTCTGCTGCCCAGGAGGCTCCCATAGTGCAAAGGCTTGCAGACGGCAACGTAGCGGTCATAGGCCATGATGGTGAGAAGATAAAATTCTGATACAATCAAGAAGACAAACAGAAAGACCTGAGAAGCACATCCTCGAAAGGAGATGGCCCTGGTGTCCCAGAGGGCATTGGCCATGGCTTTGGGCAGAGTGGTGGAGATGCAGCCCAGGTCGAGGAGGCTGAGGTTGAGGAGGAAGAAGTATGTGGGGGTGTGGTGGTGGCAGGCTACGGCACTGAGTATGAGGCCGTTGCCCAGGAGGGCAGCCAGGTAGATGCTGAAATGCAGGAAGAGCGCGAAGTTCAGGAGCTGCAGCTCGCGTGTGTCTTCAAATGCGACCAGGAGGAACTCACTCACAGAGCCGCTGTTGGGCATTTGCTTGTTTTGTGTATGTTTTCCTGCTAAAGGAACAGAAATAGAGTGATAATATATCAGGATTATCTGAGGAAAAACATTTCATTTTTTCAGTTAAACCTCTCAAACCATTTGCCATACTGCATGTAGAGAGTTGGCAGATCCCTTTCCTTCATTGGTTGCTCCTTCATTTGTTCTCTGCTTGTGTCTCCTTGAGCTGCAGGGCAATTGCTCTAAGGAGGTTCTCCTGAGAAGAACCTGGGCACTGCTGAGAGCAGAGGAATCCGGGCTCAAAGTGCCAATCTCCTGATTCTCTGAATCATGCTGCTGGCATGGCAGCACTCAGAATTGCGGGACTTCATTCAGGCCACGCTAGGCCTCTCTTAGTGCACTCGGTTGCTGCTATACTTACTCGGGTGCACGGTTGTGGTAGGGATTGGCACCAGCTGTCCTTCAGTCCTCATCAACCCCACAACAGTATAATGTCCTCTGTCTCCAAGGCAGCTATGCCAAAAGCCTACCGATACCCTTTTGGGTCCCTGAAATATCTATCCTCTCCTGAAGCAGTCTCTTCCAAGGATGCACAGAGTCTCTGGGCCAGTGCCAATAATGTTTTTGCCACTCCTTCCCACTTAGACACACTTCAGCCTCCAGTACAGTTCAGTGTTGGGATCCCCCTGTCACTGCAGACATACAAATGGGTTCGACCTTCTTAGCTTCATGGCATTAGGGTTCACTGTGCAGTGGTGCCCACTAGCTCCTGATACTTCTGTGGGTCTGATGTGCAAGGCCATCAAATCCCCACAGTCCAATAAACCCGACTGTCCCCTTCCTCCCCCTGGCTGGAGGCACAGCCCCTCTAGTCCTGCTCATAGTATTCAGTACTGTGTCTGCAGGACAGCCCGCTGCAAATTGGAGCAGCAGTTCTCTAAGAACCCCTTTTAGTGATTGTTTTTCCTTGCCACTCACATACCCATGCCTCAAGGCTGGAGGTAGATTTTCCATCCCACTTTCTCATGTCCTCTCCATGGTCACACCCGTAAAAGCATAGGGTGGCACATCGTGTGTATCCACTGTATCTCCTTTCCTGCCCTCTAATTCCAGAGAGGGGCGCCGTTTCTCCCAGCACCAGAGCAGCAGAGGGATAGGGATCGTGTGATTACTGATGCTCTTATGACTTCTTTCTCTTCGTCCTCCTACTCACATGATGGCCCAGCTTTTCTGAAGCCTGCCTCGTCTTCTGACTAACTGACTTTCACATCCATTAGTTTTTCTTGCATAGAGGAGCAAGTGATACAGACAGAGCTTGGTTTTCTGGCTCAGACACAGGGCCCAGAAAAAGAGCTGGAGTTGCTGCAGGGCATTTTGCAGATGCTGTAGTAGCTGCAGGGTCTGTCAGAGGGGTTGGAGTGACTGCAGGGCTTTTCACAGAGGCTGGAGTGGCATTGATTGTTTTTGAAGGGGTTTTGCCCCGTTTTGTCTTTGAAGGGGTTTGACGTGCTGGGCACAGATGCAGTTACGGGGATAAAGACCACTGCTGGCAGTGGCATTGTGTTTCAAAGGCTGGGCTACATCCATCTGGAAACACCTGTGAGCTTGAAGATGATAGAATCTCCTGTGGTGAGGTGCCACTACTGCAGGGGGAGAGGGGAAGGAGTGTAAGACATGTGGGACCTCCAGACAGAGTGGTGAGTGCAGAGCAGTAAGTGTGTTCTGGGCATTAAGAAGGCCTGAAAGAGCATAGCATGGCCTTGCTGAAGGTGAGGACCTTGAGGTTTGATGTGAGGGTAGCAGGGGAAAGAGGATGTGGAGTTCAGTTCTGGGATAGAGGGACAGAGGAATTCTGTCTTCTGGCAAAGACAGAAGCAGGTTTGGGTCCAGGACATCCTAGGTGACTGAGGATTATTAACAGGACTTAAAAGAAGCTAGAAGAGTTTGCAGGGATCTCCCAGGCTTTGGCAAAAACCCAGGCAACCACAGCTTTGAGTTAGAAAGAACAGGCAGGGATGTCATAGAAACATTGAGTGGCTGGGGTTGGAAGTGACCTTAAAAATCCTCTGGTTCTGACTCCCTGCCATGGGCAGGGATGCCACCCACTAGATCAGGTTGCCCTGAGCCTCTTCTAACCTGGTCTCGAACACCTCCGGGGATGGGTATGGTGGGTTTACGTGGCAATGTTACCTGGGGGGCTGCAGGGGTGGCTTCTGTGAGAAGAATCCAGATGCCCCATGTGAGATAAGGGCTGGTTTCAGCCAGCTCCAAGGGGACCTGCTCCTGAGAGCCAAGCCAATAAACGATGTTGTTTGAGCCTTTGTGAGGGCAGATTTAAGAAAGGGGAAAACAAACAAACAAACAAAAAATGCTGCTCAACAGCAGCTAGGAGAGCGAGGAGTAAGAAACAGCCTTTCAGACACCAAGGTCAGTGCAGCAGGAGGACAGGAGGTGCTCCAGGCACTCAGCAGCAGTTCTGCTGTGGCCTGTGGAGAGGCCCTTCATGGAGCAGGTGGATGTGGCCTGGAGGAGGCTGCGGCCCATGGAGAACCCCCGCAGGAGCAAGCCCTGGACCCGAGCTGCAGCCCGTGGAAAGGAGCCCACATGGAGCAGGGGGTCTGAGGGGATCTGCCGCCTGTGGGGTACCCATGCCGGAGCAGTTTGCTTCTGGGGGATGGACCCTGTGGTACGGAGACATGTGGGAGCAGTTCCTGAAGAGCTGCTGCCTGTGGGCAGCCCCCGTGGGCTCAGTTTGGGAAGGACGGCATCCTGTTGGAGGGACCCCACATGGAGCAGAGGCAGAGAGTGATTGTGAAGGAACATCGAAGACGAAGTGCTACAGACTGACCGCAACCACTATTGGCCATTCCCCTGCAATGCTCGAGGGAAGGAGGTGGAAGAAGGTGGATAGGGGGAAGTTGTTTTTATTTTGTTTTCTTTGATTCTCAATCCTATAGCTTGCTAGTAATAGGCAGTAAATTTAACTAATTTCCCTATGCTGAGTCTGTTTTTCCCTTGATGATAACTGTAAACTAATCTCCTGGTCCTTACCTCAACCCTTGAGCCCTTTTATTCATATTTTCTTCCTGTTTACCATTGAGGAAGGGGATTGGGGAGTCAGATAGCAGTTGTGGTGGAGCTCAGCTGCTCACCTGAGCAAAACAACCAAATGAAGCAGAAGAAGAAGGGCAATGTCATGATTGTGAAACAGATCAAGGCATCAGTTTCCTCAAGACATCCTTGAGCTCCTGGTTCCTCATGCTGTAGATGAGGGGGTTCACTGCTGGAGGCACCACCGAGTAGAGAAATGAAATCACCAGGTCAAGGGATGGGGAAGAGATTGAGGGGGGTTTCAGGTGGGCAAACATGATGGTGCTGACAAACAGGGAGACCACGGCCAGGTGAGGGAGGCACATAGAAAAGGCTTTGTGCCGGCCCTGGGAAGAGGGAATCCTCAGCACTGCCCTGAAGATCTGAACATAGGACAACACAATGAAAACAAAACATCCAGTGGTTAAAGAGGCACTAAACATGAGAAGCTGACCTTCCCTGAAGTGGACAGCTGAGCAGGAGAGCTTGAGGATCTGGGGGACCTCACAGAAGAACTGCTCCACAGCATTGCCGTGGCAGAGGGGCAGGGAAAATGTAGTGGCCGTGTGCAGGACAGCATTGAGAAAGCCACTGCCCCAGGCAGCTGCTGCCATCTGGGCACAAGCTCTGGTGCCCAGGAGGCTCCCGTAGTGCAGGGGCTTGCAGATGGCAACGTAGCGGTCGTAGGCCATGACTGTGAGAAGGTAATATTCTGCTCCAACCAAGAAAGCAAAGAGAAAGAGTTGGGCAGCACAGCCTTGATAGGAGATGGCCCTGGTGTCCCAGAGGGCATTGGCCATGGCTTTGGGCAGAGTGGTGGAGATGCAGCCCAGGTCGAGGAGGGCGAGGTTGAGGAGGAAGAAGTACATGGGGGTGTGGAGGCGGTGGTCACAGGCTACGGCGCTGAGGATGAGGCCGTTGCCCAGGAGGGCAGCCAGGTAGATGCCCAGGAAGAGCGCGAAGTGCAGGAGCTGCAGCTCGCGCGTGTCTGCGAATGCCAGCAGGAGGAATTCAGTGATGGTGCTTCTGTTGGACATCTGATTTTTCGGGATGTGGTCCTGAACAACGAAGAGGATGAGAATAATAAAGTACAAGAAATGCATCAGAGGAAAATTAATTCCATTTCTCATTTAAAATCATCACTTTTATTGTGCACTTTCTGGCAGACATTTGGCAGATCCCTTTCATGCATCCTGATTCATTCTGCCTGACGGTGTCTGTTGAAACAGGGGGCTCTACTGTGGGCAATGCAGGAATCAGTCCTGTCCTACAGAAAGAGGTGAAGAGGAACATGGGGAAATGTCAGTTTCTCTTCCATCCTGATCTCAAAGAGGTTTTCCCCGGTGTTGCTCCCAGTTCACCAAACTGCAAAGCAGAGTTGTGGAGGCTTTTCTTTAATTTTATTTTAAATTTTTGTTTTTTGAGTTTTTTGTTTCAGCTGTCCCACCACTCCTGAGGAGTGTTTCCAAGTCACAAACCCTGGTTATTTCTACTGGACTCAAAGGGAATCCTTGTAGATCATTATCAGAGAAAAAGGGACTGTCACTTTAGTGCACAGTGTTCTTCAGGTATGACAGCCAGTCTGTCCATGAAATACGGTCTCAGCTGCCCTGTGAGAGCTGCAGGAAAGTTCTACTCACATGTTTGATTGAAAAGAACAAAGACCCTGCTGAGAGCAGAGGAATCCAGGCTCAAAGTGCCCATCTCCACACCCCTCACCCTGTCCCCGTACTCCCCTTCACTCAAGCACACCGAGGGCTCACTACCTGGGCATGTGAAACCCCCATCCCCAGCCAGCCTGGGAACAAGACCAGCAGCAGCACGGCCAGCTGGAGGAGCCAGGAGGAATGCCAGCGTGCTGCTGCCAGGGGAGGCAAGGCCAGGGAGGGACAGACGGAAACTCAGCAGACCCTCCTGTGCTGCAGCTCTGCCTGCAGACAATGCAGCTTCTGCTCATTGCAAATGATCTGTGCTCACTTCAAGCCGGCAGAGACCTCCCAAAGACAGGGATGTCTCCCAGCACTAGGAATCGGGGAGCTTGCAGCTCTTAAAGATCATCTAGGATAAAACCTGAGAGGAACACAAAATGATGTTGATGCAGTTTCTGGGCTGAGGTGTGGAAAGGAACTTTATGAACTTCATTGCAGACAACCAGCACTCTCACTGAAATTCTCTTGGAGTCTCAGTCTCCACTACAATAATGTCAATCCATTACCATGAAACCATGTCTCCCCTCCACTGCAGGAATCTGCAAGCACAGGCTACAGAAAAATTCTTCCCTTTCAGGTACCCCCTCTCTTGGTCTTCCTCTTGAAATATGCAATCATAAATGTTATTCTATACAGCATTTTCTACTCATTTTTGTAGAAATAGAGACAACGACCCTGCCAGATGCTATCAGCCATTGGATGTGCCAGCTGTAGAAGACCCCTCTGGCAACCCCACCTGCAGTGCCCTGCTGCCAGAGCCTCACGGTGTCAAGAGCCTGCAGATGTGTCCTGCCACACGCTGCCCTCTGTTGTTGCGCTCCTCAGTGCCTCCAAGCCCTCTCTCCTTCTCTCCTCTCTGTGTGCCAGCTGCGGTCAGAGCCCCCAGCCCTGCTGCGCTGTGCAGAGGAGCTGCTCCTGGGCACAGCTGTCTCTCTGCAGCGCTTGTCAGGAGCTGCCCTTGTGCCCAGGAGCCCGGCCCAGCTCAGCAGCACAGCACCCGACCATGGCATCGCTTGCTCTGTGCCCTTGGGCTCCCTCGAGGTGTCCCCAAGGCCTCAGGGCTGACAGCTCCCCAAGGCAGCAGGGTCTCTGCTAGGGTGTGCTCATTGAGGCAGACTGAACTGATCATCTACTGCTCCTCTCTGAACACAAGATTTTTAGAAGTGTGATTTGCGCTGTTGGACTGTGGTTGTCAAACATGTTGTGCTTTAACCTGCCAGGCAGCTCAGCACCACACAGCTGTTAGCTCACCCCAACCCCCCCTCATGCTTATCGGTTGAGGTCAGGGCAGTTGAAAGGACTGAAATGGTAGAGAAAGAATTGTAATAGTAATTATTTTTAGTGCTATTATTATTATGCACAAAACAAACTATGCACAGTGCAATTGTTCATTACTGACTGATCTCCAGCCTGTCCCCAACTAGTAGAACAGTGTGGTAACCATCTGCACCTGCTCTTCTTTGACCTTCAACAAGTCCACAAATGGAAAGGTCCTCTCAGGGACTGGGAAAGGTAGACAGCTCTTTAACATCCTTTAAAACCCCAGCTGTACCCTTTTGGATCTTGGAAGTACCGTCTCATGGGGAAGTTTATGTCAAGGTTTCATAGATCAACATTCTTCTCCCTCCTTTCTTTTCTGGGCAGTAGTTCTTTTCCATTCTCAGGAGCCTGATTTTCACCCCCACTGTTTTCTTCTGCATGTAGAAGCAGTGGAACCTGGCAAAGGTTGGTGCTCTGGCCTAGAAAGAGCAGACCTGGGGCGTCTGGTCTAGGTCCCAGACTAGACCTGGGATCTGTCACAGGGGCTGGAGTGGCTGCAGGACATGTCAGAGGTGTTGGAGTAGCTTCAGGGCCCATCACAGGGGTTGGAGTGACACTGACTGAGGCTCCCTTTGGAATTCCCTTTGGAATTGCCAAGGTGATAACCCCTCCTTTTCAAGCACTTCTGCAGTTTTTAAGGATTCTGCACGTGCTCAGGGGGGAAGTTCCAAAGCACTGGAGGTGCCCTCTGCTCTAGGTTTCTGCCCAGATCCTCCAATGCTCCCTGCCACTCCTCACTCTCCGGCCTTGGGGCAGGTCTCTGGAGGGCATTCTTCAAGAGTTGCTTATCCTTAAACAACAGTTGAAACATATTCAGGAGACATCACAATAGGACCATCCCATGGATAGTCTAAGCTTTTTAGAGGTAGTGTACTTTCCCTGGAGGAGAAGGGGGAGGTGAGGAAGTGGCGAAGTGTACATCCCTTTTCCTCCCCTAGATTGGCTTCCTAAGGCAAAAAGGTGAAGAGCATTATTCTTAATAGTTTCTGAGTGATGGTTCCTGAGGTATGGAGGTGATGGCAATGCTCAGTACAAAGAACAGATTTGTCACCTGACCAGTAATTTTATAAACTCACAAGCCAGTGCTACACAACATAGCAAAATAACTTTAAACCAGCCACAGAAATGATAAAGAGAACAATGGGAACATATGCAACAAGTAATGTGCTATACAACACATTTCTGAAAACAAGCCCAACAGACCTGAGATCCAAAATGTCGACCTTGTGATCAGCAACTATTAAACTGGTCTAATGCTTATAACAATTTATCTTTAGTACTCTGTGGTAAGATCTGTCCTTCTCTCAACCCTTTGTGCCCCACACTGGGTGCCAAAAAGACTGCTGTGGTTTAACGCGGCAGTTCGAGTACATGGAATTATTTGAACAAGTCCAGATCAAGGGGCTAGAGCAAGTCTTCTATGAAGGCACACTGAGAGGACTGGTACTGTTCTGCCTGGAGAAGACAAGGCACCAGGGAAACCTTAGAGCAACCTACCAGTACTTAGAGAGGACCTACAGGAAAGCTGCGGAGACAGTCTTTGTCTGGGAGTGTAGTGAAGGGACAAGGAGTAATGACTTTAAACTAAAAGAGGGCAGGTTTAAATTAGATATATGGAAGAAATTCTTTCCTCTGAGGATGGTGAGGCATTGGAACAGGTTTCCTGGAAAAGCTGTGAATGTCCCATCCCTGGAAGTGTTCAAGGACAGGTTGAAATGTGTTTTGAGCAACTTTGTCTAGTGCAAAGTGTCCCTGCCCACTGCAGGGGGGTTGAAATAAGACGATCTTTAGGTCCCTTCCAACCAAAACCATGATCCCATGTTTCTATGATTATCTATGACACTGCCATCATTGACCATGTGAAGCTCATAAAGGCTCTCCTCAGAGATTTTAACCAAGCCCTTTCCCAAAATTTCACCATCCCCCTGGCCAGTCCTCAGGTTGCTTAGAGTTGGTTTTGGAAGAATGAGAAAGTTGCTGGTACAGCTGCTGACATCATCATAAGACCTATCTCAAAGACCTTGGAAAGGACAAATTGATTAAAGTCATTCCTCAAGACTTAGAAAAGGCAGATGTCAAACCCATGTTCTACTAGAAGGCTGAGCAAAAGGATGATTAAGCCTAACCAAGGATTATAACGCCAGCCTTCACCCTAGCCCCCAGTCAAGAACTAAACAAATCTCCAATCTCCAAAGCTTGATCTTCCCCTATAAATTGAGCAGGCATCTTGAGAAGAACACCGATCCTTCCCTTAAAGCCCTACCATTCCCATAACCCTAGAAGGTGACCTCTAATCCCTAAATGTTAATCTGAACACCTAATTACCAAAACTCTCCACCATGCACACAACACATCTCAGCTTCAACCCCACTCCTATCCCTAACTTCAGCTGTTTGTCCCCTTGGGGCAGGGCAGGGACTGCGAGGTCCTGCAGCAGTCCCATGGCATTGGAAGAGGCATGTGAGGTGACAGGTATGTGATCAGATCCGAGGCCACAAGGAGGAGCTGGCTGGGAATGCTGGGATGGGATCAGGTGTGCCTCAGGATGTGCTGGGCCTGCAGGAGGCACATGGCGGTGAAGTAGGCTGGGAGGTCACTTCTGTCTCTGGATCTGATGGACCAGCAGGAGGAATGGGGCACAGATAGGAACCGTAAAGGGCAGAAGCATGCTCAAGGCATTGAAGATGATGGCAAGGCACCTCCTGTTCTGGTCAGGTGATAGACCACAGGAAGGCTGATGGCATGGGAGTCATGCTTGAGGTTCACATTGTGAGACCACAGAATCAGAGAATGGCAAGGGACTTTAAAGATCACCTATTGCCAGCCCTCTGGCCATAAGCAGGGATGCCCCCCAGGAGAACAGATTGCCCAGAGCCCTTTGCACAGGAATCCCTTCCTCTGTTGCATCAACTACACCACTCAGCTTGGTGTCATCTGCACACTTGCTGAGGGTGCACTCGACCCCACTGTCTATGTCATCAGTAATAATATTAAACAATACGGGTCTGAGGACAGACCCCTGAGGTACAAGACTCATCACCAGCCTCCACTTGGACATAGAGCCATTGAGCACCACTCCCTGCATGTGTCCTTCAGGCCAACTCCTTACCCACTGAATGGTTCACCCATCAAATGCATATCTCTCTAATTTGGAGACCAGGATGTCATGTGGGACCATGGCAATGGTCTTACAGAAGTCCAAGTAGACGACATTGGTCGGTCTTCCCTTGTTGTCTGATGTGGTCACTCCATTGTAGAAAGCCAGCACACTGGTCAGGAAAGATTTATCCTTTGGTGAAGTAATGCTGGGTGTCTGAGATCACCTCTTTGTCTTGCATGTGCCTTGACATTGATACCAGGAGGATCTTTTCCATGATCTTGCCAGACACAGAGGTGAGGCTCAGCATTCAATAGTTCTACGGCTTCTCATTTCTACCCTTTTTAAAAATGGGAGTGATGTTTTCCTTTTTCAGGTCACCAGGGACTTCACCCAACCGCCAGGACTCTTCAAATATGATGGGGAGATGCTTGGCAACTACATCAGCCAGTTCCCTCAGGACCCTGGGATGCAAGTCATCAGGCCCCATAGACTTGTACTTGTTGAGTTTCTTCAGGTGGTCTCAAACATGCTCTTCACTTAGAGTGGGTGGGACTTTGCACCCCCAGCCTCCATCCGTGGGTTCAGGGAAATGAAAGACTTGGGAAGCCTGACTGGCAGGGAAGACTGAGGCAACAATGTTGTTGAGTCCCTCAGCCTTCTCCATGTCTGTCATTATCAGTTCACCCTTCTCATCCATCACAAGGCGTACACTCTCCTTGGCCTTTCTTTTATGAGCAGTGAATCTGTAGAATCCCTTCCTATTATTCCTTGCATCCCTTGAGAAGATCAGTTCCATCTGTGCCTTGGCTTTCCTTATCCCATCCCTGCACACCCGAAACTGAAACATGTGAGAGGGCCTGGGAAAAGGAACCCTGGCTCCATAGAAGCCACTTGGGAAACAAAACTTGTAGGTAGGAAGTGTGATTTTGTGGAGGTGCAGAGCTGGTGGGCACATTGTGCAGGATGCTCCTAAAGACCCATATGTCCTTTTCCCTCCTGACTACAATGCGACTTCCTTCTCAGGAATGGGGTAGCCAACAGAGGTGAGATAGATACACTGAGATGTTAAATGTCATCAGAAAGTTGATCCCAATAAAATATGGCACAGTCAGGAGCAGCTTGGACAAGAGACTGTAGATGCTAGATGCTACAGTAACACTGATTTAAAACAGTCATGTATTGCCGTCACCTTATTTGAACCAGTAATTTTAATCCTTAAAACTAAATGCTACTAAATACTAAATGCTACTCCACCTCTCTGAGAAGAATCCACTACTCAAAGTATGCACTGGAGCAAAACACAGCCCTTAGCCCCTTTCCCTTACCTTTCCCTCACCTTTACACTCCTGCTTACCCCAATCCCTACCCTAAACACTAACATGAAAATGCACTATTTAGCCCTAGAGAAGTTGTTGGCAGGCCTTAAAATACTCTAAACCACAGGGTTTGCCCATAAGCTTATGACAGACCTGATATGCACAGAAGAACACCAAAGATTCCCATTAAACCTGTGTTTATCCTCTAACCTAGAATGGTGAGCTCTAGTCCCTAAAGAACTAGAGAGAGGTCAGCCCTACCTCAGGCTGTCCTTACCCAGCAGGAGGAATGTGACTCTGAAGTCACTTCTGCATCTGCACTTGATAGGGCAGCAGCAGGAACGTGTCATAGAAAGGGACTGGGAGGTCACTTGTGTCTGGAGGTGGCAGGTCAGCCTTGACTTCTCCCTGGGAGCTGCACTTTAGGGCTGACATCTGGCAGTGGCCCTGCTAGGCCAGCAGAAAGCACCTGCTTGGCTGGTGGATCCCCTCTGCCTCCAGAGCCAGGAGGACCCAGGCAGAAAGAAGGCCCCAACATGGGTTGTCCTGTCACTTCTGCTTGAGTCCATGACTGCACAGCAGCAGGCACAAGGCTTGGCTGTGTCTAGCCAAGAAGCTGCAAGGCCAGCAGCAGGCCCCTGGCTTGGAAGCTGCTGCTGAGGTGACTTGTGTCTGCTTGGCTGAGAGGCCACTATGATTATGATGTGTTGGGATGCTTTCTTCATCTGAGAGAATGGAGCATCAGTGTGGGCGAACCTTGAGAAAATGCAATATTTTGCCTAGAGAATCCTCTTGGCATTTACAAGGAGAAGAACCCAGTCCTGCACCAAAGAGGAACCCCACACATGGGGAAAACTGGGACCCTGCTGAGTGAGCAGTGCCCAAGAGGAGGAGGGCCTGAGCACCACGAGGGATGCCATAGAAGCAGTGGTGTTTGCTCAGCAAGAACCAGGCCATCTTCCTAGAGAGCTGCCTTATGAGGAGCATGGCCACCAAGAAGATCTGAGTTATCAGACTCAGCTCAGACTCAGTGTGACACCGCCGGACAAGTGCCTACAATAGTACCTTAAGAGGTACAGGTCTGGGATTCCCTAGGACAGCCTGGTGTGGAGAGGATCAAGGGTTTTACCAAGGCTGAAAGTCCCTACTCTGAGGCCTGACTGAAACTCACTGCCATTGACGAATCTGAAGAGAAAACTTGATAATGAGCCCAAGGTCCTCATTATCCCTATGCATGCACCCAAGAACCAGGCAGGGGTTGTACCATTCTCCTGCACTTGGCCATGCACATCCCCATCTCCTACTGCCCCACAAAGAGCCCTGAGAAAGGTGTGACTGCTAAGGATCTCCCTTCCCAGGGGACATGGGTCAAGACCCTTGTGCTTGGTGACACACATCCACTTTTCCTACACATCAGTGTCACCTTCACATTGCCTTTGTCTCCTTGTCCTCACTGCCTCCAGGGTTCTGCTCTAACGAGCTCCAAGGGAGGCTGTGTCAGTGCTGGCCCTCAGGGGGACACTGCAGGAAACTTGCCTCTGACTTGGACTTCTGGAGAGATGTCTTCAATTGTCTCTGAGTGCCTGAGGTTCGTGGGCTCATCAGCAAAGCCCCCAGAGGGGTGATTGCAGTGCCTTGGGCTGGTGCTGTGCTGCTGAGCTGGGCCAGGCTCATGGGACAGAGAGAGCTCGTGGCAAGAGGGCCCTGGTGCAGAGAGAGAGCTGTGGCCAGGAGCAGCCCCTCTGCACAGCGCAGCAGGGCTGGGGGCTCTGACCGCAGCTGGCACACAGAGAGGAGAGGAGAGAGGGCTTGGAGGCACTGAGGAGCGCAACAACAGAGGGCAGCGTGTGGCAGGACACATCTGCAGGCTCTTGACACCGTGAGGCTCTGGCAGCAGGGCCATGCAGGTGGAGTTACCAGAGGGGTCTTCTACAGCTGGCACATCTGATGGCTGATAGTATCTGTCAGGGTGGGTCTCTCTGTTTCTCCAGCAATGAGCAGAAAATGCTTTAGAGAATGACATTTATGATTGGACATTTAGAGAGGAAGGCTAAAACTGGGGTTACCTGAAGGGTAAGATTTTTTCTATAGTCTGTGTTTTGAGCTTATGGCAGTGGAGTGCAGATAGGTTTCATGGTAATTTGTTGTCAGCATTGTGTAGGAGACTGAGACTCCTGGAGCATTGCACTGAGAGATCCATATGTCAGAAATGAACTTCATAAATTGCCTTTAGCCACCTCAGCTTAAAGATTGCACCAACGTCATGTTTGTGGTCTCCTCAGGTTTTTACTGAGCTGACGCTAATCTAGCTCCTGGCAAGGATATGGGCAGGTAGCAGGGACATGGGCAGGCAGTGAGAGGGAGCTGCTGCCAGAAATGTTGTGTAAGGGGGGGCTCAGGCACCTCCCTGCCATCCCCTGCAGGGTAGGCGTCTTCCCTGGGATACCCCCTACTCTCCTCTCCCACCAGCACAGCCTCTGCCCTCAAGCCCCCGGTGTCCCCAGCAGGAGCTGCCTCGTCTGCAGGCAGAGCTGCAGCACAGCAGGGTCTGCTGAGTGTCCGTCTGTCCCTCCCTGGCCTTGCCTCCCCTGGCAGCAGCACGCTGGCATTCCTCCTGGCTTCTCCAGCTGGCCGTGCTGCTGCTGGTCTTGTTTGCAGGCTGGCTGGGGATGGGGGTTTCACATGCCCATGGGGTGAGCCCTCGGTGTGCTTGGGGGAAGGGGAGTTGCTCTGGATTGCTCTGCTCTCAGCAGTGTCCAGGTTATTCTCAGGTGAACTTCTGAGTGCAGTTTTCCTGCAGCACAGATCAACTGAATCCATGGAGAGGATCCACAGGATCCAAAGTATTTCACGTGCAATAAGAAAGAAATGTACAGGATTTCTGCCTTAGATATTCTCCACAGGAGTAATGGCTAAGCTAGAAGAAAAGATACAAGTCTTCCTATGTTATTTACCTATTGGTGTAGGACAGGACTGACTCCTGCATTGTTTACAGCAGAGTCCTCTGCTCCAAAGCACAGCCTAAGCCAGCATCAATCCAAATGCAAGAAAGGAATCTGCCAAATATCTTCATGGAAGTGAGCAAGCATTTTGTGAGGCTTAAATGAGAAATGGAAATCCTTTTCCTTAGATAATTCTAATGTTAATAATCACCGCCTTTCTGATCCTTGGGCAGGACCCCATGCCCAGAACAAGGAAATGCCCAACATCAGCTCAGTGAGTGAGTTCCTCCTGCTGGCATTCACAGACACGGGCGAGCTGCAGCTCCTGCACTTCGCGCTCTTCCTGGGCATCTACCTGGCTGCCCTCCTGGGCAATGGCCTCATCCTCAGCGCCGTAGCCTGCCACCACCGCCTCCACACCCCAATGTACTTCTTCCTCCTCAACCTCGCCCTCCTTGACCTGGGCTGCATCTCCACCACTCTGCCCAAAGCCATGGCCAATGCCCTCTGGGACACCAGGGCCATCTCCTATCAAGGCTGTGCTGCTCAAGTTCTCTTTTTTGTCTTCTTCTTTGGTTCAGAGTATTCAATTCTAACTACCATGGCCTACGACCGCTACGTTGCCATCTGCAAGCCCCTGCACTACGGGAGCCTCGTGGGCAGCAGAGCTTGTGCCCAGATGGCAGCAGCTGCCTGGGGCAGTGGCTTTCTCACTGCTGTCCTGCACACGGCCACTACATTTTCCCTGCCCCTCTGCCAAGGCAACGCTTTGGACCAGTTCTTCTGTGAGATCCCCCACATCCTCAAGCTCTCCTGCTCAGATGACTACCTCAGGGAAGTTGGGGCACTTGTGTTTACTGTTTCTTTGTTTTTTGGATGTTTTGTTTTCATTGTGCTGTCCTATGTGCAGATCTTCAGGGCAGTGCTGAGGATTCCCTCTTCCCAGGGCCAGCACAAAGCCTTTTCCACGTGCCTCCCTCACCTAACCATCGTCTCCCTGTTTGTCAGTACTGCCATATTTGCCTACCTGAAGCCCCCCTCCATTTCCTCTCCATCCTTGGACCTGGGGGTCGCACTTCTGTACTCGGTGGTGCCTCCAGCACTGAACCCTCTCATCTACAGCATGAGGAACCAAGAGGTGAAGGATGCAGTGAGGAAACTGTTTCAATACATGCTTCTTAAGCATCAGTAATGTGTTCAGAAGATGTATTTCTAATAATGTAGAATTTTGATTCATATTATGTTATTTCATTTTTATCTTTACTAGTGCTATCATAACATTATCATTCATAATAATCCTAACAGAAATAAAAGGGTATTTGGGAAGATGATATAGTATATTTTTAATTATTTTTCTCTGTTAATATTTTAAATATCTTTGTTTTGTTTTTAATAATGCAATTCTTAGCATTCTGAATGTTCCGTTTTGTGTTAGTTTTCACCACATCATGTGTGACCCAGAGGCTTTCTCTGAATGTGTTTATCCCTAAATGACACCTGTACTCTGTTGTGGCATCTTGTTCATAAAATGAAGTTGCTCAGTGCTCAGGGCTCTTCTTCCCAATCTGGAGTGAAGAAGACAATCAGGGAATACCAGGCTCAAGGCCTCGGTATTGTACTTGGGTGCCACCTGGACACAGGGGCATGAGGAGTCAGGGCTGGACTGAGTCGTCACTGGTGGATGCCCATTGCCCCTGGAGACCCTGACCCGTCAAGAAGCAGCTTCTTGGGATTGACAAGTGACAGGACTGGTGGCATCAAGGAGGTATTGCGAGCCACCAGAATATCCTAAGGGTTCTCCTGGGACACTGTGTGCCTTGTGTTGGGTGGGCAGTGAGTGGATCGTCACGGTAAAGTTAAGCCAAAGGATGCATGGGCTGATGGGAGCTCTGCATTGCCAGGACACACAGTAATTACCCAGTAATTTATGTAGTACTTAATTAATAAAACAACAGCACATCAGCTCAAAAGATTCCATCCCTTCCATAAAATGTCTCATGTGAAGTGTAATTTCTATCATGAAATGTGATTGTTCAGGATGCATATTCATCCCAGGAGAAGAAATACTGGTGTTCACCTGTACTTGCATTGTCCTCGCTTTTCTATCATGGTGTGCTCCCTCCCTCATCTTTCAGGCACAAAACTCATTTTGATTACACAGACCCTGCTGAATGCCCCCTTTCCAGCTGCCTCTCTGGACCTGGACTTCCCATCTTTCCCCTGGTTTGCCCTCCCCTTACTCTTTGACCATTCAGACCGCTCTCACCAACCCAGTTGCTGCTTGGAGTTTCAGTGAGTTCAAGCTCACCCATCTCTCAGCAGTCTGTCTAACGTTTTCCTTAGTAAGACCCTCATCATTTATCATTGAATTAATATGATATGGATGGATATTAACACTATTATTTTAAATTTCCTATTAATAATTTTAAAATACATTGTGTACGTAGCCATCCTTTAGGGAACGTAAACATTACTGGAGGCAACCAAATTAGAAATTTGAACTGTGTTTTCTTGGAAATTCCAGTGTGTTTTCCTGTTCTTAGTTTTTAAATAGGAAAAAACACCTTTTCCTACCTATGCAGGGCTCAAAGGAGAAACCGTAGACCAATACCTATCGGAGAATGATGCTCTAAACTGAAACACAACAAAATTCAGCCTTTAAAATGAAAAAAGATTTTTATTAGATGCTCTTTGAAATCTTCCTCCACAACTACACCATGAAGGCTCTCTGTAGTGGGTTTATTTGGCAAGGTTTTCTTGGAAGGGGCCATGAGGGTGGTTTCTGTGAGAAGGATCTAGAAGCTGCCCCATGTTTGGGAAGGGCCCCACTGGTTTCCAGAGCTGAGCCAATAAGCGATGTTGTTTTGCGCCTCTGTGAGAGCAGATTTAAGACAGGGAAAAAAAAAAACGCTGCGCCACACAGCAGCTGGGAGAGTGAGAGGAGTGAGGAACGGCCTTGCAGGCACCAAGGTCAGTGTAGAAGGAGGGGGAGAGGTGCTCCAGGCACCGGAGCAGAAGTCGCCTGCAGACTGTGGTGAGGACCATGGTGAAGCAGGATGTCCCCCTGCAGCCCATGGAGTACCACGGTGGAGCAGGGTTCCATGCTGCAGCCCGTGGAGGAGACCATGGTGGAGCAGGTGGCCCTGCACCGACGGAGGCTGCCGCCTGTGGAAGACCCCTGCCGGAGCAGATTCCGGGCCGGACCTGTAGCCCATGGAGCCCACGCAGGAGCAGGTGACCCGGCAGGAGCTGCTGCCCGTAGGGGAGCCAGGTTGGAGCAGTTTTCTCCTGAGGGATGGACCCCGTGGTACGGACCCATATCTGGAGCAGTTCTGGAAGAGCTGCTGCCTGTGGGAAGCCCACGCCGGATCAGTTCATCAAGGACTGCATCCCGTGGGTGGGACCCCACAGCACAGGGGACGAGAGTGACCGAGAAGGAGCGGCAAAGAAGAAGTGCTGTAGACTGACCATAAGCCCCATTCCCCCGTTCCCCTGCGCCGCTCGGGGGGAGGAGGTGGAAGAGGGTGGATGGGGGGGAAGGTGCTTTTGGTTTGCTTTTTTTTCTTTGTTTTCTCACTTCTCTCACTTGTTAGTAATAGGCAATAAATCTTACTATCTCCTTATGCCGAGTCTGTTTTGCCCGTTACAATAATTATTGCGTGATTTTCTCGTCCTTATCTCAATCCTTGAGCACTTTTCACATATTTTCTCCCCATTGCTCTTTGAGGAGGGGGAGTGAGAGAGCGGCTGTTGTGGAGCTCAGCTGCCCACTCGAGCGGAACCACGACAATGGTATGGAATATAGGGTGGATATTGTCCATGTGTTGTCTGGGATGCACTTAATTTGTTTCCTATGAGATGATACAGTGCTGTGTTTTGTGTATAGGATGCAGTTCCAGACAAAGTAACAGCATGCATGAGAAGGAAGAACAGAAAAAGTGGAATCTGGCAGCCTTCTATCCCCCACCCTTCACGGATTCAAATTCCATTCAACTAGTTACTGCTGTATTATCCAAACTGTCCTGCAAACTCCTGCTACTGTTATCTTGTAAGAAACAGCATAGTCAGGGTGAGCCATCTGCCTGCAGACATTAACAGCTGACAGAATGGAGCATCAGTGTGGGGCAACCTTGAGAAACTGCGGGATTTTGCCTACACAAACCTCCTGACATTTACAAGGAGAAGAGCCCAGTCCTGAAACAGAGGAAGAGGAACCCCACACATGAGGGCAGACTGGGACCCTGCTGAGTGAGCAGTGCCCAGGAGGAGGAGGGCCTGGGCACCATGAGGGATGCCATACGAGCAGTGGTGCCTGCTCACCAGGAGCCAGGCCAGCTTCTTACAGAGCTGCCTTACGAGGAGCAGGAACACCACGAAGATCCTAGTTATCAGACTCAGCTCAGATCCTATGTAAAACTACCAACAGAAGGGTCTGAATCAAGCAGTGGAAGATTTGGAAGTCCAGGAGTCCCTCAGACAGCCTGTTGAGGAGAAGACTAATGGTTGTGGCAAAGCTCAAAGTCCCAACAGGACCCAGGTCTTTTTGTCAACGGCTATGGCTGTTGTCTCTGCCACTGAGGCCCACGAGGAGAAAGCTTATTTCTAAAGCACCAGCGCCTCAATTGCCTCCTCATCCCCAACCATGAAGCAGGCAGGACACGTGCCATTCTCCTGCACTTGGCCATGCACATCCCCATCTCCTACTGCCCCACAAAGAGCCCTGAGCAAGGTGTGAATGGAAAGGATCTCCCTTCCCAGAAGACAGGGGTCAAGGCCTGGCCCTTGTGCTTGGTGACACACATCCAGTTTGCCTACACCTCAGTGTCACCTTCACATTGCCTTTGTCTCCTTGTCCTCACTGCCTCCAGGGTTCTGCTCTAACGAGCTCCAAGGGAGGCTGTGTCAGTGCTGGCCCTCAGGGGGACACTGCAGGAAACTTGCCTCTGACTTGGACTTCTGGAGACATGTCTTCAATTGTCTGTGAGTGCCTGAGGTTCGTGTGTGGGCTCATCAGCAAAGCCCCCAGAGGGGTGATTGCAGTGCCTTGGGCTGGTGCTGTGCTGCTGAGCTGGGCCAGGCTCGTGGGACAGAGAGAGCTGCTGGCAAGAGGGCTGTGGTGCAGAGAGACAGCTGTGCCCAGGAGCAGCTCCTCTGCACAGCGCAGCAGGGCTGGGGGCTCTGACTGCAGCTGGCACACAGAGAGGAGAGAAGGAGAGAGGGCTTGGAGGCACTGAGGAGCTCAACAACAGAGGGCAGCGTGTGGCAGGACACATCTGCAGGCTCTTGACACCATGAGGTTCTGGCAGCAGGTGGAGTTGCCAGAGGGGTCTTCTACAGCTGGCACATCATAAGCCTGATAAAGCATATGTCAGAGTGGCTCTCACTCTACATGTAATTTGGACTAGGAGAAACTTTAGAGTATGTCATTTATGAATGGGCATTTCAGGAGGAAGACTGAGGCTTGGTTAGTCTGAAGAGAAAGGCTTTTTTGGATTCTCTGCTTTAAGATTCTTGCAGTGGAGGGGAATCTGAGTGAGTGTGAGCACACAGCTTGTGGCATGTGGTCTGTTAGCGTGGACAGGGAGGAGATATGGGGACAGGGAACCAGTTCCCAGCAGGGCCATGGGCAGGCGGTGAGAGGGAGCTGCTTCCAGAAATGCTGTGTGAGGGAGGGCTCAGGCACCTCCCTGGGAAAATCGATGCTCTTCTGTCCCACCAGCACAGGGCAGCACAGAAAGACCAGACACAGAGAGACACAGAGAGACCAGCACAGAGAGACCAGATGTGATGGACAGACTGGCTGTGCTCTCTGAAGTACACTCTGTAGTAGAGGAATCTGTGATTCTGAGGATCCACAAGGTTTTCAATGTAGAGCAACAGGAATGACAGTATAGAAAAAAGAAATAGCCACAGCCCTTCTCTGCCGTTAGGTGATTTGGGAGCAACAATTTGTTCATAAGAATTAAAATAATTTGAGAATATGCAATGTTCCTCTTTACTTCTTTCTATAGGTAAGAACTGTTAACTACACTGCCCAAAGCAGAGTCCCCTGCTCCCAGGGACACCCTTGGGAACCAACAGTAAGAGCTCATGAAATGGACCTGCTTAATATCTACTTAATAGGCTGAAACTGAATCAGATATCATCAGATAATTTTGTTGTATTTTCTTACTGCCTTTTCCCTCCTTGGGAGAACCCCATGGCCAAAACCAGCAAATGCCCAACATCAGCTCAGTGAGCGAGTTCCTCCTGCTGGCATTCACAGACACGCGCGAGCTGCAGCTCCTGCACTTTGCGCTCTTCCTGGGCATCTACCTGGCTGCCCTCCTGGGCAACGGCCTCATCCTCAGTGCCGTAGCCTGCCACCACCGCCTCCACACCCCCATGTACTTCTTCCTCCTCAACCTCGCCCTCCTCGACATGGGCTGCATCTCCACCACTCTACCCAAAGCCATGGCCAATGCCTTCTGGGACACCAGGGCCATCTCCTATCAAGGCTGTGCTGCACAGGTCTTTTTCGTTGCTTTCTTGTTTGGAGCATAGTTTTCCCTTCTCACTGTCATGGCCTATGACCGCTACATTGCCATCTGCAAGCCCCCGCACTATGGGAGCCTCGTGGGCAGCAGAGCTTGTGCCCAGATGGCAGCAGCTGCCTGGGGCAGTGGCTTTCTCAATGCTGTCCTGCACACAGCCAACACATTTTCCCTGCCCCTCTGCCACGGCAATGCTGTGGACCAGTTCTTCTGTGAAATCCCCCACATCCTCAAGCTGTCCTGCTCAGATGCCTACCTCCGGGAAGTTGGGGCACTTGTGTTTACTGTTTCTTTAGTCTTTGGTTGTTTTGTTTTCATTGTAGTGTCCTATTTACAGATCTTCATGACTGTGCTGAGGATGTCCTCTGAGCAGGGCAAGCACAAAGCCTTTTCCACGTGCCTCCCTCACCTGGCCGTGGTCTCCCTGTTTGTCAGCACTGCCATATGAGCATGGCCAGCATCAGGATGTGGTCTTTTCACTGCTGCTCTATTTTGGTCTCCACATTTTTCTCTTGTGCTCTTGTACATGGGTTAGCCATCAGATCTCATGCACCTTGGTGACTTTCATGATGTTCCTACAGTGGCATCTCTACTACATCTCTGTACACCTCTTCTAAAGCTGGTGTCAGAAATACACCCAAGGAGATCCTCCCTGGACAGCCCTCTTGTTTTTCTGGGCTTCAGGATGGATCAGATTCCTATAGCGATCGCTGAAGGACAAAGGGCTGGACTGGGATCTGACTTCTTGGTAGCACACGCCCAGCAAGCAATACTTGGTCTTTCAGTGGCCTGGTAGTGTCCTCCATTTGCTCGGTCTGATGGCAAATGGCATCCAGGAGAGGAATGTGGAGCTGCTCTGTGGCTGGGCCAGGCTTCTTGTGCTGGCCTGGGGAGCGGGGCTGGCCCTGCAGGGCACAGGCTCTGTGTGCTGGGGATCTGCCAGGCAAGAGAGCAGGGCTCCTGCAGCTTCACGGACCTCCATCTCCTGAGCTGGAGCTGGCCCCAGTGCAGGGGCTGCTGGGGAGGCCCAGAGCCACCTTTGTGCCAGAAGCTGCGGTGCCTTTGAGGGGCTGGGGCTGTGGTGGCCATGCCCAGAGCCCTTCAGCAGCCTGCACTGGGAACTGCCCAGGGGCCAGCCCAGCCTGGGCTGCTGGGCTGGGCTGGGGAGAGGGCAGGGAGGTGGGGAGAGGTGGGCGGGGGCTGGGCTGGGCTGGGCAGTGCCCGGCAGAGGGGAACAGCAGCGTCAGGGAGCAGTGGCAGCATGCAGGGGAGGGCTCCCAGCAGGGCTTGTTGCTGCAGAGCCAGGGCTGCACCAAGGGAGCCCAGAGCTGCAGGGGCAGGGGAGAGGAGGCCGAGGGCCAGGGCAGATGCTGCAGGGGCAGGGAGCTCAGCATGGCCCTTGAAGCCCCCTGCCCTGGGCCTGCCTCTGCCCTTGGGCTTGGCCCCGGCCTTGGCTCTGCTGGCAGGAGCGCTCTTGCCATGCGCTTCCTGGCCTCCCCTCGCCTGCGCACAGCTGCTGCCCACTGCGGCTGCTGCCACAAACGTGTCCTCACCAGCAGCACCACCCCTTGGGCTGCTTCTGCCGGCCTCCCCCACCACACTGCCTTGACTCCTTGTCTCTGCTGGGCCCCAGCTCCTGCACCGAAATGCATCCCTTGGCTGTCAGTGCCCTCTCCCCTACCATGGTTGGATGTGTTTCCAGTGGGTCATCTACCATGCACCATAATGAACACTATGAGCAGGACTAGAGGGGTCCTGCTTCCAGCCAGGGGGAGGCAGGGAGGAAAGGGACAATCAGGTTTACTGGACTGGGTATAGTTAATGGCCTGACACATCACACCCACAAATGTATCAGGCTCTACTGGACACCGGTGCACAGAGTACCCTAATGCCATCAAGCTAGAAAGAGGTAGAACCCACCTGTATTTCTGGAGTGACAGGGGGATCCCAACAGTTAACTGTACTTGAGGCTGAAGTGAGTCTAACTGGGAAAGAATGGCAAAAGCACCCCATTGGGACTGGCCCAGAGGCTACGTGCATCCTCGGCATAGACTGCTTCAGGAGAGGGAATTCAGAGTTCCAAGAGGGCACCACTGGTGGGGATTTGGCAGAGCTGCCTTGTGAAAAGACCTGCCCAGTCAATAGCAACTCTATTTGAGTAATGTGACTTTTCACATTACTCAATTTAGTTTTCCGTGGCTGGAAGGGAACAATGTCCCCAAAGAGGCCAAGCTCATGGGTACAGCTACAGCCACTTGAAGAAATATTTTCTTTAGTTTTCATTCTGAGTTTTCCACAGCAGAACCAAGAGAGACTGTGGATGTCCAGTTTTCTAGTAAGATTCAGGCTGTATTTCTCAGGTTCCAATGGTCATTTCGAATTTATTTTATTTCAATTTTATTTTATATTATATTTTATTTTATATTATATTTTATATTATTTATTTTATTTTATTTTATTTATTTTAATTTTATTTTTTTCCCAAGGAACCCCTGACTTGTCTTAGAAAGGGTTTCCCGTGCTGAACTGGGCTGCATTTACAGGGGCAAAGACCACTGCTGGCAGTGGAGGTGTCAGACCTCCAGACTCTGCTTTTCCTCCCTATGGAGGTCTCCAAAGAAGTCAACCTGGATCAATAGCAATAGGAGAATGATTCTCAAAACTGAAATGCAGCAAAATTCACCCTTTAAAAGCAGAATATATTTTTATTAGGTGCTTTTTTAAATCTTCTACCTTAAGAACGCCATGCAAGTTCTGCAATTAGGTGCAAAAGCTCTGAAGACTTGAAGAAAACTATGGAGGAGATGTTAGGAATTTCTGCATTTTAATGAGTTCCATGGTGGATTGTGGTGCTCAGTCTATGAAGCTCAGGTACTGAGAGGAGAATGATGCAACTGCTTTAGCAAGTAAAGTCAGGAGGAAAAGCTGAAGTGACTTGGAGTATTAATGGGCCCCACTGAGGGCTGTTCCTAACAAAGCCTCCCCAGGGCCTTGTTAGGGCAGATAATAGGAGGCCATGGTTACAGCCAGGCAAAGCACTGTGTTGAGAAATGTCTTTGTTGGTTTTAGTGAAGCAGAAGAGCCAAGGCCTGACCCCTGGAAATGTGAGAGGAGATCCTGCACCCCTATGTCCATTTCAGGGCTCTTCCTGGGGTCTGTGGGATGTGGTGGGCAGTGTGATGCCATGAGAAGAACAGTGGTACTACATCTCTGAGCTGCTGCACAGGGTTGTAAGGAATCCATGAGACCCCATCACAATGAATATAACATCTCTCCTCCTAAGCTCTAGTCAAGAGGACAAAAACCTCAGGGCTGTTGGGCCCTCCATTCTTGCCAGCACCCTCTGCCTTCTCCTATGTAGCTTTTCCTACGCTGTCCCACAATTTGTCCTATTTCCTTGAAGTCTTCAGACACCCATCTCTGTTCACCAACTTGTTCTCATCGCTTGCTTTCACCGATGTCTCATCAACCCTCACCAGCTGTTCCTTGAAACATGAAGCCATGGTCTGATAAGAGGGTTACCTCTGGCACCACAGCATGACCCTTTGAGGGACATTTCTTCCTCCTTGTGGACAGTGCGCAACTTCCATGGTGCACTTTGTTGAGTTTCTTCTCCCCTGCTCTTTCCTACTAGCAAAGGAAAGTTCCATCAGGGTGGAAACCACTCCGGAAGTAGGCATCCCAACCCAGAAGACTCCTTGCAGCCTGTCAGCAAACCAGACACAGGTTACCTCAGCAGCAGCTTCCAAGCCAGGGGCCTGCTGCTGGCCTTGCAGCTTCTTGGCTACACACAGCCAAGCCTTGTGCCTCCTGATGCCCACTCATGGACTCAAGCAGAAGGGACAGGACAACCCATCTGGGGGCCTTCTTTCTGCCTGGGTCCTCCTGGCTCTGGAGGCAGAGGGGATCCCCCAGTCAGCATGCCAAGCAGGTGCCCTCTGCTGGCCTAGCAGGGCCACTGCCAGATGTCAGCCCAAAAGTGCAGCTCCCAGGGAGAAGTCAAGGGTGACCTGCCACCTCCAGACACAAGTGACCTCACAGGCCCTTTCCGTGACACGTTCTTGCTGCTGCCCTATCAAGTGCAGAGACAGAAGTGACCTCACAGTCACTGCCACAGTCACATTCCTCCTGCTGGGGCAGGAGATGCTGAGGCAGAGCTGAGCTCCTCAGAGCATTCCCACCCATCTCCTCCTTGTGACCCACAAGCTGATTAGATCCATGGCCCAACACATTCATTTGGAGTTAGGGTTTTGTTTAGGTCTCTTAAGCAGTTTTCCAGTGTTAAATAGACCATTTTGATGCTAGTATTAAGGGCAGAGATCAGAGTGATTAAGAGAGTAAGAGCTAGGATGAATCAGCTATGGGCTGAGTTTTGTCTTCTAGGGGTACGCTGAGGTCACTCATTAGAGTAGTGGATTCCTGTCAGGGGGCTGAGTAGAATTTAGTTTTAGGAATTAACTTTACAGGTTGAAGCCAGGGAATAGCCTTGTATGACTATTTTAAGTCACAGTTACAGCTGCATCAGCATAACCTGAACCAACTTACCTCTACAAAATCCTTAATTTCTGCTGGCCAAGACCCTATTCCCTCCTCTCAGTCTCACATTTCTCCTGGCCAGGCTTCTCCTGATTTCCCCATATCAATTATCTTTTTAGGGGCATGCTTATGATGCCTTTCATGATCTTAGACTATCTGTCAGTGCTCTGTTGGCTACTCTATTCCAGAGAAAAGTGGCACTTAAGACATGATGGAAAAGGACACAAATGTCCATCAGAGCAGCCTGCACAATGTGCCCAGCAGCTCTGCAGTGCCACAAAAGTGCGGTTCCTGCCTACAAGTTTTCTTTCCAGAATGGCTCCTATGGCTCCAGGGTAACTTTTCGCAGGCACTCACTTCCCCAGGCCACACCACTCTTGCCCGCAGGCCCCATGTGTCTCTCCAAGCCTCCCCTCTGCCCCTGCAGTAGTGGCACCTCACTGCAGCAGGTTGGTGCATCTCCAGGCTCAGGGGTGTTTCCTGAGGGCCTGCCCCGTGTGGGGAGTGGTGTGGAGGAAGAGAGCAAGGTCATCTCCTGGGGCATGGCTGAGCACAGCCCAGACATCCCGCACTGCAGGCAGGTCCCTGCCCCCAGGCTGAGGCACACATGCAAGGCGGACACTTCTCCATCAGCCCAGCTTCACGCAGGGACCTTCAGCCCTGCCCCAGTCCCAAGATTTGGCTACTTCTCCACCCACAGACATAGATTGCTTTCCATCTGGGGACTCAGGCAGGGCTTTAAGGATCTGCTAAAGCCCTGAGTGTCCTTGTTTCTCACAGCCTTCTCACAATTCTTTCTCCTGGCCCTCCCCACTGCCCAGCACTGCCTCTCAGGTGCCACTCAGTGACCCTTCAGAAGGGCCTTTGGGCTTCCTCAATTGTCCTGGTGCTTATTAACACCTTCCTGGCTCCTTCCAGATTGCAGAGGGAGTCTTCTTTCTCCATCAGGGGCCCTGTACTTGCTCTGGCTGGGGCGGAGTTACTCTCTGCAAAGCAGCCCCTTGTGGTACTGTGTTTTGGTTGTGTAACCAGTGATGGTCACCCACAGTTGTGGTTGCTGTTTTTGAGCAGTTCTTGCACAGCATCAGGGCCTTCTGTGGCTCACAATTTGTGAGTTTTACTTGGTTTTGTTATTCTGTCCCCAGTTCCTCTAGAAGAAGAGAAAGCAGGTGGCTGATAGGTGTTTATCTGCTGGATGCGTTGAGCAAGGAGGTGTCCGTGGTGCCAGGAAATGGAGGTCCGTGAAGCTGCAGGAGCCCTGCTCTCTTGCCTGGGAGATCCCAAGCACACAGTGCCTGTGCCCCGCAGGGCCAGCCCCGCTCCCCAGGCCAGCACAAGAAGCCTGGCCCAGCCACAGAGCAGCCTGCCCTGAGCAGGGGCCTGCACAAAGAGCTTTCTCCTTCTCATTTCTGCTTTTATACAGGCCCAGCAATGCTGCCCTGCTCTTCCCCAGGGCCATCCCTGCTCCCAGAGAGCCTTACCCAGGGCACTGTGTCCGTGCTGGCCTGGCCAGCTGTTGCTTCTTCCATCCCCGTGCTCCCCACAGGGCCGCAAGCTTGCAGTGCTGCTGTGAGAGCCAGGGGCTGTGGTGCCCTGGGACCCCCGGGGATCTCCCCCGTACCCGTGCTGCTCAGGGTGGGCAGCAGACCTACGTCCATGGGGATCTCAGCTGCTGAGCCCCTTTCCATCTGCCCTGATGGCTCAGCAGCACAGGGCAGTGCTGGGCAGGGCCATGGGGTGTCTCTGAGGGCACAAAGGACAGGCGAGTGCTGCACCAGACCTCGCCACAGCACTTCAAAATGTATATTCTCAATTACTCTGCAGTCTTATGGGCCTTTGCCTGCTGGCTCTTCAACACCTCTTGTGGCATTGCACAGCCCTCCTTTAGCCCATGGACTTCTCAGATTCCCCTTTTCCTTTAACAGACCTTTTTTTGGATGGTCACACATTTTATGAGGTTCTAATCACTACCCACTGAGCACATTGTCCCTGCAGATCCCCTGACATCTCCTGGAAGCTCCAGATTCCTTTACAGGCTGGAATCTGCCATCTGCCCAGCTGCAGGGGGTGCAGTCCCATGCAGATAAATTTAAGATCAGTTGTCATCTCCTTAAGCAAATTCTGCCATAACGGGAGCTCTTGGTCCTGCCCCTGGTTGCTCAGGAACCACTTTCAGCCTGTGTCCTTCATTCTATGATGAACACCCAGAATACAGAAGAGAAGGGAGCAACCCCTTGGCAGTGTTCCTGATAGCACATTTGGAAGAGGTGTCCAGGCTTCTGGGTTTGCCGTGAGCAGCCCCTCTTGTTACTGTGGTGCTAGCAGGGAGGCAGCTTTGACCCAGGGTTGCACAGTGCTTGCTGCCGCCTGCAGCCACAGGGATGCCACTGCAGAGACAACAGGACTGTCACCAAGGTAAATGAGATCTGAGGGCTTACCCAGAACAATGTGGAAGCCTAAGGAGCAATAGTGAAAATGCCACGTCCAGCTGCTGGCCATGGCCATGGCTCCAGGGAAGCAGCAGCCCCAAACCAAAGGCTGCAGAGAGGCAGAGCCCAGCAGGCAGTGAGTGGCAGCCCCGAGGCCACCAGGGCTGCTCCTGCATGTGGCAGCTGGGCTCTTGGTCCTGAGCCCCTCCTGCGTGCTGGGGCTGCTCCCCCAGATCCAGAAGAGATGAGAAGAGATGGCAGCTGAGAACAGTGAAATTCTAATGGCTTTATTATTGGGTTTATCTACACAGGGAGTCATCTTCAATAGGAAAATAATTGATTCTAGAGGGGGTTAAAAATAATATTATTTAATTAAAAAGTGAAATACTTAGAGAAAATAATAATACAGACATTAAATAACAGAAGACATGATATTATTTTATTTCTGAGAATAGCTGGGATTTCTAATATTGGACATAGTATTATAGGTGAATTTGCTGAAGATGTGTGTATTCAAGTACAGTCCTGATGGAATCCCTTAGTTCCCAGTTCCTCATACTGTAGATGAGAGGGTTCGCTGCTGGAGGTACCACTGAGTACAGAAATGACACCACCAGGTCCAAGGATGGTGACGAGATGGAGGGAGTCTTCAGGTAGGCAAACATGCCAGTGCTGACCATCAGGGAGACGACAGCTAGGTGAGGGAGGCATGTGGAAAAGGCTTTGTGCTGGCCCTGCACAGAGGGCATCCTCAGCACTGCCCTGAAGATCTGCACATAAGATACCACTATGAAGACAAAACAACCAAAGGCCAAAAAAATACTAAACACAAGTGCCCAAACTTCCCTGAGAGAGGCATCTGAGCAGGAGAGCTTGAGGATCTGGGGGATTTCACAGAAGAACTGGTCCACAGCATTGCCGTGGCAGAGGGGCAGGGAAAATGTAGTGGCCGTGTGCAGGACAGCATTGAGAAAGCCACTGCCCCAGGCAGCTGCTGCCATCTGGGCGCAAGCTCTGCTGCCCAGGAGGCTCCCGTAGTGCAGGGGCTTGCAGATGGCAACGTAGCGGTCATAGGCCATGACAGTTAGAATTGAATACTCTGAACCAAAGAAGAAGACAAAAAGGAGAACTTGAGCAGCACATCCTTGATAGGAGATGACCCTGGTGTCCCAGAGGGCATTGGCCATGGCTTTGGGCAGAGTGGTGGAGATGCAGCCCACGTCGAGGAGGGCGAGGTTGAGGAGGAAGAAGTACATGGGGGTGTGGAGGCGGTGGTGGCAGGCTACGGCGCTGAGGATGAGGCCGTTGCCCAGGAGGGCAGCCAGGTAGATGCCCAGGAAGAGCGCAAAGTGCAGGAGCTGTAGCTCGCGCGTGTCTGCGAATGCCAGCAGGAGGAACTCGCTCACAGAGCTGATGTTGGGCATTCTCTGACTTTGTACTTGCTTCTCTGTTGAAGGGGAGAAGGCAGAAAAATGTTAGAACAAACTTCTATGAAGAAAACTGGAAATAAAACAAAAGGCTGGCTAACTCATATTCAGACAAATGTCAGATCAATGAGCTTTGAAGTATTGCTGCAAAAGACTGAGCTGAATGCAAAGCAGAGCTGCAACTATTTCCCTCACTTTATTTTATTCTAGTTGCCCTATCCTAGTTGAGGTATTGGATTTTGAAACTCCCTGACATTACTTGTACACTCACGGTGAAATCCTGTGTTTGCCAGGAGGCAAAAGGGCTGTGCCTAGGTGAAGACTGAGCAGAGCAGCTCTGCCCAGTGGTCCTGTTCTCAGTTGCTCTGTGTCACCTCTCTGAGCAGCAGGACCATCCCACTCAGATGTTTCCCTGAGAAGAAACAAAAGAAAACTGAGAGCAGAAAAGCCTGAGTCCAAGTGCATCTGGACAGAATCCTCACCTTGTCTCACAGGGTCTTAGCAGGATCTCAGCTCTTCCCTCCTAACCAGGGCTGCAGAAGCCTCACTCCAGCTTCCCAGAGACAGCCATCCAGCAGCACATCCAGGCATGGCCTTAACACGGAGGTGTCTCCTCCTTCGGGTACCTGGATGCTGCAAGGGCACAAGGATGCCATGAGAGAGCTGCATCCTGCTGGAGAGCATCATGCAGACCAGGAGGACACCCCTCAGACTGCTCTGGATATTCAAAAGCTGGGGTAACCCAATATTCAAACTGCATCCCCTGCAGTGTCTGGAGGAGGCTCGGCCACCACACTCCTGGCTGACCAGGGGTAGCTAGGTTATGACATTCCAAGGGGCTTCTGCCAGACTTCATTAACTCACACTGCAACCCAGCAGGACTCTCAAAGCCTACTGCATTACTCACTGCCCTCCCAGAAACAAGACCCAGCAGGAGGAGACCCTTCCAGGACCTGCAGCTGCATGGCCCTGCAGCCAGACACTTACCTTGTCAAGGGCTGTGCAGGTTTCTCCTGCAGGCAGCTCTCTGCATCCTCCCACTGACAACTGCCTTCAGCCCCTCTCTCCTTTTCTTCTCTCTGTGTCTGTGCCTCTGTTTCTCTTTCCTGCTGCGCTGTGCAGAGGAGCTGCTCCTGGGCACAGCTGTCTCTCTGCACCACGGCCCTCTTGCCACGAGCTCTCTCTGTCCCACGAGCCCGGCCCAGCTCAGCAGCACAGCACCAGCCCAAGGCACTGCAATCACCCCTCTGGGGGCTTTGCTGATGAGCCCACGAACCTCAGGCACTCAGAGACAATTGAAGACAGCTCTCCAGAAGTCCAAGTCAGAGGCAAGTTTCCTGCAGTGTCCCCCTGAGGGCCAGCACTGACACAGCCTCCCTTGGAGCTCATTAGAGCAGAACCCTGGAGGCAGTGAGGACAAGGAGACAAAGGCAATGTGAAGGTGACACTGAGGTGGAGGAAAACTGGATGTGTGTCAGCAAGCACAAGGGCCAGGTCTTGACTCCCTACTCAAGAAAGGGAGATCTTTCCCTTGACAGGTTACTCAGGGCTCTTTGTGGGGCAGTAGGAGATGGGGATGTGCATTGCCAAGTGCAGGAGAATGGTACGACCCCTGCCTGGTTCATAGGTGGGGGCGAGGAGGCAATGAGACCCTGGTGTTTTAACGATAATCTGTCTCCTCATAAGCCTCAGTGGCAGAGACAACAGCCATACTCTTGGACACAAAGACCTGGGTCCTGTTGGGACTTTCAGCCTTTCCACAGCCCTCTATCCTGTCTAAACCTGGGTCTTAAAAGGACTCCCATACCTGCACATCATTCACTTCTGGCTGCAGACCCTTGTCCGTGTGGTGTCACACCAAGTCTGAGCTCAGTCTGTTAACTCAGATCTTCTTGGTGGCCATGCTCCTTGTAAGGCAGCTCTGTAGGAAGCTGACCTGGTTCCTCGTGAGCAGGCATCACTGCTCGTATGGCATCCCTCATGGTTCCCAGGCCCTCCTCCTGCTGGACATTACTCACTCAGCAGGGTCCCAGTCTGCCCTGATGTGTGGGGTTTCTCTCCCTCTGGTAACTGACTGGGCTCTTCTCCATGTAAAAGTCAAAAGTTTTCTGAAGTCAAAATCCTGCAGATTCTCAAGGTTCACCCACAGTGATGCTCCATTCTATCAGCTGTTAATGTCAGCAGGCAGACAGTTCAACCTTCGTGTGACTGTGCTATCTCTGACCAGAGATACCTTGCAGCAGCAAGGGTTGTAGGGAAATTTGGATAATTCAGGAATAACCATCTGAATGGCATTGCAGCACAGTCACAGAAGGTAGGGGATGGAAGGCTGTCAAGTTCCACATTTGCTGTGCTTTCTTCTCATGCATGCTGTCAGTTTGTCTGGAGCTGTGTCCTCAATGTTAAGGGGCTGTGCAGGTCAAAATTAGAAGGGCCAAAGCCCAGCTGGAGCTCAATCCATCTATTACTGTCAAAGACAATTAAAAAAATAAAATAAGATAAAATAAAAAGATATAAATAGTTTAAATGAAGGAGGATTAGGGAGAATTATAATCCTTTATTGGATTCTGGGGGGAAAACCCAGTGACAAGGGATGAGGTAAAGTCTGAGGCACTTAATGCCTTCTTTGCCTCTGTTACTAGCAGCAAGACCAGTTTTTCCCCTGGACATTTCTTCCACAACATGGCCAGTGCCAATCTTCCAATGCAAACTTTGTGGAATTTTTTCTCTCCTGCTCTTTCCTACTACCACAGAATGCTCCATCAGGGTGGAAACCACTCCTGAAGTAGGCATCCCAACACACCAGGCTCCTTGCGGCCTCTCAGCCAAGCAGACACAAGTCACCTCAGCAGCAGCTTCCAAGCCAGGGGCCTGCTGCTGGCCTTGCAGCTTCTTGGCTACACACAGCCAAGCCTTGAGCTTCCTGCTGGGCATTCATGGACTCAAGCAGAAGGGACAGGACAACCCATATAGGGGCCTTCTTTCTGCCTGGGTCCTCCTGGGTCTGGAGGCAGAGAGGATCCCCCGGTCAGCATGCCAAGCAAGTGCCTTGTGCTGGCCTAGCAGGGCCACTGCCAGATGTCAGCCCAAAAGTGCAGATCCCAGGGAGAAGTCAAGGGTGACCTGCCACCTCCAGACACAAGTGACCTCCCAGTCCCTTTGCGTGACACGTTCCTGCTGCTGCCCTATCAAGTGCAGAGACAGAAGTGACCTCACAGTCCCTTTCTGTGACACGTTCCTGCTGCCCTACCAACGGCAGAGACAGAAGTGACCTCACAGTCACTGCCACAGAAACATTCCTCCTGCTGGGCCATGAAATCCTGAGGTAGAGCTGAGCTTTCTCTAGCCCCTTTGGTATCTCTTTTTCACTTTCTGGGTTAGAGATTAAGCCAAGTTTTAGTAGGAGTTTTTGGTGTTCTGCTTGTGCTGTCAGGTCTGTGGTTAAGGTATGGACAAGCTCTGTGGTTTACGGGTGTTTTTTGTCTGTCAAGGAGTCTAGGGTTAAATAAGGCATTTTAAAGTATGTGTTAAGTGAATGGATTACAGTTTTCAAGAGAGAAATTTGATTTCTTTCAGTTTGTTGTAGTAGCATTTAGGTTTATTTAGCGTTAAAATTACTAGCTCAAGTAAAGGGCCATATATGACTGTTTTAAGTCAGTCTTACTGCACTACCGGCATTGCATGAATGCTCTTACCTCTATGAAATCATTAATTTCTGCTGGCCATGCTCCTCTTACCACCCCAAAATCTCACATGTCTCTTGTTCAGGCTGCTCCTGACCTCCCCATATTTTACTGGGATCAGCTTTCTGATGACATTTAACATCTCAGTGTATCTGTCTCACCTCTGTTGGCTTCTTCATTCCTGAGAAGGAAGTCGCATTGTAGTCAGGAGGGAAAAGGACACAAAAATCTTTAGGCGCATCCTGAGCAATGTGCCCATCAGCTCTGCACCTCCACCAAATCATGCTTCCAACCTACAAGTTTTGTTTCCCAAGTGGCTTCTGTGGATCCAGGGTTACTTCTCCCAGGCCCTCTCACATGTTTCAGTTTTGGATGTGCAGGGATGGGATAAGGAAAGCCAAGGCATGGATGGAACTCAGCTTATCTGGGGATGATAAGCATAACAGGAAGAGATCCTATAGGTACTTTGCTCAGAAAAGAAAGGCCAAGGAGATTGTACCCCATCTGATGGATGAGAAGGGTGAACTGGTAATGACAGACATAGAGAAGGCAGAGGGACTCAACAACTTCTTTTCTTCAGTCTTCCCTGCCAGTCAGGCTTCACAAGTCTTTCATTCCCTGAACCTATAGATTGAGGCTGGGGGGTGCAAATTCCCACCTGTTGTAAGTGAAGAGAAGGTTTGAGGCCACCTGAAGAAGCTCAAAAAGTACAAGTCTATGGGGCTTAAAGACTTGCATTCCAGGGAGTGGAATGCTGTGGCTGAGGCTGTGGATGTTCCATCCTTGGGGGTGTTCAAGGCCATGTTAGATGGCCCTGAGCAACCTGATCTAGGGGGTGGTGTCCCTGCCTATGGCAGGGGGGTTGGAACTAGATGATCGTCGAGGTGTTTTCCAACTCAACCGTTGTATGATTCTCTGATTCTGTGATTGTGCTTCAGAGGGAAAATAATAATAACAGTGATAGTGATAGTGATAGTGATAGTGATAGTGATAGTAATAATAATAATAATAATAATAATAATAATGAAAGCATGATATTGAGTTTCAGAATACTCAGTGATCCTTTGTGATATGGCTTAGTGGAGGACTTGTTTGTGGTAGGTCAGAGGTTGGACTAGGTGATCTTGGAAGTCTCTTCCAGCCTAGGTGATTCTGGGATTCTGTTCATCCATGAGACAAAACCCTGCAGGCAGCATGAAGGACACTGAAATGTGGCCTAACATGAAGGAGGCTCCAGATCTCTGGTGTAGAAACAGTATTTTTGTGCCATGACCAACGTGGTATATGCTGCAGGAAAAGGCCTACGTCTGAAGTAAAAGGCTAGGCCAGCAGCAGTGTGGCACAGGCTTGAGATTTGGGTGTTTGTGAACCTTATGGAACCACAGGATCTTTAAGGTCCCTTCCAACATGAGCTGTTCTATGATTCTGTGCTTAGCAGCCCTGTACAGCCCCTGTAGGGCCTAGCCTCAGTTCATGCCCCTCAGCTTGCGCTCCAAAAGTGCTCCCTCACGTCACTTGTCCCATCTGCGTTCCTTGGCTACCCCAGGGCATCCTGGAGGCAGTGGCCACCTCTGAATAGAGAATGGAAACCAGCCACGAAAGTAGATCTAGGAAAAAATGGGAACCTGTGCATAAAAGGTCTCTAAGTAACAGCTGAAAGAGTCTTTTATGGCAACACCACCAGCTTTTTATTTTTCTATGAATTCTCTTGATTTAGTCTCATAGGTTTTTTATTATTATTATTTTATTTGTTTATTTATTTATTTTATTTATTATTGACAGCACTGTGGACAAGTATTATCTACCAATGTATGCTTTTTCTGTGAATAGTCTTATGCAAACATTTACCAAAAGATATTTCCCAACTTTTTTTTTTTTCTTTTTTCTTCTTCCTCCACCTCTTCTGTCTTCAAGCAGAACTCCAAGGGAAGAAGTTACTGAATTAAAGAATAACTCATGTTGATGAGATGATGACTTGGAAAAGTGCTCCATGCCATCATAAAGGGAGATAAAAAAGAGGGTCAACAGTGTTGGCCCAAGTGCCCATGACTGAAGGATGCTGCTGGTAACTGGCTGGCAGGAGGACTTTGTACCACTAATGTCCAGCCAACTTATCCCCCCACAACTTCATCCCCTTCTTCAGTGTGAATATCAGCAATGTGGCTAAAGAGAGACTCCAGGAGACTATGGCAAAGGCCTTGCCAAATCCAGGTTCACCACATTCCCTTCTCTGCCCTCCCCTACTGCTTCACCTGCGGCAGGACTTTCCCCATCATGTTCCCATGGGCAGAGGTGACAACTGCAAATCTCCCAGTCCTTTTTCTTGTGCTTCCTGAAGACGAGTTTGCTGTCTGCTTTTTCCAAGTCCCCAGAAATCTCTCTGATCCAAACGCTTGATGGCCTGGTCCAGAAAGGCAGGGTAGTGTGACATAGCAGAGAGGGGCATCTGTAATGAGCCTGTGAGAGGGGGGTTACAGAAATTTCACAGAGACACTGGGGGTTGGTTCTGGAGTCACACAGGGCAACGGCAGCGCTCTGTGAGGTGTCTACATCTAAGATGGCCTCCCACGCTCCTCATACACACAGGGCTGTTGCGAGACACGAGTCTCTGCCTTGCACACCACACACAGTGCACTGCAGTGCCTGCAGTGTCCCTCTGGCTCCTGCAGCCACTGCCAGAGGCTGGGAGGCACCTCAGCCCTGCAGTGCTTTGCCCTGCTCTGCCCTTCTCTGAGATGCCCCACGGCATGAGGAGTGGTCACAGGGACCTTGCTTCAAGGAAGCACATCTAAGAGCTGGATTCAGGTGCCTTCCCAGGGCATGTTACTTAACCTCGTGACACTGTCTGCCCCACTGGCCTTCATGAGACTTGTAGGAATGGCTGATGGCATTTGTGCTCACTCGTGTTCATCTCTCTGTGTGTGTATGATGTGCCTGCTGGCACCAGCAGCAATGGGATTCCTTTTACACATCTCCCATGAACCCTCAGGGGGCCCTGCTTTTCTCCTGGACATCCTACCTCCCAGGGAGCCTTTATGAGATGAGCAATGAGCAGTGGACTGGCCAGCCATTGCTGAACCACCTTCCCATTCACCCCATAGCTCTGAGCTGGTGGTGATGGTCTGCAGAGTAAGAAAAATGACACAAAAAGATAACAGAACAAACCTTGAGCCTGCAATGTATTGTGGGTCATATGCAGAAAAAAATGGGCTATGTTTTTGATTTTGAAACATCTCCAGTCATCAGTCTCTTCAAGGCATCCTTGAGCTCCTGGTTCCTCATGCCATAGATGAGGGGATTCACTGCTGGAGGCACTACTGAGTATAGAACTGCCACGACAAGATCCAGAGACGGGGATGAGATGGAGGGGGGCTTCAGGTAGGAAAACATGCCAGTACTGACAAACAGAGAGACCACGGCCAGGTGAGGGAGGCACGTGGAAAAGGCTTTGTGTCGGCCCTGCTCAGAAGGCATCCTCAGCACAGCCCTAAAGATTTGCACATAGGACAATACAATGAAAATAAAACAACCAAATACAAAAGAAAGACTGAAAACAAGTAGCTCAACTTCCTGGAGGTAGGCATCTGAGCAGGAGAGCTTGATGATCTGGGGAATTTGACAAAAGAATTGGTCTACAGAGTTGCCTTGGCAGAAGGGAAGGGAAAATGTGCTGGCCGCGTGCAGGGCAGCATTGAGAAAGCCACTGCCCCAGGCAGCTGCTGCCATCTGGGCACAAGCTCTGCTGCCCAGGAGGCTCCCTTAGTGTAGGGGCTTGCAGATGGCAACGTAGTGGTCATAGGCCATGACAGTGAGAAGGGAATACTATGCTACAACCAAGAAGACAAAAAAGAAGACCTCCGCAGCACAGCCTTGATAGGAGATGGCCCTGGTGTCCCAGAGGGCATTGGCCATGGCTTTGGGCAGAGTGGTGGAGATGCAGCCCACGTCGAGGAGGGCGAGGTTGAGGAGGAAGAAGTACATGGGGGTGTGGAGGCGGTGGTGGCAGGCTACGGCGCTGAGGATGAGGCCGTTGCCCAGGAGGGCAGCCAGGTAGATGCCCAGGAAGAGCGCGAAGTGCAGGAGCTGCAGCTCGCGCGTGTCTGCGAATGCCAGCAGGAGGAACTCACTGACTGAGCTGCTTTTGGGCATTTGCTGACATTAAGCACATCTGCCTGTTGAATATGAGAGTGCAGCTCAAAGTTAGAACAGACATAAATGAGGAAAACATATTCCATGTCTTAGAACACCCATGAGATGATCCTCTCTCTTTGTAGCAGAACCTGTCAGAATCTCATTGTTTCCATTCTGATCTCTCTGTGCAATACTCTGGGATTCTCAGTCTCCTGTACAATCCTGAGAACACATTACCCTCAAACTTGCCTCCTCTGCAGTGCAGGAATCGGAAAGCACTGAACCAAAAAAAAAAAAAAAAGCCTTCTCCTTCAGATAAACAAAGCCTCAATCTTCTTCTGAAAATGACCCCTTATAAATGCCATTCTCTAAAGCATCTTCCACTCCTTTCTGGACAATCAGAGAGACCCATCCTGACAGATGCTGTCAGCCATCAGATGTGCCAGCTGTACAAGACCCCTCTGGCAACCCCACCTGCAGTGTCCTGCTGCCAGAGCCTCACGGTGTCAAGAGCCTGCAGATGTGTCCTGCCACACGCTGCCCTCTGTTGTTGCGCTCCTCAGTGCCTCCAAGCCCTCTCTCCTTCTCTCCTCTGTGTGTGCCAGCTGCGGTCAGAGCCCCCAGCCCTGCTGCGCTGTGCAGAGGAGCTGCTCCTGGGCACAGCTGTCTCTCTGCAGCACTGTCCTCTTGCCAGGAGCTCTGCTTGGGCCCAAGAGCCCGGCCCAGCTCAGCAGCACAGCACCCGACCATGGCATCGCTTGCTCTGTGCCCTTGGGCTCCCTCGAGGTGTCCCCAAGGCCTCAGGGCTGACAGCTCCCCAAGGCAGCAGGGTCTCTGCTGGGGTGTGCTGATTGAAGGAGACTGAAGTCATCACTGACCTCTTCTCTCTGTAGATGCCAGAGACTAATTTTTTAAAGTGTGATTTGTGCTTTGGATTGTGGTTGTCAAGCATGTTGTGCTTTATCCTGGCATACAGCTCAGCACCAAGTAGCTCATCCTCACCCCTGAAATGCTAATGTGTTGAGATAAGGATGGTTTGATTGCAAAAGGAAAGGAAGAGATGTTGCTGCTTCTGATGATGATGATGGTGATAATGTAGTTTAATAAATCAAGCGATGCACAGTGCAATTGCTCACCACACACTGAACAATACACAGCCCGTCCCCAGGCAGGGGTCCCCCTGAACCTGGCCAGCCTGCCTCAGGATCTCCTGTGTAGGTCCTTTGATCTTGCTTTGTTTTATGTCAAAATCAGCAGTGGTGGGACTTCATTCAGGCCACAGACGTCCACCATTATCTTCCACTCCCCATTAGAATTTTGCACTGTCCATATGGGACTATTAAAGGGTGAGAGAGCCTTTCTGATCACTCCTTGGCTCTCCAGTCAATGAACCAGGTCATGCAGGGGAATCAGGGAGTCTCTGTCAGTGCAATACTGCCTCAGGTGCACTGTTGTGGTAGCGATTGGCACCTGCTGCTCATTGGCCATCAGCACCTCCAGAGCAGAAGGGCCCTGTGAGAGAGTGGGCAAGGTAGACAACTGTTTAAAGGTAAGCCTTTGGATCTTTGAAGTACCCTTTCCTGAAGGAGTCTATACTAAGGATGCACAGAGCTTCTGGGCCAGTCTCAAGGGGTTGCTTTTGCCACTCTTTCCCATTAGACTCACATCAGCCTCCAATACAGTTACCTACTGGGATTCTCCCATCATTCCAGAAATACAATTGGGTTCTGGCCCTTTTAGCTCGATGGCATTACACTACACTGTGCATTGGTGTCCTTTAAAACCTAACACCTCCTGTGGGTCTGATGTGCCAAGCGAGTAATCCTCAAAGTCCAATACACCCAGTTGCCTCCTTCCTCCCCGCAGATGGAGGTAGAACCCCTCTAGTCCTGCTCATAGTATTCATTACTCTGTTTGGAGGAATTCCCACTAGAAACAGGAGCAGCAATTTTCTCAGACAAACCACTTTTTGTGAATGTTTTTCCTTGCACTTCATGTATCCATGCCTCTAGGATGGAGGTAGATTTTCCATCCCATTTACTCATGGCTTCTCCGTGATCATACAGTTAAAACCACAGAGCTGCACGTGGTATGTACCCACTATATCACCTTTCTTGAATAGAGGGACACTTACACCTGAGAGCTGAGGTATTGGTTCGTACAGGTGGGGAGGAAGATGTATTCTCTTGTAGTTCTTGGACCTACTCAGACAGTTTCTCCATAGACGAGACACAGGTTCGTAGGGAAGAAGAGAGACTTTCTTTGTAATGCCATAGCTGGCTAGCTGATTCATCCACCATGGGTTCCTCTTGGTCTTTCCTGGTCATTACTGCCAACGAATTGGCATATGATTATGGTGCGCTCTCTACAAACTTCTGTCACATGGTTCATGTGTACTTGACTTCATCGGGATCTTTGGACAGCATTTGTTTTCTAGGTTTCTACAAATCGCCTTCAGCATGGATAATTCCCTCAGGTACAGGATACCCCTCTGCATGGTGGTCCACTTGCCTGGTTGACATAGAAGATCTTCCTTCACGGGATACCTTTCTTTCAGGCCTGAGAGGATTAAGTTCCTTGTGCCCTTTTCCACTGGCTTTCTCAATCACCCCTCACCTACAGGAGGATCCCAGCTGCTTGGCTTCCCTGCCCTCTAAATCCAGACTGTTAGCCCCCTTCTCTCAGCACTGGAGCAGCCAGCTGACAATGTGCTCACCGAGATGATGGCTAAAATATTTTCCCATGTCTCGTAGCTTACACTGGGATAGGGATCACATGGTTTCTGATGCTTATATGACCTCTTCTTCTTCGTCATCCTGCTTCCATGATGGCCCAGCTTAGGAGAAACCTGCCTCTTCTTCCTCTTCCTTTCTTGTCTCGGTGCCTGAGCTTCTTTCCTTTCTAAAGAAAAACTGACTTTTACACCCATTGTTTTCTCTTGCATAAAGAGGCAACCGATACTGGCACAGGCTGGTTCTCTGACCCAGCCATGGGGCCCATTGCAGGTGCTGGAGTGGCTGCAGGGCCCATCACTGGAGTTGTTCTGCCTGCAGGGCCTTTTGGATGAGTTGGAGTGGCTGCAGTGCCTATCATAGGTTTGGGAGTAGCTATAGGGCCTGTCACGAGTGTCAGTTTAACTTTGGGCCCACCTCAGGAGCTGGAGTGCCTGCAGGGCCTGTTGCAGGGTTTGGAGTGGCTTTGGACAGGCTATATGCCTGTCCTGGAGGAGAAGGGGGATGTGCAGGAGAAAGGGAGAGGGAAGAAGTGGTGAAAAGCATCCCCCACTGTCCATCCCAGTTCCACCCACCCTGCATAGGTTTACTCCCCAAGGAGAAAAGGCAAAGAGTTTAAAAGAGTGTAATTCTAGATAATTTCTATGAGATGAAGAGATGGTTCCTGAGGTATGGAGGCAGCAATTATTTTATCCTGTCATAAGTCAGCGTTATCCAATACAGCAAAACAGTAACCTTAAACCAGCCCCCAGAACGGATAAAGAGCACACCATGGATGACAATTAGTAATGTGCTGTACAACACAATTCTGAAAACAAGCACCACAGACCCCAGATCAAAAATATCAATTCTGTGATCAGCAACTGTTAAACTGATCTAATGCTTATAACAATTTACTTTTAAAACGCTGTGGTCAGCTCTGTCATCTCAACCTTTGTGCTCCATGCTAGGCACCAAAAAGCCTTGCTGTGGTTTGACCCAGCAGGCAGCTCAGAACTGTACAGATATTCATCCAATGGACTGCAGGAGAGAAGAGGGAGAAAAAAAAAAGTAAAAGTTTATGAGTGAATATAAGAGCAGATTAATAGGACACAAAGGAAATAATAATAAAACAACAATAGCAATAAATTGTTATTATTATATATTTCATTATTATTATTATTATTATATGATGGTGATGATGATGATGATGATTATTATTATTATTATTTTTATTATTATTATTATTATTTATTATTATAGACAAAGATATTATTATGGCCTGGCACATCAGACCCACAAAATGTATCAGGCTCTACTAGACACCAGTGCACAGTGTACCCTAATGCCATCAAGCTAGAAAGAGGTAGAACCCACCTGTATTTCTGGAGTGACAGGGGGATCCCAACAGTTAACTGTACTGGAGGCTGAAGTGAGTCTAACTGGGAAGGAATGGCAAAAGCATCCCATTGGAACTCGCTCGGAGACTATGTGCATCCTCGGCATAGACTGCTTCAGAGAGAGAATTCAGAGTTCCAAGAGGGCACCACTGGTGGGGCTTTGGCAGAGCTTCCTTGGAGATAAAGGTCATGAAACAGTTGTCTACCTTGCTTGGCCTTCCACAGAATCCTTCTGTTGGGGGTTTGCTGAGGGTTGAAGAACAGCAGGTGCCAATGGCTACCATGGTGGCGCACCTGAGGCAGTGTCACGCTAACCGAGACTCCCTGATTGCCATCCATGAGCTGGGTCATCGACTGGAGAGCCAAGGTGTAGATGCAGAGCTTGGTAGCGTGCTTTAGTGATGGACTTGTCAGCACTAAGGTAAAGTTGCCTGACCTGGATTACACTTCCTTGAGTATTGTAAGGCACAACGCAATTCTTTTTGCCTTCTGCATCTATAGCACAGGAAGTAGGACTTTGCCTTACTCTATTGACTAGGCAGGTCTTTTCACATTACTCAGTTTAGGTTTGTGTGGCTGGAGGGGGACAATTTCCCAAAAGAGGCCAAGCTCATGGGTACAGATATAGCCACAGGAAGATTTTTTTTTTTTTCACTTTTCACCTTGAGTTTTCCACAGAAGACCCAAGAGACACCCTGGATGTCCAGTTGTTTACAATATTCATTTTAAATTTCTCAGGATCCAACGGTCATTTCAAATTAATTTAATTTAATTTTATTTTATTTTATTTTATTTTATTTTATTTTATTTTATTTTATTTTATTTTATTTTATTTTATTTTTTATTTTTTCCCTGATTATCTTAAAAAGTTTTCCATGTGCTGAACTGTGCTACAGTTACAGGGACAAAGACTACTGCTGGCAGTGGAGGTGTCAGACCTCCAGACTCTGTTTTTCTTCCCGATCAAGGCCTCCAAAGAAGTCACCCTGGATCAATAGCAATTGGAGAATGATGCTCAAAACTGAAATACAGCAAAATTCAGCCTTTAAAACAAAAAAAAAAGTTTTGTATTAGCTGTTTTTTTGAAATCTTCTTCCTTAACTACTTCATGCAAGCTCTGCCATTAGCTGTACAAGTCTTGAAGTCATGAAGAAAACTATGGAAGAGATGTCAGGAGTTTCTGCATTTTAATGAATACCATGGTGTATTTTGGTCTGATGCTATGACGCTCAGGTACTGAGAGGAGAATAATGCAACTGCTAGAGAAAGTGAAGTCAGGAGGAAAAGTTGAAGTGATTTGGAGTATTAATGGGCCCACTGAGGGCTGTTACTAATGAAGCCTCCCCAGGGCCTTGTTAGGGCAGATAATTGGAGGCCATGGTTACAGACAGGCAAAGCACTGTGCTGAAAAAAGTCTTGTATTCTTCTGACGAAGCAGAAGAGCCAAGGCCTCATCCCTGGAAGTGGGAGGGGAGATCCTGCACCCCCACGTCTGTGTCAGGGCTCTTGCTGGGGTCTGTGGGATGGGGTGGGCAGTGGGATGCCATGAGAAGAACAGTGGTATGAGACCTATGAGCTGCTGTACAACATTGAAAGGAATCTGTGAGGCCCCATTGCAATGAGTATAACATATCTCCTCCAAAGCTCTAGCCAAAGGGGCAGCTATGGCTGTTGTCTCTGTTACTCAGGCCTATGAGGACACAGCTTCTCATTAAATAACCAGGGTCTAATTGCCTCCTTGCCACCACCCATAAAGCAGGTGGGGATCATACCATTCTCCTGCACTTGGCAATGCACATCCCCATCTCCTACTAACCAGGAAGCGTCCTGTGGAAGGTGTGAAGGGAAAGGATCTCCATTCCCAGAGGACAATGGTCAAGGCCTGGCCCTTGTGCTTGGTGACACACATCCAGTTTGTTTGTACCTCAGTGTCATCTTCACACAGCCTTTGTCTCCTTGTCCTCACTGCCTCCAGGGTTCTGCTCTAACGAGCTCCAAGGGAGGCTGTGTCAGTGCTGGCCCTCAGGGGGACACTGCAGGAAACTTGCCTCTGACTTGGACTTCTGGAGAGATGTCTTCAATTGTATCTGAGTACCTGAGGTTCGTGGGCTCATCAGCAAAGCCCCCAGAGGGGTGATTGCAGTGCCTTGGGCTGGTGCTGTGCTGCTGAGCTGGGCCGGGCTCGTGGGACAGAGAGAGCTCGTGGCAATAGGGCCGTGGTGCAGAGAGACAGCTGTGCCCAGGAGCAGCTCCTCTGCACAGCGCAGCAGGGCTGGGGGCTCTGACCGCAGCTGGCACACAGAGAGGAGAGAAGGAGAGAGGGCTTGGAGGCACTGAGGAGCGCAACAACAGAGGGCAGAGTGTGGCAGGACACATCTGCAGGCTCTTGACACCGTGAGGCTCTGGAAGCAGGGCACTGCAGGTGGGGTTGCCAGAGGGGTCTTGTACAGCTGGCACATCTGACAGCTGGTAGCATCTGGCAGGGTGGTTCTCTCTGTTTCTCCAGAAAGGAGTAGAAAATGTTTTAGAGAATGGCATTTATGATTGGATTTTTCAAAAGGAAGACCAAGGCAGGGGCTACCTGAAAGGCAAGACATTTTCTGTAGCCTGTGCTTGCAGATACCTGCGGTAGAGTGGAGGCTGGTTTCGTGGTAATAGGTGGTCAGGTTTGTACTGCAGACTGAGACTGCTAGAGCATTGCAGTGAGGGATTAATATTTCATCACTGAACTTCATAAAGTCCCTTCCCAAACCTCAGCCCACAGACTACACCAACATCATCATTGTGGTCCTCTCATGTTTTATCCTAGCTTATGTTTAGGAGCTGCAAACTCTCCAATGCCCAGTGCCCTGTCTTTGGGAGGCCTCAGCCAATTTGAGATGAGTACAGATTGCCTGCACTGAGCATGAGCAGCCTCCTCTGCAGGCAGAGCTGCAGCACAGGAGGGTCTGCTGAGTGTCCGTCTGTCCCTCCCTGGCCTTGCCTCCCCTGGCAGCAGCACGCTGGCATTCCTCCTGGCTTCTCCAGCTGGCCGTGCTGCTGCTGGTCTTGTTCCCAGGCTGGCTGGTGATGGGGCTTTCACATGCCCATGGAGTGAGCCCTCGGTGTGCTTGGGGGAAGGGGAGTATGGGGACAGGGTGGGGGGTGTGGAGATGGGCACTTTGAGCCTGGATGTCTCTGCTCTCAGCAGTGTCCTGGTTTGTTTCAGGCAAACATAGGAGTGCAATTTTCCAGTAGGTCAAAGAGACACCAGCAAAGGGCAGTTGATACTAGGACTAACACACAGACTTGATGTGCTCTCCCAAGGACACTACACTGAATACATCTCTACGTTGATGAAACACAAGGTTTTACTTTGAGTACAGTGGGGCTGCTAGAACAAAAGAGAAAATAAAAGTCACTATATGATCTTTACCACTAGCTTAGGGCAGGACTGACTCCCGCATTGCTCACAGCAAGTCCCGTGCCCTCTAGCAGCACCAGACAGAACTCATAAAAGGGACCTGCCAAAAGACTGAATGGAAATGGAGAATCATTTGGGAGGGATTAAATGAAAAATGGAATTATTTTCCTCTGAAATGAGAAATGAAGGCATAAAAGAAAAATGGATATATATTATTTTTTATTTTGTAAGATAACTCTGTTAAGATAACTCTGATAAACACACAGTGTTTTTCTTTTCCTTGGGCAGGACCCCATGCCCAGAAGCAGGAAATGCCCAACAGCAGCTCTGTGAGTGAGTTCCTCCTGCTGGCATTTGCAGACACGCGCAAGCTGCAGCTCCTGCACTTTGCGCTCTTCCTGGGCATCTACCTGGCTGCCCGCCTGGGCAACGGCCTCATCCTCAGCGCCGTAGCCTGCGACCACCGCCTCCACACCCCCATGTACTTCTTCCTCCTCAACCTCGCCCTCCTCGATGTGGGCTGCATCTCCACCACTCTGCCCAAAGCCATGGCCAATGCCCTCTGGGACACCAGGGCCATCTCCTATCAAGGCTGTGCTGCACAGGTCTTTTTCTTTCTCTTCTGCATATCAGCAGAGTATTATAACCTTACTACCGTGGCCTACGATCGCTACGTTGCCATCTGTAAGCCCCTGCACTACGGGAGCCTCGTGGGCAGCAGAGCTTGTGCCCAGTTGGCAGCAGCTGCCTGGGGCAGTGGCTTTCTCAATGCTGTCCTGCTCACGGCCACTACATTTTCCCTGCCCCTCTGCCACAGCAATGCTGTGGACCAGTTCTTCTGTGAAATCCCCCCACATCCTCAAGCCCTCCTGCTCAAATGCCTACCTCAGAGAAGTTGTGGCACTTGTGTTTAATATTTCTTTAGCCTTCTGTTGTTTTGTTTTCATTGTTGTGTCCTACGTGCAGATCTTCAGGGCAGTGCTGAGGATGCCCTCTGAGCAGGGCAGGCAAAAAGCCTTTTCCACGTGCCTCCCTCAACTGGCTGTGGTCTCCCTCTTTCTTAGCACTGTCATGTTTGCCTACCCGAAGCCCCTTTCCATCTCCTCTCCATCGCTGGATCTCGTGGTGGCAGTTCTGTACTCAGTGCTGCCTCCAGCAGTGAACCCCCTCATCTACAGCATGAAATAAAGAGCTCAAGGAGGCACTGAGGATGTTATTGCAATATTCAGTATTTCAAAAAGGAACTGGTCTTCTGCATCTGATTCCCTGAAGTATACCTGGACAAGGCAGAAACACCTTTGTTCATATATTTCAAAAAATGCTCATCCCTTTCAATATCATGCCAATATTTTAAATAATTTTATAATTTCATTTTATAAATTTAAGGTATTTTTCTTCCTCTGTCTCCTTCTAACATTTCTTCTTATCCAAAGACCTCATGTAGAGGTGCTGTTAAGCTCTTTGTAGCTAACTAAATAAAGGAACCAACAGGTAGGCAGTTTCTGTGGATCTCATTTCTCATAAACTCTTCTCAGGTACAGCAATGGTTGTGGGATGAAGATACCTGCTGCAGCATGGTGGAAAGCCCTGGTGTCCTTTGGGGCTGCCCTTTTCTGCCCTGGCAGGCACGCCCTCCCTGCAGCCTTTGGAGGGGACCTCCAAAGCCCATCTAGCCACCCCCACTAGCCACGCATGGACACCTACACCAGGCAGCCCAGGCCCATTTCCAGTTGGGTTTGGGGTATCTCCAGTTGAGGAGGACTCCCCCACTTTTGGGGAAACCTGATCGAGTGCTTGGTATTGGAAACATGATCCAGTTCTTGATACTGCTCACAGTAAAAGTGTTTTCCTGTGTGCAATTCCCATGTCCTGTCCAATCACCGGGCATTGCTGAGACTGTCAGAGGAAAAGATCTGAGAGCAAATCCATGTCTCACAGACAGCTCATAGCAGCAGACAGAGATGAACTAGACATGTTTTCTTGGTATTAGTTTGTACCAAAATGGTCACCGAGGCCTCTGTATTCAGTAAAAAGAGATCAAGGATGAGAAGAGCATGTATTGAGAGGAAGTTCATAAAAAGCCACCAGGACAAGGGCCATTTTCTGCCCTTGCAGGAGACTGACCCTGGGCAAGGTCTAGCTTGGGAAGCAGCTGTGTTGGATGTTCATGGTGGGCAGTGAGCTGGGCAGGAGGCAGCCATATGCCCTGGGAGCACGGGAGGGAAGGCTGAGGGGCACCTGACCGCAGCCTGCCAGGAGCTGCAGGGATGTCAGAAACAGCCCCTGTGGGGCCAGGCTGTGCCCTGTGATGTGCATGGAGCCCTCCTCTTGCCACTCCGTGTGCGCTGGCTGCAGCAGAGGGGACCCCCAGCCAGCCCCTGCATGGGGCATGGGGCTCTGCCACCTGCCTGGCCCCGGGTTTGACTCCTTGTCTCTGCTGGGCCTCACCTTCCACACTCAGATATGTCCCTTGGCTGTCGGCTCCCTTTCCACTGCCCTATGGGAATACCAAGCTGGGGCGGACAGGTTACCATTAGGCGTGCTGGTGCTTGTGTAATTCATATGGGTGATGGCACAAATGATGATTCCTTCACCAGTGATGCACATCCTTCTTCATGTTAGGCCAAACTCAACATCCTTCTCTCTGCTTTTCCTCATGGATGAACTGGATTAGGTCTCCTTGATTATTCTGAGGCATAATACAATGCTTTTTGCCTTCTGCTACTCAGGCACATTATGTGTGACTTTCCCTTACTCTGCACATTGACCTCACGGGTCATTCCGTATTTGTTGCTTTCAAAATGTTAGTTGGACAGGGGCCATTTCCAAAGTGGGGCAAGCTGATGTGTTCTGCCTCAGCCATTTGAAGCATGCTATACTTGAGTTTTTCAGCCTGAGTTTGCTAAAGATGACCCAGGAAGGTCATCAACAGATGTTCAAGTGTCTAGTTTAAGTAAGGGAGAGTATCTCAGGTTTTCAGTGGCCATTTCAGATCTAGGTCAGTCCTAGGAACCCACTGAAGAAGAGGTTTGTCTTTGAAGGGGTGTTCCTGTGCTGGACTGGGCTGCAGTTACAGGGACAAAGACCACTGCTGGCAGTGGAGGTGCCTTGGGAACTCCACCTGTCTTCACCTGATTTTCCCATAGGGCTCTGGCATCCTGCAGGTCTTTTCTGACATCTGCCAGTCCAAGGAAGTGCCTGAAACACAACGGGGCCACTGGAGGTTTTCCCTGTTTGCTTATGGTCAGACAGCAAAGCTCTGCCGCAATACCTAGTGATGCATATTCATCACAGGAGAAGAAATACTAGTGTTCACCTGTAGTTGCATTGTCATCACTTTTCTATCATGGTGTGCTCCCTCCCTCATCTTTCAGGCACAAAACCCATCTTGATTACATAGACCCTGCTGAATGTCCCCTTTCTGGCTGCCTGTCTGGACCTATGCACTTCCCATCATTCTCCTGGTTTGCCCTCCCCTTACTCTTTGACCATTCAGCCACTCTCAGTGACCCAGTTGCTGCTTGGAGTTTCAGTGAGTTCAAGCTCACCCATCTCTCAGTCGTCTGTCTAATGTTTTCCTTAGTAAGACCCTCCTTGTTTATCATTGAATTAATATGATATGGATGAATATTAACACTATTATTTTAAATTTCCTATTAATCATTTTAAAAAACATTGTGTATGTAGCCATCCTTTAGGGAACATAAACATTACTGGAGGCAACAAAATGAGGAACTTGAACTTTGTTTTCTTGAAAATTGCAATGTGTTTTTCTGTTCTTAGTTTTTAAATAGGAAAAAACACCTTTTCCTACCTATGTAGGCCTCCAAAGGAGAAACCCTAGACCAATACCTATCGGAGAATGATGCTCTAAACTGAAACACAACAAAATTCAGCCTTTAAAGTGAGGAAAGATTTTTATTAGATGCTCTTTGAAATCTTCCTCCTCAACTACACCATGAAGGCTCTCCAATTAACTCTACATGTCTTGAAGACCTGAAGAAAGTGGTGGGAGAGATATGACTGCTTAGGTGTTTCTGCATTTTAATGAATTCCATGGTGAATGTTGGTGTTGTCTATGAAGCTCAGGTACTGAGAGAAGAATGATGCAACTGCTTGAGCAAGTAAAGACAGGAGGTAAAGTTGAAGTGACTTGGAGTATTAATGAGTTCTACTTAGGGTCCTAAGCAACAAAGTCTCCCCAGGGACATGTTAGGGCAGATAATTGGAGGTCATCATTACAGACAGGCAAAGCACTGTGCTGAGAAAACTCTTGGTTGCTTTTCTTGAAGCATAGGGGCCAAGGCCTGACCTCAGCCACTGGGAGGGGAGATCCTGCACCCCTACATTTGGCTCAGGGCTCTTCCTGGGGATCTGTGGGATGTGGTGGGCAGTGTAATGCCATGAGAAGAACACTGGTATGATACCTCCCAGACTCTGCACAGGGCAGCAATGAATCAATGAGGCCCCATTGTAATGTATATAACATCTCTCCTCATAAGCTCTAGTCAAGGAGACAAAAGCGTCAGGGCTGTTGGGGCCTTCCCTTTTTACCAGCACCCTCTGCCTTCTCCTCTACAGGCTCTCCTATGCTGCCCAACACTTTGCCCTATTTCCTTGAAGTCTGCACACACATATCTCTGTTCACCACCTTGCTCTCATCACAGCATTCCCATTATTTCACCCATGTCCCGTCAACCCTCACCAGCTGTTCCTTGAAACACAAAGCCAACTCTGATCACAGACACTCTTTGGGATACCTCTGGCACCATAGCATGACCGATTGAGGGTCATTTCTTCCTCCTTGTAGCCATACAATGCATAACTTCCAAGGTGCAGTCTGTGGAAGACTTTTCATCCTGCTCTTTCCTACTACCAAAGGAAGATCCATCAGGGTGGAATCCAACCCAGCAGGCTCCTTGCAGCCTGTCAGCCAAGCAGACGCAAGTCACCTCAGCAGCAGCTTCCAAGCCTTGTGCCTCCTGCTGCTGTGCAGTCATGGACTCAAGCAGAAGGGACAGGACAACCCATGTTGGGGCCTTCTTTCTGCCTGGGTCCTCCTGGCTCTGGAGGCAGAGGGGATCCCCCAGTCAGCTTGCCAAGCAGGTGCCTTCTGCTGGCCTAGCAGGGCCACTGCCAGATGTCAGCCCAAAAGTGCAGGTCCCTGGGAGAAGTCAAGGGTGACCTGCCACCTCCAGACACAAGTGACCTCACAGTCCCTTTCTGTGACACGTTCCTGCTGCTGCCCTATCAAGTGCAGAGACAGAAGTGACCTCACAGTCCCTGCCACAGTCACATTCCTCGTGCTGGGGCAGGAGATCCTGAGGTAGAGCTGACCTCTCTCTCGCCCCCTAGTTACCAGTTTTTCTCTTTCTGGGTTAGAGACTAAGAAAGTTTTAGTGGGAGTGTGTGTTGTCCTGCTTGTGGTGTCACGTCTGTGGTTAAGGTATGGACAAGCTGTACAGTTTAGGGATTTTTAGGTCTGCCAAGGAGCCTATGGTTAAATAGAACATTTTCATGTTAGTGTTAAGGGAAGGCATTAGGGTGAGCAAGAAAAAATAAAATGATTCCTTTCAGACTATTTTAGTAGCATTTACATTTAGGCATTAAAATTACTGGCTCCAGTAAGGTAAGGGTCATATGTGACTGTTTTAAGTCAGTGTTACTGCAGCATCCACAATACATATAAACTCTTCTATGAAATCATAAGTTTCTGCTGGCCAAGCTCTTCTTCCCACCCTGAAATATCACATCTCTCTTGTCCAGGCTGCTCCTGACCTTACCATGTCTTTTTGAGATCAGCTTTCTGATGACATTCATGATCGCAGAGTATCTCTCTCACTTCTGTTGGCTCCTTTATTCTTGAGAGTAGTGGCATGGTAGTTAGAAGAGAAAAGGACACAAAGATCCTTAGGAGCGTCCTGCACAATGTGCACATCAGTTCTGCACCTCCACAAAAATGCGTTTCCTACCTACAAGTTTTGTTTCCAGAATGGCTTTTGTGGAATCAGGGTTAATTTTTTTCTCTCATGCACGGTTCTGTTTTGGATATGCAGAGAGAGAATAAGGAAAGTTAAGTCACAGATGGAACTGATCTTCTCAAGGGATGCAAGGAATAATAGGAAGGGATTCTACAGATACACTGCTCAGAAAAGAATGGCCAAGGAGAGCGTACCCCCTCTGATGGATAAGAAGGATGCACTGGTAATGACAGACATGGAGAAGGCTGAGGGACTCAACAACATCTTTCCCTCAACCTTCTCTGCCAGTCAGGCTTCCCAAGTCTTTAATTTCAAAAAACATGTAGATGGAGGCTGGGGGGGCAAAGTCCAACCTGGTGGGAGTGAAGAGCAGGTCCAAGACCACCTGATGACATTAAACAGGTACATGTCTATGGGGCCTGATAACATGCATCCCAGGGTCCTGAGGGAGCTGGCTGATGTAGTTGCCAAGCCTCTCTCCATCATACCTGGTGGCTGTTCATTCTACAGAAGAGAAGGCTCCAGGGTGACCTCTTTGTGGCCTTTTGGTACTTAAAGGGGACTTCTTAAAAGATGGAGAGTGACTCTTTGCTCAGTTGTATGACAGGAGAAGTGGGAATGCTTTTAAAGTAGAAGACTGGAGATTTAGACGAGAGGTTAGGAGGAAACTCTTCACTCAGAGGGAGGTGAGGAACTGGAACTGTTTGCTGAGAGACCTTAAAAGTGCACCATCCTTGGAGCTGATCAAGGGCAGGTTAGATGATGCCCTGGGCAACCTGATCTCATGGGGGGTGTCCCTGCTTATGGCCAGGGAGTTGGAACTAGATGACCTTTAAGGTCGCTTCCAACAGGAGCCATTCTCTCATTCTATGGTCTCACGAGCTATACCTCAATCATGACTCCCATGCCATCAGCCTTCCTGTGGTCTATCACCTGACCAGAACAGAAGGTGCCTCACCATCATCTTCAATGCTATATGAATGCTTCTGCCCTTTACGGTCCCTATCTGTGCCACATTCCTACTGCTGGTCCGTCAGCTCCACAGATAGAAGTGGCCACCCAGCCTCCTTCACAGCCATGTGCCTCCTGCAGGCCCAGCACATCCTGAGGCACACCTGACCTCATCCCAGCATTCCCAGCCAGCTCCTCCTTGTGGCCTCGGATCTGATCACATACCTGTCACCTCACATGCCTCTTCCAATGCCATGGACTGCTGCAGGACCTCACGATCCCTGCCCTACCCCAAGCATAAAAACCACACAAGGTAGGGGTAGGAGTGGGGTTGAAGCTGAGACGTGCTGTGTGCATGGTGGAGGGCTATGAGGGTTAGATGATCAGGTTAATGTTTAGGAATTAGAGGTCACATTCCAGGGTTAAAGGAATGGCAAGGGCTTCAAGGAATTGTTTGGTGTTGTGCCTAAGGAACCTGCTCAGGGTTTAGAATAAGGGCAAGTTTTGAGGACTTCAGTTTAGGTCTGGTTTGGGGCCTAAGGCAAAAGCTGGCACTTTTCTCTTTGGTTAGGCTTAATCATCCTTCTGCTTGCCCCTCTACTAGAAGATGGGTTTGAAATCTGCCTTCTCCAAGTCCCGAGGAAAGTCTTTGATCCATCTGTCCTTTCCAAGGTATTTGAGATAAGTCTTATGACAATGTCAACACCTCCCCTAGCACCTCTCTCATCCTTCCCACACCACCACTAAGGAACCTGAGGATTGACCAGGGGATGATGAATGTTCGGAAAGAACTTGGTTAAGATCTGTGAGGTGGGCATCTGCATGATTAGGAAGAGGAAGATTGGATACATATGCAAATTATGAAAGCAAAACCAAGAGTATCACCGTGGCACTGCAGGACAGCTCCAGCAATGGGGCAAAACCACACAAGGGTTGCTTGACACTGGGGCCACAGAACTGTAGCTGGGCGGAGGAGAAATAATTCCTGTACATGAGAGAAATTCCCCTGGTTCAGGTACAGCTGCCTTCTGGAGTCAGGCCTTCCACTTCTTGAGCCTTGCAGAGAACAGGGGTGGCATACAGCCCAGGGCTGACCGTAGGACATGGCCCCCAGCAGGAAGCACTGTGGTCATGCAGAAGGTGCAGCTGAGAGTGCTGCCACCTCTGTGAGCAAAGGGGGTGCTGTCCCCAGCCAGGAAGCTGGCCAGCATCTTGTGCAGGGTGCTGGAGCTGTGCAAGGAGGACAACTCTCCCCCAGGAAGAAGGCCACGAGCATCTGCAGGTGTTTGTTGGGAGGCACCAGCATAGTGATGAGGGTGTTCCACATCCCAGTCACCGTGCTGGTCAATTAACAGGGGAAGAAGATATTTGTGTATGGGTAGAGGATCTCCCAGATGGACAGCTAGGGAAACTCAATGAATGGTGTCTTAGTGTCCTATTTCCTTCATGGAAACCTTTTACAGCATTCTGGTCCCCCCTCTTTTGTTAGAACACGTTCGGAGGGGTGAAATGATCCCTGACAGTCATGGCTGATGTGTCCTGCAATACACTGGGAACAGAACAGGGGTTAAGGGAGGGAAACATTTGTACTCATGTTTGACAACCACAGTCCAACAGCACAAATCACACTTAAAAATCAGTCTCTGACATCTACAGAAGAGAAGCAGTCAGTGATGCCTTCAGTCTTCTTCAACCACCACACCCCAGCAGAGACCCTGCTGCCTTGGGGAGCTGTCAGCCCTGAGGCCTTGGGGACACCTCGAGGGAGCCCAAGGGCACAGAGCAAGCGATGCCATGGTTGGGTGCTGTGCTGCTGAGCTGGGCCGGGCTCCTGGGCACAAGGGCAGCTCCTGGCAAGAGGCAGTGCTGCAGAGAGACAGCTGTGCCCAGGAGCAGCTCCTCTGCACAGTGCAGCAGGGCTGGGGGCTCTGACCACAGCTGGCACACAGAGAGGAGAGAAGGAGAGAGGGCTTGGAGGCACTGAGGAGCGCAACAACAAAGGGCAGCGTGTGGCAGGACACATCTGCAGGCTCTTGGCACCGTGAGGCTCTGGCAGCAGGGCAATGCAGGTGGGGTTGCCAGAGGGGTCTTCTACAGCTGGCACATCTGATTACAGATAGCATCTGTCAGGATGGGTTTCTTTGTTTCTCCAGAAAGGAGTAGAGAACGCTTTAGAGAATGGCATTTATGACTGGAGTTTTCAACAATAAGACCAAGGCAGGGGCTACCTGAAAGGCAAGACATTTTCTGTAGCCTGTGATTTTGTTAGAGTGGGCGCCATTTTCATGGTAATGGGTGGTCAGGTTTGTACTGCAGACTGAGACTGCTAGAGCATTGCAGTGAGGGATCAATATTTCATCAATGAACTTCATGAAGTCCCTTCCCACACCTCAGCCCACAGACTGCACCAACATCATAATGTGGTCCTCTCAGGTTTTATCCTAGCTTCTCTTTAGGAGCTGCAAACCCTCCAATGCCCAGTGCTCTGTCTTTGGGAGGTCTCTGCCAGTTTGAGATGATCACAGATCATTTGCAAAGAGCAGGACCTGCCTCCTCTGCAGGCAGAGCTGCAGCACAGGAGGGTCTGCTGAGTGTCCGTCTGTCCCTCCCTGGCCTTGCCTCCCCTGGCAGCAGCACGCTGGCATTCCTCCTGGCTTCTCCAGCTGGCCGTGCTGCTGCTGGTCTTGTTCCCAGGCTGGCTGGGGATGGGGGTTTCACATGTCCATGGGGTGAGCCCTCGGTGTGCTTGTGGGACATGGAGTACAGGGACAGGGTGAGGGGTGTGGAGATGGGCACTTTGTGCCTGGATTCCTTTGCTCTCAGCAGTGTTCAGGTTCTTTTCAGATCAACCTCTGAGTAAAACTTTCCTGCAACACTCACATGGTGGCTGAGACCAGCACTGATGGACAGATTGTCTGTCCTCACTAAAGGACACTCTGTGCTATAGGGACAGTCTCTTTTTCTCTGAGCAGACACAAAGTTTCCCTTCAAGTGCAGGGCGAATGCACAGGATTTCTGTTTTAGAAAAACTCAGCAGTGTCCAGGTTCTGTAGGCACTGGAACAGGCACCACAGGGAAGTGGTCACAGCACTGAGGCTGTCAGAAGTCAAACATCTGGGCAACTCAGCCATATAGACTGATTTTTGGGTGGTCATGTACAAATTCAGGGGTGGGATCTGATGATCCTTGTGGAACACTTCCAAGTCAGTATATTCTATGATTCTATGACTCTAGGGACATAGAAGCAGAATTGCACTGTAGCTCAAAGACCGGCCAACACAGGGCAGCTGAGACCAGAACCGATGGATTGACTGGCTCTCCTCTCTGAAGGGCACTCTGCTCTAAAATGCAGTATCTGTGACTCTGGAGATCTACAAGGTTTCACTTGGAGTGCAGCTGAATGCCCAGGATTTATGCCTTAGAAGGACTCCTCAGATGTGGTGGAGCAGCTGAACAAAGAGTACAAATCAAATAACAAATAAACAAATAAATACATAAATCTCCATGTGTCTGCTCTGTGATGAACTTTGAGCAAAACTGGGGAAATCTGATATGAACTGAAGTGAATGTGAGACTACACCATGTTCCTACCATGTTGCTACCTTGAGCTGTAGTGCATGACTGATTCTTCCATTGCCCACAGAAGAGCACTCTTCTCCCAGACAGACTCAGTATCAGCTGGAAGTCATTAAAGGGAACTTCAAAATAACTGCCTGCAAGTGGAAAATCTTTTTGATGGTTTTAAATGAGAAAATTGAATTTTCCTCTGATAAGTCTGCTGTACATTATTACTATTCTTTCTCTTTGTGCAGGACCACTTCACAGAAATAACAGATGCCCAACAGCAGCTCAGTCACTGAGTTCCTGCTGCTGGCATTCGCAGACACGCGCGAGCTGCAGCTCCTACACTTCGCGCTCTTCCTGGGCATCTACCTGGCTGCCCTCCTGGGCAACGGCCTCATCCTCAGCACCGTAGCCTGCCACCACCGCCTCCACACCCCCATGTACTTCTTCCTCCTCAACCTCGCCCTCCTCGACATGGGCTGCATCTCCACCACTCTGCCCAAAGCCATGGCCAATGCCCTCTGGGACAACAGGGCCATCTCCTATAAAGCATGTGCTGCCCAACTCTTTCTCTTTGCTTTCTTTGTAGTAGCTGAGTATTGCCTCCTCACTGTCATGGCCTACGACCGCTACGTTGCCATCTGCAAGCCCCTGCACTACGGGAGCCTCGTGGGCAGCACAGCTTGTGCCCAGATGGCAGCAGCTGCCTGGGGCAGTGGCTTTCTCATTGCTGTCCTGCACACGGCCAAAACATTTTCCCTGACTCTCTGCCACGGCAGTACTTTGGACCAGTTCTTCTGTGAAATCCCCCAGATCCTCAAGCTCTCCTGCTCAGACTACTACCTCAGGGAAGTTGGGGCACTTGTGTTTAGTTTTTCTTCAGCCTTTGGTTGTTTTGTTTTCATTGTGCTGTCATACATGCAGATCTTCAGGGCAGTGCTGAGGATGCCCTTTGAGCAGGGCAGGCACAAAGCCTTTTCCACGTGCCTCCCTCACCTGGCCGTGGTCTCCCTCTTTGTCAGCACTGCCATGTTTGCCTACCTGAAGCCTAAATCAATCTCTTCCCCATCCCTGGACTTGGTGGTAGCATTTCTATACTCGGTGGTGCCTCCAGTATTGAATCCTCTCATCTACAGTATGAGGAACCAGGAGCTCAAGGAAGCCTTGTGGAGATTGATGATTTAATGTGTTTCAGGAGAATAAGTGGTCAGTCTGCTTCTGCAGATGAGTCATAATGTCACTTATTGGAACAGCCCATATTCTGTTCCTTTGTGTTTGTGTGTTTGTGTGCATTTTATTAATAGATTTCCTTAGTTTTAGTTCAGTTAATGTTACCCACTAAAATGATATTGGTCATCCCAATTCAACTTCAATATGTATTTTCATGTCTAGCTCAGTGACTATACACAAAGAGCCCGTCTGTCTGTGAACTTCAGGAAGGAGCCTGCACTGCCTGGTCTGACGTGCTTCCTCTGAGACCTGGCCTAGTTCTGCAGGGGCAGTGCCCGTGTGCAAGGGTGCAGAGGAAGAGAGTCCAATCCCAGCAGCACGGCCAGGGAGCACCAGTATTTGGGGCCTACCTGGCTGCCCTCTGGGACACCAGGGCCATCTCTTATCAAGGATGTGCTGCACAGGTCTTCTTTTTTTTCTTCTTGGTTGGAGCAGAGTATTCCCTTCTCACCGTCTTGGCCTACGACCGCTACGTTGCCATCTGCAAGCCCCTGCACTACGGGAGCCTCCTGGGCAGCAGAGCTTGTGCCCAGATGGCAGCAGCTGCCTGGGGCAGTGGCTTTCTCAATGCTGTCCTGCACACGGCCAAAACATTTTCCCTGCCCTTCTGCCAAGGCAATGCTGTGGACCAGTTCTTCTGTGAAATCCCCCACATCCTCAAGCTCTCCTGCTCAGACTACTACCTCAGGGAAGTTGGGTTTATTGCATTTAGCTTTTGTTTAGGTGTTTCTTGCTTTGTTTTCATTGCGCTGTCCTATGTGCAGATCTTCAGGGCTGTGCTGAGGATGCCCTCTGAGCAGGGCAGGCACAAAGCCTTTTCCACGTGCCTCTCTCACCTGGCCGTGGTCTCCCTGTTTGTCAGCACGATCATGTTTGCCTACCTGAAGCCCAACTCAATCTCTTCCCCATCCCTGGATCTGCTGGTGTCACTTCTGTACTCCATGTTATCTCCAGCAGTGAACCCCCTCATTTACAGCATGAGGAACCAGGAGCTCAAGGATGCACTGAGGAAATTGTTTGAATACATATTTCTTAAGAAACAATAGTGTGCCTTTACATTCTGAGTTTATTTCAGAAACAGTTAGGAAAGTAATTTGGTGTTATTTTTCTTGATAAATATGTTCTTCAAGTTGTGGAGTGGATTTAATTAATGTCATTGTTAGCCTCCTACCTGTTCATTTATCTCCTTGCTTTTCCTAATCGTCTCATGTGTATCTAAAGCCAGGCTTTCTGTGTAGCTATAGACAATAAAGAAACAAGCAGAAATTCATAGGTCTCAGCTGCAGTGTATTCCTATCTCCTGTGAACTACCAAAGAAACTATTAAAAAAAAAAATAGCAAAAGCTATTTGTGACAGTGATGCTTGACAACTTCCTTGAAACAGGGCCTCAATAGATATAGCTGATTTTTAGAAGGACAGACATTTTCATAATGGGAGCTCAGCTTTCCCCTCTCCTTCCATTTTCCACCTTCTATTGCTGAGTGTGACATCATATGATATGGAATATCTCTGTGGCTGGTTTAGGTCAGCTGCCTTAGTGATATCCCTTCCCTGTCTCTTGCACACCCACAGCCTGCTGGCTCTTTGGGGAGGGGGGACTAGAGGGATCCCTGATGCTGTGAAAGCATTGCTCAGCAGTAGACAAAACAGAACCGTGATACCAGTGCTGTTCTAGCTACTCAAGCAGAGCACAGCACTGGGTGGGCTTCTACAGGAAAAGGTAACTCTGTCCCAGACAGAACCAGTGCAGGACCACACACCGGACAAGAAGGCTCCTTCTGAGCTTTGTGGGGAGTCAGGAAGATCCTAATAAGCACCAGGATGATGAAGGAAGCCCAAAGGCCCTTCTGAAGGTTGACTTATTCCCACCTGGGAGGCAGTGCTGGGCAGTGGGAAGGGTTATGAGAAAGACATGTGAGAAGGCTGTGAGAAACAAGGAAATATCACTGCCATTAACCCAGACCTGCAAAAAATCACTCTCTGGCCTCCTCTGTCAGGCCAGCGTGAGCCCAGGAGACAGCAGTGAATGGAGCCCACGGACCAAAAGCCTGTCTGAGGCGGGCTGACCAGAGCTCAAGTGCTTGATCTGCTGTGAGCAGGCAGAGGAGAGCTCTGCAGCCCCAGGCCACGCAGCAGCCCCAGCAAAGGAGCCTGGCGAGTGACTCCTTGCAGCCCTGGGGCAATGGCAGTGACCCCATGAGCTGGGTCTGCCTCCCAGCCTGCCCAGCATGGCCCTGCAGAGTGCCCCCGTGCCCCGGGCACCACAGCTCCCTCGCTCTGCAGAGCAGCACCTCTGGTTGTCATGTCAGAGATCTCAAATTTTGACTAAACTCATACCTCATAGGTGTTTTTAGTTTTCTCCATAGGGGTGGCTACTGCCTCCAAGATGCCTGAGAGGAGGTAAATCCTGCACGAAGGCCTGCAAAATGTTACCCTGGATCCATAGGAGTCATTCTGGAACCAACGCTTCTTCATAGGATGGACACTTTTGTGGAGGTGTGGAGTGGATGGGAACGTGCAGGATGCTCCTACAGAACTTTGTGCCCTTTTCCCTACCGACTACAACACCACTTCTGTCTCAGGAACAGAGTAGCCAACAGAGTGAGACAGATACTCTGAGATCATGAAAGCCATCAGAAAGCTGATCCCAATAAGAAAACCAATATGAGGATGACAGGAGAAGCCTGGCCAAGAGGGAAGTGAGATTTAGGGGAGGGAAGAGGAGCTTGGGAAGCAGAAATTAACGATTTTGTAGAGGTAAGAGGTTTCATGCAATATTGATGGTGCTTTAAAACTGGCTCAAAACAGTCATGTAAAACCCTTACCCTGTTTTGACCAGTAACCCTAATCCCAAAACCTGAATGTTGCTCCAACACCTTGACAGAAATCCCCTGCAGTAATACCTGACCTCAGAGTATCCCTTCAAGCAGAACTCAGCCCATAGCCCCTTTCCTTACCTTTACTCTCTTGCTCATCCTAATCCCTTCCCTTAACACTAGCATTAAAACACTTTCTTTAACCCTAGACGACTTCTTGGCAGACCTAAAGAAAACCATAAACCACGAAGCTTGTCCATACCCCAGCCACAGACCTGATAACTGATGCAGAACACCAAATCCTCCCAACAAACCTTTGCTTAATCTCTAACGCAGAAAGGTGAGCCCTTGTTCAAGGCCAGTTGGCAGGTGACTTTGGGCAACCTAATCTAATGGAAATTGTCCCTGTCCATAGAAGAAGGTTTGACTAGACAATCACAGAATTATCTAGGTTGGAAGAGACCTCCAAGATCACCTAGTCCAACCTGTGACCTAACACTAACCAGTCCTCTGCTAAACCATATCACTAAGTTCTACATCTATATGTCTTTTAAAGACCTCCAGGGATGGTGACTCCACCACTTCCCTGGGCAGCCCGTTCCAAAGTCTAACAACCCTTTCAGTATGTAATAAATGGCTCAATCTTCAAAATAGGACTATAATCAAAGTTTACAGTTTATTAAAGGAATAGAGGTAAGCAAACAGCGCTGGGTGCGCCGGGAGTCTCTGCTCCACCAAGATGCACACCAGTTACATCAAGCAGCTGACTTTTATGCTCCTAGGCTGATACATATTCATTACTACTTCTAAAAAAATAAAAAAATAAAAACAGGATTATTATAATTAGTTTCCGGAATCCGAACCCTCCTACTGGAGCATGCGTATCAGTCTCTGGTGGTCCCTCTGGGGGTCTCTCGTGCTGAAGGCTCATAGTCTTCCTTCCTCTTGTCCTTCTCCTTTGTCCAACTTGTCTGTATGTCAGAGACTTGTGCAATGTCCCCTGCAAGCTTTGTCTTTTAGTTGTTCTTCAGCTCTCCCCGTCTCCTTAATCTCCTGGCTAGATATCAGAAACTTGCATATGCATAGTGTCCCATGCAATAGTCATAATAGTTAGCAGTTATTCTGAACCCCCCCCCCCCCCCCAGATATCAGAGACTTCAAGGAAAAGTCTACAAATACATTTCCCTTCAAGCTCTCTATTGACACAAATTGCTAAAACATTCCTTTGCAAGAAACAAGAATTATATACATTAACCACTCTGTTTTTCTTAGACTTTTGCTTATATGTATGTAAGAGAGAAGGTCACATTCATCATACCATGTGGCCCTAGCATTGTCCCATACTGACACGAATCAGATGAACATATCTCACAAGTAGAGAAGTTTTTCCTAATAGCCAACCTAAACCTCCCCTGGCACAACGTTAGCTCATTCCCTCTAGTCCGGTCACTGGGCACATGGGAGAACAGACCAACACCCACCTCGCTACAGCCTCCTTTAAGGTAGCTGTAGAGAGCAAAAAGGTCACCCCTGAGCCTCCTCTTCTCCAGGCTGAACAAGCCCAGCTCCCTAAGTTTCTCATAAGACTTGTTCTCCAGACCCCTCACCAGCTTCATTGCCCTTCTCTGCACCCACTCAATCACCTCGATGTCCTTCTTGTAGGGATGGTCCCAAAACTGAACACAGTACTCAAGGTGCAGCCTCACCAGAGCCGAGTACAGTGGGACAATCACCTCCCTAGCCCTGCTGGTCACACTGCTTCTTATACAAGCCAGGATGCCGTTGGCCTTCTTGGCCACCTGAGCACACTGCTGGCTCATATTCAGCTGACTATCAACCAATACTCCCAGGTCCTTCTCTGCCTGGCAGCTTTCCAACCACTCATCTCCCAGCCTATAGCACTGCTTGTATACCACAAGTTCCTCACCTATTCTTTACAGGCACATACTACAGCCCTAGATTATCTCATCCGTCTCCTCCATCCTGGGTTACAATTCTGTATGGCCTTACAGATAAGGTGTTAGTAACTAAGGTAGCATCAGACACAAAAAGTTAATAGTCTTCCATCTAATTAAACATAGCAATGTATTTCAAATTTGGTTTTATTATTCTAACAGGGAGAGAACCAAATGTCCTTCTGAACTGATATCACCAGGATAAGCAGGGATGTCAGGAAGGGCCCAGGGCCTGGCTGTGCCCTGTGGTGCACAGGGAGCGGGTAAAGACACGAGGTGTGGGGAGAAGCCGGAGATGCTTGTCCTTCCGAGCAGGAAGAGCTTTGTCCTCCAGATCAGGGCTCTTGTGCAGCAAGGTGGCCACAAGCCCTGTGTGCCCTCCTCCTGCCACACTGCATGTGCTGGCTGCAGTAGAGGGGACCCCCAGCCAGCCCCTGCATGGGACTCTGCCACCTGCCTGGCCCTGGCCCTCTCCGGCGTCCTCCTTGCTGCTCTCTGATGCACGTCAGCAACTCCCCATGCGTGCCAGCCACCACATCTGCTGAAGACCAGGGAAGCTGCTGCAGGGGCAGGGAGTTCTGATGGACTTTTGTACCCTTTTCCGACATGTCTTAAGTGCCACTTTTCTCAGAAATAGAGTAGCCAACAGAGCACTGACAGATGTTAGACATCTTAGACAGCTATGACTGTCTAAGATCATGAAAGGCATCATAAGCATGCCCCTAAAAAGATAACTGATATGGGGAAATCAGGAGAAGACTGGCCAGGAGAAATGTGAGACTGAGAGGAGGGAACAGGGGCTTGGCCAGCCGAAATTGAGGATGTTGTAGAGGTAAGAGGGTTCAGGTTATGCTGATGCAGCTGTAACCATGACTTAAAATAGTCATAGAAGGCTATTCCCCAGCTTCAACCTGTAAAATTATTTCCTAAACCTAAATGCTACTCAGCACCCTGACAGGAATCCACTACTCTAATGAGTGACCTCAACGTATCCCTTGAAGACAAAACTCAGCCCATAGCTGATTCATCGTAGCTCTTACTCTCTTAATCACTCTGATCTCTGCCCTTAATAGTAGCACTAAAACGGTCTATTTAACACTAGAAAACTGCTTAAGAGACCTATACAATACCCTTACCTCAAATCAATTTGAGGGGCCATGGACCTGATCAGCTTGTGGGCCAGAAGGAGGAGATGGGTGGGAGTGCTTTGAGGAGCTCAACTCTGCCTCAGGATCGCCTGCCCCATCAGGAGCAATATGACTGTGGCAGTGACTGTGAGGTCACTGCTGTCTCTGCACTTGATAGGGCAGCAGCAGGAACAGAAAGGGACTGTGAGGTCACTTGTGTCTGGAGGTGGCAGGTCAGCCTTGCCTTCTCCCTGGAAGCTGCACTTTTGGGCTGACATCTGGCAGTGGCCCTGCTAGGCCAGCAGAAGGCACCTGCTTGGCATGCTGACTGGGGGATCCCCTCTGCCTCCAGACCCAGGACGACCCAGGCAGAAAGAAGGCCCCAACATGGGTTGTCCCGTCCCTTCTGCTTGAGTCCATGAGTGGGCATCAGGAGGCACAAGGCTTGGCTGTGTCTAGCGAAGAAGCTGCAAGGCCAGCAGCAGGCCCATGGCTTTGAAGATGCTGGTGAGTATCTATGATCAGACCCTAGCTTTGTTTTTTAAGGAACATCTGGTGAGGGTTGAAGAGACGTTGGTGATATGATGGAAATGCTGGGATGAGAGCAAGGTGGTGAACAGAGATGGGTGTCTGCAGACTTCCAGGAAACAGGACAAAGTGTGGGACAGCATAGGAAAGCGTGCAGGGGAAAAGACAGAGGTTGCTGGTAAAAAGGGAAGGCCCCAACAGTCCTGACACTTTGCCTAGAGCTTTTGAGAAAATGAGATATAGTCATTGCAGTGCAGCCTCTTTGCTTCCTTGAAACCCTGTGCAGAGGCAGAGTGGTGTCATACCAGTTTTCCTCTCGTGGCATCACACTGCCCACCACATTCCTCAGACCCCCAAGAAAAGTCCTGAGCCAGACAGGGGGTGCAGGATCTCCCCTCTCGGTGGCTGGGGTCAGGCTTTGGACCTTGTCTTCACCAAAACCAACCAAGACTTTTCTCAGCACAGTGCTTTGCCTGTCTGTAATCATGGCCTCCAATTATCTGTCCTAACATTTCCCTGGGGAGGCTTTATTAATAACAACACTCAGTGGGGTCCATTCATACACCAAGTCACTTCAGCTTTTCCTTTTGAATTTGCTTTTTCACACAGTTGCATCATTCTCCTCTCAGTACCCAAGTTTCATTGACTCAGCACCAAAATACACCATGGAAATCATTAAAACACAGAAACTCCTAAGGAGCCATGTCTCTCCCACCATTTTCTTCAAGTATTCAAGACTTGTTCAGCTAATTGGAGAGCTTTAATGTTGTAGGTAAGTGGGAAGATTTCAAAGAGCGTCTAATAAAAATCTTTCTTCATTTTAAAGGCTGAATTTTGTTGTGTTTCAGTTTAGAGCATCATTCTCCTGGTTTTATTGGTCTAGGGTTTCTCTTTTGAAGCCCTGTTTAGGTGGGAAGAACAGGGGTTTTCCTATTTCAAAACAAACAACAGGAAATCATGCTGCAATTTAAAAAAAAAAAAAAAAAGTTCAAGTTCCTTATTTTGTTGCCTCCAGTGATGTTTACCTTCCCAAAAGGATGACTGTACATGATGTATTTTACAGTGATTAATAGGAAATTTTAAGTAATTGTGTTAATATTAATCCATATCATACTAATTCAATGATAAACAAGGAGGGTCTTACTAAGGAAACTATTGGACAGACTGCTGAGAGATGGGCGACCTCGAACTCACTGAAACTCCAAGCAGCAACTGGGTCACTGAGAGTGGTCTGAATGATTAAACGGTAAGAGGAGGGCAAACCAGGAGAATGATGGGAAGTGCGTAGGTCCAGACAGGCAGCTGGAAAGGGGAAATTCATCAGGGTCTATGTAATCAAGATGAGTTTTGTGCCTGGAAGATGAGGGAGGGAGCACACCATGATAGAAAAGTGATGACAATGCAAGTACAGGTGAACACCAGTATTTCTTCTCCTGGGATGAATATGCATCCTGAAAAATCACATTTCTTCATGATAGAAATTACACTTCACATGAGACATTTTACAGAAAGGATTGAGTCTTTTGAGCTGATGAGTTGTTGCTTTATTATTCAAGTACTGAAAAAAATACTGGGTATTCTGGCAGAGCTTTGCTGTCTGACCATAAGCAACCAGGGAAAACCTCCAGTGGCCCCGTTGTGTTTGAGGCACTTCCCCGGAGCAGCAGATATCAGAAAAGACCTGCAGGATGCCAGAGCCCTTTGGGAAAATCAGGTGGAGCCAGGTGGAGTTCCCAAGGCACCTCCACTGCCAGCAGTGGTCTTTGTCCCTGTAACTGCAGCCCAGTCCAGCACAGGAACACCCCTTCAAAGACAAACCTCTTCTTCAGTGGGTTCCTTGGATTGACCTAGATTTGAAATGGCCATTGGAAAGCTGAGATACTCTCCCTTCTTCCTTCTAGCCATGTGAACATCCGTTTACCTTCCTGGGTCATCTTTAGCAAACTCAGGCTGGTAAGTATAAGTATAGCATGCTTGAAATGGCTGAGGCAGAACACATCCGCTTGCCCCACTTTGGAAATGACCCCCGTCCAACTAAAGTTTTGAAAGCAAAAAATGTGGAATGACCCTGCAGGTCAATGTGCAGAGTAAGCGAAAGTTACACATATTGTGTTGGAGTAGTAGAAGGCAAAAAGCATTGCATTGTGCCTCAGAATAATCAAGGAGACCTAATCCAGTTCATCCATGAGGAAAAGCAGAGAGAAGGACGTTGAGTTTGGCCTGACATGAAGAAGGATGTGCATCACTGGTGAAGGAACCAGCATTTATGCCATCACCCATGTGAATTACACAAGCACCACTGCACCTAATGGTAACCTGTCCGCCCCGGCTTGGTATTCCCACAGGGCAGGGGAAAGGGAGCCGACAGCCAAGGGACATATCTGAGTGTGGAAGGTGGGGCCCAGCAGAGACAAGGAGCCAAACCCGGGGCCAGGCGGGTGGCAGAGCCCCATGCCCCATGCAGGGGCTGGCTGGGGGTCCCCTGCTGCTGCAGCCAGCACACGCAGCATGGCAAGAGGAGGGCTCCCTGCACATCACAGGTCACAGCCTGGCCCCGCAGGGGCTCTTCCTGACATCCCTGCAGCTCCTGGCAGGCTGCGGTGAGGTGCCCCTCAGCCTTCCCTCCTGTGCTCCCAGGGCACATGGCTGCCTCCTGCTCAGCTCACTGCCCACTAAGTACGTCCAACACAGCTGCTTCCCAAGCTGGGCCTTGCCCAGGGTCAGTCTCCTGCAGGGACAGAAAATGGCCCTTGTCCTGGTGGCTTTTTATGAACTTCCTCTCAATACATGCTCTTCTCATCCTTGATCTCTTTTTACTGAATACAGAGGCCTCGGTGACCATTTTGGTTCTGACTAATACCAAGAAAACATGTCTACTTCATCTCTGTCTGCTGCTATGAGCTGTCTGTGAGACATGGATTTGCTCTCAGATCTTTTCCTCTGACAGTCTCAGCAATGCCCAGTGATTGGACAAGACATGGGAATTGCACACAGGAAAACACTTTTACTGTGAGCAATATCAAGAACTGGATCATATTTCCAATACCAAGCACTCGATCAGGTTTCCCCCAAAGTGGGGTAGTCCTCCTCAACTGGAGATACCCCAAACCCAACTGGAAATGGGCCTGGGCTGCCTGGTGTAGGTGTCCATGCGTGGCTAGTGGGGGTGGCTAGATGGGCTTTGGAAGTCCCCTCCAAAGGCTGCAGGGAGGGAGTGCCTTCTAGGGCAGAAAGGGCAGCCCCAAAGGAGGACACCAGGGCTTTCCACCACGTTGCAGCAGGGATCTTCATCCCACAGCCACTGCTGTACCTGAGAAGAGTTTATGAGAAATGAGATCCACAGAAACTGCCTACCTGCTGGTTCCTTTATTTAGTTAGCTACAAAGAGCTTAACAGTACCTCTACATGAGGACTTTGGGTTAAAAGAAAATGTAGAAGTTAGAGGAATAAATATATCTTAAATTTATAAAATAAATTCATAAGAAAATATTTAGCATATTGGAATAATATTGACAAGGATGAACAATTTTTGAAATATAGGAACAAAGATATTTCTGCCTTCTCCAGGTATCCTTCAGGGAATCAGATGCAGAAGACCAATTCCTTTTTGAAATACTGAATATTGCAATAACATCCTCAGTGCCTCCTTGAGCTCTTTCTTCCTCATGCTGTAGATGAGGGGGTTCACTGCTGGAGGCAGCACTGAATACAGAAATGACACCACGAGATCCAGCAATGGAGAGGAGATGGAAGGAGGCTTCAGGTAGGCAAACATGACAGTGCTAAGAAAGAGGGAGACCACGGCCAGGTGAGGGAGGCACGTGGAAAAGGCTTTGTGCCGGCCCTGCTCAGAGGGCATCCTCAGCACTGACCTGAAGATCTGCACGTAGGACACCACAATGAAAACAAAACAACCAAAGCCTAAAGAAACATTAAATGCTAGTGCCCCAACTTCCCTGAGATAGGCATCTGAGCAGGAGAACTTGAGGATGTGGGGGATCTCACAGAAGAACTGGTCCACAGCATTGCCTTTGCAAAAGGGCAGGGAAAATGTGTTGGCCGTGTGCAGGACAGCATCGAGAAATCCACTGCCCCAGGCAGCTGCTTCCATCTGGGCACAAGCTCTGCTGCCCACGAGGCTCCTGTAGTGCAGGGGCTTGCAGATGGCAACGTAGCGGTCATAGGCCATGATAGTTAGAATTGAATACTCTGAACCAAAGAAGAAGACAAAAAAGAGAACTTGAGCAGCACATCCTTGATAGGAGATGGCCCTGGTGTCCCAGAGGGCATTGGCCATTGCTTTGGGCAGAGTGGTGGAGATGCAGCCCAGGTCGAGGAGGGCGAGGTTGAGGAGGAAGAAGTACATGGGGGTGTGGAGGCGGTGGTCACAGGCTACGGCACTGAGGATGAGGCCGTTGCCCAGGAGGGCAGCCAGGTAGATGCCCAGGAAGAGAGAGAAGTGCAGGAGCTGCAGCTCGCATGTGTCTGCGAACGCCAGCAGCAGGAACTCACTCACAGAGCTGCTGTTCATCATTCTCTGACTTTGTACTTGCTTGTCTGTTAAAGAGGAGAAAGCAGAGCAATGTTAGAACAGACTTCTCTGAGGAAAATAGGAAATAGAAGGGTGGATAACTCAAAGTCAGAAAAATGTCAGACCGATGAGTCTTGCAGTATTGTTGCAAACAACTGAGCTGATTGCGGAGCAAAGCTGCAACTATTTTCCTCACTTTATTTTATCCTAATTGCCCATATAACACATAGGAGAGGTATTGGATGGTGGAACTCCCTGACATTACTTCCACACTCCAGGTGATATCCTGTGGGTGCCAAGAGGCAAAGGACTTGTCCTCTGGGGAAGACTGAGCAGAGCAGCTCTTCCCATCAGTCCTGCTCTCTGCTGCCCTGGGCTACCCCTCTATGAGCTACAGGACCATCCCTCTCAGGTGCTGCCCTGAGAAGAAACAGGAGACAGCTGAGAGCAGAGAAGCCCCACTCCAAGTGCAGCTGAACAGCATCTTGACTTTTCTCCAGGGGACTGATCAGGATCTCAGCTCTTCCCAACTAGACAGGGCTGCAGAGGCCTCATTCCTGCTGCCCACAGACAGACATCTAGTAGCATGGACATGATGTTAGTATGGAGGTGTCCTTCCCTTGGGCACCTGGATAACACAAGGATGCCACAGGAGAGCTGCATCCTGCTGGAGAGCAGCCTGCAGCCCAGGAGGATGCCCCACAGACAGAGCTGGATATCTGAAAGCTGGAGTGTCCCATATCCCAGCTGCACCCCCTAAAGAGTCTGGAGGAGGCTTGTCCACTCCTCTTTTATCTGACCAGGGGTAGCTAGGTTATGACACTCCAAGGGGCTTCTGCCAGACTTCCTCAACTCACAGTGCAACCCAGCAGGACTCTCAAAGCCTACTGCATTACCCACTGCCCTCGCAGAAACAAGACCCAGCAGGAGGAGACCCTTCCAGGACCTGCAGCTGCATGGCCCTGCAGCCAGGCACTTACCTTGTCAAGGGCTGTGCAGGTTTCTCCTGCAGGCAGCTCTCAGCATCTTCCCACTGCCAACTGCCTCCAAGCCCTCTCTCCTTCCCTCCTCTCTGTGTGCCAGCTGCGGTCAGAGCCTCCAGCCCTGCTGCACTGTGCAGAGGAGCTGCTCCTGGGCACAGCTGTCTCTCTGCACCAGGGCCCTCTTGCCACGAGCTCTCTCTGTCCCACGAGCCCGGCCCAGCTCAGCAGCACAGCACCAGCCCAAGGCACTGCAATCACCCCTCTGGGGGCTTTGCTGATGAGCCCACGAACCTCAGGCACTCAGAGACAATTGAAGACGTCTCTCCAGAAGTCCAAGTCAAAGGCAAGTTTCCTGCAGTGTCCCCCTGAGGGCCAGCACTGACACAGCCTCCCTTGGAGCTCATTCGAGCAGAACCCTGGAGGCAGTGAGGACAAGGAGACAAAGGCAATGTGAAGGTGACACTGATGCGTAGGAAGACTGGATGTGTGTCACCAAGCACAAGGGCCAGGCCTTGACCTCCAGCCCCTGGGAAGGGAGATTCTTTCCTTGACAGGTTGGTCAGGGCTCTTTGTGGGGCAGTAGGAGATGGGGATGTGTATTGCCAAGTGCAGGACAATGGTACGACTCCTGCCTGGTTCATGGGTGGAGGTGAGGAGGCAATGAGGCCCTGGTGCTTTAACAATATGTCTCCTCATTGGCTTTAGTGGCTTAGATAGCAGCCATTACCATGGATACAAAGATTTTGGTTCTGTTGGGACTTTCAGCCTTTCCAGTGTCCTTGCTCTTCTCTGAAGCAGGCTGTCCTAGGAAATCGCAGTCCTGTACCTTTTTCCCCGTTCCTGTAGATCATTGTGTTTGTGGTGTCTCATGGGATCTGAGCTTAGTCTGATAACTCCGATTCTCTTGGTGGCCATGCTCCTCGTAAGGAAGCTCTGTATAAGCTGGCCTGGTTCCTGGTGAGCAGGCACCACTACTTGTATGCCATCCCTCATGGAGGGTGTTCACAAATCTATGGAGCTGGATGGGATATAGCCGAGGGTACTGAGGGAACTGGCAGAAGTGCTCACCAAGCTGCCTTCCATCATTTATCAGCAGTCCTGGCTATCAGGGATGTTCCCAGTCAGCTGGTGACTAGCAACTGTGATGGTCACCTACAAAATATCTGGAAGGAGGATCGCGGAACTACAAGCCTGTCAGTCTGAACTCGGTCCTGGGGAAGCTCTTGGAGCAGATTACCTTGAATTCCATCACACAACGCTTCCAGAACAACCAGGTGATCAGGCCCAGTCAGCATGGGTTTCTCAAAGGCAGGTCCCGCTTGGCAAATCAGATCTCAAGGTGTGACAGGGTGATGCTCTCAGTGGATGAGGGAAAGGCTGTGGATGTGCTCTACCTAGACCACAGTAAAGCTTTTCCATCTTTTCCCACAACATTCTCCAGAGAAACTGGCTGCTCAAGGCTTGGACAGGTGTACGCTTTGTGGGGTTAAAAACTGGACCAAAGAGTCATGGTAAATGTGAACAAGTGCAGATGGAGGCCTGTCCTTAGTGTCCCCCAGGGCCCCGTACCACGGCCAGGTCTCTTCAATATCTCCATCAATGATGTGGATGAGGGGATCGAGTGCACCCTCAGTAAGTTTGCAGTTGACACCAAGTTTGGAGTGAATGTTGATCTGTTAGGGGGTCTTGTGAGGCCACAACTGGAGTACTGTGTTCAGCTCTGGGGCCCCAATAAGGATGTGTATCTGTTAGAAGGAGTCCAGAGGAGGGCCATGAGGACAATCAATGGGCTGCAGCACTTTTCCTAGGAACATGCTGAGGAAGATGGGTTTGTTCAGCCTGGACAAGAGAAGGCTCTGGGGAGACCTTAAAGAGCCCTTCCAGTACCAATAGGGGGCCTACAGCAAAGCTGGGGAGGGACTCTTCATCAGTGTCATGATAGGACGAGCGGTAATGGTTTTAAACTGAAAGAGGGTAGATTTAGATTAGCTATTAGAAAGAAGTTCTTGACTTAGAGGGTGGTAAGGCAGCGGAACAGGCTGCCCAGGGAAGCTGTGGATGCCCTATCCCTGGAAGTATTCAAGGCTAGGTTGGATGGGGCTTCGAGCAACCTTGTCTAGTGGAAGCCGACTGAATGGTGGGGCAGAGTGAGAAGCAGAGAAAGCCTTGATGCTGTGCAAACACTGCACAGGAACAGCGACTACAGCCGTGGGCAACCAACGGTGCTCTGGTCACATATCAAAAACACAGCACCGCAGGGGCTGCTCTGCAGAAGAACTCTTTCCCAGCCAGAATCAGTGTCCCCACAATGGACAAGAAGCTCTGGAAAGAGCCAGGAAGGTGCTAATAAGCACCAGGACAATCGAGGAAGCCCAAAGGCCCTTCTGAAGGGTCACCGAGTGCCACCTGAGAGACAGTGCTGGGCAGTGGGGAGGGCCAGGAGAAACAATTGTGTGAAGGTTGTGAGAAACAAGGAAATGTCATTGCCATTGCCGCAGGGCTACAACGAATCACTCACTGGCCTCCTCTGTCAGGGCAGCATGAGCCCAGGAGACAGCAGTGAATGGAGCCCACAGAGCATGAGCCTGTCTGAGGTGGACTAACCAGAGCTCAAGTGCTCAGTCTGGTGTGAGCAGGCAAAGAAGAGCTCTGCAGCCCCACGGCACACAGCAGCCCCAGCAAAATGGGCATGGCAAGTGATTCCTTGCATCCCTGGGACAACGGCAGTGACCCCATATGCTGGGTCTGCCTCCCAGCCTGCCCAACACAGCCCTGCAGATTGCCCCTGTGCCCTGGGCACCACAGCCCCTTCGCTCTGCAGAGCAACACTGCCAGCTCTGAATTAAAAGTTACCCTGGATCCACTGGATGGCTTGGCCGTCATAAAGTAACCATTCTGAAAAGGTAAGGGGGTTCAGGTAATATTGATGCTGCTGCAACACTGACTCTGAAAATACTCCCTTTAGACTCTTACTGTGTTTCTAACCCCTAACTGCTACTCCTCACCTTGACTGTAATCCACTACTCTCTTGCTTAACCTCAAACCTTAACTTCAAGCCAAAGCTCAAACCAGAAGCCTTTACCATTTACCTCTCTCTCACCCTAATCCTTGTCCTTATCACTAGGATTAAAATACTCTATTTAACCTTAGCACTCAGGCCAGCCCTAAACAAAACCCTATCCCAAAAAACTTGTCCATAACATAAATATGGACCTGAACATCCTAAGACTGTGAACTATGCCTAACCCAGGAAAGCTCTAATCCCTAATTCCTAAACCCTAACAGAGATGTAAGATTTGAGAGAAGGAATAAGGGTTCTTCCAGCAGAAATTAAGGATTTATTGGAAGAGGATTCAGGTTATGCTGATTCTCCAGTAGCAGTGACTTAAAACAGTCAAATGTGGCCCTTCCCCTCTTTCAGCCGATAACCTGAATTCATAAATCTAAATACTACTCCACATCCTGACAGGAATTCACTGCTCCAATGTTTGATTTCACAGTATCCACTGAAGTATCCACAGAACTCAGCCCATAGCCTTGTTCCCTTACCTTTACTCTAGTGGTTATCTTGATCCCTGCCCTTAACACTTGATTCTAAGTGCTCTATTTACCCCCAGACTTCTTGGCAGACCTACGCAAAACCTTAAAGTACACAGTTTACCCATACCCTAACCAGAGACGTCACACCCTAAACAGAACACCAAACCCACCCAATAAACCTTTGCTTAATCGCTAACCCAGCAAGGTGAGTCCTACCCACTGATCCCAAACCTGAATGATGAACAGTCAAAGCCCCTGTTCCTGTGCGTTAATCTCCTCAGATTCAACCCATCTCCTAACCTTAACTTTAGGTGCTTGACCCCTTGGGGCACCGAAGGAATTGAGAGCTTGCTGTGATTCCATCATAAAGCTGACTTAAAGCACTCATGTGAGGCCCTTACCCTATTCTGACCTGTAATATTAATTCATAAATCTAAATGCCACACCACACCCTGAGAGGAATCCACTGCTCTAATTTTTGAACAAAATATCCCTTGAAGTCCCAAATCAGTCCCAAACCCTTTTCCATTACCTTTACGCTCTTGCTCAGCCTGATCCCTGCCCTTAACACTAGCATTAAAATGCTCTAATTAACTCTAGTATTCTTGCAGATCTAAACAAAATGCTAAACCAAAGAGCTTCCACATGCCCTAACCACAGACCTGACACCCCAAGCAGAACACCAAACCCTCCTACTAAAAATTTGCTTAATGTATAACCCAGAAAATTTTGCTGTACTCCCTAATGCCATAAAAGAACAACAAACATCCAAAGCCTGTCTTCCTGTGCATTAACCTCCTCCATTAACTGTAACCCTTTTCCTGACTTTTAAATTTAGGTTCTTTTTCCCTAGGGGCAAGGCAGGAACAGTGAGGCTGCTCTACAGCCACATGGCATTCAAAGATGGATGTGAGGGGCCATGGATCTGATCAGCTTGTGGGTCACAAAGAGGAGATGGATGGGAATGCTCTGAGGAGCTCAGCTCTGCCTCAGGGTCACTCTTGCCCCAGCAGCAGGAACGTGACTGTGCCAGTGACTGTGAGGTCACTTCTGTCTCTGCACTTGATAGGCCAGCAGCTGGAACGTGTCACAGAAAGGGACTGGGAGGTCACTGGTGTCTGGAGGTGGCAGGTCAGCCTTGACTTCTCCCTGGGAGCTGCACTTTTGGGCTGACATCTGGCAGTGGCCCTGCTAGGCCAGCAGAAGGCACCTGCTTGGCATGCTGACTGGGGGATCCCCTCTGCCTCCAGAGCCAGGAGGACCCAGACAGAAAGAAGGCCCCCAGATGGGTTGTCCTGTCCCTTCTGCTTGAGTCCATGACTGCACAGCAGCAGGCACAAGGCTTGGCTGTGTCTCCACAAGAAGCTGCAAGGCCAGCAGCAGGCCCCTGGCTTGGAAGCTGCTGCTGAGGTGACTTGTGTGTGGTTGGCTGAGAGGCCACAAGGAGCATGCTGGGTTGGGATGCCTACTTCAGGAGTGGTTTCCACCCTGATGGAGCTGTCTGTGGTAGTAGGAAAGAGCAGGAGAGAAAAAAAATCAATGCAAACCACCCTAGAAGATTGGCACTGGCCATGAGGTGTAAGAAATTTCCAGGGGAACAACTGGTCTTGCTGCTACAAACTGAGGCAAAGAAGGAATTAAATACCTCAGACTTTACCTCATCCCTTGTCACCACGTTTTCCCCCCCAAAATCCTATAAAGAATGATGATGCTCCTTAATCCGCCTTTATTTTAGGTATTTATATAAATATTTTTTTTATTGTCTTTGTCAGTAATAGATGGATTGAGCTCCACCTGCGCTTTGGCCCTTCTAATTTTGACCTGCACAGCCCCATAACATTCAGGACACAACTCCAGAGAAACTGACAGCATGCATGAGAAAAAAGCACAGCAAATGTGGAACTTGACAGCCTCCCGTCCCCTGCTTTCTGTGACTGTGTTGCAATTCCATTCAAATAGTTACTCCTGAATTATCCAAATATTCCTGCAACTCTTGCTGCTGCTGCTGTCTGGTCAGAGATAGCACAATTACACTAAGGTTGAACCACCTGCCTGCTGACATTAACAGCTGATAGAATGGAACATCACTATGGGTGAACCTTGAGAATCTGCAGGATTTTGACTTCAGAAAACTTTTGACTATTACGTGGAGAAGAGCCCAGTCCTGTACCAGAGGAAGAGAAACCCCACACATCAGGGCAGACTGGGACCCTGTTGAGTGAGCAGTGCCCAGGAGGAGGAGGGCCTGGGCACCACGAGGGATGCCATACGAGCTGTGGTGCCTGCTCACGAGGAACCAGGCCAGCTTCCTACAGAGGTGCCTTACGAGGGGCATGGTCACCAAGAAGAACTGAGTTATCACGCTCAGCTCAGATCTGCTGTGACACCACAGAGATAAGGGTCTGCAGCCAAAAAGGAAAGATGTGGAGGTCTTGGAGTCCCTAGAAAAGCCATGTATAGACAGGGTAGAGGGCTGTGAAAAGCCTGAAAGTCCCAACAGGACCAGGCCTTTGTGTAGATGGCTATGGCTGTTGTCTCTGCCACTGACGCCCATGAGGAGACAGCTGATCGTTAAAGCACCAGGGCCTCATTGCCTCCTCGCCCCCACCCATGAAGCAGGCAGGGGTCGTACCATTCTCCTGCACTTGGCCATGCACATCCCCATCTCCTACTGCCCCACAAAGAGCCATGAGCAGGGTGTGGAGGGAAAGGATCTTCCTTCTCAGGGACTGGAGGTCAAGGCCTGTCCCTTGTGCTTGGTGACACACATCCAGTTTTCCTACACCTCAGTGTCACCTTCACATTGCCTTTGTCTCCTTGTCCTCACTGCCTCCAGGGTTCTGCTCGAACGAGCTCCAAGGGAGGCTGTGTCAGTGCTGACCCTCAGGGGGACACTGCAGGAAACTTGCCTCTGACTTGGACTTCTGGAGAGATGTCTTCAATTGTCTCTGAGTGCCTGAGGTTCGTGGGCTCATCAGCAAAGCCCCCAGAGGGGTGATTGCAGTGCCTTGGGCTGGTGCTGTGCTGCTGAGCTGGGCCAGGCTCGTGGGACAGAGAGAGCTCGTGGCAAGAGGGCCCTGGGGCAGAGAGACAGCTGTGCCCAGGAGCAGCTCCTCTGCACAGCACAGCAGGGCTGGGGGCTCTGACCACAGCTGGCACGCAGAGAGGAGAGAAGGAGAGAGGGCTTGAAGGCACTGAGGAGTGCAACAACAGAGGGCAGCGTGTGGCAGGACACATCTGCAGGCTCTTGACACCGTGAGGCTCTGGCAGCAGGGCACTGCAGGTGGGGTTGCCAGAGGGGTCTTCTACAGCTGGCACATCCAATGGCTGACAGCACCTGTTGGGATGGGTCTCGCTGTTTCTCCAGAGCAGAAAATGCTTTAGAGAATGGCATCTATGGTTGGACATTTAGAAAGGCTAAAACTGGGGTTACCTGAAGGGTAAGATTTTTTCTATAGTCTGTGTTTTGAGCTTATGGCAGTGGAGTGCAGATAGGTTTCATGGTAATTTGTTGTCAGCATTGTGTAGGAGACTGAGACTCTGGGAGCATTGCACTGAGAGATCCATATGTCAGAAATGAACTTCATAAAGTGTCTTCAGCCACCTCAGCTTAAAGATTGCACCAACGTCATGTTTGTGGACTCCTCAGGTTTTTACTGAGCTGACGCTAATCTGGCTCCTGGCAAGGATATGGGCAGATAGCAGGGACATGGGCAGGCAGTAAGAGGGAGCTGCTGCCAGAAATGTTGTGTTAGGGAGGGCTCAGGCACCTCCCTGCCATCCCCTGCAGGGCAGGCGCCTTCCCTGGGACACCCCCTGCTCTCCTCTCCCAGCAGCACAGCCTCTGCCCTGGTGTCCCCAGCAGGAGCTGCCTCGTCTGCAGGCAGAGCTGCAGCACAGGAGGGTCTGCTGAGTGTCCGTCTGTCCCTCCCTGGCCTTGCCTCCCCTGGCAGCAGCACGCTGGCATTCCTCTGGCTCCTCCAGCTGGCCGTGCTGCTGCTGATCTTGTTCCCAGGCTGGCTGGGGATGGGGTTTCACATGCCCATGGGGTGAGTCCCTGGTGTGCTTGGGGGAAGGGGAGTATGGGGACAGGGTGAGGGGTGTGGAGATGGGCACTTTGAGCTTGGATGTCTCTGCTCTCAGCAGTGTCCAGGTTATTCTCAGGTGAACTTCTGATTGCAGCTTTCATGCAGCACAGATCAACTGAATCCATGGATAGAATCCACAGGATCCACAGTATTTCACGTGCAATAAGAAAGAAACTTACAGGATTTCTGCCTTAGAGATTCTCCACAGGAGTAGTGGCTAAGCTAGAAGAAAAGATACAAGTCTTCCTATGTTATTTACCTCTTGGTGTAGGACAGGACTGACTCCTGCATTGCCTATAGCAGAGTCCTCTGCTCCAAAGCACAGCCTAAGGCAGCATCAATCCACATGCAAGAAAGGGATCTGCAAAATACCTTCATGGAAGTGAGCAAGCATTTTGTGAAACTTAAATGAGAAATGGAAATCCTTTTCCTTAGATAATTCTAATGTTAATAATCACCGTCTTTCTGTTCCTTGGGCAGGACCCCATGGCCAGAACAAGGAAATGCCCAACATCAGCTCTGTGAGCCAGTTCCTGCTGCTGGCATTCGCAGACACGCGCGAGCTGCAGCTCCTGCACTTCGCGCTCTTCCTGGGCATCTACCTGGCTGCCCTCCTGGGCAACGGCCTCATCCTCAGCGCCGTAGCCTGCAACCACCGCCTCCACACCCCCATGTACTTCTTCCTCCTCAACCTCGCCCTCCTGGACCTGGGCTGCATCTCCACCACTCTGCCCAAAGCCATGGCCAATGCCCTCTGGGAGAACAGGGCCATCTCCTATCAAGGATGTGCTGCACAGGTTTTCCTCTTTGTCTTGTTGATGTCATCGGAGTATTCCCTTCTCAGCATCATGGCCTATGACCACTACGTTGCCATCTGCAAGCCCCTGCACTACGGGAGCCTCGTGGGCAGCAGAGCTTGTGCCCAGATGGCAGCAGCTGCCTGGGGCAGTGGCTTTCTCAATGCTGTCCTGCACACAGCCAACACATTTTCCCTGCCCCTCTGCCAAGGCAATGCTGTGGACCAGTTCTTCTGTGAAATCTCCCAGATTCTCAAGCTCTCCTGCTCTGATGCCTACCTCAGGGAAGTTGTGGCACTTGTGTTTAGTATTTCTTTAGCCTTCGGTTGTTTTGTTTTCATTGTGGTGTCCTATGTGCAGATCTTCAGGGCAGTGCTGAGGATGCCCTCTGAGCAGGGCCGGCACAAAGCCTTTTCCACGTGCCTCCCTCACCTGGCCGTGGTCTCCCTGATGGTCAGCACTGGCATTTTTGCCTACCTGAAGCCCAACTCAATCTCTTCCCCATCCCTGGATCTACTGGTGTCACTTCTGTACTCAGTGTTGCCTCCAGCAGTGAACCCTCTCATTTACAGCATGAGGAACCAGGAGCTCAAGGATGCAGTGAGGAAACTGTTTTTGTATGTGCTTATTAAACATCAATATTGTTAATATTATTGTGATTTTTATCATATTATTTTTATCCTTAGTATTATTATCATATTTTAAACATTAATAATAATCCTGTCAGGACTACTATTGTATTTGAGAAATGAACATGACAGATTTTCATATCATTTTTCTTTTCTTTTTATTATTTTCATGACTTCTGATATTGGCTGAATTTATTTAGTAATTTTTTACTTTGAGTACATCTTCTAATCAACCTATTGAACTAGGCATGCTCTGTAGGTATAGACAATAAAGCAGACAGCATAAATTCACTGATCTCAGCTGCCATCTCTTCCCATGTACTCTGGAGCTGGGGGAGCAGCCCCAGCACACAGGAGGAGCTCAGGGCCAAGAGCCCAGCTGCTACATGGAGGAGCAGCCCCGGTGGCCCTCGGGGCTGCCTCTCACTGCCTGCTGGGCTCTGCCTCTCTGCTGCCTTCGGGTCGGGGCTGCTGCTTCCCTGGAGCCATGGCCATGGCCAGCAGCAGGACGTGGCCTTTTCCTTCCTACTCTCTTTTGGCTTCCACTTTGTTCTCTTGTGCTCTTGTACGTGGGTTAGCCGTCAGATCTCATGCACCTTGGTGACTGTCTTGATGTCCCTACAGTGGCATTTCTGCCACATCTCTGTATGCCTCTTCTAAAGCTGGTGTCAGAAATACACCCAAGGAGCTCCTCCCTCGACAGGCTTCTTGTTTTTCGGGGCTTCAGGATGGATCAGTCCCATAGTGATTACTGAAGGACAAAGGACTGGACTGGGATCTGACTTCTTGATAGCACATGGCCCAGCAAACAGTAATAAGTGGCATGGCCTTGGCATGTCCTGCAGTTACTGGGTCTGATGGCAAATGGCATCCTGGAGAGGAATGTGGAGCTGCTCTGTGCCTGGGCCAGGCCTCTTGTGCTGGCCTGGGGAGCGGGGCTGGCCCTGCAGGGCACAGGCACTGTGTGCTGGGGATCTCCCAGGCAAGAGACCAGGGCTCCTGCAGCTGCACCATAGCCAGCCTCCTCGTTTCTCACCTCAACCAGAAACTACACATGCGTGAGCTGCCTGCTTCCTCCCCCTCTAGAGGGAGAGGAGGAAACACATCTAGAGAGAGAAGTGAAAGGACATAAAAACTCACAGAGAGATAGACACATAACGAAGCGAAAGGAAAAGAAAAAAATAAAGAAAAAGGAATTGCAACCCCAAACATGAGGAATATTTAGTAACTCATCGGTTCCCACAAGCAGATTGCTGTGCTGCCAGTCTCTGAGAAACTGCTACCTTGTCTTGGAAAGATGACCCCAGTATTTACTGCCAAGCACCATGTTATGTCTGAGGTGGACTGAGCAGAGCTCAAGTGCTCAGTCTGGTGTGAGCAGGCAGAGGAGAGCTCTGCAGCCCCAGGGCACACAGCAGCCCCAGCAAAGGAGCCTAGCGAGTGATTCCTTGCAGCCCTGGGGCAGTGGCAGTGACCCCATGAGCTGGGTCTGCCTCCCAGCCTGCCCAGCATGGCCCTGCAGAGTGCCCCCGTGCCCTGGGCACAGCTCCCTCGCTCTGCAGAGCAGCACCTCTGGTTGTCATGTCAAAATCAAAAGATTTCAGCTTTTGCCTAAAGTCATCCTCCACGGCTGCTTTCAGTTTTCTACACAGAGGCAGCCAGTGCCTCCAAGATCCCTGGAGGAAAATGAAGCATGCCTGAGGGCCTGGAAAAAATTAGCCTGAATCCATTCTGGAACCAAAACTTAACATCAGGAAGCTCACTTCTGTGGTTGTGCAGAGCTGCTGGGCACATGGTGCAGGGTGTTCCTAGACATGTTTGTGTCCTCTTCCATTTTGCCTTAAGCGCCACTTCTGTCTTAGGAATGGAGTAGCCAACAGAGGTGAGACAGATACTCTGAGATCATGAGAGCCATCAGAAAGCTAATCCCAACAAGATTACTGCTATGGGGAGGTCAGCTGAACCCTGGCTAAGAGTGATGTGGGATTTAGGGGAGGGAAGAGGAGCTAGGGCAGCAGAAATCCATGATTTGGAAGATGAAAAAATGTTCAGATAATGTTCATGCTATTCTAACACTGACTTCAAAAATTCATGTGAGGCCCTTCCAAGGTCTCAACCTGTAAACTTAATCCCTAACCCTTAATGCTACACCACACCCTGACAGGAATCCACTACTCTAATGCCAGAACTCATAGTGTCCCTTGAAGCCAAAACTCAGCCCATAGCCTCTTTCCCTTACCCTTACTCTTTTGTTTACCTTGATCCCTGCCCTTAATCCTAGCATTGAAATGCTCTGTTTAACCCTAGACACCTTCTTTACAGACCTAAACAAAACCCTAAACCACAAAGCTTCCCCATACCCTAAGCACAGACAGCACACCTTAAACAGAAGACCAAACACTTCCACTAAATTTGCCTTAATCTCTAACTCAGAAAGATGAGCCCTAGCCCCTAACACCATACATGAACATCTAACACCCAAAGCCCCTCTTCCTGTGCATTAACCTCCCCACCTTCAAGCCCTCTAACTTTAGGTGCTTGGCCCCTTGAGTCAGGGCAGGAACCGTGAGGTTGCCATGAGGTCTCATGGCATTCAAAACCAAGTGAGGACTGAAATCTGGCAGTGGCCCTGCTAGGCCAGCAGAAGGCACCTGCTTGGCATGCTGACTGGGGGATCCCCTCTGCCTACACACCCAGGAGGACCCAGGCAGAAAGGAGGCCCCAATATGGGTTGTCCTGTCCCTTCTGCTTGAGTCCATGAGTGGGCATCAGCAGGCACAAGGCTTGGCTGTGTGTAGCCAAGAAGCTGCAAGGCCAGCAGCAGGCCCCTGGCTTGGAAGCTGCTGCTGAGGTGACTTGTGTCTGGTTGGCTGAGAGGCCACAAGGAGCCTGCTGGGTTGGGATGCCTACTTCAGGAGGGATTTCCACCCTGATCTCCATTCCTTTGGTAGTAGGAAAGAGCAGAAAAAAAAAAAAATCCACAAAGTGTACCTTGGATGTTAAGCATTGGCCACAAGGAGGAAGAAATGTCCCTCAAAGGGTCGTGCTGTGCTGCCAGAGGTCACCCTCTGATTAGACCGTCGCTTTGTCTTTCAAGGAAAATCTGGTGAGGGCTGATGAGACATGGGTGAAAGCAAGGGATGAAAGCAAGGTGATGAACAGAGATGGGTGTCTGCAGACTGCAAGGAAATAGTTCAGACTACGGGACAGCAAAGGAAAGCCTGCAGGGGAGAAGGCAGAGGGTGCTGGTAGAAATGGCAGGCCCAACAGCCCTGAAATTTCTTTCCTCTTGGCTAGAGCTTAGGAGATATGTTATATTCATTCTGATGAGGCCTCACCGATTCCTTGCAACCCTGTACAGCACCACGGAGGTGTCACACCAGTGTTGTTCTCATGGCATCACACTGACCACCACATCCCACAGACCCCAGGAACAGCCTTGAGCCAGATGTGGGGGTGCAGAATCTCCTCTCGCAGTTCCAGGGGTCAGGCCTTGGCTCTTCTGCTTCACTAAAACCAACAAAGACATTTCTCAGCACAGTGCTTTGCCTGTCTGTAACCATGGCCTCCAATTATGTGCCCTAACAAGGCCCTGGGGAGGCTTTGTTAGTAACAGCCCTCAGTGGGGCCCATTAATACTCCAAGTCACTTCAGCTTTTCCTCCTGACTTTACTTGCTCAAGCGGTTACATCACTCTCCTCTCAGTACCTGAGCTTCATAGACTCAGCACCAAAATACACCATGGACCTCATTAAAATGCAGAAACTCCTAACATCTCTTCAATAGTTTCTTCAAGCCTTCATGCCTTGTATAGCCAATTACAGAGTTTGCATGGCGTACTTAAGGAAGAAAATTTCAAAAAGCAGCTCATAGAAAATATTTTCAGTTTTTAAAGGCTGAATTTTGCTGCATTTCAGTTTTGAGCATCATTCTCCTATTGCTGTTCATCCAGGGTAACTTCTTTGGAGACCTTCTTCGGGAGGAAAAGCAGAGTCTGGAGGTCAGACACCCTCCCTGCCAGCAGTGGTCTTTGTCACTGTAAATGCAGCCCAGCCCACACATGAAACCCTTTCTAAGACAACTTGGGTTCCTTGATAACAAATAAAATAAAATAAAACCAAAAATAAAATAAAATAAAATAAAATAAAATAAAATAAAATAAAATAAAATAAAATAAAATAAAATAAAATAAAATGAAACATAAAATAAATAAAAAAAATGAAACCTAAAATGAAATAAAGTAAAATAAAATTTAAGTGACTTTTGGAACCTGAGAATTTCTGTTTGAATTGCAGTAGACACCTAGATATCCATGGTATCTCTTTGGTCTTCTGTGGAAAACTCAGGATGAAAACGAAAGAAAATATATCTTTAAGTTGCTGTAGCTGTACCCATGAGCTTGGCTGCTTTTGGGAAATTGCCCCTTTCAGACAGGAAAACCTAAATTGAGTAATGTGAAAAGACCTGCCCAGTCAATAGAGAAAGGCAGAGTACTACTTCCTGGTCTTTAGATGCAGAAGGTAAAAAGAATTGCATTGTGCCTGACACTACTCTGGGACGTGTCACCCAGGTCAGGCAACTTTGCCTTAGTGCTGACAAGGCCATCACTATATCACGCTCCCAAGCTCTACATTTACACCTTGGTTCTCCAGTGGATGAACCAGCTCATCAGTTTTCTACCTGGGAGATCCTCTACCCATACCCAAATCTCTTCTTCCTCTCTTGCTTGACCAGCACAGTGACTGGGATGTGGAACACCCTCATCACTCATCTGGTGCCTGACACCAAACACCTGCAGATGCCCGTGGCCTTCTTTCTGGGGGAGAGTTGTCCTCCTTGCACAGTTCCAGCACCCTGCATCAGATGCTGGCCAGCTTCCTGGCTGGGGACAGCACCCCCTTTGCTCACAGAGGTGGCAGCACTCTCACCTGCTGTCATGGTTTAACCTGGCCGGCAGCTAAACACCATGCAGCCGTTCGCTCACCCTCCCCCTCCCTCTCTGGGACGGGGGAGAGAAATGGAAAGTGAAGCCCGTGAGTTGAGATAAAGACAGTTTAATAAGACAGGAAAATAATAATAATAATAATAATAATAATAATAATAATAATAATAATAATAATAATAATAATACAATGATGATAATAGTACTACTACTAATAATATGTACAAACAAGTGATGCACAATGCAATTGCTCACCACCCGCTGACCGATGCCCAGCCTAACCCCGAGCAGTCCGGCCCCCTCCCCCCGGCTAGCCACCCCTATCTATTGTTTAGCATGACGTCAGATGGTATGGAATACCCCTTTGGCTAGTTCGGGTCACCTGTCCTGGGTCTGTCCCCTCCCAGCTCTTACTGCACCCCCAGCCTGCCTGTTGGCAGGACACAGCAAAAGGCTGAGGTGTCCTTGGCTTGGTATAAGCACTGCTCTGCAACAATGAAAACATCGGGGTGTTATCAGCACTCTTCTCATCCTAAGCCAAAACACAGCATTCCACCAGCTACCAGGAAGAAAATTAATTCTGTTCTAACTGAAACCAGGACACCTGCACCTTCTGCATGACCGCAGTGCTTCCTGCTGGGGGCCATGTCCTACGGTCAGCCCTGGGCTGTATGCCACCCCTGTTCTCTGCAAGGCTCGAGAAGTGGAAGGTCTGACTCCAGAAGGCAACTGTACCTGAACCAGGGGAATTTCTCTCATGTACAGAAGTTATTTCTTCTCCTCCCAGCTATTCTTCTGTGGCCCCAGTGTCATAGAAACCTCTTGTACGGTTTTGCCCCATTGCTGGAGCTGTCCTGCAGTGTCACGGTGATACTCATGCTCTTTGATTTCATAATCTACATTTTGGATCCAATCTTCCTCTTCCCTCCCATACAGTTTTCATGTGTGTGCGTCCTGTGTTGGCAGGCCCAAGGTCTTGTCCACCTGCTCTTTAGTCCTCATGAGTGTCACTGTTTTCTGTGACACCACCCTCACTGTCTGTGTGAAGCCCATAAAGGCTGTGCTCAGAGGTTTTAACCAAGCCCTTTCCCAAACCTTCATCATCCCCCTGCTCAATCCTCAGCTTGCTTAGCAGTTGAGTGGGAAGGGTGAGAGACATGCTGGTGGAACTGCTCCAGACGTTGTCATAAGATCTATCTGAGAGGCCTTGGAAAGGACAGGTTGATCAGAGGTTCCTCGGGACTTGGAAAAGGCAGATGTCAAACACATCTTGTACTTAAAGGTCAAGCAGAATGATGATTAAGCCTAATCATGAACTAGAATGTCAGTGTTAGCCCTAGCCCTCACCCAAGAACTAAACAAAACTCTGACCCACAAGGCTTGCCCTTATCCTACACCTTGAGCAGGCATCTTGAGCAGAACACCAATCCCTTTCTCAAAGCCCTTCCATTGCATTAGCCCTAGAAGTTGACCTCTAATCCCTAAATGTTAAATTGACCGCCTAACCCTCCACCACACACACAGCAGATCTCATCTTCAAACCTACTCCTATCCCTAATTTCAGCTGTTTGTCCCCTTGGGGCAGGGCAGTGACTGTGATGTCCTTGAGCAAGGAGTCACTCTCCATCTTTTTATAAGCCCCCTTTAAGTACTGAAAGGCTGTGATGAGGTCATCCTGGAACCTTTTTTTCTTCAGGCTGAAGAGCCCCAGCTCTCTCAACCTTTCTTCATCGGAGAGGTGTTCCAGCCCCTTGATCATCTTCATGGCCCTCCTCTGGACCCGTTCTAACAGACCCACACCCTTCTTGTGCTGGCGGCCCCAGTCCTGGATGCAGGACTCCAAGATGAGCCTCACAAAGGCAGAGTAGAAGGGGTGAATCACCTGCCTCCACCTGCTGGCCACTCCTCTCTTGATGCAGCCTAGAATGCAGTTGGCCTCCTGGGCTACAAGCACACACTGCTGGCTCATGTCGAGCTTTTTGTCCAGCAGAACCCCCAGGTACCTCCCTGCAGGGATCCTCTCAATGAGTTCTTCTCCCAGCCTTTCCTCATATCTGGGATTTCCCGAGCCCAGGTGCAGCATCTTGCACTTGGACTTGTTGAACCTCCTTAGATTCACAGGGACCCAAATTTCAATCTTGTACAGCGCTCTTTGGTTGGCACCCCTTCCTCTGTTGCATCAACTACACCACTCAGCTTGGTGTCATCTGCACACTTGCTGAGGGTGCACTCAATCCCACTATGTCATTGATAAAGATATTAAACTGTACCAGTCCCAAGACAGACCCATGAGGTACACCACTCATCACCTGCCTCCACTTGGACATAGAGCCATTGAGCACCACTCTCTGGGTGTGACCTTTAGGCCAACTCTTTATCCACTGAATGGTGCAGCCATCAAATGCATATCTCTCTAATTTGGAGATCAGGATGTCATGTGGGACCATGGCAATGGTCTTACAGAAGTCCAAGTAGATGACATCGGACGGTCTTCCCTTGTCTGATGTGATCACTCCATTGTAGAAAGCCATCACATTGGTCAGGCAAGATTTACCTTTTGGAGAAGCCATGCTGGCTGTCTGAGATCACCTCTTTGTCTTGCATGTGCCTTGACATCGATTCCAGGAGGATCTTTTCCATGATCTTTTGAGGCACAGAGGTGAGGCTCACCATTCGGTAGTTCCATGGGTTCTCATTTCTACCCTTTTTAAAAATGGGAGCGATGTTTCCTTTTTCCAGTCAGCAGGGACTTCACCTGACTGCCAGGACTCTTCAAATATGATGGAGAGAGGCTTGACGACTACATCAGCCAGTTCCCTCAGGACCCTGGGATGCATGTCACCAAGCCCCATAGACTTGTATGTGCTCAGTTTCTGCGGGTGGACTCAGACCTCCTCTATACTTAGAGCAGGAGGGACTTTGCCCCCCGGCCTCCATCTATGGGTTCAGGGAAGTGAAAGACTTGGGAAGCCTGACTGGCAGGGAAGACTGAGGCAAAGATGTTGTTGAGTCCCTCAGCCTTCTCCATGTCTGTCATTACCAGTTCACCCTTCTCATCCATCAGAAGGGGGTACACTCTCCTTGGCCTTCCTTTTCTGAGCAAAGTACCTATAGGATCTCTTCCTATTATTACTCGCATCCCTTGAGAAGATCAGTTGCATCCATACCTTGGCTTTCCTTATCCCATCCCTGCACATCCAAAACTGAAACATGTGAGAGGGCCTGGGAAAAGTAACCCTGGATCCACAGAAGCCACTTGGGAAAGAAAACTTGTAGCTCGGGAGCATGATTTTGTGGAGGTGCAGAGCTGATGGGCACATTGTGCAGGATGCGTCTAAAGATCTTCATGCCCTTTTCCCTCCTGACTACAATGCCACTTCCTTCTCAGGAATGGAGGAGCCAACAGAGGTGAGACAGATACACTGAGATGGTAAATATCATCAGAAAGCTGATCCTAATAAGATATGGGGAGGTCAGGAGCAGCCTGAACAAGACACGTGAGATTTTGGGGTGGTAAGAGGAGCATGGCCAGCAGAAATTAATGATTTCATAGAGGTAAGAGCATTCATGCAATGTCGATGCTGCAGTAACACTGATTTAAAACAGTAATGTATGTCCCTTACCTTACTGGAAACAGTGATTTTAATCCCTAAACCTAAATGCTACTACAACACTCTGAAAGGAATCAATTTTCTCTCTTGATAACCATAATCCCTTCACTTAACACTAACATTAAAATGCTCTATTTAACCCTAAACACCTTGGCAGATGTAAAACACCCGTAAACCACAGAGCTTGTCCATACCTCAACCACAGACGTGACAGCACAAGCAGATCACCAAACACTCCCACTAAAACTTTGCTTAATCTCTAACCCAGAAAGTAAAAAGAGATACCGAGGGGGCCAGAGAAAATTCAGCTCTGCCTCAGCATCTCCTGCCCCAGCAGGAGCAATGTGACTGTGGCAGGGACTGTGAGGTCACTTCTGTCTCTGCCCTTGATAGGGCAGCAGCAGGAACGTGTCACGCAAAGGGACTGTGAGGTCACTTGTGTCTGGAGGTGGCAGGTCAGCCTTGACTTCTCCCTGGGATCTGCACTTTTGGGCTGACATCTGGCAGTGGCCCTGCTAGGCCAGCAGAAGGCACCTGCTTGGCATGCTGACTGGGGGATCCCCTCTGCCTCCAGAGCCAGGACGACCCAGGCAGAAAGAAGGCCCCCATATGGGTTGTCCTGTCCCTTCTGCTTGAGTCCATGACTGCACAGCAGCAGGCACAAGGCTTGGCTGTGTGTAGCCAAGAAGCTGCATGGCCAGCAGCAGGCCCCTGGCTTGGAAGCTGCTGCTGAGGTGACTTGTGTGTGGTTGGCTGAGAGGCTGCAAGAAGCGTGCTGGTTTTGGGATTCCTACTTCAGGAGGGGTTTCCACCCTCATGGAGCTTCGTTTGGTAGTAGGAAAGAGCAGCAGAAAAAAACTGCCACAAAGTGTGCGTTGGAAGGATGGCACTGGCCATGAGGAGGAAGAAATATCCAGGGGAACAACTGGTCTTGTTGCTAGTAACAGAGGCAAAGAAGGCATTAAGTGTCTCAGCCTTTACCTCATCCCTTTTCACCAGGTTTTCCCCCCAAAATCCAATAAAGGATTATGATTCTCCCCAATCCTCCTTCATTTAAAATAGTTTTTTTTTATTATTATTTTATTATTATTTTTTTTTGTCTTTGACAGTAATAGATGGATTGAGATCCAGCTGGGCTTTGGCCCTTCTAATTTTCACCTGCAGAGCCCCATAACATTCAGGACACGATTCCAGAGAAACTGACAGCATGCATGAGAAGAAAGCGCAGCAAATGTGGAACCTGACAGCCTTCCATCCCCTGCCCTTGAGTGACTGTGCTGCAATTCCATTTAGCTGGTTACTCCTGAAAAATCCAAATTTCCCTGCAACTCTTGCTGCTGCTGCTGTCTAGTCAGATATAGCACAATTACACGAAGGTTGAACTGTCTGCCTGCTGACATTAACAGCTGATAGAATCGAACATCACTGCGGGTGAACCTTAAGAAACTGCAGGATTTTGACTTCAGAAAACTCTTGACTTTCACATGGAGAAGAGCCCAGTCCTGTACCAGAGGAAGAGAAACCCCACACATCAGGGCAGACTGGGACACTGCTGAGTGAGTAGTGCCCAGGAGGAGGAGGCCCTGGGTACAACGAGGGATGCCATACGAGCAGTGGTGCCTGCTCACGAGGAACCAGGCCAGCTTCCTACACAGCTGCCTTACAAGGAGCATGGCCACCAAGAAGATCTGAGGTATCACGCTCAGCTCAGATCTGCTGTGACACCACAGAGATAAGGGTCTGCAGCCAGAAAGGAAGGATGTGGAGGTCTCAGAGTCCCTAGCAAAGCCATGTATAGACAGGATAGAGGACTGTGACAAGGCTGGAAGTCCCAAAAGGACCAGGTCTTTGTGTCCATGGCCATGGCTGTTTTCTCTGCCACTGAGGCCTATGAGGAGACAGCTTATCTTTGAAGAACCAGGACCTCGCAGCCTCCTCGCCCCCACCCATGAACCAGGCAGGGGCTGTAGCATTCTCCTGCACTTGACAATGCACATCCCCATCTCCTACTGCCCCACAAAGAGCCCTGAGCAACCTGTAAAGGAAAGTATATCCCTTTCAAAGCACTTGGGGTCAAGGCCTGGCCCTTGTGCTTGGTGACACACATCCACGTTTCCTACACATCAGTGTCACCTTCACATTGCCTTTGTCTCCTTGTCCTCACTGCCTCCAATGTCCTGCTCTAACGAGGTCCAAGGGAGGCTGTGTCAGTGCTGGCCCTCAGGGGGACACTGCAGGAAACTTGCCTCTGACTTGGACTTCTGGAGAGCTGTCTTCAATTGCCTCTGAGTGCCTGAGGTTCGTGGGCTCATCAGCAAAGCCCCCAGAGGGGTGATTGCAGTGCCTTGGGCTGGTGCTGTGCTGCTGAGCTGGGCCAGGCTCTTCAGACAGAGAGAGCTCGTGGCAAGAGGGCCGTGGTGCAGAGAGACAGCTGTGCCCAGGAGCAGCTCCTCTGCACAGCGCAGCAGGGCTGGGGGCACTGCCTGCAGAGACAGAGTGCTTAAAGACAGGCAGAAGTGGCAGGATGCACAGAGCTCAGTGGTGGAGAACACTTCCCAGCCCTGAACCTGGTAAGTCTTTGGCTTGAGGGCAATGCAGTGGCAGGTCCTGGAGGAAGGAGAAGCCGGGGGTGCAGGCAGGGGTGCCCAGGGCTGTGGTGCAGAGCAGGGTCCCTGCGGTGCCCCAGGGGCTGTGTGCCAGGGCAGGGCCTCTGCCACCTGCCAGGCTCAGTACTCAGCCTGCCCAGGGAGCCCAGGGGCTTGGGCAGAAGAAGGGCAGGGCAGGAGCTGCCTGCAAGGAGAAGGCACTTTCTGCACTCTCTGCCTGCCTCTTCCTGCTCTGATTGTGAGGTAGGCTCTGTGTTAACAGAGTGGCTGGATTTGCACAAGTGACTGAGCTTCCTATTGCACTGAACGGAGACATGAGCAGGTGGTTAGTGATGAAACTCAGAATATCCCTTCCCTTCTCTTTGCTTTCAGACTGCACCAGGGCTTTTCTGAGCTGTTCTTTAGGACCTGAAATCAAGATGTGATTTTTTAACACAACCTCTGAGCACAGCCATACCCCAGGTAAGTGCTGCAAGCAGACAGCAGCCAGAGGATGGACAGAGCAGCCCTCCTGGATGTGCCCTCTGGCTGAGGTTTGCCCCCACAGCAACAACATTTCCCACTGCAGTGGAGCAGAGGTGGCTGCTGTGTACAGGACACTCAGCAAGCACAAATCAGGGCTACAACCAGGGAGAGAAAAAAAGGGCACCTTGAAAGAAAGGCAATGTAAAGGCTTTAATGAGAAAAGAAATGAGTATTGTTCAGGGAAATTTCCCCTAACAGTCTGTATTTTAACTTCTTTGCAGTGCCCTTGACGAACGGCAGGAAATGCCCAACATCAGCTCTGTGAGCGAGTTCCTCCTGCTGGCATTCGCAGACACGCGCGAGCTGCAGCTCCTGCACTTCGCGCTCTTCCTGGGCATCTACCTGGCTGCCCTCCTGGGCAACGGCCTCATCCTCAGCGCCGTAGCCTGCCACCACCGCCTCCACACCCCCATGTACTTCTTCCTCCTCACCCTCGCCCTCCTCGACGTGGGCTGCATCTCCACCACTCTGCCCAAAGCCATGGCCAATGCCCTCTGGGACACCAGGGCCATCTCCTATCAAGGATGTGCTGCACAGGTCTTTTTCGTTGCTTTCTTGTTTGGAGCAGAGTTTTCCCTTCTCACTGTCATGTCGTATGACCGCTACATCGCCATCTGCAAGCCCTTGCACTACGGGAGCCTCCTGGGCAGCAGAGCTTGTGCCCAGATGGCAGCAGCTGCCTGGGGCAGTGGCTTTCTCAATGCTGTCCTGCACACGGCCAACACATTTTCCCTGCCTCTCTGTCGAGGCAATGCTGTGGACCAGTTCTTCTGTGAAATCCCCCACATCCTCAAGCTCTCCTGCTCAGATGCCTACCTCAGGGAAGTCGGGGCACTTGTCTTTAGTGTTTCTTTAGGCTGTGGTTGTTTTGTTTTCATTGTGGTGTCCTGTATGCGGATCTTCAGGGCAGTGCTGAGGATGCCCTCTGAGCAGGGCCAGCACAAAGCCTTTTCCACGTGCCTCCCTCACCTGGCCGTGGTTTCCCTGTTTGTCAGTACTACCATATTTGCCTACCTGAAGCCCCCCTCCATTTCCTCGCCATCCCTGGACTTGGTGGTTACACTTCTCTACTCGGTGGTGCCTCCAGCTCTGAACCCCATCATCTACAGCATGAGGAACCAGGAGCTGAAGAATGCAGTGAGGAAACTGTTTCAATACATGCTTCTTAAGCATCCATGATGTGTTCAGAAGATGTATTCTTAATAATATGCAAATATTTTTATTCACATTATATTGTATCATTTTTATCATTACAAGTGTTATCATAACATTGTCATTAATAATAATCCTATCAGAAATCAAAGGATATTTGGGAAAATGATAGAACATTTTAAAAATTACTTTTCTCTGTTAATATTTTAACAATATTTTGGTTTTTTTATAACATATTTATCAGCATTCTGAATGTTACATTTTGTGTTAGTTTTTACCGTATCTAATGTACACACAGATCCAGGCTTCCTAGGTAGATAAAGACAATAAAGAAGTCAGCAGAAATTCATTGGTCTCAGTATCCCTCTCTTCCCATCTCCTCTGGAGCTGGGGGAGCAGCCCCAGCATGCAGGAGGGGCTCAGGGCCAAGAGCCCAGCTGACACATGCAGAAACAGCCCCGGTGGCCCTCGGGGCTTCCCCTCACTGCCCGCTGGGCTCTGCCTCTCTGCTGCCTTCGGGTCGGGGCTGCTGCTTCCCTGGAGCCATGGCCATGGCCAGCAGCAGGACGTGGCCTTGTCACTGCTGCTCCCTTTGGCTTCCTCATTGTTCTCTTGTGCTTTCACATTCAACTAAGTCTTGAGGTCTCATGTATCTTGCTGACAATCTTGTTGTCTCTACAGTGGCATCTCTTTCATTGCACAGCTCTTCCAAATCTGGTGCTAGGAATATACCCAAGGAACTGCTGCATGAATGGGCCTCTTGCTTTTCAGGGCTTCACTGTGGATCAGAATTTCAGAGTGCTCAGTGTAGTGCTGGACTGGGAGCTCCCTTCTTGGCTGCACATGGCTCAGCAAACAATAACTGGCCTTGACTGGCCTGGGACTGTGTTTAGTCTGATGGCAAATGGCATGCTGGAGAGGAATGTGGAGCTGCTCTGTGGCTGGGCCAGGCCTCTTGTGCTGGCCTGGAGAGCGGGGCTGGCCCTGCGGGGCACAGGCACTGTGTGCTGGGGATCTGCCAGGCAAGAGAGCAGGGCTCCTGCAGCTTCACAGACCTCCATCTCCTGACCTGGCGCTGGTCCCAGCACGGGGGCTTCTGGGGAGGCCAAGAGCTGCCTTTGTGCCAGCAGCTACGGTGCCTTACAAGGGGCTAGGGCTGTGGTGGCCATGCCCAGAGCCCTGCAGCAGCCAGTGGTGGGCACTGCCCTGGGGCCAGCACAGCCTGGGCTGCTGGGCTGGGGAGAGGGCAGGGAGGTGGGGAGAGGTGGGCAGGGGCTGGGCTGGGCTGGGCAGTGCCCGGCAGAGGGCAACAGCAGCGTCAGGGAGCGGTGGCAGCATGCAGGGGAGGGCTCCCAGCAGGGCTTGGTGCTGCAGAGCCAGGGCTGTGCAAAGGGAGCCCAGAGCTGCAGGGGCAGGGGAGAGGAGGCCGCTCTGGGCCCTTGCTGGCCTGGGCAGAGCTGGAAGGGGGCCCAGGGCATTTGTCCCCTCCCCACAGCCTGCCAGCACGTCTGCTGAGGGCCAGAGTGGCTGCTGCAGGGGCAGGGAGCTCAGCATGGCCCTTGCAGCCCCCTGCCCTGGGTCTGCCTTTGCCCTTGGCCTCAGCCCTGGCCTTGGCTCTGCTGGCAGGAGCTCTCTTGCCATGTGCTTCCTGGCCTCCCCTCGCCTGCGCACAGCTGCTGCCCAATCAGGCCGCTGCCACAAACGTGTCTTCACCAGCAGCACCACCCGTTGGGCTGCTTCTGATGGCCTCCCCCAGCCCACTGCCTTGATTCCTTGTCTCTGCTCGGCCCCACCTCTGCGGGCTGCTTCTCCTAGTGTTCCTGGACAATTGGGTTTACTGGACTGTGTATATTTAAAGGCCTGGCACATCAGACCCACAAATGTATCAGGCTCTACTGCACACTGGTGCACAGAGTACTATAATGCCATTAAGCTAGAAAGAGGTAGAACCCACCTGTATTTCTGGAGTGACAAGGGGATCCCATTAACTGTACTGGAGGCTGATGTGAGTCGAACTGGAAAGAAATGGCAAAAGCACCCGATTGGGACTGGCCCGGAGGCTATGTGCATCCTCGGCGTAGACTGCTTCAGGAGAGGGAATTCAGAGTTCCAAGAGGGCACCACAGGTGGGGCTTTGGCAGAGCTGCCTTGGAGACAAAGGACATGAACCAGTTGTCTACCTTGCTTGGCCTTCCACAGAATCCTTCTGTTGGGGGTTTGCTGAGGGGTGAAGAACAGCAGGTGCCAATGGCTTCCATGGTGGCACACCTGAGGTAGCGTTGCGCTATCCGAGACTCTCTGATTGCCATCCATGAGCTGAGTCATTGACTGGAGAGCCAAGGTGTAGATGCAGAGCTTGGCAGCGTGGTTTAGTGATGGACTTGTCAGCACTAAGGTAAAGATGTATGACCTGGGTGACACGTCCCAGAGTAGTGTCAGGCACAATGCAATGCTTTTTGCCTTCTGCATCTATAGCACAGGAAGTAGGACTTTGCCCTACTCTATTGACTGGGCAGGTCTTTTCACTTTATTCTATTTAGGTTTCTTTGTCTGGAAGGGGACAATTTCCCCAAAGAGGCCAATCTCATGGGTACACCTACAGCCAATAAAGGTATGTTTTCTTTATTTTTCACCCTGAGTTTTCCACAGATGACCCAAGGTAGTCCATGGATGTCCCGGTGTCTACTGAGAGTCAGGCTGAATTTCTCAGGATCCAATGGTCATTTCAATCTTACTTTATTTATTTTATTTTATTTTATTTTATTTTATTTTATTTTATTTTATTTTATTTTATTTTATTTTATTTTATTTTATTTTATTTTATTTTATTTTATTTTATTTTATTTTATTTTATTTTATTTTATTACTTTAACTGTTTCCCGAGGAACCCCTGACTTGTCTTAGAAAGGGTTTCATGTGCTGGGCTGGGCTGCAGTTACAGGGACAAAGACCACTACTGGCAGTGGACGTGTCAGACCTCCAGACTCTGCTTTTCCTCCTGATGCAGGTCTGCAAAGAAGTCACCCTGGATCAATAGCAATAGGAGAATGATGTTCAAAACTGAAATGCAGCAAAATTCAGCCTTTGAAATAAGAAAATCTTTTTATTAGGTGCTCTTTGAAATCTTCTTCCTTAACTACATCTTGCAAGCTCTGCAAGTAGCTGCACAAGGCATGAAGTCTTAAAGACAACTATGAAAGAGATGTTAGGAGTTTCTGCATTTTAATGAGTTCCATGGTGTATTTTGGTGCTGAGTCTATGAAGCTCAGGTACTGAGAGGAGAGTGATGTAACTGCTTGAGCCAGGAAAAGTCAGGAGGAAAAGTTGAAGTGACTTGGAGTATTAATGGGCCCCTCTGAGGGCTGTTACTAACAAAGCCTCCCCAGGGCTTTGTTAGGGCAGGTAATTGGAGGCCATGATTGCAGACAGGCAAAGCACTCTGCTGATAAGTGTCTTGGTTGCTTTTGGTAATGCAGAAGGGCCAAGGGTTGGCCCCAGCCACTGGAACAGGAGATCCTGCACCCCCACATCTGGCTCAAGGCTCTTCCTGGGGTCTGTGGGATGTGGTGGGCAGGGTGATGCCAAGGGAAGAACAGTGGTATGTCACCTCTGAGCTGCTGTACATGGTTGCAAGGAGTCAATGAGGCCCCATTGCAACGAGTATAACATCTCTCCTCATAAGCTCTAACCAAGGAGACAAATATCTCAAGGTTCTTAGCACCTTCCTGTTGCGAAGCACGGACGAAAGCACGACAGACACCAGCAGAGTCAGATCATGCTTCACCATTTTATTGCCCAAATAGCCCAACTTTTATAGTGAATTTTACAGGGGTGGACAGTGTTTCACACAAGATTATTGGTCAAAAGCACTCAGACAAACCGTTAAGAAAATAACACCACCTGCAAGAAAAGAACCCCCCTTTTGATTAGAAGTTAGGAAAACAACCCCCTTTGTGCTTAACGGCCACGTAGACCTAGTCCTTGAGGCCAGCTGCTGATAACAATATTATCTGAGTTCCTCAATTGGGTGATGTGGGAGTCATAGCAGTGGGAGCTTCTCACAGTTACTCTGGCAGCTTGGTTTGCTCAGCTACAGCAGGCCCTGAGATTTCTAAGGCCTACCCCTGGTTGCTTAAAGCAAGCTTAGATCGAACAATTATGCCAATTCCCAACACCTTCCCTTTTTACCAGCACACTCTGCCTTCTCCTCTGAAGGCTTTCCTATGCTGCCCCACAATTTATCCTATTTCCTTGAAGTCTTCATACAGCCATCTCTGTTCACCAATTTGCTCTCAAACCTGGCTATCTCCAATGTCTCGTCAACCCTCACGAGCTGTTCCTTGAAAGACAAAGCCATGGTCTGATCAGAGGGTGACCTGTGGGACAACAGCATGACCCTTTGAGTGACATTTCTTCCTCCTCGTGGCCAGTTCCAAACTTCCACGGCACACTTTGTGGCAAGATTTTTTCTCCTGCTCTTTCCTACTAACAAAGAAAGATCCATCAGGGTGGAAACCACTCCTGAAGTAGGCATCCCAACCCAGCAGGCTCCTTGCGGCCTCTCAGCCAACCAGACACAAGTCACCTCAGCAGCAGCTTCCAAGCCAGGGGCCTGCTGCTGGCCTTGCAGCTTCTTGGCTAGACACAGCCAAGCCTTGTGCCTGCTGCTGTGCAGTCATGGACTCAAGCAGAAGGGACACGACAACTCATCTGGGGGCCTTCTTTCTGCCTGGGTCGTCCTGGCTCTGGAGGCAGAGGGGATCCCCCAGTCAGCATGCCAAGCAGGTGCCTTCTGCTGGCCTAGCAGGGCCACTGCCAGATGTCAGCCCAAAAGTGCAGCTCCCAGGGAGTAGTCAAGGCTGACCTGTCACCTCCAGACACAAGTGACCTCACAGTCCCTTTCTGTGCCACGTTCCTGCTGCTGCCCTATCAAGGGCAGAGACAGAAGTGACCTCACAGTCACTGCCACAGTCACATTCCTCCTGCTGGGGCAGGAGATGCTGAGGCAGAGCTGAACTCCTCAGAGCATTCCCACCCATCTCCTCCTTGTGGCCCACAAGCTGATCAGGTCCATGGCCCAACACATTCATTTGGAATTAGGGTTTTGTTTAGGTCTCTTAAGCAGTTTTCTAGTGTTAAATAGACTATTTTAGTGCTACTATTAAGGGCAGAGATCAGAGTGATTAAGAGAGTAAGAGCTAGGATGAATCAGCTATGGGCTGAGTTTTGTCTTCAAGGGATACGTTGAGGTCAGTCATTAGAGTAGTGGATTCCTGTCAGGGTGCTGAGTAGCAATTAGGTTTAGAAATAAGTTTACAGGTTGAAGCTGGGGAATAGCCTTGTATGACTATTTTAAGTCACAGTTACAGCAGCATCAGCATAACCTGAACCCTCTTACCTCTACAAAATCCTTAATTTTGGCTGGCCAAGCCCCTGTTCCCTCCTCTCAGTCTCACATTTCTCCTGGCCAGGCTTCTCCTGATTTCCCCATATCAGTTATCTTTTTAGGGGCATGCTTATGATGCCTTTCATGATCTTAAACTATCTGTCAGTGTTCTGTTGGCTACTCTATTTCTGAGAAAAGAGCCACTTAAGACACGATGGAAAAGGACACCAATGTCCATCCTGCACAATGTGCCCAGCAGCTCTGCAGTGCCACAAAAGTGTGGTTCCTCCCTACAAGTTTTCTTTCCAGAATGGCTCCTATGGCTCCAGGGTAACTCTTCCCAGGCACTGAGTTCCCCAGGCCACACCACTCTTGCTCGCAGGCCCCACGTGTCTCTCCAAGCCTCCCTTCTGCCCCTGCAGTAGTGGCACCTCACTGCAGCAGGTTGGTGCATCTCCAGGCTCAGGGGTGTTTCCTGAGGGCCTGCCCTGTGTGGGTAGTGGTGGGGAGGAAGAGAGCAAGGTCATCTCCTGGGGCATGGCTGAGCACAGCCCAGCCATCCTGCACAACGGGCAGGTCCCTGCTCCCAGGCTGAGGCACACATGCAAGTTGGACATTTCTCCATCCACCCAGCTTCACGCAGGGACCTTCAGCCCTGTCCCCCATTCGGTACTCACCACTTCCTTCTCATCCACCCAGACATAGATTGCTTTCCCTCTGGGGACTCAGGCAGGACTTTAAGGATCTGCTAAAGCCCTGAGTGTCCTTGTTTCTCACAGCCTTCTCATCCATTGTGGGGACAAAGACTGGCTGGGACTGCATTTCTCTCTGCAGATCAGGCCGTGTGGTGCTGTGTTTTTGATATGTGACCAGAGCAGTGTTGGTCACCTGTGGTTCTGATCGCTGTTCCTGAGCAGTGCTTGCACAGCATCAAGGCCTTCTCGGCTTCTCATTCTGCCCCAGGAGTCAGTTGGCTGCAGGTGGGCAAGAGGCTGGGAGGAGAACCTGCAGTGACAGCTGACCCAGCCTGAGCAGTCTGAGCTGCCCATGCACTCCTCAGATTCACCTTGTTTGTTACCTGAAACGACCTTGCACAGTCATTTTATGAGGTTCTAATCACTACCCACTGAGCACCCTGTCCCTGGAGATCCCCTGACATCTCCTGGAAGCTCCAGATTCCTCTCCAGGTTGGCATCAGCACAGTCCCAATCAGATGAGTCCAAGATGAGTTGTCATCTCCTTAGGCAAGTGCTGCCCCAACGAGAGTGCTTAGTCCTACTCTTGGTCCCTCACAGACCTCCATGGGAATTTCAGCCTCTGTCCCACACTCCATGAAGAAGCCCAGAAAACAGAAGAGCAGGGAGCAACCCCTTGGCTGTGTTCCTGATAGCACATTTGGAAGAGGTGTCCAGGCTCCTGGGTTTGCCCTGAGAAAGACCCTCTTGGTACTGTGGTGCTAGCAGGGAGGCCAGCTGTGACCCAGGGCTGCACAGTGCCTGCTGCTGCCTGCAGCCACAGGGATGCCACTGCAGAGACAACAGGACTGTCACCAAGGCATATGAAAACTCAAGACTAGCACAGAAAGAGGTACAGTGTGGAAGCTAAATGAGAGCAGCAGTGAAAAGACCACATCCTGCTGCTGGCCATGGCCATGGCTCCAGGGAAGCAGCAGCCCCGACCTGAAGGCAGCAGAGAGGCAGAGCCCAGCGGGCAGTGAGGGGCAGTCCCAAGGGCCACTGAGGATGCTCCTGCATGTGGCAGCTGGGCTCTTGATCCAGAAACCCTCCTGCATGCTGAGGTTGCTCCCCCAGCTCCAGAGGAGATAGGAAGAGACTGACACCAGTGAATTTCTGATGGATTTCTTTTTGGGTTTACCTACACAGGAAGCCAACTTCTATCGGAAAATAATTGACTTCTACGGTGCTAGGAAAAATATTATTTAAACAAAAGTGAAATAATGAGAGAAAATAACAATACAGATATTTAATAATGGAAGATATCATGTTATTTTCTTTCTTAGAAAAGCCTGGATTTCTAATATTAGGCATAGTATTATAGGTGAATTTGCTGAAGATGTGTGTATTCAAGTAGAGTCCTGATGGAATCCCTTAGTTCCTGGTTCCTCATGCTGTAGATGAGGGGGTTCGCTGCTGGAGGAACCACAGTGTACAGAACTGTAACCACCAGGTCCAGGGATGGAGAGAAGATGGAGGGGGGCTTCAGGTAGGCAAACATGGCAGCGCTGACCATCAGGGAGACCACGGCCAGGTGAGGGAGGCACGTGGAAAAGGCTTTGTGCCTGCCCTGCTCAGAGGGAATCCTCAGCACTGCCCTGAAGATCTGAACATAGGACACCACAATGAAAACAAAACAATCAAAGCCTAAAAAAACACTAAACACAAGTGCCCCAACTTCCCTGAGGTAGGCATCTGAGCAGGAGAGCTTGAGGATCTGGGGGATTTCACAGAAGAACTGGTCCACAGCATTGCCTTGGCAGAAGGGTAGGGAAAATGTGTTGGCCGTGTGCAGGACAGCATTGAGAAAGCCACTGCCCCAGGCAGCTGCTGCCATCTGGGCACAAGCTCTGCTGCCCAGGAGGCTCCTGTAGTGCAGGGGCTTGCAGATGGCAACGTAGCGATCATAGGCCATGATAGTGAGAATAGAATATTCTGCTGCTATAAAGAAGAGAAAGAATAAGACCTGTGCAGCACAGCCTTGATAGGGGATGGCCCTGGTGTTCCAGAGGGCATTGGCCATGGCTTTGGGCAGAGTGGTGGAGATGCAGCCCACGTCGAGGAGGGCGAGGTTGAGGAGGAAGAAGTACATGGGGGTGTGGAGGCGGTGGTTGCAGGCTACGGCGCTGAGGATGAGGCCATTGCCCAGGAGGGCAGCCAGGTAGATGCCCAGGAAGAGCGCGAAGTGCAGGAGCTGCAGCTCACGTGTGTCTGCGAATGGCAACAGGATGAACTCAGTGATGGTGCTTCTGTTGGACATCTGTTTTTTTGGGATGTGTTCCTGCACATAGAAGAGGAAGAACAGTAGTAACGTACAAAAGATTTATCAGAGAAAAATTAATCCCATTTCTTATCTAATATCACCAGAAAAGTTGTCCACTTCCAGTAAGACATTTGGCAGGTCCCTTTCATGAGTTCTTCCTGATGCTGCCTGAGGGTATCCCTGGGAGCAGGGGCCTCCTTTGTGGGCAATGGAAGAGTCAGTTATGCCCAATAGCCAGAGGAAAGGCAGAACCTGGGGTAATCTCAGACTCACTTCACTGCTGATATCAAAGAACCTTGCCCCAGTGTTGCTCCCGGGTTAACCAACTTCAGAGCATATATATATACACAGATTTCTTTAATTTTTATTTTATATGGTCAGATTTTTTGTGGTTGCTAACCTACCACACCTGCTGAGTTTTTATGAAACAGAAACCCTGAGCATTTCTCCTGCACTTGAAGGGAAACTTTGTGCATCCTAAGAGCAAAAGAGGCAGTCCATATAGTGCGAAGTGTCCTTTAGTGAGGACAGACAATCTGTCCATCAGTGCTGGTCTCAGCTGCCCTGTGAGAGCTGCAGGAAAGTTCTACTCAGAGGTTGACCTGAGAAGAACCTGAACACTGCTGAGAGTAGAGACATCGAGGCTCAAAGTGCCCATCTCCCGATGCCTCACCTTCTCCCCATACTCCCCTTCCCCCAAGCACACTGAGGGCTCTCCCCATGGGAATGTGAAACCCCCATCCCCAGCCAGGCTGGGAACAAGACCAGCAGCAGCACGGCCAGCTGGAGAAGCCAGGAGGAATGCCAGCGTGCTGCTGCCAGGGGAGGCAAGGCCAGGGAGGGACAGATGGACACTCAGCAGACCCTCCTGTGCTGCAGCTCTGCCTGCAGAGGAGTCAGTTCATGCTCAGTGCAGGTGATCTGTGCTCATCTCAAGCAAGGAGAGACTCTCAAAGACAGGGCACTGGCCATTGGAGGGTTTGTAGCTCCTTAATATCAGCTAGAAAAAAACATGTGAGGACCACAAGGATGATGTTGGTGGAGTCTGTGGGCTGAAGTGTGGGAAGGGACTTTATGAAGTTCATTGATGAAATATTGATCCCTCACTGCAATGTTCTAGGAGTCTCAGTCTGCAGTACAAACCTGACCACGTATTACCATGAAACCAGCCTCCACTCTACCGCAGGTATCTGCAAGCACAGGCTACAGAAAATGTCTTGCCTTTCAGGTAGCCCCTGCCTTGGTCTTCCTCTTGAAATATGCAATCATAAATGCCATTCTCTACAGCATTTTTACTCCTTTCTGGAGAAACAGAGAGACCCACCCTGCCAGATGCTATCAGCTGTCGGATGTGCCAGCTTTAGAAGACCCCTCTGGTAACCCCACCTGCAGTGTCCTGTTGCCAGAGCCTCACGGTGTCGAGAGCCTGCAGATGTGTCCTGCCACACGCTGCCCTCTGTTGTTGCACTCCTCAGTGCCTCCAAGCCCTCTCTCCTTCTCTCCTCTCTGTGTGCCAGCTGCGGTCAGAGCCCCCAGCCCTGCTGCGCTGTGCAGAGGAGCTGCTCCTGGGCACAGCTGTCTCTCTGCAGCGCTTGCCAGGAGCTCCGCTTGTGCCCAGGAGCCCGGCCCAGCTCAGCAGCACAGCACCCAACCATGGCATCGCTTGCTCTGTGCCCTTGGGCTCCCTCGAGGTGTCCCCAAGGCCTCAGTGCTGACAGCTCCCCAAGGCAGCAGGGTCTCTGCTGGGGTGTGGTGGTTGAAGAAGACTGAAGGCATCACTGACTGTTTCTCTTCTGTAGATGTCAGAGACTGATTTTTAAGTGTGATTTGTGCTGTTGGACTGTGGTTGTCAAACATGAGTACAAATGTTTCCCTCCCTTAACCCCTATTCTGTTCCCAGTGTATTGCAGGACACATCAGCCATGACAGGCAGGGATCATTTCACCCCTCCGAACGTGTTCTAACAAAAGAGGGGGGACCAGAATGCTGTAAAAGGTTTCCATGAAGGAAATAGGACACTAAGACACCATTCATTGAGTTTCCCTAGCTGTCCATCTGGGAGATCCTCTACCCATACACAAATATCTTCTTCCCCTGTTAATTGTCCAGCACGGTGACTGGGATGTGGAACACCCTCATCACTATGCTGGTACCTGACACCAAACACCTGCAGATGCTCGTGGCCTTCTTCCTGGGGGAGAGTTGTCCTCCTTGCACAGCTCCAGCACCCTGCGTCAGATGCTGGCCAGCTTCCTGGCTGGGGACAGCACCCCCTTTGCTCACAGAGGTGGGAGCACTCTCAGCTGCGCCTTCTGCATGACCACAGTGCTTCCTGCTGGGGGCCATGTCCTACGGTCAGCCCTGGGCTGTATGCCACCCCTGTTCTCTGCAAGGCTTGGGAAGTGGAAGGCCTGACTCCAGAAGGCAGCTGTACCTGAACCAGGGGAATTTCTCTCATGTACAGGAATTCTTTCTCCTCCTCCCAGCTACAGTTCTGCGGCCCCAGTGTCATAGACACCTTCTGTGGTTTTGTTCCATTTCTGGAGCTGTCCTGCAGTGCCACGGTGATACTCTTGGTTTTGCTTTCAAAATTTGCATTTGTATCCAATCTTCCTATTCCTAATCATGCAGATTTCATGTGTGTGTGCCCTGTGTTGGCAGGCCCAAAGCTTTATCCACCTGCTCTTCTGTCCTCATGAGTGTCACTTTTTTCTATGGCACAATCATCATTTTCTGTGTGAAGCACAGAACAGCCCACCTCACAGATCTTAACCAAGCTCTTTCCAAACCTTCATCATCCCCTGGTCAATCCTCAGGTTTCTTAGTGGTGGTGTGGGAAGGGTGAGAGAGGTGCTAGTGGAGATGCTGACATTGTCATAAGACCTATCTCAAATACCTTGGAAAGGACAGATGGATCAAAGACTTTCCTCAGGATTTGGAAAAGGTAGACGTCAAACCCATCTTCTAGTAGAGGGGCAAGCAGAAGGATGATTAAGCCTAACCAAGGAGAAAAGTGCCAGCCTTAGCCTTAGGCCCCAAACCAGACCTAAACTGAAGTCCTCAAAGCTTGCCCTTATCCTAAACCCTGAGCAGGTTCCTTAGGCACAAAACCAAACAATTCCTTGAAGCCCTTGCCATTCCTTTAACCCTGGAATGTGACCTCTAATTCCTAAACATTAACCTGATCATCTAACCCTCAAAGCCCTCCACCCTGCACACAGCACATCTCAGCTTCAACCTCACTCCTACCCCTACCTTGTGTGGTTTTTATGCTTGGGGTAGGGCAGGGACTGTGAGGTCCTGCAGCAGTCCCATGGCATTGGAAGAGGCATATGAGGTGACAGGTATGTGATCAGATCACAGTCCACAAGGAGGAGCTGGCTGGGAATGCTGGGATGGGATCAGGTGTGCCTCAGGATGTGCTGGGCCTGCAGGAGGCACATGGCTGTGAAGGAGTCTGAGAGGTCACTTCTGTCTCTGGAGGTGACGGACCTCCAGGAGGAATGTGGCACAGATAGGGACCGTAAAGGGCAGAAGCATGCACATGGCATTGAAGATGATGGTGAGGCATCTTCTGTTGTGGTCAGGTGAGAGACCATAGGAAGGCTGATGGGGTGGGAGTCATGCTTGAGGTAGAGCTCGTGAGACCACAGAATCAGAGAATGGCTCCTGTTGGAAGGGACCTTAAAGGTCATCTAGTTCCAACCCCCCCGGCCGTAAGCAGGGATGCCCCCCATGAGATCAGGTTGCCAGGGCCCTTTGCACAGGAATCCCTTCCTCTGTTGCATCAACTACACCTCTCAGCTTGGTGTCATCTGCACACTTGCTGAGGGTGCACTCGACCCCACTATGTCACTAATAAACATATTAAACCGTACGGGTCCGAGGACAGACCCCTGAGGTACAAGACTCATCACCAGCCTCCACTTGGACACAGAGCCATTGAGCACCACTCTCTGGGTGTGACCTTCAGGCCAACTCCTTACCCACTGAATGGTTCACCCATCAAATGCATATCTCTCTAATTTGGAGATCAGGATGTCGTGTGGGACCATGGCAATGGTCTTACAGAAGTCCAAGTAGATGACATTGGTCGGTCTTCCCTTGTTGTCTGATGTGGTCACTCCATTGTAGAAAGCCACCAGATTGGCCAGGCACCATTTACCCTTTGGTGAAGCCATTCTGGTTGTCTCGGATCACCTCTTTGTGCCTTGACACTGATTCCAGGAGGATCTTTTCCGTGATCTTGTCAGGCACAGAGCTGAGGCTCACCATTCAGTAGTTCCCTGGGTTATCCTTTCTACCCTTTTTCAAAATGGGAGTGATATTTCCCTTTTTCAAGCCACCAGGGACTTCACACAACTGACAGGAATCTTCAAATATGATGGAGAGAGGCTTGCCAACTGCATCAGCCAGTTCCCTCAGGACCCTGGGATGCAAGTCATCAGGTGCCATAGACTCGTACTTGTGGAGTTCCATCAGGTGGTCTCAAACATGCACTTCACTTAGAGTGGGTGGGACTTTGCACCCCCAGCCTCCATCCATGGGTCCAGGGAAATGAAAGACTTGGGAAGCCTGACTGGCAGAGAAGACTGAGGCAAAGATGTTGTTGAGTCCCTCAGCCTTCTCCATGTCTGTCATTGCCAGTTCACCCTTCTCATCCATCACAAGGGGTACACTCTCCTTGGCCTTTATTTTCTGAGCGATGTATTTCTAGAATCTCTTCCTATTATTCCTTGCATCTCTTGCCAAGCTGAGGCTTACTCACCCAAATGCCTTCCCTGGACACTAGTATCAAAATGATCTATTTATCCCTCGATTTCTTGGCAGACCTAAATAAAATGCTAAACTACAGAGCTTGTCCACACCCTAACCACAGAAGAACACCAAACATTCCCAAAAAAACTCTGTTTACACTTTAACCCAGAAAAGTGATTCCTAGTCCCTAAGGGACTAGGGAGATGCAAGCTCTGCCTCAGGATCTCCTGCCCCAGCAGCAGGAATGTGACTGTGACAGGGAATGTGAGGTCACTTCTGTCTCTGCACTTGATAGGGCAGCAGCAGGAACGTGTCACAGAAAGGGACTGTGAGGTCACTTGTGTCTGGAGGTGGCAGGTCAGCCTTGACTTCTCCCTGGGAGCTGCACTTTTGGGCCGACATCTGGCAGTGGCCCTGCTAGGCCAGCAGAAGGCACCTGCTTGGCATGCTGACTGGGGGATCCCCTCTGCCTCCAGACCCAGGAGGACCCAGGCAGAAAGAAGGCCCCAACATGGGTTGTCCTGTCCCTTCTGCTTGAGTCCATGAGTGGGCAGCAGCAGGCACAAGGCTTGGCTGTGTCTCCACAAGAAGCTGCAAGGCCAGCAGCAGGCCCACAGAATCACAGAATCACAGAATTGTCTAGGTTGGAAGAGACCTCAAGATCATCGAGTCCAACCTCTGACCTAACAGTCCCCACTAAACCATATCCCTAAGCTCTACATCTAAACATCTTTTAAAGACTTCCAGGGATGGTGACTCCACCACTTCCCTGGGCAGCCCATTCCAATTCCTAACAACCCTTTCGGTAAAGAAGTTCTTCCTAACATCCAACCTAAAACTCCCCTGGTGCAACTTTAGTCCATTCCCCCTCGTCCTGTCACCAGGCATGTGGGAGAATAGACCAAACCCCACCTCGCTACAGCCTCCTTTAAGGTATCTGTAAAGAGCAATAAGGTCACCCCTCAGCCTCCTTTTCTCAAGGCTGGACAAGCCCAGCTCCCTCAGCCGCTCCTCGTAGGACTTGTTCTCCAGGCCCCTCACCAGCTTCGTCGCCCTTCTCTGCACCCGCTCAAGCACCTCGATGTCCTTCTTGTAGCAAGGGGCCCAAAACTGAACACAGTACTTGAGGTGTAGCCTCACCAGAGCCGAGTACAGGGGGACGATCACCTCCCTAGCCCTGCTGGTCACGCTGTTCCTGATACAAGCCAGGATGCCGTTGGCCTTCTTGGCCACCTGAGCACACTGCTGGCTCATATTCAGCTGACTATCCACCATCACTCCCAGGTCCTTCTCTGCCTGGCAGCTCTCCAACCATTCCTCTCCCAGCCTGTAGCTCTGCTTGGGGTTATTGCACCCCAGGTGCAGGACCCGGCACTTGGCCTTGTTAAACTTCATGCAGTTGACCTCAGCCCATCGGTGCAGCCTATCCAGATCCTCCTGCAGAGCCTTCCTTTCCTCAAGCAGATCGACGCACGCACCTAGCTTGGTGTCATCTGCGAACTTACTGAGGGTGCACTCAATGCCCTCATCCAGATCATTGATGAAGATATTAAAGAGGACCGGCCCCAGCACCAAGCCCTGGGGGACGCCACTAGTGACTGGCCTCCAACTGGACTTGACTCCATTTACCACGACTCTTTGGGCCCAGCTATCCAGCCAGTTCCTAACCCAATGAAGCGTGCGCCAGTCCAAGTCAAGAGCAGCCAGTTTCTTGAGGAGAATGCTGTGGAGATGGTGTCAAAAGCCTTGCTGAAGTCAAGATAGACCACATCCACAGCCTTCCCTGGCTTGGAAGATGCTGCTGAGGTGACTGGTTGTCCGACTGGTTGCAAGAAGGCTGCTGGGTTGGGATGCCTACTTCAGGAGTAGTTTCCACCCTGATGGAGTTTCCTTTGGTAGTAGGAAAGAGCAGGAGAGAAAAAACAGAATGCTACAAAATGTGCATTGGAAGGATGGCACTGGCCATGAGAAGGAAGAAATGTCCAGGAGAACAACTGGTTTTGTTGCTAGTAAAAGAGGCAAAGAAGACATTATGTGTCTCAGCCTTTACCTCATTCCTTGTCACCAGGTTTCCCCCCAAAAATCCAATAAAGCATTATGATTCTCCCTAACCTTCCATCATTTAAAGTATTTTTATTTATTTATTTTTTTTATTGTCTTTGAGAGTGTCGTGGTTCCGCTCGAGTGGGCAGCCGAGCTCCACCACAGCCGCTCTCTCACTCCCCCTCCTCAAAGAGGAATGGGGAGAAAATATGTGAAAAGGGCTCAAGGATTGAGATAAGGACGAGAAAATCACGCAATAATTATTGTAACGGGCAAAACAGACTCGGCATAAGGAGATAGTAAGATTTATTGCCTACAACTAACAAGCGAGAGAAGTGAGAAAACAAAGGAAAAAGAAAAAACCAAAAGCACCTTCCCCCCCCATCCACCCTCTTCCACCTCCTCCCCCCGAGCAGCGCAGGGGAACGGGGAATGGGGGTTATGGTCAGTCTACAGCACTTCTTCTCTGCCGCTCCTTCTCGGTCACTCTCGTCCCCTGTGCTGTGGGGTCCCACCCACGGGATGCAGTCCTTGATGAACTGATCCGGCGTGGGCTTCCCACAGGCAGCAGCTCTTCCAGAACTGCTCCAGATATGGGTCTGTACCACGGGGTCCATCCCTCAGGAGAAAACTGCTCCAACCTGGCTCCCCTACGGGCAGCAGCTCCTGCCGGGTCACCTGCTCCTGCGTGGGCTCCTCTCCACGGGCTACAGGTCCGGCCCGGAATCTGCTCCGGCAGGGGTCTTCCACAGGCGGCAGCCTCCGTCGGTGCAGGGCCACCTGCTCCACCGTGGTCTCCTCCACGGGCTGCAGCGTGGAACCCTGCTCCACCGTGGTACTCCATGGGCTGCAGGGGGACATCCTGCTTCACCATGGTCCTCACCACAGTCTGCAGGCGACTTCTGCTCCGGTGCCTGGAGCACCTCTCCCCCTCCTTCTACACTGACCTTGGTGCCTGCAAGGCCGTTCCTCACTCCTCTCACTCTCCCAGCTGCTGTGTGGCGCAGCGTTTTTTTTTTTTCCCTGTCTTAAATCTGCTCTCACAGAGGCGCAAAACAACATCGCTTATTGGCTCAGCTCTGGAAACCAGTGGGGCCCTTCCCAAACATGGGGCAGCTTCTAGATCCTTCTCACAGAAACCACCCTCATGGCCCCCTGCTACGAAAACCTTGCCAAATAAACCCACTACAGAGAGCCTTCATGGTGTAGTTGAGGAGGAAGATTTCAAAGAGCATCTAATAAAAATCTTTTTTCATTTTAAAGGCTGAATTTTGTTGTGTTTCAGTTTAGAGCATCATTCTCCGATAGGTATTGGTCTACGGTTTCTCCTTTGGAGCCCTGCATAGGTAGGAAAAGGTGTTTTTTCCTATTTAAAAACTAAGAACAGGAAAACACACTGGAATTTCCAAGAAAACACAGTTCAAATTCCTAATTTGGTTGCCTCCAGTAATGTTTACGTTCCCTAAAGGATGGCTACGTACACAATGTATTTTAAAATTATTAATAGGAAATTTAAAATAATAGTGTTAATATCCATCCATATCATATTAATTCAATGATAAATGATGAGAGTCTTACTAAGGAAAACGTTAGACAGACTGCTGAGAGATGGGTGAGCTTGAACTCACTGAAACTCCAAGCAGCAACTGGGTTGGTGAGAGCGGTCTGAATGGTCAAAGAGTAAGGGGAGGGCAAACCAGGGGAAAGATGGGAAGTCCAGGTCCAGACAGGCAGCTGGAAAGGGGGCATTCAGCAGGGTCTGTGTAATCAAGATGAGTTTTGTGCCTGAAAGATGAGGGAGGGAGCACACCATGATAGAAAAGCGAGGACAATGCAAGTACAGGTGAACACCAGTATTTCTTCTCCTGCGATGAATATGCATCCTGAACAATCACATTTCATGATAGAAATTACACTTCACATGAGACATTTTATGGAAGGGATGGAATCTTTTGAGCTGATGTGCTGTTGTTTTATTAATTAAGTACTACATAAATTACTGGGTAATTACTGTGTGTCCTGGCAATGCAGAGCTCCCATCAGCCCATGCATCCTTTGGCTTAACTTTACCGTGACGATCCACTCACTGCCCACCCAACACAAGGCACACAGTGTCCCAGGAGAACCCTTAGGATATTCTGGTGGCTCGCAATACCTCCTTGATGCCACCAGTCCTGTCACTTGTCAATCCCAAGAAGCTGCTTCTTGACGGGTCAGGGTCTCCAGGGGCAATGGGCATCCACCAGTGACGACTCAGTCCAGCCCTGACTCCTCATGCCCCTGTGTCCAGGTGGCACCCAAGTACAATACCGAGGCCTTGAGCCTGGTATTCCCTGATTGTCTTCTTCACTCCAGATTGGGAAGAAGAGCCCTGAGCACTGAGCAACTTCATTTTATGAACAAGATGCCACAACAGAGTACAGGTGTCATTTAGGGATAAACACATTCAGAGAAAGCCTCTGGGTCACACATGATGTGGTGAAAACTAACACAAAACGGAACATTCAGAATGCTAAGAATTGCATTATTAAAAACAAAACAAAGATATTTAAAATATTAACAGAGAAAAATAACTAAAAATATACTATATCATCTTCCCAAATACCCTTTTATTTCTGTTAGGATTATTATGAATGATAATGTTATGATAGCACTAGTAAAGATAAAAATGAAATAACATAATATGAATCAAAATTCTACATTATTAGAAATACATCTTCTGAACACATTACTGATGCTTAAGAAGCATGTATTGAAACAGTTTCCTCACTGCATCCTTCACCTCTTGGTTCCTCATGCTGTAGATGAGAGGGTTCAGTGCTGGAGGCACCACCGAGTACAGAAGTGCGACCCCCAGGTCCAAGGATGGAGAGGAAATGGAGGGGGGCTTCAGGTAGGCAAATATGGCAGTACTGACAAACAGGGGGACGATGGTTAGGTGAGGGAGGCACGTGGAAAAGGCTTTGTGCTGGCCCTGCTCAGAGGGCATCCTCAGCACTGCCCTGAAGATCTGCACATAGGACAGCACAATGAAAACAAAACATCCAAAAAACAAAGAAACAGTAAACACAAGTGCCCCAACTTCCCTGAGGTAGTCATCTGAGCAGGAGAGCTTGAGGATGTGGGGGATCTCACAGAAGAACTGGTCCAAAGCGTTGCCTTGGCAGAGGGGCAGGGAAAATGTAGTGGCCGTGTGCAGGACAGCATTGAGAAAGCCACTGCCCCAGGCAGCTGCTGCCATCTGGACACAAGCTCTGCTGCCCAGGAGGCTCCCGTAGTGCAGGGGCTTGCAGATGGCAACGTAGCGGTCGTAGGCCATGGTAGTTAGAATTGAATACTCTGAACCAAAGAAGAAGACAAAAAAGAGAACTTGAGCAGCACAGCCTTGATAGGAGATGGCCCTGTTCTCCCAGAGGGCATTGACCATGGCTTTGGGCAGAGTGGTGGAGATGCAGCCCAGGTCGAGGAGGGCGAGGTTGAGGAGGAAGAAGTACATTGGGGTGTGGAGGCGGTGGTCGCAGGCTACGGCGCTGAGGATGAGGCCATTGCCCAGGAGGGCAGCCAGGTAGATGCCCAGGAAGAACACGAAGTGCAGGAGCTGCAGCTCGCGCGTGTCTGCGAATGCCAGCAGGAGGAACTCACTCACTGAGCTGATGTTGGGCATTTCCTTGTTCTGGGCATGGGGTCCTGCCCAAGGAACAGAAAGACGGTGATTATTAACATTAGAATTATCTAAGGAAAAGGATTTCCATTTCTCATTTAAGCCTCACAAAATGCTTGCTCACTTCCATGAAGATATTTGGCAGATTCCTTTCTTGCATTTGGATTGATGCTGGCTTAGGCTGTGCTTTGGAGCAGAGGACTCTGCTATAGGCAATGCAGGAGTCAGTCCTGTCCTACACCAATAGGTAAATAACATAGGAAGACTTGTATCTTTTCTTCTAGCTTAGCCATTACTCCTGTGGAGAATATCTAAGGCAGAAATCCTGTACATTTCTTTCTTATTGCACGTGAAATACTTTGGATCCTGTGGATCCTCTCCATGGATTCAGTTGATCTGTGTTGCAGGAAAACTGCACTCAGAAGTTCACCTGAGAATAACCTGGACACTGCTGAGAGCAGAGCAATCCAGAGCAACTCCCCTTCCCCCAAGCACACCGAGGGCTCACCCCATGGGCATGTGAAACCCCCATCCCCAGCCAGCCTGCAAACAAGACCAGCAGCAGCACGGCCAGCTGGAGAAGCCAGGAGGAATGCCAGCGTGCTGCTGCCAGGGGAGGCAAGGCCAGGGAGGGACAGACGGACACTCAGCAGACCCTCCTGTGCTGCAGCTCTGCCTGCAGATGAGGCAGCTCCTGCTGGGGACACCGGGGGCTTGAGGGCAGAGGCTGTGCTGGTGGGAGAGGAGAGTAGGGGGTATCCCAGGGAAGACGCCTACCCTGCAGGGGATGGCAGGGAGGTGCCTGAGCCCCCCCTTACACAACATTTCTGGCAGCAGCTCCCTCTCACTGCCTGCCCATGTCCCTGCTACCTGCCCATATCCTTGCCAGGAGCTAGATTAGCGTCAGCTCAGTAAAAACCTGAGGAGACCACAAACATGACGTTGGTGCAATCTTTAAGCTGAGGTGGCTAAAGGCAATTTATGAAGTTCATTTCTGACATATGGATCTCTCAGTGCAATGCTCCAGGAGTCTCAGTCTCCTACACAATGCTGACAACAAATTACCATGAAACCTATCTGCACTCCACTGCCATAAGCTCAAAACACAGACTATAGAAAAAATCTTACCCTTCAGGTAACCCCAGTTTTAGCCTTCCTCTCTAAATGTCCAATCATAAATGTCATTCTCTAAAGCATTTTCTGCTCATTGCTGGAGAAACAGAGAGACCCACCCTGACAGATACTATCAGCCATTGGATGTGCCAGCTGTAGAAGACCCCTCTGGTAACTCCACCTGCATGGCCCTGCTGCCAGAGCCTCACGGTGTCAAGAGCCTGCAGATGTGTCCTGCCACACGCTGTCCTCTGTTGTTGCGCTCCTCAGTGCCTCCAAGCCCTCTCTCCTTCTCTCCTCTCTGTGTGCCAGCTGCGGTCAGAGCCCCCAGCCCTGCTGCGCTGTGCAGAGGGGCTGCTCCTGGCCACAGCTCTCTCTCTGCACCAGGGCCCTCTTGCCACGAGCTCTCTCTGTCCCATGAGCCTGGCCCAGCTCAGCAGCACAGCACCAGCCCAAGGCACTGCAATCATCCCTCTGGGGGCTTTGCTGATGAGCCCACGAACCTCAGGCACTCAGAGACAATTGAAGACGTCTCTCCAGAAGTCCAAGTCAGAGGCAAGTTTCCTGCAGTGTCCCCCTGAGGGCCAGCACTGACACAGCCTCCCTTGGAGCTCGTTAGAGCAGAACCCTGGAGGCAGTGAGGACAAGGAGACAAAGGCAATGTGAAGGTGACACTGATGTGTGGGAAAAGTGGATGTGTGTCACCAAGCACAAGGGTCTTGACCCATGTCCCCTGGGAAGGGAGATCCTTAGCAGTCACACCTTTCTCAGGGCTCTTTGTGGGGCAGTAGGAGATGGGGATGTGCATGGCCAAGTGCAGGAGAATGGTACAACCCCTGCCTGGTTCTTGGGTGCATGCATAGGGATAATGAGGACCTTGGGCTCATTATCAAGTTTTCTCTTCAGATTCGTCAATGGCAGTGAGTTTCAGTCAGGCCTCAGAGTAGGGACTTTCAGCCTTGGTAAAACCCTTGATCCTCTCCACACCAGGCTGTCCTAGGGAATCCCAGACCTGTACCTCTTAAGTGGCTATTGTAGGCACTTGTCCGGCGGTGTCACACTGAGTCTGAGCTGAGTCTGATAACTCAGATCTTCTTGGTGGCCATGCTCCTCATAAGGCAGCTCTCTAGGAAGATGGCCTGGTTCTTGCTGAGCAAACACCACTGCTTCTATGGCATCCCTCGTGGTGCTCAGGCCCTCCTCCTCTTGGGCACTGCTCACTCAGCAGGGTCCCAGTTTTCCCCATGTGTGGGGTTCCTCTTTGGTGCAGGACTGGGTTCTTCTCCTTGTAAATGCCAAGAGGATTCTCTAGGCAAAACATTGCATTTTCTCAAGGTTCGCCCACACTGATGCTCCATTCTCTCAGATGAAGAAAGCATCCCAACACATCATAATCATAGTGGCCTCTCAGCCAAGCAGACACAAGTCACCTCATCAGCAGCTTCCAAGCCAGGGGCCTGCTGCTGGCCTTGCAGCTTCTTGGCTAGACACAGCCAAGCCTTGTACCTCCTGCTGCCCACTCATGGACTCAAGCAGAAGGGACAGGACAACCCATGTTGGGGCCTTCTTTCTGCCTGGGTCCTCCTGGCTCTGGAGGCAGAGGGGATCCACCAGCCAAGCAGGTGCCTTCTGCTGGCCTAGCAGGGACACTGCCAGATGTCAGCCCAAAAGTGCAGCTCCCAGGGAGAAGTCAAGGCTGACCTGCCACCTCCAGACACAAGTGACCTCATAGTCCCTTTCTATGACACATTCCTGCTGCTGCCCTATCAAGTGCAGATGCAGAAGTGACTTCAGAGTCACATTCCTCCTGCTGGGTAAGGACAGCCTGAGGTAGGGCTGACCTCTCTCTAGTCCTTTAGGGACTAGAGCTCACCATTCTAGGTTAGAGGATAAACACAGGTTTAATGGTGTTCTTTGGTGTTCTTCTGTGCATATCAGGTCTGTCATAAGCTTATGGGCAAACCCTGTGGTTTAGAGTATTTTAAGGCCTGCCAACAACTTCTCTAGGGCTAAATAGTGCATTTTCATGTTAGTGTTTAGGGTAGGGATTGGGGTAAGCAGGAGTGTAAAGGTGAGGGAAAGGTAAGGGAAAGGGGCTAAGGGCTGTGTTTTGCTCCAGTGCATACTTTGAGTAGTGGATTCTTCTCAGAGAGGTGGAGTAGCATTTAGTATTTAGTAGCATTTAGTTTTAAGGATTAAAATTACTGGTTCAAATAAGGTGACGGCAATACATGACTGTTTTAAATCAGTGTTACTGTAGCATCTAGCATCTACAGTCTCTTGTCCAAGCTGCTCCTGACTGTGCCATATTTTATTGGGATCAACTTTCTGATGACATTTAACATCTCAGTGTATCTATCTCACCTCTGTTGGCTACCCCATTCCTGAGAAGGAAGTCGCATTGTAGTCAGGAGGGAAAAGGACATATGGGTCTTTAGGAGCATCCTGCACAATGTGCCCACCAGCTCTGCACCTCCACAAAATCACACTTCCTACCTACAAGTTTTGTTTCCCAAGTGGCTTCTATGGAGCCAGGGTTCCTTTTCCCAGGCCCTCTCACATGTTTCAGTTTCGGGTGTGCAGGGATGGGATAAGGAAAGCCAAGGCACAGATGGAACTGATCTTCTCAAGGGATGCAAGGAATAATAGGAAGGGATTCTACAGATTCACTGCTCATAAAAGAAAGGCCAAGGAGAGTGTACGCCTTGTGATGGATGAGAAGGGTGAACTGATAATGACAGACATGGAGAAGGCTGAGGGACTCAACAACATCGTTGCCTCAGTCTTCCCTGCCAGTCAGGCTTCCCAAGTCTTTCATTTCCCTGAACCCATGGATGGAGGCTGGGGGTGCAAAGTCTCACCCACTCTAAGTGAAGAGCATGTTTGAGACCACCTGATGGAACTCAACAAGTACAAGTCTATGGGGCCTGATGACTTGCATCCCAGGGTCCTGAGGGAACTGGCTGATGTAGTTGCCAAGCATCTCCCCATCATATTTGAAGAGTCCTGGCGGTCGGGTGAAGTCCCTTGTGACCTGAAAAAGGAAAACATCACTCCCATTTTTAAAAGGGTAGAAATGAGAAGCCTTGGAACTATTGAATGCTGAGCCTCACCTCTGTGTCTGGCAAGATCATGGAAAAGATCCTCCTGGTATCAATGTCAAGGCACATGCAAAACAAAGAGGTGATCTCAGACAGCCAGCATGGCTTCACCAAAGGCCAAATCGTGCCTGACCAATGTGATAGCTTTCTACAGTGGAGTGACCGCATCAGGCAACAAGAGAAGACAGACCTAAGTCATCTACTTGGACTTCTGTAAGACCATTGACACTGTCCCATATGACATCCTGGTCTCCAAATTAGAGAGATACGCATTTGATGGGTGAACCATTCAGTGGATAAGGAGTTGGCCTAAAGATCACACCCAGAGTGTGGTGGTCAACGACTCTATGTCCAAGTGGAGGCTGGTGACAAGTATTGTACCTCAGGGGTCTGTCCTCGGGCCCATATTATTTAATATTTTTATTAATGACATAGACAGTGGGGTCGAGTGCACCCTCAGCAAGTGTGCAGATGACACCAATCTGAGAGGTGTAGTTGATGCAACAGAGGAAGAGATTCCTGTCCAAAGGGCTCTGGGCAACCTGTTCTCCTGGGGGGCATCCCTGCTTATGGCCAGAGGGCTGGCAATAGGTGATCTTTAAAGTCCCTTGCCATTCTCTGATTCTATGGTCTCATGAGCTATACCTCAAGCACGACTCCCATCCCATCAGCCTTCCTGTGGTCTCTCACCTGACCAGAACAGAAGGTGCCTCACCATCATCTTCAATGCCATGTACATGCTTCTGCCCTTTAGGGTTCCTATCTGTGCCCCATTCCTCCTGCAGGTCCGTCAGATCCAGAGACAGAAGTGACCTCCCAACCTCCTTCACCGCCATGTGCCTCCTGCAGGCCCAGCACATCCTGAGGCACACCTGATCCCATCCCAGCATTCCCAGCCAGCTCCTCCTTGTGGCCTCTGATCTGATCACATACCTGTCACCTCACATGCCTCTTCCAATGCCATGGGACTGCTGCAGGACCTCGCAGTCCCTGCCCTGCCCCAAGGGGACAAACAGCTGAAGTAAGGGGTAGGAGTGGGGTTGAAGCTGAGATGTGTTGTGTGCATGGTGGAGAGTTTTGGGAATTAGGTGTTCAGATTAACATTTAGGGATTAGAGTTCACCTTCTAGGGTTATGGGAATGGTAGGGCTTTAAGGGAAGGATCGGTGTTCTTCTCAAGATGCCTGCTCAATTTATAGGGGAAGATCAAGCTTTGGAGATTTGTTTAGTTCTTGACTGGGGGCTAGGGTGAAGGCTGGCGTTATAATCCTTGGTTAGGCTTAATCATCCTTTTGCTCAGCCTTCTAGTAGAAGATGGGTTTGACATCTGCCTTTTCTAAGTCTTGAGGAATGACTTTAATCAATTTGTCCTTTCCAAGGTCTTTGAGATATGTCTTATGATGATGTCAGCAGCTGTACCAGCACCTCTCTCCTTCTTCCAAAACCAACTCTAAGCAACCTGACGACTGGCCAGGGGGATGATGAAATTTTGGGAAAGGGCTTGGTTAAAATCTCTGAGGAGAGCCTTTATGAGCTTCACATGGTCAATGATGGCAGTGTCGTAGATAATCATAGAAACATGGGTTTGTGGTTTGGGTTGGAAGGACCTAGAGATCGTCCTATTCCAACTCCCCTGCAGTGGGCAGGGACACTTTGCACTAGACCGGGTTGCTCAAAATACATTCCAACCTGTCCTTGAACACTTCCAGGGATGGGACATTCACAGCTTTTCCAGGCAACCTGTTCCAGTGCCTCACCATCCTCAGAGGAAAGAATTTCTTCCATGTATCTAATTTAAACCTGCCATCTTCTATTTTAAAGTCATTACTCCTTGTCCTATCACTACAATCCCAGACAAAGACTGTCTCCCCAGCTTTCCTGTAGGTCCTCTCAAAGCACTGGTAGGTTGCTCTACGGTTTCCCCGGTGCCTTGTCTTCTCCAGGCAGAACAGTACCAGTTCTCTCAGTGTGCCTTCATAGAAGACTTGCTCTAGCCCCTTGATCTGGACTTGTTCAAATAATTCCATGTACTCAAACTGTCGCGTTAAACCACAGCAGTCTTTTTGGCACCCGGTGTGGGGCAGGAAGGGTTGAGATAAGGACAGATCTTACAACAGAGTGCTAAAGATAAATTGTTATAAGCATTAGACCAGTTTAATAGTTGCTGATCACAAGGTCGACATTTTGGATCTCAGGTCTGTTGGGCTTGTTTTCAGAAATGTGTTGTATAGCACATTACTTGCTGCATGTGTTCCCATTGCGCTGTTTATCATTTCTGGGTCTGGTATAAAGTTATTTTGCTATGTTGTGTAGCACTGGCTTATGAGTCAGGAAAATTACTGGTCATGTGACAAATCTGTTCTTTGTACTGAGCATTGCCATCACCTCCATACCTCAGGAACCATCACTCAGAAACTATTAAGAATTACACTCTTGATCTTTTTGCTTTAGGGAGCCAATCCATGAGGAGAAACGGGAGAGACACTTCTCCACTTATGCACTCTCTCTTTCTCCTTCACCTCCCCCTTCTCCTCCAGGCTAATTACACTAGCTCTACAAAGCTTTGGATACCCATGGGATGGTCCTACTGTGATGTCTCCAGAATGTCTTTCAGCTATTGTTTATGGATAAACAACTCTTGAAGAATGCCTTCCTGAGACCTGCCGCAAGGCAGGAGACTTAGGATTGGCAGGGAGCATGGGAGGATCTGGGCAGAAACCTAGAGCAGTGGGCACCTCCAGTGCTTTGGAACTTCCCCCCTGAGCACGTGCAGAATCCTTAAAAATTGCAGAAGTGCTTGAAAAGGAGAGGTTATCACCTCGGCAATTCCAAAGGGAATTCCAAAGGGAGCCTCAGTCAGTGCTGCTCCAAGCCTGGTACAGGCCCTGCAGCTACTCCAACACCTCTGACATGTCCCGCAGCCACTCCAGCCACTGTGACAGGCCCCAGGTCTAGTCTGGGGCCTAGACCAGACCCCCCAGGTCTGCTCTTGCTAGGCCAGAACACCAACCTTTGCCAGGATCCATTGCCTCTACATGCAGGAGAAAACAATGGGTGTGAAAATCAGGCTCCTAAGAATGGAAAAGAACTACTGCCCAGAAAAGAAAGGAGGGAGAAGAATGTTGATCTATGAAACCTTAACATAAACTTCCCCATGAGAGGGTACTTCCAAGATCCAAAAGGGTACAGGTGGAGTTTTGGGATAGCTGCCTTGGAGACAGAGGATGTTAAAGAGTTGTCTCCCTCACCCAGTCCCTGGGAGGACCCTTCCATTTATGCAGTGGTTGAAGGTCAAAGAAGAGCAGGTGCAGATGGTTAATGCAATGTTCTACCAGTTGGGGACAGGCTGGAGATCAGTCAGGAATGAGCAATTGCACTGTGTATAGCTTGCTTTGTACATAACGATAATAGTAATAAAAATAATTGCTATTATTATTCCTCTTCCCCTTCAGTACTTCAAACTGCCCTTACTACAACACATAAGCATTTGGGGCTGGGGGTGTTGGTGTGAGCTAACAGCTGTGTGGTGCTGAGCTGCCTGCCAGGTTAAAGCACATCATGTTTGACAACCATACTCTAACAGTAGAAATAACATTTCTAAAAGTCATCTCTCCTGTGTTCAGAGAAGGCCAGTCGGTGATGAATTCAGTCTGCTTCAGACACCACACCCCAGCAGAGACCCTGCTGCTTTTGGGAGCTGTCAGCCCTGAGGCCTTGGGGACACCTCAAGGGAGCCCAAGGGCACAGAGCAAGCGATGCCACGGTCGGGTGCTGTGCTGCTGAGCTGGGCCAGGCTCCTGAGCCCAAGGGGAGCTCCTGGCAAGAGGCATCGCTGTAGAGAGACAGCTGTGCCCAGGAGCAGCTCCTCTGCACAGCGCAGCAGGGCTGGGGGCTTTGACCACAGGTGAGAGGAGAGAAGGAGAGAGGGCTTGGAGGCACTGAGGAGCGCAACAACAGAGGGCAGCGTGTGGCAGGACACATCTGCAGGCTCTTGACACCGTGAGGCTCTGGCAGCAGGGCACTGCAGATCGGGTTGCCAGAGTGGTCTTCTGCAGCTGGCACATCTGATGGCTGATAGCATCTGTCAGGATGACTTTTACTCTACATTTAATGTGGAATAGAATGTGCTATACACAATGGCATTTAAAAAAGGGCATTTCCAGAGGAAAACTGAGGCTTGGTTAATCTGAAGAGGAAGGATTTTTTAGTTTCTGTGCTTTCCGAATCTTGCAGTGCAGTGGAAGCATGGATGGGGTCTGTGAGCATGGACAGGGAGATGTGGGGACATAGAACCATCTCCCAGCAGAGAAATAGGAAGGCAGCAGGGACTTGGGCAGGTGGTGAGAGGGAGCTGCTGCCACAAATGCTGTGCAAGGGAGGGCTCAGGCACCTACCTGCAACCCCCTGCACGGCAGGAGCATTCCCTGGGACACAACGTGCTCTCCTCTCCCTCCAGCACAGCCTCTGCCCTCAAGCCCCCGGTGTCCCCAGCAGGAGCTGCCTCATCTGCAGGCAGATCTGCAGCACAGGAAGGTCTGCTGAGTGTCCGTCTGTCCCTCCCTGGCTTTGCCTCCCCTGGCAGCAGCACGCTGGCATTCCTCCTGGCTTCTCCAGCTGGCTGTGCTGCTGCTGGTCTTGTTCCCAGGCTGGCTGGGGATGGGGGTTTCACATGCCCATTCCATGAGCCCTAGGAGTGTTTGGCTGGAAGAGGAGTATGGGGACAGGATGAGGGGTCTGGAGATGGGCACTTTGTGCCTGGATTCCTCTACTCTCAGCAGTATTCAGGTTCTTCTCAGGTCAACCTCTGAGTACAACTTTCCTGCAACACTCACATGGTGGCTGAGACCAGTATTGATGGACAGATTATCTGTCCTCACTAAAGGACACTGCACTATAGGGCCAGTCCCTTTTTCCCTTAGGATGCACAACATTTCCACTTATGTGCTGGAGAAATGCCCGGGATTTCTATTTTAGAAAAACTCAGCAGGTGTGGTAGGTCAGTAACAACAAAAAATCTGACCCTATAAAATGAAAATTAAAAAAAATCGTATATATATATCTGCTGTGAAGTTGGGTAACCGGGGAGCAACACTGGGGCAAGGTTCTTTGATATCAGGAGTGAAGTGAGTCTGAGATTGCCCCATGTTCCACCTTACCTCTGGCTATTGGGCATAACTGACTCTTGCATTGAATACAGAGGAGTCCCCTGCTCCCGGGGATACCCTCAGGCATCAGGAAGAACTCAGGAAAGATACCTACCAAATGTCTTCCTGGAAATGGACAATTTTCTGGCAATTCTAAATGAGAAATGGGATGAGTTTTTCTCTGATGAATCTGTTGTACATTGTTACTATTCTTTCTCTTCTTTGTTCAGGATCACATCCCCAGAAAAGCAGATGTCCAACAGAAGCACCATCTCCGAGTTCCTCCTGCTGGCATTCGCAGACACGTGCGAGCTGCAGCTCCTGCACTTCACACTCTTCCTGGGCATCTACCTGGCTGCCCTCCTGGGCAACGGCCTCATCCTCAGTGCCGTAGCCTGCGACCACCGCCTCCACACCCCCATGTACTTCTTCCTCCTCAACCTCGCCCTCCTCGACGTGGGCTGCATCTCCACCACTCTGCCCAAAGCCATGGCCAATGCCCTCTGGGACAACAGGGCCATCTCCTATCAAGGATGTGCTGTACAAGTCTTCTTTTTCGTCTTCTTCTTTGGTTCAGAGTTTTCCCTTCTCACCGTCATGGCCTACGACCGCTACGTTGCCATCTGCAAGCCCCTGCACTACGGGAGCGTCCTGGGCAGCAGAGCTTGTGCCCAGATGGCAGCAGCTGCCTGGGGCAGTGGCTTTCTCAATGCTGTCCTGCACACGGCCAACACATTTTCCCTGCCCCTCTGCCAAGGCAATGCTGTGGACCAGTTCTTCTGTGAAATCCCCCACATCCTCAAGCTCTCCTGCTCAGATGCCTACCTCAGGGAAGTCTGGGCACTTGTGTTTAGCGTTTCTTTAGTCCTTGGTTGCTTTATTTTCATTGTGGTGTCCTATGTGCAGATCTTCATTGTGGTGCTGAGGATGCCCTCTGAGCAGGGCAAGCACAAAGCCTTTTCCACGTGCCTCCCTCACCTGGCCGTGGTATCCCTTTTTGTCAGCACTGTCATGTTTGCCTACCTGAAGCCCTCCTCCATTTCCCCTGCATCCTTGGACATGGTGGTGTCATTTCTGTACTCAGTGGTGCCTCCAACAGTGAATCCCCTCATCTATAGCATGAGGAACCAGGAGCTCAAGGATGCCTTGAAGAGACTCATGACTGGAGATGTTTCACAATCAAAAACATAGCCCATTTTTTTCTGCATATGACCCACAATACATTGCAGGCTCAAGGTTTGTTCTGTTATCTTGTTGTCATTTTTCTTACTCTGGAGAGCATCACCACCAGCTCAGAGATATACAGTGCATCGAAGGAGGTTCAGCAATAGCTGGCCAGTCCACTGCTCATTGCTCATCTCATAAAGGCTCCCTGGGAAGTAGGATGTCCAGGAGAAGAGCAGGGCCCCCTGCAGGTTCATGGGAGATGTATAAAGGGAAACCCATTGCTGCTGGTGCCAGCAGGCACATCATACACTCACAGAGAGATGAACACGAGCGAGCACAAATGCCATCAGCCATTCCTACAAGTCTCATGAAGGCCAGTGGGGCAGACAGTGTCACAAGGTTAAGTAACATGCCCTGGGAAGGCACCTGAATCCAGCTCTGAGATGTGCTTCCTTGAAGCAAGGTCCCTGTGACCATTCCTCATGCCGTGGGGCATCTCAGAGAAGGGCAGAGCAGGGCAAAGCACTGAAGGGCTGAGGTGCCTCCCAGCCTCTGGCAGTGGCTGCAGGAACCAGAGGGACACTGCAGGCACTGCAGTGCACTGTGCGTGGTGTGCAAGGCAGAGACTCGTGTCTCGCAACAGCCCTGTGTGTATGAGGAGCGTGGGAGGCCAGCTCAGATGTGGACACCTCACAGAGCGCTGTCGTTGCCCTGTGTGACTCCAGAACCAACCCCCAGTGTCTCTGTGAGATTTCTGTAACCTCCCTCTCACAGGTTCATTACAGATACCCCTCTCTGCTATGTCACACTACCCTGCCTTTCTGGACCAGGCCATCAAGCGTTTGGATCAGAGAGATTTCTGGGGACTTGGAAAAAGCAGACAGCAAACTTGTCTTCAGGAAGGACAAGAAAAAGGACTGGGAGATTTGCAGTTGTCACCTCTGCCCATGGGAACATGATGGGGAAAGTCCTGCCGCAGGTGAAGCAGTAGGGGAGGGCAGAGAAGGGAATGTGGTGAACCTGGATTTGGCAAGGCCTTTGCCATAGTCTCCTGGAGTCTCCCTTTAGCCACATTGCTGATATTCACACTGAAGAAGGGGATGAAGTTGGGGGGGGAGAAGTTGGCTGGACATTAGTGATACCAAGTCCTCCTGCCAGCTAGTTACCAGCAGCACCCTTCAGTCATGGGCACTTGGGCCAACACAGTTGACCCTCTTTTTTATCTCCCTTTATGATGTCATGGAGCACATTTCCCAGTCTTGATCTTTTCAACATGAGTTATTCTTTAATTCAGTGACTTCTTCCCTTGGAGTTCTGCTTGAAGAGTGGGAGGTGGAGGAAGAAGGAAAAAAAAAAAAAAAAAAAAAAAAAGTTTGGAAATGTCTTTTGGTAAATCTTTGCATAAGACTATTCACAGAAAAAGCCTACTTTGGTAGGTAATCCTTGTCCACAGTGCTGTCAATAGTAAATAATAAATAAATAAATAAAATAATAATAAAAAACCTATGAGACTAAATCAAGAGATTCATAGAAAAAAAAAAAAAGCTGGTGGTGTTGCCATAAAAGACTCTTTCAGCTGTTACTTAGAGTCCTTTTATGCACAGGTTCCCATTGTTTCCTAGATCTACTTTCATGGCTGGTTTCCATTCTCTATTCAGAGGTGGCCACTGCCTTCAGGATGCCCTGGGGTAGCTGAGGAATGCAGATGGGACAAGTGATGTGAGGGAGCACTTTTGGAGCACAAGCTGAGGTGCACGAACTGAGGCTAGGCCCTACAGGGGCTGTACAGGGCTGCTAAGCACAGAATCATAGAACTGCTCATGTTGGAAGGGACCTTAAAGAGCCTGTGGTTCCATAAGTTTCACAAACACACAAATCTCAAGCCTGTGCCACACTGCTGCTGCCCTAGGCCTTTTACTTCAGATGGAGGCCTTTTCCTGCAGCATATACCACATTCATCATGGCACAAAAATGCTGTTTCTACACCAGTGATCTGGAGCCTCCTTCATGTTAGGCCACATTTCAGTGTCCTTCGTGCTGCTTGCAGGGTTTTGTCTCATGGATGAACTGGATCACAGAATCCCAGAATCATCTAGGCTGGAAGAGAGCTCCAAGATCACCTAGTCCAACCTCTGACCTACCACTAACAAGTCCTCCACTAAACCATATCACAAAGGATCACTGAGTATTCTGAAACTCAATATCATGCTTTTATTATTGTTATTGTTATTACTGTTATTACTGTTATTATTACTTTGCCTCTGAAGCACAATCACAGAATCAGAGAATCATACAACGGTCGAGTTGGAAAGCACCTCGACGATCATCTAGTTCCAACCCCCCATAGGCAGGGACACGACCCCCTAGATCAGGTTCCTCAGGGCCTCATCTAACATGGCCTTGAACACCCCCAAGGATGGAACATCCACAGCCTCAGCCACAGCATTCCACACCCTGAAAGGCAAGACATCAAGCCCCATAGACTTGTACTTTTTGAGCTTCTTCAGGTGGCTTCAAACCTTCTCTTGACTTACAACAGGTGGGAATTTGCACATCCCAGCCTCTATCTATGGGTTCAGAGAATGAAAGACTTGGGAAGCCTGACTGGCAGGGAAGACTGAAGAAAAGAAGTTGTTGAGTCCCTCAGCCTTTTCCATGTCTGTCATTACCAGTTCACCCTTCTCATTCATCACAGGGGTACACTCTCCTTGGCCTTCCTTTTCTGAGCAAGGTACCTACAGAATCTCTTCCTGTTATTCTTTTCATCCCCTGCTAAGCTCAGTTCCATCCATTCCTTGGTTTTCCTTATCCCATCCCTGCACATCCAAAACTGAAACATGTGAGAGGGCCTGGGAAAAGTAACCCTGGATCCACAGAAGCCACTTGGGAAACAAAACTTGTAGGTAGGAAGCGTGATTTTGTGGAGGTGCAGAGCTGATGGGCACATTGTGCAGGATGTGCCTAACGACCTTCGTGTCCTTTTCCCTCCTGACTACAATGCTACTTCCTTCTCAGGAATGGAGGAGCCAACAGAGGTGAGACAGATACACTGAGATGTTAAATGTCATCAGAAAGCTGATCCCAACAAAATATGGGGAGGTCAGGAGCAGCAGTGAGATTATGGGGTGGGAAGAGGAGCATGGCCAGCAGAAATTAATGATTTCATAGAGGTAAGAGCATTCATGCAATGCCAGTAGTGCAGTAAGACTGACTTAAAACAGTCACATATGGCCCTTAACTTACTTGAAACAGTAATTTTATTCCCCAACCTAAATTCTAATATAATACTCTGAAATGAAGCAGTTTTCTCTCTTGATTACCCTAATCCCTTCGGTTAACACTAACATTAAAATGCTCTATTTAACCCTAGACTTCTTAGCAGACCTAAAACATCCCTAAACCACAGAGCTTGTCCATACCTTAACCACAGACCTGACACCACAAGCAGAACACCAAACACTCCCACTAAAACTCTGCTTAATCTCTAACACAGAAAGTGAAAAAGAGGTACCAAGGAGACTAGAGTGAGCTCGGCTCTATCTCAGGATCTCCTGCCCCAGCAGGAGGAATGTGACTGTGGCGGGGACTGTGAGGTCACTTCTGTCTCTGCACTTGATAGGGCAGCTGCAGGAACGTGTCATGGAAAGGGACTGTGAGGTCACTGGTGTCTGGAGGTGGCAGGTCACCCTTGCCTTCTTCCTGGGATCTGCACTTTTGGGCTGACATCTGGCAGTGGCCCTGCTAGGCCAGCAGAAGGCACCTGCTTGGCATGCTGACTGGGGGATCCCCTCTGCCTCCAGAGCCAGGACGACCCAGGCAGAAAGAAGGCCCCAACATGGGTTGTCCTGTCCCTTCTGCTTGAGTCCATGACTGCACAACAGGAGGCACAAGGCTTGGCTGTGTGTAGCCAAGAAGCTGCAAGGCCAGCAGCAGGGCCCTGGCTTGGAAGCTGCTGGTGAGTATCTATGATGTGACCTTAGCTTCACTTTTCAAGGAACAGCTGGTGAGGGTTGATGAGACGGTGAAATGATGGAAATGCTGGGATGAGAGCAAGGTTGTGAACAGAGATGGGTGTCTGCAGACTTCCAGGAAATAGGACAAAGTGTGGGACAGCATATTAAAACGTGCAGAGGAGAAGGCAGAGGTTGCTGGTAAAAAGGGAAGGCCCCAACAGTCCTGACGCTTTGCCTAGAGCTTATAAGAAGATGACATATAGTCATTGCAATGCAGCCTCTTTGCTTCCTTGCAACCCTGTGCAGAGGCAGGGTAGTGTCATACCAGTGTCCTTCTCATGGCATCACACTGCCCACCACATTCCTCAGACCTCCAGGAAAAGTCCTGAGCCAGACAGGGGGGTGCAGGATCTCCCCTCACAGTGACTGGGGTCAGGCTTTAGACCTTTTGCTTCACCAAAACCAACCAAGACTTTTCTCATCACAGTGCTTTGCCTGTCTGTAATCATGGCCTCCAATTATCTGCCCTAAGCAGTCCCTGGGGAGGCTTTGTTAGTAACAGCCCTCAGTAGGACCCATTAATACTCCAAGTCACTTCAGCTTTTCCTTTTGAGTTTGCTTTTTCGCTCAGTTGCATCATTCTCCTCTCAGTACCCAACTTTCATTGACTCAGCACCAAAATACACCATGGAACTCATTAAAACACAGAAACTCATAAGGAGCCATGTCTCTCCCACCGTTTTCTTCAAGTATTCAAGACTTGTTCAGCTAATTGGAGAGCTTTCATGTTGTAATTAAGGGGGAAGATTTCAAGGAGTATCTAATAAAAATCTTTCTTCATTTTAAAGGCTGAATTTTGTTGTGTTTCAGTTTAGAGCATTATTCTCATGTTTGTATCGGTCTAGGGTTTCGCCTTTGAAGCCCTGTTTAGGTGGGAAGAGCAGGGTTTTCCTATTTCAAAACAAACAACAGGAAATCATGCTGCAATTTTCAAAAAAAAACAAAGGTCATGTTCCTTATTTTGTTGCCTCCAGTGATGTTTACCTTCTTAAAAGGATGACTGTACATGATGTATTTTCCACTGATTAATAGGAAATTTCAAATGATTGTGTTAATATTAATCCATATCATACATATTCAATGATAATTTTGAGGTTCTTGCTCAGGAAACCATTAGACAGACTGCTGAGAGATGGGCGAGCTCGAACTCACTGAATCTCACAGCAGCAACTGGGTTGGTGAGAGAGGTCTGAATGGTCAAAGAGTAAGGGGAGAGCAAACCAGGAGAACCATTGGTAGTGCATGGGTCCAGACAGGCAGGTGGAAATGGGACGTTCAGCAGGGTCTGTGTAATCAAGATGTGTGTTGTCCCTGGAAGATGAGGGAGCACACCATGATAGACAAAGCGATGAGAATGCAAGTAAAGGAGATTATCTGTATTTCTTCTTCTGAGATGAGTATAGATCATGGTAATTATAATTTCTTCCTGATTGGAATTACACTTCACTTGAGACATTTTACAGAAGGAATTGAATCATTTGAGCTGATGAGCGATTGCTTTATTAGTTAAGAACTAAAGAAATAACTGAGTACTCAGGCAGAGCGTTGCTCTCTGACCAGGGAAAACGTCCTGTGGTCCTGTTGTGTTTGAGGCACTTGCCTGGACTGGCAGATGTCAGAAAAGACCTGCAGGAGGCCGGAGCCCTTTGGGAAAATCAGGTGGAGCCAGGTGGAGTTCGCAGGGCACCTCCACTGCCAGCAGTGGTCTTTGTCCCTGTAACTGCAGCCCAGTCCAGCACAGGAAACCCCTTCAAAATCAAACCTCTTCTTCAGTGGGGTCCTGAGATTGACCTAGATTTGAAATGGCCATTGGAAACCTGAGATACTCTCCCTTATTCCTACTAGACACTGGAACATCCGTTTACCTTCCTGGGTCATCTTTAGCAAACTCAGGCTGAAAAACTCAAGTATAGCATGCTTCAGATGGCTGAGGCAGAACCCATCCGCTTGCCCTGCTTTGGAAATGGCCCCTGTCCAAGTAAGGCTTGAAAGTAAAAAGTGTGGAATGACCCTGCAAGTCAATGTGCAGAGTAAGGGAAAGTCACACATATTGTGCTGGAGTAGCAGAAGGCAAAAAGCATTGCATTGTGCCTCAGAATAATCAAGGAGACCATGTTCTGTTCATCAGTGTGATAAAGCAGAGTGAAGGACATTGAGTTATGTCCTAACATGAAGAAGGATGTGCATCACTGGTGAAGGAACTGTCATTTGTGCCATCACCAATGTGAATTACAGAAGCACCACCACATCTAATGGTAACCTGTCCGCTCCAGCTTGCTACACAGGGCAGGGGAGAGGGAGCCGACAGCCAAGGGACATATTTGCGTGTGGAAGGTGGGGCCCAGCAGAGACAAGGAGTCAAGGCCGTGCGGTGGGGGAGACAAGGCACCATACTCCACACGGGGAAGACACCACATGGGGGAGACAGTGCTCCAACCTCTGTCAGCAAAGGGGGACAGCACTCCCAGCTGCACCTTCTGCATGACCACAGTGCTTCCTGCTGGGGGCCATGTCCTACAGTCAGCCCTGGGCTGTATGCCACCCCTGTGCTCTGAAAGGCTTGAGAAGTGGAAGGTCTGACTCCAGAAGGCAGCTGTACCTGAACCAGGGGAATTTCTCTCATGTGCAGTAATTCTTTCTCCTCCCAGCTACTGTTCTGTGGCCCCAGTGTCATAGACACCTTCTGTGGTTTTCCCCCATTGCTGGAGCTCTCCTGCAGTGCCACAATGATACTCATGGTCTTTCCTTTCATAATCTACATTTGGGATCTTCCTTCCTTCTTTCCTTCTTTCCTTCCTTCCTTTGGATCATCTTCCTCTTCTCTTTCCTGCAGTTTTCATGTGTGTGCATCCTCTGTTGACAAGCCCAAGGCCTTATCCACCTGCTCTTGTCCTCATGAGTGTCACTGTTTTCTATGACACCGTTGTCACTGTCTGTGTAAAGCCCATAAAGGCTGTGCTCAGAGGTTTTAATCAAGCCCTTTCTCATACCTTCATCATCCCCCTGTCAGTCCTAGGGTTGCTTATAGGTAGTATGGGAAGGATGAGAGATGTGCTGGTGGAGCTGCAGACGTCATCATAAGACTTATCTCAAAGACCTTGGAAAGGACAGATTGATCAAAGTGGTTCCTCGGGACGTGGAAAAGGCAGATGTCGAAAGCATCTTGTACTTCAAGGCTGAGCAGAAGGATGATTAAGCCTAATCATGAATTAGAATGCCAGCGTTAACCCTAGCCCTCACCCAAGAACTAAACAAAACTCTAACCCACAAGGCTTGCCCTTATCCCACACCTTGAGCAGGCATCTTGAGCAGAACACCAATCCCTCCCTCAAAGCCCTTCCATTGCATTAGCCCTAAAAGTTGACCTCTAATCCCTAAATGTTAAATTGACCACCTAACCCTCCACCACACACACAGCACATCTCATCTTCAAACCCACTCCTATCCCTAACTTCAGCTGTTTGTCCCCTTGGGGCAGGGCAGAGGGCAGGGATTGTGATGTCCTTGAGCAAAGAATCACACTCCATCTTTTTTATAAGCCCCCTTTAAGTACTGAAAGGCCACAAAGAGGTCACCCTGAAGCCTTCTTTCCTCCAGGCTGAACAGCCACAGTGCTCTCAGCCTTTCTTCATAGGAGAGGTTCTCCAGCCACTTGATCTTCTTCTTTGCCCCCCAGCCTCCATCTATGGGTTCAGGGAAATGAAAAACTTGGGAAGCCTCACTGGCAGGGAAGACTGAGGCAAAGATGTTGTTGAGGCCCTCAGGCTTCTCCATGTCTGTCATTACCGGTTTACCCTTCTCATCCCTCAGAGTGGGTACACTCTCCTTGGCCTTTCTTTTCTGAGCTATGCATCTATAGAATCTCTTCCTGTTATTCTTTGCATCCCTTGCTAAGCTCAGGTCTATCCGCACATTGCTTTCCTTATCCCATCTCTACACATCCAAAACTGAAGCATTCATAAGGGCCTGGAAAAAGAACTTGAGATCCATGGAAGCTATTCTGGAAACAAAACTAGTAGGTAGGATGCGCAATTTTGTAGAGAGGCAGAGCTGATGGGCATACTGGGCAGGATGCTCCGTTAGGCCCTTTTCCCTCCTGACTACAATGCCACTTCTCTCTGAAGAACAGAGTAGCCCACAGAGGTGAGACATATACTGCCTATGTCATGGATGTCATCGGAAAGCTGATCCCAATAAGATATGGGGAGGTCAGGAGCAACCTGGACATGAGAGATGTGAGATTTTCAGGTGGCAAGAGGAGCATGGCCAGCAGAAATTAATGATTTCGTAGAGGTAAGAGGCATCATGAAATGCAGGTTGTGCAGCAACACTGACTTGTAGAGTAATGTATGGCCCTTACACTATTTAAACCAGTAGTCTTAATCCTTAAATCTAAATGCTCCTCCAACACTCTGACAGGAATCCATTTCTCTAAAGCTTGAACACAAGGTATTCCTTGAAGCAAAACTCACCCCATAGCCCCTTTCTATTACTTTTACTCTCTTACTCACCCTAAACCCTACCCTTAATAATAGTATTAAAATACTCTATTTAACCCTAGGCTTCTAGGCAGACCTAAAAATGACCTAAACTACAGAGCCTGCCCATACCCTAAACACAGAAGAACACCAAACCTTCCCAATAAACATTTGTTTACTCTCTAACCCAGAAAGTTGCGCCTTATTCCCTTGGGAACTAGAAAGCAGTCAGCTACGCCTGAGGATCTCATGGTCCAGCAGAAGGAATGTGACTGTGGCAGGGACTGTGAGGTCACTTCTGTCTCTGCACTTGATAGGGCAGCAGCAGGAATGTGTCACAGAAAGGGACTGTGAGGTCACTTGTGTCTGGAGGTGGCAGGTCAGCCTTGCCTTCTCCCTGGGAGCTGCACTTTTGGGCTGACATCTGGCAGTGGCCCTGCTAGGCCAGCAGAAGGCACCTGCTTGGCATGCTGACTGGGGGATCCCCTCTGCCTCCAGAGCCAGGACGACCCAGACTGAAAGGAGACCCCAAGATGGGTTGTCCTGTCCCTTCTGCTTGAGTCCATGAGTGGGCAGCAGTAGGCACAAGGCTTGGCTGTGTCTCCACAAGAAGCTGCAAGGCCAGCAGCAGGCCCCTGGCTTGGAAGCTGCTGCTGAGGTGACTTGTGTCTGGTTGGCTGAGAGGCCACAAGGAGCCTGCTGGGTTGGGATGCCTACTTCAGGAGTGGTTTCCTCCCTGATGGAGCCTGCTTTGGTAGTAGGAAAGAGCAGGAGGAAAAAAAAAAAAAAAAAAAAGAAAAAGACACAAACCACCCTAAAAGGTGGGCTCTGGCCATGAGGAGGAAGAAATGACCAGGGGAACAACTGGTCTTGCTGCTACAGACTGAGGCAAAGAAGACATTAATTACCTCAGCCTTTACCTCATCTCTTGGCACCACGTTTCCCCCCACATCCAATAATTTATGATGATTCTTAATCCTCTTTTATTTAAAGTATTTATATAAGCAGTGTTTATTGTCTTTGACAGGAATGGATTGATTAAGCTCCAGCTGGGCTTTGGCCTTTCTAACGTTGTTCTGCACAACCCCATAATATTTAGGACACAGCTCCAGAGAAACTGACAGCATGCATGAGAATGAAGAACAGAAAAAGTAGAATCTGGCAGCCTTCCACCCATTACCTTTCTGTGACTGTGTTGCAGTTCCATTCAACTGGTTACTCCTGTATTATCCAAATGTTGGTTTAGTGGAGGACTTGTTAGTGGTAGGTCAGAGGTTGGACTCGATCATCTTGAGGTCTCTTCCAAACTAGACAATTCTCTGTGATTCTGTGTGTGATTCTGTGTCCCCTGTACCTCCCAATGCTGCTGTCTTGTCAGAGACAGCACAATCACATGAAGGCTGAACTGTCTTGTCTGCCTGCAGACATGAACAGCTGACAGAACGGAGCGTCAGTGTGGTGGGAGCTTGAGAAACTACAGGATTTTGTCTAAAGAAACCTCTAGACATTTACAAGGAGAGGAGCCCAGTCCTGAACGAGAGGGAGAGTAACGCCACACATCAGAGCAGACTGGGACACTGCTGAGTACACAGGACAAGGAGGGCCTGGGCACCATGAGGGATGCCATACAAGCAGTGGTGCCTGCTCAGCAGGAACCAGGCCAACTTCACACAGAGCTGCCTTACGAGGAGCATGGCCACCAAAAAGATCTGAGTTATCAGACTCAGCTCAGATCCGGTATGACACCACAAGGACAAGTGTCTACAACTAAGCAGTAAAGAGGTACGGGTCTGGGATTCTCTAGGCCATCCTGGTTAGGAGAGGAGCAAGGGCTATGACAAGGTTCCAAGTCCCAGCAGGACCCAGGTCTTTGTGCCCATGGCTATGGCTGTTGTCTCTGCCACTGCCACTGATTAGGAGACAGCTGATCGTTAAAGCTCCAGGGCCTCATTGCCTCCTCGCCCCCACCCATGAAGCAGGCAGGGGTCGTACCATTCTCCTACACTTGGCCATGCAAATCCCCATCTCCTGCCACCACCGCCTCCACACCCCCATATACTTCTTCCTCCTCAACCTCGCCCTCCTCGACCTGGGCTGCATCTCCACCACTCTGCCCAAAGCCGTGGCCAATGCCTTCTGGGACAACAGGGCCATCTCCTATCAAGGATGTGCTGCACAGGTCTTCTTTTTTGTCTTCTTGGCTGGAGCAGAGTTTTCCCTTCTCACCATCATGGCCTATGACCGCTACATTGCCATCTGCAAGCCCCTGCACTACGGGAGCCTCGTGGGCAGCAGAGCTTGTGCCCTGATGGCAGCAGCTGCCTGGGGCAGTGGTTTTCTCAATGCTGTCCTACACACGGCCACTACGTTTTCCCTGCCCCTCTGCCAAGGCAATGTTCTGGACCAGTTCTTCTGTGAAATCCCCCACATCCTCAAGCTCTTCTGTTCAGATTCCTATCTCAGGGAAATTGGCATCCTTGTGTTTAGTGTTTCTTTAGCATTTATTTGTTTTGTTTTCATTGTGCTGTCCTATTTTCAGACCTTCAGGGCAGTGCTGAGGATGCCCTCTGAACAGGGCCAGCACAAAGCCTTTTCCACGTGCCTCCCTCACCTGGCCATGGTCTTCCTCTTTCTCAGCACTTCCATGTTTGCCTACCTGAAGCCCGCTTCCATCTCTTCCCCATCTCTGGACTTGGTGGTGTCACTTTTGTACTCAGTGGTACCTCCAGCAGTGAACCCCCTCATTTACAGCATGAGGAACCAGGAACTCAAGGTTGCAGTGAGGAAATTGTTTCTATATGTGCTTCTTAAGCATCAGTGTTGTTAACATTATTGTGATTTGTATCATACCATTTTTATACTTAGTATTATTATCATATTATAATAATAATAATAATCCTCTAAACGCTACCATTCTATTTGAGAAACTGAGATGAGAGATTTTCATATCATTTTTTGTTTTTGTTATTTTCATAATTTTTGATATTGCTTTAATTTATTTAGTAATTTTTTTACTTTGACTACATCTTCCATTTAACCTACTGAACTAGGCTTCCTTTGTAGGTATAGACAATAAAGAAGACAGAATAAATTCAGTGGTCTCAGTATCCCTCTCTTCCCACCCCCTCTGGAGCTGGGGGAGCAGCCCCAGCATGCAGGAGGGGCTCAGGGCCAAGAGCCCAGCTGCCACATGCAGGAGCAGCCCTGGTGGCCCTCGGGGCTGCCCCTCAGTGCCCGCTGGGCTCTGCCTGTGTGCTGCCTTCAGGTCGGGGCTGCTGCTTCCCTGGAGCCATGACCATGGCCAGCAGCAGGACATGGCCTTTTCACTGCTGCTCCCTTTGGCTTCCACATTGTTCTCTTGTGCTCTTGTATCTGTTAGTCTTGAGCTCTCATATGCCTCGATGACAGTCCTGTTTTCTCTGCAGGGCATCCCGATCCCTGCAGACAGCAGCAGGCACTGCACAGCCCTGGGTCACAGCCGCCTTCCTGCTAGCACCACAGTAACAAAAGGGGCTGCTGAAGGCAAACCCAGGAGCCTTGACACCAAGGGGCTGTTCTCTGATCTTCTCTATTCTGGGGGTTCTTCATGGAGTGAAAGACACAGGCTGAAAGTCCCAGGGTGGCCCCTGAGGAACCAAGGGCAGCACTAAGAGCTTCCATTATGACAGAACTTGCCTAAGGAGATGACAACTGATCTTAAACTTATCTGCATGGGACTGCACCCCCTGCAGCGGGGCAGATGGCAGATTCCAGCCTGTAAAGGAATCTGGAGCTTCCAGGAGATGTCAGGTAATCTGCAGGGACAAGGTCCTCAGATGAAGTGATTAGAACCTCATAAAATGAGTGACCATCCAAAAAAAGGTCTGTTAAAGGAAAAGGGGAATCTGAGGAGTCCATGGTCTAAAGGAGGGCTCTGCAATGCCACAAGAGGTGGTGAAGAGCCAGCAGACAAAGGCCCATAAGACTGAAGAGTAATTGAGGATAACCATTTTGAAGTGCTATGGGCGAGGTCTGGTGCAGGTCTCGCCTGTCTTTTGTGCCCTTAGAGACACCCCATGGCCCTGCCCAGCACTGCCCTGTGCTGCTGAGCCATCAGGGCAGAAGGAAAGGGGTTCAGCAGCAGAGATCCCCATGGATGTAGGTCTGCTGCCCACCCTGAGCAGCACGGGCAGGGGGGAGACCCGCGGGGGTCCCAGGGTACCACAGCCCCTGGCTCTCACAGCAGCACCGACAGCTCGGGGCCCTGTGGGGAGCACGGGGATAGAAGAAGCAACGGCTGGCGAGGCCAGAACAAACACACTGCCCTGGATAAGGCTCGCTGGGAGCAGGGATGGCCCTGGGGAAGAGCAGGGCAGCATTGCTGGGCCTGCACTGATGGGGAAAGGGCAAAGGGAAAGCTCTTTGTGCAGGCCCCTGCTCGGGGCAGGCTGCTCTGTGGCTGGGCCAGGCCTCTTGTGCTGGCCTGGGGAGCGGGGCTGGCCCTGCGGGGCACAGGCACTGTGTGCTGGGGATCTGCCAGGCAAGAGAGCAGGGCTCCTGCAGCTTCACGGACCTCCATATCCTGGCACCACGGACACCTCCTTGCTCCATGCATCCAGCAGATAAACACCTCTCAGCCACCTGCTTTCTCTTCTTCTAGAGGAACTGGGAACAGAATAGCAAAACCAAGTAAAACTCAGAAATTGTGAGCCACAGAAGGCCCTGATGCTGTGCAAGAAATGCTCAAAAATGGCAACCACAACTGTGGGTGACCATCACTGGTCACACAACCAAAACACAGTACCACAAGGGGCTGCTTTGCAGAGAGTAACTCCATCCCACCAACAGCCAGTACAGGGCCCCTGATGGACAAGAAGACTTCCTCTGAACTCTGGAAGGAGCCAGGAAGGTGGTAATAAGCACCAGGACAATTGAGGAAGCCCAAAGGCCCTTCTGAAGTGTCACTGAGTGCCACCTGAGAGGCAGTGCTGGGCAGTGAGGAGGGCCAGGAGAAAGACTTGTGATAAGGCTGTGAAAAACAAGGAAATCCATGGCTTTAGCAGATCCTTAAAGTCCTGCCTGAGTCCCCAAATGGAAAGCAGGGTATGTCTGTGGGTTGAGAAGTAGCCAAATCTTGGGACTGGGACAGGGTTGAAGGGTCCTGCGTGAATCTGGTCTGATGAAGAAGTGTCCACCTTGCATGTGTGCCTCAGGCTGGGAGCAGGGGCCTGCCCACGGTGCGGGATGGCTGGGCCGTGCTCAGCCATGCCCCAGGAGATGACCTTGCTCTCTTCCTCCCCACCACTCCCCACATGGGGCAGGCCCTCAGGAAACACCCCTGAGCCTGGAGATGCACCAACCTGCTGTGGTGAGGTGCCACTACTGCATGGGAAGAATACATTATTTCCATAATGTATTAAGTGCCACTTTTCTCAGGAATAGAGTAGCCAACAGAGGTGTGATGGATACTCTGAGATCGTGAAAGCCACTAGAAAGATGCTCCTAAGATTATGACTGATATAGTGAGGTCAGGAGAAGCCCTGGTCAGGAGAAATGTGAGATTTGGAAGAGGGAATAGAGATTATCCAGCAGAAACTAAAGATTTTGTAAAAGGTAAGAGGGTTCAGGCTATGCGGAAGCTGCTGTAACCGTGACTTAAAACACTTATATGAGGCTATTCCCCAGCTTCAAAGAGCAAACTTAATTCCTACATTTAAATGTTACTCCACACCCAAACAGGAATCAACTACTCCTATGCCTGACATCTAAGTGTGCACTGAAGCCAAAACTCAGTCCATCGCCTCTTTCCCTTACCCTTACTCTCTTGCTTACCTTGATCCCTACCCTTAATGCTAGATTTAAATGCTCTATTTAGGCCTAGAATTATTGGAAAAACTAAACAAACCCTAAATCACTAAGCTTGTCCGCACTTTAACCACAGACCTGATACGCAAAGCAGAACACCAATCCCTCCCAAAAAATCTTTCTTTAAATTCAAACCCAGAAAGGTGAGCCCTAGTCCCCTGATGCATGAGCACCTAACAGCTGATTCCCCTGTTCCTGTGCATTGACTTCCTCACCTTCAGCCCCTCTCCTAACCCTTACCTTTAGGTACCGTACTGGGTCTGGCCCTTAGTGCAGGCCAAGAACTGTGAGGTTACTCTGCAGTCACATGGCATGCAAAGATGGATGTGAGGGGTCATGGGTCTGATCAGCTTGTGGGCCGCAAAGAAGAGATGGATGGGAGTGCTCTGAAGGGCTCAGCTCTACCTCAGCATCTCCTGCCCCAGCACGAGGAATGTGACTGTGGCAGGGACTGTGAGGTCACTTCTGTCTCTGCACTTGATAGGGCAGCAGCAGGAACGTGTCACACAAAGGGACTGGGAGGTCACTTGTGTCTGTAGCTGGCAGGTCACCCTTGACATAGACCTGGGATGTGGACTTTTGGGCTGACATCTGGCAGTGGCCCTGCTAGGCCAGCACAAGGCACCTGCTTGGCATGCTGACTGGGGGATCCCCTCTGCCTCCAGACCCAGGAGGACCCAGGCAGAAAGAAGGCCCCAACATGGGTTGTCCTGTCCCTTCTCCTTGAGTCCATGACTGGGCAGCAGGAGGCACAAGGCTTGGCTGTGTCTAGCCAAGAAGCTGCAAGGCCAGCAGCAGGCCCCTGGCTTGGAAGCTGCTGCTGAGGTGGCTTGTGGCTGATCAGACCTGGGCTTTGTCTTTCAAGGAGTACCTGGTGAGAGTTGGCGAGACATGGGTGAAACAAAGGATGAGAGCAAGGTTGTGGACAGAGATGGGTGTCTGTAGACTTGAAGGAAATAGGGCAAAGTGTGGGACAGCATAGGAAAGCCTGCAGAGGAGAAGGCAGAGGGTGCTGGTAAAAAGGGAAGGCCCCAACAGCCCTGAGGTTTTTGTCCCCTTGGCTAGAGCTTGTTGGGAGATATATTAATTCTGCTGAGGCTTCATTGATTTCTTTCAACTCTGAGCAGCAGCTCAGAGGTGTCATACCACTGTTCTTCTCATGGCATCCCACTGCCCACTCCATCCCACAGATCCCAGGAAGAGCCTTGAGCCAGACATGGGGATGCAGGATCTCCTCTCCCAGTGGCTGGGGTCAGGCCTTGGCTCTTCTGCTTCACTAAAATCAACCAAGAGTTTTCTCAGCACAGGACTTTGCCAGTCTGCAATCATGGTCTCTAATTATCTACCCTAACACATCCCTGAGGAGGCTTTCTCAGTAACAGCCCTCAGTTGGGCCCATTCATACTCCAAGTCGCTTCAACTTTTCCTCCTGACTTTACTTGCTCAAGTGGTTACATCACTCTCTTCTATAGTACCTGAGCTCCATAGCATCAGTGTCGAAATACATCATGGACCTCATTAAAATGCAGAAACTTCTAACATCTCTTCCATAGTTTTATTAAGTCTTCACGACTTGTGCAGCTAATTGCAGAGCTTGCATGATGTAGTTAAGGAAGAAGATTTCAAAAAGCAACTAATGAAAATATTTTCTGTTTATAAATCCTGAATTTTGCTACATTTCAGTTTTGAGCATCTTTCTTCTTCTGCTATTTTTCTATGGTGTCATCTTTGGAAACCTTCATCGGGAGGAAAAGTAGAGTCTAGAGGTCTGACACATCTGCTGCCAGCAGTAGTCTTTGTCCCTGTAACTGCAGACAAGCCCAGCACATGAAACCCTTTCTAAGAGAAGTCAGGAGTTCCTAGGGAAAAAAATGAAATAAAATAATAAAATAAAATAAAATAAATTAACAAAAAATTGAAATGACCATTGGAACCTGTGAAATTCTGCTAGAATCTTTGCAGACAACTGGACATCTATGCTCTATTGGGTCTTCTGTGGAAAACTCAAGATGCAAACTAAAGAAAATATATCTTCGTTGGCTGTAGCTGTAGCCATGAGATTGGCCTCTTTTGGGAAATTGTCCCCTTCCAGACACGGAAACCTAAATTGAGTAATGTGAAAATACCTGCCAGTCAATACAGTAGGGCAAAGTCATACTTCCTGTGCTGTAGATGCAGAAGGCAAAAAGAATTGCATTGTGCCTGACACTACTCTGGGAAGCGTAACCCAGGTCAGGCAACTTTACCTTAGTGCTGACAAGTCCATCACTAAAGCACGCTCACAAGCTCTACATCTATACCTTGGCTCTCCAGTTGATGACCCAGCTCATGGATGGCAATCAGGGAGTCTCGGTTAGCGCGACGCTGCCTCAGGTGCGCCACCATGGTAGCCATTGGCACCTGCTGTTCTTCAGCCCTCAGCAAACCCCCAACAGAAGGATTCTGTGGAAGGCCAAGCAAGGTAGACAACTGTTTCATGTCCTTTGTTTCCAAGGCAGCTCTGCCAAAGCCCCACCGGTGGTGCCCTCTTGGAACTCTGAATTCCCTCTCCTGAAGCAGTCTATGCCGAGGATGCACATAGCCTCTGGGCCAGTCCCAATGGGGTGCTTTTGCCATTCCTTCCCAGTTAGACTCACCTCAGCCTCCAGTACAGTTATGTATTGGGTTCCCCCTGTCACTCCAGAAATACAGGTGGGTTCTACCTCTTTCTAGCTTGATGGCATTAGGGTACACTGTGCACCGGTGAGTACTGATGTATCAGTAGAGCCTGATACATTTGTGGGTGTGATGTACCAGGCCATTAACTATACCCAGTCCAGTAAACGTGATTGTTCCTTTCTTCCCCGCCTCCCCATGGCTGGAAGCAGAACCCCTCTAGTCCTGCTTATAGTATTCTTTACAGTGTCTGGTAGACGAACCACTGGAAACACGTCCCACCACAGCACAGTCATCCCACAGTACAGGGGACAGGGCGATGCCAGACAAGGGATGCATTACAGTGCAGGAGTTGTGGCAAAACTCAAGCTGAAATACTCAAGAACAGGACAGTTCAAATGGCTGAAGCAGAACCCATCTGCTTATCCTAGTTTGGGAATCATCCCCTTCCATCAGGGGTAAAAAATGTGAAATGCCCCATCAGGTCAATGTGGAAAAAATACTCAGAGGTTTTGTGCTGGAGTGGCAGAAGGGAAAAAGTATTGCATTGTGCCTCAGACTAATCAAGGAGACCTAATGCAGTTCATCGCTGAGATAAAGCAAACACTCTAAGAATTGTGAGGGATGTTCAGTTGTGGCCTAACATGAAGAAGAAAGTTGATCACTGGTGAAGGAACAGTCTTTTCCTGCCATCACCAATCTGGTTACACAAGCATCAGAAGAACGTCTCTGCAGTATTTCCAAACCAGCTGGACACCAGGTGCTCATGGTGCAGAGGATCTTTTGGGGATGAACTCATTCATGATGTAACCCTGAGGACAATGTGGAGCAAGGATTACATATGTCAGCAATACCTCAACCCACCGCAGTCTTTCTTCCCCCTATCTCCCTGTCCTCCCCTTCTTTCCTTCAGGATTAGAGTCAGAAGGGAGCTCTGGAGGTTTCCAGTGCTAAGATCTGCTCTGAGCAGGGAGAACTTTCACATCAGATCAGGCTGCTTCCTCAATGCTTCTTCCACCTCACTTTTGAAAGCCGTACTCCTAGGGGTGTTAGCTGGAAGGCCAGTTCTCATTCAGTGGTGCTACAAGACAGCAGTGTGGAAGAGAAGTGAGACCAGCACCAAAACGACCATGTCTTGCTGCTCTCAGTGTTCATGGGTCTGAAAAAGTGGCAACCCTGACTCAAAGGCTGCAGGCAAGGAGTGCCTGCCAGGGCAGAAAAGGGCAGCCCCAAACAACACCAGGGTTTTCCAGCACGTTGCATCAGGGATCTTCATCCCACAACCACTGCTGTACCTGAGAAGAGTATGAGAAATGAGATCCACAGAAACTGACTACCTGCTGGTTCCTTTATTTAGTTAGTTATAAAGAGCTTAGCAGCACCTCTACATGAAGTCTTTGGCTTAGAAGAAAAGGTAGAAGGACACAGAAGAAGAAAAATATATTAAATTTATAAAATAAAAGTATAAAGACATATTTAGCATATGGGAATAATATTGAAAAGAATGAACAGTTTTTGAAATATGTGAACAAAGGTGTTTCTGCCTTGTCCAGGTATACTTCAGGGAGTCACATGCAGAAGATCGGTTCCTCGTTGAAATACTGAATATTGCAATAACATCCTCAGTGCCTCCTTGAGCTCCTTATTCCTCATGCTGTAGATGAGGGGGTTCAGTGCTGGAGGTACCATGGAGTACAGAACAGCCACCACCAGATTTAGATGTGGGGAGGAGATGGAGGGGGGCTTCAGGTAGGCAAACATGGCAGTGCTGACCATCAGGGAGACAACAGCCAGGTGAGGGAGGCACGTGGAAAAGGCTTTGTGCCGGCCCTGAGAAGAGGGCATCCTCAGCACTGCCCTGAAGATCTGCACATAGGACAGCACAATGAAAGCAAAACAACCAAATGCTAAAGAAAAACTAAACACAAGTGGCCCAACTTCCCTGAAGTAGGCATCTGAGCAGGAGAGCTTGAGGATCTGGGGGATTTCACAGAAGAACTGGTCCAAAACATTGCCGTGGCAGAGGGGCAGGGAAAATGTGTTGGCCGTGTGCAGGACAGCAATAAGAAAGCCACTGCCCCAGGCAGCTGCTGCCATCTGGGCACAAGCTCTGCTGCCCAGGAGGCTCCCGTAGTGCAGGGGCTTGCAGATGGCAACATAGCGGTCGTAGGCCATGACAGTGAGAAGATAAAATTCTGATACAATCAAGAAGACAAAGAGAAAGACCTGAGCAGCACATCCTTGATAGGAGATGGCCCTGTTGTCCCACAGGGATATGGCCATGGCTTTGGGCAGAGTGGTGGAGATGCAGCCCACGTCGAGGAGGGCGAGGTTGAGGAGGAAGAAGTACATGGGGGTGTGGAGGCGGTGGTTGCAGGCTACGGCACTGAGGATGAGGCCGTTGCCCAGGAGGGCAGCCAGGTAGATGCCCAGGAAGAGCATGAAGTGCAGGAGCTGCAGCTTGCGCGTGTCTGCAAATGCCAGCAGGAGGAACTCACTCACAGAGCTGATGTTGGGCATTTGCTGGTTCTGGCCATGGGGTTCTACAAGGAGGGAAAAGGCAGTAAGAAAATACAACACAACTATCTGTTGATATCTGATTCAATATCGGCCTTTTAAGCAGACATTAGGCATGTCCATTTCATGCGCCCTGACGGATGCTGCCTAAAGTAGTCCGTGGGAACAGGGGACTCTTCTGTAGGCAGTGTAGTTAACAGTCCCTACCTATAAAAAAAAAAAAAAAAAGTAAAGAGGAGCATGGGGTATTGTCAGATCAGTTTAACTCTTCATATGAAGAAATTTTTACTCCCAAATCACCGAATGGCAGAGAAGGGCTGTGGCAATTTTTTTTTTCTATACTGTCGTTCCTGCTGCACTACAAAAAAAGCCTTGTGGATCCTCAGAGTCATAGATACCATTCCTCTAGTGCAGAGTGTACTTCAGAGAGCACAGCCAGTCTGTCCATCCATTCTGGTCTCAGCTGCCCTGTGCTGGTGGGAGAGAAGAGCAGCGATTGTCCCAGGGAGGTGCCTGAGCCCTCCCTCAAACAGCATTTCTGTCAGCAGCTCCCTCTCACTGCCTGCCTATAGCCCTGCTGGGAACTGGTTCTCTGTCACCACATCTCTTCCCTGTCCATGCTAAGAGACCCCAGACCACAAGCTGTGTGCTTACAATCACTCAGATTCCCCTCCACTGCAAGAATTTGGCACTTAGGGCACTGAATCCAAAAAAGCCTTTCTCCTCAGACTAAGCGAGCCTCAGTCTTCCTCCTGAAACGCCCATTCATAAATGCCATTCTCTAAAGTTTATCCTAGTCCAAATTACCAAAAGAGTGAGACCGACCCTGACAGATGCTATCAGCCATCAGATGTGCCAGCTGTAGAAGACCCCTCTGGCAACCCCACCTGCAGTGCCCTGCTGCCAGAGCCTCACGGTGTCAAAAGCCTGCAGATGTGTCCTGCCACACGCTGCCCTCTGTTGTGCTCCTCAGTGCCTCCAAGCCCTCTCTCCTTCTCTCCTCTCTGTGTGCCAGCTGCGGTCAGAGCCCCCAGCCCTGCTGCGCTGTGCAGAGGAGCTGCTCCTGGGCACAGCTGTCTCTCTGCACCACGGCCCTCTTGCCACGAGCTCTGTCTGTCCCACAAGCCCGGCCCAGCTCAGCAGCACAGCACCAGCCCAAGGCACTGCAATCACCCCTCTGGGGGCTTTGCTGATGAGCCCACGAACCTCAGGCACTCAGAGACAATTGAAGACATCTCTCCAGAAGGCCAAGTCAGAGGCAAGTTTCCTGCAGTGTCCCCCTGAGGGCCAGCACTGACACAGCCTCCCTTGGAGCTCGTTAGAGAAGAACCCTGGAGGCAGTGAGGACAAGGAGACAAAGGCAATGTGAAGGTGACACTGATGTGTAGGAAAACTGGATGTGTGTCACCAAGAACAAGGGCCAGGCCTTGACCCCTGTCCCCTGGGAAGGGAGATCCTTAGCAGCCACACCTTGCTCAGGGCTCATTGTGGGGCAGTAGGAGATGGGGATGTGCATGGCCAAGTGCAGGAGAATGGTACGACCCCTGCCTGGTTCATGGGTGGGGGTGAGGAGGCAATGAGGCCCTGGTGCTTTAACGATCAGCCGTCTCCTCCTAGGCCTCAGTGACAGTGACAACAGCCATAGCCATGGACACAAAGACCTGAGTCCTGATGGGTGATGACCACGCAATGGTGGAGTTCACTATTCTTGGCGAGGCCAGGAAGGGGACCAGTAAAACCGCTGTATTGGACTTTCGAAGGGCTGACTTTGAGCTGCTCAGGACACTAGTTGGTGGAGTCCCTTGGGAGGTGGTTCTGAAGGGCAGAGGGGTCCAGGAAGGCTGGGCGCTCTTCAAGAGGGACGTCTTAATGGCGCAGGAACGGTCTGTCCCCACGTGCCCAAAGACGAGCTGGCGGGGAAGAAGACCGGCCTGGCTCAACAGAGAATTGTGGCTTGATCTTAGGAGGAAAAAGAGGGTTTATAAGCTTTGGAAAAGTGGGCAGGCCACTAAGGAGGACTTTAAAGAAGTAGCGAGGCTGTGCAGGGACAAAATTAGGAAGGCCAAAGCTCATCTGGAGCTCAATCTGGCTACTGCCGTTAAAGATAACAAAAAACGTTTCTATAAATACATCAACACAAAAAGGAGGACTAAGGAGAATCTCCATCCTTTACTGGATGCGGGGGGAAACTTAGTTACAAGAGATGAGGAAAAGGCGGAGGTGCTCAATGCCTTCTTTGCCTCAGTCTTTAGCGGCAATACCGGATGTTCTCTGGATACTCAGTACCCTGAGCTGGTGGAAGGCGATGGGGAGCAGGATGTGGCCCTCATTATCCATGAAGAACTGGTTGGTGACCTGCTACGGCACTTAGATGTGCACAAGTCGATGGGGCCGGATGGGATCCACCCAAGGGTACTGAGGGAACTGGCAGAGGAGCTGGCCAAGCCACTTTCCATCATTTATCAACAGTCCTGGCTATCAGGGGAGGTTCCAATCGACTGGCGGCTAGCAAACGTGACGCCCATCTACAAGAAGGGCCGGAGGGCAGACCCGGGAAACTACAGGCCTGTCAGTTTGACCTCAGTGCCAGGGAAGCTCATGGAGCAGATCCTCCTGAGAGTCATCATGCAGCAATTGCAGGGGAAGCAGGCGATCAGGCCCAGTCAGCATGGCTTTATGAAAGGCAGGTCATGCCTGACGAACCTGATCTCCTTCTATGACAGAGTGACGCGCTGGGTGGATGAGGGAAAGGCTGTGGATGTGGTCTACCTTGACTTCAGCAAGGCTTTTGACACCGTCTCCCACAGCATTCTCCTCAAGAAACTGGCTGCTCTTGGCTTGGACTGGCGCACGCTTCGCTGGGTTAGAAACTGGCTGGATAGCCGGGCCCAAAGAGTCGTGGTGAATGGAGCCAAGTCCAGTTGGAGGCCAGTCACTAGTGGCGTCCCCCAGGGCTCGGTGCTGGGGCCGGTCCTCTTTAATATCTTCATCGATGATCTGGACGAGGGCATCGAGTGCACCCTCAGTAAGTTCGCAGATGACACCAAGTTAGGTGTGTGTGTCGATCTGCTTGAGGGTAGGAAAGCTCTGCAGGAGGATCTGGATAGGCTGCACCGATGGGCTGAGGTCAACTGCATGAAGTTTAACAAGGCCAAGTGCCGGGTCCTGCACCTGGGGCGCAATAACCCCAAGCAGAGCTACAGGCTGGGAGAGGAATGGTTGGAGAGCTGCCAGGCAGAGAAGGACCTGGGAGTGATGGTGGATAGTCGGCTGAATATGAGGCAGCAGTGTGCTCAGGTGGCCAAGAAGGCCAACAGCATCCTGGCTTGTATCAGGAACAGTGTGACCAGCAGGGCTAGGGAGGTGATCGTCCCCCTGTACTCAGCTCTGGTGAGGCCGCACCTCGAGTACTGTGTTCAGTTTTGGGCCCCTCGCTACAAGAAGGACATGGAGGTGCTTGAGCGGGTGCAGAGAAGGGCGACGAAGCTGGTGAGGGGCCTGGAGAACAAGTCCTACGAGGAGCGGCTGAGGGAGCTGGGCTTGTTCAGCCTGGAGAAAAGGAGGCTCAGGGGTGACCTTATCGCTCTTTTTAGGTACCTCAAGGGAGGCTGTAGCGAGGTGGGGGTTGGCCTGTTCTCCCACGTGCCTGGTGACAGGACGAGGGGGAATGGGCTTAAGTTGAGCCAGGGGAGTTTTAGGTTAGATGTTAGGAAGGACTTCTTCACTGAAAGGGTTGTGAGGCACTGGAACAGGCTGCCCAGGGAAGTGGTGGAGTCACCATCCCTGGAAGTCTTCAAAAGACGTTTAGATGTAGAGCTTAGGGATATGGTTTAGTGGGGACTGTTAGCGTTAGGTTGGAGGTTGGACTCGATGACCTTGAGGTCTCTTCCAACCTAGAAAATTCTGTGATTCTGTGATTCTGTGATAAGGCTTTGGGCCTGCCAGCACAGGACGTACACACATGAGAATTGCATGAGAAGGAAGAGGAAGATTGGATCCAAAATGTAGATTATGAAAGGAAAGACCAAGAGTATCACTGTGGCACTGCAGGACAGCTCCAGCAATGGGGCAGAACCATAGAAGGTGTCTATGACACTGGGGCCACAGAACTGTAGCTGGGAGGAGGAGAAAGAATTAGTGTACATCACAGAAATTCCCCTGGTTCAGGTACAGCTAACTTCTGGAGTCAGACCTTCCACTTCTTGAGCCTTACACAGAACAGGGGTGGCATACAGCCCAGGGCTGACCGTAGGACATGGCCCCCAGCAGGAAGCACTGCGGTCATGCGGAAGGTGCATCTAAGAGTGCTGCCATCTCTGAGCAAATGGGGTGCTGTCCCCAGCCAGGAAGCTGGCCAGCATCTGGTGCACGGTGGTGGAGCTGTGCAAGGAGAACAACTCTCCCCAAGGAAGAAGGCCACGAGCATCTGCAGGTGTTTGTTGGCAGGCACCAGCACAGTGATGAGGGTGTTCCACATCCTAGTCACCGTGCTGGATATATGAAAGAGGAAGAGATTTGTGTATGAGTAGAGGTTCCTGCAGATGGACAGCTGGGAAAACTCAATGAACGGTGTCTTCGTGTCTCATTCCCTACATGGAAATATTTTTAGAGCATTCTGGTCCCCCCTCTCTTGTTAGGACACCAATGAGCAAGATGTTAGGACACCAATGAGCAAGTGGGTACATACCACGTGCAACCCTGTAGTTTTGATCGTTTGACCATGGAAAGACCATGAGAAAATGGGATGGAAAAATCTACTTCCACCCTAGAGGCACGGATACATGAAGCACAAGGAAAACCTTTCGCTAAAAGTGGTTCTTCTGAGAAAATTGCTGCTCCAGCAGGCAGTCCTCCAAACAGTGTAATGAATACTATGAGCAAGACGAGAGAGGCCCTGTCTCAATCCAGGGCGAGGGAGAGGAGAATCGAGTGTATTGGACTTTGAGGATTATTAGCCTGACAAATCAAACTCAAGAGTTAACTGTATTGGAGGCTGAAGTGAGTCTAGCTGGGAAGGAGTGGCAAATGCAACCCATTGGGACTTGCCTGGAGGCTCTGTGCAACCTTGGCATAGACTACTTCAGGAAAAGATACTTCAAAGATCCACAAGGGTATTGGTGGGCTTTGGCATAGCTGCCTTGGAGATGGAGGACATCAAACAGTTGTCTACCTTGCCCACTCTCTCACAGAACCCTTCTGCTGTGGAGGTGTTGATGGCCAATGAGCAGCAGGTGCCAATCGCTACCACAACAGTGCACCTGAGGCAGTATTGCACTGACAGAGACTCCCTGACTCCCCTGCATGACCTGGTTCATTGACTGCAGAGCCAAGGAGTGAGAGCCAAGGCTCTCTCACCTTTTAATAGTCCCATACAGACAGTGCAAAATTCTAATGGTAAATGGAAGATAATGGTGGACTTCTGTGGCTTGAATGAAGTCCCACCACCACTGAGTGCTGCTGTGCTGTGCATGCTAGAACTTCATTCAGTATGAACTGGAGTCAAAGGCAGCCAAGCGCTATGCCACTATTAATATTGCTAATGCGTTTTTCTCCATGCCTTTGGCAGCAGTGTGAAGGCCACACTTTGCTTTCACAAGGAGGGTCGTCCTGTCCACCTAGAATCTGGTGCCCCAGGGCTGGAAACAGACCTAATATTTTCAATGGGCAGATCCAGACTGCCCTGGAACAGGTGGAGGCATCTGAACATCTCCAATGCATTGATGTCGACATTACATGGGGCAACACAGATCAAGAGGTGTTTGAGAAAGGGAAGAAAATAGTTCTAATCCTTCTAAAAACTTGTATTGCCCTAAACCACAGTAAGGTCAAGGGACCTGAACAGGAGAACCTAGTCCAGGTTGGCCAGGTTCAGGGGGACATCTGGCTGGGGGAAAGTTGGGAATCAGTCAGTGGCTGATGAGCAATTGCATTGCGCATCACTTGCTTTATACATTTCATCATCGTAGTAATAAATTGCATTATATTGTATTGTTATTGTTACTGTTATTCTTATATATTCATTTTCTGTCCTTTTACACTGTCTATATTTCAACAAATAAGCTTTTGAATGGTAGGTGTAAGCTAACAACTCTGTGATGTTTAGGTGCCCAACAGGTTAAAGCATGATTGACAAACAAATTTTAATAGCACAAAGAACACTTCTAAAATGTGTCTCTCCCGTGTTCAGAGAGGAGTAGTCAGTGATGACATCAGTCTGCCTCAATCAGCACACCCCAGCAGAGACCCTGCTGCCTTCGGGAGCTGTCAGCCCTGAGGCCTTGGGGACACCTCGAGGGAGCCCAAGGGCACAGAGCAAGCGATGCCATGGTCGGGTGCTGTGCTGCTGAGCTGGGCCGGGCTCCTGGGCCCAAGGGCAGCTCCTGACAAGCGCTGCAGAGAGACAGCTGTGCCCAGGAGCAGCTCCTCTGCACAGCGCAGCAGGGCTGGGGACTCTGACCGCAGCTGGCACACAGAGAGGAGAGAAGGAGAGAGGGCTTGGAGGCACTGAGGAGCGCAACAACAGAGGGCAGCGTGTGGGAGGAAACATCTGCAGGCTCTTGACACCGTGAGGCTCTGGCAGCAGGGCCATGCAGGTGGGGTTGCCAGAGGGGTCTTCTACAGCTGGCACATCCAATGGCTGATAGCATCTATCAGGATGGGTCTCTCTGTTTCTCCAGTGAGGAGTGGAAGATGTTTTAGAGAATGGCATTTATACGGGGTCATTTCCAGAAGAAGATTGAGGCTTGGTTTATCTGAAGAACAAGTCTTTTTTTTGGTTCTGTGCTTTCCAATTCCTGCATTGTAGAGGAGGGAAGTTTGAGGGAAATGTATTCTCAGGATTATACAAGAGACTGAGACTCCCAGAGCATTGCACAGAGAGATCAGAATGGAAACAATGAGATTCTGACAGGTTCTCCTGTAAAGAGAGAAGATCGCCTGGGGTGTGTGCTAAGACAGGGAATAAGTTTTCCTCATTTAAGTCTGTTCTAACTTTGATCTGCATTCTCATCTTCAACAGGCAGCTGTGTTTAAAATCAGCAAATGCCCAACAGCAGCTCTGTGAGCGAATTCCTCCTGCTGGCATTCGCAGACACACGCGAGCTGCAGCTCCTGCACTTCGCGCTCCTCCTGGGCATCTACCTGGCTGCCCTCCTGGGCAACGGCCTCATCCTCAGCGCCATAGCCTGCGACCACCGCCTCCACACCCCCATGTACTTCTTCCTCCTCAACCTTGCCCTCCTCGACCTGGGCTGCATCTCCACCACTCTGCCCAAAGCCATGGCCAATGCCCTCTGGGACACCAGGGCCATCTCCTATCAAGGCTGTGCTGCACAGGTCTTCTTTTTAGTCTTCTTCATTGGAGCAGAATATTCCCTTCTCACTGTCATGGCCTACGATCGCTACGTTGCCATCTGCAAGCCCCTGCACTACGGGAGCCTCGTGGGCAGCAGAGCTTGTGCCCAGATGGCAGCAGCTGCCTGGGGCAGTGGCTTTCTCCATGCTGTCCTGCACACGGCCACTACGTTTTCAGTGCCCGTCTGCCAAGGCAATGCTGTGGACCAGTTCTTCTGTGAAATCCCCCACATCCTCAAGCTCTCCTGCTCAGATGTCTACCTTAGGGGAGCTGGAGTAGTTGTATTTAGTATTTCTGTGTTATTTGGTTGTTCTATTTTCATTGTTATTTCCTATATTCACATCCTCAGGGCAGTGCTGAGGATGCCCTCTGAGCAGGGCCGGCACAAAGCATTCTCCACGTGCCTTCCACACCTGGCTGTTGTCTCCCTGATGGTCAGCACTGGCATGTTTTCCTATCTGAAGCCCGCATCCATCTCCTTCCCAACCCTGGACCTGGTGATAGCAGTTCTCTACTCAGTTGTACCTCCAGCAGTGAACCCTCTCATCTACAGCATAAAGAACAAGGAACTAAGGAATTCAGTGAGGACAGTGCTAGAATACACAATTCTTCAATATATTCACATGTAATATTATGCATAAAATCAAAATTCCCATATTTCCTCAAAAAAAGGAAGACTTATTTTCTTAATATATGTCTGTATTATTATATTCAGAAGATATTTTTTCTTATATAACTAATATATTTCTTATCCTCCTAGTTGTTAATAATTTAGTTGTTACTCATTTACAGGAAACATGGCAGTTTCCTGTATGGATACACCCAATAAGGAAGTCATACGTTTATTTCACTCAGGTCCCTTCTCTTCCCATCTCCTTTGCAGCTAGTCTCAGCAGCCCCAGCACGCAGGAGGGGCACAGGACCAAGAGCCCAGCTGACACATGCAGGAGAAGCCCTGGTGGCCCTCGGGGCTGCCCCTCACTGCCCGCTGGGCTCTGCCTCTCTGCTGCCTTTGGGTCGGGGCTGCTGCTTCCCTGGAGCCATGGCCATGGCCAGCAGCAGGACGTGGCGTTTTCAGTGTTTCTTTCTTTTTGGTTCCTCATTTCTTTCTTGTGCCCTTGTATCTGTCTTAGTCTTGAGGTCTCATATGCCTCATTGACAGTCCTGTTGTTTCTACAGTGGCATCCCTGTGGCTGCAGGCAGCAGCAGGCACTGTGCAGCCCTGGGTCACAGCTGTCTCCCTGCTAGCACCACAGTAACAAATGGGGCTGTTCAGGGCAAACCCAGAACTCTGGACACCTTTTCCAAATGTGCTATCAGGAACATAGCCAAGGGGTTGCTCCCTGCTGTTTTGTTTTCTGGGGGTTCATCATGAAGTGAGGGACATAGGCTGAATATCCCAGGGTGGTCCCTGAGGAACCAAGGGCAGCACTAAAAGCTTCCATTATGGCAGAACTTGCCTAAGGAGATGACAAATGATTTTTAACTCATCTGCATGGAAGTGCACCCCCTGCAGTGGGGTAGATGGCAGATTCCAGCCTGTAGAGGAATCTGGAGCTTCCAGGAGATGTCAGGGGATCTGCAGGGACAATGCTCAGTGGGCAGTAATTAGAATCTCATAAAATGTATGAGTATCTAAAGAAGGGTCTGGTAAAGGAAAAGGGGAATCTGATGACTCCATGGGCTAAAGGGGGGCTCTGCAATGCCACAAGAGGTGGTGAAGAGCCAGCAGGCAAAGGCCCATAAGACTGCAGAGTAGTTGAGGATAGGCATTTTGAAGTGCTGTGGGCGAGGTCTGGTGCAGCACTCGCCTGCCCTTTGTGCCCTCAGACACACCCCATGGCCCTGCCCAGCACTGCCCTGTGCTGCTGAGCAATCAGGGCAGAAGGAAAGGGGCTCAGCAGCAGAGATCCCAATGGAGATGGGTCTGCTGCCCACCCTGAGCAGCACGGGCAGGGCGAAGATGCGTGGGGTCCTGGGTCACCACAGCGCCTGGCTCTCACAGCAGCACCGCCAGCTTGGATCCCTGCAGGGAGCACAGGGAGGGAAGCAGCAACAGCCAGCCAGGCCAGCATGGACACATTGACCTGGGCCCTCTCTGGGAGCAGGGATGGCCCTGGGGAAGAGCAGGGCAGCATTGCTGGGCCTGCACTGATAGGGAAAGGGCAAAGGGAAAGCTCTTTGTGCAGGCCCCTGCTCGGGGCGGGCTGCTCTGTGGCTGGGCCAGGCCTCTTGTGCTGGCCTGGGGAGCGGGGCTGGCGCTGCGGGGCACAGGCACTGTGTGCTGGGGATCTGCCAGGCAAGAGAACAGGGCTCCTGCAGCTTCACGGACCTCCATCTCCTGGCACCATAGCCAGCCTCCTCCTTGCTCACCTCAACCACAGACTACACATGCATGAGCTGCCTGCTTCCTCCTACTCTAGAGGGAGAGGAGGAAATACATCTAGAGGGAGAAGGGGAAAACAAAACAAAACAAAACAAAACAAAACCATAAAAACTCAGAGAGATAGACACATAAGTAAGGGAAAGGAAAAGAAAAACGAAAGAAAAAGATATTCCAACCCCAAACATGAGGAATATTTAGTAACTTTTCAATTCCCACAAGCAGACCACTGTACTGCCAGTCTCTGAGAAACTGTAACCTTAACTTGGAAAGATGGCCCCAATATTTACCGCTGAGCACCATGTTGTGCCTGAGGTGGACTGACAAGAGCTCAAGTGTTCAGTCTGGTGTGAGCAGGCAGAGGAGAGCTCAGCAGCCCCAGGGCACGCAGCAGCCACAGCAAAGGAGCCTGGCAAGTGATTCCTTGCAGCCGTCCGGGGATGGTGACTCCACCACTTCTCCGGGCAGCCCATTCCAATGCCTAACAACCCTTTCGGAAGAGAAGTTCTTCCTAACATCCAAACTAAACCTCCGCTGGCACAACTTTAGCCCATTCCCACCTCATCCAGTCATTGGGCACGTGGGAGGAGACCAACCCCCACCTCGCTACAGCCTCCTTTAAGGTATCTGTAGAGAGCGATAAGGTCGCCCCTGAGCCTCCTTTTCTCCAGGCTGAACAAGCCCAGCTCCCTCAGCCGCTCCTCGTAGGACTTGTTCTCCAGGCCCCTCACCAGCTTCGTCGCCCTTCTCTGGACTCGCTCAAGCACCTCCATGTCCTTCTTGTAGAGATGTCTTTCGATGTCTTTCCTGTATTGAGGGGCCCAAAACTGAACACAGTACTCGAGGTGTGGCCTCACCAGAGCTGAGTACAGGAGGACAATCACCTCCCTAGCCCTGCTGGCCACACTGCTTCTGATACAAGCCAGGATGCCATTGGCCTTCTTGGCCACCTGGGCACACTGCTGGATCATATTCAGCTGACCATCAACCAATACTCGCAGGTCCTCCTCTGCCAGGCAGCTTTCCAACCACTTATCTCCCAGCCTATAGCACTGCTTGTATATCACAAGTTCCTCACCTATTTTTACAGGCACATACTCTAGCACTAGATTATCTTATCCGTCTCCTCCATCCTGGGTTACAATTCTGTACGGCCTTACAGATAAGGTGTTAGTGACTAAGGTAGCATCAGACATAAAAGGTTTCTAGTCTTCCATCTAATTAAACATAGCAACGTATTTCAAATTTGGTTTTATTATTCTAATAGGGAGAGAACCAAATGTCCTTCTGAACTGATATCACCAGGGCCTGCAGGGATGTCAGGAAGGGCCCAGGGCCTGGCTCTGCTCTGTGGTGCACAGGGAGACGGTAAAGACACAAATCGTGGGGCAAAGCCGGAGCTCCTTGTCCTTCCGAGCAGGAAAACATTGTCCTCCAGATCAGGGCTCTTCCCCAGCAAGGTGGCCACGAACCCTGCCTGCCCTCCTCCTGCCATGCTGCGTGTGCAGGCTGCAGCAGAGGGGACCACCAGCCAGGCCCTGCATGGGGCTCTGCCACCCGCCCGGCCCCGGCCCTCTCCAGCGCCCTCCTTGCTGCTCTCTGATGCACACCAGCACCTCCCCGTGCAGCCGGCCAGCACATCTGCTGAGGGCCAGGGTGACTGCTGCAGGGGCAGGGAGCTCAGCATGGCCCTTGCAGCCCCCTGCCCTGGGCCTGCCTCTGCCCTTGGGCTCGGCCCCGGCCTTGGCTCTGCTGGCAGGAGCGCTCTTGCCATGCGCTTCCTGGCCTCCCCTCGCCTGCGCACAGCTGCTGCCCACTCCGGCTGCTGCCACAAACGTGTCCTCACAAGCAGCACCACCCCTTGGGCTGCTTCTGCTGGCCTCCCCCACCACACTGCCTTGACTCCTTGTCTATCCTGCACCGAAACGCATCCCTTGGCTGTCAGTGCCCTCTCCCCTGCCATGGTGGGATGTGTTTCCAGTGGGCCATCGACTATACACGGTAATGAACACTATGAGAAGGACTAGAGGGATCCTCCTTCCAGCCAGGGGGAGGCAGGGAGGAAAGGGACAATCAGGTTTACTGGACTGGGTATATTTAATGGCCTGACACATCAGATCCACAAATGTATCAGGCTCTACTAGGCACCGGTGCACAGTGTACCCTAATGCCATCAAGCTAGAAAGAGGTAGAACCCACCTGTATTTCTGGAGTGACAGGGGGATCCCAACGGTTAACTGTACTTGAGGCTGAAGTGAGTCTAACTGGGAAGGAATGGCAAAAGCACCCCATTGGGACTGGCCCAGAGACTATGTGCATCCTCAGCATAGACTGCTTCAGGAGAAGGTACTTCAAAGTTCCAAGACGGCACCACTGGTGGGGCTTTGGCAGAGCTGCCTTGTGAAAAGAGCTGCCCAGTCAATAGCAACTCTATTGACTGGGCAGGCCTTTTCACATTACTCAATTTAGTTTTCCGTGGCTGGAAGGGGACAATTTCCCCAAAGAGGCCAAGCTCATGGGTACAGCTACAGCCACTTGGAGAAATATTTTCTTTAGTTTTCATTCTGAGTTTTCCACAGCAGACCCAAGAGAGACCGTGGATGTCCAGTTTTCTAGTAAGATTCAGGCTGTACTTCTCAGGTTCCAGTGGTCATTTTGAATTTATTTTATTTCAAATTTATTTTATATTATATTTTATTTTCTATTATTTATTGATTTGATTTGATTTGATTTTAATTTTATTTATTTTATTTTATCTGAAGGCACCCCTGACCTATCTTAGAAAGGGTTTCATGTGCTGGGCTGGGCTGCATTTACATGGACAAAGACCACTGCTGGCAGTGGAGGTGTCAGACCTCCAGACTCTGCTTTTCCTCCCTATGGAGGTCTCCAAAGAAGTCACCCTGGATCGATAGCAAGAGAAGAATGATGTTCAAAATTGAAATGCAGCAAAAATCAACCTTTAAAACTAGAAAAGGTTTCTTACTAGGTGCTTTTTGAAAACTTCTTCCTTAACTACAGCATGCAAGTTCTGCAATTAGGTGCAAAAGCTGTGAAGACTTGAAGAAAACTATGGAGGAGATGTTAGGAGTTTCTGCATTTTAATGAGTTCCATGGTGTATTTTGGTGCTCAGTCTATGAAGCTCAGGTACTGAGAGGAGAATGATGCAATTGCTTGAGCAAGTAAAGTCAGGAGGAAAAGCTGAAGTGACTTGGAGTATGAATGGGCCCAACTGAGGGCTGTTACTAAGAAAGCCTCCTCAGGGATATGTTAGGGTAGATAATTAGAGACCATGATTGCAGACTTGCAAAGTCCTGTGCTGAGAAAACTCTTGGTTGATTTTAGTGAAGCAGAAGAGCCAAGGCCTGACCCCAGCCACTGGGAGAGGAGATCCTGCACTCCTATGTCCATTTCAGGGCTCTTCCTGGGGTCTGTGGGATGTGGTGGGCAGTGTGATGCCATGAGAAGAACAGTGGTACTACACCTCTGAGCTGCTGCACAGGGTTGTAAGGAATCCATGAGACCCCATCACAATGAATATAACATCTCTCCTCCTAAGCTCTAGTCAAGAGGACAAAAACCTCAGGGCTGTTGGGCCCTCCATTCTTGCTAGCACCCTCTGCCTTCTCCTATGTAGCTTTTCCTACGCTGTCCCACAATTTGTCCTATTTCCCTGAAGTCTGCAGACACCAATCTCTGTTCACCACCTTGCTCTCATCGCTTGCTTTCACCGATGTCTCGTCAACCCTCACCAGCTGTTCCTTGAAACATGAAGCCATGGTCTGATAAGAGGGTTACCTCTGGCACCACAGCATGACCCTCTGAGGGACATTTCTTCCTCCTTGTGGACAGTGCGCAACTTCCATGGTGCACTTTGTTGAGTTTCTTCTCCCCTGCTCTTTCCTACTAGCAAAGGAAAGTTCCATCAGGCTGGAAACCACTCCTGAAGTAGGCATCCCAACCCAGCAGGCTCCTTGCAGCCTGTCAGCAAACCAGACACAAGTCACCTCAGCAGCAGCTTCCAAGCCAGGGGCCTGCTGCTGGCCTTGCAGCTTCTTGGCTACACACAGCCAAGCCTTGTGCCTGCTGCTGCCCAGTCATGGACTCAAGCAGAAGGGACAGGACAACCCATGTTGGGGCCTTCTTTCTGCCTGGGTCCTCCTGGGTCTGGAGGCAGAGGGGATCCCCCAGTCAGCATGCCAAGCAGGTGCCTTGTGCTGGCCTAGCAGGGCCACTGCCAGATGTCAACCCAAAAGTGCAGCTCCCAGGGAGAAGTCAAGGCTGACCTGCCACCTCCAGACACAAGTGACCTCACAGTCCCTTTCTGTGACATGTTCCTGCTGCTGCCCTATCAAGTGCAGAGACAGAAGTGACCTCACAGTCCCTGCCACAGTCACATTCCTCCTGCTGGGGCAGGAGATGCTGAGGCAGAGCTGAGCTCCTCAGAGCATTGCCACCCATCTCCTCCTTGTGACCCACAAGCTGATCAGATCCATGGCCCCTCACATTTATTTGGATTTAGGGTTTGGTTTAGGTCTCTTAAGCAGTTTTCTAGTTTTAAATATACCATTTTAATGCTAGTATTAAGGGCAGAGATCAGAGTGATTAAGAGAGTAAGAGCTAGGATGAATCAGCTATGGGCTGAGTTTTGTCTTCTAGGGGTATGCTGAGGTCACTCATTAGAGTAGTGGATTCCTGTCAGGGTGCTGAGTAGCATTTAGTTTTAGGAATTAACTTTACGGGTTGAAGCCAGGGAATAGCCTCATATGACTATTTTAAGTCACAGTTATGGCAGCATCAGCATAACCTGAACCCTCTTACCTCTACAAAATCCTTAATTTTGGCTGGCCAAGCCCCTGTTCCCTCCTCTCAGTCTCACATTTCTCCTGGCCAGGCTTCTCCTGATTTCCCCATATCAGTTATCTTTTTAGGGGCATGCTTATGATGCCTTTCATGATCTTAGACTATCTGTCAGTGCTCTGTTGGCTACTCTATTCCTGAGAAAAGCGTCACTTAAGACACAATGGAAAAGGACACAAATGTCCATCAGAGCACCCTGCACAATGTTCCCAGCAGCTCTGCAGTGCCACAAAAGTGTGGTTCCTGCCATCAAGTTTCCTTTCCAGAATGGCTCCTATGGCTCCAGGGTAACTTTTCCCAGGCACTCACTTCCCCAGGCCACACCACTCTTGCCCGCAGGCCCCATGTGTCTCTCCAAGCCTCCCCTCTTCCCCTGCAGTAGTAGTACCTCAGCGCAGCAGGTTGGTGCATCTCCAGGCTCAGGGGTGTTTCCTGAGGGCCTGCCCCGTGTGGGGAGTGGTGGGGAGGAAGAGAGCAAGGTCATCTCCTGGGGCATGGCTGAGCACAGCCCAGCCATCCCGCACTGCGAGCAGGCCCCTGCTCCCAGGCTGAGGCACACATGCAAGGTGGACACTTCTCCATCAGACCAGATTCACACAGGGCCCTTCAGCCCTGCCCTAGTAAGAGGAGTGACCTCATCCTCCTACTCCATCCACAGACAGCTGCTAAAGCCCTGAGTTTCTCTGTTTCTCACAGCTTTCACCCAAGTCTTTCTCCTGGCCCTCCCCACTGCCCAGCACTGCCTCTCAGGTGCCACTCAGTGACCCTTCAGAAGGGTCTTTGGGCTTTCTCAATTGTCCTGGTGGTTATTAGCACCTTCCTGTCTCCTTCCAGATTGCAGAGGGAGTCTTCTTGTCCATCAGGGGTCCTGTACTGGCTGTGGCTGGGACGGAGTTACTCTCTGCAAAGCAGCCCCTTGTGGTACTGTGTTTTGGTTGTGTGTCACCCACAGTTGTGGTTGCCATTTTTGAGCATTTCTTGCAGCAGCACAGGGCAGTGCTGGGAAGGGCCATGGGGTGTCTCTAAGGGCACAAAAGGCAGGTGAGACCTGCACCAGACCTCGCCCATAGCACTTCAAAATGGTTATCCTCAATTACTCTTCAGTCTTATGGGCCTTTGTCTGCTGGCTCTACACCACCTCTTGTGGCATTGCAGAGCCCTCCTTTAGCCCATGGACTCCTCAGATTCCCCTTTTCCTTTAACAGACCTTTTTTTTGGATGGTCACTCATTTTATGAGGTTCTAATCACTTCATCTGAGCACATTGTCCCTGCAGATTACCTGACATCTCCTGGAACTCCAGATTCCTCTCCAGGCTGCAATCTGCTGCCTGCCCCGCTGCAGGGGGTGCAGTCCCATGCAGATAAATTTAAGATCAGTTGTCATCTCCTTAGGCAAGTTCTGCCATAATGGAAGCTCTTAGTGCTGCCCTTGGTTCCTCAGGGACCACCCTGGGACTTTCAGCCTGTGTCTTTCACTCCATGAAGAACCCCCAGAATACAGAAGATCAGAGAACAGCCCCTTGGTGTCAAGGCTCCTGGGTTTGCCTTCAGCAGCCCCTTTTGTTACTGTGGTGCTAGCAGGAAGGCGGCTGTGACCCAGGGCTGTGCAGTGCCTGCTGCTGTCTGCAGGGATCAGGATGCCCTGCAGAGAAACAGGACTGTCATCGAGGCATATGAGAGCTCAAGACTAACAGATACAAGAGCACAAGAGAACAAGGTGGAAGCCAAAGGGAGCAGCAGTGAAAAGGCCATGTCCTGCTGCTGGTCATGGCCATGGCTCCAGGGAAGCAGCAGCCCCGACCCAAAGGCAGCAGAGAGGCAGAGCCCAGTGGGCAGTGAGGGGCAGCCCCGAGGGCCACCGGGGCTGCTCCTGCATGTGTCAGCTGGGCTCTTGGCCCTGAGCCCCTCCTGCATGCTGGGGCTGCTCCCCCAGCTCCAGAGGGGGTGGGAAGAGAGGGATACTGAGACCACAGAATTTATTCTGTCTTCTTTATTGTCTGTACCTACAAAGGAAGCCTAGTTCAGTAGGTTAAATGGAAGATGTAGTCAAAGTAAAAAAATTACTAAATAAATTAAAGCAATATCAAAAATTATGAAAATAACAAAAACAAAAAATGATATGAAAATCTCTCATCTCAGTTTCTCAAATAGAATGGTAGCGTTTAGAGGATTATTATTATTATATGATAATAATACTAAGTATAAAAATGGTATGATACAAATCACAATAATGTTAACAACACTGATGCTTAAGAAGCACATATAGAAACAATTTCCTCACTGCAACCTTGAGTTCCTGGTTCCTCATGCTGTAAATGAGGGGGTTCACTGCTGGAGGTACCACTGAGTACAAAAGTGACACCACCAAGTCCAGAGATGGGGAAGAGATGGAAGCGGGCTTCAGGTAGGCAAACATGGAAGTGCTGAGAAAGAGGAAGACCATGGCCAGGTGAGGGAGGCACGTGGAAAAGGCTTTGTGCTGGCCCTGTTCAGAGGGCATCCTCAGCACTGCCCTGAAGGTCTGAAAATAGGACAGCACAATGAAAACAAAACAAACAAATGCTAAAGAAACACTAAACACAAGGATGCCAGTTTCCCTGAGATAGGAATCTGAACAGAAGAGCTTGAGGATGTGGGGGATTTCACAGAAGAACTGGTCCACAGCATTGCCTTGGCAGAGGGGCAGGGAAAACGTAGTGGCCGTGTGCAGGACAGCATTGAGAAAACCACTGCCCCAGGCAGCTGCTGCCATCTGGGCACAAGCTCTGCTGCCCAGGAGGCTCCCGTAGTGCAGGGGCTTGCAGATGGCAACGTAGCAGTCATAGGCCATGACGGTGAGAAGGGAAAACTCTGCTCCAACCAAGAAGACGAAAAAGAAGACCTGTGCAGCACATCCTTGACAGGAGATGGCCCTGGTGTCCCAGAAGGCATTGGCCATGGCTTTGGGCAGAGTGGTGGAGATGCAACCCAGGTCGAGGAGGGCGAGATTGAGGAGGAAGAAGTACATGGGGGTGTGGAGGCGGTGGTCACAGGAGATGGGGATGTGCATGGCCAAGTGTAGGAGAATGGTACGACCCCTGCCTGGTTCATGGGAGGGGATGAGGAGGCAATGAGGCCCTGGAGCTTTAACGATCAGCTGTCTCCTAATCAGTGGCAGTGGCAGAGACAACAGCCATAGCCATGGGCACAAGGACCTGGGTCCTGCTGGGACTTGGAACCTTGTCATAGCCCTTGCTCGTCTCTAAACCAGGATGGCCTAGAGAATCCCAGACCTGTACCTCTTTACTGCTTAGTTGTAGACACTTGTCCTTGTGGTGTCATACCGGATCTGAGCTGAGTCTGATAACTCAGATCTTTTTGGTGGCCATGCTCCTCGTAAGGCAGCTCTGTGTGAAGTTGGCCTGGTTCCTGCTGGGCAGGCACCACTGCTTGTATGGCATCCCTCATGGTGCCCAGGCCCTCCTTGTCCTGTGTACTCAGCAGTGTCCCAGTCTGCTCTGATGTGTGGCGTTACTCTCCCTCTCGTTCAGGACTGGGCTCTTCTCCTTGTAAATGTCTAGAGGTTTCTTTAGACAAAATCCTGTAGTTTCTCAAGCTCCCACCACACTGATGCTCCGTTCGGTCAGCTGTTCATGTCTGCAGGCAGACAAGAAAGTTCAGCCTTCATGTGATTGTGCTGTCTCTGACAAGACAGCAGCATTGCGAGGTACAGGGGACACAGAATCACACACAGAATCACAGAGAATTGTCTAGTTTGGAAGAGACCTCAAGATGATCGAGTCCAACCTCTGACCTAACAAGTCCTCCACTAAATCAACATTTGGATAATACAGGAGCAACCAGTTGAATGGAACTGCAACACAGTCACAGAAAGGTAATGAGTGGAAGGCTGCCAGATTCTACTTTTTCTGTTCTTCATTCTCATGCATGCTGTCAGTTTCTCGGGAGTTGTGTCCTAAATATTATGGGGTTGTGCAGAACAACGTTAGAAAGGCCAAAGCCCAGCTGGAGCTTAATCAATCCATTCCTGTCAAAGACAATAAACACTGCTTATATAAATACTTTAAATAAAAGAGGATTAAGAATCATCATAAATTATTGGATGTGGGGGGAAACTTGGTGCCAAGAGATGAGGTAAAGGCTGAGGTAATTAATGCCTTCTTTGCCTCAGTCTGTAGCAGCAAGACCAGTTGTTCCCCTGGTCATTTCTTCCTCTTCATGGCCAGAGCCCACCTTTTAGGGTGGTTTGTGTCTTTTTCTTTTTTTTTTTTTTTTCCTCCTGCTCTTTCCTACTACCAAAGCAGGCTCCATCAGGGTGGAAACCACTCCTGAAGTAGGCATCCCAACCCAGCAGGCTCCTTGTGGCCTCTCAGCCAGCCAGACACAAGTCACCTCAGCAGCAGCTTCCAAGCCAGGGGCCTGCTGCTGGCCTTGCAGCTTCTTGGCTACACACAGCCAAGCCTTGTGCCTCCTGCTGCCCACTCATGGACTCAAGCAGAAGGGACAGGACAACCCATCTTGGGGTCTCCTTTCAGTCTGGGTCGTCCTGGCTCTGGAGGCAGAGGGGATCCCCCAGTCAGCATGCCAAGCAGGTGCCTTCTGCTGGCCTAGCAGGGCCACTGCCAGATGTCAGCCCAAAAGTGCAGATCCCCGCGAGAAGTCAAGGCTGACCTGCCACCTCCAGACACAAGTGACCTCACAGTCCCTTTCCATGACACGTTCCTGCTGCTGCCCTATCAAGTGCAGAGACAGAATTGACCTCACAGTCCCTGCCACAGTCACATTCCTTCTGCTGGGCCATGAGATCCTCAGGTGTAGCTGACTGCTTTCTAGTTCCCAAGGGAATAAGGCGCAACTTTCTGGGTTAGAGAGTAAACAAATATTTATTGGGAAGGTTTGGTGTTCTTCTGTGTTTAGGGTATGGACAGGCTCTGTAGTTTAGGTCATTTTTAGGTCTGCCTAGAAGCCTAGGGTTAAATAGAGTATTTTAATACTATTATTAAGGGTAGGGTTTAGGGTGAGTAAGAGAGTAAAAGTAATAGAAAGGGGGTATGGGGTGAGTTTTGCTTCAAGGAATACCTTGTGTTCAAGCTTTAGAGAAATGGATTCCTGTCAGAGTGTTGGAGGAGCATTTAGATTTAAGGATTAAGACTACTGGTTAAAATAGTGTAAGGGCCATACATGACTGTACAAGTCAGTGTTGCTGCACAACCTGCATTTCATGATGCCTCTTACCTCTACGAAATCATTAATTTCTGCTGGCCATGCTCCTCTTGCCACCTGAAAATCTCACATCTCTCGTGTCCAGGTTGCTCCTGACCTCCCCATATCTTATTGGGATCAGCTTTCCGATGACATCCATGACATAGGCAGTATATGTCTCACCTCTGTGGGCTACTCTGTTCTTCAGAGAGAAGTGGCATTGTAGTCAGGAGGGAAAAGGGCCTAAAGGAGCATCCTGCCCAGTATGCCCATCAGCTCTGCCTCTCTACAAAATTGCGCATCCTACCTACTAGTTTTGTTTCCAGAATAGCTTCCATGGATCTCGAGTTCTTTTTCCAGGCCCTTATGAATGCTTCAGTTTTGGATGTGTAGAGATGGGATAAGGAAAGCAATGTGTGGATAGACCTGAGCTTAGCAAGGGATGCAAAGAATAACAGGAAGAGATTCTATAGATGCATAGCTCAGAAAAGAAAGGCCAAGGAGAGTGTACCCGCTCTGAGGGATGAGAAGGGTAAACTGGTAATGACAGACATGGAGAAGCCTGAGGGCCTCAACAACATCTTTGCCTCAGTCTTCCCTGCCAGTGAGGCTTCCCAAGTTTTTCATTTCCCTGAACCCATAGATGGAGGCTGGGAGGCAAAGAAGATGATCAAGTGGCTGGAGAACCTCTCCTATGAAGAAAGGCTGAGAGCACTGTGGCTGTTCAGCCTGGAGGAAAGAAGGCTTCAGGGTGACCTCATCACAGCCTTTCAGTACTTAAAGGGGGCTTATAAAAAAGATGGAGAGTGATTCTTTGCTCAAGGACATCACAATCCCTGCCCTGCCCCAAGGGGACAAACAGCTGAAGTTAGGGATAGGAGTGGGTTTGAAGATGAGATGTGCTGTGCGTGTGGTGGAGGGTTAGGTGGTCAATTTAACATTTAGGGATTAGAGGTCAACTTCTACAGCTAATGCAATGGAAGGGCTTTGAGGGAGCAATTCTGCTCAAGATGCCTGCTCAAGGTGTAGGAAAAGGGCAAGCCTTGTGGGTCAGAGTTTTGTTTAGTTCTTGGGTGAGGGCTAGGGTTAACGCTGGCATTCTAATTCATGATTAGGCTTAATCATCCTTCTGCTCAGCCTTGAAGTACAAGATGCTTTCGACATCTGCCTTTTCCACATCCCGGGGAACCTCTTTGATCAATCTGTCCTTTCCAAGGTCTTTGAGATACGTCTTATGATGACGTCTGCAGCTCCACCAGCACATCTCTCACCCTTCCCATACTACCTATAAGCAACCCTAGGACTGACAGGGGGATGATGAAGGTATGAGAAAGGGCTTGGTTAAAACCTCTGACTACAGCCTTTATGGGATTTACACAGACAGTGACAATGGTGTCATAGAAAACAGTAACACTCATGAGGACAGAAGAGCAGGTGGATAAGGCCTTGGGCTTGTCAACAGAGGATGCACACACATGAAAACTGCAGGAAAGAGAAGAGGAAGATGATCCAAAGGAAGGAAGGAAGGAAAGAAGGAAGGAAGATCCCAAATGTAGATTATGAAAGGAAAGACCATGAGTATCATTGTGGCACTGCAGAACAGCTCCAGCAATGGGGGAAAACCACAGAAGATGTCTATGACACTGGGGCCACAGAACAGTAGCTGGGAGGAGAAAGAATTACTGCACATGAGAGAAATTCCCCTGGTTCAGGTACAGCTGCCTTCTGGAGTCAGACCTTCCACTTCTCAAGCCTTTCAGAGCACAGGGGTGGCATACAGCCCAGGGCTGACTGTAGGACATGGCCCCCAGCAGGAAGCACTGCGGTCATGCAGAAGGTGCAGCTGAGAGTGCTGTCCCCCTTTGCTGACAGAGGTTGGAGCACTGTCTCCCCCATGTGGTGTCTTCCCCGTGTGGAGTATGGTGCCTTGTCTCCCCCACCGCACGGCCTTGACTCCTTGTCTCTGCTGGGCCCCACCTTCCACACGCAAATGTGTCCCTTGGCTGTCGGCTCCCTCTCCCCTGCCCTGTGTAGCAAGCTGGAGCGGACAGGTTACCATTAGATGTGGTGGTGCTTCTGTAATTCACGTTGGTGATGGCACAAATGACAGTTCCTTCACCAGTGATGTACATCCTTCTTCATGTTAGGACATAACTCAATGTCCTTCATTCTGCTTTATCACACTGATGAACAGAACATGGTCTCCTTGATTATTCTGAGGCACAATGCAATGCTTTTTGCCTTCTGCTACTCCAGCACAATATGTGTGACTTTCCCTTACTCTGCACATTGACTTGCAGGGTCATTCCACACTTTTTACTTTCAAACCTTACTTGGACAGGGGCCATTTCCAAAGCAGGGCAAGCGGATGGGTTCTGCCTCAGCCATGGAAGCATGCTATACTTGAGTTTTTCAGCCTGAGTTTGCTAAAGATGACCCAGGAAGGTAAACGGATGTTCCAGTGTCTAGTAGGAATAAGGGAGAGTATCTCAGGTTTCCAATGGCCATTTCAAATCTAGGTCAATCTCAGGACCCCACTGAAGAAGAGGTTTGTTTTTGAAGGGGTTTCCTGTGCTGGACTGGGCTGCAGTTACAGGGACAAAGACCACTGCTGGCAGTGGAGGTGCCCTGCGAACTCCACCTGGCTCCACCTGATTTTCCCAAAGGGCTCCGGCCTCCTGCAGCTCTTTTCTGACATCTGCCAGTCCAGGCAAGTGCCTCAAACACAACAGGACCACAGGAGGTTTTCCCTGGTCAGAGAGCAACGCTCTGCCTGAGTACTCAGTTATTTCTTTAGTTCTTAACTAATAAAGCAATCGCTCATCAGCTCAAATGATTCAATTCCTTCTGTAAAATGTCTCAAGTGAAGTGTAATTCCAATCAGGAAGAAATTATAATTACCATGATCTATACTCATCTCAGAAGAAGAAATACAGATAATCTCCTTTACTTGCATTCTCATCGCTTTGTCTATCGTGGTGTGCTCCCTCATCTTCCAGGGACAACACACATCTTGATTACACAGACCCTGCTGAACGTCCCATTTCCACCTGCCTGTCTGGACCCATGCACTTCCCATGGTTCTCCTGGTTTGCCCTCCCCTTACTCTTTGACCATTCAGACCTCTCTCACCAACCCAGTTGCTGCTGTGAGATTCAGTGAGTTCGAGCTCGCCCATCTCTCAGCAGTCTGTCTAATGGTTTCCTGAGCAAGAACCTCATAATTTATCATTGAATATGTATGATATGGATTAATATTAACACAATTATTTGAAATTTCCTATTAATCAGTGGAAAATACATCATGTACAGTCATCCTTTTAAGAAGGTAAACATCACTGGAGGCAACAAAATAAGGAACATGACCTTTGTTTTTTTTGAAAATTGCAGCATGATTTCCTGTTGTTTGTTTTGAAATAGGAAAACCCCTGTTCTTCCCACCTAAACAGGGCTTCAAAGGCGAAACCCTAGACCGATACAAACATGAGAATGATGCTCTAAACTGAAACACAACAAAATTCAGCCTTTAAAATGAAGAAAGATTTTTATTAGATACTCCTTGAAATCTTCCTCCTTAATTACAACATGAAAGCTCTCCAATTAGCTGATCAAGTCTTGAATACTTGAAGAAAATGGTGGGAGAGACATGGCTCCTTAGGAATTACTGTGTTTTAATGAGTTCCATTGTATGTTTTGGTGCTGAGTCAATGAAAGTTGGGTACTGAGAGGAGAATGATGCAACTGAGCGAAAAAGCAAACTCAAAAGGAAAAGCTGAAGTGACTTGGAGTATCAATGGGTCCCACTGAAGGCTGTTACTAACAAAGCCTCCCCAGGGACTGCTTAGGGCAGATAATTGGAGGCCATGATTACAGACAGGCAAAGCACTGTGATGAGAAAAGTCTTGTTTGGTTTTGGTGAAGCAAAAGGTCTAAAGCCTGACCCCAGTCACTGTGAGGGGAGATCCTGCACCCCCCTGTCTGGCTCAGGACTTTTCCTGGAGGTCTGAGGAATGTGGTGGGCAGTGTGATGCCATGAGAAGAACACTGGTATGACACCACCCTGCCTCTGCACAGGGTTGCAAGGAAGCAAAGAGGCTGCATTGCAATGACTATATCTAGTTTACTCATAAGCTCTAGCCAAAGTGATAGGGCTGTTGGGTCCTTCCTTTCTGGCCAGCACTCTCTGCCTTCTCCTCTGCACGTTTTAATATGCTGTCCCACACTTTATCCTATTTCCTGGAAGTCTGCAGACACCCAACTCTGTTCACCACCTTGCTCTCATCCCAGCATTTCCATCATTTCACTGTCTCATCAACCCTCACCAGCTGTTCCTTGAAAAACGAAGCTAAGGTCACATCATAGATACTCACCAGCATCTTCCAAGCCAGGGGCCTGATGCTGGCCTTGCAGCTTCTTGGCTAGACACAGACAAGCCTTGTGCCTGCTGCTGCCCACTCATGGACTCAAGCAGAAGGGATGGGACAACCCATGTTGGGGCCTTCTTTCTGCCTGGGTCCTCCTGGCTCTGGAGGCAGAGGGGATCCCCCAGTCAGCATGCCAAGCAGGTGCCTTCTGCTGGCCTAGCAGGGCCACTGCCAGATGTCAGCCCAAAAGTGCCGATCCCAGGTCTATGTCAAGACACAGTACTGTCACCTGCCACCTCCAGACAGAAGTGACCTCCCCGTCCCTTCCTGTGACACGTTCCTGCTGCTGCCCTATCAAGTGCAGAGACAGAAGTGACCTCACAGTCACTGCCATGGTCACATTCCTCGTGCTGGGGCAGGAGATCCTGAGGCAGAGCTGAGCTTTCTCTAGCCCCCTTGGTATCTCTTTTTACTTTCTGGCTTAGAGATTAAGCAAAGTTTTAGTGGGATTGTTTGGTGTTCTGTTTGTGCTGTCACGTCTGTGGTTGAGGTATGGACAAGCTCTGTGGTTTACGGGTGTTTTACATCTGCCAAGGAGTTTAGGGTTAAATAGATCATTTTAATGTTAGTGGTAAGTGAAGGGATTATGGTTATCAAGAGAGAAAATTGATTCCTTTCAGAGTGTTGTAGTAGCATTTAGGTTTAGGGATTAAAATCACTGTTTCCAGTAAGGTAATTGACATACATTACTGTTTTAAGTCAGCGTTACTGCAGCATTGGCATTGCATGAATGCTCTTACCTCTATGAAATCATTAATTTCTGCTGGCCATGTGTGGTGGTTTTACTCAGGTGGGCAGCTGAGCTCCACCACAACCGCTCTCTCACTCCCCCTCTCCTCAAAGAGGAAGGGGGAGAAAATACAACACAGAGAACTCGAGGTTAGAGATGAGAAAGGTTTAATTAAAGGGAAAAGGAATGGGGAGGAAAAACAGAGACAAAAGAAACAATCAGTCTGCGCAGAAGCACAGCGAGAGAAAAAAATATTCTCTACTTCCCATCAGCGAGCGGTGTTTGGCCACGTCCTGGGTAGCAGGGCCTCAAAACGCGTAGTGGTTGATCAGGAGGAACAGCCCCCTCCCCCACGAGAGCCCCCCCTTTTATTGCTGAGTGTGACCTCAGGTGTTATGGAATATCCCTTTGGTTGGTTTAGGTCAGCTGCCCCAGCAATGTCCCCTCCCCATCATTTGCCCACCCCCAGCCTGCTGGCTCCTGGGGGCTTGGAAGGAGTCCTGATGCTGTGCCCGCACTATGCAGCAAGAGACACAACACTGGAGTGATATCAGTGCTGTTCCAGCTACGAGTGCAGAGCACAGCACTGTGTGGGCTGCTGCAGGGAAAAGGTGACTCCAGCTCAGACAGACCCAACACACCCTGGTTGCTTATGGTCAGACAGCAAAGCTCTGCCAGAATACCCAGTATTTTTTTCAGTACTTGAATGATAAAGCAACAACTCATCTGCTCAAAAGACTCAATCCTTTCTGTAAAATGTCTCATGTGAAGTGTAATTTCTATCATGAAGAAATGTGATTTTTCAGGATGCATATTCATCCCAGGAGAAGAAATACTGGTGTTCACCTGTAGTTGCATTGTCATCACTTTTCTATCATGGTGTGCTCCCTCCCTCATCTTCCAGGCACAAAACTCATGTTGATTACATAGACCCTGCTGAATGTCCCCTTTCCACTGCCAGATGTCGGCCCAAAAGTGCAGCTCCCAGGGAGAAGTCAAGGCTGACCTGCCACCTCCAGACACAAGTGACCTCCCAGTCCCTTTCTGTGACACGTTCCTGCTGCTGCCCTATCAAGTGCAGAGACAGAAGTGACCTCACAGTCCCTGCCACAGTCACATTCCTCCTGCTGGGGCAGGAGATCCTGAGACAGAGCTGAGCTCACTCTCGTCTCCTCGGTACCTCTTTTTCACTTTCTGGGTTAGAGATTAAGCAAAGTTTTAGTGGGAGTGTTTGGTGTTCTGCTTGTGGTGACAGGTCTGTGGTTAAGGTACAGACAAGCTCTGTGGTTTAGGGATGTTTTAGGTCTGCCAAGAAGTCTAGGGTTAAATAGAGCATTTTAATGTTAGTGTTGACAGAAGGGATTAGGGTAATCAAGAGAGAAAACTGCTTCATTTCAGAGTATTATATTAGTATTTAGGTTGGGGAATAAAATTACTGTTTCAAGTAAGTTAAGGGCCATATGTGACTGTTTTAAGTCAGTCTTACTGCACTACTGGCATTGCATGAATGCTCTTACCTCTATGAAATCGTTAATTTCTGCTGGCCATGCTCCTCTTCCCACCCCATAATCTCACTGCTGCTCCTGACCTCCCCATATCTTGTTGGGATCAGCTTTCTGATGACATTTAACATCTCAGTGTATCTGTCTCACCTCTGTTGGCTCCTTCATTCCTGAGAAGGAAGTAGCATTGTAGTCAGGAGGGAAAAGGGCACAAAGGTCTTTAGGCGCATCCTGAGCAATGTGCCCATCAGCTCTGCACCTCCACAAAATCATGCTTCCTATGTACAAGTTTTGTTTCCCAAGTGCCTTCTGTGGATCCTAGTCTACTTTTTCCAGGTCCTCTCACATGTTTCAGTTTCAGATGTGGAGGGATGGGATAAAGAAAACCAAGGCATGGATGGAACTGAGATTAGCAGGGGATGAAAAGAATAACAGGAAGAGATTCTGTAGGTACCTTGCTCAGAAAAGGAAGGCCAAGGACATTGAACCCCCTGTGATGAATGAGAAGAGTGAACTGGTAATGACAGACATGGAAAAGGCTGAGGGACTCAACAACTTCTTTTCTTCAGTCTTCCCTGCCAGTCAGGCTTCACAAGTCTTTCATTCCCTGAACCCATAGTTGGTGGCTGGGGGTGCAAATTCCCACCTGTTGTAAGTGAAGAGAAGATTTGAGGCCACCTGAAGAAGCTCAAGAAGTACAAGTCTATGGGATTGATGACTTGCATTCCAGGGAGTGGAATGCAGTGGCTGAGGCTGTGGATGTTCCATCCTTGGGGGTGTTCAAGGCCATGTTAGATGAGGCCCTGAGGAACCTGATCTAGGGGGTGGTGTCCCTGCCTATGGCAGGGGGGCTGGAACTAAATGATCGTCAAGGTGCTTTCCAACTCAACCATTGTATGATTCTGTGATTGTGCTTCAGAGGGAAAGTAATAATAATAATAATAATAATAATAATAATAATAATAATAATAATAATAATAATAACAACAACAACAACATGGTATTGAGTTTCAGAATACTCAGTGATCCTTTGTTTCAACTCATGTTGGAAAGATCAAGACTGGGAAAAGTGCTCCATGCCAACATAAAGGGAGATAAAAAAGGGTCAACAGTGTTGGCCCAAGTGCCCATGACTGAAGGGTGCTGCTGGTAACTGGCTGGCAGGAGCACTTTGTACTACTAATGTCCAGCCAACTTCTCCCCCCCCCAACTTCGTCCCCTTCTTCAGTGTGAATATCAGCAATGTGGCTAAAGGGAGACTCCAGGAGACTATGGCAAAGGCCTTGCCAAATCCAGGTTCACCACATTCCCTTCTCTCCCCTCCTCCACTGCTTCACCTGCGGCAGGACTTTCCCCATCATGTTCCCATGGGCAGAGGTGACAACTGCAAGTCTCCCAATCCTTTTTCTTGTCCTTCCTGAAGACAAGTTTGCTGTCTGCTTTTTCCAAGTCCCCAGAAATCTCTCTGATCCAAACGCTTGATGGCCTGGTCCAGAAAGGCAGGGTAGTGTGACATAGCAGAGAGGGGCATCTGTAATGAGCCTGTGAGAAGGGGGTTACAGAAATCTCACAGAGACACTGGGGGTTGGTTCTGGAGTCACACAGGGCAATGGCAGCGCTCTGTGAGGTGTCCACATCTGAGCTGGCCTCCCACGCTCCTCATACACACAGGGCTGTTGCGAGACACGAGTCTCTGCCTTGCACACCACGCACAGTGCACTGCAGTGTCTGCAGTGTCCCTCTGGTTCCTGCAGCCACTGCCAGAGGCTGGGAGGCACCTCAGCCCTGCAGTGCTTTGCCCTGCTCTGCCCTCCTCTGAGATGCCCCACGGCATGATGAATGGTCACAGGGACCTTGCTTCAAGGAAGCACATCTCAGAGCTGGATTCATGTGCCTTCCCAGGGCATGTTACTTAACCTTGTGACACTGTCTGCCCCACTGGCCTTCATGAGACTTGTAGGAATGGCTGATGGCATTTGTGCTCGCTCGTGTTCATCTCTCTGTGAGTGTATGATGTGCCTGCTGGCACCAGCAGCAACGGGTTTCCCTTTATACGTCTCCCATGAACCTGCAGGGGGCCCTGCTCTTCTCCTGGACATCCTACTTCCCAGGGAGCCTTTATGAGATGAGCAATGAGCAGTGGACTGGCCAGCCATTGCTGAACCTCCTTCGATGCACTGTATATCTCTGAGCTGGTGGTGATGGTCTGCAGAGTAAGAAAAATGACAAGATAACAGAACAAACCTTGAGCCTGCAATGTATTGTGGGTCATATGCAGAAAAAAATGGGCTATGTTTTTGATTGTGAAACATCTGCAGTCATCAGTCTCTTCAAGGCATCCTTGAGCTCCTGGTTCCTCATGCTATAGATGAGGGGATTCATTGCTGGAGGCACCACTGAGTATAGAACTGCCACGACAAGATCCAGAGATGGGGATGAGATGGAGGGGGGTTTCAGGTAGGAAAACATGCCAGTACTGACAAACAGAGAGACCACGGCCAGGTGAGGGAGGCACATGGAAAAGGCTTTGTGTCGGCCCTGCTCAGAAGGCATCCTCAGCACAGCCCTAAAGATTTGCACATAGGACAATACAATGAAAATAAAACAACCAAATACAAAAGAAAGACTGAAAACAAGTAGCTCAACTTCCTGGAGGTAGGCATCTGAGCAGGAGAGCTTGATGATCTGGGGAATTTGACAAAAGAATTGGTCTACAGAGTTGCCTTGGCAGAAGGGAAGGGAAAATGTGCTGGCCGCGTGCAGGGCAGCATTGAGAAAGCCACTGCCCCAGGCAGCTGCTGCCATCTGGGCACAAGCTCTGCTGCCCATGAGGCTCCCGTAGTGCAAGGACTTGCAGATGGCAACGTAGCGGTCGTAGGCCATGACAGTGAGAATTGAATACTCTGAACCAAAGAAGAAGACAAAAAAGAGAACTTGAGCAGCACAGCCTTGATAGGAGATGGCCCTGTTGTCCCAGAGGGCATTGGCCATGGCTTTGGGCAGAGTGGTGGAGATGCAGCCCACGTCGAGGAGGGCGAGGTTGAGCAGGAAGAAGTGCATGGGGGTGTGGAGGCGGTGGTGGCAGGCTACGACACTGAGGATGAGGCCGTTGCCCAGGAGGGCAGCCAGGTAGATGCCCAGGAAGAGCGCAAAGTGCAGGAGCTGCAGCTCGTGCGTGTCTGCGAATGCCAGCAGGAGGAACTCACTCACAGAGCTGATGTTGGGCATTTTCTGACATTGAACACGGCTGCCTGTTTGAGAGAAAACAGTAGAAAAAGTTAAAAAAGTTTTCTTTGAGGAAGAACTATTGCAAGCCTTAGAGTACCCCCCAGTCCAAGGCTCAGTATGTGAAGACATTTTCTGCAGCTCTCATGCTTGAGCTGTGGCTGGTGCTAGCTGAGAGTGACACTGGAAGAATGGGCAGTTGTGGGCTCCCTAGAGTTCCTTCCTCCTGTGCAGTAGGAGGAAAGCAGGAACATGAGGGAACCTCAAGTGCCTTCTACTTGTCAGTTGTTGCAAACAACTCATCTGAGTGCAGAGCTGAGCTGTAGGGATTTTGTTTGCTTTATTCTATCCCAGTAGGCCTGGCAAAGCTTAGGATAGGAATTGGGTTGCTGAATGTCCTCAAATTTCCTGTGCATTCCTCTTGATACCCTGTGGGAGTGTCCCTTGGTGAAGATCAAGCAGAGCAGCTCTGCCCACCAGTCCTGTTCTTAGCTGCCCTGTGTCACCCCTATATGAGTTGCAGGACCATCCTGTTAGACTGTTTCCCTGAAAAAACGGAGAAGACACTGGAGAAGGCTGCTGAGGGAGGAGCACCACAGAAAGCCAAATGGAGCTTGTGAGCTTGTCTTCTTTTCTATGGCTGCAAGAACTATGAGGCAGCTGACAGAGAGCCTGACATGGCCTGCTCGAGCAGGGTGTTCTGGGCAGACCAGGGAGACCTGGCCTATGGCAATACTTGAGGTTTCTGCCAGACTTCCTCACCTCGCACTGCAGCCCAGCAGGACTCTCAAAGCCTACTGCATTGCCCACTGCCCTCCCAGAAACAAGACCCAGCAAGAGGAGACCCCTCCAGTACCTTCAGCTGCATGGCCCTGCAGCCAGGCACTTACCTTGTCAAGGGCTGTGCAGGTTTCTCCTGCAGGCAGCTCTCAGCATCCTCCCACACCCAGCTGCCTCCAAGCCCTCTCTCCTTCTCTCCTCTCTGTGTGCCAGCTGCGGTCAGAGCCCCCCAGTCCTGCTGCGCTGTGCAGAGGAGCTGCTCCTGGGCACAGCTGTCTCTCTGCACCAGGGCCCTCTTGCCACACGCTCTCTCTGTCCCACGAGTCCGGCCCAGCTCAGCAGCACAGCACCAGCCCAAGGCACTGCAATCACCCCTCTGGGGGCTTTGCTGATGAGCCCACAAACCTCAGGCACTCAGAGACAATTGAAGACATCTCTCCAGAAGTCCAAGTCAGAGGCAAGTTTCCTGCAGTGTCCCCCTGAGGGCCAGCACTGACACAGCCTCCCTTGGAGCTCATTAGAGCAGAACCCTGGAGACAGTGAGGACAAGGAGACAAAGGCAATGTGAAGGTGACACTGAGGTGTAGGAAAACTGGATGTGTGTCACCAAGCACAAGGGCCAGGCCTTGACCCCTGTCCTCTGGGAAGGAAGATCCTTTCCCTTAACATCTTCCACAGGACGCTTCCTGGTCAGTAGGAGATGGGGATGTGCATGGCCAAGTGAGGAGAATGGTACGAGCCCTGCCTAGTTCATGGGTGGCGGCAAGGAGGTAATGAGGCCCTGGTGCTTTAATGAGAAGCTGTGTCCTCATAGGCCTGAGTAACAGAGACAACAGCCATAGCTGCCCCTTTGGCTAGAGCTTAGGAGGAGATATGTTATACTCATTGTGATGGGGCCTCATTGATTCATTTCAACGTTGTACAGCACCTCAGAGGTGTCATACCACTGCTCTTCTCATGGCATCACACTGCCCACCCCATCCCACAGACCCCAGGAAGAGCCCTGACACAGATGTCGGAGTGCAGGATCTCCCCTCCCACTTTCAGGGATGAGGCCTCTTCTTCTTCATTAGAAGAATACAAGACTTTTTTTCAGCACAGTGCCTTTGCCTGTCTTTAACCATGGCCTCCAATTATCTGCCCTAACAAGGCCCTGGGGAGGCTTCATTAGTAACAGCCTTCCGTGGGGCCCATTAATACTCCAAGTCACTTCAGCTTTTCCTCCTGACTTCACTTTCTCTAGCAGTTGCATTATTCTCCTCTCAGTACCTGAGCGTCATAGCATCAGACCAAAATACACCATGGTACTCATTAAAATGCAGAAACTCCTGACATCTCTTCCATAGTTTTCTTCATGACTTCAAGACTTGTACAGCTAATGACAGAGCTTGCATGAAGTAGTTAAGGAAGAAGATTTCAAAAAAACAGCTAATACAAAACTTTTTTTTTGTTTTAAAGGCTGAATTTTACTGTATTTCAGTTTTGAGCATCATTCTCCTATTGCTATTGATCCAGGGGGACTTCTTTGGAGACTTTCATTGGGAAGAAAAACAGAGTCTGGAGGTCTGACACCTCCACTGCCAGCAGTGGTCTTTGTTCCTGTAACTGTAGCACAGTTCAGCACATGAAAAGCTTTCTAAGATAATCAGGGAAAATATAAAAAATAATAAAATAAAATAAAATAAAATAAAATAAAATAAAATAAAATAAAATAAAATAAAATAAAATAAAATAAAATAAAATTAAATTAAATTAAATTAAATTAAATTAAATTGAAATGACCGTTTGATCCTGAGAAATTCTAAATGAATCTTAGTAGACAACTGGACATCCATGGTCTCTCTTTGGTCTTCTGTGGAAAACTCAGGGTGAAAAGTGAAAAAAAAAATCTTCCTGTGGCTGTAGCTGTACCCATGAGCTTGGCTTCTTTTGGGAAATTGTCCCCCTCCAGCCACACAAACCTAAACTGAGTAAAGTGAAAAGAGCTGCCCAGTCAATAGAGCAGGGAAAAATCCTACTTCCTGTGCTGTAGATGCAGAAGGCAAAAAGAATTGCATTGTGCCTGACACTACTCTGGGACGTGTAACCCAGGTCAGGCAACTTTACCTTAGTGCTGACAAGTCCATCACTAAACTACGCTCCCAAGCTCTGCATCTACACCTTGGCTCTCCAGTCGATGACCCAGCTCATGGATGGCAATCAGGGATTCTCCGTTAGCGCGACGCTGCCTCAGGTGCGCCAGCGTGGTAGCCATTGGCACCTGCTGTTCTTCACCCCTCAGCAAACCCCCAACAGAAGGATTCTGTGGAAGGCCAAGCAAGGTAGACAACTGTTTCATGTCCTTTGTCTCCAAGACAGCTATGTCAAAGCCCCACCTTGGAACTTTGAAATTCCCTCTCCTGAAGCAGTCTGTGCCGAGGATGCACATAGCCTCCGAGCGAGTTCCAATGGGATGCTTTTGTCATTCCTTCCCAGTTAGACTCACTTCAGCCTCCAGTACAGTTAACTTCTGGGATTCCCCTGTCACTCCAGAAATACAGGTGGGTTCTACCTCTTTCTAGCTTGATGGCATTAGGGTACACTGTGCACTGGTGTCTAGTAGAGCCTGATACATTTGTGGATCTGATGTGCCAGGCCATAATAATAATTATATCTGTGTCTATTAATAATAATAATAATAATAATAATAATAATAATGAAATATATAATAATAACAATTTATTGCTATTGTTGTTTTATTATTATTTCCTTTGTGTCCTATTAATCTGCTCTTATATTCACTCATAAACTTTTACTTTTTTTTTTTTCTCCCTCTTCTCTCCTGCAGCCCATTGGATGAATATCTGTACAGTTCTGAGCTGCCTGCTGGGTCAAACCACAGCAAGGCTTTTTGGTGCCTAGCATGGAGCACAAAGGTTGAGATGACAGAGCTGACCACAGCGTTTTAAAAGTAAATTGTTATAAGCATTAGATCAGTTTAACAGTTGCTGATCACAGCATTGATATTTTTGATCTGGGGTCTGTGGTGCTTGTTTTCAGAATTGTGTTGTACAGCACATTACTAATTGCCATCCATGGTGTGCTCTTTATCAGTTCTGGGGGCTGGTTTAAGGTTACTGTTTTGCTGTATTGGATAACGCTGACTTATGACAGGATAAAATAATTGCTGCCTCCATACCTCAGGAACCATCTCTTCATCTCTTAGAAATTATTTAGAATTACACTTTTCAAACTCTTTGCCTTTTGTCCTTGGGGAGTAAACCTATGCAGGGTGGGTGGAACTGGGATGGACAGTGGGGGATGCTTTTCACCACTTCTTCCCTCTCTCTTTCTCCTGCACATCCCCCTTCTCCTCCAGGACAGGCATATAGCCTGTCCAAAGCCACTCCAAACCCTGCAACAGGCCCTGCAGGCACTCCAGCTCCTAGAGGTGGGCCCAAAGTTAAATTGACACTCGTGACAGGCCCTATAGCTACTCCCAAACCTGCGATAGGCCCTGCAGCCACTCCAACTCATCCAAAAGGCCCTGCAGGCAGAACAACTCCAGTGATGGGCCCTGCAGCCACTCCAGCACCTGCAATGGGCCCCATGGCTGGGCCAGAGAACCAGCCTGTGCCAGTATCGGTTGCCTCTTTATGCAAGAGAAAACAATGTGTGTAAAAGTCAGTTTTTCTTTAGAAAGGAAAGAAACCCAGGCACCCAGACAAGAAAGGAGGAGGAAGTAGAAGAGGCAGGTTTCTCCTAAGTTGGTCCATCATGGAGGCAGGATGACCAAGAGGAAGAGGTCATATAAGCATCAGAAACCATGTGATCCCTATCCCAGTGTAAGCTACGAGACATGGGAAAATATTTTAGCCATCATCTCGGTGAGCACATTGTCAGCTGGCTGCTCCAGTGCTGAGAGAAGGGGGCTAACAGTCTGGATTTAGAGGGCAGGGAAGCCAAGCAGCTGGGATCCTCCTGTAGGTGAGAGGTGATTGAGAAAGCCAGTGGAAAAGGGCACAAGGAACTTAATCCTCTCAGGCCTGAAAGAAAGGTATCCCTTGAAGGAAGATCTTCTATGTCAACCAGGCAAGTGGACCACCATGCACAGGGGTATCCTGTACCTAAGGGAATTACCCATGCTGAAGGCGATTTGTAGAAACCTAGAAACTAACAGCTGTCCAAAGATCCAGATAAAGTCAACTGCACATGACCCATGTGACAGAAGTTTGTACAGAGCACACCATAATCATATGCCAATTCGTTGGCAGTAATGACCAGGAAAGTCCAAGAGGAACACATGGTGGATGAATCGGCTAGCCAGCTATGGCATTACAAAGAAAGTCTCTCTTCTTCCCTACGAACCTGTGTCTCGTCAATGGAGAAACTGTCTAAGTAGGTCCAAGAACTACAAGAGAATACATCTTCCTCCCTACCTGTACGAACCAATACCTCAGCTCTCAGGTGTAAGTGTCCCTCTACTCAAGAAAGGTGATATAGTGGGTACATACCACGTGCAGCTCTGTGGTTTTAACTGTGTGATCACGGAGAAGCCATGAGTAAATGGGATGGAAAATCTACCTCCATCCTAGAGGCATGGATACATGAAGCACAAGGAAAAGCATTCACAAAAAGTGGTTTGTCTGAGAAAATTGCTGCTCTAGTGGGCAGTCCTCCAAACAGAGTAATGAATACTATGAGCGGGACTAGAGGGGTTCTACCTCCGTCTGGGGGGAGGAAGGAGGCAACTGAGTGTATTGGACTTTGAGGATTACTCGCTTGGCACATCAGACCCACAGCAGGTGTTAGGTTTTAAAGGACACCAATGCACAGTGTAGTGTAATGCCATCAAGCTAAAAGGGCCAGAACCCAATTGTATTTCTGGAATGATGGGAGAATCCCAGTAGTCAACTGTATTGGAGGCTGTTGTGAGTCTAATGGGAAAGAGTGGCAAAAGCAACCCCTTGAGACTGGCCCAGAAGCTCTGTGCATCCTTAGTATAGACTCCTTCAGGAAAGGGTACTTCAAAGATCCAAAGGCTTACCTTTAAACAGTTGTCTACCTTGCCCACTCTCTCACAGGGCCCTTCTGCTCTGGAGGTGCTGATGGCCAATGAGCAGCAGGTGCCAATCGCTACCACAACAGTGCACCTGAGGCAGTATTGCACTGACAGAGACTCCCTGATTCCCCTGCATGACCTGGTTCATTGACTGGAGAGCCAAGGAGTGATCAGCAAGGCTCTCTCACCCTTTAATAGTCCCGTATGGACAGTGCAAAATTCTAATGGGGAGTGGAAGATAGTGGTGGACATCTGTGGACTGAATGAAGTCCCACCACCTCTGATTTTGACATAAAAAAAAGTAAGGTCAAAGGACCTACACAGGAGATCCTGAGGCAGGCTGCCCAGGTTCAGGGGGACCCCTGCTTGGGGACGAGCTGGGTATCGGTCAGTGTGTGGTGAGCAATTGCACTGTGCATCGCTTGATTTATTAAACTACATTATCATCATCATCAGCAGCAGCAGCAACATCTCTTCCTTTCCTTTGCAATCAAACCATCCTTATCTCAACACAAGATCATTTCGGGGGTGAGGATGAGCTACGTGGTGCTGATATGTCTGCCAGGATAAAGCACAACATGCTTGACAACCAGAGTCCAAAGCACAAATCACACTTTAAAAAATCAGTCTCTGACATCTACAGAGAGAAGCCTTCCTCTGAGGCCAGGCCTGTCTCTGCAGGGGCAGTGCCTGTGTGCAGGGGTGCAGAGGAAGAGTCCCATCCCAGCAGCATGGCCAAGGAGCACCAGCACTGGGGTCATGCAGAGCTGCTCTCTTGCCACTGCCGCCCTGTCCTGCTGAGCCCTGCTGGTGGGGTCAGGCCCAGCTGTTCCTGGAGCTTGGTGCCAGTGCTGCTGTGGGGCTGTGCTGGGACTGCAGGCAGGGACAGGCAGTGGGCATGGCAGTGGCACAGCTGGCCTCCACTGCAGCACTTCCCTCCTAAGGGGGGATCTCCTCCGAGGTGGACTGAGCAGAGCTCAAGTGCTCAATCTGGTGTGAGCAGGCAGAGGAGAGATCTGCAGCCCCAGGGCACACAGCAGCCCCAGCAAAGGAGCCTGGCGAGTGATTCCTTGCAGCCCTGGGGCAATGGCAGTGACCCCATGAGCTGGATCTGCCTCCCAGCCTGCCCAGCACAGCCCTGCAGAGTGCCCCCGTGCCCCAGGCACCACAGCCCCCTCCCTCTGCAGAGCAGCACCGCCAGCTGGGGCTGGGGATGCAAGGATGCTTCCCCTGAGTGTCTTCTAGGCTGGCTTCAGGCACACAACTTCTGGATGTGAGCGTGATCTTCACTGTGCACTAGGAGCTGAGAGACCACCAACAGGCATGGGGCTGGAACATTGCCTGCAAGGTCCCTCCTGCCTTAGCACCTCACAGGACTGGCACAGAACTGGCTCCTGAGTGTCAGAAAGGCTGGGAGCCCAGCAGGTGTGCCATGAGCTTGGAGGATCACAACCAGCTCACTTCTACCTGGGCAGCTCCTGGCCCAAAAAGGGGGTGTTTTGTAGGTGTGGTATTATAAGCTCAGTGGTGCCTCAGAAACACTAAGTCCAGCAGGAAGCAAATGGCTGTTAAATGGCCTGTGAGGTGACTGCATTCTGAAGTAGCTGACAGGTCACCCTTGACTCCTGGCTGGGATCTGTGCCTTTAGGCTCACATCTGCCAGTGTCCATGGTAGGGCAGCAGAAGGCACTTGCTGTGCATGTAGTTTCTGAGATCGGCTCCTTCTAAGTACCTGGTAGGCCCCGTGGTGGAAGAGGTCTTGGATAGGGGTTGTCATGTCAGAGGTGTCAGCTTTTGCCTGAAGTCATCCTTTAGGACTGCTTTCAGTTTTCGACACAGAGGGGGCCACTGCCTCCAAGACGCTTGCGGCAAACTGAACCATGCATGAGGGTTTGGAAAAAGATAGCCTGGGTGCACAGAAACCATTCCATATCCAAAAGTTGGAAGCAGGAAACAAAATTTTGGGGTGGTACAAGAGCTGCTGGGCACATTGTGCATGGTTCACCTACAGCCTTTGTGTTCTTTTCCATCCTGACTTAGGTGCCACATCAGTCTCAAGAAAGGAGTAGCCAACAGATATGAGACAGATACTCTGGGATCATGAAATCCATCAGAAAGCTGCCCCTAAGAAGATGACTGATATGGGGAAGTCAGGAGAAGCCTGGCCAGGAGAGATGTGAGATTTGAGGGAGGGAAAAGGAGCTTAGCCAGCAGAAATTAATGATTTCTGTGAGGTTAGAACGTTCAGGTAATGTTGATTCTGCTGTAATGCTGGCTTAAAACAGTCATGTAAAGCCCTTGCACTACTTTAATCACTGACATTAATTGTCAATTCTAAATGCTACTCCACACCCTGACAGGAATCCACTACTCTTATGCCTGACCTCAAAGTATCCCTTGAAGCCAAAACTCAGCATATAGCCCCTTTCCCTTACCTTTACTCTCTTGCTTACCCTGATCTGATCAGCTTGTGGGCCACAAGGAGGAGATTGGTGGGAATGCTCTGAGGAGCTCAGCTCTGCCTCAGCATCTCCTGCCCCAGCAGGAGGATCATAACTGTGGCAGGGACTGTGAGGTCACTTCTGTCTCTGTACTTGATAGGACAGCAGCAGGAACGTGTCACAGAAAGGGACTGGGAGGTCACTTGTGTCTGGAGGTGGCAGGTCAGCCTTGCCTTCTCCCTGGGAGCTGCACTTTTGAGCTGACATCTGGCAGTGGCCCTGCTAGGCCAGCAGAAGGCACCTGCTTGGCATGCTGACTGTTGGCATTGCTTCCTTGCAACACTGTGCAGGGATGCGGAGGTGTCAAAATGAAGTTCTTCTAGTAGCATCACACTACCCACCACATCCCACAGACCCCAAGACTAGCCCTGAGCCAGACATGGGTGTGCAGGGTCTCCTCTCCCAGTGGCTGTGGTCAGGCCTTGGCCCTTCAGCTTCATTAAAACCAACCAAGATTTTTCTCAGCACAGTGCTTTGCCTGTCTGTAACCATGGCCTCCAATTTTCTGCCCTAACTAGTCCCTGGGGAGGCTTTGTTAGTAACAGCCCTCAGTGGGGCCCATTAATACTCCAAGTCACTTCAAGTTTTCTTTCTGACTTTAGCTTCTCAAGTGGTTACATCACTCTCCTCTCAGTACCTGAGCTGAGTACAGGGGGACAATCACTTTCTTAGCCCTGCTGGTCACACTGCTTCTTATACAAGCCAGGATGCTGTTGGCCTTCTTGGCCACCTGAGCACACTGCTGGCCCATATTCAGTCGACTATCAACCAGTACTCCCAGGTCCTTCTCTGCCAGGCAGATTTCCAAACACTCATCTCCCAGCCTGTAGCTCTGCTTGGGGTTATTGCGGCCCAGGTGAGGAACCCGGCACTAGAACCCCAGAAAACAGAAGAGCAGGGAACAACCTCTTGGCTGTATTTCTGGCAACAGCTTTGGAGAGGCATCCAGGGTTCTGGGTTTGCCCAGAGCAAGACCCTCCTGTTACTGTGGTGCTTGCAGGGAGGCAGCTGTGACCCAGGGTTGCACAGTGCCTGCTGCTGCCTGCAGCCACAGGGATGCCACTGCAGAGAAAACAGGTCTGTCACCAAGGTACATGAGATCTGAAAGCTTGTCCAAATAAAAGAGCACAGGAGAACATATTGGAAGCCAGAAGAGAGCAGCAGTGAAAAGGCCTCGTCCTGCTGCTGGCCATGGCCATGGCTCCAGGAAAGCAGCAGCCCCCACCCAAACTCCATGTAGCAGCTGAGCTCTTAGCCCTGAGACCCTCCTGTGTACTGGGGCTCCTCCCCCAGCTCCTGAGTGTATGGGAAGAGATGGCAGCTGATAAGAGTGTAGTTCTGATGTTTTGTTTTATTTACTTTTTTATTGTGTTTCTCTACATAACCTGCTTCTTTCAGTAATTAGATGACTGGGTATGATGACTGAGTAGATGACTGTAAATGAAAAAATAAAAATAAGAAAATCAGGTAGCAGGTTAACGATAACATAATTTAAATCAGAACAAATAATTTGTAGAAAATATTTATAGAGTAGTAACAAAAATTTTCCTCACAGTTCCTGAAATAATCAGGGAACTCACAGACATTGATTGCAAAGAAACACGTATCCAAAGAGTTTCCTTACTGCAACCTTGAACTCCTGGTTCCTCATGCTGTAGATGAGGGGGTTCAGTGCTGGAGGCGCCACGGAGTACAGAAATGACACCACCAGGTCCAGGGATGGAGAGGAAATGGAGGGGGGCTTCAGGTAGGCAAACACGGCAGTGCTGACAAACAGGGAGACCACTGCCAGGTGAGGGAGGCACGTGGAAAAGGCTTTGTGCCGGCCCTGAGAAGACGGCATCCTCAGCACTGCCCTGAGGATCTGCACATAGGATAACATGATGAAAACAAAGCAACAAAATGTTAAAGAAACGCTAAAAACTAGTGCCTCAACTTCCCTGAGGTAGGCATCTGAGCAGGAAAGCTTGAGGATCTGGGGGATCTCACAGAAGAACTGCTCCACAGCATTGCCTTGGCAGAGGGGCAGGGAAAATGTGTTGGCCATGTGTAGGACAGCAATGAGAAAGCCACTGCCCCAGGCAGCTGCTGCCATCTGGGCACAAGCTCTGGTGCCCAGGAGGCTCCCGTAGTGCAGGGGCTTGCAGATGGCAACGTAGCGGTCATAGGCCATGGCAGTGAGGAGATAGTACTCTGAACCAAAGAAGAAGGCAAAAAAGAGAACTTGAGCAGCACATCCTTGATAGGAGATGGTCCTGGTGTCCCAGAGGGCATTGGCCATGGCTTTGGGCAGAGTGGTGGAGATGCAGCCCACGTCGAGGAGGGCGAGGTTGAGGAGGAAGAAGTACATGGGGGTGTGGAGGCGGTGGTCACAGGCTACGGCACTGAGGATGAGGCCGTTGCCCAGGAGGGCAGCCAGGTAGATGCCCAGGAAGAGCGCAAAGTGCAGAAGCTGCAGCTCGCGCGTGTCTGCAAATGCCAGCAGGAGGAACTCAGTCACAGAGCTGATGTTGGGCATTTCCTGCTTCTGGTCATGAGTTCCTGCACAAGGAACAGAAAAACACTGAGAGTTTATCAGAGTTATCTTAACAGAGTTGTCTTACAAAAAAAATAAAAAAATAATAATTCTTTTATGCCTTCATTTGTCATTTCAGAGGAAAACTCATTCCATTTTTCATTTAATCCATCCCAAATGATTCTCCACTGCCATTCAGACTTTTGGCAGGTCCTTTTCATGAGTTCTGGCTGTGCTGCTAGAGGGTGTCACTGAGAGCACGGGACTTGCTGTGGGCAATGCGGGAGTCAGTCCTGCGCTAAGCTACTGGTAAAGATCATATAGTGATTTTTATTTTGTCTCTTTTGTGCTAGCAGCCCCACTGTACTCAAAGTAAAACCTTGTGTGTCATCAACGTGGTGATGGCTTCAGTGCAGTGTCCTTGAGAGAGCACATCAAGTCTGTGTGTTAGTCCTAGTGTCAACTGCCCTGTACTGGTGTCTTTTTGACCTACTGGACAATTGCACTCCTATGTTTGCCTGAAACAAACCAGGATACTGCTGAGAGCAGAGACATCCAGGCTCAAAGTGCCCATCTCCAGACCCCTCACCCTGTCCCTGTACTCCCCTTCCCCCAAGCACACCGAGGGCTCACGCCATGGGCATGTGAAACCCCCATCCCCAGCCAGTCTGGGAACAAGACCAGCAGCAGCACGGCCAGCTGGAGAAGCCAGGAGGAATGCCAGCGTGCTGCTGCCAGGGGAGGCAAGGCCAGGGAGGGACAGACGGACACTCAGCAGACCCTCCTGTGCTGCAGCTCTGCCTGCAGAAGAGGCAGCTCCTGCTCATTGCAAATGCTGTTTGCTCTGCTTTGGCCTGCAAACACCTCTCAAAGACAGAGGATATCAGGGGGGTTCTAGCTCCAAAAAATCAGCGAGGATAAAACCTGGGAGTATCACAATATGATGTTGGTGCAGTCCGTGAGATGAGGTTTGGGAAGGTACTTTACAAATTTCATCACTGACATATCAATTTCTCCTATGCTCCAGGAGTCTCAGTCTCCTGTACAACCCTGAAAATTCATTACCATGAAACCTTCATCCACTCCACTGCAGAAATATGAATACACTGACTGAAAAAAACGTCTTGCTTTTCAGGTAGTCCCTGCCCTGGTCTTTCTCTTGAAAAAAACAATTTTAAATGCCATTCTCTAATGCATTTTCTACTCCTCACTGGAGAAACAGAGAGACCCACCCTGACAGATGCTATCAGCCATTGGATGTGCCAGCTGTACAAGACCCCTCTGGCAACCCCACCTGCAGTGCCCTGCTGCCAGAGCCTCATGGTGTCAAGAGCCTGCAGATGTGTCCTGCCACACGCTGCCCTCTGTTGTTGCGCTCCTCAGTGCGTCCAAGCCCTCTCTCCTTCTCTCCTCTCTGTGTGGCAGCTGCGGTCAGAGCCCCCAGCCCTGCTGTGCTGTGCAGAGGAGCTGCTCCTGGGCACAGCTGTCTCTCTGCAGCACTTGCCAGGAGCTGCCCTTGGGCCCAGGAGCCCAGCCCAGCTCAGCAGCACAGCACCCAACCATGGCATCGCTTGCTCTGTGCCCTTGGGCTCCCTTGAGGTGTCCCCAAGGCCTCAGGGCTGACATCTCCCCAAGGCAGCAGGGTCTCTGCTGGGGTGTGGTGGTTGAAGCAGACTGAAGGCATCACTGACTGCTTCTCTCTGTAGATGTCAGAGTGATTTTTTAAAGTGTGATTTGTGCTGTTGGACTGTGGTTGTCAAATATGAGTACAAATGTTTCCCTCCCTTAACCCCTATTGTGTTCCCACTGCATGGCAGGACACCTCAGCCACGACTGACAGGGATCATTTCACCCCTCTGAATGTGTCCTAACAAGAGAGGGGGGAACTGAATGCTCTAAAAGGTTTTCCATGAAGGGAATTGGACACTAAGACACCATTTGTTGATTTTTCCCAGTAATCCACATGGAAGATCCTCTACTGATACACAAATCTCTTCTTCCTCTCTCACATGACCAGCATGGAGACTGGGACGTGGAACAGCCTCAACACTGTGCTGGTGCCTGCCACCAAACACCTGCAGATGCCATGCTTCCTTCTGGGGACCATGCCCTACGGTCAGCCCTGGGCTGTATGTCATCCCTGTTCTCTGCAACGCTCGAGTAGTGGAAGGTCTGGTTCCAGAAGGCAGCTTTACCTGAACCAGGGAATTTCTCTCATGTACAGGAATTATTTCTTCTCCTCCCAGCCGTTGTTCTGTGACCCCAGTGTCGTGGACACCTTCTGTGGTTTTGCCCCATTGCTGGAGCTGTCCTGCAGTGCCACGGTGATACTCACAGTCTTTGCTTTCATAATCTACATTTTGGATCCAATCTTCCTCTTCCCTCTCATGCAGTTTTCAGGTGTGTGTGTGTCCTGTATTGGCAGGCCAAGGCCTTATCCTCCTGCTCTTCTGTCCTCACGAGTGTCACTGTTTTCTAAGATACTGCCATCACTGTCTGTGAGCAGCCCAAATACAGCCCTCCTCAGAGATCTTAATGAAGCCCTTTCCTAAACCATCATCCTCCCAGTCAGATCTCAGGTTGCCTAGAGGTGGTATGGGAAGGGTGAGAGAAGTTCAAGCGGATCCGCAGATGTCATCATAAGAACTATCTCGAAGACCTTGGAAAGGACAGATGGATCAAAGACATTCCTCAGAACTTGGAAATGACAGATGTCAAACTCATCTGCTGATAGGAAGGCAAGCAGAAGGATGATAAAGCCTAATCAAGGAATAAAAAGCCAGCCTTAGCCTTAGCCCCCAAACCAGACCTAAACCGAAGTCCTCAAAGCTTGCCCTTATCCTAAACCTTGAGCAGGATCCTTGAGCAAAACACCAATCCCTCCCTCGATGCTTTGCCATTCCCTTGACCCTGGAGGGTGACCTCTAATCCCTAAACATTAACCTGATCATCTAACCCCCAAAGCCCTCCAGCATGCACACAGCACATCTCAGCTTCAACCTCACTCCTATCCCTAACTTCAGGTGTTTGTCCCCTTGGGGCAGGGCAGGGACTGTGAGGTCCTGCAGCAGTCCCATGGCATTGGAAGAGGCATGTGAGGTGACAGGTATGTGATCAGATCAGAGACCACAAGGAGGAGCTGGCTGGGAATGCTGGGATGAGGTCAGATGTGCCTCTGGATCTGGTGGGCCTGCAGGAGGCAATGGCTGTGAAGGAGGCTGGGAGGTCACTTCTGTCTCTGGAGCTGACGGACCATCAGGAGGAATGTGGCACAGATAGGGATCGTAAACGGCAGAAGCATGCACATGGCATTGAAGATGATGGTGAGGCACCTTCTGTTCTGGTCAGGTGAGAGACCACAGGAAGGCTGATGGGATGGGAGTCATGCTTGAGGTAGAGCTCGTGAGACCATAGAATCAGAGAATGGCTCCTGTTGGAAGGGACCTTAAAGGTCACCTAGTTCCAACCCCCTGGCAATAAGCAGGGATGCCCCCCATGAGATCAGGTTGCCCAGGGCATCATCTACACTGCTCTTGATCAGCTCCAGGGATGGGACATCCCTAAGGTCTCTCAGCAACCTGTTTCAGTTCCTCACCTCCCTCTGAGTGAAGAGTTTCCTCCTCACCTCTAATCTAAATCTCCCCCCTTTTAGCTTAAAACCATTCACCCTTGTCCTATCATTATCTAATTGAACAAAGAGTCACTCTCCATCTTTTTATAAGCTCCCTTTAAGTACTGAAAGTCTGCAAAGAGGTCACCCCAGAGCCTTCTTTTCTGCAGGCTGAACAGCCCCAGCTCTCTCAGTCTTTCTTCATAGGAGACATGCTCCAGCCCCTTTATCATCTTTGTGGCCCTCCTCTGGATTTGTTCTAACAAACCCACACCCTTCTAGTGCTGGGAGCCCCAGTTATGGATGCAGGACTCCAAGTGGGGCCTCCCAAGCGCAGAGTACACGGAGTAGAAGTAGAAGTGACCTCCCTCCACCTGCTGGCCACTCCTCTGCTTATGGAGCCCAGGATGCAGTTGGCCTTCTGGGCTACAAGCACAGAATGTACTGTCTCACTGTTGATCTCATTGTCTGTCATAGATAAAGATATTAAACAGCACCAGTCCCAGGACAGACTCCTGAGGTACAACACTTGTCACCAGCCTCCACTTGGACATAGAGCCATTGAGCACCACTCTCTGGGTGTGACATTCAGGCCAACTCCTTATCCACTGAATGGTGCACCCATCAAATGCGTATCTCTCCAATTTGGAGACAAGGATGTCATGTGGGACCATGGCAATGGTCTTACAGAAGTCCAAGTAGATGACATAGGTCAATCTTCTCTTGTTGTCTGAGGTGATCACTCCATCTCATGTTTCCAACATGATGGAGCTTTCTTTGGTAGTAGGAAAGAGCAGCAGAAAAAAAACTGCCACAAAGTGTGCATTGGAAGGATGGCACTGGCCATGAGGAGGAAGAAATGTCTAGGGGAACAACTGGTCTTGTTGCTAGTAACAGAGGCAAAGAAGGCATTAAGTGTCTCAGCCTTTACCTCATCCCTTGTCACTGGGTTTTCCCCCCAAAATCCAATAAAGGATTATGATTCTCCCCAATCCTCCTTAGTTTAAAATAGTTTTTTTTACTTATTATTATTATTATTTTTTTATTTTTTTTGTCTTTGACAGTAATAGATGGATTGAGATCCAGCTGGGCTTTGGCCCTTCTAATTTTCACCTGCAGAGCCCCATAACATTCAGGACACAATTCCAGAGAAACTGACAGCATGCATGAGAAGAAAGCGCAGCAAATGTGGAACCTGACAGCCTTCCATCCCCTGCCCTTGAGTGACTGTGCTGCAATGCCATTTAGTCAGTTACTCCTGAAAAATCCAAATTTCCCTGCAACTCTTGCTGCTGCTGCTGTCTAGTCAGAGATAGCACAATTACACGAAGGTTGAACTGTCTGCCTGCTGACATTAACAGCTGATAGAATGGAACATGACTGTGGGTGAACCTTGAGAAATTGCCGGATTTTGACTTCAGAAAACTCTTGACTTTCACATGGAGAAGAGCCCAGTCCTGTACCAGAGGGAGAGAAACCCCACACATCAGGGCAGACTGGGACCCTGCTGAGTGAGTAGTGCCCAAGAGGAGGAGGCCCTGGGTACAACGAGGGATGCCATACAAGCAGTGGTGCCTCCTCACCAGGAACCAGGCCAGCTTCCTACAGAGCTGCCTTATGAGGAGCATGGCCACCAAGAAGATCTGAGTTATCAGACTCAGCTCAGATCTGCTGTGACACCACAGAGATAAGGGTCTGCAGCCAGAAAGGAATGATGTGGAGGTCTCAGAGTCCCTAGCAAAGCCATGTATAGACAGGATAGAGGGCTGTGACAAGGCTGGAAGTCCCAAAAGGACCAGGTCTTTGTGTCCATGGCCATGGCTGTTTTCTCTGCCACTGAGGCCTATGAGGAGACAGCTTATCTTTGAAGAACCAGGACCTCGCAGCCTCCTCGCCCCCACCCATGAAGCAGGCAGGGGTCGTACCATTCTCCTGCACTTGACAATGCACATCCCCATCTCCTACTGCCCCACAAAGAGCCCTGAGCAACCTGTAAAGGAAAGTATCTCCCTTTCAAAGCACTTGGGGTCAAGGCCTGGCCCTTGTGCTTGGTGACACACATCCACGTTTCCTACACATCAGTGTCACCTTCACATTGCCTTTGTCTCCTTGTCCTCACTGCCTCCAATGTCCTGCTCTAACGAGCTCCAAGGGAGGCTGTGTCAGTGCTGGCCCTCAGGGGGACACTGCAGGAAACATGCCTCTGACTTGGACTTCTGGAGAGATGTCTTCAATTGTCTCTGAGTGCCTGAGGTTTGTGGGCTCATCAGCAAAGCCCCCAGAGGGGTGATTGCAGTGCCTTGGGCTGGTGCTGTGCTGCTGAGCTGGTCTGGGCTTGTGGGACAGAGAGAGCTGCTGGCAAGAGGTCCCTGGTGCAGAGAGAGAGCTGTGCCCAGGAGCAGCTCCTCTGCACAGCACAGCAGGGCTGGGGGCACTGCCTGCAGAGACAGAGTGCTTAAAGACAGGTAGAAGTGGCAGGATGCACAGAGCTCAGTGGTGGAGAACACTTCCCAGCCCTGAACCTGGTAAGTCTTTGGCTTGAGGGCAATACAGTGGCAGGTCCTGGAGGAAGGAGAAGCCGGGGGTGCAGGCAGGGGTGCCCAGGGCTGTGGTGCAGAGCAGGGTCCCTGCGGTGCCCCAGGGGCTGTGTGCCAGGGCAGGGCCTCTGCCGCCTGCCAGGCTCAGTACTCAGCCTGCCCAGGGAGCCCAGGGGCTTGGGCAGAAGAAGGGCAGGGCAGGAGCTGCCTGCAAGGAGAAGGCACTTTCTGCACTCTCTGCCTGCCTCTTCCTGCTCTGATTGTGAGGTAGGCTCTGTGTTAACAGAGTGGCTGGATTTGCACAAGTGACTGAGCTTCCTATTGCACTGAACGGAGACATGAGCAGGTGGTTAGTGATGAAACTCAGAATATCCCTTCCCTTCTCTTTGCTTTCAGACTGCACCAGGGCTTTTCTGAGCTGTTCTTTAGGACCTGAAATCAAGATGTGATTTTTTAACACAACCTCTGAGCACAGCCATACCCCAGGTAAGTGCTGCAAGCAGACAGCAGCCAGAGGATGGACAGAGCAGCCCTCCTGGATGTGCCCTCTGGCTGAGGTTTGCCCCCACAGCAACAACATTTCCCACTGCAGTGGAGCAGAGGTGGCTGCTGTGTACAGGACACTCAGCAAGCACAAATCAGGGCTACAACCAGGGAGAGAAAAAAAGGGCACCTTGAAAGAAAGGCAATGTAAAGGCTTTAATGAGAAAAGAAATGAGTATTGTTCAGGGAAATTTCCCCTAACAGTCTGTATTTTACCTTCTTTGCAGTGCCCTTGACGAACGGCAGGAAATGCCCAACATCAGCTCTGTGAGCGAGTTCCTCCTGCTGGCATTCGCAGACACGCACGAGCTGCAGCTCCTGCACTTCGCGCTCTTCCTGGGCATCTACCTGGCTGCCCTCCTGGGCAACGGCCTCATCCTCAGCGCCGTAGCCTGCCACCACCGCCTCCACACCCCCATGTACTTCTTCCTCCTCAACCTCGCCCTCCTCGACGTGGGCTGCATCTCCACCACTCTGCCCAAAGCCATGGCCAATGCCCTCTGGGACACCAGGGCCATCTCCTATAAAGGATGTGCAGCACAGGTCTTTCTGTTTATCTTCTTGATGTCAGCAGAGTTTTCCCTTCTCACGGTCATGGCCTACGACCGCTACGTTGCCATCTGCAAGCCCCTGCACTACGGGAGCCTCGTGGGCAGCAGAGCTTGTGCCCAGATGGCAGCAGCTGCCTGGGGCAGTGGCTTTCTCCATGCTGTCCTGCACACGGCCAACACATTTTCCCTGCCTCTCTGTCGAGGCAATGCTGTGGACCAGTTCTTCTGTGAAATCCCCCACATCCTCAAGCTCTCCTGCTCAGATGCCTACCTCAGGGAAGTCGGGGCACTTGTCTTTAGTGTTTCTTTAGGCTGTGGTTGTTTTGTTTTCATTGTGGTGTCCTATATGCAGATCTTCAGGGCAGTGCTGAGGATGCCCTCTGTGCAGGGCCAGCACAAAGCCTTTTCCACATGCCTCCCTCACCTGGCTGTGGTTTCCCTGTTTGTCAGTACTACCATATTTGCCTACCTGAAGCCCCCCTCCATTTCCTCGCCATCCCTGGACTTGGTGGTTACACTTCTCTACTCGGTGGTGCCTCCAGCTCTGAACCCCATCATCTACAGCATGAGGAACCAGGAGCTGAAGAATGCAGTGAGGAAACTGTTTCAATACATGCTTCTTAAGCATCCATGATGTGTTCAGAAGATGTATTCTTAATAATATGCAAATATTTTTATTCACATTATATTGTATCATTTTTATCATTACAAGTGTTATCATAACATTGTCATTAATAATAATCCTATCAGAAATCAAAGGATATTTGGGAAAATGATAGAACATTTTAAAAATTACTTTTCTCTGTTAATATTTTAACAATATTTTGGTTTTTTTATAACATATTTATCAGCATTCTGAATGTTACATTTTGTGTTAGTTTTTACCGTATCTAATGTACACACAGATCCAGGCTTCCTAGGTAGATAAAGACAATAAAGAAGTCAGCAGAAATTCATTGGTCTCAGTATCCCTCTCTTCCCATCTCCTCTGGAGCTGGGGGAGCAGCCCCAGCATGCAGGAGGGGCTCAGGACCAAGAGCCCAGATGACACATGCAGAAACAGCCCCGGTGGCCCTCAGAGCTTCCCCTCCCTGCCCGCTGGGCTCTGCCTCTCTGCTGCCTTCGGGTCGGGGCTGCTGCTTCCCTGGAGCCATGGCCATGGCCAGCAGCAGGACGTGGCCTTGTCACTGCTGCTCCCTTTGGCTTCCTCATTGTTGTCTTGTGCTTTCACATTCAACTAAGTCTTGAGGTCTCATGTATCTTGCTGACAATCTTGTTGTCTATACAGTGGCATCTCTTTCATTGCACAGCTCTTCCAAATCTGGTGCTAGGAATATACCCAAGGAACTGCTGCATGAACGGGCCTCTTGCTTTTCGGGGCTTCACTGTGGATCAGAATTTCAGAGTGCTCAGTGTAGTGCTGGACTGGGAGCTCCCTTCTTGGCTGGCCATGGCTCAGCAAACAATAACTGGCCTTGACTGGCCTGGAACTGTCCCGGTTGTGCTTAGTCTGATGGCCAATGGCATGCTGGAGAGGAATGTGGAGCTGCTCTGTGGCTGGGCCAGGACTCTTGTGCTGGCCTGGGGAGTGGGGCTGCCCCTGCGGGGCACAGGCACTGTGTGCTGGGGATCTGCCAGGCAGCAGAGCAGGGCTCCTACAGCTTCACGGACCTCCACCTCCTGAGCACAGGGGCTGCTAGGGAGGCCCAGAGCCGCCTTTGTGCCAGCAGCTGCGGTGCCTTGCGAGGGGCTGGGGCTCTGGTGGCCGTGCCCAGAGCCCTGCAGCAGCCTGCGGTGGGCACTGCCCTGGGGCCAGCACAGCCTGCGCTGCTGGGCTGGGAAGAGGGCAGGGAGGAGGGGAGAGGTGGGCAAGGGCTGGGCTGGGCTGGACAGTGCCTGGCAGAGGGCAACAGCAGTGTCAGGGAGCGGTGGCAGCGTGCAGGGGAAGGCTCCCAGCAGGGCTTGGTGCTGCAGAGCCAGGGCTGCGTGAAGGGAGCCCAGAGCTGCAGGGGAAAGGGAGAGGAGGCCGCTCTGGGCCCTTGCTGGCCTGGGCAGAGCTGGAAGGGGGCCCAGGGCATTCGTCCCCTCCCCACAGCATGCCAGGACCCGCAGGGCCATCATGATAGCCCAGGGCCAGGCTGTGCCCCGCGGCCAGGCTGTGCCCCTGGCTTTGGCTCTGCTGGCAGGAGCGTTCTTGGCATGCGCTTCCTGGCCTCCCCTCACCTGCGCACAGCTGCTGCCCACTCCGGCTGCTGCCTCAAACATGTCCTCACAAGCAGCACCACCCCTTGGGCTGCTTCTCCTGGCCTCCCCCACCCCACTGCCTTGATTCCTCATCTCTGCTGGGCCCCACCTTCCACACCCGAATGCATCCCTTTGCTATCAACACCCTCTCCACTGCACCATGGAATGACAATGCCATGGTGGGATGTGTTTCCAGTGGGCTGTCTACCAGACACAGTAATAAATACGACGAGCAGGTCTAGAGGGGTCCTCCTTCCAGCCAGGGAGAGGCAGGGAGGAAAGGAACAATTGGGTTTACTGGAATGGGTGTATTTAATGGCCAGGTACATCAGACCCACAAATGTATCAGGCTCTACTGGACACCGGTGCACAGAGTACCCTGATACCATCAAGTTAAAAAGAGGTAGAACACACCTATATTTCTGGAGTGATAGGGGAATCCCAAGAGATAACTGTACTGGAGGCTGAAGTGAGTCGAACTGGGAAGGAATGGCAAAAGCACCCCATTGGGACTGGCCCAGAGGCTATGTGCATCCTCGGCATAGACTGTCTCAGAAGAGGGTACTTCAGAGTTCCAAGAGGGCACCACCAGTGGGGCTTTGGCAGAGCTGCCTTGGAGACAAAGGACATGAAACAGTTGTCCACATTGCTTGGCCTTCCACAGAATCCTTCTGTTGGGGGTTTGCTGAGGGTTGAAGAACAGCAGGTGCCAATGGCTACCATGGTGGCGCACCTGAGGCAGCATCGCGCTAACCGAGACTCCCTGATTGCCATCCATGAGCTTCATTCATTGACTGGAGTAGAGATTTCAGACCTCCAGACTGTGCTTTTCTCTGCTCTCTATTGAAGTCTCCAAAGAAGTTTCCTTGGATCAATAGCAATAGAAGAGTGATGCTGAAAACTGAAATGCAGCAAAATTTAGCCTTTAAAACAAGAAAAGATATGTACTAGGTGCTTTTTGAAATCTTCTTCCTTAAGAATATCACACAAGCTCTGTAATTAGCTGGACAAGTTTTGAAGTCATGAAAAAAAGTATTGAAGAGATCTTAGGAGTTTCTTCAATTTAATGAGTTCCATGGTGTATTTACATGCACAGTCAATGAAGCTCAGGTACTGAGCTTCATAGACTGTGCACCAAAATATACCATGGAACTCCTCAGAGAGGAGAGCTATGCAATTGCTTAAGAATGTAAAGTCAGGAGGAAAAGTCAAAGTGACTTGGAGTATTAATGGGCCCCACTGAGGGCTGTTAGTATGATAACTTCCCCAGGGACTTGTTAGGGCACATAATTGGAAGCCATGATTGCTGACAGGCAAAGGCAGTGTGCTGAGAAAAGTCTTGGTTTCCTTTGACGAAGCAGAAGGGCCAAGGCCTGACCCCAGCTACTGGAGGCGAGATCCTGTACCCCATGTCTGGCTCAGGGCTTTTCCAGGGGATCTGTGGGATGTGGTGGGCAGTGTGAAGCCTTGGGAAGAACAATGGTATAACACCTCCATTTGCACAGGTTTGCAGGGAGGCAATGAGGCTCCAGTGCAATGACTACTCATGTCCTCATCAGACAAAGGAACAAAAACCTCAGGGCTGTTGGGGCCTTCCCTTTTTACCAGCACCCTCTGCCTTATCCTCTGCAGGCATTCCTGTGCTATCCCACTTTTGCCCTATTTCCTTGAAGTCCGCAGACGCCCATCTCTGTTCACCACCTTGTTCTCATCCCAGCATTTCCATCATTTCACCCATGTCTAACAAACCCTCATTAGCTGTTCCTTGAAACAGAAAGCTAGGATCTGATCACACTCTTTAGATGACTTCTGGCACCACAGCAATATACTTTGAGGGACATTTCTTCCTCCTTGTGGCCAGTGCATAACTTCCAAGGTGCACTTTGTGGCAGTTTTTTCTCTCCTGCTCTTTCCTACTACCAAAGGAAGCTCCATCAGGGTGGAAACCACTCCTGAAGTAGACATCCCAACTCATCAGGCTCCTTGCGGCCTGTCAGCCAAGCAGACACAAGTCAGCTCAGCAGCAGCTTCCAAGCCAGGGGCCTGCTGCTGGCCTTGCAGCTTCTTCGCTAGAAACAGCCAAGCCTTGTGCCTGCTGCTGTGCAGTCATGGACTCAAGCAGAAGGGACAGGACAACCCATGTTGGGGCCTTCTTTCTGTCCATGTCCTCCTGGGTGTGTAGGCAGAGGGGATCCCACAGTCAGCAGAATTTCTGTTTCTTCTTTCTTTTCTGTTTCTTTTGTCCAGTCATGGACTCAACAGAATTTCTGTTTCTTTATTGTCTTTATCTAAACAGGAAGCCTGGTTTGATATGTACATGAGAAAATAACATAATATATATATATAAATAAATAAAATTAAATTAAAAGGTAGGAGGCTGGGAAAAAAAAATTAATCAGAAGCACTATTATTAAGAAATAGAAATACAAAAAATATATGAAATTGTCATAAACACATTTTAAACTAAAAGTACAGTTAGGTCTATTGGAATATTACTGTAACAGTGTATCCAAAGATTTTCTTCACTGTATCCTTGAGCTCCTGGTTCCTCATGCTATAGATGAGGGGGTTCACTGCTGGAGGCACCACCGAGTACAGAACTGCCATTATCAGGTCCAGGGATGTGGAACAGATGGAGGGCGGCTTCAGGTAGGCAAACATGCCAGTGCTGACCATCAGGGCGACCACGACCAGGTGAGGGAGGCACGTGGAAAAGGCTTTGTGTCGGCCCTGCTCAGAGGGCATCCTCAGCACTGCCCTGAGGATCTGCGCATATGACAGCACAATGAAAATGAAACAACCAAAGACTGAACAAAGAGTAAAGAAAAGTACCCCAGCTTCCCTGAGGTAGGCATCTGAGCAGGAGAGCTTGAGGATGTGGGGGATTTCACAGAAGAACTGGTCCACAGCATTGCCTCGACAGAGGGGCAGGGAAAATGTGTTGGATGTGTGCAGGACAGCATTGAGAAAGCCACTGCCCCAGGCAGCTGCTGCCATCTGGGCACAAGCTCTGCTGCCCACGAGGCTCCCGTAGTGCAGGGGCTTGCAGATGGCAACGTAGCGGTCATAGGCCATGACAGTGAGAAGAAAAAACTCTGAACCAAAGAAGAAGACAAAAAAGAAGAGTTGAGCAGCACACCCTTGATAGGAGATGGCCCTGGTGTCCCAGAGGGCATTGGCCATGGCTTTGGGCAGAGTGGTGGAGATGCAGCCCACATCGAGGAGGGCGAGGTTGAGGAGGAAGAAGTACATGGGGGTGTGGAGGCGGTGGTGGCAGGCTACGGCGCTGAGGATGAGGCCGTTGCCCAGGAGGGCAGCCAGGTAGATGCCCAGGAAGAGCGCGAAGTGCAGGAGCTGCAGCTCACGCGTGTCTGCGAATGCCAGCAGCAGGAACTCACTCACTGAGCTGATGTTGGACATTTTCTGACATTGGACACAGTTTTCTGTTGAAGAGGATAAGTCAGAACATAGTTAGTACACATTTCTCTGGCAGATACTTCTTGCAAACCTTAGAGTACCCCCCAGCCTAGCCTCTTGCTTTGCAGGAGACCATTTCTTAATCTCTCTTGCTTGAGCTGTGGCTGGTGCTGCCTTAGAGTGGCACTTGGAGCAGGAGCTGCTATGGGCTGCAGAGGAGTCCTTCCTTCTGTGCAGCAGGAGGGAGGCAGAAACATGGGGGACATGGAGTCCACCTGTCAGGACAATGAGATTTGCAGTACTGTTGCAAACAGCTCATCTGAATGCAGAGTAGATCTGCAGATGCCACTGCTGAACACTGGTGTTCTCAGCTGCCCTGTCACCTCTCTGAGAGCTGTAGGACCATCCCACTGTGGTGTTTCCCTGAGAAGAAACCGGAGACAGCTGAGAGCAGAGAAGTCCCAGTCCCAGAGCAGCTGGACAGAATCCTCACCTTGTCACCACGGGACTGAACAGGATCTCAGTTCTTTCCTCCTAACAAGGGGTGCAGAGGCCTCACTCCAGCTGCCCACAGACTGCCATCCAGTAGCACGGACATGGTCTTAGCAAGGAGGTGTCCTTTTCTTCGGGATCCTGGATAACACAAGGATGCCACAAGAGAACTGCATCCTGCTGGAGAGTAGCCTGCAACGCAGGAGGATGCCCCATAAACAGAGCTGGATATCCACAAGCTGGGGTGTCCCAGTATCCCAGCTGTACTCCCTACAGTGTCTGGTGAAGGCTTAGTCGATTGGCTCTTGTCTGACCAGGGGCAGCTGGGTTATGACACTCCAAGGGGCTTCTGCCAGACTTCCTCAGCTCGCACTGCAACCCAGCAGGACTCTCAAAGCCTACTGCATTGCCCACTGCCCTCCCAGAAACAACACCCAGCAAGAGGAGACCCTTCCAGGACCTGCAGCTGCATGGCCCTGCAGCCAGACCCTTACCTTGTCAAGGGCTGTGCACATTTCTCCAGCAGGCAGCTCTCAGCATCCTCCCACTACCAACTGCCTTCAGCCACTCTCTCCTTCTCTCTATGTCTGTGTGCCAGCTGCGGTCAGAGCCCCCAGCCCTGCTGCGCTGTGCAGAGGAGCTGCTCCTGGGCACAGCTGTCTCTCTGCACCACGGCCCTCTTGCCACGAGCTCTCTCTGTCCAATGAGCCCAACACAGCTCAGCAGCACAGCACCAGCCCAAGGCACTGCAATCACCCCTCTGGGGGCTTTGCTGATGAGCCCACACACGAACCTCAGGCACTCAGAGACAATTGAAGATATCTCTCAAGAAGTCCAAGTCAGAGGCAAGTTTCCTGCAGTGTCCCCCTGAGGGCCAGCACTGACACAGCCTCCCTTGGAGCTTGTTAGAGCAGAACCCTGGAGGCAGTGAGGACAAGGAGACAAAGGCTGTGTGAAGATGACACTGAGGCATAGACAAACTGGATGTGTGTCAGCAAGCACAAGGGCCAGGTCTTGTTGCATGGCACACAGGAAGGGAGATCCTTTCCCTTGACAGGTTGCTCAGGGCTCTTTGTTGGGCAGTAGGAGATGGGGATGTGCATTGCCAAGTGCAGGAGAATGGTACGACCCCTGCCTGGTTCATGGGTGGGGGCGAGGAGGCAATGAGGCCCTGGTGCTTTAGCAATAAGCTGTCTCCTCATGGGCCTCAGTGGCAGAGACAACAGCCATAGCCACGGACACAAAGACCTGGGTCCTGTTGGGACTTTGAGCCTTGCCACAGCCGTTACTCTTCTCCTCACCAGGCTGTCTGAGGGACTCCTGGACTTCCAAATCTTCCACTGCTGGATGCAGACCCTTCTGTGGGTAGTGTCATGTTCGATCTGAGCTGAGTCTGATAACTCAGATCTTCTTGGTGGCCATGCTGCTCATAAGGAGCTCTGTAGGAAGCTGGCCTGGTTCCTGGTGAGCAGGCACCACTTCTCGTATGGCATCCCTCGTGGTGCCCAGTCCCTCCTCCTCCTGCACACTACTCCTCAGCAGGGTCCCTCCCATGTGTGGGGTTCCTCTTCCTCTGCTGCAGGACTGAGCTCTTCTCTCTTGTAAATGTTAAGAGGTTTCTCTATGTTCGCCCATGTCCTGGTTTAAGTTAGAACAGAGTTAATTTTCTTCCTAGTAGCTGCTAGGGTGCTATGTTTTGGCTTAGGATGAGAAAAGTGCTGATAACATGCTGATGTTTTAATTGTTGCAGAGCAGTGCTTACACCAAGCCAAGGACGTCTCAGCTTCTCACTCTGTCATGCCAGCAGGCAGGCTGGGGGTGCAGTAGGAGCTGGGAGGGGACAGATCCAGGACAGGTGACCCAAACTAGCCAAAGGGGTATTCCATACCATCTGATATCGTGCTAAACAATATTTAAGGGGTAGCTAGCTGGGGTGGGGGGCCAGGACTGCTCGGGGTTAGGCTGGGCATCGGTCAGTGGGTGGTGAGCAATGGCATTGTGCATCACTTGTTTGTACGCATTATTAGTAGTAATACTATTATCATCATTGTTATTATTATTATAAATACCAAGTATTATTATAAAGACCACGACAGTCTTTTTGGTGCCTAACTTGGGGCCCGAAAGGTTGAGATAATGACACATCTGACCAGAGTGTGTTGAACTAAAATTGGTATTAGACCTGCTTAATAGTCACTTGTCATAATGCTGATTGCTTTAATTTCAACTCTGCTGTGTTTTCCAAATTGAGTATTATAGCACACTATTTCCGTATGTGCTCCCTGTCATGTTGTTTATCCTCTCTGGGCCCTGGTTTAAGATCATTATGGTACTGAGTGTTGTAACAGTGGCTTATGAGATGATGAAATATCTGGTCATGACTTGGTATTTGTACTCAGTAACGTCATCGACTCTATACTTTGGAAACTGTATCTTGGAAACTATTAGCAATTGTATCTGTTGCCTTTTTTCATTAGGGAGTCAATCTGTGGAGGGGAAACGGGAAGATATTTTTTCTTACCCATTTACTCTTCCTTTCTCCTTCACCACCTCCTTATCCTCCTTGATCACTCTCCCTTTCTTCTTCAGCACCCTCTTACCCTCTGAGCTTGTTACAATAGCTCTCCAAGATATTGAATATTCTTGGGATACTCAGACCAGCATGGTCTTGTTGTTATGCCTCATGAATGTGCTTCAGGTTCTGCTTAAAGTTAAACAACTACTTAGGAAGCTCATCCGGAGATCTGCCCGGAGGCAGTATAGTTGTGGGTGGCAGGGAGTATGGGAGGATATGGGCAGGCATCTAGAGCAGTTGGCACCCCCAGTGTTTTGGAAATTCACCCCTGAACAACTGCAAAATCCTCAAAAATTGGCAGAATGCTTGAAAAAAAGGTGTCATGACTCTGGCAGTTCCAAAGTAACACAAATCATTGTAACATGCTGGGGCCTGGCTCATGCCTATCGAGCTGCCATGGATACTGCTATCAACTTAGTGACAGACCCTGCGGCCACTCCAAGCCCTGTGACAGATCCAACGGCCACTGTGACCCCTACTGTGGACACTGCAGCGGCTCCAGTTCCAGCTCCTGCAGCCGCTCCAGCTCCAGTTCACAGAATCATCTAGGAAGAGACCTCCAAGATCATCGAGTCCGCTCCAGCTCTGGTTCCTGCAGCTGCTCCAGCTCTGGTTCCTGCAGCTGCTCCAGCTCCTGCAGCCGCTCCAGCTCCTGTGACTGTGTCAGAGAAATGAACTCTAGCAGTGCAAGTTGACCCTGCAGAGGGTATTCCAACCCCTGTGGCAGACCCTGTAACGGGGTCAGAGAAGCGAGCTGTAGCACTGCAAGCTGCCCCTGTAGAGAAGGTGAAAAAATCGTGTATAGATTCAGGTCGTTTAGAACGCAGAGAGTCTTCTGAAAAATCTAGGTATAGAGATGACAACGATGCTGGGCCATCAGGGATTCAGGAGGAGGAAGATGAGGATGCCAAAAAATCAACAGTAACTACCTGAAGCCTAAACGAGAGTGAGTTACGAGATGTGTGAAAAGATTTTGGTCGCTGTATAGGTGAGCAGCTTGTCACCTGTCTGCTCCGATGCTGGGACACTGGAGCCAATTGTGTGGAATTAGACGGCAGGGAAGCCAAGCGACTGGGATCCCTTGCTAGAGACGCAGGCATTGACAAAGCAATTGCAGATGGAGCACAATCTCACAGCCTCTTGAAGCGTCTCCTCTCAGCTGTGAGGGAAAGGTATCCCTTCAAGGAAGAACTTTTATGTCTACCAGGCAAGTGGACCACTATGGAGAAGGGAATCCAGTACCTGAGGGAATTAGCCGTACGGGAAGTGATTTATGAGGATCCAGACCTCAGACAAACATCCAAAGATCCAGATGAAGTCAGGTGTACGCGACCCATGTGGCGGAAGTTTGTACGGAGTGCACCATCATCATATGCCAGCTCATTGGCAATAATGGCCTGGAAAGAGGATGAGGAACCCACAGTGGATGAAGTGGCTAAACAACTCCGGCAGTACGAAGAAAGTCTCTCCTCTTCCTTACAGGCCTGCGTCTCAGCTGTGGAGAAACTTTCTGAAGAGTTCCACCAACTTAAAGAGAATCTATCTTCATCCCCACCTGAACCAACCAGTGTCCACCGACCAAAAGAGAACACTGTGGAGAAACTTTCTGAAAAGGTTCACCAACTTGAAGAGAGATTATTCTCCTCCGTACCTGTACAGAGCAGTGTCTCAGCTATCAGGGGTAGGCGTTCATCCACACAAGGAAGATGATATGGTGGGTACTCACCCCGTGCTACCCTGTGGTTTTACTTACGAGACCATGGAGAGGACATGAGAAAATGGGATGGAAAATCTACCACGATCCTAGAGGCACGGGTACGTGAGTTGCAAAAGAAAACAATCATGAAAAAGGGATTCCCTGAAAAGTTTGCTGCTCGAACTTCCAGCAGACAGTCCTTCAAACACAGAAACGAAGAAGATTCTGACCAGGATTAGGGGAACCCTGCTTCCAGCCCTTCCCTGGACCTGGCGCTGGCAGTTCTGTACTTGGTGGTGCCTCCAGCAGTGAACCCCCTCATCTACAGCTTGAGGAACCAGGACCTCAAGGATGTAATGTGGAAACTGATGACTGGGTGTATTTCATAAGCCATAAGCTGACTGCATTTTTCTGAAAATCGCTCATAATGTTACTCATGATAGGCCAAGCCTGCTTTATATTCTTCTTTTGTGGTATTTTTTCCCCAGTTTTATTAGAATTGTGCTTCACCATTAAACCTCATTATTCATTGTGCCTGTGTATTTAAACCAATTTAACCCAATTATAATGACTCTAACTTGCTGAGGTGATCGGCTCTGGGGCAGACACCTTCTGCATAGGAGCGGGGGCCTGCAGGGTGCAGGGGTTTCCCTTCAAGAGCGCCCCCCTCTGTAGTACGAAGGCAGCCCCTAGGGAGCCAATCGGGAGACCCTAGGGAGCTCGAGCAACCATGAATGCTGTGCACAGAGAAGGCAAACAAGGCATTAGGTGCCAGTCAGGGCATGTTGTGGCAGTCTGTGTGGCAGTTCATGCAAGCAGGGTGCTGCAGCGAGCTCCTGTGACAGACCGCTCATGGCAAACAGCAGAAGGCCACCTTCACACTTCCAGAAAGGAGGTGGGGACCCAAACTGAGCTTCCAAAAAAGTACTCAGCTGTCCAGGTGTCAGGCTGCAGGGAGTGCCAAAGCTTCACACTGCCATTGGGCAGCTGCAGAGACAGCAATTGAGTGAGATACGAGCAGGTGGAAGACCTGCTCTGCATAGTAGCTGAGCTATGAAAAGAGGTTGTAAAACTTATGAACATCTAGGATTCAGAGAGGGAGATAGACTGTTGATGCCCATCTCTGGCCTCTGTGAAACAAGAACAGGCACCAGGAATTCCCCAACACAAAGGGAATGCAGTATCCATCCCTCAACAGACACAAGGCAGAAGGATATGAATGAATGGAAACAAGTCCAGGCTCCAGGTGGCGGGCAAAACCCGCCTTCACCCATATGACACTATCAGGTAGACCTGAGCAACAGGTATAAGGCCTTGGAGGCTGAAAGGCAGTCGATGGATGGAAAAGGCTACAATCCCTCTCCACCAGAGATATTGCCAGCATTGGAAAACCAACCCCCTGTATAGTGACCACAGGCAGCAGGAAGAAAAGGTGAGTTTTAGTTGAGGGTGATTTATCAATCAGAGGAACAGAGGGTCCGATATGTAGAAGGGACCCTCCTCTAAGGGAAGTCTGCTGCCTTCCTGGGGCCTGGGTTAAGGACATCACAAGGAGGCTTCCCAGCTTGGTTCAACCCTCACACTATTACCGATTGCTCGTCCTACATCTGGGAGGAGAAGGAGTGGCAACGCATAGCCTGTGAGCAATCAAAAGGGACTTCAAGGATTTGGGATCAGGAACTCGGGTGTGCACGTCATCTTATCCTTAACTCTCCCTTATACTTTCTTGCCCTTTTTGTACCAGTTTTCAAAAAGGGCAAGAAAAAAGACCTTAGCAACTACAGGCCTTTCAGTCTCATGTCAGTGACTGGTAAAATTATGGAGAAGATTATCCTTGAAGTTATTGAAGTGCACCTGGAGGGCAATGCAGTCATTGATCCCAGCCAACATGGGTTCATGAAGGGTAGGTCCTGTTTGACAAATTTGATTTCCTTTTATGATAAGATCACCCATCTAGTCAATCAAGGGAAACCAGCCGATGTGATCTTTTTGGACTTCAGCAAGTTTTTTGACATGGATTCCCATAGGATCCTACTGGACAAAATGTCCAGCATACAACTAAACAAAACCATCATACAATGGGTGAGCAATTGGCTGATGGGCAGGGCACAAAGGGGTGTGGTAAATGCCGGTAATGGCAGACGGTCACCAGTGCAGTCCCCCAAGGCTCTATTTTAGGGCCAGTCCTCTTCAATGTTTTCATAAACGATTTGGATATAGGACTAGAAGGTGTTTTGAGCAAATTTGCTGATGACACTAAACGTGGAGGAGTTGTGGACTCTGTTGAGGGTGGAAAGGTCTTACAGAGAGATCTGGACAGATTGGAGAGCTGGGCGATCACCAACCGCAGGAAATTTAAAAACTGCCAGGTCCTGCACCTGAGACGGGGTAATCCTGGCTATACGTACAGACTGGGCGACAAGACACTGGAGAGCAGCCCCACAGAGAGGGATCTGGGGGTTGTGGTTGACAGCAAGTTGAATATGAGTGTGCCCTGGCAGCCAGGAGGACCAACCGTATCCTGGGGTGCATCAAGCACAGCATCGCTAGTCAGTCAAGGGAAATGCTTGTCCCGCTCTACTCTGCACTGGTGCAGTCTCGCCTCCAGTACTGTGTGCAGTTCTGGGTACCACAGTACAAGACGGACATGAAACTGTTGGAGAGTGCCCAGAGGAGGGTGACGAAGATGGTTAGAATTAAATTTGGCAAGAGACATCAAGGACAAAAAGAAGGGCTTTTTCAAATACATCAGCAGCAATAGGAAGACAGAAAAATGTGTGTGTACTGCTGCTAAATGAGGCAGGTGCCTTGGTGATGGTGGACACAGAGAAGGCGGAATTACTGAATGTCTTCTTTGCCTCAGTCTTCACTGTTAAGGCTAACCCCCATGCACTACCGAGCCTGGAAGCAAGAGAGAAAACCTGGAGGGAGGAAGAGTTTTGAAGAGGATTGGGTTCGAAGTTTTTTAGGCAATCTATGGGCCCTGATGGGATGCACCTTAGGGTGCTGAGAGAGTTGGCAGATGTGATTGCTGGGTTGCTTTCCATCATCTAACAGTGGTCATGGTCATCCGGAGAGGTTCTGGATGACTGAAGACTTGCTAATGTGATGTCCATTTATAGGAAGTGTTGTAAGGAGGAACTGTGGAATTACAGCCTCGGTGCCATTAAAGGTGATGGAACAGGTCATCTTGAATGCAACCATAGCATCTGCAGGACAACATGGGGATCAAGCCCAGTCAGCATGGGTTCATGAAAGTCAAGTCCTGCCTGACCAACCTCATCTCCTTCTATGACTGGGTGACCCTCCTGGTCGATAAGGGAAAGGCATAGTCTTTCATAGTCTACCTAGACTTCAGCAAGGCCTTTGACATGGTCTCCCACAGGATTCTCCTGGAGAAGCTGGAGGCCCATGGCTTGGACAGGTACATGTTTTTCTGGGTGAAAACCTGGCTGGATGGCCAGGCCCAGAGAGCAGTAGTGAACGGACTGAAGTCCAGCTGGCGACCAGTCATCAGTGGTGTTCCCCAGAGATCGGTGTTGGGGCACATCCACTTTAATATCTTTATTGATGACTTGGACTAGGAACTTGAGTGCACCCTCAGTAAGTTTGCAGATGACACCAAGCTGGGGGAAAATGTTGATCCGACAGAGGGGAGGAAGGTCCTGAAGAATGACCTGGACAGGTTGGATCGATGGGCAGAGGAACAAGGGGTTGAGGTTCAACATGGCTAATTGCTGGGTCCTGCAATTCGGCTACAACAACCCCATAGAATCATAGAATATCCTGAGTTGGAAGGGACCCTTAAGGATCATCAAGTCCAACTCTTGACACCGCACAGGTCTACCCAAAAGTTCAGACCATGTGACTAAGTGCACAGTCCAATCTCTTCTTAAATTCAGCCAGGCTCGGTGCAGTGACCACTTCCCTGGGGAGCCTGTTCCAGTGTGCAACCACCCTCTCTGTGAAGAACCCCCTCCTGACGTCCAGCCTAAATTTCCCCTGCCTCAGCTTAACCCCGTTCCCGCGGGTCCTGTCACTGGGGTTAATGGAGAAAAGGTCTCCTGCCTCTCGACACCCCCTTCCGAGGAAGTTGTAGACTGTGATGAGGTCTCCCCTCAGCCTCCTCTTCTCCAGGCTGAACAGGCCCAGTGACCTCAGCCGTTCTTCGTACGTCTTCCCCTCCAGGCCTTTCACCATCTTCGTAGCCCTCCTCTGGACACTCTCCAACAGTTTCATGTCCTTTTTATACTGTGGTGCCCAGAACTGCACACAGTACTCGAGGTGAGGCCGCACCAGCGCAGAGTAGAGCGGGACAATCACCTCCCTTGACCTACTAGCGATGCCGTGCTTGATGCACCCCAGGACACGGTTGGCCCTCCTGGCTGCCAGGGCACACTGCTGGCTCATATTCAACTTGCTGTCTACCACGACCCCCAGATCCCTCTCTTCTAGGCTGCTCTCCAGCGTCTCATCGCCCAGTCTGTACGTGCAGCCTGGGTTTCCGCGTCCCAGGTGCAGGACCCGGCACTTGCTCTTACTGAACTTCATGCGGTTGGTGATCGCCCAGCTCTCCAACCTATCCAGATCCCTCTGCAAGGCCTTTCCACCCTCATTCGAGTCCACAGCTCCTCGAAGTTTGGTGTCATCAGCAAACTTGCTCAAAATACCTTCTATTCCTACATCCAGATCGTTGATAAAAATATTGAAAAGTTCCGGCCCTAAAACCCATGCAGCACTACAGTCTGCACAGAGGGAAAGGATCTAGGAATGTTGGTCAACACTTACCTGAACATGAGCCAGAAGTGTGCCCAGGTGGCCAAGAAGGCCAATGGCATTCTGGCTATTTTCAGCAGCAGTGTAACCAGAAGGACCAGGTGAAGGCTTCTCTCCCTGTACTCTGCTCTGGTGAGGCCACCCCTCAAGTACTGAGTACCTCTTGCTCTGGCCTGGGCAGAGGGACTGGCCCAGAGGGGCACAGGCGCTCTGTGCTAGGGCTCTGTTGGACCTGGCAGCAGGGGTGCCGGCATCTCACAGACCTCCATTTCCTGGTGCCGTGGCTGACCCTGGACCTGGGGCTGCTGGGGAGGCTGAGGAGCTTTTGTCCCAGCAGCTGCGGTGCCTTGTGAGGGGCTGGGGCTGCGGTGGCCATGCCCCGAGCTCTGCAACAGCCTGTGGCAAGGCAACCGTGAGTGTGGTTGCCACAAGCCCTGCCTGCCCTCCTCCTGTCACGCTCCGTCAGGCGGCTGCAGCAGAGGGGACCTCCAGCCAGCTCCTGGCTGGGCTCTGCCACCCGCCTCTCCAGTGCCATCCCTGCTGCCTTGGGGTGCTCTGTGAGGCTCTGGGTGACCTCACAAGGCCTTCTGGACAGCACATCTCCTGTGTGACAGCCAGGCCATGCAATGGCAGGGACCTCACCACCACCCTTCCAGCCCCCTCCCCTCCCCTCAGCTGTGGCCTTGTCTCTGCTGGCAGGAGCGGCCTGAGGAGGCGCTTCCTGGCCTCCCCTCGCCTCCTGCCAGCTGCTGCCCACTTAGGCTCCTGGCACAAACATGGCTGTGCACCAAAACCACTGCTCGTGCTGCCTTTGCTGCCTTGCCCTGTCCTCTCCCTTGGCTCCTTGTGTCTTCCACAGCCAAAGGAATCCCTTTGCTGTCACCACCCTGTCCCCTGCCCTGCAGGACAGCAGAGACAGGGCAGGACACGGTACACAGGGGCCTCAGAGCTTCAAGGAAGCAAATCCCAGAGCCGCATTCAGGTCTTGCACTTTGAACTAGACAGTGTCTGAAGGTGCCTTCCAACTGGACTGTTCCGTGCTGTTCAGGCAGATGCCCTGTGGCTGTTTCTCTCAGCATGAAGGGACCTTGGGACACTCTCTGCCCCATTGGCTTTCATGACACCCCTAGGGATAGCTGATGGCCTTTGTGCTCATTCGTGTTCCCTTGCATACCATGTGCCCGCTGGCAGCAGCAGCAGCAAATGTTTCCTGTTCCCGTGTCTCCCCTGTACATGGACAGGCCCTGCTCTTCTCCTGAGCCACCCCATCTCCCAGGGAGCCTCTCCCAGGTGAGCCCATCTGTGCTGGCCTGGCCAGCCACTGCTGCAGCCCCTGGCCATGTTCCCCACAGCCCCAACTGGCGGTGCTGCTCTGCAGAGCCAGGGTGCTGTGGTGCCTGGGGCACGGGGGCACTATGCAGGGCCGTGCTGGGCAGGCTGGGGGGCAAAGCCAGTTGGTGGGGGCCCTGCCACTGACCGCCTCCCACAACTGTGGCCATGGGGTGCTCAGAGGTGCCCAGTCTGGCCGAGTGAGGAGCCTCTTTGGACTCTCTTCCTTGGGCACGTTCGGATCTGAAAGCAGCCCTGAACGCAGAAGTGAGCCTTCAGGCACAGCCCTTTTAGGAGAGAGATGATTCTCTGTAGGCCAGGTGTGTCACTGCCGTGCCCACTGCCTGTCCCTGCCTGCAGTCCCAGCACAGCCCCACAGCAGCACTGGAACCAAGCCACGGGAGCAGCAAAAAAAAAAAAAAAAAAAAAAAAAAAAAAAAAAGCTTTAATTGCATAAAAGGCACAATAAAATGCAGAATTATATTTCTTTCTGGACAACTTTTGTAATAAAACTGGGGGGAAAATAATCAGCACAAGAACATAAGACAGGCTTTGTTTATTATGCATACCTTTAAGAGTGATTTGCAGAACAGGGCAGGCCGCTTATTGCTTATGAAATACAGTTGGTCTTGAGTTTCCACACAGCATTCTTAAGTTCCTGATTCCTCATGCTGTAGATGAGGGGGTTCACTGCTGGAGGCACCAGTAAGTACAGAACTGTCACTACAAGGTCCAGGGTATGGAATGAGATGTAGGGGGACTTCAGGTGGGAAAACATGGCTGTGCTGAAATTCAGAAAGACCACAGTCAAGTGAGGGATGCATGTGGAGAAGGCTTTGTGTCGTCCCTGCTGTGAGGGCATCCTCAGCACAACCCTGAAGATCTGCACATAGGACAGAATAATCAAAACAAAACACCAACTCAGTAACAAAAAACTAGCCATAGTAATTCGAATTTCCCATAGGTAAGATTCTGAGCAGGAGAGCCTGATGATCTGGGGGATCTGACAGAAAAATTGGTCCAGGGCATTGCCATGGCTGAGAGGTAAAGAAAATACATTGGCAGTGTGCAGTACAGCATTGAGAAAGCCACTGCCCCAAGCAGCTGCTGCCATGGTGGCACAGGCTCTGCTGCCCAGGAGGCTCCCGTAGTGCAGGGGCTTGCAGATGGCAATGTAGCGGTCGTAGGCCATAACAGTGAGAAGGGAAAATTCTGCTGAAAACAAAAAGACTAACAGAAAGACCTGTGCAGCACATCCTGCATAGGAAATGGTCCTCATGTTCCATAGGAAATTTGCCATGGCTTTGGGGAGAGTGGTGGAGATGAGGCCAAGGTCGAGGAGGGCGAGGTTGAGGAGGAAGAAGTACATGGGGGTGTGGAGGCGGTGGTCGCAGGCTATGGCTGTGATGATGAGGCTGTTGCCCAGGAGGGCAGCCAGGTAGATGCCCAGGAAGAGCCCGAAAGTCAGGAGCTGCAGCTCGCGCGTGTCTGTGAATGCCAGCAGGAGGAACTCAGTGGTGGAGCTGCCATTACACATTTATCGCCTCTGAGCAAGGGAGCCTGTCCAAAAGAAAAAAAATGACAGTGTAAAATTTAATTACTTCTCTGACCAAAACCCACTGCAAGTCTCATAGAACACCTTACCACACAATAGTCTGTGCCGCTTTCTTTTCAGGAAGAGCTTTCTGCAGCTCCTTAGCTTATGTCTGGTTGTTGCTCTGAGGGTGCCACAACAAGTGTGGGGCTCTTCTGTGCGCTCTTAGGCAGTCAGTCCTGGTCTGCAGCAACACTTAGAAGGGAACCTGGAGTGATCTGAGAAGTCTGCTGGCAAGGGACATCTCCCTGTTTGCAGGTCATGAGAAGGTCAAATAATTCCCTAAGAAAAAACAAAGGTAATGTTGGTTCTGTCTGTACACTGAGGTGTGTGAGGTGCCTTATATCTACAGCAATGATCAAGGAGACTTAGTCTTTAGTACTACTACTCCATTACTATCCCTCTGAAGCACCACACAGGTGGGAAAATGAAAGCAGAGAAAAGTGCACTGCCTTCAGGTAGGTCTTGCCTTGCAGTTTTGCTGTGCAGTGCCCTGGGGAGGTGTGGGGCTGTGAGCAGCCTGCCCCAGGCAGCAGGCTCTGGGCAGCAGCAGGACCCTGGCCTGCCGTGCCCTGCCATGCCGGGGGGGCTCCTTCCACCCACAGCTTCTCCCTGCAGCCCCTGGGCAGCTCCCTGGCCAGGCTGAGTGCTGAGCCTGGCAGGCGGCAGAGGCCCTGTCCTGGCACACAGCCCCTGGGGCACAGCAGGGACCCTGCTCTGCACCACAGCCCTGGGCACCCCTGCCTGCATCCCCGGCTGCACTGCCTGCAGCCGGCCCCAAGAGAAGGGAGCCCTCGGGCCCTGCACGCTGACCCTGCAGCACACAAGCCCTGTGTGGCCTTCAGCTCCAACACCGAGCGTCCTCCTGACAGCTCCCATCAGCTGAGGGCTGTGCCAGCTCCAGAAGAGCCTGGCAGGCTCTGCACCCAGAGACTTACTGTGGAGAGGTGGCTGGCAAGATTTCTCCCTCTGCCAGCTCTCCCCTGCCTTCCCCCCACCCAGGCTGCCCTGAACCTCTCTCCCCCTTCTCTCCTCTCCCCATGCCAGCTGCAGGCAGTGCCCCCAGCCCTGCAGTGCCTGGCAGAGGAGCTTGATCTGGGCGGCTGAAGCAGCTTCTCCAGTAGTCCAAGTCTGATGCAAACTCCAAAGCCTCTCACAGTGCTAATGGTCCCACTGAGGGACATTATTGTCTAGGCCTCCCCATGGACTTGTTAGAGCAGAAAAGTGCAGGCAGTGATGACGGGGAGACCAAGGCCCAGAAAAGGTGGCCCTGATGCTGAGGAAACCTTGATGTGTCCCATGAAGTCCAACAGTCGGGCCCTGACCCCAGCCTCTGGGAAGGGAGATCCTGTCCCTCCAGTGGGTTTAGGGCTCTTCCTGGGTAAGCCCAGTGTGGGGACTGTTTCAAGCATGTGTCAGGGACCTGGGAAAGTATCTGCCTGTTAGTTTGACTCCAGTGCCAGGGAAGCTCATGGAGCAGATTATCGTGACTGTCATCAGGCAGCACTTGCAGGGCAAGCAGGTGATCAGGCCCAGTCAGCATGGGTTTATGAAAGGCAGGTCATGCTTGACGAACCTGATCTCCTTCTATGACTAAGTGACGCGCTGGGTGGACGAGGGAAATGCTGTGGATGTGGTCTACCTTGACTTCAGCAAGGCTTTGACACCGTTTCCCACAGCATTCTCCTTGAGAAACTGGCTGCTTGTGGCTTGGACTGGCGCACGCTTCGTTGGGTTAGAAACTGGCTGGATAGCCGGGCCCAAAGAGTCGTGGTGAATGGAGTCAAATCCAGTTGGAGGCCGGTCACTAGTGATGTTCCCCAGGGCTCGGTGCTGAGGCCAGTCCTCTTTAATATCTTTATCGATGATCTGGATGAGGGCATTGAGTGCACCCTCAGTAAGTTTGCAGATGACACCAAGTTAGGTGCGTGTGTCGATCTGCTTGAGGGTAGGAAAGCTCTGCAGGAGGATCTGGCTGCACCAATGGGCTGAGGCCAACTATGAAGTTCAACAAGGCCAAGTGCCGGGTCCTCCACCTGGGGCACAATAACCCCAAGCAGAGCTACAGGCTGGGAGATGAGTGGTTGGAAAGTTGCCTGTCAGAGAAGGACCTGGGAGTGATGGTGGATAGTCAGCTGAATATGAGCCAGCAGTGTGCTCAGGTGGCCAAGAAGGCCAACAGCATCCTGGCTTGTATCAGAAGCAGTGTGGCCAGCAGAGCTAGGGAAGTGATTGTCCCCCTGTACTCGGCTCTGGTGAGGCCGCACCTCGAGTACTGTGTTCAGTTTTGGGCCCCTCGCTACAAGAAGGACATCGGGGTGCTCCAGCAAGTCCAGAGAAAACACAAAGCTGGTGAGGGATCTGGAGTCCTACGAGGAGCAGCTGAGGGAGCTGGGCTTGTTCAGCCTGGAGAAGAGGAGGCTCAGGGGTGACCTTATTGCTCTTCCTAAGTACATTAAAGGAGGCTGTAGTGAGGTGGGGTTTGGTCTATTCTCCCACGTGCCTGGTGACAGGACGAGGGGGAATGGGCTAAAGTTGTGCCAGGGGAGGTTTAGGTTGGATATTAGGAAGAACTTGTTTACTGAAAGGGTTATTAGGAATTGGAACAGGCTGCCCAGGGAAGTGGTGGAGTCACCATCCCTGGAGGTCTTTAAAAGATGTTTAGATGTAGTGCTTAGTGATATGGTTTAGTGGAGGACTTGTTAGTGTTAGGTCACAGGTTGGACTCAATGATCTTGAGGTCTCTTCCAACCTAGACAATTCTGTGATTCTGTGATTTGGTGAATCTCCACGTCTCACCACGATCTGTATCAATCAATCCCTGCATCTCACCATGATCTGTATCAATCTCTGCATCTCACCGCGATCTCTATCAAGCAATCTCCGTGTCTCACCACGATCTGTATCAATCAATCCCTGCATCTCACCATGATCTGTATCAATCTCTGCATCTCACTGCGATCTCTGTATCAAGCAATCTCCGTGTCTCACCACGATCTGTATCAATCAATCTCAGCGTCTCACCGCAATCTCTATATTCGTGTCTGTGCTCGGAGTCTCTCAGGTCTCTCAGTGTCTCTCAGGTCTCTCAGGTCTCTCTGCGTGTCTCAGCCTGTGCAGGTGCCATGTGTTGCAGGAAGAACGGTCGAAAACACAACAGACACTAGAATGGTCAGATCATGCTCTCTCTCTTTATTACCTGAATAGCCTGACTTTTATAGCATACTTAACAGGGGCGGATAGTGTCTCACACAAGATTATTGGTCAAAAGCACTCAGACAAAGAACTGCACGAAAACAACCCAACCTGCAAGAAAACAACCCCCTTGTGATTAGCAGTCATGTAGATGCTGTCCTTGAAGCGAGCTGCTGGGAACAACATTTTTCTAAATTCCTCAACTGGGCAATGTGGGAACACTGTCATGGGAACTTCTCATAGTCGTCCTGGTAGCTTGGTTTGCTCAGCTGCATCAAGCCATGGGATCTTTGCTGTTTCAAAAATCCCTCAACAAAAGATCTCTCAGCAACCTGTTCCAGTGCCTCATCTCCAAGTGAAGAATTTCTTCCTAACCTCTAATCTAAATCTCTTCTCATTTAGCTTAGAACCATTCCCCCTTCTTCTGTCATCTGATTGAGCAAAGAGTCGCTCTCCATCTTTTTTATAAGCTGCTTCAAGTACTGAAAGACCACAAAGAGGTCACCCTGGAGCCTTCTTTTCTCCAGGCTGAACAGTCCCAGCTCTCTCAGCCTTTTTTTCATAGGAGAGGTGTTCCAGCCCCTTGATCATTTTTGTGGCTCTCTTCTGGACCAGTTTTAAAAGATCCACATCCTTCTCGTGTTGGGGTCTCCAGACCTGGACACAGGACTCCAAGTGAGGCCTCACAAGGGCAGAGCAGAGGGGGACAATCACCTGCCTCCACGTGCTGCCCACTCCTCTCTTGATGCAGCCCAGAATGCAGTTGGCCTCCTGGGCTACAAGCACACACTGCTGGCTCATGTCGAGCTTTTTGTCCAGCAGAACCCCCAAGTACCTCCCAGCAGGGATCCTCTCAATGAGTTCTTCTCCCAGCCTATCCTCCTGTCTGGGATTTCCCAAGCCCAGTGCAGAATCTTGTACTTGGACTTGTTGAACCTCCTTAGATTCACAGGGACCCAAATTTCAATCTTGTCCAGCACTCTTTGGTTGGCACCCCTTCCTCTGTTGCATCAACCACACCACTCAGCTTGGTGTCATCTGCACACTTGCTGAGGGTGCACTTGATCACACTATGTCATTGAAAAAGATATTAAACTGTACCAGTCTCAAGACAGACTCGTGACAGACGCTACTCATCACCAGCATCCACTTTGATATAGAGCCATTGAGCACCACTCTCTGGATGTGACCTTCAGGCCAACTCCTTATCCACTCAGTGGTGCAGCCATCAAATGCGTATCTCTCCAATTTGGAGATCAGGATGTCATGCGGGATACTGTCAATGGTCTTACTGAAGTCCAAGTAGATGACATCGGTTGGTCTTCCCTTGTTGTCTGATGCGGTCACTCCATTTTAGAAAGCCACCAGATTGGTCAGGCAAGATTTGGCCTTTGGTGAAGCCATGCTGGCTGTCTGAGATCACTTCTTTTCCATGATCTTGCCAGGCACAGAGGTGAGGCTCAGCATTCGGTGGTTCCCTGGGTCCTCCTTTCTACCCTTTTTTAAAAATGGGAGTGATGTTTTCCTTTTTCAGGTCACCAGGGACTTCAGCCGACTGCCAGCACTCTTCCAATATGATGGAGAGAGGCTTGACAACTACATCAGCCAGTTCCCTCAGGACCCTGGGATGCAAGTCATCATGCCCCATAGACTTGTACTTGTTGAGTTCCATCAGGTGGTCTCAAACCTGCTTTTCACTTAGAGTGGGTGGGACTTTGCACCTCCAGCCTCCATCTATGGTTTAAGGGAAATGAAAGACTTGGGAAGCCTGACTGGCAGAGAAGACTGAGGCAAAGATGTTGTTGAGTCCCTCAGGCTTCTGCATGTCTGTCATTACCAGTTCACCCTTCTCATTCATCACAGGGGGTACACTGTCCTTGGTCTTTCTTTTCTGAGCAATCTAAAGAATCTCTTCCTGTTATTCTTTGTGTCCCTTGCCAAGCTGAGTTCCATGTGAGACTTGGCTTTCCTTATCCCATCCCTGCACATCCAAAACTGAAACATGTGAGAGGGCCTGGGAAAAGGAACCCTGGATCCTTAGAAGCCATTTGGGAAACAAATCTTGTAGGTAGGAAGTGTGATTTTGTGGAGGTACAGAGCTGGTGGGCACATTGTGCAGAATGCTCCTAAAGACCGTTGTGTCCTTTTCCTTCCTGACTACAATGATACTTCCTTCCCATTAATGGAGGAGCCAATAGAGGTGAAAAAAGATACTCTGTGATCATGAATGTCATCAGAAAGCTGACCCCATTAAGATACGGGGAGGTTAGGAGAAGCATGGACAAGAGAGATGTGAAATTTTGGGGTGAGAAAATGAGAATGGCCATTAGAAAATAATGATTTCATAGAGGTAAGAAGGTGCATGTATTGTTGATGCTGTAGTAACACTGACTTAAAAGAACCATGTATGGCCCTTACCTTATTTAGGCAGTAATTTTAATCCCGAAACCTAAATGCTACTCCAACACTCTGACAGGAATCCCCTACTCTAATGCTTGAATTCAAAGGATCCCTTCAAGCAAAACTCAGCCCATAGCCCCTTTTTCTTTCCTTTATTCTCTTACTCACCCAAATGCCTTCCCTGGACACTAGTATTAAAATGCTCTACTGATCCTTAGATTTCTTGGCAGACCAAAATAAAACCCTAAACCACAGAACTTATCCATACCCTAACCACAGAAGAACACCAAACATTCCCACTAAAACTCTGTTTAATCTCTAACACAGAAAAGTGAGCCCGAGTCCCTAAGGGACTAGGGAGATGCAAGCTCTGCCTCAGGATCTTCTGCCCCAGCAGGAGGAATGTGACCATGACAGTGACTGTGAGGTCACTTCTGTCTCTGCACTTGATAGGCCAGCAGCAGGAACGTGTCACGGAAAGGGACTGGGAGGTCACTTGTGTCTGGAGGTGGCAGGTCAGCCTTGACTTCTCCCTGGGAGCTGCACTTTTGGGCTGACATCTGGCAGTGGCCCTGCTAGGCCAGCACAAGGCACCTGCTTGGCATGCTGACTGGGGCATCCCCTCTGCCTCCAGAGCCAGGAGGACCCAGGCAGAAAGAAGGCCCCAACATGGGTTGTCCTGTCCCTTCTGCTTGAGTCCATGAGTGGGCAGCAGGAGGCACAAGGCTTGGCACAAGGAGTCAAGGCCGTGCGGTGGGGGAGACAAGGCACCATACTCCACACGGGGAAGACACCACATGGGGGAGACAGTGCTCCAACCTCTGTCAGCAAAGGGGGACAGCACTCCCAGCTGCACCTTCTGCATGACCACAGTGCTTCCTGCTGGGGGCCATGTCCCACAGTCAGCCCTGGGCTGTATGCCACCCCTGTGCTCTGAAAGGCTCGAGAAGTGGAAGGTCTGACTCCAGAAGGCAGCTGTACCTGAACCAGGGGAATTTCTGTCATGTGCAGTAATTCTTTCTCCTCCCAGCTACTGTTCTGTGGCCCCAGTGTCATAGACACCTTCTGTGGTTTTCCCCCATTGCTGGAGCTCTTCTGCAGTGCCACAGTGATACTCATGGTCTTTCCTTTCATAATCTACATTTGGGATCTTCCTTCCTTCTTTCCTTCCTTCCTTCCTTTGGATCATCTTCCTCTTCTCTTTCCTGCAGTTTTCATGTGCGTGCATCCTCTGTTGACAAGCCCAAGGCCTTATCCACCTGCTCTTCTGTCCTCATGAGTGTTACTGTTTTCTATGACACCGTTGTCACTGTCTGTGTAAAGCCCATAAAAGCTGTAGTCAGAGGTTTTAACCAAGCCCTTTCTCATACCTTCATCATCCCCCTGTCAGTCCTAGGGTTGCTTATAGGTAGTATGGGAAGGATGAGAGATGTGCTGGTGGAGCTGCAGACGTCATCATAAGACTTATCTCAAAGACCTTGGAAAGGACAGATTGATCAAAGAGGTTCCTCGGGATGTGGAAAAGGCAGATGTCGAAAGCATCTTGTACTTCAAGGCTGAGCAGAAGGATGATTAAGCCTAATCATGAATTAGAATGCCAGCGTTAACCCTAGCCCTCACCCAAGAACTAAACAAAACTCTAACCCACAAGGCTTGCCCTTTTCCTACACCTTGAGCAGGCATCTTGAGCAGAATTGCTCCCTCAAACCCTTCCATTACATTAGCTGTAGAAGTTGACTTCTAATCCCTAAATGTTAAATTGACCACCTAACCCTCCACCACACACACAGCACATCTCATCTTCAAACCCACTCCTATCCCTAACTTCAGCTGTTTGTCCTCTTGGGGCAGGGCAGGGATTGTGATGTCCTTGAGCAAAGAATCACACTCCATTTTTTTTATAAGCCCCCTTTAAGTACTGAAAGGCTGTGATGAGGTCACTCTGAAGCCTTCTTTCCTCCAGGCTGAACAGCCCCAGTGCTCTCAGCCTTTCTTCATAGGAGAGGTTCTCCAGCCACTTGATCATCTTCTTTGCCCCCCAGCCTCCATCTATGGGTTCAGGGAAATGAAAAACTTGGGAAGCCTCACTGGCAGGGAAGACTGAGGCAAAGATGTTGTTGAGGCCCTCAGGCTTCTCCATGTCTGTCATTACCGGTTTACCCTTCTCATCCCTCAGAGCGGGTACACTCTCCTTGGCCTTTCTTTTCTGAGCTATGCATCTATAGAATCTCTTCCTGTTATTCTTTGCATCCCTTGCTAAGCTCAGGTCTATCCGCGCATTGCTTTCCTTATCCCATCTCTGCACATCCAAAACTGAAGCATTCATAAGGGCCTGGAAAAAGAACTCGAGATCCATGGAAGCTATTCTGGAAACAAAACTAGTAGGTAGGATGCGCAATTTTGTAGAGAGGCAGAGCTGATGGGCATACTGGGCAGGATGCTCCTTTAGGCCCTTTTCCCTCCTGACTACAATGCCACTTCTCTCTGAAGAACAGAGTAGCCCACAGAGGTGAGACATATACTGCCTATGTCATGGATGTCATCGGAAAGCTGATCCCAATAAGATATGGGGAGGTCAGGAGCAACCTGGACACGAGAGATGTGAGATTTTCAGGTGGCAAGAGGAGCATGGCCAGCAGAAATTAATGATTTCGTAGAGGTAAGAGGCATCATGAAATGCAGATTGTGCAGCAACACTGACTTGTAGAGTCATCTATGGCCCTTACACTATTTTAACCAATAGTCTTAATCCTTAAATCTAAATGCTTCTCCAACACTCTGACAGGAATCCATTTCTCTAAAGCTTGAACACAAGGTATTTCTTGAAGCAAAACTCACCCCATACCCCCTTTCTATTACTTTTACTCTCTTACTCACCCTAAACCCTACCCTTAATAATAGTATTAAAATACTCTATTTAACCCTAGGCTTCTAGGCAGACCTAAAAATGACCTAAACTACAGAGCCTGCCCATACCCTAAACACAGAAGAACACCAAACCTTCCCAATAAACATTTGTTTACTCTCTAACCCAGAAAGATGCGCCTTATTCCCTTGGGGACTAGAAAGCAGTCAGCTATGCCTGAGGATCTCATGGCCCAGCAGAAGGAATGTGACTGTGGCAGGGACTGTGAGGTCACTTCTGTCTCTGCACTTGATAGGCCAGCAGCAGGAATATGTCACAGAAAGGGACTGTGAGGTCACTTGTGTCTGGAGGTGGCAGGTCAGCCTTGACTTCTCCCTGGGAGCTGCACTTTTGGGCTGACATCTGGCAGTGGCCCTGCTAGGCCAGCAGAAGGCACCTGCTTGGCATGCTGACTGGGGGATCCCCTCTGCCTCCAGACCCAGGAGGACCCAGACTGAAAGAAGGCCCCCATATGGGTTGTCCTGTCCCTTCTGCTTGAGTCCATGACTGCACAGCAGCAGGCACAAGGCTTGGCTGTGTCTCCACAAGAAGCTGCAAGGCCAGCAGCAGGCCCCTGGCTTGGAAGCTGCTGCTGAGGTGACTTGTGTCTGGTTGGCTGAGAGGCCGCAAGGAGCCTGCTGGGTTGGGATGCCTACTTCAGGAGTGGTTTCCACCCTAATGGAGCCTGCTTTGGTAGTAGGAAAGAGCAGGAGGAAAAAAAAAAAAAAAAAAAGAAAAAGACACAAACCACCCTAAAAGGTGGGCTCTGGCCATGAGGAGGAAGAAATGACCAGGGGAACAACTGGTCTTGCTGCTACAGACTGAGGCAAAGAAGGCATTAAGTACCTCAGCCTTTACCTCATCTCTTGGCACCAGGTTTCCCCCCACATTCAATAATTTATGATGATTCTTAATCCTCTTTTATTTAAAGTATTTATATAAGCAGTGTTTATTGTCTTTAACAGGAATGGATTGATTAAGCTCCAGCTGGGCTTTGGCCTTTCTAACGTTGTTCTGCACAACCCCATAACATTTAGGACACAACTCCTGAGAAACTGACAGCATGCATGAGAATGAAGAACAGAAAAAGTAGAATCTGGCAGCCTTCCACTCATTACCTTTCTGTGACTGTGTTGCAGTTCCATTCAACTGGTTACTCCTGTATTATCCAAATGTTGGTTTAGTGGAGGACTTGTTAGTGTTAGGTCAGAGGTTGGACTCGATCATCTTGAGGTCTCTTCCAAACTAGACAATTCTGTGTGATTCTGTGTGTGATTCTGTGTCCCCTGTACCTCGCAATGCTGCTGTCTTGTCAGAGACAGCACAATCACATGAAGGCTGAACTGTCTTGTCTGCCTGCAGACATGAACAGCTGACAGAACGGAGCGTCAGTGTGGTGGGAGCTTGAGAAACTACAGGATTTTGTCTAAAGAAACCTCTAGACATTTACCAGGAGAGGAGCCCAGTCCTGAACGAGAGGGAGAGTAACGCCACACATCAGAGCAGACTGGGACACTGCTGAGTACACAGGACAAGGAGGGCCTGGGCACCATGAGGGATGCCATACAAGCAGTGGTGCCTGCTCAGCAGGAACCAGGCCAACTTCACACAGAGCTGCCTTACGAGGAGCATGGCCACCAAAAAGATCTGAGTTATCAGACTCAGCTCAGATCCGGTATGACACCACAAGGACAAGTGTCTACAACTAACCAGTAAAGAGGTACAGGTCTGGGATTCTCTAGGCCATCCTGGTTAGGAGAGGAGCAAGGGCTTTGACAAGGTTCCAAGTCCCAGCAGGACCCAGGTCTTTGTGCCCATGGCTATGGCTGTTGTCTCTGCCACTGCCACTGATTAGGAGACAGCTGATCGTTAAAGCTCCAGGGCCTCATTGCCTCCTCGCCCCCACCCATGAAGCAGGCAGGGGTCGTACCATTCTCCTACACTTGGCCATGCACATCCCCATCTCCTGCGACCACCGCCTCCACACCCCCATGTACTTCTTCCTCCTCAACCTCGCCCTCCTCGACCTGGGTTGCATCTCCACCACTCTGCCCAAAGCCATGGCCAATGCCTTCTGGGACACCAGGGCCATCTCCTATCAAGGATGTGCTGCACAGGTCTTCTTTTTTGTCTTCTTCATTGGAGCAGAGTTCTCCCTTCTCACCGTCATGGCCTATGACCGCTACGTAGCCATCTGCAAGCCCCTGCACTACGGGAGCCTCCTGGGCAGCAGAGCTTGTGCCCAGATGGCAGCAGCTGCCTGGGGCAGTGGTTTTCTCAATGCTGTCCTGCACACGGCCACTACGTTTTCCCTGCCCCTCTGCCAAGGCAATGTTCTGGACCAGTTCTTCTGTGAAATCACCCACATCCTCAAGCTCTTCTGTTCAGATTCCTATCTCAGGGAAATTGGCATCCTTGTGTTTAGTGTTTCTTTAGCATTTATTTGTTTTGTTTTCATTGTGCTGTCCTATTTTCAGACCTTCAGGGCAGTGCTGAGGATGCCCTCTGAACAGGGCCAGCACAAAGCCTTTTCCACGTGCCTCCCTCACCTGGCCATGGTCTTCCTCTTTCTCAGCACTTCCATGTTTGCCTACCTGAAGCCCGCTTCCATCTCTTCCCCATCTCTGGACTTGGTGGTGTCACTTTTGTACTCAGTGGTACCTCCAGCAGTGAACCCCCTCATTTACAGCATGATTAACCAGGAACTCAAGGTTGCAGTGAGGAAATTGTTTCTATATGTGCTTCTTAAGCATCAGTGTTGTTAACATTATTGTGATTTGTATCATACCATTTTTATACTTAGTATTATTATCATATTGTAATAATAATAATAATCCTCTAAACGCTACCATTCTATTTGAGAAACTGAGATGAGAGATTTTCATATCATTTTTTGTTTTTGTTATTTTCATAATTTTTGATATTGCTTTAATTTATTTAGTAATTTTTTTTACTTTGACTACATCTTCCATTTAACCTACTGAACTAGGCTTCCTTTGTAGGTATAGACAATAAAGGAGACAGAATAAATTCAGTGGTCTCAGTATCCCTCTCTTGCCATCTTCTCTGGAGATGGGGGAGCAGCCCCAGCATGCAGGAGGGGCTCAGGGCCAAGAGCCCAGCTGACACATGCAGAAACAGCCCCGGTGGCGCTCGGGGCTTCCCCTCACTGCCCGCTGGGCTCTGCCTCTCTGCTGCCTTCGCGTCGGGGCTGCTGCTTCCCTGGAGCCATGGCCATGGCCAGCAGCAGGACATGGCCTTTTCACTGCTGTTCCCTTTGGCTTCCACATTGTTCTCTTGTGCTCTTGTATCTGTTAGTCTTGAGCTATCATATGCCTCGATGACAGTCCTGTTTTCTCTGCAGGGCATCCCGATCCCTGCAGACAGCAGCAGGCACTGCACAGCCCTGGGTCACAGCCGCCTTCCTGCTAGCACCACAGTAACAAAAGGGGCTGCTGAAGGCAAACCCAGGAGCCTTGACACCAAGGGGCTGTTCTCTGCTCTTCTGTATTCTGGGGGTTCTTCATGGAGTGAAAGACACAGGCTGAAAGTCCCAGGGTGGTCCCTGAGGAACCAAGGGCAGCACTAAGAGCTTCCATTATGACAGAACTTGCCTAAGGAGATGACAACTGATCTTAAATTTATCTGCATGGGACTGCACCCCCTGCAGCGGGGCAGGCGGCAGAATCCAGCCTGTAAAGGTATCTGGAGCTTCCAGGAGATGTCAGGTAATCTGCAGGGACAAGGTCCTCAGATGAAGTGATTAGAACCTCATAAAATGAGTGACCATCCAAAAAAAGGTCTGTTAAAGGAAAAGGGGAATCTGAGGAGTCCATGGTCTAAAGGAGGGCTCTGCAATGCCAGCAGAGGTGGTGAAGAGCCAGCAGGTGAAGGCCCATAAGACTGAAGAGTAATTGAGGATAACCATTTTGAAGTGCTGTGGCGAGGTCTGGTGCAGGTCTCGCCTGCCTTTTGTGCCCTTAGAGACACCCCATGGCCCTTCCCAGCACTGCCCTGTGCTGCTGAGCCATCAGGGCAGATGGAAAGGGGTTCAGCAGCAGAGATCCCCATGGACGTAGGTCTGCTGCCCACCCTGAGCAGCACGGGCAGGGGGGAGACCCGCGGGGGTCCCAGGGCACCACAGCCCCTGGCTCTCACAGCAGCACCGACAGCTCATGGCCCTGTGGGGAGCACGGGGATGGAAGAAGCAAGGGCTGGCGAGGCCAGCACAAACACAGTGCCCTGGGTAAGGCTGTCTGGGAGCAGGGATGGCCCTGGGGAAGAGCAGGGCAGCATTGCTGGGCCTGCACTGATGGGGAAAGGGCAAAGGGAAAGGTCTTCGTGGAGGCCCCTGCTCGGGGCAGGCTGCTCTGTGGCTGGGCCAGGCCTCTTGTGCTGGCCTGGGGAGTGGGGCTGGCCCTGCGGGGCACAGGCACTGTGTGCTGGGGATCTGCCAGGCAAGAGAGCAGGGCTCCTGAAGCTTCACGGACCTCCATCTCCTGGCACCACAGACACCTCCTTGCTCCATGCATCCAGCAGATAAACACCTATTGGCCACCTGCTTTCTCTTCTTCTAGAGGAACTGGGAACAGAATAGAAAAACCAAGTAAAACTCAGAAATTGTGAGCCACAGAAGGCCCTGATGCTGTGCAAGAAATGCTCAAAAATGGCAACCACAACTGTGGGTGACCATCACTGGTCACACAACCAAAACACTGTACCACAAAGGGCTGCTTTGCAGAGAGTAACTCCGTCCCACCAACAGCCAGTACAGGGCCCCTGATGGACAAGAAGACTCCCTCTAAGCTCGGGAAGGAGCCAGGAAGGTGCTAATAAGCACCAGGACAATTGAGGAAGCCCAAAGGCCCTTCTGAAGTGTCACTGAGTGGCACCTGAGAGACAGTGCTGGGCAGTGAGGAGGGCCAGGAGAAAGACTTGTGATAAGGCTGTGAAAAACAAGGAAATCCATGGCTTTAGCAGATCCTTAAAGTCCTGCCTGAGTCCCCAAATGGAAAGCAGGGTATGTCTGTGGGTGGAGAAGTAGCCAAATCTTGGGACTGGGGCAGGGTTGAAGGGTCCTGCGTGAATCTGGTCTGATGGAGAAGTGTCCACCTTGCATGTGTGCCTCAGCCTGGGAGCAGGGGCCTGCCCATGTTTCAGGATGGCTGGGCTGTGCTCAGCCATGCCCCAGGAGATGACCTTGCTCTCTTCCTCCCCACCACTCCCCACATGGGGCAGGCCCTCAGGAAACACCCCTGAGCCTGGAGATGCACCAACCTGCTGTGGTGAGGTGCCACTACTGCATGGGAAGAATACATTATTTCCATAATGTATTAAGTGCCACTTTTCTCAGGAATAGAGTAGCCAACAGAGGTGTGATGGATACTCTGAGATCGTGAAAGCCACTAGAAAGATGCTCCTAAGATTATGACTGATATAGTGAGGTCAGGAGAAGCCCTGGTCAGGAGAAATGTGAGATTTGGAAGAGGGAATAGAGATTATCCAGCAGAAACTAAAGATTTTGTAAAAGGTAAGAGGGTTCAGGCTATGCGGAAGCTGCTGTAACCGTGACTTAAAACACTTATATGAGGCTATTCCCCAGCTTCAAAGAGCAAACTTAATTCCTACATTTAAATGTTACTCCACACCCAAACAGGAATCAACTACTCCTATGCCTGACATCTAAGTATGCACTGAAGCCAAAACTCAGTCCATCGCCTCTTTCCCTTACCCTTATTCTCTTGCTTACCTTGATCCCTACCCTTAACGCTAGATTTAAATGCTCTATTTAGGCCTAGAATTATTGGAAAAACTAAACAAACCCTAAATCACTAAGCTTGTCCGCACTTTAACCACAGACCTGATACGCAAAGCAGAACACCAATCCCTCCCAAAAAATCTTTCTTTAAATTCAAACCCAGAAAGGTGAGCCCTAGTCCCCTGATGCATGAGCACCTAACAGCTGATTCCCCTGTTCCTGTGCATTGACTTCCTCACCTTCATCCCCTCTCCTAACCCTTACCTTTAGGTACCGTACTGGGTGTGGCCCTTAGTGCAGGCCAAGAACTGTGAGGTTACTCTGCAGTCACATGGCATGCAAAGATGGATGTGAGGGGTCATGGGTCTGATCAGCTTGTGGGCCACAAAGAGGAGATGGATGGGAGTGCTCTGAAGGGCTCAGCTCTGCCTCAGCATCTCCTGCCCCAGCAGCAGGAATGTGACTGTGGCAGGGACTGTGAGGTCACTTCTGTCTCTGCACTTGATAGGGCAGCAGCAGGAACGTGTCACAGAAAGGGACTGGGAGGTCACTTGTGTCTGGAGGTGGCAGGTCACCCTTGACATAGACCTGGGATCTGCACTTTTGGGCTGACATCTGGCAGTGGCCCTGCTAGGCCAGCAGAAGGCACCTGCTTGGCATGCTGACTGGGGGATCCCCTCTGCCTACACACCCAGGACGACCCAGGCAGAAAGAAGGCCCCCAGATGGGTTGTCCTGTCCCTTCTGCTTGAGTCCATGAGTGGGCAGCAGGAGGCACAAGGCTTGACTGTGTCTAGCCAAGAAGCTGCAAGGCCAGCAGCAGGCCCCTGGCTTGGAAGCTGCTGCTGAGGTGGCTTGTGTCTGATCAGACCTGGGCTTTGTCTTTCAAGGAGTACCTGGTGAGAGTTGGCGAGACATGGGTGAAACAAAGGATGAGAGCAAGGTTGTGGACAGAGATGGGTGTCTGTAGACTTGAAGGAAATAGGGCAAAGTGTGGGACAGCATAGGAAAGCCTGCAGAGGAGAAGGCAGAGGGTGCTGGTAAAAAGGGAAGGCCCCAACAGCCCTGAGGTTTTTGTCCCCTTGGCTAGAGCTTGTTGGGAGATATGTTATATTAATTCTGATGAGGCTTCATTGATTTCTTTCAACGCTGAGCAGCAGCTCAGAGGTGTCATACCACTGTTCTTCTCATGGCATCCCAGTGCCCACTCCATCCCACAGATCCCAGGAAGAGCCTTGAGCCAGACATGGGGATGCAGGATCTCCTCTCCCAGTGGCTGGGGTCAGGCCTTGGCTCTTCTGCTTCACTAAAATCAACCAAGAGTTTTCTCAGCACAGGACTTTGCAAGTCTGCAATCATGGTCTCTAATTATCTACCCTAACATATCCCTGAGGAGGCTTTCTTAGTAACAGCCCTCAGTTGGGCCCATTCATACTCCAAGTCGCTTCAACTTTTCCTCCTGACTTTACTTGCTAAAGTGGTTACATCACTCTCTTCTATAGTACCTGAGCTCCATAGCATCAGTGTCGAAATACATCATGGACCTCATTAAAATGCAGAAACTCCTAACATCTCTTCCATAGTTTTATTAAGTCTTCACGACTTGTGCAGCTAATTGCAGAGCTTGCATGATGTAGTTAAGGAAGAAGATTTCAAAAAGCAACTAATGAAAATATTTTCTGTTTATAAATCCTGAATTTTGCTACATTTCAATTTGGAGCATCTTTCTTCTTCTGCTATTTTTCTATGGTGTCTTCTTTGGAAACCTTCATCGGGAGGAAAAGTAGAGTCTAGAGGTCTGACACATCTGCTGCCAGCAGTAGTCTTTGTCCCTGTAACTGCAGCCCAGCCCAGCACATGAAACCCTTTCTAAGAGAAGGCAGGAGTTCCTAGGGAAAAAAATGAAATAAAATAATAAAATAAAATAAAATAAAATAAAATAAAATAAAATAAAATAAAATAAAATAAAATAAAATAAAATAAAATATAATATAATATAATATAATATAATATAATAAAATAACAAAAAAATAAAATAAAATAACAAAAAATTGAAATGACCATTGGAACCTGTGAAATTCTGCTAGAATCTTTGCAGACAACTGGACATCTATGCTCTATTGGGTCTTCTGTGGAAAACTCAAGATGCAAACTAAAGAAAATATATCTTCGTTGGCTGTAGCTGTACCCATGAGATTGGCCTCATTGGGGAAATTGTCCCCTTCCAGACACGGAAACCTAAATTGAGTAATGTGAAAATACCTGCCAGTCAATAGAGTAGGGCAAAGTCATACTTTCTGTGCTGTAGATGCAGAAGGCAAAAAGAATTGCATTGTGCCTGACACTACTCTGGGAAGTGTAACCCAGGTCAGGCAACTTTACCTTAGTGCTGACAAGTCCATCACTAAGCCACACTCCCAAGCTCTACATCTATACCTTGGCTGTCCAGTTGATGACCCAGCTCATGGATGGCAATCAGGGAGTCTCGGTTAACATGACGCTGCCTCAGGTGCGCCACCACGGTAGCCATTGGCACCTGCTGTTCTTCACCCCTCAGCAAACCCCCAACAGAAGGGTTCTGTGGCAGACCAAGCAAGGTAGACAACTGTTTCATGTCCTTTGTTTCCAAGGCAGCTCTGCCAAAGCCCCACCGGTGGTGCCCTCTTGGAACTCTGAATTCCCTCTCCTGAAGCAGTCTATGCCGAGGATGCACATAGCCTCCGGGCCAGTCCCAGTGGGGTGCTTTTGCCATTCCTTCCCAGTTAGACTCACCTCAGCCTCCAGTACAGTTATGTATTGGGTTCCCCCTGTCACTCCAGAAATACAGGTGGGTTCTACCTCTTTCTAGCTTGATGGCATTAGGGTACTCTGTGCACCGGTGAGTACTGATGTGTCAGTAGAGCCTGATACATTTGTGGGTGTGATGTACCAGGCCAGTAACTATACCCAGTCCAGTAAACGTGATTGTTCCTTTCTTCCCCGCCTCCCCCTGGCTGGAAGCAGAACCCCTCTAGTCCTGCTTATAGTATTCTTTACAGTGTCTGGTAGACGAACCACTGGAAACACGTCCCACCACAGCACAGTCATCCCACAGTACAGGGAACAGGGTAATGCCAGACAAGGGATGCATTACAGTGCAGGAGTTGTGGCAAAACTCAGCCTGAAATACTCAAGAACAGGACAGTTCAAATGGCTGAAGCAGAACCCATCTGCTTATCCTAGTTTGGGAATCATCCCCTTCCATCAGGGATATGAAAGTAAGAAATGTGAAATGCCCCATCAGGTCAATGTGGAAAAAATATTCAGAGGTTTTGTGCTGGAGTGGCAGAAGGGAAAAAGTATTGCATTGTGCCTCAGACTAATCAAGGAGACCTAATGCAGTTCATCCCTGACATAAAGCAAACACTCTAAGAATTGTGAGGGATGTTCAGTTGTGGCCTAACATGAAGAAGAAAGTTGATCACTAGTGAAGGAACAGTCTTTTCCTGCCATCACCAATCTGGTTACACAAGCATCAGAAGAACGTCTCTGCAGTATTTCCAAACCAGCTGGACACCGGGTGCTCATGGGGCAGAGGATCTTTTGGGGATGAACTCATTCACGATGTAACCCTGAGGACAATGTGGAGCAAGGATTACATATGTCAGCAATACCTCAACCCACCGCAGTATTTCCTCCCCCTATCTCCCTGTCCTGCCCTTCTTTCCTTCAGGATTAGAGTCAGAAGGGAGCTCTGGAGGTTTCCAGTGCTAAGATCTGCTCTGAGCAGGGAGAACTTTCACATCAGATCAGGCTGCTTCCTCAATGCTTCCTCCTCCTCACTTTTGAAAGCCGTACTCCTAGGGGTGTTAGCTGGAAGGCCAGTTCTCATTCAGTGGTGCTACAAGACAGCAGTGTGGAAGAGAAGTGAGACCAGCACCAAAACGACCATGTCCTGCTGCTGTCAGTGTTCGTGGGTCAAAGAAAGTGGCAACCCTGACTCAAAGGCTGCAGGCAAGGAGTGCCTGCCAGGACAGAAAAGGGCAGCCCCAAACAACACCAGGGTTTTCCACCACGTTGCAGCAGGGATCTTCATCCCACAACCACTGCTGTACCTGAGAAGAGTGTATGAGAAATGAGATCCAGAGAAACTGCCTGCCTGCTGGTTCCTTTATTTAGTTAGTTACAAAGAGCTTAGCAGCACCTCTACATGAAGTCTTTGGCTTAGAAGAAAAGGTAGAAGGACACAGAAGAAGAAAAATATATTAAATTTATAAAATAAAAGTATAAAGACATATTTAGCATATGGGAATAATATTGAAAAGAATGAACAGTTTTTGAAATATGTGAACAAAGGTGTTTCTGCTTTGTCCAGGTATACTTCAGGGAGTCACATGCAGAAGATCGGTTCCTTGTTGAAATACTGAATATTGCAATAACATCCTCAGTGCCTCCTTGAGCTCCTTATTCCTCATGCTGTAGATGAGGGGGTTCACTGCTGGAGGTACCATGGAGTACAGAACAGCCACCACCAGATTTAGATGTGGGGAGGAGATGTAAGGGGGCTTCAGGTAGGCAAACATGCCAGTGCTGACCATCAGGGAGACAACAGCCAGGTGAGGGAGGCACGTGAAAAAGGCTTTGTGCCGGCCCTGCTCAGAGGGCATCCTCAGCACTGCCCTGAAGATCTGCACATAGGACAGCACAATGAAAGCAAAACAACCAAATGCTAAAGAAAAACTAAACACAAGTGGCCCAACTTCCCTGAAGTAGGCATCTGAGCAGGAGAGCTTGAGGATCTGTGAGATTTCACAGAAGAACTGGTCCAAAACATTGCCGTGGCAGAGGGGCAGGGAAAATGTGTTGGCCGTGTGCAGGACAGCATTGAGAAAGCCACTGCCCCAGGCAGCTGCTGCCATCTGGGCACAAGCTCTGCTGCCCACGAGGCCCCCGTAGTACAGGGGCATGCAGATGGCAACATAGCGGTTGTAGGCCATGACAGCGAGAAGATAAAATTCTGATACAATCAAGAAGACAAAGAAAAAGACCTGTGCAGAACATCCTTGATAGGAGATGGCCCTGGTGTCCCAGAGGGCATTGGCCATGGCTTTGGGCAGAGTGGTGGAGATGCAGCCCAGGTCGAGGAGGGCGAGGTTGAGGAGGAAGAAGTACATGGGGGTGTGGAGGCGGTGGTTGCAGGCTACTGCGCTGAGGATGAGTCCTGCATCCAGGACTCGTGTCCCCAGCACAAGAAGCATGTGCATCTGGTAGAACAGGTCCAGAGGAGGGCCACAAAAATGATCAAGGGGCTGGAGCATGTCTCCTATGAAGAAAGGCTGAGCGAGCTGGGGTTGTTCAGCCTGGAGAAAAGAAGGCTCTGGGGTGACCTCTTTACAGCATTTCAGTACTTAAAAGGTGCTTATAAAAAAAATGGAGAGTGATTCTTTGCTCAACCAGACAACGGCAGCACAAGGGAGAATGGTTCTAAGCTAAATGAGGGGAGATTTAGATTAGAAGTTAGGAGGAAACTCTTCACTCAGAGGGAGGTGAGGCACTGGAAGAGGTTGCTGAGAGACCTTAGAGGTGCCTGGAGCTGATCAAGAGCAGGTTAGATGAGGCCCTGGACAACCTGATCTCATGGGGGCATCCCAGCTAATGGCCGGGGGTTTGAATTAGGTGACCTTTAAGGTCCCTTCCAACAGGAGCCATTCTCTCATTCTATGGTCTCCGAAACTGTACCTCAAGCATGACTCCCATCTCATCAGCCTTCCTGTTGTCTATCACCTGACCAGAACAGAAGGTGACTCACCATCATCTTCAATGCCATGTGCATTTTTCTGGCCTTTACAGTCCCTTTCTGTGCCACATTCCTGCTGCTGGTCCATCAGCTCCACAGACAGAAGTGGCCTCCCAGCCTCCTTCACAGCCATGTGCCTCCTGCAGGCCCAGCACATCCTGAGGCACACCTGACCTCATCCCAGCATTCCCAGACAGCTCCTCCTTGTGGCCTCTGATCTGATCACATACCTGTCACCTCACATGCCTCTTCCAATGCCATGGGACTGCTGCAGGACCTCACAGTCCCTGCCCTGCCCCAAGGGGACAAACACCTGAAGTTAGGGATAGGAGTGAGGTTGAAGCTGAGATGTGCTGTGTGCATGGTGGAGGGCTTTGGGGGTTAGATAGTCAGGTTAATGTTTAGGGATTAGAGGGCACCCTCCAGGATCAAGGGAATGGCAAAACATCGAGGGAGGGATTGGTGTTCGGCTTAAGGATCCTGCTCAAGGTTTAGGATAAGGGCAAGCTTTGAGGACTTCAGTTTAGGTCTGGTTTGGGGGCTAAGGCTAAGGCTGGCTTTTTATTCCTTGGTTATGTTTTATCATCCTTCTGCTTGCCCTCCTATTAGCAGATGAGTTTGACATCTGTCATTTCCATGTTCTGAGGAATGTCTTTGATCCATCTGTCATTTCCAAGGTCTTTGAGGAAGGTCTTATGATGACATCTGCAGATCCACTTGAACCTCTCTCACCCTTCCCGTACCACCTCTAGGCAACCTGAGGACTGACTGGGAGGATGGTGGTTTAGGAAAAGGCTTCATGAAGATCTCTGAGGAGGGCTGTATTTGGGCTTCTCACAGACAGTGATGGCAGTATCATAGAAAACAGTGACACTCGTGAGGAGCAGGTGGATAAGGCCTTGGCCTGCCAATACAGGACACACACACACCTGAAAACTGCATGAGAGGGAAGAGGAAGATTGGATCCAAAATGTAGATTATGAAAGCAAAGACCATGAGTATCACCTTTGCACTGCAGAACAGCACCAGCAGTGGGGCAAAACCACAGAAGATATCTATGACACTGGGGCCACAGAAGAATAGCTGGGAGGAGAAGAAATAATTCCTGTACATGGCAGAAATCCCCTGGTTCATGTACAGCTGCCTTCTGGAGCCAGACCTTCCACTTCTCGAGCCTTGCAGAGAACAGGGATGGCATACAGCCCAGGGCTGACCGTAGGGCATGGTCCCCAGAAGGAAGCACGGCATCTGCAGGTGTTTGTGTCAGGCACAAGCACAGTGTTGAGTGTGTTCCACATCCCAGTCTCCATGCTGGTCATGTGAGAGAGGAAGAAGAGATTTGTGTATGGGTAGAGGATCTTCCATGTGTGTTACTGGGAAAACTCAACAAATGGTGTCTTAGTGTCCAATTCCCTTCTTGGGAAACCTTTTAGAGCATTCAGTTCCCCCCTCTCTTGTTAGGACACATTCAGAGGGGTGAAATGATCCCTGGCAGTCGTGGCTGAGGTGTCCTGCCATGCAGTGGGAACACAATAGGAGTTAAGGGAGGGAAATATTTGTTCTCATGTTTGACAATCAAACTTTAAGAGCATAAAATCAGTCTCTCCGAAATTCATCTAGGAGCAGACAGTGATGACTTCAGTCTGCTTTAACCACCACACCCCAGCAGAGACCCTGCTGCCTTGGGGAGCTGTCAGCCCTGATGCCTTGGGGACACCTCGAGGGAGCCCAAGGGCACAGAGCAAGTGATGCCATGGTCGGGTGCTGTGCTGCTGAGCTGGGCCAGGCTTCTGGGCACAAGGGGAGCTCCTGGCAAGCGCTGCAGAGAGACATGCTCAGGAGCAGCTCCTCTGCACAGTGCAGCAGGGCTGGGGGCTCTGACCGCAGCTGGCACACAGAGAGGAGAGAAGGAGAGAGGGCTTGGAGGCACTGAGGAGTGCAACAACAGAGGGCAGCGTGTGGCAGGACACATCTGCAGGCTCTTGACACCGTGAGGCTCTGGCAGGAGGGCCATGCAGGTGGGGTTGCCAGAGGGGTCTTCTGCAGCTGGCACATCCAACGGCTGATAGCATCTGTCAGGTGGCTCTCTCTGTTTCTCCGGAAAGGAGTAGAAGATGCATAAGAGAGTGGCATTTAAAACTGGATTTTTCAAGAGAAAGACCAGGGCAGGGACTACCTGAAAAGCAAGACTTTTTTTTTCAGTCAGTGTATTCATATTCCTGCAGTGGAGTGGTCAAAGGTTTCATGGTAATGAATTTTCAGGGTTGTACAGGAGACTGAGACTCCTGGAGCATTGCACTGAGAAATTGATATGTCAGTGATGAAATTCGTAAAGTACCTTCCCAAACCTCATCTCACGGACTGCACCAACATCATATTGTGGTACTCTCAGGTTTTATCCTCACTGATTTTTTGAAGCTAGAACCCCCCTGATATCCCCTGTCTTTGGGAGGTGTCTGCAGGCCAAGGCAGAGCAAACAGCATTTGCAATGAGCAGGAGCTGCCTCCTCTGCAGGCAGAGCTGCAGCACAGGAGGGTCTGCTGAGTGTCCGTCTGTCCCTCCCTGGCCTTGCCTCCCCTGGCAGCAGCACGCTGGCATTCCTCCTGGCTTCTCCAGCTGGCCGTGCTGCTGCTGGTCTTGTTCCCAGGCTGGCTGGGGATGGGGGTTTCACATGCCCATGGGGTGAGCCCTCAGTGTGCTTGGGGGAAGGGGAGTACGGGGACAGGGTGAGGGGTCTGGAGATGGGCACTTTGAGCCTGGATGTCTCTGCTCTCAGCAGTATCCTGGTTTGTTTCAGGCAAACATAGGAGTGCAATTGTCCAGTAGGTCAAAGAGACACCAGCACAGGGCAGTTGACACTAGGACTAACACACAGACTTGATGTGCTCTCTCAAGGACACTGCACTGAAGCCATCACCACGTTGATGACACACAAGGTTTTACTTTGTGTACAGTGGGGCTGCTAGCACAAAAGAGACAAAATAAAAATCACTATATGATCTTTACCACTAACTTAGGGCAGGACTGACTCCCACATTGCCCACAGCAAGTCCCGTGCTCTCAGTGACACCCTCTAGCAGCACCAGCCAGAACTCATGAAAAGGACCTGTCAAAAGTCTGAATGGAAGTGGAGAATCATTTGGGATGGATTAAATGAAAAATGGAATGAGTTTTCCTCTGAAATGTGAAATTAAGTCATCAAAGAATTATTATTTTTTTATTTTTTTTGTAAGACAACTCTGTTAAGATAACTCTGATAAACCCTCAGTGTTTTTCTGTTCCTTGTGCAGGAACTCATGACCAGAAGCAGCAAATGCCCAACATCAGCTCTGTGACTGAGTTCCTCCTGCTGGCATTCGCAGACACGCGCGAGCTGCAGCTCCTGCACTTTGCGCTCTTCCTGGGCATCTACCTGGCTGCCCTCCTGGGCAACGGCCTCATTCTCAGCGCCGTAGCCTGTGACCACCGCCTCCACACCCCCATGTACTTCTTCCTCCTCAACCTCGCCCTCCTGGACCTGGGCTGCATCTCCACCACTCTGCCCAAAGCCATGGCCAATGCCCTCTGGGACACCAGGGCCATCTCCTATCAAGGATGTGCTGCCCAACTCTTTCTCTTTGCTTTCTTGGTTGTAGCAGAATATTACCTTCTCACCGTCATGGCCTACGACCGCTACGTTGCCATCTGCAAGCCCCTGCACTACGGGAGCCTCCTGGGCAGCAGAGCTTGTGCCCAGATGGCAGCAGCTGCCTGGGGCAGTGGCTTTCTCAATGCTGTTCTGCACACGGCCAACACATTTTCCCTGCCCCTCTGCCAAGGCAATGCTGTGGACCAGTTCTTCTGTGAAATCCCACAGATCCTCAAGCTCTCCTGTTCAGATGCCTCTCTCAGGGAAGTTTGGGCACTTGTGTTTAGTGTTTCTTTAGCCTTTCTTTGCTTTGTTTTCATCATGTTATCCTACGTGCAGATCTTCAGGGTAGTGCTGAGGATTCCCTCTGAGCAGGGCCGACACAAAGCCTTTTCCATGTGCCTCCCTCACCTGGCCGTGGTCTCCCTCTTTATCAGCACTGCCATGTTTGCCTACCTGAAGCCTCCCTCCATCTCTTCCCCATCTATGGATCTTATTGTGTCAGTTCTCTACTCAGTTGTTCCTTCATCAGTGAACCCCCTCATCTACAGCATGAGGAACCAGGAGTTCAAGGATGCAGTAAGGAAACTGTTTGGATACATGCTTCTTTGCAATCAATAATGTTTGTGAGTTCCATGATTATTTCAGGAACTGTGAGGAAAATTTTTGTTACTATATTTCTCTATAAATATTTTCTACATTTTTTTTCTTTTGATTTAAATTATGTTATCCTTAACCTGCTACCTGATTTTCTTATTTCTATTTTTTCATTTATAGTGACCCAGTCATCTAATTATTGAAAGAAGCAGGTTATGTAGAGAAACATAATAAATTAAAAACAAAAACAAAACAAAACAAAAAAAACCCATCAGAACTACATTTTATCAGCTGCCATCTCTTTCCATCCCCTCTGGAGCTGGGGTAGCAGCCCCAGCACACAGGAGGGGCTCAGGGCCAAGAGCCCAGCTGCTACATGGAGTTTGGGTGGGGGCTGTTGCTTCTCTGGAGCCATGGCCATGGCCAGCAGCAGGACGTGGCCTTGTCACTGCTGCTCTCTTTTGGCTTTCAGTGTGTTCTCCTGTGCTCTTTTATTCGGATAAGCTGTCAGATCTCATAGGCCTTAGTGACAGTCCTGTTCTCTCAGCAGTGGCATCCCTGTGACTGCAGACAGCAGCAGGCACTGTGCAGCCCTGGGTTACAGCTGGCCTCCCGGATAGCACCACAGTAACAGGAGGGTCTTGCTCAGGGCAAACCCAGAAGCCTGGACGCCTCTCCAAAGCTGCTGCCAGGAACATAGCCAAGAGGTTGTTCCCTGCTCTTCTGTTTTCTGGGGTTCTAGTGCCGGGTTCTTCACCTGGGGCTCAACAACCCCAAACAGAGCTACAGGCTGGGAGATGAGTAGTTGGAGAGCTGCCTGGCAGAGAAGGACATGGGAGTACTGGTTGATAGTCGGCTGAATATGGGCCAGTAGTGTGCTCAGGTGGCCAAGAAGACCAACGGCATCCTGGATTGCATAAGAAGCAGTGTGGCCAGCAGGTCCAGGGAAGTGATTGTCCCCCTGTACTCAGTTGAGGTACTGAGAGGAGAGTGATGTAACCACTTGAGAAGCTAAAGTCAGAAGGAAAAGCTGAAGTGACTCGGAGTATTAATGGGTCCCATTGAGAGCTGTTACTAACAAAGCCTCCCCAGGGCCTTGTTAGGGCAGAAAATTGGAGGCCATGGTTACAGACAGGCAAAGCACTGTGCTGAGAAAAATCTTGGTTGGTTTTAATGAAGCTGAAGGGCCAAGGCCTGACCACGGCCACTGGGAGAGGAGACCCTGCACACCCATGTCTGGCTGAGGGCTAGTCTTGGGGTCTGTGGGATGTGGTGGGTAGTGTGATGCTACTAGAAGAACTTCATTTTGACACCTCCGCAGCCCTGCACAGTGTTGCAAGGAAGCAATGCCAACAGTCAGCATGCCAAGCAGGTGCCTTCTGCTGGCCTAGCAGGGCCACTGCCAGATGTCAGCTCAAAAGTTCAGATCCCAGGGAGAAGTCAAGGCTGACCTGCCACCTCCAGACACAAGTGACCTCACAGTCCCTTTCTGTGACACGTTCCTGCTGCTGCCCTATCAAGTACAGAGACAGAAGTGACCTCACAGTCCCTGCCAAAGTTATGATCCTCCTCCTGGGGCAGGAGATGCTGAGGCAGAGCTGAGCTCCTCAGAGCATTCCCACCCTTCTCCTTCTTTTGGCCCACAAGCTGATCAGATCAGGGTAAGCAAGAGAGTAAAGGTAAGGGAAAGGGGCTATGGACTGAGTTTTGGCTTCAAGGGATACTTTGAAGTCAGGCATAAGAATAGTGGATTCCTGTCAGGGTGTAGAGTAGCATTTAGGTTTGGGGATTAATGTCACTCGTTAAAATAAGGGAAAGGCTTTACATGACTGTTTGAAGTCAGGGTTACAGCAGAATCAACATTGCCTGAATGTTCGAACCTCACAGAAATCATTAATTTCTGCTAGCCAAACTCCTCTTTCCTCCCCCAAATCTCACATCTCTCCTGACCAGGCTTCTCCTGACTTCCCCATATCAGTCATTTTCTCAGGGGCAGCTTTCTGATGGCTTTCATGATCTCAGAGTTTCTGTCTCATATCTGTTGGCTACTCCTATCTTGAGACTGACGTGGCACCTAAGTCAGGATGGAAAAGAACACAAAGGCTGTAGCTGAACCCTGCACAATGTGCTCAGCAGCTCTTCTACCACCCCAAAATTCTGCTTCCTGCCTCCAACTTTTGGATACAGAATGGCTTCTGTGCACCCAGGGTACCTTTTTCCAAACCCTCATGCATGGTTCAGTTTGCCCCAAGCGTCTTGGAGGCAGTGGCCCCCTCTGTGTAGAAAACTGAAAGCAGTCCTAAAGGATGACTTCAGGCAAAAGCTGACACCTCTGACATGACAACCCCTATCCAAGACCTCTTCCACTATGGGGCCTACCAGGTACTTAGAAAGAACCAATCTCAGAAACGACATGCACAGCAAGTGCCTTCTGCTGCCCTACCATGGACACTGGCAGATGTGAGCCTAAAGGCACAGATCCCAGCCAGGAGTCAAGGGTGACCTGTCAGCTACTTCAGAAAGCAGTCACCTCACAAGACATTTAACAGCCATTTGCTTCCTGCTGGACTTAGTGTTTCTGAGGCACCTCTGAGCTTATAATACCACACCTAGAAAATACCCCCTTTTTGGGCCAGGACCTGCCCAGGTGGAAGTGATCTGGTTGTGATCCTCCAAGCCCATGGCACACCTGCTGGGCTCCCAGCCTCTCTGACACACAGGAGCCAGTTCCGTGCCAGTTCTGGGAGATGCTAGGGAAGGAGGGACCTTGCAGGCAATGTTCTAGCACCATTCCATGTTGGCGGTCTGTCAGCTCCTTGTGCACAGTGAAGATCATGTTTGTATCCAGAAGCTATGAGCCTGTAACTAGCTTAGAAGACACTCAGGAGAAGTGGCCTCCAAGCCCCAGTGTCAGCCCCAGCCTCAGCTGGCGTTGCTGCTCTGCAGAGCGAGGGGGCTGTGGTGCCTGGGGCACGGGGGCACTCTGCAGGGCCGTGCTGGGCAGACTGGGAGGCAGACCCAGCTCATGGGGTCACTGCCATTTCCCCAGGGCTGCAAGGAATCACTCACCAGGCTCCTTTGCTGGGGCTTTTGTGTGCCGTGGGGCTGCAGAGCTCTCCTCTGCCTGCTCACACCAGACTGAGCACTTGAGCTCTGGTCAGCCCACCTTGGAGGAGATCCCCCCTTACGAGGGAAGTGCTGCAGTGGAGGCCAGCTGTGCCACTGCCGTGCCCACTGCCTGTCCCTGCCTGCAGTCCCAGCACAGCCCCACAGCAGCACTGGCACCAAGCTCCAGGAGCAGCCGGGCCTGACCCCACCAGCAGGGCTCAGCAGGACAGGGCGGCAGTGGCAAGAGAGCAGCTCTGCATGCCCCAAGCGCTGGTGCTCCCTGGCCGTGCTGCTGGGATGGGACTCTTTTCCTCTGCACCCCTGAGCACAGGCACTGCCCCTGCAGAGCCAGGTCTGGTCTCAGAGGACAGATGTCAGACAAAATGGCAGTTGAATTTTAACTCCATTAAGGTTAAATTCACAGAGAGCATGGCTTCACATGCACAGAGTCTATGAGCTATATTCAACAGGTACTTCCATATCATTTTAATGGGTGCTTATTAGCTGAATTAATGTAATAAGAATATGCACAAACACAACCACAAAACAAAACAAAACAAAACAAAACACACAAACAGGTATACTGGCTCTTCCTCCAATTATTGACATTGCAAGTCATGTGCAGAAGCAGATCAGACATTTCTTGCATCCAAGACACATCTAGTCATTAATTTCCAGAAGGCATCCTTAAGCTACTGGCTCCTCATGCTACAGATGAGGACGTGCTCAGCTGGAGGCAACACTCAGTACAGAACTGCCACCACCAGGTCCAGGGATGGGGAGGGGATGGAGGGGGCTTCAGGTAGACAACCATGACAGGCCTGAGGAAGACGGACACCGTGGCCAGGTGAGGGGGGCATGTGGAAAATGCTTTGTGCCGGCCCTGCTATAGAGACGACAGGACTGTCACTTAGATCCACAAGGTCGAATCCAAATACACTGCTCCTTCCTGTGGCAGCTGGGCTCTTGGCCCCTAGCCCCTCCTGGATGCTGAGGCTGCTGCCCCACCTCCAGAGGAGATGGGAAGAGAGGGATACTGAGACCAAAGCATTTCTGATGGTATCTTTATTGTCTTTATCTACCAAGGAAGCCTGGTTCTCTATGTATGTTAGAAGATATGGTCAAAGCAAACACAAAATGTAACATTTAGAATGGTAAGAATTACATTATTAAAAACAAAATAAAATATTTTAAAAATTCTAACAGAGAAAAATAATTTTAAAAATATCATATCATTTTCCCAAATAACATTTTATTTCTGTTAGGATTATTATAAATTAAAATGTTTTGATAGCACCAGTAATGATAAAAATGATATGATATAATATGAATCAAAATTGCATGTTATCAGATATACATCTTCTGAACACATCACTGATGATCAAGAAACATGTATTGAAGAAGTTTCCTCACTGCATCCTTCACCTCTTGGTTCCTCATGCTGTAGATGAGGGGGTTCAGTGCTGGAGGCACCACCGAGTACAGAAGTGCAACCACCAGATCCAAGGATGGTGAGGAAAGGGAGGGGGGCTTCAGGTGGGCAAACATGCCAGTGCTGACAAACAGGGAGACCACTGCCAGGTGAGGGAGGCACGTGGAAAAGGCTTTATGCTGGCCCTGAGAAGAGGGCATCCTCAGCACTGCCCTGAAGATCTGCACATAGGACAGCACAATGAAAACAAAACAACCAAATGTTAAAGAAACACTAAACATAAGTGGCCCAACTTCCCTGAGGTAGGCATCTGAGCAGGAGAGCTTGAGGATCTGGGGGATTTCACAGAAGAACTGGTCCACAGCATTGCCTTGGCAGAGGGGAAGGGAAAATGTAGTGGCCGTGAGCAGGACAGCATTGAGAAAGCCACTGCCCCAGGCAGCTGCTGCCATCTGGGCACAAGCTCTGCTGCCCAGGAGGCTCCCGTAGTGCAGGGGCTTGCAGATGGCAACGTAGCAGTCATAGGCCATGACAGTGAGAAGGGAAAACTCTGCTGTGATAAAGAAGACAAAGAGAAAGACATGAGCAGCACAGCCTTGATAGGAGATGGCCCTGGTGTCCCAGAGGGCATTGGCCATGGCTTTGGGCAGAGTGGTGGAGATGCAGCCCAGGTCGAGGAGGGCGAGGTTGAGGAGGAAGAAGTACATTGGGGTGTGGAGGCGGTGGTGGCAGGCTACGGCGCTGAGGATGAGGCCGTTGCCCAGGAGGGCAGCCAGGTAGATGCCCAGGAAGAGCGCGAAGTGCAGGAGCTGCAGCTCGCGTGTGTCTGCGAATGCCAGCAGGAGGAACTCGCTCACTGAGCTGATGTTGGGCATTTGCTGCCTTTCATCAAAGGTACTGCATAGAAGGAAAAATACAGACTGTTAGGGGAAATTTCCCCGAACAATACTCATTTCTTTTCTCATTAAAGCCTTCACATTATCTTTCTTTCAAGGTGACCTTTGTGTCTCTCCCTGGTTGTAGCCCTGCTTTGTGCTTGCTGAATGTCCTGTACACAGCACACAGCCACACAGCTCCACTGCAGTGGAAAATGTTGTTGATATGGGCAAAAACCTCAGCCAGAAGTCACTTCCAGGAGGCTGCTCTGTCCATCCCCTGCTGCCCAGCTGCTGTCTGCTTGCAGCACTCAGCTGGGGGATGGATGCACTCAGAGGTTGTGCTGAAAAATCACATCTCCTTGTCTGCAGGTCCTGAAGAACAGCTCAGAAAAGCCCTGGTGCAGTCTGTAAGCAGAGAGAAGAGAAGGGATATTCTCAGGTTCATCACTAAACTGTTTATGTCTCAGTTCAAGGCAGTAGAAGCTCAGTCACCTGTGCAAATCCAACCGCTCTGTTAACAGAGAGCCTGCCCCACAATCAGAGCAGGAAGAGGCTGGCAGAGAGTGCCGAAAGTGCCTCCTCTTTGCAGGCAGCCCCTGCACTGCCCTTCCTCTGCTCAAGCACCTCGTCTCCCTGGGCAGACTGAGTGCAGGGACCCTGCTCTGCACCACAGCCCTGGGCAGCACTGCTTGCACCCCGGGCTTCTCCTTCCTCCAGGACCTGCAGCTGCATTGCCCTCCAGCCAGACACTTACCGGGTGCAGGGCTGGGAAGTGTTCTCCCCCAGTGAGCTCTGTGCATCCTGCCACTTCTGCCTGCCTTTAAGCACTCTGTCTCTGCAGGCAGTGCCCCCAGCCCTGCTGCGCTGTGCAGAGGAGCTGCTCCTGGGCACAGCTGTCTGCACCAGGGCCCTCTTGCCACGAGCTCTCTCTGTCCCACGAGCCCGGCCCAGCTCAGCAGCACAGCACCAGCCCAAGGCACTGCAATCACCCCTCTGGGGGCTTTGCTGATGAGCCCACGAACCTCAGGCACTCAGAGACAATTGAAGACATCTCTCCAGAAGTCCAAGTCAGAGGCAAGTTTCCTGCAGTGTCCCCCTGAGGGCCAACACTGACACAGCCTCCCTTGGAGCTCGTTAGAGCAGAACCCTGGAGGCAGTGAGGACAAGGAGACAAAGGCAATGTGAAGGTGACACTGAGGTGTAGGAAAACTGGATGTGTTTGTGTCGCCAAGCACAAGGGCCTGGCCTTGACCCATGTCCCCTGGGAAAGGAGATCCTTAGCAGTCACACCTTGCTCAGGACTCTTTGTGGGGCAGTAGGAGTTGGGGATGTGCATGGCCAAGTGCAGGAGAATGGTATGACCCCTGCCTGGTTCATGGGTGGGCAAGGAGTTAATTAGGCTCTGTTGCTTTAGTGATTAGCTTTCTCCTCAAAGGCTTTAGTGGCAGAGACAATAGCCATAGCCATGGACACAAATATCTCACAAGGCAGCTCTGTAGGAAGCTGGCCTGCTTCCTGGTGAAGAGGCACCATTGCTTGTATGGCATCCCTTGTGGTGCCCTGGCCCTCCTCCTTCTTGAGAACTGCTCACTTAGCAGGGTCCCAGTTTGCCCTCATGTGTGGGGTTCCTCTTCCTCTGTTGCAGGACTGGGCTCTTCTTGTAAATGTCAAGAGGCTTCTGTAGGCAAAATCCTGCAGCTTCTTGAGGTTTGCCCACACTGATGCTCCATTCTGTCAGCTCTTTATGTCTGCAGGCAGACAATTCAAATTTTCTGTGATTGTGATATCTCTGACAAGACAGCAGCAGCAGCAAGAGTTGCAGGGAAATTTGGATAATTCAGGAGTAACCAGTTGAATGGAACTGCAGCAGAGAGTCAGAGAAGGGTAGGGGATGGAAGGCTGCCATTTTCCACCTCTTCTGTGCTTTCTTCTCATGCATGCTGTCAGTTTGTCTGGAGCTGTCCCCTGAATGTTATGGGGCTGTGCAGGTCAAAATTAGAAGGGCCAAAGCCCAGCTGGAGCTCAATCTGTTTATTTATGTCAAAGACAATAGGAAACTGTTTATGGAAATGATAAGGAGGATTACGGAGAATCATCATCCTTTATTAGACGTGGGGGAAGTCTGGTGATTATCTATAGATAAGGTAAAGGCTGAGGTACTTAATTCCTTCTTTGCCTCAGACTCTAGCAGCAGGACCAGTTGTTCCCCTGGACATTTCTTCCTCCTCATGGCCAGTGCCAACATTCCAGGGAACGCTTCATGGTTGTTTCTCCTCTCCTTCTCTTTCCTTCCACGACTGACAGCTCCATCAGGGTGGAAACCCCTCCTGAAGTAGGCATCCCAACCCAGCAGGCTCCTTGCAGCCTCTCAGCCAGCCAGACACAAGCCACCTCACCAGCGTTTTCCAAGCCATGGGCCTGCTGCTGGCCTTGCAGCTTCTTGGCTACACACAGCCAAGCCTTGTGCCTCCTGCTGCCCAGTCATGGACTCAAGCAGAAGGGACAGGACAACCCATCTGGGGGCCTTCTTTCTGCCTGGGTCGTCCTGGCTCTGGAGGCAGAGGGGATCCCCCCAGTCAGCATGCCAAGCAGGTGCCTTCTGCTGGCCATGCAGGGCCACTGGCAGCTGGCAGCCCAAAAGTACAAATCCCAGGTCTATGTCAAGGCTAACCTGCCACCCCCAGACACAAGTGACCTCCCAGTCCCTTTCCGTGACACGTTCCTGCTGCTGCCCTATCAAGTGCAGAGACCGAAGTGACCTCACAGTCCCTGCCCCAGTCACATTCCTGCTGCTGGGGCAGGAGATCCTGAGGCAGAGCTCACCTCTCTGTTGTCCTCTATGCACTGGGGCTTACCTTTCTGGTTTAGAGAGTAAACAAAGTTTTAGTTGAAAGGTTTGGTGTTCTGTTTGTGTTGTCAGCTCTGTGGTCAAGGTATGGGCAAGCATTATGGCTTAGGGTTTTGTTTAGGTCTGGCAAGAAGTCTAGAGATAAATAGAGCATTTAATGGTAGTGTTAAGGGCAGGGATCAGGGTGAGCAAGAGTGTAAATGTAAGGGACAGGGGCTATGCGCTGAGTTTTTCTTGAGGTGATATTTTGAGTTCTGCTTTACAACAGTGGATTCCTGTCAGGATGTTGCACTAATGTTTAGGTTGAGGGATTATTGTTATTGTTTACAGGCCTTACAAGACTGAAGTCAGTGTTACAGCAGCATCAACATTACATGAACCCTCTTACCTCTACAAAGGTAAGCTTCCGAGCTCCTCTTCCCTTCCTCTTCCCTCCCCCAAATCTCACATTTCTCCTGGCCAGGCTACTCCTGACCTCCCCATATCAGTCACCTAACTGGGATCAGCTTTCTGATGGCTGTCATTATATCAGAGTACCTGTCTCACCTCTGTTGGCTGCACTATTCTGTAGTATTAGAATACTCAATACTCTGTTGCCTATTTTATTCGGTTACTCACAAAGCCTCCTGTGGGAATTGTTAGGGCAGATGACTGGAAGCCATGATTACAGAGAGACAAAGGCACTGTGCTGAGAAACTCTTGGTTTGTTTTGGTGAATCAGAAGGTGAAGGCCTGACCCCAGCCACTGGGAGGGGAGATCCTTCACCCCCAGCATCCCCATGTCTCACTCTTCCTGGGGTCTGTGGGGTAGGGGGTGATGTCCACAATATCATGTGAAGGGCAGTGATATGACACCTCCCGGTGTTTGCACAGGGTTGAAAGAAGAATACATGGTCCCAATGCCATGAGTATAATACGTCTTGTCATAAGCCATGGCCAAGGGGACAAAGATATCAATGCTGCTGAAGCCTTCCATTCTTGTCAGAGCCCTCTGCCTTCTCCTCTGCACACTTTCCTATGCTGTCGCACACTTTTCTGAAGGCTGCAGACAGACACTTCTCTTCCCCACCTTGCTCTCACTCTGGTGTTCCCATGATTTCACTGCTGCCTCTCCACTCTCACCAGCTGTTCCTTCAAACACAAGGGCATGGGCTGATCCAAACTCCCTCTGGGTGACCTCTGGAGCCACAGCACAAGTGCCAGTGCCTCACCTCCAAGTCAAGAATTTCATCTGACTATCTACTCTAAATCTACCCTCTTGAAGTTTAAAACCATTTCCCTTGCCCTATGATAGAGTCATAGAAATCATAAAAACACAGATTTGGAAAGGACCTACAAGACCATTTAGTCCAACCTTCCTATCACTAATACTACCCACTAAGCTACTAAGCCATATCTCCTAGCACCTTGTCCTGGTGCTTCTTGAACACTGTGATGGTCAGTGAGTCCACCACCTCCCTGAGCAGACCATTCCAGTTCCTGACTACTCTTTCAGAGAAAAAGTTTTTTTGTGATATCTAATCTAAACATCCCCAGGCACGACTTGTGGCCTTTTCCTCAAGTCCTATCATTAGTTATCTGAGAGAAGAGGCTGACCCCCACCTCATCACAACCTCTCTTCAGGAAGTTGTAGAGTGCAATGAGGTTTCCCCTGAGCCTCCTCTTCACCAAAGTAAATAATCTCAGTTCCCTCAGCCGATTCTCATAAGACCTGTGCTCCAGTCCCCTCAACAGTTTGGTTTCCCTTCTCTGGACATGTTCCAGTGCCTCGATGTCCTTCTTGTAATGAGTGGCCCAAAACTGAACACAGTGCTCAAGGTGTGGCCTCACCAGAGCTGAGTACAGGAGGACGATCACCTCCCTGCTCCTGCTGGCTGCACTATTTCTAGTACAGGCCAGGATGCCCTTGGCCTATTTGGCCACCTGGGCTCACGGCTGGCTCGTGTTCAGCCGAGCATCCATCAACACTCCCAGGTCCTTTTCTTCTTCACAGTCTTCTAGCCAGTCTGCCCCAAGCCTATAGTGTTGCATGGAGTTATTGTGGCCAAAATGTAGGACTCTGCACTTGGCCTTGTTGAACCTCATCCCATTAACCTCAGCTCAGCAATCCAGCCTATCCAGATCCCTCTGAAAGGCCACCTACAGGTACTCATGCAGATCAACACTACCTCCGAGCTTGGTGTCATCTGCAGACTTACTGAGGGTACACTCAATCCCCTCATCTAGGTCATCAATAAAGACCTTAAACAAGATAGGTCGCAGTACCGACCCCTGGGGGACACTACTTGTAAGAGGATGCCAGCCGGACTAACCAAAAATCTTGGTTAAAAGCTCTGAGGAGAGCCTTTATGGGCTTTGTATGGACAACGGTAGCAGTGTCACAGGTAATCATAGAAACATGGGATCACAGAATCATAGAATGGTTTTGGTTCAAAGGGACATCAAAGATCACCTTATTCTTCTTAACAGAAATAAACAAAACCCTAAAACACAAAACTTGCCCATACCCTAACCACATATGTCACACCTTAAACAGAATACCAAACACTCGGTAACACAAAAACTAATTTTTCCTTAATGTTTAATACAGAAAGGTGAGCCCTAGTCCCTAATACCATACATGAACAAATAACATCGAAAGTCCCTGTACCTGTGCATTAACCTTCTCACCTTCAACAACGCTCCTAAACCTTACCTTAAGGCGCTTGGCACCTTGGGGGAAGGCAGGAACTGAGGTTGCTGTGTAGTCAAATGGCATTCAAAGCTGAATGTGAGGGGCCATGGATCTGATCAGTTTGTGGGACACAAGGAGGAAATGACTGGGAATGCTTTGATGAGCTCAGCTCTGCCTCAGCATCTCCAGCCACAGCAGGAGGAATGTGACTGTGGCAGTGAATGTGAGGTCACTTCTGTCTCTGCACTTGATAGGGCAGCAGCAGGAACGTGTCACGCAAAGGGACTGGGAGGTCACTTGTGTCTGGAGGTGGCAGGTCAGCCTTGCCTTCTCCTTGGGAGCTGCATTTTTGGGCTGACATCTGGCAGTGGCCCTGCTAGGCCAGCAGAAGGCACCTGCTTGGCATGCTGACTGGGGGATCCCCTCTGCCTCCAGACCCAGGAGGACCCAGGCAGAAAGAAGGCCCCCAGATGGGTTGTCCTGTCCCTTCTGCTTGAGTCCATGACTGCACAGCAGCAGGCACAAGGCTTGGCCGTGTCTAGCCAAGACGCTGCAAGGCCAGCAGCAGGCCCCTGGCTTGGAAGCTGCTGCTGAGGTGACTTGTGTCTGCTTGGCTGAGAGGCCACAAGGAGCCTGCTGGGTTGGGATGCCTACTTCAGGAGTGGTTTCCACCCTGATGGAGTTTACTTTGGTAGTAGGAAAGAGAAGGGGAGAAGGAAAACCCATGAAGCGTGCCCTGGAATGTTGGCACTGTCCATGAGGAGGAAGAAATGTCCAGAGCAACAACTGGTCTTGCTGGTAGAGTCAGAGGTAAAGAATGAACTAAGTACCTCAGCCTTTACCTTATCTCGAGATCCTTACCAGATTTCCCCCACATCCAATAAAGGATGATGATTCTCCTTAATCCTCCTTTTTTAAAGTATTTCTTTCAGCAGTGTTTGTCTTTGAGAGTTATATACAGATTGAGCTCCACCTTGTCTTTGGCCCTTCCAATTTTCACCTGCAGAGCCCCAAACATTTTGGACACTGCTTCAGACAAACTGACAGCATGCATGAGAAGGAAGCACAGAAGAGGTGGAACCTGGCAGCCTTCCATCCCCTACCTTCAGTGACTCTGTGCTGCAATTCCATTCAATTGGTTACTCCTGTATTATCCAAACTTTCCTGCAGCTCCTGATGCTGCTGTCTTCTCAGAGATAGCACAATGACACAAAGGTTGAACTGTCTGCTTGCAGCCATGAATGGCTGACAGAATGGAGCATCAGTGTGGGGGAATCTTTAGAAACTGAAGGATTTTGCCTTGAGAAACCTCTTGACATTTACAAGAAGAAGAGCCCAGTCATGCAGCAAAGGAAGAGGAACCCCACACATGGGGGCAGACTGGGACCCTGCTGAGTGAGCAGTGTGCAGGTTGAGGAGGGTCTTAGGCACCACGAGGGATGCCATACGAGCAGTGGTGCCTGCTCACCAGGAACCAGGCCAGCTTCCTACAGAGCTGCCTTATGAGATATTTGTGTTCATGGCTATGTCTGTTGTCTCTGCCACTGAACCTTATAAGGAGACTGCTAATCATCAAAGCAACGGAGCCTAGTTAACTCCTCGCCAACCCATGTAGCAGGCAGGGGTTGTACCATTCTCCTCACTTGGCCATGCACATCCCCATCTCCTACTGCCCCACAAAGAGCCCTGAGCAGTGTCTGAAGGGTAAGGATCTCCCTTCCCAGAGGACAGGGGACAAGGCCTGACCCTTGTGCTTGGTGAAACACATCCATGTTTCCTACACATCAGTGTCACCTTCACACTGCCTTTGTCTCCTTGTCCTCACTGCCTCCAGGGTTCTGCTCTAACGAGCTCCAAGGGAGGCTGTGTCAGTGCTGGCCCTCAGGGGGACACTGCAGGAAACTTGCCTCTGACTTGGACTTCTGGAGAGCTGTCTTCAATTGTCTCCGAGTGCCTGAGGTTCGTGGGCTCATCAGCAAAGCCCCCAGAGGGGTGATTGCAGTGCCTTGGGCTGGTGCTGTGCTGCTGAGCTGGGCCAGGCTCATGGGACAGAGAGAGCTCGTGGCAAGAGGGTCCTGGTGCAGAGAGACAGCTGTGGCCAGGAGCAGCTCCTCTGCACAGCGCAGCAGGGCTGGGGGCACTGCCTGCAGAGACAGTGTGCTTAAAGGCATGCAGAAGTGGCAGGATGCACAGAGCTCACTGGGGGAGAACACTTCCCAGCCCTGCACCCGGTAAGTGTCTGGCTGGAGGGCAATGCAGCTGCAGTCCCTGGAGGAAGGAGAAGCCGGGGGTGCAGGAAGGGCTGCCCAGGGCTGTGGTGTAGAGCAGGGTCCCTGCACTCAGCCTGCCTGGGAGCCCAGGGGCTTGGGCAAAGGAAGGGCAGTGCAGGGGCTGCCTGAAAAGAGAAGGCACTTTCTGCACTCTCTGCCAACCTCTTCCTGCTCTGATTGTGGGGCAGGCTCGATGTTAATGGGGTAGCTGGATTTGCACTGGTGACTGAGCTTCCTATTGCATTGAACTGAGACACAAACAGATTAGTGATGAACGTGAGAATATCCCTTCTTTTCACTCTGCTTACACACTGCACCAGGGTTTTTCTGAGCTCTTCTTTAGGACCTGCAGACAAGGGAATGTGGTTTTTCAACACAGCCTCTGTGTGCATCCATCCCCAAGGTGAGTGGTGCAAGGAGCCAACAGCTGGGCACCAGGGGATGGACAGAGCAGCCCTCCTGGATGTGCCCTCTGGCTGAGCTTTGCCCCCACAGCAATGACATTTGTCAGTGCAGTGGAGCATGTGTCCCACTGGGGGCTGATGGGCAGAAGTGGCTGCTGTGTACAGGACACTCAGCAAATACAAAGCAGGGCTCCAGACAGGGAGATAGACAAAGGTGCTCTTGGAAACAGGGAATGTAAGGCTTTCACTGGGAATTTACTGAATTTTAGTCAAAGACATTAATCATAAGACTCTATATATGTATATTTGTTTCTCATTTTGCAGTCTCCATGTCCAAAGCAAATGCCCAACATCAGCTCAGTGAGCGAGTTCCTCCTGCTGGCATTCGCAGACACGCGCGAGCTGCAGCTCCTGCACTTCACGCTCTTCCTGGGCATCTACCTGGCTGCCCTCCTGGGCAACGGCCTCATCCTCAGTGCCGTAGCCTGCCACCACCGCCTCCACACCCCCATGTACTTCTTCCTCCTCAACCTCGCCCTCCTCGACGTGGGCTGCATCTCCACCACTCTGCCCAAAGCCATGGCCAATGCCCTCTGGGACAACAGGGCCATCTCCTATCAAGGATGTGCTGCACAGGTCTTTCTCTTTGTATTTTTGATGTCATCAGAGTATTCCCTTCTCACCGTCATGGCCTATGACCGCTACGTTGCCATCTGCAAGCCCCTGCACTACGGGAGCCTCATGGGCAGCAGAGCTTGTGCCCAGATGGCAGCAGCTGCCTGGGGCAGTGGTTTTCTCAATGCTGTCCTGCACACGGCCACTACATTTTCCCTTCCCCTCTGCCATGGCAATGCTGTGGACCAGTTCTTCTGTGAAATCCCCCACATCCTCAAGCTCTCCTGCTCAGATGCCTACCTCAGGGAAGTTGGGGCACTTGTCTTTAGTGTTTCTTTAGCATTTGGTTGTTTTGTTTTCATTGTGGTGTCCTATGTGCAGATCTTCAGGGCAGTGCTGAGGATGCCCTCTTCTCAGGGCCGACACAAAGCCTTTTCCACGTGCCTCCCTCACCTGGCTGTGGTCTCCCTGTTTATCAGCACTGTCTTGTTTGCCTACCTAAAGCCGCCCTCCATTTCCTCTCCATCCCTGGACCTGGTGGTGTCATTTCTGTACTCGGTGCTGCCTCCAGCACTGAACCCCCTCATCTACAGCATGAGGAACCAGGAGCTGAAAGCCACACTGAAGAAACTGATTATATTTATTTAGCAATAAATTGGTATCTCACTTTTCTAGTTTTATTCAAGTTAATCTCAGGCAATTTCTGACCTTTGGGTAGAGCATTCTTTAAAATTCTGCTTGCTGTTAAATGTGTGCTTTCATTCCTCTTTTCCAGATAACCAGTTCTCTGCATGAGCCAGAGGCTATCTCTGAATGTGTTTATCCCTAAATGACACCTGGCCTTTGTTGTAGTATCTTGATAGTAAAAGGAAGTTGCCCAGTGCTCAGGGCTCCCAAACTGGATTGCAGAAGATAATCAGGGAGTACCAGACTGAAGGTCGTGGTCTTGTACTGGGGTTCCACCTGGACACAGGGGCATGGGGGAACCAGGTTTTGGGTGAGGGAGTCAGGGCTGGACTGAGTCATCACTGGTGGATGCCCAGTGCCCCTGGAGAACATGACCAGTCAAGAAGCAGCTTCCTGGGTTTGAAACTTGACAGGACTGGTGGCATCAAGGATGTATTGGGAGCCACCAGAATATCCTAAGGGTTATCCTGGGACACTGTGTGCCTTGTGTTGGGTGGGCAGTGAGTGGATCTTCACAGTAAAGCTAAGTCAAAGGATGGATTTGCTGATGGGAGCTCTGCAATGTCAGGGCACACAGCTGGGTCACAGTGCGAAGGTCTCAGAGGCCTTCAGTTGAAAGGGTCAAAAGGGTGAGCAGGTAAGGGTAGGGAGCTGGGGAGAGGTGGGCAGGGGCTGGGCTGGGCTGGGCAGTGCCTGGCAGAGGGCAACAGCAGCGTCAGGGAGCGGTGGCAGCATGCAGGGGAGGGCTTCCAGCAGGGCTTGGTGCTGCAGAGCCAGGGCTGCACCAAGGGAGCCCAGAGCTGCAGGGGCAGGGGAGAGGAGGCCGAGGGCCAGGGCAGCTGCTGCAGGGGCAGGGAGCTCAGCATGGCCCTTGCAGCCCCCTGCCCTGGGCCTGCCTCTGCCCTTGGGCTCGGTCCCGGCCTTGGCTCTGCTGGCAGGAGTGCTCTTGGCATGCGCTTCCTGGCCTCCCCTCGCCTGCGCACAGCTGCTGCCCACTCCGGCTGCTGCCACAAACGTGTCCTCACAAGCAGCACCACCCCTTGGGCTGCTTCTCCTGGCCTCCCCCATCCCAATGCCTTGACTCCTTGTCTCTGCTGGGCCCGACCCCACCTTCCCCACCCAAATGTGTCCCTTGACTGTCGGCTCCATTCCCCTGCCCCATGGGATTACTGTGCTATGGTAGCACGTGTTTCCATTGGGCCATCTACCAGACACAGTAATGAATAATATGAGCAGGACTAGAAGTGTCCTGCTTCCAGACAGGGGGAGGCAGGGAGGAAAGGGAGACTCGGGTTTACTGCACTGGGTATATTTAATGGCCTGGCACATCACACCCACAAATGTATCAGGCTCTACTGGACACCGGTGCACAGAGTACCCTAATGCCATCAAGCTAGAAAGAGGTAGAACCCACCTGTATTTCTGGAGTGACAGGGGGATCCCAAAAGTTAACTGTACTGGAGGCTGAAGTGAGTCTAACTGGGAAGGAATGGCAAAAGCACCCCATTGGGACTGGCCCAGAGGCTATGTGCATCCTTGGCATAGACTGCTTCAGGAGAGGGAACTTCCAAGTTCCAAGAGGACACCACCGGTGGGGCTTTGGCAGAGGTGCCTTGGAGACAAAGGACATGAAACAGTTGTCTACCTTGCTTGGCCTCCCACAGAACCCTTCTGTTGTGGGTTTGCTGAGGGTTGAAGAACAGCAGGTGCCAATGGCTACCATGGTGGCGCACCTGAGGCAGCGTCACGCTAACCGAGACTCCCTGATTGCCATCCATGAGCTGGGTCATCGACTGGAGAGCCAAGGTGTAGATGTAGAGCTTGGGAGCGTGCTTTAGTGATGGACTTGTCAGCACTAAGGTAAAGTTGCCTGACCTGGGTGACACGTCCCAGGGTAGTGTCAGGCACAATGCAATTCTTTTTGCCTTCTGCATCTATAGCACAGGAAGTAGGACTTTGCCCTACTCTATTGACTGGGCAGGTCTTTTCACTTTATTCTATTTAGGTTTCTTTGTCTGGAAGGGGACAATTTCCCCAATGAGGCCAAGCTCATGGGTACAGCTACAGCCAATAAAGATGTATTTTCTTTATTTTTCACCCTCAGTTTTCCACAGTCGATCCAAGAGAGTCCATGGATGTTCAGGTGTCTACTGAGATTCAGGCTGAATTTCTCAGGATCCAATGGTCATTTGAATCTTATTTTATTTTATTTTATTTTATTTTATTTTATTTTATTTTATTTTATTTTATTTTATATTTTTATTTTCTTTTATTATTTTCTGAACACACCCCTGACTTCTCTTAGAAAGGGTTTCATGTGCTGGGCTGGGCTGCACTGACAGGGACAAAGACCACTGCTGGCAGTGGAGCTGTCAGACCAGCACACTCTGCTCTTCCTCCCAATGAAGGTCTCCAAAGAAGTCACCTTGGATGAATAGCAATACGAGAATGATGTTCAAAACTGAAATGCAGCAAAATTCAGCCTTTGAAACACGAAAATTTTTTTATTGGTTGCTCTTTGAAATCTTCCTTAATTACATCTTGCAGCTCTGCAATTAGCTGCAAAAGGAATGAAGGCTTGAAGAAAACTATCAAAGAGATGTTAGGTGTTTCTGCATTTTAATGAGTTCCATGGTGCATTTTGGTGCTGAGTCTGTGAAGTTCAGGTACTGAGAGGACAATGATGCAACTGTTTGAGCAAGTAAAGTCAGAAGGAAAAGCTGAAGTGACTTGGAGTATTAATGGGCCCCACTGAGGGCTGTTACTAACAAAGCCTCCCCAGGGCCTTGTTAGGGCACATAATTGGAGTCCATGATTGCAGACAGGCAAAGCACTGTGCTGAGAAAGGTCTTGGTTGGTTTTGGTGATGCAGAAGAGCCAAGGTCTGGTCTCAGCCTCTGGAAGGGGAGATTCTGCACTGCCACATCTGGCTTAAGGGTCTTGCTGGGGTCTGTGGGATGTGGTGGGCAGTGTGATGCCATGAGAAGAACAGTGGTGTGACACCTCTGAGTTGCTGCACAGTGTTGCAAGGAATCAATGAGGCCCCACTGCAACGAGTATAACATCTGTCCTCATAAGCTCTAGCCAAGGTGACAAAACCTTCAGGGCTGTTGGGACCTTCCATTCTTGCCAGCACGCTCTGCCTTCTCCTCCGCAGCTCTTCCTACGTTGTCCCACAATTTGTCCTATTTCCTTGAAGTCTGCAGACAAACATCTCTGTTCACCAATTTGCTCTCATCCCTTGCTTTCTCCCATGTCTTGTCAACCCTCACCAGCTGTTCCTTGAAACACAAAGCCATGGTCTGATCAGAGGGTGACCTGTGGCACTACAGCACGACCCTTTGAGGGATATTTCTTCCTCCTCATGGCCATTGCCAACATTCCTGGGCACACATTGTGGCAAGTTTTTCTCTCCTGCTCTTTCCTACTACCACAGAAAGCTCCATCAGGTTGGAAACCACTCCTGAAGTAGGCATCCCAACCCAGCAGGCTCCTTGCGGCCTCTCAGCCAACCACACACAAGTCACCTCAGCAGCACCTTCCAAGCCAGGGGCCTGCTGCTGGCCTTGCAGCTTCTTGGCTAGACACAGCCAAGCCTTGTGCCTGCTGCTGCCCAGTCATGGACTTAAGTAGAAGGGACAGGACAACCCATCTGGGGGCCTTCTTTCTTCCTGGGTCCTGCTGGGTGTGTAGGCAGAGGGGATCCCCCAGCCAGCATGCCAAGCAGGTGCCTTCTGCTGGCCTAGCAGGGATATTGCCAGATTTCAGCCCAAAAGTGCAGGTCCCAGGGAGAAGGCAAGGCTGACCTGCCACCTCCAGACACAAGTGACCTCACAGTCCCTTTGCGTGACACGTTCCTGCTGCTGCCCTATCAAGTGCAGAGACAGAAGTGACCTCACAGTCCCTGCCACAGTCACATTGCTCCTGCTGGGCCATGAGATCCTGAGGTAAAGCTAAGTTTTCTCTAGCCCCCTCGGTACCTATTTTTCACTTACTATGTTAGAGATTAAGCAAAGTTTTAGTAGGAGTGTTTGTTGTTCTGCTTGTGCTGTCAGGTCTGTGGTTGAGGTACGGACAAGCTCTGTGGTTTACGGGTGTTTTACATCTGCCAGGGAGTCTAGGGTTAAATAGAGCATTTTAATGTTAGTTTTAAGGGAAGGGATTACGGTTATCAAGAGAGAAAATTGATTCCTTTTAGAGTGTTGTAGTAGCATTTAGGTTTAGGGATTAAAATTACTGGTTCAAATAATTAAGGGCCATATGTGGCTTTTTTAATTCATTGTTACTGCAGTATTGGCATTGCAGGAATGTTTTTACCTCTATGAAATCATTAATTTCTGCTGGCCATGCTCGTCTTCCCACACCAAAATCTCATATGTCTCTTGTCCAGGCTGCTTCTGACCTCCCCATATCTTATTGGGATCAGCTTTCTGATGACATCCGTGATCACATAGTATCTGTCTCACCTGTGTTGGCTACTCCATTCCTGAGAAGGAAGTCGTATTGTACTCAGGAGAGTAAAGGACACAAAGGTCTTTGTGCCCTTTGCCATGATCTGGCAAGATCATGGAAATGATCCTCCTGGAATCAATGTCAAGGCACATGCAAGACAAAGCGGTGACCTCAGACAACCAGCATGGCTTCACCAAAGTCCAAATTGTGCCTGACCAATGTGCTGGCTTTCTACAATGGAGTGACCACATCAGACAACAAGAGAAGACAGACCTACATCATCTACTTGTAATTCTGTAAGACCATTGACACTGTCCCACATGACATCCTGATCTCCAAATTAGAGATATGCATTTGTTGGGTGCACCATTCAGTGGATAAGGAGTTGGCCTGAATGTCACACCCAGAGAGTGGTGCTCAATGGCTCTATGTCCAAGTGGAGGCTGGTGACAAGTGTTGTACCTCAGGAGTCTGTCCTGGGACTGGTGCTGTTTAATATCTTTATCTATGACAGACAATGAGATCAACAGTGAGACAGTACATTCTGTGCTTGTAGCCCAGAAGGCCAACTGCATCCTGGGCTCCATAAGCAGAGGAGTGGCCAGCAGGTGGAGGGAGGTGACTTCTACTCCTTGTACTCTGCCTTTGTGAGGCCCCACTTGGAGTCCTGCATCCAGGACTGGGGCCCCCAGCACTAGAAGGGTGTGGGTCTGTTAGAACAAATCCAGAGGAGGGCCACAAAGATGATCAAGGGGCGGGAGCACGTCTCCTATGAAAAAAGACTGAGAGAGCTGGGGCTGTTCAGCCTGGAGGAAAGAAGGCTCCGGGGTGACCTCTTTGTGGCCTTTCAGTACTTAAAGGGAGCTTATAAAAAGATGGAGAGTGACTCTTTGCTCAATTAGATAATGATAGGACAAGGGTGAATGGTTTTAAGCTAAAAGGGGGGAGATTTAGATTAGAGGTTAGGAGGAAACTCTTCACTCAGAGGGAGGTGAGGCACTGAAACAGGTTGCTGAGAGACCTTAGGGATGCCCCATCCCTGGAGCTGATCAAGAGCAGTGTAGATGATGCCCTGGGCAACCTGATCTCATGGGGGGCATCCCTGCTTATGGCCAGGGGGTTGGAACTAGGTGACCTTTAAGGTCCCTTCCAACAGGAGCCATTCTCTGATTCTATGGTCTCACGAGCTATACCTCAAGCATGACTCCCATGCCATCAGGCTTCCTGTGGTCTATCACCTGACCAGAACAGAAGGTGCCTCACCATCATCTTCAATTCCAAGTGCATGCTTCTGCCCTTTACAATCCCTATCTGTGCCACATTCCTCCTGCTGGTCCATCAGCTCCAGAGACAGAAGTGACCTCCCAGCCTCCTTCACAGCCATTGCCTCCTGCAGGCCCACCAGATCCAGAGGCACATCTGACCTCATCCCAGCATTCCCAGCCAGCTCCTCCTTGTGGCCTCTGATCTGATCACATACCTGTCACCTCACATGCTTCTTCCAATGCCATGGGACTGCTGCAGGACCTCACAGTCCCTGCCCTGCCCCAAGGGGACAAGCAGCTGAAGTTAGGGGTAGGAGTGGGGTTGAAGCTGAGATGTGCTGTGTGCATGGTGGAGGGCTTTGGGGGTTAGATGGTCAGGTTAATGTTTAGGACCTCCAGGGTCAAGGGAATGGCAAAGCATCGAGGGAGGGATTGGTGTTGTGCTTAAGGATCCTGCTCAAGGTCTAGGATAAGGGCAAGCTTTGAGGACTTCGGTTTAGGTCTGGTTTGGGGGTTAAGGCTAAGGTTGGCATTTTATTCCTTGATTAGGCTTTATCATCCTTCTGCTTGCCTTCCTATTAGCAGATGAGTTTGACATCTGTCATTTCCAAGTTCTGAGGAATGTCTTTGGTCCATCTGTCCTTTCCAAGGTCTTTGAGATAGGTCTTATGATGACATGTGCAGATCCACTTGAACCTCTCTCACCCTTCCTGTACCACCTCTAGGCAACCTGAGGACTGACTGGGAGGATGGTGGTTTAGGAAAGGGCTTCATTAAGATCTCTGATGAGGGCTGTTATGGGCTTCTCACACACCGTGATGGCAGTATCATAGAAAACAGTGACACTCATGAGGACAGAAGAGTAGGTGGATAAGGCCTTGGCCTGCCAATACAGGACACACACACATGAGAACTGAATGAGAGGGAAGATTGGATTCAAAATGTAGATTATGAAATCAAAGACCATGAGTATCACCGTGGCACTGCAGGACAGCTCCAGCAATAGGGCAAAACCACAGACGGTGTCTATGACACTGTGGCCACAGAACTGTAGCTGGGAGGAGGAGAAGGAATTAGTGTACATGAGAGAACTTCCCCTGGTTCAGGTACAGCTGCCTTCTGGAGTCAGGCCTTCCAATTCTTGAGCCTTGCAGAGAACAGGGATGGCATACAGCCCAGGGCTGACCATAGGACATGGCCCCCAGCAGGAAGCACTGTGGTCATGCAGAAGGTGCAGCTGAGAGTGCTGCCACCTCTGTGAGCAACGGGGGTGCTGTCCCTAGCCAGGAAGCTGGCCAGCATCTGGCGCAGGTTGCTGGAGCTGTACAAGGCCTGCAAGGAGGAGAAATCTCCCCCAGGAAGAAGACCGCGGGCATCTGCAGGTGTTTGGTGTCAGGCACCAGCACAGCGATGAGGGTGTTCCACATCCCAGTCACCGTGCTGGTCAAGTAAGAGAGGAAGAAGAGATTTGTGTATGGGTAGAGGATCTCCCAGATAGGAAATTGATGAGCTGGTTCATCCACTGGAGAACCAAGGTGTAAATGTAGTGCTTGGTAGCGTGGTTTAGTGATGGACTTGTCAGCACTAAGGTAAAGTTGCCTGACCTGGGTGACACGTCCCAGAGTAGTGTCAGGCACAGCTGCTGTGCAGTCAGGGACTCAAGCAGAAGGGACAGGACAACCCATGTTGGGGCCTTCTTTCTGCCTGGGTCCTCCTGGGTGTGTAGGCAGAGGGGATCCCCCAGTCAGCATGCCAAGCAGGTGCCTTCTGCTGGCCTAGCAGGGCCACTGCCAGCTGTCAGCCCAAAAGTGCAGATACCAGGGAGGATCAAGGGTGACCTGCCACCTCCAGACACAAGTGACCTCACAGTCCCTTTCCTGACACGTTCCTGCAGCTGCCCTATCAAGTGCAGAGACAGAAGTGACCTCACAGTCCCTGCCACTGTAACATTCCTCGTGCTGGGGCAGGAGATCCCGAGGCAGAGTTGAGCTGTTCAGCGCACTCCCATCCATCTCCTCCTTGTGGCCCACAACCTGGTCAGATCCATGGCCCCTCACATTCATCTTTGTATGCCACATGACTGCAGAGCAATCTCATGGTTCTTACCCTGCCCCATGGGCCAAGAACCTTAAGTTCTTGGAATAAGGGCCAAGCATCTTATGTGCTTAAGATAAGGGTTAGGAAAAGGGCTTGATGTGAATAAGTGAATGAAAAGGAATCAGGGCTTTGGGCATTAGGCATTCATGTATAGGGTTAGGGACTAGGGCTCAGCTTTCTGTGATAGAGATTCATCAAATGTGTAGTGGAAGGGTTTGGTGTTTGGCTTGTGGTGTCAGGTCTGTGGTTAGGGTATGTACAAGTTCTTTGGTTTTGTTTAAGTCTGCAAGAAGTTTAGGGCTAAGTAGAGCATGTTAATGGTAGTGTTAAGGGCAGGGATCAGGGTGAGCAAGAGACTAAGGGCGATGTAATGAGGCTATGGACTAGTTTTGGCTTCAAGGAATCTTGTGGTCAAATATTAGAGCAGTGGATTCCTGTCAGGGTGTGGAGTAGCATTTAGCTTTATGGATTAACGTTACAGGTTAAAATAGGGCAAGGGCCTCACATGACTGCTTTAAGTCTGCTTTATGGTAGGATCAACATTACCTGAACATTCTTACCTCTGCAAAATCATTAGCTTCTGCTGTCCACGTTCCTTTGCCCTCCCACAAGTCTCACATCTCTGTTGGCCAGGCTTCTCCTGACTTCCCCATATCAGTCATCTTCTTAGGGGAAGTTTGGAGAACCAGCATGGAGAAGGAGAGAAATGTCTGTAGGAGCACCCTGCACAATGCGCCCATCAGTTCTGAGCCTAAAGGCACAGCTGACACCTCTGACATGACAACCCCTATCCAAGACCTCTTCCACTATGGGGCCTACCAGGTACTTAGAAAGAGCCGATCTCAGAAACTACATGCACAGCAAGTGCCTTCTGCTGCCCTACCATGGACACTGGCAGATGTGAGCCTAAAGGCACAGATCCCAGCCAGGAGTCAAGGGTGACCTGTCAGCTACTTCAGAAAGCAGTCACCTCACAGGCCATTTAACAGCCATTTGCTTCCTGCTGGACTTAGTGCTTCTGATACACCACTGAGCTTATAATACCACACCTAGAAAACACCCCCTTTTTGGGCCAGGACCTGTCCAGGTAGAAATGATCTGGTTGTGATCCTGCAAGCCCATGGCACACCTGCTGGGCTCCCAGCCTCTCTGACACTCAGAAGCCAGTTCCGTGCCAGTCCTGGGAGGTGCTAGGGCAGAAGGGACCTTGCAGGCAATGTTCCAGCCCCAAGCCTGTTGGCGGTCTCCCAGCTCCTTGTGCACAGTGAAGATCACGCTCACATCCAGAAGCCTGAAGCTGGCCTAGCAGACACTCAGGGAAGCGCCCTCCAAGCCCCAGCCCCAGCCCGAACCCCAGCTGACGGTGCTGTTCTGCAGAGGAAGGGGTTCTGGTGTCCAGGGCATGGGGGCAGTCTGCAGGGCCGTGCTGGGCAGGCTGGGAGACAGACCCAGCTCAGGGGGTCACTGCCATTGCCCCAGGGCTGCAAGGAATCACTCGCCAGGCTCCTTTGATGGGGCTTTTGTGTGCTGTGGGGCTGCAGAGTTCTCCCCTGCCTGCTCACACCAGATTGAGCACTTCAGCTCTGCTCAGTCCACCTCGGACAGGCTCATGCTCTGCAGGCTACATTCATTTCTGGCCCCTGGGCTCACAAATCCCCATCAATGAGCCTTGCGAGAGATCTGTTGCAGCCCTGGGGCAATGGCAGTGACATTTCCTTGTTTCTCACATCCTTCACCCAAGCCTTTCTCCTGACCCTCCCCACTGCCCAGCACTGCCTCTCAGGTGGCACTCAGTGACCCTTCAGAAGGGCCTCTGGGCTTCCTCAATTGTCCTGGTGTCTATTAGCACTTTCTTGACTCCTTCCAGACCTTCTTCTCCATTGTGGGTATGATGACTCATGGCTGGGACAGAGTTTCTCTCTGCAGATCAGGCCCTGTGGTGCTGTGTTTTTGATAGGTGACCAGAACAGTGTTGGTCACCCGTGGTTGCACAGCATCAAGGCCTTCTGTGCTTCTCACTCTGCCCCAGGAGACAGTTGGCTCTATGTGGGAAAGAGTCTGGGAGGAGAATCTGCAGTGACAGCTGATCCAGCCTGAGCAGTCTGAGCTGCCCATGCACTCCTCAGATTCACCTTGTTTGTTACCTGAAACGACCTTGCACAGTCATTTTATGAGGTTCTAATCACTACCCACTGAGCACCTTGTCCCTGGAGATCCTCTGACATCTCCTGGAAGCTCTCCAGGCTGGCTTCGGCCATCAGCCCCACTGCAGGGGGTGCAGTCTCATGCTGATGAGTCCAACACCAGTTGTCATCTGCTTGGGCAAGTGCCCCCATAAAGGGAGCTCTTAGTGCTGCCCTTGTTTCTGCACAAACCACCCTGGGACTTTCATCCTGAGTCCTGCATTCCATGAAGATCCCCAGAAAACAGAAGAGCAGGGAGCAACCTCTTAGCTCTATTCCCAATAGCACATTTGAAAGAGGTGTCCAGACTTCTGGGTTTGCCCTGAGCAAGACCCTTTTATTACTGTGGTGCTAGCAGGGAGGCAGATGTGACTCGGGGCTGCACAGTGCCTGCTGCTGCCTGCAGCCACAGGGATGCCACTGCAGGGACAACAAGACTGTCACCAAAGTACATGAGATCTGATGGCTTATCCATAAAAAAGAGCACAGGATAAAAATGTGGAGACCTAAAGAGAGCAGCAGGGAAAAGGCCACATCATGCTGCTGGCCATGGGCATGGCTCCAGAGAAGTAGCAGCCCCGACCCAAAGGCTGCAGAGAGGCAGAGCCCAGCGGGCAGTGAGGGGCAGCCCCGAGGGCCACCATGGGCTGCTCCTGCATGTGTCAGCTGGGCTCTTGGCCCTGAGCCCCTCCTGCATGCTGGGGCTGCTCCCCCAGCTCCAGAGAAGATGGGAAGAGAGGGATACTGAGACCATTGAATTTATTCTGTCTTCTTTATTGTCTATACCTACAGAGGAAGCCTAGTTCAATAGGTGGAATGGAAGATGTAGTCAAAGTAAAAAAATTACTAAATAAATTAAAGCAATATCAAAAGTTATGAAAATAATAAATAATAATAAAAAAAATGATATGAAAATCTCTTATGTCAGTTTCTCAAATAGAATGGTAGCGTTTAGAGGATTATTATTATTATTACAATATGATAATAATACTAAGTATAAAAATGGTATGATACAAATCACAGTAATGTTAACAACACTGATGCTTAAGAAGCACATAGAGAAACAATTTCCTCACTGCAACCTGGAGCTCCTGGTTCCTCATGCTGTAAATGAGGGTGTTCACTGCTGGAGGTACCACTGAGTACAAAAGTGACACCACCAAGTCCAGAGATGGGGAAGAGATGGAAGCAGGCTTCAGGTAGGCAAACGTGGAAGTGCTGAGAAAGAGGAAGACCATGGCCAGGTGAGGGAGGCACGTGGAAAAGGCTTTGTGCCGGCCCTGTTCAGAGGGTATCCTCAGCACTGCCCTGAAGATCTCCACATAAGACACCACAATGAAAACAAAAGAACCAAAGGCTAAAGAAAAACTAAACACAAGTGCCCAAACTTCCCTGAGGTAGGCATCTGAGCAGGAGAGCTTGAGGATCTGGGGAATCTCACAGAAGAACTGGTCCACAGCATTTCCATGGCAGAGGGGCAGGGAAAATGTAGTGGCTGTGTGCAGGACAGCATTGAGAAAGCCACTGCCCCAGGCAGCTGCTGCCATCTGGGCACAAGCTCTGCTGCCCAGGAGGCTCCCGTAGTGCAGGGGCTTGCAGATGGCAACGTAGCGGTCATAGGCCATGACAGTGAGAAGGGAAAATTCTGAGCCAAAGAAGAAGACAAAAAAGAGAACTTGAGCAGCACATCCTTGATAGGAGATGTCTCTGGTGTCCCAGAGGGCATTGGCCATGGCTTTGGGCAGAGTGGTGGAGATGCAGCCCAGGTCGAGGAGGGCGAGGCTGAGCAGGAAGAAGTACATGGGGGTGTGGAGGCGGTGGTCGCAGGCTACGGCACTGAGGATGAGGCCGTTGCCCAGGAGGGCAGCCAGGTAGATGCCCAGGAAGAGCGTGAAGTGCAGGAGCTGCAGCTCGCGCGTGTCTGCGAATGCCAGCAGGAGGAACTCACTCACAGAGCTGCTGTTCATCATTCTCTAACCTAGAAAATGGCTGTATGTTGAAGAGGAGAAGGCAGAGCAAAGTTAGAACAGACTACTTAAACTAAAACCTATTACAAGCCTAAGAACACCCCCAGCCCAAGCCCCTCTTTTTGCAGCAGAACCTCAAAGACTCTCAAAGCCTACTGCATTTCCCACTGCCCTCACAGAAACAAGACCCAGCAGGAGACCCTTCCAGGACCTGCAGCTGCATGGCCCTGCAGCCAGACCCTTACCTTGTCAAGGGCTGTGCAGGTTTCTCCTGCAGGCAGCTCTCAGAATCATCCCACTGCCAACTGCCTTCAGCCCCTCTCTCCTTTTCTTCTCTCTATGTCTGTGCCTCTGTGTCTCTTTCCTGCTGCACTGTGCAGAGGAGCTGCTCCTGGCCACAGCTGTCTCTCTGCACCACGGCCCTCTTGCCACGAGCTCTCTCTGTCCCATGATCCCGGCCCAGCTCAGCAGCACAGCACCAGCCCAAGGCACTGCAATCACCCCTCTGGGGGCTTTGCTGTTGAGCCCACGAACCTAAGGCACTCAGAGACAATTGAAGACATCTCTGCTGAAGTCCAAGTCAGAGGCAAGTTTCCTGCAGTGTCCCCCTGAGGGCCAGCACTGACACAGCCTCCCTTGGAGCTCGTTAGAGCAGAACCCTGGAGGCAGTGAGGACAAGGAGACAAAGGCAATGTGAAGGTGACACTGAGGTGTAGGAAAACTGGATGTGTGTCACCAAGCACAAGGGCCTGGCCTTGACCCATGTTCCCTAGGAAGGAGATCCTTTCTCTTCCCAAATTGCTCAGGGCTCTTTGTGAAGCAGTAGGAAATGGGGATGTGCACAGCCAAGTGCAGGAGAATGGTATGACGCCTGCCTGGTTCATTGGTGGGGGCGAGGAGGCAATGAGGCCCTGGTGCTTTAACGATCAGCTGTCTCTCCATAGGCCTCAGTGGCAGAGACAACAGCCATAGCCATGGGCACAAAGACCTGGGTCCTGCTGAGACTCTGTCTTGTCACAGCCCTTAATCCTTTCCACAGCAGCCTTTCCTAAGGACTCTCATAGCTGCACCTCTTTCCCTGCTGGCTGCAGTCCCTTCTGTTGGTGGTCTCTTATAGATCTCAGCTGAGTCTGATAACTCAGATCTTCTTGGTGGCCATGCTCCTCTCCTCCTGGCCACTACTCACTCAGTAGGGTCCCAGCCTGCCCTGATGTGTGGGGTTACTCTTTCTCCGGTGCAGGACTGGGCTCTTCTCCTTGTAAATGCCAAGAGGTGTATGTAGGCAAAATCCTGTATTTTCTCCTTGTTCACCTACATTGATGCTCCATTCTGTTAACAGCTATTGTCTGCAGGCAAACAGTTCCACCTTCATGTGATTGTCCTGTCTCTGACAAGATCGCAGCATCGGGAGCTGTAAGAAAGTTTGGATAATACAGAAGTAACCAGCTGAATGGAATTGCAGCACAGAGTCACAGAAGGGTAGGGGATGGAAGGCTGCCAGGTCCTATCACTGGCCACCACTAAGAAGATTTTGGCACCATTCTCTTTACATTGTCCCCTCAGGTATTTGTAGAGGTTGATAAGATCCCTTCTCAATCTCCTCTTCTCTGGGCTAAACAGGCCCAGCGTGTTTAGTCTTTCCTCAGAGGACAGATGCTCAAATCCCTCAATCACCTTCCTGGCTCTATGCTGGACCCTCTCTAGACATTCTATGCCCCTCCTGTACTGGGGAGCCCCGAACTGCCCACACTATTCCAGGTGTGGCCTCACCAGATCTGCGTAAAGGGGGAGGATCACCTCTCTCAACCTGTTGTCCACACTCCTCTTGATTCAGGCTAGGAACCAATTGGATGGGATTGAGATGCTCCAATCCTTTAATCACCTTCCTTTGGCCCTTCTAATTTAGACCTGCACAACCCCATAACATTCAGGACACAGCTCCAGAGAAACTGAGAGCATGCATGAGAAGGAAGCACAGAAGAGGTGCAACCTGGCAGCCTTCCATCGCCTACCATTCTGTGACTCTGTGCTGCAATTCAATGCAGCTGGTTACTCCTGTATTATCCAAACTTTCCTGCAGCTCCTGATCCTGCTGTCTTGTCAGAGAGCGCACAATCACGCAAAGGCTGAACTGTCTGCCTGCACACGTGAACATCTGACATGATGTCGATGTAGAGCTTGGTACCGTGGTTTAGTGATGGACTTGTCAGCACTAAGGTAAAGTTGCCTGACCTGGGTGACACGTCCCAGAGTAGTGTCAGGCACAATGCAATTCTTTTTGCCTTCTGCACCTATAGCACAGGAAGTAGGACTTTGCCCTACTCCATTGACTGGGCAGGTCTTTTCACTTTACTCAATTTAGGTTTGTGTGGCTGGAAGGGGCAATTTCCCAAAAGAGGCCAAGCTCATGGGTACAGCTACAGCCAATAAAGATATATTTTCTTTAGTTTTCATCCTGAGTTTGCCACAGAAGACCCAAGAGGACCATGGCTGTCCAGGTGTCTACTGCAATTCAAGCTGAATTTCTCAGATTCCAAATGGTCATTTCAACTTTTATTTTATTTTATTTTATTTTATTTTATTTTATTTTATTTTATTTTATTTTATTTTATTTTATTTTATTTTATTTATTTTATTTTATATTTTATTTTCTCCCAAGGAACCCCTGACATGTCTTAGAAAGGGTTTCATGTGCTGGGCTGGGCTGCAGTTACAGGGACAAAGACCACTGCTGGCAGTGGAGGTGTCAGACCTCCAGACTCTGCTTTTCCTCCTGATGCAGGTCTCCAAAAAAGTCACCGTGGATGAAGAACAATAGGAGAATGATGCTCCAAACTGAAATGCAACAACATTCAGCCTTTGAAATAAGAAAGTATTTTTATTATGTGCTTTGTGAAATCTTTTCCCTTAACTACGTCAGGTAAACTCTGCAATTTGCTGCACAAGGCGTGAAACCTTGAAGAAAACTATGGAGGAGATGTTAGGAATTTCTTCATTTTAATGAGTTCCATGGTGTATTGTAGTGCTGAGTCTATGAAGCTCAGGTACTGAGAGGAGAATGATGCAACTGCTAGAGAAAGTAAAGTCAGAAGGAAAAGTTGAAGTGACTTGGAGTATTAATGGGCCCCACTGAGGGCTGTTACTAACAAAGCCTCCTCAGGGCCTTGTTAGGGCAGATAGATAATTGGAGGCCATGGTTACAGACAGGCAAAGCACTGTGCTGAGAAAAGTCTTGGTTGGTTTTAGTGAAGAAGAAGAGCCAAGGCCTGACCCCTGGAACTGTGAGAGGAGATCCTGCACCCCCAAGTCCAGCTCAAGGCTCTTGCTGGGGTCTGTGGGATGTGGTGAGCAGTGTGATGCCATGAGAAGAACACTGGTATGACATCTTCGAGGAGCTTCACAATGTTGCAAGGAATCTATGGGGCCTCATCAGAATGAATATAACATATCTCCTCCTAAGCTCTAGCCAAGAGGACAGAAAACTCAGGGCTGTTGGGCCTGCCATTTTTACCAGCACCCTCTGCTTTCTCCTCTGCAGACTCTATCACATTCTGACTTATGTCCTTGAAGTCTGCAGAAACCCATCTCTGTCCACAACCTTCCTCTCATCCTTTGTTTCACCCATGTCTCGTCAACCCTCACCAGCTGTTCCTTGAAACACAAAGTCAGGGTCTGATCAGAGGGTGACTTCTGGCACCACAGTGCGACACTTTGAGGGACATTTCTTATTCTATCGTGCTAATGCGTAACTTCCAAGGTATACTCCAAAGAAGTTTTTTCTCTCCTGCTCTTTCCTACTACCAAAGGAAGCTCCCTCAGGGTGGAAACTACTCCTCAAGTAGGCATCCCAACCCAGCAGGCTCCTTGCGGCCTCTCAGCCAACCAGACACAAGTCACCTCAGCAGCAGCTTCCAATCCATGGGCCTGCTGCTGGCCTTGCAGCTTCTTGGCTACACACAGCCAAGCCTTGTGCCTGCTGCTGCCCACTCATGGACTCAAGCAGAAGGGACAGGACAACCCATCTGGGGGCCTTCTTTCTGCCTGGGTCCTCCTGGCTCTGGAGGCAGAGGGGATCCCCCAGTCAGCATGCCAAGCAGGTGCCTTCTGCTGGCCTAGCAGGGCCACTGCCAGCTGTCAGCCCAAAAGTGCAGCTCCCAGGGAGAAGTCAAGGGTGACCTGCCACCTCCAGACACAAGTGACCTCACAGTCCCTTTCTGTGACACGTTCCTGCTGCTGCCCTATCACGTGCAGATGCAGAAGTGACTTTACAGTCACATTCCTTTTGCTGGGTCAGGACGTCCTGAGGTAGGGCTGACCTTTCTATAGTCCTTTAGGGACTAGGGCTCACCATTCTAGGTTAGAGGATAAACACAGGTTTAATGGGAATCTTTGGTGTTCTTCTGTGCATATCAGGTCTGTCATAAGCTTATGGGCAAACCCTGTGGTTTAGGGAATTTTAAGGGCTGCCAACAACTTCTCTAGGGCTAAATAGTGCATTTTAATGTTAGTGTTTAGGGTAGGGATTGGGGTAAGCAGGAGTGTAAAGGTAAGGGAAAGGTAAGGGAAAGGGGCTATGGGCTGTGTTTTGCTTCAATGCATACTTTGAGTAGTGGATTCCTCTCAGAGAGGTCGAGTAGTGTTTAGTATTTAGTAGCATTTAGTTTTAAGGATTAAAATTACTGGTTCAAATAAGGTGACGGCAATACATGACTGTTTTAAATCAGTGTTAGTGTAGCATCTAGCATCTACAGTCTCTTGTCCAAGCTGCTCCAGACTGTGCCATATTTTATTGGGATCAGCTTTCTGATGACATTTAACATCTCAGTGTATCTATTTCACCTCTGTTGGCTACCCCATTCCTGAGAAGGAAGTAGCATTGTAGTCAGGAGGGAAAAGGACATATGGGTCTTTAGGAGCATCCTGCACAATGTGCCCATCAGCTCTGCACCTCCACAAAATCATGCTTCCTACCTACAAGTTTTGTTTCCCAAGTGGCTTCTATGGAGCCAGGGTTCCTTTTCCCAGGCCCTCTCACATGTTTCAGTTTCAGGTGTGCAGGGATGGGATAAGAAAAGCCAAGGCACAGATGGAACTATTATTCTCATGGGATGCAAGGAGTAATAGGAAGGGATTCTAAAGGTACCTTGCTCAGAAAAGGAAGGCCAAGGACATTGTAACCCTGTGATGAATGAGAAGGGTGAACTCATAATGACAGACATGGAGAAGGCTGAGGGACTCAACAACATCGTTGCCTCAGTCTTCCCTGCCAGTGAGGCTTCCCAAGTTTTTCATTTCCCTGAACCCATGGATGGAGGCTGGGGGTGCAAAGTCCCAACCACTCTAAGTGAAGAACATGTTTGAGACCACGTGCTGGAACTCAACAAGTACAAGTCTATGGGGCCTGATGACATGCATCCCAGAGTCCTGAGGGAACTGGCTGATGTAGTTGCCAAGCATCTCCCCATCATATTTGAAGAGTCCTGGCGGTCGGGTGAAGTCCCTGGTGACCTGAAAAAGGAAAACATCACTCCCATTTTTAAAAAGGGTAGAAATGAGAAGCCATGGAACTATTGAATGCTGAGCCTCACCTCTGTGCCTGGCAAGATCATGGAAAAGATCCTCCTGGAATCAATGTCAAGGCACATGCAAAACAAAGAGGTGATCTCAGACAGCCAGCATGGCTTCACCAAAGGCCAAATCGTGCCTGACCAATGTGATGGCTTTCTACAGTGGAGTGATCGCATCAGGCAACAAGAGAAGACAGACCTAAGTCATCTACTTGTAATTCTGTAAGACCATTGACACTGTCCCATATGACATCCTGGTCTCCAAATTAGAGAGATACGCATTTGATGGGTGAACCATTCAGTGGATAAGGAGTTGGCCTAAAGATCACACCCAGAGTGTGGTGGTCAACGACTCTATGTCCAAGTGGAGGCTGGTGACAAGTATTGTACCTCAGGGGTCTGTCCTCGGGCCCATATTATTTAATATTTTTTTTAATGACATAGACAGTGGGGTCGAGTGCACCCTCAGCAAGTGTGCAGATGACACCAAGCTGAGAGGTGTAGTTGATGCAACAGAGGAAGAGATTCCTGTCCAAAGGGCTCTGGGCAACCTGTTCTCCTGGGGGGCATCCCTGCTTATGGCCAGAGGGCTGGCAATAGGTGATCTTTAAAGTCCCTTGCCATTCTCTGATTCTATGGTCTCATGAGCTATACCTCAAGCACGACTCCCATCCCATCAGCCTTTCTGTGGTCTCTCACCTGACCAGAACAGAAGGTGCCTCACCATCATCTTCAATGCCATGTGCATGCTTCTGCCCTTTAGGGTTCCTATCTGTGCCCCATTCCTCCTGCAGGTCCGTCAGATCCAGAGACAGAAGTGACCTCCCAACCTCCTTCACCGCCATGTGCCTCCTGCAGGCCCAGCACATCCTGAGGCACACCTGATCCCATCCCAGCATTCCCAGCCAGCTCCTCCTTGTGGCCTCTGATCTGATCACATACCTGTCACCTCACATGCCTCTTCCAATGCCATGGGACTGCTGCAGGACCTCGCAGTCCCTGCCCTGCCCCAAGGGGACAAACAGCTGAAGTAAGGGGTAGGAGTGGGGTTGAAGCTGAGATGTGTTGTGTGCATGGTGGAGAGTTTTGGGAATTAGGTGTTCAGATTAACATTTAGGGATTAGAGTTCACCTTCTAGGGTTATGGGAATGGTAGGGCTTTAAGGGAAGGATCGGTGTTCTTCTCAAGATGCCTGCTCAATTTATAGGGGAAGATCAAGCTTTGGAGATTTGTTTAGTTCTTGACTGGGGGCTAGGGTGAAGGCTGGCGTTATAATCCTTGGTTAGGCTTAATCATCCTTTTGCTCAGCCTTCTAGTAGAAGATGGGTTTGACATCTGCCTTTTCTAAGTCTTGAGGAATGACTTTAATCAATTTGTCCTTTCCAAGGTCTTTGAGATATGTCTTATGATGATGTCAGCAGCTGTACCAGCACCTCTCTCCTTCTTCCAAAACCAACTCTAAGCAACCTGACGACTGGCCAGGGGGATGATGAAATTTTGGGAAAGGGCTTGGTTAAAATCTCTGAGGAGAGCCCTTATGAGCTTCACATGGTCAATGATGGCAGTGTCATAGATAATCATAGAAACATGGGTTTGTGGTTTGGGTTGGAAGGACCTAGAGATCGTCCTATTCCAACTCCCCTGCAGTGGGCAGGGACACTTTGCACTAGACCGGGTTGCTCAAAACACATTCCAACCTGTCCTTGAACACTTCCAGGGATGGGACATTCACAGCTTTTCCAGGCAACCTGTTCCAGTGCCTCACCATCCTCAGAGGAAAGAATTTCTTCCATGTATCTAATTTAAACCTGCCATCTTCTATTTTAAAGTCATTACTCCTTGTCCTATCACTACAATCCCAGACAAAGACTGTCTCCCCAGCTTTCCTGTAGGTCCTCTCAAAGCACTGGTAGGTTGCTCTACGGTTTCCCCGGTGCCTTGTCTTCTCCAGGCAGAACAGTACCAGTTCTCTCAGTGTGCCTTCATAGAAGACTTGCTCTAGCCCCTTGATCTGGACTTGTTCAAATAATTCCATGTACTCAAACTGTCGCGTTAAACCACAGCAGTCTTTTTGGCACCCGGTGTGGGGCACAAAGTGTTGAGATAATGACAGATCTTACCACAGAGTGCTAAAGATAAATTGTTATAAGCATTAGACCAGTTTAATAGTTGCTGATCACAAGGTCGACATTTTGGATCTCAGGTCTGTTGGGCTTGTTTTCAGAAATGTGTTGTATAGCACATTACTTGCTGCATGTGTTCCCATTGCGCTGTTTATCATTTCTGGGTCTGGTATAAAGTTATTTTGCTATGTTGTGTAGCACTGGCTTATGAGTCAGGAAAATTACTGGTCATGTGACAAATCTGTTCTTTGTACTGAGCATTGCCATCACCTCCATACCTCAGGAACCATCACTCAGAAACTATTAAGAATTACACTCTTGATCTTTTTGCTTTAGGGAGCCAATCCATGAGGAGAAACGGGAGAGACACTTCTCCACTTATGCACTCTCTCTTTCTCCTTCACCTCCCCCTTCTCCTCCAGGCTAATTACACTAGCTCTACAAAGCTTTGGATACCCATGGGATGGTCCTACTGTGATGTCTCCAGAATATCTTTCAGCTATTGTTTATGGATAAACAACTCTTGAAGAATGCCTTCCTGAGACCTGCCGCAAGGCAGGAGACTTAGGATTGGCAGGGAGCATGGGAGGATCTGGGCAGAAACCTAGAGCAGTGGGCACCTCCAGTGCTTTGGAACTTCCCCCCTGAGCACGTGCAGAATCCTTAAAAATTGCAGAAGTGCTTGAAAAGGAGAGGTTATCACCTCGGCAATTCCAAAGGGAATTCCAAAGGGAGCCTCAGTCAGTGCTGCTCCAAGCCTGGTACAGGCCCTGCAGCTACTCCAACACCTCTGACATGTCCCGCAGCCACTCCAGCCACTGTGACAGGCCCCAGGTCTAGTCTGGGGACTAGACCAGACCCCCCAGGTCTGCTCTTGCTAGGCCAGAACACCAACCTTTGCCAGGATCCATTGCCTCTACATGCAGGAGAAAACAATGGGTGTGAAAATCAGGCTCCTAAGAATGGAAAAGAACTACTGCCCAGAAAAGAAAGGAGGGAGAAGAATGTTGATCTATGAAACCTTAACATAAACTTCCCCATGAGAGGGTACTTCCAAGATCCAAAAGGGTACAGGTGGAGTTTTGGGATAGCTGCCTTGGAGACAGAGGATGTTAAAGAGTTGTCTCCCTCACCCAGTCCCTGGGAGGACCCTTCCATTTATGCAGTGGTTGAAGGTCAAAGAAGAGCAGGTGCAGATGGTTAATGCAATGTTCTACCAGTTGGGGACAGGCTGGAGATCAGTCAATAATGAGCAATTGCACTGTGTATAGCTTGCTTTGTACATAACGATAATAGTAATAAAAATAATTGCTATTATTATTCCTCTTCCCCTTCAGTACTTCAAACTGCCCTTACTACAACACATAAGCATTTGGGGCTGGGGGGTGTTGGTGTGAGCTAACAGCTGTGTGGTGCTGAGCTGCACACCAGGTTAAAGCACATCATGTTTGACAACCATACTCTAACAGTAGAAATAACATTTCTAAAAGTCATCTCTCCTGTGTTCAGAGAAGGCCAGTCGGTGATGAATTCAGTCTGCTTCAGACACCACACCCCAGCAGAGACCCTGCTGCTTTTGGGAGCTGTCAGCCCTGAGGCCTTGGGGACACCTCAAGGGAGCCCAAGGGCACAGAGCAAGCGATGCCATGGTCGGGTGCTGTGCTGCTGAGCTGGGCCGGGCTCCTGAGCCCAAGGGCAGCTCCTGGCAAGAGGCATCGCTGCAGAGAGACAGCTGTGCCCAGGAGCAGCTCCTCTGCACAGCACAGCAGGGCTGGAGGCTTTGACCACAGGTGAGAGGAGAGAAGGAGAGAGGGCTTGGAGGCACTGAGGAGCGCAACAACAGAGGGCAGCGTGTGGCAGGACACATTTGCAGGCTCTTGACACCGTGAGGCTCTGGCAGGGCACTGCAGATCGGGTTGCCAGAGGGGTCTTCTACAGCTGGCACATCTGATGGCTGATAGCATCTGTCAGGATGACTTTTACTCTACATTTAATGTGGAATAGAATGTGCTATACACAATGGCATTTATAAAAGGGCATTTCCAGAGGAAAACTGAGGCTTGGTTAATCTGAAGAGGAAGGCTTTTTTAGTTTCTGTGCTTTCCGAATCTTGCAGTGCAGTGGAAGCATGGATGGGGTCTGTGAGCATGGACAGGGAGATGTGGGGACATAGAACCATCTCCAAGCAGAGAAATAGGAAGGCAGCAGGGACTTGGGCAGGTGGTGAGAGGGAGCTGCTGCCACAAATGCTGTGCGAGGGAGGGCTCAGGCACCTACCTGCAACCCCCTGCACGGCAGGAGCATTCCCTGGGACACACCGTGCTCTCCTCTCCCTCCAGCACAGCCTCTGCCCTCAATCCCCCGGTGTCCCCAGCAGGAGCTGCCTCATCTGCAGGCAGAGCTGCAGCACAGGAGGGTCTGCTGAGTGTCCGTCTGTCCCTCCCTGGCTTTGCCTCCCCTGGCAGCAGCACGCTGGCATTCCTCCTGGCTTCTCCAGCTGGCTGTGCTGCTGCTGGTCTTGTTCCCAGGCTGGCTGGGGATGGGGGTTTCACATGCCCATTCCATGAGCCCTAGGAGTGTTTGGCTGGAAGAGGAGTATGGGGACAGGATGAGGGGTGTGGAGATGGGCACTTTGTGCCTGGATTCCTCTACTCTCAGCAGTATTCAGGTTCTTCTCAGGTCAACCTCTGAGTACAACTTTCCTGCAACACTCACATGGTGGCTGAGACCAGTATTGATGGACAGATTATCTGTCCTCACTAAAGGACACTGCACTATAGGGCCAGTCCCTTTTTCCCTTAGGATGCACGACATTTCCACTTATGTGCTGGAGAAATGCCCGGGATTTCTGTTTTAGAAAAACTCAGCAGGTGTGGTAGGTCAGTAACAACAAAAAATCTGACCCTATAAAATGAAAATTTAAAAAAATCATATATATATATCTGCTGTGAAGTTGGGTAACCAGGGAGCAACACTGGGGCAAGGTTCTTTATTATCAGGAGTGAAGTGAGTCTGAGATTGCCCCATGTTCCACCTTACCTCTGGCTATTGGGCATAACTGACTCTTGCATTGAATACAGAGGAGTCCCCTGCTCCCGGGGATACCCTCAGGCATCAGGAAGAACTCAGGAAAGATACCTACCAAATGTCTTCCTGGAAATGGACAATTTTCTGGCAATTCTAAATGAGAAATGGGATGAGTTTTTCTCTGATGAATCTGTTGTACATTGTTACTATTCTTTCTCTTCTTTGTTCAGGATCACATCCCCAAAAAAGCAGATGTCCAACAGAAGCACCATCTCCGAGTTCCTCCTGCTGGCATTCGCAGACACGCGTGAGCTGCAGCTCCTGCACTTCACGCTCTTCCTGGGCATCTACCTGGCTGCCCTCCTGGGCAACGGCCTCATCCTCAGCGCCGTAGCCTGCCACCACCGCCTCCACACCCCCATGTACTTCTTCCTCCTCAACCTTGCCCTCCTCGACCTGGGATCCATCTCTACCACTATTCCTAAAGCCACGGCCAATGCCCTCTGGGACACCAGGGCCATCTCCTACCAAGGATGTGCTGCACAAGTCTTCTTTTTCGTCTTCTTCTTTGGTTCAGAGTTTTCCCTTCTCACTATCATGGCCTATGACCGCTACGTTGCCATCTGCAAGCCCCTGCACTACGGGAGGCTCCTGGGCAGCAGAGCTTGTGCCCAGATGGCAGCAGCTGCCTGGGGCAGTGGCTTTCTCAATGCTGTCCTGCACACGGCCAACACATTTTCCCTGCCCCTCTGCCAAGGCAATGCTGTAGACCAGTTCTTCTGTGAAATCCCCCACATCCTCAAGCTCTCCTGCTCAGATGCCTACCTCAGGGAAGTCTGGGCACTTGTGTTTAGCGTTTCTTTAGTCCTTGGTTGCTTTATTTTCATTGTGGTGTCCTATGTGCAGGTCTTTATTGTGGTGCTGAGGATGCCCTCTGAGCAGGGCAAGCACAAAGCCTTTTCCACGTGCCTCCCTCACCTGACCGTGGTATCCCTTTTTGTCAGCACTGTCATGTTTGCCTACCTGAAGCCCTCCTCCATTTCCCCTGCATCCTTAGACATGGTGGTATCATTTCTGTACTCGGTGGTGCCTCCAACAGTGAATCCCCTCATCTATAGCATGAGGAACCAGGAGCTCAAGGATGGCTTGAAGAGACTGATGACTGGAGATGTTTCACAATCAAAAACATAGCCCATTTTTTTCTGCATATGACCCACAATACATTGCAGGCTCAAGGTTTGTTCTGTTATCTTGTTGTCATTTTTCTTACTCTGGAGAGCATCACCACCAGCTCAGAGATATACAGTGCATCGAAGGAGGTTCAGCAATGGCTGGCCAGTCCACTGCTCATTGCTCATCTCATACAGGCTCCCTGGAAGGTAGGATGTCCAGGAGAAGAGCAGGGCCCCCTGAGGGTTCATGGGAGATGTATAAAAGGAATCCCATTGCTGCTGGTGCCAGCAGGCATATCATACACACAGAGAGAGATGAACAGGAGTGAGCACAAAAGCCATCAGCCATTCGTACAAGTCTCATGAAGGCCGGTGGGGCAGACAGTGTCACAAGGTTAAGTAACATTCCTTGGGAAGGCACCTGAATCCAGCTCTGAGATGTGCTTCCTTGAAGCAAGGTCCCTGTGACCACTCCTCATGCCTTGGGGCATCTCAGAGAAGGGCAGAGCAGGGCAAAGCACTGCAGGGCTGAGGTGCCTCCCAGCCTCTGGCAGTGGCTGCAGGAGCCAGAGGGACACTGCAGGCACTGCAGTGCACTGTGCGTGGTGTGCAAGGCAGAGACTCGTGTCTCGCAACAGTCCTGTGTGTATGAGGAGCGTGGGAGGCCAGCTCAGATGTGGACACCTCACAGAGCGCTGTCGTTGCCCTGTGTGACTCCAGAACCAACCCCCAGTGTCTCTGTGAGATTTCTGTAACCTCCCTCTCACAGGCTCATTACAGATACCCCTCTCTGCTATGTCACACTACCCTGCCTTTCTGGACCAGGCCATCAAGCGTTTGGATCAGAGAGATTTCTGGGGACTTGGAAAAAGCAGACAGCAAACTTGTCTTCAGGAAGCACAAGAAAAAGGACTGGGAGATTTGCAGTTGTCACCTCTGCCCATGGGAACGTGATGGAGAAAGTCCTGCCACAGGTGAAGCAGTAGGGGAGGGGAGAGAAGGGAATGTGGTGAATCTGGATTTGGCAAGGCCTTTTCCATAGTCTCCTGGAGTCTCCCTTTAGCCACATTGCTGATATTCACACTGAAGAAGGGGATGAAGTTGGGGGGGGGAGAAGTTGGCTGGACATTAGTAGTACAAAGTGCTCCTGCCAGCCAGTTACCAGCAGCGCCCTTCAGTCATGGGCACTTGGGCCAACACTGTTGACCCTTTTTTATCTCCCTTTATGTTGGCATGGAGCACTTTTCCCAGTCTTGATCTTTCCAACGTGAGTTGAAACAAAGGATCACTGAGTATTCTGAAACTCAATACCATGTTGTTGTTGTTGTTATTATTATTATTATTATTATTATTATTATTATTATTATTATTATTATTATTACTTTCCCTCTGAAGCACAATCACAGAATCATACAATGCTGAGTTGGAAAGCACCTTGACGATCATCTAGTTCCAGCCCCCCTGCCATAGGCAGGGACACCACCCCCTAGATCAGGTTCCTCAGGGCCTCATCTAACATGGCCTTGAACACCCCCAAGGATGGAACATCCACAGTCTCAGCCACAGCATTCCACTCCCTGGAATGCAAGTCATCAAGCCCCATAGACTTGTACTTCTTGAGCTTCTTCAGGTGGCCTCAAATCTTCTCTTCACTTACAACAGGTGGGAATTTGCACCCCCAGCCACCAACTATGGGTTCAGGGAATGAAAGACTTGGGAAGCCTGACTGGCAGGGAAGACTGAGGCAAAGACGTTGTTGAGTCCCTCAGGCTTCTCCATGTCTGTAATTACCAGTTCACCCTTCTCATCCATCAGATGGGGTACAATCTCCTTGGCCTTTCTTTTCTGAGCAAAGTACCTATAGGATCTCTTCCTGTTATGCTTTTCATCCCCAGATAAGCTGAGTTCCATCCATGCCTTGGCTTTCCTTATCCCATCCCTGCACATCCAAAACTGAAACATGTGAGAGGGCCTGGGAAAAGTAACCCTGGATCCACAGAAGCCATTTGGGAAACAAAACTTGTAGGTAGGAAGTGTGATTTTGTGGAGGTGCAGAGCTGATGGGCACATTGTGCAGGATGCGCCTAAAGACCTTTGTGTCCTTTTCCCTCCTGACTACAATGCCACTTCCTTCTCAGGAATGGAGGAGCTAACAGAGGTGAGACAGATACACTGAGATGTTAAATGTCATCAGAAAGCTGATCCCAGTAAGATATGGGGATGTCAGGAGCAGCAGTGAGATTATGGGGTGGTAAGAGGAGCATGGCCAGCAAAAATTAATGATTTCATAGAGGTAAGAGCATTCATGCAATGCCAGTAGTGCAGTAAGACTGACTTAAAACAGTCACATATGGCCCTTAACTTACTTGAAACAGTAATTTTATTCCCCAACCTAAATACTAATATAATACTCTGAAATGAAGCAGTTTTCTCTCTTGATTACCCTAATCCCTTCTGTCAACACTAACATTAAAATGCTCTATTTAACCCTAGACTTCTTGGCAGACCTAAAACATCCCTAAACCACAGAGCTTGTCTGTACCTTAACCACAGACCTGTCACCACAAGCAGAACACCAAACACTCCCACTAAAACTTTGCTTAATCTCTAACCCAGAAAGTGAAAAAGAGGTCCCGAGGAGACGAGAGTGAGCTCAGCTCTGTCTCAGGATCTCATGGCCCAGCAGGAGGAATGTGACTGTGGCAGGGACTGTGAGGTAACTTCTGTCTCTGCACATGGTAGGGCAGCAGCAGGAATGTGTCACAGAAAGGGACTGGGAGGTCACTTGTGTCTGGAGGTGGCAGGTCAGCCTTGACTTCTCGCGGGGATCTGCACTTTTGGGCTGACATCTGGCAGTGGCCCTGCTAGGCCAGCAGAAGGCACCTGCTTGGCATGCTGACTGGGGGATCCCCTCTGCCTCCAGAGCCAAGAGGACCCAGGCAGAAAGAAGGCCCCCAGATGGGTTGTCCTGTCCCTTCTGCTTGAGTCCATGAGTGGGCAGCAGCAGGCACAAGGCTTGGCTGTGTCTCCACAAGAAGCTGCAAGGCCAGCAGCAGGCCCATGGCTTGGAAGATGCTGGTGAGTATCTATAATCAGACCCTAGCTTTGTGTTTCAAGGAACATCTGGTGAGGGTTCATGAGACATTGGTAAAGTGATGGAAATTCTGGGATGAGAGCAGGGTGGTGAACAGAGTTGGGTTTCTGCAGACTTCCAGGAAATAGGACAAAGTGTGGGACAGCATAGGAAAGCGTGTAGAGGAAAAGACAGAGGTTGCTGGTAAAAAGGGAAGGCCCCAACAGTCCTGACGCTTTGCCTAGAGCTTTTGAGAAAACGAGATATAGTTATTGCAGTGCAGCCTCTTTGCTTCCTTGCAACCCTGTGCAGAGGCAGGGTGGTGTCATACAAGTTTTCCTCTCATGGCATCACACTGCCCACCACATTCCTCAGACCCCCAAGAAAAGTCCTGAGCCAGACAGGGGGGTGCAGGATCTCACCTCACAGTGGCTGGGGTCAGGCTTTGGACCTTTTGCTTCACCAAAACCAAACAAGACTTTTCTCATCACAGTGCTTTGCCTGTCTAATCATAGCCTCCAATTATCTGCCCTAAGCAGTCCCTGGGGAGGCTTTGTTAGTAACAGCCCTCAGTGGGGCCCATTGATACTCCAAGTCACTTCAGCTTTTCCTTTTGAATTTGCTTTTTAACTCAGTTGCATCATTCTCCTCTCAGTACCCAACTTTCATTGACTCAGCACCAAAACATACAATGGAACTCATTAAAACACAGAAAGTCCTAAGGAGCCATGTCTCTCCCAACATTTTCTTCAAGTCTTCAAGACTTGATCAGCTAATTGGAGAGCTTTCATGTTGTAGTTAAGGGGGAAGATTTCAAGGAGTATCTAATAAAAATCTTTCTTCATTTTAAAGGCTGAATTTTGTTGTGTTTCAGTTTAGAGCATCATTCTCCTGGTTATATTGGTCTAGGGTTTCTCCTTTGAAGCCCTGCTTAGGTGGGAAGAACAGGGGTTTTCCTATTTCAAAACAAACAACAGGAAATCATGCTGCAATTTTCAAAAAAAAAAAAAAAGTTCAAGTTCCTTATTTTGTTGCCTCCTGTGATGTTTACCTTCCCAAAAGGATGACTGTACATGATGTATTTTACAGTGATTAATAGGAAATTTTAAGTAATTGTGTTAATATTAATCCATTTCATACTAATTCAATGATAAACGAGGAGGGTCTTACTAAGGAAACCATTAGACAGACTGCTGAGAGATGGGCGACCTTGAACTCACTGAAATTCCAAGCAGCAACTGGGTCACTGAGAGTGGTCTGAATGATTAAAGGGTAAGAGGGGGGCAAACCAGGAGAATGATGGGAAGTGCATAGGTCCAGACAGGCAGCTGGAAAGGGGACATTCAGCAGGGTCTATGTAATCAAGATGAGTTTTGTGCCTGGAAGATGAGGGAGGGAGCACACCATGATAGAAAAGCAATGCCAATGCAAGTACAGGTGAACACCAGTATTTCTTCTCCTGGGATGAATATGCATCCTGAAAAATCACATTTCTTCATGATAGAAATTACACTTCACATGAGACATTTTACAGAAAGGATTGAGTCTTTTGAGCTGATGAGTTGTTGCTTTATTATTCAAGTACTGAAAAAAAGACTGGGTATTCTGGCAGAGCTTTGCTGTCTGACCATAAGCAACCAGGGAAAACCTCCAGTGGCCCCGTTGTGTTTGAGGCACTTCCCCGGAGCAGCAGATGTCAGAAAAGACCTGCAGGATGCCAGAGCCCTTTGGGAAAATCAGGTGGAGCCAGGTGGAGTTCCCAAGGCACCTCCACTGCCAGCAGTGGTCTTTGTCCCTGTAACTGCAGCCCAGTCCAGCACAGCAACACCCCTTCAAAGACAAACCTCTTCTTCAGTGGGTTCCTTGGATTGACCTAGATTTGAAATGGCCATTGGAAACCTGAGATACTCTCCCTTATTCCTTCTAGCCATGTGAACATCCGTTTACCTTCCTGGGTCATCTTTAGCAAACTCAGGCTGGTAAGTATAAATATAGCATGCTTGAAATGGCTGAGGCAGAACACATCCGCTTGCCCCACTTTGGAAATGACCCCCGTCCAACTAAAGTTTTGAAAGCAAAAAATGTGGAATGACCCTGCAGGTCAATGTGCAGAGTAAGCGAAAGTTACACATATTTTGCTGGAGTAGTAGAAGGCAAAAAGCATTGCATTGTGCCTCAGAATAATCAAGGAGACCTAATCCAGTTCATCCATGAGGAAAAGCAGAGAGAAGGACGTTGAGTTTGGCCTGACATGAAGAAGGTTGTGAATCACTGGTGAAGGAACCAGCATTTATGCCATCACCCATGTGAATTACACAAGCACCACTGCACCTAATGGTAACCTGTCCGCCCCGGCTTGGTATTCCCACAGGGCAGGGGAAAGGGAGCCGACAGCCAAGGGACATATCTGAGTGTGGAAGGTGGGGCCCAGCAGAGACAAGGAGCCAAACCCGGGGCCAGGCGGGTGGCAGAGCCCCATGCCCCATGCAGGGGCTGGCTGGGGGTTCCTGCTGCTGCAGCCAGCACACGCAGCATGGCAAGAGGAGGGCTCCCTGCACATCACAGGGCATAGTCTGGCCTCGCAGGGGCTCTTCCTGACATCCCTGCAGCTCCTGGCAGGCTGCGGTGAGGTGCCCCTGAGCCTTCCCTCCTGTGCTCCCAGGGCACATGGCTGCCTCCTGCCCAGCTCACTGCCCACCATGAACGTCCAACACAGCTGCTTCCCAAGCTGGGCCTTGCCCAGGGTCAGTCTCCTGCAGGGGCAGAAAATGGCCCTTGTCCTGGTGGCTTTTTATGAACTTCCTGTTCTCTTCTCATCCTTGATCTCTTTTTACTGAATACAGAGGCCTCGGTGACCATTTTGGTTCTGACTAATACCAAGAAAACATGTCTACTTCATCTCTGTCTGCTGCTATGAGCTGTCTGTGAGACATGGATTTGCTCTCACATCTTTTCCTCTGACAGTCTCAGCAATGCCCGGTGATTGGACAAGACATGGGAATTGCACACAGGAAACCACTTTTACTGTGAGCAAGATCAAGACCTGGATCATGTTTCCAATACCAAGCACTCGATCAGGTTTCCCCCAAAGTGGGGGAGTCCTCCTCAACTGGAGATACCCCAAACCCAACTGGAAATGGGCCTGGGCTGCCTGGTGTAGGTGTCCATGCGTGGCTAGTGGGGGTGGCTAGATGGGCTTTGGAAGTCCCCTCCAAAGGCTGCAGGGAGGGAGTGCCTTCCAGGGCGGAAAGGGCAGCCCCAAAGGAGGACACCAGGGCTTTCCACCACGTTGCAGCAGGGATCTTCATCCCACAACCACTGCTGTACCTGAGAAGAGTTTATGAGAAATGAGATCCACAGAAACTGCCTACCTGCTGGTTCCTTTATTTAGTTAGCTACAAAGAGCTTAACAGCACCTCTACATGAGGTCTTTGGATAAGAAGAAAAGGTAGAAGGAGATAGAGGAAAAAAAATATCTTAAATTTATAAAATGAAATTATAAAATTATTTAAAATATTGGTATGAAATTGAAAAGGATGAACATTTTTTGAAATAGATGAACAAAGCTGTTTCTGCCTTGTCCAGGTATACTTCAGGGAATCAGATGCAGAAGACCAGTTCCTTTTTGAAATACTGAATATTGCAATAACATCCTCAGTGCCTCCTTGAGCTCTTTCTTCCTCATGCTGTAGATGAGGGGGTTCAATGCTGGAGGCAGCACTGAGTACAGAAATGACACCACCACATCCAGGGATGGGAAAGAGATGTAGGGGGGCTTCACATAGGCAATCATGGCAGTACTGAAATACAATGAGACCACGGCCAGGTGAGAGAGGCACGTGGAAAAGGCTTTGTGCCAACCCTGCTCAGATGGTATCCTCAGCACTGCCCTGAAGATCTGCACATAGGACAGCACAATGAAAACAAAACGACCAACACCTAAGCAACCACTAACCAGAAGAATGCTGACTTCCATGAGTTAAGCATCTGAGCAGGAGAGCTTGAAGATCTGGGGGATTTCACAGAAGAACTGGTCCACAGCATTGCTGTGACAGAGGGGAAGTGCAGGAGCTGCAGCTCGTGCGTGTCTGCGAATGGCAGCAGCAGGAACTCCGTGATGGAGATGACATTGGATATCTGTTGTTTCTGGTCATGAGGTCCTGTACAAGGAAGACAAAGGCAGTGATAATGTACCACAGACATATCTGAGTAAAACCCTTTCCATTTTCTCATTTAAAATCACCAAAAGATTGCCCATTTCCAGGCAGGTATTTTGAAGCTCTCTTTCATTGATTCTGCCTGAGAGTGTCTCTGGGAGCAGGGGACTCCTCTGTGGGCAATGGAAGAATCAGTCCTGCACTACAGCCAGAGGGAGTAGCATGGTAGCAATATGGTAGGAACATGGTAGGATCATGGGGTAGTGTCAGATTAACTTTACTGCTGATACCAAAGAGATTTCCCAGTTTTGCTCCTAGTTCACCCTACTGCAGAGCAGACGTTTGGAGATTTAGATATGTAATTATTTGTTTTGTGGTTTTTGTTCTAGCTGCCCCACCACACCGGAGAACTGTTTCTAAGGCATAAATCCTGGGCATTCTGCTGCACTCAAAGTAAAACCTTGTGGATCCTCAGAGACAAAGAGACTGTGCCTCTAGTGCAGTGTCTCTCAGAGACGACAGCCAGCCTCTCCATCAGTGCTGGTCTCAGCTGCCCTGTGAGAGCTGCAGGAAAGTTGTACTCAGTTGTTCATCTGAAAAGAACCTGAACACTGCTGAGGGCAGAGAAATCCAGGCTCAAAATGCCCATCTCCACACCCCTCACCTTGTCCCCGTACTCGCCTTTCCCCAAACACTCCGAGGGCACACCACTGCCTCTGAAACCCCCATCCCCAGCCAGCCTGGGAACAAGACCAGCAGCAGCACGGCCAGCTGGAGAAGCCAGCAGGAATGCCAGCGTGCTGCTGCCAGGGGAGGCAAGGCCAGGGAGGGACAGACGGACACTCAGCAGACCCTCCTGTGCTGCAGCTCTGCCTGCAGAGGAGGCAGCTCATGCTCATTGCAAATGATCTGTGCTCACCTCAAGTCAGCAGAGACCTCCAAAAGACAGGGCACTGGTCACTGGAGGATTTGCGGCACCAAAAGATCAGCTAGGATAAAACCTGAGAGGACCACAAAGATGATGTTGGTGGAGTCTATGGGCTGAAGTGTGGGAAGGGACTTTATGAAGTTCATTGATTAAATATTGATCTCTCACTGCAATGTTCTAGGAGTCTCAGTCTGCAGTACAAACCTGACCACCTATTACCATGAAACCAGACTCTGCTCTACCGCAGGTATCTGCAAGCACAGGCTACAGAAAATGTCTTGCCTTTCAGGTAGCCCCTGCCTTGGTCTTCCTGTTGAAAAATCCAATCATAAATGCCATTCTCTAAAGCATTTTCTACTCCTTTCTGGAGAAACAGAGAGACCCACCCTGCCAGATGCTATCAGCCATCGGATGTGCCAGCTGTACAAGACCCCTTTGGCAACCCCACCTGCAGTGCCCTGCTGCCAGAGCCTCACGGTGTCAAGAGCCTGCAGATGTGTCCTGCCACACGCTGCCCTCTGTTGTTGCGCTCCTCAGTGCCTCCAAGCCCTCTCTCCTTCTCTCCTCTCCCCGTGCCAGCTGCGGTCAGAGGTCAAAACTGAAATGCAGCAAAATTCAGTCGTTAAAAATGGAAAATATTTTTTATTAGCTGCTTTTTGAAATTTTCTTCCTTAAGTACGCCATGCAAGCTCTGTAATTAGCTATACAAGGCATTGAAGAAACTATTGAAGATATGTTAGGAGTTTCTGCATTTTAATGAGTTCCATGGTGTATTTTGGTGCTCAGTCTATGAAGCTCAGGTACTGAGAGGAGAGTGATGTAACCGCTTGAGCAAGTAAAGTCAGAAGGAAAAGCTGAAGTGACTTGGAGTATTAATGGGCCCACTGAGGGCTGTTACTAACAAAGCCTCCCCAGGGCCTTGTTAGGGCAGATAATTGGAGGCCATGATTGCAGACAGACAAAACACTGTGCTGAGAAAAGTCTTGGTTGGTTTTATCGAAGCAGAAGGACCAAGGTCTGACCCCTGGAACTGTGAGAGGACACCCCGCACCCCCACATCTGGCTCAAGACTTTTCCTGGGGTCTATGGGATGTGGTGGGCAGTGTGATGCCATGAGAACAACACTGGTGTGACACCTCCGAGGTGCTGCACAGGACTGCAAGGAATCAATGAGGCCTCATCACAATGACTATAACATACATGTATCTCCTCATAAGGTCTAGCCGAGGGGACAGAAATTTCAGGGCTGTTGGGCCTGCCATTTCTACCAGCACCCTCTGCCATCCCCTCTACAGGCTTTCCTATCATGTGCCACAGTCTGACCTATTTCCATGAAGTCTGGAGACATCCATCTCTGTTCACCACCTTGCTCTCATCCCTTGCTTTCACCCATGTCTTGTCAGCCCTCACCACCTGTTCCTTGAAACACAAAGCCAGGGTCTGATCAGAGGGTGACCTCTGGCACCACAGCACGACCCTTTGAGGGACATTTCTTCCTCCTTGTAGACAATGCTTAACTTCCAAGGTGCACTGTGTGGAAGTTTTTTCTTCTGCTCTTTCCTACTACCACAGATAGCTCCATCATGGTGGAAACCACTCCTGAAGTAGGCATCCCAACCCAGCAGGCTCCTTGCGGCCTCTCAGCCAACCAGACACAAGTCACCTCAGCAGCAGCTTCCAAGCCAGGGCCCTGCTGCTGGCCTTGCAGCTTCTTGTGGAGACACAGCCAAGCCTTGTGCCTGCTGCTGTCCACTCATGGACTCAAGCAGAAGGGACAGGACAACCCATCTGGGGGCCTTCTTTCTGCCTGGGTCCTCTTGGCTCTGGAGGCAGAGGGGATCCCCCAGTCAGCATGCCAAGCAGGTGCCTTCTGCTGGCCTAGCAGGGCCACTGCCAGATGTCCGCCCAAAAGTGCAGCTCCCAGGGAGAAGGCAAGGCTGACCTGTCCCCTACAGACACAAGTGACCTCACAGTCCCTTTCCGTGACAGGTTCCTGCTGCTGGCCTATCAAGTGCAGAGACAGAAGTGACCTCACAGTCCCTGCCACAGTCACATTGCTCCTGCTGGGGCAGGAGATCCTGAGGTAAAGCTGAGTTTTCTCTAGCCCCCTTGGTACCTCTTTTTCAATTCTGTGTTAGAGATTAAGCAAAGTTTTATTGGGATTGTTTCATGTTCTGCTTGTGCTGTCAGGTCTGTGGTTAAGGTATGGATAAGCTCTGTGGTTTACAGGTGTTTTACATCTGCCAGGGAGTCTAGGGTTAAATAGAGCATTTTAATGTTAGTTTTAAGGGAAGGGATTACGGTTATCAAGAGAGAAAATTGATTCCTTTTAGAGTGTTGTAGTAGCATTTAGGTTTAGGGATTAAAATTACTGGTTCAAATAATTAAGGGCCATATGTGGCTTTTTTAATTCATTGTTACTGCAGTATTGGCATTGCAGGAATGTTTTTACCTCTATGAAACCATTAATTTCTGCTGGCCATGCTCGTCTTCCCACACCAAAATCTCATATGTCTCTTGTCCAGGCTGCTTCTGACCTCTCCATATCTTATTGGGATCAGCTTTCTGATGACATCCGTGATCACATAGTATCTGTCTCACCTGTGTTGGCTACTCCATTCCTGAGAAGGAAGTCGTATTGTACTCAGGAGAGTAAAGGACACAAAGGTCTTTGTGCCCTTTGCCATGATCTGGCAAGATCATGGAAATGATCCTCCTGGAATCAATGTCAAGGCACATGCAAGACAAAGCGGTGATCTCAGACAACCAGCATGGCTTCACCAAAGTCCAAATTGTGCCTGACCAATGTGATGGCTTTCTACAATAGAGTGACCACATCAGACAACAACAGAAGACAAACCAATGTCATCTACTTGGACTTTTGTAAGACCATTGACACTGTCCCACATGACATCCTGATCTCCAAATTAGAGAGATATGCATTTCTTAGGTGCACCATTCAGTGGATAAGGAGTTAGCTTGAAGGTCACACCCAGAGAGTGGTGCTCAATGGCTCTATGTCCAAGTGGAGGCTGGTGATGAGTCTTGTACCTCAGGGGTCTGTCCTGGGACTTGTACTGTTTAATATGACGTAGACAGTGAGATCGACATTGATATTTCTACGCTTGTAGCCCAGAAGGCCAACAGCATCCTGGGCTCCATAAGCAGAGGAGTGGCCAGCAGGTGGAGGGAGGTCACTTCTACTTCTACTCCTTGTACTCTGCCCTTGTGAGGCCCCACTTGGAGTCCTGCATCCATAACTGGGGCTCCCAGCACTAGAAGGGTGTGGGTCTGTTAGAACAAGTCCAGAGGAGGGCCACAAAGATGATCAAGGGGTTGGAGCATGTCTCCTATGAAGAAAGACTGAGAGAGCTGGGGCTGCTCAGCCTGGAGAAAAGAAGGCTCAGGGGTGACTTCTTTGTGGCCTTTCAGTACTTAAAGGGAGCTTATAAAAAGATGGAGAGTGACTCTTTGCTCAATTAGATAATGATAGGACAAGGGTGAATGGTTTTAAGCTAAAAGGGGGGAGATTTAGATTAGAGGTTAGGAGGAAACTCTTCACTCAGAGGGAGGTGAGGCACTGAAACAGGTTGCTGAGAGACCTTAGGGATGCCCGATCCCTGGAGCTGATCAAGAGCAGGTTAGATGATGCCCTGGGCAACCTGATCTCATGGGGGACATCCCTGCTTATTGCCAGGGGGCTGGAACTAGGTGACCTTTAAGGTCCCTTCCAACAGGAGCCATTCTCTCATTCTATGGTCTCACGAGCTCTACTTCAAGCATGACTCCCATCCCATCAGCCTTCCTGTGGTCTCTCACCTGACCAGAACAGAAGGTGCCTCACCATCATCTTCAATTCCAAGTGCATGCTTCTGCCGTTTACAATCCCTATCTGTGCCACATTCCTCCTGCTTGTCCATTAGCTCCACGGACAGAAGTGACCTCCCAGCCTCCTTCACCGCCATGTGCCTCCTGCAGGCCCACCAGATCCTGAGGCACACCTGACCTCATCCCAGCTTTCCCAGCCAGCTCCTCCTTGTGGCCTCTGATCTGATCACATACCTGTCACCTCACATGCCTCTTCCAATGCCATGGGACTGCTGCAGGACCTCACAGTCCCTGCCCTGCCCCAAGGAGACAAACAGCTGAAGTTAGGGATAGGAGTGAGGTTGAAGCTGAGATGTGCTGTGTGCATGCTGGAGGGCTTTGGGGGTTAGATGATCAGGTTAATGTTTAGGGATTAGAGGTCACCCTCCAGGGTCAAGGGAATGGCAAAGCATCGAGGGAGGGATTGGTGTTTTGCTCAAGGATCCTGCTCAAGGTTTAGGATAAGGGCAAGCTTTGAGGACTTCAGTTTAGGTCTGGTTTGGGGGCTAAGGCTGAGGCTGGCATTTTATTCCTTGATTAGGCTTTATCATTCTTCTGCTTGCCCTCCTATTAGCAGATGAGTTTGACATCTGTCATTTCCAAGTTCTGAGGAATGTCTTTGATCCATCTGTCCTTTCCAAGGTCTTTGAGATAGGTCTTATGATGACATCTGCAGATCCACTTGAACTTCTCTCACCCTTCCCATACCACCTCTAGGCAACCTGAGGACTGACTGGGAGGATGGTGGTTTAGGAAAGGGCTTCATGAAGATCTCCGAGGAGGGCTGTATTTGGGCTTCTCACAGACAGTGATGGCAGTATCTTAGAAAACAGTGACACTCGTGAGGACAGAAGAGCAGGTGGATAAGGCCTTGGCCTGCCAATACAGGACACACACACACCTGAAAACTGCATGAGAGGGAAGAGGAAGATTGGATCCAAAATGTAGATTATGAAAGCAAAGACCGTGAGTATCACCTTTGCACTGCAGAACAGCACCAGCAGTGGGGCAAAACCACAGAAGATATCTATGACACTGGGGCCACAGAAGAATAGCTGGGAGGAGAAGAAATAATTCCTGTACATGACAGAAATCCCCTGGTTCATGTACAGCTGCCTTCTGGAGTCAGACCTTCCACTTCTCGAGCCTTGCAGAGAACAGGGATGGCATACAGCCCAGGGCTGACCGTAGGGCATGGTCTCCAGAAGGAAGCACGGCATCTGCAGGTGTTTGTGTCAGGCACAAGCACAGTGTTGAGGGTGTTCCACATCCCAGTCTCCATGCTGGTCATGTGAGAGAGGAAGAAGAGATTTGTGTATGGGTAGAGGATCTTCCATGTGTGTTACTGGGAAAACTCAACAAATGCTGTCTTAGTGTCCAATTCCCTTCTTGGGAAACCTTTTAGAGCATTCAGTTCCCCCCTCTCTTGTTAGGACACATTCAGAGGGGTGAAATGATCCCTGTCAGTCGTGGCTGAGGTGTCCTGCCATGCAGTGGGAACACAATAAGAGTTAAGGGCGGGAAATATTTGTTCTCATGTTTGACAATCAAACTTTAAGAGCATAAAATCAGTCTCTCCGAAATTCATCTAGGAGCAGACAGTGATGACTTCAGTCTGCTTTAACCACCACACCCCAGCAGAGACCCTGCTGCCTTGGGGAGCTGTCAGCCCTGAGGCCTTGGGGACACCTCAAGGGAGCCCAAGGGCACAGAGCAAGTGATGCCATGGTCGGGTGCTGTGCTGCTGAGCTGGGCCGGGCTCCTGGTCCCAAGGGGAGCTCCTGGCAAGCGCTGCAGAGAGACATGCTCAGGAGCAGCTCCTCTGCACAGCGCAGCAGGGCTGGGGGCTCTGACCGCAGCTGGCACACAGAGAGGAGAGAAGGAGAGAGGGCTTGGAGGCACTGAGGAGCACAACAACAGAGGGCAGCGTGTGGCAGGACACATCTGCAGGCTCTTGACACCGTGAGGCTCTGGCAGCAGGGCACTGCAGGTGGGGTTGCCAGAGGGGTCTTGTACAGCTGGCACATCCGATGGCTGATAGCATCTGGCAGGGTGGGTCTCTCTGTTTCTCCAGAAACGAGTAGAAAATGCTTTAGAGAATGGCATTTATGATTGGATTTTTGAAAAGGAAGACCAAGGCAGGGGCTACCTGAATGGCAAGACTTTTTCTGTAGCCTGTGCTTGCAGATACCTGTGGTAGAGTGGAGGCCGGTTTCATGGTAATAGGTGGTCAGGTTTGTACTGCAGACTGAGACTCCTAGAACATTGCAGTGAGAGATCAATATTTAATCAATGAACTTCATAAAGTCCCTTCCGACACTTCAGCCCAGAAACTACACCAACATCATCATTGTGGTCCTCTCAGGTTTTATCCTAGCTGATCTTTTGGAGCTGCAAATTCTCCAGTGACCAGTGCCCTGTCTTTTGGAGGTCTCTGCTGACTTGAGGTGAGCACAGATCACCTGCAATGAGCATGATCTGCCTCATCTGCAGGCAGAGCTGCAGCACGGGAGGGTCTGCTGAGTGTCCGTCTGTCCCTCCCTGGCCTTGCCTCCCCTGGCAGTAGCACACTGGCATTCCTGCTGGCTTCTCCAGCTGGCCGTGCTGCTGCTGGTCTTGTTCCCAGGCTGGCTGGGGATGGGGGTTTCACATGCCCATGGAGTGAGCACTCCGTGTGCTTGGAGGAAGGGGAGTACAGGGACTGGTTTAGGGGTCTGGAGATGTGCACTTTGAGCCTGGATTCCTCTGCTCTCAGCAATGTCCAGGTTCTTCTCAGGTCAACCTCTGAGTAGAACTTTCCTGCAGCTCACACGAGGTGGCTGAGACCAGCACTGATGGACGGATTCTCTGTCCTCACTAAAGGACACGCTACGCTATAGGGACAATCCCTTTTTCTCTTAGGATGCACAAAGTTTCCCATTAAGTGCAGGAGAAAAGCCCAGGAATTCTGTTTTAGAAAAGCTCAGCTGGTGTGGTAGGGTAGCAACAACAAAAATCTGACCCTATGAATTAAAAATTAAAAAAATCCATATATATATATCTGCTCTGAAGTTGGGTGACCTGGGAGCAACACTGGGGCAAGGTTCTTTGATACCAGCAGTGAAGTGAGTCTGAGATTACCCCATGTTCCACCTTTCCCCTGGCTATTGGACATAACTGACTTTTCCATTGCTCACAGAGGATACCTGCTCCCAGGGATACCCTCAGGCATCAGGAAGAACTCATGAAAGGGACCTGCCAAATGTCTTCCTGGAAGTGGACAATTTTCTGACAACTTTAGATGGGAAATGGGATGAGTTTTTCTCTGATAAGTCTGTTGCACATTATTACTGTTCTATGTAATATATGTCTATGTGCAGGAACGCATCCCCCAAAATGCAGATGTTCATCAGCAGCTCCATCACTGAATTCCGCCTGTTTGCATTCGAAGACATGTGTGAGCTGCAGCTCCTGCACTTCGCACTCTTCCTGGGCATCTACCTGGCTGCCCTCCTGGGCAACGGCCTCATCCTCAGCGCCGTAGCCTGCCACCACCGCCTCCACACCCCCATGTACTTCTTCCTCCTCAACCTCGCCCTCCTCGATGTGGGCTGCATCTCCACCACTCTGCCCAAAGCCATGGCCAATGCCCTCTGGGACAACAGGGCCATCTCCTATCAAGGATGTGCTGCACAAGTACTTTTTTTAGTCTTCTTTTTTGATGCAGAGTTTTCCCTTCTCACCGTCATGGCCTATGACCGCTACGTTGCCATCTGCAAGCCCCTGCACTACGGGAGCCTCGTGGGCAGCAGAGCTTGTGCCCAGATGGCAGCAGCTGCCTGGGACAGTGGCTTTCTTATTGCTGTCCTGCACACGGCCAACACATTTTCCCTGCTCTTCTGCCACAGCAATGCTGTGGACCAGTTCTTCTGTGAAATCCCCCACATCCTCAAGCTCTCCTGCTCAGGTACCTACCTCAGGGAAGTTTTGTCTCTTGTGTTTAGTGTTTTTTTAGGCTTTCGTTGTTTTGTTTTCATTGTGGTGTCCTATGTTCAGATCTTCAGGGCAGTGCTGAGGATTCCCTCTGAGCAGGGCTGGCACAAAGCCTTTTCCACGTGCCTCCCTCACCTGGCCGTGGTCTCCCTGTTTGTCAGTACTGCCATATTTGCCTACCTGAAGCCCCCCTTCATTTCCTCGCCATCCCTGGACTTGGTGGTTACACTTCTCTACTCGGTGGTGCCTCCAGCTCTGAACCCCCTCATCTACAGCATGAGGAACCAGGAGCTGAAGAATGCAGTGAGGAAACTGTTTCCATATGTTCTTCTTAAGCATCCACGATGTGTTCAGAAGATGTATTCTTAATAATATGCAAATATTTTTATTCACATTATATTGTATCATTTTTATCATTACAAGTGTTATCATAACATTGTCATTAATAATAATCCTAACAGAAATCAAAGGATATTTGGGAAAATGATAGAACATTTTAAAAATTACTTTTCTCTGTTAATATTTTAACAATATTTTGTTTTTTTTTTTTATAACATATTTATCAGCATTCTGAATGTTACATTTTGTGTTAGTTTTTACCGTATCTAATGTACACACAGATCCAGGCTTCCTAGGTAGATAAAGACAATAAAGAAGTCAGCAGAAATTCATTGGTCTCAGTATCCCTCTCTTGCCATCTTCTCTGGAGCTGGGGGAGCAGCCCCAGCATGCAGGAGGGGCTCAGGGCCAAGAGCCCAGCTGACACATGCAGGAGCAGCCCATGGTGGCCCTCGGGGCTGCCCCTCCCTGCCCGCTGGGCTCTGCCTCTCTGCTGCCTTCGGGTTGGGGCTGCTGCTTCCCTGGAGCCATGGCCATGACCAGCAGCAGGACGTGGCCTTGTCACTGCTGGTCCCTTTGGCTTCCTCATTGTTCTCTTGTGCTTTCACATTCAACTAAGTCTTGAGATCTCATGTATCTTGCTGACAATCTTGTTGTCTATACAGTGGCATCTCTTTCATTGCACAGCTCTTCCAAATCTGGTGCTAGGAATATACCCAAGGAACTGCTGCATGAATGGGCCTCTTGCTTTTTGGGGCTTCACCGTGGATCAGAATCTCAGAGTGTTCAGTGTAGTGCTGGACTGGGAGCTCCCTTCTTGGCTGGCCATGGCTCAGCAAACAATAACTGGCCTTGACTGGCCTGGGACTGTCCCCATGGTGCTTAGTCTGATGGCAAATGGCATGCTGGAGAGGAATGTGGAGCTGTGGCAGGGAGGTGGGGAGAGGTGGGCAGGAGCTGAGCTGGGCTGGGCAGTGCCCGGCAGAGGGCAACAGCAGCGTCAGGGAGCGGTGGCAGCATGCAGGGGAGGGCTCCCAGCAGGGCTTGGTGCTGCAGAGCCAGGGATGCAAGAAGGGAGCCCAGAGCTGCAGGGGCAGGGGAGAGGAGGTCGAGGGCCAGGGCGGTGCTGCAGGGGCAGGGAGCTCAGCATGGCCCTTGCAGCCCCCTGCCCTGGGCCTGCCTCTGCCCATGGGCTTGGCCCCGGCCTTGGCTCCGCTGGCAGGAGCGCTCTTGCCATGCGCTTCCTGGCCTCCCCTCGCCTGTGCACAGCTGCTGCCCACTCAGGCTGCTGCCACAAACGTGTCCTCAACAGCAGCACCACCCCTTGGGCTGCTTCTGCTGGCCTCCCCCACCCAACTGCCTTGACTCCTTGTCTCTGCTGGGCCCCGTCTTCCCCACCCAAATATGTCCCTCGGCTGTCAGTGCCCTCTCCTCTGCCATGGTGGGACATGCTTTCCAGTGGGCCATCTACCAGACACCGTAATGAATACTATGAGCAGGACTAGAGGGGTCTTCCTTCCAGACAGGGGGAAGCAGGGAGGAAAAGGACAGTCGGGTTTACTGGACTGGGTATATTAGATGGCCTGGCACATCAGTCCCACCAATGTATCAGGCTCTACTGGACACAGGTACACTGGGTGCCCTAATGCCATCAAGCTAGAAAGAGGTAGAACCCACCTATATTTTTCAAGTGACAGGGGAATCCCAGCAGTTAACTGTACTGGAGGCTGAAGTGAGTCTAACTGGGCAGGAATGGCACAAGCACCCTAATGGGACTGGCCCAGAGATATCATCTTGTGTATCCTCAGCATAGACTGCTTCGGGAGAGGGTACTGCAAAGTTCCAAGAGGGCACCACCAGTGGGGTTTTGGGATATCTGCCTTGTGAAAAGAGCTGCCCAGTCAATAGCTACTCTGTTGACTGGGCAGCTCTTTTCACATTACTCAGTTTAATTTTCCGTGGCTGGAAGGGGACAATTTCCCCAAGATCATGGGTACAACTACAGCCACTTGAAGAAATATTTTCTTTAGTTTTCATTCTGAGTTTTCCACAGAAAACCCAAGAGAGACCATGGATGTCCAGTTTTCTAGTAAGATTCAGGCTGAATTTCTCAGGTTCCAATGGTCGTTTTGATATTTTATTTTATTTTATTTTATTTTATTTTTATTTTTTTATTTTTTTTCCCAAAGAACCCCTGACTTGTGTGAGAAAGGGTTTCACGTGCTGGGTTGGGCTGCAGTTATGGGGACAAAGACCACTGCTGGCAGCAGAGGTGTCAGACCTCCAGATTCTGCTTTTCCTCCTGATAAAGGTCTCCAAAGAAATCCCCCTGGATCAATAGCAATAGGAGAATGATGCTCAAAACTGAAATGCAGCAAAATTCAGCCTTTAAAAACAAAACACATTTTCACTAGGTGTTTTTTGAAATCTTCCTTAACTACGTCTTGCAGGCTCTGCAATTAGCTGCACAAGGCATGAAGGCTTGAAGACAACTGTGGAAAAGATGTTAGCAGTTTCTGCATTTTAATAAGTTCCATGGTGTATTTTGGTGCTCAGTCTATGAAGCTCAGGTACTGAGAGGAGAGTGATGTAACCACTTTACTTGCTCAAGTCAGAAGGAAAAGCTGAAGTGACTTGGAGTATTAATGAGCACCACTGAGAGCTGTTACTAACAAAGCCTCTCCAGGGCCTTGTTAGGGCAGATAATTGGAGGCCATGGTTACAGACAGGCAAAGCACTATGCTGAGAAAAGTCTTGGTTGGTTTTAGTGAAGCAGAAGAGCCAAGGCCTGACCCCTGGAACTGGGAAAGGAGATCCTGCACCCCCACATCTGGCTCAAGGCTGTTCCTGGGGTCTGTGGGCTGTGGTGGGCAGTGTGATGCCATGAGAACAACACTGGTGTGACACCTCCGTGGTGCTGCATGGGGTTGCAAGGAATCAATGAGGCCTCATCACAATAAATATAACATACATGTATCTCCTCATAAGCTCTAGCCGAGGGGACAGAAATTTCAAGGCTGTTGGGCCTGCCATTTCTACTAGCACGCTCTGCCTTCTCCTCTGCAGGCTTTCCTATGCTGGGCCACAGTCTGACCTATTTCCTTGAAGTCTGCAGACACCCATCTCAGTTCACCAACTTGCTCTCACAGTTTGCTTTCACCCATTTCTCGTCAGCCCTCACCAGCTTTTCTTTGAAAAACAAAGCAAGGGTCTGATCAGAGGGTGACCTCTGGCAAGACAGCACGACCCTTTGAGAGACACATTTCTTCCTTCTTGTGGCCAGTGCCAACCTTCCACAGCACTTTGTTGCATTTTTTTCTCTCCTGCTCTTTTCTACGACCAAAGAAAACTCCATCATGTTGGAAACCACTCCTGAAGTAGGCATCCCAACCCAGCAGGCTCCTTGCGGCCTCTCAGCCAACCAGACACAAGTCACCTCAGCAGCAGCTTCCAAGCCAGGGGCCTGCTGCTGGCCTTGCAGCTTCTTGGCTACACACAGCCAAGCCTTGTGCCTGCTGCTGCCTAGCCATGGACTCAAGCAGAAGGGACAGGACAACCCATATGGGGGCCTTCACACACAGACACACACACACACACACAATTTCTAGGTTGGAAGAGACCTCTAGATCATCGAGTCCAACCTCTGACCTCTTTCTGTCTGGGTCCTCCTGGCTCTGGAGGCAGAGGGGCTCCCCCAGTCAGCACGCCAAGCAGGTGCCTTCTGCTGGCCTAGCAGGGCCACTGCCAGATGTCAGCCCAAAAGTGCAGTTCCCAGGGAGAACTCAAGGGTTACCTGCCACCTACTTCAAGCAGAAGTGACCTCACAGTCCCTTTCTGTGACACATTCCTGGTGCTGCCTTATCAACTTTAAGGGACGAACAGATAAATGGGATGCCGTTGTGGGAATCTATTACAGACCACCCGGCCAGGACGACAATGCCAATGAATTATTCTTTGCAGAACTAAGAGATGCCTCGAGATCAACTCCTCTTGTCCTTATGGGAGATTTCAACTTGCCCGACGTCAACTGGGATCACCACACAGCTGTCACGAGCAAGTCCAGAAAGTTCATAAAGCACCTAGATGATCTCTTCTTGGTGCAGGTGCTAAGGGAGCCAACTAGGAAAGGTGTTCTCCTTGGTCTGTTGCTGGAGAACAGGGAGGGTGTTGTGGGAGACGTGGCAATTGGTGCCTGTTATAAATGGCTCAGGATTCAAATTAATCTGCCTCCATGGTTACGTCAGACAGGCTGCAGGGTCCTAATGTCCGCCCCTCTGCTCTGCGCCGACTCGCCTCACGGTGAGAGTCGACTGCCGGTGTCCACTGACGCCTCTGATCTCCCGTAGCAACTCGATCTCGGATGTTCCGCAATTACTTCAATTTCCCCGCGTTTTGCAGCTTCTGTCAGGTCTATTCTTTGTCTCTCAGAGCCGTCCGTGGCTCTGCAGCGTCCCAGGGCTCTCTCCGTCCAGCGGTAGTCCCTCCGTAGTTTCTCTGGTCTCCCAGCGCCGCTCCAGTCTCTCGGCGCCGCTCCAGTCTCTCGGCCTGTTCAGGTCTCAGCGAGTCCAGGTCTCGGCCTGTGCGGGCCTCATATGTTGCAGGAAGCACAGCCGAAAGCACCAGTAGAGTCAGATCATGCTCCTGCCTTGTTCTTGTCACAGTCAAAACATTTAAGAGCAAAAATAGGATACACGAGATACACAAGATACACCGGGCCCATATATTAGGCACCACCACTCAAACTTGGATAAAACAGCACTTCTTTTCAGTCTGTCAAGCACTTTGTTCATCTCTGCCCACTCCCCTTGCGGAGAGTACAGAACCACGGATCGGAACTCTGCACTCGCTTTGCAGCAACGCTGCGTCTCACTCACACAGCACAATCGCACACGGAGGCCTCCAGCACATCTCATTCATACTACAGGAATATAATTTAGAATGATAACCAACCAAACCAACCAAACAAGTATTGTCTCTGACTGTGTTCTTCGTGAAGTGACTTGTAACACTTTGTTTCAAACCCTTACACTTACACAAATACTTTCAACACAAAATACATACATAAAAACACATACAATTATTAACACTCCAGTTAGTATCCCTCCAGCAGCTGAAAACATACCGTTTGTCTGCAGTTTCGGGAGATCTTTGCTCCTGCGGTGAGCAGCTGAGAGTGGAGTCCCCTCCGAGCAAAACGCTCAGGGTGCACCTAGGGGTGTCCACGCTGCAGCCGATCCCACAGCCGAGCAGAGTGTCTCCTGCCTGGCTCACCAAAATGACTCACAGAAAGCTGACTCCACAATCCGTAAGATTGTAAAGTAGGTATGTTTACTCAGTTCCATGCAGCACGGGGCGGGTAGTCCCACCAAAGTCGTACACGCCTAACATGGCAAATTGCTTTAGTAAAGAGTTACATATACATAAACATTCCTATACATATACATATTCCTAACCTGTCCCTTTGTGAACAGTCCTCCTTATCTCAGACCCCTTGATTAAAATCTGAACCATGAGGTTGTTTTTGATCTGGTTCTCGGGGTCCGAGAGGCTCCTGTTATCTGGTGGTATAAGTGCAGGCACAAATGCAGCACATATTCATTCTTAATCAATTGCTCTCTAATTTCTAATTCCATTGTTTCAGCTTGCTCTTTTCCGGATCCACAGGTATTCTACTATTAATGTTTAAAGCCTGACAGACCCCGTCCTCCGTGGATCAAAATACATGGGGTCTTAAGGGTTCTTTTGGTCATTCTATCATATAATACTGGATCATTTTCAATTTACTCTTTAATTTTCTGGGGCCCCTATTGTTCCAATTTCTAATCATTATTCATAATGGACTTTTTGGTCATATATCTGGTAATTTGCTCCCTTTCTGGTCTTTGGTCTTCGATTTTATCTGACCCATCCGGGAATTTTACTAGTGGCAATTCCCACAGCCCTTGGTTGCCCCCAGTGAGAGTGTCTTGCAGGGGGTTTAGGACCTATCACCCACCCACGTATCACTCCATTCACCAGCCCAGCCCCCTCCGACAGGAGATTAGAACTGGTGAGAAAACAAAAAGACCTCCACGCTGACTTTAGAAGACTCAGTTACACTCTCACACACAAACACTAGCAAACGCACCTTTACCCAACCGGACGGTATCTTACGAATCAGTCATCTTCATCCAGAATCCAACTGGACGGTATCCACAAGCATCTCTGCTGTCTTCGTCTGGGATCGAACCAGACGGTATCCACAAACGACTGTCGTCTTCATCCGGTTCGATCCCGGACACCGGAATCCAACTGAACAGTATCCAAACGACCCTGTCGTCTTCATCCAGATCTTCGCGCACAGAATTACGGGCAAAAAAACAGCCGGCAAGGGAGCTCAAAAAAAATCAAATTCTTTGATTACCTCTATTCAGGTTCAGGATGGCATTAGTCCTGATCTGACTCAAACAGGAGCCACCAAATGGTGGGGCGCCTCTCCTAGATTAAGTCAGAATTCAGGAACTATAGCCATCCCGGACGAGCCCCCAAACTGTTATAAATGGCTCAGGATTCAAGTTAGGATTAAATAAAAAAATAGGATTTATTGAAAGAATATAAAGGAATAGAGGTAAGCAAACAGCGCTGGGTGCACCGGGAGTCTCCGCTCCACCAGGACACACACCAGTTACATCAAGCAGCTGATTTTTATGCTCCTAGACTAATACATATTCATTACTACTTCTAAAAAAATAGATTATTAAAATTAGCTTCCGGGGTGCAGTCCCTCCTACTGGAGCATGTGCAGTCTCCTCTGGGGGTCTCCTCTGGGGGTCTCTGGGGGTCTTTCATGCTGAAGGCTCGTAGTCTTCCTCTCCCCCTTTGTACTTACTTGGCACCATACCAAGTTTATAGAACATTCTCTTCAAGTCTTGTCTCCCAGCTGTCCTTCAGCTTCTTTCTCCTTCCTCTTTATCTCTCGGCCCCCCCTAACCAGATACCAAAGATCCGCATAGTATCCCATAACAGTCACTAGTTGTTATCAGTTGTTCTGAAACTTCCAGACACACGAGTAATTAAAACATTCTTCCCCAGCCATTCACAGACACATCTATAGCCGTGTTAGAAATAGAAGTCCGGAATAACAAAAGCAAACAGGTTCATAAATTTAAGAAGTGATAAATTGACTAGAATGAGGGGGAGACTGGGACACACTGCATCTGTGGTTCAAGAATTAAATTGCCAGTGCAGGGCCCAGAGGCAGACAGGATTCAAACAGAATTGTTCTTTATGGACACGAATTGTTAAAACATTCCTCACAGGGGCAAACCCATCTGGGCTGCTGCATTGTGCAAGATATTGCTGCTCGGGTAGAGAACCTGGCTGTAAAGGTACGCCATGTAGATGCTCATGTGCCCAAGAATCGGGCTACTGAAGAACATCAAAACAACCAGCAGGTGGATCAGGCTGCTAAGATTGAAGTAGCTCAGGTGGACCTGGATTGGCAGCATAAAGGTGAATTATTTACAGCCCGATGGGCGCATGACACCTCAGGCCATCAAGGTAGAGATGCAACATACAGATGGGCTCGTGATCGAGGGGTGGACCTGACCATGGACGCTATAGCACAGGTTATTCATGACTGTGAAACATGTGCTGCAATCAAGCAAGCCAAACGGTCAAAGCCTCTTTGGTATGGAGGACGATGGCTGAAATAGAAATATGGAGAGGCCTGGCAGATTGATTACATCACACTCCCTCAAACTCGCAATGGCACGCGCCACGTACTTACAATGGTGGAAGCAACCACCGGATGGCTGGAAACATATCCTGTGCCTCATGCCACCGCCCGGAACACTATCCTGGGCCTTGAAAAGCAAGTCCTATGGCGACATGGCACCCCAGAAAGAATAGTCAGATAATGGGACTCATTTCCGAAACAACCTTATAGACACTTGGGCCAAAGAGCATGGTATTGAGTGGGTGTATCACATCCCCTATCATGCACCAGCCCCCGGGAAAGTTGAACGATACAATGGACTGTTAAAGACTACATTGAAAGCAATGGGCGCTGGGACATTCAAGAATTGGGACACGCATTTGGCAAAGGCCACCTGATTAGTCAATACTAGGGGATCTGCCAACCAAGCTGGACCTGACCAATCAAACCTGTTACGTACTGTAGATGGGGATAAAGTTCCTGTAGTGCGTGTAAGAAATATGCTGGGTAAAACAGTCTGGGCTACTCCTGCCTCAGGAAAAGGCAAACCTATTGGTGGAATTGTTTTCGCTCAGGGACCTGGATACACTTGGTGGGTGATGCAAAAGAACGGAGAGGTCCGGTGTGTACCTCAAGGGGATTTAATACTGGGTGAGAATAGCCCATGAACTGAATTGTACCATGTTAATTACTATATAATACTGTATGTTACCACTACTATGACTACTATATACCCTACAGGAAAATGGTGACTAATTAGAATGTATGGAAAAGAGTGTAACCTGAGTATGACATAAATGGTATGGAATAAGGGGTGGATAGATGTCCTGGTTTCAGTTAGAACAGAGTTAATTTTCTTCCTAGTAGCTGGTAGAATGCTGTGTTTTGGCTTAGAATGAGAAGAGTGCTGATAACACCCCGATGTTTTAATTGTTGCAGAGCAGTGCTTATACCAAGCCAAGGACATCTCAGCCTTTTGCTCTGTCCTGCCAACAGGCAGGCTGGGGGTGCAGTAAGAGCTGGGAGGGGACAGACCCAGGACAGGTGACCCAAACTAGCCAAAGGGGTATTCCATACCATCTGACGTCATGCTAGACAATACATAGGGGTGGCTAGCCAGGGGAGGGGGGCCGGACTGCTTGGGGTTAGGCTAGGCATCGGTTCGCGGGTGGTGAGCAATTGCATTGTGCATCACTTGTTTGTACATATTATTATTAGTAGTACTATTATAATCATTGTATTATTATTATAATTGTTATTATTATTATTGTTATTATTATTCTCCTGTCTTATTAAACTGTCTTCATCTCAACTCACGGGCTTCACTTTCCATTTCTCTCTCCCGTCCCAGAGAGGGAGTGGGGAGGTTGAGCGAATGGCTGTGTGGTGTTTAGCTGCCGGCCTGGTTAAACTATGACCCAGTGGCAGGGACTGTGAGGCTACTTCTGCCTGTGCATTTGATAGGGCAGCTGCAGGAAGGTGTCACAGAAAGGGACTGTGAGGTCACTTGTGTCTGGAGGTGGCAGGTCAGCCTTGACTTCTCCCTGGGATCTGCACTTTTGGGCTGACAGCTGCCAGTGGCCCTGCTAGGCCAGCAGAAGGCACCTGCTTGGCATGCTGACTGGGGGATCCCCTCTGCCTCCAGAGCCAGGAGGACCCAGACAGAAAGAAGGCCCCCAGATGGGTTGTCCTGTCCCTTCTGCTTGAGTCCATGAGTGGGCAGTAGCAGGCACGAGGCTTGGCTGTGTGTAGCCAAGAAGCTGCAAGGCCAGCAGCAGGCCCCTGGCTTGGAAGATGCTGCTGAGATGATTTGTGTCTGGTTGGCTGAGAGGCCGCAAGGAGCCTGCTGGGTTGGGCTGCCTACTTCAGGAGTGGTTTCCACCCTGATGGAGCTTTTTGTGGTAGTAGGAAACAGCAGGAGAGGAAAAACTGCCACAAAGTGCACCATGGAAGGTTGGCACTGGCTACAAGGAAGTAGAAATATCCAGGGGAACAACTGGTCTTGCTGCTAGAGTCTAAGGCAAAGAAGGCGTTAAGTGTCTCAGCCTTTACCTTATCTCTAGATCATTAACAGATTTCCCCCATGTCCAATGAAGGATGATGATTCTCCTCAATCCTCCTCTACTTAAAGTATTTCTATAAGCAGTGTTTATTGTCTTTGACAGTAATAGACAGATGGAGCTCCAGCTGGGCTTTGGCCCTTTGAACTTTGACCTGCACAGCCCCATAACATTCAGGACCCAGCTCCAGACAAACTGACAGCATGCATGAGAAGGAAGAACAGAAAAAGTAGAATCTGGCAGCCTTCCACCCACTGTTTTTCTGTGACTCTGTGTTGCAGTTCCATTCAAGTGATTACTCCTGTATTATCCAAACTTTCCTGAAGTCCTGATGCTACTATCCTGTCAGAGATAGCACAATCACATGAAGGTTGAACTGTCTGCCTGCAGCCATGAATGGCTGACAGAATGGAGCATCAGTGTCGAGGAACCCTGAGAAAATGCAGGATTTTGCCTATAGAAATCTCTTGTCATTTACAAGGAGACGAGCCTCGTCCTTCGCCATAACAATAGGAACCCCACACATCAGGGCAGACTGGGACCCTGCTGAGTGAGCAGCGCCCAGGAGGAGGAGGGCCTGGGCACCACGAGGGATGCCATAGGAGCAGTGGTGCCTGCTCACGAGGAACCAGGCCAGCTTTCTACAGAGTTGCCTTACGAGGAGCATGGCCACCAAGAAAGTCTGAGTTATCCGAATCAGCTCAGATCCAGTGTGGCACCACAGGGAAGAGTGTTTGCAGCCCTCAGGAAAAGAGGTACAGGTCTAGGGGACCCTAGGACAGGCTGGTATGGAGAGGATAAAGGGCTATGGCAAGGCTCAAAGTCCCAGCAGGACCCAGGTCTTTGTGTCCATGACTATGGCTGTTGTCACTGTCATTGAGGCCTATGAGGAGACAGGTGATCGTTAAAGCACCAGGGCCTCATTGCCTCCTCAACCCCAACAATGAACAAAGCAGGGGTCGTACCATTCTCCTGCACTTGGCCATGCACATCCCCATCTCCTACTGCTCCATGAAGAGCCCTGTGAAAGGTGTGAAGGGAAAGGATCTCACTTCCCAAGCACTTGGGGTCAAGGCCCAGCCCTTGTGCTTGGTGACACACATCCAGGTTTCCTACACATCAGTGTCACCTTCACATTGCCTTTGTCTCCTTGTCCTCACTGCCTCCAGGGTTCTGCTCTAACGAGCTCCAAGGGAGGCTGTGTCAGTGCTGGCCCTCAGGGGGACACTGCAGGAAACTTGCCTCTGACTTGGACTTCTGGAGAGATGTCTTCAATTGTCTCTAAGTGCCTGAGGTTCGTGTGTGGGCTCATCAGCAAAGCCCCCAGAGGGGTGATTGCAGTGCCTTGGGCTGGTGCTGTGCTGCTGAGCTGGGCCGGGCTCGTGGGATAGAGAAAACTCATTTCAAAAGTGATCCTGTTGCAGAGAGACAGCTGTGCCTAGGAGCAGCTCCTCTGCACAGTGCAGTAGGGCTGGGGGCTCTGTCCGCAGCTGGCACACAGAGAGGAGAGGAGAGAGGGCTTGGAGGCAGTTGGCAGTGGGAGGATGCTGAGAGCTGCCTGCAGGAGAAACCTGCACAGCCCTTGACAAGGTAAGTGTCTGGCTGCAGGGCCATGCAGCTGCAGGTCCTGGAAGGGTCTCGTGCTGGGTCTTGTTTCTGGGAGGGCAGTGGGCAATGCAGTAGGCTTTGAGAGTCCTGCTGGGCTGCAGTGCAAGGTGAGAAAGTCTGGCAGAAGCCCCTTGGAGTGTCATAACCCAGCTGCTCTTTTTAGCCAAGAGTTGGGTGTCCAAGTCTCCTCCAGACACTGCAGGGGATGCAGATTGGGTATTGGGACACCCCAGATTGCGAGTATCCAGCTCTGTCCGTGGGGCATCATCCTGGGCTACACTCTTCTCTCCCGCAGGATGCAGCTCTCTCCTGGCATCCTTGTGTTATCCAGATACTTCAAAGAAAAGACACCTCCGTACTAACATGTCTGTGCTGCTGGATGGCTGTCTGTGGGCAGCTGGAGTGAGGCCTCTGCAGCCTTTGCGAAGAGGGAAAAGCTGAGATCCTGCTCATGCACTTGGGGATAAGGTGAGGATTCTGTCCATCTGCACTGGGGTTGGAGCTTCTTTGCTTTAAGCTGTCTCCACTTCTTTGGAAACGCAAGAGTGTGATTGTTCTACTAAGCATAATAAAATCTGACTCGCTCTACAGTGTGGTTGGAGGTGTTTTTTGCAACAACCCTGCAAAGTTCATGGATCCCATAAGTGGACTGAACTTGAGTTTCCCCCTTGTTCCTGCTTTCTGACTGCTTCACAGAAGGAAGGACACCTCTAAAGGCCCCAGCAATCCATGCTTGCAGTGCCAGTCTCACCCAGCATCAGCTGGGACTCAAGCGATGGAGCTGCAGAAAGCTCCTTTTGCAAAGAGAGGCTTCAGATGAGAGTGCTCTAAGGCTTGTAGTAGGTTTTCCTCAGAGAATTGTCTTCTAAACTTTTTCTGCCTTCTCCTTCTCTACAGACAATTCTTCAATGTCAGAAAATGCCCAACGTCAGCTCAGTGAGTGAGTTCCTCCTGCTGGCATTTGCAGACACGCGCGAGCTGCAGCTCCTGCACTTCACACTCTTCCTGGGCATCTACCTGGCTGCCCTCCTGGGCAACGGCCTCATCCTCAGTGCCGTAGCCTGCCACCACCGCCTCCACACCCCCATGTACTTCTTCCTCCTCAACCTCGCCCTCCTCGACCTGGGCTGCATCTCCACCACTCTGCCCAAAGCCATGGCCAATGCCCTCTGGGACACCAGGGCCATCTCTTACCAAGGCTGTGCTGCCCAACTCTTTCTCTTTGCTTTCTTGGTTGTAGCAGAATATTACCTTCTCACCGTCATGGCCTACGACCGCTATGTTGCCATCTGCAAGCCCCTGCACTACGGGAGCCTCCTGGGCAGCAGAGCTTGTGCCCAGATGGCAGCAGCTGCCTGGGGCAGTGGCTTTCTCAATGCTGTCCTGCACACGGCCAACACATTTTCCCTGCCCCTCTGCCAAGGCAATGCTGTGGACCAGTTCTTCTGTGAAATCCCACAGATCCTCAAGCTCTCCTGTTCAGATGCCTCTCTCAGGGAAGTTTGGGCACTTGTGTTTAGTGTTTCTTTAGCCTTTCTTTGCTTTGTTTTCATCATGTTATCCTACGTGCAGATCTTCAGGGTAGTGCTGAGGATTCCCTCCGAGCAGGGCCGACACAAAGCCTTTTCCATGTGCCTCCCTCACCTGGCCGTCGTCTCCCTCTTTATCAGTACTGGCATGTTTGCCTACCTGAAACCCCCCTCCATCTCTTCCCCATCCATGGATCTTATTGTGTCAGTTCTCTACTCAGTTGTTCCTTCATCAGTGAACCCTCTCATCTACAGCATGAGGAACCAGGAGTTCAAGGATGCAGTAAGGAAACTCTTTGGATACATGCTTCTTTGCAATCAATAATGTTTGTGAGTTCCCTGATTATTTCAGGAACTGTGAGGAAAATTTTTGTTACTATATTTCTCTATAAATATTTTCTACAATTTTTTTCTTTTGATTTAAATTATGTTATCCTTAACCTGCTACCTGATTTTCTTATTTCTATTTTTTCATTTATAGTGACCCAGTCATCTAATTATTGAAAGAAGCAGGTTATGTAGAGAAACATAATAAATAAAAAAACAAAAACAAAACAAAAACAAAACAAAAACAGAACTACATTGTTATCTGCTGCAATCTCTTCCCATCCCCTCTGGAGCTGGGGGATCAGCCCCAGCACACAGGAGGGTCTCTGGGCCAAGAGCCCAGCTGCTACATGGATTTTGGGTAGGGGCTGCTGCTTCTCTGGAGCCATGGCCATGGCCAGCAGCAGGACGTGGCCTTTTCACTGCTTCTCTCTTTTGGCTTTCAGTGTGTTCTCTTGTGCTCTTTTATTCGGATAAACCATCATATCTCATATGCCTTGGTGACAGTCCTGTTCTCTCTGCAGTGGCATCCCTGTGACTGCAGGCAGCAGCAGGCACTGTGCAGCCCTGGGTCACAGCTGCCTCTCTGAAAGCACAACAGTAACAGGAGGGTCTTGCTCTGGGCAAACCCAGAAGCCTGGACGCCTCTCCAAAGCTGCTGCCAGGAACATAGCCAAGAGGTTGCTCCCTGCTCTTCGGTTTTCTGGGGTTCTAGTGCCGGGTTCTTCACCTGGGGCTCAACAACCTCAAGCAGAGCTACAGGCTGGGAGATGAGTGGTTGGAGAGCTGCCTGGCAGAGAAGGACTTGGGAGTGATGGTTGATAGTTGACTGAATATGGGCCAGCCGTGTGCTCAGGTGGCCAAGAAGGCCAACAGCATCCTGGCTTGTATAAGAAGCAGTGTGACCAGCAGGGCTAAGAAAGTGATTGTCCCCCTGTACTCAGCTCAGGTACTGAGAGGAGAGTGATGTAACCACTTGAGAAGCTAAAGTCAGAAAGAAAACTTGAAGTGACTTGGAGTATTAATGGGCCCCACTGAGGGCTGTTACTAACAAAGCCTCCCCAGGGCCTTGTTAGGGCAGAAAATTGGAGGCCATGGTTACAGACAGGCAAAGCACTGTGCTGAGAAAAATCTTGGTTGGTTTTAATGAAGCTGAAGGGCCAAGGCCTGACCACAGCCACTGGGAGAGGAGACCCTGCACACCCATGTCTGGCTCAGGGCTAGTCTTGGGGTCTGTGGGATGTGGTGGGTACTGTGATGCTACTAGAAGAACTTCATTTTGACACCTCCGCAGCCCTGCACAGTGTTGCAAGGAAGCAATGCCAACAGTCAGCATGCCAAGCAGGTGCCTTCTGCTGGCCTAGCAGGGCGACTGCCAGATGTCAGCTCAAAAGTGCAGATCCCAGGGAGAAGGCAAGGCTGACCTGCCACCTCCAGACACAAGTGACCTCACAGTCCCTTTCTGTGACACGTTCCTGCTGCTGCCCTATCAAGTACAGAGACAGAAGTGACCTCACAGTCCCTGCCACAGTTATGATCCTCCTCCTGGGGCAGGAGATGCTGAGGCAGACCTGAGCTCCTCAGAGCATTCCCACCCTTCTCCTTCTTTTGGCCCACAAGCTGATCAGATCAGGGTAAGCAAGAGAGTAAAGGTAAGGGAAAGGGGCTATGGACTGAGTTTTGGCTTCAAGGGATACTTTGAAGTCAGGCATAAGAATAGTGGATTCCTGTCAGGGTGTAGAGTAGTATTTAGGTTTGGGGATTAATATCACTCATTAAAATAAGGGAAAGGCTTTACATGACTGTTTGAAGTCAGTGTTACAGCAGAATCAACATTGCCTGAATGTTCGAACCTCACAGAAATCATTAATTTCTGCTAGCCAAACTCCTCTTTCCTCCCCCAAATCTCACATCTCTCCTGACCAGGCTTCTCCTGACTTCCCCATATCAGTCATTTTCTCAGGGGCTGCTTTCTGATGGCTTTCATGATCTCAGAGTACCTGTCTCATTTCTGTTGGCTACTCCTTTCTTGAGATTGACGTGGCACCTAAGTCAGGATGGAAAAGAACACACAGGCTGTAGGTGAACCCTGCACAATGTGCCCAGCAGCTCTTGTACCACCTCAAAATTTTGTTTCCTGCCTCCAACTTCTGGATACGGAATGGCTTCTGTGCTCCCAGGCTATCTTTTTCCAAACCCTCATGCATGGTTCAGTTTGCCCCAAGCGTCTTGGAGGCAGTGGCCCCCTCTGTGTCGAAAACTGAAAGCAGTCCTAAAGGATGACTTCAGGCAAAAGCTGACACCTCTGACATGACAACCCCTACTCCAGACCTCTTCCACTATGGGGCCTACCAGCTACTTAGAAGGAGCCGATCTCAGAAACTACATGCACAGCAAGTGCCTTCTGCTGCCCTACCATGGACACTGGCAGATGTGAGCCTAAAGGCACAGATCCCAGCCAGGAGTCAAGGGTGACCTGTCAGCTACTTCAAAAAGAGCTCAACTCACAGGCCATTTAACAGCCATTTGCTTCCTGCTGGACTTAGTGTTTCTGACGCACCACTGAGCTTATAATACCACACCTAGAAAACACCCCCTTTTTGGGCCAGGAGCTGCCCAGGTAGAAGTGATCTCATTGTGGTCCTCCAAGCCCATGGCACACCTGCTGGGCTCCCAGCCTCTCTGACACTCAGGATCCAGTTCTGTGCCAGTCCTGTGAGGTGCTAGGGCAGGAGGGACCTTGCAGGCAATGTTCCAGCCCCGTGCCTGTTGGCGGTCTCTCAGCTCTTAGTGCACAGTGAAGATCATGCTCACATCCAGAAGTTGTGTGCCTGAAGCCAGCCTAGAAGACACTCAGGGGAAGCATCCTTGCAGCCCCAGCCCCAGCCGGTGGTGCTGCTCTGCAGAGCGAGGGGGCTGTGGTGCCCAGAGCATGGGGGCACTCTGCAGGGCTGTGCTGGGCAGGCTGGGAGGCAGACCCAGCTCATGGGGTCACTGCCATTGCCCCAGGGCTGCAAGGAATCACTGGCCAGGCTCCTTTGCTGGGGCTGCTGTGTGCCCTGGGGCTGCTGAGCCCTCCTCTGCTTGCTCACACCAGATTGAGCATTTGAGGTCTGCTCAGTCCACCTTGGAGGAGATCCCCCCTTAGGAGGGAAGTGCTGCAGTGGAGGCCAGCTGTGCCACTGTCGTGCCCACTGCCTGTCCCTGCCTGCAGTCCCAGCACAGCCCCACAGCAGCACTGGCACCAAGTGATAGGAGCAGCTGAGCCTGACCCCACCATCAGGGCTCAGCAGGAGAGGGCAGCAGTGGCAAGAGAGCAGCTCTGCATGCCCCAAACGCTGGTGTTCCCTGGCCGTGCTGCTGGGATGGGACTCTTTTCCTCTACACTCCTGCACATGGGCACTGCTCCTGCAGAACCAGCACTGGTCTCAGAGGAAGGCTTCTCTCTGTAGATGTCAGAGACTGATTTTTTGAAGTGTGATTTGTGCTTTGGACTCTGGTTGTCAAGCATGTTGTGCTTTATCCTGGCAGACAACTCAGCACCATGTAGCTCATCCTCATCCCTGAAATGCTCATGTGTTGAGATAAAGATGGTTTGATAGCAAAGGAAAGGAAGAGATGTTGCTGCTGCTGCTGATGATGATGATGATAATGTAGTTTAGTAAATCAAGCGATGCACAGTGCAATTGCTCACCACACACTGACCGATACCCAGCCCGTCCTCAAGCAGGGGTCCCCCTGAACCTGGCCAGCCTGCCTCAGGATCTCCTGTGTAGGTCCTTTGACCTTCCTTTGTTTTATGTCAAAATCAGCAGTGGTGGGACTTCATTCAGGCCACAGACATCCACCATTATCTTCCACTCCCCCGTAGAATTTTGCACTGTCCATATGGGACTATTAAAGGGTGAGAGAGCCTTGCTGATCACTCCTTGGCTCTCCAGTCAATGAACCAGCTCATGCAGGGGAGTCAGGGAGTCTCTGTCAGTGCAATACTGCCTCAGGTGCACTGTTGTGGTAGCGATTGGCACCTGCTGCTCATTGGCCATCAGCACCTCCAGAGCAGAAGGGCCCTGTGAGAGAGCGGGCAAGGTAGACAACTGTTTAAAGGTAAGCCTTTGGATCTTTGAACTACCCTTTCCTGAAGGAGTCTATACTAAGGGTTCACAGAGCTTCTGGGCCAGTCTCAAGGGGTTGCTTTTGCCACTCTTTCCCATTAGACTCACATCAGCCTCCAATACAGTTGACTACTGGGATTCTCCCATCATTCCAGAAATACAATTGGGTTCTGGCCCTTTTAGCTTGATGGCATTACAGTACACTGTGCATTGGTGTCCTTTAAAACCTAACACCTCCTGTGGGTCTGTGTTAAGCAAGTAATCCTCAAAGTCCAATACACCCAGTTGCCCCATTCCTCCCCCCGGTTGGAGGTAGAACCTCTCTAGTCCCGCTCATAGTATTCATTACTCTGTTTGGAGGACTGCCCACTAGAAACAGGAGCAGCAATTTTCTCAGAAGAACCACTTTTTGTGAATGCTTTTCCTTGTGCTTCATGTATCCATGCCTCTAGGATGGAGGTAGATTTTCCATCCCATTTTCTCATGGCTTCTCTGTTGTCACACAGTTAAAACCACAGAGCTGCATGTGGTATGTACCCACTATATCACCTTTCTTGAGTAGAGGGACACTTACGCCTGACAGCTGAGGTATTGGTTCGTGGAGGTGGGGAGGAAAATGTATTCTCTTGTAGCTGTTGGACCTACTCGGACAGTTTCTCCATAGACAAGACACAGGTTCGTAGGGAAGAATAGAGAGTTTCTTTGTAATTCCATAGCTGGCTAGCCAATTCATCCACCATGAGTTCCTCTTAGTCTTTCCTGGTCATTACTTTCAATGATTTGGCATATAATGACGGTGCACTCCGTACAAAGCTCTGCCCCATGGGTCACGTGCACTTGACTTCACCTGGATCTTCAGAAAGCTGTTAGTTGCCTAAGTTTCTAGGCAACTAATTACCTCCAAATAATTCCCTCAGGTACTGGATACCCCCTATGGGAGCTCAGTTTGGAAGCCTGTGGAATCTGCTAGACACAGAAACAAAGTAGCTAGTAAAAAAAATGCAAGATAAGGTACAAGACAAGTTGCATAAAGTCGAAGAAGAAGTAACAATTGAGGAGTTGAGAAAACAACCAGCACGAGCGATCAGCATGGCAACAAATCAACGAGCAGAGTAAGAGCGTGGTAGTCGCGTGAACGATAAATGCTTCAGTTGCACACCAGCCTTGAGTTGTGTGATCAATTCCCTGCAAATGACCTCAATGTGATGGGAGATTTGGGACGAGCAACGTAGGCATTGGGACCAAAGGGAACCCCGCTGAATGAATTGAGCTGACAGCAGGACTGCAGCTTCCACCCTGGGACCACACCTAACCCCAGGTGAGCAGCGGGCAGAAGTATGGGGGTGAACCTATCGGCCAAGGAGGAGACAATAGTGAAATTGTTGAGCAAACTCTTAGAGAAAAGAGGGATAAAGTTGATCCATATAAACTGAAACTACTGTTAAAAGTTTTTGCAAAAAAACTTGCCCCGTCAACTGTATCAGCGATGTTTGATTTAGCTACTTGGGAACATGCAGGGACTATTTGGGATGCTGCTTCTCGGGGAAATACCATAGTAGTGTATGTAATGACAACTTGGCGTTTAGTAACTGAAATGTTAAGAGCTTGGTGGGCAGAAAAAAAAAAAGGTACAAACTGCAGTGTCACAAGCAAGCGAAGCACAAGAAGGTGCTTGTGCACTGACAGAAAAGATCAACCTGATTGATTTTGAAAAGGAGGCTGAAACAAACCCTAGCCCATTTCCTCCACCTTTGTCACCATCGGTGCCCCTGACAAGGGATGTTTCTATGGCCCCCATCTCTTCCCAAAGCGAGGCCCCTCGATCAAGTAAAGATTTTGACCCTTGCAAGCGTTGGGACGGTATACTCCGAGAGGCATTGAGAGATGGAGACCTGATAGGCATGGCTTTTCCAGTAACAGTACGGAATAATGGGCCAAATGAGTATAATGTTTTTCAGCGGGACTTGATAAAGGAACTGAGAAAAACAGTCACGACCTACGCATTGCATGCGCCTTTTACACAATCATTATTAGAAAATGTGATGACAGGTCAGTTGCTGGTTCCGTATGATTGTCGCCAAATAGCTGCTATGATCCTCACCCCGACTCAAAAATTGTTATGGGAACAGAAATGGAGAGAACTGTGTGAGATAGTGGCACTGCAGAATTTAGAAAGAACATTAGGCGACCCTCTTATGGGTGCGGGGCTTCCTCAGCTTATGGGAACTGAGCCGTTAATGGACCCACGATTACAACTTGGCTCAACAATGCCATCTTGCGACAGTCAGCCCAACTAGCATTACAAGCCCTGCTGAAACTGCCAGAAACAGGAAGGAGCCAGCCTTCTTTTACTAGCATACGACAAGGAGTCAATGAACCTTATATGCAGTTTATAGACAGATTGACGGATTCACTGGACAAGCAAATAGATAATCATGAAACTGTTATAAATGGCTCAGGATTCAAATTAGGATTAAAAAAATAGGATTTATTGAAAGAATATAAAGGAATAGAGGTAAGCAAACAGCGCTGGGTGCACCGGGAGTCTCCGCTCCACCAGGACGCACACCAGTTACATCAAGCAGCTGATTTTTATGCTCCTAGACTAATACATATTCATTACTACTTCTAAAAAAATAGATTATTATAATTAGCTTCCGGGGTCCAGTCCCTCCTACTGGAGCATGCGCAGTCTCCTCTGGGGGTCTCCTCTGGGGGTCTCTAGGGGTCTTTCATGCTGAAGGCTCGTAGTCTTCCTCTCCCCTTTGTACTCACTTGGCACCATACCAAGTTTATAGAACATTCCCTTCAGGTCTTGTCTCCCAGCCGTCCTTCAGCTTCTTTTTCCTTCCTCTTAATCTCTCGGCCCCCCTAACCAGATACCAAAGGTATGCATAGTATCCCATAACAGTCACTAGTTGTTATCAGTTGTTCTGAAACCCCCAGACATCAAACACAAACAGCTTTCTTATTGACACTTCACGAGTAATTAAAACATTCTTCCCCAGCCATTCACAGACACATCTATAGCAGTGTTAAGTTAATCTCGAAGAAGACAGGAAAAAAGGCTGTAACTGTTAGAAATAGAAGTCTGGAATAACAAAAGCAAACAGGTTCATAAATTTAAGGAGTATTTTCTGAAGACGTGATAAATTGACTAGAATGAGGGGGAGATTGGGACACACTGCATCTGTGGTTCAAGAATTAAATTGCCAGTGCAGGGCCCAGAGGCAGACAGGATTCAAACAGAATTGTTCTTTATGGACACGAATTGTTAAAACATTCCTCACAAGAATAAGCAGAGTGAAGGATGTTGAGTTTTGTCCTAACATGAGGAAGGATGTGCATCACTGATGAAGGAACGCTCTTTCTGTGCCACCATCAATGCAAGTTATACAAGAACTATATCAAATAAAGGAAACCTGTTCCACACTGGCTCTGTCACACCATGGGACAGGGGAGGGACATTTTTCAGTTTCAGCCTCTTTTTCAGAGAAGCTTTGCCCTCTCCCTGCTCACCACGATGCAGATCCTGTCCCTGGATTCTCCATGAGCACCTTGTAGGTCCTGGCAGGCTGCGTGGAAGGGACGAATGCCCTGGGCCCCCTTCCTGCTCTGCCCAGGCCAGCAAGGGCCCAGAGCGGCCTCCTCGCCCCTGCCCCTGCAGCTCTGGGCTCCCTTTATGCAGCCCTGGCTCTGCAGCACCAAGCCCTGCTGGGAGCCCTCTACTGCATGCTGCCACTGCTCCCTGACGCTGCTGTTGCCCTCTGTCGGGCACTGCCCAGCCCAGCCCAGCCCCTGCCCACCTCTCCCCACCTCCCTGCCCTCTCCCCAGCTGTGGTGGTTTTACCGTGCTGAGCAGCTAAACCCCACACCAGCACAGCAGCCCAGGCTGAGCTGGCCCCAGGGCAGCGCCCACTGCAGGCTGCTGCAGGGCTCTGGGCATGGCCACCACAGCCGCAGCCCCTCAAAGGCACCGCAGCTGCTGGCACAAAGGCGGCTCTGGGCCTCCCCAGCAGCCCCCGCACTGGGGCCAGGCACGGCTCAGGAGATGGAGGTCCGTGAAGCTGCAGGAGCCCTGCTCTCTTGCCTGGCAGATCCCCAGCACACAGTGCCTGTGCCCCGCAGGGCCAGCCCCACTCCCCAGGCCAGCACAAGAGGCCTGGCCCAGCCACAGAGCAGCTCCAGATACTGATCCAGCATGCCATTTGCCATCAGACTAAACACAGTCCCAGGCCAGTCAAGGCCAGTTATTGTTTGCTGAGCCATGTGCAGCCAAGAAGGGAGCTCCCAGTCCAGCACTACACTGAGCACTCTGAGATTCTGATCCACAGTGAAGCCCCGAAAAGCAAGAGGCCCGTTCATGCAGCAGTTCCTTGGGTATATTCCTTCCACCAGCTTTGGAAGAGCTGTGCAATGAAAGAGATACCACTGAACAGACAACAAGATTGTCAGCAAGATACATGAGATCTCAAGACTTAGTTGAATGTGAAAGCACAAGAGAACAATGAGGTAGCCAAAGGGAGCAGCAGTGACAAGGCCAAGTCCTGCTACTGGCCATGGCCATGGCTCCAGGGAAGCAGCAGCCCCAACCCAAAGGCAGCAGAGAGGCAGAGTCCAGCGGGCAGTGAGTCTCTTGGCCCTGAGCCTCTCCTGCGTGCTGGGGCTGCTCCCTCAGAATCAGAGGAGATGGGAAGAGAGGGATACTGAGTCCAATGGATTTATGCTGTCTTCTTTATTGTCTATACTTACAGAGGAAGTCTAGTTTAATTACAGAATTTCTATTTCTATTTCTAGGTTGGAAGAGACCTCAAGATCATCGAGTCCAACCTCTGACCTAACACTAACAGTCCCCACTAAACCATATCCCTAAGCTCTACATCTAAATGTCTTTTGAAGACTTCCAGGGATGGTGACTCCACCACTTCCCTGGGCAGCCTGTTCCAATGCCTCACAACCCTTTCAGTAAAGAAGTTCTTCCTAACATCTAACCTAAAACTCCCCTGGCTCAACTTAAGCCCATCCCCCCTCGTCCTGTCACCAGGCACGTGGGAGAACAGACCAACCCCCACCTCGCTACAGCCTCCCTTGAGGTACCTATAGAGAGCGATAAGGTCACCCCTGAGCCTCCTCTTCTCCAGGCTGAACAAGCCCAGCTCCCTCAGCCGCTCCTCATAGGACTTGTTCTCCAGGCCCCTCACCAGCTTCGTCGCCCTTCTCTGCACCCGCTCAAGCACCTCGATGTCCTTCTTGTAGCGAGGGGCCCAAAACTGAACACAGTACTCGAGGTGCGGCCTCACCAGAGCTGAGTACAGGGGGACGATCACCTCCCTAGCCCTGCTGGTCACACTGTTTCTGATACAAGCCAGGATGCCATTGGCCTTCTTGGCCACCTGAGCACTCTGCTGGCTCATATTCAGCCGACTATCCACCATCACTCCCAGGTCCTTCTCTGCCTGGCAGCTCTCCAACCATTCCTCTCCCAGCCTGTAGCTCTGCTTGGGGTTATTGCGCCCCAGGTGTAGGACCCGGCATTTGGCCTTGAACTTCATGCAGTTGACCTCAGCCCATCGGTGCAGCCTATCCAGATCCTCCTGCAGAGCTTTCCTACCCTCAAGCAGATCGACACACGCGCACCTAACTTGGTGTCATCTGCGAACTTACTGAGGGTGCACTCGATGCCCTCGTCCAGATCATCGATGAAGATATTAAAGAGGACCGTCCCCAGCACCGAGCCCTGGGGGACGCCACTAGTGACTGGCCTCCAACTGGACTTGACTCCATTCACCACGACTCTTTGGGCCCGGCTATCCAGCCAGTTTCTAACCCAACGAAGCATGCGCCAGTCCAAGCCAAGAGCAGCCAGTTTCTTGAGGAGAATGCTGTGGGAGACGGTGTCAAAAGCCTTGCTGAAGTCAAGGTAGACCACATCCACAGCCTTTCCCTCACCCACCCAGCGCGTCACTTTGTCATAGAAGGAGATCAAGTTCGTCAAACAGGATCTGCCTTTCATAAACCCATGCTGACTGGGCCTGATCGCCTGCTTGCCCTGCAAGTGCTGCGTGATGACTCTCAGGAGGATCTGCTCCATGAGCTTCCCTGGCACTGAGGTCAAACTGACAGGCCTGTAGTTTCCCGGGTCTGCCCTCTGGCCCTTCTTGTAGATGGGCGTCACGTTTGCTAGCTGCCAGTCAACTGGGACCTCCCCCAGTCGCCAAGACTGCTGATAAATGATGGATAGTGGCTAGTTCAATAGGTGGATTAGAAGACGTAGTCAAAGTAAATAAATTACTTAAAAAATTAAGCCAATATCAAAAGTTATGAAAACAATAAAAATGAAAAATGAAATGAAAATGTCTCATGTCAGTTTCTCAAGTAGAATGGTAGCATTTAGAGGATTATTATTAGTAGTACAATATGATAATAATACTAAGTACAAAAAATGATATGATACAAATCACAATAATGTTAACAACACTGATGCTTAAGAAGCACATATAGAAACAGTTTCCTCACTGCAACCTTGAGCTCCTGGTTCCTCATGCTGTAGATGAGGGGGTTCACTGCTGGAGGTACCACTGAGTACAAAAGTGACACCACCAAGTCCAGAGATGGGGAAGAGATGGAAGCAGGCTTCAGGTAGGCAAACATGGAAGTGCTGAGAAAGAGGAAGACCATGGCCAGGTGAGGGAGGCATGTGGAAAAGGCTTTGTGCCAGCCCTGTTCAGAGGGTATCCTTAGCACTGCCCTGAAGATTTGCACATAGGACAGCACAATGAAAACAAAACAACTAAAGGCTAAAGAAACACTAAAACACAAGTGCCCCAACAAGTGCTCCCCCAGCTCCAGAGGTGATAGGAAGAGATGGCAGCTCAGACCAATGAATTTCTTCTGGATTCCTTATTGTGTTTATCTACACAGGAAGCCTGGTTCTATAGGTAAATCTTTAAGAAGTAGGAGGTTAAGATTAATATTATTTATATCTGAAACAATAGCTAATGGAAATAACAACACAGACAAATAAAAAGAAAAAAAAGTATCTTAAAGAAGCTGAAGAATATGTATTCAATCAGTGTCCTCACTGCAACCGTTAGTTCCAGGTTCCTCACGTTTTAGATGAGTGGGTTCACTGCTGGAGGCACTGGCGATGGGAACAGACTGCAGTAGAGACTAATGAAATTGTCCCCGTTTCATTATTGATTTATTTAAACAAGAATATTGACTGTAAAGGTATTTGAAATTATTGACTTCATAATAATAATAATAAAATAATAATTAGGAGGCTTAGAATAACAATAAATCAAAGCCACAAATTATAGGAAATAATAATAAAGAAAATTACTTTCAAGAATTTGCATTAAGAGTGTTTGTTTGCAGAAATCCTATTAGTATTTTATGCACATTATTAATACTGAAGGAAGAGGTATAAAATAGTTTCCTCACTGCATGTTTGAGCTCCTGGTTCCTCATGCTGTAAATGAGGGGATTCACTGCTGGAGGCAACAGTGAGTATAGAACAGCCATCACCAGGTCCAGGGATGGGGAAGAGATGGAGGGGGGCTTCAGGTAGGCAAATATGCCAGTGCTGACAAACAGGGAGACCACGGCAAGGTGAGGGAGGCACGTGGAAAAGGCTTTGTGCCGGCCCTGCTCAGAGGGCATCCTCAGCACTGCCCTGAAGATCTGCACATAGGAGAAAACAATGAAAACAAAACAACCAAATACTAAAGAAAAACTAAACAAAAGTGCCCCAACTTCCCTGAGGTAGGCATCTGAGCAGGAGAGCTTGAGGATCTGGGGAACTTCACAGAAGAACTGGTCCACAGCATTGCCTAGACAGAGGGGCAGGGAAAATGTAGTGGCCGTGTGCAGGATACTATACAGAAAGCCACTGCCCCAGGCAGCTGCTGCCATCTGGGCACAAGCTCTGCTGCCCACGAGGCTCCCGTAGTGCAGGGGCTTGCAGATGGCAATGTAGCGGTCGTAGGCCATGGCAGTGAGAAGAAAATATTCTGCTGATATAAAGAACAGAAAGAAAAAGACCTGTGCAGCACATCCTTGATAGGAGATGGCCCTGTTGTCCCAGAGGGCATTGGCCATGGCTTTGGGCAGAGTGGTGGAGATGCAGCCCAAGTCGAGGAGGGCGAGGTTGAGCAGGAAGAAGTACATGGGGGTGTGGAGGCGGTGGTCGCAGGCTACGGCACTGAGGATGAGGCCGTTGCCCAGGAGGGCAGCCAGGTAGATGCCCAGGAAGAGCGCGAAGTGCAGGAGCTGCAGCTCACGCGTGTCTGCGAATGCCAGCAGGAGGAACTCACTCACTGAGCTGCTGTTGGGCATTTGTTTTGTATATGTTGTCCTGCTAAAGGAACAGAAATAGAGTGATAATATATCAGGATTATCTGAGAAAAAACATTTCCATTTTATAATTATACCTCTCAAAGCATTTGCCAAACTGCATGTAGACAGTTGGCAGATCACTTTCCTTCATTGGTTTCAGTTGTTCTCTGCTGGTGTGTCCTTGAGCTGCAGGGTAATTGCACTAAGGAGGTTCTCCTGAGAAGAACCTGGACACTGCTGAGAGCAGAGGAATTCAGGCTCAAAGTGCCCATCTGCACACCCCTCACCCTGGCCCCATACTCCCCTTTCCCCAAGCACATTGAATGCCAGCGTGCTGCTGCCAGTGTAGGCAAGGCCAGGGAGGGACAGACGGACACTCAGCAGACCCTCCTGTGCTGCAGCTCTGCCTGCAGATGAGGCAGCTCCTGCTGGGGACAGCGGGGGCTTGAGGGCAGAGGCTGTGCTGGTGGGAGAGGAGAGCAGGGGGTGTCCCAGGGAAGGCGCCTGCTGTGCAGGGGGTTGTGGGGAGGTGCCTGAGCCCTCCCTCGCACAGCATTTGTGGCAGCAGCTCCCTCTCACCGCCTGCCCAAGTCCCTGCTGCCTCCCTGCTGGGAGATGGTTCTATGTCCCCACATCTCCTCCCTGTCCATGCTCACAGACCCCATCCATGCTTCCACTGCACTGCAAGATTCGGAAAGCACAGAAACTATAAAATCCTTCCTCTTCAGATTAACCAAGCCTCAGATTTCCTCTGGAAATGCCCTTTTTTAAATGCCATTGTGTATAGCACATTCTATTCCACATTAAATGTAGAGTAAAAGCCATCCTCACAGATGCTATCAGCCATCAGATGTGCCAGCTGTAGAAGACCCCTCTGGCAACCCCACCTGCATCGCCCTGCTGCCAGAGCCTCACGGTGTCAAGAGCCTGCAGATGTGTCCTGCCACACTCTGCCCTCTGTTGTTGCACTCCTCAGTGCCTCCAAGCCCTCTCTCCTTCTCTCCTCTCTGTGTGCCAGCTGCGGTCAGAGCCCCCAGCCCTGCTGCGCTGTGCAGAGGAGCTGCTCCTGGGCACAGCTGTCTCTCTGCAGCACTTGCCAGGATCTCCGCTTGTGCCCAGCAGCCCAGCCCAGCTCAGCAGCACAGCACCCGACCATGGCATCGCTTGCTCTGTGCCCTTGGGCTCCCTCGAGCTGTCCCTCAGGGCTGACACCTCCCCAAGGCAGCAGGGTCTCTGCTGGGGTTTGCTCATTGAGGCAGACTGAACTGATCATCTACTGCTCCTCTCTGAACACAAGATTTTTAGAAGTGTGATTTGCACTGTTGGACTGTGGTTGTCAAACATGATGTGCTTTAACCTGGCGGGCAGCTCAGCACCACACAGCTGTTAGCTCACACCAACCCCCCCACATGTTTATCGGTTGAGGTCAGGGCAGTTGAAAGGACTGAAATGGTAGAGAAAGAATTATAATAGCAATTATTTTTAGTACTATTATTGTTATGTACACAGCAAGCTATGCACAGTGCAATTGATCATTACTGACTGATGTCCAGCCTGTCCCCAACTGGTAGAACATTCTGGTAACCATCTACACCTTCTTTGACCTTCAACAAGTCCACAAATGGAAGTGTCCTCCCAGGGACTGGGCAAGGTAGACAGCTCTTTAACATCCTCTCTCTTGAAGGCAGCTATCCCGAAACTCCAGCTGTACCCTTTTGGATCTTGGAAGTACCCTCTCGTGGGGAAGTCTATGTCAAGGTTTCATAGATCAACATTCCTCTCCCTCCTTTCTTTTCCGGGCAGTAGTTCTCTTCCATTCTCAGGAGCCTGATTTTCACACCCTCTGTTTTCTCCTGCATGTAGAGGCAACGGATCCTGGCAAAGGTTGGTGCTCTGGCCTAGCAAGAGCAGACCTGGGGGGTCTGGTCTAGTCTGGGGCCTGTCACAGTGGCTGGAGTGGCTGTGGGACATGTCAGAGGTGTTGGAGTAGCTGCAGGGCCTGTCCCAGGGGTTGGAGTGACACTGACTGAGGCTCCCTTTGGAATTCCCTTTGGAATTGCCAAGGTGATAACCCCTCCTTTTCAAGTACTTCTGCAGTTTTTAAGGATTCTGCATGTGCTCAGGGGGGAAGTTCCAAAGCACTGGAGGTGCCCACTGCTCTAGGTGCCTGCCCAGATCCTCCCATGCTCCCTGCCACTCCTAAGTCTCCTGCCTTGGGGCAGGTCTCTGGAGGGCATTCTTCAAGAGTTGCTTATCCTTAAACAAAAGTTGAAACACATTCAGGAGACATCACAGTAGGACCATCCCATGGATATTCTGAGCTTTGTAGAGGTAGTGTAATTACCCTAGAGGAGAAGGGGGAGGTGTAGAAGTGGAGAAGTGTACATTCCTTTTCCTCCCCTAGATTGGCTCCCTGAAGCAAAATGGTCAAGAGTGTAATTCTTAATAGTTTCTGAGTGATGGTTCCTGAGGTATGGAGGTGATGGCAATGCTCAGTACAAAGAACAGATTTGTCACATGACCAATAATTTTATAGACTCATAAGGTAGTGTTACACAACATAGCAAAATATCTTTAAACCAGCCCCAGAGATGACAAACAGCACAATGGGAACACAGGCAGTAAGTAATGTGCTATACAACGCATTTCTGAATGAAAGCCCAACAGACCTGAGATCCAAAATGTCGACCTTGTGATCAGCAACTATTAAAATAGTCTAATGCTTATAACAATTTAACTTTAGCACTTTGTGGTAAGATCTGTACTTAACTCAACCCTTTGTGCCCCACACCGTGTGCCAAAAAGACTGCTGTGGTTTAACGCAGCAGTTAGAGTACATGGAATTATTTGAAGAGGTCCAGAGGAGGGTCACAAAGGTGATAAAGGGGCTAGAGCACTTCTGCTATGAAGGCGTGCTGAGAGAACTGGTACTACTCAGCACCCGAGAAACCTTAGAGTAACCTACCAGTGCTTAGAGAGGACCTACAGGAAAGCTGGGGAGACAGTCTTTGTCTGGGGGTGTAGTGATGGGACAAGGAGTAATGACTTTAAACTAAAAGAGGGCAGGTTTAAATTAGATATATGGAAGAAATTCTTTCCTCTTAGGATGGTGAGGCATTGGAACAGGTTTCCTGGAAAAGCTGTGAATGTCCCATCCCTGGAAGTGTTCAAGAACAGATTGAAATGAGTTTTGAGCAACCAGGTCTAGTAGGAGGATAGTTGGAATAAGAGGATCTTTAAGGTCCCTTCCAACCCAAACCATTCTATGACTCTATGATCCCATGTTTCTATGATTACCTGTGACACTGCTACCATTGCCCTTGTGAAGCCCATAATGTCTCTCCTCAGAGATTTTAACCAAGATTTTTGGTTAGTCCAGCTGGCATCCTGTTACAAGTGGTGTCCCCCAGGGGTTGGTACTGCGACCTATCTTGTTTAAGGTCTTTATTGATGACCTAGATGAGGGGAGTGAGTGTACCCTCACTAAATCTGCAGATGACACCAAGTTGGGAGGTAGTGACGATCCACATGAGGGTAGGGTGGCCTTTCAGAGGGATCAGGATAGGCTGGATTGCTGGGTTGAGGTGAACGGGATGAGGTTCAACAAGGCCAAGTGCAGGGTCCTGTAATTTGGTCACAATAACTCCATGCAATGCTATAGGCTTGGGGCAGAGTGGCTAGACTATGAAGAGGAAAAGGACCTGGGAGTGTTGATGGATGCTCAGCTGAACATGAGCCAGCTGTGTGCCCAGGTGGCCAAATAGGCCAAGGGCATCCTGGCCTGTATTAGAAATAGTGCAGCCAGCAGGAGCAGGGAGGTGATTGTCCTCCTGTACTCGGCTCTGGTGAAGCCACACCTTGAGCACTGTGTTCAGTTTTGGGCCACTCATTACAAGAAGGACACTGAGGTCCTGGAACATATCCAGAGAAGGGCAACCAAACTGTTGAGGGGACTGGAGCACAGGTCTTACGAGGAGTGGCTGAGGGAACTGAGACTATTTACTTTGGCGAAGAGGAGGCTCAGGGGAGACCTCATTGCACTCTACAACTTCCTGAAGAGAGGTTGTGATGATGTGGGGGTCAGCCTCTTCTCTCAGATAACTAATGATAGGACTCTAGCAAATGGCCACAAGTTGTGCCTGGGGATGTTTAGATTAGATATCACAAAAAACTTTTTCTCTCAAAGAGTAGTCGGGAACTAGAATGGTCTGCTCAGGGACGTGGTGGACTCACTGACCCTCAGTATTCAAGAACCAGCAGGACAAGATGCTAGGAGCTATGGCTCAGTAGCTTAGTAGGCAGTATTAGTGATAGGAAGGTTGGACTAAATGGTCTTGTAGGTCCTTTCCAAATTTGTGCTTTTATGATGTCTATGACTCTATCATAGGACAAGGGGAATGGTTTTAAACTTCAAGAGGGTAGATTTAGATTTGATAGTCAGATGAAATTCTTGACTTGAAGGTGAGGCACTGGCACTTGTGCAGTGGGTCGAGAGGTCACCCAGAAGGAGTTTGGATCAGCCCATGCCCTTGTGTTTGAAGGAACAGCTGGTGAGAGTGCAGAGGCAGCAGTGAAATCATGGGAACACCAGAGTGAGAGCAAGGTGGGGAAGAGAAGTGTCTGTCTGCAGCCTTCAGAAAAGTGTGGGACAGCATAGGAAAGCCTGCAGAGGAGAAGGCAGAGGGCTCTGACAAGAATGGAAGGCTGCAGCTGTACTGACAACTTTTTCCCCTTGGCCTTAGCTTAGGAGGAGATGTGTTATACTCATGGCATTGGGACCATGTATTCTCCTTTCAACCTTGTGCAAACACCGGGAGGTGTCATATCACTGCCCTTCACATGATATTGTGGGCATCACCCCCTGCCCCACAGACCCCAGGAAGAGTGAGACATGCGGATGCTGGAGGTGCAGGATCTCCCCTCCCAGTGGCTGGGGTCAGGCCTTGGCCCTTCTGATTCACCAAAATAAACAGTGATTTTCTCAGCACAGTGCCTTTGCCAACCTGTAATCATGGCTTCCAGTTATCTGCCCTAACAATTCCCATGGGAGGCTTTGTGAGTAACCGAATAAAATAGCCAACAGAGTATTGAGTATTCTAATACTACAGAATAGTGTAGCCAACAGAGGTGACACAGGTACTCTGATATAATGACAGCCATCAGAAAGCTGATCCGAGTTAGATGACTGATATGGGGAGGTCAGGAGTAGCCTGGCCAGGAGAAATGTGAGATTTGGGGGAGGGAAGAAGAAGGGAAGAGGAGCTCGGAAGCTTACCTTTGTAGAGGTAAGAGGGTTCATGTAATGTTGATGCTGCTGTAACACTGACTTCAGTCTTGTAACGCCTTTAAACAATAACAATAATCCCTCAACCTAAACGTTAGTCTAACATGCTGACAGGAATCCACTATTGTAAAGCAGAACTCAAAATATCACCTCAAGTAAACTCAGCCCGTAGCGCCTGTTTCTTACATTTCCTCTCTTGCTCACCCTAATCCCTGCCCTTAACACTAACATTAAATGCTCTATTTATCCCAAGACTTCTTGCCAGACCTAAACAAAACCCTAATCCATAATGCTTTCCCATACCCTAACCAGAGACCTGACACCACAAACAGAACGGTAAACCTTCCAACTAAAATTTTGTTTACTCTCTAAACCAGAAAGGTAAGTCCCAGTCTGTAGGGGACAACAGAGAGGTGAGCTCTACCTCAGGATCTCCTGCCCCAGCAGGAGCAATATGACTGTGGCAGTGATTGTGAGGTAACTTCTGTCTCTACCCTTGATAGAGCAGCAGCAGGAACGTGTCACGGAAAGGGACTGGGAGGTCACTTGTGTCTGGAGGTGGCAGGTCAGCCTTGACTTCTCCCAGGGAGCTGCACTTTTGGGCTGACATCTGGCAGTGGTGCTGCTAGGCCAGCAGAAGGCACCTGCTTGGCATGCTGACTGGGGGATCCCCTCTGCCTCCAGACCCAGCAGGACCCAGGCAGAAAGAAGGCCCCAACATGGGTTGTCCTGTCCCTTCTGCTTGAGTCCATGGCTGGGCAGCAGCAGGCACAAGGCTTGGCTGTGTGTAGCCAAGAAGCTGCAAGGCCAGCAGCAGGCCCCTGGCTTGGAAGCTGCTGCTGAGGTGACTTGTGTCTGGTTGGCTGAGAGGCCACAAGGAGCCTGGTGTGTTGGGATGCCTACTTCAGGAGTGGTTTCCAGCCTGATGGAGCTTTTTTTGGCTGTAGGAAAGAGCAGTAGAGAAAAAAAATGCCACAAAGTGTGCATTGGAAGGATGGCACTGGCCGTGAGGAAGAAGAAATGTCCAGTGGAACAACTGGTCTCGCTGACCTAGTCGGAGGCAAAGAAGGCATTAAGTACCTCATCCTTTACGTTATCTCAAGATCTTCACCATATTTCTACTACATCCAATAAAGGATGATGGTTCTCCTTAATCCTCCTTTATTTATGGTATTTTTATAAAGAGTTTTTCATTGTCTTTAAGAGTCACAGACAGATTGAGCTCCAGCTTGGCTTTGGCCCTTCTAATTTTCACCTGCACATTCCCATAACATTCAGGACACAGCTCCAGACAAACTGACAGCATGCATGAGAAGGAAGCACAGAAGAGGTGGAACCTGGCAGCTTTCCATTCTCTTCTGTGGCTCTGTGCTGCAATGCCATTCAACTGGTTACTCCTGTATTATCCAAACTTTCCTGATGCTGCTGTCTTCTCAAAGATAGCACAATCACACGCAAAGTTTGAACTGTCTGCCTGTAGATATGAAGAGCTGACAGAATGGAGCATCAGTGTGGGGCAACCTTGAGAAACTGCAGGATTTTGCCTACAGAAACCTCTTGGCATTTACAAGGAGAAGAACCCCATACTGCACCACAGGAAGAGAAACCCACACATCAGGGCAGAATGGAACCTTGCTGAGTGAACAGTGGCCAGGAGGAGGAGGGCCTGGGCACCACAAGGGATGCCATATGAGCAGTGGTGCCTGCTCAGCAGCAGCTAGGCCAGCTTCCCACAGAGCTCCCTTACGAGGAGCATGGCCAACAAGAAGATCTGAGTTATGAGACTCCTCAGAGATCTAGTGTGGTACTACACAGAAGAGGGTCTGCAGCCAGCAGGAAAAGACATACAGGTCTAGGAGTCCCTCAGACAGCCTGGTGTGGAGAGGATCAAGGGCTATGGCAAGGCTGAAAGTCTCAACAGGACTCAGGTCTTTGTGTCCATGGCTATGGCTGTTGTCTCTGCTACTGAGGCCTAGGAGGAGACAGCTGATTGTTAAAGCACCAGGGCCTCATTGCCTCCTCGCCCCCACCCATGAACCAGACAGGCATCATACCATTCTCCTGCACTTGGCCATGCACATCCCCATCTCCTACTGCCCCACAAAGAGCCCTGAGCAAGGTGTGAAGGGAAAGGATCCCCCTTAAAATGGGTTGGATGTCAAGTCCTGGGCCTTGTGCTTGCTGACACACATCCAGGTTTCCTACACATCAGTGTCACCTTCACATTGCCTTTGACTCCTTGTCCTCACTGCCTCCAGGGTTCTGCTCTAACAAGCTCCAAGGGAGGCTGTGTCAGTGCTGGCCCTCAATGGGACACTGCAGGAAACTTGCCTGGGACTTGGACTTCTGGAGAGATGTCTTCAATTGTCTCTGAGTGCCTGAGGTTCGTGGGCTCATCAGCATAGGCCCCAGAGGGGTGATTGCAGTGCCTTGGGCTGGTGCTGTGCTGCTGAGCTGGGCCGGGCTCGTGGGACAGAGAAAACTCATTTCAAAAGTGATCCTGTTGCAGAGAGACAGCTGTGTCCAGGAGCAGCTCCACTGCACAGCGCAGCAGGGCTGGGGGCTCTGACCGCAGCTGGCACACACAGAGGAGAGAAGGAGAGAGGGTCTGAAGGCACTTGGCAGTGGGAGGATGCTGAGAGCTGCCTGCAGGAGAAACCTGCACAGCCCTTGACAAGGTAAGGGTCTGGCTGGAGGGCCATGCAGCTGCAGGTCCTGGAAGGGTCTCCTCCTGCTGGGTCTTGTTTCTGGGAGGGCAGTGAGTAATGCAGTAGGCTTTGAGAGTCCTGCTGGGTTGCAGTGCAAGGTGAGAAAGTCTGGCAGAAGCCCCTTGGAGTGTCATAACCCAGCTGCTCTTTTTAGCCAAGAGTTGGGTGTCCAAGTCTCCTCCAGACACTGCAGGGGATGCAGATTGGGTATTGGGACACCCCAGATTGCGAATATCCAGCTCTGTCCGTGGGGCATTGTCCTAGGCTGCATTCTTCTCTCCCGCAGGATGCAGCTCTCTCCTGGCATCCTTGTGTTATCCAGGTACCTCAAGGAGAAGACACCTCTGTACTAAACCCATGTCTGTGCTGCTGGATGGCTGTCTGTGGGCAGCTGGAATGAGGCTTCTGCACTCTTGGAGAAGAGGGAAAAGCTGAGATCCTGCTCATGTACCTGGAGATAAGGTGAGGATTCTGTCCAACTGCACTGGGGTTGGAGCTTCTTTGCTTTAAGCTGTCTCCACTTCTTTGGAAATGCAAGAGTGTGATTGTTCTACTAAGCATAATAAAATCTGACTCGCTCTACAGTGTGGTTGGAGGTGTTTTTTGCAACAACCCTGCAAAGTTCATGGATCCCATAAGTGGACTGAACTTGAGTTTCCCCCTTGTTCCTGCTTTCTGACTGCTTCACAGAAGGAAGGACACCTCTAAAGTCCCCAGTACTGCATGCTTGCAGTGCCAGTCTCACCCAGCATCAGCTTGGACTCAAGCGATAGAGCTGCAGAAAGATCCTTTTGCAAAGAGAGAGGCTTCAGATGAGAGTGCTCTAAGGCTTGCAGTAGGCTTTCCTCAGAGAATTGTCTTCTAAACTTTTTCTGCCTTCTCCTTCTCTACGGACAACAGTGTTCAATGTCAGAAAATGTCCAACATCAGCTCTGTGACTGAGTTCCTCCTGCTGGCATTCGCAGACACACGCGAGCTGCGGCTCCTGCACTTCGCGCTCTTCCTGGGCATCTACCTGGCTGCCCTCCTGGGCAACGGCCTCATCCTCAGCGCCGTAGCCTGCCACCACCGCCTCCACACCCCCATGTACTTCTTCCTCCTCAACCTTGCCCTTCTCGACCTGGGCTGCATCTCCACCACTCTGCCCAAAGCCATGGCCAATTCTCTGTTGGACACCAGGGCCATCTCCTATCAAGGATGTGCTGCACAGGTCTTTCTCTTTGTCTTCTTTATCACAGCAGAGTATTCCCTTCTCACTGTCATGGCCTATGACCGCTACGTTGCCATCTGCAAGCCCCTGCACTACGGGAGCCTCGTGGGCAGCAGAGCTTGTGCCACCATGGCAGCAGCTGCCTGGGGCAGTGGCTTTCTCAATGCTGTCCTGCACACGGCCAACACATTTTCCCTGCCCCTCTGCCAAGGCAATGCTGTGGACCAGTTCTTCTGTGAAATCCCCCAGATCCTCAAGCTCTCCTGCTCAGATGCCTACCTCAGGGAAGTTGAGGCACTAGTTTTTAGTGTTTCTTTAGCCTTTTGTTGCTTTGTTTTCATCATGTTATCCTATGTGCAGATCCTCAGGGCAGTGCTGAGGATACCCTCTGAGCAGGGCCGGCACAAAGCCTTTTCCACATGCCTCCCTCACCTGGCCGTGGTCTCCCTGTTTGTCAGCACTATCATGTTTGCCTACCTGAAGCCCCCCTCATTCTCCTCCCCATCCCTGGACCTTGCAGTATCTTTTCTGTACTCCATGTTACCTCCAGCACTGAACCCCCTCATCTACAGCATGAGGAACCAGGAACTCAAGGATGCACTGAGGAAATTGTTTGAATACATATTTGTTAAAAAAAAAAATTATGTGCCTTTACGTTCTGAGTTTATCTCAGAAACAGTTAGGATAGCAATTTGGTTTTATTTTTCTTGATAAATATGTTCTCCAAGTTGTGGTGTCGATTTAATTAATGTCATGTTAGCCTCCTACCTGTTCATTTATCTCTTTACTTTTCATAATTATCTCATGTATATCTAAAGCCAGGCTTTCTGTGTAGCTATAGACAATAAAGAAGCAAGCAGAAATTCATAGGTCTCAGCTGCAGTGCATTCCCATCTCCTGTGAACTAGCAAAGAAGCTATTTAAAAACAAAAGCATAGCAAAACTGTTTGTGACAGTGATGCTTGACCACTTCCTTGAAACGGGGCCTCAATAGATGCAGCAGATTTTTAGGAGGACAGACGTTTTCACAACGGGAGCCCACCTCTCCCCTCTCCTTCCATTTTCCACCTTCTATTGCTGAGTGTGACATCATATGGTATGGAATATCTCCGTGGTTGGTTTAGGTTAGCTGCCCTGGTGATGTCCCCTCCCTGTCTCTTGTGCACCCGCAGCCTGCTGGCTCTTTGGGGAGGGAGGATTAGAGGGATTCCTGATGCTATGACAGTACTGCTCAGCAGTAGACAAAACACAACCGTGATACCAGTGCTGTTCTAGCTACTCAAGCAGAGCACAGCACTGGGTGAGCTTCTACAGGAAAAGTTAACTCCATCCCAGCCAGACCCATAACGGTCACATATTGAAAACACAGCACCACAGGGGCTGCTCTGCAGAGAATTACTTCGTCACAGTCAGAGCCAGTGCAGGGCCACACACTGGACAAGAAGGCTCCCTCTGAGCTCTATGGGGAGTCTGGAAGGTCCTAAGAAGCAGCAGGAAGACTGAAGAAGACCAAGGCCCATCTGAAGGTTGGCTTATTCCCACCTGGGAGGCAGTGCTGGGCAGTGGGAAAGGCTATGAGAAAGACATGTGAGAAGACCATGAGAAACAAGGAAATATCACTGCCATTGCCCCAGGCCTGCAAAAAATCACTCACCAGACTTCTTTTCTGGGGCCGTGTGAGCCCAGGAGACAGCAGTGAATGGAGCCCACGGAGCGTGAGCCTGTCTGAGGTGGACTGAGCAGAGCTCAAGTGCTCAATCTGGTGTGAGCAGGCAGAGGAGAGCTCTGCAGCCCCAGGGCACACAAAAGCCCCAGCAAAGAAGCCTGGCAAGTGATTCCTTGCAGCCCTGGGGCAATGGCAGTGACCTCATGAGCTGGGTCTGCCTCCCAGCCTGCCCAGCACGGCCCTGCAGAGTGTCCCCATGCCCCAGGCACCACAGCCCCCTCGCTCAGCAGAGCACCACTGCCAGCTGGGACTGGGGCTGGGGCTTGGAGGGTGCTTCCCCTGAATGTCAGCTTCAGTCTCATGGCTTCTGGATAAAAACATGATCTTCACTGTGCCCAAGGAGCTGAGAGACTGCCAACAGGCATGGGGCTGGAACATTGCCTGCAAGGTCCCTCCTGCCCTAGCACCTCCCACGACTGGCACGGAACTGGCTCCTGAATGTCAGAGAGGCTGGGAGCCCAGCAGGTGTGCCATGAGCTTGGAGGATCACAACCAGCTCACTTCTACCTGGGCAGGTCCTGGCCCAAAAAGGGGGTGTTTTGTAGGTGTGGTATTATAAGCTCAGTGGTGCATCAGAAGCACTAAGTCCAGCGGGAAGCGACTGGCTATTAAATGGCCTGTGAGGTGACTGCATTCTCAAGTAGCTGACAGGTCACCCTTGACTCCTGGCTGGGATCTGTGCCTTTAGGCTCACATCTGCCAGTGTCCATGGTAGGGCAGCAGAAGGCACTTGCTGTGCATGTAGTTTCTGAGATCGGCTCTTTCTAAGTACTTGGTAGGCCCCATAGAGGAAGAGGTCTTGGATAGGGGTTGTCATGTCAGAGGTGTCAGCTTTTGCCTGAAGTCATCCTTTAGGACTGCTTTCATTTTTCGACACAGAGGGGGCCACTGCCTCCAAGACGCTTGCGGCAAACTGAACCATGCATGAGGGTTTGGAAAAAGATAGCCTGGGTGCACAGAAACCATTCCATATCCAAAAGTTGGAGGCAGGAAACAAAATTTTGGGGTGGTACAAGAACTGCTGGGCACATTGTGCACGGTTCACCTACAGCCTTTGTGTTCTTTTCCATCCTGACTTAGGTGCCACGTCAGTCTATAGAAAGGAGTAGCCAATGGATATGAGACAGATACTCTGAGATCATGAAAGCCACCAGAAAGCTGCCCATACGAAGATGACTGATATGGGGAAGTCAGGAAAAGCCTGGCCAGGAGAGATATGAGATTTGAGGGAGGAAAGAGAATATTGGCCAGCAGAAATGAATGATTTCTGTGAGTTTAGAACATTCAGGCAATGTCGATTCTGCTGTAATGCTGGCTTAAAACAGTCATGTAAAGCCCTTGCACTATTTTAATCACTGACATTAATCCCCAAACCTAAATGCTAGTCCACACCCTGACAGGAATCCACTATTCTTATGCCTGACCTCAAACTATCCCTTCAAGCCAAAACTCAGCCCATAGCCCCTTTTCCTTACCTTTACTCTCTTGCTTACCCTGATCTGATCAGCTTGTGGGCCACAAGGAGGAGATGGGTGGGAATGCTCTGAGGAGCTCAGCTCTGCCTCAGCATCTCCTGTCCCAGCAGGAGGAATGTGACTGTGGCAGGGACTGTGAGGTCACTTCTGTCTCTGCACTTGATAGGGCAGCAGCAGGAATGTGTCACGCAAAGGGACTGGGAGGACACTTGTGTCTGGAAGTGGCAGGTCAGCCTTGACTTCTCCCTGGGAGCTGCACTTTTGGGCTGACATCTGGCAGTGGCCCTGCTAGGCCAGCAGAAGGCACCTGCTTGGCATGCTGAGTGTTGGCATTGCTTCCTTGCAACACTGCAGGGCTGCAGAGGTGTCAAAATGAAGTTCTTCTAGTAGCATCACAGTACCCACCACATCCCACAGACCCCAAGACTAGCCCTCAGCCAGACAGGGGGGTGTAGGGTCTCCTCTCCTAGTGGCCGTGGTCAGGCCTTGGCTCTTCTTCACTGAAACCAACAAAGACTTTTCTCAGCACAGTGCTTTGCCTGTCTGTAACCATGGCCTCCAATTATCTGCCCTAACAAGGCCCTGGGGAGGCTTTGTTAGTAACAGCCCTCAGTGGGGCCCATTAATACTCCAAGTCACTTCAGCTTTTCCTCCTGAATTTACTTGCTCAAGCGGTTACATCACTCTCCTCTCAGTACCTGAGCTGATTACAGGGGGACAATCACTTCCCTGGACCTGCTGGTCACACTGCTTCTTATGCAAGCCAGGATGCCGTTGGCCTTCTTGGCCACCTGAGCACACTACTGGCCCATATTCAGCCGACTATCAACCAGTGTTCCCATGTCCTTCTCTGCCAGGCAGCTCTCCAACCACTCATCTCCCAGCCTGTAGCTCTGCTTGGGGTTGTTGCGCCCCCAGGTGAGGAACCCCACAAAAAGAACCTCAGAAAACAGATGAGCAGGGAGCAACCTCTTGGCTGTATTTCTGGCAACAGCTTTGGAGAGGCATCCAGGGTTCTGGGTTTGCTCTGAGCAAGACCCTCTTGCTACTGTGGTACTAGCAGGGAGGCCAGTTGTGACCCAGAGCTGCACAGTGCCTGCTGCTGCCTGCAGCCACAGGGATGCCACTGCAAAGACAACAGGACTGTCACCAAGGTACATGAGATCTGACAGCTTATCCGAATAAAGAGCAAAGGAGAACAGTCCGGAAGCCAAAAGAGAGCAGCAGTGTCAAGGCCACGTCCTGCTGTTGGCCATGGCCATGGCTCCAGGGAAGCAGCAGCCCCGACCCAAACTCCATGTAGCAGCTGGGCTCTTGGTCCTAAGCCCCTCCTGTGTACTGGGGCTGGTTCCTCAGCTTCAGAGGGGATGGGAAGAGATTGCTGCAGATAACAATGTAGACCTGATGTGTTTTGTTGTTGTTGTTGTTGTTGTTGTTTTTGTTTCTTTGTTTCTCTACATAAACTGCTTCTTTCAATAATTAGATGACTGGGTCATTGTAAATGAAAAAATAGAAATAAGAAAAACAGGTAGCAGGTTAAGGATAACATAATTTAAATCAAAACAAATAATTTGTAGAAAATATTTATAGAGAAATGTAGTAACAAAAAATTTTCCTCACAGTTCCTGAAATAATCAGGGAACTCACAAACATTATTGATTGCAAAGAAGCATGTATCCAAAAAGTTTCCTTACTGCATCCTTGAACTCCTGGTTCCTCATGCTGTAGATGAGGGGGTTCACTGATGAAGGAACAACTGAGTAGAGAACTGACACAATAAGATCCATGGATGGGGAAGAGATGGAGGGGGGTTTCAGGTAGGCAAACATGCCAGTGCTGATAAAGAGCGAGACCACGGCCAGGTGAGGGAGGCACGTGGAAAAGGCTTTGTGCCGGCCCTGTTCAAAGGGCATCCTCAGCACTGCCCTGAAGATTTGCACGTAGGATAACATGATGAAAACAAAGCAACCAAATGCTAAATAAACACTAAACACAAGTGGCCCAACTTCCCTGAGGTAGGCATCTGAACAGGAGAGCTTGAGGATGTGGGGGATTTCACAGAAGAACTGCTCCACAGCATTGCCTTGGCAGAGGGGCAGGGAAAATGTATTGGCCGTGTGAAGGGCAGCATTGAGAAAGCCACTGCCCCAGGCAGCTGCTGCCATCTGGGCACAAGCTCTGCTGCCCAGGACGCTCCCGTAGTGCAGGGGTTTGGAGATGGCAACGTAGCGGTCATACGACATGACAGTGAGAAGGGAAAACTCTGAACCAAAGAAGAAGACAGAAAAGAGAACTTGGGCTGCACATCCTTGATAGGAGATGGCCCTGGTGTCCCAGAGGGCATTGGCCATGGCTTTGGGCAGAGTGGTGGAGATGCAGCCCAGGTCGACGAGGGCGAGGTTGAGGAGGAAGAAGTACATGGGGGTGTGGAGGCGGTGGTGGCAGGCTACGGCGCTGAGGATGAGGCCGTTGCCCAGGAGGGCAGCCAGGTAGATGCCCAGGAAGAGCCCGAAAGTCAGGAGCTGCAGCTCGCGTGTGTCTGCGAATGCCAGCAGGAGGAACTCGCTCACAGAGCTGATGTTGGGCATTTCCTATTTCTGGGCTTGGGGTCCTGCACAAGGAACAGAAAAACAATGAGTGTTTATCAGAGTTATCTTAACAGAGTTATCTTACAGAAAAAAATATATATATACATTAATATCTTTTTTTCTTTTTTGCCTTCATTTCTCATTTCAGAGGAAAACTCATTCAATTTTTCATTTAATCCCTCCCAAATGATTCTCCACTTCCATTTTGACTTTTGACAGGTCCTTTTCATGAGTTCTGGCTGGTGCTGCTAGAGGGTGTCACTGAGAGCACGCGACTTGCTGTGGGCAATGTGGGAGTCAGTCCTGCCCTAAGCAAGTGGTAAAGATCATATGATGAGTTTTCTTTTGTCTCTTTTGTTCTAGCAGCCCCACTGTATTCAAATAAATCCTTGTGTGTCATCAACGTGGTGATGGCTTCAGTGCAGTGTCCTTGAGAGAGCACATCAAGTCTGTGTGTTAGTCCTAGTGTCAACTGCCCTGTACTGGTGTCTCTTTGACCTACTGGACAATTGCACTCCCATGTTTGCCTGAAACAAACCAGGACACTGCTGGGAGCAGAGACATCGAGGCTCAAAGTGCCCAACTCCAGACCCCTAAACCAGTCCCCGTACTCCCCTTCCCCCAAGCACACTGAGGGCTCTCCCCATGGGAATGTGAAACCCCCATCCCCAGCCAGCCTGGGAACAAGACCAGCAGCAGCACGGCCAGCTGGAGAAGACAGGAGGAATGCCAGCGTGCTGCTGCCAGGGGAGGCAAGGCCAGGGAGGGACAGACGGACACTTAGCAGACCCTCCTGTGCTGCAGCTCTGCCTGCAGAAGAGGTAGCTCCTGCTCATTGCAGGTGATCTGTGCACATCTCAAGCAAGGAGATACTCTCAAAGACAGGGCACTGGGCATCATAGGGTTTGCAGCTCCTTTATATCAGCTAGAATAAAACATGTGAGGATCACAAGGATGATGTTGGTGCAGTCTGTGGGCTGAGGTGTGGGAAGGGACTTCATGAAGTTCATTGATTAAATATTGATCCCTCACTGCAATGCTCTAGCAGTCTCAGCCTGCAGTACAAACCTGACTACCCATTACCATGAAACTGGCGTCCACTCTAACGCAAGCACAGGCTACAGAAAATATCTTGCCTTTCAGGTAGCCCCTACCGTGGTCTTCTTGTTGAAAGCTCCAATCATAAATGCCATTCTCTAAAGCGTTTTCTACTCGTTTCTGGAGAAACAAAGAGACCCATCTTGACAGATGCTATCAGTAATCAGATGTGCCAGCCTTACAAGACCCCTCTTGTAACCCCACCTGCATGTCCCTGCTGCCAGAGCCTCACGGTTTCAGGAGCCTGCAGATGTGTCCTGCCACACGCTGCCCTCTGTTGTTGTGCTCCTCAGTGCCTCCAAGCCCTCTCTCCTTCTCTCCTGTCTGTGTGCCAGCTGCGGTCAGAGCCCCCAGCCCTGCTGCGCTGTGCAGAGGAGCTGCTCCTGGGCACAGCTGTCTCTCTGCACCACGGCCCTCTTGCCACGAACTCACTCTGTCCCACGAGCCAAGCCCAGCTCAGCAGCACAGCACCAGCCCAAGGCACTGCAATCACCCCTCTGGGGGCTTTGCTGATGAGCCCACGAACCTCAGGCACTCAGAGACAATTGAAGACATCTCTCCAGAAGTCCAAGTCAGAGGCAAGTTTCCTGCAGTGTCCCCCTGAGGGCCAACACTGACACAGCCTCCCTTGGAGCTCGTTAGAGCAGAACCCTGGAGGCAGTGAGGACACGGAGACAAAGGCAATGTGAAGATGACACTGAGGTGTAGGAAAACTGGATGTGTTTCACCAGCACAAGGGTCAGGCCTTGACTCATGTTGCCTAGGAAGGAGATCTGTTCTCTTCCCAAATTGCTCAGGGCTCTTTGTGAAGCAGTAGGAGATGGGGATGTGCATGGCCAAGTGCAGGAGAATGGTATGACGCCTGCCTGGTTCATGGGTGGGGGCGAGGAGGCAATGAGGCTCTGGTGCTTTAATGATCGGCTGTCTCTCCATAGGCCTCAGTGGCAGAGACAACAGCCATAGCCATGGGCACAAAGACCTGGGTCCTGCTGGGACTCTGTCTTGTCACAGCCCTTAGTCCTTTCCACAGCAGCCTTTCCTAAGGACTCTCATAGCTGCACCTCTTTCCCTGCTGGCTGCAGTCCCTTCTGTTGGTGGTCTCTTATAGATCTCAGCTGAGTCTGATAACTCAGATCTTCTTGATGGCCATGCTCCTCTCCTCCTGGCCACTACTCACTCAGTAGGGTCCCAGCCTGCCCTGATGTGTGGGGTTACTCTTTCTCCGGTGCAGGACTGGGCTCTTCTCCTTGTAAATGCCAAGAGGTGTATGTAGGCAAAATCCTGTATTTTCTCCTTGTTCACCCACATTAATGCTCCATTCTGTTAACAGCTATTGTCTGCAGGCAAACAGTTCCACCTTCATGTGATTGTCCTGTCTCTGACAAGATCGCAGCATCGGGAGCTGTAAGAAAGTTTGGATAATACAGGAGTAACCAGCTGAATGGAATTGCAGCACAGAGTCACAGAAGGGCAGGGGATGGAAGGCTGCCAGGTCCTATCACTGGCCACCACTAAGAAGATTTTGGCACCATTCTCTTTACATTGTCCCCTCAGGTATTTGTAGAGGTTGATAAGATCCCTTCTCAATCTCCTCTTCTCTGGGCTAAACAGGCCCAACGTGCTTAGTCTTTCCTCAGAGGACAGATGCTCAAATCCCTCAATCACCTTCCTGGCTCTATGCTGGACCCTCTCTAGACATTCTATGCCCCTCCTGTACTGGGGAGCCCCGAACTGCCCACACTATTCCAGGTGTGGCCTCACCAGATCTGCGTAAAGGGGGAGGATCACCTCTCTCAACCTGCTGTCCACACTCCTCTTGATTCAGGCTAGGAACCAATTGGATGGGATTGAGATGCTCCAATCCTTTAATCACCTTCCTTTGGCCCTTCTAATTTAGACCTGCACAACCCCATAACATTCAGGACACAGCTCCAGAGAAACTGAGAGCATGCATGAGAAGGAAGCACAGAAAAGGTGGAACCTGGCAGCCTTCCATCGCCTATCATTCTGTGACTCTGTGCTGCAATTCAATGCAGCTAGTTACTCCTGTATTATCCAAACTTTCCTGCAGCTCCTGATGCTGCTGTCTTGTCAGAGAGCGCACAATCACACAAAGGCTGAACTGTCTGCCTGCACACGTGAACATCTGACATGATGTCGATGTAGAGCTTGGTAGTGTGGTTTAGTGATGGACTTGTCAGTACTGAGGTAAAGTTCCATGACCGGGGTTACAGGTCCTCACCCTTCTATGTTCCCTCTAAACTCTTTTACATTCCTGATGGCCTCATCCTTAAGAGTCTGATGGTATCATCAACCATAGGGCTTGCCAACCCCCATGGCTACAACCCCACATGACCCCTTCTTCATATCAACCATCTTCTTGACACAAATATTACTCCATATATCACACACCCCAATGGGACTAGCCCAGAGGCTATGTGCATCCTCAGCTTAGACTGCTTCAGGAGAGGGAACTGTAAAGTTCTAAGTGGGTACCACCAGTGGGGCTTTGGCAGAGCTGCCTTGGAGACAAAGGACATGAAACAGTTGTCTACATTGCTTGGCCTTCCACAGAACCCTTCTGTTGGGGGTTTGCTGAGGGTTGAAGAACAGCAGGTGCCAATGGCTACCATGCTGGTGCACCTGAGGCAGCGTCGCGCTAACCGAGAGTCCCTGATTGCCATCCATGAGCTGGGTCATCGACTGGAGAGCCAAGGTGTAGATGTAGAGCTTGGGAGCGTGCTTTAGGGATGGCCTTGTCAGCACTAAGACAAAGTTGCCTGACCTGGGTGACACGTCCCAGAGTAGTGTCAGGCACAATGCAATTCTTTTTGCCTTCTGCATCTATAGCACAGGAAGTAGGACTTTGCCCTACTCTATTGACTGGGCAGCTCTTTTCACTTTACTCAATTTAGGTTTCCATGTCTGGAAGGAGCAATTTCCCAAAAGCGGCCAATCTCATGGGTACAGCTACAGCCAATGAACATATATTTCCTTTACTTTTCTTCCTGAGTATTCCATGGAAGACCCAATAGAGACTATGGATGTCTAGTTGTCTACTAAGATTCGTTTACAATTTCTCAGATCCCAATGGTCATTTCAAATATTATTTATTTTATTTTATTTTATTTTATTTTATTTTATTTTATTTTATTTTATTTTATTTTTGGTTTTATTTTATTTTATTTTATTTTATTTTATTTATTACTTTAATTGTTTCCCAAGGAACCCCTGACTTGTCTTAGAAAGGGTTTCATGTGCTGGGCTGGGCTGCAGTTACACGGACAAAGACCACTTCTGGAAGTGGAGGTGTCAGACCTCCAGACTCTGCTTTTCCTCCTGATGGAGTTCTCCAGAGAAGTCACCCTGGATGAATAGCAGTAGGAGAATGATGCTCCAAATGGAAATGCAACAACATTCAGCCTTTGAATCAAGAAAATATTTTTATTCTGTGCTTTGTGAAATCTTTTCCCTTAACTACGTCCTGCAGGTCTTTTCTGACATCTGCTGGTCCGGGGAAGTGCCTCAAACACAACGGGGCCACTGGAGGTTTTCCCTGGTTGCTTATGATCAGACAGCAAAGCTCTGCCAGAATACCCAGTATTTTTTTCAGTACTTGAATGATAAAGCAACAACTCATCAGCTCAAAAGATTCAATCCCTTCCGTAAAATGTCTCATGTGAAGTGTAATTTCTATCATGAAGAAATGTGATTTTTCAGGATGCATATTCATCCCAGGAGAAGAAATACTGGTGTTCACCTGTACTTGCATTGTCATCGCTTTTCTATCATGGTGTGCTCCCTCCCTCATCTTCCAGGCACAAAACTCATCTTGATTACATAGACCCTGCTGAATGTCCCCTTTCCAGCTCCCTGTCTGGACCTATGCACTTCCCATCATTCTCCTGGTTTGCCCTCCTCTTACCGTTTAATCATTCAGACCATTCTCAGTGACCCAGTTGCTGCTTGGAGTTTCAGTGAGTTCGAGCTCGCCCATCTCTCAGCAGTCTGTCTAGTGGTTTCCTTAGTAAGACCCTCATAATTTATCATTGAATTAGTATGATATGGATTAATATTAACACAATTACTTAAAATTTCCTATTAATCACTGTAAAATACATCATGTACAGTCCTCCTTTTGGGAAGGTAAACATCACGGGAGGCAACAAAATTAGGAACTTGAACTTTTTTTTTTTTTTTTTGGAAAATTGGAGCATGATTTCCTGTTGTTTGTTTTGAAATAGGAAAAACCCTGCTCTTCCCACCTAAACAGGGCTTTAAAGGAGAAACCCTAGACCAATATAACCAGGAGAATGATGCTCTAAACTGAAACAGAACAAAATTCAGCCTTTAAAATGAAGAAAGATTTTTATTAGATGCTCCTTGAAATCTTCCCCCTTAACTACAACATGAAAGCTCTCCAATTAGCTGATCAAGTCTTGAAGACTTGAAGAAAATGTTGGGAGAGACATGGCTCCTTAGGAGTTTCTGTGTTTTAATGAGTTCCATGGTGTATTTTGGTGATGAGTCAATGAAACTTGGGTACTGAGAGGAGAATGATGCAACTGAGCAAAAAAGCAAACTCAAAAGGAAAAGCTGAAGTGACTTGGAGTATTAATGGGCCCCACTGAGAGCTGTTACTAACAAAGCCTCCCCAGGGACTGCTTAGGGCAGATAATTGGAGGCCATGATTAGACAGGCAAAGCACTGTGCTGAGAGAAGTCTTGGTTGATTTTGGTGAAGACAAGGCCCAAGGCCTGACCTCAGCCACTGCGAGGAGAGATCCTGCACCCCCCTGTCTGGCTCAGGACTTTTCCTGGAGGTCTGATGAATGTGGTGGGCAGTGTGACGCCACAAGAGGAAAACTGGTATGACACCACCCTGCCTCTGCACAGGGTTGCAGGAAGCAAAGCGGCTGCACTGCAATGACTATATCTTGTTTTCTCAAAAGCTGTAGCCAAAGCTCAGGACTGTTGGAGCCTTCCCTTTTTACCAGCAACCTCTGTCTTTTCCTCTGCACGCTTTCCTATGCTGTCCCACACTTTGTCCTGTTTCCTGGAAGTCTGCAGACACCCATCTCTATTCACCACCTTGCTCTCATCCCAGCATTTCCATCATTTCACCAATGTCTCATCAACCCTCACCAGCTGTTCCTTGAAAAACGAAGCTAAAGTCACATCATAGATACTCACCAGCACCTTCCAAGCCATGGGTCTGGTGCTGGCCTTGCAGCTTCTTGGCTAGATACAGCCAAGCCTTGTGCCTCCTGCTGCCCACTCATGGACTCAAGCAGAAGGGACAGGACAACCCATCTGGGGGCCTTCTTTCTGCCTGGGTCCTCCTGGCTCTGGAGGCAGAGGGGATCCCCCAGTCAGCATGCCAAGCAGGTGCCTTCTGCTGGCCTAGCAGGGCCACTGCCAGATGTCAGCCCAAAAGTGCAGCTCCCAGGGAGAAGTCAAGGCTGACCTGCCACCTCCAGACACTAGTGACCTCACAGTCCCTTTGTGTGACACGTTCCTGCTGCTGCCCTATCAACTGCAGACACAGAAGTGCCCTTTTGTCGGGGCTGCTGCGTGCCCTGGGGCTGCAGAGCTCTCCTCTGTGTACTCACACCAGACTGAGCACTTGAGCTCTGGTCAGGCCACATGGGACATAACATGGTGCTCAGCAGTATATATTGGGGTCATCTTTCCAAGACAAGGTATCGGTTTCTCAGAGACTGGCAGCACAGTGGTCTGCTTATGGGAATAGCGAAGTTACTACATATTCCTCATGTTTGGGGTAGGAATTTCTTTTTCTTTTATTTTCCATTTCCTTTCCCTTCGTTATGTGTCTATCTCTCTGTGAGTTTATATGTTCATTCCCCTCTCTCTCTAGATGAATTTCCTCCTCTCCCTTCAGAGGAGGAAGAAGCAGACAGCTTATGCATGTGTAGTTTCTGGTGGAGGTGAGCAAGGAGGAGGCTCTTTATGGTGCAAGGAGATAGAAGTCCGTGAAGCTGCAGGAGCCCTGCTCTCTTGCCTGGCAGATCCCCAGCACACAGTGCCTGTTCCCCGCAGGGCCAGCCCCGCTCCCCAGGCCAGCACAAGAGGCCTGGCCCAGCCACAGAGCAGCCTGCCCTGAGCAGGGGCCTGCACAAAGAGCTTTCCTTTTGCCCTTTACCCATCAGTGCAGGCCCAGCAATGCTGCCCTGCTCTTCCCCAGGGCCATTCCTGCTCCCAGACAGCCTTGTCCAGGGCAGTGTGTCTGTGCTAGCCTGGCTGGCCATTGCTGCTTTTTTCCCTGTGCTCCCTCAGGGCCCCAAGCTGGCGGTGCTGCTGTGAGAGCCAGGGGCTGTGGTCCCCTGGGACACCCGGGGGTCTCCCCTTTGCCTGTGCTGCTCAGGCTGGGCAGCAGACCTACGTCCCTGGGGATCTCTGCTGCTGAGCCCCTTTCCACATGCCCTGATGGCTCAGCAGCACAGGGCAGTGCTGGGCAGGGCCATGGGGTGTCTCTAAGGGCACAAAAGGCAGGTGAGACCTGCACCAGACCTCGCCCATAACACTTCAAAATGGTTATCCTCAATTACTCTTCAGTCTTATGGGCCTTTGTCTGCTGGCTCTTCACCACCTCTTGTGGCATTGCAGAGCCCTCCTTTAGCCCATGGACTCCTCAGATTCCCCTTTTCCTTTAACAAACCTTTTTTTGGATGGTCACTCATTTTATGAGGTTCTAATCACTTCATCTGAGGACCTAGTCGCTGCAGATTACCTGACATCTCCTGGAAGCTCCAGATTCCTTTACAGGCTGCAATCTGCCATCTGCCCCGCTGCAGGGGGTGCAGTCCCATGCAGATAAGCCTAAGATCAGTTGTCATCTCCTTAGGCAAGTTCTGTCATAATGGAAGCTCTTAGTGCTGCCCTTGTTTCCTCAGGGGCCACCCTGGGACTTTCAGCCTGTGTCTTTCACTCCATGAAGAACCCCCAGAATAGAGAAGAGCAGAGAACAGCCCCTTGGTGTCCAGGCTCCTGGGTTTGCCTTCAGCAGCCCCTTTTGTTACTGTGGTGCTAGCAGGAAGGTGGCTGTGACCCAGGGCTGTGCAGTACCTCCTGCTGTCTGCAGGGATCAGGATGCCCTGCAGAGAAAACAGGACTGTCATCGAGGCATATGAGAGCTCAAGACTAACAGATACAAGAGCACAAGAGAACAATGTGGAAGCCAAAGGGAGCAGCAGTGAAAAGGCCATGTCCTGCTGCTGGCCATGGCCATGGCTCCAGGGAAGCAGCAGACCCGACCCGAAGGCAGCACACAGGCAGAGCCCAGCGGGCAGTGAGGGGCAGCCCCGAGGGCCACCAGGGCTGCTCCTGCATGTGGCAGCTGGGCTCTTGGCCCTGAGCCCCTCCTGCATGCTGGGGCTGCTCCCCCAGCTCCAGAGGGGATGGGAAGAGAGGGATACTGAGACCATTGAATTTATTCTGTCTTCTTTATTGTCTATACCTACAAAGGAAGCCTAGTTCAGTAGGTTAAATGGAAGATGTAGTCAAAGTAAAAAAATTACTAAATAAATTAAAGCAATATCAAAAATTATGAAAATAACAAAAACAAAAAATGATATGAAAATCTCTCATCTCAGTTTCTCAAATAGAATGGTAGTGTTTAGAGGATTATTATTATTATTATTATATGATAATAATACTAAGTATAAAAATGGTATGATACAAATCACAATAATGTTAACAACACTGATGCTTAAGAAGCACATATAGAAACAATTTCCTCACTGCAACCTTGAGTTCCTGGTTCCTCATGCTGTAAGTGAGGGGGTTCACTGCTGGAGGTACCACTGACTACAAAAGTGACACCACCAAGTCCAGAGATGGGGAAGAGATGGAAGCGGGCTTCAGGTAGGCAAACATGGAAGTGCTGAGAAAGAGGAAGACCATGGCCAGGTGAGGGAGGCACGTGGAAAAGGCTTTGTGCCGGCCCTGTTCAGAGGGCATCCTCAGCACTGCCCTGAAGGTCTGAAAATAGGACAGCACAATGAAAACAAAACAAACAAATGCTAAAGAAACACTAAACACAAGGATGCCAATTTCCCTGAGATAGGCATCTGAGCAGGAGAGCTTGAGGATGTGGGGGATTTCACAGAAGAACTGGTCCACAGCATTGCCTTGGCAGAGGGGCAGGGAAAATGTAGTGGCCGTGTGCAGGACAGCATTGAGAAAACCACTGCCCCAGGCAGCTGCTGCCATCTGGGCACAAGCTCTGCTGCCCACGAGGCTCCCGTAGTGCAGGGGCTTGCAGATGGCAATGTAGCGGTCATAGGCCATGATGGTGAGAAGGGAAAACTCTGCTCCAGCCAAGAAGACAAAAAAGAAGACCTGTGCAGCACATCCTTGATAGGAGATGGCCCTGGTGTCCCAGAGGGCATTGGCCATGGCTTTGGGCAGAGTGGTGGAGATGAAACCCAGGTCAAGGAGGGCGAGGTTGAGGAGGAAGAAGTACATGGGGGTGTGGAGGCGGTGGTCGCAGGAGATGGGGATGTGCATGGCCAAGTGCAGGAGAATGGTACGACCCCTGCATGGTTCATGGGAGGGGATGAGGAGGCAATGAGGCCCTGGTGCTTTAACGATCAGCTGTCTCCTAATCTGTGTCAGTGGCAGAGACAACAGCCATAGCCATGGGCACAAAGACCTGGGTCCTGCTGGGACTTGGAACCTTGTCATAGCCCTTGCTCCTCTCCTAACCAGGATGGCCTAGAGAATCCCAGACCTGTACCTCTTTACTGGTTAGTTGTAGACACTTGTCCTTGTGGTGTCATACCGGATCTGAGCTGAGTCTGATAACTCAGATCTTTTTGGTGGCCATGCTCCTCGTAAGGCAGCTCTGTGTGAAGTTGGCCTGGTTCCTGCTGAGCAGGCACCACTGCTTGTATGGCATCCCTCATGGTGCCCAGGCCCTCCTTGTCCTGTGTACTCAGCAGTGTCCCAGTCTGCTCTGATGTGTGGCGTTACTCTCCCTCTCGTTCAGGACTGGGCTCCTCTCCTTGTAAATGTCTAGAGGTTTCTTTAGACAAAATCCTGTAGTTTCTCAAGCTCCCACCACACTGATGCTCCGTTCTGTCAGCTGTTCATGTCTGCAGGCAGACAAGACAGTTCAGCCTTCATGTGATTGTGCTGTCTCTGACAAGACAGCAGCATTGGGAGGTACAGGGGACACAGAATCACACACAGAATCACACAGAATTGTCTAGTTTGGAAGAGACCTCAAGATGATCGAGTCCAACCTCTGACCTAACACTAACAAGTCCTCCACTAAATCAACATTTGGATAATACAGGAGTAACCAGTTGAATGGAACTGCAACACAGTCACAGAAAGGTAATGAGTGGAAGGCTGCCAGATTCTACTTTTTCTGTTCTTCATTCTCATGCATGCTGTCAGTTTCTCGGGAGTTGTGTCCTAAATATTATGGGGTTGTGCAGAACAAAGTTAGAAAGGCCAAAGTCCAGCTGGAGCTTAATCAATCCATTCCTGTCAAAGACAATAAACACTGCTTATATAAATACTTTAAATAAAAGAAGATTAAGAATCATAATAAATTATTGGATGTGGGGGGAAACCTGGTGCCAAGAGATGAGGTAAAGGCTGAAGTACTTAATGCCTTCTTTGCCTCAGTCTGTAGCAGCAAGACCAGTTGTTCCCCTGGTCATTTCTTCCTCCTCATGGCCAGAACCCACCTTTTAGGGTGGTTTGTGTCTTTTTCTTTTTTTTTTTTTTTTTCCTTCTGCTCTTTCCTACTACCAAAGCAGGCTCCATCAGGGAGGAAACCACTCCTGAAGTAGGCATCCCAACCCAGCAGGCTCCTTGCGGCCTCTCAGCCAAGCAGACGCAAGTCACCTCAGCAGCAGCTTCCAAGCCAGGGGCCTGCTGCTGGCCTTGCAGCTTCTTGTGGAGACACAGCCAAGCCTTGTGCCTGGTGCTGCCCACTCATGGACTCAAGCAGAAAGGACAGGACAACCCATCTTGGGGTCTCCTTTCAGTCTGGGTCGTCCTGGCTCTGGAGGCAGAGGGGATCCCCCAGTCAGCATGCCAAGCAGGTGCCTTCTGCTGGCCTAGCAGGGCCACTGCCAGATGTCAGCCCAAAAGTGCAGCTCCCAGGTCTATGTAAAGGCTGACCTGCCACCTCCAGACAGAAGTGACCTCACAGTCCCTTTCCATGACACGTTCCTGCTGCTGCCCTATCAAGTGCAGAGACAGAAGTGACCTCACAGTCCCTGCCACAGTCACATTCCTTCTGCTGGGCCATGAGATCCTCAGGCATAGCTGACTGCGTTCTAGTTCCCAAGGGAATAAGGCGCATCTTTCTGGGTTAGAGAGTAAACAAATGTTTATTGGGAAGGTTTGGTGTTCTTCTGTGTTTAGGGTATGGGCAGGCTCTGTAGTTTAGGTCATTTTTAGGTCTGCCTAGAAGCCTAGGGTTAAATAGAGTATTTTAATACTATTATTAAGGGTAGGGTTTAGGGTGAGTAAGAGAGTAAAAGTAATAGAAAGGGGGTATGGGATGAGTTTTGCTTCAAGAAATACCTTGTGTTCAAGCTTTAGAGAAATGGATTCCTGTCAGAGTGTTGGAGGAGCATTTAGATTTAAGGATTAAGACTACTGGTTAAAATAGTGTAAGGGCCATAGATGACTCTACAAGTCAGTGTTGCTGCACAATCTGCATTTCATGATGCCTCTTACCTCTACGAAATCATTAATTTCTGCTGGCCATGCTCCTCTTGCCACCTGAAAATCTCACATCTCTCGTGTCCAGGTTGCTCCTGACCTCCCCATATCTTATTGGGATCAGCTTTCCGATGACATCCATGACATAGGCAGTATATGTCTCACCTCTGTGGGCTACTCTGTTCTTCAGAGAGAAGTGGCATTGTAGCCAGGAGGGAAAAGGGCCTAAAGGAGCATCCTGCCCAGTATGCCCATCAGCTCTGCCTCTCTACAAAATTGCGCATCCTACCTACTAGTTTTGTTTCCAGAATAGCTTCCATGGATCTCGAGTTCTTTTTCCAGGCCCTTATGAATGCTTCAGTTTTGGATGTGTAGAGATGGGATAAGGAAAGCAATGCGCGGATAGACCTGAGTTTAGCAAGGGATGCAAAGAATAACAGGAAGAGATTCTATAGATGCATAGCTCAGAAAAGAAAGGCCAAGGAGAGTGTACCCGCTCTGAGGGATGAGAAGGGTAAACCGGTAATGACAGACATGGAGAAGCCTGAGGGCCTCAACAACATCTTTGCCTCAGTCTTCCCTGCCAGTGAGGCTTCCCAAGTTTTTCATTTCCCTGAACCCATAGATGGAGGCTGGGGGGCAAAGAAGATGATCAAGTGGCTGGAGAACCTCTCCTATGAAGAAAGGCTGAGAGCACTGTGGCTGTTCAGCCTGGAGGAAAGAAGGCTCCAGGGTGACCTCATCACAGCCTTTCAGTACTTAAAGGGAGCTTATAAAAAAGATGGAGAGTGATTCTTTGCTCAAGGACATCACAATCCCTGCCCTGCCCCAAGGGGACAAACAGCTGAAGTTAGGGATAGGAGTGGGTTTGAAGATGAGATGTGTTGTGTGTGTGGTGGAGGGTTAGGTGGTCAATTTAACATTTAGGGATTAGAGGTCAACTTTTAGGGCTAATGCAATGGAAGGGCTTTGAGGGAGGGATTGGTGTTCTGCTCAAGATGCCTGCTCAAGGTGTAGGATAAGGGCAAGCCTTGTGGGTTAGAGTTTTGTTTAGTTCTTGGGTGAGGGCTAGGGTTAACGCTGGCATTCTAATTCATGATTAGGCTTAATCATCCTTCTGCTCAGCCTTGAAGTACAAGATGCTTTCGACATCTGCCTTTTCCACGTCCCGAGGAACCTCTTTGATCAATCTGTCCTTTCCAAGGTCTTTGAGATACGTCTTATGATGACGTCTGCAGCTCCACCAGCACATCTCTCACCCTTCCCATACTACCTATAAGCAACCCTAGGAGTGACAGGGGGATGATGAAGGTATGAGAAAGGGCTTGATTAAAACCTCTGAGCACAGCCTTTATGGGCTTTACACAGACAGTGACAACGGTGTCATAGAAAACAGTGACACTCATGAGGACAGAAGAGGAGGTGGATAAGGCCTTGGGATTGTAAACAGAGGATGCACACACATGAAAACTGCAGGAAAGAGAAGAGGAAGATGATCCAAAGGAAGGAAGGAAAGAAGGAAAGAAGGAAGGAAGATCCCAAATGTAGATTATGAAAGGAAAGACCATGAGTATCATTGTGGCACTGCAGGAGAGCTCCAGCAGTGGGGGAAAACCACGGAAGGTGTCTATGACACTGGGGCCACAGAACAGTAGCTGGGAGGAGAAAGAATTCCTGTACATGAGAGAAATTCCCCTGGTTCAGGTACAGCTGCCTTCTGGAGTCAGACCTTCCAATTCTCGAGCCTTTCAGAGAACAGGTGTGGCATACAGCCCAGGGCTGACCGTAGGACATGGCCCCCAGCAGGAAGCACTGCGGTCATGCAGAAGGTGCAGCTGGGAGTGCTGTCCCCCTTTGCTGACAGAGGTTGGAGCACTGTCTCCCCCATGTGGTGTCTTCCCCGTGTGGAGTATGGTGCCTTGTCTCCCCCACCGCACGGCCTTGACTCCTTGTCTCTGCTGGGCCCCACCTTCCACACGCAAATATGTCCCTTGGCTGTCGGCTCCCTCTCCCCTGCCCTGTGTAGCAAGCTGGAGCGGACAGGTTACCATTAGATGTGGTGGTGCTTCTGTAATTCACGTTGGTGATGGCACAAATGACAGTTCCTTCACCAGTGATGCACATCCTTCTTCATGTTAGGACATAACTCAATGTCCTTCACTCTGCTTTATCACACTGATGAACAGAACATGGTCTCCTTGATTATTCTGAGGCACAATGCAATGCTTTTTGCCTTCTGCTACTCCAGTACAATATGTGTGACTTTCCCTTACTCTGCACGTTGACCTGCAGAGTCATTCCACACTTTTTACTTTCAAACCTTACTTGGACAGGGGCCATTTCCAAAGCAGGGCAAGCTGATGTGTTCTGCCTCAGCCATCTGAAGCATGCTATACTTGAGTTTTTCAGCCTGAGTTTGCTAAAGATGACCCAGGAAGGTAAACGGATGTTCCAGTGTCTAGTAGGAATAAGGGAGAGTATCTCAGGTTTCCAATGGCCATTTCAAATCTAGGTCAACCTCAGGACCCCACTGAAGAAGAGGTTTGTTTTTGAAGGGGTTTCCTGTGCTGGACTAGGCTGCAGTTACAGGGACAAAGACCACTGCTGGCAGTGGAGGTGCCCTGGGAACTCCACCTGGCTCCACCTGATTTTCCCAAAGGGCTCCGGCCTCCTGCAGCTCTTTTCTGACATCTGCCAGTCCAGGCAAGTGCCTCAAACACAACAGGACCACAGGAGGTTTTCCCTGGTCAGAGAGCAACGCTCTGCCTGAGTACTCAGTTATTTCTTTAGTTCTTAACTAATAAAGCAATCGCTCATCAGCTCAAATGATTCAATTCCTTCTGTAAAATGTCTCAAGTGAAGTGTAATTCCAATCAGGAAGAAATTATAATTACCATGATCTATACTCATCTCAGAAGAAGAAATACAGATAATCTCCTTTACTTGCATTCTCATCGCTTTGTCTATCATGGTGTGCTCCCTCATCTTCCAGGGACAACACACATCTTGATTACACAGACCCTGCTGAACGTCCCATTTCCACCTGCCTGTCTGGACCCATGCACTTCCAATGGTTCTCCTGGTTTGCTCTCCCCTTACTCTTTGACCATTCAGACCTCTCTCACCAACCCAGTTGCTGCTGTGAGATTCAGTGAGTTCGAGCTCGCCCATCTCTCAGCAGTCTGTCTAATGGTTTCCTGAGCAAGAACCTCATAATTTATCATTGAATATGTATGATATGGATTAATATTAACACGATTATTTGAAATTTCCTATTAATCAGTGGAAAATACATCATGTACAGTCATCCTTTTAAGAAGGTAAACATCACTGGAGGCAACAAAATAAGGAACTTGAACTTTTTTTTTTTTTTTAAATTGCAGCATGATTTCCTGTTGTTTGTTTTGAAATAGGAAAACTCCTGTTCTTCCCACCTAAACAGGGCTTCAAAGGAGAAACCCTAGACCAATAAAACCAGGAGAATGATGCTCTAAACTGAAACACAACAAAATTCATCCTTTAAAATGAAGAAAGATTTTTATTAGACGCTCTTTGAAATCTTCCCCCTTAACTACAACATTAAAGCTCTCCAATTAGCTGAACAAGTCTTGAATACTTGAAGAAAACGGTGGGAGAGATATGGCTCCTTAGGAATTACTGTGTTTTAATGAGTTCCATTGTATGTTTTGGTGCTGAGTCAAAGAAACTTGGGTACTGAGCGGAGAATGATGCAACTGTGCGAAAAAGCAAACTCAAAAGGAAAAGCTGAAGTGACTTGGAGTATTAATGGGTCCCACTGAGGGCTGTTACTAACAAAGCCTCCCCAGGGACTGCTTAGGGCAGATAATTGGAGGCCATGATTACGGACAGGCAAAGCACTGTGCTGAGAAAAGTCTTGGTTGGTTTTGGTGAAGCAAAAGGTCCAAAGCCTGACCCCAGTCACTGTGAGGGGAGATCCTGCACCCCCCTGTCTGGCTCAGGACTTTTCCTGGAGGTCTGAGGAATGTGGTGGGCAGTGTGATGCCATGAGAAGAACACTGGTATGACACCACCCTGCCTCTGCACAGGGTTGCAAGGAAGCAAAGAGGCTGCATTGCAATGACTATATCTAGTTTACTCATAAGCTCTAGCCAAAGTGATAGGGCTGTTGGGTCCTTCCTTTCTTGCCAGCACTCTCTGCCTTCTCCTCTGCACGTTTTAATATGCTGTCCCACACTTTATCCTATTTCCTGGAAGTCTGCAGACACCCAACTCTGTTCACCACCTTGCTCTCATCCCAGCATTTCCATCATTTCACTGTCTCATCAACCCTCACCAGCTGTTCCTTGAAAAACGAAGCTAAGGTCACATCATAGATACTCACCAGCATCTTCCAAGCCATGGGCCTGCTGCTGGCCTTGCAGCTTCTTGTGGAGACACAGCCAAGCCTTGTGCCTCCTGCTGCCCAGTCATGGACTCAAGCAGAAGGGACAGGACAACCCATCTGGGGGCCTTCTTTCTGCCTGGGTCGTCCTGGCTCTGGAGGCAGAGGGGATCCCCCAGTCAGCATGCCAAGCAGGTGCCTTGACTTCTCAAAAGTCAAGGGTGACCTTCAACCTTCTTCAGGCAGAAGTGACCTCACAGTCCCTTTCTGTGACACGTTCCTGCTGCTGCCCAATCAAGTGCAGAGACAGAAGTGACCTCGCAGTCACTGTCACAGTCACATTGTTCCTGCTGGGGCAGGAGATGCTGAGGCAGAGCTGAGCCCATCAGAGCATTCCCACCCATCTCCTCTTTGTGGTCCACAAGCTGATCAGACCCATGACCCCTCACATCCATCTTTGCATGCCATGTGACTGCAGAGTAACCTCACAGTTCTTGGCCTGCACCAAGGGCCAGACCCAGTATGGTACCTAAAGGTAAGGGTTAGGAGAGGGGCTGAAGGTGAGGAAGTCAATGCACAGGAACAAGGGAATCAGCTGTTAGGTTCACGCATGGGATCAGGGACTAGGGCTCACCTTTCTGGGTTTGAGTTTAAAGAAAGATTTTTTGGGAGGGATTGGTGTTCTGCTTTGCGTATCAGGTCTGTGGTTAAAGTATGGAAAAGCTTCATGATTTAGGGTTTGTTTAGTTTTTCCAATAATTCTAGGCTTAAATTGAGCATTTAAATCTAGTGTTAAGGACAGGGATCAATGTAAGCAAGAGAATAAGTGTAAGGGAAAGAGGTTATGTGCTGAGTTTTGGCTTCAATGCATACTTTGAGGTCAGGCGTAGGAGTAGTCAATTCCTGTCTGGGTGTGGAGTGGCATTTAAATTTAGGAATTAAATTTACTTTTTGAAGCTGGGGAATAGCCTCGTATAACTTTTAAGACACAGTTACAGCAGCTTCCACATAGCATGAACCTTCTTACCTTTTACAAAATACTTAATTTCTACTGGATAATCCCCTATTCCCTCCTCCAAAACTCAAATTTCTCCTGACAAGGGCTTCTCCTGACCTCCCTATATCATTCATATTCTTAGGGGCATCTTTCTGGTGGCTTTCATGATCTCAGAGTATCCATCACACCTCTGTTGGCTGCTCTATTCCTGCAAAAAGTGGCACTTAATACACAATGGAAAAGTACATAAAAGTCCATCAGAGCACCCTGCACAATGTGTCCCGCAGCTTTGCACCATCACAAAAGTGCGCTTCCTGCCTACAAGTTTTCTTTCCAGAATGGCTCCTATGGCTCCAGGGTAACTTTTCCCAGGCACTCACTTCCCCAGGCCATACCACTAATGCAGGCAGGTCCCACGTGTCTCTTCAAGCCTCCTTTCTTCCCCTGCAGTAGTGGCACCTCAGCGCAGCAGGTTGGTGCATCTCCAGGCTCAGGGGTGTTTCCTGAGGGCGTGCCCCGTGTGGGGAGTGGTGGGGAGGAAGAGAGCAAGGTCATCTCCTGGGGCATGGCTGAGCACAGTCCAGCCATCCTGCACCATGGGCAGGCCCCTGCTCCCAGGCTGAGGCACACATGCAAGGTGGACACTTCTCCATCATTCCGGATTCACGCAGGGCCCTTCAGCCCTGCCCCCCACCCGGGACTCACCACTTCCTTCTCGTCAACCCACAGACATAGATTGCTTTCCATTTGGGGACTCAGGCAGGACTTTAAGGATCTGCTAAAGCCCTGAGTGTCCTTGTTTCTCACAGCCTTCTCACAAGTCTTTCTCCTGGCCCTCCCCACTGCCCAGCACTGCCTCTCAGGTGGCACTCAGTGACCCTTCAGAAGGGCCTTTGGGCTTCCTCAATTGTCCTGGTGCTTATTACCACTTTCCTGGCTCCTTGCAGAGCTTCTCATCCATTGTGGGGACAAAGACTGGCTGGGACGGCATTTCTCTCTGCAGATCAGGCCGTGTGGTGCTGTGTTTTTGATATGTGACCAGAGCAGTGTTGGTCACCCATGGCTGTAGTCGCTGTTCCTGAGCAGTGCTGGCACAGCGTCAAGGCCTTCTCTGCTTCTCACTCTACCCTGGGAGTTGGTTAGCTGCAGGTGGGCAAGAGGCTGGGAGGGGAACCTGCTGTGACAGCTGACCCAGTCTGAGCAGTCTGAGCTGCCCATGCACTCCTCAGATTCACCTTGTTTGTTACCTGAAACGACCTTGCACAGTCATTTTATGAGGTTCTAATCACTACCCACTGAGCACCCTGTCCCTGGAGATCCCTTGATGTCTCCTGGAAGCTCCAGATTCCTCTCAAAGGTTGGCATTGGCCATCAACCCTACTGCAGGGTACAGTCTCATGCAGATGAGTCCAAGACCAGTTGTCATCTCCTTAGGCAAGTGCTGCCCCAACGGGAGTGCTTAGTCCTGCGCTTGGTCGCTCACAGACCACCCTGAGACTTTCATTCTGTGTCCTTTACTCCATGAAGAACCCCAGAAAACAGAAGAGCAGGGAGCAACCCCTTGGTAGGGGTATGTTCCTGATAGCACATTTGGAAGAGGTGTCCAGGCTTCTGGGTTTGCCCTGAGCAAGACCTTCTTGGTACTGTGGTGCTAGCAGGGAGGCCAGCTGTGACCCAGGGCTGCACAGTGCCTGCTGCTGCCTGCAGCCACAGGGATGCCACTGCAGAGACAACAGGACTGTCACCAAGGTACATGAGATCTGAGGGCTTACCAAGAAAAAAAAGAAGCACAATGTGGAGACCAAAAGAGAGCAACAGTGACAAGGCCACGTTCTGCTGCTGGCCATGGCCATGGCTCCAGGGAAGCAGCAGCCCCGACCCGAAGGCAGCAGACAGGCAGAGCCCAGCGGGCAGTGAGGGACAGCCCCGAGGGCCACCAGGGTTGCTCCTGCATGTGTCAGCTGGGCTCTTGGCCCTGAGCTCCTCCTGTGTGCTGGGGCTGCTCCCCGAGCTCCAGAGAAGATGGGAAGAGACTGACACCGAGGAATTTCTGATGGCTTTCTTTTTGGGTTTATCTATACAGGAAGCCATCTACCATAGGAAAATAATTGACTTCTAGGGTGCTAGAAAAAATATTATTTAAACAAAAGTGAAATAATGAGAGAAAATAATAATAGAACATTTAATAATAGAAGAAATAGAAATGTTTAATTAAATTAAACATTTAATAATAGAAGATACCATGTTACTTACTTTCTTAGAAAAACCTGGATTTCTAATATTAGGCATAGTATTATAGGTGAATTTGCTGTAGATGTGTGTATTCAAGTAGAGTCCTGACGGAATCCCTTAGTTCCTGGTTCCTCAAGCTGTAGATGAGGGGGTTCGCTACTGGAGGAACCACGGTGTACAGAACTGTAACCACCAGGTCCAGGGATGGAGAGGAGATGGAGGGGGGCTTCAGGTAGGCAAACATGGCAGTGCTGACCATCAGGACGACCACGACCAGGTGAGGGAGACACGTGGAAAAGGCTTTGTGCCGGCCCTGAGAAGAGGGCATCCTCAGCACAGCCCTGAAGATCTGCACATAGGACAGCAAAATGAAAACAAAACAACCAAATGCTAACAAAATGCTAAACAGAATTGCCCAAACTTCCCTGAGATAGGAATCTGAGCAGGAGAGCTTGAGGATGTGGGGGATTTCACAGAAGAACTACTCCACAACATTGCCGTGGCAGAGGGGCAGGGAAAATGTAGTGGCCGTGAGCAGGACAGCATTGAGAAAACCACTGCCCCAGGCAGCTGCTGCCATCTGGGCACAAGCTCTGCTGCCCACGAGGCTCCCGTAGTGCAGGGGCTTGCAGATGGCAACGTAGCGATCGTAGGCCATGATAGTAAGGTTATAATATTCTGCTGATATGAAGAAGAGAAAGAGAAAGACCTGTGCAGCACAGCCTTGGTAGGAGATGGCCCTGGTGTCCCAGAGGGCATTGGCCATTGCTTTGGGCAGAGTGGTGGAGATGCAGCCCAGGTCGAGGAGGGCGAGGTTGAGCAGGAAGAAGTACATGGGGGTGTGGAGGCGGTGGTGGCAGGCTACGGCGCTGAGGATGAGGCCATTGCCCAGGAGGGCAGCCAGGTAGATGCCCAGGAAGAGCGCGAAGTGCAGGAGCTGCAGCTGGTGTGTGTCTGCGAATGCCAGCAGCAGGAACTCAATCACAGAGCTGACGTTGGGCATTTGCTGACTCTGGACTGTTGTCTGTTGAAGAGGAGAAGGCAGACAAATTTTAGATGACGCTTACCTAAGTAAAACCTATTGCAAGCCTTAAAGCACAAAACCAGACTGAGCCTCTCTCTCTTTGCAGGAGAACCTTTCTGCCGCTGTCTTGCTTGAACTGTGGCTGGTGCTGGCAGGGAGTGGCACTGGTAGAAGGGGCTGCTGTGGCTCCAGAGGAGTCCTTCCTGCTGTGCAGCAGGAGGGAAGCAGGAACACAATGAAAACTCAACTTCAGACCATTTGTCAAATCCATGAGCTTTCTGTTGTTGTTGGAAACAACTCATCTGAGTGCAGAGTTCAACAGGCAGCTGCCCACTAGCCTTGTTTTCAACTGCCTTGTATCTCCCCTCTCTGAGGATCATCCCACTCAGGTCTTTCCATGAGAAGAATCTGGAGTCAGCTGAGAGCAGAGAAGCCCACTTCAAGTGCAGCTGGATGGAAACCTCACCTTGTCTCTGGAGGACTGAGAAGAACCTCAGCTCTTCCCTCTTTGCCTTACTCCAGCTGCCAACAGACAGCCATCCAGCTGTATGGACAGGGCCTTAGCGTGGAGGTGTCTTCTCCTTGGGGCACCTGGATAACACAAGGATGCCACGAGAGAGCTGCATCCTGCTGGAGAACAGCCTGCAGCCCAGGAGGACACCTCATAGAGAGATGGATATCCACAAGAAGGGATGTCACAACATCACAGCTGCACACCTGCAGGTTCTGGAGGAGGCTTGGCCACTCTACTCATAGCTGTCTAGGGGTACCTGGCTTAGGGCACTGCAAGGGGCTTCTGCCAGACTTCCTCACCTCGCACTGCAACCCAGCAGGACTCTCAAAGCCTACTGCATTGCCCACTGCCCTCCCAGAAACAAGACCCAGCACAAGACCCTTCCAGGACCTGCAGCTGCATGGCACTGCAGCCAGACCCTTACCTTGTCAAGGGCTGTGCAGGTTTCTCCTGCAGGCAGCTCTCAGCATTCTCCCACTGCCAAGTGCTTTCAGCCCCTCTCTCCTTCTCTCCTCTCTGTGTGCCAGCTGTGGTCAGAGCCCCCAGCCCTGCTGTGCTGTGCAGAGGAGCTGCTCCTGGGCACAGCCGTCTCTCTGCTTTGTGGGACTTTCTGAAATGTGTTCTCTCTGTCCCATGAGCCTGGCCCAGCTCAGCATCACAGCACCAGCCCAAGGCACTGGAATCACCCCTCTGGGGGCTTTGCTGATGAGCCCACAAACCTCAGGCACTCCGAGACAATTGAAGACAGCTCTCCAGAAGTCCAAGTCAGAGGCAAGTTTCCTGCAGTGTCCCCCTGAGGGCCAGCACTGACACAGCCTCCCTTGGAGCTCGTTAGAGCCAAACCCTGGAGGCAGTGAGGACAAGGAGACAAAGGCAATGTGAAGGTGACACTGATGTGTAGGAAAAGTGGATGTGTGTCTCCAAGCACAAGGGACAGGCCTTGACCCCTGTCCTCTGGGAAGGGAGATCCTTTCCCTTCACACCTTGCTCAGGGCTCTTTGTGGGGCAGTAGGAGATGGGGATGTGCATGGTCAAGTGCAGGAGAATGGTACGACCCCTGCCTGGTTCATGGGTGGGGGTGAGCAGACAATGAGGCCCTGGAGCTTTAACGATCAGCTGTCTCCTCATAGGCCTCAGTGGCAGAGACAACAGCCATAGCCATGGACACAAAGACCTGGGTTCTTTTTGGACTTTGAGCCTTGCCACAGCACTTGATCCTCTCCACACCTGGCTGCACTAGGGAATCCCAGACCTGTACCTCTTTCCCTGTACCTGTATACAATTTTGGGGGGGTTGTCTCACTGAATATGAACTGAGTCTGACAACTCAGATCTTCTTGGTGGCCATGTTGCTCATAAGGCAGCTCCGTAGGAAGCTGGCCTTGCTTCTGGTGAGCAGACACCACTGCTCGTATGGCATCCCTTGTGGTGCCCAGGCCCTCCTCCTCCTGGCCACTGCTCACTCAGCAGGGTCCCAGTCTGCCCTGATGTGTGGGGTTCCTCTTCTTCTGGTGCAGTACTGGGCTCTTCTCCTTGTAAATGTCAGGAGGTTTCTGTAGGCAAATTCCTGCAGTTTCTCGAGGTTCCCTTGGACAGATGCTCCATTCTGTCAGCTGTTAATGTCTGCAGGCAGACGGCTCACTGTGATTGTGCTGTCTCTCACAAAGCAATGGCAGCAGGAGTTTGCAGGACAGTTTGGATAATACACGAGTAACTCGTTGAATGGAATTACAGCACAGAACCACTGAAGGGTGTGGGATAGAAGGCTGCCAGATTCCTCTTTTTCTGTTCTTCCTTCTCATGCATGCTGTTACTTACAAAACACTGCACTGTACATTCTAATAGGAAGGAAATTAAGTCTATCCCAGCCGACACATGGACAATATCCGGCCCATATTCCATACCATCTGCATCATGCTCAGCTCCAGTACTTTCCAATTAATCACCACCACGTTTTCTCAGATGATATACACACAGATATATCATGCCCTTAGTCTGTGAGTGTCCTGGAGTTGGCTAGGATCCAGATAATTTTCCTCCTAGTAGCTGGTATGAAGCTGTGTTTTGGATTTAGCATGAGTACTCAGTACTAAGGCCAGTCCTCTTTAATATCTTTATCAATGATCTGGATGAGGGGATCGAGTGCACCCTCACTAAATTTGCAGATGACACCAGGGTAGGTGCGTGTGTCAATCTGCTCGAGGGTAGGAAAGCTCTGCAGGAGGATCTGGATAGGCTGCACCGATGGACAGGTCAACTGCATGAAGTTCAACAAGGCCAAGTGCCGGGTCCTGCACCTGGGGCACAATAACCCCAAGCAGAGCTACAGGCTGGGAGATGACTGGTTGGAAAGCTGCCAGGCAGAGAAGGACCTGGGAGTATTGGTGGATAGTCGGCTGAATATGAGCCAGCAGTGTGCTCAGGTGGCCAAGAAGGCCAACAGCATCCTGGCTTGTATCAGAAACAGTGTGGCCAGCAGGGCTAAGGAAGTGATTGTCCCCCTGTACTCGGCTCTGGTGAGGCCACACCTCTAGTACTGTGTTCAGTTTTGGGCCCCTCACTGCAAGAAGGACATCGAGGTGCTCCAGCAAGTCCAGAGAAAACACAAAGCTGGTGAGGGATCTGGAGTCCTACGAGGAGCGGCTGAGGGATCTGGGCTTGTTCAGCCTGGAGAAGAGGAGGCTCAGGGGTGACCTTTTTGCTCTCTACAGCTACCTCAAAGGAGGCTGTAGCGAGGTGGGGGTGGTCTGTTCTCCCACATGCCCAGTGACAGGATGAGGGGGAATGGGCTAAAGTTGTACGAGGGGTGTTTTAGGTTGGATATTAGGAAGAAATTCTTTACCGAGAGGGTTGTTACGCATTGGAATGGGCTGCCTAGGGAAGTGGTGGAGTCACCATCCTTGGAGGTCTTTAAAAGGTGTTTAGATGTTGAACTTAGTGATATGGTTTAGTGGAGGACTTGTTAGTGTTAGGTCACAGGTTGGACTCAATGATCTTGAGGTCTCTTCCAACCTAGACAATTCTGTGATTCTGTGATTCTGTGGGAAGAAGAGCTTGGCCAGCAGAAAATTATGATTTCATAGACGATGGTTTATGTAATGTAGATGCTGTGGTACAACTGACTTAAAACAGTCACATATGGCCCTTTCCTTACTTGAAACAGTCATTTTAATCACTAAACATAAATGCTACTACAGTACTCTGAAAGGAATCATTTCTTTTTTTCCTCTTACTAACCCCAATGCCTTCCCTTAACACTAACATGAAAATGCTCTATTTAACCCTAGACTCCTTGGCAGACCTAAAAAACCCTAAACCGTAGGTCTTGTTTATGCCTTAACCACAGACCTGACACCACTAGCAGGACAACACACACTCCCACTAAAACTTTGCTTATTCTCCAAACCAGAAAGAGAAAAACAGGTACCTATAGAGCAAGAGAGAGGTCAGCTCTCCCTCAGGATCTGATGGCCCAGCAGGAGGAATGTGACTGTGGCAGGGACTGTGAGGTCACTGCTGTCTCTGCACTTGAGAGGGCAGCAGCAGGAATGTGTCACAGAAAGGGACTGTGAGGTCACTTGTGTCTGGAGGTGTCAGGTCACCCTTGATTTTGAGAAGTCAAGGCACTTGCTTGGCATGCTGACTGGGGGATCCCCTCTGCCTCCAGACCCAGGAGGACCCAGGCAGAAAGAAGGCCCCCATATGGGTTGTTCTGTCCCTTCTGCTTGAGTCCATGGCTGGGCAGCAGCAGGCACAAGGCTTGGCTGTGTGTAGCCAAGAAGCTGCAAGGCTAGCAGCAGGTCCCTGGCTTGGAAGCTGCTGCTGAGGTGACTTGTGTCTGCTTGGCTGAGAGGCCGCAAGGAGCCTGCTGGGTTGGGATGCCTACTTCAAGAGGGGTTTCCACCCTCATCGAGCTTTCTGTGGTAATAGGAAAGAGCAGGAGAGAAAAAACAGCCACAAAGTGAAACTTGAAGTGTAGCTCTGACTATGAGCTGGAAGAAATATCCAGGGGAACAACTGGTCTTGCTGGTAGAGACTGAGGAAAAGAAGGCATTATGTTCCTCAGGTTTTGTCATCAGGTTTTTCCATACACCCATTAAAGATGATCATTCTTCTAAATCCTCTTTTATAAAAGTATTTATATACACTTTTTTTTTTTTTTTTTTTTTTTTTTTTTTTTTTTTGTCTTTGACAGTAGTAGATGGATTGAGCTCCAGCTGGGCTTTGGCCCTTCTAATTTTCACCTGCACAGCCCCATAACATTCAGGACACAGCCCCAGACTAACTGTCAGCATGCATGAGAAGGAAGCACAGAATTGGTGGAGCCTGGCAGCCTTCCATCCCCTACTCTCCTGTGATTCTATGCTGCACTTTTATTCAGCTTCTTACTCCTGTATTATCCAAACGTTCCATGCAGCTCCTGATGCTGCTATCTTGTCAGAGACAGCACAGACACGGGAAGGTTGAACTGTCTGCCTGCAGACATGAACACCTGACAGAATGGAGCATCTGTCCAGTGGAATCTTGAGAAACTGCAGTAGTTTGCCTAAAGGAACATCTTGAAAAATAAGTGCCTAGTCCTGTGCCAGAGGAAGAGGAATTACACATCAGGGCAGACTCTACTGAGGGAGCAGTGACCAGGAGGAGGAGGGCCGGGGCACCACGAGGGATGCCTTATGAGCTGTGGTGCCTGCTCACCAGGAACCAGGCCAGCTTCCTACAGAGCTGCCTTATGAGGAGCAGGACCTCCAAGAAAATCTGAGTTATCATACTCAAGCTCAGATCCAGTGTGGCACCACACAGAAGAGGGTCTGCAGCCCTCAGGAGGTACAGGTCTGGGAGTCCCTAGGACAGCTTGGTGTGGAAAGGATCAAGGGCTCTACGAGGGCTCAAAGTCACAACCCAGGTCTTTGTGTCCATGGCTATGGCTGTTGTCTCTGCCACTAAGGCCTATGAGGAGACAGCTGATCGTTAAAGCTCCAGGGCCTCATTGTCTGCTCACCCCCACCCATGAACCAGGCAGGGGTCGTACCATTCTCCTGCACTTGACCATGCACATCCCCATCTCCTACTGCCCCACAAAGAGCCCTGAGCAAGGTGTGAAGGGAAAGGATCTCCCTTCCCAGAGGACAGGGGTCAAGGCCTGTCCCTTGTGCTTGGAGACACACATCCACTTTTCCTACACATCAGTGTCACCTTCACATTGCCTTTGTCTCCTTGTCCTCACTGCCTCCAGGGTTTGGCTCTAACGAGCTCCAAGGGAGGCTGTGTCAGTGCTGGCCCTCAGGGGGACACTGCAGGAAACTTGCCTCTGACTTGGACTTCTGGAGAGCTGTCTTCAATTGTCTCGGAGTGCCTGAGGTTCCTGGGCTCATCAGCAAAGCCCCCAGAGGGGTGATTGCAGTGCCTTGATCTAGGTCTCTGGTGCTGAGCTGGGCTGGGCTCATGGGACAGATAAAACTCATTTCAAAAGTGATCCTCTTCCAGAGAGACAGCTGTGCCCAGGAGCAGCTCCTCTGCACAGCACAGTAGGGCTGGGGGCTCTGACCGCAGCTGGCACACAGAGAGGAGAGAAGGAGAGAGTGGCTGAAGGCAGTTGGCAGTGGGAGGGTGCTGAGAGCTGCCTGCAGGAGAAACCTGCACAGCCCTTGACAAGGTAAATGCCTGGCTGCAGGGCCATGCAGCTGCAGGTCCTGGAAGGGTCTCCTCTTGCTGGGTCTTGTTTCTGGGAGGGCAGTGGGCAATGCAGTAGGCTTTGAGAGTCCTGCTGGGTTGCAGTGTGAGGTGAGGAAGTCTGACAGAAGCTCCTTGGAGTGCCCTAAGGCAGGTGCCCCCGGTCAGCCCAGAACACCCTGCCCTTGCTGGCCATGCCGGGCTCTCTGTCAGCTGCCCCGTAGCTCCTGCAACCATGGAGGTGCCCCTTGGCAGGGCCCTGTTGGTGGCAGGGTGCAGCAGGGCAGCTCTGAGCACAGCCGAGTGAGATGGGGTCTGTGAGCACGGGCAGGGGGAAAGAAGAGGTGGGCGCAGAGCAGCAGCTCCCGGCAGGGACAGCTGCAGGCAGCAGAGAGGGGCAGGCGGCCAGAAGGAGCTGTTGGCAGAAACACCGTGGCAGGGGGGATTCGGGCACCTTGCGGCCATGCCCTGCAGTGCAGACGCCTTCCCCTGGAGCAGCCCCTCCCTGGCCTCCTCTCCCCCTGCAGCCCATGGGCTGTGGGGCAGGCAGGGGTAGAAGAGAAGGTAGAGCTCAAAGAGATGCTCCCAAGCTCTGTCTGTGTGAGAACTTCACCTCAGGTGAGGCTTCTGTCCAGCTGCACTTGGACTGGGGCTTCTCTGCTCTCAGTTCTCTACAGTTTCTTCTCAAGGAAACACCTGAGTTGGATGGTCCTGTGGCTCAAAGACAGGAAATACAGGGTAGATTAGAACATGACTTGTGGGCAGTGACCTGTGTAACTCTGCATTCAGATGAGTTGTTTGAAATAACACTGAAAAGATCATTGATCTGACCAGTGAACTGAACTTGAGCTTCCCCCATGTTCCTGTTTCCTTCCTGCTGTATAGCAGAGAGGACTCCTCTGCAGCCTACAGCAGCCCCTGCTCCCAGTGCCACTCTCAGCCAGCACCAGACACAGCTCAAGCAGGAGAGATGCCAAAAGATTTTCGTGCAAAGAGAGAGGCTCAGGTTACAGGGTGCTTTAAAAGACACAATAGGTTTTCCTCAGAGAACTTTGTTTTAACATTCTTCTGCATTTTGCTCTTTACCAGGAAAGCATGTGTATGGACAGCAAATGCCCAACATCAGCTCCGTGAGTGAGTTCCTGCTGCTGGCATTCGCAGACACACGCGAGCTGCAGCTCCTGCACTTCGCGCTCTTCCTGGGCATCTACCTGGCTGCCCTCCTGGGCAACGGCCTCATCCTCAGCGCCGTAGCCTGCGACCACCGCCTCCACACCCCCATGTACTTCTTCCTCCTCAACCTTGCCCTCCTCGACGTGGGCTGCATCTCCACCACTCTGCCCAAAGCCATGGCCAATTCCTTCTGGGACAACAGGGCCATCTCCTATCAAGGGTGTGTTGCTCAAGTCTTCTTTTTATTCTTCTTGTTTGGCTCAGAGTATTCCCTTCTCACCGTCATGGCCTATGACCGCTACGTTGCCATCTGCAAGCCTCTGCACTACTGGAGCCTCCTGGGCAGCAGAGCTTGTGCCCAGATGGCAGCAGCTGCCTGGGGCAGTGGCTTTCTCAATGCTGTCCTGCACACGGCCACTACAGTTTCCCTGCCCCTCTGCCAAGGCAATGCTGTGGACCAGTTCTTCTGTGAAATCCCCCAGATCCTCAAGCTCTCCTGCTCAGATGCCTGCCTCAGGGAAGTCGGGGCACTTGTGTTTAGTGTTTCTTTATTCTTTGGTTGTTTTGTTTTCATTGTGCTGTCCTATGTGCAGATCTTCAGGGCAGTGCTGAGGATGCCCTCTGAGCAGGGCAGGCACAAAGCCTTTTCCACGTGCCTCCCTCACCTGGCTGTCATCTCCCTGTTTGTCAGCACTGCCATCTTTGCCTACCTGAAGCCTCCCTCCATTTCCTCGCCGTCCCTGGACCTGGTCGTTGCACTTCTGTACTCGGTGGTGCCTCCAGCACTGAACCCTCTCATCTACAGCATGAGGAACCAGGAGCTCAAGAATGCAGTGAGGAAACTGATTCCATACATTCTTCTTAGGCATCCATGATGTGTTCAGAAGATGTATTCTTAATAATATGCAAATATTTTGATTCACATTGTATCATATCATTTTTATCGTTACTAGTGTTATCATAACATTGTCATTAATAAGAATCCCAAGAGAAATCAAAGTGTATTTGGGAAAATGACACAACATTTTTTTACTAATCTCTGTTACTAATCTCTGTTAGTATTTTAACAATATTTCATTTTGTCTTTAATAATCTCATTCTTACCATTCTGAATGTTACATCTTTAGTAAGGTTTAACCACATCATCTATTGTACATACAGAACCGGGCTTTCTTGGTAGAGAAAGACAATAAAGAATTCAGCAGAAATTCATTGGTCTCAGTTTCCTTCTCTTCCCATCTTCTGTTGAGCTGCGGGAGCAGCCCCAACATCTAGGAGGGGCTCAGGGCCAAGAGCCCAGCTGCCACGGGTAGGAGCAGTGTATTTGGATTAGACCTTGTGGATCTAGGTGACAGTCCTCTTGTCTCTATAGCAGGGCTGGCAAAAAGCCTTTTCCACGTGCCTCCCTCACCTGGCCATGGTGTCCGACTCCCTCAGGCCTGTCATGGTTGCCTACCTGAAGCCCCCCTCCATCTCCTCCCCATCCCTTGACCTTGTGGAGGCAGTTCTGTACTCAGTGGTGCCTCCAGCAAAGCACGTGCTTCTCCTGCTGAGTGCTGCTGGTGGGGTCAGGCCCGGCTGATAATGGATCTTGGTGCCAGTGCTGCTGTGGGGCTGTGCTGGGACTGCAGGCAGGGACAGGCAGTGGGCATGGCAGTGGCACAGCTGGCCTCCACTGCAGCACTTCCCTTCTAAGGGGGGATCCCCTCCGAGGTGGACTGACCAGAGCTCAAGTGCTCAGTCTGCTGTGAGCAGGCAGAGCAGAGCTCTGCAGCCCCAGAACACACAAAAACCTCACCAAAGGAACCTGGCGAGTGATTCCTTGCAGCCCTGGGGCAATGGCAGTGATCCCATGAGCTGGGTCTGCCTCCCAGCCTGCCCAGCACAGCCCTGCAGAGTGCCCCTGTGCCCCAGGCACCACAGCCCCCTCGCTCTGCAGAGCAGCACCACCAGCTGGGGCTGGGGCTAGGGTTGGTGCTGGGCGGGTGCTTCCCCTGAGTGTCTTCTAGGCCAGCTTCAGGCTCATGGCTTCTGGATACAAACAAGTTCTTCACTGTGCCCAAGGAGCTGAGAGACTGCCAACAGGCATGGGTCTGGAACATTGCCTGCAAGGTCCCTCCATTCCTAGCACCTCACAGGACTGACACGGAACTGGCTCCTGAGTGTCAGAGAGGCTGGGAGCCCAGCAGGCTTGAAGGATGAAAACCAGCTCACTTCTACCTGGGCAGGTCCTGGCCCAAAAAGGGGGTGTTTTGTAGGTCTGGTATTATGATGGCAGAGGTGCATCAGAAGCTGTCAGCCCAGTAGAAAGCTAATGGCTGTTAAGTGGCTGTGAGTTGACTTCTTTCTGAAGTAGCCGACAGCTCAACCCTTGACTTCTGGCTGGGATCTGTGCCTTTAGGCTCATATCTGCTGGTCTCCATGACAGGCCAGCAGATGCACCTGCTCTGCAGTTTGTGAGATCCCCTCTTTCTAAGTACCTGGTAGGCCCCATAGAGGAAGAGGTCTTGAATAGGTGTTGTCATGTCAGAGGTATGAGCTTTTGCCTAAACTCATCCTTCAGATCTGCTTCTGTGGTGTTGCAGAACTGCTGGGCACATTGTGCAGGGTGCTCCTACAGACGTTTCTCTCCTTCTCCATGCTGGTTCTCCAAACTTCCCCTAAGAAGATGACTGATATGGGGAAGTCAAGAGAAACCTGGCCAACAGAGATGTGAGATTTGTGGGAGGGCAAAGGAGCGTGGACAGCAGAAGCTAATGATTTTGCAGAGGTAAGAATGGTCAGGTAATGTTGATCCTACCATAAAGCAGACTTAAAGCAGTCATGTGAGACCCTTGCCCTATTTTAACCTGTAACGTTAGTCCATAGAGCTAAATGCTACTCCACACCCTGACAGGAATCCACTGCTCTAATATTTGACCACAAGATCCTTTGAAACCAAAACTACTCCACAGCCCCATTACATCACCCTTACTCTCTTCTTCACCCTGATCCCTGCCCTTAATGCTATGATTAACACACTCTATTTAGCCCTAGATTTTTTGCAGACCTAAACAAAATCCTAAACCAGAGAACTTGTACATACCCTAACCACAGCCCTGACACCACAAGACGAACACCAAACCCTTCCACTACGCATTTGATTCATCTCTGTCAGAGGAAGGTGAGCCCTAGTCCCTAATCTCATACATGAAAGCCTAACACCCAAAGTCACGGTTCCTTTGCATTAACTTCTTCACATCCAACCCTTTTCCTGACCCTACTCTTAAACACTTAAGGTGCTTGGCACTTATCCCAAGCACTTTAGGTGCTAGGCCCATGGGGCAGGATAGGAACCATGAGGTTGTTCTGCAGTCACATGGCATTCAAAGCTGAATGTGAGGGCCCATGGATCTGACCAGGTTGTGGGCCACAAGGAGGAGATAGATGGGAATGCTCTGAGAAGCTCAGCTCTGCCTCAGCATCTCCTGCCCCAGCACGAGGAATGTGACTGTGGCAGGGACTGTGAGGTCACTTCTGTCTCGGCAGTTGATTGGGCAGCAGCAGGAGCATGTCACAGAAAGGGACTGGGAGGTCATTTGTGTCTGTAGTTGGCAGGTCACCCTTGACATAGACCTGGGATCTGCACTTTTGGGCTGACATCTGGCAGTGGCCCTGCTAGGCCAGCAGAAGGCACCTGCTTGGCATGCTGACTGGGGGATCCCCTCTGCCTCCAGAGCCAGGACGACCCAGACAGAAAGAAGGCCCCAACATGGGTTGTCCTGTCCCTTCTGCTTGAGTCCCTGACTGCACAGCAGCAGGCACAAGGCTTGGCTGTGTCTCCACAAGAAGCTGCAAGGCCAGCAGCAGGCCCCTGGCTTGGAAGCTGCTGCTGAGGTGACTTGTGTCTGCATGGCTGAGAGGCCGCAAGGAGCCTGCTTTGTTGGGATGCCTACTTCAGGAGTGGTTTCCACCCTGATAGAGCTTTCTTTAGTAGTAGGAAAGAGCAGGAGAGAAAAACTTGCCACAAAGTGTGCCCTGGAAGGTTGGAACTGGCCACGAGGAGGAAGAAATGTCCCTCAAAGGGTCATGCTGTTGTCCCACAGATCACCCTCTGATCAGACCATGGCTTTCTGTTTCAAGGAACAGCTGGTGAGGATTGACGAGACATGGGTTAAAGGAAGCGATGAGAGCAAAGCGTTGAACAGAGATGTTTATCTGCAGACTTCAAGGAAATAGGGCAATGTGTGGGACAGCATTGGAAAGCCTGCAGAGGAGAAGGCAGAGAGTGCTGGTAAAAGGGGAAGGTGCTAAGAACCTTGAGATATTTGTCTCCTTGGCTACAGCTTATGAGGAGAGATGTTATACTCCTTGCAATGAGACCTCATTGATTGTTTGCAACCCTGTGCAGCACCTCAGAGGTGACATACCACTGTTCTTCGCTTGGCATCACCCTGCCCACCACATCCCACAGACCCCAGCAAGAGCCTAGAGCCAGGTGTGGGGGTGCAGGATCTCCTGTTCCAGTGGCTGGGGCCAAGTCTTGGCCCTTCTGCATCACCAAAACCAACCAAGACTTTTCTCAGCACAGTGCTTTGCCTGTCTGCAATCACGGCCTCCAATTATCTGCCCCAACAAGGCCCTGGAGAGGCTTTGTTAGTAACAGCCCTCAGTGGGGCCCATTAATACTCCAAGTCACTTCAACTTGTCCTTCTGACTTCACTTTCTCTAGCAGTTGCATCATTCTCCTCTCAGTACCTGAGCTTCATAGCCTCAGCACCAAAATACACCATGGAACTCATTAAAATGCTGAAACTCCTAACATCTCTTCCATAGTTGTCTTCAATGCCTTGTGCAGCTAATTGCAGAGCTTGCAAGATATAGCTAAGGAAGAAGATTTCAAAGAGCAACCAATAAAAAGATTTTTTTATTTCAAAGGCTGAATTTTGCTGCATTTCAGTTTTGAGAATCATTCTCCTATTGCTATTCATTCAGGGTGACTTCTTTGGAGACCTTCATCGAGAGGAAGAGCAGAGTGTGCTGGTCTGACACCTCCACTGCCAGCAGTGGTCTTTGTCCCTGTAACTGCAGCCCAGCCCAGCACATGAAACCCTTATAAGATAAGTCAGGGGTGTCTTCAGAAAATAAATAATAAACTTAAAATAAATAAAATAAAATAAAATAAAATAAAATAAAATAAAATAAAATAAAATAAAATAAAATAAAATAAAATAAAATAAAATAAAGATTTAAATGACCATTGGATCCTGAGAAGTTCAGCCTGACTCTCAGTAGACACCTGGACATCCATGGACTATCTTGGGTCATCTGTAGAAAACTCAGGGTGAAAAATAAAGAAAATATATCATTATTGGCTGTAACTGTACCCATGAGCTTGGCCTCATTGGGGAAATTGTCCCCTTCCAGACACAGAAACCTGAATAAAGTGAAAAGAGCTGTCCAGTCAATAGAGTAGGGCAAAGTCCTACTTCCTGTGCTGTAGATGCAGAAGGTAAAAAGAATTGCATTGTGCCTGACACTACTCTGGGACGTGTCACCCAGGTCAGGCAACTTTACCTTAGTGCTGACAAGTCCATCACTAAACCACGCTCCCAAGCTCTACATCTACACCTTGGCTCTCCATTCGATGACCCAGCTCATGGATGGCAATCAGGGAGTCTCGGTTAGCGTGACGCTGCCTCAGGTGCGCCACCATGGTAGCCATTGGCACCTGCTGTTCTTCACCCCTCAGCAAACCCTCAACAGAAGGATTCTGTGGAAGGCCAAGCAAGGTAGACAACTGTTTCATGTCCTTTGTCTCCAAGGCACCTCTGCCAAAGCCTCACCTGTGGTGCCCTCTTGGAACTCTGAATTCCCTCTCCTGAAGCAGTCTATGCCGAGGATGCACATAGCCTCTGGGCCAGTCCCAATGGGGTGCTTTTGCCATTCCTTCCCAGTTAGATTCACTTCAGCCTCCAGTACTGTTATTTCTTGGGATCCCCCTGTCACTCCAGAAATACAGGTGGGTTCTACCTCTTTCTAGCTTGATGGCATTAGGGTACTCTGTGCACCGCTGTGCAGTAGAGCCTGATACATTTGTGGGTCTGATGCACCAGGCCATTAAATATACCCAGTCCAGTAAACCCGATGGTCCCTTTCTTCCCCGACTCCCTCTGGCTGGAAGCAGGCCCCCTCTAGTCCTGCTCATAGTATTCATTACGGTGTCTGGTAGACGAACCACTGGAAACATGTCCCACCACAGCACAGTCAGCCCACAGTACAGGGACAGGGCAATGACAGCCAAGAGACGCATTTGGCTGCAGGAGTTGTGACAAAACTCAGGCTGAAATACTCAAGAGCAAGACACCTCAAACGGCTGAGCCAGAACCCATCTGCATATCCCAGTTTGGGAATCATCTCCTTCTGTCAGGGATATGAAAGCAAAAAATGTGAAATGACTCGTCAGGTCAATGCACACAGTAAGGTAAACTCACAGGTATTGTGCTGGAGTCTGAGAAAGCAAAAAGCATTGTGTTGTGCCTCAGACTAATCAAGGAGACCTAATGCAGTTCGTCTCTGAGATAAAGCAAACACTCTAAGAATTGTGAAGGAGATGGAATCGTGGCCTAACATGAAGAAGAATGTACATCACTGGTGAAGGAACTGTCTTTCTATTCCATCACCAAACTGGATTAGACAAGCACCTCAACACCTAAAGGTCATATCTCCCATGACTCTGTCAATCCACGGGGCACGGGAAGGGAGATGACAGTGAAGGAAGGTATTTGGGTGGGGAAGGTGGGGCCCAGCAGAGACAAGGAGTCAAGGCAGTGGGATGGGGAGGCCAGGAGAGGCAGCCCAAGGGGTGGTGCTGCTTGTGAGGACACGTTTGTGGCAGCAGCCGGAGTGGGCAGCAGCTGTGCGCAGGCGAGGGGAGGCCAGGAAGCGCATGCCAAGAGCGCTCCTGCCAGCAGAGCCAAGGCCGGGGCCGAGCCCAAGGACAGGGGGCTGTAAGGGCCATACTGAGCTCCCTGCCCCTGCAGCAGCCGCTCTGGCCCTCAGCAGATGTGATGGCCGGCTGCACGGGGAGGTGCTGGCGTGCATCAGAGAGCAGCAAGGAGGGCACTGGAGAGGGCCAGGACCAGGCGGGTGGCAGAGCCCCATGCAGGGGCTGGCTGGTGGTCCCCTCTGCTGCAGCCAGCGCACGCAGCGTGGCAGGAGAAGGACAGGCTGGGCTCGTGGCCACCTTGCTGCGGAAGAGCCCTGATCTGGAGGACAAAGCTTTTCCTGCTCAGAAGGACAAGGAGCTCTGGCTTTGCCCCACGCTTTGTGTCTTCACCCTCTCCCTGTGCACCACAGAGCAGAGGCAGGCCCTGGGCCCTTCCTGACATCCCTGCAGGCCCTGGTGATATCAGTTCAGAAGGACATTTGGTTCTCTCCCTGTTAGAATAATAAAACCAAATTTGAAATACGTTGCTATGTTTAATTAGATGGAAGACTAGAAACTTTTTATGTCTGATGCTACCTTAGTCACTAACACCTTATCTGTAAGGCCATACAAAATTGTAACCCAGGATGGAGGAGACGGATAAGATAATCTAGGGCTGGAGTATGTGTTTTTAAAGAATAGCTGAGGAACTTGTGGTATACATGCAGTGCTATAGGCTGGGAGGTGAGTGGTTGGAAAGCTGCCTGGCAGAGAAGGGCCTGGGAGTATTGGTTGATAGTCGGCTGAATATGAGCCAGCAGTGTGCCCAGGTGGCCAAGAAGGCCAACAGCATCCTGGCTTGCATCAGAAGCAGTGTGGCCAGCAGGTCCAGGGAAGTGATTGTCCCCCTGTACTCAGCTCTGGTGTGGCCACACCTCAAGTACTGTGTTCAGTTTTGGGCCCCTCAATACAGGAAAGACATCGAAAGACATCTCTACAAGAAGGACATCGAGGTGCTTGAGCGAGTCCAGAGAAGGGCGACGAAGCTGGTGAGGGGTCTGGAGAACAAGTCCTACGAGGAGCGGCTGAGGGAGCTGGGCTTGTTCAGCCTGGAGAAAAGGAGGCTCAGGGGCGACCTTTTTGCTCTCTACAGCAACCTCAAAGGAGGCTGTAGCGAGGTGGGGGTTGGTCTCTTCTCCCACGTGCCCAATGACTGGATGAGGTGGGAATGGGCTAAAGTTGTGCCAGCGGAGGTTTAGTTTGGATGTTAGGAAGAACTTCTCTTCCGAAAGGGTTGTTAGGCATTGGAATGGGCTGCCCGGGGAAGTGGTGGAGTCACCATCCCTGGACGGCTGCAAGGAATTACTTGCCAGGCTCCTTTGCTGGGGCTGCTGTGTGCCCTGGGGCTGCAGAGCTCTCCTCTGCCTGCTCACACCAGACTGAGCACTTGAGCTCTGGTCAGTCCACCTCAGGCACAACATGGTGCTCAGCGGTAAATATTGGGGCCATCTTTCCAAGTTAAGGTTACAGTTTCTCAGAGACTGGCAGTACAGTGGTCTGCTTGTGGGAATTGAAAAGTTACTAAATATTCCTCATGTTTGGGGTTGGAATATCTTTTTCTTTCATTTTTCTTTTCCTTTCCCTTACTTATGTGTCTGTCTCTCTGAGTTTTTATGGTTTTGTTTTGTTTTGTTTTGTTTTGTTTTGTTTTCCCCTTCTCCCTCTAGATGTATTTCCTCCTCTCCCTCTAGAGGAGGAGGAAGCAGGCAGCTCATACATGTGTAGTGTCTGCTTGGGGTGAGCAAGGAGGAGTCTGGCTATGGTGCCAGGAAATGGAGGTCTGTGAAGCTGCAGGAGCCCTGATCTCCTGCCTGGGAGATCCCCAGCACACAGTGCCTGTGCCCCGCAGGGCAGCCCCGCTCCCCTGGCCAGCACAAGAGGCCTGGCCCAGCCACAGAGCAGCCTGCCCCGAGCAGGGGCCTGCACAAAGAGCTTTCTCCTTCTCATTTCTGCTTTTATACAGGACCAGCAATGCTGCCCTGCTCTTCCCCAGGGCCATCCCTGCTCCCAGAGAGCCTCGCCCAGGGCGGTGTGTCCGTGCTGGCCAGGTCAGCCATTGCTGCTTCCTGCCCTGTGCTCCCCACAGAGCCCCAAGCTGGCGGTGCTGCTGTGAGAGCCAGGGGCTGTGGTGCCCTGGGATCCCCGGGGGTCTCCCTCCCTGCCCATGCTGCTCAGGGTGGGCTGGAGACCTATGTCCATGGGGATCTCTGCTGCTGAGCCCCTTTCCATCTGCCCTGATGGCTCAGCAGCACAGGGCAGTGCTGGGCAGGGCCATGGAGTGTCTCTAAGGGCACAAAGGGCAGGCGAGTGCTGCACCAGACCTGGTCCATGAGGCCTCAAGAAGGTTATCCTCAATTATTCTACACTCTTAGAGGTCTCTGTCCGCTGGCTCTTCAGCACCACTCCTGGCATGGCAGAGCTGTCCTTACCCCATGGACTCCTCATATTCCCTTTTTTCTTTACGAAACTCTTCTTTGGATGGCCATTAATTTTATGGGATTCTAATCCCTACCAACTCAGCATTGCATGTTCTCCCTGCAGATCCCCTGACATCTCCTGGCAGCTCCAGATTCCTCTCCAGGCTGACAGTGGCCATGAGCCCCACTGCAGGGGGGCAGTGCCATGCAGATGAGTCCAAGACCAGTTGTTGTCAGGTGCTGCCATAAAGCTCTTGGTCAGGCCCTTGGTCCCTCACAGACTGCCCTTGGACTTTAAGTCTATGTCCTTCACTCCACAAAGTCCCAAATAGAACCCCATTTGTTGCTGTGGTGCTAGCCGGGAGGCAGCTGTGACCCAGGGCTGCACAGTGCCTGCTGCTGCCTGCAGGGACAGGGATGCCACTGTAGAGACAACAGGACTGTCACCAAGGTACATGAGATATCAGGGCTTACCCAGAAAAACAAAAAAAGAAGCACAATGTGGAAGCCAAAAGAGAGCAGCAGTGAAAAGGCCAGGTCCTGCTGCTGGCCATGGCCATGGCTCCAGGGAAGCAGCAGCCCTGACCCGAAGGCAGCAGAGAGGCAGAGCCCAGCGGGCAGTGAGGGGCAGCCCCAAGAACCACCAGGGCTGCTCCTGCATGTGGCAGCTGGGCTCTTGGTCCTGAGGCCCTCCTGCGTGCTGGGGCTGCTCCCCCAGCTCCAGAGGGGATGGCAAGAGAGATGGCAGCTGAGACCAATCAGGTTCTAACAGCTTCTCAATTGTCTTTATCTAGAAGGCAGGCATGGTTCTACAGGTACATGAGATATTTTTGTGAAAAAAAAAAATAAAAATAATTAAAAGATTTGAAAATAAAGATACCATTATAAAATGAAAATCTAATAATGCAGTATAATATATTACAAAAGAAGTATAGCAAAAGAATATTCTAACAATTTTTTAGAAAAACAGTGAGTCCTGGCTGGATTGGGGGCTTCAATATTACTGACGAAGGAACATGTATCCAAAGAGTTTCCACAAGGCATCCTTGAGCTGCTGGTTCCTCATGCTGTAGATGAGGGGGTTCAGTGCTGGAGGCAACACTGAGTACAATAATGACACCACCAGGTCCAAGGATGGCGAAGAGATGGAGAAGGGCTTCAAGTAGACAAATATGGCAGTACTGACAAAGAGGGAGACCACGGCCAGGTGAGGGAGGCACATGGAAAAGGCTTTGTGCCGGCCCTGAGAAGAGGGCATCCTCAGCACCACCCTGAAGATCTGCACATAGGACAACACAATGAAAACAAAACAACCAAATGTTAAAGAAAAACTAAAGAGAAGTACCCCGACTTCCCTGAGGTAGTAGTCTGAGCAGGAGAGCTTGAGGATGTGGGGGATTTCACAGAAGAACTGGTCCACAGCATTGCCTTGGCAGAGGGGCAGGGAAAATGTAGTGGCCGTGTGCAGGACAGCATTGAGAAAGCCACTGCCCCAGGCAGCTGCTGCCATCTGGGCACAAGCTCTGCTGCCCACGAGGCTCCCGTAGTGCAGGGGCTTGCAGATGGCAACGTAGCGGTCATAGGCCATGACGGTGAGAAGGTAATATTCTGCTCCAAACAATAAGACAAAAAAGAAGACCTGTGCAGCACATCCTTGATAGGAGATGGCCCTGGTGTCCCAGAGGGAATTGGCCATGGCTTTGGGCAGAGTGGTGGAGATGCAGCCCAGGTCGAGGAGGGTGAGGTTGAGGAGGAAGAAGTACATGGGGGTGTGGAGGCGGTGGTCGCAGGCTACGGCGCTGAGGATGAGGCCATTGCCCAGGAGGGCAGCCAGGTAGATGCCCAGGAAGAGCGCGAAGTGCAGGAGCTGCAGCTCGTGCGTGTCTGCGAATGCCAGGAGAAGAAAATCTGTGATAGAGCTGATGTTGGGCATTTTCTGACATTGAAAACCGTTTTCTGTTAAAGAGGAAATTGCGGAAAAATGTTAAAACAAATTTCTCTGAGGAAAACCTATTGTATGTCATAGAGCACCCCCAAACAGAGCCTGTCTCTTTGCAGGAGAACCTTTCTGCATCTGTCTTGCTTGAGCCGTGGCTGGTGCTGGCTGACAGGGGCACTGGGAGCAGGGGCTGCTGTGGCTCCATAGGAGTTCTTCCTGCTGTGCAGCTGGAGGGAGGCAGAAACACGGGGGAAAATTACATTCCGTCCACTGTTCAGATCCATGAGATCTGCAGTGTTGTTGCAAAAAACTCATCTTAATACAGAGGCAGAGCTTCAGGGATTTTGTTTCCTTTGTTTTGTTCCTATTATCCCAGTAACACTTAGGAGAGGTATTGGATGGTTGAGCTCCCTGACATTTCCTGTGCACTTCCAGAGAAACCCTGTGGGTGCCAGGAGGAAAACAGACTGTCCCTTGGTGAAGACTGAGCAGAGCAGCTCTGTCGATCAGACCAGTTCTCAGCAGGCAATTGTCACCCCTCTGAGCTGCAAGACAATCGCTCTCAGGTGTTTCCCTGAGAAAAAATGTAGATGGCTGCTAATCAAGGAGGGCCAAATCATGCCAGAGTTTGAGAGCATCTCTTCGTATGGGCTCTGCCTGTACTGCTGGCCATGCCTGCCCCACATCCCATGGGCTGCAGGGGGAGAGGAGGCCAGGGAGGGGCTGCTCCAGGGGAAGGCGTCTGCACTGCAGGGCATGGCCATGAGGTGCCCGAATCCCCCCTGCCACGGCGTTTCTGGCAACAGCTCCTTCTGGCCGCCTGCCCCTCTGTGCTGCCTGCAGCTGTCCCTGTCGGGAGCTGCTGCTCTGCGCCCATCTCTTCTTTCCCCCTGCCCGTGCTCACAGACCCCAACCCACGCGGCTGTGTTCAGCACTGCCCTGCAGCACCCTGCCACCAACAGGGCCCTGCCAAGGGGCACCTCCATGGCTGCAGGAGCTACGGGGCAGCTGACAGAGAGCCCGGCATGGCCAGCCAGGGCAGGGTGTTCTGGGCTGACCGGGGGCACCTGCCTTAGGGCACTGCAAGGGGCTTCTGCCAGACTTCCTGACCTCACACCGCAACCCAGCAGGACTCTCAAAGCCTACTGCATTGCCCACTGCCCTCCCAGAAACAAGACCCAGCACGAGGAGACCCTTCCAGGACCTGCAGCTGCATGGCCCTGCAGCCAGACCCTTACCTTGTCAAGGGCTGTGCAGTTTTCTCCTGCAGGCAGCTCTCAGCATCCTCCCACTGCCAACTGCCTTCAGCCACTCTCTCCTTCTCTCCTCTCTGTGTGCCAGCTGCGGTCAGAGCCCCCAGCCCTGCTGCGCTGTGCAGAGGAGCTGCTCCTGGGCACAGCTCTCTCTCTGCACCAGGGCCCTCTTGCCACGAGATCTCTCTGTCCCACGAGCCTGGCCCAGCTCAGCAGCACAGCACCAGCCCAAGGCACTGCAATCACCCCTCTGGGGGCTTTGCTGATGAGCCCACGAACCTAAGGCACTCAGAGACAATTGAAGACATGTCTCCAGAAGTCCAAGTCAGAGGCAAGTTTCCTGCAGTGTCCCCCTGAGGGCCAGCACTGACACAGCCTCTCTTGGAGCTCGTTAGAGCAGAACCCTGGAGGCAGTGAGGACATGGAGACAAAGGCAATGTGAAGGTGACACTGATGTGTAGGAAAACTGGATGTGTGTCACCAAGCACAAGGGACAGGTCTTATTGCATGGCACACATGAAGGGAGATCCTTTGCCTTGACAGGTTGCTCAGGGCTCTTTGTGGGGCAGTAGAAGTTGGGGATGTGCATTGCCAAGTGCAGGAGAATGGTACGACCCCTGACTACTTCATGGGTGGGGGCGAGGAGGCAATGAGGCCCTGGTGCTTTAACGATCAGCTGTCTCCTCATAGGCCTCAGTGGCAGAGACAACAGCCATAGCCATGGACACAAAGACCTGGGTTGTGACTTTGAGCCCTCGTAGAGCCCTTGATCCTTTCCACACCAGGCTGTCCTAGGGACTCCCAGACCTGTACCTCCTGAGGGCTGCAGACCCTCTTCTGTGTGGTGCCACACTGGATCTGAGCTTGAGTATGATAACTCAGATTTTCTTGGAGGTCCTGCTCCTCATAAGGCAGCTCTGTAGGAAGCTGGCCTGGTTCCTGGTGAGCAGGCACCACAGCTCATAAGGCATCCCTCGTGGTGCCCCGGCCCTCCTCCTCCTGGTCACTGCTCCCTCAGTAGAGTCTGCCCTGATGTGTAGTTCCTCTTCCTCTGGCACAGGACTAGGCACTTATTGTTCAAGTTGTTCCTTTAGGCAAACTACTGCAGTTTCTCAAGATTCCACTGGACAGATGCTCCATTCTGTCAGGTGTTCATGTCTGCAGGCAGACAGTTCAACCTTCCCGTGTCTGTGCTGTCTCTGACAAGATAGCAGCATCAGGAGCTGCATGGAACGTTTGGATAATACAGGAGTAAGAAGCTGAATAAAAGTGCAGCATAGAATCACAGGAGAGTAGGGGATGGAAGGCTGCCAGGTTCCACCTCTTCTGTGCTTCCTTCTCATGCATGCTGTCCGTTTGTCTGGAGCTGCGTCCTGAATATTATGGGGCTGTGCAGGTGAAAATTAGAAGGGCCAAAGCCCAGCTGGAGCTCAATCCATCTACTACTGTCAAAGACAAAAAAAAAAAAAAAAAAAAAAAAAAAAAAAAAACAAATAAACAAACAAAAAAGTGTATATAAATACTTTTATAAAAGAGGATTTAGAAGAATGATCATCTTTAATGGGTGTATGGAAAAACCTGATGACAAAACCTGAGGAACATGATGCCTTCTTTTCCTCAGTCTCTACCACCAAGACCAGTTGTTCCCCTGGATATTTCTTCCAGCTCATAGTCAGAGCTACACTTCAAGTTTCACTTTGTGGCTGTTTTTTCTCTCCTGCTCTTTCCTATTACCACAGAAAGCTCGATGAGGGTGGAAACCCCTCCTGAAGTAGGCATCCCAACCCAGCAGGCTCCTTGCGGCCTCTCAGCCAACCAGACACAAGTCACCTCAGCAGCAGCTTCCAAGCCAGGGGCCTGCTGCTGGCCTTGCAGCTTCTTGGCTAGACACAGCCAAGCCTTGTGCCTGCTGCTGCCCACTCATGGACTCAAGCAGAAGGGACAGGACAATCCATCTGGGGGCCTCCTTTCTGTCTTGGTCCTCCTGGGTGTGTAGGCAGAGGGGATCCCCCAGTCAGCATGCCAAGCAAGTGCCTTGACTTCTCAAAAGTAAAGGGTGACCTGGCACCTCCTGACACAGGTGACCTCACAGTCCCTTTCTGTGACACGTTCCTGCTGCTGCCCTATCAGCTGCAGAGACAGAAGTGACCTCACAGTCCCTGCCACAGTCACATTCCTCCTGCTGGGCCATCAGATCACGAGGTAGAACTGACCTCTCTCTTGCTCCCTAGGTACCTGTTTTTCTCTTTCTGGTTTGGAGAATAAGCAAAGTTTTAGTGGGAGTGTGTGTTGTCCTGCTAGTGGTGTCAGGTCTGTGGTTAAGGCATAGACAAGATCTACGGTTTAGGGTTTTTTAGGTCTGCCAAGGAGTCTAGGGTTAAATAGAGCATTTTCATGTTAGTGTTAAGGGAAGGCATTATGGTTAGCAAGAGGAAAAAAAGAAATGATTCCTTTCAGAGTACTGTAGTAGCATTTATGTTTAGTGATTAAAATGACTGTTTCAAGTAAGGAAAGGGCCATATGTGACTGTTTTAAGTCAGTTGTACCGCAACATGTACATTACATAAACCATCTTACTTCTATGAAATCATAAGTTTCTGCTGGCCAAGCTCTTCTTCCCACAGAATCACAGAATCACAGAATTGTCTAGGTTGGAAGAGACCTCAAGATCATTGAGTCCAACCTGTGACCTAACACTAACAAGTCCTCCACTAAACCATATCACTAAGTTCAACATCTAAACACCTTTTAAAGACCTCCAAGGATGGTGACTCCACCACTTCCCTAGGCAGCCCATTCCAATGCGTCACAACCCTCTCGGTAAAGAAGTTCTTCCTAATATCCAACCTAAAACACCCCTCGTGCAACTTTAGCCCATTCCCCCTCATCCTGTCACTGGGCATGTGGGAGAACAGACCACCCCCACCTCGCTACAGCCTCCTTTGAGGTAGCTGTAGAGAGCAAAAAGGTCACCCCTGAGCCTCCTCTTCTCCAGGCTGAACAAGCCCAGATCCCTCAGCCGCTCCTCGTAGGACTCCAGATCCCTCACCAGCTTTGTGTTTTCTCTGGACTTGCTGGAGCACCTCGATGTCCTTCTTGTAGTGAGGGGCCCAAAACCGAACACAGTACTAGAGGTGTGGCCTCACCAGAGCCGAGTACAGGGGGACAATCACTTCCTTAGCCCTGCTGGCCACACTGCTTCTGATACAAGCCAGGATGCCGTTGGCCTTCTTGGCCACATAAGCACACTGCTGACTCTTGTTCAGCCGACTATCCACCAATACTCCCAGGTCCTTCTCTGCCTGGCAGCTTTCCAACCACTCATCTCCCAGCCTGTAGCTCTGCTTGGGGTTATTGTGCCCCAGGTGCAGGACCCGGCACTTGGCCTTGTTGAACTTCATACAGTTGGCCTCAGCCCATCAGACCAGCCTATCCAGATCCTCCTGCAGAGCTTTCCTACCCTCGAGCAGACTGACACACGCACCTACCCTGGTGTCATCTGCAAATTTAGTGAGGGTGCACTCGATCCCCTCATCCAGATCATTGATAAAGATATTAAAGAGGACTGGCCTTAGTACTGAGTACTCATGCTAAATCCAAAACACAGCTTCATACCAGCTACTAGGAGGAAAATTATCTGGATCCTAGCCAACTCCAGGACACTCACAGACTAAGGGCATGATATATCTGTGTGTATATCATCTGAGAAAACGTGGTGGTGATTAATTGGAAAGTACTGGAGCTGAGCATGGTGCAGATGGTATGGAATATAGGGTGGATATTGTCCATGTGTTGGCTGGGATAGACTTAATTTCCTTCTTATTAGATGATACAGTGTTGTATTTTGTATATAGGACACAGTTCCAGACAAAGTAACAGTATGCATGAGAAGGAAGAACAGAAAAGTGGAATCTGGCAGCCTTCTGTCCCCCACCCTTCACTGATTCTGTGCTGTAATTCCATTCAACTAGTTCCTGCTGTATAATCCAAACTGTCCTGCAAACTCCTGTTACTGTTATCTTGTGAGAAACAGCATAGTCAGGGTGATCCATATGCCTGCAGACATTAACAGCTGACAGAATGGAGCATCAGTGTGGGGCAACCTTGAGAAACTGCGGGATTTTGCCTACACAAACCTCCTGACATTTACACGGGGAAGAGCCCTATCCTGCACCAGAGGAAGAGGAACCCCATACATGGAGGCAGACTGGGACTCTGCTGAGTGAGCAGTGCCCAGGAGGAGGAGGGCCTGGGCACCACGAGGGATGCCATACGAGAAGTGGTGCCTGCTCACCAGGAACCAGGCCAGCTTCCTACAGAGCTCCCTTCTGAGGAGCAGGAACACCAAGAAGATCTGAGTTATCAGACAGCTCAGATCAAATGTGACACTACCCACAGAAGGGTCTGCATCTGGCAGTGGAAGATTAGGAAGTCCGGGAGTCTCTCAGACAGCCTGCTGTGGAGAGGAGTAATGGCTGTGGCAAGGCTGTAAGAATCACAGAATCACACAGAATCACAGAATCACAGAATTTCTAGGTTGGAAGAGACCTCAAGGTCATCGAGTCCAACCTCCAACCTAACGCTAACAGTCCCCACTAAACCATATCCCTAAGCTCTACATCTAAATGTCTTTTGAAGACTTCCAGGGATGGTGACTCCACCACTTCCCTGGGCAGCCTGTTCCAATGTCTAACAACCCTTTCAGCGAAGAAGTTCTTCCTAACATCTAACCTAAAACTCCCCTGGCTCAACTTAAGCCCATTCCCCCTCGTCCTGTCACCAGGCACGTGGGAGAACAGGCCAACCCCCACCTCGCTACAGCCTCCCTTGAGGTACCTAAAAAGAGCGATAAGGTCACCCCTGAGCCTCCTCTTCTCCAGGCTGAACAAGCCCAGCTCCCTCAGCCGCTCCTCGTAGGACTTGTTCTCCAGGCCCCTCACCAGCTTCGTCGCCCTTCTCTGCACCCGCTCAAGCACCTCGATGTCCTTCTTGTAGCGAGGGGCCCAAAACTGAACACAGTACTCGAGCTGCGGCCTCACCAGAGCTGAGTACAGGGGGACGATCACCTCCCTCGCCCTGCTGGTCACGCTGTTCCTGATACAAGCCAGGATGCCGTTGGCCTTCTTGGCCACCTGAGCACACTGCTGGCTCATATTCAGCCGACTATCCACCATCACTCCCAGGTCCTTCTCTGCCTGGCAGCTCTCCAACCATTCCTCTCCCAGCCTGTAGCTCTGCTTGGGGTTATTGCGCCCCAGGTGCAGGACCCGGCACTTGGCCTTGTTGAACTTCATGCAGTTGACCTCAGCCCATCGGTGCAGCCTATCCAGATCCTCCTGCAGAGCCTTCCTACCCTCAAGCAGATCGACACACGCACCTAACTTGGTGTCATCTGCGAACTTACTGAGGGTGCACTCGATGCCCTCGTCCAGATCATCTATGAAGATATTAAAGAGGACCGGCCCCAGCACCGAGCCCTGGGGGACGCCACTAGTGACTGGCCTCCAACTGGACTTGGCTCCATTCACCACGACTCTTTGGGCCCGGCTATCCAGCCAGTTTCTAACCCAGCGAAGCGTGCGCCAGTCCAAGCCAAGAGCAGCCAGTTTCTTGAGGAGAATGCTGTGGGAGACGGTGTCAAAAGCCTTGCTGAAGTCAAGGTAGACCACATCCACAGCCTTTCCCTCATCCACCCAGCGCGTCACTCTGTCATAGAAGGAGATCAGGTTCGTCAGGCATGACCTGCCTTTCATAAAGCCATGCTGACTGGGCCTGATCGCCTGCTTCCCCTGCAATTGCTGCATGATGACTCTCAGGAGGATCTGCTCCATGAGCTTCCCTGGCACTGAGGTCAAACTGACAGGCCTGTAGTTTCCCGGGTCTGTCCTCCGGCCCTTCTTGTAGATGGGCGTCACGTTTGCTAGCCGCCAGTCGATTGGAACCTCCCCTGATAGCCAGGACTTGTGATAAATGATGGAAAGTGGCTTGGCCAGCTCCTCTGCCAGTTCCCTCAGTACCCTTGGGTGGATCCCATCCGGCCCCATCGACTTGTGCACATCTAAGTGCCGTAGCAGGTCACCAACCAGTTCTTCATGGATAATGAGGGCCACATCCTGCTCCCCATCGCCTTCCACCAGCTCAGGGTACTGAGTATCCAGAGAACAACCGGTATTGCCGCTAAAGACTGAGGCAAAGAAGGCATTGAGCACCTCCGCCTTTTCCTCATCTCTTGTAACTAAGTTTCCCCCCGCATCCAGTAAAGGATGGAGATTCTCCTTAGTCCTCCTTTTTGTGTTGATGTATTTATAGAAACGTTTTTTGTTATCTTTAACGGCAGTAGCCAGATTGAGCTCCAGATGAGCTTTGGCCTTCCTAATTTTGTCCCTGCACAGCCTCGCTACTTCTTTAAAGTCCTCCTTAGTGGCCTGCCCACTTTTCCAAAGCTTATAAACCCTCTTTTTCCTCCTAAGATCAAGCCACAATTCTCTGTTGAGCCAGGCCGGTCTTCTTCCCCGCCAGCTCGTCTTTGGGCACGTGGGGACAGACCGTTCCTGCGCCATTAAGACTTCCCTCTTGAAGAGCGCCCAGCCTTCCTGGACCCCTCTGCCCTTCAGAACCACCTCCCAAGGGACTCCACCAGCCAGTGTCCTGAGCAGCTCAAAGTCAGCCCTTCGAAAGTCCAATACAGCGGTTTTACTGGTCCCCTTCCTGGCCTCGCCAAGAATAGTGAACTCCACCATTGCGTGGTCACTCTGCCCAAGACAGCTCCCGACGATCACATCCTCCACCAGTCCTTCTTTGTTTGTGAAGAGAAGGTCTAGCGGGGCACCACCCCTGGGAGGCTCACTAACTAGCTGCGTCAGGAAGCTATCTTCCACGCTCTCCAGAAACCTCCTAGACTGCTTTCTCAGGGCTGTGTTGTGCTTCCAGGATATGTCAGGGAAGTTGAAGTCCCCCACGAGTACAAGAGCTGATGATTTAGCAACCTCTGTCAGCTGCCTTCTCCTTTATCCCTGTGCAAACACTGGAAAGTGTCATATCATTGTCCTTCACATGATATCAAGGGCATCGTGCCCTACCCCACAGACCCCAGACCCTCTGATATAATGACAACCATCAGTAAACTGATCCCAGTTAGATGACTGATATGCGGAGGTCAGGAGTAGCTTGGCCAGGAGAGATGTCAGATTTGGGGGAAGGAAGAGGAAGGGAAGAGGAGCTCGGAAGCTTACCTTTGTAGAGGTAAGAGGGTTCATGTAATGTTGATGCTGCTGTAACACTGACTTCAGTCTTCCAAGGCCTGTAAACAATAACAATAATCTCTCAACCTAAACATTAGTGCAACATCCTGACAGGAATCCACTATTGTAAAGCAGAACTCAAAATATCACCTCAAGAAAAACTCAGCGCATAGCCCCTTTCCCTTGCGTTTACTCTCTTGCTCACCCTAATCCTTGCCCTTAACACTAACATTAAATGCTCTATTTATCCCTAGACCTCTTGCCAGACCTAAACAAAACCCTAAACCATAATGCTTGCCCATACCCTAACCAGAGACCTGACACCACAAACAGAACAGCAAACCTTCCAACTAAAACTTTGTTTACTCTCTAAACCAGAAAGGTGAGCCCCAGTCCATAGAGGACAAGAGAGAGGTGAGCTCTGCCTCAGGATCTCCTGCCCCAGCAGGAGCAATGTGACTGGGGCAGGGACTCTGAGGTCACTTCTGTCTCTGCACTTGATAGGGCAGCAGCAGGAGCATGTCACAGAAAGGGACTGGGAGGTCACTTGTGTCTGGAGGTGGCAGGTCAGCCTTGACTACTCCCTGGGAGCTGCACTTTTGGGCTGACATCTGGCAGTGGCCCTGCTAGGCCAGCAGAAGGCACCTGCTTGGCATGCTGACTGGGGGATCCCCTCTGCCTCCAGACCCAGGAGGACCCAGGCAGAAAGAAGGCCCCAACATGGGTTGTCCTGTCCCTTCTGCTTGAGTCCATGACTGGGCAGCAGGAAGCACAAGGCTTGGCTGTGTCTCCACAAGAAGCTGCAAGGCCAGCAGCAGGCCCCTGGCTTGGAAGCTGCTCCTGAGGTGACTTGTGTCTGGTTTGCTGACAGGCCGCAAGGAGCCTGCTGGGTTGGGATGCCTACTTCAGGAGTGGTTTCCTCCCTGATGGAGTGTTCTTTGGAAGTAGGAAAGAGCAGCAGAAAAAAACTACCATGAATCATGCCCTGGAAGGTTGGCACTGGCCATGAGGAGGAAGAAATCTCCAGGGGAAAAAGCTGGTCTTTCTGATGGAGACTGAGGCAAAGAAGGAATTAAGTACCTCAGCCTTTACCTCCTTTCTTGTCACCAGCTTTCCCCCCACATCCAATAAAGGATGATGATTCTCCTTAATCCTCCTTTATTTGGAGTTTATATATAAATAGTTCTTGTTTCTTTGACATAAATATACAGATTGAGCTCCAGCTGGGCTTTGGCCCTTCTAATTTTCACCTGCACAGCCCCATAACATTCAGGACACAGCTCCAGACAAACTGACAGCTTGCATGAGAAGGAAGCACAGAAGAGGTGGAACCTGACAGCCTTCCACATCCTGTGCTTCTGTGACTCTGTGCTGCAATTCCATTCAACTGGTTACTCCTGTGTTATCCAAACTTTTCTGCAACTCCTGCTGCTGTTGTCTTGTCAGAGACAGCACAATCACAGAAAGGTTGAACCATCTGTGTACAGACATTAACAGCTGAGAGAATGAAACATCAGTGCTGTGCATACAAGCAGTGGTGCCTGCTCACCAGGAACCAGGCCAGCTTCCTACAGAGCTGCCTTATGAGGACCATGGCCACCAAGAAGATCTGAGTTACCATACTCAGCTCAGACCCGGTGTGACACCGCACAGACAAGTGCCTACAACTGGCTGGTAAAGAGGTGAAGGTCTGGGAGTCCCTAGGACAGCCTGGTGTGGAGAGGAGCAAGGGTTCTACCAAGGCTGAAAGTCCCAACACTGAGGCCTGACTGAAACTTACTGCCACTGAGGCCTGTGAAGAGACATCTTGATAATGAGCACAAGGTCCTCATTATCTCTGTGCATGCACCCATGAAGCAGGCAGGGGTCGTACCATTCTCCTGCACTTGGCAATGCACATCCCCATCTCCTACTGCCCCACAAAGAGCTCTGAGCAAGGTGTGAAGGGAAAGGATCTCCCTTCCCAGGGGACAGGGGTCAAGGCCTGGCTCTTGTGCTTGCTGACACACATCCAGTTTCTCCACACATCAGTGTCACCTTCACATTGCCTTTGTCTCCTTGTCCTCACTGCCTCCAATGTTCTGCTCTAACGAGCTCCAAGGGAGGCTGTGTCAGTGCTGGCCCTCAGGGGGACACTGCAGGAAACTTGCCTCTGACTTGGACTTCTGGAGAGATGTCTTCAATTGTCTCTGAGTGCCTGAGGTTCGTGGGCTCATCAGCAAAGCCCCCAGAGGGGTGATTGCAGTGCCTTTGGTTGGTGCTGTGATGCTGAGCTGGGCCGGGCTCATGGGACAGAGAGAGTTCGTGGCAAGAGGGCCTTGGTGCAGAGAGACAGCTGTGGCCAGGAGCAGCTCCTCTGCACAGCGCAGCAGGAAAGAGACACAGAGGCAGACACGGAGAGAAGAAAAGGAGAGAGGGCTTGGAGGCAGTTGGCAGTGGGAGGATGCTGAGAGCTGCCTGCAGGAGAAACCCGCACAGCCCTTGACAAGGTAAGTGTCTGGCTGCAGGGCCATGCTGCTGCAGGTCCTGGAAGGGTCTCCTCCTGCTGGGTCTTGTTTCTGGGAGGGCAGTGGGCAATGCAGTAGGCTTTGAGAGTCCTGCTGGGTTGCAGTGCGAGGTGAGGAAGTCTGGCAGAAGCTCCTTGGAGTGTCATAACCTAGCTACCCCTGGTCAGATAAAAGAGGAGTGGCCAAGCCTCCTCCAGACCCTGTAGGGGGTGCAGCTGAGATATGGGACACTCCAGCTTTCAGATATCCAGCTCTGTCTGTGGGGCATCCTCCTGGGCTGCAGGCTGCTCTCCAGCAGGATGCAGCTCTCTCGTGGCATCCTTGTGTTATCCAGCTGCCGAAGGAAAATACACCTACATACTAACATCATGTCCATGCTACTAGATGTCTGTCTGTGGGCAGCAGGAATGAGGCCTCTGCAGCCCTGTCTAGGAGGGAAGAGCTGAGATCCTGATCAGTCCCCTGGAGAAAAGTCAAGATGCTGTTCAGCTGCACTTGGAGTGGGGCTTCTCTGCTCTCAGCTGTCTCCTGTTTCTTCTCAGGGCAGCACCTGAGAGGGATGGTCCTGTAGCTCATAGAGGGGTAGCCCAGGGCAGCAGAGAGCAGGACTGATGGGAAGAGCTGCTCTGCTCAGTCTTCGCCAGAGGACAAGTCCTTTGCCTCTTGGCACCCAAAGGATATCACCTGGAGTGTGGAAGTAATGTCAGGGAGTTCCACCATCCAATACCTCTCCTATGTATTATATGGGCAATTAGGATAAAATAAAGTGAGGAAAATAGTTGCAGCTTTGCTCCGCAATCAGCTCAGTTGTTTGCAATAATACTGCAAGACTCATTGGTCTGACATTTTTCTGAATTTGAGTTATCCACCCTTCTATTTCCTATTTTCCTCAGAGAAGTCTGTTCTAACATTGCTCTGCCTTCTCCTCTTCAACAGACAAGCAAGTACAAAGTCAGAGAATGATGAACAGCAGCTCTGTGAGCAAGTTCCTCCTGCTGGCATTCGCAGACACGCGTGAGCTGCAGCTCTTGCACTTCGCGCTCTTCCTGGGCATCTACCTGGCTGCCCTCCTGGGCAACGGCCTCATCCTCAGCGCCATAGCCTGCGACCACCGCCTCCACACCCCCATGTACTTCTTCCTCCTCAACCTCGCCCTCCTCAACGTGGGCTGCATCTCCACCACTCTGCCCAAAGCCATGGCCAATGCCCTCTGGGACACCAGGGCCATCTCCTATCAAGGATGTGCTGCACAGGTCTTCTTTTTAGTCTTCTTCATTGGAGCAGAATATTCCCTTCTCACTGCCATGGCCTATGACCGCTACGTTGCCATCTGCAAGCCCCTGCACTACGGGAGCCTCCTGGGCAGCAGAGCTTGTGCCCAGATGGCAGCAGCTGCCTGGGGCAGTGGCTTTCTGTATAGTATCCTGCACAAGGCCACTACGTTTTCCCTGCCCCTCTGTCGAGGCAATGCTGTGGACCAGTTCTTCTGTGAGATCCCCCAGATCCTCAAGCTCTCCTGCTCAGATGCCTACCTCAGGGAAGTTGGGGCACTAGCATTTAATGTTTCTTTAGGCTTTGGTTGTTTTGTTTTCATTGTGTTGTCCTACGTGCAGATCTTCAGGTCAGTGCTGAGGATGCCCTCTTCTTAGGGCTGGCACAAAGCCTTTTCCACATGCCTCCCTCACCTGGCCGTGGTCTCCCTCTTTCTTAGCACTGTCATGTTTGCCTACCTGAAGCCTCCTACCATCTCCTCGCCATTGCTGGATCTCGTGGTGTCATTTCTGTATTCAGTGCTGCCTCCAGCAGTGAACCCCCTCATCTACAGCATGAGGAATAAAGAGCTCAAGGAGGCACTGAGGATGTTATTGCAATATTCAGTATTTCAAAAAGGAATTGGTCTTCTGCATCTGATTCCCTGAAGGATACCTGGAGAAGGCAGAAATATCTTTGTTCCTATATTTCAAAAATTGTTCATCCTTGTCAATATTATTCCAATATGCTAAATATTTTCTTATGAATTTATTTTATAAATTTAAGATATTTTTCTTCCTCTATCTCCTTCTACCTTTTCTTCTTAACCAAAGACCTCATGTAGAGGTGCTGTTAAGCTCTTTGTAGCTAACTAAATAAAGGAACCAGCAGGTAGGCAGTTTCTGTGGATCTCATTTCTCATACACTCTTCTCAGGTACAGCAGTGGCTGTGGGATGAAGATCCCTGCTGCAACGTGGTGGAAAGCCCTGGTGTCCTTTGGGGCTGCCCTTTTCTGCCCTGGCAGGCACTCCCTCCCTGCAGCCTTTGGAGGGGACCTCCAAAGCCCATCTAGCCACCCCCACTAGCCACGCATGGACACCTACACCAGGCAGCCCAGGCCCATTTCCAGTTGGGTTTGTTGTATCTCCAGTTGAGGAGGACTCCCCCACTTTGGGGGAAACCTGATCGAGTGCTTGGTATTGGAAACATGATCCAGGTCTTGATATTGCTCACAGTAAAAGTGTTTTCCTGTGTGCAGTTCCCATGTCTTGTCCAATCACCGGGCATTGCTGAGACTGTCAGAGGAAAAGATCTGAGAGCAAATCCATGTCTCACAGACAGCTCATAGCAGCAGACAGAGATGAACTAGACATGTTTTCTTGGTATTAGTCAGAACCAAAATTGTCACCGAGGCCTCTGTATTCAGTAAAAAGAGATCAAGGATGAGAAGAGCATGTATTGAGAGGAAGTTCATAAAAAGCCACCAGGACAAGGGCCATTTTCTGTCCCTGCAGGAGACTGACCCTGGGCAAGGCCCAGCTTGGGAAGCAGCTGTGTTGGACATACTTAGTGGGCAGTGAGCTGAGCAGGAGGCAGCCATGTGCCCCGGGAGCACAGGAGGGAAGGCTGAGGAGCACCTGACCGCAGCCTGCCAGGAGCTGCAGGGATGTCAGGAAGAGCCCCTGCGGGGCCAGGCTGTGACCTGTGATGTGCAGGGAGCCCTCCTCTTGCCATGCTGCGTGTGCTGGCTGCAGCAGCAGGGGACCCCCAGCCAGCCCCTGCATGGGGCATGGGGCTCTGCCACCCGCCTGGCCCCGGGTTTGACTCCTTGTCTCTGCTGGACCTCACCTTCCACACTCAGATGTGTCCCTTGGCTGTCGGCTCCCTTTCCACTGCCCTATGGGAATACCAAGCCGGGGCGGACAGGTTACTATTAGGCATGCTGGTGCTTGTGTAATTCACATGGGTGATGGCACAAATGCCGGTTCCTTCACCAGTGATGCACATCCTTCTTCATGTTAGGCCAAACTCAACGTCCTTCTCTCTGCTTTTCCTCATGGATGAACTGGATTAGGTCTCCTTGATTATTCTGAGGCACAATGCAATGCTTTTTGCCTTCTGCTGCTCCAGCACAATATGTGTGACTTTCCCTTACTCTGCACATTGACCTCACAGGTCATTCCATATTTGTTGCTTTCAAAATGTTAGCTGGACGGGGGCCATTTGCAAAGTGGGGCAAGCTGATGTGTTCTGCCTCAGCCATTTGAAGCATGCTATACTTGGGTTTTTCAGCCTGAGTTTGCTAAAGATGACCCAGGAAGGTCATCAACAGATGTTCAAGTGTCTAGTTTAAGTAAGGGAGAGTATCTCAGGTTTCCAGTGGCCATTTCAAATCTAGGTCAATCCAAGGAACCCACTGAAGAAGAGGTTTGTGTTTGAAGGGGTGTTCCTGTGCTGGACTGGGCTGCAGTTACAGGGACAAAGACCACTGCTGCCAGTGGAGGTGCCCTGGGAACTCCACCATGCTCCACCTGATTTTCCTAAAGGGCTCTGGCATCCTGCAGGTCTTTTCTGATATCTGCTGGTCTGGGGAAGTGCCTAAAACACAACGGGGCCACTGGAGGTTTTCCCTGGTTGCTTATGGTCAGACAGCAAAGCTCTGCCAGAATACCCAGTCTTGTTATCAGTACTTGAATGATAAAGCAACAACTCATCAGCTCAAAAGACTCAATCCTTTCTGTAAAATGTCTCATGTGAAGTGTAATTTCTATCATGAAGAAATGTGATTGTTCAGGATGCATATTCATCCCAGGAGAAGAAATACTGGTGTTCACCTGTACTTGCATTGGCATTGCTTTTCTATCATGGTGTGCTCCCTCCCTCATCTTCCAGGCACAAAACTCATCTTGATTACATAGACCCTGCTGAATGTCCCCTTTCCAGCTGCCTGTCTGGACCTATGCACTTCCCATCATTCTCCTGGTTTGCCCTCCTCTTACCGTTTAATCATTCAGACCACTCTCAGTGACCCAGTTGCTGCTTGGAGTTCCAGTGAGTTCAAGGTCGCCCATCTCTCAGCAGCCTGTCTAATGGTTTCCTTAGTAAGACCCTCCTCGTTTATCATTGAATTAGTATGATATGGATTAATATTAACACAATTACTTAAAATTTCCTATTAATCACTGTAAAATACATCATGTACAGTCATCCTTTTGGGAAGGTAAACATCACTGGAGGCAACAAAATTAGGAACTTGAACTTTTTTTTTTTTTTTTTTGAAAATTGGAGCATGATTTCCTGTTGTTTGTTTTGAAATAGGAAAACTCCTGTTCTTCCCACCTAAACAGGGCTTTAAAGGAGAAACCCTAGACCAATATAACCAGGAGAATGATGCTCTAAACTGAAACACAACAAAATTCAGCCTTTAAAATGAAGAAAGATTTTTATTAGATGCTCCTTGAAATCTTCCCCCTTAACTACAACATGAAAGCTCTCCAATTAGCTGATCAAGTCTTGAAGACTTGAAGAAAATGGTGGGAGAGACATGGCTCCTTAGGGCTTTCTGTGTTTGAATGAGTTGCATGGAGTATTTTGGTGCTGAGTCAATGAAAGTTGGGTACCGAGCAGAGAATGACGCAACTGTGCGAAAAAGCAAACTCAAAAGGAAAAGCTGAAGTGACTTGGAGTATTAATGGGCCCCACTGAGGGCCGTTACTAACAAAGCCTTCCCAGGGATGTGTTAGGGCAGATAATTGGAGGCCATGATTAGACAGGCAAAGCACTGTGCTGAGAAAAGTCTTGGTTGATTTTGGTGAAGACAAGGCCCAAGGCCTGACCCCAGCCACTGCGAGGAGAGATCCTGCACCCCCCTGTCTGGCTCAGGACTTTTCCTGGAGGTCTGAGGAATGTGGTGGGCAGTGTGATGCCACGAGAGGAAAACTGGTATGACACCACCCTGCCTCTGCACAGGGTTGCAAGGAAGCAGAGAGGCTGCACTGCAATGACTATATCTCATTTTCTCAAAAGCTCTAGGTAAAGCGTCAGGACTGTTGGGGCCTTCCCTTTTTACCAGCAACCTCTGTCTTTTCCTCTGCACGCTTTCCTATGCTGTCCCACACTTTGTCCTATTTCCTGGAAGTCTGCAGACACCCATCTCTGTTCACCACCTTGCTCTCATCCCAGCATTTCCATCATATCACCAACGTCTCATCAACCCTTACCAGATGTTCCTTGAAAAACAAAGCTAGGGTCTGATCATAGATACTCACCAGCATCTTCAAAGCCATGGGCTTGCTGCTGGCCTTGCAGCTTCTTGGCTAGACACAGCCAAGCCTTGTGCCTGCTGCTGCCCAGTCATGGACTCAAGCAGAAGGGACGGGACATCCCATATGGGGGCCTTCTTTCTGTCTGGGTCGTCCTGGGTCTGGAGGCAGAGGGGATCCCCCAGTCAGCATGCCAAGCAGGTGCCTTCTGTTGGCCTAGCAGGACCACTGCCAGATGTCAGCCCAAAAGTGCAGCTCCCAGGGAGTAGTCAAGGGTGACCTGCCACCTCCAGACACAAGTGACCTCACAGTCCCTTTCTGTGACACGTTCCTGCTGCTGCCCTATCAAGGGCAGAGACAGCAGTGACCTCACAGTCACTGCCACAGTCATATTGCTCCTGATGGGGCAGGCGATCCTGAGGCAGAGTTGAGCTCCTCAAAGCACTCCCACCCATCTCCTCCTTGTGGCCCACAAGCTGATCAGGTCCATGGCCCCTCACATTCATTTGAGGTAAGGGTATTGTATAGGTCTCTTAAGCAGTTTTCTAGTGTTAAATAGACCGTTTTAGTGTTACTATTAAGGGCAGAGATCAGTGATTAAGAGAGTAAGAGCTAGGATGAATCAGCTATGGGCTGAGTTTTGTCTTCAAGGGATACGTTGAGGTCACTCATTAGAGTAGTGGATTCCTGTCAGGGTGCTGAGTAGCATTTGGGTTTAGGAAATAAGTTTACAAGTTGAAGCTGGGGAATAGCCTTGTATGACTATTTTAAGTCACGGTTACAGCTGCATCAGCATAACCTGAACCCTCTTACCTCTACAACATCCTCAATTTTGGCTGGCCAAGCCCCTATTCCCTCCTCTCAGTCTCACATTTCTCCTGGGCAGTCTTCTCCTGATTTCCCCATATCAGTTATCTTTTTAGGGGCATGCTTATGAGGCCTTTCATGATCTTAGACAGTCATAGCTGTCTAAGATGTCTAACATCTGTCAGTGCTCTGTTGGCTACTCTATTTCTGAGAAAAGTGGCACTTAAGACATGTTGGAAAAGGGTACAAAAGTCCATCAGAACTCCCTGCCCCTGCAGCAGCTTCCCTGGTCTTCAGCAGATGTGGTGGCTGGCACGCATGGGGAGTTGCTGACGTGCATCAGAGAGCAGCAAGGAGGACGCCGGAGAGGGCCAGGGCCAGGCAGGTGGCAGAGTCCCATGCAGGGGCTGGCTGGGGGTCCCCTCTACTGCAGCCAGCACATGCAGTGTGGCAGGAGGAGGGCACACAGGGCTTGTGGCCACCTTGCTGCACAAGAGCCCTGATCTGGAGGACAAAGCTCTTCCTGCTCGGAAGGACAAGCATCTCCAGCTTCTCCCCACACCTCGTGTCTTTACCCTCTCCCTGTGCACCACAGGGCAGAGCCAGGCCCTGGGCCCTTCCTGACATCCCTGCAGGCCCTGGTGATATCAGTTCAGAAGGACATTTGGTTCTCTCCCTGTTAGAATAATAAAACCAAATTTGAAATACATTGCTATGTTTAATTAGATGGAAGACTATTAACTTTTTGTGTCTGATGCTACCTTAGTCACTAACACCTTATCTGTAAGGCCATACAGAATTGTAACCCAGGATGGAGGAGACGGATAAGATAATCTAGGGCTGGAGTATGTGCCTGTAAAGAATAGGTGAGGAACTTGTGGTATTGTCGTGGTTCCGCTCGAGTGGGCAGCCGAGCTCCACCACAGCCGCTCTCTCACTCCCCCTCCTCAAAGAGGAATGGGGAGAAAATATGTGAAAAGGGCTCAAGGATTGAGATAAGGACGAGAAAATCACGCAATAATTATTGTAACGGGCAAAACAGACTCGGCATAAGGAGATAGTAAGATTTATTGCCTACCACTAACAAGCGAGAGAAGTGAGAAAACAAAGAAAAAAAAACCAAAAGCACCTTCCCCCCCCATCCACCCTCTTCCACCTCCTCCCCCCGAGCGGCGCAGGGGAACGGGGAATGGGGGTTATGGTCAGTCTACAGCACTTCTTCTCTGCCGCTCCTTCTCGGTCACTCTCGTCCCCTGTGCTGTGGGGTCCCACCCACGGGATGCAGTCCTTGATGAACTGATCCGGCGTGGGCTTCCCACAGGCAGCAGCTCTTCCAGAACTGCTCCAGATATGGGTCCGTACCACGGGGTCCATCCCTCAGGAGAAAACTGCTCCAACCTGGCTCCCCTACGGGCAGCAGCTCCTGCCAGATCACCTGCTCCTGCGTGGGCTCCTCTCCACGGGCTACAGGTCCGGCCCAGAATCTGCTCCGGCAGGGGTCTTCCACAGGCGGCAGCCTCCATCGGTGCAGGGCCACCTGCTCCACTGTGGTCTCCTCCACGGGCTGCAGCGTGGAGCCCTGCTCCACCGTGGTACTCCATGGGCTGCAGGGGGACATCCTGCTTCACCATGGTCCTCACCACAGGCCACAGGGGACTTCTGCTCCGGCGCCTGGAGCACCTCTCCCCCTCCTTCTACACTGACCTTGGTGCAAGGCTGTTCTCTCGCTCCCTTGAGTCTCCCGGCTGCTGTGTGGCGCAGCGTTTTTTCCCTGTCTTAAATATGCTCTCACAGAGGCGAAAAACAACATCGCTTATTGGCTCGGATCTGGAAAACAATGGGGCCCTTCCCAAACATGGGGCAGCTTCTAGATCTTTCTCACAGAAACCACCCCTATGGCTCCCTGCTACCAAAACCTTGCCACGTAAACCCACTACAGGTATACAAGCAGTGCTATAGGCTGGGAGATGAGTGGTTAGAATGCTGCCTGGCGGGGAAGGACCTGGGAGTGATGGTTGATAGTCAGCTGAATATGAGCCAGCAGTGTGCTCAGGTGGCCAAGAAGGCCAACGGCATCCTGGCTTGTATAAGAAGCAGTGTGGCCAGCAGGGCTAGGGAGGTGATTGTCCCACTGTACTCGGCTCTGGTGAGGCTGCACCTTGAGTACTGTGTTCAGTTTTGGGACCATCGCTACAAGAAGGACATCAAGGTGATTGAGTGGGTGCAGAGAAGGGCAATGAAGCTGGTGAGGGGTCTGGAGAACAAGTCTTATGAGAAACTTAGGGAGCTGGGCTTGTTCAGCCTGGAGAAGAGGAGGCTCAGGGGTGACCTTTTTGCTCTCTACAGCTACCTTAAAGGAGGCTGTAGAGAGGTGGTTGTTGGTCTGTTCTCCCATGTGCCCAGTGACCAGACTAGAGGGAATGAGCTAACGTTGTGCCAGGGGAGGTTTAGGTTGGCTATTAGGAAAAACTTCTCTGCTTGTGAGATATGTTCATCTGATTCGTGTCAGTATGGGACAATGCTAGGGCCACATGGTATGATGAATGTGACCTTCTCTCTTACATACCCTTGTATAAGCACAAGTCTAAGAAAAACAGAGTGGTTAATGTATATAATTCTTGTTTCTTGCAAAGGAATGTTTTAGCAATTTGTGTCAATAGAGAGTTTGAAGGGAAATGTATTTGTAGACTTTTCCTTGAAGTCTCTGATATGTGGGTGGGGTGGGGGGGGCGGGTTCAGAATAACTGCTAACTATTATGACTATTGCATGGGACACTATGCAAGTTTCTGATATCTGGCCAGGAGATTAAGGAGACGGGGAGAGCTGAAGAACAACTAAAAGATAAAGCTTGCAGGGGACAAGTCTCTGACATACAGACAAGTTGGACAAAGGAGAAGGACAAGAGGAAGGAAGACTATGAGCCTTCAGCATGAGAGACCCCCAGAGGGACCACCAGAGACTGATACGCATGCTCCAGTAGGAGGGTTCGGATTCCGGAAACTAATTATAATAATCCTGTTTTTTTTTTTTTTTAGAAGTAGTAATGAATATGTATCAGCCTAGGAGCATAAAAGTCAGCTGCTTGATGTAACTGGTGTGCATCTTGGTGGAGCAGAGACTCCCGGCGCACCCAGGGCTGTTTGCTTACCTCTATTCCTTTAATAAATTGTAAACTTTGATTATAGTCCTATTTTGAAGACTGAGCCATTTATTACATACTGAAAGGGTTGTTAGACATTGGAACGGGCTGCCCAGGGAAGTGGTGGAGTCATCATCCCTGGAGGTCTTTAAAAGATGTTTAGATGTAGAACTTAGTGATATGGTTTAGTAGAGGACTGGTTAGTATTAGGTCAGAGGTTGGACTAGGTGATCTTGGAGGTCTTTTCCAACCTAGATAATTCTGTGATTGTCTAGTCAAACCTTCTTCTATGGACAGGGACAATTTCCATTAGATTAGGTTGCCCAAAGTCACCTGCCAACTGGCCTTCAACTAGGGCTCACCTTTCTGCGTTAGACATTAAGCAAAGGTTTGTTGGGAGGATTTGGTGTTCTGCATCGGTTGTCAGGTCTGTGGCTGGGGTATGGACAAGCTTCATGGTTTATGGTTTTCTTTAGGTCTGCCAAGAAGTCGTCTAGGGTTAAAGAAAGTGTTTTAATGCTAGTGTTAAGGGAAGGGATTAGGATGAGCAAGAGAGTAAAGGTAAGGAAAGGGGCCATGTGCTGAGTTCTGCTTGAAGGGATACTCTGAGGTCAGGTATTACTGCAGGGGATTTCTGTCAAGGTGTTGGAGCAACATTCTGGTTTCGGGATCAATGTTACTGGTCAGAAAAGGGTAAGAGCTTTACATGACTGTTTTAAGTCAGTTTTAAAGCACCATCAATATTGCATAAAACCTCTTACCTCTACAAAATCGTTAATTTCTGCTTCCCAAGCTCCTCTTCCTTCCCCCAAATCTCACTTCTCTGGTGGCCAGGCTTCTCCTGTCATCCTCATATTGGTTATCTTATTGGGATCAGCTTTCTGATGGCTTTCATGATCTCAGAGTATCTGTCTCACTCTGCTGGCTACTCTGTTCCTGACAGAGAAGTGGTGTTGTAGTCAGTAGAGAAAAGGGCACAAAGTTCTGTAGGAGCATCCCGCACCTGCCCATCAGCTCTGCACCTCCACAAAAGTGTACATCCTATGAAGAAGCCTTGGTTCCAGAATGATTCCTATGGATCCAGGGTAACATTTTGCAGGCCTTCATGCAGGTTTACCTCCCTTCAGGCATCTTGGAGGCATTAGCCACCCCTATGGAGAAAACTAAAAACAGCTTTGAGGTATGAGTTTAGTCAAAATTTGAGATCTCTGACATGACAACCAGAGGTGCTGTTCTGCAGAGCGAGGGGGTTGTGGTGCCTGGGGCATGGGGGCACTCTGCAGGGCTGTGCTGGGCAGGCTGGGAGGCAGACCCAGCTCATAGGGTCACTGCCCTAGGGCTGCAATGAATCACTCGCCAGACTCCTTTGTTGGGGCTGCTGCGTGTCCTGGGGCTGCAGAGCTCTCCTCTGCCTGCTCACAGCAGGTCAAGCACTTGAGCTCTGCTCAGTCCACCTCAGACAGGCTCACGCTCTGTGGGCTCCAGTCACTGCTGTCTCCTGGGCTCACATGGCCCCAGGAAAGAAGTCTGGTGAGTGATTTTTTGCAGCCCTGGGTTAATGGCAGTGACATTTCCTTGTTTCTCACGGTCTTCACACATGTCTTTCTCATTGCCCTTCCCACTGCCCAGCACTGCCTCCCAGGTGGGAATAAGTCAACCTTCAGAAGGGCCTTTGGGCTTCCTTCATCATCCTGGTGCTTCTTAGGACCTTCCAGACTCCCCACAGAGCTCAGAGGGAGCCTTCTTGTCCAGTGTGTGGCCCTGCACTGGCTCTGACTGTGACGAAGTAATTCTCTGCAGAGCAGCCCCTGTGGTGCTGTGTTTTCAATATGTGACCGTTATGGGTCTGGCTGGGATGGAGTTACCTTTTCCTGTAGAAGCCCACCCAGTGCTGTGCTCTGCTTGAGTAGCTAGAACAGCACTGGTATCACGGTTGTGTTTTGTCTACTGCTGAGCAATGCTGTCACAGCATCAGGAATCCCTCTAATTCCCCCTCCCCAAAGAGCCAGCAGGCTGCGGGTGCGCAAGAGACAGAGAGGGGACATCACCAGGTCAGCTAACCTAAACCAACCACAGAGATATTCCATACCATATGATGTCACACTCAGCAATAGAAGGTGGAAAATGGAAGGAGAGGGGAGAGGTGGGCTCCTGTTGTGAAAACGTCTGTCCTCCTAAAAATCAGACGCATCTATTGAGGCCCTGTTTCAAGGAAGTGGTCAAGCATCACTGTCACAAACAGTTTTGCTATTTATTTTTTTTTAAATAGCTTCTTTGCTAGTTCACAGGAGATGGGAATACACTGCAGCTGAGACCTATGAATTTCTGCTCACTTCTTTATTGTCTATAGCTACACAGAAAGCCTGGCTTTACATATACATGAGATGATTAGGAAGAGTAAAGAGATAAATGAACAGGTAGGAGGCTAACATGACATTAATTAAATCGACACCACAACTTGGAGAACATATTTATCAAGAAAAATAAAACCAAATTGCTATCCTAACTGTTTCTGAGATAAACTCAGAACGTAAAGGCACATAATTTTTTTTTTTAACAAATATGTATTCAAACAATTTCCTCAGTGCATCCTTGAGTTCCTGGTTCCTCATGCTGTAGATGAGGGGGTTCACTGCTGGAGGTAACATGGAGTACAGAAAAGATACTGCAAGGTCCAGGGATGGGGAGGAGAATGAGGGGGGCTTCAGGTAGGCAAACATGATAGTGCTGACAAACAGGGAGACCACGGCCAGGTGAGGAAGGCACATGGAAAAGGTTTTGTGCCAGCCCTGCTCAGAGGGCATCCTCAGCACTGCCCTGAAGATCTGCACATAGGACACCACAATAAAAACAAAACAACCAAAGCCTAAACAAAAGCTAAAAGCAATAAATACAACTTCCCTGAGGTAGGCATCTGAGCAGGAGAGCTTGAGGATCTGGGGGACCTCACAGAAGAACTGTTCAAGGACATTGCCTTGGCAGAGGGGCAGGGAAAATGTGCTGGCCGTGTGCAGGACAACATTGAGAAAGCCACTGCCCCAGGCAGCTGCTGCCATCTGGGCACAAGCTCTGCTGCCCAGGAGGCTCCCGTAGTGCAGGGGCTTGCAGATGGCAATGTAGCGGTCGTAGGCCATGACGGTGAGAAGGGAATACTCTGCTGTGATAAAGAAGACAAAGAGAAAAACCTGTGCAGCACATCCTTGACAGGAGATGGCCCTGTTGTCCCAGAGGGCATTGGCCATGGATTTGGGCAGAGTGGTGGAGATGGATCCGAGGTCGAGGAGGGCAAGGTTGAGGAGGAAGAGGTACATGGGGGTGTGGAGGTGGTGGTCACAGGCTACGGCACTGAGGATGAGGCCGTTGCCCAGGAGGGCAGCCAGGTAGATGCCCAGGAAGAGCGCGAAGTCCAGGAGCTGCAGCTCACGCGTGTCTGTGACTGCCAGCAGGAGGAACTCGCTCACTGAGCTGATGTTGGGCATTTGCTGGTTGTGGCCATGGGTTTCTTCCAAGGAGGGAAAAGGCAGTAAGAAAATACAACAAAATTATCTGTTGATATCTGATTCAATTTCAACCTATTAAGCAGACTTTAGTCAGGTCCATTTCATGAGCTCTGACTGATGTTGCCTGAGGGTGTCCCTGGGAGCAGGAGACTCTGTTGTGGGCAGTGTAGTTAACAGTCCTTACTTATAAAAAAAAGTAAAGAGGAACATGGGGTATTCTCAGATTATTTCAACTCTTGATATGAACAAATTGCTGCTCCCAAGTCCCCTAGCAGCAAAGAAGCTCTGTGGCAATTTCTTTTTTCCATACTGTCATTCCTGGTGCAGTAGAAGTGAAACCTTGTGGACCCTCAGAGTCGCAGATACTATTCCTCTAGTGCAGAGTGTACTACAGAGAGCACAGCCAGTCCGTCCATCCGTTCTGGTCTCAGTTGCCCTGTGCTGGTGGGAGAGAAGAGCAGCGATTGTCCCAGGGAAGTGCCTGAGCCCTCCTTCACACAGCATTTCTGGCAGGAGCTGCCTCTCACTGCCTACCCATGTCCTTGCTGGGAACTGGTTCTCTGTCCCCACATCTCTTCCCTGTTCATGCTAACAGACCCCATCGCACAAGCTGTGTGCTCAGACTCACTCAGATTCCACTCCACTGCAAGAATCTTAAAGCAGAGAATCCAAAAAAGCCTTCGCCTTCAGACTAACCAAGCCACAGTCTTCCTCTTCAAACGCCCATTCATAAATGCCATTCTCTAAAGTATCTCCTAGTCCAAATTACAAGTACAGTGAGGCCCACCCTGACAGATACTATCAGCCATTGGATGTGCCAGCTGTAGAAGACCCCTCTGGTAACCCCACCTGCAGTGCCCTGCTGCCAGAGCCTCACGGTGTCAAGAGCCTGCAGATGTGTCCTGCCACACGCTGCCCTCTGTTGTTGCGCTCCTCAGTGCCTCCAAGCCCTCTCTCCTTCTCTCCTCTCTGTGTGCCAGCTGCGGTCAGAGCCCCCAGCCCTGCCGTGCTGTGCAGAGGAGCTGCACCTGGGCACAGCTGTCTCTCTGCAGCGCTGCCTCTTGCCAGGACTTCCCCTTGTGCCCAGGAGCCCGGCCCAGCTCAGCCCAACCATGGCATTGCTTGCTCTGTGCCCTTCGGCTCCCTCGAGGTGTCCCCAAGGCCTCAGGGCTGACAGCTCCCGAAGGCAGCAGGGTCTCTGCTGGGGTGTGGTGGTTGAAGCACACTGAACGCATCACCAACTGCCCTTCTCTGAACACAGGGGAAATGACTTTTACAAGGGTGATTAGTGCTTTTAAACTGTGGTTGTCAAACATGATGTGCTTTAACCTGGCAGGCAGCTCAGCACCACATGGCTGTTATCTCACAACCACCTCTAAAAAGACAATGGGTTGAAATGCAATACAAGCTTTCAGAAGGATTTGGAACATTTGATTCCCTTACTCAAATACTTCTTCTGCTGTGGTGCCCCATGTGATTATGACACCAGCATGCTGGAGTTGTTCAGGAGCTTCCCTGTGTTCTTGAGCACTCTGGGTCAGCCCATGGCAAATGGTAGGGCTGTGTTTCCAGCCCTGGCGCAGTTGATTCCAGGTGGGCAGGACACCCCTCCATGTGAAAGCAAAGTGTGGCTTGTGTACTGCTGTGAAAGGGATGGACAAAAATGCATTAGGAATATTAATTGTGGCATAGCACTTGACTGCCTTTGACTCCAGTTCATACTGAATGAAGTTCTAGCATACCCGGCACAGCAGCAGCCAGTGGTGGTGGGACTTGATTCAGGCCACAGAAGTCCATCGTTATCTTTGACTCACCATTAGAATTTTGCACTGTCCATATGGGACTATTAAAGGGTGAGAGAGTCTTATTGATCAGTCCTTGGCTCTCCAGTCGATGAACCAGCTCATGCAGGGGAATCAGGGAGTCTCTGTTAGTGTAATACTGCCTCAGGTGCACGGCTGGTAGTGATTGGCACCTGCTGCTCATTGGCCATCAGCACCTCCAGAGCAGAAGGGTCCTGTGAAAGAGTGGGCAAGGTAGACACAACTGGTTAATGTCCTCCATCTCCCAGGCAGCTATGACAAAAACCCACCAGTGAAATTTGGGTCTTGGAAGTACCCTCTTTGAAGCAGTCTATGCCAAGGATGCACAAAGGCTCCAGGATAGTCTCAGTGGGATGCTTTTGCCACTCTTTCCCTGTGAGACTCACTTCAGCCTCCAGTACTGTTAACTGCTGGGATCCCCCTGTCTCTCCAGAAATACAAATGGCTTCTGGCCCTTGATGACATCACAGTACACTGTGCACCGCTCTCCACTAGAGCCTGATTCTGCTGTGGGCCTGATGTGCCAGCCATTAAATCCTTAAAGTCGAATAGCACACAATTGTCTGTTTTCTCCCCCTGGCTTGAGGCAGGATCTCTCTAGTCCTGCTCATAGTATTCATTAGTGTGTCTGGAGGACTATCTGCTGGAAACTGGAGAAACAATGTTCACAGAACACCTTTTTGCCAATATTTTTCCTGGCACTTCACGCATCTGTGTCTCTAGAACGGCGGTAGATTTTTCCATCCCTTTTTCTTAGGGCTTATAGGGTTATCATCATGGGGGACTCCCTTCTGAAAGGGACAGAGGGCCCAATATGACAACTGGGCCCAACCCACAGACTTCTCACGGAGAAGAAACATTGCTAAGAAAGTTAAGTGCATGGTACAGCCCACCGGCTACTACCTGTTACTGGTCTTTCAGGCTGGAAATGAAAAGGTAGCAAAGAGAAGTCTGAGAGCAATCAAAAGGGACTTTGGGGCTTTGGGGAGACTACTTAAAGGATCAAGGGCACAGGTTGTGTTTGCCTCTGTCCTTCCGATAAGGGGGGATCAATGCTGACAAACAGACTCATCACATTAATACATGGCTTCGGGACTGGTGCATTCAACAGAACTTTGTTTTTTTTCAATCACAGGAAAGTCTATGTGACACCGGTTCCACTGGCACCAGATGGGATGCGCCTCTCTCGGAGAGGGGTAAGGATTTTGGCTCAGGAGTTGCCAGGGCTGATAGATAGGGCTTTAAACTAGAGTCGAAGGGGGAAAGGGATAAAACCAGGCATGCTGGTGATGAGCTGGTGATGGTGCACTAGAATCAGAGGGACTGTGTGCCAGTGAGGCCTTTCGGTCAGCTCCACAAGGTGCTGCATGCAATGAAGTGCATTTGAAGTGCTTCTACACAGATGCATGCAGTATGAGGAATAAAATGGATGAGTTAGAAGTCTTGGCCCAGTCCCACAGCTACGACATCATTGGCATAAGCAAAACCTGGGGGGATGAGTCCTATGGCTGGTGTGCTGCAATAGATGGCTCCAGGCTCTTCAGGAGGGACAGGCAGGGCAGGTGAGGAGGTGGGGGTGGTGGTGATGTATGTGAAGGAGGGGCTGGACTGTAGGGAGCTTCAAGTTTGGGATGGCAAAGTTGAGAGCCTCTGAGTAAGGATTAAGGGATGAACAAATGAAGGGGATGTCATCGTGGGAGTCTATTACAGACCACCCAAACAGGATGATGACACCAATGAGTTATTCTTTGAGGAACTAAGACATACCTTGAGATCAACTCCCCTTGTCCTTATGGGGGAATTCAACTTGTCAGAAGTTAATTGGGTATATCACACAGCCAACACGAGCAGGTCCAGAAGGTTCTTAAAGCACCTAGATGATAACTTCTTGGTGCAGGTGCTAAGAAAGCCAACCAGGAAAGGTGCCTTCCTTGATCTGTTGCTGGAAAACAGAGAGGGTCCTGTGGGAGACATGGCAATTGGTGGCCGTCTTAGTCATAGAGACCATGAAGCAGTTGAGTTTAAACTTTTTTGGTGACAGAAGGAAAACTGCCACCAAAACTTCAGCCCTGGATATGGGGAAAGCAGACTTCAGGCTGCTCAGGGAACTAGTCAGCAAGGCCCCTGGGAAGCTGCTTTTGAAGGTTTTGGCATCCATCAGTGTTGGACAGCCTTTAAGCACTGCCTCCTAAAAGCACATGATCAGGGAATTCCAAAATATTGGAGGTCAAGCAGGCAGTGCAGAAGACCAGCCTGGCTGACCAGGGATCTTCTGGAGCTTAGGCATAACAAGAAATTGTATGGCTGATGGAAGTGGGGTCAGTCAATGTGGAAGGAATCCAGGGACACTGTTCGCGTTCGTAGGGAAAAAATTTGTGTGGCCAAAGCTCAACTAGAGTTGAAGTTGGCCACATCTGTGGGAGACAATTCAAGATGTTTTTTTAGATATGTGAACAAAAAAAAGGAGAACCAAAGAAAACATAGGTCCTTTACTTGACGGGCAAGGTCTCCTCACAGACGAGGACATAGGCAAAGCAGAGACGTTTAATGCTTTCTTCACCTCTGCCTTCAATGCTGATGATGGGCTTTGGGACCCTGGGTGCCCTGAACTGGAGAACCATGCCAATGTGAATGACAAACTCCCAACAGACCTTGAGCGTGTGCAGAATTTCCTGCTCCACCCGGATCCATACAAGTCCATGGGTCCAGATGGGATCCATCCCAGGGTGCTTAAAGAGCTGGCTGATGTCATCGCATGACCTCTCTCAATAATTTTTCAATGGTCTTGGGAATCTGGAGAGGTCCCAGTAGATTGGAAGCTGGCAAACGTTGTCCCAGTTTTCAAGAAGGGCAAGAAAGAAGACCCTGTCAACTACAGGCCTGTCAGTCTCACATCAGTTCCTTGTAAAATTATGGAGATTATCCTAGGAGTTATTGAAGCGCACCTGGGAGACAAAGCAGTCACTGGTCCCAGCCAACATGGGTTCATGAGGGGTAGGTCCTGTTTGACAAATTTGATTTCCTTTTATGAGAATATCACCCATCTAGTCGATCAAGGGAAACCAGCTGATGTGATCTTTTTGGATTTCAGTAAGGCTTTTGACACAGTTTCTCAAAGGACCCTACTGGACAAAACGTCCAGCATACAACTTAACAAAAACATCATGCAACGGGTGAGCAATTGGCTGAAGGGTAGGGCACAAAGAGTTGTGGTAAATAGGGCCACATCAGGCTGGTGGATGGTCACCAGTGGGGTCCCCCAAGACTCCATTTTAGTGCTAGTCCTCTTCAATGTCTTTATAAATGATTTGGAGGTAGGACTAGAAGGTGTTCTGAGCAAATTTGCTGACGACACCAGACTTGGAGAAATTGCAGATTCTGCTGAGGGTAGAAAGGCCTTGCAGAGAGACCTGGACTGATTGGAGAGCTGGGCAATCACCAACCACATGAAGTTTAACAAAGACAAGTGCTGGGTCCTGCACCTGGGATGGGGCAACCCTGGCTATACATACAGACTGGGCGATGAGATGCTGGAGAACATCCCCACAGAGAGGGATCTATGGGTTGTGATTGAAAGCAAGTTGAATATGAGCCAGCAGTGTGCCCTGGCAGCCAGGAGGACCAATCGTATCCTGGGGTGCATCAAGCACGGCATTGCTAGTCGGTCGAGGGAGGAGATTGTACTGCTCTACTTTGCCCTGGTGTGACCTCACCTTGAGTACTGTGTGTAGTTCTGGGCACCACAGTACAAGAAGGACATTAAACTGTTGGAGAGTGTCCAGGGGAGGGCGATGAAGATGGTGAAGGGCCTAGAGGGGAAGACGTATGAGGAGCGGCTGAGGGCACTGGGCCTGTTCAGCCTGGAGAAGAGGAGGCTGAGGGGGGACCTCATTGCAGTCTACAACTTCCTCATGAGGAGGAGCAGAGGGGCAGGAGCCGATCTATTCTCCGTAATCAACAGTGATGGAACCCAAGGGAATGGCATCAAGCTGAGGCAGGAGAAGTTTAGGGTGGACATCAGGAAGAAGTTCTTCACTTATAGGGTGGTCACACACTGGAACAGGCTCCCCAGGGACGTAGTCACTGCACCAAGCCTGTCAGAGTTTAATAAGCATCTGGACTGTGCCCTTAGTCATATGGTCTGAATTTTTGGGTAGACCTGTGTGGTGCCAGGAGCTGGACTTGATGATCCTTATGAGTCCCTTCCAACTCAGGATATTCCATGATTCTATGATTCAGAATATTCTATGATTCTATGGCATTTTTTTTTTTTTTGTGACTTTTTCCCATTGTAACAGAAGAGCTGTAGCTAACTGCTTCTGGAAGACAACTGGAATAGCTTCTTCAGTGCATGCTTGAGTTCCTGGTTCCTCATGCTGTAGATGAGTGGGTTCACTGCTGGAGGTATCACCGAGTAAAGAACTGTCACCACCATGTCCACGTGTGCAGAGTAGATGGAGGGGGGCTTCAGGTGGGCAAATGTGGCAGTGCTGATAGACAGGGAGACCACGGCCAGGTGAGGGAGGCACGTGGAAAAGGCCTTGTGCTTGCCCTGCTCAGAGGGCATCATCAACACAGTCCTGAAGATCTGAATATAGGACACCACAATGAAAATAAAACAACCAACACCTAAACAGAAGCTAAAGGCAATGAGCCCAACTTCCCTGAAATAGTCTGAGTCTGAGCAGGAGAGCTTGAGGATGTGGGGGATTTCACAGAAGAACTGGTCCACAGCATTGCCTTGGCAGAGGGGCACTGAAAATGTAGTGGCCGTGTGCAGGACAGCATGGAGAAAGCCACTGCCCCAGGCAGCTGCTGCCATCTGGGCACAAGCTCTGCTGCCCAGGAGGCTCCCGTAGTGCAAGGGCTTGCAGATGGCAACGTAGCGATCGTAGGCCATGATGGTGAGAATATAAAATTCTGACCCAGTCAAGAAAACAAACAGAAAAACCTGTGCAGCACATCCTTGATAGGAGATGGCCCTGTTGTCCCAGAGGGCATTGGCCATGGCTTTGGGCAGAGTGGTGGAGATGCAGCTCAGGTCCAGGAGGGCGAGGTTGAGGAGGAAGAAGTACATGGGGGTGTGGAGGCGGTGGTCGCAGGCTACGGCGCTGAGGATGAGGCCGTTGCCCAGGAGGGCAGCCAGGTAGATGCCCAGGAAGAGCGCGAAGTGCAGGAGCTGCAGCTCGTGCGTGTCTGTGACTGCCAGCAGGAGGAACTCGCTCACAGAGCTGATGTTAGGCATTTGCTGACTTTGGACATAGACCCTATGAAATGAAAGAAAATATACGTGTATAGACTGTTATGAGTAAAGTTTCTGAACAAAATTCCCAGTAAAATCCTTACATTCCCTGTTTCCAAGAGGACTTTTGTCTATCTCCTTGTCTGGAGCCCTTCTTTGTGCTTGCTGAATGTCCTGTACACAGCAGCCACTTCTGTCCATCAGCTCCCAGTGGGACACCTCTAATCCAGTGAAATGGTTAATGTCATTGCTGTGGAGGCACACCTTAACCAGAGGGCACATCCGGGAGGGCTGCTCTGTCCATCCCCTGCTGCCCAGCTGCTGGCTGCTTGCAGCACTCAGCTGGGGGATGGATGAACACAGAGGTTGTGCTGAAAAAACACATCCCCCTGGTCTGCAGGTCCTAAAGAACAGCTCAGAAAAGCCCTGGTGCAGTCAGTAAGCAGAGAGAAGAGAAGGGATATTCTCAGGTTCGTCACTAAACTGTTTATGTCTCAGTTGAAGGCAGTAGAAGCTCAGTCACCTGTGCAAATCCAACTGCTCTGTTAACACAGAGCCTGCCCCACAATCAGAGCAGGAAGAGGCAGACAGAGAGTGCAGAAAGTGCCTTCTCTTTGCAGGCAGCCCCTGCTCTGACCTTCCTCTGCCCAAGCACCTGGGCTCCCCGAGCAGGCTGGGTGCAGGGGCCCTGCTCTGCACCACAGCCCTGGGCACCTCTGTCTGCAACCCCGGCTTCTCCTTTCTCCAGGAACTGCAGCTGCATTGCCCTCCAGCTAGAGACTTACCAGGTTCAGGGCTGGGAAGTGTTCTCCCCCAGTGAGCTCTGTGCATCCTGCCACTTCTGCCTGCCTTTAAGCACTGTGTCTCTGCAGGCAGTGCCCCCAGCCCTGCTGCACTGTGCAGAGGAGCTGCTCCTGGGCACAGCTGTCTCTCTGCACCACGGCCCTCTTGCCACGAGCTCTCTCTGTCCCACGAGCCCGGCCCAGCTCAGCAGCACAGCACCAGCCCAAGGCACTGCAATCACCCTTCTGGGGGCTTTGCTGATGAGCCCACGAACCTCAGGCACTCAGAGACAATTGAAGACAGCTCTCCAGAAGTGCAAGTCAGAGGCAAGTTTCCTGCAGTGTCCCCCTGAGGGCCAGCACTGACACAGGCTCCCTTGGAGCTCATTAGAGCAGAACCCTGGAGGCAGTGAGGACAAGGAGACAAAGGCAATGTGAAGGTGACACTGAGGTGTAGGAAAACTGGATGTGTGTCACCAAGCACAAGGGCCTGGCCTTGACCCATGTCCCCTGGGAAAGGAGATCCTTAGCAGTCACACCTTGCTCAGGACTCTTTGTGGGGCAGTAGGAGTTGGGGATGTGCATGGCCAAGTGCAGGAGAATGGTATGACCCCTGCCTGGTTCATGGGTGGGCAAGGAGTTAATTAGGCTCTGTTGCTTTAGTGATTAGCTTTCTCCTCAAAGGCTTTAGTGGCAGAGACAATAGCCATAGCCATGGACACAAATATCTCACAAGGCAGCTCTGTAGGAAGCTGGCCTGCTTCCTGGTGAAGAGGCACCATTGCTTGTATGGCATCCCTTGTGGTGCCCTGGCCCTCCTCCTTCTTGAGAACTGCTCACTTAGCAGGGTCCCAGTTTGCCCTCCTGTGTGGGGTTCCTCTTCCTCTGTTGCAGGACTGGGCTCTTCTTGTAAATGTCAAGAGGCTTCTGTAGGCAAAATCCTGCAGCTTCTTGAGGTTTGCCCACACTGATGCTCCGTTCTGTCAGCTCTTTATGTCTGCAGGCAGACAATTCAAATTTTCTGTGATTGTGATATCTCTGACAAGACAGCAGCAGCAGCAAGAGTTGCAGGGAAATTTGGACAATTCAGGAGTAACCAGTTGAATGGAACTGTAGCAGAGAGTCAGAGAAGGGTAGGGGATGGAAGGCTGCCAGTTTCCACCTCTTCTGTGCTTTCTTCTCATGCATGCTGTCAGTTTGTCTGGAGCTGTCCCCTGAATGTTATGGGGCTGTGCAGGTCAAAATTAGAAGGGCCAAAGCCCAGCTGGAGCTCAATCCGTGTATTTATGTCAAAGACAATATAAAACTGTTTATGGAAATGATAAGGAGGATTACGGAGAATCATCATCCTTTATTAGACGTGGGGGAAGTCTGGTGATTATCTATAGATAAGGTAAAGGCTGAGGTACTTAATTCCTTCTTTGCCTCAGACTCTAACAGCAAGACCAGTTGTTCCCCTGGACATTTCTTCCTCCTCATGGCCAGTGCCAACATTCCAGGGCACGCTTCATGGTTGTTTCTCCTCTCCTTCTCTTTCCTTCCACCACTGACAGCTCCATCAGGGTGGAAACCACTCCTGAAGTAGGCATCCCAACCCAGCAGGTTCCCTGCGGCCTCTCAGCCAAGCAGACACAAGTCACCTCAGCAGCAGCTTCCAAGCCAGGGGCCTGCTGCTGGCCTTGCAGCTTCTTGTGGAGACACAGCCAAGCCTTGTGCCTCCTGATGCCCACTCATGGACTCAAGCAGAAGGGACAGGACAACCCATATGGGGGCCTTCTTTCTGCCTGGGTCGTCCTGGCTCTGGAGGCAGAGGGGATCCCCCAGTCAGCATGCCAAGCAGGTGCCTTCTGCTGGCCTAGCAGGGCCACTGCCAGATGTCAACCCAAAAGTGCAGCTCCCAGGGAGAAGTCAAGGGTGACCTGCCACCTCCAGACACAAGTGACCTCCCAGTCCCTTTGTGTGACACGTTCCTGCTGCTGCCCTATCAAGTCCAGAGACAGAAGTGACCTCACAGTCACATTCCTCCTTTTAAGGCAGGAGATGCTGAGGCAGAGCTGAGCTCCTCAGAGCATTCCCATCTACCTCCTCTTTGTGGCCCACAAGCTGGTCAGATCCATGGGCCCTCACATTCAGCTTTGAGTGCCGTGTGACTGCAGAACAGCCTCATGGTTCCTATCCTGCCCCATGGGCCTAGCATCTTAAGTGCTTGGGATAAGTGCCAAGCACCTTAAGTGCTTAAGAGTAGGGTTAGGAAAAGGGTTGGATGTGAAGAAGTTAATGCAAAGGAATCAGGGCTTTGGGTGTTAGGCATTCATGTATGAGATTAGGGACTAGGGCTCACCTTCCTGTGATAGAGATGAATCAAATGCGTAGTGGAAGGGTTTGGTGTTCGGCTTGTGGTGTCAGGTCTGTGGTTAGGGTATGTACAAGGTCTTTGGTTTAGGATTTTGTTTAGGTCTGCAGGAAATCTAGGGCTAAATAGAGTGTGTTAATCGTAGTGTTAAGGGCAGGGATCAGGACGAAGAAGAGAGTAAGGGTGATGTAATGGGGCTGTGGAGTAGTTTTGGCTTCAAGGGATCTTGTGGTCAAACATTAGAGCAGTGGATTCCTGTCAGGGTGTGGAGTAGCATTTAGCTCTATCGACTAACATTGCAGGTTAAAATAGGGCAAGGGCGTCACATGACTGCTTTAAGTCTGCTTTATGGTAGGATCAACATTACCTGAACATTCTTACCTCTGCAAAATCATTAGCTTCTGCTGTCCACGCTCCTCTGCCCTCCCACAAATCTCACATCTCTGTTGGCCAGGCTTCTCCTGACTTCCCCATATCAGTCATCTTCTTAGGGGAAGTTTGGAGAACCAGCATGGAGAAGGAGAGAAACGTCTGTAGGAGCACCCTGCACAATGTGCCCAGCAGTTCTGCAACACCACAGAAGCAGGCCTGAAGGATGAGTTTAGGCAAAAGCTGATACCTCTGACATGACAAAACCTATTCAAGACCTCTTCCTCTGTGGGGCCTACCAGGTACTTAGAAAGAGGGGATCTCACAAACTGTGTGCAGAGCAGGTGCATCTGCTGTCCTGTCATGGAGACCAGCAGATGTGAGCCTAAAGGCACAGATCCCAGCCAGAAGTCAAGGGTTGAGCTGTTGGCTACTTCAGAAAGAAGTCAACTCACAGCCACTTAACAGCCATTAGCTTCCTACTGGGCTGACAGCTTCTGAGGCGTCTCTGCCATCATAATACCAGACCTACAAAACACCCCCTTTTTGGGCCAGGACCTGCCCAGGTAGAAGTGAGCTGGTTTTCATCCTTCAAGCCTGCTGGGCTCCCAGCCTCTCTGACGCTCAGGAGCCAGTTCTGTGCCAGTCCTGTGAGGTGCTAGGGCAGGAGGGACCTTGCAGGCAATGTTCCAGCCCCATGCCTGTTGGTGGTCTCTCAGCTCCTTGTGCACAGTGGGGATTGCGCTTACATCCAGAAGCCTGAAGCTGGCCTAGAAGACACTCAGGGGAAGCACCCTTCCAGCTCCAGCCCCAGCTGGCGGTGCTGCTCTGCAGAGCGAGGGGGCTGTGGTGCCTGGGGCACGGGGGCACTCTGCAGGGCTGTGCTGGGCAGGCTGTGAGGCAGACCCAGCTCATGGGGTCACTGCCATTGCCCCAGGGCTGCAAGGAATCACTCGCCAGGTTCCTTTGGTGAGGTTTTTGTGTGTTCTGGGGCTGTAAAGCTCTGCTCTGCCTGCTCACACCAGACTGAGCACTTGAGCTCTGGTCAGTCCACCTCGGAGGGGATCCCCCCTTAGAAGGGAAGTGCTGCAGTGGAGGCACTGCCGTGCCCACTGCCTATCCCTGCCTGCAGTCCCAGCACAGCCCCACAGCAGCACTGGCACCAAGATCCATTATCAGCCGGGCCTGACCCCACCAGCAGCACTCAGCAGGAGAAGCACGTGCTTTGCTGGAGGCACCACTGAGTACAGAACTGCCTCCACAAGGTCAAGGGATGGGGAGGAGATGGAGGGGGGCTTCAGGTAGGCAACCATGACAGGCCTGAGGGAGTCGGACACCATGGCCAGGTGAGGGAGGCACGTGGAAAAGGCTTTTTGCCAGCCCTGCTATAGAGACAAGAGGACTGTCACCTAGATCCACAAGGTCTAATCCAAATACACTGCTCCTACCCGTGGCAGCTGGGCTCTTGGCCCTGAGCCCCTCCTAGATGTTGGGGCTGCTCCCGCAGCTCAACAGAAGATGGGAAGAGAAGGAAACTGAGACCAATGAATTTCTGCTGAGTTCTTTATTGTCTTTCCCTACCAAGAAAGCCCGGTTCTGTATGTACAATAGATGATGTGGTTAAACCTTACTAAAGATGTAACATTCAGAATGGTAAGAATGAGATTATTAAAGACAAAATGAAATATTGTTAAAATACTAACAGAGATTAGTAACAGAGATTAGTAAAAAAATGTTGTGTCATTTTCCCAAATACACTTTGATTTCTCTTGGGATTCTTATTAATGACAATGTTATGATAACACTAGTAACGATAAAAATGATATGATACAATGTGAATCAAAATATTTGCATATTATTAAGAATACATCTTCTGAACACATCATGGATGCCTAAGAAGAATGTATGGAATCAGTTTCCTCACTGCATTCTTGAGCTCCTGGTTCCTCATGCTGTAAATGAGGGGATTCACTGCTGGAGGCACCACCGAGTACAGAAGTGCAACGACCAGGTCCAGGGACGGCGAGGAAATGGAGGGAGGCTTCAGGTAGGCAAATATGGCAGTGCTGACAAACAGGGAGATGACAGCCAGGTGAGGGAGGCACGTGGAAAAGGCTTTGTGCCTGCCCTGCTCAGAGGGCATCCTCAGCACTGCCCTGAAGATCTGCACATAGGACAGCACAATGAAAACAAAACAACCAAAGAATAAAGAAACACTAAACACAAGTGCCCCGACTTCCCTGAGGCAGGCATCTGAGCAGGAGAGCTTGAGGATCTGGGGGATTTCACAGAAGAACTGGTCCACAGCATTGCCTTGGCAGAGGGGCAGGGAAACTGTAGTGGCTGTGTGCAGGACAGCATTGAGAAAGCCACTGCCCCAGGCAGCTGCTGCCATCTGGGCACAAGCTCTGCTGCCCAGGACGCTCCCGTAGTGCAGGGGTTTGGAGATGGCAACGTAGTGGTCATACGACATGACAGTGAGAAGGGAAAACTCTGAACCAAAGAAGAAGACAGAAAAGAGAACTTGGGCTGCACATCCTTGATAGGAGATGGCCCTGGTGTCCCAGAGGGCATTGGCCATGGCTTTGGGCAGAGTGGTGGAGATGCAGCCCAGGTCGACGAGGGCGAGGTTGAGGAGGAAGAAGTACATGGGGGTGTGGAGGCGGTGGTGGCAGGCTACGGCGCTGAGGATGAGGCCGTTGCCCAGGAGGGCAGCCAGGTAGATGCCCAGGAAGAGCGCGAAGTGCAGGAGCTGCAGCTCGTGCATGTCTGCGAATGCCAGCAGGAGGAACTCACTCACGGAGCTGATGTTGGGCATTTGCTGTCCATACACATGCTTTCCTGGTAAAGAGCAAAATGCAGAAGAATGTTAAAACAAAGTTCTCTGAGGAAAACCTATTGTGTCTTTTAAAGCACCCTGTAACCTAAGCCTCTCTCTTTGCACGAAAATCTTTTGGCATCTCTCCTGCTTGAGCTGTGTCTGGTGCTGGCTGAGAGTGGCACTGGGAGCAGGGGCTGCTGTAGGCTGCAGAGGAGTCCTCTCTGCTATACAGCAGGAAGGAAACAGGAACATGGGGGAAGCTCAAGTTCAGTTCACTGGTCAGATCAATGAGCTTTTCAGTGTTATTTCAAACAACTCATCTGAATGCAGAGTTACACAGGCCACTGCCCACAAGTCGTGTTCTAATCTACCCTGTATTTCCTGTCTTTGAGCCACAGGACCATCCAACTCAGGTGTTTCCTTGAGAAGAAACTGTAGAGAACTGAGAGCAGAGAAGCCCCAGTCCAAGTGCAGCTGGACAGAAACCTCACCTGAGGTGAAGTTCTCACACAGACAGAGCTTGGGAGCATCTCTTTGAGCTCTACCTTCTCTTCTACCCCTGCCTGCCCCACAGCCCATGGGCTGCAGGGGGAGAGGAGGCCAGGGAGGGGCTGCTCCAGGGGAAGGCGTCTGCACTGCAGGGCGTGGCCGCAAGGTGCCCGAATCCCCCCTGCCACGGCGTTTCTGCCAACAGCTCCTTCTGGCCGCCTGCCCCTCTGTGCTGCCTGCAGCTGTCCCTGCCAGGAGCTGCTGCTCTGCGCCCACCTCTTCTTTCCCCCTGCCCGTGCTCACAGACCCCATCCCACGCGGCTGTGCTCAGCGCTGCCCTGCAGCACCCTGCCACCAACAGGGCCCTGCCAAGGGGCACCTCCATGGCTGCAGGAGCTACGGGGCAGCTGACAGAGAGCCCGGCATGGCCAGCCAGGGCAGGGTGTTCTGGGCTGACCGGGGGCACCTGCCTTAGGGCACTCCAAGGAGCTTCTGCCAGACTTCCTCACCTTGCACTGCAGCCCAGCAGGACTCTCAAAGCCTACTGCATTGCCCACTGCCCTCCCAGAAACAAGACCCAGCAGGAGGAGACCCTTCCAGGACCTGCAGCTGCATGGCCCTGCAGCCAGACCCTTACCTTGTCAAGGGCTGTGCAGGTTTCTCCTGCAGGCAGCTCTCAGCATCCTCCCACTGCCAACTGCCTCCAAGCCCTCTCTCCTTCTCTCCTCTCTGTGTGCCAGCTGCGGTCAGAGCTCCCAGCCCTGCTGCGCTGTGCAGAGGAGCTGCTCCTGGGCACAGCTCTCTCTCTGCACCACGGCCCTCTTGCCAGCAGCTCTCTCTGTCCAATGAGCCCAACACAGCTCAGCAGCACAGCACCAGCCCAAGGCACTGCAATCACCCCTCTGGGGGCTTTGCTGATGAGCCCACACACGAACCTCAGGCACTCAGAGACAATTGAAGATATCTCTCAAGAAGTCCAAGTCAGAGGCAAGTTTCCTGCAGTGTCCCCCTGAGGGCCAGCACTGACACAGCCTCCCTTGGAGCTCGTTAGAGCAGAACCCTGGAGGCAGTGAGGACAAGGAGACAAAGGCAATGTGAAGGTGACACTGAGGTGTAGGAAAATTGGATGTGTGTCACCAAGCACAAGGGCCAGGTCTTGTTGCATGGCACACAGGAAGGGAGATCCTTTCCCTTGACAGGTTGCTCAGGGCTCTTTGTTGGGCAGTAGGAGATGGGGATGTGCATGGCCAAGTGCAGGAGAATGGTACGACCCCTGCCTGGTTCATGGGTGGGGGCGAGGAGGCAATGAGGCCCTGGTGCTTTAGCAATAAGCTGTCTCCTCATGGGCCTCAGTGGCAGAGACAACAGCCATAGCCATGGACACAAAGACCTGGGTCCTGTTGGGACTTTGAGCCTTGCCACAGCCATTACTCTTCTCCTCACCAGGCTGTCTGAGGGACTCCTGGACTTCCAAATCTTCCACTGCTGGATGCAGACCCTTCTGTGGGTAGTGTCACGTTTGATCTGAGCTGAGTCTGATAACTCAGATCTTCTTGGTGGCCATGCTGCTCATAAGGAGCTCTGTAGGAAGCTGGCCTGGTTCCTGGTGAGCAGGCACCACTTCTCGTATGGCATCCCTCATGGTGCCCAGGCCCTCCTCCTCCTGGGCCCTGGTCACTCAGCAGAGTCCCAGTCTGCCTCCATGTATGGGGTTCCTCTTCCTCTGGTGCAGGACTGGGTTCTCCTCCTTGTAAATGTCAGGAGGTTTGTGTAGGCAAAATCCCGCAGTTTCTCAAGGTTGCCCCACACTGATGCTCCATTCTGTCAGCTGTTAATGTCTGCAGGCATATGGATCACCCTGACTATGCTGTTTCTCACAAGATAACAGTAACAGGAGTTTGCAGGACAGTTTGGATTATACAGCAGGAACTAGTTGAATGGAATTACAGCACAGAATCAGTGAAGGGTGGGGGATAGAAGACTGCCAGATTCCACTTTTCTGTTCTTCCTTCTCATGCATACTGTTACTTTATCTGGAACTGTGTCCTATATACAAAACACTGCACTGTATCATCTAATAAGAAGGAAATTAAGTCTATCCCAGCCAACACATGGACAATATCCACCCTATATTCCATACCATCTGCACCATGCTCAGCTCCAGTACTTTCCAATTAATCACCACCACGTTTTCTCAGATGATATACACACAGATATATCATGTCCTTAGTCTGTGAGTGTCCTGGAGTTGGCTAGGATCCAGATAATTTTCCTCCTAGTAGCTGGTATGAAGCTGTGTTTTGGATTTAGCATGAGTACTCAGTACTAAGGCCAGTCCTCTTTAATATCTTTATCAATGATCTGGATGAGGGGATCGAGTGCACCCTCACTAAATTTGCAGATGACACCAGGGTAGGTGCGTGTGTCAATCTGCTCGAGGGTAGGAAGGCTCTGCAGGAGGATCTGGATAGGCTGCACCGATGGGCTGAGGTCAACTGCATGAAGTTCAACAAGGCCAAGTGCCGGGTCCTGCACCTGGGGCACAATAACCCCAAGCAGAGCTACAGGCTGGGAGATGAGTGGTTGGAGAGCTGCCAGGCAGAGAAGGACCTGGGAGTGATGGTGGATAGTCGGCTGAACAAGAGTCAGCAGTGTGCTTATGTGGCCAAGAAGGCCAACAGCATCCTGGCTTGTATCAGAAACAGTGTGACCAGCAGGGCTAGGGAGGTGATTGTCCCCCTGTACTCGGCTCTGGTGAGGCCACACCTCTAGTACTGTGTTCAGTTTTGGGCCCCTCACTGCAAGAAGGACATCGAGGTGCTCCAGCAAGTCCAGAGAAAACACAAAGCTGGTGAGGGATCTGGAGTCCTACGAGGAGCGGCTGAGGGATCTGGGCTTGTTCAGCCTGGAGAAGAGGAGGCTCAGGGGTGACCTTTTTGCTCTCTACAGCTACCTCAAAGGAGGCTGTAGCGAGGTGGGGGTGGTCTGTTCTCCCACATGCCCAGTGACAGGATGAGGGGGAATGGGCTAAAGTTGCACGAGGGGTGTTTTAGGTTGGATATTAGGAAGAACTTCTTTTCCAAGAGGGATGTTACGCATTGGAATGGGCTGCCCAGGGAAGTGGTGGAGTCACCATCCCTGGAGGTCTTTAAAAGATGTTTAGATGTTGAACTTAGTGATATGGTTTAGTGGAGGACTGGTTAGTGTTAGGTCACAGGTTGGACTCAATGATCTTGAGGTCTCTTCCAACCTAGACAATTCTGTGATTCTGTGATTCTGTGGGAAGAAGAGCTTGGCCAGCACAAACTTATGATTTCATAGAAGTAAGACGGTTTATGTAATGTAGATGCTGCGGTACAACTGACTTAAAACAGTCACATATGGCCCTTTCCTTACTTGAAACAGTCATTTTAATCACTAAACATAAATGCTACTACAGTACTCTGAAAGGAATCATTTCTTTTTTTCCTCTTACTAACCCCAATGCCTTCCCTTAACACTAACATGAAAATGCTCTATTTAACCCTAGACTCCTTGGCAGACCTAAAAAACCCTAAACCGTAGATCTTGTCTATGCCTTAACCACAGACCTGACACCACTAGCAGGACAACACACACTCCCACTAAAACTTTGCTTATTCTCCAAACCAGAAAGAGAAAAACAGGTACCTATGGAGCAAGAGAGAGGTCAGCTCTCCCTCAGGATCTGATGGCCCAGCAGGAGGAATGTGACTGTGGCAGGGACTGTGAGGTCACTGCTGTCTCTGCACTTGATAGGGCAGCAGCAGGAATGTGTCACAGAAAGGGACTGTGAGGTCACTTGTGTCTGGAGGTGGCAGGTCACCCTTGATTTTGAGAAGTCAAGGCACTTGCTTGGCATGCTGACTGGGGGATCCCCTCTGCCTACACACCCAGGACGACCCAGGCAGAAAGAAGGCCCCAACATGGGTTGTCCTGTCCCTTCTGCTTGAGTCCATGAGTGGGCAGCAGGAGGCACAAGGCTTGGATGTGTGTAGCCAAGAAGCTGCAAGGCCAGCAGCAGGCCCCTGGCTTGGAAGCTGCTGCTGAGCTGACTTGTGTCTGCTTGGCTGAGAGGTTGCAAGGAGCCTGCTGGGTTGGGATGCCTACTTCAGGAAGGGTTTCCACCACAGGGATGCCATACGAGCAGTGGTGCCTTCTCACAAGGAACCAGGCCAGCTTCCTACAGAGCTGCCTTATGAGATATTTGGGTCCATGGCTATGGCTATTGTCTCAGCCACTAAAGCTTTTGAGGAGACAGCTAATCATTAAAGCACCAGAGCCTAATTGACTCCTCGTGGGCTCATCAGCAAAGCCCCCAGAGGTGTGATTCCAATGACTTGGGCTGGGCCTGTGCTGCTGGGCTGGGCAGGGCTCCTGGGACATGAAAAAAAAAACACATTTGAGAAAGTTCCATAAAGCAGAGAGACAGCTGTGCCCAGGAGCAGCTCCTCTGCACAGCGCAGCAGGGCTGGGAGCTCTGACCACAGCTGGCACACAGAGAGGAGAGAAGGAGAGAGGGCTTGGAGGCAGTTGGCAGTGGGAGGATGCTGAGAGCTGCCTGCAGGAGAAACATGCACAGCCCTTGACAAGGTAAGTGTCTGGCTGCAGGGCCATGCAGCTGCAGGTCCTGGAAGGGTCTCGTGCTGGGTCTTGTTTCTGGGAGGGCAGTGGGCAATGCAGTAGGCTTTGAGAGTCCTGCTGGGCTGCTCTGTGAGGGGAGGAAGTCTGGCAGAAGCCCCTTGGAGTGTCATAACCTAGCTAACCTTAGTAAGCCAAGAGTGTGATGGCCAAGCCTCTATCAGACACTGCAGGGGATGCAGATTGGATATTGGGACACCCCAGATTGCAAATATCCAGCTCTGTCTGTGGGGCATCCTCCTGGGCTGCGTGCTGCTCTCCAGAAGGATGCAGGGCAGCTGGAGTGAAGCCTCGGCACCTCTGGCTAGGACGGAAGAGCTGAGAACTTGCTCACAACCCACAGACAAGGTGAGGCTTCTGTCCAGCTGCACTGGGACTGGGACTTCTCTGCTCTCAACTGTCTTCAGTTTCTTCTCAGGGAAACACCTGTGTGGGATGGTCCTGAATCTCACAGAGGGGTGACACAGGGCATCTGAGAACGGGAGTGTTCAGCAGTGGCATCTGAAGCTCTGTTCTGCATTGAGATGCATTGTTTGAAACAACACTGCAAATTCCATTGACGTGATCAGTGAACTGAACTAGAGTTTCCCCCATGTTCCTGCTTCCCCCTGCTGCACAACAGGAAGGAGTCCTGTGCAGCCCACAGCAGCCCCTGCTCCCAGTGCCACTCTCAGCCAGCACCAGCTGCAGCTCAAGCAAGAGAGATGCAGAAAGGTTCAGCTGCATAGACAGGGGTTGGGCTGGGTGGTGCTCCTAAATTTGCAATATGTTTTCCTCAGAGAAGCCTCCTCTAACTTTGTTCTCCCTTCTCGTCTTCAGCAGACAGCTGTATCCAGAGTCAGAAAATGCCCAACAGCAGCTCAGTGAGCGAGTTCCTCCTGCTGGCATTCGCAGACACGCGTGAGCTGCAGCTCCTGCACTTCACACTCTTCCTGGGCATCTACCTGGCTGCCCTCCTGGGCAACGGCCTCATCCTCAGAGCCGTAGCCTGTCACCACCGCCTCCACACCCCCATGTACTTCTTCCTCCTCAACCTTGCCCTCCTCGACCTCGGATCCATCTCCACCACTCTGCCCAAATCCATGGCCAATGCCCTTTGGGACACCAGGGCCATCTCCTATAAAGGATGTGCTGCACACGTCTTTCTGTTTGTCTTCTTTATCACAGCAGAGTATTTCCTCCTCACCGTCATGGCCTACGACCGCTATGTTGCCATCTGCAAGCCCCTGCACTACGGGAGCCTCTTGGGCAGCAGAGCTTGTGCCCAGATGGCAGCAGCTGCCTGGGGCAGTGGCTTTCTCAATGCTGTCCTGCACACGGCCAGCACATTTTCCCTGCCCTTCTGCCAAGGCAATGTCCTTGAACAGTTCTTCTGTGAGGTCCCCCAGATCCTCAAGCTCTCCTGCTCAGATGCCTACCTCAGGGAAGTTGTACTTATTGCATTTAGCTTTTGTTTAGGCTTTGGTTGTTTTGTTTTTATTGTGGTGTCCTATGTGCAGATCTTCAGGGCAGTGCTGAGGATGCCCTCTGAGCAGGGCCGGCACAAAACCTTTTCCATGTGCCTTCCTCACCTGGCCGTGGTCTCCCTGTTTGTCAGCACTATCATGTTTACCTACCTGAAGCCCCCCTCATTCTCCTCCCCATCCCTGGACCTTGCAGTATCTTTTCTGTACTCCATGTTACCTCCAGCACTGAACCCCCTCATCTACAGCATGAGGAACCAGGAGCTCAAGGATGCACTGAGGAAATTGTTTGAATACATATTTCTTTAAAAAAAAAATAATGTGCCTTTACGTTCTGAGTTTATCTCAGAAACAGTTAGGAAAGCAATTTGGTTTTATTTTTCTTGATAAATATGTTCTCCAAGTTGTGGTGTCAATTTAATTAATGTCATGTTAGCCTCCTACCTGTTCATTTATCTCTTTACTTTTCATAATTATCTCATGTATATCTAAAGCCAGGCTTTCTGTGTAGCTATAGACAATAAAGAAGCAAGCAGAAATTCATAGGTCTCAGCTGCAGTGCATTCCCATCTCCTTTGAGAGACGTTATTTAAAAAAAAAAATAGCAAAACTATTTGTGACAGTGATGCTTGACCACTTCCTTGAAACAGGGCCTCAATAGATAGAGCTTATTTTCAGGAGGACAGACGTTTTCATAACGGGAGCCCACCTCTCCCCTCTCCTTCCATTTTCCACCTTCTATTGCTGAGTGTGACATCATATGGTATGGAATATCTCCGTGGTTGGTTTAGGTTAGCTGCCCTGGTGATGTCCCCTCCCTGTCTCTTGTGCACCCGCAGCCTGCTGGCTCTTTGGGGAGGGAGGATTAGAGGGATTCCTGATGCTATGACAGTACTGCTCAGCAGTAGACAAAACACAACCGTGATACCAGTGCTGTTCTAGCTACTCAAGCTGAGCACAGCACTGTGTGGGCTTCTACAGGAAAAGTTAACTCCATCCCAGCCAGGCCCAGTATGCTCACATATTGAAAACACAGCACCACAGGGGCTGTTCTGCAGAGAATTACTTCGTCACAGTCAGAGCCAGTGCAGGGCCACACACTGGACAAGAAGGCTCCCTCTGAGCTCTGTGGGGAGTCTGGAAGGTCCTAAGAAGCAGCAGGAAGACTGAAGAAGACCAAGGCCCATCTGAAGGTTGGCTTATTCCCACCTGGGAGGCAGTGCTGGGCAGTGGGAAAGGCTATGAGAAAGACATGTGAGAAGACCATGAGAAACAAGGAAATATCACTGCCATTGCCCCAGGCCTGCAAAAAATCACTCACCAGACTGCTTTTCTGGGGCCGTGTGAGCCCAGGAGACAGCAGTGAATGGAGCCCACGGAGCGTGAGCCTGTCTGAGGTGGACTGAGCAGAGCTCAAGTGCTCAATCTGGTGTGAGCAGGCAGAGGAGAGCTCTGCAGCCCCAGGGCACACAAAAGCCCCAGCAAAGAAGCCTGGCGAGTGATTCCTTGCAGCCCTGGGGCAATGGCAGTGACCCCATGAGCTGGGTCTGCCTCACAGCCTGCCCAGCACGGCCCTGCAGAGTGTCCCCATGCTCCAGGCACCACAGCCCCCTCGCTCAGCAGAGCACCACTGCCAGCTGGGGCTGGGGCTGGGGCTTGGAGGGTGCTTCCCCTGAATGTCAGCTTCAGGCTCATGGCTTCTGGATAAAAACATGATCTTCACTGTGCACTAGGAGCTGAGAGACCGCCAACAGGCATGGGGCTGGAACATTGCCTGCAAGGTCCCTCCTGCCCTAGCACCTCACAGGACTGGCACGGAACTGGCTCCTGAGTGTCAGAGAGGCTGGGAGCCCAGCAGGTGTGCCATGAGCTTGGAGGATCACAACCAGATCACTTCTACCTGGGCAGGTCCTGGCCCAAAAAGGGGGTGTTTTGTAGGTGTGGTATTATAAGCTCAGTGGTGCCTCAGAAACACTAAGTCCAGCAGGAAGAGACTGGCTCTTAAATGGCCTGTGAGGTGACTGCTTTCTGAAGTAGCTGACAGGTCACCCTTGACTCCTGGCTGGGATCTGTGCCTTTAGGCTCACATCTGCCAGTGTCCATGGTAGGGCAGCAGAAGGCACTTGCTGTGCATGTAGTTTCTGAGATCGGCTCCTTCTAAGTACCTGGTAGGCCCCATAGAGGAAGAGGTCTTGGGTAGGGGTTGTCATGTCAGAGGTGTCAGCTTTTGCCTGAAGTCATCCTTTAGGACTGCTTTCAGTTTTCTACACAGAGAGGGCCACTGCCTCCAAGACGCTTGGGGCAAACTGAACCATGCATGAGGGTTTGGAAAAAGATAGCCTGGGAGCACAGAAGCCATTCCATATCTAAAAGTTGGAGGCAGGAAACCAAATTTTGGGGTGGTACAAGAGCTGCTGGGCACATTGTGCAGGGTTCACCTACAGCCTTTGTGTTATTTTCCATCCTGACTTAGGTGCCACGTCAATCTCAAGAAAGGAGTAGCCAAAAGATATGAGACAGATACTCTGAGATCATGAAAGCCATCAGAAAGCTGTCCCTAAGAAGATGACTGATATGGGGAAGTCAGGAGAAGCCTGGCCAGGACAGATGTGAGATTTGAGGGAGGGAAAAGGAGTTTGGCCAGCAGAAATGAATGATTTCTGTGAGGTTCGAACATTCAGGCAATGTTAATTTTGCTGTAACGCTGACTTAAAATAGTCATGTAAAGCCCTTGCACTACTTTAATCACTGACATTGATTGTCAATTCTAAATGCTACTCCACACCCTGTCAGGAATCCACTGTTTTTATGCCTGACCTCAAAGTATCCATTCAAGCCAAAACTCAGCCCATAGCCCCTTTTCCTTATCTTTACTCTCTTGCTCACCCTGATCTGATCAGCTTGTGGGCCACAAGGAGGAGATTGGTGGGAATGCTCTGAGGAGCTCAGCTCTGCCTCAGCATCTCCTGCCCCAGCAGCAGGAATGTGACTGTGGCAGGGACTGTGAGGTCACTTCTGTCTCTGCACTTGATAGGGCAGCAGCAGGAACGTGTCACAGAAAGGGACTGTGAGGTCACTTGTGTCTGGAGGTGGCAGGTCAGCCTTGACTTCTCGCTGGGATCTGAACTTTTGGGCTGACATCTGGCAGTGGCCCTGCTAGGCCAGCAGAAGGCACCTGCTTGGCATGCTGACTGTTGGCATTGCTTCCTTGCAACACTGTGCAGGGCTGCGGAGGTGTCAAAATGAAGTTCTTCTAGTAGCATCACACTACCCACCACATCCCACAGACCCCAAGACTAGCCCTGAGCCAGACATGTGTGTGCAGGGTCTCCTCTCCCAGTGGCCGTGGTCAGGCCTTGGCCCTTCAGCTTCATTAAAACCAACCAAGATTTTTCTCAGCACAGTGCTTTGCCTGTCTGTAACCATGGCCTCCAATTATCTGCCCTAACAAGGCCCTGGGGAGGCTTTGTTAGTAACAGTCCTCACTGGGGCCCATTAATACTCCAAGTCACTTCAAGTTTTCTTTCTGACTTTAGCTTCTCAAGTAGTTACATCACTGTCCTCTCAGTACCTGAGCTGAGTACAGGGGGATAATCACTTTCTTAGCCCTGCTGGCCACACTGCTTCTTATACAAGCCAGGATGCCGTTGGCCTTCTTGGCCACCTGAGCACACTACTGGCCCATATTCAGCCGACTATCAACCAGTACTCCCAGGTCCTTCTCTGCCAGGTAGCTCTCCAACCACTCATCTCCCAGCCTGTAGCTCTGCTTGGGGTTGTTGAGCCCCAGGTGAAGAACCTGGCACTAGAACCCCAGAAAACAGAAGAGCAGGGAGCGACCTCTTGGCTATGTTCCTGGCAGCAGCTTTGGAGAGGCGTCCAGGCTTCTGGGTTTGCCCAGAGCAAGACCCTCCTGTTACTGTGGTGCTATCCGGGAGGCCAGCTGTAACCCAGGGCTGCACAGTGCCTGCTGCTGCCTGCAGTCACAGGGATGCCAGTGCAGAGAGAACAGGACTGTCACCAAGGCCTATGAGATCTGACAGCTTATCCGAATAAAAGAGCAAAGGAGAACACACTGAAAGCCAAAAGAGAGCAGCAGTGACAAGGCCACGTCCTGCTGCTGGCCATGGCCATGGCTCCAGAGAAGCAACAGCCCCCACCCAAACTCCATGTAGCAGCTGGGCTCTTGGCCCTGAGCCCCTCCTGTGTGCTGGGGCTGCTACCCCAACTCCAGAGGGGATGGAAAGAGATGGCAGCTGATAAAATGTAGTTCTGATGTTTTTTTTTTTGTTGTTTTGTTTTTGTTTTTTATTTATTATGTTTCTCTACATAACCTGCTTCTTTCAATAATTAGATGACTGGGTCACTATAAATGAAAAAATAGAAATAAGAAAATCAGGTAGCAGGTTAAGGATAACATAATTTAAATCAAAAGAAAAAAAATGTAGAAAATATTTATAGAGAAATATAGTAACAAAAAATTTCCTCACAGTTCCTGAAATAATCAGGGAACTCACAAACATTATTGATTGCAAAGAAGCATGTATCCAAAGAGTTTCCTTACTGCATCCTTGAACTCCTGGTTCCTCATGCTGTAGATGAGGGGGTTCACTGATGAAGGAACAACTGAGTAGAGAACTGACACAATAAGATCCATGGATGGGGAAGAGAGGGAGGGGGGCTTCAGATAGGCAAACATGGCAGTGCTGACAAAGAGGGAGACCACAGCCAGGTGAGGGAGGCACATGGAAAAGGCTTTGTGCCGGCCCTGAGAAGAGGGCATCCTCAGCACAGCCCTGAAGATCTGCACATAGGAGAAAACAATGAAAACAAAACAACCAAAGCATAAAGAAACAGTAAGAACAAGTGCCCCAGCTTCCCTGAGGTAGGCATCTGAGCAGGAGAGCTTGAGGATCTGGGGGATTTCACAGAAGAACTGGTCCACAGCATTGCCTCGACAGAGAGGCAGGGAAAATGTGTTGGCCGTGTGCAGGACAGCACTGAGAAAGCCACTGCCCCAGGCAGCTGCTGCCATCTGGGCACAAGCTCTGCTGCCCACGAGGCTCCCGTAGTGCAGGGGCTTGCAGATGGCAACATAGCGGTCGTAGGCCATGACGGTGAGAAGGGAATACTCTGCTCCAACCAAGAAAGCAAAGAGAAAGAGTTGGGCAGCACAGCCTTGATAGGAGATGGCCCTGTTGTCCCAGAGGGCATTGGCCATGGCTTTGGGCAGAGTGGTGGAGATGGATCCCAGGTCGAGGAGGGCGAGGTTGAGGAGGAAGAAGTACATGGGGGTGTGGAGGCGGTGGTGGCAGGCTACGGCGCTGAGGATGAGGCCGTTGCCCAGGAGGGCAGCCAGGTAGATGCCCAGGAAGAGCGCGAAGTGCAGGAGCTGCAGCTTGCGCGTGTCTGCGAATTCCAGCAGGAGGAACTCGCTCACAGAGCTGATGTTGGGCATTTGCTGACTTTGGACATAGAGCCTGCGAAATGAAAGAAAATATAAAGTATAAACTCTTATGAGTAAAGTCTCTGACTAAAATTCCCAGTAAAAGCCTTACATTACCCGTTTCCAAGAGGACCTTTGTCTATCTCCTTGTCTGGAGCCCTGCTTTCTGCTTGCTGAGCGTCCTGTACACAGCAGCCACTTCTGCCCATCAGCTCCCAGTGGGACACCTCTAATCCAGTGAAATGGTTAATGTCATTGCTGTGGAGGCACACCTTAACCAGAGGGCACATCCGGAAGGGCTACTCTGTCCATCCCCTGGTGCTCAGCTGCTGGCTGCTTGCAGCACTCAGCTGGGGGATGGATGAACACAGAGGCTGTGTTGAAAAAGCACATCCCCTTGTCTGCAGGTCCTGAAGAACAGCTCAGAAAAGCCCTGGTGCAGTCTGTAAGCAGAGAGAAAAGAAGGGATATTCTCACGTTCATCACTAACTGTTTGTGTCTCAGTTCAATGCAATAGGAAGCTCAGTCACCAGTGCAAATCCAACTACCCCATTAACATAGAGCCTGCCCCACAATCAGAGCAAGAGGCAGGTAGAGAGTGCAGAAAGTGCCTTCTCTTTGCAGGCAGCCCCTGCACTGCCCTTCCCCTGCCCAAGCCCCTGGGCTCCCCGGGCAGGCTGAGTGCAGGGACCCTGCTCTGCACCACAGCCGTGAGAAGCCCTTCCTGCACCCCCAGCTTCTCCTTCCTCCAGGATCAAAAGCTGCATTGCCCTCCAGCCAGAGACTTACCGGGTTCAGGGCTGGGAAGTGTTCTCCCCCAGTGAGCTCTGTGCATCCTGCCACTTCTGCCTGCCTTTAAGCACTCTGTCTCTGCAGGCAGTGCCCCCAGTCCTGCTGCACTGTGCAGAGGAGCTGCTCCTGGGCACAGCTGTATCTCTACACCAGGGCCCTCTTGCCACAAGCTCTCTCTATCCCATGAGCCTGGCCCAGCTCAGCAGCACAGCACCAGCCCAAGGCACTGCAATTACCCCTCTGGGGGCTTTGCTGATGAGCCCACAAACCTCAGGCACTCAGAGACAATTGAAGACAGCTCTCCAGAAGTCCAAGTCAGAGGCAAGTTTCCTGCAGTGTTCTCCTGAGGGCCAACACTGACACAGGCTCCCTTGGAGCTCGTTAGAGCAGAACACTGGAGGCAGTGAGGACAAGGAGACAAAGGCAATGTGAAGGTGACACTGAGGTGTAGGAAAACTGGATGTGTGTCACCAAGCACAAGGGCCAGGCCTTGACCCATGTCCCCTGGGAAGGGAGATCCTTAGCAGTCACACCTTGCTCAGGGCTCTTTGTGGGGCAGTAGGAGATGGGGATGTGCATTGCCAAGTGCAGGAGAATGGTACGACCCCTGCCTGCTTCATGGGAGGGGATGAGGAGGCAATGAGGCCCTGGTGCTTTCACAGTCAGCTGTCTCCTCATAGGCCTCAGTGGCAGAGACAACAGCCATAGCCATGGACACAAAGACCTGGTCCTGTTGGGACTTTAAGGCTTGCCACAGCCCTCTACCCTGTCTATACATGGCTTTCCTAGGGACTCCAAGACCTCCACATCTTTCCTTTTTGGCTGTAGACTCTGTGGTGTCACAGCAGATCTGAGCTTAGTCTGATAACTCAGATCTTCTTGGTGGCCATGCCCCTCATAAGGCAGCTCTGTAGGAAGCTGGCCTGGTTCCTCGTGAGCAGGCACCACTGCTCCTATGGCATACCTCGTGGTGCCCAGGCCCTCTCCTCCTGGCCACTACTCACTCAGCAGGGTCCCAGTCTGCCCTGATGTGTGGGGTTTCTCTCCCTCTGGTACAGGACTGGGCTCTTCTCCATGTTAAAGTCAAAAGTTTTCTGAAGTCAAAATCCTGCAGATTCTCAAGGTTCACCCACAGTGATGCTCCATTCTATCAGCTGTTAATGTCAGCAGGCAGACAGTTCAACCTTCGTGTAATTGTGCTATCTCTGACCAGACAGCAGCAGCAGCAAGAGTTGCAGGGAAATGTGGATAATTCAGGAGTAACTGACTAAATGGCATTGCAGCACAGTCACTCAAGGGTAGGGGATGGAAGGCTGTCAGGTTCCACATTTGCTGTGCTTTCTTCTCATGCATGCTGTCAGTTTGTCTGGAGCTGTGTCGTGAATGTTATGGGGCTGTGCAGGTCAAAATTGCCCAGCTGGAGCTCAATCCATCTATTACTGTCAAAAAAAATTAAAAAATATAAAATAAAATAAAATAAAATAAAATAAAATAAAATAAAATAAAATAAAATAAAATAAAATAAAATAAAATAAAATAAGATAAAAATGATATAAATAGTTTAAATGAAGGAGGATTAGGGAGAATCATAATGCTTTATTGGATTCTGGGGGGAAAACCCAGTGACAAGGGATGAGGTAAAGGCTGAGACACTTAATGCCTTCTTTGCCTCTGTTACTAGCAGCAAGACCAGTTGTTCCCCTGGTTATTTCTTCCTCCTCATGGCCAGTGCCAACCTTCCATTGCACAGTTTGTGGCATTTTTTTCTCTCCTGCTCTTTCCTACTACCAAAGGAAGCTCCATCAGGGTGGAAACCACTCCTCAAGTAGGCATCCCAACCCAGCAGGCTCCTTGAGGCCTCTCAGCCAAGCAGACACAAGTCACCTCAGCAGCAGCTTCCAAGCCAGGGGCCTGCTGCTGGCCTTGCAGCTTCTTGGCTAGACACAGCCAAGCCTTGTGCCTGCTGCTGCCCACTCATGGACTCAAGCAGAAGGGACAGGACAACCCATCTTGGGGGCCTTCCTTCTGTCTGCCTACTCCTGGCTCTGGAGGCAGAGGGGATCCCCCAGTCAGCATGCCAAGCAGGTGCCTTCTGCTGGCCTAGCAGGGCCACTGCCAGATGTCAGCCCAAAAGTGCAGCTCCCAGGGAGAAGCCAAGGCTGACCTGCCACCTCCAGGCACAAGTGACCTCACAGTCCCTTTCCGTGACACGTTCCTGCTGCTGCCCTATCAAGTGCAGAGACAGAAGTGACCTCACAGTCATTACCACAGTCACATTCCTCCTGCTTTGGCCGAGTGTGGAGGTGTTACTGCGCTAGAAAGCTAAACACCACAACTGCTCTCTCACTCCCTCTCCTTAGAAGAAAATGGGAAGAAGTAAAGTAAAGGACAACTCACGGAGTGAGATATGGATAATTTAATTAAAGGGGAAAAATAATCATTATTATTATTAGTAGAGAAAGATTATGAACTAAATTATTTAACTAAAGGGAAAAAGAAGGGGAAAAGGGAGGGAGAAAGGGAAAAACAAACAGACAATCAAACAAAACAAATAAAGGCTATGTGGAAGTGCAGAGGAAAGAAATTACTCTCTACTTCCCACAAATGTACTTCCCACACTTTTTTGCCGACCCCCTAGGAGGGTTAGAGAGAGTCCTGATGCTGTGTGAGCACTGCTCAGCAGCAGACACAACTCTGGTGTGATCCCACTGCTGTTCTAGCTCCACAGGCAGAGCACAGCACTGTATGGGCTGCTGCAGGGAAAGTTAACATCCCAGCCAGACCCAGTACAGTAACTTTGTATGGACTTTGCTGTCCATACAAAGTCCTTAAAGCCCTCCTCAGTGCTTTTAACCAAGATTTTTGGTTAGTCCAGCTGGCATCCTGTTACAAGTGGTGTCCCCCAGAGGTTGGTACTCTGACCTATCTTGTTTAATGTCTTTATTGATGACCTAGATGAAGGGATTGAGCGAACCCTCAGTAAGTCTGCAGATGACACCAAGTTGAGAGGTAGTGTTGATCTGTCTGAGGATCTGTAGGTGGCCCTTCAGAGGGATCTGGATAGGCTGGATTGCTGGGTTGAGGTGAATGGGATGAGGTTCAACAAGGCCAAGTGCAGGGTCCTGCACTTTGGCCACAATAACTCCATGCAATGCTATAGGCTTGGGGCAGAGTGGCTAGAAGACTGTGAAGAGGAAAAGGACCTGGGAGTGTTGATGGATGCTCAGCTGAACATGAGCCAGCCATGTGCCCAGGTGGCCAAATAGGCCAAGGGCATCCTGGCCTGTACTAGAAATAGTGCAGCCAGCAGGAGCAGGGAGGTGATCATCCCCCTGTACTCTGCTTTGGTGAGGCCACATCTCGAGCACTATGTTCAGTTTTGGACCCTTGTTACAAAAGGACATTGAGGTCCTGGAACATGTCCAGAGAAGGGCAACCAAACTGTTGAGGGGTATGGATCACAGGTCTTATGAGGAGTGGCTGGGATTGTTTAGTCTGGAGAAGAGGCTCAGGGGAGACCTCATTGTACTCTACAACTTCCTGAAGCGAGGTTGATGTAAGCAGGGGTTGGCCTCTTCTCTCAGATAACTAATGATAGGACTGGAGGAAATGGCCACAAGTTGTGCCTGGGGATGTTTAGATTAGATATCACAAAATCTTTTTCTTTCAAAGAGCAGTCGGGAACTGGAATGGTCTGCTCAGGGAGGTGGTGGACTCACTGACTCTCACAGAGTTCAAGAAGCACCAGGACAAGGTGCTAGGAGATATGATTTAGTAGCTTATTGGCTTAGTAGGGGCAGACTGCTCGGGGTTAGGCTGGGCATCGGTCAGCGGGTGGTGAGCAATTGCATTGTGCATCACTTGTTTGTACACACTATTAGCAGTAGTACTATTATCATCATTATTGTTATTATTATTATTGTTATTATTATTTTCCTGTCTCAATAAACCGTCTTTATCTCAACTCACAGGCTTCACTTTCCTGTTTCTCTCCCCCATTCCAGAGAGGGAGGGGGGAGGGTGAGAAAACAGCTCTGTGGTTTTTAGCAACGGGGTGGGTTAAACCACAACACTGAATAATTAAAATAAAATATTAAAATGTAGGAAATAGTAATAAAGATAACTAATTAGAAGAAACAATATTAAGAGTTTTCTGGAAAACCTGTGAGTCCCATTAGTATAACAGTGTCATGGTTAAACCCGGCCAGCAGCTAAACACCACGCAGCCGTTCGCTCACCCTCCCCCCTCCCTCTCTGGCATGGGGGAGAGAAATGGAAAGTGAAGCCCATGAGTTGAGATAAAGACAGTTTAATAAGACAGGAAAATAATAATAACAATAATAATAATAATAATAATAATAGTACAATGATGATAATAGTACTACTACTAATAATATGTACAAACAAGTGATGCACAATGCAATTGCTCACCACCCGCTGACTGATGCCCAGCCTAACCCCGAGCAGTCTGGCCCCCTCCCCCCGGCTAGCCACCCCTACGTATTGTTTAGCATGACGTCAGATGGTATGGAATACCCCTTTGGCTAGTTTGGGTCACCTGTCCTGGGTCTGTCCCCTCCCAGCTCTTACTGCACCCCCAGTCTGCCTGTTGGCAGGACAGAGCAAGAAGCTGAAATGTCCTTGGCTTGGTATAAGCACTGCTCTGCAACAATGAAAACATTGGGGTGTTATCAGCACTCTTCTCATCCTAAGCCAAAACACAGCATTCTACCTGTCACTAGGAAGAAAATCAACTCTGTTCTAACTGAAACCAGAAACAACAAACAGGCACATTATTTATGATGAAGAAGCAGGTATCCAAATAGTTTCCCCACTGCATCCTTGAGCTCCTGGTTCCTCATGCTGTAGATGAGGGGGTTCACTGCTGGAGGAACCACCGAGTACAGAAATGACACCACCAGGTCCAGGGTGGGAAAAGAGATGGAGGGGGGCTTCAGGTAGGCAAACATGCCAGTACTGACAAACAGCGTGACAAGGGCTAGGTGTGGTAGGCACGTGGAAAAGGCTTTGTGCTGGCCCTGCTCAGAGGGCATCCTCAGCACGGCCCTGAAGATCTGCACATAGGACAGCACAATGAAAACAAAACAAGCAAAGGCCAAAAAAACACTAAACACAAGGATGCCAACTCCTGCAAGGATGCAGAGTGGTGGAGATGCAGCCCAGGTCGAGGAGGGCGAGGTTGAGGAGGAAGAAGTACATGGGGGTGTGGAGGCGGTGGTCGGAGGCTATGGCTGTGAGGATGAGGCCGTTGCCCAGGAGGGCAGCCAGGTAGATGCCCAGGAAGAGCGCAAAGTGCAGGAGCTGCAGCTCGCGTGTGTCTGCAAATGCCAGCAGCAGGAACTCGCTCACTGAGCTGACGTTGGGCATTTTCTGACATTGAAGAGTTGTCTGTAGAGAAGCAGAAGGCAGAAAAAGTTTAGAAGACAATTCTCTGAGGAAAACCTACTACAAGCCTTAGAGCACTCTCATCTGAAGCCTCTCTTTGCAAAAGGAGCTTTCTGCAGCTCTATCGCTTGAGTCCCAGCTGATGCTGGGTGAGACTGGCACTGCAAGCGTGGATTGCTGGGGCCTTTAGAGGTGTCCTTCCTTCTGTGAAGCAGTCAGAAAGCAGGAACAAGGGGGAAACTCAAGTTCAGTCCACTTATGGGATCCATGAACTTTGCAGGGTTGTTGCAAAGAACACCTCCAACCACACTGTAGAGCGAGTCAGATTTTATTATGCTTAGTAGAACAATCACACTCTTGCGTTTCCAAAGAAGTGGAGACAGCTTAAAGCAAAGAAGCTCCAACCCCAGTGCAGATGGACAGAATCCTCACCTTATCCCCAAGTGCATGAGCAGGATCTCAGCTTTTCCCTCTTCGCAAAGGCAGCAGAGGCCTCACTCCAGCTGCCCACAGACAGCCATCCAGCAGCACAGACATGGGTTTAGTACAGAGGTGTCTTCTCCTTGAGGTACCTGGATAACACAAGGATGCCAGGAGAGAGCTGCATCCTGCGGGAGAGAAGAATGCAGCCCAGGACAATGCCCCACGGACAGAGCTGGATATTCGCAAGCTGGGGTGTCCCAATACCCAATCTGCATCCCCTGCAGTGTCTGGAGGAGACTTGGACACCCAACTCTTGGCTAAAAAGGGCAGCTGGGTTATGACACTCCAAGGGGCTTCTGCCAGACTTTCTCACCTTGCACTGCAACCCAGCAGGACTCTCAAAGCCTACTGCATTACTCACTGCCCTCCCAGAAACAAGACCCAGCAGGAGGAGACCCTTCCAGGACCTGCAGCTGCATGGCCCTCCAGCCAGACCCTTACCTTGTCAAGGGCTGTGCAGGTTTCTCCTGCAGGCAGCTCTCAGCATCCTCCCACTGCCAAGTGCCTCCAAGCCCTCTCTCCTTCTCTCCTCTCTGTGTGCCAGCTGCGGTCAGAGCCCCCAGCCCTGCTGCACTGTGCAGAGGAGCTGCTCCTGGGCACAGCTGTCTCTCTGCAACAGGATCACTTTTGAAATGAGTTTTCTCTATCCCACGAGCCCAGCCCAGCTCAGCAGCACAGCACCAGCCCAAGGCACTGCAATCACCCCTCTGGGGGCTTTGCTGATGAGCCCACAAACCTCAGGCACTCAGACACAATTGAAGAAATCTCTCCAGAAGTCCAAGTCAGAGGCAAGTTTCCTGCAGTGTCCCCCTGAGGGCCAGCACTGACACAGCCTCCCTTGGAGCTCGTTAGAGCAGAACCCTGGAGGCAGTGAGGACAAGGAGACAAAGGCAATGTGAAGGTGACACTGATGTGGAGGAAAAGTGGATGTGTGTCAGCAAGCACAAGGGCCGGGCCTTGACCCCAAGTGCTTGGGATGTGAGATCCTTTCCCTTCACACCTTTCACAGGGCTCTTCCTGGGCAGTAGGAGATGGCGATGTGCATGGCCAAGTGCAGGAGAATGGTACAACCCCTGCCTGCTTCATGGGTGGGGGTGAGGAGGCAATGAGGCCCTGGTGCTTTAACGATCACCTGTCTCCTCATAGGCCTCAGTGACAGAGACAACAGCCACAGCCATGGACACAAAGACCTGGGTCCTGCTGGGACTTTGAGCCTTGCCATAGCCCTTGATCCTCTCCACACCAGGCTGTCCTAGGGTCTCCTAGACCTGTACCTCTTTTCCTGAGGGCTGCAAACACTCTTCTCTGTGCTGCCACACTGGATCTGAGGTGAACCGGATAAATCAGGTCATCTTGGTGGCCATGCTCCTCGTAAGGAAACTCTGTAGAAAGCTGGCCTGGTTCCTGCTGAGCAGGCACCACCGCTCCTATGGCATCCCTCGTGGTGTCCAGGCCCTCCTCCTCCTGGGCACTGCTCACTCAGCCACGTCCCAGTCTGCCCTGATGTGTGGGGTTCCTATTCTTATGGCGAAGGATGAGGCTCGTCTCCTTGTAAATGACGAGAGATTTCTATAGGCAAAATCCTGCATTTTCTCAGGGTTCCTCGACACTGATGCTCTATTCTGTCAGCCATTCATGGCTGCAGGCAGATGGTTCAACCTTCATGTGATTGTGCTATCTCTGACAGGATAGTAGCATCAGGACTTCAGGAAAGTTTGGATAATACAGGAGTAATCACTTGAATGGAACTGCAACACAGAGTCACAGAAAAACAGTGGGTGGAAGGCTGCCAGATTCTACTTTTTCTGTGCTTCCTTCTCATGCATGCTGTCAGTTTGTCTGGAGCTGTGTCCTGAATGTTAAGGGGCTGTGCAGGTCAAAGTTCAAAGGGCCAAAGCCCAGCTGGAGCTCAATCCAGCTATGACTGTCAAAGACAATAAACACTGCTTATAGAAATACTTTAAATAAAGGAGGATTAAGGAGAATCATCATCCTTCATTGGACATGGGGGAAATCTGGTAATGATCTCGAGATAAGGTAAAGGCTGAGGTACTTAATGCCTTCTTTGCCTCAGATTCTAGCAGCAAGACCAGTTCTTCCCCTGGATATTTCTTCTTCCTTGTACCCAGTGCCAACCATCCATGGTGCACTTTGTGGAAGTTTTTTCTTTCCTGCTCTTTCCTACTACCAAAGTAAACTCCATCAGAGTGGAAACCCCTCCTGAAGTAGGCATCCCAACCCAGCAGGCTCCTTGTGGCCTCTCAGCCAACCAGACACAAGTCACCTCAGCAGCACCTTCCAAGCCAGGGGCCTGCTGCTGGCCTTGCAGCTTCTTGGCTAGACATATCCAAGCCTCGTGCCTGCTACTGTCCAGTCATGGACTCAAGCAGAAGGGACAGGACAACCCATGTTGGCGCCTTCTTTCTGCCTGGGTCGTCCTGGCTCTGGAGGCAGAGGGGATCCCCCAGTCAGCATGCCAAGCAGGTGCCTTCTGCTGGCCTAGCAGGGCCACTGCCAAATGTTAGCCCAAAAGTACAGCTCCCAGGGAGAAGGCAAGGCTGACCTGCCACCTCCAGACACAAGTGACCTCACAGTCCCTTTCTGTGACACCTTCCTGCAGCTGCCCTATCAACTGCACAGGCAGAAGTAGCCTCACAGTCTCTGCCACTGTGTCGTGGTTTAACCCGGCTGGCAGCTAAACACCACGCAGCCATTCGCTCACCCTTCCTCCTCCCTCTCTGGGACGGGGGAGAGAAATGGAAAGTGAAGCCTGTGAGTTGAGATGAAGACAGTTTAATAAGACGGGAAAATAATAATAACAATAATAACAATAATAATAATAATACAATGATTATAATAGTACTACTACTACTAATGTGTACAAACAAGTGATGCACAATGCAATTGCTCACCACCTGCTGACCGATGCCCAGCCTAACCCCAAGCAGTCCGGCCCCCCTCCCCCGGCTAGCCACCCCTATGTATTGTTTAGCATGACGTCATATGGTATGGAATACCCCTTTGGCTAGTTTGGGTCAGCTGTCCTGGGTCTGTCCCCTCCAGCTCTTGCTGCACCCCCAACCTGCCCGTTGGCAGGACAGAGCAAGAAGCTGAGGCGTCCTTGGCTTTATAAGCACTGCTCTGCAACAATTAAAACATCAGGGTGTTATCAGCACTCTTCTCATCCCAAGCCAAAACACCGCAATCCACCAGCTACTAGGAAGAAAATTAATTCTGTTCTAACTGAAACCAGGACATCTATCCACCCCTTATTCCATACCATTTATGTCATGCTCAGGTTACACTCTTTTCCATACATTCTAATTAGTCACCATTTTCCTGTAGGGTATATAGTAGTCATAGTAGTGGTAACATACAGTATTATATAGTAATTAACATGGTACAATTCAGTTCATGGGCTATTCTCACCCAGTATTAAATCCCCTTGAGGTACACACCGGACCTCTCCGTTCTTTTGCATCACCCACCAAGTGTATCCAGGTCCCTGAGCAAAAACAATTCCACGAATGGGTTTGCCTTTTCCTGAGGCAGGAGTAGCCCAGACTGTTTTACCCAGCATATTTCTTACACGCACTACAGGAACTTTATCCCCATCTACAGTACGTAACAGGTTTGATTGGTCAGGTCCAGCTTGGTTGGCAGATCCCCTAGTATTGACTAACCAGGTGGCCTTTGCCAAATGCGTATCCCAGTTTTTGAATGTCCCAGCGCCCACTGCTTTCAATGTAGTCTTTAACAGTCCGTTGTATCGTTCAACTTTCCCGGAGGCTGGTGCATGATAGGGGATGTGATACACCCACTCAATACCATGTTCTTTGGCCCAAGTGTCTATAAGGTTGTTTCGGAAATGAGTTCCATTGTCTGACTCTATTCTTTCTGGGGTACCATGTCGCCATAGGACTTGCTTTTCAAGGCCCAGGATAGTGTTCCGGGCGGTGGCATGAGGCACAGGATATGTTTCCAGCCATCCGGTGGTTGCTTCCACCATTGTAAGTACGTGGCGCTTGCCATTGCGAGTTTGAGGGAGTGTGATGTAATCAATCTGCCAGGCCTCTCCATATTTCTATTTCAGCCATCGTCCTCCATACCAAAGAGGCTTTGACCGTTTGGCTTGCTTGATTGCAGCGCATGTTTCACAGTCATGAATAACCTGTGCTATAGCGTCCATGGTCAGGTCCACCCCTCGATCACGAGCCCATCTGTATGTTGCATCTCTACCTTGATGGCCTGAGGTGTCATGGGCCCATCGGGCTATAAATAATTCACCTTTATGCTGCCAATCCAGGTCCACCTGAGCTACTTCAATCTTAGCAGCCTGATCCACCTGCTGGTTGTTTTGATGTTCTTCAGTAGCCCGATTCTTGGGCACATGAGCATCTACATGGCGTACCTTTACAGCCAGGTTCTCTACCCGAGCAGCAATATCTTGCCACAATGCAGCAGCCCAGATGGGTTTGCCCCTATGCTGCCAGTTGTTTTGCTTCCATTGCTGTAACCATCCCCACAGGGCATTTGCTACCATCCATGAATCAGTGTAGAGATAGAGAACTGGCCATTTTTCTCGTTCAGCAATGTCTAAAGCCAGCTGAATGGCTTTCACTTCTGCAAACTGACTCGATTCACCTTCTCCCTCAGCAGCTTCTGCAACTCGTCGTGTAGGACTCCATACAGCAGCCTTCCATCTCCGATGCTTTCCCACAGTACGACAGGACCCATCAGTGAACAGGGCATATTTCTTTTCATTTTCTGGTAACTGGTTTTACAGTGGGGCTTCTTCAGCACGACCCACCTCCTCCTCTGATGATATCCCAAAGTATTTACCTTCTGGCCAGTCCATAATCACTTCCAAGATTCCTGGGCGACTGGGGTTTCCTATTCGAGCCCGCTGAGTAATTAGTGCAACCCACTTGCTCCATGTAGCATCAGTTGCGTGATGCGTAGAAGAGACCCTTCCCTTGAACATCCAGCCTAGTACCGGCAATCGGGGTGCTAGGAGGAGCTGCGCTTCAGTACCGACCACCTCTGAAGCAGATCGAACTCCTTCATATGCTGCCAGTATCTCCTTTTCAGTTGGAGTATAGCGGGCCTCAGATCCTCTGTATCCCCGACTCCAAAACCCCAGGGGCCGACCTCGAGTTTCCCCAGGTTCTTTCTGCCAGAGGCTCCAGGTGGGGCCGTTCTCCCCGGCTGCAGTGTAGAGCACATTCTTTACATCTGGTCCTGTTCGAACTGGCCCAAGGGCTACTGCATGGACTATTTCCTGCTTGAGTTGTTCAAAGGCTTGTCGTTGTTCAGGGCCCCATTCAAACTCATTCTTCTTACGGGTTACTTGGTAGAGCGGGTTTACAATCAGACTGTAATTTGGGATGTGCATTCTCCAAAACCCCACAACACCTAGGAAAGTCTGTGTTTCTTTTTTGTTAGTTGGTGGAGACATAGCTGTTATTTTGTTGATCACATCCATTGGGATTTGACGACGTCCATCTTGCCATTTTATTCCTAAAAACTGGATCTCCCGTGCAGGTCCTTTGACTTTATTTTGTTTTATGGCAAAACCGGCTTTCAGAAGGATTTGGACTATTTTCTTCCCTTTCTCGAAAACTTCCTCTGCTGTGTCACCCCACACAATAATGTCATCGATGTACTGCAGGTGTTCAGGAGCTTCCCCCTGCTCTAGTGCAGACTGGATCAGCCCATGGCAAATGGTAGGGCTGTGTTTCCACCCCTGGGGCAGCCTATTCCAAGTATATTGGACTCCCCTCCAAGTGAAGGCAAATTGTGGCCTGCACTCTGCTGCTAGAGGGATGGAGAAAAATGCATTAGCGATATCAATTGTGGCGTACCACTTGGCTGCCTTCGATTCAAGTTCATACTGAAGTTCCAGCATGTCCGGCACTGCAGCACTCAGTGGTGGCGTGACTTCGTTCAAGCCGCGATAGTCCACTGTTAGTCTCCACTCGCCATTAGACTTTCGCACTGGCCATATGGGACTATTGAAAGGTGAATGAGTCTTGCTGATCACTCCTTGGCTCTCCAATTGACGAATTAGCTTATGGATGGGAATCAGGGAGTCTCGGTTGGTGCGATATTGCCGCCGGTGCACAGTTGTGGTAGCAATTGGCACTTGCTGTTCTTCGACCCTCAGCAACCCCACAACAGAGGGGTCCTCTGAGAGACCAGGCAAGGTAGATAATTGTTTAATGCCCTCTGTCTCTAAGGCAGCAATACCAAAAGCCCACCGGAACCCTTTTGGGTCCTTGCAGTATCCTCTTCTAAGATAGTCTATGCCAAGGATACATGGAGCATCCGGACCAGTCACAATGCGGTGCTTTTCCCACTCATTCCCAGTCAGACTCACTTCAGCCTCCAATACAGTCAACTGCTGAGATCCCCCTGTCACTCCACAAATATAGATGGGCTCTGGTCCTTTATAGCTCGATGGCATTATAGTACATTGTGCACCGGTGTCTACTAAAGCCTTATACTTCTGTGCACGTGATGTGCCAGGCCATCGAATCCACACAGTCCAATAAACTCGATTGTCCCTTTCCTCCCCCTGGCTGGAGGCAGGGCCCCCCTAATCCTGGTCAGAATCTTCCTCGTTTCTGTGTTTGAAGGACTGTCTGCTGGAAGTTGGAGCAGCAAACTTTTCGGAGAATCCCTTTTTCCTGATTGTTTTCTTTTGCAACTCACGTACCCGTGCCTCTAGGGTCGCGGTAGATTTTCCATCCCACTTTCTCATGTCCTCTCCATGGTCTCGTAAGTAAAACCACAGGGTGGCACGGGGTGAGTACCCACCATATCGTCTTCCTTGTGTGGGTGAACGCCTACCCCTGACAGCTGAGACACTGCTTTGTACAGGTGCGAAGGAGAATAATCTCTCTTCAAGTTGGTGAACCTTTTCAGAAAGTTTCTCCCAAGTGTTCTCCTTTGGTCGGTGGACACTGGTTGGTTCAGGTGGGGAGGACAATAGATTCTCTTCAAGTTGGTGAACCTTTTCAGAAAGTTTCTCCACAGCTGAGACGCAGGCCTGTAAGGAAGAGGAGAGACTTTCTTCGTACTGCCGGAGTTGTTTAGCCGCTTCACCCACTGTGGGTTCCTCATCCTCTTTCCAGGCCATTATTGCCAATGAGCTGGCATATGATGATGGTGCACTCCGTACAAACTTCCGCCACATGGGTCGTGTACACTTGACTTCATCTGGATCTGTGGATGTTTGATTGAGGTCTGGATCCTCATAAATCACTTCCCGTACGGCTAATTCCCTCAGGTACTGGATTCCCTTCTCCATAGTGGTCCACTTGCCTGGTAGACATAAAATATCTTCCTTGAAGGGATACCTTTCCCTCACAGCTGAGAGGAGACGCCTCCAGAGGCTGGTGGGTCGTGCTCCATCTGCAATTGCTTTGTCAATGCCGGCGTCTCGAGCAAGGGATCCCAGCCGCTTGGCTTCCCTGCCGTCTAATTCCACACAATTGGCTCCAGAGTCCCAGCACCGGAGCAGCCAGGTGGCAAGCTGCTCACCTATACAGCGACCAAAATCTTTTCGCACATCTCGTAGCTCGCGCTCGTTTAGGCTTCGGGTAGTTACTGTTGCTCTTTCGGCATCCTCATCTTCCTCCTCCTGAATCCTTGACGGCCCAGCGTCGTCATCATCTTCGTCATCTCTATACTTAGTTTTGGCAGAAGCCTTACCTGGATTGGCAGAAGACTCTCTGCGTTCTAAACGACTTGAATTTCTGTACCATATTTTCACCTTCTCTACAGGGGCAGCTTGCACTGCTACTGCTCGTTTCTCTGACTTTGTTACAGGGTCTGCCACAGGGGTTGGAATGCCCTCTGCAGGGTCAACTTGCACTGCTACAGCTCGTTTCTCTGACACGGCCACAGGAGCTGGAGCGGCTACAGGAGCTGGAGCAGTTGCAGGAACCGGAGCTGTAGCGGCTACAGGAGCTGGAGCTGGAGCTGGAGCAGTTGCAGGAGCTGGGACTGGAGCAGCAGTAGGAGCTGGAGCTGGAGCGGCTTCAGGAGCTGGAGCTGGAGCGGCTTCAGAAGCTGGGACTGGAGCAGTTGCAGGAACTGGGACTGGAGTAGCGGCCGGAGCTGGAACTGGAGCGACTGCAGGAACTGGGACTGGAGCAGCTGCAGGAGCTGGAGCTGGAGCGGCTTCAGGAGCTGGAGCTGGAGCAGTTGCAGGAACTGGGACTGGAGTAGCGGCCGGAGCTGGAACTGGAGCGACTGCAGGAGCTGGGACTGGAGCAGCTGCAGGAGCTGGGACTGGAGCGGCTGCAGGAGCTGGGACTGGAGCGGCTGCAGAATCCACCGTAGGGGTCACAGTGGCCGTTGGATCTGTCACAGGGTTTGGAGTGGCCGCAGGGTCTGTCACTAAGTTGACAGCAGTATCAATGGCAGCTCGATAGGCATGAGCCAGGCCCCAGCACGTTACAATGATTTGTGTTACTTTGGAACTGCCAGAATCATTACACCTTTTTTTCAAGCATTCTGCCAGTTTTTGAGGATTTTGCCATTGTTCAGGGGTGAATTTCCAACACACTGGGGGTGCCAACTGCTCTAGATGCCTGCCCATATCCACCCATACTCCCTGCCACCCACAACTATACTGCCTCCGGGCAGATCTCCGGATGAGCTTCATAAGTAGTTGTTTAACTTTAAGCAGAATCTGAAGTGCATTCATGAGGCAGAACAACAAGACTATGGTATTCTGAGTATTCCAGAAATATTCAATATCTTGGAGAGCTATTGTGACAAGCTCAGGGGATAAGAGGGTGGTGAAGGAGGAAGGCAGAGTGACCCAGGAGGATACAGGGGTGGTGAAGGAGAAAGGGAGAGTAAGCAAGTAAGGAAAAATATCCTCCCCTTTCCCCTCCACAGATTGACTCTCTAATGGAGAAAAACAATAGGTATAATTGCTAATAGTTCCCAAGATGCTGTTTCCAAAGTACAGAGTCCACGATGTTACTGAGTATAAATACCAAGTTAGAGTCATGACCAGATATCTTATCGTCTCATAAGCCATTGCTATAACACTTAGTACCATAATGGTCTGAAACCAGGGCCCGGAGAGGAGAAACAACACTACAGAGAGCAAATACGGAAAATAATGTACTATAATACTCAATTTGGAAAACAGGCGCAGCAGAGTTGTGATTAAAGCAATCAGCATCATGACAAGTGACTATTAAGCAGGTCTAATCCTTACACCAATTTTAGTTTAACACACTCTGATCAGATCTGCCGTTATCTCAACCTTTCGGGCCCCACGTTGGGCGCCAAAAAGACTGTCGTGGTTTAACCCGACCGGCAGCTAAACACCACGCAGCCGTTCGCTCACCCTCCCCCCTCCCTCTCTGGGACGGGGGAGAGAAATGGAAAGTGAAGCCCGTGAGTTGAGATAAAGACAGTTTAATAAGACAGGAAAAAAAAAATAACAAAAATAATAATGACAATAATAATAATGATGATACAATGGGGATAATACGAAAGTAATAATAGTATGTACAAACAAGTGATGCACAATGCAATTGCTCACCACCCGCTGACCGATGCCCAGCCTAACCCCGAGCAGTCCGGCCCCCTCCCCCCGGCTAGCCACCCCTATATATTGTTTAGCATGACGTCAGATGCTATGGAATACCCCTTTGGCTAGTTTGGGTCACCTGTCCTGGGTCTGTCCCCTCCCAGCTCTTACTGCACCCCCCAGCCTGCCTGTTGGCAGGACAGAGCAAAGGCTGAGATGTCCTTGGCTTAGTATAAGCACTGCTCTGCAACAATTAAAGCATCGGGGTGTTATCAGCACTCTTCTCATTCTAAGCCAAAACACAGCATTCCACCAGCTACTAGGAAGAAAATTAATTCTGTGCTAACTGAAACCAGGACAGAGGGTTTGCAGCTCCTAAAGAGAAGCTAGGATAAAACCTGAGAGGACCACATTATGATGTTGGTGCAGTCTGTGGGCTGAGGTGTGGGAAGGGACTTTATGAAGTTCATTGATGAAATATTGATCCCTCACTGCAATGCTCTAGGAGTCTCAGTCTGCAGTACAAACCTGACCACCTATTACCATGAATCCAGCCTCTGCTCTACCACAGGTATCTGCAAGCACAGGCTACAGAAAATGTCTTGCCTTTCAGGTAGCCCCTGCCTTGGTCTTCCTCTTGAAATATGCAATCATAAATGCTATTCTCTACAGCATTTTTTACTCCTTTCTGGAGAAACAGAGAGACCCACCCTGCCAGATGCTATCAGCTGTCGGATGTGCCAGCTTTAGAAGACCCCTCTTGCAACCCCACCTGCATGGCCCTGCTGCCAGAGCCTCACGGTGTCAGGAGCCTGCAGATGTGTCCTGCCACACGCTGCCCTCTGTTGTTGCGCTCCTCAGTGCCTCCAAGCCCTCTTTCCTTCTCTCCTCTCTGTGTGCCAGCTGCGGTCAGAGCCCCCAGCCCTGCTGCGCTGTGCAGAGGAGTTGCTCCTGGGCACAGATGTCTCTCTGCAGCACTGCCTCTTGCCAGGAGCTGCCCTTGTGCCCAGGAGCCCGGCCCAGCTCAGCAGCACAGCACCCGACCATGGCATCGCTTGCTCTGTGCCCTTGGGCTCCCTCGAGGTGTCCCCAAGGCCTCAGGGCTGACAGCTCCCCAAGGCAGCAGGGTCTCTGCTGGGGTGTGGTGGTTGAAGAAGACTGAAGGCATCACTGACTGCTTCTCTTCTGTAGATGTCAGAGACTGATTTTTAAGTGTGATTTGTGCTGTTGGACTGTGGTTGTCAAACATGAGTACAAATGTTTCCCTCCTTTAACCCCTATTCTGTTCCCAGTGTATTGCAGGACACATCAGCCATGACAGGCAGGGATCATTTCACCCCTCCGAACGTGTTCTAACAAAAGAGGGGGAACTGAATGCTGTAAAAGGTTTCCATGAAGGAAATAGGACACTAAGACACCATTCATTGAGTTTCCCTAGCTGTCCATCTGGGAGATCCTCTACCCATACACAAATATCTTCTTCCCCTGTTAATTGTCCAGCACGGTGACTGGGATGTGGAACACCCTCATCACTATGCTGGTGCCTGACACCAAACACCTGCAGATGCTCGTGGCCTTCTTCCTGGGGGAGAGTTGTCCTCCTTGCACAGCTCCAGCACCCTGCGCCAGATGCTGGCCAGCTTCCTGGCTGGGGACAGCACCCTCTTTGCTCACAGAGGTGGCAGCACTCTCAGCTGCGCCTTCTGCATGACCACAGTGCTTCCTGATGGGGGCCATGTCCTACGGTCAGCCCTGGGCTGTATGCCACTCCTGTTCTGTGCAAGGCTCAAGGAGTGGAAGGTCTGACTCCAGGAGGCAGCTGTACCTGAACCAGGGGAATTTCTCTCATGTACAGGAATTCTTTCTCTTCCTCCCAGCTACAGTTCTGTGGCCCCAGTGTCATAGACAGCTTCTGTGGTTTTGTTCCATTTCTGGAGCTGTCCTGCAGTGCCACGGTGATACTCTTGGTTTTGCTTTCAAAATTTGCATTTGTATCCAATCTTCCAATTCCTAATCATGCAGATTTCATGTGTGTGTGCCCTGTGTTGGCAGGCCCAAAGCTTTATCCACCTGCTCTTCTGTCCTCATGAGTGTCACTTTTTTCTATGGCACAATCATCATTTTCTGTGTGAAGCACAGAACAGCCCACCTCACAGATCTTAACCAAGCTCTTTCCAAACCTTCATCATCCCCTGGTGAATCCTCAGGTTTCTTAGTGGTGGTGTGGGAAGGGTGAGAGAGGTGCTAGTGGAGATGCTGACATTGTCATAAGACCTACCTCAAATACCTTGGAAAGGACAGATGGATCAAAGACTTTCCTCAGGATTTGGAAAAGGTAGACGTCAAACCCATCTTCTAGTAGAGGGGCAAGCAGAAGGATGATTAAGCCTAACCAAGGAGAAAAGTGCCAGCCTTAGCCTTAGGCCCCAGACCAGACCTAAACTGAAGTCCTCAAAGCTTGCCCTTATTCTAAACCCTGAGCAGGTTCCTTAGGCACAACACCAAACAATTCCTTGAAGCCCTTGCCATTCCTTTAACCCTGGAGGGTGACCTCTTATTCCTAAACATTAACCTGATCATCTAACCCTCAAAGCCCTCCACCCTGCACACAGCACATCTCAGCTTCAACCCCACTCCTACCCCTACCTTGTGTGGCTTTTATGCTTGGGGTAGGGCAGGGACTGTGAGGTCCTGAAGCAGTCCCATGGCATTGGAAGAGGCATGTGAGGTGACAGGTATGTGATCAGATCAGAGGCCACAAGGAGGAGCTGGCTGGGAATGCTGGGATGAGGTCAGGTGTGCCTCAGGATGTGCTGGGCCTGCAGGAGGCACATGGCTGTGAAGGAGGCTGGGAGGCCACTTCTGTCTGTACAGCTGACGGACCAGCTGCAGAAATGTGGCACAGATAGGGACTGTAATGGCCAGAAGCACGCACATGGCATTGAACATGATGGTGAGGCACCTTCTGTTCTAGTCAGGTGAGAGACCACAGGAAGGCTGATGGCATGGGAGTCATGCTTGAGGTATAGTTTGTGAGACCATAGAATGAGAGAATGGCTCCTGTTGGAAGGGACTTTAAAGATCACCTATTGCTAACCCCCTGGCCATAAACAGGGATGTCCCCCATGAGATCAGGTTGCCCAGGGCCCTTTGCACAGGAATCCCTTCCTCTGTTGCATCAACTACACCTCTCAGCTTGGTGTCATCTGCACACTTGCTGAGGGTGCACTCGACCCCACTGTCTATGTCACTAATAAACATATTAAACCGTACGGGTCCGAGGACAGACCCCTGAGGTACAAGACTCATCACCAGCCTCCACTTGGACATAGAGCCATTGAGCACCACTCTCTGGGTGTGACCTTCAGGCCAACTCCTTACCCACTGAATGGTTCACCCATCAAATGCATATCTCTCTAATTTGGAGACCAGGATGTCATGTGGGACCATGGCAATGGTCTTACAGAAGTCCAAGTAGATGACATCGGTCGGTCACCTTCACATTGCCTTTGTCTCCATGTCCTCACTGCCTCCAGGGTTCTGCTCTAATGAGCTCCAAGGGAGGCTGTGTCAGTGCTGGCCCTCAGGGGGACACTGCAGGAAACTTGCCTCTGACTTGGACTTCTGGAGAGATGTCTTCAATTGTCTCTGAGTGCCTGAGGTTCGTGGGCTCATCAGCAAAGCCCCCAGAGGGGTGATTGCAGTGCCTTGGGCTAGTGCTGTGCTACTGAGCTGGGCCAGGCTTGTGGGAAAGAGAGAGCTCGTGGCAAGAGGGCCGTGGTGCAGAGAGACAGCTGTGCCCAGGAGCAGCTCCTCTGCACAGCGCAGCAGGGCTGGGGGCTCTGACCACAGCACAGAGAGAGGAGAGAAGGAGAGAGGCACACAGAGAGGAGAGAAGGAGAGGGGGCTTGGAGGCAGTTGGCAATGGGAGGATGCTGAGAGCTGCCTGCTGGAGAAATGTGCACAGCCCTTGACAAGGTAAGGGTCTGGCTGCAGGGCCATGCAGCTGCAGGTCCTGGAAGGGTCTCCTGATGGGTTTTGTTTCTGGGAGGGCAGTGGGCAATGCAGTAGGCTTTGAGAGTCCTGATGGGTTGCAGTGCGAGGTGAGGAAGTCTGGCAGAAGCCCCTTGGAGTGCCCTAAGGCAGGTGCCCCTGGGCAGCCCAGAACACCCTGCCCTGGCTGGCCATGTCAGGCTCTCTGTCAGCTGCCCCGTAGCTCCTGCAGCCATGGAGGTGCCCCTTGGCAGGGCCCTGTTGGTGGCAGGGTGCTGCAGGGCAGCGCTGAGCACAGCCGTGTGGGATGGGGTCTGTGAGCACGGGCAGGGGGAAAGAAGAGGTGGGCGCAGAGCAGCAGCTCCCGGCAGGGACAGCTGCAGGCAGCACAGAGGGGCAGGCGGCCAGAAGGAGCTGTTGGCAGAAACGCCGTGGCAGGGGGGATTCGGGCACCTTGCGGCCACGCCCTGCAGTGCAGACGCCTTCCCCTGGAGCAGCCCCTCCCTGGCCTCCTCTCCCACTGCAGCCCATGGGCTTTGGGGAAGGCAGAGGTAGAAAAGAACGTAGAGCTCAGACAGGGATGCTCCCAAGCTCTGTCTGTGTGAGAACTTCACCTCAGGTGAGGTTTCTGTCCAGCTGCACTTGGACTGGGGATTCTCTGCTCTCAGTTGTCTCCAGTTGCTTCTCAGGGAAACTCATGAGCTGGATGGTTCTGCGGCTCAAAGACAGGAAACACAGGGTATATTAGAACACGACATGTGGGCAGTGGCCTGTGTAACTCTGCATTCAGATGAGTTGTTTGAAATAACACTGAAAAGATCATTGATCTGACCAGAGAACTGAACTTGAGCTTCCCCCATGTTCCTGATTCCTTCCTGCTGTATAGCAGAGAGGACTCCTCTGCAGCCTACAGCAGCCCCTGCTCCCAGTGCCACTCTCAGCCAGCACCAGCTGCAGCTCAAGCAGGAGAGATGCCAAAAGATTTTCGTGCAAAGAGAGATGCTCAGGTTACGGGGTGCTTTAAGAGACACAATAGGTTTTCCTCAGAGAACTCTGTTTTAACATTCTTCTGCATTTTACTCTTTACCTGGTAAGCATGTGTATGGACAGCAAATGTCTAACGTCAGCTCTGTGAGCGAGTTCCTGCTGCTGGCATTCACAGACACGCACAAGCTGCAGCTCCTGCACTTCGCACTCTTCCTGGGCATCTACCTGGCTGCCCTCCTGGGCAACGGCCTCATCCTCAGCGCCGTAGCCTGCGACCACCGCCTCCACACCCCCATGTACTTCTTCCTCCTCAACCTTGCCCTCCTCGATGTAGGATCCATCTCCACCACTCTGCCCAAAGCCATGGCCAATGCCCTCTGGGACACCAGGGCCATCTCCTATCAAGGCTGTGCTGCACAGGTCTTTTTCTTTCTCTTCTGCATATCAGCAGAGTATTATAACCTTACTATCATGGCCTACGACCGCTACGTTGCCATCTGCAAGCCCCTGCACTACGGGAGCCTCGTGGGCAGCAGAGCTTGTGCCCAGATGGCAGCAGCTGCCTGGGGCAGTGGCTTTCTCAATGCTGTCCTGCACACGGCCAGTACATTTTCCCTGCCCCTCTGTCAAGGCAATGAGCTTAATCAGTTCTTCTGTGAACTTCCTCAAATCCTCCAGCTGTCCTGTTCAAAGTTGTTCCTCAGGGAGTTTGGGCTTATTTTACTTAGTGTCTGTCTAGCATTCGGTTGTTTTGTTTTCATTGTGCTATCCTATGTGCAGATTTTTAGGGTGGTGCTGAGGATGCCCTCTTCTCAGGGCCAGCACAAAGCCTTTTCCACGTGCCTCCCACACCTGGCTGTGGTCTCTCTGTTTATCAGCACTGCCATGTTTGCCTACCTGAAGCCCCCCTCCATCTCCTCCCAGTCCCTGGACCTCGTGGTTGCAGTTCTATACTCTGTGGTTCCTGCAGCCCTGAACCCCCTCATCTATAGCATGAGGAACCAGGAGCTCAAGAATGCCTTGCAGAAACTCTTTGGATACATAGTTCTTCATCTTAATAATGGACTAAAGTCCTAACCGGACTCAAAGTTTTTCTGACAATATGTTAGAACAGTCTTTTCTTATTATTTTCTTTTATACCATTTTCTGAAACTTGTTTTTATCATATATTAATGATATTCTAAGTTTCCTATCTGTTAATTATTTCTTTTTATTTTTGTCCAAAAGCTTTGCCATGTAACTATAGAACTTGTCTTTCTGTGTAGATAAAGAAAATAAAGAATCCAGGATAAATTAACTACTTTCAGCTGCTGTCTCTTCACAACTCTGGAGCTGGGGGAGCAGTGCCAGCACGCAGGAGGGGCTCAGGGCCAAGAGCCCAGCTGCCACATGCAGGAGCAGCCCCGGTGGCCTCGGGGCTGCCCCTCACTGCCCGCTGGGCTCTGCTTCTCTGCTGCCCTCGGGTCGGGGCTGCTGCTTCCCTGGCCATGGCCAGCAGCAGGATCAGAGTCCCAAAGTGACCAGTGAAAGACCGAGGTTTGGTCTGAGAGCTCCCTTCCTCGTTCCACATTGCCCAGCAAACAGTAACTGGCCTTTGACTGTCCTGGGACTGTCCCACTGGTGCTGGGTCTGATGGCAAATGGCATCCTGGAGAGGAATCTGGAGCTGCTCTGTGGCTGGGCCGGGCTTCTTGTGCTGGCCTGGGGAGCGGGGCTGGCCCTGTGGGGCACAGGCACTGTGTGCTGGGGATCTCCCAGGCATGAGACAAGAGGTCGTAAAGCTTCATGGACCTCCATCTCCTGTGCAGTGACTGGTGGAAACCAAAGCAATCCAAGCCTTACGGAGTCCTGATGCTGTGCCAGTATTGCTCAGCAATGGACAAAACACTGGTGTGATGCCAATGCTGTACATGTATGACCAATGCTCAAAATGACCATTTCAGATGGATGACCATTTCTCAAGAGCCCCCGACTTGTCTTTGATGGGGTTTGTTGTGCTGGGCTGGGCTGCTGTTACAGGGACAGAGACTACTACTGGCAGTAGAGGTGCCCTGGCAAGTCCACCTGGCTCAATCTGTAGCCCCAAGGGTCTCCTGCAGGTCCTCTCTGACAGCGGCCAGTCCAGGGAAGTTCCTCAGATGCAGCCGAGTATCTAGAGGTGGAACTGGTTGCTTATGATCAGACAGCAAAGCTTTGCCCAAAATCCTGTGCATTCCTTCAGTATTTAAGAAACAGAGCACCTAATTGTCATCACTTGAAGGGATTTGGGTGAATCCTTTCCACAAAGTGTCCCACATTAAGTTGAATTTCTGTTGTCACAAAATGAGAATTTCCAGGATGTATATTCACTGCAGAAAAAGAAATACCGTTCTTCCCCTGCACTTGCACTACTCTGTTGATTCTGATGTGCATTTAAGGCCATAATCTTCCACTGGTCCTGATTAAACTGACAGTGTTGGAATTTCCCTTTCCAGCTCTCTGTCTGGACCTATGCACTTCCCATTGGTCTCCAGATTTGCCCACTGCAAACCTTTGATCATTCTGATCCCTCTAACCTACCCAGTTAGTCTCTGACCATCAGGGAGTTCAAATTTGACCATGTTTAACAAGTTTATCTAATCATGTCCTTAGGCAGCTCCTCAACTCTTTTTCTATTTAGCATTTCCAATCTAGCTGTATAAAATATTTTATCTTGAAATAAAATAAAATAAAATAAACAAAAAAAAAATCTAATTTCTTGTCCATCTAATTTCTACTTCTTCCTTTTGGAATGTGAAGTTGCCTAGAGGCAGCCTGGACTGGGCACACAGCTGAGGAATTTGTTCTATTTTTCAGCAAATTGTAACATGGTTTACAGTTGTTTGTTTCAAAAAAATAAAATAAAATAAAATAAAATAAAATAAAATAAAATAAAATAAAATAAAATAAAATAAAATAAAATAAAATAAAACAACAACAACAACAACAACAATAATAATAATAATAATAATAATAATAATAACAATAATAATAAAAATTTATGTGCCTCCATGCAGCCTAAGGTGGGAACTGGTGCAATGGACATTTATGTCCAACTGTTGATTTCAGTGGAGAATCTGTGTGTTGGGTCTGTCTGAGCTGGAGTCACCTTTTCCCTGCAGCAGCCCACACAGTGCTGTGCTCTGCACTCGTAGCTGGAACAGCACTGATATCACTCCAGTGTTGTGTCTATTGCTGCATAGTGCGGGCACAGCATCAGGACTCCTTCCAAGCCCCCAGGAGCCAGCAGGCTGGGGGTGGGCAAGTGATGGGGAGGGGACATTGCTGGGGCAGCTGACCTAAACCAACCAAAGGGATATTCCATAACACCTGATGTCACATTCAGCAATAAAAGCGGGGCTCTCGTGGGGGAGGGGGCTGTTCCTCCTGAACAACCACTACGCGTTTTGAGGCCCTGCTACCCAGGACGTGGCCAAACACCGCTCGCTGATGGGAAGTAGAGAATAATTTTTTCTCTCTCTGTGCTTCCGTGCAGACTGATTGTTTCTTTTGTCTCTGTTTTTTCCCCCCATTCCTTTTCCCTTTAATTAAACCTTTCTCATCTCTAACCTCTAGTTCTCTGTGTTGTATTTTCTCCCCCTTCCTCTTTGAGGAGAGGGGGAGTGAGAGAGCGGTTGTGGTGGAGCTCGGCTGCCCACCTGAGTAAAACCACCACACATGGCCAGCAGAAATTAATGATTTCATAGAGGTAAGAGCATTCATGCAATGCCAATGCTGCAGTAACACTGACTTAAAACAGTAATGTATGTCAATTACCTTACTGGAAACAGTGATTTTAATCCCTAAACCTAAATGCTAATACAACACTCTGAAAGGAATCAATTTTCTCTCTTGATAACCATAATCCCTTCACTTACCACTAACATTAAAATGCTCTATTTAACCCTAAACTCCTTGGCAGATGTAAAACACCCGTAAACCACAGAGCTTGTCCATACCTCAACCACAGACGTGACAGAAAAAGCAGAACACCAAACAATCCCACTAAAACTTTACATAATCTCTAAACCAGAAAGTAAAAAGAGATACCAAGGGGGCTAGAGAAAGCTCAGCTCTGCCTCAGGATCTTCTGCCCCAGCATGAGGAATGTGACCATGGCAGTGACTGTGAGGTCACTTCTGTCTCTGCACTTGATAGGGCAGCAGCAGGAACGTGTCATGGAAAGGGACTGTGAGGTCACTTCTGTCTGGAGGTGGCAGGTCAGCCTTTACATAGACCTGGGAGCTGCACTTCTGGGCTGACATCTGGCAGTGGCCCTGCTAGGCCAGCAGAAGGCACCTGCTTGGCATGCTGGCTGGGGGATCCCCTCTGCCTCCAGACCCAGGACGACCCAGACTGAAAGGAGACCCCAAGATGGGTTGTCCTGTCCCTTCTGCTTGAGTCCATGAGTGGGCAGCACCAGGCACAAGGCTTGGCTGTGTCTCCACAAGAAGCTGCAAGGCCAGCAGCAGGCCCCTGGCTTGGAAGCTGCTGCTGAGGTGACTTGCGTCTGCTTGGCTGAGAGGCCGCAAGGAGCCTGCTGGGTTGGGATGCCTACTTCAGGAGTGGTTTCCTCCCTGATGGAGCCTGCTTTGGTAGTAGGAAAGAGCAGAAGGAAAAAAAAAAAAAAAAAGAAAAAGACACAAACCACCCTAAAAGGTGGGTTCTGGCCATGAGGAGGAAGAAATGACCAGGGGAACAACTGGTCTTGCTGCTACAGACTGAGGCAAAGAAGGCATTAAGTACTTCAGCCTTTACCTCATCTCTTGGCACCAGGTTTCCCCCCACATCCAATAATTTATTATGATTCTTAATCTTCTTTTATTTAAAGTATTTATATAAGCAGTGTTTATTGTCTTTGACAGGAATGGATTGATTAAGCTCCAGCTGGACTTTGGCCTTTCTAACTTTGTTCTGCACAACCCCATAATATTTAGGACACAACTCCCGAGAAACTGACAGCATGCATGAGAATGAAGAACAGAAAAAGTAGAATCTGGCAGCCTTCCACTCATTACCTTTCTGTGACTGTGTTGCAGTTCCATTCAACTGGTTACTCCTGTATTATCCAAATGTTGATTTAGTGGAGGACTTGTTAGTGTTAGGTCAGAGGTTGGACTCGATCATCTTGAGGTCTCTTCCAAACTAGACAATTCTGTGTGATTCTGTGTGTGATTCTGTGTCCCCTGTACCTCCCAATGCTGCTGTCTTGTCAGAGACAGCACAATCACATGAAGGCTGAACTTTCTTGTCTGCCTGCAGACATGAACAGCTGACAGAACGGAGCATCAGTGTGGTGGGAGCTTGAGAAACTACAGGATTTTGTCTAAAGAAACCTCTAGACATTTACAAGGAGAGGAGCCCAGTCCTGAACGAGAGGGAGAGTAACGCCACACATCAGAGCAGACTGGGACACTGCTGAGTACACAGGACAAGGAGGGCCTGGGCACCATGAGGGATTCCATACAAGCAGTGGTGCCTGCTCAGCAGGAACCAGGCCAACTTCACACAGAGCTGCCTTACGAGGAGCATGGCCACCAAAAAGATCTGAGTTATCAGACTCAGCTCAGATCCGGTATGACACCACAAGGACAAGTGTCTACAACTACCAGTAAAGAGGTACAGGTCTGGGATTCTCTAGGCCATCCTGGTTAGGAGAGGAGCAAGGGCTATGACAAGGTTCCAAGTCCCAGCAGGACCCAGGTCTTTGTGCCCATGGCTATGGCTGTTGTCTCTGCCACTGACACAGATTAGGAGACAGCTGATCGTTAAAGCACCAGGGCCTCATTGCCTCCTCATCCCCTCCCATGAACCATGCAGGGGTCGTACCATTCTCCTGCACTTGGCCATGCACATCCCCATCTCCTGCGACCACCGCCTCCACACCCCCATGTACTTCTTCCTCCTCAACCTCGCCCTCCTTGACCTGGGTTTCATCTCCACCACTCTGCCCAAAGCCATGGCCAATGCCCTCTGGGACACCAGGGCCATCTCCTATCAAGGATGTGCTGCACAGGTCTTCTTTTTTGTCTTCTTGGCTGGAGCAGAGTTTTCCCTTCTCACCATCATGGCCTATGACCGCTACATTGCCATCTGCAAGCCCCTGCACTACGGGAGCCTCGTGGGCAGCAGAGCTTGTGCCCAGATGGCAGCAGCTGCCTGGGGCAGTGGTTTTCTCAATGCTGTCCTGCACACGGCCACTACATTTTCCCTGCCCCTCTGCCAAGGCAATGCTGTGGACCAGTTCTTCTGTGAAATCCCCCACATCCTCAAGCTCTCCTGCTCAGATGCCTATCTCAGGGAAATTGGCATCCTTGTGTTTAGTGTTTCTTTAGCATTTGTTTGTTTTGTTTTCATTGTGCTGTCCTATTTTCAGACCTTCAGGGCAGTGCTGAGGATGCCCTCTGAACAGGGCCGGCACAAAGCCTTTTCCACGTGCCTCCCTCACCTGGCCATGGTCTTCCTCTTTCTCAGCACTTCCATGTTTGCCTACCTGAAGCCCGCTTCCATCTCTTCCCCATCTCTGGACTTGGTGGTGTCACTTTTGTAGTCAGTGGTACCTCCAGCAGTGAACCCCCTCACTTACAGCATGAGGAACCAGGAACTCAAGGTTGCAGTGAGGAAATTGTTTCTATATGTGCTTCTTAAGCATCAGTGTTGTTAACATTATTGTGATTTGTATCATACCATTTTTATACTTAGTATTATTATCATATAATAATAATAATAATAATCCTCTAAACACTACCATTCTATTTGAGAAACTGAGATGAGAGATTTTCATATCATTTTTTGTTTTTGTTATTTTCATAATTTTTGATATTGCTTTAATTTATTTAGTAATTTTTTTACTTTGACTACATCTTCCATTTAACCTACTGAACTAGGCTTCCTTTGTAGGTATAGACAATAAAGAAGACAGAATAAATTCAATGGTCTCAGTATCCCTCTCTTCCCATCCCCTCTGGAGCTGGGGGAGCAGCCCCAGCATGCAGGAGGGGCTCAGGGCCAAGAGCCCAGCTGCCACATGCAGGAGCAGCCCTGGTGGCCCTCGGGGCTGCCCCTCAGTGCCCGCTGGGCTCTGCCTGTGTGCTGCCTTCGGGTCGGGTCTGCTGCTTCCCTGGAGCCATGGCCATGGCCAGCAGCAGGACATGGCCTTTTCACTGCTGCTCCCTTTGGCTTCCACATTGTTCTCTTGTGCTCTTGTATCTGTTAGTCTTGAGCTCTCATATGCCTCGATGACAGTCCTGTTTTCTCTGCAGGGCATCCTGATCCCTGCAGACAGCAGGAGGTACTGCACAGCCCTGGGTCACAGCCACCTTCCTGCTAGCACCACAGTAACAAAAGGGGCTGCTGAAGGCAAACCCAGGAGCCTGGACACCAAGGGGCTGTTCTCTGCTCTTCTCTATTCTGGGGGTTCTTCATGGAGTGAAAGACACAGGCTGAAAGTCCCAGGGTGGCCCCTGAGGAAACAAGGGCAGCACTAAGAGCTTCCATTATGACAGAACTTGCCTAAGGAGATGACAACTGATCTTAAATATATCTGCATGGGACTGCACCCCCTGCAGCGGGGCAGATGGCAGATTCCAGCCTGGAGAGGAATCTGGAGCTTCCAGGAGATGTCAGGTAATCTGCAGGGACTAGGTCCTCAGATGAAGTGATTAGAACCTCATAAAATGAGTGACCATCCAAAAAAAGGTCTGTTAAAGGAAAAGGGGAATCTGAGGAGTCCATGGGCTAAAGGAGGGCTCTGCAATGCCACAAGAGGTGGTGAAGAGCCAGCAGACAAAGGCCCATAAGACTGAAGAGTAATTGAGGATAACCATTTTGAAGTGTTATGGGCGAGGTCTGGTGCAGGTCTCACCTGCCTTTTGTGCCCTTAGAGACACCCCATGGCCCTGCCCAGCACTGCCCTGTGCTGCTGAGCCATCAGGGCATGTGGAAAGGGGCTCAGCAGCAGAGATCCCCAGGGACGTAGGTCTGCTGCCCAGCCTGAGCAGCACAGGCAAAGGGGAGACCCCCGGGTGTCCCAGGGGACCACAGCCCCTGGCTCTCACAGCAGCACCACCAGCTTGGGGCCCTGAGGGAGCACAGGGAAAAAAGCAGCAATGGCCAGCCAGGCTAGCACAGACACACTGCCCTGGACAAGGCTGTCTGGGAGCAGGAATGGCCCTGGGGAAGAGCAGGGCAGCATTGCTGGGCCTGCACTGATGGGTAAAGGGCAAAAGGAAAACTCTTTGTGCAGGCCCCTGCTCGGGGCAGGCTGCTCTGTGGCTGGGCCAGGCCTCTTGTGCTGGCCTGGGGAGCGGGGCTGGCCCTGCGGGGAACAGGCACTGTGTGCTGGGGATCTGCCAGGCAGGAGAGCAGGGCTCCTGCAGCTTCACGGACTTCTATCTCCTTGCACCATAAAGAGCCTCCTCCTTGCTCACCTCCACCAGAAACTACACATGCATAAGCTGTCTGCTTCTTCCTCCTCTGAAGGGAGAGGAGGAAATTCATCTAGAGAGAGAGGGGAATGAACATATAAACTCACAGAGAGATAGACACATAACGAAGGGAAAGGAAATGGAAAATAAAAGAAAAAGAAATTCCTACCCCAAACATGAGGAATATGTAGTAACTTCGCTATTCCCATAAGCAGACCACTGTGCTGCCAGTCTCTGAGAAACCGATACCTTGTCTTGGAAAGATGACCCCAATATATACTGCTGAGCACCATGTTATGTCCCATGTGGCCTGACCAGAGCTCAAGTGCTCAGTCTGGTGTGAGTACACAGAGGAGAGCTCTGCAGCCCCAGGGCACGCAGCAGCCCCGACAAAAGGGCACTTCTGTCTCTGCAGTTGATAGGGCAGCAGCAGGAACGTGTCACACAAAGGGACTGGGAGGTCACTAGTGTCTGGAGGTGGCAGGTCAGCCTTGACTTCTCCCTGGGAGCTGCACTTTTGGGCTGACAGCTGGCAGTGGCCCTGCTAGGCCAGCAGAAGGCACCTGCTTGGCATGCTGACTGGGGGATCCCCTCTGCCTCCAGAGCCAGGAGGACCCAGGCAGAAAGAAGGCCCCAACATGGGTTGTCCTGTCCCTTCTGCTTGAGTCCATGAGTGGGCAGCAGGAGGCACAAGGCTTGGCTGTATCTAGCCAAGAAGCTGCAAGGCCAGCACCAGACCCATGGCTTGGAAGGTGCTGGTGAGTATCTATGATGTGACTTTAGCTTCGTTTTTCAAGGAACAGCTGGTGAGGGTTGATGAGACATTGGTGAAATGATGGAAATGCTGGGATGAGAGCAAGGTGGTGAATAGAGATGGGTGTCTGCAGACTTCCAGGAAACAGGACAAAGTGTGGGACAGCATAGGAAAGCGTGCAGAGGAAAAGACAGAGGTTGCTGGTAAAAAGGGAAGGCTCCAACAGTCCTGAGCTTTGGCTACAGCTTTTGAGAAAACAAGATATAGTCATTGCAGTGCAGCCGCTTTGCTTCCTTGCAACCCTGTGCAGAGGCAGGGTGGTGTCATACCAGTTTTCCTCTTGTGGCGTCACACTGCCCACCACATTCATCAGACCTCCAGGAAAAGTCCTGAGCCGGACAGGGGGGTGCAGGATCTCTCCTCGCAGTGGCTGGGGTCAGGCCTTGGGCCTTGTCTTCACCAAAATCAACCAAGACTTCTCTCAGCACAGTGCTTTGCCTGTCTAATCATGGCCTCCAATTATCTGCCCTAAGCAGTCCCTGGGGAGGCTTTGTTAGTAACAGCTCTCAGTGGGGCCCATTAATACTCCAAGTCACTTCAGCTTTTCCTTTTGAGTTTGCTTTTTTGCTCAGTTGCATCATTCTCCGCTCAGTACCCAAGTTTCATTGACTCAGCACCAAAATACACCATGGAACTCATTAAAACACAGAAACTCCTAAGGAGCCATGTCTCTCCCAACATTTTCTTCAAGTCTTCAAGACTTGATCAGCTAATTGGAGAGCTTTCATGTTGTAGTTAAGGGGGAAGATTTCAAGGAGCATCTAATAAAAATCTTTCTTCATTTTAAAGGCTGAATTTTGTTCTGTTTCAGTTTAGAGCATCATTCTCCTGGTTATATTGGTCTAGGGTTTCTCCTTTAAAGCCCTGTTTAGGTGGGAAGAGCAGGGGTTTTCCTATTTCAAAACAAACAACAGGAAATCATGCTCCAATTTTCAAAAAAAAAAAAAAAAAAAAGTTCAAGTTCCTTATTTTGTTGCCTCCCGTGATGTTTACCTTCCCAAAAGGATGACTGTACATGATGTATTTTACAGTGATTAATAGGAAATTTTAAGTAATTGTGTTAATATTAATCCATATCATACTAATTCAATGATAAACGAGGAGGGTCTTACTAAGGAAACCATTAGACAGACTGCTGAGAGATGGGCGACCTTGAACTCACTGAAACTCCAAGCAGCAACTGGGTCACTGAGAGTGGTCTGAATGATTAAACGGTAAGAGGAGGGCAAACCAGGAGAATGATGGGAAGTGCATAGGTCCAGACAGGCAGCTGGAAAGGGGAAATTCAGCAGGGTCTATGTAATCAAGATGAGTTTTGTGCCTGGAAGATGAGAGAGGGAGCACACCATGATAGAAAAGCAATGCCAATGCAACTACAGGTGAACACCAGTATTTCTTCTCCTGGGATGAATATACATCCTGAAAAATCACATTTTTTCATGATAGAAATAACACTTCACATGAGACATTTTACAGAAAGGATTGAGTCTTTTGAGCTGATGAGTTGTTGCTTTATTATTCAAGTACTGAAAAAAATACTGGGTATTCTGGCAGAGCTTTGCTGTCTGACCATAAGCAACCAGGGAAAATCTCCAGTGGCCCTGTTGTGTTTGAGGCACTTGCCTGGACTGGCAGATGTCAGAAAAGACCTGCAGGATGCCAGAGCCCTTTAGGAAAATCAGGTGGAGCCAAGTGGAGTTCCCAGGGCACCTCCACTGCCAGCAGTGGTCTTTGTCCCTGTAACTGCAGCCCAGCCCAGCACAGCAACACCCCTTCAAAGACAAACCTCTTCTTCAGTGGGTTCCTTGGATTGACCTAGATTTGAAATGGCCACTGGAAACCTGAGATACTCTCCCTTACTTAAACTAGACACTTGAACATCTGTTGATGACCTTCCTGGGTCATCTTTAGCAAACTCAGGCTGAAAAACTCAAGTATAGCATGCTTCAAATGGCTGAGGCAGAACACATCAGCTTGCCCCACTTTGGAAATGGCCCCCGTCCAACTAACATTTTGAAAGCAACAAATATGGAATGACCCTGCAGGTCAATGTGCAGAGTAAGGGAAAGTCACACATATTGTGCTGGAGTAGCAGAAGGCAAAAAGCATTGCATTGTGCCTCAGAATAATCAAGGAGACCTAATCCAGTTCATCCATGAGGAAAAGCAGAGAGAAGGATGTTGAGTTTGGCCTAACATGAAGAAGGATGTGCACCACTGCTGAAGGAACCAGCATTTGTGCCATCACCCATGTGAATTACACAAGCACCAGCACGCCTAATGGTAATCTGTCCGCCCCGGCTTGGTATTCCCACAGGGCAGTGGAAAGGGAGCCGACAGCCAAGGGACACATCTGAGTGTGGAAGGTGGGGTCCAGCAGAGACAAGGAGTCAAACCCGGGGCCAGGCGGGTGGCAGAGCCCCATACCCCATGCAGGGGCTGGCTGGGGGTCCCCTCTGCTGCAGCCAGCGCATGCAGAGTGGCAAGAGGAGGGCTCCCTGCACATCACAGGGCACAGCCTGGCCCTGCGGGGGCTCTTCCTGACATCCCTGCAGCTCCTGGCAGGCTGCGGTCAGGTGTCCCTCAGCCTTCCCTCCTGTGCTCCCAGGGCACATGGCTGCCTCCTGCCCAGCTCACTGCCCACCATGAACATCCAACACAGCTACTTCCCAGTGTTAGAAATGGCTCAATCTTCAAAACAGGATTAAATAAAAAAATAGGATTTATTAAAAGAATAGAGGTAAGCAAACAGTGCTGGGTGCACCGGGAGTCTCTGCTCCACCAGGACGCACACCAGTTACATCAAGTAGCTGATTTTTATGCTCCTAGACTAATACATATTCATTACTACTTATAAAAATCCAGATTATTATAATTAGCTTCCGGGGTCCAGTCCCGGAGCATGTGCATCAGTCTCCGGTGGTCCCTCTGGGGGTCTCTAGGGGTCTTTCATGCTGAAGGCTCGTAGTCTTCCTCTCCAAGTTTTTTTTCTCGTCCTTCCCCTTTGTACTCCCTTGGCACCGTATCAAGTTTATAGAACATCCCCTGCAGGTCTTGTCTCCCAGCCGTCCTTCAGCTTCTTTTTTCTTCTTCTTCTTAGTCTCTTGGCCACCTGGCCAGATATCAGAGGCCTGCATAGTATCCCATAACAGTCACTAGTTGTTATCAGTTGTTCTGAAACTCCCAGACATCAAAGACTTCATACAAACACAAATAGCTTTCTTATTGACACTTCACCAGTAATTAAAACATTCCTCACCAGCCATTCACAGGGACAGTCACACCTATAGCAGTGTTAAGTTAATCTTGAAGAAGACAAAAAAAAAGGCTGTAACTGTTAGACATAGAAGTCCGGAATAACAAAGGCAAACAGGTTCATAAATTTGAGGAGTATTTTCTGAAGACTTGATAAATTGACTAGAATGAGGGGGAGACTGGGACACACTGCATCTGTGGTTCAAGAATTAAATTGCCAGTGCAGGGCCCAGAGGCAGACAGGACTGTTCTTTATGGATACGAATTGTTAAAACATTCCTCACAATCCCTTATCTTCTTTTTAATATCAACAATTTGTGTCTCTTCTGTCATTAATAACTGGATTTCATCAGTCCGTTCTTGGAGGGTCCAATTCTTAAACATCATAATTGACATATCCCCTTCCTTTTTTAATGAAGTTATTACCAATGTACTATTTATCACCCGGTGTATTAATAACGTAAGGCAAGGTATCATACAAGGGATATACAATAACATAATTACACCACATGACAATAAAAATAACACTCTTTTAACCCATGGTCCACCAGGCAGCCATGAAAATAAATCCCATTCCATATCCTTCCAGGTTTGTGTTTGCTCGCTCACCTCCCCCCCCTCCTTCTCTGGGATGGGAGAGAGAAATGGGAAAGTGAAGCCTGTGAGTTGAGATAAAAACAAGAAAATAATAACAATAATAATAACAATAATGATGATAATAGTACTACTAGTAATAATGTGTACGAAACAAGTGATGCACAATGCAATTGCTCACCACCTGCTGTCCGATGCCCAACCTAACCCCGAGCAGTCCGGCCCTCCTCCCAGTCTGCCTGCTGACAGGACAGTGAGAAGCTGAATTTGGCTTGGTCCTTGGCTTGGTGTAAGCACTGCTCTGTAACAATTAAAAACAATTTAAACATCAGCATATTATTAACATTCTTCTCATCCTAAACCAGAACATAACATTCTATCAGCTACTAGGAAGAAACACCCTTTTTATCAATCTTTAAACAGCAATTACTAAAGCTAAATTTTCCACAGACTTCTCCTTCTTGTGCTAGTAAATAATCCAAAGCTAGGCAATTTTGATACAAAGCAGTTCTCATCTTTATAACTATTTCTATTACAGCTAATAACCTAATTATTCTATTAAGTATATATACTGGGGTCCTATAGCCCCAGGATCTGTCTTCTGCTCACGTAGCTGGATCATAGTAGGCAAAAGCCTTCAGTCAAGGAGTTAGGCCCGCTTTCAGGGTCAATTCAGGCTTGTGTTACCGTTCGGCCTGTCAGGGTGATCCAGCTCCTGTAAAACGAATCACAATTTTATATAGGTTTAAAAAAAAGAGTTTTTTTATGTTATTTTCTCGGGACAACCTGATCTTAGTGTGGGAGAAGTCCGGTCGAGGCCCTCTCACTCGGCAGTCAATACCCATAGGGGTTGCCTCCCTCGGTAGACCATACACACCGCAGTGGAGGGTCCTGCCCCGGGCTTGCCTTCTCTCTTTTCTCCCTTTAGGCTTATCCCCTTTATTTGGCATCCTTAATTCATGCAGAGCCTCGTTGCCAGAACATTAGTTCTTCCTTAGTTTGAGTTTCAGTTTCCCAGGAGCGGACTCAACCCTCCAAGTTTCAGTAGTTACTGGTCCTTTTATTCTGGATGCGTGGGTCCCTTTCTGCAGTTCTCACAGCTGTTTCAGTAGTCAGTAAAACAAGGTACAGTCCCTCACATCGGGGGTTCAGTGATTCTTCCCTCCCATGGCTGCTTGTTGAAACACTTTCTTTTTTATCTTCTGACAAGTTAAGCAATGGTTATGTAATTTGCTTTGCCGTATGGCCCTTTCCAGGTTCCTGTAGCAGGATTCATCTGATAGCCTTTCAGGTTGATACCGATTTGACTACAGATACCAGGGTTTTGGCATTCATCACTATCTCCACAGTTTCCCAGCTGGACAGTCACATTCATTTATGTTGCATTCCTTCAGGGGCTCATTACCCCAGTCCTTGCAGTCTCTCTGCTGGTTAAACACTTTATTGATATCTATGCATTCTCCACTTCTGCACTTGAATTTGCCAGGTCCCAGGCACTGAATAACATTGTTACAGTTTGCTTCATCAGTGCCATCCAGACAGTCTCTCACACCACTGCACTGCCTACTCCCATGGACACAGTTCCCATCTTCACATCTGAACTGGTCTGGCCTGCAGGTCCAGGAAGGGCAGTTAATTTCATCACTTCCATCCTTACAATAAGGATCTCTGTCACATTGCCACAATTCTCTTCATCTTCTCCACTGTCACAGTCTTTTTCACCATCACATTTCCATGACACTGTTCTCATATGACACAGCTCAGCACTTTCGTCAGACCCATCTTCACAATCCGGGTCCCCATCACACTGCCATCTGTTTGGCACACACTGACCACTGTTGCACACAAAGTCAGATTCAGCACACATCTTCTTCACACAAGCACTCTCATCACTGCCATCTGAGCAGTCTTCACATTTTACTCTAGCACCGTCGGCAGCAGTGCACAGTCAGGTGAAGGCGAGCAGCAGGCAGAGCGCCCCGCACCGTCACCTGTGCCACTTATACTACTCCTATTACCCATGCTGTTAGTGTCAGTGGCATCCTCCTTTTCTTTTTGCCACTGACCATTCACCACAACTGGATGAGACACATGATTACTAGTTAGGAAAGAGAGTGTAACGTCTGCTATATGGCTGCAGGCAGTGCCAGCTGCAACCTTAGAAGCTGTTTGTGAAAGAGCCTGCTGGTGGTCATTTGGAAGTGTAATTTGCGTCTCTGCACTCCTGCACTACAATAGAGCTAAACCGTCATTAGTAATCCGTAGAACGTGGCAACCCCACGGAATGTTATCCAGAAACATAGTTATAACACCGATCTGGGGACGAATAGTCTTTTTTGCATTGCAAGATAAACCTCTTATAAAAAGAATGCCAGAGAGAAGCAGCACAGCCGCCGCTGCCTCCATGGTGTCGTGGTTTAACCTGGCTGGCAGCTAAACACCACGCAGCCGTTCGCTCACCCTTCCCCCTCCCTCTCTGGGACGGGGGAGAGAAATGGAAAGTGAAGCCCGTGAGTTGAGATAAAGACAGTTTAATAAGACAGGAAAATAATAATAACAAAATAATAATAACAATATTAACAATAATGTTACAATGGTGATAATAGGAAAATAATAATAATATGTACAAACAAGTGATGCACAATGCAATTGCTCACCACCCGCTGACCCATGACCAGCCTAACCCCGAGCAGTCCGGCCCCCTCCCCCCGGCTAACCACCCCTATGTATTGTTTAGCCTGACGTCAGATGGTATGGAATACCCCTTTGGCTAGTTTGGGTCACCTGTCCTGGGTCTGTCCCCTCCCAGCTCTTACTGCACCCCCAGCCTGCCTGTTGGCAGGACAGAGCGAAAGGCTGAGATGTCCTTGGCTTGGTATAAGCACTGCTCTGCAACAATTAAAACATCGGGGTGTTATCAGCACTCTTCTCATCCTAAGCCAAAACACAGCATTCCACCAGCTACTAGGAAGGAAATTAATTCTGTTCTAACTGAAACCAGGACAGGGGCCTACCAGGTACTTTGGAAGAGTGAATCTCACAGCCTACAGTGCAAAGCACATGTCTTCTGCTGGCCTGTCACAGGCACTGGCAGATGTGAGCCTAATGGCAGAGATCTCAGCCAGGACTCAAGGGATGACCTGTCGGCTACTTCAGAAAGAACTCAACTCACAATCCTCTTTATGGACATTCACTTAGGACTGGATTAGGAATTTCTGAAGCATGACTGACCTCATACCTACAAAACACCCTGTTTTTGGCCCAGGACCTGCCCATCTACAAGTAATTTGGCTGTGATTCTTGCAGCACTGCTGATGGGCACCCAGCCTCTCTGATGCTCAGGAGCCAGTTCCATGCCAGTCCTGTAAGGTACTCAGGCAGGAGAGACCTTGCAGGCAACGCTCCAACCGCATGCCTGTTGGTGGTCTCTGAGCTCCTTGCTCAGAGTGCTCAGAGCAAAGATCACACTCACATCCAGAAGCTGTGTATCTGCAACTGGCCTAGAAGACACTCAGTGGAAGCCCCAGTCCCAGCCCCAGCCCCAGTCCCAGCTCCGGCCCCAGCCCCAGCCCCAGCCCCAGGTGGCGGTGCTTCTCTGCATAGGGAGGGGTCCAGGGTTCCAGGGGCTAGGGGGCACTCTGCAGGGCTGTGCTGGGCAGGCTGGGAGGCAGACCCAGCTCGTGGGGTCACTGCCATTGCCCCAGGGCTGCAAGGAATCACTCGCCAGGCTCCTTTGATGGGGCTGCTGCGTGCCCTGGGGCTGCAGAGCTCTCCTCTGCCTGCTCACACCAGATTGAGCACTTGAGCTCTGCTCAGTCCACATAGGACAGGCTCATGCTCTGCAGACTCTATTCACTGCTGTCCCCTGGGCTCACACAGCCCTGACAGAGGAGTCTTGCGAGTGATTTTTTGGAGCCATAGGGCAATGGCAGTGATATTTCTATGTTTCTCACAAACTTCACAAAATTGTTTCTCCTAGCCCTCCCCACTGCCCAGCACTGTCTCTCAGGTGGCACTCAGTGGCCCTTCAGAAGGGCCTTTGGGCTTCCTCAATTGTCCTGGTGCTTATTAGCACTTTCCTGGCTCTTTCCAGAGCTTCTTGTCCATTGTGGGGACACTGATTCTGGCTGGGACAGAGTTCCTCAGCAGATCAGCCCCTGTGGTGCTGTTTTTGATATGTGACCAGAGCACCGTTGGTTGCCCACGGCTGTAGTCGCTGTTCCTGTGCAGTGTTTGCACAGCATCAAGGCTTTCTCTGCTTCTCACTCTGCCCCACCATCGAGTCGGCTTCCACTAGACCAGGTAGCTCAAAGCCCCATCCAACCTAGCCTTGAATACTTCCAGGGATAGGGCATCCACGGCTTCCCTGGGCAGCCTGTTCCGCTGCCTTACCACCCTCTAAGTCAAGAACTTCTTTCTAATAGCTAATCTAAATCTACCCTCTTTCAGTTTAAAACCATTACCTCTCGTCCTATCATGACACTGATGAAGAGTCCCTCCCCAGCTGTAGGCCCCCTATTGGTACTGGAAGGGCTCTTTAAGGTCTCCCCAGAGCCTTCTCTTGTCCAGGCTGAACAAACCCATCTTCCTCAGCATGTTCCTAGGAAAAGTGCTGCAGCCCATTGATTGTCCTCATGGCCCTCCTCTGGACTCCTTCTAACAGATACACATCCTTATTGGGGCCCCAGAGCTGAGCACAGTACTCGAGCTGTGGCCTCACAAGCCCTCCTAACAGATCAACATTCACTCCAAACTTGGTGTCATCTGCAAACTTACTGAGGGTGCACTCGATCCCCTCATCCACATCATTGATGGAGATATTGAAGAGACCTGGCCACAGTACGGGGCCCTGGGGGACACTAAGGACAGGCCTCCATCTGCATTTATTTGCATTTACCATGAATTTGGGCCAGTTTTTAACCCCACAAAGCGTACACCTGTCCAAGCCTTGAGCAGCCAGTTTCTCTGGAGAATGTTGTGGGAAAAGATGGAAAAGCCTTACTGCGGCCTAGGTAGAGCACATCCACAGCCTTTCCCTCATCCACTGAGAGCATCACCTTGTCACACCTTGAGATCTGATTTGCCAAGACATATTTGACCTGCCTTTGACAAACCCATGCTGGCTGGGCCTGATCACCTGTTTGTTCTGGAAGCGTTGTGTGATGGAATTCAAGATAATCTGCTCCAAGAGCTTCCCCAGGACCGAGTTCAGACTGACAGGCTTGTAGTTCCACTATCCTCCTTCCAGCCACTTTGTAGGTGAGCATCACATTTGCTAGTCACCAGCTGACTGGGAACACCTCTGATAGCCAGGACTGTTGATAAATGATGGAAGGCAGCTTGGTGAGCACTTCTGCCAGCTCCCTCAGTACCCTCGGCTATATCCCATCCAGCTCCATAGATTTGTGAACAGCCTCCATGAGGGATGCTGTACGAGTAGTGGTGCTTGCTCAAACTGGTTCAGCGAAGAGCAAGGACACTGGAAATGCTGAAAGTCCCCAACAGGACCAAAGTCTTTGTGTCCATGGTTATGGCTGCTGTCTAAGCCACTGAGGCCTAAGAGGAGACAGCTGATTGTTAAAGCACCAGAGCCTCATTGCCTCCTCGCCCCCACCCATGAAGCAGGCAGGGGTCGTACCATTTTCCTGCACTTGGCAATGCACATCCCCATCTCCTACTGCCCCACAAAGAGCCCTGACCAACCTGTCAAGGGAAAGGATCTCACTTCCCAAGCGCTTGGGGTCAAGGCCTGGCCCTTTTTCTTGGTGACACACATCCAGTTTTCCTACACCTCAGTGTCACCTTCACATTGCCTTTGTCTCCTTGTCCTCACTGCCTCCAGGGTTCTGCTCTAACGAGCTCCACGGGAGGCTGTGTCAGTGCTGGCCCTCAATGGGACACTGCAGGAAACTTGCCTCTGACTTGGACTTCTGGAGAGATGTCTTCAATTGTCTCTAAGTGACTGAGGTTTCTGGGCTCATCAGCAAAGCCCCCAGAGGGGTGATTGCAGTGCCTTGGGCTGGTGCTGTGCTGCTGAGTTGGGCCGGGCTCATGGGACAGAGAGAGCTCGTGGCAAGAGGGCCGTGGTGCAGAGAGACAGCTGTGCCCAGGAGCAGCTCCTCTGCACAGCGCAGCAGGGCTGGGGGCTCTGACCGCAGCTGGCACACAGAGAGGAGAGAAGGAGAGAGGGCTTGGAGGCACTGAGGAGCGCAACAACAGAGGGCAGCGTGTGGCAGGACACATCTGCAGGCTCCTGACACCGTGAGGCTCTGGCAGCAGGTGGGGTTGCCAGAGGGGTCTTCTACAGATGGCACATCTGATGGCTGATTGCATCTGTGAGGATGTGTCTTATTCTACCTGTAATGTGGCATAGAAGATGCTTTAGAGAATGGTATTTTTGAGGGGGAATTTTAGCAGGAAGATCAAGGCTTTGTTTATCTGAAATGGAAGACTTGCTTGGATTCTGTGCTTTCAGATTCTTGGTGTGGAAGGAAGGCAGGGTTCATGACAATGAATTGTCTGGATTTTACAGGAGACTGAGACTCCAAGAGTATTGCAGGGAGAGATCAATATGGCAGCAATTAACCTGATCAAATCCCTTCAGGCACCTCAGCCTGAAGACTGAAACAACAATGTTTGTTGTCTCCTCAGGGCTTGTCAGGTCTTCAGGAGCTGCAACCCCTGTGATGTCCTGTACTCAGGAAGCACACAGCTTGTGGGATGGGGTCTCTGAGCATGGACAGGGTGGGGATGTGGGGACAGAGAACCGGCTCCCAGCAGGGACATAGAAACAAGTAGGGACATGGGCAGGCAGTGAGAGGGAGCTGCTGCCAGAAATGCTGTGCGAGGGAGGGCTCAGGCACCTCCCTGCCATCCCCTGCAGGGCAGACGCCTTCCCTGGGACACCCCCTGCTCTCCTCTCCCTCCAGCACAGCCTCTGCCCTCAAGCCCCCGGTGTCCCCAGAAGGAGCTGCCTTATCTGCAGGCAGAGCTGCAGCACAGGAGGGTCTGCTGAGTGTCCGTCTGTCCCTCCCTGGCCTTGCCTCCCCTGGCAGCAGCACGCTGGCATTCCTCCTGGCTTCTCCAGCTGGCCGTGCTGCTGCTGGTCTTGTTTGCAGGCTGGCTGGGGATGGGGGTTTCACATGCCCATGGCGTGAGCCCTTGGTGTGCTTGGGTGGAGGGACAGGGTGAGGGGTGTGCAGATGGGCACTGTGAGCCTGGATTCCTCTGCTCTCAGCAGGATCTTTGTTCTTTTCAGTCAAACATGTGAATAGAACTTTCCTGCAGCTCTCACAATGCAGCTGAAACCACACTTGGTGGACAGACTGGCCTGAAGGAGAACACCGTGCACTAAAGTGACAGTCCCTTTTTCTCTGATAATGATCTACAAGGATTCCCTTTGAGTTCAGCACAAATAGCCAGGGTTTGTGACTTGGAAACACTCCTCAGGAGTGGTGGGACAGAGGAAACAAAAAAATCAAATCAATCAATCAATCTATCAATCAATAAATAAATAAGGCTCCACAGCTCTGCTCTGCAGTTTGGTGAACTGGGAGCGATACTGGGGCAAAGCATTTTGTGAACAAGAAGGAAGTGAAACCAACATTACCACATGTTCCTCTTCACCTCTTGCTGTAGGACAGGGCTGACTCCTGCACTGCCCACAGTAGAGCCCCCTGTTCCAACAGACACCGTCAGGCAGAATGAATCAGGATGCATGAAAGGGATCTGCCAAATGTCACAATATAGGTGATGATTTTAAATGAGAAAGAGCATTCGTTTTCCTCTGATACATTTCTTGTACTTTATTACTCTCATCCTCTTCTTTTTTCAGGATCACATCCTGAAAAAAGCAGATGTCCAACAGAAGCACCATCACTGAGTTCCTGCTGCTGGCATTCGCAGACACACGCGAGCTGCAGCTCCTGCACTTCGCGCTCTTCCTGGGCATCTACCTGGCTGCCCTCCTGGGCAACGGCCTCATACTCAGCGCCGTAGCCTGCGACCACCGCCTGCACACCCCCATGTACTTCTTCCTCCTCAACCTCGCCCTCCTGGACCTGGGCTGCATCTCCACCACTCTGCCCAAAGCCATGGCCAATGCCCTCTGGGACACCAGGGCCATCTCCTATCAAGGCTGTGCTGCCCAACTCTTTCTCTTTGCTTTCTTGGTTGGAGCAGAATATTACCTTCTCACAGTCATGGCCTACGACCGCTACGTTGCCATCTGCAAGCCCCTGCACTACGGGAGCCTCCTGGGCAGCAGAGCTTGTGCCCAGATGGCAGCAGCTGCCTGGGGCAGTGGCTTTCTCCATGCTGTCCTACACACGGCCACTACATTTTCCCTGCCCCTCTGCCACGGCAATGCTGTGGAGCAGTTCTTCTGTGAGGTCCCCCAGATCCTCAAGCTCTCCTGCTCAGCTGTCCACTTCAGGGAAGGTCAGCTTCTCATGTTTAGTGCCTCTTTAACCACTGGATGTTTTGTTTTCATTGTGTTGTCCTATGTTCAGATCTTCAGGGCAGTGCTGAGGATTCCCTCTGAGCAGGGTCGGCACAAAGCCTTTTCTATGTGCCTCCCTCACCTGGCCGTGGTCTCCCTGTTTGTCAGCACCATCATGTTTGCCCACCTGAAACCCCCCTCAATCTCTTCCCCATCCCTTGACCTGGTGATTTCATTTCTCTACTCGGTGGTGCCTCCAGCAGTGAACCCCCTCATCTACAGCATGAGGAACCAGGAGCTCAAGGATGTCTTGAGGAAACTGATGCCTTGATTTGTTTCACAATCATGACATTGCCCTTCTTCTTCTGCTTCATTTGGTTGTTTTGCTCAGGTGAGCAGCTGAGCTCCACCACAACTGCTATCTGACTCCCCAATCCCCTTCCTCAATGGTAAACAGGAAGAAAATATGAATAAAAGGGCTCAAGGGTTGAGGTAAGGACCAGGAGATTAGTTTACAGTTATCATCAAGGGAAAAACAGACTCAGCATAGGGAAATTAGTTAAATTTACTGCCTATTACTAGCAAGCTATAGGATTGAGAATCAAAGAAAACAAAATAAAAACAACTTCCCCCTATCCACCTTCTTCCACCTCCTTCCCTCGAGCATTGCAGGGGAATGGCCACTAGTGGTTGCGGTCAGTCTGTAGCACTTCGTCTCCGATGTTCCTTCACAATCACTCTCTGCCTCTGCTCCATGTGGGGTCCCTCCAACAGGATGCCGTCCTTCCCAAACTGAGCCCATGGGGGCTGCCCACAGGCAGCAGCTCTTCAGGAACTGCTCCCACATGTCTCCGTACCACAGGGTCCATCCCCCAGAAGCAAACTGCTCCAGCACGGGTACCCCACAGGCGGCAGATCCCCTCAGACCCCCTGCTCCATGTGGGCTCCTTTCCACGGGCTGCAGCTCGGGTCCAGGGCTTGCTCCTGCGGGGGTTCTCCATGGGCCGCAGCCTCCTCCAGGCCACGTCCACCTGCTCCACGAGAGGCCTCTCCACAGGCCACAGCAGAACTGCTGCTACGTGCCTGGAGCACCTCCTGCCCTCCTGCTGCACTGACCTTGGTGTCTGAAAGACTGTTTCTTACTCCTCGCTCTCCTAGCTGCTGTTGAGCAGCATTTTTTGTTTGTTTGTTTGTTTTCCCCTTTCTTTAATCTGCCCTCACAAAGGCTCAAACATCGTTTATTGGCTTGGCTCTCAGGAGCAGGTCCCCTTGGAGCTGGCTGAAACCAGCCCTTATCTCACATGGGGCATCTGGATTCTTCTCACAGAAGCCACCCCTGCAGCCCCCCAGGTAACATTGCCACGTAAACCCACTATACCCATCCCCGGAGGTGTTTGAGACCAGGTTAGAAGAGGCTCAGGGCAACCTGATCTAGTGGGTGGCATCCCTGCCCATGGCAGGGAGTCAGAACTAGAGGATTTTTAAGGTCACTTCCAACCCCAGCCACTCAATGTTTCTATGACATCCCTGCCTGTTCTTTCTAACTCAAAGCTGTGGTTGCCTGGGTTTTTGCCAAAGCCTGGGAGATCCCTCCAAACTCTTCTAGCTTCTTTTAAGTCCTGTTAATAATCCTCAGTCACCTAGGATGTCCTGGATCCAAACCTGCTTCTGTCTTTGCCAGAAGACAGAATTCCTCTGTCCCTCTATCCCAGAACTGAACTCCACATCCTCTTTCCCCTGCTCCCCTCACATCAAACCTCAAGGTCCTCACCTTCAGCAAGGCCATGCTATGCTCTTTCAGGCCTTCTTAATGCCCAGAACACACTTACTGCTCTGCACTCACCACTCTGTCTGGAGGTCCCACATGTCTTACACTCCTTCCCCTCTCCCCCTGCAGTAGTGGCACCTCACCACAGGAGATTCTATCATCTTCAAGCTCACAGGTGTTTCCAGATGGATGTAGCCCAGCCTTTGAAACACAATGCCACTGCCAGCAGTGGTCTTTATCCCCGTAACTGCATCTGTGCCCAGCACGTCAAACCCCTTCAAAGACAAAACGGGGCAAAACCCCTTCAAAAACAATCAATGCCACTCCAGCCTCTGTGAAAAGCCCTGCAGTCACTCCAACCCCTCTGACAGACCCTGCAGCTACTACAGCATCTGCAAAATGCCCTGCAGCAACTCCAGCTCTTTTTCTGGGCCCTGTGTCTGAGCCAGAAAACCAAGCTCTGTCTGTATCACTTGCTCCTCTATGCAAGAAAAACTAATGGATGTGAAAGTCAGTTAGTCAGAAGACAAGGCAGGCTTCAGAAAAGCTGGGCCATCATATGAGTAGGAGGACGAAGAGAAAGAAGTCATAAGAGCATCACGCTCTTATGACTAATCACGCGATCCCTATCCCTATGCTGCTGTGGTGCTGGGAGAAACAGCACCCCTCCCTGGAATTAGAGGGCAGGAAAGGAGATATGGTGGGTACACACTATGTGCCACCCTGTGGTTTTACCTGTGTGACCATGGAGAGCACATGAGAAAGTGGGATGGAAAATCTAGAGGCACGAGTATGTGAATGGCAAGGAAAAACAATCACTAAAAGGGGTTCTTAGAGAACTGCTGCTCCAATTTCCAGCGGGCTGTCCTGCAGACACAGTACTGAATACTATGAGCAGGACTAGAGGGGCTGTGCCTCCAGCCAGGGGGAGGAAGGGGACAGTCGGGTTTATTGGACTGTGGGGATTCGATGGCTTTGCACATCAGACCCACAGAAGTATCAGGAGCTAGTGGGCACCACTGCACAGTGAACCCTAATGCCATCAAGCTAAGAGGGTCGAACCCATTTGTATGTCTGCAGTGACAGGGGGATCCCAACTCTGAACTGTACTGGAGGCTGAAGTGTGTCTAAGTGGGAAGGAGTGGCAAAAGCACCCCATTGGCACTGGCCCAGAGACTCTGTGCATCCTTGGAAGAGACTGCTTCAGGAGAAGATAGATATTTCAGGGACCCAAAAGGGTACCGGTGGGCTTTTGGCATAGCTGCCTTGGAGACAGAGGACATTATACTGTTGTCTGCCTTGCCTTGGTCTCTCACAGGACCCTTCTGTTGTGGTGTTGATGAGGGCTGAAGGACAGCTGGTGCCAATCCCTACCACAACTGTGCACCTGAGTCAGTATAGCAGCAACCGAGTGCACTAACAGAGGCCTAGCGTGGCCTGAATGAAGTCCCGCAATGCTGAGTGCTGCCATGCCAGCAGCATGATTCAGACTGCCCTGGAAGAGGAGGAAGCTCCTGAGCACCTGCACTACATCGATGGCATTACTGGGTGGGGTGACACAGCAGAGGGAGTATTAGAGAAAGGGAAGAAAATACTCCAAATTCCTCCGAGAGCTGATTTTGCACGAAAAGAAATTAAGGTCAAGGGACATGCATAAGAGATCCCGATGCCGGCTGACCAGGGTGAGTGGGACTAATGCTCAGAGACAGGTTGAACATCGGTGAGGGGTTTCTCAACAATTGCATGGTGCATCACTTGCCTTGTACATATTATTATTAATATTATTATAGTTATTGTTATTATTAATATTTTATCTTCATTTTCTGTCTTTTAAAATTTTAAATCATTCATTATTGTCTGCGCCCTTGTGCTTGGTGACACACATCCAGTTTCTCCACACATCAGTGTCACCTTCACATTGCCTTTGACTCCTTGTCCTCACTGCCTCCAGGGTTCTGCTCTAACGAGCTCCAAGGGAGCCTGTGTCAGTGCTGGCCCTCAATGGGACACTGCAGGAAACTTGCCTCTGACTTGGACTTCAGGAGAGATGTCTTCAATTGTCTCGGAGTGCCTGAGGTTCGTGGGCTCATCAGCAAAGCCCCCAGAGGGGTGATTGCAGTGCCTTGGGCTGGTGCTGTGCTGCTGAGCTGGGCCAGGCTCGTGGGACAGAGAGAGCTCGTGGCAAGAGGGCCTTGGTGCAGAGAGACAGCTGTGCCCAGGAGCAGCTCCTCTGCACAGCGCAGCAGGGCTGGGGGCACTGCCTGCAGAGACAGAGTGCTTAAAGGCAGGCAGAAGTGGCAGGATGCACAGAGCTCACTGGGGGAGAACATTTCCCAGCCCTGAACACAGTAAATCTCTGGATGGAGGGCAATGCAGCTGCAGGTCCTGGAGGAAGGAGAAGACGGGGGTGCAGGCAGGGGTGCCCAGGGCTGTGGTGCAGAGCAGGGTCCCTGCTGTGCCCCAGGGGCTGTGTGCCAGGGCAGGGCCTGTGCTGCTTGCCAGGCTCAGCACTCAGCCTGCCTGGCAAGCTGCCCAGGGGCTTGGGCAGAAGAAGGGCAGGGCAGAAGCTGCCTGCAAAGAGAAGGCACTTTCTGCACTCTCTGCCTGCCTCTTCCTGCTCTGATTGTGGGGTAGGCTCTATATTAACAGGGTAGTGGGGCAGCCTCTATGTTATTGGCGTAGTTGGATTTGAACTGGTGACTGAGCTTCCTATTCCATTGAATTGAGACACAAACAAGTTAGTGATGCACCTGAGAATATCCCTTCTCTTCTCTCTGCTTACAGACTGCACTAGGGCTTTTCTGAGCTGTTCTTTAGGACTTGCAGACAAGGGGATGTGGTTTTTCAGCACAACCTCTGTGTGCATCCATCCCGCAGGTGAGTGCTGCAAGCAGCCAGCAGCTGGGCAGCAGGGGATGGACAGAGCAGCCCTCCCGGATGTGCCCTCTGGTTAAGGTGTGCCTCCACAGCAACGACATTAACCATTTCACTGGATTAGAGATGTCCCACTGGGGACTGATGGGCAGAAGTGGTTGCTGTGTACAGGACGCTCAGCAAGCAGAAAGCAGGACTCCAGACAAGGAGATAGACAAAGGTCCTCTTGGAAACGGGTAATGTAAGGCTTTTACTGGGAATTTTAGTCAGAGACTTTACTCATAAGAGTTTATACTTTATATTTTCTTTCATTTCGCAGGCTCTATGTCCAAAGTCAGCAAATGCCCAACATCAGCTCTGTGAGCGAGTTCCTCCTGCTGGCATTCGCAGACACGCGCGAGCTGCAGCTCCTGCACTTCACGCTCTTCCTGGGCATCTACCTGGCTGCCCTCCTGGGCAACGGCCTCATCCTCAGTGCCGTATCCTGTGACCACCGCCTCCACACCCCCATGTACTTCTTCCTCCTCAACCTCGCCCTCCTCGACCTGGGATCCATCTCCACCACTCTGCCCAAAGCCATGGCCAATGCCCTCTGGGACAACAGGGCCATCTCCTATCAAGGGTGTGCTGCCCAACTCTTTCTCTTTGCTTTCTTGGTTGGAGCAGAGTATTCCCTTCTCACTGTCATGGCCTATGACCGCTACGTTGCCATCTGCAAGCCCCTGCACTACGGGAGCCTCGTGGGCAGCAGAGCTTGTGCCCAGATGGCAGCAGCTGCCTGGGGCAGTGGCTTTCTCAGTGCTGTCCTGCACACGGCCAACACATTTTCCCTGCCCCTCTGCCAAGGCAATGCTGTGGACCAGTTCTTCTGTGAAATCCCCCAGATCCTCAAGCTCTCCTGTTCAGATGCCTACCTCAGGGAAGCTGGGGCACTTGTTCTTACTGTTTCTTTATGCTTTGGTTGTTTTGTTTTCATTGTTTTCTCCTATGTGCAGATCTTCAGGGCTGTGCTGAGGATGCCCTCTTCTCAGGGCCGGCACAAAGCCTTTTCCATGTGCCTCCCTCACCTGGCTGTGGTCTCCCTCTTTGTCAGCACTGCCATGTTTGCCTATCTGAAGCCCCCCTCCCTCTCTTCCCCATCCATGGATCTTATTGTGTCAGTTCTCTACTCAGTTGTTCCTTCATCAGTGAACCCCCTCATCTACAGCATGAGGAACCAGGAGTTCAAGGATGCAGTAAGGAAACTGTTTGGATACATGCTTCTTTGCAATCAATAATGTTTGTGAGTTCCATGATTATTTCAGGAACTGTGAGGAAAATTTTTGTTACTATATTTCTCTATAAATATTTTCTACATTTTTTTTCTTTTGATTTATATTATGTTATCCTTAACCTGCTACCTGATTTTCTTATTTCTATTTTTTCATTTATAGTGACCCAGTCATCTAATTATTGAAAGAAGCAGGTTATGTAGAGAAACATAATAAATAAAAAACAAAAACAAAACAAAACAAAAAAAACCATCAGAACTACATTTTATCAGCTGCCATCTCTTTCCATCCCCTCTGGAGTTGGGGTAGCAGCCCCAGCACACAGGAGGGGCTCAGGGCCAAGAGCCCAGCTGCTACATGGAGTTTGGGTGGGGGCTGTTGCTTCTCTGGAGCCATGGCCATGGCCAGCAGCAGGACGTGGCCTTGTCACTGCTGCTCTCTTTTGGCTTTCAGTGTGTTCTCCTGTGCTCTTTTATTCGGATAAGCTGTCAGATCTCATAGGCCTTGGTGACAGTCCTGTTCTCTCTGCAGTGGCATCCCTGTGACTGCAGACAGCAGCAGGCACTGTGCAGCCCTGGGTTACAGCTGGCCTCCCGGATAGCACCACAGTAACAGGAGGGTCTTGCTCTGGGCAAACCCAGAAGCCTGGACGCCTCTCCAAAGCTGCTGCCAGGAACATAGCCAAGAGGTTGCTCCCTGCTCTTCTGTTTTCTGGGGTTCTAGTGCCGGGTTTTTCACCTGGGGCTCAACAACCCCAAACAGAGCTACAGGCTGGGAGATGAGTAGTTGGAGAGCTGCCTGGCAGAGAAGGACATGGGAGTACTGGTTGATAGTCGGCTGAATATGGGCCAGTAGTGTGCTCAGGTGGCCAAGAAGACCAACAGCATCCTGGCTTGCATAAGAAGCAGTGTGGCCAGCAGGTCCAGGGAAGTGATTGTCCCCCTGTACTCAGTTGAGGTACTGAGAGGAGAGTGATGTAACCACTTGAGAAGCTAAAGTCAGAAGGAAAAGCTGAAGTGACTTGGAGTATTAATGGGCCCTACTGAGGGCTGTTACTAACAAAGCCTCCCCAGGGCCTTGTTAGGGCAGAAAATTGGAGGCCATGGTTACAGACAGGCAAAGCACTGTGCTGAGAAAAATCTTGGTTGGTTTTAATGAAGCTGAAGGGCCAAGGCCTGACCACGGCCACTGGGAGAGGAGACCCTGCACACCCATGTCTGGCTCAGGGCTAGTCTTGGGGTCTGTGGGATGTGGTGGGTACTGTGATGCTACTAGAAGAACTTCATTTTGACACCTCCGCAGCCCTGCACAGTGTTGCAAGGAAGCAATGCCAACTGTCAGCATGCCAAGCAGGTGCCTTCTGCTGGCCTAGCAGGGCCACTGCCAGACGTCAGCTCAAAAGTCCAGATCCCAGGGAGAAAGCAAGGCTGACCTGCCACCTCCAGACACAAGTGACCTCACAGTCCCTTTCTGTGACACGTTCCTGCTGCTGCCATATCAAGTGCAGAGACAGAAGTGACCTCACAGTCCCTGCCACAGTTATGATCCTCCTCCTGGGACAGGAGATGCTGAGGCAGAGCTGAGCTCCTCAGAGCATTCCCACCAATCTCCTCCTTGTGGCCCACAAGCTGATCAGATCAGGATGAGCAAGAGAGTAAAGATAAGGAAAAGGGGCTATGGGCTGAGTTTTGGCTTGAAGGGGTACTTTGAGGTCAGGCATAAGAGTAGTGGATTCCTGTCAGGGTGTGGAGTAGCATTTAGAATTGACAATTAATGTCAGTGATTAAAGTAGTGCAAGGGCTTTACATGACTATTTTAAGTCAGCGTTACAGCAAAATTAACATTGCCTGAATGTTCGAACCTCACAGAAATCATTAATTTCTGCTGGCCAAACTCCTTTTCCCTCCCTCAAATCTCACATCTCTCCTGGCCAGGCTTCTCCTGACTTCCCCATATCAGTCATTTTCTTAGGGGCAGCTTTCTGATGGCTTTCATGATCTCAGAGTATCTGTCTCATATCTTTTGGCTACTCCTTTCTTGAGATTGACGTGGCACCTAAGTCAGGATGGTGAAGAACACAAAGGCTGTAGGTAAACCATGCACAATGTGCCCAGCAGCTCTTGTACCACCCCAAAATTTTGTTTCCTGCCTCCAACTTTTAGATATGGAATGGCTTCTTTGCACCCAGGCTATCTTTTTCCAAACCCTCATGCATGGTTCAGTTTGCCGCAAGCGTCTTGGAGGCAGTGGCCCCCTCTGTGTCGAAAACTGAAAGCAGTCCTAAAGGATGACTTCAGGCAAAAGCTGACACCTCTGACATGACAACCCCTACCCAAGACTTATTCCACTATGGGGCCTACCAGGTACTTAGAAGGAGCCGATCTCAGAAACTACATGCACAGCAAGTGCCTTCTGCTGCCCAAACCATGGACACTGGCAGATGTGAGCCTAAAGGCACAGATCCCAGCCAGGAGTCAAGGGTGACCTGTCAGCTACTTCAGAAAGCAGTCACCTCACATGCTATTTAACAGCCATTCACTTCCTGCTGGACTTAGTGTTTCTGAGGCACCACTGAGCTTATAATGCCACACCTACAAAACACCCCCTTTTTGGGCCAGGACCTGCCCAGGTAGAAGTGATCTGGTTGTGATCCTCCAAGCTCATGGCACACCTGCTGGGCTCCCAGCCTCTCTGACACACAGGAGCCAGTTCCGTGCCAGTTCTGGGAGGTGCTAGGGCAGGAGGGACCTTGCAAGCAATGTTCCAGCCTCATGCCTGTTGGCGATCTCTCAGCTCCTAGTGCACAGTGAAGATCATGTTTTTATCCAGAAGCCATGAGACTGAAGCTGACATTCAGGGGAAGCACCCTCCAAGCCCCAGCCCCAGTCCCAGCTGGCAGTGGTGCTCTGCTGAGCGAGGGGGCTGTGGTGCCTGGGGCATGGGGACACTCTGCAGGGCCATGCTGGGCAGGCTGGGAGGCAGACCCAGCTCATGGGGTCACTGCCATTGCCCCAGGGCTGCAAGGAATCCCTCACCAGGCTTCTTTGCTGGGGCTTTTGTGTGCCCTGGGGCTGCAGAGCTCTCCTCTGCCTGCTCACACCAGATTGAGCACTTGAGCTCTGCTCAGTCCACCTCAGACAGGCTCACGCTCCGTGGGCTCCATTCACTGCTCTCTCCTGGGCTCACACAGCCCCAGAAAAGAAGTCTGGTGAGTGATTTTTTGCAGGCCTGGGGCAATGGCAGTGATATTTCCTTGTTTCTCATGGTCTTCTCACATGTCTTTCTCATAGCCTTTCCCACTGCCCAGCACTGCCTCCCAGGTGGGAATAAGCCAACCTTCAGATGGGCCTTGGTCTTCTTCAGTCTTCCTGCTGCTTATTAGGACCTTCCAGACTCCTCACAGAGCTCAGAGGGAGCCTTCTTGTCCAGTGTGTGGCCCTGCACTGGCTCTGACTGTGACGAAGTAATTCTCTGCAGAGCAGCCCCTGTGGTGCTGTGTTTTCAATATGTGAGCGTACTGGGCCTGGCTGGGATGGAGTTAACTTTTCCTGTAGAAGCCCACACAGTGCTGTGCTCTGCTTGAGTAGCTAGAACAGCACTGGTATCACGGTTGTGTTTTGTCTACTGCTGAGCAGTACTGTCATAGCATCAGGAATCCCTCTAATCCTCCCTCCCCAAAGAGCCAGCAGGCTGCGGGTGCACAAGAGACAGAGAGGGGACATCACCAGGGCAACTAACTTAAACCAGCCACAGAGATATTCCATACCATATGATGTCACACTCAGCAATAGAAGGTGGAAAATGGAAGGAGAGGGGAGAGGTGGGCTCCCGTTATGAAAACGACTGTCCTCCTCAAAATAAGCTCTATCTATTGAGGCCCTGTTTCAAGGAAGTGATCAAGCATCACTGTCACAAATAGTTTTGCTATTTTTTTTTTAAAATAACGTCTCTCAAAGGAGATGGGAATGCACTGCAGCTGAGACCTATGAATTTCTGCTTGCTTCTTTATTGTCTATAGCTACACAGAAAGCCTGGCTTTAGATATACATGAGATAATTATGAAAAGTAAAGAGATAAATGAACAGGTAGGAGGCTAACATGACATTAATTAAATCGACACCACAACTTGGAGAACATATTTATCAAGAAAAATAAAACCAAATTGCTTTCCTAACTGTTTCTGAGATAAACTCAGAACGTAAAGGCACATTATTTTTTTTTAAAGAAATATGTATTCAAACAATTTCCTCAGTGCATCCTTGAGCTCCTGGTTCCTCATGCTGTAGATGAGGGGGTTCAGTGCTGGAGGTAACATGGAGTACAGAAAAGATACTGCAAGGTCCAGGGATGGGGAGGAGAATGAGGGGGGCTTCAGGTAGGCAAACATGATAGTGCTGACAAACAGGGAGACCACGGCCAGGTGAGGAAGGCACATGGAAAAGGTTTTGTGCTTGCCCTGCTCAGAGGGCATCCTCAGCACTGCCCTGAAGATCTGCACATAGGACACCACAATAAAAACAAAACAACCAAAGCCTAAACAAAAGCTAAATGCAATAAGTACAACTTCCCTGAGGTAGGCATCTGAGCAGGAGAGCTTGAGGATCTGGGGGACCTCACAGAAGAACTGTTCAAGGACATTGCCTTGGCAGAAGGGCAGGGAGAATGTGCTGGCCGTGTGCAGGACAGCATTGAGAAAGCCACTGCCCCAGGCAGCTGCTGCCATCTGGGCACAAGCTCTGCTGCCCACGAGGCTCCCGTAGTGCAGGGGCTTGCAGATGGCAACGTAGCGGTCGTAGGCCATGACGGTGAGGAGGAAATACTCTGCTGTGATAAAGAAGACAAACGGAAAGACGTGTGCAGCACAGCCTTTATAGGAGATGGCCCTGTTGTCCCAAAGGGCATTGGCCATGGATTTGGGCAGAGTGGTGGAGATGGATCCGAGGTCGAGGAGGGCAAGGTTGAGGAGGAAGAAGTACATGGGGGTGTGGAGGTGGTGGTCGCAGGCTACGGCGCTGAGGATGAGGCCGTTGCCCAGGAGGGCAGCCAGGTAGATGCCCAGGAAGAGCGCGAAGTGCAGGAGCTGCAGCTCGTGCATGTCTGCGAATGCCAGCAGGAGGAACTCACTCACAGAGCTGATGTTGGGCGTTTGCTGGTTGTGGCCATGGGTTTCTTCCAAGGAGGGAAAAGGCAGTAAGAAAATACAACAAAATTATCTGTTGATATCTGATTCAATTTCAACCTATTAAGCAGACTTTAGTCAGGTCCATTTCATGAGCTCTGACTGATGTTGCCTGAGGGTGTCCCTGGGATCAGGAGACTCTGTTGTGGGCAGTGTAGTTAACAGTCCTTACCTATAAAAAAAAGTAAAGAGGAACACGGGGTATTCTCAGATTATTTTAACTCTTGATATGAACAAATTGCTGCTCCCAAGTCCCCTAGCAGCAAAGAAGCTCTGTGGCAATTTCTTTTTTCCATACTGTCATTCCTGGTGCAGTACAAGTGAAACCTTGTGGACCCTCAGAGTCGCAGATACTATTCCTCTAGTGCAGAGTGTACTACAGAGAGCACAGCCAGTCTGTCCATCCGTTCTGGTCTCAGCTGCCCTGTGCTGGTGGGAGAGAAGAGCAGCGATTGTCCCAGGGAGGTGCCTGAGCCCTCCCTCACACAGCATTTGTGGCAGGAGCTGCCTCTCACCGCCTGCCCATGTCCTTGCTGGGAACTGGTTCTCTGTCCCCACATCTCTTCCCTGTCCATGCTAACAGACCCCATCGCACAAGCTGTGTGCTGAGACTCACTCAGATTCCACTCCACTGCAAGAATCTTAAAGCAGAGAATCCAAAAAAGCCTTCCTCTTCAGACTAACCAAGCCACAGTCTTCCTCCTGAAATGCCCATTCATAAATGCCATTCTCTAAAGTATCTCCTAGTCCAAATTACAAGTAGAGTGAGGCCCACCCTGACAGATACTATCAGCCATTGGATGTGCCAGCTGTAGAAGACCCCTCTGGCAACCCCACCTGCATGGCCCTGCTGCCAGAGCCTCACAGTGTCAAGAGCCTGCAGATGTGTCCTGCCACACGCTGCCCTCTGTTGTTGCGCTCCTCAGTGCCTCCAAGCCCTCTCTCCTTCTCTCCTCTCTGTGTGCCAGCTGCGGTCAGAGCCCCCAGCCCTGCTGCACTGTGCAGAGGAGCTGCTCCTGGGCACAGTTGTCTCTCTGCAGCGCTTGCCAGGAGCTCCCCTTGTGCCCAGGAGCCCAGCCCAGCTCAGCAGCGCAGCACCCGACCATGGCATCGCTTGCTCTGTGCCCTTGGGCTCCCTCAAGGTGTCCCCAAGGCCTCAGGGCTGACAGCTCCCCAAGGCAGCAGGGTCTCTGCTGAGGTGTGGTGTTTGAAGCACACTGAACACATCACCAACTGCCCTTCTCTGAACACAGGGGAAATGACTTTTGAAAGGGTGATTAGTGCTTTTAAACTGTGGTTGTCAAATATGATGTGCTTTAACCTGGCAGGCAGCTCGGCACCACATGGCTGTCATCTCGCAACCATCTCTAAAAAGACAATGGGTTGAAATGCAATACAAGCTTTCAGAAGGATTCGGAACATTTGCTTCCCTTTCTCAAATACTTCTTCTGCTGTGGTGCCCCATGTGATGATGACACCAGCATGCTGGAGTTGTTCAGGAGCTTCCCTGTGTTCTTGAGCACTCTGGGTCAGCCCATGGCAAATGGTAGGGCTGTGTTTCCAGCCCTGGCGCAGTTGATTCCAGGTGGGCAGGACACCCCTCCATGTGAAAGCAAAGTGTGGCATGTGTACTGCTGTGAAAGGGATGGACAAAAATGCATTAGGAATATTAATTGTGGCATAGCACTTGACTGCCTTTGACTCCAGTTCATATTGAATGAAGTTCTAGCATACCCGGCACAGCAGCACTCAGTGGTGGTGGGACTTGATTCAGGCCACAGAAGTCCATCGTTATCTTTGACTCACCATTAGAATTTTGCACTGTCCATATGGGACTATTAAAGGGTGAGAGAGTCTTATTGATCAGTCCTTGGCTCTCCAGTTGATGAACCAGCTCATGCAGGGGAATCAGGGAGTCTCTGTTAGTGTAATACTGCCTCAGGTGCACGGCTGGTAGTGATTGGCACCTGCTTCTCATTGGCTATCAGCACCTCCAGAGCAGAAGGGTCCTGTGAAAGAGTGGGCAAGGTAGACACAACTGGTTAATGTCCTCCATCTCCCAGGCAGCTATGACAAAAACCCACCAGTGAAATTTGGGTCTTGGAAGTACCCTCTTTGAAGCAGTCTATGCCAAGGATGCACAAAGGCTCCAGGATAGTCTCAGTGGGATGCTTTTGCCACTCTTTCCCTGTGAGACTCACTTCAGCCTCCAGTACTGTTAACTGCTGGGATCCCCCTGTCACTCCAGAAATACAAATGGCTTCTGGCCCTTGATGACATCACAGTACACTGTGCACCGCTGTCCACTAGAGCCTGATTCTGCTGTGGGCCTGATGTGCCAGCCATTAAATCCTTGAAGTCGAATAGCACACAATTGTCTGTTTTCTCCCCCTGGCTTGAGGCAGGATCCCTCTAGTCCTGCTCATAGTATTCATTAGTGTGTCTGGAGGACTATCTGCTGGAAACTGGAGAAACAATGTTCACAGAACACCTTTTTGCCAATATTTTTCCTGGCACTTCATGCATCTGTGCCTCTAGAACAGCGGTAGATTTTTCCATCCCTTTTTCTTAGGGCTTATAGGGTTATCATCATGGGGGACTCCCTTCTGAAAGGGACAGAGGGCCCAATATGACAACTGGGCCCAACCCACAGATTTCTCACGGAGAAGAGACATTGCTAAGAAAGTTAAGTGCATGGTACAGCCCACCGGCTACTACCTGTTACTGGTCTTTCAGGCTGGAAATGAAAAGGTAGCAAAGAGAAGCCTGAGAGCAATCAAAAGGGACTTTAGAACTTTGGGGAGACTACTTAAAGGATCAAGGGCACAGGTTGTGTTTGCCTCTGTCCTTCCGATAAGGGGGGATCAATGCTGACAAACAGACTCATCACATTAATACATGGCTTCGGGACTGGTGCAACCGACAGAACTTTGTTTTTTTCCAATCACAGGAAGGTCTATGTGACACCGGTTCCACTGGCACCAGATGGGATGCGCCTCTCTCAGAGAGGGGTAAGGATTTTGGCTCAGGAGTTGCCAGGGCTGATAGATAGGGCTTTAAACTAGAGTCGAAGGGGGAAAGGGATAAAACCAGGCATGCTGGTGATGAGCTGGTGATGGTGCACTAGAATCAGAGGGACTGTGTGCCAGTGAGGCCTTTCGGTCAGCTCCACAAGGTGCTGCATGCAATGAAGTGCATTTGAAGTGCTTCTACACAGATGCATGCAGTATGAGGAATAAAATGGATGAGTTAGAAGTCTTGGCCCAGTCCCACAGCTACGACATCATTGGCATAAGCAAAACCTGGGGGGATGAGTCCTATGGCTGGTGTGCTGCAATAGATGGCTCCAGGCTCTTCAGGAGGGACAGGCAGGGCAGGTGAGGAGGTGGGGGTGGTGGTGATGTATGTGAAGGAGGGGCTAGACTGTAGGGAGCTTCAAGTTGGGGATGGCAAAGTTGAGAGCCTCTGAGTAAGGATTAAGGGATGAACAAATGAAGGGGATGTCATCGTGGGAGTCTATTACAGACCACCCAACCAGGATGATGACACCGATGAATTATTCTTTGAGGAACTAAGACATACCTTGAGATCAACTACCCTTGTCCTTATGGGGGAATTCAACTTGCCAGAAGTTAATTGGGTATATCACACAGCCAACACGAGCAGGTCCAGAAGGTTCTTAAAGCACCTAGATGATAACTTCTTGGTGCAGGTGCTAAGAAAGCCAACCAGGAAAGGTGCCTTCCTTGATCTGTTGCTGGAAAACAGAGAGGGTCTTGTGGAAGACGTGGCAATTGGTGGCCGTCTTAGTCATAGAGACCATGAAGCAGTTGAGTTTAAACTTTTTTGGTGACAGAAGGAAAACTGCCACCAAAACTTCAGCCCTGGATGTGGGGAAAGCAGACTTCAGGCTGCTCAGGGAACTAGTCAGCAAGGCCCCTGGGAAGCTGCTTTTGAAGGTTTTGGCATCCATCAGTGTTGGACAGCCTTTAAGCACTGCCTCCTAAAAGCACATGATCAGGGAATTCCAAAATATTGGAGGTCAAGCAGGCAGTGCAGAAGGCCGGCCTGGCTGACCAGGGATCTTCTGGAGCTTAGGCATAACAAGAAATTGTATGGCTGCTGGAATCAGGGTCAGGCAATGTGGAAGGAATCCAGGGACACTGTTCGCGTTCGTAGGGAAAAAATTTGTGTGGCCAAAGCTCAACTAGAGTTGAAGCTGGCCACATCTGTGGGAGACAATTCAAGATGTTTTTTTAGATATGTGAACAAAAAAAAGGAGAACCAAAGAAAACATAGGTCCTTTACTTGACGGGCAAGGTCTCCTCACAGACGAGGACATAGGCAAAGCAGAGACGTTTAATGCTTTCTTCACCTCTGCCTTCAATGCTGATGATGGGCTTTGGGACCCTGGGTGCCCTGAACTGGAGAACCATGCCAATGTGAATGACAAACTCCCAACAGACCTTGAGCGTGTGCAGAATTTCCTGCTCCACCCGGATCCATACAAGTCCATGGGTCCAGATGGGATCCATCCCAGGGTGCTTAAAGAGCTGGCTGATGTCATCGCATGACCTCTCTCAATAATTTTTCAATGGTCTTGGGAATCTGGAGAGGTCCCAGTAGATTGGAAGCTGGCAAACGTTGTCCCAGTTTTCAAGAAGGGCAAGAAAGAAGACCCTGTCAACTACAGGCCTGTCAGTCTCACATCAGTTCCTTGTAAAATTATGGAGATTATCCTAGGAGTTATTGAAGCGCACCTGGGAGACAAAGCAGTCACTGGTCCCAGCCAACATGGGTTCATGAGGGGTAGGTCCTGTTTGACAAATTTGATTTCCTTTTATGAGAATATCACCCATCTAGTCGATCAAGGGAAACCAGCTGATGTGATCTTTTTGGATTTCAGTAAGGCTTTTGACACAGTTTCTCAAAGGACCCTACTGGACAAAATGTCCAGCATAGAACTTAACAAAAACATCATGCAACGGGTGAGCAATTGGCTGAAGGGTAGGGCACAAAGAGCTGTGGTAAATAGGGCCACATCAGGCTGGTGGATCGTCACCAGTGGGGTCCCCCAAGACTCCATTTTAGTGCTAGTCCTCTTCAATGTCTTTATACATGATTTGGAGGTAGGACTAGAAGGTGTTCTGAGCAAATTTGCCGACGACACCAGACTTGGAAAAATTGCAGATTCTGCTGAGGATAGAAAGGCCTTGCAGAGAGACCTGGACTGATTGGAGAGCTGGGCAATCACCAACCACATGAAGTTTAACAAAGACAAGTGCTGGGTCCTGCACCTGGGATGGGGCAACCCTGGCTATACATACAGACTGGGCGATGAGATGCTGGAGAACATCCCCACAGAGAGGGATCTACGTGTTGTGGTTGAAAGGAGGTTGAATATGAGCCAGCAGTGTGCCATGGCATCCAGGAGGACCAATCGTATCCTGGGGTGCATCAAGCACGGCATTGCTAGTCGGTCGAGGGAGGAGATTGTACTGCTCTACTTTGCCCTGGTGTGACCTCACCTTGAGTACTGTGTGTAGTTCTGGGCACCACAGTACAAGAAGGACATTAAACTGTTGGAGAGTGTCCAGGGGAGGGCGATGAAGATGGTGAAGGGCCTAGAGGGGAAGACGTATGAGGAGCGGCTGAGGGCACTGGGCCTGTTCAGCCTGGAGAAGAGGAGGCTGAGGGGGGACCTCATTGCAGTCTACAACTTCCTCATGAGGAGGAGCAGAGGGGCAGGAGCCGATCTATTCTCCGTAATCAACAGTGATGGAACCCAAGGGAATGGCATCAAGCTGAGGCAGGGGAAGTTTAGGGTGGACATCAGGAAGAAGTTCTTCACTTATACGGTGGTCGCACACTGGAACAGGCTCCCCAGGGACGTAGTCACTGCACCAAGCCTGTCAGAGTTTAATAAGCATTTGGACTGTGCCCTTAGTCATATGGTCTGAATTTTTGGGTAGACCTGGACTTGATGATCCTTATGAGTCCCTTCCAACTCAGGATATTCCATGATTCTATGATTCAGAATATTCTATGATTCTATGGCATTATTTTTTTTTTTTTTGTGACTTTTTCCCATTGTAACAGAAGAGCTGTAGCTAACTGCTTCTGGAAGACAACTGGAATAGCTTCTTCAGTGCATGCTTGAGTTCCTGGTTCCTCATGCTGTAGATGAGTGGGTTCACTGCTGGAGGTATCACCGAGTAAAGAACTGTCACCACCACGTCCACGTGTGTGGAGTAGATGGAGGGGGGCTTCAGGTGGGCAAATGTGGCAGTGCTGATAGACAGGGGGACCACGGCCAGGTGAGGGAGGCACGTGGAAAAGGCCTTGTGCTTGCCCTGCTCAGAGGGCATCATCAACACAGTCCTGAAGATCTGAATATAGGACACCACAATGAAAATAAAACAACCAACACCTAAACAGAAGCTAAAGGCAATGAGCCCAACTTCCCTGAAATAGTCTGAGTCTGAGCAAGAGAGCTTGAGGATGTGGGGGATTTCACAGAAGAACTGGTCCACAGCATTGCCTTGGCAGAGGGGCAAGGAAAATGTGTTGGCTGTGTGCAGGACAGCATTGAGAAAGCCACTGCCCCAGGCAGCTGCTGCCATCTGGGCACAAGCTCTGCTGCCCAGGAGGCTCCCGTAGTGCAGGGGCTTGCAGATGGCAACGTAGCGGTCATAGGCCATGACGGTGAGAAGATAAAATTCTGATGCAATCAAGAAGACAAACAAAAAGACCTGTGCAGCACATCCTTGATACGAGATGGCCCTGGTGTCCCAGAGGGCATTGGCCATGGCTTTGGGCAGAGTGGTGGAGATGCAGCCCAGGTCGAGGAGGGCGAGGTTGAGGAGGAAGAAGTACATGGGGGTGTGGAGGCGGTGGTGGCAGGCTACGGCGCTGAGGATGAGGCCGTTGCCCAGGAGGGCAGCCAGGTAGATGCCCAGGAAGAGCGCGAAGTGCAGGAGCTGCAGCTCGTGCGTGTCTGCGAATGCCAGCAGGAGGAACTCGCTCACAGAGCTGATGTTAGGCATTTGCTGACTTTGGACATAGACCCTACGAAATGAAAGAAAATATACATGTATAGACTGTTATGAGTAAAGTTTCTGAACAAAATTCCCAGTAAAAGCCTTACATTCCCTGTTTCCAAGAGGACTTTTGTCTATCTCCTTGTCTGGAGCCCTTCTTTGTGCTTGCTGAATGTCCTGTACACAGCAGCCACTTCTGTCCATCAGCTCCCAGTGGGACACCTCTAATCCAGTGAAATGGTTAATGTCATTGCTGTGGAGGCACACCTTAACCAGAGGGCACATCCGGGAGGGCTGCTCTGTCCATCCCCTGCTGCCCAGCTGCTGGCTGCTTGCAGCACTCAGCTGGGGGATGGATGAACACAGAGGTTGTGCTGAAAAAACACATCCCCCTGGTCTGCAGGTCCTAAAGAACGGCTCAGAAAAGCCCTGGTGCAGTGTGTAAGCAGAGAGAAGAGAAGGGATATTCTCAGGTTCGTCACTAAACTGTTCATGTCTCAGTTGAAGGCAGTAGAAGCTCAGTCACCTGTGCAAATCCAACCGCTCTGTTAACACAGAGCCTGCCCCACAATCAGAGCAGGAAGAGGCAGACAGAGAGCGCAGAAAGTGCCTTCTCTTTGCAGGCAGCCCCTGCTCTGACCTTCCTCTGCCCAAGCCCCTGGGCTCCCAGGCAGGCTGAGTGCAGGGGCCCTGCTCTGCACCACAGCCCTGGGCGCCTCTGTCTGTACCCCCGGCTTCTCCTTTCTCCAGGAACTGCAGTTGCATTGCCCTCCAGCCAGAGACTTACCAGGTTCAGGGCTGGGTAGTGTTCTCCCCCAGTGAGCTCCGTGCATCCTGCCACTTCTGCCTGCCTTTAAGCACTCTGTCTCTGCAGGCAGTGCCCCCAGCCCTGCTGTGCTGTGCAGAGGAGCTGCTCCTGGGCACAGCTGTCTCTCTGCACCAGGGCCCTCTTGCCACGAGCTCTCTCTGTCCCACGAGCCCGGCCCAGCTCAGCAGCACAGCACCAGCCCAAGGCACTGCAATCACCCTTCTGGGGGCTTTGCTGATGAGCCCACGAACCTCAGGCACTCAGAGACAATTGAAGACATCTCTCCAGAAGTGCAAGTCAGAGGCAAGTTTCCTGCAGTGTCCCCCTGAGGGCCAGCACTGACACAGCCTCCCTTGGAGCTCGTTAGAGCAGAACCCTGGAGGCAGTGAGGACAAGGAGACAAAGGCAATGTGAAGGTGACACTGATGTGGAGGAAAACTGGATGTGTTTGTGTCACCAAGCACAAGGGCCTGGCCTTGACCCATGTCCCCTGGGAAGGGAGATCCTTAGCAGTCACACCTTGCTCAGGACTCTTTGTGGGGCAGTAGGAGATGGGGATGTGCATGGCCAAGTGCAGGAGAATGGTATGACCCCTGCCTGGTTCATGGGTGGGCAAGGAGTTAATTAGGCTCTGTTGCTTTAGTGATTAGCTTTCTCCTCAAAGGCTTTAGTGGCAGAGACAATAGCCATAGCCATGGACACAAATATCTCACAAGGCAGCTCTGTAGGAAGCTGGCCTGCTTCCTGGTGAAGAGGCACCATTGCTTGTATGGCATCCCTTGTGGTGCCCTGGCCCTCCTCCTTCTTGAGAACTGCTCACTTAGCAGGGTCCCAGTTTGCCCTCCTGTGTGGGGTTCCTCTTCCTCTGTTGCAGGACTGGGCTCTTCTTGTAAATGTCAAGAGGCTTCTTTAGGCAAAATCCTGCAGCTTCTTGAGGTTTGCCCACACTGATGCTCCATTCTGTCAGCTCTTTATGTCTGCAGGCAGACAATTCAAATTTTCTGTGATTGTGCTATCTCTGACCAGACAGCAGCAGCAGCAAGAGTTGCAGGGATATTTGGATAATTCATGAGTAACCAGTTGAATGGAATTGCAACACAGTCACAGAAGGTAGGGGATGGGAGGCTGTCAGGTTCCACATTTGCTGTGCTTTCTTCTCATGCATGCTGTCAGTTTGTCTGGAGCTGTGTCCTGAATGTTATGGGGCTGTGCAGGTCAAAATTAGAAGGGCCAAAGCCCAGCTGGAGCTCAATCCGTGTATTTATGTCAAAGACAATAAAAAACTGCTTATGGAAATGATAAGGAGGATTACGGAGAATCATCATCCTTTATTAGACGTGGGGGAAGTCTGGTGATTATCTATAGATAAGGTAAAGGCTGAGGTACTTAATTCCTTCTTTGCCTCAGACTCTAGCAGCAAGACCAGTTGTTCCCCTGGACATTTCTTCCTCCTCATGGCCAGTGCCAACATTCCAGGGAACGCTTCATGGTTGTTTCTCCTCTCCTTCTCTTTCCTTCCACCACTGACAGCTCCATCAGGGTGGAAACCCCTCCTGAAGTAGGCATCCCAACCCAGCAGGCTCCTTGCGGCCTCTCAGCCAACCAGACACAAGTCACCTCAGCAGCGTTTTCCAAGCCAGGGGCCTGCTGCTGGCCTTGCAGCTTCTTGTGGAGACACAGCCAAGCCTTGTGCCTGCTGCTGCCCACTCATGGACTCAAGCAGAAGGGACAGGACAACCCATATGGGGGCCTTCTTTCTGCCTGGGTCGTCCTGGGTCTGGAGGCAGAGAGGATCCCCCAGTCAGCATGCCAAGCAGGTGCCTTCTGCTGGCCTAGCAGGGCCACTGGCACCTGGCAGCCCAAAAGTACAAATCCCAGGTCTATGTCAAGGCTAACCTGCCACCCCCAGACACAAGTGACCTCACAGTCCCTTTCCATGACACGTTCCTGCTGCTGCCCTATCACGTGCAGAGACAGAAGTGACCTCACAGTCCCTGCCCCAGTCACATTCCTGCTGCTGGGGCAGGAGATCCTGAGGCAGAGCTCACCTCTCTGTTGTCCTCTATGCACTGGGGCTTACCTTTCTGGTTTAGAGAGTAAACAAAGTTTTAGTTGAAAGGTTTGGTGTTCTGTTTGTGTTGTCAGCTCTGTGGTCAAGGTATGGGCAAGCATTATGGTTTAGGGTTTTGTTTAGGTCTGGCAAGAAGTCTAGAGATAAATAGAGCATTTAATGGTAGTGTTAAGGGCAGGGATCAGGGTGAGCAAGAGTGTAAATGTAAGGGACAGGGGCTCTGCACTGAGTTTTTCTTGAGGTGATATTTTGAGTTCTGCTTTACAACAGTGGATTCCTGTCAGATTGTTGGACTAATGTTTAGGTTGAGGGATTATTGTTATTGTTTACAGGCCTTGGAAGACTGAAGTCAGTGTTACAGCAGCATCAACATTACATGAACCCTCTTACCTCTACAAAGGTAAGCTTCCGAGCTCCTCTTCCCTTCCTCTTCCCTCCCCCAAATCTCACATTTCTCCTGGCCAGGCTACTCCTGACCTCCCCATATCAGTCACCTAACTGGGATCAGCTTTCTGATGGCTGTTATTATATCAGAGTACCTGTCTCACCTCTGTTGGCTACACTATTCTGTAGTATTAGAATACTCAATACTCTGTTGCCTATTTTATTCGGTTACTCACAAAGCCTCCTGTGGGAATTGTTAGGGCAGATGACTGGAAGCCATGATTACAGAGAGGCAAAGGCACTGTGCTGAGAAACTCTTGGTTTGTTTTGGTGAATCAGAAGGTGAAGGCCTGACCCCAGCCACTGGGAGGGGAGATCCTTCACCCCCAGCATCCCCATGTCTCACTCTTCCTGGGGTCTGTGGGGTAGGGGGTGATGTCCACAATATCATGTGAAGGGCAGTGATATGACACCTCCCGGTGTTTGCACAGGGTTGAAAGAAGAATACATGGTCCCAATGCCATGAGTATAATACGTCTTGTCATAAGCCATGGCCAAGGGGACAAAGATATCAATGCTGCTGAAGCCTTCCATTCTTGTCAGAGCCCTCTGCCTTCTCCTCTGCACACTTTCCTATGCTGTCGCACACTTTTCTGAAGGCTGCAGACAGACACTTCTCTTCCCCACCTTGCTCTCACTCTGGTGTTCCCATGATTTCACTGCTGCCTCTCCACTCTCACCAGCTGTTCCTTCAAACACAAGGGCATGGGCTGATCCAAACTCCCTCTGGGTGACCTCTCGACCCACAGCACAAGTGCCAGTGCCTCACCTCCAAGTCAAGAATTTCATCTGACTATCTACTCTAAATCTACCCTCTTGAAGTTTAAAACCATTTCCCTTGCCCTATGATAGAGTCATAGAAATCATAAAAACACAGATTTGGAAAGGACCTACAAGACCATTTAGTCCAACCTTCCTATCACTAATACTACCCACTAAGCTACTAAGCCATATCTCCTAGCACCTTGTCCTGGTGCTTCTTGAACACTGTGATGGTCAGTGAGTCCACCACCTCCCTGAGCAGACCATTCCAGTTCCTGACTACTCTTTCAGAGAAAAAGTTTTTTTGTGATATCTAATCTAAACATCCCCAGGCACGACTTGTGGCCTTTTCCTCAAGTCCTATCATTAGTTATCTGAGAGAAGAGGCTGACCCCCACCTCATCACAACCTCTCTTCAGGAAGTTGTAGAGTGCAATGAGGTCTCCCCTGAGCCTCCTCTTCGCCAAAGTAAATAATCTCAGTTCCCTTAGCCTCTTCTCATAAGACCTGTGCTCTAGCCCCCTCAACAGTTTGGTTACCCTTCTCTGGATATGTTCCAGGACCTCGATGTCCTTCTTGTAATGAGTGGCCCAAAACTGAACACAGTGCTCGAGGTGTGGCCTCACCAGAGTCGAGTACAGGATGATGATCACCTCCCTGCTCCTGCTGGCTGATCTATTTCTAATACAGGCCAGAATACCCTTGGTCTTCTTGGCCACCTAGGCACACGGCTGGCTCATGTTCAGCTGAGCATCCTTCAACATTCCCAGGTCCTTTTCTTCTTCACATTTTTCTAGCCACTCTGCCCCAAGCCTATAGCGTTGCATGGAGTTATTGTGGCCAAAGTGCAGGACCCTGCACTTGGCCTTGTTGAACCTCATCCCATTCACCTCAACCCAGCAATCCAGCCTATCCAGGTCCCTCTGAAGGGCCACCTACAGATCCTCAGACAGATCAACACTACCTCCCAACTGGGTGTCATCTGCAGACTTACTGAGGGTACACTCAATCCCCTCATCTAGGTCATCAATAATGATATTAAACAAGACAGGTCGCAGTACCAACCCCTGGGAGACACCACTTGTAAGAGGATGCCAGCTGGACTAACCAAAAATCTTGGTTAAAATCTCTGAGGAGAGACATTATGGGCTTCACAAGGGCAATGGTAGCAGTGTCACAGGTAATCATAGAAACATGGGATCATAGAGTCATAGAATGGTTTGGGTTGGAAGGGACCTTAAAGATCCTCTTATTCCAACTATCCTCCTACTAGACCTGGTTGCTCAAAACTCATTTCAATCTGTTCTTGAACACTTCCAGGGATGGGACATTCACAGCTTTTCCAGGAAACCTGTTCCAATGCCTCACCATCCTAAGAGGAAAGAATTTCTTCCATATATCTAATTTAAACCTGCCCTCTTTTAGTTTAAAGTCATTACTCCTTGTCCCATCACTACACCCCCAGACAAAGACTGTCTCCCCAGCTTTCCTGTAGGTCCTCTCTAAGCACTGGTAGGTTACTCTAAGGTTTCTCGGGTGCTGAGTAGTACCAGTTCTCTCAGCACGCCTTCATAGCAGAAGTGCTCCAGCCCCTTGATCACCTTTGTGACCCTCCTCTGGACCTCTTCAAATAATTCCATGTACTCTAACTGCTGCGTTAAACCACAGCAGTCTTTTTGGCACACGGTGTGGGGCACAAAGGGTTGAGTTAAGTACAGATCTTACCACAAAGTGCTAAAGTTAAATTGTTATAATCATTAGACTATTTTAATAGTTGCTGATCACAAGGTCGACATTTTGGATCTCAGGTCTGTTGGGCTTTCATTCAGAAATGCGTTGTATAGCACATTATTTACTGCCTGTGTTCCCATTGTGCTGTTTGTCATCTCTGGGGCTGGTTTAAAGATATTTTGCTATGTTGTGTAACACTACCTTATGAGTCTATAAAATTATTGGTCATGTGACAAATCTGTTCTTTGTACTGAGCATTGCCATCACCTCCATACCTCAGGAACCATCACTCAGAAACTATTAAGAATTACACTCTTGACCATTTTGCTTCAGGGAGCCAATCTACGGGAGGAAAAGGGATGTACACTTCTCCACTTCTACACCTCCCCCTTCTCCTCTAGGGTAATTACACTACCTCTACAAAGCTCAGAATATCCATGGGATGGTCCTACTGTGATGTCTCCTGAATGTGTTTCAACTTTTGTTTAAGGATAAACAGCTCTTGAAGAATGCCCTCCAGAGACCTGCCCCAAGGCAGGAGACTTAGGAGTGGCAGGGAGCATGGGAGGATCTGGGCAGGCACCTAGAGCAGTGGGCACCTCCAGTGCTTTGGAACTTCCCCCCTGAGCACATGCAGAATCCTTAAAAACTGCAGAAGTACTTGAAAAGGAGGGGTTATCACCTTGGCAATTCCAAAGGGAATTCCAAAGGGAGCCTCAGTCAGTGTCACTCCAACCCCTGGGACAGGCCCTGCAGCTACTCCAACACCTCTGACATGTCCCACAGCCACTCCAGCCACTGTGACAGGCCCCAGACTAGACCAGACCCCTCAGGTCTGCTCTTGCTAGGCCAGAGCACCAACCTTTGCCAGGATCCGTTGCCTCTACATGCAGGAGAAAACAGAGGGTGTGAAAATCAGGCTCCTGAGAATGGAAGAGAACTACTGCCCGGAAAAGAAAGGAGGGAGAGGAATGTTGATCTATGAAACCTTGACATAGACTTCCCCACGAGAAGGTACTTCCAAGATCCAAAAGGGTACAGCTGGAGTTTCGGGATAGCTGCCTTCAAGAGAGAGGATGTTAAAGAGCTGTCTACCTTGCCCAGTCCCTGGGAGGACACTTCCATTTGTGGACTTGTTGAAGGTCAAAGAAGGTGTAGATGGTTACCAGAATGTTCTACCAGTTGGGGACAGGCTGGACATCAGTCAGTAATGATCAATTGCACTGTGCATAGCTTGCTGTGTACATAACAATAATAGTACTAAAAATAATTGCTATTATAATTCTTTCTCTACCATTTCAGTCCTTTCAACTGCCCTGACCTCAACCGATAAGCATGTGGGGGGGTTGGTGTGAGCTAACAGCTGTGTGGTGCTGAGCTGCCCGCCAGGTTAAAGCACATCATATTTGACAACCACAGTCCAACAGCGCAAATCACACTTCTAAAAATCTTGTGTTCAGAGAGGAGCAGTAGATGATCAGTTCAGTCTGCCTCAATGAGCACACCCCAGCAGAGACCCTGCTGCCTTGGGGAGGTGTCAGCCCTGAGGGACAGCTCGAGGGAGCCCAAGGGCACAGAGCAAGCGATGCCATGGTCGGGTGCTGTGCTGCTGAGCTGGGCCGGGCTCCTGAGCCCAAGGGGAGCTCCTGGCAAGAGGCATCGCTGTAGAGAGACAGCTGTGCCCAGGAGCAGCTCCTCTGCACAGCGCAGCAGGGCTGGAGGCTTTGACCACAGGTCAGAGGAGAGAAGGAGAGAGGGCTTGGAAGCACTGAGGAGCGCAACAACAGAGGGCAGCGTGTGGCAGGACACATCTGCAGGCTCTTGACACCGTGAGGCTCTGGCAGCAGGGCGATGCAGGTGGGGTTGCCAGAGGGGTCTTCTACAGCTGGCACATCTGATGGCTGATAGCATCTGTGAGGATGGCTTTTACTCTACATTTAATGTGGAATAGAATGTGCTATACACAATGGCATTTAAAAAAGGGCATTTCCAGAGGAAATCTGAGGCTTGGTTAATCTGAAGAGGAAGGATTTTATAGTTTCTGTGCTTTCCGAATCTTGCAGTGCAGTGGAAGCATGGATGGGGTCTGTGAGCATGGACAGGGAGGAGATGTGGGGACATAGAACCATCTCCCAGCAGGGAGGCAGCAGGGACTTGGGCAGGCGGTGAGAGGGAGCTGCTGCCACAAATGCTGTGTGAGGGAGGGCTCAGGCACCTCCCCACAACCCCCTGCACAGCAGGCGCCTTCCCTGGGACACCACCTGTTCTACTCTCCTACCAGCACAGCCTCTGCCCTCAAGCCCCCGCTGTCCCCAGCAGGAGCTGCCTTATCTGCAGGCAGAGCTGCAGCACAGGAGGGTCTGCTGAGTGTCCGTCTGTCCCTCCCTGGCCTTGCCTCCCCTGGCAGCAGCACGCTGGCATTCAATGTGCTTGGGGAAAGGGGGGTATGGGGCCAGGGTGAGGGGTGTGCAGATGGGCACTTTGAGCCTGGATTCCTCTGCTCTCAGCAGTGTCCAGGTTCTTCTCAGGAGAACCTCCTTAGTGCAATTACCCTGCAGCTCAAGGACACACCAGCAGAGAACAACTGAAACCAATGAAGGAAAGGGATCTGCCAATTGTCTACATGCAGTTCGGAAAATGCTTTGAGAGGTTTAACTGAAAAATGAAATGTTTTTTTCTCAGATAATCGTGATATATTATCACTCTATTTCTGTTCCTTTAGCAGGACAACATACACAAAACAAGCAAATGCCCAACAGCAGCTCAGTGAGCGAGTTCCTCCTGCTGGCATTCGCAGACACGCGTGAGCTGCAGCTCCTGCACTTCACGCTCTTCCTGGGCATCTACCTGGCTGCCCTCCTGGGCAACGGCCTCATCCTCAGTGCCGTAGCCTGCCACCACCGCCTCCACACCCCCATGTACTTCTTCCTGCTCAACCTCGCCCTCCTGGACCTGGGCTGCATCTCCACCACTCTACCCAAAGCCATGGCCAATGCCCTCTGGGACACCAGGGCCATCTCCTATCAAGGCTGTGCTGCCCAACTCGTTCTCTTTGCTTTCTTGGTTGGAGCAGAGTATTCCCTTCTCACTGTCATGGCCTATGACCGCTACGTTGCCATCTGCAAGCCCCTGCACTACGGGAGCCTCCTGGGCAGCAGAGCTTGTGCCCAGATGGCAGCAGCTGCCTGGGGCAGTGGCTTTCTCAATGCTGTCCTGCACACGGCCACTACATTTTCCCTGCCCCTCTGTCGAGGCAATGCTGTGGACCAATTCTTCTGTGAAGTCCCACAGATCCTCAAGCTCTCCTGCTCAGATGCCTACCTCAGGGAAGTCAGGGCACTTGTCTTTAGTATTTCTTTAGCCGTTGGTTGCTTTGTTTTCATTGTGCTGTCCTATGTGCAGATCTTCAGGGCAGTGCTGAGGATGCCCTCTGAGCAGGGCCGGCACAAAGCCTTTTCCACGTGCCTCCCTCACCTTGCCGTGGTCTCCCTGTTTGTCAGCACTGCCATATTTGCCTACCTGAAGCCCCCCTCCATCTCTTCTCCATCCCTGGACCTGGTGGTGGCTGTTCTATACTCACTGTTGCCTCCAGCAGTGAATCCCCTCATTTACAGCATGAGGAACCAGGAGCTCAAACATGCAGTGAGGAAACTATTTTATATCTCTTCCTTCAGTATTAATAATGTGCTTAAAATACTAATAGGATTTCTGCAAACACTCTTAATGCAAATTCTTGAAAGTAATTTTCTTTATTATTATTTCCTATAATTTGTGGCTTTGATTTAATGTTATTCTAAGCCTCCTAATTATTATTTTATTATTATTATTATGAAGTCAATAATTTCAAATACCTTTACAGTCAATATTCTTGTTTAAATAAATCAATAATGAAACGGGGACAATTTCATTAGTCTCTACTGCAGTCTGTTCCCATCGCCAGTGCCTCCAGCAGTGAACCCACTCATCTAAAACGTGAGGAACCTGGAACTAACGGTTGCAGTGAGGACACTGATTGAATACATATTCTTCAGCTTCTTTGACTATAACAATAAGCTTATAATCAGAAACACCTATTTTTTAAAAACTTTAAGATACTTTTTTTTTCTTTTTATTTGTCTGTGTTGTCATTTTCATTAGCTATTGTTTCAGGTATAAATAATATTAATCTTAACCTCCTACTTCTTAAAGATTTACCTATAGAACCAGGCTTCCTGTGTAGATAAACACAATAAGGAATCCAGAAGAAATTCATTGGTCTGAGCTGCCATCTCTTCCTACCACCTCTGGAGCTGGGGGAGCACTTGTTGGGGCACTTGTGTTTTAGTATTTCTTTAGCCTTTAGTTGTTTTGTTTTCATTGTGCTGTCCTATGTGCAAATCTTCAGGGCAGTGCTGAGGATACCCTCTGAACAGGGCTGGCACAAAGCCTTTTCCACGTGCCTCCCTCACCTGGCCATTGTCTTCCTCTTTCTCAGCACTTCCATGTTTGCCTACCTGAAGCCTGCTTCCATCTCTTCCCCATCTCTGGACTTGGTGGTGTCACTTTTGTACTCAGTGGGACTGGCGCACGCTTCGTTGGGTTAGAAACCGGCTGGATAGCCGGGCCCAAAGAGTCGTGGTGAATGGAGTCAAGTCCAGTTGGAGGCCAGTCACTAGTGGCATCCCCCAGGGCTCGGTGCTGCGGCCGGTCCTCTTTAATATCTTCATTGATGATCTGGACGAGGGCATTGAGTGCACCCTCAGTAAGTTCGCAGATGACACCAAGTTAGGTGCATGTGTCGATCTGCTTGAGGGTAGGAAAGCTCTGCAGGAGGATCTGGATAGGCTGCACCGATGGGCTGAGGTCAACTGCATGAAGTTCAACAAGGCCAAGTGCCGGGTCCTGCACCTGGGGCGCAATAACCCCAAGCAGAGCTACAGGCTGGGAGAGGAATGGTTGGAGAGCTGCCAGGCAGAGAAGGACCTGGGAGTGATGGTTGATAGTCGGCTGAATATGAGCCAGCAGTGTGCTCAGGTGGCCAAGAAGGCCAATGGCATCCTGGCTTGTATCAGAAACAGTGTGACCAGCAGGGCTAGGGAGGTGATCGTCCCCCTGTTCTCAGCTCTGGTGAGGCCGTACCTCGAGTACTGTGTTCAGTTTTGGGCCCCTCGCTACAAGAAGGACATCGAGGTGCTCGAGCGAGTCCAGAGAAGGGCGATGAAGCTGGTGAGGGGCCTGGAGAACAAGCCCTACTAGGAGCGGCTGAGGGAGCTGGGCTTGTTCAGCCTGGAGAAGAGGAGGCTCAGGGGCGACCTTATCGCTCTCTATAGGTACCTCAAGGGAGGCTGTAGCTAGGTGGGGGTTGGCCTGTTCTCCCACGTGCCTGGTGACAGGACGAGGGGGAATGGGCTTAAGTTGAGCCAGGGGAGTTTTAGGTTAGATGTTAGGAAGAACTTCTTCACTGAAAGGGTTGTGAGGCATTGGAACAGGCTGCCCAGGGAAGTGGTGGAGTCACCATCCCTGGAAGTCTTCAAAAGACGTTTAGATGTAGAGCTTAGGGATATGGTTTAGTGGGGACTGTTAGTGTTAGGTCAGAGGTTGGACTCAATGATCTTGAGGTCTCTTCCAACCTAGAAATAGAAATAGAAATTCTGTAATTAAACTAGACTTCCTCTGTAAGTATAGACAATAAAGAAGACAGCATAAATCCATTGGACTCAGTATCCCTCTCTTCCCATCTCCTCTGATTCTGAGGGAGCAGCCCCAGCACGCAGGAGAGGCTCAGGGCCAAAAGACTCACTGCCCGCTGGGCTCTGCCTCTCTGCTGCCTTTGGGTTGGGGCTGCTGCTTCCCTGGAGCCATGGCCATGGCCAGTAGCAGGACTTGGCCTTGTCACTGCTGCTCCCTTTGGCTACCTCATTGTTCTCTTGTGCTTTCACATTCAACTAAGTCTTGAGATCTCATGTATCTTGCTGACAATCTTGTTGTCTGTTCAGTGGTATCTCTTTCATTGCACAGCTCTTCCAAAGCTGGTGGAAGGAATATACCCAAGGAACTGCTGCATGAACAGGCCTCTTGCTTTTCGGGGCTTCACCGTGGATCAGAATCTCAGAGTGCTCAGTGTAGTGCTGGACTGGGAGCTCCCTTCTTGGCTGCACATGGCTCAGCAAACAATAACTGGCCTTGACTGGCCTGGGACTGTCCCCGTGGTGCTTAGTCTGATGGCAAATGGCATCCTGGATCAGTATCTGGAGCTGCTCTGTGGCTGGGCCAGGCCTCTTGTGCTAGCCGGGGGAGTGGGGCTGGCCCTGCGGGGCATAGGCACTGTGTGCTGGGGATCTCCCAGGCAAGAGAGCAGGGCTCCTGCAGCTTCACGGACCTCCATCTCCTGAGCCGTGCCTGGCCCCAGTGCGGGGGCTGCTGGGGAGGCCCAGAGCCGCCTTTGTGCCAGCAGCTGCGGTGCCTTTGAGGGGCTGCGGCTGTGGTGGCCATGCCCAGAGCCCTGCAGCAGCCTGTGGTGGGCACTGCCCTGGGGCCAGCTCAGCCTGGGCTGCTGTGCTGGTGTGGGGTTTAGCTGCTCAGCACGGTAAAACCACCACAGCTGGGGAGAGGGCAGGGAGGTGGGGAGAGGTGGGCAGGGGCTGGGCTGGGCTGGGCAGTGCCCGACAGAGGGCAACAGCAGCGTCAGGGAGCAGTGGCAGCATGCAGGGGAGGGCTCCCAGCAGGGCTTGGTGCTGCAGAGCCAGGGCTGCATAAAGGGAGCCCAGAGCTGCAGGGGCAGGGGCGAGGAGGCCGCTCTGGGCCCTTGCTGGCCTGGGCAGAGCAGGAAGGGGGCCCAGGGCATTCGTCCCTTCCACGCAGCCTGCCAGGACCTACAAGGTGCTCATGGAGAATCCAGGGACAGGATCTGCCCCTTGGTGAGCAGGGAGAGGGCAAAGCTTCTCTGAAAAAGAGGCTGAAACTGAAAAATGTCCCTCCCCTGTCCCATGGTGTGACAGAGCCAGTGTGGAACAGGTTTCCTTTATTTGATATAGTTCTTGTATAACTTGCATTGATGGTGGCACAGAAAGAGTGTTCCTTCACCAGTGATGCACATCCTTCCTCATGTTAGGACAAAACTCAACATCCTTCACTCTGCTTATTCTTGTGAGGAATGTTTTAACAATTCGTGTCCATAAAGAACAATTCTGTTTGAATCCTGTCTGCCTCTGGGCCCTGCACTGGCAATTTAATTCTTGAACCACAGATGCAGTGTGTCCCAATCTCCCCCTCATTCTAGTCAATTTATCAAGTCTTCAGAAAATACTCCTTAAATTTATGAACCTGTTTGCTTTTGTTATTCCAGACTTCTATTTCTAACAGTTACAGCCTTTTTTCCTGTCTTCTTCGAGATTAACTTAACACTGCTATAGATGTGTCTGTGAATGGCTGGGGAAGAATGTTTTAATTACTCGTGAAGTGTCAATAAGAAAGCTGTTTGTGTTTGATGTCTGGGGGTTTCAGAACAACTGATAACAACTAGTGACTGTTATGGGATACTATGCAGACCTTTGGTATCTGGTTAGGGGAGCCGAGAGATTAAGAGGAAGGAAAAAGAAGCTGAAGGACGGCTGGGAGACAAGACCTGCAGGGAATGTTCTATAAACTTGGTATGGTGCCAAGTGAGTACAAAGGGGAGAGGAAGACTACGAGCCTTCAGCATGAAAGACCCCTAGAGACCCCCAGAGGAGACCCCCAGAGGAGACTGCGCATGCTCCAGTAGGAGGGACTGCACCCCGGAAGCTAATTATAATAATCTATTTTTTTAGAAGTAGTAATGAATATGTATTAGTCTAGGAGCATAAAAATCAGCTACTTGATGTGGCTGGTGTGCGTCCTGGTGGAGCGGAGACTCCCGGTGCACCCAGCGCTGTTTGCTTACCTCTATTCCTTTATATTCTTTCAATAAATCCTATTTTTTTATTTAATCCTAATTTGAATCCTGAGCCATTTATAACATTCTCATGGATGAACTGGATTAGGTCTCCTTGATTATTCTGAGGCACGATGCAATGCTTTTGCCTTCTGCTACTTGTACTGGGTTCAGCAATAAAAGGTGGAAACAGGAAGAAGAGGGTCGGGTCGGGCTCTCGTTGGGAAAACATCATTCCTCCTCTCCAACACCAGCTACGTGCGTTGGGGCCTTGCTTCAAGGACGTGGTCAAGCATCACAGATATGTGGGAAGTAGAGAGTAATTTCTTTCCTCTGCACTTCCACATAGCCTTTATTTGTTTTATTTGTTTGTTTTCCTTTTTTCCCTTTTCCCCTCCTTTTTCCCTTTTTCCTTTTTTTTTTCCCTTTAGTTAAGCAGTTTAGTTCATAATAATATTTCTTTAATAATAACAATTATTATTGTTATTTCCCTTTAATTAAATTATCCTCATCTCAACCCATAAGTTGTTCTTTACTTATTCTTCCCCTCCTCATCTAAGGAGGGGGAGTGAGAGAGCGGTTGTGGTGTTTAGCTGCCTAGCATGGTAAAACCACCACACTACTCCAGCACAATGCGTGTGACCTTCCCTTACTCTGCACATTGACCTGATGGGTCATTTCACATTTTTCACTTTCAAACCTTAGTTGGATGGAGACCATTTCCAAAGTGGGGCAAGCTGATGGGTTCTGGCTAAGCTACTTGAAGCATGCTATACTTGAGTTTATCAGCCTGAGTTTGCTAAAGATGACCCAGGAATGTAAACGGATGTTCACGTGTCTAGTAGGAATAAGGGAGAGTATCTCAGGTTTCCAGTGGCCATTTCAAATCTAGGTCAATCCAAGGAACCCACTGAAGAAGAGGTTTGTTTTTGAAGGGGTTTCCTGTGCTGGACTGGGCTGCAGTTACAGGAACAAAGACCACTGCTGGCAGTAGAGGTGCCCTGGGAACTCCACCTGGCTCCACCTGATTTTCCCAAAGGGCTCCGGCCTCCTGCAGGTCTTTTCTGACATCTGCCAGTCCAAGGAAGTGCCTCAAATGCAACAGAGCCACAGGAGGTTTTCCCTGGTTGCTTACGGTTAGACAGATGAATGTCCCCTTTTTCACCTGCCTGTCTAGACCCATGCATTTCCCATGGTTCTCCTAGTTTGCCCTCCCCTTACTCTTTATTCATTCAGACCGCTCTCACCAACCCAGTTGCTGCTTTGAGTTTCAGTGAGTTCAAGCTCACCCATCTCTCAGCAGTCTTTCTAATGCTTTCCTTAGCAAAACACTCATCATTTATCATTGAATTAGTATGATATGGATTAATATTAACACAATTATCTGAAATTTCCTACTAATCACTGAAAAATACATCATGTACAGTCATCCTTTTGGGAAGGTAAACATCACTGGAGGCAACAAAATAAGGAACTTGAGCTTTGCTGTTTTGAAAATTGCAGCATGATTTCCTGTTGTTTGTTTTGAAATAGGAAAAACCCTGCTCTTCCCACCTAAGCAGGGCTTCAAAGGTCAAAACCTAGACCAATACCTATAGGAGAATGATGTTCTAAACTGAAACACAACAAAATTCAGCCTTTAAAATGAAGAAAGATTTTTATTAGATGCTCTTTGCAATCTTCCCCCTTAACTACAACATGAAAGGTCTCCAGTTAGCTGAACAAGTCTTGAATACTTGAAGAAAGTGGTGGGAGAGACATGGCTCCTTAGGAGTTTCTGTGTTTTAATGAGTTCCATGGTGTATTTTGGTGCTGAGTCAATGAAACTTCGGTACTGAGAGGAGAATGATGCAAGTGAGCGAAAAAGCAAACTCAAAAGGAAAAGCTGAAGTGACTTGGAGTATTAATGGGCCCCACTGAAGGCTGTTACTAACAAGGCCTCCCCAGGGACGTGTTAGGGCAGATAATTGGAGGCCATAGTTACAGACAGGCAAAGCACTGTGCTGAGAAAGGTATTTCTTGGTTTTGGTGAAGCAGAAGAGCCAAGGCCTGACCCCAGCCACTGTGAGGGGAGATCCTGCACCCCCCTGTCTGGCTCAGGACTTTTCCTGGAGGTCTGAGGAATGTGGTGGGCAGTGTGATGCCATGAGAAGAACACTGGTATGACACCACCCTGCCTCTGCACAGGGTTGCAAGGAAGCAAAGAGGCTGCACTACAATGACTATAAGTCGTCTTCTCATAAGCTCCAACCAAAATGACAGGGCTGTTGGGTCCTTCCATTCTTGCCAGCACTCTGCCTTCTCCTCTGCACGTTTTAATACGCTGTCCCACACTTTGTCCTATTTCCTTGAAGTCTGCAGTCACCCATCTCTGTTCTTGCTCTCATCCCAGCATTTCCATTATTTCACCAACGTCTCATCAAACCTCACTGGCTGTTCCTTGAAAAACTAAGCTAAAGTCACATCATAGATACTCAGCAGCAGCTTCCAAGCCAGGGGCTTGCTGCTGGCCTTGCAGCTTCTTGGCTACACACAGCCAAGCCTTGTGCCTGCTCCTGCCCACTCATGCACTCAAGCAGAAGGGACAGGACAACCCATCTTGGGGCCTTCTTTCAGTCTGGGTCCTCCTGGCTCTGGAGGCAGAGGGGATCCCCCAGTCAGCATGCCAAGCAGGTGCCTTCTGCTGGCCATGCAGGGCCACTGCCAGATGTCAGCCCAAAAGTGCAGCTCCCAGGGAGAAGTCAAGGGTGACCTGCCACCTCCAGACACAAGTGACCTCACAGTCCCTTTCTGTGACACGTTCCTGCTGCTGCCCTATCATGTGCAGAGACAGAAGTGACCTCACAGTCCCTGCCACAGTCACATTCCTCCTGCTGGGCCATGAGATCCCGAGACAGAGCTGAGCTCACTCTCGTCTCCTCGGTACCTCTTTTTCACTTTCTGGGTTAGAGATTAAGCAAAGTTTTAGTGAGAGTGTTTGGTGTACTGCTTGTGGTGTCAGGTCTGTGGTTAAGGTATGGACAAGCTCTGTGGTTTAGGGATGTTTTAGGTCTGCTAAGAAGTCTAGGGTTAAATAGAGCATTTTAATGTTAGTGTTAACGGGAGAGATTAGGGTAATCAAGAGAGAAAACTGCTTCATTTCAGCGTATTATATTAGTATTTAGGTTGGGGAATAAAATTACTGTTTCAAGTAAGTTAAGGGCCATATGTGACTGTTTTAAGTCAGTGTTACGGCACTACCATCATTGCATGAATGCTCTTACCTCTATGAAATGATTAATTTCTGCTGGCCATGCTCTTCTTCCCACCCCATAATCTCACTGCTGCTCCTGACCTCCCCATATCTTGTTGGGATCAGCTTTCTGATGACATTTAACATCTCAGTGTATCTGTCTCACCTCTGTTGGCTCCTCCATTCCTGAGAAGGAAGTAGCATTGTAGTCAGGAGGGAAAAGGACACAAAGGTCTTTAGGCACATCCTGCACAATGTGCCCATCAGCTCTGCACCTCCACAAAATCACGCTTCCTACCTACAAGTTTTGTTTCCCAAGTGGCTTCTGTGGATCCAGGGTTACTTTTCCCAGGCCCTCTCACATGTTTCAGTTTTGGATGTGCAGGGATGGGATAAGGAAAACCAAGGCACGGATGGAACTGAGCTTAGCAGGGGATGAAAAGAATAACAGGAAGAGATCCTGTAGGTACCTTGCTCAGAAAAGGAAGGCCAAGGAGATTGTACCCCCTCTGATGGATGAGAAGGGTGAACTGGTAATGACAGACATGGAGAAGGCTGATGGACTCAACAACATCTTTGCCTCAGTCTTCCCTGCCAGTCAGGCTTCCCAAGTCTTTCATTCCCTGAACCCATAGATGGAGGCTGGGGGTGCAAATTCCCACCTGTTGTAAGTGAAGAGAAGGTTTGAGGCCACCTGATGAAGCTCAAAAAGTACAAGTCTCTGGGGCTTGATGACTTGCCTTTCGGGGTGTGGAATACTGTGGCTGAGTCTGTGGATGTTCCATCCTTGGGGGTGTTCAAGGCCACGTTAGATGAGGCCCTGAGGAACCTGATCTAGGGGGTGGTGTCCCTGCCTCTGGCAGGGGGGTTGGAACTAGATGATTGTCGAGGTGTTTTCCAACTCAACTGTTGTATGATTCTCTGATTCTGTGATTGTGCTTCAGAGGCAAAGTAATAATAACAGTAATAACAGTAATAACAATAACAATAACAATAACAATAATAAAAGCATGATATTGAGTTTCAGAATACTTAGTGATCCTTTGTGATATGGTTTAGTGGAGGACTTGTTAGTGGTAGGTCAGAGGTTGGACTAGGTGATCTTGGAGGTCTCTTCCAGCCTAGATGATTCTGGGATTCTGTGATCCAGTTCATCCATGAGACAAAATCCTGCCAGCAGCACGAAGGACACTGAAATGTGGCCTAACATGAAGGAGACTCCAGATCACTGGTATAGAAACAGCATTTTTGTGCCATGATGAATGTGGTATATGCTGCAGGAAAAGGCCTACGTCTGAAGTAAAAGGCCTAGGGCAGCAACAGTGTGGCACAGGCTTGAGATTTGAGTGTTTGTGAACCTTATGGAACCACATAGGATCTTTAAGGTCCCTTCCAACATGAGCAGTTCTATGATTCTGTGCTTAGCAGCCCTGTACAGCCCCTGTAGGGCCCAGCCTCAGTTCATGCCCCTCAGCTTGCGCTCCAAAAGTGCTCCCTCACGTCACTTGTCCCATCTGCGTTCCTTGGCTACCCCAGGGCATCCTGGAGGCAGTGGCCACCTCTGAATAGAGAATGGAAACCAGCCACGAAAGTAGGTCTAGGAAAAAATGGGAACCTGTGCATAAAAGGTCTCTAAGTAACAGCTGAAAGAGTCTTTTATGGCAACACCACCAGCTTTTTATTTTTCTATGAATTCTCTTGATTTAGTCTCATAGGTTTTTTATTATTATTATTTTATTTGTTTATTTATTTATTTTATTTATTATTGACAGCACTGTGGACAAGTATTATCTACCAAAGTAGGCTTTTTCTGTGAATAGTCTTATGCAAACATTTACCAAAAGACATTTCCCAACTTTTTTTTTTTTTTTTCCTTCTTCCTCCACCTCCCACTCTTCAAGCAGAACTCCAAGGGAAGAAGTCACTGAATTAAAGAATAACTCATGTTGAAAAGATCAAGACTGGGAAATGTGCTCCATGACATCATAAAGGGAGATAGAAAAGGGTCAACAGTGTTGGCCCAAGTGCCCATGACTGAAGGATGCTGCTGGTAACTAGCTGGCAGGAGGACTTGGTATCACTAATGTCCAGCCAACTTCTCCCCCCCCCCAACTTCATCCCCTTCTTCAGTGTGAATATCAGCAATGTGGCTAAAGGGAGACTCCAGGAGACTATGGCAAAGGCCTTGCCAAATCCAGGTTCACCACATTCCCTTCTCTCCCCTCCCCTACTGCTTCACCTGCGGCAGGACTTTCTCCATCACGTTCCCATGGGCAGAGGTGACAACTGCAAATCTCCCAGTCCTTTTTCTTGTCCTTCCTGAAGACGAGTTTGCTGTCTGCTTTTTCCAAGTCCCCAGAAATCTCTCTGATCCAAACGCTTGATGGCCTGGTCCAGAAAGGCAGGGTAGTGTGACATAGCAGAGAGGGGTATCTGTAATGAACCTGTGAGAGGGAGGTTACAGAAATCTCACAGAGACACTGGGGGTTGGTTCTGGAGTCACACAGGGCAACGACAGCGCTCTGTGAGGTGTCCACATCTGAGCTGGCCTCCCACGCTCCTCATACACACAGGACTGTTGCGAGACACGAGTCTGCCTTGCACACCACGCACAGTGCACTGCAGTGTCTGCAGTGTCCGTCTGGCTCCTGCAGCCACTGCCAGAGGCTGGGAGACACCTCAGCCCTGCAGTGCTTTGCCCTGCTCTGCCCTTCTCTGAGATGCCCCACGGCATGAGGAGTGGTCACAGGGACCTTGCTTCAAGGAAGCACATCTCAGAGCTGGATTCAGGTGCCTTCCCAAGGAATGTTACTTAACCTTGTGACACTGTCTGCCCCACCGGCCTTCATGAGACTTGTAGGAATGGCTGATGGCATTTGTGCTCACTCCTGTTCATCTCTCTCTGTGTGTATGATATGCCTGCTGGCACCAGCAGCAATGGGATTCCTTTTATACATCTCCCATGAACCCTCAGGGGGCCCTGCTCTTCTCCTGGACATCCTACTTCCCAGGGAGCCTTTATGAGATGAGCAATGAGCAGTGGACTGGCCAGCCATTGCTGAACCTTCTTCCCATGCAACCCATAGTTCTGAGCTGGTGGTGATGCCCTGCAGAGTAAGAAAAATGACAAAAAAAGATAATAGAACAAACCTTGAGCATGCAATGTATTGTGGGTCATATGCAGAAAAAAATGGGCTATGTTTTTGATTGTGAAACATCTCCAGTCATCAGCCTCTTCAAGCCATCCTTGAGCTCCTGGTTCCTCATGCTATAGATGAGGGGATTCACTGTTGGAGGCACCACCGAGTACAGAAATGACACCACCATGTCCAAGGATGCAGGGGAAATGGAGGAGGGCTTCAGGTAGGCAAACATGACAGTGCTGACAAAAAGGGATACCACGGCCAGGTGAGGGAGGCACGTGGAAAAGGCTTTGTGCTTGCCCTGCTCAGAGGGCATCCTCAGCACCACAATGAAGATCTGCACATAGGACACCAAAATGAAAATAAAGCAACCAAGGACTAAAGAAACGCTAAACACAAGTGCCCAGATTTCCCTGAGGTAGGCATCTGAGCAGGAGAGCTTGAGGATGTGGGGGATTTCACAGAAGAACTGGTCCACAGCATTGCCTTGGCAAAGGGGCAGGGAAAATGTAGTGGCCGTGTGCAGGACAGCATTGAGAAAGCCACTGCCCCAGGCAGCTGCTGCCATCTGGGCACAAGCTCTGCTGCCCAGGAGGCTCCCGTAGTGCAGGGGCTTGCAGATGGCAACATAGCGGTCATAGGCCATGATAGTGAGAAGGGAAAACTCTGAACCAAAGAAGAAGACAAAAAAGAAGACTTGTGCAGCACATCCTTGATAGGAGATGGTCCTGGTGTCCCAGAGGGCATTGGCCGTGGCTTTAGGAATAGTGGTAGAGATGGATCCCAGGTCGAGGAGGGCGAGGTTGAGCAGGAAGAAGTACATGGGGGTGTGGAGGCGGTGGTGGCAGGCTACGGCGCTGAGGATGAGGCCGTTGCCCAGGAGGGCAGCCAGGTAGATGCCCAGGAAGAGCGCGAAGTGCAGGAGCTGCAGCTTGCGCGTGTCTGTGAATGCCAGCAGGAGGAACTCGGAGATGGTGCTTCTGTTGGACATCTGCTTTTCTGGGGATGTGATCCTGAACAAAGAAGAGAAAGAATAGTAACAATGTACAACAGATTCATCAGAGAAAAACTCATCCCATTTCTCATTTAGAATTGCCAGAAAATTGTCCATTTCCAGGAAGACATTTGGTAGGTATCTTTCCTGAGTTCTTCCTGATGCCTGAGGGTATCCCCGGGAGCAGGGGACTCCTCTGTATTCAATGCAAGAGTCAGTTATGCCCAATAGCCAGAGGTAAGGTGGAACATGGGGCAATCTCAGACTCACTTCACTCCTGATAATAAAGAACCTTGCCCCAGTGTTGCTCCCCGGTTACCAACTTAACAGCAGATATATATATATGATTTTTTTTAATTTTCATTTTATAGGGTCAGATTTTTTGTTGTTACTGACCTACCACACCTGCTGAGTTTTTCTAAAACAGAAATCCCGGGCATTTCTCCGGCACATAATTGGAAATGTTGTGCATCCTAAGGGAAAAAGGGACTGGCCCTATAGTGCAGTGTCCTTTAGTGAGGACAGATAATCTGTCCATCAATACTGGTCTCAGCCACCGTGTGAGTGTTGCAGGAAAGTTGTACTCAGAGGTTGACCTGAGAAGAACCTGAATACTGCTGAGAGTAGAGGAATCCAGGCACAAAGTGCCCATCTCCACACCCCTCATCCTGTCCCCATACTCCTCTTCCAGCCAAACACTCCTAGGGCTCATGGAATGGGCATGTGAAACCCCCATCCCCAGCCAGCCTGGGAACAAGACCAGCAGCAGCACGGCCAGCTGGAGAAGCCAGGAGGAATGCCAGCGTGCTGCTGCCAGGGGAGGCAAAGCCAGGGAGGGACAGACGGACACTCAGCAGACCCTCCTGTGCTGCAGCTCTGCCTGCAGATGAGGCAGCTCCTGCTGGGGACACCAGGGCAGAGGCTGTGCTGGAGGGAGAGGAGAGCACGGTGTGTCCCAGGGAATGCTCCTGCCGTGAAGGGGGTTGCAGGTAGGTGCCTGAGCCCTCCCTCGCACAGCATTTGTGGCAGCAGCTCCCTCTCACCACCTGCCCAAGTCCCTGCTGCCTTCCTATTTCTCTGCTTGGAGATGGTTCTATGTCCCCACATCTCCCTGTCCATGCTCACAGACCCCATCCATGCTTCCACTGCACTGCAAGATTCGGAAAGCACAGAAACTAAAAAAGCCTTCCTCTTCAGATTAACCAAGCCTCAGTTTTCCTCTGGAAATGCCCTTTTATAAATGCCATTGTGTATAGCACATTCTATTCCACATTAAATGTAGAGTAAAAGTCATCCTGACAGATGCTATCAGCCATCAGATGTGCCAGCTGCAGAAGACCACTCTGGCAACCCGATCTGCAGTGCCCTGCTGCCAGAGCCTCACGGTGTCAAGAGCCTGCAGATGTGTCCTGCCACACTCTGCCCTCTGTTGTTGCGCTCCTCAGTGCCTCCAAGCCCTCTCTCCTTCTCTCCTCTGACCTGTGGTCAAAGCCCCCAGCCCTGCTGCGCTGTGCAGAGGAGCTGCTCCTGGGCACAGCTGTCTCTCTACAGCGATGCCTCTTGTCAGGAGCTCCCCTTGGGCTCAGGAGCCTGGCCCAGCTCAGCAGCACAGCACCCGACTGTGGCATAGGTTGCTCTGTGCCCTTGGGCTCCCTTGAGGTGTCCCCAAGGCCTCAGGGCTGACAGCTCCCAAAAGCAGCAGGGTCTCTGCTGGGGTGTGGTGTCTGAAGCAGACTGAATTCATCACCGACTGGCCTTCTCTGAACACAGGAGAGATGACTTTTAGAAATGTTATTTCTACTGTTAGAGTATGGTTGTCAAACATGATGTGCTTTAACCTCGCAGACAGCTCAGCACCACACAGCTGTTAGCTCACACCAACACCCCCCAGCCCCAAATGCTTATGTGTTGTAGTAAGGGCAGTTTGAAGTACTGAAGGGGAAGAGGAATAATAATAGCAATTATTTTTATTACTATTATCGTTATGTACAAAGCAAGCTATACACAGTGCAATTGCTCATTCCTGACTGATCTCCAGCCTGTCCCCAACTGGTAGAACATTGCATTAACCATCTGCACCTGCTCTTCTTTGACCTTCAACCACTGCATAAATGGAAGGGTCCTCCCAGGGACTGGGTGAGGGAGACAACTCTTTAACATCCTCTGTCTCCAAGGCAGCTATCCCAAAACTCCACCTGTACCCTTTTGGATCTTGGAAGTACCCTCTCATGGGGAAGTTTATGTTAAGGTTTCATAGATCAACATTCTTCTCCCTCCTTTCTTTTCTGGGCAGTAGTTCTTTTCCATTCTTATGAGCCTGATTTTCACACCCATTGTTTTCTCCTGCATGTAGAGGCAATGGATCCTGGCAAAGGTTGGTGTTCTGGCCTAGCAAGAGCAGACCTGGGGGGTCTGGTCTAGGCCCCAGACTAGACCTGGGGCCTGTCACAGTGGCTGGAGTGGCTGCGGGACATGTCAGAGGTGTTGGAGTAGCTGCAGGGCCTGTACCAGGCTTGGAGCAGCACTGACTGAGGCTCCCTTTGGAATTCCCTTTGGAATTGCCGAGGTGATAACCTCTCCTTTTCAAGCACTTCTGCAATTTTTAAGGATTCTGCACGTGCTCAGGGGGGAAGTTCCAAAGCACTGGAGGTGCCCACTGCTCTAGGTGCCTGCCCAGATCCTCCAATGCTCCCTGCCAATCCTAAGTCTCCTGCCTTGCGGCAGGTCTCAGGAAGGCATTCTTCAAGAGTTGTTTATCCATAAACAATAGCTGAAAGATATTCTGGAGACATCACAGTAGGACCATCACATGGGTATCCAAAGCTTTGTAGAGCTAGTGTAATTAGCCTGGAGGAGAAGGGGGAGGTGAAGGAGAAAGAGAGAATGCATAAGTGGAGAAGTGTCTCTCCCGTTTCTCCTCATGGATTGGCTCCCTAAAGCAAAAAGATCAAGAGTGTAATTCTTAATAGTTTCTGAGTGATGGTTCCTGAGGTATGGAGGTGATGGCAATGCTCAGTACAAAGAACAGATTTGTCACCTGACTAGTAATTTTATAGACTCATAAGCCAGTGTTACACAACATAGCAAAATAACTTTATACCAGACCCAGAAATGATAAAGAGCACAATGGGAACACGTGCAGTAAGTAATGTGCTATACAACACATTTCTGAAAACAAGCCCAACAGACCTGAGATCCAAAATGTCGACCTTGTGATCAGCAACTATTAAACTGGTCTAATGCTTATAACAATTTAACTTTAACACTCTGTGGTAAGATCTGTCCTTATCTCAACCCTTTGTGCCCCACACTGGGTGCCAAAAAGACTGCTGTGGTTTAACGCGACAGTTTGAGTACATGGAATTATTTGAAGAGGTCCAGAGGAGGGCCACAAAGGCGATCAAGGGGCTGGAGCACTTCTGCTATGAAGGCGTGCTGAGAGAACTGGTACTACTCAGCACCGGAGAAACCTTAGTGCAACCTTCCAGTGCTTAGAGAGGACCTACTGGAAAGCTGGGGAGACAGTCTTTGTTGGTGTAGTGATGGGACAAGGAGAAATGATATTAAACTAGAAGAGGGTAGGTTTAAATTACATGTATGGAAGAAATTCTTTCCTCTGAGGATGATGAGGCACTGGAACAGGTTTTCTGGAAAAGCTGTGAACGTCCCATCCCTGGAAGTGTTCAAGGACAGGTTGGAATGAGTTTTGAGGAACCCGGTCTAGTGCAAAGTGTCCCTGCCCACAGCAGGGGGCGTGGAACAAGAAGATCTTTAGGTCCCCTCCAAGCCAAACCATTCTATGATTCTATGATCCCATGTTTCTATGATTATCTATGACACTGCCATCATTGACCATGTGAAACTCATAAAGGCTCTCCTCAGAGATTTTAACCAAGCCCTTTCCCAAAATTTCACCATCCCCCTGGCCAGTCCTCAGGTTGCTTAGAGTTGGTTTCAGAAGGGCGAGAGAGGTGCTGGTACAGCTGCTGACATCGTCATAAGACCTATCTCAAAGACCTTGGAAAGGACAAATAGATCAAAGTCATTGCTGAGGACTTAGAAAAGGCAGATGTCAAACCCTTCTACTAGAAGGCTGAGCAAAAGGATGATTAAGCCTAACCAAGGATTATAACGCCAGCCTTCACCCTAGCCCCCAGTCAAGAACTAAACAAATCTCCAATCTCCAAAGCTTGATCTTCCCCTATAAATTGAGCAGGCATCTTGAGAAGAACACCAATCCTTCCCTCAAAGCCCTACCATTCCCTTAACCCTAGAAGGTGACCTCTAATCCCTAAATGTTACTCTGAACACCTAATTCCCTAAGCTCTCCACCATGCACACAGCACATCTCAGCTTCAACCTCACTCCTACCCCTAACTTCAGTTGTTTGTCTCCGTGGGGCAGGGCAGGGACTGTGAGGTCCTGCAGCAGTCCCATGGCAATGGAAGAGGCATGTGAGGTGACAGGTATGTGATCAGATCAGAGGCCACAAGGAGGAGCTGTCTGGGAATGCTGGGATGAGGCTGGATGATGATGCAGCGATGTAGCTGTGATGATGCTGTGATGACACTGTGATGAAGCTGTGATGATTCTGTAATGATACTGAGATGATGCTGTGATGACGCTGCAATTATTCTGCGATGATGCTGTGATGATGCTGCGATGGTGCTGTGATGACGCTGTGATGATGCTGCAGTTATGCTGCAATTATGCTGCTATGATGCTCTGATAATGCTGTGATGATGTTCTGATTATGCTGTGATGATGCTCTGATGATGCTGTGATGATGCTGCGATGATGCTCTGATGATGCTGCGATGATATTGCAAAGATTCTGTTATGACAGTGTGATGATGCTGTGATGAGTCTTTGATGACGCTGTGATGACGCTGAGGTGATGCTGCAATGACGCTGTGAAAGCTGCTCCCCAGCATTCCTGTCGGCCCCTTTAGGCACTGGAAGGCCACTGTAAGGTCTCCCTGGAGCCTTCTCTTCTCCAGGCTGAACAACCCCAACTCCCTCAGCCTGCCTTCATAGGAGAGGTGCTCCAGCCCATTGATCATCCTTGTGGCCCTCCTCTGAACTCATTCGAATAGACCTGTGCCCTTCTTTTGCTCGGCGTCCCAGAGCTGAATGCAGTAGTTGAGGTGTGAGCTTACCTGGACTGAGTACAGAGGGACAATCACTTCCATACTCCTGCTGACCACAGTATTCCTGGTAGAAGCCAGGATGCTATTGGCCTTCTTGGCTACCTGATAACACTGCTGGCTCATATTTGACCGACTATCTACCACTATCCCCAGGGCCCTTTCTGCTTGGCAGCTCTCCACATGCTCTTCCCCCAGCCTGTGGAATTACATGGGGTTGTTGTTCACCAAGTGCAGGACCCAGCACTTAGCCTTGTGAACTTCACACAGTTGGCCTCATCCCATGGGTGCAGCCTATCCAGATCCCTCTGCAGAGCCCTCCTACTCTCGAGCAGATCAACACTCTCTCTGAACTTGTCATAACCTGCAAACTTACTGAGGGTGCACTCGATCCCCTTGTCCAGATCCGTGTTGAAGATATTGAAGACAGCTGGCCCTAGTACTGGGCCCTGGGGGACGCCACTAGTGACTGGCCTGCAATTGCCTTTGGATGCATTCACCACGACACTTTGGACCTGGACACCCAGCCCGTTTTTAGCCCAATGAATTGTACATCCATGAGGCCTTGAGCAGCCAGTTTCTCTGGGAGAATGCTGTGGGAAACAGTTTCAAAAGCCTTGCTGAGGTCTAGGTAGACCACATCCACAGCCTTTCCCTTGTTCACTGAGCACATCACCTTGTCTTAGAAGGAGATCGGATTTGTCAAGCAGGACCTGGCTTTGAAAAACCCATGCTGACTGGGCCTCATTAACTGGTTGTCCTGAAAGTGTTGTGTGATGGTACACAAGATAATCTTCTCCATGAGTTTCCCTCACAACAAGTCAGACTGACAGGTCCGTAGTTCCCTGGATCCTCCTTCTGCCCCTTCTTGTAGATGGCTGTCACATTTGCTAGTCACCAGTCTACTGGGACCTTCTCTGGTAGCCAGGACTGCTGATCAATGATGGAAAGCAGCTTGGAGAGCACTTCAGCCAGCTCCCTCAGTACCAAGAGTAGAGCACATCTAGCCCCCTAAACTTGCGTACATCAAAGGAATTCTCTAACCATTTCCTCATGGATTATGAGAGCTTCATTCTGTTCAAGGTCCTTATCTACCAGCTCAGAAGGCAGAGTACCAGGGGAACAACTGGTCTTGCTGTTAAAAACGGAGGTAAAGCATGCACTAAGTACATTATCTTGTGAGAGACAGCACAGTCAGTGTGAGCCATCTGCCTGCAGATATTAACAGCTGACAGAATGGAGCTTCTGTGCAGGGGAAGCTTGAGAACATGCATGAATTTGACGACAAAAACCTCTTGGCATTTACAAGGAGGAGAAGCTACTCCTGTAGCCGAGGAAGAGGAACCCTACACATCAGGGCAGACTGGGACCCTGCCGAGTGAGCAGCGCCCAGGAGGAGGAGAGCCTGGGCACCATGAGGGATGCCATACGAGCAGTGGAACCAGGCCAGCTTCCTACAGAGCTGCCTTCTGAGGAGCATGGCCACCAAGAAAATGTGATTTGTCAGGCTTAGCTCAGATGTGGTGTGACAGCACTCAGAGAGGGTTCTACAGCCAACAGGGAAAGAGGTACAAGTCTGAAAGTCCCTAGGACAGCCTGGTGTGGAGAGGAGCAAGAGCTCTACCAAGGCTGAAAGTCCCAACAGGATGCAGGTCTGTGTGTCCATGGCTATGGCTGTTGTCTCTGCCACTGAGGCCTATGAGGGCACAGCTTATTGTTAAAGCACCAGGGCCCCATTGCCTCCTCACCTCCAACCACATACAAGTCAGGGGTCATAATATTCTCCTGCACTTGGCAATGCACATCCCCATCTCCTACTGCCCCACAAAGAGCCCTGAGCAACCTGTAAAGGGAAAGGATCTCCTTCCTAGGGAACATGGGTCAAGGCCTGACCCTTGTGCTTGCTGACACACATCCAGTTTTCCTACACCTCAGTGTCACCTTCACACTGCCTTTGTCTCCTTGTCCTCACTGCCTCCAGTGTTCGGCTCTAACGAGCTCCAAGGGAGGCTGTGTCAGTGCTGGCCCTCAGGGGGACACTGCAGGAAACTTGCCTCTGACTTGGACTTCTGCAGAGATGTCTTCAATTGTCTCTGAGTGCCTGAGGTTCGTGGGCTCATCAGCAAAGCCCCCAGAGGGGTGATTGCAGTGCCTTGGGCTGGTGCTGTGCTGCTGAGATGGGCCGGGCTCGTGGGACAGAGAGTGCTGCTGGCAAGAGGGCCGTGGTGCAGCGAGACAGCTGTGCCCAGGAGCAGCTCCCCTGCACAGCGCAGCAGGGCTGGGGGCTCTGACCGCAGCTGGCACACACAGAGGAGAGAAGGAGAGAGGGCTTGGAGGCACTGAGGAGCACAACAACAGAGGGCAGCGTGTGGCAGGACACATCTGCAGGCTCTTGACACCGTGAGGCTCTGGCAGCAGGGCGATGCAGGTGGGGTTGCCAGAGGGGTCTTCTGCAGCTGGCACATCTGATGGCTGATAGTATCTGTCAGGATGGGTCATATTCTACCTGTAATGTGGCATAGAAGATGTTTTAGAGAATGGTATTTTTGAGGGGGCATTTTAACAGGAAGACCGAGTCTTGGTTTATCTGAAATGGAAGACTTGCTTGGATTCTGTGCTTTCAGATTCTTGGTGTGGAGGGGAGGCAGGGTTCATGACAATGAATTGTCTGGATTGTACAGGAGACTGAGACTCCAAGAGTATTGCAGGGAGAGATCAATATGGCAGCAATTAACCTGATCAAATCCCTTCAGGCACCTCAGCCTAAAGACTGAAACAACAACATTTGTTGTCTCCTCAGGGCTTATCAGGTCTTTAGGAGCTGCAACCCCTGTGATGTCCTTTATTCAGGAAGCACACAGCTTCTCAGATGGGGTCTGTGATCAAGGACATGGCAGATACATGGGGACAGAGATCCTGTTTCCAGCAGGGACATAGGAAGGCAGTAGAGATATGAGCAGGGCAGGTGGTGAGAGGGAGCTGCTGCCAGAAATGCTTTGTTAGGGAGTGCTCGGGCACCTCCCTGCGATCCCCTGCAGGGTAGGTGTCTTCCCTGGGACACCCCCTGCTCTCCTCTCCCTCCAGCACAGCCTCTGCCCTGGTGTCCCCAGCAGGAGCTGCCTCCTCTGCAGGCAGAGCTGCAGCACAGGAGGGTCTGCTGAGTGTCCGTCTGTCCCTCCCTGGCCTTGCCTCCCCTGGCAGCAGCACGCTGGCATTCCTCCTGGCTTCTCCAGCTGGCCGTGCTGCTGCTGGTCTTGTTCCCAGGCTGGCTGGGGATGGGGGTTTCACATGCCCATGGGGTGAGCCCTCTGTGTGCTTGGGGGAAGGGGAGTACGGGGACAGGGTGAGGGGTGTGGAGATGGGCACTTTGAGCCTGGATTCCTCTGCTCTCAGCAGGGTCTTTGTTCTTTTCAGTCAAACATGTGAATAGAACTTTCCTGCAGCTCTCACAGGGCAGCTGAAACCACACTTGGTGGACAGACTGGCCTGAAGAACACTGTGCACTAACGTGACAGTCCCTTTTTCTCTGATAATGATCTACAAGGATTCCCTTTGAGTTCAGCACAAATAGCCAGGGTTTGTGACTTGGAAACACTCCTCAGGAGTGGTGGGACAGAGGAAACAAAAAAATCAAATCAATCAACCAATCAATCAATCAATAAGGCTCCACAGCTCTGCTCTGCAGTTTGGTGAACTGGGAGCGATACTGGGGCAAAGCATTTTGTGAACAAGAAGGAAGTGAAACCAACATTTCCCCATGTTCCTCTTCACCTCTTGCTGTAGGACAGGGCTGACTCCTGCACTGCCCACAGTAGAGCCCCCTGTTCCAACAGACACCGTCAGGCAGAATGAATCAGGATGCATGAAAGGGATCTGCCAAATGTCACAATATAGGTGATGATTTTAAATGAGAAAGAGAATTCGTTTCCCTCTGATACATTTCTTGTACTTTATTACTCTCATCCTCTTCTTTTTTCAGGATCACATCCTGAAAAAAGCAGATGTCCAACAGAAGCACCATCACTGAGTTCCTCCTGCTGGCATTCGCAGACACGCGCGAGCTGCAGCTCCTGCACTTCGCGCTCTTCCTGGGCATCTACCTGGCTGCCCTCCTGGGCAACGGTCTCATCCTCAGCGCCGTAGCCTGCGACCACTGCCTCCACACCCCCATGTACTTCTTCCTCCTCAACCTCGCCCTCCTTGACCTGGGCTGCATCTCCACCACTCTGCCCAAAGCAATGGCCAATGCCCTCTGGGACACCAGGGCCATCTCCTATCAAGGATGTGCTGCACAGGTCTTTTTCTTCCTCTTCTTTATATCAGCAGAATATTTTCTTCTCACTGCCATGGCCTACGATCGCTACGTTGCCATCTGCAAGCCCCTGCACTACGGGAGCCTCCTGGGCAGCAGAGCTTGTGCCCAGATGGCAGCAGCTGCCTGGGGCAGTGGCTTTCTCCATGCTGTCCTACACACGGCCACTACATTTTCCCTGCCCCTCTGCCACGGCAATGCTGTGGAGCAGTTCTTCTGTGAGGTCCCCCAGATCCTCAAGCTCTCCTGCTCAGCTGTCCACTTCAGGGAAGGTCAGCTTCTCATGTTTAGTGCCTCTTTAACCACTGGATGTTTTGTTTTCATTGTGCTGTCCTATGTTCAGATCTTCAGGGCAGTGCTGAGGATTCCCTCTGAGCAGGGTCGGCACAAAGCCTTTTCTGTGTGCCTCCCTCACCTGGCCGTGGTCTCCCTGTTTGTCAGCACCATCATGTTTGCCCACCTGAAACCCCCCTCAATCTCTTCCCCATCCCTTGACCTGGTGATTTCATTTCTCTACTCGGTGGTGCCTCCAGCAGTGAACCCCCTCATCTACAGCATGAGGAACCAGGAGCTCAAGGATGTCTTGAGGAAACTGATGCCTTGATTTGTTTCACAATCATGACATTGCCCTTCTTCTTCTGCTTCATTTGGTTGTTTTGCTCAGGTGAGCAGCTGAGCTCCACCACAACTGCTATCTGACTCCCCAATCCCCTTCCTCAATGGTAAACAGGAAGAAAATATGAATAAAAGGGCTCAAGGGTTGAGGTAAGCACCAGGAGATTAGTTTACAGTTATCATCAAGGGAAAAACAGACTCAGCGTAGGGAAATTAGTTAAATTTACTGCCTATTACTAGCAAGCTATAGGATTGAGAATCAAAGAAAACAAAATAAAAACAACTTCCCCCTATCCACCTTCTTCCACCTCCTTCCCTCGAGCATTGCAGGGGAATGGCCAATAGTGGTTGCGGTCAGTCTGTAGCACTTTGTCTCCGATGTTCCTTCACAATCACTCTCTGCCTCTGCTCCATGTGGGGTCCCTCCAACAGGATGCCGTCCTTCCCAAACTGAGCCCACGGGGGCTGCCCACAGGCAGCAGCTCTTCAGGAACTGCTCCCACATGTCTCCGTACCACAGGGTCCATCCCCCAGAAGCAAACTGCTCCAGCATGGGTACCCCACAGGCGGCAGATCCCCTCAGACCCCCTGCTCCATGTGGGCTCCTTTCCACGGGCTGCAGCTCGGGTCCAGGGCTTGCTCCTGCGGGGGTTCTCCATGGGCCGCAGCCTCCTCCAGGCCACATCCACCTGCTCCACGAGAGGCCTCTCCACAGGCCACAGCAGAACTGCTGCTGAGTGCCTGGAGCACCTCCTGCCCTCCTGCTGCACTGACCTTGGTGTCTGAAAGGCTGTTTCTTACTCGTTGCTCTCCTAGCTGCTGTTGAGCAGCATTTTTTGTTTGTTTGTTTGTTTTCCCCTTTCTTAAATCTGCCCTCACAAAGGCTCAAACAACATCGTTTATTGGCTTGGCTCTCAGGAGCAGGTCCCCTTGGAGCTGGCTGAAACCAGCCCTTATCTCACATGGGGCATCTGGATTCTTCTCACAGAAGCCACCCCTGCAGCCCCCCAGGTAACATTGCCACGTAAACCCACTATACCCATCCCTGGAGGTGTTTGAGACCAGGTTAGAAGAGGCTCAGGGCAACCTGATCTAGTGGGTGGCATCCCTGCCCATGGCAGGGAGTCAGAACCAGAGGATTTTTAAGGTCACTTCCAACCCCAGCCACTCAATGTTTCTATGACATCCCTGCCTGTTCTTTCTAACTCAAAGCTGTGGTTGCCTGGGTTTTTGCCAAAGCCTGGGAGATCCCTGCAAACTCTTCTAGCTTCTTTTAAGTCCTGTTAATAATCCTCAGTCACCTAGGATGTCCTGGACCCAAACCTGCTTCTGTCTTTGCCAGAAGACAGAATTCCTCTGTCCCTCTATCCCAGAACTGAACTCCACATCCTCTTTCCCCTGCTACCCTCACATCAAACCTCAAGGTCCTCACCTTCAGCAAGGCCATGCTATGCTCTTTCAGGCCTTCTTAATGCCCAGAACGCACTTACTGCTCTGCACTCACCACTCTGTCTGGAGGTCCCACATGTCTTACACTCCTTCCCCTCTCCCCCTGCAGTAGTGGCACCTCACCACAGGAGATTCTATCATCTTCAAGCTCACAGGTGTTTCCAGATGGATGTAGCCCAGCCTTTGAAACACAATGCCACTGCCAGCAGTGGTCTTTATCCCCGTAACTGCATCTGTGCCCAGCACGTCAAACCCCTTCAAAGACAAAACGGGGCAAAACCCCTTCAAAAACAATCAATGCCACTCCAGCCTCTGTGAAAAGCCCTGCAGTCACTCCAACCCCTCTGACAGACCCTGCAGCTACTACAGCATCTGCAAAATGCCCTGCAGCAACTCCAGCTCTTTTTCTGGGCCCTGTGTCTGAGCCAGAAAACCAAGCTCTGTCTGTATCACTTGCTCCTCTATGCAAGAAAAAACAATGGATGTGAAAGTCAGTTAGTCAGAAGATGCAGGCTTCAGAAAAGCTGGGCCATCATATGAGTAGGAGGACGAAGAGGAAGAAGCCATAAGAGCATCAGTAATCACACGATCCCTATCCCTATGCTGCTCTGGTGCTGGGAGAAACAGCGCCCCTCCCTGGAATTAGAGGGCAGGAAAGGAGATACAGTGGATACACACTATGTGCCACCCTGTGCTTTTACGGGTGTGACCATGGAGAGGACATGAGAAAGTGGGATGGAAAATTTACCTCCAGCCTTGAGGCATGGGTATGTGAATGGCAAGGAAAAACAATCACTAAAAGGGGTTCTTAGAGAACTGCTGCTCCAATTTCCAGCGGGCTCTCCTCCAGAGACAGTACTGAATACTATGAGCAGGACTAGAGGGGCTGTGCCTCCAGCCAGGGGGAGGAAGGGGACAGTCGGGTTTGTTGGACTGTGTGGATTTGATGTCCTTGCACATCAGACCCACAGAAGTATCAGGAGCTAGTGGGCACCACTGCACAGTGTACCCTAATGTCATCAAGCTACAGAGGGTCGAACCCATTTGTATGTCTGCAGTGACAGGGGGATCCCAACTCTGAACTGTACTGGAGGCTGAAGTGTGTCTAAGTGGGAAGGAGTGGCAAAAACATTATTGGCACTGGCCCAGAGACTCTGTGCATCCTTGGAAGAGACTGCTTCAGGAGAGGATAGATATTTCAGGGACCCAAAAGGGTATCGGTGGGCTTTTGGCATAGCTGCCTTGGAGACAGAGGACATTATACTGTTGTGGGGTTGATGAGGACTGAAGGACAGCTGGTGCCAATCCCTACCACAACCGTGTACCTGAGTCAGTATAGCAGCAACCGAGTGCACTAAGAGAGGCCTAGCCTGAATGAAGTCCTGCAATTCTGAGTGCTGCCATGCCAGCAGCATGATTCAGAGAATCAGGAGATTGGCACTTTGAGCCCGGATTCCTCTGCTCTCAGCAGTGCCCAGGTTCTTCTCAGGAGAACCTCCTTAGAGCAATTGCCCTGCAGCTCAAGGAGACACAAGCAGAGAACAAATGAAGGAGCAACCAATGAAGGAAAGGGATCTGCCAACTCTCTACATGCAGTATGGCAAATGGTTTGAGAGGTTTAACTGAAAAAATGAAATGTTTTTTCTCAGATAATCCTGATATATTATCACTCTATTTCTGTTCCTTTAGCAGGAAAACATACACAAAACAAGCAAATGCCCAACAGCGGCTCTGTGAGTGAGTTCCTCCTGGTCGCATTTGAAGACACACGCGAGCTGCAGCTCCTGCACTTCGCGCTCTTCCTGCATTTCAGCATCTACCTGGCTGCCCTCCTGGGCAACGGCCTCATACTCAGTGCCGTAGCCTGCCACCACCACCACCACACCCCCACATACTTCTTCCTCCTCAACCTCAGCCTCCTCGACCTGGGCTGCATCTCCACCACTCTGCCCAAAGCCATGGCCAATGCCCTCTGGGACACCAGGGCCATCTCCTTTCGAGGATGTGCTTCTCAGGTCTTTCTGTTTGTCTTCTTGATTGTATCAGAATTTTATCTTCTCACCATCATGGCCTATGACCGCTACGTTGCCATCTGCAAGCCTTTGCACTATGGGAGCCTCCTGGGCAGCAGAGCTTGTGCCCAGATGGCAGCAGCTGCCTGGGGCAGTGGCCTTTTCAGTGCTGTCCTGCACACAGCCAACACATTTTCCCTGTCCCTCTGCCATGGCAATGTTTTGGACCAGTTCTTCTGTGAAGTCCCCCACATCCTCAAGCTCTCCTGCTCAGATTCAGACTACCTAAAGGAAGTTAGACTTCTGGTGGTTAGTGCATGTTTAGCATTAATTTGTTTTGTTTTCATTGTGGTGTCCTATGTGCAGATCTTCAGGACAGTGCTGAGGATGCCCTCTGAGCAGGGCCAGCACAAAGCCTTTTCCACTTGCCTCCCTCACCTGGCCGTGGTCTCCCTGTTTCTCAGCACTGCCATAGTTGCCTACTTGAAACCCCCCTCCATCTCCTCTCCATCCTTCGACCTGATGTTGTCATTCCTTTACTCAGTGATACCTCCAGCAGTGAACCCCCTCATCTATAGCATGAGGAGCCAGGAGCTGAAAACTACACTGAAGAAACTGATTCTAGTGGTAATATTTACTTAGCAATAAATTGGCTATCTCACTTTTCTAGTTTACCTCAAGTTAATATCAGGCAATTTGTGACCTCTAGGTATAGCATTTGTCCTTGTTTCTGTTCGGATAGTGTTAATTTTCCTCCTAGTTGCTGGTAGGGTGCTATGTTTTGGCTTAGGATGAGAAGAGTGCTGATGACATGCTGATGTTTTACTTGTTGCAGAGCAGTGCTTACACCAAGCCAAGGACGTTTCAGCTTCTCACTCTCTCCTGCCAGCAGGCAGGCTGGGGGTGCAGTGGGAGCTGGGAGGGGGCAGACCCAGGACACTTGACCCAAACCGGCCAAAGGAACATTCCATACCATCTGACGTCATGCTAAACAATATATAGGGGTGGCTAGCAGGGGTGGGAGGGCTGGACTGCTCGGGGTTAGGCTGGGCATCAGTTTGCGGGTGGTGAGCAATTGCACTGTGCATCACTTGTTTGTACACATTATTAGTAGTAGCACTATTATAATCATTGTTGTTGTTATTATTGTTATTATTATTTTCCTGTCTTAATAAACTGTCTTTATCTCACCTCACAGGCTTCACTTTCCGTTTCTCTCCCCCATCCCAGAGGGGCAGGGGGGAGGGTGAGCGAATGGCTGTGTGGTGTTTAGCAGCCGGCCGGGTTAAACCACAATAATCCTTTTTAGCACCCAACGTGGGGCTCGAAGCATTGACATAACGACAGATCTGACCAGAATGTGTTAAACTAAAATTGGTATAACCATTAGACCTGCATAATAGTTGCTAGTCACAATGCTGATTGCTTTAATATCAAGTCTGCTGCACCTGTTTTCCAAACTGAGTTTTATAGCACATTACTTTCTGTATGTGCTCCCTGTCATGCTGTTTATACTTTCCGGGCCCTGGTTTAAGATCGTTATGGTACTGTGTGGTGTAACAGTGGCTTATGACATGAGGAAATTTCTGGTCATGACCGTAACCTGGTATTTGTACTCAGCACTGTCGTCAACTCTGTACTTTGGAAACCATATCTTGGAAACTATTAGCAATTACACCTATTGCCTTTTTTTTTTTTTTTTTTTTTTTTTTTTTTTTTTTTTTGTCAGGGAGACAATCTGTGGAAGGGAAAAAAGGAGACATTTTTTCCTACTCATTCAACCTTCCTTCTCCTTCACCTCCCTCTTATCCTCCGAGCTTGGTACGATAGTTCTCCAAGATGTTGAATATCCTTGGGACACTCAGATGAGCATGATCTTGTTGTTACGTCTCCTGAATGCGCTTCAGGTTTTGTTTAAGGTTAAACAGCCACTTAGGAATTTTATCCAGAGATCTGTCCTGAGGCGGGATACTTGTGAGTGGCAGGGAGTGTGGGAGGATACGGGCAGGTTTCTAGAGCAGTGGGCACCTCCAATGTTTTGGAAATTCTCCCCTGAACAACTGCAAAATCCTAAAAAATGGGTAGAATGCTTGAAAAACGGGTGTCATGACTCTGGCAGTTCTAAAGTGACACAAATCACTGTAGTGTGCTGGGGTCTGGCCCATGCCTATTGAGCTGCAGCTGATACTACTACCAACTTAGTGACAGACCCTGCGGCCACTCCAAGTCCTGTGACAGACCCAATGGCCACTGCAACCCCTATGATGGACCCTGCAGCCGCTCCAGCTCCTGCTCCTGCAGCTGCTCTGGCTCCTGTGGCTGGGTCAGAGAAACAAGCTGTAGCACTGCAAGTAGCCACTGTAGAGAATATTCCGTGACAGTTCTGTACATGGTGGTGCCTATAGCAGTGAACCCCCTCATCTACAGCATGAGGAACCAGGAGCTCAAGGAAGCCTTGCGGAAACTCTTTGGACACATGCTACTTTGGCATCAATAATGTGCCTATAAAACGAACAGGACAGACAGGTTTCTGGAAAAACCTGTGTATACAACAGCTTGTAATTCTTTTATTATTTTTAAAATTATTTCTTAAACTTCTGATTTTGACTGAATTCTACTCGTGTCATCCTGCCTATTAATTATTTTATTATCTGTCACCCAATCATCTAATATACCTACAGAACTGTGTTCTCTGTGGTTAAATAGAATAAAGAAGCTGTGAACTTTGTTGATGTCAGCTGCCGTCTCTTGACATCTCCTCAGGAGCTGGGGGAGCAGCCCCAGCATGCAGGAGGGGCTCAGGGCCAAGAGCCCAGCTGCCACATGCAGGAGCAGCCCCGGTGGACCTCGGGGCTGCCCCTCACTGCCCGCTGGGCTCTGCCTCTCTGCTGCCTTCGGGTCGGGGCTGCTGCTTCCCTGGAGCCATGGCTGTGGCCAGCAGCAGGACGTGGTCTTGACACTGCTGCTCTCTTTTGATCTCCACATTTTTCTCCTGTGCTCTTTTATTTGGATAAGCTGTCAGATCTCGTGTACCTTGGTGACAGTCCTGTTGTCTCTGCAGTGGCATCCCTGTGGCTGCAGGCAGCAGCAGGCACTGTGCAGCCCTGGGTCACAGCTGGCCTCCCTCCTAACAGCAGAGTAACAAAAGGGGCTGCTCAAGGCAAGCCCAGAAGCCTGGATGCCTTTTCCAAAGCTGCTGTCAGGAATAGAGCCAAGGGGTTACTCATTGCTCTTCTGTTTTCTGGGCTTCTTCGTGGAGTGATAGACACAGGCTGAAAGTCCCAGGGGGGTCTGTGAGGGATCAAAGTGATGGACCAAGATCTCAATTTGTGGTGGCACTTCCCCAAGCAGACAGTAACTGGTCCTGGACTCATCAGCACTGGACTGTGCCCCCCGCAGTGGGGTGGCCGATGCCATCCTGGAGAAGAATCTGGAGCTGTCAGAAGATGTCAGGGAAACCAGGGACAATGAGCTCAGTGCACAGTGAATAGAAAACTTCATAAAATGAGTGACCGTCCAATGAAAGGTTTGGTAAAGGAAAAGACGAATCTGAGGAGTCCATGGGCTAAAGGAGGGCTCTGCAATGCCCTCAAATCTGAGGGGACCATGTGCTAAGGGGGATGCACAAACCTCCTCCAGTGAGATGCCACTACTGCAGAAGAAGAGGGGAAGGTTGGAGAGACACGTGGGACCTGCGGGCAAGAGTGGTGTGTGCAAAACATTTGGAGATATATGCAGGGGCTGTGTGAGCCCAGGAGACAGCAGTGGATGGAGCCCACAGACTGAAAGCCTGTCCGAGGTGGACTGACCAGAGATCAAGTGCTCAATCTGCTGTGAGTAGGCAGAGGAGAGCTCTGCAGCCCCAGGGCATGCAGCAGCCCAACCAAAGGTGCCTGGCAAGTGATTCCTTGCAGCCCTGGGGCAATGGCAGTGACCCCACGAGCTGGGTCTGCCTCCCAGCCTGCCCAGCATGGCCCTGCAGAGTGCCCCCATGCCCCAGGCACCACAGCCCACTCACTCTTCAGAGCAGCACCTCTGGTTGTCATGTCAGAGATCTCAGCTTTTGACTAAACTCATACCTCATAGCTGTTTTTAGTTTTCTCCGTAGAGGCAGCCACTGCCTTCAAGATGCCTCAGGAGAGGAAAACCTGCATGACGGCCTGCAAACTGTTACACTGGATCCATAGGAGTCATTCTGGAACCAACGCTTCTTCATAGGATGTACACTTTTGTGGAGGTGCGGAGTGGATGGGCATGTGCAGGATGCTTCTACAGAACTTTGTGCCCTTTTCCCTACTGACTACAACACCACTTCTGTCTCAGGAACAGAGGAGCCAGCAGAGTGAGACAGATACTCTGAGATCACGAAAGCCATCAGAAAGCTGATCCCAATAAGATAACCACTATGAGGATGACAGGAGAAGCCTGGCCAGAAGAGAAGTGAGATTTGGGGGAAGGAAGAGGAGCTTGGGAAGCAGAAATTAACAATTTTGTAGAGGTAAGAGGTTTCATGCAATATTGATGGTGCTTTAAAACTGGCTTAAAACAGTCATGTAAAACCCTTACCCTATTTTGACCAGTAACCCTAATCCCAAAACCTGAATATTGCTCCAACACCTTGACAGAAATCCCCTGCAGTAATACCTGACCTCAGAGTATCCCTTCAAGCAGAACTCAGCCCATAGCCCCTTTCCTTACCTTTACTCTCTTGCTCACCCTAATCTCTTCCCTTAACACTAGCATTAAAACACTTTATTTAACCCTAGACGACTTCTTGGCAGACCTAAAGAAAACCACAAACCACGAAGCTTGTCCATACCCCAGCCACAGACCTAAACCCTATGCCGAACACCAAATCCTCCCAACAAACCGTTGCTTAAACTCTAACGCAGAAAGGTGAGCCCTTGTTCAAGGCCAGTTGGCAGGTGACTTTGGGCAACCTAATCTAATGGAAATTGTCCCTGTCCATAGAAGAAGGTTTGACTAGACGATCACAGAATCACAGAATCATCTAGGATGGAAGAGACCTCCAAGATCACCTAGTCCAACCTCTGACCTAACACTAAGCAGTCCTCTACTAAACCATATCACTAAGCAGTACATCTAAACATCTTTTAAAGACTTCCAGGGATGGTGACTCCACCACTTCCCTGGGCAGCCCGTTCCAATGCATAACAACCCTCTCAGAAAAGAAGTTTTTCCTAATATCCAACCTAAACCTCCCCTGGCACGACTTTAGCGCATTCCCCCTCATCCGGTCACTGGGCACGTGGGAGAACAGACCAAGCCCCACCTCGCTACAGCCTCCTTTGAGGTAGCTGTAGAGAGCAAAAAGGTCACCCCTGATCCTCTTCTCCAGGCTGAACAATCCCAGCTCCGTCAGCTGCTCCTTGTAAGACTTGTTCTGGGTTACACGTACTTGGGTAGTATAAGGCACAATGCAATTCTTTTTGCCTTCTGCATCTACAGCACAGGAAGTAGGACTGCCCTACTCTATTGACTGGACAATAGAGTAGGGTAAAAAAAGTAAATGTCTTTACTTTTCATCCTGAGTTTTTTACAGAAGACCCAAGAGAGACAATGGATGACCAGGTACCTACTAATATTTAATCTGAATTTCTCTGGTTCCAATGGTCATTTCAATTTTCTTTTCTTTTCTTTTCTTTTCTTTTCTTTTCTTTTCTTTTCTTTTCTTTTCTTTTCTTTTCTTTTCTTTTCTTTTCTTTTCTTTTCAGTTTTATTCTATTTATTTTATTTTATCCCCCCCCCAAAAAAACGTGACTTGTTTTAGAAAGGGTTTCATGTGCTGGGCTGGGCTGCACTTACAGGAACAAAGACCACTGCTGGCAGTGAAGGTGTCAGACCTCCAGACTCTGCTCTTCCTCCCTATGGAGGTCTCCAAAGAAGTCACCCTGGATGAATAGCAATAGGAGAATGATGCTCAAAACTGAAATGCAACAAAATTCAGCCTTTGAAACAAGAAAATATTTTTATTATGTGCTTTGTGAAATCTTTTCCCTTAATTATGTCATGCAACCTCTGCAGTTAGTTGCACAAGGCGTGAAACCTTAAAGAAAACTATGGAGGAGATGTGAGGAAGTTCTGCATTTCAATGAGTTCCATGGTGTATTGTAGTGCTGTCTATGAAGCTCAGTTACTGAGAGGAGAACGATGCAACTGCTAGAGGAAGTAAAGTCAGAAGGAAAAGCTGAAGTGACTTGGAGTATTAATGGGCCCCACTGAGGGCTGTTAGTAACAAAGCCTCCCCAGGGACTAGTTAAGGCAGAATTGGAGGCCATGGGTGCAGACAGGCAAAGCACTGTGCTGAGAAAGGTCTTTGTTGGTTTTAGTGAAGCAGAAGAGCCAAGGCCTGACCCCAGCCACTGGGAGAGGAGATCCTGCACCGCCACGTCTGGCTCAAGGCTGTTCCTGGGGTCTGTGGGATGTGGTGGGCAGTGGGATGCCATGAGAAGAACAGTGGTATGACACCTCTGAGCTGCTGCATAGGGTTGCAAGGAATCAATGAGGCCCTATTGCAATGAATATAACATATCTCCTCCTAAGCTACTGCCAAGGGGAAAAACCTTCAGGGCTGTTGGGCCTTCCCTTTTTACGAGCACTCTCTGCCTTTTCTTCAGGCTTTCCAATGCTGTCCCACACATTGCCCTATTTTCTTGAACTCTGGAGACACCCATCTCTGTTCACCATCTTGCTCTCATGCCTTGCTTTCACCCACGTCTCGTCAGCCCTCACAAACTGTTCCTGGAAACAGAAAGCCAGGGTCTGATCAGAGGGTGACTTCTGGCACCACAGCACGACCCTTAGAGGGACATTTCCTCACAGAATCACAGAATCACAGAATTTCTAGGTTGGAAGAGACCTCAAGATCATCGAGTCCAACCTCTGACCTAACAGCAACAGTCCCCACTAAACCATATCCCTAAGCTCTACATCTAAACGTCTTTTAAAGACTTCCAGGGATGGTGACTCCACCACTTCCCTGGGCAGCCTGTTCCAGTGTCTAACAACCCTTTCGGTAAAGAAGTTCTTCCTAATATCCAACCTAAAACTGCCCTGGCGCAACTTATGTTGAGAGCGATAAGGTCACCCCTGAGCCTCCTTTTCTGCAGGCTGAACAAGCCCAGCTCCCTCAGCCGCTCCTCATAGGACTTGTTCTCCAGGCCCCTCACCAGCTTCGTCGCCCTTCTCTGGACCCACTCAAGCACCTCGATGTCCTTCTTGTAGCGAGGGGCCCAAAACTGAACACAGTACTCGAGGTGCGGCCTCACCAGAGCCGAGTACAGGGGGACGATCACCTCCCTAGCCCTGCTGGCCATGCTGCTTCTGATGCTGTTGGCCTTCTTGGCTTCTCATATTCAGCCGACTATCCACCATCACTCCCAGGTTCTTCTCTGCCAGGCAGCTTTCCAACCACTCATCTCCCAGCCTGTAGCTCTGCTTGGGGTTATTGCGCCCCAGGTGCAGGACCCGGCACTTGGCCTTGTTGAACTTCATGCAGTTGACCTCAGCCCATCGGTGCAGCCTATCCAGATCCTCCTGCAGAGCCTTTTGGCTCCATTCACCACGACTCTTTGGGCCCGGCTATCCAGCCAGTTTCTAACCCAATGAAGTGTGCGCCAGTCCAAGCCAAGAGCAGCCAGTTACTTGAGGAGAATGCTGTGGGAGACGGTGTCAAAAGCCTTGCTGAAGTCAAGGTAGACCACATCCACAGCCTTGCCCTCATCCACCCAGCGCGTCACTTTGTCATAGAAGGAGATCAGGTTCGTCAAGCAGGACCTGCCTTTCATAAACCCATGCTGACTGGGCCTGATCGCCTGCTTGCCCTGCAAGTGCCGCATGATGACTCTCAAGAGGATCTGCTCCATGAGCTTCCCTGGCACTGAGGTCAAACTGACAGGCCTGTAGTTTCCCGGGTCTGCCCTCCGGCCCTTCTTGTAGATGGGCGTCATGTTCACTTCATTCAGTTCATACTGAATGAAGTTCTAGCATACCCGGCACAGCAGCACTCAGTGGTGGTGGGACTTGATTCAGGCCACAGAAGTCCATCGTTATCTTTGACTCACCATTAGAATTTTGCACTGTCCATATGGGACTATTAAAGGGTGAGAGAGTCTTATTGATCAGTCCTTGGCTCTCCAGTTGATGAACCAGCTCATGCAGGGGAATCAGGGAGTCTCTGTTACTGTAATACTGCCTCAGGTGCACGGCTGGTAGTGATTGGCACCTGCTGCTCATTGGCCATCAGCACCTCCAGAGCAGAAGGGTCCTGTGAAAGAGTGGGCAAGGTAGACACAACTGGTTAATGTCCTCCATCTCCCAGGCAGCTATGCCAAAAACCCACCAGTGAAATTTGGATCTTGCAAGTACCCTCTTTGAAGCAGTCTATGCCAAGGATGCACAAAGGCTCCAGGATAGTCTCAGTGGGATGCTTTTGCCACTCTTTCCCTGTGAGACTCACTTCAGCCTCCAGTACTGTTAACTGCTGGGATCCCCCTGTCACTCCAGAAATACAAATGGCTTCTGGCCCTTGATGACATCACAGTACACTGTGCACCGCTCTCCACTAGAGCCTGATTCTGCTGTGGGCCTGATGTGCCAGCCATTAAATCCTTAAAGTCGAATAGCACACAATTGTCTGTTTTCTCCCCCTGGCTTGAGGCAGGATCTCTCTAGTCCTGCTCATAGTATTCATTAGTGTGTCTGGAGGACTATCTGCTGGAAACTGGAGAAACAATATTCTCAGAACACCTTTTTGCCAATATTTTTCCTTTCACTTCTTGTAGCTGTGCCTCTAGAATGGCGGTTTTAGATTTTTCCATCCCTTTTTCTTAGGGCTTATAGGGTTATCATCATGGGGGACTCCCTTCTGAAAGGGACAGAGGGCCCAATATGACAACTGGGCCCAACCCACAGACTTCTCACGGAGAAGAGACATTGCTAAGAAAGTTAAGTGCATGGTACAGCCCACCGGCTACTACCTGTTACTGGTCTTTCAGGCTGGAAACGAAAAGGTAGCAAAGAGAAGCCTGAGAGCAATCAAAAGGGACTTTGGGGCTTTGGGGAGACTACTTAAAGGATCAGGGGCACAGGTTGTGTTTGCCTCTGTCCTTCCGATAAGGGGGGATCAATGCTGACAAACAGACTCATCACATTAATACATGGCTTCGGGACTGGTGCAACCGACAGAACTTTGTTTTTTTTTTCTATTACAGGAAAGTCTATGTGACACCGGTTCCACTGGCACCAGATGGGATGCGCCTCTCTCGAAGAGGGGTAAGGATTTTGGCTCAGGAGTTGCCAGGGCTGATAGATAGGGCTTTAAACTAGAGTCGAAGGGGGAAAGGGATAAAACCAGGCATGCTGGTGATGAGCTGGTGATGGTGCACTAGAATCAGAGGGACTGTGTGCCAGTGAGGCCTTTCGGTCAGCTCCACAAGGTGCTGCATGCAATGAAGTGCATTTGAAGTGCTTCTACACAGATGCATGCAGTATGAGGAATAAAATGGATGAGTTAGAAGTCTTGGCCCAGTCCCACAGCTACGACATCATTGGCATAAGCAAAACCTGGGGGGATGAGTCCTATGGCTGGTGTGCTGCAATAGATGGCTCCAGGCTCTTCAGGAGGGACAGGCAGGGCAGGTGAGGAGGTGGTGGTGGTGGTGATGTATGTGAAGGAGGGGCTAGACTGTAGGGAGCTTCAAGTTGGGGATGGCAAAGTTGAGAGCCTCCGAGTAAGGATTAAGGGATGAACAAATGAAGGGGATGTCATCGTGGGAGTCTATTACAGACCACCCAACCAGGATGATGACACCGATGAATTATTCTTTGAGGAACTAAGACATACCTTGAGATCAACTACCCTTGTCCTTATGGGGGAATTCAACTTGCCAGAAGTTAATTGGGTATATCACACAGCCAACACGAGCAGGTCCAGAAGGTTCGTAAAGCACCTAGATGATAACTTCTTGGTGCAGGTGCTAAGAAAGCCAACCAGGAAAGGTGCCTTCCTTGATCTGTTGCTGGAAAACAGAGAGGGTCTTGTGGAAGACGTGGCAATTGGTGGCCGTCTTAGTCATAGAGGCCATGAAGCAGTTGAGTTTAAACTTTTTTGGTGACAGAAGGAAAACTGCCACCAAAACTTCAGCCCTGGATATGGGGAAAGCAGACTTCAGGCTGCTCAGGGAACTAGTCAGCAAGGCCCCTGGGAAGCTGCTTTTGAAGGTTTTGGCATCCATCAGTGTTGGACAGCCTTTAAGCACTGCCTCCTAAAAGCACATGATCAGGGAATTCCAAAATATTGGAGGTCAAGCAGGCAGTGCAGAAGGCCGGCCTGGCTGACCAGGGATCTTCTTCTGGAGCTTAGGCATAACAAGAAATTGTATGGCTGCTGGAAGCAGGGTCAGGCAATGTGGAAGGAATCCAGGGACACTGTTCCCGTTCGTAGGGAGAAAATTTGTGTGGCCAAAGCCCAACTAGAGTTGAAGCTGGCCACATCTGTGGGAGACAATTAAAGATGTTTTTTTAGATATGTGAACAAAAAAAAGGAGAACCAAAGAAAACATAGGTCCTTTACTTGACGGGCAAGGTCTCCTCACAGACGAGGACATAGGCAAAGCAGAGACGTTTAATGCTTTCTTCACCTCTGCCTTCAATGCTGATGATGGGCTTTGGGACCCTGGGTGCCCTGAGTTGGAGGACCATGCTGATGTGAATGACAAACTCCCAACTGACCCTGAACGTGTGCAGAATTTCCTGCTCCACCCAGATCCATACAAGTCCATGGGTCCAGATGGGATCCATCCCAGGGTGCTTAAAGAGCTGGCTGATGTCATCGCATGACCTCTCTCAATTATTTTTCAATGGTCTTGGGAATCTGGAGAGGTCCCAGTAGATTGGAAGCTGGCAAATGTAGTCCCAATTTTCAAGAAGGGCAAGAAAGAAGACCCTGTCAACTACAGGCCTGTCAGTCTCACATCAGTTCCTTGTAAAATTAATGAGAAGATTATCCTAGGAGTTATTGAAGCGCACCTGGGAGAAAAAGCAGTCACTGGTCCCAGCCAACATGGGTTCATGAGGGGTAGGTCCTGTTTGACAAATTTGATTTCCTTTTATGAGAAGATCACCCATCTAGTCGATCAAGGGAAACCAGCTGATGTGATCTTTTTGGATTTCAGTAAGGCTTTTGACACAGTTTCTCAAAGGACCCTACTGGACAAAACGTCCAGCATACAACTTAACAAAAACATCATGCAACGGGTGAGCAATTAGCTGAAGGGTAGGGCACAAAGAGTTGTGGTAAACGGGGCCACATCAGGCTGGTGGATCGTCACCAGTGGGGTCCCCCAAGACTCCATTTTAGTGCTAGTCCTCTTCAATGTCTTTATACATGATTTGGAGGTAGGACTAGAAGGTGTTCTGAGCAAATTTGCTGACGACACCAGACTTGGAGAAATTGCAGATTCTGCTGAGGATAGAAAGGCCTTGCAGAGAGACCTGGACTGATTGGAGAGCTGGGCAATCACCAACCACATGAAGTTTAACAAAGACAAGTGCTGGGTCCTGCACCTGGGATGGGGCAACCCTGGCTATACATACAGACTGGGCGATGAGATGCTGGAGAACATCCCCACAGAGAGGGATCTATGGGTTGTGGTTGAAAGGAAGTTGAATATGAGCCAGCAGTGTGCCCTGGCAGCCAGGAGGACCAATCGTATCCTGGGGTGCATCAAGCACGGCATTGCTAGTCAGTCGAGGGAGGAGATTGTACTGCTCTACTCTGCCCTGGTGTGACCTCACCTTGAGTACTGTGTGCAGTTCTGGGCACCACAGTACAAGAAGGACATTAAACTGTTGGAGAGTGTCCAGGGGAGGGCGATGAAGATGGTGAAGGGCCTAGAGGGGAAGACGTATGAGGAGCGGCTGAGGGCACTGGGCCTGTTCAGCCTGGAGAAGAGGAGGCTGAGGGGGGACCTCATTGCAGTCTACAACTTCCTCATGAGGAGGAGCAGAGGGGCAGGAGCCGATCTATTCTCCGTAATCAACAGTGATGGAACCCAAGGGAATGGCATCAAGCTGAGGCAGGAGAAGTTTAGGGTGGACATCAGGAAGAAGTTCTTCACTTATAGGGTGGTCGCACACTGGAACAGGCTCCCCAGGGACGTAGTCACTGCACCAAGCCTGTCAGAGTTTAATAAGCATTTTGACTGTGCCCTTAGTCATATGGTCTGAATTTTTGGGTAGACCTGGACTTGATGATCCTTATGAGTCCCTTCCAACTCAGGATATTCCATGATTCTATGATTCAGAATATTCTATGATTCTATGGCATTATTTTTTTTTTTTTGTGACTTTTTCCCATTGTAACAGAAGAGCTGTAGCTAACTGCTTCTGGAAGACAAATGGAATAGCTTCTTCAGTGCATGCTTGAGTTCCTGGTTCCTCATGCTGTAGATGAGTGGGTTCACTGCTGGAGGTATCACCGAGTACAGAACTGTCACCACCACGTCCACGTGTGTGGAGTAGATGGAGGGGGGCTTCAGGTGGGCAAATGTGGCAGTGCTGATAGACAGGGAGACCACGGCCAGGTGAGGGAGGCATGTGGAAAAGGCCTTGTGCTTGCCCTGCTCAGAGGGCATCATCAACACAGTCCTGAAGATCTTAATATAGGACACCACAATGAAAATAAAACAACCAACACCTAAACAGAAGCTAAAGGCAATGAGCCCAACTTCCCTGAAATAGTCTGAGTCTGAGCAAGAGAGCTTGAGGATGTGGGGGACTTCACAGAAGAACTGGTCCACAGCATTGCCTTGGCAGAGGGGCAAGGAAAATGTACTGGCCGTGTGCAGGACAGCATTGAGAAAGCCACTGCCCCAGGCAGCTGCTGCCATCTGGGCACAAGCTCTGCTGCCCACGAGGCTCCCGTAGTGCAAGGGCTTGCAGATGGCAACGTAGCGATCGTAGGCCATGATGGTGAGAATATAAAATTCTGACCCAATCACGAAAACAAACAGAAAAACCTGTGCAGCACAGCCTTGATAGGAGATGGCCCTGGTGTCCCAGAAGGCATTGGCCATGGCTTTGGGCAGAGTGGTGGAAATGCAGCCCAGGTCGAGGAGGGCGAGGTTGAGGAGGAAGAAGTACATGGGGGTGTGGAGGCGGTGGTCACAGGCTACGGCGCTGAGGATGAGGCCGTTGCCCAGGAGGGCAGCCAGGTAGATGCCCAGGAAGAGTGTGAAGTGCAGGAGCTGCAGCTCGCGTGTGTCTGCGAATGCCAGCAGGAGGAACTCGCTCACTGAGCTGATGTTGGGCATTTGCTTACTTTGGTCAAGGAGACTGCGAAATGAGAAACAAAACATATATAGAGAGTGAGACCGTGTGTTATGAGTAAAGACTGTGAGCAAAAATCAGTTAATCCCCAATTAAAATCTTACGTTCCCTCTTTCTAAGAGGATCTTTGTGTCTCTCCCTGTCTGGAGCCCTGCTTTCTGCTTGCTGAGTGTCCTGTACACTGCAGCCTCCTCTGCCCAGCAGCTCCCAATGAGCCTACTCTGCTCCATTCGAGGTTCCAAGAGGGAAGGTTCCTGGGCAGTGGCTCCCTCTGCTGAGTGAGGGGTGTTTGGCTGTGTGACCCTGTGTGCATCTTCCCTGTTCAATACCCAGGAGACAAAACCAGCAGGTGGATCATGAGTGTCTGGCTGGAGAAAACAGGGAGCATCCCCTCCTGCTTCACCCTTCGTGCACAGCACTCCCTGTCAGAATCAGGCACCACCAGCTGGCACCCTGGGCAAGGGAGAGAAGCAGGCACGGGCAGGCAGGGCGGATCCAACCCAGTGCAGAGGCTGCGGTGTCGGTGAGGTACCGCCTGTTCTCATAGCCCTGTGCCATCTGCCCTGCACAGACAGCAGAGGGACAAGAGCTCTGGAGTTTAAGAAGCATTTGGAATGTGCTTCTGGTCATATGGTAGGAGTTTGGGGGTAAGACCTCTGTGGAGCCAGGAGTTGGACTCGATGATCCCTGTGGGTCTCTTCCAACTCAGGATATTTTATGATTCTCTGATTCTGTGCCTTCTTCCACAGAGGAAGGTAGAGGGGGTCTGCAGCAAATGTGTCTACTGACACAGAGATTTAGGGTTCAGACACCCCATATTCTCAGCCCCCCAGGTTATACATGCCGTGGCAGAAGCTGTGAGGGGAAGAGAGGAGACCAGGGGCTGCTGCGAGGAAGGCGCCTGCACTTCAGGGGATGGCAGGGAGGGAGCAGCTCCCTCTCACTGCCTGCCCATGTCCCTGCTGCCTGCAGCTGTTCTGCCAGCAGCTCTTTTGCTGTCCCTACGTCTCCTCCCGTCCATGCTCACAGCCCCCATCCCACCTGCTGTGTGCCCAGCTCTGCCCTGCAGAAACCTCCTGGGGATGGGGACAGCTCCGGGGACATCTCCCTGTCTGCAGCTCCTAAAGAACAGCTCTGTAGTGGGTTTACGTGGCAAGGTTTTGGTAGCAGGGAGCCATAGGGGTGGTTTCTGTGAGAAAGATCTAGAAGCTGCCCCATGTTTGGGAAGGGCCCCATTGTTTTCCAGATCCGAGCCAATAAGCGATGTTGTTTTGCGCCTCTGTGAGAGCATATTTAAGACAGGGAAAAAACGCTGCGCCACACAGCAGCCGGGAGTGAGAGAACAGCCTTGCACCAAGGTCAGTGTAGAGGGAGGGGGAGAGGTGCTCCAGGCGCCGGAGCAGAAGTCCCCTGCGGCCTGTGGTGAGGACCATGGTGAAGCAGGATGTCCCCCTGCAGCCCATGGAGTACCACGGTGGAGCAGGGTTCCACGCTGCAGCCCGTGGAGGAGACCACGGTGGAGCAGGTGGCCCTGCACCGACGGAGGCTGCCGCCTGTGGAAGACCCCTGCCGGAGCAGATTCTGGGCCGGACCTGTAGCCCGTGGAGAGGAGCCCACGCAGGAGCAGGTGATCTGGCAGGAGCTGCTGCCCGTAGGGGAGCCAGGTTGGAGCAGTTTTCTCCTGAGGGATGGACCCCGTGGTACGGACCCATATCTGGAGCAGTTCTGGAAGAGCTGCTGCCTGTGGGAAGCCCACGCCGGATCAGTTCATCAAGGACTGCATCCCATGGGTGGGACCCCACAGCACAGGGGACGAGAGTGACCGAGAAGGAGCGGCAGAGAAGAAGTGCTGTAGACTGACCATAACCCCCATTCCCCGTTCCCCTGCGCCGCTCGGGGGGAGGAGGTGGAAGAGGGTGGATGGGGGGAAGGTGCTTTTGTTTTTTTTTCCTTTGTTTTCTCACTTCTCTCGCTTGTTAGTTGTAGGCAATAAATCTTACTATCTCCTTATGCCGAGTCTGTTTTGCCCGTTACAATAATTATTGCGTGATTTTCTCGTCCTTATCTCAATCCTTGAGCCCTTTTCACATATTTTCTCCCCATTCCTCTTTGAGGAGGGGGAGTGAGAGAGCGGCTGTGGTGGAGCTCGGCTGCCCACTCGAGCGGAACCACGACAGTCTTTTTTGGCGCCCAACGTGGGGCTCAAGGAATTTGAGATAAGGATGATAGTTAGTAGAAGTAACGGGCAAAAATATGTGCAGGATGATTGTTAGGAATGTACAAGTTGTGAAGAATTTAAGAAAGCAGTAACTGTGATATGTTAGTGTGGTGAAGGGACGAGGGGTGGTGTGTGTGTAAAATGTCCACCTTGTCGGTGCTGTGATGATGTTATGTTTACTTTGGTGTGGTGAATTCTTTTTCGTTTTGATTTAAGTGAATTTTGTGAAGGTTGTTGTGATAATTGTAAAGTAAGAGTATGTTGTGAGTAGTCTTAAATATACTTTTAACAGAGGCGAGGGGTGGAATGTAGTGGGTTTACGTGGCAAGGTTTTGGTAGCAGGGAGCCATAGGGGTGGTTTCTGTGAGAAAGATCTAGAAGCTGCCCCATGTTTGGGAAGGGCCCCATTGTTTTCCAGATCCGAGCCAATAAGCGATGTTGTTTTGCGCCTCTGTGAGAGCATATTTAAGACAGGGAAAAAACGCTGCGCCACACAGCAGCCGGGAGAGTGAGAGGAGTGAGGAACAGCCTTGCGCCAAGGTCAGTGTAGAAGGAGGGGGAGAGGTGCTCCAGGCGCCGGAGCAGAAGTCCCCTGCGGCCTGTGGTGAGGACCATGGTGAAGCAGGATGTCCCCCTGCAGCCCATGGAGTACCACGGTGGAGCAGGGTTCCACGCTGCAGCCTGTGGAGGAGACCATGGTGGAGCAGGTGGCCCTGCACCGATGGAGGCTGCCGCCTGTGGAAGACCCCTGCCGGAGCAGATTCTGGGCCGGACCTGTAGCCCGTGGAGAGGAGCCCACGCAGGAGCAGGTGATCTGGCAGGAGCTGCTGCCCGTAGGGGAGCCAGGTTGGAGCAGTTTTCTCCTGAGGGATGGACCCCGTGGTACGGACCCATATCTGGAGCAGTTCTGGAAGAACTGCTGCCTGTGGGAAGCCCACGCCGGATCAGTTCATCAAGGACTGCATCCCGTGGGTGGGACCCCACAGCACAGGGGACGAGAGTGACCGAGAAGGAGCGGCAGAGAAGAAGTGCTGTAGACTGACCATAACCCCCATTCCCCGTTCCCCTGCGCCGCTCGGGGGGAGGAGGTGGAAGAGGGTGGATGGGGGGAAGGTGCTTTTGTTTTTTTTTCCTTTGTTTTCTCACTTCTCTCGCTTGTTAGTTGTAGGCAATAAATCTTACTATCTCCTTATGCCGAGTCTGTTTTGCCCGTTACAATAATTATTGCATGATTTTCTCGTCCTTATCTCAATCCTTGAGCCCTTTTCACATATTTTCTCCCCATTCCTCTTTGAGGAGGGGGAGTGAGAGAGCGGCTGTGGTGGAGCTCGACTGCCCACTCGAGCGGAACCACGACAGCTCATTATCAAGATGTCTCTTCACAGGCCTCAGTGGCAGTGAGTTTCAGTCAGGCCTCAGTGTTGGGACTTTCAGCCTTGGTAGAACCCTTGCTCCTCTCCACACCAGGCTGTCCTAGGGACTCCCAGACCTTCACCTCTTTACCAGCTAGTTGTAGGCACTTGTCCGTGTGGTGTAACACCAGGGCTGAGCTGAGTATGATAACTCAGATCTTTTGGTGGCCATGGTCCCCATAAGGCAGCTCTGTAGGAAGCTGGCCTGGTTCCTGCTGAGCAGGCACCACTGCTTGTATGCACCGCACTGATGTTTCATTCTCTCAGCTGTTAATGTCTGTACACAAATGGTTCAACCTTTCTGTGATTGTGTTGTCTCTGACAAGACAACAGCAGCAGGAGTTTCAGAAAAGTTTGGATAACACAGGAGTAACCAGCTGAATGGAATTGAAGCACAGAGTCACAGAAGCACAGGATATGGAAGGCTGCCAGGTTCCATGTCTTCCATGCTTCCTTCTCATGCATGCTTTCAGTTTGTCTGAAGCTGTGTCCTGAATGTTATGGGGCTGTGCAGGTGAAAATTAGAAGGGCCAAAGCTCAGCTGGAACTCCATGTGTATATTTATGTCAAAGAAACAAAAACTATTTATATATAAACTCCAAATAAAGGAGGATTAAGGAGAATCATCATCCTTTATTGGATGTGGGGGGCAACCTGGTGACAAGAAAGGAGGTGAAGGCTGAGGTACTTAATTCCTTCTTTGCCTAAGTCTCCAGCAGCAAGACCAGCTTTTTCCCCTGGACATTTCTTCCTCCTCATGGCCAGTGCCAACATTCCAGGGCATGCTTCGTGGCAGTTTTTTTCTCCTGCTCTTTCCTACTGCCAAAGTAAGCTCCGTCAGGGTGGAAACCACTCCTGAAGTAGGCATCCCAACCCAGCAGGCTCCTTGAGGCCTCTCAGCCAACCAGACACAAGTCACCTCAGCAGCAGCTTCCAAGCCAGGGGCCTGCTGCTGGCCTTGCAGCTTCTTGGCTACACACAGCCAAGCCTTGTGCCTCCTGCTGCCCAGTCATGGACTCAAGCAGAAGGGACAGGACAACCCATCTGGGGGCCTTCTTTCTGCCTGGGTCGTCCTGGCTCTGGAGGCAGAGGGGATCCCCCATTCAGCATGCCAAGCAGGTGCCTTCTGCTGGTCTAGCAGGGCCACTGCCAGATGTCGGCCCAAAAGTGCAGCTCCCAGGGAGAAGGCAAGGCTGACCTGCCACCTCCAGACACAAGTGACCTCACAGTACCTTTGTGTGACACGTTCCTGCTGCTGCCCTATCACGTGCAGAGACAGAAGTGACCTCACAGTCACTGCCACAGTCACATTCCTGCTGCTGGGGCAGGAGATCCTGAGGTAGAGCTGAGCTTTCTCTAGCCCTTTCGGTATCTCTTTTTCACTTTCTGGGTTAGAGATTAAGCCAAGTTTTAGTAGGAGTTTTTGGTGTTCTGCTTGTGCTGTCAGGTCTGTGGTTAAGGTATGGACAAGCTCTGTGGTTTAGGGGTGTTTTTTGTCTGTCAAGGAGTCTAGGGTTAAATAAGGCATTTTAATGTTAGTGTTAAGTGAAAGGATTACGGTTATCAAGAGAGAAAATGGATTTCTTTCAGTTTGTTGTAATAGCATTTAGGTTTATTTAGCATTAAAATTACTAGCTCAAATAAAGTAAGGGCCATATATGACTGTTTTAAGTCAGTGTTACTGTACTACCGGCATTGCATGAATGCTCTTACCTCTATGAAATCATTAATTTCTTCTCGCCAGTGCTCCTCTTACCACCCCAAAATCTCACATGCCTCTTGTCGAGGCTGCTCCTGACCTCCCCATATCTTACTGGGGTCAGCTTTCTGATGACATTTACCATCTCAGTGTATCTGTCTCACCTCTGTTGGCTCCTCCATTCCTGAGAAGGAAGTGGCATTGTAGTCAGGAGGGAAAAGGACACAAAAATCTTTAGGCGCATCCTGAGCAATGTGCCCATCAGCTCTGCACCTCCACAAAATCATGCTTCCAACCTACAAGTTTTGTTTCCCAAGTGGCTTCTGTGGATCCAGGGTTACTTTTTCCAGGCCCTCTCACATGTTTCAGTTTTGGATGTGCAGGGATGGGATAAGGAAAGCCAAGGCATGGATGGAACTCAGCTTATCTGGGGATGAAAAGCATAACAGGAAGAGATCCTGTAGGTACTTTGCTCAGAAAAGAAAGGCCAAGGAGAGTGTATCCCCTCTGATGGATGAGAAGGGTGAACTGGTAATGACAGACATGGAGAAGCCTGAGGGACTCAACAACATCTTTTCTTCAATCTTCCCTGCCAGTCAGGCTTCACAAGTCTTTCATTCCCTGAACCCATAGATTGAGGCTGGGGGGTGCAAATTCCCACCTGTTGTAAGTGAAGAGAAGGTTTGAGGCCACCTGAAGAAGCTCAAAAAGTACAAGTCTATGGGACTTGATGACTTGCATTCCAGGGAGTTGAATGCTGTGGCTGAGGCTGTGGATGTTCCATCCTTGGGGGTGTTCAAGGCCACGTTAGATGAGGCCCTGAGCAACCTGATCTAGGGGGTGGTGTCCCTGCCTATGGGGGGTTGGAACTAGATGATCGTCGAGGTGCTTTCCAACTCAACCGTTGTATGATTCTCCGATTCTGTGCTTCAGAGGCTAAGTCATAATAACAGTAATAATATTAATAATCATCATCATCATCATCATCATCATCATCACAACAACAGTAGCATGGTATTGGGCTTCAGAATACTCAGTGATCCTTTGTGATATGGTTTAGTGGAGGACTTGTTAGTGGTAGGTCAGAGGTTGGACTAGGTGATCTTGGAGCTCTCTTCCAGCCTAGATGATTCTGGGATTCTGTGATCCAGTTCATCCATGAGACAAAATCCTGCCAGCAGCACGAAGGACACTGAAATGTGGCCTCACATGAAGGAGACTCCAGATCGCTGGTATAGAAACAGCATTTTTGTGCCATGACCAACATGGTAAATGCTGCGGGAAAAGGCCTACGTCTGAAGTAAAAGGCCTAGGCCAGCAGCAGTGTGGCACAGGCTTGAGATTTGTGTGTTTGTGAAACTTATGGAACCACAGGATCTTTAAGGTCCGTTCCAACATGAGCAGTTTTATGATTCTGTGCTTAGCAGCCCTGTACAGCCCCTGTAGGGCCCAGCCTCAGTTCATGACCCCAAGCTCGTGCTTCAAAACTGCTCCCTCACGTCACTTGTCCCATCTGAGTTCCTCAGCTACCCCAGGGCATCCTGGAGTCAGTGGCCACCTCTGAATAGAGAATGGAAACCAGCCATAAAAGTAGATCTAGGAAAAAAATTGAAACCTGTGCATAAAAGGACTCTAAGTAACAAGGATCAGGCATTTGTTCTTCTTCTTCACTAAAACTAACCAGGACATTTCTCAGTACATTGTTTTGCCTGTCTGTAACCATGACCTCCAATTATCTGCCCTAACAAGGCCCTGGGGAGGCTTTGTTAGTAACAGCCCTCAGTGGGGCCTATTAATACTCCAAGTCACTTCAACTTTTCCTCCTGACTTCACTTTCTCTAGCACTTGCATTATTCTCCTCTCAGGACCTGAACTTCACAGACTGAGCACCAAAATACACCATGGTACTCATTAAAACGCAGAAACTCCTGACATCTCTTGCATAGGTTTCTTCATGACTTCAAGACTTATACACCTAATAGCAGAGCTTGCATGAAGTAGTTAAGGAAGAAGATTTCAAAAAAACAGCTAATACAAATCTTTTTTTGTTTTAAAGGCTGAATTATTCTGCATTTCAGTTTTGAGTATCATTCTCCTATTGCTATTGATCCAGAGGTACTTCTTTGGAGACCTTCATTGGGAAGAAAAACAGAGTCTGGAGGTCTGACACCTCCACTGTCAGCAGTGGTCTTTGTCCCTGTAACTGTAGCACAGTTCAGCACATGAAAACCTTTCTAAGATAATCAGGGAAAAAAATAAAATAAAATAAAATAAGATAAAATAAAATAAAATAAAATAAAATAAAATAAAATAAAATAAAATAAAATAAAATAAAATAAAATTGAAATGACTGTTGGATCCTGAGAAATTCTAAATGAATCTTAGTATACAACTGGACATCCAGGGTGTCTCTTTGGTCTTCTGTGGAAAACTCAGGGTGAAAAGTGAAAAGAAAAATAATCTTCCTGTGTCTGTAGCTGTACCCATGAGCTTGGCATCTTTGGGGAAATTGTCCCTTTCCAGCCACACAAACCTAAACTGAGTAATGTGAAAAGACCTGCCTAGTCAATAGAGTAGGGCAAAGTCCTACTTCCTGTGCTGTAGATACAGAAGGCAAAAAGAATTGCACTGTGCCTTACACTACTCTGGGACGTGTCTCCCAGGTCAGGCAACTTTACCTTAGTGCTGACAAGTCCATCACTAAAGCACGCTCCCAAGCTCTACATTTACACCTTGGCTCTCCAGTCGATGACCCAGCTCATGGATGGCAATCAGGGAGTCTCGGTTAGTGCAACGCTGCCTCAGGTGCGCCACCGTGGTAGCCATTGGCACCTGCTGTTCTTCACCCCTCAGCAAACCCACAACAGAAGGGTTCTGTGGAAGGCCAAGCAAGGTAGACAAGTGTTTCATGTCCTTTGTCTCCGAGGCAGCACTGCCAAAGCCCCACCGGTGGTGCCCTCTTGGAACTCTGAATTCCCTCTCCTGAAGCAGTCTATGCCGAGGATGCACATAGCCTCTGGGCCAGTCCCAATGGGGTGCTTTTGCCATTCCTTCCCAGTTAGACTCACCTCAGCCTCCAGTACAGTTAACTGTTGGGATCCCCCTGTCACTCCAGAAATACAGGTGGGTTCTACCTCTTTCTAGCTTGATGGCATTAGGGTACTCTGTGCACTGGTGTCTAGTAGAGCCTGATACATTTTGTGGGTCTGTTGTGCCTGGCCATAATAATAATTATATCTGTGTTTATACTAATACTAATACTAATACTAATACTAATAAAAATATATAATAATAACAATTTATTGCTATTGTTGTTTTTATTATTATTTTCTTTGTGTCCTATTACTCTGCTTTTATATCAACACATAAACTTTTACTTTTTTTTTCTCCTTCTTCTCTCCTGCAGCCCATTGGATGAATATCTGTACAGTTCTGAGCTGCCTGCTGGGTCAAACCACAGCAAGGCTTTTTGGTGCCTAGCATGGAGCACAAAGGTTGAGATGACAGATCTGACCACAGCGTTTTAAAAGTAAATTGTTAAAAGCATTAGATCAGTTTAACAGTTGCTGATCACAGTATTGATATTTTTGATCTGGGGTCTGTGGTGCTTGTTTTCAGAATTGTGTTGTACAGCACATTACTAATTGTCATCCATGGTGTGCTCTTTATCAGTTCTGGGGGCTGGTTTAAGGTTACTGTTTTGCTGTATTGGATAACTCTGACTTATGACAGGATAAAATAATTGCTGCCTCCATACCTCAGGAACCATCTCTTCATCTCTTAGAAATTATTTAGAATTACACTCTTTTAAACTCTTTGCCTTTTCTCCTTGGGGAGTAAACCTATGCAGGGTGGGTGGAACTGGGATGGACAGTGGGGGATGCTTTTCACCACTTCTTCCCTCTCCCTTTCTCCTGCACTTCCCCCTTCTCCTCCAGGACAGGCATATAGCCTGTCCAAAGCCACTCCAAACCCTGCAACAGGCCCTGCAGGCACTCCAGCTCCTGAGGTGGGCCCAAAGTTAAATTGACAACCGTGACAGGCCCTATAGCTACTCCCAAACCTATGATAGGCACTGCAGCCACTCCAACTCATCCAAAAGGCCCTGCAGGCAGAACAACTCCAGCGATGGGCCCTGTAGCCACTCCAGCACCTGCAATGGGCCCCGTGGCTGGGCCAGAGAACCAGCCTGTGCCAGTATCGGTTGCGTCTTTATGCAGGAGAAAACAATGGGTGTAAAAGTCAGTTTTTCTTTAGAAAGGAAAGAAACCCAGGCACCCAGACAAGAAAGGTGGAGGAAGTAGAAGAGGCAGGTTTCTCCTAAGTTGGTCCATCATGGAAGCAGGATGACCAAGAGGAAGCAGGATGACCAAGAAGAAGAGGTCATATAAGCATCAGAAACCATGTGATCCCTATCCCAGTGTAAGCTACGAGACATGGGAAAATATTTTAGCCATCATCTCGGTGAGCACATTGTCAGCTGGCTGCTCCAGTGCTGAGAGAAGGGGGCTAACAGTCTGGATTTAGAGGGCAGGGAAGCCAAGCAGCTGGGATCCTCCTGTAGGTGAGAGGTGATTGAGAAAGCCAGTGGAAAAGGGCACAAGGAACTTAATCCTCTCAGGCCTGAAAGAAAGGTATCCCTTGAAGGAAGATCTTCTATGTCAACCAGGCAAGTGGACCACCATGCACAGGGGTATCCTGTACCTAAGGGAATTACCCATGCTGAAGGCGATTTGTAGAAACCTAGAAACTAACAGCTGTCCAAAGATCCAGATAAAGTCAACTGCACATGACCCATGTGACAGAAGTTTGTACAGAGCGCACCATAATCATATGCCAATTCGTTGGCAGTAATGACCAGGAAAGTCCAAGAGGAACCCATGGTGGATGAATCGGCTAGCCAGCTACAGTACAAAGAAAGTCTCTCTTCTTCCCTACGAACCTGTGTCTCGTCAATGGAGAAACTGTCTGAGTAGGTCCAAGAACTACAAGAGAATACATCTTCCTCCCTACCTGTACGAACCAATACCTCAGCTCTCAGGTGTAAGTGTCCCTCTACTCAAGAAAGGTGATATAGTGGGTACATACCACGTGCAGCTCTGTGGTTTTAACTGTGTGATCACGGAGAAGCCATGAGAAAATGGGATGGAAAATCTACCTCCATCCTAGAGGCATGGATACATGAAGCACAAGGAAAAACATTCACAAAAAGTGGTTCTTCTGAGAAAATTGCTGCTCCTGTTTCTAGTGGGCAGTCCTCCAAACAGAGTAATGAATACTATGAGCGGGACTAGAGGGGTTCTACCTCCAACCAGGGGGAGGAAGGAGGCAACTGGGTGTATTGGACTTTGAGGATTACTCACTTGGCACATCAGACCCACAGCAGGTGTTAGGTTTTAAAGGACACCAATGCACAGTGTAGTGTAATGCCATCAAGCTAAAAGGGCCAGAACCCAATTGTATTTCTGGAATGATGGGAGAATCCCAGTAGTCAACTGTATTGGACGCTGTTGTGAGTCTAATGGGAAAGAGTGGCAAAAGCAACCCCTTGAGACTGGCCCAGAAGCTCTGTGCATCCTTAGTATAGACTCCTTCAGGAAAGGGTACTTCAAAGATCCAAAGGCTTACCTTTAAACAGTTGTCTACCTTGCCCACTCTCTCACAGGGCCCTTCTGCTCTGGAGGTGCTGATGGCCAATGAGCAGCAGGTGCCAATCGCTACCACAACAGTGCACCTGAGGCAGTATTGCACTAACAGAGACTCCCTGATTCCCATGCATGACCTGGTTCATTGACTGGAGAGCCAAGGAGTGATCAGCAAGGCTCTCTCACCCTTTAATAGTCCCATATGAACAGTGCAAAATTCTAATGGGGAGTGGAAGATAATGGTGGACATCTGTGGACTGAATGAAGTCCCACCACCTCTGATTTTGACGTAAAAAAAAGTAAGGTCAAAGGACCTACACAGGAGATCCTGAGGCAGGCTGGCCAGGTTCAGGGGGACCCCTGCTTGGGGACGAGATGGGTATCAGTGTGTGGTGAGCAATTGCACTGTGCAACGCTTGATTTACTAAACTACATTATCATCATCAGCAGCAGCAGCAGCAGCAACATCTCTTCCTTTCCTTTGCTATCAAACCATCTTTACCTCAACACATGAGCATTTCAGGGATGAGGATGAGCTACATGGTGCTGAGTTGTCTGCCAGGATAAAGCACAACATGCTTGACAACCAGAGTCCAAAGCACAAATCACATTTTAAAAAATCAGTCTCTGACATCTACAGAGAGAAGCCTTCCTCTGAGACCAGTGCTGGCTCTGCAGGGGCAGTGCCCATGTGCAGGAGTGCAGAGGAAAAGAGTCTCATCCCAGCAGCATGGCCAGGGAACACCAGCGTTTGGGGCATGCAGAGCTGCTCTCTTGCCACTGCTGCCCTCTCCTGCTGAGCCCTGCTGGTGGGGTCAGGCTCAGCTGCTCCTATCACTTGGTGCCAGTGCTGCTGTGGGGCTGTGCTGGGACTGCAGGCAGGGACAGGCAGTGGGCACGGCAGTGGCACAGCTGGCCTCCACTGCAGCACTTCCCTCCTAAGGGGGGATCTCCTCCAAGGTGGACTGAGCAGAGCTCAAGTGCTCAATCTGCTGTGAGCAGGCAGAGGAGAGCTCTGCAGCCCCAGGGCACGCAGCAGCCCCATCAAAGGAGCCTGGCGAGTGATTCCTTGCAGCCCTGGGGCAATGGCAGTGACCCCCTGAGCTGGGTCTGCCTCCCAGCCTGCCCAGCACAGCCCTGCAGAGTGCCCCCATGCTCTGGGCACCACAGCCCCCTCCCTCTGCAGAGCAGCACCACCGGCTGGGGCTGGGGATGCAAGGATGCTTCCCCTGAGTGTCTTGTAGGCTGGCTTCAGGCACACAACTTCTGGATGTAAGCGTGATCTTCACTGTGCACTAGGAGCTGAGAGACCGCCAACAGGCATGGGGCTGGAACATTGCCTGCAAGGTCCCTCCTGCCCTAGCACCTCACAGGACTGGCACAGAACTGGCTCCTGAGTGTCAGAGAGGCTGGGTGCTCAGCAGGTGTGCCATGAACTTGGAGGATCACAAACAGATCATTTCTACCTGGGCAGGTCCTGGCCCAAAAAGGGGGTGTTTTGTAGGTGTGGTATTATAAGCTCAGTGGTGCCTCAGAAACACTAAGTCCAGCAGGAAGCAAATGGCTGTTAAATGGCCTGTGAGGTGACTGCTTTCTGAAGTAGCTGACAGGTCACCCTTGACTCCTGGCTGGGATCTGTGCCTTTAGGCTCACATCTGCCAGTGTCCATGGTAGGGCAGCAGAAGGCACTTGCTGTGCATGTAGTTTCTGAGATCGGCTCTTTCTAAGTACCTGGTAGGCCCCATAGAGGAAGAGGTCTTGGGTAGGGGTTGTCATGTCAGAGGTGTCAGCTTTTGCCTGAAGTCATTCTTTAGGACTGCTTTCAGTTTTCTACACAGAGAGGGCCACTGCCTCCAAGACGCTTGGGGCAAACTGAACCATGCATGAGGGTTTGGAAAAGATAGCCTGGGTGCACAGAAACCATTCCATATCTAAAAGTTGGAGGCAGGAAACAAAATTTTGGGGTGGTACAAGAGCTGCTGGGCACATTGTGCAGGGTTTACCTACAGCCTTTGTGTTCTTTTCCATCCTGACTTAGGTGCCATGTCAGTCTCAAGAAAGGAGTAGCCAACAGATGTGAGGCAGATACTTTGAGATCATGAAAGCCATCAGAAAGCTGCCCCTAGGAAGATGACTGATATGGGGAAGTCAGGAGAAGCCTGGCCAGGAGAGATGTGAGACTTGAGAGAGGGAAAAGGGGTTTGGCCAGCAGAAATTAATGATTTCTGTGAGGTTCGAACATTCAGGCAATGTTGATTTTGCTGTAACACTGACTTAAAATAGTCATGTAAAGCCCTTGCACTACTTTAATCACTGACATTAATTGTCAATTCTAAATGCTACTCCACACCCTGACAGGAATCCACTACTCTTATGCCTGACCTCAAAGTATCCCTTCAAGCCAAAACTCAGCCCATAGCCCTTTTTCCTTATCTTTACTCTCTTGCTCATCCTGATCTGATCAGCTTGTGGGCCACAAGGAGGAGATTGGTGGGAATGCTCTGAGGAGCTCAGCTCTGCCTCAGCATCTCCTGCCCCAGGAGGAGGATCATAACTGTGGCAGGGACTGTGAGGTCACTTCTGTCTCTGTACTTGATAGGGCAGCAGCAGGAACGTGTCACAGAAAGGGACAGTGAGGTCACTTGTGTCTGGAGGTGGCAGGTCAGCCTTGACTTCTCCCTGGGAGCTGCACTTTTGAGCTGACAGCTGCCAGTGGCCCTGCTAGGCCAGCAGAAGGCACCTGCTTGGCATGCTGACAGTTGGCATTGCTTCCTTGCAACACTGTGCAGGGCTGCGGAGGTGTCAAAATGAAGTTCTTCTAGTAGCATCACACTACCCACCACATCCCACAGACCCCAAGACTAGCCCTGAGCCAGACATGGGTGTGCAGGGTCTCCTCTCCCAGTGGCCGTGGTCAGGCCTTGGCCCTTCAGCTTCATTAAAACCAACCAAGATTTTTCTCAGCACAGTGCTTTGCCTGTCTGTAACCATGGCCTCCAATTTTCTGCCCTAACAAGGCCCTGGGGAGGCTTTGTTAGTAACAGCCCTCAGTGGGGCCCATTAATACTCCAAGTCACTTCAGCTTTTCCTTCTGACTTTAGCTTCTCAAGTGGTTACATCACTCTCCTCTCAGTACCTCAACTGAGTACAGGGGGACAATCACTTCCCTGGACCTGCTGGCCACACTGCTTCTTATGCAAGCCAGGATGCTGTTGGTCTTCTTGGCCACCTGAGCACACGGCTGGCCCATATTCAGTCGACTATCAACCAGTACTCCCAGGTCCTTCTCTGCCAGGCAGCTCTCCAACTACTCATCTCCCAGCCTGTAGCTCTGTTTGGGGTTGTTGAGTCCCAGGTGAAGAACCCGGCACTAGAACCCCAGAAAACAGAAGAGCAGGGAGCAACCTCTTGGCTATGTTCCTGGCAGCTGCTTTGGAGAGGCGTCCAGGCTTCTGGGTTTGCCCAGAGCAAGACCCTCCTGTTACTGTGGTGCTATCTGGGAGGCCAGCTGTAACCCAGGGCTGCACAGTGCCTGCTGCTGTCTGCAGTCACAGGGATGCCAGTGCGGAGAGAACAGGACTGTCACCAAGGCCTATGAGATCTGACAGCTTATCCGAATAAAAGACCACAGGAGAACACACTGGAAGCCAAAAGAGAGCAGCAGTGACAAGGCCACGTCCTGCTGCTGGCCATGGCCATGGCTCCAGAGAAGCAACAGCCCCCACCCAAACTCCATGTAGCAGCTGGGCTCTTGGCCCTGAGCCCCTCCTGTGTGCTGGGGCTGCTACCCCAGCTCCAGAGGGGATGGAAAGAGATGGCAGCTGATAAAATGTAGTTCTGATGTTTTTTTTTGTTTTGTTTTGTTTTTGTTTTTAATTTATTATGTTTCTCTACATAACCTGCTTCTTTCAATAATTAGATGACTGGGTCACTATAAATGAAAAAATAAAAATAAGAAAATCAGGTAGCAGGTTAAGGATAACATAATTTAAATCAAAAGAAAAAAAATGTAGAAAATATTTATAGAGAAATATAGTAACAAAAATTTTCCTCACAGTTCCTGAAATAATCAGGGAACTCACAAACATTATTGATTGCAAAGAAGCATGTATCCAAAGAGTTTCCTTACTGCATCCTTGAACTCCTGGTTCCTCATGCTGTAGATGAGGGGGTTCACTGATGAAGGAACAACTGAGTAGAGAACTGACACAATAAGATCCATGGATGGGGAAGAGAGGGAGGGGGGCTTCAGATAGGCAAACATGGCAGTGCTGACAAAGAGGGAGACCACGGCCAGGTGAGGGAGGCACATGGAAAAGGCTTTGTGTCGGCCCTGCTCAGCGGGAATCCTCAGCACTACCCTGAAGATCTGCACATAGGATAACATGATGAAAACAAAGCAAAGAAAGGCTAAAGAAACACTAAACACAAGTGCCCAAACTTCCCTGAGAGAGGCATCTGAACAGGAGAGCTTGAGAATCTGTGGGATTTCACAGAAGAACTGGTCCACAGCATTGCCTTGGCAGAGGGGCAGGGAAAATGTGTTGGCCGTGTGCAGGACAGCATTGAGAAAGCCACTGCCCCAGGCAGCTGCTGCCATCTGGGCACAAGCTCTGCTGCCCAGGAGGCTCCCGTAGTGCAGGGGCTTGCAGATGGCAACGTAGCGGTCGTAAGCCATGACAGTGAGAAGGGAATACTCTACATCAAAAAAGAAGGCTAAAAAAAGTACTTGGGCAGCACACCCTTGATAGGAAATGGCCCAGGTGTCCCACAGAGAATTGGCCATGGCTTTGGGCAGAGTGGTGGAGATGCAGCCCAGGTCGAGGAGGGCGAGGTTGAGGAGGAAGAAGTACATGGGGGTGTGGAGGCGGTGGTCGCAGGCTATGGCTGTGAGGATGAGGCCGTTGCCCAGGAGGGCAGCCAGGTAGGTGCCCAGGAAGAGCCCAAAAGTCAGGAGCTGCAGCTCGCGTGTGTCTGCAAATGCCAGCAGCAGGAACTCGCTCACTGAGCTGACGTTGGGCATTTTCTGACATTGAAGAGTTGTCTGTAGAGAAGCAGAAGGCAGAAAAAGTTTAGAAGACAATTCTCTGAGGAAAACCTACTACAAGCCTTAGAGCACTCTCATCTGAAGCCTCTCTTTGCAAAAGGAGCTTTCTGCAGCTTTATCGCTTGAGTCCCAGCTGATGCTGGGTGAGACTGGCACTGCAAGCGTGGATTGCTGGGGCCTTTAGAGGTGTCCTTCCTTCTGTGAAGCAGTCAGAAAGCAGGAACAAGGGGGAAACTCAAGTTCAGTCCACTTATGAGATCCATGAACTTTGCAGGGTTGTTGCAAAGAACACCTCCAACCACACTGTAGAGCGAGTCAGATTTTATTATGCTTAGTAGAACAATCACACTCTTGCGTTTCCAAAGAAGTGGAGACAGCTTAAAGCAAAGAAGCTCAAACCCCAGTGCAGATGGACAGAATCCTCACCTTATCCCTAAGTGCATGAGCAGGATCTCAGCTTTTCCCTCTTCGCAAAGGCTGCAGAGTCCTCACTCCAGCTGCCCACAGACAGCCATCCAGCAGCGCAGACATGTTAGTACGGAGGTGTCTTTTCTTTGAAGTATCTGGATAACACAAGGATGCCAGGAGAGAGCTGCATCCTGCGGGAGAGAAGAATGCAGCCCAGGACAATGCCCCACGGACAGAGCTGGATATTCGAAATCTGGGGCGTCCCAATACCCAATCTGCATCCCCTGCAGTGTCTGGAGGAGACTTGGACACCCAACTCTTGGCTAAAAAGAGCAGCTGGGTTATGACACTCCAAGGGGCTTCTGCCAGACTTTCTCACCTTGCACTGCAACCCAGCAGGACTCTCAAAGCCTACTGCATTGCCCACTGCCCTCCCAGAAACAACACCCAGCGGAAGACCCTTCCAGGACCTGCAGCTGCATGGCCCTGCAGCCAGGCACTTACCTTGTCAAGGGCTGTGCAGGTTTCTCCTGCAGGCAGCTCTCAGCATCCTCCCACTGCCAACTTCCTCCGAGCCCTCTCTCCTTCCCTCCTCTCTGTGTGCCAGCTGCGGTCAGAGCCCCCAGCCCTACTGCGCTGTGCAGTGGAGCTGCTCCTGGGCACAGCTGTCTCTCTGCAACAGGAACACTTTTGAAATGAGTTTTCTCTGTCCCACGAGCCCAGCCCAGCTCAGCAGCACAGAATCAGCCCAAGGCACTGCAATCACCCCTATGGGGGCTTTGCTGATGAGCCCACGAACCTCAGGCACTCAGACACAATTGAAGACAGCTCTCCAGAAGTGCAAGTCAGAGGCAAGTTTCCTGCAGTGTCCCCCTGAGGGCCAGCACTGACACAGCCTCTCTTGGAGCTCGTTAGAGCAGAACCCTGGAGGCAGTGAGGACAAGGAGACAAAGGCAATGTGAAGGTGACACTGAGGTGTAGGCAAACTGGATGTGTTTCACCAAGCACAAGGGCCAGGACTTGACATCCAACCCATTTTAAGGGGGATCCTTTCCCTTGACAGGTTGCTCAGGGCTCTTTGTGGGGCAGTAGGAGATGGGGATGTGCATGGCCAAGTGCAGGAGAATGGTACGACCCCTGCCTGCTTCATGGGTGGGGGCGAGGAGGCAATGAGGCCCTGGTGCTTTAACAATCAGCTGTCTCCTCATAGGCGTCAGTAGCAGAGACAACAGCCATAGCCATGGACACAAAGACCTGAGTCCTGTTGAGACTTTCAGCCTTGGTAGAGCCCTTGATCCTCCCCACACCAGGCTGTCTGAGGGACTCCTAGACCTGTATGTCTTTTCCTGCTGGCTGCAGACCCTCTTCTGTGTAGTACCACACTAGATCTCTGAGGAGTCTCATAACTCAGATCTTCTTGTTGGCCATGCTCCTCGTAAGGGAGCTCTGTGGGAAACTGGCCTAGCTGCTGATGAGCAGGCACCACTGCTCACATGGCATCCCTTGTGGTGCCCAGGCCCTCCTCCTCCTGGCCACTGTTCACTCAGCAAGGTTCCATTCTGCCCTGATGTGTGGGTTTCTCTTCCTGTGGTGCAGTATGGGGTTCTTCTCCTTGTAAATGCCAAGAGGTTTCTGTAGGCAAAATCCTGCAGTTTCTCAAGGTTGCCCCACACTGATGCTCCATTCTGTCAGCTCTTCATGTCTACAGGCAGACAGTTCAAACTTTGCCTGTGATTGTGCTATCTTTGAGAAGACAGCAGCATCAGGAAAGTTTGGAAAATACAGGAGTAACCAGTTGAATGGCATTGCAGCACAGAGCCACAGAAGAGAATGGAAAGCTGCCAGGTTCCACCTCTTCTGTGCTTCCTTCTCATGCATGCTGTCAGTTTGGAGCTGTGTCCTGAATGTTATGGGGCTGTGCAGGTGAAAAATAGAAGGGCCAAAGCCCAGCTGGAGCTCAATCTCTCTGTGACTCTCAAAGACAATGAAAAACTGTTTATAAAAATACTATAAATAAAGGAAGATTAAGGAGAACCATCATCCTTTATTAGATATGCGGGAAATCTCGTGAAGATCTCGAGATAACGTAATGGATGAGGTACTTAATTCCTTCTTTGCCTCTGACTAGATCAGCGAGACCAGTTGTTCCACTGGACATTTATTCCTCCTCATGGCCATTGCCAACATTCCTGGGCACACATTTTGGCAAGTTTTTCTCTCCTGCTCTTTCCTACTACCACAGAAAGCTCCATCAAGGTGGAAACCACTCCTCAAGTAGGCATCCCAACCCAGCAGGCTCCTTGCGGCCTCTCAGCCAACCAGACACAAGTCACCTCAGCAGAACCTTCCAAGCCAGGGGCCTGCTGCTGGCCTTGCAGCTTCTTGGCTACACACAGCCAAGCCTTGTGCCTGCTGCTGCCCAGCCATGGACTCAAGCAGAAGGGACAGGACAACCCATCTGGGGGCCTTCTTTCTGTCTGGGTCCTCCTAGGTGTGTAGGCAGAGGGAATCCCCCTGTCAGCATGCCAAGCAGGTGCCTTGTGCTGGCCTAGCAGGGCCACTGCCAGATGTCAGCCCAAAAGTGCAGTTCCCAGGGAGAACTCAAGGGTTACCTGCCACCTACTTCAAGCAGAAGTGACCTCACCATCCCTTTCTGTGACACATTCCTGGTGCTGCCTTATCAACTTTAAGGGATGAACAGATAAATGGGATGCCGTTGTGGGAATCTATTACAGACCACCCGGCCAGGATGACAATGCCGATGAATTATTCTTTGCAGAACTAAGAGATGCCTTGAGATCAACTCCCTTGTCCTTATGGGAGATTTCAACTTGCCCGACGTCAACTGGGATCACCACACAGCTGACACAAGCAAGTCCAGGAAGTTCATAAAGCACCTAGATGATCTCTTCTTGGTGCAGGTGCTAAGGGAGCCAACTAGGAAAGGTGCCCTCCTTCATCTGTTACTGGAGAACAGAGAGGGTGTTGTGGGAGATGTGGCAATTGGTGCCCGTCTCAGTCATAGTGACCATGAAGTGGTTCAGTTTAGAATTTATGGCAACAGAAGGAAAACTGCCACCAGTATTTCAGCCCTGGATATGGGCAAAGCAGACTTCAGGCTGCTCAGGGAACTAGTCAGCAAGGTCCCCTGGGTAGCTGCTTTTGAAGGCATTGCCGTCCATCAGTGTTTCAGGTCAATCTTTAAGCACTGCCTCCTAAAAGCACAAGATCAGGTTATACCAAAATATCGGAAGGCAGGCAGGCGGGGCAGAAGACTGGCCTGGCTGACCAGGGATCTTCTACTGGAGCTTAGACAGAAAAAGAAATTGTATGGCTGCTGGAAAGAGGGTCAGGTGATGAGGAAGGAATAGAGGGATGCTGTTCATGTTTGTAGGGAGAAAATTTGTGGGTCCAAAGCCCAACTAGAGTTGAAGCTGGCCATGTTTGTGAGAGACAATAAAAAAGGTTTTTTTTAGATAAGTTAACAGAAAAAGGAGAACCAAAGAAAACATAAGTTCGCAACTTGACGGGGAATGTCCCCTCACAGACAATGATATAGCCAAAGCAGAGACATTTAATGCCTTCTTCACTGTCCTTGTTTCAGTTAGGACAGAATTATTTTCCTCCTAGTAGCTGGTAGAATGCTATGTTTTGGCTTAGGAAGAGAAGAGTGCCAATAACACATTGATGTTTAATTGTTGCAGAGCAGTGCTTACACCAAGCCAAGGACATTTCAGCTTCTCACTCTGTCCTGCCAGTGGGCAGGCTAGGGGTGCAGCAGGAGCTGGGAGGGGACAGAGCCAGGACACCTGACCCAAACTGGCCAAAGGGGTATTCCATACCTTCTGACATCATGCTAAACAATAGATAGGGGTGGCTAGCCATGGGGAGGAGGGCTGGACTGCTTGGGGTTAGTCTGGGCATCAGTCAGCAGGTGGTGAGCAATTGCATTGTGCATCACTTGTTTGTACACATTATTATTCGTAGTACTAATATCATCATTATTGTTATTATTATTATTGTTATCATTATTTTCCTGTCTTAATAAACTGTCTTTATCTCCACTCACAGGCTTCACTTTCCCATTTCTCTCCCCCATCACAGAGAGGGAGGGGGAGCAAACGGCTGTGCGGTGTTTAGGTGCCAGGTGGGATGAACCACAACACTGAATAATATAAATAAAATATTAAAATGTAGGAAAAAAAATAATAAAAACTCATTAGAAGAAACAATGTTAAGAGTTTTCTGGAAAACCAGTGAGTCCAATTAGTATAACAGGCACATTATTTATGATGAAGAAACAGGTATCCAAATAGTTTCCCCACTGCATCCTTGAGTTCCTGGTTCCTCATGCTGTAGATGAGGGGGTTCAGAGCCGGAGGCACCACCGAGTACAGAAATTACACCACCAGGTCCAGGATGGGAGAAGAGATGGAGGGGAGCTTCACGTAGGCAAACATCCCAGTACTGACAAACAGGGTGACAAGGACTAGGTGTGGTAGGCATGTGGAAAAGGCTTTGTGCCTGCCCTGCTCAGAGGGTATCTTCAGCACTGCCCTAAAGATCAGTACATAGGACAACACAATGAAAACAAAACAACCAAATAGTAAAGAAACACTAAACATAAGTGCCCCGACTTCCCTGAGGTAGGCTTCTGAGCAGGAGAGCTTGAGGATGTGGGGGACTTCACAGAAGAACTGGTCCACAGCATTGCCTTGGCAGAGGAGAAGGGAAAATGTGTTGGCCGTGTGCAGGACAGCATTGAGAAAGCAGCTGCCTGGGGCAGCTGCTGTAGTATCAATTGCAGCTTGATAGTTGTGGGCCAGATCCCAGCACACTACAGTGATTTGTGTCACTTTGGAACTGTCGGAGTCATGACACCCGTTTTTCAAGCATTCTACCTGTTTTTTTAGGATTTTGCAGTTGTTCAGGGGAGAATTTCCAAAACATTGGAGGTGCCCACTGCTCTAGAAACCTGCCCGTATCCTCCCACACTCCCTGCCACTCACAAGTATCCTGCCTCAGGACAGATCTCTGGATAAAATTCCTAAGTGGTTGTTTAACCTTAAACAAAACCTGAAGCACATTCAGGAGACATAACAACAAGAACATGCTCATCTGAGTGTCCCAAGGATATTCAACATCTTGGAGAACTATCGTACCAAGCTCGGAGGGTAAGAGGGAGGTGAAGGAGAAAGGAAGGTTGAATGAGTAGGAAAAAATGTCTCCTTCTTTCCCCTCTACACATTGGCTCCCTGACAAAAAAAAAAAAAAAAAAAAAAAAAAAAAAAAAAAAAAAAGGCAGTAGGTGTAATTGCTAATAGTTTCCAAGATATGGTTTCCAAAGTACAGAGTTGACGACAGTGCTGAGTACAAATACCAGGTTACGGTCATGACCAGAAATTTCTTCATGTCATAAGCCACTGTTACACCGCACAGTACCATAACAATTTTAAACCAGGGCCCGGAAAGGATAAACAGCATGACAGGGAGCACATACAGAAAGTAATGTGCTATAAAACTCAGTTTGGAAAACAGGTGCAGAAGACTTGATATTAAAGCAATCAGCATTGTGACTAGCAACTATTATTCAGGTCTAATGGTTATACCAATTTTAGTTTAACACATTCTGGTCCGATCTGTCGTTATGTCAATGCTTCGAGCCCCACGTTGGGTGCTAAAAAGGATTATTGTGGTTTAACCCGGCCGGCAGCTAAACACCACACAGCCATTCGCTCACCCTCCCCCCTGCCCCTCTGGGATGGGGGAGAGAAACGGAAAGTGAAGCCTGTGAGGTGAGATAAAGACAGTTTATTAAGACAGGAAAATAATAATAACAATAATAACAACAACAATGATTATAATAGTGCTACTACTAATAATGTGTACAAACAAGTGATGCACAGTGCAATTGCTCACCACCCACAAACTGATGCCCAGCCTAACCCCGAGCAGTCCAGCCCTCCCACCCCTGCTAGCCACCCCTATCTATTGTTTAGCATGACGTCAGATGGTATGGAATGTTCCTTTGGCTAGTTTGGGTCACCTGTCCTGGGTCTGCCCCCTTCCCAGCTCCCACTGCACCCCCAGATTGCCTGCTGGCAGGAGAGAGTGAGAAGCTGAAACGTACTTGGCTTGGTGTAAGCACTGCTCTGCAACAAGTAAAACATCAGCATGTCATCAGCACTCTTCTCATCCTAAGCCAAAACATAACACCCTACCAGCAACTAGGAGGAAAATTAACACTATCCGAGCTGAAACAAGGACAAATGCTATACCTAGAGGTCACAAATTGCCTGATATTAACTTGAGGTAAACTAGAAAAGTGAGATAGCCAATTTATTGCTAAGTAAATATTACCACTAGAATCAGTTTTTCAGTGTAGTTTTCAGCTCCTGGTTCCTCATGCTATAGATGAGGGGGTTCACTGCTGGAGGTATCACTGAGTACAGGAATGACAACATCAGGTCGAAGGATGGAGAGGAGATGGAGGGGGGTTTCAAGAAGGCAACTATGGCAATGCTGAGAAACAGGGAGACCACAGCCAGGTGAGGGAGGCACGTGGAAAAGGCTTTGTGCCGGCCCTGCTCAGAGGGTATCCTCAGCACAGCCCTGAAGATCTGCACATAGGACAGCACAATGAAAACAAAACAAATTAATGCTAAACATGCACTAACCACCAGAAGTCTAACTTCCTTTAGGTAGTCTGAATCTGAGCAGGAGAGCTTGAGGATGTGGGGGATTTCACAGAAGAACTGGTCCAAAACATTGCCGTGGCAGAGGGGCAGGGAAAACATGTTGGCTGTGTGCAGGACAGCACTGAAAAGGCCACTGCCCCAGGCAGCTGCTGCCATCTGGGCACAGGCTCTGCTGCCCAGGAGGCTCCCATAGTGCAAAGGCTTGCAGATGGCAACATAGCGGTCATAGGCCATGATGGTGAGAAGATAAAATTCTGATACAATCAAGAAGACAAACAGAAAGAGTTGGGCAACACATCCTCGAAAGGAGATGGCCCTGGTGTCCCAGAGGGCATTGGTCATGGCTTTGGGCAGAGTGGTGGAGATGCAGCCCAGGTCGAGGAGGCTGAGGTTGAGGAGGAAGAAGTATGTGGGGGTGTGGTGGTGGTGGTGGCAGGCTACAGCGCTGAGGATGAGGCCGTTGCCCAGGAGGGCAGCCAGGTAGATGCCGAAATGCAGGAAGAGCGCGAAGTGCAGGAGCTGCAGCTCGCGTGTGTCTTCAAATGCGACCAGGAGGAACTCACTCACTGAGCTGCTGTTGGGCATTTGCTTGTTTTGTGTATGTTGTCCTGCTAAAGGAACAGAAATAGAGTGATAATATATCAGGATTATCTGAGAAAAAACATTTCATTTTTTCAGTTAAACCTCTCAAACCATTTGCCATACTGCATGTAGAGAGTTGGCAGATCCCTTTCCTTCATTGGTTGCTCCTTCATTTGTTCTCTGCTTGTGTCTCCTTGAGCTGCAGGGCAATTGCTCTAAGGAGGTTCTCCTGAGAAGAACCTGGGCACTGCTGAGAGCAGAGGAATCCAGGCTCAAAGTGCCAATCTCCTGATTCTCTGAATCATGCTGCTGGCATGGCAGCACTCAGAATTGCGGGACTTCATTCAGGCCACGATAGGCCTCTGTTAGTGCACTCGGTTGCTGCTATACTTACTCAGGTGCACGGTTGTGGTAGGGATTGGCACCAGCTGTCCTTCAGTCCTCATCAACCCCACAACAGCATAATGTCCTCTGTCTCCAAGGCAGCTATGCCAAAAGCCTACCGATACTCTTTTGGGTCCCTGAAATATCTATCCTCTCCTGAAGCAGTCTCTTCCAAGGATGCACAGAGTCTCTGGGCCAGTGCCAATAATGTTTTTGCCACTCCTTCCCACTTAGACACACTTCAGCCTCCAGTACAGTTCAGAGTTGGGATCCCCCTGTCACTGCAGACATACAAGTGGGTTCGACCTTCTTAGCTTGATGGCATTAGGGTACACTGTGCAGTGGTGCCCACTAGCTCCTGATACTTCTGTGGGTCTGATGTGCAAGGCCATCAAATCCCCACAGTCCAATAAACCCGACTGTCCCCTTCCTCCCCCTGGCTGGAGGCACAGCCCCTCTAGTCCTGCTCATAGTATTCAGTACTGTGTCTGCAGGACAGCCCGCTGGAAATTGGAGCAGCAGTTCTCTAAGAACCCCTTTTAGTGATTGTTTTTCCTTGCCACTCACATACCCATGCCTCAAGGCTGGAGGTAGATTTTCCATCCCACTTTCTCATGTGCTCTCCATGGTCACACCCCGTAAAAGCATAGGGTTGGGCACATAGTGTGTATCCACTGTATCTCCTTTCCTGCCCCTCTTAATTCCAGAGAGGGGCGCCGTTTTCTCCCAGCACCAGAGCAGCAGAGGGGATAGGGATCGTGGTGATTACTGATGCTCTTATGACTTCTTCCTCTTCGTCCTCCTACTCACATGATGGCCCCAGCTTTTCTGAAGCCTGCCTCGTCTTCTGACTAACTGACTTTCACATCCATTAGTTTTTCTTGCATAGAGGAGCAAGTGATACAGACAGAGCTTGGTTTTCTGGCTCAGACACAGGGCCCAGAAAAAGAGCTGGAGTTGCTGCAGGGCATTTTGCAGATGCTGTAGTAGCTGCAGGGTCTGTCAGAGGGGTTGGAGTGACTGCAGGGCTTTTCACAGAGGCTGGAGTGGCATTGATTGTTTTTGAAGGGGTTTTGCCCCGTTTTGTCTTTGAAGGGGTTTGACGTGCTGGGCACAGATGCAGTTACGGGGATAAAGACCACTGCTGGCAGTGGCATTGTGTTTCAAAGGCTGGGCTACATCCATCTGGAAACGCCTGTGAGCTTGAAGATGATAGAATCTCCTGTGGTGAGGTGCCACTACTGCAGGGGGAGAGGGGGAAGGAGTGTAAGACATGTGGGACCTCCAGACAGAAGTGGTGAGTGCAGAGCAGTAAGTGTGTTCTGGGCATTAAGAAGGCCTGAAAGAGCATAGCATGGCCCTTGCTGAAGGTGAGGACCTTGAGGTTTGATGTGAGCGTAGCAGGGGAAAGAGGATGTGGGAGTTCAGTTCTGGGATAGAGGGACAGAGGAATTCTGTCTTCTGGCAAAGACAGAAGCAGGTTTGGGTCCAGGACATCCTAGGTGACTGAGGATTATTTAACAGGACTTAAAAGAAGCTAGAAGAGTTTGCAGGGATCTCCCAGGCTTGGCAAAAACCCAGGCAACCACAGCTTTGAGTTAGAAAGAACAGGCAGGGATGTCATAGAAACATTGAGTGGCTGGGGTTGGAAGTGACCTTAAAAATCCTCTAGTTCTGACTCCCCTGCCATGGGCAGGTGATGCCACCCACTAGATCAGGTTGCCCTGAGCCTCTTCTAACCTGGTCTCGAACACCTCCGGGGATGGGTATAGTGGGTTTACGTGGCAATGTTACCTGGGGGGGCTGCAGGGGTGGCTTCTTTGAGAAGAATCCAGATGCCCCATGTGAGATAAGGGCTGGTTTCAGCCAGCTCCAAGGGGACCTGCTCCTGAGAGCCAAGCCAATAAACGAGTGTTTGAGCCTTTGTGAGGGCAGATTTAAGAGAAGGGGGAAAACAAACAAACAAACAAAAAATGCTGCTCAACAGCAGCTAGGAGAGCGAGGAGTAAGAAACAGCCTTTCAGACACCAAGGTCAGTGCAGCAGGAGGGCAGGAGGTGCTCCAGGCACGCAGCAGCAGTTCTGCTGTGGCCTGTGGAGAGGGCCTCTCGTGGAGCAGGTGGACGTGGCCTGGAGGAGGCTGCGGCCCATGGAGAACCCCCGCAGGAGCAAGCCCTGGACCCGAGCTGCAGCCCGTGGAAAGGAGCCCACATGGAGCAGGGGGTCTGAGGGGAGCTGCCGCCTGTGGGGTACCCATGCTGGAGCAGTTTGCTTCTGGGGGATGGACCCTGTGGTACGGAGACATGTGGGAGCAGTTCCTGAAGAGCTGCTGCCTGTGGGCAGCCCCCGTGGGCTCAGTTTGGGAAGGACGGCATCCTGTTGGAGGGACCCCACATGGAGCAGAGGCAGAGAGTGATTGTGAAGGAACATCGGAGACGAAGTGCTACAGACTGACCGCAACCACTATTGGCCATTCCCCTGCAATGCTCGAGGGAAGGAGGTGGAAGAAGGTGGATAGGGGGAAGTTGTTTTTATTTTGTTTTCTTTGATTCTCAATCCTATAGCTTGCTAGTAATAGGCAGTAAATTTAACTAATTTCCCTATGCTGAGTCTGTTTTTCCCTTGATGATAACTGTAAACTAATCTCCTGGTCCTTACCTCAACCCTTGAGCCCTTTTATTCATATTTTCTTCCTGTTTACCATTGAGGAAGGGGATTGGGGAGTCAGATAGCAGTTGTGGTGGAGCTCAGCTGCTCACCTGAGCAAAACAACCAAATGAAGCAGAAGAAGAAGGGCAATGTCATGATTGTGAAACAAATCAAGGCATCAGTTTCCTCAAGACATCCTTGAGCTCCTGGTTCCTCATGCTGTAGATGAGGGGGTTCACTGCTGGAGGCACCACCGAGTAGAGAAATGAAATCACCAGGTCAAGGGATGGGGAAGAGATTGAGGGGGGTTTCAGGTGGGCAAACATGATGGTGCTGACAAACAGGGAGACCACGGCCAGGTGAGGGAGGCACATAGAAAAGGCTTTGTGCCGGCCCTGCTCAGAGGGAATCCTCAGCACTGCCCTGAAGATCTGAACATAGGACACCACAATGAAAACAAAACATCCAGTGGTTAAAGAGGCACTAAACATGAAAAGCTGACCTTCCCTGAAGTGGACAGCTGAGCAGGAGAGCTTGAGGATCTGGGGGATCTCACAGAAGAACTGCTCCACAGCATTGCCGTGGCAGAGGGGCAGGGAAAATGTACTGGCCGTGTGTAGGACAGCATGGAGAAAGCCACTGCCCCAGGCAGCTGCTGCCATCTGGGCACAAGCTCTGGTGCCCAGGAGGCTCCCGTAGTGTAGGGGCTTGCAGATGGCAACGTAGCGGTCGTAGGCCATGACTGTGAGAAGGGAATACTCTGCTCCAAACAAGAAAGCAAAGAGAAAGAGTTGGGCAGCACAGCCTTGATAGGAGATGGCCCTGGTGTCCCAGAGGGCATTGGCCATGGCTTTGGGCAGAGTGGTGGAGATGCAGCCCACGTCGAGGAGGGCGAGGTTGAGGAGGAAGAAGTACATGGGGGTGTGCAGGCGTTGGTGGCAGGCTACGGCACTGAGGATGAGGCCGTTGCCCAGGAGGGCAGCCAGGTAGATGCCCAGGAAGATCGCAAAGTGCAGGAGCTGCAGCGCGCGTCTGCGAATGCCAGCAGGAGGAACTCAGTGATGGTGCTTCTGTTGGACATCTGCTTTTTTCAGGATGTGATCCTGAAAAAAGAAGAGGATGAGAGTAATAAAGTACAAGAAATGTATCAGAGGGAAACGAATTCTCTTTCTCATTTAAAATCATCACCTATATTGTGACATTTGGCAGATCCCTTTCATGCATCCTGATTCATTCTGCCTGACGGTGTCTGTTGGAACAGGGGGCTCTACTGTGGGCAGTGCAGGAGTCAGCCCTGTCCTACAGCAAGAGGTGAAGAGGAACATGGGGAAATGTTGGTTTCACTTCCTTCTTGTTCACAAAATGCTTTGCCCCAGTATCGCTCCCAGTTCACCAAACTGCAGAGCAGAGCTGTGGAGCCTTATTGATTGATTGATTGATTGATTGATTTGATTTTTTTGTTTCCTCTGTCCCACCACTCCTGAGGAGTGTTTCCAAGTCACAAACCCTGGCTATTTGTGCTGAACTCAAAGGGAATCCTTGTAGATCATTATCAGAGAAAAAGGGACTGTCACTTTAGTGCACGGTGTTCTCCTTCAGGCCAGTCTGTCCACCAAGTGTGGTTTCAGCTGCCCTGTGAGAGCTGCAGGAAAGTTCTATTCACATGTTTGACTGAAAAGAACAAAGACCCTGCTGAGAGCAGAGGAATCCAGGCTCACAGTGCCCATCTGCACACCCCTCACCCTGTCCCTCGACCCAAGCACACCGAGGGCTCACGCCATGGGCATGTGAAACCCCCATCCCCAGCCAGCCTGGGAACAAGACCAGCAGCAGCACGGCCAGCTGGAGAAGCCAGGAGGAATGCCAGCGTGCTGCTGCCAGGGGAGGCAAGGCCAGGGAGGGACAGACGGACACTCAGCAGACCCTCCTGTGCTGCAGCTCTGCCTGCAGATAAGGCAGCTCCTTCTGGGGACACCGGGGGCTTGAGGGCAGAGGCTGTGCTGGAGGGAGAGGAGAGCAGGGGGTGTCCCAGGGAAGGCGTCTGCCCTGCAGGGGGTTGCGGGGAGGTGCCTGAGCCCTCCCTCGCACAGCATTTCTGGCAGCAGCTCCCTCTCACTGCCTGCCCATGTCCCTACTTGTTTCTATGTCCCTGCTGGGAGCCGGTTCTCTGTCCCCACATCCCCACCCTGTCCATGCTCAGAGACCCCATCCCACAAGCTGTGTGCTTCCTGAGTACAGGACATCACAGGGGTTGCAGCTCCTGAAGACCTGACAAGCCCCGAGGAGACAACAAACATTGTTGTTTCAGTCTTCAGGCTGAGGTGCCTGAAGGGATTTGATCAGGTTAATTGCTGCCATATTGATCTCTCCCTGCAATACTCTTGGAGTCTCAGTCTCCTGTAAAATCCAGACAATTCATTGTCATGAACCCTGCCTTCCTTCCACACCAAGAATCTGAAAGCACAGAATCCAAGCAAGTCTTCCATTTCAGATAAACAAAGCCTTGATCTTCCTGCTAAAATTCCCCCTCAAAAATACCATTCTCTAAAGCATCTTCTATGCCACATTACAGGTAGAATAAGACACATCCTCACAGATGCAATCAGCCATCAGATGTGCCATCTGTAGAAGACCCCTCTGGCAACCCCACCTGCTGCCAGAGCCTCACGGTGTCAAGAGCCTGCAGATGTGTCCTGCCACACGCTGCCCTCTGTTGTTGCACTCCTCAGTGCCTCCAAGCCCTCTCTCCTTCTCTCCTCTCTGTGTGCCAGCTGCGGTCAGAGCCCCCAGCCCTGCTGCGCTGTGCAGAGGAGCTGCTCCTGGGCACAGCTGTCTCTCTGCACCACGGCCCTCTTGCCACGAGCTCTCTCTGTCCCATGAGCCCGGCCCAACTCAGCAGCACAGCACCAGCCCAAGGCACTGCAATCACCCCTCTGGGGGCTTTGCTGATGAGCCCAGAAACCTCAGTCACTTAGAGACAATTGAAGACATCTCTCCAGAAGTCCAAGTCAGAGGCAAGTTTCCTGCAGTGTCCCCCTGAGGGCCAGCACTGACACAGCCTCCCTTGGAGCTCGTTCGAGCAGAACCCTGGAGGCAGTGAGGACAAGGAGACAAAGGCAATGTGAAGGTGACACTGATATGTAGGAAAACTGAATGTGTTTCACCAAGCACAAGGGCCAGGCCTTGACCCCAAGCGCTTGGGAAGTGAGATCCTTTCCCTTGACAGGTTGCTCAGGGCTCTTTGTGGGGCAGTAGGAGATGGGGATGTGCATTGCCAAGTGCAGGAAAATGGTACGACCCCTGCCTGCTTCATGGGTGGGGGCGAGGAGGCAATGAGGCTCTGGTGCTTTAACAATCAGCTGTCTCCTCTTAGGCCTCAGTGGCTTAGACAGCAGCCATAACCATGGACACAAAGACTTTGGTCCTGTTGGGGACTTTCAGCATTTCCAGTGTCCTTGCTCTTCGCTGAACCAGTTTGAGCAAGCACCACTACTCGTACAGCATCCCTCATGGAGGCTGTTCACAAATCTATGGAGCTGGATGGGATATAGCCGAGGGTACTGAGGGAGCTGGCAGAAGTGCTCACCAAGCTGCCTTCCATCATTTATCAACAGTCCTGGCTATCAGAGGTGTTCCCAGTCAGCTGGTGACTAGCAACTGTGATGCTCACCTACAAAGTGGCTGGAAGGAGGATCGTGGAACTACAAGCCTGTCAGTCTGAACTCGGTCCTGGGGAAGCTCTTGGAGCAGATTATCTTGAATTCCATCACACAACGCTTCCAGAACAACCAGGTGATCAGGCTCAGCCAGCATGGGTTTGTCAAAGGCAGGTCAAATATGTCTTGGCAAATCAGATCTCAAGGTGTGACAAGGTGATGCTCTCAGTGGATGAGGGAAAGGCTGTGGATATGCTCTACCTAGGCCGCAGTAAGGCTTTTCCATCTTTTCCCACAACATTCTCCAGAGAAACTGGCTGCTCAAGGCTTGGACAGGTGTACGCTTTGTGGGGTTAAAATCTGGCCCAAAGTCATGGTAAATGCAAATAAATGCAGATGGAGGCCTGTCCTTAGTGTCCCCCAGGGCCCCGTACCGCGGCCAGGTCTCTTCAATATCTCCATCAATGATGTGGATGAGGGGATCGAGTGCACCCTCAGTAAGTTTGCAGATGACACCAAGTTTGGAGTGAATGTTGATCTGTTAGGGGGTCTTGTGAGGCCACAACTGGAGTACTGTGTTCAGCTCTGGGGCCCCAGTAAGGATGTGTATGTTAGAAGGAGTCCAGAGGAGGGCCATGAGGACGATCAATGGGCTGCAGCACTTTTCCTAGGAACATGCTGAGGAAGATGAGTTTGTTCAGCCTGGACAAGAGAAGGCTCTGGGGAGACCTTAAAGAGCCCTTCCAGTACCAATAGGGGGCCTACAGGACAGCTGGGGAGGGACTCTTCATCAGTGTCATGATAGGAGTAGCGGTAATGGTTTTAAACTGAAAGAGGGTAGATTTAGATTAGCTATTAGAAAGAAGTTCTTGACTTAGAGGGTGGTAAGGCAGCGGAACAGGCTGCCCAGGGAAGCTGTGGATGCCCTATCCCTGGAAGTATTCAAGGCTAGGTTGGATGGGGCTTTGAGCTACCTGGTCTAGTGGAAGCCGACTCAATGGTGGGGCAGAGTGAGAAGCAGAGAAAGCCTTGATGCTGTGCAAACTCTGCACAGGAACAGCGACTACAGCCGTGGGCAACCAACGGTGCTCTGGTCACATATCAAAAACACAGCACCACAGGGGCTGCTCTGCAGAAGAAGTCTTTCCCAGCCAGAATCAGTGTCCCCACAATGGACAAGAAGCTCTGTAAGGAGTCAGGAAGGTGCTAATAAGCACCAGGACAATTGAGGAAGCCCAAAGGCCCTTCTGAAGGGTCACCGGGTGCCACCTGAGAGACAGTGCTGGGCAGTGGGGAGGGCCAGGAGAAACAATTGTGTGAAGGTTGTGAGAAACAAGGAAATGTCATTGCCATTGCCGCAGGGCTACAACGAATCACTCACTGGCCTCCTCTGTCAGGGCAGCATGAGCCCAGGAGACAGCAGTGAATGGAGCCCACAGAGCATGAGCCTGTCTGAGGTGGACTAACCAGAGCTCAAGTGCTCAGTCTGGTGTGAGCAGGCAAAGAAGAGCTCTGCAGCCCCACGGCACACAGCAGCCCCAGCAAAATGGGCATGGCAAGTGATGCCTTGCAGCCCTGGGACAACGGCAGTGACCCCATATGCTGGGTCTGCCTCCCAGCCTGCCCAACACAGCCCTGCAGATTGCCCCTGTGCCCTGGGCACCACAGCCCCTTCGCTCTGCAGAGCAACACTGCCAGCTCTGAATTAAAAGTTACCCTGGATCCACTGGATGGCTTGGCCATCATAAAGTAACCATTCTGAAAAGGTAAGGGGGTTCAGGTAATATTGATGCTGCTGCAACACTGACTCTGAAAATACTCCCTTTAGACTCTTACTGTGTTTCTAACCCCTAACTGCTACTCCTCACCTTGACTGTAATCCACTACTCTCTTGCTTAACCTCAAACCTTAACTTCAAGCCAAAGCTCAAACCAGAAGCCTTTACCATTTACCTCTCTCTCACCCTAATCCTTGTCCTTATCACTAGGATTAAAATACTCTATTTAACCTTAGCACTCAGGCCAGCCCTAAACAAAACCCTATCCCAAAAAACTTGTCCATAACATAGATACGGACCTGAACATCCTAAGACTGTGAACTATGCCTAACCCAGGAAAGCTCTAATCCCTAATTCCTAAACCCTAACAGAGATGTAAGGTTTGAGAGAAGGAATAAGGGTTCTTCCAGCAGAAATTAAGGATTTATTGGAAGAGGATTCAGGTTATGCTGATTCTCCAGTAGCAGTGACTTAAAACAGTCAAATGTGGCCCTTCCCCTCTTTCAGCCGATAACCTGAATTCATAAATCTAAATACTACTCCACATCCTGACAGGAATTCACTGCTCCAATGTTTGATTTCACAGTATCCACTGAAGTATCCACAGAACTCAGCCCATAGCCTTGTTCCCTTACCTTTACTCTAGTGGTTATCTTGATCCAAGCCCTTAACACTTGATTCTAAGTGCTCTATTTACCCCCAGACTTCTTGGCAGACCTACGCAAAACCTTAAAGTACACAGTTTACCCATACCCTAACCAGAGACGTCACACCCTAAACAGAACACCAAACCCACCCAATAAACCTTTGCTTAATCGCTAACCCAGCAAGGTGAGTCCTACCCACTGATCCCAAACCTGAATGATGAACAGTCAAAGCCCCTGTTCCTGTGCGTTAATCTCCTCAGATTCAACCCATCTCCTAACCTTAACTTTAGGTGCTTGACCCCTTGGGGCACCGAAGGAATTGAGAGCTTGCTGTGATTCCATCATAAAGCTGACTTAAAGCACTCATGTGAGGCCCTTACCCTATTCTGACCTGTAATATTAATTCATAAATCTAAATGCCACACCACACCCTGAGAGGAATCCACTGCTCTAATTTTTGAACAAAATATCCCTTGAAGTCCCAAATCAGTCCCAAACCCTTTTCCATTACCTTTACGCTCTTGCTCAGCCTGATCCCTGCCCTTAACACTAGCATTAAAATGCTCTAATTAACTCTAGTATTCTTGCAGATCTAAACAAAATGCTAAACCAAAGAGCTTCCACATGCCCTAACCACAGACCTGACACCCCAAGCAGAACACCAAACCCTCCTACTAAAAATTTGCTTAATGTATAACCCAGAAAATTTTGCTGTACTCCCTAATGCCATAAAAGAACAACAAACATCCAAAGCCTGTCTTCCTGTGCATTAACCTCCTCCATTAACTGTAACCCTTTTCCTGACTTTTAAATTTAGGTTCTTTTTCCCTAGGGGCAAGGCAGGAACAGTGAGGCTGCTCTACAGCCACATGGCATTCAAAGATGGATGTGAGGGGCCATGGATCTGATCAGCTTGTGGGTCACAAAGAGGAGATGGATGGGAATGCTCTGAGGAGCTCAGCTCTGCCTCAGGGTCACTCTTGCCCCAGCAGCAGGAACGTGACTGTGGCAGTGACTGTGAGGTCACTTCTGTCTCTGCACTTGATAGGGCAGCAGCAGGAACGTGTCACAGAAAGGGACTGGGAGGTCACTGGTGTCTGGAGGTGGCAGGTCAGCCTTGCCTTCTCCCTGGGAGCTGCACTTTTGGGCTGACATCTGGCAGTGGCCCTGCTAGGCCAGCAGAAGGCACCTGCTTGGCATGCTGACTGGGGGATCCCCTCTGCCTCCAGACCCAGGAGGACCCAGGCAGAAAGAAGGCCCCCAGATGGGTTGTCCTGTCCCTTCTGCTTGAGTGCATGACTGGGCAGCAGCAGGCACAAGGCTTGGCTGTGTCTAGCCAAGAAGCTGCAAGGCCAGCAGCAGGCCCCTGGCTTGGAAGCTGCTGCTGAGGTGACTTGTGTCTGGTTGGCTGAGAGGCCGCAAGGAGCCTACTGGGTTGGGATGCCTACTTCAGGAGTGGTTTCCACCCTGATGGAGCTGTCTGTGGTAGTAGGAAAGAGCAGGAGAGAAAAAAAATCAATGCAAACCACCCTAGAAGATTGGCACTGGCCATGAGGTGTAAGAAATTTCCAGGGGAACAACTGGTCTTACTGCTACAAACTAAGGCAAAGACGGAATTAAATACCTCAGACTTTACCTCATCCCTTGTCACCACGTTTTCCCCCCAAAATCCTATAAAGAATGATGATGCTCCTTAATCCGCCTTTATTTTAGGTATTTATATAAATATTTTTTTTATTGTCTTTGTCAGTAATAGATGGATTGAGCTCCACCTGCGCTTTGGCCCTTCTAATTTTGACGTGCACAGCCCCATAACATTCAGGACACAACTCCAGAGAAACTGACAGCATGCATGAGAAAAAAGCACAGCAAATGTGGAACTTGACTGCCTCCCATCCCCTGCTTTCTATGACTGTGTTGCAATTCCATTCAAATAGTTACTCCTGAATTATCCAAATATTCCTGCAACTCTTGATGCTGCTGCTGTCTGGTCAGAGATAGCACAATTACACTAAGGTTGAACCATCTGCCTGCTCACATTAACAGCTGATAGAATGGAACATCACTATGGGTGAACCTTGAGAATCTGCAGGATTTTGACTTCAGAAAACTTTTGACTTTTACATGGAGAAGAGCCCAGTCCTGTACCAGAGGAAGAGAAACCCCACACATCAGGGCAGACTGGGACCCTGTTGAGTGAGCAATGCCCAGGAGGAGGAGGGCCTGGGCACCACGAGGGATGCCATACGAGCTGTGGTGCCTGCTCACCAGGAACCAGGCCAGCTTCCTACAGAGCTGCCTTACGAGGGGCATGGCCACCAAGAAGAACTGAGTTATCACGCTCAGCTCAGATCTGCTGTGACACCACATAGATAAGGGTCTGCAGCCAAAAAGGAATGATGTGGAGGTCTTGGAGTCCCTAGGAAAGCCATGTATAGACAGGGTAGAGGGCTGTGAAAAGACTGAAAGTCCCAACAGGACCAGGTCTCTGTGTCCATGGCTATGGCTGTTGTCTCTGCCACTGACGCCCATGAGGAGACAGCTTATCATTAAAGCATCAGGGCCTCATTGCTTCCTCACCCCCACCCTTGAACCAGGCAGGGGTCGTACCATTCTCCTGCACTTGGCCATGCACATCCCCAACTCCTACTGCCCCACAAAGAGCCATGAGCAAGGTGTGGAGGGAAAGGATCTTCCTTCTCACGGACTGGAGGTCAAGGCCTGTCCCTTGTGCTTGGTGACACACATCCAGTTTGCCTACACCTCAGTGTCACCTTCACATTGCCTTTGTCTCCTTGTCCTCACTGCCTCCAGGTTTCTGCTCGAACGAGCTCCAAGGGAGGCTGTGTCAGTGCTGGCCCTCAGGGGGACACTGCAGGAAACTTGCCTCTGACTTGGACTTCTGGAGAGCTGTCTTCAATTGTCTCGGAGTGCCTGAGATTCATGGGCTCATCAGCAAAGCCCCGAGAGGGGTGATTGCAGTGCCTTGGGCTGGTGCTGTGCTGCTGAGCTGGGCCGGGCTCGTGGGACAGAAAGAGGTCGTGGCAAGAGGGCCCTGGTGCAGAGAGACAGCTGTGCCCAGGAGCAGCTCCTCTGCACAGCGCAGCAGGGCTGGGGGCTCTGACCGCAGCTGGCACACAGACAGGAGAGAAGGAGAGAGGGCTTGGAGGCACTGAGGAGCACAACAAAGGGCAGCGTGTGGCAGGACACATCTGCAGGCTCTCGACACCATGAGGCTCTTGCAGCAGGGCACTGCAGATGGGGTTGCCAGAGGGGTCTTCTACAGCTGGCACATCTGATGGCTGATAGTATCTGTCAGGGTGGGTCTCTCTGTTTCTCCAGAAATGAGCAGAAAATGCTTTAGAGAATGGCATCTATGGTTGGACATTTAGAAAGGCTAAAACTGGGGTTACCTGAAGGGTAAATTTTTTCTATGGTCTGTGTTTTGAGCTTATGGCAGTGGAGTGCAGGCAGGTTTCATGGTAATTTGTTGTCAGCATTGTGTAGGAGACTGAGACTCCGGGAGCATTGCACTGAGAGATCCATATGTCAGAAATGAACTTCATAAATTGCCTTCAGCCACCTCAGTTTAAAGATTGGACCAATGTCATGTTTGTGGTCTCCTCAGGTTTTTACTGAGCTGATGCTAATCTGGCTTCTGGCAAGAATATGGGTAGGTAGCAGGGACATGGGCAGGCAGTAAGAGGGAGCTGCTGCCAGAAATGTTGTGCGAGGGATTGCTCAGGCACCTCCCTGCCATCCCCTGCAGGGCAGGCACCTTCCCTGGGACACCCCCTGCTCTCCTCTCCCACCAGCACAGCCTCTGCCCTCAAGCCCCCGGTGTCCCCAGCAGGAGCTGCCTCGTCTGCAGGCAGAGCTGCAGCACAGGAGGGTCTGCTGAGTGTCCGTCTGTCCCTCCCTGGCCTTGCCTCCCCTGGCAGCAGCACGCTGGCATTCCTCCTGGCTTCTCCAGCTGGCCGTGCTGCTGCTGGTCTTGTTCCCAGGCTGGCTGGGGATGGGGGTTTCACATTCACATGGGGAGAGCCCTCGGTGTGCTTGGGGGAAGGGGAGTACGGGGAGAAGGTGAGGCATCGGGAGATGGGCACTTTGAGCCTGGATGTCTCTGCTCTCAGCAGTGTCCAGGTTATTCTCAGGTGAACTTCTGAATGCAGTTTTCCTGCAGCACAGATCAGCTGAAACCATGGAGAGGATCCACAGGATCCCCAGTATTTCATGTGCAATAAGAACGAAATGTACAGGATTTCTGCCTTAGAGATTCTCCACAGGAGTAATGGCTAAGCTAGAAGAAAAGATACAAGTCTTCCTATGTTATTTACCTCTCGGTGTAGGACAAGACTGACTCCTACATTGCCTATAGCAGAGTCCTCTGCTCCAAAGCACAGTCTAAGCCAGCATCAATCCAAATGCAAGAAAGGAATCCGCCAAATATCTTCATGGAAGTGAGCAAGCATTTTGTGAGGCTGAAATGAGAAATGGAAATCCTTTTCCTTAGATAATTCTAATGTTCATAATCACCGTCTTTCTGTTCCTTGGGCAGGACCCCATGCACAGAACAAGGAAATGCCCAACATCAGCTCTGTGAGTGAGTTCCTCCTGCTGGCATTCGCAGACACGCGCGAGCTGCAGCTCCTGCACTTCGCGCTCTTCCTGGGCATCTACCTGGCTGCCCTCCTGGGCAACGGCCTCATCCTCAGCGCCATAGCCTGCCACCACCGCCTGCACACCCCCATGTACTTCTTCCTCCTCAACCTCGCCCTCCTCGACCTGGGCTGCATCTCCACCACTCTGCCCAAAGCCATGGCCAATTCTCTCTGGGATACCAGGGTCATCTCCTATCAAGGATGTGCTGCTCAAGTTCTCTTTTTAGTCTTCTTCTTTGGCTCAGAGTTTTCCCTTCTCACCGTCATGGCCTACGACCGCTACATTGCCATCTGCAAGCCCCTGCACTACGGGAGCCTCCTGGGCAGCAGAGCTTGTGCCCAGATGGCAGCAGCTGCCTGGGGCAGTGGCTTCCTCAATGCTGTCCTGCACACAGCCACTACATTTTCCCTGCCCCTCTGCCATGACAATGCTGTGGACCAGTTCTTCTGTGAAATCCCCCACATCCTCAAGCTCTCCTGCTCAGATGCCTACCTCAGGGAAGCTGGGGCACTTGTCTTTAGTGTTTCTTTATTTTTTGGATGTTTTGTTTTCATTGTGTTGTCTTATGTGCAGATCTTCAGGGCTGTGCTGAGGATGCCCTCTGAGCAGGGACGACACAAAGTTTTTCCCATGTGCCTCCCTCACCTGACCGTCGTCTCCCTGTTTGTCAGCACTGCCATATTTGCCTACCTGAAGCCACCCTCCATTTCCTCTCCATCCTTGGATCTGGTGGTCGCACTTCTGTACTCGGTCGTGCCTCCAGCACTGAACCCCCTCATCTACAGCATGAGAAACCAAGAGGTGAAGGATGCAGTGAGAAAACTGTTTCAATACATGCTTCTTAAGCATCAGTAATGTGTTCAGAAGATGTATTTCTAATAATGTGGAATTTTGATTCATATTATGTTATTTCATTTTTATCTTTACTAGTGCTATCATAACATTATCATTGATAATAATCCTAACAGAAATAAAAGGGTATTTGGGAAGATGATATAATATTTTTTTAATTATTTTTCTCTGTTAATATTTTAAATATATTTTTTTTTTTTTATAATGCAATTCTTAGCATTCTGAATGTTACGTTTTGTGTTAGTTTTCACCACATCATCTGTGACCCAGAGGCTTTCTCTGAATGTGTCAGGAGCGGTCTGTCCCCAAGTGCCCAAAGATGAGCTGGCGGGGAAGAAGACCGGCCTGGCTCAACAGAGAATTGTGGCTTGATCTTAGAAAAAAGAGGGTTTATAAGCTTTGGAAAAGTGGGAAGGCCACTAGGGAGGACTTTAAGGATGTAGTGAGGCTGTGCAGGGACAAAATTAGGAAGGCTAAAGCTCATCTGGAGCTCAATCTGGATACTGCCGTTAAAGATAACAAAAAACGTTTCTATAAATACATCAACACTGTCGTGGTTTAACCCGACCGGCAGCTAAACACCACGCAGCCGTTCGCTCACCCTCCCCCCTCCCTCTCTGGGACGGGGGAGAGAAATGGAAAGTGAAGCCCGTGAGTTGAGATAAAGACAGTTTAATAAGACAGGAAAAAAAAAAAAAAAAAATAACAAAAATAATAATAACAATAATAATAATGATGATACAATGGGGATAATACGAAAGTAATAATAGTATGTACAAACAAGTGATGCACAATGCAATTGCTCACCACCCGCTGACCGATGCCCAGCCTAACCCCGAGCAGTCCGGCCCCCTCCCCCTGGCTAGCCACCCCTATATATTGTTTAGCATGACGTCAGATGGTATGGAATACCCCTTTGGCTAGTTTGGGTCACCTGTCCTGGGTCTGTCCCCTCCCAGCTCTTACTGCACCCCCCAGCCTGCCCGTTGGCAGGACAGAGCAAAGGCTGAGATGTCCTTGGCTTAGTATAAGCACTGCTCTGCAACAATTAAAGCATCGGGGTGTTATCAGCACTCTTCTCATTCTAAGCCAAAACACAGCATTCCACCAGCTACTAGGAAGAAAATTAATTCTGTGCTAACTGAAACCAGGACAAACACAAAAAGGAGGACTAAGGAGAATCTCCATCCTTTACTGGATGTGGGGGGAAACTTAGTTACAAGAGATGAGCAAAAGGCGGAGGTGCTCAATGCCTTCTTTGCCTCAGTCTTTAGCGGCAATACCGGTTGTTCTCTGGATACTCAGTACCCTGAGCTGGTGGAAGGGGATGGGGAGCAGGATGTGGCCCTCACTATCCACAAAGAACTGGTTGGTGACCTGCTACGGCACTTAGATGTGCACAAGTCGATGGGGCCGGATGGGATCCACCCAAGTGTACAGAGAGAACTGGCAGAGGAGCTGGCCAAGCCACTGTCCATCATTTATCAGCAGTCCTGGAGATCGGGGGAGGTCCCAGTTGACTGGCGGCTAGCAAATGTGACGCCCATCTACAAGAAGGGCCAGAGGGCAGACCCGGGAAACTACAGGCCTGTCAGTTTGCCCTCAGTGTAAGGGAAGCTCATGGAGCAGATCCTCCTGAGAGTCATCACGCAGCACTTGCAGGGCAAGCAGGCGATCAGGCCCAGTCAGCATAGGTTTATGAAAGGCAGGTCATGCCTGACGAACCTGATCTCCTTCTATGACTAAGTGACGCGCTGGGTGGACGAGGGAAAGGCTGTGGATGTGGTCTACCTTGACTTCAGCAAGGCTTTTGACACCGTCTCCCACAGCATTCTCCTCAAGAAACTGGCTGCTCTTGGCTTGGACTGGCGCACGCTTCATTGGGTTAGAAACTGGCTGGATAGCCGGGCCCAAAGAGTCGTGGTGAATGGAGCCAAGTCCAGTTGGAGGCCAGTCACTAGTGGCGTCCCCCAGGGCTCGGTGCTGGGGCCGGTCCTCTTTAATATCTTCATCGATGATCTGGACGAGGGCATTGAGTGCACCCTCAGTAAGTTTGCAAATGACACCAAGCTAGGTGCGTGTGTTGATCTCCTTGAGGGTAGGAAAAGCTCTGCAGGAGGATCTGGATAGGCTGCACCGATGGGCTGAGGCCAACTGCATGAAGTTCAACAAGGCCAAGTGCCGGGTCCTGCACCTGGGGCGCAATAACCCCAAGCAGAGCTACGGGCTGGGAGAGGAATGGTTGGAGAGCTGCCAGGCAGAGAAGGACCTGGGAGTGATGGTGGATAGTCGGCTGAATATGAGCCAGCAGTGTGCTCAGGTGGCCAAGAAGGCCAACGGCGTCCTGGCTTGTATCAGGAACAGTGTGACCAGCAGGGCTAGGGAGGTGATCGTCCCCCTGTACTCAGCTCTGGTGAGGCCGCACCTCGAGTACTGTGTTCAGTTTTGGGCCCCTTGCTACAAGAAGGACATCGAGGTGCTTGAGCGGGTCCAGAGAAGGGCGACGAAGCTGGTGAGGGGCCTGGAGAACAAGTCCTACGAGGAGCAGCTGAGGGAGGTGGGCTTGTTCAGCCTGGAGAAGAGGAGGCTCAGGGGCGACCTTATCGCTCTCTACAGCAACCTCAAAGGAGGCTGTAGAGAGGTGGGGGTTGGTCTGTTCTCCCATGTGCCTGGTGACAGGACGAGGGGGAATGGGCTTAAGTTGAGCCAGGGGAGTTTTAGGTTAGATGTTAGGAAGAACTTCTTTACTGAAAGGGTTGTGAGGCATTGGAACAGGCTGCCCAGGGAAGTGGTGGAGTCACCATCCCTGGAAGCCTTTAAAAGACGTTTAGATGTAGAGCTTAGGGATATGGCTTAGTGGGGACTATTAGCGTTAGGTCAGAGGTTGGACTCGATGATCTTGAGGTCTCTTCCAACCTAGAAATTCTGTGATTCTGTGATCTCCTGCCCCAGCACGAGGAATGTGACTGTGGCAGGGACTGTGAGGTCACTTCTGTCTCTGCACTTGATAGGGCAGCAGCAGGAATGTGTCACAGAAAGTGACTGTGAGGTCACTAGTGTCTGGAGGTGGCAGGTCACCATTGACTTCTCCCTGGGAGCTGCACTTTTGGGCTGACATCTGGCAGTGGCCCTGCTAGGCCAGCAGAAGGCACCTGCTTGGCATGCTGACTGTTGGCATTTGTCCTTGCAACAATGTGCAGGGCTGAGGAGGTGTCAAAATGAAGTTCTTCTAATAGCATCACACTACCCACCACATCCCACAGACCCCAAGACTAGCCCTGAGCCAGACATGGGTGTGCAGGGTCTCCTCTCCCAGTGGCCTTGGTCAGGCCTTGGCCCTTCAGCTTCACTAAAACCAACCAAGATTTTTCTCAGCACAGTGCTTTGCCTGTCTGTAACCACGGCCTACAATTATCTCCCCTAAGAAGGCCCTGGGGAGGCTTCATTAGTAACAGCCCTCAGTGGGGCCCATTAATACTCCAAGTCACTTCAACTTTTCCTTCTGACTTTAGCTTCTCAAGTGGTTACATCACTCTCCTCTCACTACCTGAGCCAAGTACAGGGGGACGATCACTTCCCTGGACCTGCTGGCCACACTGCTTCTTATGCAAGCCAGGATGCTGTTGGCCTTCTTGGCCACCTGAGCACACTGCTGGCCCATATTCAGTCGACTATTAACCATCACTCCCAGGTCCTTCTCTGCCAGGCAGATTTCCAACCACTCATCTCCCAGCCTGTAGCTCTGTTTGGGGTTGTTGTGCCCCAGGTGAGGAACCCCGCACAAAGAACCCCAGAAAACAGAAGAGCAGGGAGAAACCCCTTGGCTGTGTTCCTGATAGCACATTTGGAAGAGGTGTCCAGGCTTCTGGGTTTGCCCAGAGCAAGACCCTCCTGTTACTGTGGTGCTAGTAGGGAGGCCAGCTGTGACCCAGGGCTGCACAGTGCCTGCTGCTGCCTGCAGCCACAGGGATGCCACTGCAGAGAAAACAGGTCTGTCACCAAGGTACATGAGATCTGACAGCTTGTCCAAATAAAAGAGCACAGGAGAAAACACTGGAAGCCAGAAGAGAGCAGCAGCGAAAAGGCCACGTCCTGCTGCTGGCCATGGCCATGGCTCCAGAGAAGCAGCAGCCCCCACCCAAACTCCATGTAGCAGCTGGGCTCTTGGCCCTGAGCCCCTCCTGTGTGCTGGGGCTGCTCCCCCAGCTCCAGAGGGTATGGGAAGAGATGGCAGCTGATAACAGTGTAGTTCTGATGTGTTGTTTTATTATTTTTTTTAATTGAGTTTTTCTACATAACCAGCTTCTTTCAGTAATTAGATGACTGGGTATGATGACTGAGTAGATGACTGTAAATGAAAAAGTAAAAATAGGAAAGTCAGGTAGCAGGTTAACGATAACAGAATTTAAATCAAAACAAATAATTTGTAGAAAATATTTATAGAGAAAGATAGTAACAAAAATTTTCCTCACAGTTCCTGAAATAATCAGGGAACTCACAGACATTGATTGCAAAGAAACACGTATCCAAAGAGTTTCCTTACTGCATCCTTGAACTCCTGGTTCCTCATGCTGTAGATGAGGGGGTTCAGTGCTGGAGGCACCACGGAGTACAGAAATGACACCACCAGGTCCAGGGATGGACAGGAAATAGAGGGGGGCTTCAGGTAGGCAAATATGGCAGTACTGACAAACAGGGAGACCACGGCCAGGTGAGGGAGGCAAGTGGAAAAGGCTTTGTGCCGGCCCTGCTCAGAGGGCATCCTCAGCACTGCCCTGAGGATCTGCACATAGAATAACATGATGAAAACAAAGCAACAAGGCTAAAGAAACACTAAAAACTAGTGCCTCAACTTCCCTGAGGTAGGCATCTGAGCAGGAGAGCTTGAGGATCTGGGGGATTTCACAGAAGAACTGGTCCACAGCATTGCCTTGGCAGAGGGGCAGGGAAAAAGTAGTGGCCGTGTGCAGGACAGCATTGAGAAAGCCACTGCCCCAGGCAGCTGCTGCCATCTGGGCACAAGCTCTGCTGCCCAGGAGGCTCCCGTAGTGCAGGGGCTTGCAGATGGCAACGTAGCGGTCATAGGCCATGACGGTGAGAAGGGAATACTCTGCTCCAACCAGGAAAACTAAAAGGAAGACCTGTGCAGCACATCCTTGATAGGAGATGGCCCTGGTGTCCCAGAGGGCATTGGCCATGGCTTTGGGCAGAGTGGTGGAGATGCAGCCCAGGTCCAGGAGGGCGAGGTTGAGGAGGAAGAAGTACATGGGGGTGTGGAGGCGGTGGTGGCAGGCTACGGCGCTGAGGATGAGGCCGTTGCCCAGGAGGGCAGCCAGGTAGATGCCCAGGAAGAGCGCGAAGTGCAGGAGCTGCAGCTCGTGCGTGTCTGCGAATGCCAGCAGGAGGAACTCAGTCACAGAGCTGATGTTGGGCATTTCCTGCTTCTGGTCATGAGGTCCTGCACAAGGAACAGAAAAACACTGAGAGTTTATCAGAGTTATCTTAACAGAGTTGTCTTACAAAAAAAATAAAAAATAATAATTCTTTTATGACTTAATTTCACATTTCAGAGGAAAACTCATTCCATTTTTCATTTAATCCATCCCAAATGATTCTCCATTTCCATTCAGACTTTTGACAGGTCCTTTTCATGAGTTCTGGCTGGTGCTGCTAGAGGGTGTCACTGAGAGCATGGGACTTGCTGTGGGCAATTCGGGAGTCAGTCCTGCCCTAAGTTAGTGGTAAAGATCATATAGTGACTTTTATTTTGTCTCTTTTGTGCTAGCAGCCCCACTGTACTCAAAGTAAAACCTTGTATGTCATCAACGTGGTGATGGCTTCAGTGCAGTGTCCTTGGGAGAGCACATCAAGTCTGTGTGTTAGTCCTAGTGTCAACTGCCCTGTGCTGGTGTCTCTTTGACCTACTGGACAATTGCACTCCTATGTTTGCCTGAAACAAACCAGGATACTGCTGAGAGCAGAGGAATCCAGGCTCAAAGTGCCCATCTCCACACCCCTCACCCTGTCCCTGTACTCCCCTTCCCCCAAGCACACCGAGGGCTCACGCCATGGGCATGTGAAACCCCCATCCCCAGCCAGCCTGGGAACAAGACCAGCAGCAGCATGGCCAGCTGGAGAAGCCAGGAGGAATGCCAGCGTGCTGCTGCCAGGGGAGGCAAGGCCAGGGAGGGACAGACGGACACTCAGCAGACCCTCCTGTGCTGCAGCTCTGCCTGAGAATAGGCAGCTCCTGCTCATTGCGAATGCTGTTTGCTCTGCTTTGGCCTGCAAACACCTCTCAAAGACAGGGGATATCAGGGGGGTTCTAGCTCCAAAAAATCAGCGAGGATAAAACCTGGGAGGACCACAATATGATGTTGGTGCAGTCCGTGAGATGAGGTTTGGGAAGGTACTTTACAAATTTCATCACTGACATATCAATTTCTCAGTGCTATGCTCCAGGAGTCTCAGTCTCCTGTACAGCCCTGAAAATTCATTACCATGAAACCTTTGTCCACTCCACTGCAAGAATATGAATACACTGACTGAAAAAAACGTCTTGCTTTTCAGGTAGTCCCTGCCCAGGTCTTTCTCTTGAAAAATCCAATTTTAAAGGCCACTCTCTAATGCGTTTTCTACTCCTCACTGGAGAAACAGAGAGACCTACCCTGACAGATGCTATCAGCCATCGGATGTGCCAGCTGTACAAGACCCCTCTGGCAACCCGACCTGCAGTGCCCTGCTGCCAGAGCCTCACGGTGTCAAGAGCCTGCAGATGTGTCCTGCCACACGCTGCCCTCTGTTGTTGCGCTCCTCAGTGCCTCCAAGCCCTCTCTCCTTCTCTCCTCTCTGTGTGCCAGCTGCGGTCAGAGCCCCCAGCCCTGCTGTGCTGTGCAGAGGAGCTGCTCCTGGCCACAGCTGTCTCTCTGCAGCACTTGCCAGGAGCTCCGCTTGGGTCCAGGAACCCGGCCCAGCTCAGCAGCACAGCACCCGACCATGGCATCGCTTGCTCTGTGCCCTTGGGCTCCCTCGAGGTGTCCCCAAGGCCTCAGGGCTGACAGCTCCCGAAGGCAGCAGGGTCTCTGCTGGGGTGTGGTGCCTGAAGTAGACTGAAGTCTTCACTGACTGCTCCTTGCTGAACTTGGGAGAGACTGATTTTAGAAGTGTGATTTATGCTATTTAAGTTTGATTGTCCATCGTGAGTAAAATGATTCCCTCCCTTAACTTCTATTGTTTTCCCATTGCATGGCAGGATACCTTAGCCACAACTGCCAGGGATCATTTCACCCCTCTGAATGTGTCCTAACAAGAGAGGGGGGACCTGAATGCTCTAAAAGGTTTTCCATGAAGGGAACTGGACACTAAGACACCATTTGTTGAGTTTTCCCAGCAATCCAAATGGAAGATCCTCTACCCATACACAAATCTCTTCTTCCTCTCTCGCATGACCAGCACGGTGACTGGGATGTGGAACACCCTCTACACTGTTCTGGTACCTGCCACCAAACACCTGCAGATGCCATGCTTCCTTCTGGGGACCATGCTCCATGGTCAGCCCCGGGCGGTATGTCATCCCTGTTCTCTGCAAGGCTCGAGTAGTGGAAGGTCTGGTTCCAGAAGGCAGCTGTACCTGAACCAGGGGAAGATCTCTCATGTACAGGAATTATTTCTTCTCCTCCCAGCTGTTGTTCTGTGACCCCAGTGTCGTGGACACCTTCTGTGGTTTTGCCCCATTGCTGGAGCTGTTCTGCAGTGCCAAGGTGATACTCACAGTCTTTGCTTTCATAATCTACATTTTGGATCCAATCTTCCTCTTCCCTCTCATGCAGTTTTCATGTGTGTGTGTGTCCTGTATTGGCAGGCCAAGGCCTTATCCACCTGCTCTTCTGTCCTCACGAGTGTCACTGTTTTCTGTGATACTGCCATCACGGTCTCTGAGAAGGCCAAATACAGCCCTCCTCAAAGATCTTAACGAAACTCTTTCCCAAGCAAACATCGTCCTCCTGGTCACTCTTCAGATTGCTTAGAGGTGGTGTGGGAAGGGTGACAGAGGTTCAAGTGGATCTGCAGATGTCATCATAAGACCTATCTCAAAGACCTTGGAAAGGACAGATGGATCAAAGACATTCCTCAGAACATGGAAATGACAGATGTCAAACTCATCTGCTAATAGGAGGGCAAGCAGAAGGATGATAAAGCCTAACCAAGGAATAAAATGCCAACCTTAGCCTTAACCCCCAAACCAGACCTAAACTGAAGTCCTCAAAGCTTGCCCTTATCCTAAACCTTGAGCAGGATCCTTAAGCAGAACACCAATCCCTCCCTCGATGCTTTGCCATTCCCTTGACCCTGGAGGGTGCCCTCTAATCCCTAAACATTAACCTGATCATCTAACCCCCAAAGCCCTCCACCATGCACACAGCACATCTCATCCTCAACCCCACTCCTACCCCTAACTTCAGCTGCTTGTCCCCTTGGGGCAGGGCAGGGACTGTGAGGTCCTGCAGCAGTCCCATGGCATTGGAAGAGGCATGTGAGGTGACAGGTATGTGATCAGATCAGAGGCTACAAGGAGGAGCTGGCTGGGAATGCTGGGATGAGGTCAGGTGTGCCTCAGGATGTGCTGGGCCTGCAGGAGGCACGTGGCTGTGACGGAGGCTGGGAGGTCACTTTGGTCTCTGGAGCTGATGGACCAGCAGGAGGAATGTGACACAGATAGGGACCGTAAAGGCCAGAAGCATGCACAAGGCACTGAAGATGATGGTGAGGCACCTTCTGTTCTGATCAGGTGAGAGACCACAGGAAGGCTGATGGCATGGGAGTCATGGTTGAGGTATAGTTTGTGAGACCATAGAAACAGAGAATGGCTCCTGTTGGAAAGGACCTTGAAGGTCATCTAGTTCCAACCCCCTGGCCATAAGCAGGGATGCCCCCCACGAAATCAGGTTGTCCAAGGCGTCATCTACCCTGCTCTTGAACAGCTCCAGGGATGGGGCACCTCTAAGGTCTCTCAGCAACCTGTTCCAGTGCCTCACCTCCATCTGATTGAAGAATTTTCTCCTAACCTCTAATCTAAATCTCCCCTCATTTAACTTAAAAAAATTCCCCCTTGCCCCATCATTATCTGACTGAGCAAAGAGTCACTCTCCATCTTTTTTATAAGCCCTCTTTAAGTACTGAAAGGCCACAAAGAGGTCACCCCGGAGCCTTCTTTTCTCCAGGCTGAACAGCCCCAGCTCTCTCAGCCTTTTTTCATAGGAGAGGTGCTCCAGCCCCTTGATCATCTTTGTGGCCCTCCTCTGGACTTCTTCTAACAGACCCACACCCTTCTAGTGCTGGGGGCCCCAGTCCTGGATGCAGGACTCCAAGTGGGGCCTTACAAAGGCAGAGTACAAGGAGTAGAAGTCACCTCCCTCCACCTGCTGGCCACTCCTCTGCTTATGGAGCCCAGGATGCAGTTGGCCTTCTGGGCTACAAGCGCAGAATGTACTTTCTCAATGTCGATCTCACTGTCTATGTCACAGATAAAGATATTAAACAGCACCAGTCCCAGGAAAGACCCTTGAGGTACAACACTTGTCACCAGCCTCCATAGAGACATAGAGCCATTGAGCACCACGCTCTGGGTGTGACCTTCAAGCCAACTCCTTATCCACTGAATGGTGCACCCATCAAACGTGTATCTCTCCAGTTTGGAGACAAGGATGTCATGTGGGACAGTGTCAATGGTCTTACAGAATTACAAGTAGATGACGTAGGTTGGTCTTCTGTTGCTGTCTGATGTTATCACTCCATTGTAGAAAGCCAGCACATTGGTCAGGCATGATTTACCCTTTGGAGAAGCCATGCTGGCTGTCTGAGATCACCTCTTTGTCTTGCATGTGCCTTGACATCGATTCCAGGAGGATCTTTTCCATGATCTTTTGAGGCACAGAGGTGAGGCTCAGCATTCGGTAGTTCCATGGGTTCTCATTTCTACCCTTTTTAAAAATGGGAGTGATATTTCCTTTTTCCAGTCAGGGACTTCACCTGACTGCCAGGACTCTTCAAATATGATGGAGAGAGGCTTGACGACTACATCAGCCAGCTCCCTCAGGACCCTGGGATGCATGTCACCAAGCCCCATAGACTTGCATGTGCTCAGTTTCTTCAGGTGGACTCAGACCTCCTCTTTACTTAGAGCAGGAGGGACTTTGCCCCCCAGCCTCCATCTATAGGTTCAGGGAATGAAAGACTTGGGAAGCCTGACTGGCAGGGAAGACTGAGGCAAAGATGTTGTTGAGTCCCTCAGGCTTCTGCATGCCTGTCATTATCAGTTCAGCTTTCTCATCCATCAGAAGGGGGTACACTGTCCTTGGCCTTTGTTTTCTGAGCAAAGTACCTATAGGACCTCTTCTTTTTATTACTTGCATCCATTGAGAAGATCAGTTCCATCCATGCCTTGGCTTTCCTTATCCCATCCCTGCACATCCAAAACTGAAAATGTGAGAGGGCCTGGGAAAAGTAACCCTGGATCCACAGAAGCCATTTGGGAAACAAAACTTGTAGCTTGGAAGCATGGTTTTATGGAGGTGTAGAGCTGATGGGCACATTGCACAGGATGCTCCTAAAGACCTTTGTGCCCTTTTCCCTCCTGACTACAACGCCACTTCCTTCTCAGGAATGGAGGAGGCAACAGAGGTGAGACAGATACAATGAGATGGTAAATGTCATCAGAAAGCTGATCCCAGTAAGATATGGGGAGTTCAGGAGCAGCCTGAACAAGACACGTGAGATTTTGGGGTGGGAAGAGGAGCATGGCCAGCAGAAATTAATGATTTCATAGAGGTAAGCGAATTCATGCTATGCCGATCCTGCAGTAACACTGACTTAAAACAGTAATGTATGTCCCTTACTTTACTGGAAACAGTGATTTTAATCCCTAAACCTCAATGCTACTACAACACTCTGAAAGGAATCAATTTTCTCTCTTGATAACCATAATCCCTTCCCTTAAAACTAACATTAAAATGCTCTATTTAACCCTAAACACCTTGGCAGATGTAAAACACCTGTAAACCACAGAGCTTGTCCATACCTCAACCACAGACGTGACAGCACAAACAGAACACCAAACAATCCCACTAAAACTTTGCTTAATCTCTAACCCAGAAAGTAAAAAGAGATACCGAGGGGGCTAGAGCAAATTCAGCTCTGCCTCAGGATCTACTGCCCCAGCAGGAGCAATGTGACTGTGGTAGGGACTGTGAGGTCACTTCTGTCTCTGCACTTGATAGGGCAGCAGCAGGAACGTGTCACAGAAAGGGACTGTGAAGTCACTTGTGTCTGGAGGTGGCAGATCACCCTTGAATTCTGCCTGGGTGCTGCACTTTTGGGCTGACATCTGGCAGTGGCCCTGCTAGGCCAGCAGAAGGCACCTGCTTGGCATGCTGACTGGGGGATCCCCTCTGCCTCCAGAGCCAGGAGGACCCAGGCAGAAAGAAGGCCCCCAGATGGGTTGTCCTGTCCCTTCTGCTTGAGTCCATGACTGCACAGCAGGAGGCACAAGGCTTGGCTATGTCTCCACAAGACGCTGCAAGGCCAGCAGCAGGCCCCTGGCTTGGAAGCTGCTGCTGAGGTGACTTGTTTCTGCTTGGCTGACAGGCCACAAGGAGCCTGCTGGGTTGGGATGCCTACTTCAGGAGTGGTTTCCACCCTGATGGAGCTTTCTTTGGTAGCAGGGAAGAGCAATAGAGAAAAAAATGCCACAAAGTGTGCAATGGAAGGATGGCACTGGCCATGAGGAGGAAGAAATAACCAGGGGAACAACTGGTCTTGCTGCTAGTAACAGAGGCAAAGAAGGCATTAAGTGTCTTAGCCTTTACCTCATCCCTTGTCACTGGGTTTTCCCCCCAAATTCCAATAAAGCATTATGATTCTCTCTAATCCTCCTTCATTTAAACTATTTATATCATTTTTATCTTATCTTATTTTATTTTATTTTATATTTTTTAATTTTCTTTGACAGTAATAGATGGATTGAGCTCCAGCTGGGCTTTGGCCTGTCCAATTTTGACCTGCACAGCCCCATATCATTCACGACACAGCTCCAGACAACTGACAGCGTGCATGAGAAGAAAGTGCAACAAATGTGGAACCTGGCAGCCTTCCATCCCCTGCCCTTGAGTGACTGTGCTGCAATGCCATTTAGTCAGTTACTCCTGAATTATCCACATTTCCCTGCAATTCTTGCTGCTGCTGCTGTCTAGCCAGATATAGCACAATTACACTAAGGTTGAACTGTCTGCCTGCTGACATTAACAGCTGATAGAATGGAGCATCACTGTGGGTGAACCTTGAGAATCTGCAGGATTTTCACTTCAGAAAACTGTTGACTTTAACATGGAGAAGAGCCCAGTCCTGTACCAGAGGGAGAGAAACCCCACACATCAGGGCAGACTGGGACCCTGTTGAGTGAGTAGTGGCCAGGAGGAGAGGGCCTGGGCACCACGAGGGATGCCATAGAGCAGTGGTGCCTGCTCACCAGGAACCAGGCCAGCTTCCTACAGAGCTGCCTTATGAGGGGCATGGCCACCAAGAAGATCTGAGTTATCAGACTCAGCTCAGATCTGCTGTGACACCACAGAGATAAGGGTCTACAGCCAAAAAGGAAAGATGTGGAGGTCTCAGAGTCCCTAGCAAAGCCATGTATAGACAGGGTAGAGAGCTGTGGCAAGGCTGAAAGTCCCAGCAGGACCAGGTCTTTGTGTCCATGGCTATGGCTGTTTTCTCTGCCACTGAGGCCTATGAGGAGACAGCTGACTGTGAAAGCACCAGGGCCTCATTGCTTCCTCATCCCCTCCCATGAACCAGGTAGGGGTCATACCATTCTCCTGCACTTGGCAATGCACATCCCCATCTCCTACTGCCCCACAAAGAGCCCTGAGCAAGGTGTGACTGCTAAGGATCTCCCTTCCCAGGGGACATGGGTCAAGGCCTGGCCCTTGTGCTTGCTGACACACATCCAGTTTTCCTACACCTCAGTGTCACCTTCACACTGCCTTTGTCTCCATGTCCTCACTGCCTCCTGTGTTCTGCTCTAATGAGCTCCAAGGGAGGCTGTGTCAGTGCTGGCCCTCAGGGGGACACTGCAGGAAACTTGCCTCTGACTTGGACTTCTGGAGAGATGTCTTCAATTGTCTCTGAGTGCCTGAGGTTCGTGGGCTCATCAGCAAAGCCCCCAGAGGGGTGATTGCAGTGCCTTGGGCTGGTGCTGTGCTGCTGAGCTGGGCGGGCCTCGTGCGACAGAGAGAGCTCGTGGCAAGAGGGCCCTGGTGCAGAGAGACAGCTGTGCCCAGGAGCAGCTCCTCTGCACAGCACAGCAGGGCTGGGGGCTCTGACCGCAGCTGGCACGCAGAGAGGAGAGAAGGAGAGAGGGCTTGGAGGCACTGAGGAGCGCAACAACAGAGGGCAGCGTGTGGCAGGACACATCTGCAGGCTCCTGAAACCGTGAGGCTCTGGCAGCAGGGCACTGCAGGTGGGGTTACAAGAGGGGTCTTGTAAGGCTGGCACATCTGATTACTGATAGCATCTGTCAAGATGGGTCTCTCTGTTTCTCCAGAAAGGAGTGGAAGATGCTTTAGAGAATGGCATTTATAAGGGGTCATTTTCAGAAGAAGATTGAGGCTTTGTTTATCTGAAGGAGAAGGCTTTTTTTTTTTTTTTTTGGTTCAGTGCTTTCCGATTCCTGCACTGCAGAGGAGGCAAGTTTGAGGGTACTTTGTTTTCAGGATTGTACAGGAGACTGAGAATCCCAGAGTATTGCACAGAGAGATCAGAATGGAAACAATGAGATTCTGACAGGTTCTCCTGTAAAGAGAGAAGATCGCCTGGGGGGTGTGCTAAGATAGGGAATACGTTTTCTTCATTTAAGTCTGTTCTAACTTTGATCTGCATTCTCATCTTCAACAGGCAGCTGTGCTTAATGTCAGCAAATGCCCAACAGCAGCTCAGTCAGTGAGTTCCTGCTGCTGGCATTCACAGACACGCGCGAACTGCAGCTCCTGCACTTCGTGCTCTTCCTGGGCATCTACCTGGCTGCCCTCCTGGGCAACGGCCTCATCCTTAGTGCCGTAGCCTGCCACCACCGCCTCCACACCCCCATGTACTTCTTCCTCCTCAACCTCGCCCTCCTTGACCTGGGCTGCATCTCCACCACTCTGCCCAAAGCCATGGCCAATGCCCTCTGGGACACCAGGGCCATCTCCTATCAAGGATGTGCTGCACAGGTACTCCTGTTTCCCTCCTTGGTTGGAGCAGAGTTTTTTCTTCTCACTGTCATGGCCTACGACCGCTACGTTGCCATCTGCAAGCCCCTGCACTATGGGAGCCTCGTGGGCAGCAGAGCTTGTGCCCAGATGGCAGCAGCTGCCTGGGGCAGTGGCTTTCTCAATGCTGTCCTGCACACGGCCAACACATTTTCCCTGCCCCTCTGCCAAGGCAATGTTGTGGACCAGTTCTTCTGTGAAATCCCCCAGATACTCAAGCTCTCCTGCTCAGATGCCTACCTCAGGGAAGTTGGGCCACTTCTGTTTAGTTTTTCTTTAGCATTTGGTTGTTTTGCTTTCATCGTGCTGTCCTATGTGCAGATCTTCAGGGCAGTGCTGAGGATACCCTCTGAGCAGGGCCGGCACAAAGCCTTTTCCACGTGCCTCCCTCACCTGGCTGTGGTCTCCCTCTTTCTTAGCACTGGCATGTTTGCCTACCTGAAGCCCCCCTCCATCTCCTCCCCATCTCTGGACCTGGTGTTGGCATTTCTGTACTCAGTGGTACCTCCAGCAGTGAACCCCCTCATCTACAGCATGAGGAATAAGGAGCTCAAGGAGGCACTGAGGATGTTATTGCAATATTCAGTATTTCAACGAGGAACCGATCTTCTGCATGTGACTCCCTGAAGTATACCTGGACAAGGCAGAAACACCTTTGTTCACGTATTTCAAAAACTGTTCATTCTTTTCAATATTATTTCCATATGCTAAATATTTCTTTATACTTTTATTTTATAAATTTAATATATTTTTCTTCTTCTGTGTCCTTCTACCTTTTCTTCTAAGCCAAAGACTTCATGTAGAGGTGCTGCTAAGCTCTTTGTAACTAACTAAATAAAGGAACCAGCAGGTAGTCAGTTTCTGTGGATCTTATTTCTCATACACTCTTCTCAGGTACAGCAGTGGTTGTGGGATGAAGATCCCTGCTGCAACGTGGTGGAAAACCCTGGTGTTGTTTGGGGCTGCCCTTTTCTGCCCTGGCAGGCACTCCTTGCCTGCAGCCTTTGAGTAAGGGTTGCCACTTTCTTGGACCCACAAACACTGACATCAGCAAGACATGGGCGTTTTGGTGCTGGTCTCACTTCTCTTCCACACTGCTGTCTTGTAGCACCACTGAATCAGAACTGGCCTTCCAGCTAACACCCCTAGGAGTATGGCTTTCAAAAGTGAGGTGGAAGAAGCATTGAGGAAGCAGCCTGATCTGATGTGAAAGTTCTCCCTGCTCAGAGCAGATCTTAGCACTGGAAACCTCCAGAGCTCCCTTCTGGCTCTAATCCTGAAGGAAAGAAGGGGAGGACAGGGAGATAGGGGGAGGAAAGACTGCGGTGGGTTGAGGTATTGCTGACATATGTAATCCTTGCTCCACATTGTCCTCAGGGTTACATCATGAATGAGTTCATCCCCAAAAGATCCTCTGCCCCATGAGCACCCGGTGTCCAGCTGGTTTGGAAATACTGCAGAGACGTTCTTCTGATGCTTGTGTAACCAGATTGGTGATGGCAGGAAAAGACTGTTCCTTCACTAGTGATCAACTTTCTTCTTCATGTTAGGCCACAACTGAACATCCCTCACAATTCTTAGAGTGTTTGCTTTATGTCAGCGATGAACTGCATTAGGTCTCCTTATCAGTCTGAGGCACAATGCAAATACATTTTCCCTTCTGCCACTCCAGCACAAAACCTCTGAGTATTTTTTCCACATTGACCTGATGGGGCATTTCACATTTTTTACTTTCATATCCCTGATTGAAGGGGATGATTCCCAAACCAGGATAAGCAGATGGGTTCTGCTTCAGCCATTTGAACTGTCCTGTTCTTGAGTATTTCCGCCTGAGTTTTGCCACAACTCCTGCACTGTAATGCATCCCTTGTCTGGCATCACCCTGTCCCCTGTACTGTGGGATGACTGTGCTGTGGTGGGACGTGTTTCCAGTGGTTCGTCTACCAGACACCGTAAAGAATACTATAAGCAGGACTAGAGGGGTTCTGCTTACAGCCATCGGGTGGCGGGGAAGAAAGGAACAATTGGGTTTACTTGACTGGGTATAGTTAATGGCCTGGTACATCACACCCACAAATGTATCAGGCTCTACTGATACATCAGTACTCACCGGTGCACAGAGTACCCTAATGCCATCAAGCTAGAAAGAGGTAGAACCCACCTGTATTTCTGGAGTGACAGGGGGAACCCAATACATAACTGTACTGGAGGCTGAGGTGAGTCTAACTGGGAAGGAATGGCAAAAGCACCCCATTGGGACTGGCCCAGAGGCTATGTGCATCCTCGGCATAGACTGCCTCAGGAGAGGGAATTCAGAGTTCCAAGAGGGCACCACCGGTGGGGCTTTGGCAGAGCTGCCTTGGAGACAAAGGACATGAACCAGTTTTCTACCTTGCTTGGCCTTCCACAGAATCCTTCTGTTGGGGGTTTGCTGAGGGGTGAAGAACAGCAGGTGCCAATGGCTACCATGGTGGTGCACCTGAGGCAGCGTCGCGCTAACCGAGACTCCCTGATTGCCATCCATGAGCTGGGTCATCGACTGGAGAGCCAAGGTGTAGATGTAGATCTTGGGAGCGTGGTATAGTGATGGACTTGTCAGCACTAAGGTAAAGTTGCCTGACCTGGGTGACACGTCCCAGAGTAGTGTCAGGCACAATGCAATTCTTTTTGCCTTCTGCATCTATAGCACAGGAAGTAGGACTTTGCCCTACTCTATTGACTGGGCAGGTCTTTTCACTTTACTCAATGTACGTTTCCGTGGCTGGAAAGGGACAATTTCCCCAATGAGGCCAAGCTCATGGGTACAGCTACAGCCAATAAAGATATATTTTCTTTATTTTTCACCCTGAGTTTTCCACAGAAGACTCAAGAGAGACCATGGATGTCCAGGTGTGTACTGAGATTCAGGCTGAATTTCTCAGATTCCAAAATTCATTTCAATATTATTTTATTTTATTTTATTTTATTTTATTTTATTTTATTTTATTTTATTTTATTTTATTTTATTTTATTTTATTTTATTTTATTTTATTTTATTTTATTTTTCCTTGAATTATCTTTGAAAATTTTTCATGTGCTGAGCCCTGCTGCAGATACAGGGACAACGACCACTGTTGGCAGTGGAGGTGTCAGACCAGCACACTCTGCTCTTCCTCCCGATGAAGGTCTCCAAAGAAGTCACCCTGGATGAATAGCAATAGGTGAATGATTCTCAAAACTGAAATGCAGCAAAATTCAGGATTTAAAATGAAAAAGAAAAAAAATTATATTTGATGCTTTTTGAAAACTTCTTCCTTAACTACATCATGCAAGCTCTGCAAGTAGCTGCACAAGGCATGAAACCTTGAAGAAAACTATGGAAGAGATGTTAGGAATTTCTGCATTTTAATGAGTTTCATGGTGTATTTTGGTGTTCAGTCTATGAAGCTCAGGTACTGAGAAGAGAGTGATGTAACTGTTTGAGCAAGTAAAGTCAGAAGGACAAGTTGAAGTGACTTGGAGTATTAATGGGCCCCACTGAGGGCTATTACTAAGAAAGCCTCCCCAGGGCCTTGTTAGGGCAGATAATTGGAGGCCATGGTTACAGACAGGCAAAGCACTGTGCTGAGAAAAGTCTTGGTTGGTTTTGGTGATGCAGAAGGGCCAAGGCTTGGCCCCAGCCACTGGAACAGGAGATCCTGCATCCCCAAGTCTTTCTCAAGGCTCTTGCTGGAATCTGTGGGATGTGGTGGGCAGGGTGATGCTAAGGGAAGAACAGTGGTATGTCACCTCTGAGCTGCTGCACAGGGTTGCAAGCAAGCAATGAGGCCTCATTGCAACGAGTATAACATCTCTCCTCATAAGCTGTAGCCAAGGAGACAAATATCTGAGGGTTGTTAGCAACTTCCCTTTTTACCAGCACCCTCTGCCTTCTCCTCTGCAGGTTTTCCAATGCTGTCCCACACTTTGCCCTATTTCCTTGAAGTCTGCAGACACCCATCTCTGTTCAACACTTTGCTCTCATCCCTTGCTTTAACCAATGTCTCGTCAACCCTCACCAGCTGTTCCTTGAAACACAAAGCCATGGTCTGATGAGAGGGTGACCTCTGGCACTACAGCACAACCCCTTGAGAGACATTTCTTCCTCCTTGTGACCAGTTCCAACCTTCCAGGGCACACTTTGTGGCAAGTTTTTCCCTCCTGCTCTTTCCTACTACCACAGATAGCTCCATCAGGGTGGAAATCCCTCCTGAAGTAGGCATCCCAACCCAGCAGGCTCCTTGCGGCCTCTCAGCCTACCAGAAACAAGTCACCTCAGCAGCAGCTTCCAAGTCAGGGGCCTGCTGCTGGCCTTGCAGCTTCTTGGCTAGACACAGCCAAGCCTTGTGCCTCCTGCTGCTGTGCAGTCATGGACTCAAGCAGAAGGGACAGGACAACCCATCTGGGGGCCTTCTTTCTGCCTGGGTCCTCCTGGCTCTGGAGGCAGAGGGGATCCCCCAGTCAGCATGCCAAGCAGGTGCCTTCTGCTGGCCTAGCAGGGCCACTGGCAGATGTCAGCCCAAAAGTCCAGATCCCAGGGAGAAGTCAAGGCTGACCTGCCACCTCCAGACACAAGTGACCTCACAGTCCCTTTGTGTGACACGTTCCTGCTGCTGCCCTATCAACTGCAGACACAGAAGTGCCCTTTTGTCGGGGCTGCTGCGTGCCCTGGGGCTGCAGAGCTCTCCTCTGTGTACTCACACCAGACTGAGCACTTGAGCTCTGGTCAGGCCACATGGGAAATAACATGGTGCTCAGCAGTATATATTGGGGTCATCTTTCCAAGACAAGGTATCGGTTTCTCAGAGACTGGCAGCACAGTGGTCTGCTTATGGGAATAGCGAAGTTACTACATATTCCTCATGTTTGGGGTAGGAATTTCTTTTTCTTTTATTTTCCATTTCCTTTCCCTTCGTTATGTGTCTATCTCTCTGTGAGTTTATATGTTCGTTCACCTCTCTCTCTAGATGAATTTCCTCCTCTCCCTTCAGAGGAGGAAGAAGCAGACAGCTTATGCATGTGTAGTTTCTGGTGGAGGTGAGCAAGGAGGAGGCTCTTTATGGTGCAAGGAGATGGAAGTCCGTGAAGCTGCAGGAGCCCTGCTCTCTTGCCTGGCAGATCCCCAGCACACAGTGCCTGTGCCCCGCAGGGCCAGCCCCGCTCCCCAGGCCAGCACAAGAGGCCTGGCCCAGCCACAGAGCAGCTTGCCCCGAGCAGGGGCCTGCACAGAGTTTTCCTTTTGCCCTTTCCCCATCAGTGCAGGCCCAGCAATGCTGCCCTGCTCTTCCCCAGGGCCATCCCTGCTCCCAGACAGCCTTGTCCAGGGCAGTGTGTCTGTGCTAGCCTGGCTGGCCATTGCTGCTTTTTTCCCTGTGCTCCCTCAGGGCCCCAAGCTGGCGGTGCTGCTGTGAGAGCCAGGGGCTGTGGTGCCCTGGGACACCCGCGGGTCTCCCCTTTGCCTGTGCTGCTCAGGGTGGGCAGCAGACCTACGTCCATGGGGATCTCTGCTGCTGAGCCCCTTTCCATCTGCCCTGATGGCTCAGCAGCACAGGGCAGTGCTGGGCAGGGCCATGGGGTGTCTCTAAGGGCACAAAGGACAGGTGAGTGCTGCACCAGACCTCACCCACAGCACTTCAAAATGCATATAATCAATTACTCTGCAGTCTTATGGGCCTTTGCCTGCTGGCTCTTCACCACCTCTTGTGGCATTGCACAGCCCTCCTTTAGCCCATCGAATCCTCAGATTCCCCTTTTCCTTTACCAGACCCTTCTTTGCATGGTCACACATTTTATGAGGTTATAATCATTACCCACTGAACACATTGTCCCTGCAGATCCCCTGACATCTCCTGGAAACTCCAGATTCCTCTACAGGCTGCAATCTGCCATCTGCCCCACTGCAGGGGGTGCAGTCCCATGCAGATAAATTTAAGATCAGTTGTCATCTCCTTAGGCAAGTTCTGTCATAATGGAAGCTCTTAGTGCTGCCCTTGGTTCCTCAGGGACCACCCTGGGACTTTCAGCCTCTGTCCTTCACTCCATGACCAACCCCCAGAATAGAGAAGAGCAGGGAGCAACCCCTTGGCTCCATTCCTGATAGCACATTTGGAAGAGGTGTCCAGGCTTCTGGGTTTGCCGTGAGCAGCCCCATTTGTTACTGTGGTGCTAGTAGGAAGGCCAGCTGTGACCCAGGCCTGCACAGTGCCTGCTGCTGCTTGCAACCACAGTGATGCCACTGCAGAGAGAACAGGACTGTCACCAAGGTGCATGAGATCTAAGGGCTTATCCAAACATAAGAGCACAAGAGAACAGTGAGGAAGCCAAAAGAGAGCAGCAGTGACAAGGCCACGTTCTGCTGCTGGCCATGGCCATGGCTCCAGGGAAGCAGCAGCACCGACCCCAAGGCAGCAGAGAGGCAGAGCCCAGCGGGCAGTGAGGGGCAGCCCCAAGGGCCACCAGGGCTGCTCCTGCATGTGTCAGCTGGACTCTTGGCCCTGAGCCCCTCCTGTGTGCTGGGGCTGCTCCCCCAGCTCCAGAGGAGATGGGAAGAGGTGGCAGCTCAGAACAATGAATTTCTGATGACTTTATTATCAGGTTTATCTACACAGGAAGCCATCTTCTACAGAAAAATAATTGACTTGTAGGGGGCTAGGAATAATATTTAATCAAATGTGAAATAATGAGAGAAAATAATAAAACCGACATTTAATAATAGAAGACATCATATTATTTTCTTTCTGAGAATAGCTGGGATTTCTAATATTAGGCATAGTATTATAGGTGAATTTGCTGACGATGTGTGTATTCAAGTAGAGTCCTGATGGAATCCCTTAGTTCCTGGTTCCTCAAGCTGTAGATGAGGGGGTTTGCTACTGGAGGAACCACGGTGTACAGAACTGTGACCACAAGGTCCAGGGATGGGGAGGAAATTGAGGGGGGCTTCAGGTAGGCAAAGATAGAAGTGCTGACCATCAGGGAGACGACGGCCAGGTGAGGGAGGCACATGGAAAAGGCTTTGTGCCGGCCCTGCTCAGAGGGCATCCTCAGCACTACCCTGAAGATCTGCACATAGGACACCACAATGAAAACAAAACAACCAAATGTTAACAAAATGCTAAACAGAATTGCCCAAACTTCTCTGAGATAGGAATCTGAACAGGAGAGCTTGAGGATGTGGGGGATTTCACAGAAGAACTGGTCCACAGCATTGCCTTGGCAGAAGGGCAGGGAAAATGTGTTGGCTGTGTGCAGGACAGCAATAAGAAAACCACTGCCCCAGGCAGCTGCTGCCATCAGGGCACAAGCTCTGCTGCCCACGAGGCTCCCATAGTGCAGGGGCTTGCAGATGGCAACGTAGCGGTGGTAGGCCATGACGGTGAGAAGAAAAAACTCTACATCAAAAAAAAAAAGACTAAAAAAAGTACTTGGGCAGCACACCCTTGATAGGAGATGGCCCTGTTGTCCCAGAGGGCATTGGCCATGGCTTTGAGCAGAGTGGTGGAGATGCAGCCCAAGTCGAGGAGGGCGAGGTTGAGGAGGAAGAAGTACATGGGGGTGTGGAGGCGGTGGTGGCAGGCTACGGCGCTGAGGATGAGTCCTGCATCCAGGACTCGTGTCCCCAGCACGAGAAGCATGTGCATCTGGTAGAACAGGTCCAGAGGAGGGCCACAAAAATGATCAAGGGGCTGGAGCATGTCTCCTATGAAGAAAGGCTGAGCGAGCTGGGGTTGTTCAGCCTGGAGAAAAGAAGGCTCTGGGGTGACCTCTTTGTGACTTTCAGTACTTAAAGGGGTCTTATAAAAAGATGTAGAGTGACTCTTTGCTCAATTAGATAATGATAGGACAAGGGGGAATGGTTTTAAGCTAAAAGAGGGAAGATTTAGATGAGAGGTTAGGAGGAAACTCTTCATTTAGACGGAGCTGAGGCACTGGAACAGGTTGCTGAGAGACCTTAGGGATGCCCCATCCCTGGAGCTGTTCAAGAGCAGTGTAGATGAGGCCCTGGGAAACCTAATCTCGTAGGAGGCATCCCTGCTTACGGCCGGGGGAGTTGGAACTAGATGACCTTTAAGGTCCCTTCCAACAGGAGCCATTCTCTGATTCTATGGTCTCATGAGCTATACCTCAAGCATGACTCCCATCCCATCAGCCTTCCTGTGGTCTATCACCTGACCGGAACAGAAGGTGCCTCACCATCATCTTCAGTGCCTTGAGCATGCTACTGGCCTTTACGGTCCCTATCAGTGCCACATTTCTGCTGCTGGTCCGTCAGCTGCACAGACAGAAGTGGCCTCCCAGCCTCCCTCACAGCCATATGCCTCTTGCAGGTCCAGCACATCCTGAGGCACACCTGACCTCATCCCAGCATTCCCAGCCAGCTCCTCCTTGTGGCCTGAGATCTGATCACATACCTGTCACCTCACATGCCTCTTCCAATGCCATGGGACTGCTGCAGGACCTCACAGTCCCTGCCCTGCCCCGAGGGGACAAGCAGCTGAAGATAGGGGTGGAGTGGGGTTAAATTCACAGAGAGCATGGCTTCACATGCACAGAGTCTATGAGCTATATTCAACAGGTACATCCATATCATTTTAATGGGTGCTCATTAGCTGAATTAATGTAATAAGAAAATGCACAAACACAATGACAAACAAAACAAAACGAAACAGGTATACTGGCTATTCCATCAATTATTTGCATTACAATATATGTACAGAAGCAGATCAGATATTTCTTGCATCCAAGACACATCTTGCCATCAATTTCCACAAGGAATGCTTGAGCTCCTGGCTCCTCATGCTACAGATGAGGACGTGCTCTGCTGGAGGCACCACTGAGTACAGAACTGCCACCACCACATCCAGGGATGGGGAGGAGATGGAGGAGGGCTTCAGGTAGGCAAATATGGCAGGCCTGAGAAAGACGGACACCACGGCCAGATGAGGGAGGCACCTGGAAAAGGCTTTGTGCTGGCCCTGCTATAGAGATGACAGGACTGTCACCTAGATCCACAAAGTCTAATCGAAATACAATAAGTGGCAGCTGGGCTCTTGGCCCGAGCCCCTCTTGGTTGCTGAGGCTGCTCCCACAGCACCAGAGGAGATGGGAAGAGAGGAATACTGAGACCAATGAATTTCTGATGATATCTTTATTGTCTTTCTCTACCAAGGAAGCCTCGTTCTCTATGTATGTTAGATGATATGGTCAAAGCAAACACAAAATGTAACATTTAGAATGCTAAGAATAATATTATTAAAAACAAAATAAAATATTTTTAAAATACTAACAGAGAAAAATAATTTTTAAAATATTGTATCATTTTCCCAAATAACATTTTATTTCTTTTATGATTATTATTAATGATAATGTATTGATAACACTAGTAATGATAAGAATGATATTTTATAATATGAATCAAAATTGCATATTATCAGAAATACATTTTCTGAACACATTACTAATGCTTAAGAAGCATGTATTGAAACAGTTTCCTCACTGCATCCTTCACCTCTTGGTTCCTCATGCTGTAGATGAGGGGGTTCAGTGCTGGAGGCACCACTGAGTACAGAAGTGCGACCACTAGGTCCAAGGATGGAGAGGAAATGAAGGGTGGCTTCAGGTAGGCAAACATGCCAGTGCTGACAAACAGGGAGACCACTGCCAGGTGAGGGAGGCACGTGGAAAAGGCTTTGTGCCGGCCCTGCTCAGAGGGCATCCTCAGCACTGCCCTGAAGATCTGCACATAGGACACCACAATGAAAACAAAACAACCAAAGACTAAAGAAACAGTAAACACAAGTGCCCAAACTTCCCTGAGGTAGGCATCAGAGCAGGAGAGCTTGAGAATCTGTGGAATTTGACAAAAGAACTGGTCCACAGCATTGCCTTGGCAGAGGGGCAGGGAAAATGTAGTGGCTGTGTGCAGGACAGCATTGAGAAAGCCACTGCCCCAGGCAGCTGCTGCCATCAGGGCACAAGCTCTGCTGCCCACGAGGCTCCCGTAGTGCAGGGGCTTGCAGATGGCAATGTAGCGGTCGTAGGCCATGACGGTGAGAAGGAAATATTCTGCTGATATAAAGAACAGAAAGAAAAAGACCTGTGCAGCACATCCTTGATAGGAGATGGTCCTGGTGTCCCAGAGGGCATTGGCCATGGCTTTGGGCAGAGTGGTGGAGATGCAGCCCACGTCGAGGAGGGCGAGGTTGAGGAGGAAGAAGTACATGGGGGTGTGGAGGCGGTGGTCGCAGGCTACAGCGCTGAGGATGAGGCCGTTGCCCAGGAGGGCAGCCAGGTAGATGCCCAGGAAGAGCATGAAGTGGAGGAGCTGCAGCTCGCGCGTGTCTGCGAATGGCAGCAGGAGGAATTCACTCACAGAGCTGATGTTGGGCATTCTCTGACATTGAACACAGTTTTCTGTTAAAGAGGAAAATGCAGAAAAATGTTAAAACACATTTCTCTGAGGAAAACCTATTGTGTGTCGTAGAGCACCCCCAAACAGAGCCTCTCTCTTTGCAGAAGAACCTTTCTGCATCTTTCTTGTTTGAGCTGTGGCTGGTGTTGGCTGAGAGGAACACTGGGAGCAAGGGCTGCTGTGGCTCCATAGAAGTCCTTCCTGCTGTGCAGCTGGAGAGAGGCAGAAACATGGGGGAAAATTACATTCCGTCCACTGGTCAGATCCATGAGATGTGCAGTGTTGTTGCAAAAAACTCATCTTAATACAGAGGCAGAGCTGCAGGGATTTTGTTTCCTTTGTTTTGTTCCTATTATCCCGATAACACTTAGGAGAGGTATTGGATGGTTGAGCTCCCTGACATTTCCTGTGCACTCCTAGAGAAACCCTGTGGGTGCCAGGAGGAAAACAGACTGTCCCTTGGTGAAGACTGAGCAGAGCAGCTCTGTCGATCAGACCAGTTCTCAGCAGGCAATTGTCACCCCTCTGAGCTGCAAGACAATCGCTCTCAGGTGTTTCCCTGAGAAAAAATGTAGATGACTGCTAAACAAGGAGGGCCAAATCATGCCAGAGTTTGAGAGCATCTCTTCGTATGGGCTCTGCCTGTACTGCTGGCCATGCCTGCCCCACATCCCATGGGCTGCAGGGGGAGAGGAGGCCAGGGAGGGGCTGCTCCAGGGGAAGGCGTCTGCACTGCAGGGCATGGCCATGAGGTGCCCGAATCCCCCCTGCCACGGTGTTTCTGGCAACAGCTCCTTCTGGCCGCCTGCCCCTCTCTCTGATGCCTGCAACTGTCCCTGCCAGGAGCTGCTGCTCTGCGCCCACCTCTTCTTTCCCCCTGCCTGTGCTCACAGACCCCAACCCACGCGGCTGTGCTCAGCACTGCCCTGCAGCACCCTGCCACCAACAGGGCCCTGCCAAGGGGCACCTCCATGGCTGCAGGAGCTACGGGGCAGCTGACAGAGAGCCCGGCTGTCGTGGTTTAACCCGGCTGGCAACTAAACACCACGCAGCCGTTCGCTCACCCTCCCCCCTCCCTCTCTGGGACGGGGGAGAGAAATGGAAAGTGAAGCCCGTGAGTTGAGATAAAGACAGTTTAATAAGACAGGAAAATAATAATAACAAAATAATAATAACAATAATAACAATAATGTTACAATGGTGATAATAGGAAAGTAATAATAATATGTACAAACAAGTGATGCACAATGCAATTGCTCACCACCCGCTGACCGATGCCCAGCCTAACCCCGAGCAGTCCGGCCCCCTTCCCCCGGCTAGCCACCCCTATATATTGTTTAGCATGACGTCAGATGGTATGGAATACCCCTTTGGCTAGTTCGGGTCACCTGTCCTGGGTCTGTCCCCTCCCAGCTCTTACTGCACCCCCAGCCTGCCTGTTGGCAGGACAGAGCAAAAGTCTGAGGTGTCCTTGGCTTGGTATAAGCACTGCTCTGCAACAATTAAAACATCGGGGTGTTATCAGCACTCTTCTCATCCTAAGCCAAAACACAGCATTCCACCAGCTACTAGGAAGAAAATTAATTCTGTTCTAACTGAAACCAGGACATCTATCCACCCCTTATTCCATACCATTTATGTCATGCTCAGGTTACACTCTTTTCCATACATTCTAATTAGTCACCTATAGTGGTCATGGTAGTGGTAACATACAGTATTATATAGCAATTAACATGGTACAATTCAGTTCATGGGCTATTCTCACCCAGTATTAAATCTCCTTGAGGTACACACCGGACCTCTCCGTTCTTTTGCATCACCCACCAGGTGTATCCAGGTCCCTGAGCGAAAACAATTCCACGAATGGGTTTGCCTTTTCCTGAGGCAGGAGTAGCCCAGACTGTTTTACCCAGCATATTTTTTACATGCACTACAGGAACTTTATCCCCATCTACAGTACGTAACAGGTTTGATTGGGCAGGTCCAGCTCGGTTGGCAGATCCCCTAGTATTGACTAGCCAGGTGGCCTTTGCCAAATGCGTATCCCAGTTTTTGAATGTCCCAGCGCCCATTGCTTTCAATGTAGTCTTTAACAGTCCATTGTATCGTTCAACTTTCCCGGAGGCTGGTGCATGATAGGGGATGTGATACACCCACTCAATACCATGTTCTTTGGCCCAAGTGTCTATAAGGTTGTTTCGGAAATGAGTTCCATTGTCTGACTCTATTCTTTCTGGGGTACCATGTCGCCATAGGACTTGCTTTTCAAGGCCCAGGATAGTGTTCCGGGCGGTGGCATGAGGCACAGGATATGTTTCCAGCCATCCGGTGGTTGCTTCCACCATTGTAAGTACGTGGCGCTTGCCATTGCGAGTTTGAGGGAGTGTGATGTAATCAATCTGCCAGGCCTCTCCATATTTATATTTCAGCCATCGTCCTCCATACCAAAGAGGCTTTGACCGTTTGGCTTGCTTGATTGCAGCACATGTTTCACAGTCATGAATAACCTGTGCTATAGCGTCCATGGTCAGGTCCACCCCTCGATCACGAGCCCATCTGTATGTTGCATCTCTACCTTGATGGCCTGAGGTGTCATGGGCCCATCGGGCTATAAATAATTCACCTTTATGCTGCCAATCCAGGTCCACCTGAGCTACTTCAATCTTAGCAGCCTGATCCACCTGCTGGTTGTTCTGATGTTCTTCAGTAGCCCGATTCTTGGGCACATGAGCATCTACGTGGCGTACTTTCACAGCCAGGTTCTCTACCCGAGCAGCAATATCTTGCCACAATGCAGCAGCCCAGATGGGTTTGCCCCTACGCTGCCAGTTGTTTTGCTTCCATTGCTGTAACCATCCCCACAGGGCATTTGCTACCATCCATGAATCGGTGTAGAGATAGAGAACTGGCCATTTTTCTCGTTCAGCAATGTCTAAAGCCAGCTGAATGGCCTTCACTTCTGCAAACTGACTCGATTCACCTTCTCCCTCAGCAGCTTCTGCAACTCGTCGTGTAGGACTCCATACAGCAGCCTTCCATCTTCGATGCTTCCCCACAATACGACAGGACCCATCAGTGAACAGGGCATATTTCTTTTCATTCTCTGGTAACTGGTTGTACAGTGGAGCTTCTTCAGCACGACCCACCTCCTCCTCGGATGATATCCCAAAGTATTTACCTTCTGGCCAGTCCATAATCACTTCCAATATTCCTGGGCGACTGGGGTTTCCTATTCGAGCCCGCTGAGTAATTAGTGCAATCCACTTGCTCCATGTAGCATCAGTTGCATGATGCGTAGAAGAGACCCTTCCCTTGAACATCCAGCCTAGTACCGGCAATCGGGGTGCTAGGAGGAGCTGCTCTTCAGTACCGACCACCTCTGAAGCAGATCGAACTCCTTCATATGCTGCCAGTATCTCCTTTTCAGTTGGAGTATAGCGGGCCTCAGACCCTCTGTATCCCCGGCTCCAAAACCCCAGGGGCCGACCTCGAGTTTCCCCAGGTTCTTTCTGCCAGAGGCTCCAGGTGGGGCCGTTCTCCCCGGCTGCAGTGTAGAGCACATTCTTTACATCTGGTCCTGTTCAAACTGGCCCAAGGGCTACTGCATGGACTATTTCCTGCTTAATTTGTTCAAAGGCTTGTCGTTGTTCAGGGCCCCATTCAAATTCATTCTTCTTACGGGTTACTTGGTAGAGCGGGTTTACAATCAGACTGTAATTTGGGATGTGCATTCTCCAAAACCCCACAACACCTAGGAAAGTCTGTGTTTCTTTTTTGTTAGTTTGTGGAGACATAGCTGTTATTTTGTTGATCACATCCATTGGGATTTGACGACGTCCATCTTGCCATTTTATTCCTAAAAACTGGATCTCTCGTGCAGGTCCTTTGACTTTATTTTGTTTTATGGCAAAACCGGCTTTCAGAAGGATTTGGACTATTTTCTTCCCTTTCTCGAAAACTTCCTCTGCTGTGTCACCCCACACAATAATGTCATCGATGTACTGCAGGTGTTCAGGAGCTTCCCCCTGCTCTAGTGCAGACTGGATCAGCCCATGGCAAATAGTAGGGCTGTGTTTCCACCCCTGGGGCAGCCGATTCCAAGTATATTGGACTCCCCTCCAAGTGAAAGCAAACTGTGGCCTGCACTCTGCTGCTAGAGGGATGGAGAAAAATGCATTAGTGATATCAATTGTGGCGTACCACTTGGCTGCCTTCGATTCAAGTTCGTACTGAAGTTCCAGCATGTCCGGCACTGCAGCACTCAGTGGTGGCGTCACTTCGTTCAGGCCACGATAGTCCACTGTTAGTCTCCACTCGCCATTAGACTTTCGCACTGGCCATATGGGACTATTGAAAGGTGAATGAGTCTTGCTGATCACTCCTTGGCTCTCCAATTGACGAATTAGCTTATGGATGGGAATCAGGGAGTCTCGGTTAGTGCGATATTGCCGCCGGTGCACAGTTGTGGTAGCGATTGGCACTTGCTGTTCTTCGACCCTCAGCAACCCCACAACAGAGGGGTCCTCTGAGAGACCAGGCAAGGTAGAGAATTGTTTAATGCCCTCTGTCTCTAAAGCAGCTATACCAAAAGCCCACCGGAACCCTTTTGGGTCCTTGCAATATCCTCTTCTGAGATAGTCTATGCCAAGGATACATGGAGCATCCGGGCCAGTCACAATACGGTGCTTTTCCCACTCATTCCCAGTCTGACTCACTTCAGCCTCCAATACAGTCAACTGCTGAGATCCCCCTGTCACTCCACAAATATAGATGGGCTCTGGTCCTTTATAGCTCGATGGCATTATAGTACATTGTGCACCGGTGTCTACTAAAGCCTTATACTTCTGTGCGCGTGATGTGCCAGGCCATCGAATCCACACAGTCCAATAAACTCGATTGTCCCTTTCCTCCCCCTGGCTGGAGGCAGGGCCCCCCTAATCCTGGTCAGAATCTTCCTCGTTTCTGTGTTTGAAGGAGGACTGTCTGCTGGAAGTTGGAGCAGCAAACTTTTCGGAGAATCCCTTTTTCATGATTGTTTTCTTTTGCAACTCACGTACCCGTGCCTCTAGGGTCGCGGTAGATTTTCCATCCCACTTTCTCATGTCCTCTCCATGGTCTCGTAAGTAAAACCACAGGGTGGCACGGGGTGAGTACCCACCATATCGTCTTCCTTGTGTGGGTGAACGCCTACCCCTGACAGCTGAGACACTGCTTTGTACAGGTGCGAAGGAGAATAATCTCTCTTCAAGTTGGTGAACCTTTTCAGAAAGTTTCTCCCAAGTGTTCTCCTTTGGTCGGTGGGCACTGGTTGGTTCAGGTGGGGAGGACAATAGATTCTCTTCAAGTTGGTGAACCTTTTCAGAAAGTTTCTCCACAGCTGAGACGCAGGCCTGTAAGGAAGAGGAGAGACTTTCTTCGTACTGCCGGAGTTGTTTAGCCGCTTCACCCACTGTGGGTTCCTCATCCTCTTTCCAGGCCATTATTGCCAATGAGCTGGCATATGATGATGGTGCACTCCGTACAAACTTCCGCCACATGGGTCGTGTACACTTGACTTCATCTGGATCTGTGGATGTTTGTTTGAGGTCTGGATCCTCATAAATCACTTCCCGTACGGCTAATTCCCTCAGGTACTGGATTCCCTTCTCCATAGTGGTCCACTTGCCTGGTAGACATAAAATATCTTCCTTGAAGGGATACCTTTCCCTCACAGCTGAGAGGAGACGCCTCCAGAGGCTGGTGGGTCGTGCTCCATCTGCAATTGCTTTGTCAATGCCGGCGTCTCGAGCAAGGGATCCCAGCCGCTTGGCTTCCCTGCCGTCTAATTCCACACAATTGGCTCCAGAGTCCCAGCACCGGAGCAGCCAGGTGACAAGCTGCTCACCTATACAGCGACCAAAATCTTTTCGCACATCTCGTAGCTCGCGCTCGTTTAGGCTTCGGGTAGTTACTGTTGCTCTTTCGGCATCCTCATCTTCCTCCTCCTGAATCCTTGACGGCCCAGCGTCGTCATCATCTTCGTCATCTCTATACTTAGTTTTGGCAGAAGCCTTACCTGGATTGGCAGAAGACTCTCTGCGTTCTAAACGACTTGAATTTCTGTACCATATTTTCACCTTCTCTACAGGGGCAGCTTGCACTGCTACTGCTCGTTTCTCTGACTTTGTTACAGGGTCTGCCACAGGGGTTGGAATGCCCTCTGCAGGGTCAACTTGCACTGCTACAGCTCGTTTCTCTGACACGGCCACAGGAGCTGGAGCGGCTACAGGAGCTGGAGCAGCTGCAGGAACCGGAGCTGTAGCGGCTACAGGAGCTGGAGCTGGAGCTGGAGCAGTTGCAGGAGCTGGGACTGGAGCAGCAGTAGGAGCTGGAGCTGGAGCGGCTTCAGGAGCTGGAGCTGGAGCGGCTTCAGGAGCTGGGACTGGAGCAGTTGCAGGAACTGGGACTGGAGTAGCGGCCGGAGCTGGAACTGGAGCGACTGCAGGAACTGGGACTGGAGCAGCTGCAGGAGCTGGAGCTGGAGCGGCTTCAGGAGCTGGAGCTGGAGCAGTTGCAGGAACTGGGACTGGAGTAGCGGCCGGAGCTGGAACTGGAGCGACTGCAGGAACTGGGACTGGAGCAGCTGCAGGAGCTGGGACTGGAGCGGCTGCAGGAGCTGGGACTGGAGCGGCTGCAGGAGCTGGGACTGGAGCGGCTGCAGGAGCTGGGACTGGAGCGGCTGCAGGAGCTGGGACTGGAGCGGCTGCAGGAGCTGGGACTGGAGCGGCTGCAGGAGCTGGGACTGGAGCGGCTGCAGAATCCACCGTAGGGGTCACAGTGGCCGTTGGATCTGTCACAGGGTTTGGAGTGGCCGCAGGGTCTGTCACTAAGTTGACAGCAGTATCAATGGCAGCTCGATAGGCATGAGCCAGGCCCCAGCATGTTACAATGATTTGTGTTACTTTGGAACTGCCAGAATCATTACACCTTTTTTTCAAGCATTCTGCCAGTTTTTGAGGATTTTGCCATTGTTCAGGGGTGAATTTCCAACACACTGGGGGTGCCAACTGCTCTAGATGCCTGCCCATATCCACCCATACTCCCTGCCACCCACAACTATACTGCCTCCGGGCAGATCTCCGGATGAGCTTCCTAAGTAGTTGTTTAACTTTAAGCAGAATCTGAAGTGCATTCATGAGGCAGAACAACAAGACTATGCTGGTCTGAGTATTCCAGAAATATTCAATATCTTGGAGAGCTATTGTGACAAGCTCAGGGGATAAGAGGGTGGTGAAGGAGGAAGGCAGAGTGACCCAGGAGGATACAGGGGTGGTGAAGGAGAAAGGGAGAGTAAGCAAGTAAGGAAAAATATCCTCCCCTTTCCCCTCCACAGATTGACTCTCTAATGGAGAAAAACAATAGGTATAATTGCTAATAGTTCCCAAGATGCTGTTTCCAAAGTACAGAGTCCACGATGTTACTGAGTATAAATACCAAGTTAGAGTCATGACCAGATATCTTATCGTCTCATAAGCCATTGCTATAACACTTAGTACCATAATGGTCTGAAACCAGGGCCCGGAGAGGAGAAACAACACTACAGAGAGCAAATACGGAAAATAATGTACTATAATACTCAATTTGGAAAACAGGCGCAGCAGAGTTGTGATTAAAGCAATCAGCATCATGACAAGTGACTATTAAGCAGGTCTAATCCTTACACCAATTTTAGTTTAACACACTCTGATCAGATCTGCCGTTATCTCAACCTTTCGGGCCCCACGTCGGGCGCCAAAAAGACTGTCGTGGTTTAACCCGACCGGCAGCTAAACACCACGCAGCCGTTCGCTCACCCTCCCCCCTCCCTCTCTGGGACGGGGGAGAGAAATGGAAAGTGAAGCCCGTGAGTTGAGATAAAGACAGTTTAATAAGACAGGAAAAGAAAAAAAAAAAAATAACAAAAATAATAATAACAATAATAATAATGATGATACAATGGGGATAATACGAAAGTAATAATAGTATGTACAAACAAGTGATGCACAATGCAATTGCTCACCACCCGCTGACCGATGCCCAGCCTAACCCCGAGCAGTCCGGCCCCCTCCCCCCCGGCCAGCCACCCCTATATATTGTTTAGCATGACGTCAGATGGTATGGAATACCCCTTTGGCTAGTTTGGGTCACCTGTCCTGGGTCTGTCCCCTCCCAGCTCTTACTGCACCCCCCAGCCTGCCCGTTGGCAGGACAGAGCAAAGGCTGAGATGTCCTTGGCTTAGTATAAGCACTGCTCTGCAACAATTAAAGCATCGGGGTGTTATCAGCACTCTTCTCATTCTAAGCCAAAACACAGCATTCCACCAGCTACTAGGAAGAAAATTAATTCTGTGCTAACTGAAACCAGGACAGGTTGTTGTTCACCAAGTGCAGGACCCAGCACTTAGCCTTGTGAACTTCACACAGTTGGCCTCATCCCATGGGTGCAGCCTATCCAGATCCCTCTGCAGAGCCCTCCTACTCTCGAGCAGATCAACACTCTCTCTGAACTTGGCATAACCTGCAAACTTACTGAGGGTGCACTCGATCCCCTTGTCCAGATCCGTGTTGAAGATATTGAAGAGAGCTGGCCCTAGTACTGGACCCTGGGGAACGCCACTAGTGACTGGCCTGCAATTGCCTTTAGATTCATTCACCACGACACTTTGGACCTGGACACCCAGCTGTTTTTAGCCCAATGAATTGTACATCCATGAGGCCTTGAGCAGCCAGTTTCTCTGGGAGAATGCTGTGGGAAACAGTTTCAAAAGCCTTGCTGAGGTCTAGGTAGACCACATCCACAGCCTTTCCCTTGTTCACTGAGCACATCACCTTGTCTTAGAAGGAGATCGGATTCGTCAAGCAGGACCTGGCTTTGAAAAACCCTTGCTGACTGGGCCTCATTAACTGGTTGTCCTGAAAGTGTTGTGTGATGGTACACAAGATAATCTTCTCCATGAGTTTCCCTCACAACAAGTCAGACTGACAGGCCCGTAGTTCCCTGGATCCTCCTTCTGCCCCTTCTTGTAGATGGCTGTCACATTTGCTAGTCACCAGTCTACTGGGACCTTCTCTGGTAGCCAGGACTGCTGATCAATGATGGAAAGCAGCTTGGAGAGCACTTCAGCCAGCTCCCTCAGTACCAAGAGTAGAGCACATCTAGCCCCCTAAACTTGCGTACATCAAAGGAATTCTCTAACCATTTCCTCATGGATTATGAGAGCTTCATTCTGTTCAAGGTCCTTATCTACCAGCTCAGAAGGCAGAGTATCAGGGGAACAACTGGTCTTGCTGTTAAAAACGGAGGTAAAGCATGCACTAAGTACATTATCTTGTGAGAGACAGCACAGTCAGTGTGAGCCATCTGCCTGCAGATATTAACAGCTGACAGAATGGAGCTTCTGTGCAGGGGAAGCTTGAGAACATGCATGAATTTGACGACAAAAACCTCTTGGCATTTACAAGGAGGAGAAGCTACTCCTGTAGCCGAGGAAGAGGAACCCTACACATCAGGGCAGACTGGGACCCTGCCGAGTGAGCAGCGCCCAGGAGGAGGAGAGCCTGGGCACCATGAGGGATGCCATACGAGCAGTGGAACCAGGCCAGCTTCCTACAGAGCTGCCTTCTGAGGAGCATGGCCACCAAGAAAATGTGATTTGTCAGGCTTAGCTCAGATGTGGTGTGACAGCACTCAGAGAGGGTTCTACAGCCAACAGGGAAAGAGGTACAAGTCTGAAAGTCCCTAGGACAGCCTGGTGTGGAGAGGAGCAAGAGCTCTACAAAGGCTGAAAGTCCCAACAGGATGCAGGTCTGTGTGTCCATGGCTATGGCTGTTGTCTCTGCCACTGAGGCCTATGAGGGCACAGCTTATTGTTAAAGCACCAGGGCCCCATTGCCTCCTCACCTCCAACCACATACAAGTCAGGGGTCATAATATTCTCCTGCACTTGGCAATGCACATCCCCATCTCCTACTGCCCCACAAAGAGCCCTGAGCAACCTGTAAAGGGAAAGGATCTCCTTCCTAGGGAACATGGGTCAAGGCCTGACCCTTGTGCTTGCTGACACACATCCAGTTTTCCTACACCTCAGTGTCACCTTCACACTGCCTTTGTCTCCTTGTCCTCACTGCCTCCAGGGTTCTGCTCTAACGAGCTCCACGGGAGGCTGTGTCAGTGCTGGCCCTCAGGGGGACACTGCAGGAAACTTGCCTCTGACTTGGACTTCTGGAGAGATGTCTTCAATTGTCTCTGAGTGCCTGAGGTTCGTGGGCTCATCAGCAAAGCCCCCAGAGGGGTGATTGCAGTGCCTTGGGCTGGTGCTGTGCTGCTGAGCTGGGCCGGGCTCGTGGGACAGAGAGAGCTCGTGGCAAGAGGGCCCTGGTGCAGAGAGACAGCTGTGCCCAGGAGCAGCTCCTCTGCACAGCGCAGCAGGGCTGGGGGCTCTGACCGCAGCTGGCACACAGAGAGGAGAGAAGGAGAGAGGGCTTGGAGGCACTGAGGAGCGCAACAACAGAGGGCAGCGTGTGGCAGGACACATCTGCAGGCTCTTGACACCGTGAGGCTCTGGCAGCAGGGCACTGCAGGTGGGGTTGCCAGAGGGGTCTTCTACAGCTGGCACATCTGATGGCTGATAGCATCTGTCAGGATGGGTCATATTCTACCTGTAATGTGGCATAGAAGATGTTTTAGAGAATGGTATTTTTGAGGGGGCATTTTAACAGGAAGACCGAGTCTTGGTTTATCTGAAATGGAAGACTTGCTTGGATTCTGTGCTTTCAGATTCTTGGTGTGGAGGGGAGGCAGGGTTCATGACAATGAATTGTCTGGATTGTACAGGAGACTGAGACTGCAAGAGTATTGCAGGGAGAGATCAATATGACAGCAATCAACGTGATCAAATCCCTTCAGGCACCTCAGCCTAAAGACTGAAACAACAATGTTTGTTGTCTCCTCAGGGCTTATCAGGTCTTCAGGAGCTGCAACCCCTGTGATGTCCTGTACTCAGGAAGCACACAGCTTGTGGGATGGGGTCTGTGAGCATGGACAGGGAGGGGATGTGGGGACACAGAACCAGCTCCCAGTAGGGACATAGATACAAGCAGGGACATGGGCAGGCAGTGAGAGGGAGCTGCTGCCAGAAATGCTGTGCGAGGGAGGGCTCAGGCACCTCCCTGCCATCCCCTGCAAGGCAGGCACCTTCCCTGGGACACCCCCTGCTCTCCTCTCCCACCAGTACAGCCTCTGCCCTCAAGCCCCCGGTGTCCCCAGCAGGAGCTGCGTCCTCTGCAGGCAGAGCTGCAGCACAGGAGGGTCTGCTGAGTGTCCGTCTGTCCCTCCCTGGCCTTGCCTGCCCTGGCAGCAGCACGCTGGAATTCCTCCTGGCTTCTCCAGCTGGCCGTGCTGCTGCTGGTCTTGTTCCCAGGCTGGCTGGCGATGGGGGTTTCACATGCCCAGGTAGTGAGCCCTCGGTGTGCCTGGGGGAAGGGGAGTACGGGGACAGGGTGAGGGGTGTGGAGATGGGCACTTTAAGCCTGGATTCCTCTGCTCTCAGCAGGGTCTTTGCTCTTTTCAATCAAACATGTGAGTAGAACTTTCCTGCAGCTCTCACAGGGCAGCTGAGACCGTACTTGATGGACAGAGTGGCTGTCCTCCCTAAAGAACACTATGCACTAAAGTGACAGTCCCTTTTTCTCAGATAATGATCTACAAGGATTCACTTTCAGTCCAGCAGAAATAGCCAGGATCTGTGGCTCGGAAACATTCCTCAGGAGTGGTGGGACAGCTGAAAGAAACAAAACAAAACAAATAAATATATATATATATATATATAAAACGCCTCCACAGCTCTGCTCTGTAGTTTGGTGGACAGGGAGCAACACTGGGGCAAAACATTTTCAGATCAGGAAGGAAGTGAAACCAACATTTCCCCATGTTCCTCTTCACCTCTTGCTGTAGGACAGGGCTGACTCCTGCGGTGCCCGTAGAAGAGGCCCCTGTTCCAACAGACTCCGTCAGGCAGAATGAATCAGGATGCATGAAAGGGATCTGCCAAATGTCTGCCAGAAAGTGCACAATATAGGTGATGATTTTAAATGAGAAATTGAACTAATTTCCCTTTGATACATTTCTTGTACTTTATTACTCTCATCCTCTTCTTTGTTCAGGACCACATTTCAAAAAACACAGATGTCCAACAGAAGCACCATCACTGAGTTCCTCCTGCTGGCATTCGCAGACACGCGCGAGCTGCAGCTCCTGCACTTCGCGCTCTTCCTGGGCATCTACCTGGCTGCCCTCCTGGGCAACGGCCTCATCCTCAGCGCCGTAGCCTGCCACCACCGCCTCCACACCCCCATGTACTTCTTCCTGCTCAACCTCGCCCTCCTCGACGTGGGCTGCATCTCCACCACTCTGCCCAAAGCCATGGCCAATGCCCTCTGGGACACCAGGGCCATCTCCTATCAAGGCTGTGCTGCACAGGTCTTTCTCTTTGTCTTCTTGATGTCAGCAGAGTTTTCCCTTCTCTCTGTCATGGCCTATGACCGCTATATTGCCATCTGCAAGCCCCTGCACTACGGGAGCCTCCTGGGCAGCAGAGCTTGTGCCCAGATGGCAGCAGCTGCCTGGGGCAGTGGCTTTCTCAATGCTGTCCTGCACACGGCCAACACATTTTCCCTGCCCCTCTGTCAAGGCAATGCTGTGGACCAGTTCTTCTGTGAAATCCCCCAGATCCTCATGCTCTCCTGCTCAAATGTCTACCTCAGAGAAGTTGGTATTCTTCTAGTTAGTGGTTGCTTTGGTGTTGGTTGTTTTGTTTTCATTGTGGTGTCCTATGTTCAGATCCTCAGGGCAGTGCTGAGGATGCCCTCTGATCAGGGCCGGCACAAAGCCTTTTCCACTTGCCTCCCTCACCTGGCCGTGGTCTCCCTATTTCTCAGCACTGTCTTGTTTGCGTACCTGAAGCCCCCTTCTATTTCCTCCATATCCTTGGACATGGTGATGGCAGTTCTGTACTCAGTGGTGCCTCCAGCAGTGAACCCCCTTATCTACAGCATGAGGAACCAGGAGCTTAAAGCCACACTGAAGAAACTGATTCTAGTTTTAGTATTTGCTTAGTAATGAACTGTCTCTCTTTTCTAGTTTAACTCAAGTTAATCTCAGGCAATTTGTGCCCTCTAGGTATAGCATTTGTCCTTGTTTGAGCTTGGATAGAGTTAATTTTCTTCCTAGTAGCTGGTAGAATGCTATGTTTTGCTTAGGTTTAGAAGAATGCTGATGATATTCTGAAGTTTTAATTGTTACAGAGCAGTGCTTACACCAAGGCAAGGACGGTTCAGTTTCTCACTCTGTCCTGCCAATGGGCAGGATGGGGGTGCAGCAAGAGCTGGGAGGGGACAGACCAAGGACAGCTCACCCAAAGTGGCCAAAGGTGTATTCCCTACCATCTGATGTCATGCTAAACAATAGATAGAGGTGGCTAGCTGGGGCGGGGGGGGGGGGGGTTGGCGGAGGGTTGGAGGAGGGGAGTGATCAGGGTTAGGCTGGGCATCGGTCAGTGGGTGGTGAGCAATTGCATTGTGCATCACTTGTTTCGTACAGATTAGTAGTAGTAGTGCTATTATCATCATTATTGTTATTATTATTGTTATTATTATTTTCCTGTCATAATAAACTGTCTTTATCTCAACTCACAGGCTTCACTTTCCTATTTCTCTCCCCCATCCCAGAGAGGGAGAGGGGAGGGTGAGCAAACGGCTGTGTGGTGTTTAGCTGACGGCTGGGTTAAACTACAGCAGTCCTTTTGGTGCCCAACATGGGGCTCGAAGGGTTCAAATAACGGCAGATCTGACCAGAGTGTGTTAAAATAAAATTGGTATAAGTATTAGACCTCCTTAACAGTCACAATGCTGATTGCTTTAATCTCAAGTCTGCTGTGCCTGTTTTCCAAATTGAGTTTTATAGCACATTACTTTCCATACGTGCTCTCTGTCATGCTGTTTATTCTTTCCGGGCCCTGGTTTAAGATCGTTATGGTACTGTGTGGTGTAACAGTGGCTTATAAGATGATGAAATTTCTGGTCATGACCCTAACCTGGTATTTGTACTCAGCACTGTCATTGACTCTATACTTTGGAAACCATATCTTGGAAACTGTTATCAATTGCACCTCTTGCCTTTTTTCATTAGGGAGCCAATCTGTGGAGGGGAAAGGGGAAGATATTTTTTCCTACTCGTTCACTCTCCCTTTCTCCTTCACCACCCTCTTATCCTCCGAAGCCTAGTACAAATAAATCTTATATAAATCTTAAATAAATAGTCAATAAATCTTATAATGCTAAACTGACTCAGAATTTATAACAATTTGGTGACCCCGATGTGATCCTCTTGTTTCCCGAGGCTGTGAACAGCTAAAGGAGGCACTCCCACCCTTGTTTCGTTGTGGCCCTTTGCCGGGAGCAGTACAGAGCCCAGCAGGATTATGAACATAAAAGGCAAGTAAAGAACAAAGAGCTCTCCCTTCCTCTGGTTTAAACCTGTAATTCTGCATGCGAAGATCCAAACAAAGATTTATCATTTCATGAGTATGCCCTTTGGTTGGGTGGATTCGGTTGTGTGACTGTAACGGTGTGATTGAGACGGAACTCAGTTCCGAAGCGAGTGCGGAGGTCTTCTAACTGCGATTCCAATATCCCGTGAGGGACTCAGCTGGTGAAGGACCAAAGTGATCGTTCTAAGTATTTGTGGGTGGGGTAACACTCAAAAGACACCTTTAGATACAGGCACAGCCATGAGTTTTGGAACTTTATTTGTATAAAAAGAAGTTCCAGGAATGGGTCAGGGACAAAGCAGATCCTTAGACTCGGGAGGATTCCAGGAGGGGTTTAAAAAGGGGGGAAAATTACCAGATATTCCACCGGATAGTCCCTTAGGGCTAATGTTAAGTTATTGGGATAGTATTAGAAGCACTAAACATAAGGATAAGGCGAGAATGATTCAATTTTGTATGGTTCAATAGCCAATAACAGAATCCCAGAAACCTGTAAGAGTAAAACAGTATCCCATTCCATTAGAAGGAAGGGATTAAAACCAGTCATAGATCAGCTATTACATGGAGGGACTTTAGAACCATGTATGTTCCCCCATAAGATGCCTGTATTAGCCACAAAAAAAAAAAAAAAAAAAAAAAAAAGGCTGATGGGACATGCCAATTGGTTCAAGATCTAAGAGCTGTAAATCGAAGAACAGTGACTAAATTCCCAGCAGTGGCAAATCCTTATACACTATTTAATCATTTGACCCCATGTCGTGGTTTAACCCAGCCAGCAGCTAAACACCACACAGCCATTCGCTCACTCTCCCCTCTCCCTCTCTGGAATGGGGAAGACAAACGGGAAAATGAAGCCTGTGAGTTGAGATAAAGACAGTTTATTAAGACAGGAAAATAATAATAACAATAATAATAATAACAATAATGATTATAATAGTAATACTACTACTAATGTGGACAAAACAAGTAATACACAATGCAATTGCTCACCATTCGCTGACTGATGCTCAGCCTAACCCTGAGCAGTCTGGCCTCCCCACCCTGTCTAGCCACCTCTATATATTGTTTAGCATGACATCAGATGGTAGGGAATTGGCAAAGTTGAGAGCCTCTGGGTAAGGATCAAGGGACGAACGAATAAAGGGGATGTCGTTGTGGGAGTCTATTAGAGACCGCCTGGCCAGGACGATAGCGCCGATAAATTATTCTTTGCAGAACTAAGAGAGGCCTCGAGATTAACTCCCCTTGTCCTTATGGGGGACTTCAACTTGCCGGACGTTAACTGGGAGTGCCACACGGCTGACACGAGCAAGTCCAGGAGGTTCATGAAGCACCTAGATGATAACTTCTTGGTGCAGGTGCTAACGGAGCCAAATAGGAAAGTGCCCTCCTAGACCTGTTGCTAGAAAACAGAGAGGGTCTGGTGGGAGATGTGGTGATTGGTGGCCGCCTCGGTCATAGCGACCATGAAGTGGTTGAGTTCAAAATTTACGGTGACAGAAGGAAAAGTGCCACCAAAACCTCATCCCTAGATATGGGGAAAGCGGACTTCAGGCTGCTCAGGGAACTAGTCAGCAAGGTCCCCTGGGAAACTGCTCTTGAAGGCCTCGATGTCCACCAGTGCTGGTCACTCTTTAAGCGATGCCTCCTAGAAGCACAAGATCAGGCAATTCCTAAATATCGCAAGTCAGGCAGGCGGGGCAGGAGGCCGGCGTGGCTGACCAGGAACATTCTAATGGAGATTAGGCGGAAACAGAGAGTGTTTCGCTACTGGAAGAAGGGCCAGGCGTCATGGAAAGAATACAGGGATGTTGTTCGTGTTTGTAGGGAGAAAGTTCGTGTGGCCAAAGCACGCCTAGAGTTGAAGCTGGCTGTGTCTGTGAGAGAAAATAAAAAGGTTTTTTTTAGATATGTGAATGGAAAAAGGAGAACTAAAGAATACATAGGGCCGCTCCTTGATAGGGAAGGTCTCCTCACAGACAATGACATAGGCAAAGCAGAGACGCTTAACGCCTTCTTTGCCTCTGTCTTCAATGCTGATGATGGGCTTCGGGACCCAGGGTGCCCTGAGCTGGAGGGCCGGGACGGTGGGGATGACAAACTCCCAACCGACCCTGAAGGTTTGCAGGATTTGCTACTCCACCTGGATCCCTACAAGTCCATGGGTCCGCATGGGATTCATCCCTGGGTGCTGAAAGAGCTGGCGGACGTCATCGCGGAACCTCTCTCAATTATTTTTCAACGATCCTGGGAATTTGGAGAGGTCCCGGTAGACTGGAAGCTGGCAAATGTTGTGCCGATTTTCAAGAAGGGTCAGAAAGAAGACCCTAGCAATTACAGGCCTGTCAGTCTCACGTCAGTGCCTGGTAAAATCATGGAGAAGATGGTTCTCGAACTTATCGAGGCGCACCTGGGGGACAAAGCAGTCATTGGTCCCAGCCAGCATGGGTTTGTGAAGGGTAGGTCCTGCCTAACTAACCTGATTTCCTTTTATGGTAAGATCACCCGTATGGTGGACCAAGGGAAACCAGCTGATGTGATTTTTTTTGGACTTCAGCAAGGCTTTTGACACGGTTTCCCATAGGATCCTACTGGACAAAATGTCCACCATACAGCTAAATAAAAACATCATCCGATGGGTGAGCAATTGGCTAACGGGCAGGGCCCAAAGGGTTATGGTAAATGGGGCTGCGTCAGGCTGGCGGGCGGTCACCAGTGGGGTCCCTCAAGGCTCCATTTTAGGGCCGGTACTTTTCAATATTTTTATCAACGATCTGGATGTAGGAATAGAGGGTATTTTGAGCAAGTTTGCTGATGACACCAAACTTGGAGGAGTTGTGGACTCGAATGAGGGTGGAAAGGCCTTGCAGAGGGATCTGGACAGGTTGGAGAGCTGGGCGATCACCAACCGCATGAAGTTCAATAAGAGCAAGTGCCGGGTCCTGCACCTGGGACGCGGAAACCCTGGCTGCACGTACAGACTGGGCGATGAGACGCTGGAGAGCAGCCTAGAAGAGAGGGATCTGGGGGTCGTGGTAGACAGCAAGTTGAATATGAGCCAGCAGTGTGCCCTGGCAGCCAGGAGGGCCAACCGTGTCCTGGGGTGCATCAAGCACGGCATCGCTAGTAGGTCAAGGGAGGTGATTGTCCCGCTCTACTCTGCGCTGGTGCGGCCTCACCTCGAGTACTGTGTGCAGTTCTGGGCACCGCAGTATAAAAAGGACATGAAACTGTTGGAGAGTGTCCAGAGGAGGGCTACGAAGATGGTGAAAGGCCTGGAGGGGAAGACGTACGAAGAACGGCTGAGGTCACTGGGCCTGTTCAGCCTGGAGAAGAGGAGGCTGAGGGGAGACCTCATCACAGTCTACAACTTCCTCGTAAGGGGGTGTCGAGAGGCAGGAGACCTTTTCTCCATTAACACCAGTGACAGGACCCGCGGGAACGGGGTTAAGCTGAGGCAGGGGAAATTTAGGCTTGACATCAGGAGGGGGTTCTTCACAGAGAGGGTGGTTGCACACTGGAACAGGCTCCCCAGGGAAGTGGTCACTGCACCAAGCCTGTCTGAATTTAAGAAGAGATTGGACTGTGCTCTTAGTCACGTGGTCTGAACTTTTGGGTAGACCTGTGCGGTGTCAATAGTTGGACTTGATGATCCTTAAGGGTCCCTTCCAACTCAGGATATTCTATGATTCTATGATGAAGGTATGAGAAAGGGCTTGGTTAAAACCTCTGACTACAGCCTTTATGGACTTTACACAGACAGTGACAACGGTGTCATAGAAAACAGTAACACTCTTGAGGACAGAAGAGCAGGTGGATAAGGCCTTGGGCTTGTCAACAGAGGATGCACACACATGAAAACTGCAGGAAAGAGAAGAGGAAGATGATCCAAAGGAAGGAAGGAAGGAAAGAAGGAAGGAAGATCCCAAATGTAGATTATGAAAGGAAAGACCATGAGTATCACCATGGCACTGCAGAAGAGCTCCAGCAATGGGGGAAAACCACAGAAGGTGTCTATGACACTGGGGCCACAGAACAGTAGCTGGGAGGAGAAAGAATTACTGCACATGAGAGAAATTCCCCTGGTTCAGGTACAGCCGCCTTCTGGAGTCAGACCTTCCACTTCTCGAGCCTTTCAGAGCACAGGGGTGGCATACAGCCCAGGGCTGACTGTAGGACATGGCCCCCAGCAGGAAGCACTGCGGTCATGCAGAAGGTGCAGCTGGGAGTGCTGTCCCCCTTTGCTGACAGAGGTTGGAGCACTGTCTCCCCCATGTGGTGTCTTCCCCGTGTGGAGTATGGTGCCTTGTCTCCCCCACCGCACGGCCTTGACTCCTTGTCTCTGCTGGGCCCCACCTCCCACACGCAAATGTGTCCCTTGGCTGTCGGCTCCCTCTCCCCTGCCCTGTGTAGCAAGCTGGAGCGGACAGGTTACCATTAGATGTGGTGGTGCTTCTGTAATTCACGTTGGTGATGGCCCAAATGACAGTTCCTTCACCAGTGATGCACATCCTTCTTCATGTTAGGACATAACTCAATGTCCTTCACTCTGCTTTATCACACTGATGAACAGAACATGGTCTCCTTGATTATTCTGAGGCACAATGCAATGCTTTTTGCCTTCTGCTACTCCAGCACAATATGTGTGACTTTCCCTTACTCTGCACATTGACCTGCAGAGTCATTCCACACTTTTTACTTTCAAACCTTACTTGGACAGGGGCCATTTCCAAAGCAGGGCAAGCTGATGTGTTCTGCCTCAGCCATCTGAAGCATGCTATACTTGAGTTTTTCAGCCTGAGTTTGCTAAAGATGACCCAGGAAGGTAAACGGATGTTCCAGTGTCTAGTAGGAATAAGGGAGAGTATCTCAGGTTTCCAATGGCCATTTCAAATCTAGGTCAACCTCAGGACCCCACTGAAGAAGAGGTTTGTTTTTGAAGGGGTTTCCTGTGCTGGACTGGGCTGCAGTTACAGAGACAAAGACCACTGCTGGCAGTGGAGGTGCCCTGGGAACTCCACCTGGCTCCACCTGATTTTCCCAAAGGGCTCCGGCCTCCTGCAGGTCTTTTCTGACATCTGCCAGTCCAGGCAAGTGCCTCAAACACAACAGGGCCACAGGAGGTTTTCCCTGGTTGCTTATGGTCGGACAGCAAAGCTCTGCCAGAATACCCAGTATTTTTTTCAGTACTTGAATAATAAAGCAACAACTCATCAGCTCAAAAGACTCAATCCTTTCTGTAAAATGTCTCATGTGAAGTGTAATTTCTATCATGAAGAAATGTGATTTTTCAGGATGCATATTCATCCCAGGAGAAGAAATACTGGTGTTCACCTGTACTTGCATTGTCATCGCTTTTCTATCATGGTGTGCTCCCTCCCTCATCTTCCAGGCACATAACTCATCTTGATTACACAGACCCTGCTGAATGTCCCCTTTCCAGCTGCCTGTCTGGACCTATGCACTTCCCATCATTCTCCTGGTTTGCCCTCCTCTTACCGTTTAATCATTCAGACCACTCTCAGTGACCCAGTTGCTGCTTGGAGTTTCAGTGAATTCAAGCTCACCCATCTCTCAGCAGCCTGTCTAATGCTTTCCTTAGTAAGACCCTCATCATTTATCATTGAATTAGTATGATATGGATTAATATTAACACAATTACTTAAAATTTCCTATTAATCACTGTAAAATACATCATGTACAGTCATCCTTTTAAGAAGGTAAACATCACTGGAGGCAACAAAATAAGGAACTTGATCTGTGTTTTGTTTTGTTTTTTTTTTTTTTTCTTTGAAAATTGCAGCATGATTTCCTGTTGTTTGTTTTGAAATAGGAAAACTCCTGTTCTTCCCACCTAAACAGGGCTTCAAAGGAGAAACCCTAGACCAATATAACCAGGAGAATGATGCTCTAAACTGAAACACAACAAAATTCAGCCTTTAAAATGAAGAAAGATTTTTATTAGATGCTCCTTGAAATCTTCCCCCTTAACTACAACATGAAAGCTCTCCAATTAGCTGATCAAGTCTTGAAGACTTGAAGAAAATGTTGGGAGAGACATGGCTCCTTAGGAGTTTCTGTGTTTTAATGAGTTCCATTGTATGTTTTGGTGCTGAGTCAAAGAAACCTGGGTACTGAGAGGAGAATGATGCAACTGTGCGAAAAAAAACAAACTCAAAAGGAAAAGCTGAAGTGACTTGGAGTATTAATGGGCCCCACTGAGGGCTGTTACTAACAAAGCCTCCCCAGGGACTGCTTAGGGCAGATAATTGGAGGCCATGATTATAGACAGGCAAAGCACTGTGCTGAGAAAGGTCTTTCTTGGATTTGGTGAAGCAGAAGAGCCAAGGCCTGACCCCTGGAACTGTGAGGGGAGATCCTGCACCCCCCTGTCTGGCTCAGGACTTTTCTTGGGGGTCTGAGGAATGTGGTGGGCAGTGTGATGCCTGAGAAGAACACTGGTATGACACCACCCTGCCTCTGCACAGGGTTGCAAGGAAGCAAAGAGGCTGCATTGCAATGACTATATGTCATCTTCTTATAAGCTCTAGGCAAAGCGTCAGGACTGTTGGGGCCTTCCCTTTTTACCAGCAACCTCTGCCTTCTCCTCTGCACGTTTTAATATGCTGTCCCACACTTTGTCCTATTTCCTGGAAGTCTGCAGACACCCATCTCTGTTCACAACCTTGCTCTCATCCCAGCATTTCCATCATTTCACCGTCTCATCAACCCTCACCAGCTGTTCCTTGAAAAGTGAAGCTAAGGTCACATCATAGATACTCACCAGCAGCTTCCAAGCCAGGGCCCTGCTGCTGGCCTTGCAGCTTCTTGGCTACACACAGCCAAGCCTTGTGCCTCCTGTTGTGCAGTCATGGACTCAAGCAGAAGGGACAGGACAACCCATGTTGGGGCCTTCTTTCTGCCTGGGTCCTCCTGGGTGTGTAGGCAGAGGGGATCCCCCAGTCAGCATGCCAAGCAGGTGCCTTCTGCTGGCCTAGCAGGGCCACTGCCAGATGTCAGCCCAAAAGTGCAGATCCCAGGAAGAAGGCAAGGGTGACCTGCCACCTCCAGACACCAGTGACCTCACAGTCCCTTTCCATGACACGTTCCTGCAGCTGCCCTATCAAGTGCAGAGACAGAAGTGACCTCACAGTCCCCGCCACAGTCACATTCCTCCTGCTGGGGCAGGAGATCCTGAGATAGAGCCGAGCTCACTCTAGTCTCCTTGGTACCTCTTTTTCACTTTCTGTGTTAGAGATTAAGCAGAGTTTTAGTGGGAGTGTTTGGTGTTCTGCTTGTGGTGTCAGGTCTGTGGTTAAGGTATGGACAAGCTCTGTGGTTTAGGGATGTTTTAGGTCTGCTAAGAAGTCTAGGGTTAAATAGAGCATTTTAATGTTAGTGTTAACCGAAGGGATTAGGGTAATCAAGAGAGAAAACTGCTTCATTTCAGAGTATTATATTAGAATTTAGGTTGGGGAATAAAATTACTGTTTCAAGTAAGTTAAGGGCCATATGTGACTGTTTTAAGTCAGTGTTACTGCACTACTGGCATTGCATGAATGCTCTTACCTCTATGAAATCGTTAATTTCTGCTGGCCATGCTCCTCTTCCCACCCCATAATCTCACTGCTGCTCCTGACCTCCCCATATCTTGTTGGGATCAGCTTTCTGATGACATTTAACATCTCAGTGTATCTGTCTCACCTCTGTTGGCTCCTCCATTCCTGAGAAGGAAGTAGCATTGTAGTCAGGAGGGAAAAGGACACGAAGGTCTTTAGGCACATCCTGCACAATGTGCCCATCAGCTCTGCACCTCCACAAAATCACGCTTCCTACCTACAAGTTTTGTTTCCCAAGTGGCTTCTGTGGATCCAGGGTTACTTTTCCCAGGCCCTCTCACATGTTTCAGTTTTGGATGTGCAGGGATGGGATAAGGAAAACCAAGGAATGGATGGAACTGAGCTTAGCAGGGGATGAAAAGAATAACAGGAAGAGATTCTGTAGGTACCTTGCTCAGAAAAGGAAGGCCAAGGAGATTGTACCCCTGTGATGAATGAGAAGGGTGAACTGGTAATGACAGACATGGAAAAGGCTGAGGGACTCAACAACTTCTTTTCTTCAGTCTTCCCTGCCAGTCAGGCTTCCCAAGTCTTTCATTCTCTGAACCCATAGATAGAGGCTGGGATGTGCAAATTCCCACCTGTTGTAAGTCAAGAGAAGGTTTGAAGCCACCTGAAGAAGCTCAAAAAGTACAAGTCTATGGGGCTTGATGTCTTGCCTTTCAGGGTGTGGAATGCTGTGGCTGAGGCTGTGGATGTTCCATCCTTGGGGGTGTTCAAGGCCATGTTAGATGAGGCCCTGAGGAACCTGATCTAGGGGGTCGTGTCCCTGCCTATGGGGGGTTGGAACTAGATGATCGTCGAGGTGCTTTCCAACTCGACCGTTGTATGATTCTCTGATTCTGTGATTGTGCTTCAGAGGCAAAGTAATAATAACAGTAATAACAGTAATAACAATAACAATAATAAAAGCATGATATTGAGTTTCAGAATACTCAGTGATCCTTTGTGATATGGTTTAGTGGAGGACTTGTTAGTGGTAGGTCAGAGGTTGGACTAGGTGATCTTGGAGCTCTCTTCCAGCCTAGATGATTCTGGGATTCTGTGATCCAGTTCATCCATGAGACAAAACCCTGCAAGCAGCACGAAGGACACTGAAATGTGGCCTAACATGAAGGAGGCTCCAGATCACTGGTGTAGAAACAGCATTTTTGTGCCATGATGAATGTGGTATATGCTGCAGGAAAAGGCCTACGTCTGAAGTAAAAGGCCTAGGGCAGCAGCAGTGTGGCACAGGCTTGAGATTTGGGTGTTTGTGAAACTTATGGAACCACAGGCTCTTTAAGGTCCCTTCCAACATGAGCAGTTCTATGATTCTGTGCTTAGCAGCCCTGTACAGCCCCTGTAGGGCCTAGCCTCAGTTCGTGCACCTCAGCTTGTGCTCCAAAAGTGCTCCCTCACATCACTTGTCCCATCTGCATTCCTCAGCTACCCCAGGGCATCCTGAAGGCAGTGGCCACCTCTGAATAGAGAATGGAAACCAGCCATGAAAGTAGATCTAGGAAACAATGGGAACCTGTGCATAAAAGGACTCTAAGTAACAGCTGAAAGAGTCTTTTATGGCAACACCACCAGCTTTTTTTTTTTTTTTCTACGAATCTTTTGATTTAGTCTCATAGGTTTTTTATTATTATTTTATTTATTTATTTATTTATTATTTACTATTGACAGCACTGTGGACAAGGATTATCTACCAAAGTAGGCTTTTTCTGTGAATAGTCTTATGCAAACATTTACCAAAAGATATTTCCCAACTTTTTTTTTTTTTTTTTTTTTTTTCCTTCTTCCTCCACCTCCCACTCTTCAAGCAGAACTCCAAGGGAAGAAGTCACTGAATTAAAGAATAACTCATGTTGAAAAGATCAAGACTGGGAAATGTGCTCCATGACATCATAAAGGGAGATAAAAAAGAGGGTCAAGAGTGTTGGCCCAAGTGCCCATGACTGAAGGGTGCTGCTGGTAACTAGCTGGCAGGAGGACTTGGTATCACTAATGTCCAGCCAACTTCTCCCCCCCCCCCAACTTCATCCCCTTCTTCAGTGTGAATATCAGCAATGTGGCTAAAGGGAGACTCCAGGATACTATGGCAAAGGCCTTGCTAAATCCAGGTTCACCACATTCCCTTCTCTCCCCTCCCCTACTGCTTCACCTGCGGCAGGACTTTCCCCATCACGTTCCCATGGGCAGAGGTGACAACTGCAAATCTCCCAGTCCTTTTTCTTGTCCTTCCTGAAGACAAGTTTGCTGTCTGCTTTTTCCAAGTCCCCAGAAATCTCTCTGATCCAAACGCTTGATGGCCTGGTCCAGAAAGGCAGGTTAGTGTGACATAGCAGAGAGGGGTATCTGTAATGAGCCTGTGAGAGGGAGGTTACAGAAATCTCACAGAGACACTGGGGGTTGGTTCTGGAGTCACACAGGGCAACGACAGCGCTCTGTGAGGTGTCCACATCTGAGCTGGCCTCCCACGCTCCTCATACACATGGGGCTGTTGAGAGACATGAGTCTCTGCCTTGCACACCACACACAGTGCACTGCAGTGTCTGCAGTGTCCCTCTGGCTCCTGCAGCCACTGCCAGAGGCTGGGAGGCACCTCAGCCCTGCAGTGCTTTGCCCTGCTCTGCCCTTCTCTGAGATGCCCCACGGCATGAGGAGTGGTCACAGGGACCTTGCTTCAAGGAAGCACATCTAAGAGCTGGATTCATGTGCCTTCCCAGGGCATGTTACTTAACCTTGTGACACTGTCTGCCCCACTGGCCTTCATGAGACTTGTAGGAATGGCTGATGGCATTTGTGCTCGCTCGTGTTCATCTCTCTGTGAGTGTATGATGTGCCTGCTGGCACCAGCAGCAATGGGTTTCCCTTTATACATCTCCCATGAACCTGCAGGGGGCCCTGCTCTTCTCCTGGACATCCTACCTCCCAGGGAGCCTTTATGAGATGAGCAATGAGCAGTGGACTGGCCAGCTATTGCTGAACCTCCTTCGATGCACTGTATATCTCTGAGCTGGTGGTGATGCTCTCCAGAGTAAGAAAAATGACAACAAGATAACAGAACAAACCTTGAGCCTGCAATGTATTGTGGGTCATATGCAGAAAAAAATGGGCTATGTTTTTGATTGTGAAACATCTCCAGTCATCAGTCTCTTCAAGGCATCCTTGAGCTCCTGGTTCCTCATGCTATAGATGAGGGGATTCACTGTTGGAGGCACCACCGAGTATAAAAATGACACCACCATGTCCAAGGATGCAGGGGAAATGGAGGAGGGCTTCAGGTAGGAAAACATGACAGTGCTGACAAAAAGGGATACCACGGCCAGGTGAGGGAGGCACGTGGAAAAGGCTTTGTGCCGGCCCTGCTCAGAGGGCATCCTCAGCACCACAATGAAGATCTGCACATAGGACACCACAATGAAAATAAAGCAACCAAGGACTAAAGAAACGCTAAACACAAGTGCCCAGACTTCCCTGAGGTAGGCCTCTGAGCAGGAGAGCTTGAGGATGTGGGGGATTTCACAGAAGAACTGGTCCACAGCATTGCCTTGGCAGAGGGGCAGGGAAAATGTGTTGGCCGTGTGCAGGACAGCATTGAGAAAGCCACTGCCCCAGGCAGCTGCTGCCATCTGGGCACAAGCTCTGCTGCCCAGGAGGCTCCCGTAGTGCAGGGGCTTGCAGATGGCAACGTAGCGGTCATAGGCCATGACAGTGAGAAGGGAAAACTCTGAACCAAAGAAGAAGACGAAAAAGAAGACCTGTGCAGCACATCCTTGATAGGAGATGGTCCTGGTGTCCCAGAGGGCATTGGCCATGGCTTTAGGAATAGTGGTAGAGATGGATCCCAGGTCGAGGAGGGCGAGGTTGAGGAGGAAGAAGTACATGGGGGTGTGGAGGCGGTGGTGGCAGGCTATGGCTGTGAGGATGAGGCCGTTGCCCAGGAGGGCAGCCAGGTAGATGCCCAGGAAGAGCGCGAAGTGCAGGAGCTGCAGCTCGCGCGTCTGTGAATGCCAGCAGGAGGAACTCGGAGATGGTGCTTCTGTTGGACATCTGCTTTTTTTGGGGATGTGATCCTGAACAAAGAAGAGAAAGAATAGTAACAATGTACAACAGATTCATCAGAGAAAAACTCATCCCATTTCTCATTTAGAATTGCCAGAAAATTGTCCATTTCCAGGAAGACATTTGGTAGGTATCTTTCCTGAGTTCTTCCTGATGCCTGAGGGTATCCCCGGGAGCAGGGGACTCCTCTGTATTCAATGCAAGAGTCAGTTATGCCCAATAGCCAGAGGTAAGGTGGAACATGGGGCAATCTCAGACTCACTTCACTCCTGATAATAAAGAACCTTGCCCCAGTGTTGCTCCCCGGTTACCCAACTTCACAGCAGATATATATATATGATTTTTTTTTAATTTTCATTTTATAGGGTCAGATTTTTTGTTGTTACTGACCTACCACACCTGCTGAGTTTTTCTAAAACAGAAATCCCGGGCATTTCTCCAGCACATAAGTGGAAATGTTGTGCATCCTAAGGGAAAAAGGGACTGGCCCTATACTGCAGCGTCCTTTAGTGAGGACAGATAATCTGTCCATCAATACTGGTCTCAGCCACCCTGTGAGTGTTGCAGGAAAGTTGTACTCAGAGGTTGACCTGAGAAGAACCTGAATACTGCTGAGAGTAGAGGAATCCAGGCACAAAGTGCCCATCTCCAGACCCCTCATCCTGTCCCCATACTCCTCTTCCAGCCAAACACTCCTAGGGCTCATGGAATGGGCATGTGAAACCCCCATCCCCAGCCAGCCTGGGAACAAGACCAGCAGCAGCACGGCCAGCTGGAGAAGCCAGGAGGAATGCCAGCGTGCTGCTGCCAGGGGAGGCAAGGCCAGGGAGGGACAGACGGACACTCAGCAGACCCTCCTGTGCTGCAGATCTGCCTGCAGATGAGGCTGCTCCTGCTGGGGACACCGGGGGCTTGAGGGCAGAGGCTGTGCTGGAGGGAGAGGAGAGCACGGTGTGTCCCAGAGAATGCTCCTGCCGTGCAGGGGGTTGCAGGTAGGTGCCTGAGCCCTCCCTCGCACAGCATTTGTGGCAGCAGCTCCCTCTCACCACCTGCCCAAGTCCCTGCTGCCTTCCTATTTCTCTGCTTGGAGATGGTTCTATGTCCCCACATCTCCCTGTCCATGCTCACAGACCCCATCCATGCTTCCACTGCACTGCAAGATTCGGAAAGCACAGAAACTAAAAAAGCCTTCCTCTTCAGATTAACCAAGCCTCAGTTTTCCTCTGGAAATGCCCTTTTATAAATGCCATTGTGTATAGCACATTCTATTCCACATTAAATGTAGAGTAAAAGTCATCCTGACAGATGCTATCAGCCATCAGATGTGCCAGCTGCAGAAGACCACTCTGGCAACCCGATCTGCAGTGCCCTGCTGCCAGAGGCTCACGGTGTCAAGAGCCTGCAGATGTGTCCTGCCACACGCTGCCCTCTGTTGTTGCGCTCCTCAGTGCCTCCAAGCCCTCTCTCCTTCTCTCCTCTCACCTGTGGTCAAAGCCTCCAGCCCTGCTGCGCTGTGCAGAGGAGCTGCTCCTGGGCACAGCTGTCTCTCTACAGCGATGCCTCTTGTCAGGAGCTCCCCTTGGGCTCAGGAGCCTGGCCCAGCTCAGCAGCACAGCACCCGACTGTGGCATAGGTTGCTCTGTGCCCTTGGGCTCCCTTGAGGTGTCCCCAAGGCCTCAGGGCTGACAGCTCCCGAAGGCAGCAGGGTCTCTGCTGGGGTGTGGTGTCTGAAGCAGACTGAATTCATCACCGACCTGCCTTCTCTGAACACAGGAGAGATGACTTTTAGAAATGTTATTTCTACTGTTAGAGTATGGTTGTCAAACATGATGTGCTTTAACCTGGCAGGCAGCTCAGCACCACACAGCTGTTAGCTCACACCAACACCCCCCAGCCCCAAATGCTTATGTGTTGTAGTAAGGGCAGTTTGAAGTACTGAAGGGGAAGAGGAATAATAATAGCAATTATTTTTATTACTATTATCGTTATGTACAAAGCAAGCTATACACAGTGCAATTGCTCATTCCTGACTGATCTCCAGCCTGTCCCCAACTGGTAGAACATTGCATTAACCATCTGCACCTGCTCTTCTTTGACCTTCAACCACTGCATAAATGGAAGGGTCCTCCCAGGGACTGGGTGAGGGAGACAACTCTTTAACATCCTCTGTCTCCAAGGCAGCTATCCCAAAACTCCACCTGTACCCTTTTGGATCTTGGAAGAACCCTCTCATGGGGAAGTTTATGTTAAGGTTTCATAGATCAACATTCTTCTCCCTCCTTTCTTTTCTGGGCAGTAGTTCTTTTCCATTCTTATGAGCCTGATTTTCACACCCATTGTTTTCTCCTGCATGTAGAGGCAATGGATCCTGGCAAAGGTTGGTGTTCTGGCCTAGCAAGAGCAGACCTGGGGGGTCTGGTCTAGTCCCCAGACTAGACCTGGGGCCTGTCACAGTGGCTGGAGTGGCTGCGGGACATGTCAGAGGTGTTGGAGTAGCTGCAGGGCCTGTACCAGGCTTGGAGCAGCACTGACTGAGGCTCCCTTTGGAATTCCCTTTGGAATTGCCGAGGTGATAACCTCTCCTTTTCAAGCACTTCTGCAATTTTTAAGGATTCTGCACGTGCTCAGGGGGGAAGTTCCAAAGCACTGGAGGTGCCCACTGCTCTAGGTTTCTGCCCAGATCCTCCCATGCTCCCTGCCAATCCTAAGTCTCCTGCCTTGCGGCAGGTCTCAGGAAGGCATTCTTCAAGAGTTGTTTATCCATAAACAATAGCTGAAAGATATTCTGGAGACATCACAGTAGGACCATCCCATGGGTATCCAAAGCTTTGTAGAGCTAGTGTAATTAGCCTGGAGGAGAAGGGGGAGGTGAAGGAGAAAGAGAGAGTGCATAAGTGGAGAAGTGTCTCTCCCGTTTCTCCTCATGGATTGGCTCCCTAAAGCAAAAAGATCAAGAGTGTAATTCTTAATAGTTTCTGAGTGATGGTTCCTGAGGTATGGAGGTGATGGCAATGCTCAGTACAAAGAACAGATTTGTCACATGACCAGTAATTTTATAGATTCATAAGCCAGCGTTACACAACATAGCAAAATAACTTTATACCAGACCCAGAAATGATAAAGAGCACAATGGGAACACGTGCAGTAAGTAATGTGCTATACAACACATTTCTGAAAACAAGCCCAACAGACCTGAGATCCAAAATGTCGACCTTGTGATCAGCAACTATTAAACTGGTCTAATGCTTATAACAATTTATCTTTAGCACTCTGTGGTAAGATCTGTCCTTATCTCAACCCTTCCTGCCCCACACCGGGTGCCAAAAAGACTGCTGTGGTTTAACGCGACAGTTTGAGTACATGGAATTATTTGAACAAGTCCAGATCAAGGGGCTAGAGCAAGTCTTCTATGAAGGCACACTGAGAGAACTGGTACTGTTCTGCCTGGAGAAGACAAGGCACCAGGGAAACCTTAGAGCAACCTACCAGTACTTAGAGAGGACCTACAGGAAAGCTGGGGAGACAGTCTTTGTCTGGGAGTGTAGTGATAGGACAAGGAGTAATGACTTTAAAATAGAAGATGGTAGGTTTAAATTAGATACATGGAAGAAATTCTTTCCTCTGAGGATGGTGAGGCACTGGAACAGGTTGCCTGGAAAAGCTGTGAATGTCCCATCCCTGGAAGTGTTCAAGGACAGGTTGGAATGTGTTTTGAGCAACCCGGTCTAGTGCAAAGTGTCCCTGCCCACTGCAGGGGGGTTGGAATAAGATGATCTTTAGGTCCCTTCCAACCCAAACCATGATCCCATGTTGCTATGATTACCTATGACACTGCCATCATTGACCATGTGAAGCTCATAAAGGCTCTCCTCAGAGATTTTAACCAAGCCCTTTCCCAAAATTTCATCATCCCCATGGCCAGTCCTCAGGTTGTTTAGAGTTGGTTTTGGAAGAAGGAGAGAGGTGCTGGTACAGCTGCTGACATCGTCAGAAGACTGATCTCAAAGACCTTGGAAAATACAAATTGATTAAAATCATTCCTTAGGACTTAGAAAAGGCAGATGTCAAACCCATCTTCTACTAGAAGGCTGAGCAAAAGGATAATTAAGCCTAACCAAGGATTATAACGCCAGCCTTCACCCTAGCCCCCAGTCAAGAACTAAACAAATCTCCAATCTCCAAAGCTTGATCTTCCCCTATAAATTGAGCAATCATCTTGAGAAGAACACCAATCCTTCCCTCAAAGCCCTACCATTCCCATAACCCTAGAAGGTGACCTCTAATCCCTATATGTTAATCTGAACACCTAATTACCAAAACTCTCCACCATGCACACAACACATCTCAGCTTCAACCCCACTCCTATCCCTAACTTCAGCTGCTTGTCCCCTTGGGGCAGGAGTAGCCAACAGATATGAGACAGGTACTCTGAGATCATGAAAACCATCAGAAAGCTGCCCCTAAGAAAATGACTGATATGGGGAAGTCAGGAGAAGCCTGGTCAGGAGAGATGTGAGATTTGGGAGAGGAAAGAGGAGTTTGGCTAGAAGAAATTAATGATTTCTGTGAGGTTCGAACATTCAGGCAATGTTGATTCTGCTGTAATGCTGGCTTAAAACAGTCATGTAAAGCCTTTCCCTTATTTTAACGAGTGATATTAATCCCCAAACCTAAATACTACTCTACACCCTGACAGGAATCCACTATTCTTATGCCTGACTTCAAAGTATCCCTTCAAGCCAAAACTCAGTCCATAGCCCCTTTTCCTTACCTTTACTCTCTTGCTTACCCTGATCTGATCAGCTTGTGGGCCAAAAGAAGGAGAAGGGTGGGAATGATCTGAGGAGCTCAGGTCTGCCTCAGCATCTCCTGCCCCAGGAGGAGGATCATAACTGTGGCAGGGACTGTGAGGTCACTTCTGTCTCTGCACTTGATAGGGCAGCAGCAGGAACGTGTCACAGAAAGGGACTGGGAGGTCACTTGTGTCTGGAGGTGGCAGGTCACCCTTGCCTTCTCCCTGGGAGCTGCACTTTTGGGCTGACATCTGGCAGTCGCCCTGCTAGGCCAGCAGAAGGCACCTGCTTGGCATGCTGACTGTTGGCATTGCTTCCTTGCAACACTGTGCAGGGCTGCGGAGGTGTCAAAATGAAGTTCTTCTAGTAGCATCACACTACCCACCACATCCCACAGACCCCAAGACTAGCCCTGAGCCAGACATGGGTGTGCAGGGTCTCCTCTCCCAGTGGCCGTGGTCAGGCCTTGGCCCTTCAGCTTCATTAAAACCAACCAAGATTTTTCTCAGCACAGTGCTTTGCCTGTCTGTAACCATGGCCTCCAATTTTCTGCCCTAACAAGGCCCTGGGGAGGCTTTGTTAGTAACAGCCCTCAGTGGGGCCCATTAATACTCCAAGTCACTTCAGCTTTTCCTTCTGACTTTAGCTTCTCAAGTGGTTACATCACCCTCCTCTCAGTACCTCAACTGAGTACAGGGGGACAATCACTTCCCTGGACCTGCTGGCCACACTGCTTCTTATGCAAGCCAGGATGCTGTTGGTCTTCTTGGCCACCTGAGCACACTACTGGCCCATATTCAGCCGACTATCAACCAGTACTCCCATGTCCTTCTCTGCCAGGCAGCTCTCCAACTACTCATCTCCCAGCCTGTAGCTCTGCTTGGTGTTGTTGAGTCCCAGGTGAAGAACCCGGCACTAGAACCCCAGAAAACAGAAGAGCAGGGAGCGACCTCTTGGCTATGTTCCTGGCAGCAGCTTTGGAGAGGCGTCCAGGCTTCTGGGTTTGCCCAGAGCAAGACCCTCCTGTTACTGTGGTGCTATCCAAGAGGCCAGCTGTAACCCAGGGCTGCACAGTGCCTGCTGCTGTCTGCAGTCACAGGGATGCCACTGCAGAGAGAACAGGACTGTCACAAAGGCCTATGAGATCTGACAGCTTATCCGAATAAAAGAGCACAGGAGAACACACTGAAAGACAAAAGAGAGCAGCAGTGACAAGGCCACGTCCTGCTGCTGGCCATGGCCATGGCTCCAGAGAAGCAACAGCCCCCACCCAAACTCCATGTAGCAGCTGGGCTCTTGGCCCTGAGCCCCTCCTGTGTGCTGGGGCTGCTCCCCCAGCTCCAGAGGGGATGGAAAGAGATGGCAGCTGATAAAATGTAGTTCTGATGTTTTTTTTTTGTTTTGTTTTGTTTTTGTTTTTAATTTATTATGTTTATCTACATAACCTGCTTCTTTCAATAATTAGATGACTGGGTCACTGTAAATGAAAAAATAGAAATAAGAAAATCAGGTAGCAGGTTAAGGATAACATAATTTAAATCAAAAGAAAAAAATTGTAGAAAATATTTATAGAGAAATATAGTAACAAAAATTTTCCTCACAGTTCCTGAAATAATCATGGAACTCACAAACATTATTGATTGCAAAGAAGCACGTATCCAAAGAGTTTCCTTACTGCATCCTTGAACTCCTGGTTCCTCATGCTGTAGATGAGGGGGTTCACTGATGAAGGAACAACTGAGTAGAGAACTGACACAATAAGATCCATGGATGGGGAAGAGAGGGAGGGGGGCTTCAGATAGGCAAACATGACAGTGCTGATAAAGAGGGAGACCACAGCCAGGTGAGGGAGGCACGTGGAAAAGGCTTTGTGCCGGCCCTGAGAAGAAGGCATCCTCAGCACAGCCCTGAAGATCTGCACATAGGAGAAAACAATGAAAACAAAACAACCAAAGCATAAAGAAACAGTAAGAACAAGTGCCCCAGCTTCCCTGAGGTAGGCATCTGAGCAGGAGAGCTTCAGGATCTGGGGGATTTCACAGAAGAACTGGTCCACAGCATTGCCTTGGCAGAGGGGCAGGGAAAATGTGTTGGCCGTGTGCAGGGCAGCATTGAGAAAGCCACTGCCCCAGGCAGCTGCTGCCATCTGGGCACAAGCTCTGCTGCCCAGGAGGCTCCCGTAGTGCAGGGGCTTGCAGATGGCAACGTAGCGGTCATAGGCCATGACAGTGAGAAGGTAATATTCTGCTCCAACCAAGAAAGCAAAGAGAAAGAGTTGGGCAGCACAGCCTTGGTAGGAGATGGCCCTGGTGTCCCAGAGGGCATTGGCCATGGCTTTGGGCAGAGTGGTGGAGATGCAGCCCAGGTCGAGGAGGGCGAGGTTGAGGAGGAAGAAGTACATGGGGGTGTGGAGGCGGTGGTGGCAGGCTACGGCGCTGAGGATGAGGCCGTTGCCCAGGAGGGCAGCCAGGTAGATGCCCAGGAAGAGTGCGAAGTGCAGGAGCTGCAGCTCGCGCGTGTCTGCGAATGCCAGCAGGAGGAACTCACTCACTGAGCTGATGTTGGGCATTTCCTGACTCTGGACATAGAGCCTGCGAAATGAAAGAAAATATAAAGTATAAACTCTTATGAGTAAAGTCTCTGACTAAAATTCCCAGTAAAAGCCTTACATTACCCGTTTCCAAGAGGACCTTTGTCTATCTCCTTGTCTGGAGTCCTGCTTTCTGCTTGCTGAGCGTCCTGTACACAGCAACCACTTCTGCCCATCAGTCCCCAGTGGGACATCTCTAATCCAGTGAAATGGTTAATGTCATTGCTGTGGAGGCACACCTAAACCAGAGGGCACATCCAGGAGGGCTGCTCTGTCCATTCCCTGGTGCCCAGCTGCTGGCTGCTTGCAGCACTCACCTGCGGGATGGATGCACACAGAGGTTGTGCTGAAAAACCACATCCCCTTGTCTGCAAGTCCTAAAGAAGAGCTCAGAAAAGCCCTGGTACAGTCTGTAAGCAGAGAGAAGAGAAGGGATATTCTCAGGTGCATCACTAACTTGTTTGTGTCTCAATTCAATGGAATAGGAAGCTCAGTCACCAGTGCAAATCCAACTACGCCGATAACATAGAGGCTGCCCCACTACCCTGTTAATATAGAGCCTACCCCACAATCAGAGCAGGAAGAGGCAGGCAGAGAGTGCAGAAAGTGCCTTCTCTTTGCAGGCAGCTTCTGCCCTGCCCTTCTTCTGCCCAAGCCCCTGGGCAGCTCCCCAGGCAGGCTGAGTGCTGAGCCTGGCAAGCAGCAGAGGCGCTGCCCTGGCACACAGCCCCTGGGGCACAGCAGGGACCCTGCTCTGCACCACAGCCCTGGGCACCCCTGCCTGCACCCCCGGCTTCTCCTTCCTCCAGGACCTGCCACTGCATTGCCCTCCATCCAGAGACTTACCAGGGTCAGGGCTGGGAAGTGTTCTCCCCCAGTGAGCTCTGTGCATCCTGCCACTTCTGCCTGCCTTTAAGCACTCTGTCTCTGCAGGCAGTGCCCCCAGCCCTGCTGCGCTGTGCAGAGGAGCTGCTCCTGGGCACAGCTGTCTCTGCACCAAGGCCCTCTTGCCACGAGCTCTCTCTGTCCCATGAGCCTGGCCCAGCTCAGCAGCACAGCACCAGCCCAAGGCACTGCAATCACCCCTCTGGGGGCTTTGCTGATGAGCCCACGAACCTCAGGCACTCCGAGACAATTGAAGACATCTCTCCAGAAGTCCAAGTCAGAGGCAAGTTTCCTGCAGTGTCCCCCTGAGGGCCAGCACTGACACAGGCTCCCTTGGAGCTCGTTAGAGCAGAACCCTGGAGGCAGTGAGGACAAGGAGTCAAAGGCAATGTGAAGGTGACACTGATGTGTGGAGAAACTGGATGTGTGTCACCAAGCACAAGGGCGCAGACAATAATGAATGATTTAAAATTTTAAAAGACAGAAAATGAAGATAAAATATTAATAATAACAATAACTATAATAATATTAATAATAATATGTACAAGGCAAGTGATGCACCATGCAATTGTTGAGAAACCCCTCACCGATGTTCAACCTGTCTCTGAGCATTGGTCCCACTCACCCTGGTCAGCCGGCATCGGGATCTCTTATGCATGTCCCTTGACCTTAATTTCTTTTCGTGCAAAATCAGCTCTCGGAGGAATTTGGAGTATTTTCTTCCCTTTCTCTAATACTCCCTCTGCTGTGTCACCCCACCCAGTAATGCCATCGATGTAGTGCAGGTGCTCAGGAGCTTCCTCCTCTTCCAGGGCAGTCTGAATCATGCTGCTGGCATGGCAGCACTCAGCATTGCGGGACTTCATTCAGGCCACGATAGGCCTCTGTTAGTGCACTCGGTTGGTGCTATACTGACACAGGTGCACAGCTGTGGTAGGGATTGGCACCAGCTGTCCTTCAGCCCTCATCAACACCACAACAGAAGGGTCCTGTGAGAGACCAAGGCAAGGCAGACAACAGTATAATGTCCTCTGTCTCCAAGGCAGCTATGCCAAAAGCCCACCGGTACCCTTTTGGGTCCCTGAAATATCTATCTTCTCCTGAAGCAGTCTCTTCCAAGGATGCACAGAGTCTCTGGGCCAGTGCCAATGGGGTGCTTTTGCCACTCCTTCCCACTTAGACACTTCAGCCTCCAGTACAGTTCAGTGTTGGGATCCCCCTGTCGCTGCAGACATACAAATGGGTTCGACCCTCTGTAGCTTGATGGCATTAGGGTTCACTGTGCACTGGTGCCCACTAGCTCCTGATACTTCTGTGGGTCTGATGTGCAAGGCCATGGAATCCCCACAGTCCAACAAACCCGACTGTCCCCTTCCTCCCCCTGGCTGGAGGCACAGCCCCTCTAGTCCTGCTCATAGTATTCAGTACTGTGTCTGCAGGACAGCCCGCTGGAAATTGGAGCAGCAGTTCTCTAAGAACCCCTTTTAGTGATTGTTTTTCCTTGCCATTCACATACTCGTGCCTCTAGATTTTCCATCCCACTTTCTCATGTGCTCTCCATGGTCACACAGGTAAAACCACAGGGTGGCACATAGTGTGTGCCCACCATATCTCCTTTCCTGCCCTCTAATTCCAGAGAGGGGCGCTGTTTCTCCCAACACCAGAGCAGCATAGGGATAGGGATCGCATGATTACTGATGCTCTTATGACTTCTTCCTCTTCGTCCTCCTTCTCACATGATGGCCCAGCTTTTCTGAAGCCTGACTCATCTTCTGACTAACTGACTTTCACATCCATTGTTTTTTCTTGCATATGGGAGCAAGTGATACAGACAGCTTGGTTTTCTGGCTCAGACACAGGGCCCAGAAAAAGAGCTGGAGTTGCTGCAGGGCATTTTGCAGATGCTGTAGTAGCTGCAGGGTCTGTCAGAGGGGTTGGAGTGACTGCAGGGCTTTTCACAGAGGCTGGAGTGGCATTGATTGTTTTTGAAGGGGTTTTGCCCCGTTTTGTCTTTGAAGGGGTTTGACGTGCTGGGCACAGATGCAGTTACGGGGATAAAGACCACTGCTGGCAGTGGCATTGTGTTTCAAAGGCTGGGCTACATCCATCTGGAAACACCTGTGAGCTTGAAGATGATAGAATCTCCTGTGGTGAGGTGCCACTACTGCAGGGGGAGAGGGGAAGGAGTGTAAGACATGTGGGACCTCCAGACAGAGTGGTGAGTGCAGAGCAGTAAGTGTGTTCTGGGCATTAAGAAGGCCTGAAAGAGCATAGCATGGCCTTGCTGAAGGTGAGGACCTTGAGGTTTGATGTGAGGGGAGCAGGGGAAAGAGGATGTGGAGTTCAGTTCTGGGATAGAGGGACAGAGGAATTCTGTCTTCTGGCAAAGACAGAAGCAGGTTTGGGTCCAGGACATCCTAGGTGACTGAGGATTATTAACAGGACTTAAAAGAAGCTAGAAGAGTTTGCAGGGATCTCCCAGGCTTTGGCAAAAACCCAGGCAACCACAGCTTTGAGTTAGAAAGAACAGGCAGGGATGTCATAGAAACATTGAGTGGCTGGGGTTGGAAGTGACCTTAAAAATCCTCTAGTTCTGACTCCCTGCCATGGGCAGGGATGCCACCCACTAGATCAGGTTGCCCTGAGCCTCTTCTAACCTGGTCTCGAACACCTCCGGGGATGGATATAGTGGGTTTACGTGGCAATGTTACCTGGGGGGCTGCAGGGGTGGCTTCTGTGAGAAGAATCCAGATGCCCCATGTGAGATAAGGGCTGGTTTCAGCCAGCTCCAAGGGGACCTGCTCTTGAGAGCCAAGCCAATAAACGATGTTGTTTGAGCCTTCGTGAGGGCAGATTTAAGAAAGGGGAAAACAAACAAACAAACAAAAAATGCTGCTCAACAGCAGCTAGGAGAGCGAGGAGTAAGAAACAGCCTTTCAGACACCAAGGTCAGTGCAGCAGGAGGGCAGGAGGTGCTCCAGGCACGCAGCAGCAGTTCTGCTGTGGCCTGTGGAGAGGCCTCTCGTGGAGCAGGTGGACGTGGCCTGGAGGAGGCTGCGGCCCATGGAGAACCCCCGCAGGAGCAAGCCCTGGACCCGAGCTGCAGCCCGTGGAAAGGAGCCCACATGGAGCAGGGGTCTGAGGGGAGCTGCCGCCTGTGGGGTACCCATGCTGGAGCAGTTTGCTTCTGGGGGATGGACCCTGTGGTACGGAGACATGTGGGAGCAGTTCCTGAAGAGCTGCTGCCTGTGGGCAGCCCCCGTGGGCTCAGTTTGGGAAGGACGGCATCCTGTTGGAGGGACCCCACATGGAGCAGAGGCAGAGAGTGATTGTGAAGGAACATCGGAGACAAAGTGCTACAGACTGACTGCAACCACTATTGGCCATTCCCCTGCAATGCTCGAGGGAAGGAGGTGGAAGAAGGTGGATAGGGGGAAGTTGTTTTTATTTTGTTTTCTTTGATTCTCAATCCTATAGCTTGCTAGTAATAGGCAGTAAAATTAACTAATTTCCCTACGCTGAGTATGTTTTTCCCTTGATGATAACTGTAAACTAATCTCCTGGTGCTTACCTCAACCCTTGAGCCCTTTTATTCATATTTTCTTCCTGTTTACCATTGAGGAGGGGGACTGGGGAGTCAGATAGCAGTTGTAGTGGAGCTCAGCTGCTCACCTGAGCAAAACAACCAAATGAAGCAGAAGAAGAAGGGCAATGTCATGATTGTGAAACAAATCAAGGCATCAGTTTCCTCAAGACATCCTTGAGCTCCTGGTTCCTCATGCTGTAGATGAGGGGGTTCACTGCTGGAGGCACCACCGAGTAGAGAAATGAAATCACCAGGTCAAGGGATGGGGAAGAGATTGAGGGGGGTTTCAGGTGGGCAAACATGATGGTGCTGACAAACAGGGAGACCACGGCCAGGTGAGGGAGGCACATAGAAAAGGCTTTGTGCCGACCCTGCTCAGAGGGAATCCTCAGCACTGCCCTGAAGATCTGAACATAGGACACCACAATGAAAACAAAACATCCAGTGGTTAAAGAGGCACTAAACATGAGAAGCTGACCTTCCCTGAAGTGGACAGCTGAGCAGGAGAGCTTGAGGATCTGGGGGACCTCACAGAAGAACTGCTCCACAGCATTGCCGTGGCAGAGGGGCAGGGAAAATGTAGTGGCCGTGTGTAGGACAGCATGGAGAAAGCCACTGCCCCAGGCAGCTGCTGCCATCTGGGCACAAGCTCTGCTGCCCAGGAGGCTCCCGTAGTGCAGGGGCTTGCAGATGGCAACGCAGCGGTCGTAGGCCATGACTGTGAGAAGGTAATATTCTGCTCCAACCAAGAAAGCAAAGAGAAAGAGTTGGGCAGCACAGCCTTGATAGGAGATGGCCCTGGTGTCCCAGAGGGCATTGGCCATGGCTTTGGGCAGAGTGGTGGAGATGCAGCCCAGGTCGAGGAGGGCGAGGTTGAGGAGGAAGAAGTACATGGGGGTGTGGAGGCGGTGGTCGCAGGCTACGGCGCTGAGGATGAGGCTGTTGCCCAGGAGGGCAGCCAGGTAGATGCCCAGGAAGAGCGCGAAGTGCAGGAGCTGCAGCTCGCGTGTGTCTGCGAATGCCAGCAGCAGGAACTCAGTGATGGTGCTTCTGTTGGACATCTGCTTTTTTCAGGATGTGATCCTGAAAAAAGAAGAGGATGAGAGTAATAAAGTACAAGAAATGTATCAGAGGGAAACGAATGCTCTTTCTCATTTAAAATCATCACCTATATTGTGACATTTAGCAGATCCCTTTCATGCATCCTGATTCATTCTGCCTGACGGTGTCTGTTGGAACAGGGGGCTCTACTGTGGGCAGTTCAGGAGTCAGCCCTGTCCTACAGCAAGAGGTGAAGAGGAACATGTGGTAATGTTGGTTTCACTTCCTTCTTGATCACAAAATGCTTTGCCCCAGTATCGCTCCCAGTTCACCAAACTGCAGATCAGAGCTGTGGAGCCTTATTTATTGATTGATTGATAGATTGATTGATTGATTTGATTTTTTTGTTTCCTCTGTCCCACCACTCCTGAGGAGTGTTTCCAAGTCACAAACCCTGGCTATTTGTGCTGAACTCAAAGGGAATCCTTGTAGATCATTATCAGAGAAAAAGGGACTGTCACTTTAGTGCACGGTGTTCTCCTTCAGGCCAGTCTGTCCACCAAGTGTGGTTTCAGCTGCCCTGTGAGAGCTGCAGGAAAATTCTATTCACATGTTTGACTGAAAAGAACAAAGACCCTGCTGAGAGCAGAGGAATCCAGGCTCACAGTGCCCATCTGCAAACCCCTCACCCTGTCCCTCCACCCATGCACACCAAGGGCTCACGCCATGGGCATGTGAAACCCCCATCCCCAGCCAGGCTGGGAACAAGACCAGCAGCAGCACGGCCAGCTGGAGAAGCCAGGAGGAATGCCAGCGTGCTGCTGCCAGGGGAGGCAAGGCCAGAGAGGGACAGACGGACACTCAGCAGACCCTCCTGTGCTGCAGCTCTGCCTGCAGAGGACGCAGCTCCTGCTGGGGACACCGGGGGCTTGAGGGCAGAGGCTGTGCTGGTGGGAGAGGAGAGCAGGGGGTGTCCCAGGGAAGGCGTCTGCCCTGCAGGGGGTTGCGGGGAGGTGCCTGAGCCCTCCCTCGCAGAGCATTTCTGGCAGCAGCTCCCTCTCACTGCCTGCCCATGTCCCTGCTTGTATCTATGTCCCTGCTGGGAGCTGGTTCTCTGTCCCCACATCCCCTCCCTGTCCATGCTCACAGACCCCATCCCACAAGCTGTGTGCTTCCTGAGTACAGGACATCACAGGGGTTGCAGCTCCTGAAGACCTGACAAGCTCTGAGGAGACAACAAACATTGTTGTTTCAGTCTTCAGGCTGAGGTGCCTGAAGGGATTTGATCACGTTAATTGCTGCCATATTGATCTCTCCCTGCAATACTCTTGCAGTCTCAGTCTCCTGTACAATCCAGACAATTCATTGTCATGAACCCTGCCTCCCCTCCACACCAAGAATCTGAAAGCACAGAATCCAAGCAAGTCTTCCATTTCAGATAAACCAAGACTCGGTCTTCCTGCTAAAATGCCCCCTCAAAAATACCATTCTCTAAAACATATTCTATGACACATTACAGGTAGAATAAGACCCATCCTCACAGATGCTATCAGCCATCGGATGTGCCATCTGTAGAAGACCCCTCTGGCAACCCCACCTGCAGTGCCCTGCTGCCAGAGCCTCACGGTGTCAGGCGCCTGAAGATGTGTCCTGCCACATGCTGCCCTCTGTTGTTGCGCTCCTCAGTGCCTCCAAGCCCTCTCTCCTTCTCTCCTCTCTGTGTGCCAGCTGTGGTCAGAGCCCCCAGCCCTGCTGCACTGTGCAAAGGATCTGCTCCTGGGCACAGCTGTCTCTCTGCACCACGGCCCTCTTGCCACGAGCTCTCTCTGTCCCACGAGCCCGGCCCAGCTCAGCAGCACAGCACCAGCCCAAGGCACTGCAATCACCCCTCTGGGGGCTTTCCCGATGAGCCCACGAACCTCAGGCACTCAGAGACAATTGAAGACATCTCTGCTGAAGTCCAAGTCAGAGGCAAGTTTCCTGCAGTGTCCCCCTGAGGGCCAGCACTCACACAGCCTCCCTTGGAGCTCGTTAGAGCAGGACGCTGGAGCCAATGAGGACAAGGAGACAAAGGCAATGTGAAGGTGACAGTGATGTGTAAGAAAACTGGATGTGTGTCACCAAGCAAAAGGGCCAGGGAAGGGACCCCTGTCCCCTGGGAAGGGAGATCCTTTCCCTTCACACCTTGATCAGGGCTCATTGTGGGGCAGTAGGAGATGGGGATGTGCATGGCCAAGTGCTGGAGAATGGTACAACCCCTGCCTGCTTCATGGGTGGGGGCGAGGAGGCAATGAGGCCCTGGTGCTTTAACGATCAGCTGTCTCCTCCTTGGCCTCAGTGGCAGAGACAACAGCCATAGCCATGGACACAGAGACCTGGTCCTGTTGGGACTTTAAGCCTTGCCACAGCCCTCTACCCTGTCTATACATAGCTTTCCTTGGGACTCCGAGACCTCCACATCTTTCCTTTTTGGCTGCAGACCCTTATCTCTGTGGTATCACAGCATATCTGAGCTTAGTCTGATAACTCAGATCTTCTTGGTGGCCATGCTCCTTGTAAGGCAGCTCTGTAGGAAGCTGGCCTGGTTCCTCGTGAGCAGGCAACACTGCTTGTATGGCATCCCTCGTGGTGCCCAAGCCCTCCTCTTCCTGGGCACTACTCACTCAGCAGGGTCCCAGTCTGCCCTGATGTGTGGGGTTTCTCTCCCTCTGGTACAGGACTGGGCTCTTCTCCATGTTAAAGTCAAGAGTTTTCTGAAGTCAAAATCCTGCAGTTTCTCAAGGTTCACCCACAGTGATGCTCCATTCTATCAGCTGTTAATGTCAGCAGGCAGACAGTTCAACCTTCATGTAATTGTGCTATCTCTGACCAGACAGCAGCAGCAGCAAGAGTTGCAGGGAAATGTGGATAATTCAGGAGTAACTGACTAAATGGCATTGCAGCACAGTCACTCAAGGGTAGGGGATGGAAGGCTGTCAGGTTCCACATTTGCTGTGCTTTCTTCTCATGCATGCTGTCAGTTTGGCTGGAGCTGTGTCGTGAATGTTATGGGGCTGTGCAGGTCAAAATTGGACGGGCCAAAGCCCAGCTGGAGCTCAATCCATCTATTACTCTCAAAGACAATAAAAAAATAAATAAATAAAAATACTTTAAATGATGGAAGGTTAAGGAGAATCATAATGCTTTATTGGATTTTTGGGGGGAAACCTGGTGACAAGGAATGAGGTAAAGGCTGAGACACTTAATGTCTTCTTTGCCTCTTTTACTAGCAACAAAACCAGTTGTTCTCCTGGACATTTCTTCCTTCTCATGGCCAGTGCCATCCTTCCAATGCACATTTTGTAGCATTTTTTTTTTCTCTCCTGTTCTTTCCTACTACCAAAGGAAACTCCATCAGGGTGGAAACTACTCCTGAAGTAGGCATCCCAACCCAGCAGCCTTCTTGCAACCAGTCGGACAACCAGTCACAAGTCACCTCAGCAGCATCTTCCAAGCCAGGGAAGGCTGTGGATGTGGTCTACCTTGACTTCAGCAAGGCTTTTGACACCATCTCCCACAGCATTCTCCTCAAGAAACTGGCTGCTCTTGACTTGGACTGGCGCACGCTTCGTTGGGTTAGAAACTGGCTGGATAGCCGGGCCCAAAGAGTCGTGGTAAATGGAGCCAAGTCCAGTTGGAGGCCAGTCACTAGTGGCGTTCCCCAGGGCTCGGTGCTGGGGCCAGTCCTCTTTAATATCTTCATCGATGATCTGGACGAGGGCATTGAGTGCACCCTCAGTAAGTTTGCAGATGACACCAACTTAGGTGCGCGTGTGTCGATCTGCTTGAGGAAAGGAAGGCTCTGCAGGAGGATCTGGATAGGCTGCACCGATGGGCTGAGGTCAACTGCATGAAGTTTAACAAGGCCAAGTGCCGGGTCCTGCACCTGGGGCGCAATAACCCCAAGCAGAGCTACAGGCTGGGAGATGAGTGGTTGGAGAGCTGCCAGGCAGAGAAGGACCTGGGAGTGATGGTGGATAGTCAGCTGAATATGAGCCAGCAGTGTGCTCAGGTGGCCAAGAAGGCCAACGGCATCCTGGCTTGCATAAGAAACAGTGTGGCCAGCAGGGCTAGGGAGGTGATCGTCCCCCTGTACTCGGCTCTGGTGAGGCTACACCTTGAGTACTGTGTTCAGTTTTGGGCCCCTCGCTACAAGAAGGACATCGAGGTGCTTGAGCGGGTGCAGAGAAGGGCGACGAAGCTGGTGAGGGGCCTGGAGAACATGTCCTACGAGGAGCGGCTGAGGGAGCTGGGCTTGTTCAGCCTTGAGAAAACGAGGCTCAGGGGTGACCTTATTGCTCTTTACAGATACCTTAAAGGAGGCTGTAGAGAGGTGGGGGTTGGTCTATTCTCCCACATGCCTGGTGACAGGACAAGGGGGAATGGACTAAAGTTGCACCAGGGGAGTTTTAGGTTGGATGTTAGGAAGAACTTCTTTACCGAAAGGGTTGTTAGGAATTGGAATGGGCTGCCCAGGGAAGTGGTGGAGTCACGATCCCTGGAAGTCTTTAAAAGACGTTTAGATGTAGAGCTTAGGGATATGGTTTAGTGGGGACTGTTAGGTCAAAGGTTGGACTCGATGATCTTGAGGTCTCTTCCAACCTAGACAATTCTGTGATTCTGTGATTCTGTGGGCCTGCTGCTGGCCTTGCAGCTTCTTGTGGAGACACAGCCAAGCCTTGTGCCTGCTGCTGCCCACTCATGGACTCAAGCAGAAGGGACAGGACAACCCATCTTGGGGCCTTCTTTCTGTCTGGGTCCTCCTGGCTCTGGAGGCAGAGGGGATCCCCCAGTCAGCATGCCAAGCAGGTGCCTTCTGCTGGCCTAGCAGGGCCACTGCCAGATGTCAGCCCAAAAGTGCAGCTCCCAGGGAGAAGTCAAGGGTGACCTGCCACCTCCAGGCACAAGTGACCTCACAGTCCCTTTCTGGGACACGTTCCTGCTGCTGCCCTATCAAGTGCAGAGACAGAAGTGACCTCACATTCCCTGTCACAGTCACATTCCTGCTGCTGGGGCAGGAGATCCTGAGGCAGAGTTTGCATCTCCCTAGTCCCTTAGGGACTAGGACTCACTTTTCTGGGTTAAAGTGTAAACAGAGTTTTTTTGGGAATGTTTGGTGTTCTTCTGTGGTTAGGGTATGGACAAGCTCTGTAGTTTAGCATTTTATTTAGGTCTGCCAAGAAATCGAGGGATAAATAGATCATTTTGATACTAGTGTCCAGGGAAGGCATTTGGGTGAGTAAGCCTCAGCTTGGCAAGAGATGCAAGGAATAATAGGAAGAGATTCTAGAAATACATCGCTCAGAAAAGAAAGGCCAAGGAGAGTGTACCCCTTGTGATGGATGAGAAGGGTGAACTGGTAATGACAGACATGGAGAAGGCTGAGGGACTCAACAACATCTTTGCCTCAGTCTTCTCTGCCAGTCAGGCTTCCCAAGTCTTTCATTTCCCTGGACCCATGGATGGAGGCTGGGGGTGCAAAGTCCCACCCACTGTAAATGAAGAGCAGGTTTGAGACCACCTGCTGGAACTCCACAAGTACAAGTCTATGGCAGCTGATGACTTGCATCCCAGGGTCCTGAGAGAACTGGCTGATGCAGTTGGCAAGCCTCTCTCCATCATATTTGAAGATTCCTGTCAGTTGTGTGAAGTCCCTGGTGGCTTGAAAAAGGGAAATATCACTCCCATTTTGAAAAAGGGTAGAAAGGATAACCCAGGGAACTACTGAATGGTGAGCCTCACCTCTGTGCCTCAAAAGATCATGGAAAAGATCCTCCTGGAATCAGAGTCAAGGCACAAAGAGGTGATCCAAGACAACCAGAATGGCTTCACCAAAGGGTAAATGGTGCCTGGCCAATCTGGTGGCTTTCTACAATGGAGTGACCACATCAGACAACAAGGGAAGACTGACCGATGTCATCTACCTGGACTTCTGTAAGACCATTGCCATGGTCCCACATGACATCCTGGTCTCCAAATTAGAAAGATAGGCATTTGATGGGTGAACCATTCAGTGGGTAAGGAGTTGGCCTGAAGGTCACACCCAGAGAGTGGTGCTCAATGGCTCTATGTCCAAGTGGAGGCTGGTGATGAGTCTTGTACCTCAGGGGTCTGTCCTCGGACCCGTACGGTTTAATATGTTTATTAGTGACATAGACAGTGGGGTCGAGTGCACCCTCAGCAAGTGTGCAGATGACACCAAGCTGAGAGGTGTAGTTGATGCAACAGAGGAAGGGATTCCTGTGCAAAGGGCCCTGGGCAACCTGATCTCGTAGGAGGCATCCCTGCTTACGGCCGGGGGGGTTGGAACTAGATGACCTTTAAGGTCCCTTCCAACAGGAGCCATTCTCTCATTCTATGGTCTCACAAACTATACCTCAAGCATGACTCCCATGCCATCAGCCTTCCTGTGGTCTCTCACCTGACTAGAACAGAAGGTGCCTCACCATCATGTTCAATGCCATGTGCATGCTTCTGGCCATTACAGTCCCTATCTGTGCCACATTTCTGCAGCTGGTCCGTCAGCTGTACAGACAGAAGTGGCCTCCCAGCCTCCTTCACAGCCATGTGCCTCCTGCAGGCCCAGCACATCCTGAGGCACACCTGATCCCATCCCAGCATTCCCAGCCAGCTCCTCCTTGTGGACTGTGATCTGATCACATACCTTTCACCGCACATGCCTCTTCCAATGCCATGGGACTGCTGCAGGACCTCACAGTCCCTGCCCTACCCCAAGCATAAAAGCCACACAAGGTAGGGGTAGGAGTGGGGTTGAAGCTGAGATGTGCTGTGTGCAGGGTGGAGGGCTTTGAGGGTTAGATGATCAGGTTAATGTTTAGGAATAAGAGGTCACATTCCAGGGTTAAAGGAATGGCAAGGGCTTCAAGGAATTGTTTGGTGTTGTGCCTAAGGAACCTGCTCAGGGTTTAGAATAAGGGCAAGCTTTGAGGACTTCAGTTTAGGTCTGGTTTGGGGCCTAAGGCTAAGGCTGGCACTTTTCTCCTTGGTTAGGCTTAATCATCCTTCTGCTTGCCCCTCTACTAGAAGATGGGTTTGACGTCTACCTTTTCCAAATCCTGAGGAAAGTCTTTGATCCATCTGTCCTTTCCAAGGTATTTGAGATAGGTCTTATGACAATGTCAGCATCTCCACTAGCACCTCTCTCACCCTTCCCACACCACCACTAAGAAACCTGAGGATTCACCAGGGGATGATGAAGGTTTGGAAAGAGCTTGGTTAAGATCTGTGAGGTTGGCTGTTCTGTGCTTCACACAGAAAATGATGATTGTGCCATAGAAAAAAGTGACACTCATGAGGACAGAAGAGCAGGTGGATAAAGCTTTGTGCCTGCCAACACAGGGCACACACACATGAAATCTGCATGATTAGGAATTGGAAGATTGGATACAAATGCAAATTTTGAAAGCAAAACCAAGAGTATCACCGTGGCACTGCAGGACAGCTCCAGAAATGGAACAAAACCACAGAAGGTGTCTATGACACTGGGGCCGCAGAACTGTAGCTGGGAGGAAGAGAAAGAATTCCTGTACATGAGAGAAATTCCCCTGGTTCAGGTACAGCTGCCTTCTGGAGTCAGGCCTTCCACTTCCCAAGCCTTGCAGAGAACAGGGGTGGCATACAGCCCAGGGCTGACCGTAGGGCATGGCCCCCAGCAGGAAGCACTGCGGTCATGCAGAAGGTGCAGCTGAGAATGCTGCCACCTCTGTGAGCAAAGGGGGTGCTGTCCCCAGCCAGGAAGCTGGCCAGCATCTGGGGCAGGGTGCTGGAGCTGTGCAAGGAGGACAACTCTCCCCCAGGAAGAAGGCCACGAGCATCTGCAGGTGTTTGGTGTCAGGCACCAGCATAGTGATGAGGGTGTTCCACATCCCAGTCACCGTGCTGGTCAATTAACAGGGGAAGAAGATATTTGTGTATGGGTAGAGGATCTCCCAGATGGACAGCTAGGGAAACTCAATGAATGGTGTCTTAGTGTCCTATTTCCTTCATGGAAACCTTTTACAGCATTCTGGTCCCCCCTCTTTTGTTAGAACACGTTCGGAGGGGTGAAATGATCCCTGCCTGTCATGGCTGATGTGTCCTGCAATACACTGGGAACAGAATAGGGGTTAAGGGAGGGAAACATTTGTACTCATGTTTGACAACCACAGTCCAACAGCACAAATCACACTTAAAAATCAGTCTCTGACATCTACAGAGAGAAGCAGTCAGTGATGCCTTCAGTCTTCTTCAACCACCACACCCCAGCAGAGACCCTGCTGCCTTGGGGAGCTGTCAGCCCTGAGGCCTTGGGGACACCTCGAGGGAGCCCAAGGGCACAGAGCAAGCCATGCCATGGTTGGGTGCTGTGCTGCTGAGCTGGGCCGGGCTCCTGGGCACAAGGGCAGCTCCTGGCAAGAGGCAGTGCTGCAGAGAGACATCTGTGCCCAGGAGCAACTCCTCTGCACAGCGCAGCAGGGCTGGGGGCTCTGACCGCAGCTGGCACACAGAGAGGAGAGAAGGAGAGAGGGCTTGGAGGCACTGAGGAGCGCAACAACAGAGGGCAGCGTGTGGCAGGACACATCTGCAGGCTCCTGACACCGTGAGGCTCTGGCAGCAGGGCCATGCAGGTGGGGTTGCCAGCGGGGTCTTCTAAAGCTGGCACATCCGACAGCTGATAGCATCTGGCAGGGTGGGTCTCTCTGTTTCTCCAGAAAGGAGTAAAAAATGCTGTAGAGAATAGCATTTATGATTGCATATTTCAAGAGGAAGACCAAGGCAGGGGCTACCTGAAAGGCAAGACATTTTCTGTAGCCTGTGCTTGCAGATACCTGTGGTAGAATGGAGGCTGGTTTCATGGTAATAGGTGGTCAGGTTTGTACTGCAGACTGAGACTGCTAGAGCATTGCAGTGAGGGATCAATATTGAATCAATGAACTTCATAAAGTCCCTTCCCACACCTCAGCCCACAGACTGCACCAACATCATAATGTGGTCCTCTCAGGTTTTATCCTAGCTTCTCTTTAGGAGCTGCAAACCCTCCAATGCCCAGTGCTCTGTCTTTGGGAGGTCTCTGCCAGTTTGAGATGATCACAGATCATTTGCAAAGAGCAGGAGCTGCCTCCTCTGCAGGCAGAGCTACAGCACAGGAGGGTCTGCTGAGTGTCCGTCTGTCCCTCCCTGGCCTTGCCTCCCCTGGCAGCAGCACGCTGGCATTCCTCCTGGCTTCTCCAGCTGGCCGTGCTGCTGCTGGTCTTGTTCCCAGGCTGGCTGGGGATGGGGGTTTCACATTCCCATGGGGAGAGCCCTCAGTGTGCTTGGGGGAAGGGGAGTACGGGGAGAAGGTGAGGCATCGGGAGATGGACACTTTGAGCCTGGATGTCTCTGCTCTCAGCAGTGTTCAGGTTCTTCTCAGGTCAACCTCTGAGTAGAACTTTCCTGCAGCTCTCACAGGGCAGCTGAGACCAGCACTGATGGACAGATTGTCTGTCCTCACTAAAGGACACTTCGCGCTATAGGGACTGCCTCTTTTTCTCTTAGGATGCGCAAAGTTTCCCTTCAAGTGCAGGAGAAATGCTCAGGGTTTCTGTTTCATAAAAACTCAGCAGGTGTGGTAGGTTAGCAACCACAAAAAATCTGACCATATAAAATAAAAATTAAAGAAATCTGTGTATATATATATGCTCTGAAGTTGGTTAACCCGGGAGCAACACTGGGGCAAGGTTCTTTGATATCAGCAGTGAAGTGAGTCTGAGATTACCCCAGGTTCTGCCTTTCCTCTGGCTATTGGGCATAACTGACTCTTCCATTGCCCACAAAGGAGGCCCCTGCTCCCAGGGATACCCTCAGGCAGCATCAGGAAGAACTCATGAAAGGAACCTGCCAAATGTCTTACTGGAAGTGGACAACTTTTCTGGTGATATTAGATGAGAAATGGGATTAATTTTTCTCTGATAAATCTTTTGTACGTTACTACTGTTCTTCCTCTTCTATGTGCAGGAACACATCCCAAAAAAACAGATGTCCAACAGAAGCACCATCACTGAGTTCATCCTGTTGCCATTCGCAGACACACGTGAGCTGCAGCTCCTGCACTTCGCACTCTTCCTGGGCATCTACCTGGCTGCCCTCCTGGGCAACGGCCTCATCCTCAGTGCCGTAGCCTGCCACCACCGCCTCCACACCCCCATGTACTTCTTCCTCCTCAACCTCGCCCTCCTCGACATGGGCTGCATCTCCACCACTCTGCCCAAAGCCATGGCCAATGCCCTCTGGAACACCAGGGCCATCCCCTATCAAGGCTGTGCTGCACAGGTCTTATTCTTTCTCTTCTTTATAGCAGCAGAATATTCTATTCTCACTATCATGGCCTACGACCGCTACATTGCCATCTGCAAGCCCCTGCACTACGGGAGCCTCCTGGGCAGCAGAGCTTGTGCCCAGATGGCAGCAGCTGCCTGGGGCAGTGGCTTTCTCAATGCTGTCCTGCACACGGCCAACACATTTTCCCTGCCCTTCTGCCAAGGCAATGCTGTGGACCAGTTCTTCTGTGAAATCCCCCACATCCTCAAGCTCTCCTGCTCAGATGCCTACCTCAGGGAAGTTGGGGCACGTGTGTTTAGTGTTTTTTTAGGCTTTGATTGTTTTGTTTTCATTGTGCTGTCCTATGTGCAGATCTTTAGGACAGTGCTGAGGATGCCCTCTGAGCAGGGCCGGCACAAAGCCTTTTCCACGTGCCTCCCTCACCTGGTCGTGGTCATCCTGATGGTCAGCACTGCCATGTTTGCCTACCTGAAGCCCCCCTCCATCTCCTCTCCATCCCTGGACCTGGTGGTCACAGTTCTGTACACCATGGTTCCTCCAGTAGCGAACCCCCTCATCTACAGCTTGAGGAACCGGGAACTAAGGGATTCCGTCAGGACTCTACTTGAATACACACATCTACAGCAAATTCACCTATAATACTATGCCTAATATTAGAAATCCAGGTTTTTCTAAGAAAGAAAGTAACATGGTATCTTCTATTATTAAATGTTTAATTTAATTAAACATTTCTATTTCTTCTATTATTAAATGTTCTATTATTATTTTCTCTCATTATTTCACTTTTGTTTAAATAATATTTTTTCTAGCACCCTAGAAGTCAATTATTTTCCTATGGTAGATGGCTTCCTGTATAGATAAACCCAAAAAGAAAGCCATCAGAAATTCCTCGGTGTCAGTCTCTTCCCATCTTCTCTGGAGCTCAGGGAGCAGCCCCAGCACACAGGAGGAGCTCAGGGCCAAGAGCCCAGCTGACACATGCAGGAGCAACCCTGGTGGCCCTCGGGGCTGCCCCTCCCTGCCCGCTGGGCTCTGCCTCTCTGCTGCCTTCGGGTCGGGGCTGCTGCTTCCCTGGAGCCATGACCATGGCCTGCAGCAGGACGTGGCCTTTTCCCCGCTGCTCTCTTTTGGTCTCCACATTGTGCTTCTTTTTTTTCTGGGTAAGCCATCAGATCTCCTGTACCTTGGTGACAGTCCTGTTGTCTCTGCAGTGGCATCCCTGTGGCTGCAGGCAGCAGCAGGCACTGTGCAGCCCTGGGTCACAGCTGGCCTCCCTGCTAGCACCACAGTAACAAATGGGGCTGTTCAGGGCAAACCCAGAAGTCTGGACATCTCTTCCAAATGTGCTATCAGGAACACAGCCAAGGGGTTGCTCCCTGCTCTTCTGTTTTCTGGGGTTCTTCATGGAGTAAAGGACACAGGATGAAAGTCTCAGGGTGGTCTGTGAGCGACCAAGCGCAGGACTAAGCACTCCCGTTGGGGTAGCACTTGCCTAAGGAGATGACAACTGGTCTTGGACTCATCTGCATGAGACTGCACCCTGCAGTAGGGTTGATGGCCAATGCCAACCTTTGAGAGGAATATGGAGCTTCCAGGAGACGTCAAGGGATCTCCAGGGACAGGGTGCTCAGTGGGTAGTGATTAGAACCTCATAAAATGACTGTGCAAGGTCGTTTCAGGTAACAAACAAGGTGAATCTGAGGAGTGCATGGGCAGCTCAGACTGCTCAGGCTGGGTCAGCTGTCACTGCAGGTTCTCCTCCCAGCCTCTTGCCCACCTGCAGCCAACTAACTCCCAGGGTAGAGTGAGAAGCAGAGAAGGCCTTGACGCTGTGCCAGCACTGCTCAGGAACAGCGACTACAGCCATGGGTGACCAACACTGCTCTGGTCACATATCAAAAACACAGCGCCACACGGCCTGATCTGCAGAGAGAAATGCCGTTCCAGCCAGTCTTTGTCCCCACAATGGATGAGAAGCTCTGCAAGGAGCCAGGAAAGTGGTAATAAGCAGTAGGACAATTGAGGAAGCCCAAAGGCCCTTCTGAAGGGTCACTGAGTGCCACCTGAGAGGCAGTGCTGGGCAGTGGGGAGGGCCAGGAGAAAGACTTGTGAGAAGGCTGTGAGAAACAGAGACACTCAGGGCTTTTGCAGATCCTTAAAGTCCTGCCTGAGTCCCCAAATGGAAAGCAATCTATGTCTGGGTTGACGAGAAGGAAGTGGTGAGTACCGAATGGGGGACAGGGCTGAAGGGCCCTGCGTGAAGCTGGTCTGATGGAGAAGTGTCCACCTTGCATGTGTGCCTCAGCCTGGGAGCAGGGGCCTGCCCGTGTTTCAGGATGGCTGGGCTGTGCTCAGCCATGCCCCAGGAGATGACCTTGCTCTTTTCCTCCCCACCACTCCCCACACGGGGCACGCCCTCAGGAAACACCCCTGAGCCTGGAGATGCACCAACCTGCTGCGGTGAGGTGCCACTACTGCAGGGGAAGAAGGGAGGCTTGGAGAGACACATCGGGCCTGCGGGCAAGAGTGGTGTGGCCTGGGGAACTGAGTGCCTGGGAAAAGTTACCCTGGAGCCATAGGAGCCATTCTGGAAAGGAAACTTGATGGCAGGAACCACGCTTTTGTGGCACTGCAGAGCTGCTGGGCACATTGTGCAGGGTGCTCTGATGGACTTTTGTGTCCTTTTCCATCGTGTCTTAAGTGGCGCTTTTCTCAGGAATAGAGTAGCCAACAGAGCACTGACAGATAGACTAAGATCATGAAAGGCATCATAAGCATGCCCCTAAAAAGATAACTGATATGGGGAAATGATATGGCTCGGTGCTGGGGCCGGTCCTCTTTAATATCTTCATCAATGATCTGGACGAGGGCATCGAGTGCACCCTCAGTAAGTTCGCAGATGACACCAAGTTAGGTGCGTGTGTCGATCTGCTTGAGGGTAGGAAAGCTCTGCAGGAGGATCTGGATAGGCTGCACCGATGGGCTGAGGTCAACTGCATGAAGTTCAACAAGGCCAAGTGCCGGGTCCTGCACCTGGGGCGCAATAACCCCAAGCAGAGCTACAGGCTGGGAGAGGAATGGTTGGAGAGCTGCCAGGCAGAGAAGGACCTGGGAGTGATGGTGGATAGTCGGCTGAATATGAGCCAGCAGTGTGCTCAGGTAGCCAAGAAGGCCAACGGCATCCTGGCTTGTATCAGGAACAGTGTGGCCAGCAGGGCTAGGGAGGTGATCGTCCCCCTGTACTCAGCTCTGGTGAGGCCGCACCTCGAGTACTGTGTTCAGTTTTGGGCCCCTCGCTACAAGAAGGACATGGAGGTGCTTGAGCGGGTGCAGAGAAGGGCGACGAAGCTGGTGAGGGGCCTGGAGAACAAGTCCTATGAGGAGCGGCTGAGGGAGCTGGGCTTGTTCAGCCTGGAGAAGAGGAGGCTCAGGGGCGACCTTATCGCTCTTTTTAGGTACCTCAAGGGAGGCTGTAGCGAGGTGGGGGTTGGCCTGTTCTCCCACGTGCCTGGTGACAGGACGAGGGGGAATGGGCTTAAGTTGAGCCAGGCGAGTTTTAGGTTAGATGTTAGGAAGAACTTCTTCACTGAAAGGGTTGTTAGACATTGGAATGGGCTGCCCAGGGAAGTGGTGGAGTCACCATCCCTGGAAGTCTTCAAAAGACGTTTAGATGTAGAGCTTAGGGATATGGTTTAGTGGAGGGCTGTTAGCGTTAGGTTGGAGGTTGGACTCGATGACCTTGAGGTCTCTTCCAACCTAGAAATTCTGTGATTCTGTGATTCTGTGATTCTGTGAAATCAGGGGAAGCCTGGCCAGGAGAAATGTGAGACTGAGAGGAGGGAATAGGGGCTTGGCCAGCCAAAATTAAGGATTTTGTAGAGGTAAGAGGGTTCAGGTTATGCTGATGCAGATGTAACCGTGACTTAAAATAGTCATACAAGGCTATTCCCCAGCTTCAACCTGTAAACTTCTTTCTGAAACCTAAATGCTACTCAGCACCCTGACAGGAATCCACTACTCTAATGAGTGACCTCAACATATCCCTAGAAGACAAAACTCAGCCCCTAGCTGCTTCCCCTAGCTCTTACTCTCTTAATCACTCTGATCTCTGCCCTTAATTGTAGCATTAAAATGGTCTATTTAACACTAGAAAACTGCTTAAGAGACCTAATCCAAACCCTAACTCCGAATAAATGTGAGGGGCCATGGACCTGATCAGCTTGTGGGCCACAAGGAGGAGATGGGTGGGAATGCTGTGATGAGCTCAGCTCTGCCTCAGCATCTCCTGCCCCAGCAGGAGCAATGTGACTGTGGCAGGGACTGTGAGGTCACTTCTGTCTCTGCACTTGATAGGGCAGCAGCAGGAACGTGTCATGCAACGGGACTGTGAGGTCACTTCTGTCTGGAGGTGGCAGGTCAGCCTTGACATAGACCTGAGATCTGGACTTTTGGGCTGACATCTGGCAGTGGCCCTGCTAGGCCAACAGAAGGCACCTGCTTGGCATGCTGACTGGGGGATCCCCTCTGCCTCCAGAGCCAGGACGACCCAGGCAGAAAGAAGGCCCCCATATGGGTTGTCCTGTCCCTTCTGCTTGAGTCCATGACTGCACAGCAGCAAACACTAGGCTTGGCTGTGTGTAGCCAAGAAGCTGCAAGGCCAGCAGCAGGCCCCTGGCTTGGAAGCTGCTGCTGAGGTGACTTGTGTCTGCTTGGCTGAGAGGCCGCAAGGAGCCTGCTGGGTTGGGATGCCTACTTCAGGAGTGGTTTCCACCCTGATGGAACTTTCCTTTGCTAGTAGGAAAGAGCAGGGGAGAAGAAACTCAACAAAGTGCACCTTGGAAGTTAAACATTGGCCACAAGGAGGAAGAAATGTCCCTCAAAGGGTTGTGCTGTGGTGCCAGAGGTCACCCTCTGATCAGACCATGGCTTTGTCTTTCAAGGAACATCTGGTGAGGTCTGACTAGACATGGGTGAAAGCAAGGGATGAAAGCAACGTGGTGAACAGAGATGGGTGTCTGCAGACTGCAAGGAAATAGTTCAGACTGTGGCACATGATAGGAAAGCCTGTAGAGGGGAAGGCAGAGGGTGCTGGTAGAAATGGCAGGCCCAACAGCCCTGAAATTTCTGTCCTCTTGGCTAGAGCTTAGGAGGAAATATGTTATTGTTATATTCATTGTGATGAGGCCTCATCGATTCCTTGCAACCCTGTGCAGCACCACGGAGGTGTGACACCAGTGTTGTTCTCATGGCATCACACTGCCCACCACATCCCACAGGTCCCAGGAAGAGCCCTGAGATGGACATAGGGGTGCAGGATCTCCCCTCACAGTTCCAGGGGTCAGGCCTTGGCTCTTCTGCTTCACTAAAACCAACCAAGACTTTTCTCAGCACAGTGCTTTGCCTGTCTGTAACCATGGCCTCCAATTATCTGCCCTAACAAGGCCCTGGGGAGGCTTTGTTAGTAACAGCCCTCAGTGGGGCCCATTAATACTCCAAGTCACTTCAGCTTTTCCTCCTGACTTTACTTGCTCAAGCAGTTGCATCATTCTCCTCTCAGTACCTGAGCTTCATAGACTGAGCACCAAAATACACCATGGAACTCATTAAAATGCAGAAACTCCTAACATCTCCTCCATAGTTTTCTTCAAGTCTTCACAGCTTTTGCACCTAATTGCAGAACTTGCATGCTGTAGTTAAGGAAGAAGTTTTCAAAAAGCACCTAGTAAGAAACCTTTTCTAGTTTTAAAGGTTGATTTTTGCTGCATTTCAATTTTGAACATCATTCTTCTCTTGCTATTGATCCAGGGTGACTTCTTTGGAGACCTCCATAGGGAGGAAAAGCAGAGTCTGGAGGTCTGACACCTCCACTGCCAGCAGTCGTCTTTGTCCCTGTAAATGCAGCCCAGCCCAGCACATGAAACCCTTTCTAAGATAGGTCAGGGGTGCCTTCAGATAAAATAAAATAAATAAAATTCAAATCAAATCAAATCAAATCAAATCAATAAATAATAGAAAATAAAATATAATATAAAATAAATTTGAAATAAAATAAATTCAAAATGACCACTGGAACCTGAGAAGTACAGCCTGAATCTTACTAGAAAACTCGACATCCACGGTCTCTCTTGGGTCTGCTGTGGAAAACTCAGAATGAAAACTAAAGAAAATATTTCTCCAAGTGGCTGTAGCTGTACCCATGAGCTTGGCCTCTTTGGGGAAATTGTCCCCTTCCAGCCACGGAAAACTAAATTGAGTAATGTGAAAAGGCCTGCCCAGTCAATAGAGTTGCTATTGACTGGGCAGCTCTTTTCACAAGGCAGCTCTGCCAAAGCCCCACCAGTGGTGCCGTCTTGGAACTTTGAAGTACCTTCTCCTGAAGCAGTCTATGCTGAGGATGCACATAGTCTCTGGGCCAGTCCCAATGGGGTGCTTTTGCCATTCCTTCCCAGTTAGACTCACTTCAGCCTCCAGTACAGTTAACTGTTGGGATCCCCCTGTCACTCCAGAAATACAGGTGGGTTCTACCTCTTTCTAGCTTGATGGCATTAGGGTACTCTGTGCACCGGTGCCTAGTAGAGCCTGATACATTTGTGGATCTGATGTGTCAGGCCATTAAATATACCCAGTCCAGTAAACCTGATTGTCCCTTTCCTCCCTGCCTCCCCCTGGCTGGAAGGAGGATCCCTCTAGTCCTTCTCATAGTGTTCATTACCGTGTATAGTCGATGGCCCACTGGAAACACATCCCACCATGGCAGGGGAGAGGGCACTGACAGCCAAGAGATGCGTTTCGGTGCAGGATAGACAAGGAGTCAAGGCAGTGTGGTGGGGGAGGCCAGCAGAAGCAGCCCAAGGGGTGGTGCTGCTTGTGAGGACACGTTTGTGGCAGCAGCCGGAGTGGGCAGCAGCTGTGCGCAGGCGAGGGGAGGCCAGGAAGCGCATGGCAAGAGCGCTCCTGCCAGCAGAGCCAAGGCTGGGGCCGAGCCCAAGGGCAGAGGCAGGCCCAGGGCAGGGGGCTGCAAAGGCCATGCTGAGCTCCCTGCCCCTGCAGCAGTCACCCTGGCCCTCAGCAGATGTGCTGGCCGGCTGCACGGGGAGGTGCTGGTGTGCATCAGAGAGCAGCAAGGAGGGCACTGGAGAGGGCCGGGGCCGGGCGGGTGGCAGAGCCCCATGCAGGGCCTGGCTGGTGGTCCCCTCTGCTGCAGCCTGCACACGCAGCATGGCAGGAGAAGGGCAGGCAGGGTTCGTGGCCACCTTGCTGGGGAAGAGCCCTGATCTGGAGGACAATGTTTTCCTGCTCGGAAGGACAAGGAGCTCCGGCTTTGCCCCACGATTTGTGTCTTTACCGTCTCCCTGTGCACCACAGAGCAGAGGCAGGCCCTGGGCCCTTCCTGACATCCCTGCAGGCCCTGGTGATATCAGTTCAGAAGGACATTTGGTTCTCTCCCTATTAGAATAATAAAACCAAATTTGAAATACGTTGCTATGTTTAATTAGATGGAAGACTAGAAACCTTTTATGTCTGATGCTACCTTAGTCACTAACACCTTATCTGTAAGGCCGTACAGAATTGTAACCCAGGATGGAGGAGACGGATAAGATAATCTAGTGCTAGAGTATGTGCCTGTAAGAATAGGTGAGGAACTTGTGATATACAAGCAGTGCTATAGGCTGGGAGATAAGTGGTTGGAAAGCTGCCTGGCAGAGGAGGACCTGCGAGTATTGGTTGATGGTCAGCTGAATATGATCCAGCAGTGTGCCCAGGTGGCCAAGAAGGCCAACGGCATCCTGGCTTGTATCAGAAGCAGTGTGGCCAGCAGGGCTAGGGAGGTGATTGTCCTCCTGTACTCAGCTCTGGTGAGGCCACACCTCGAGTACTGTGTTCAGTTTTGGGCCCCTCAATACAGGAAAGACATCGAAAGACATCTCTGCAAGAAGGACATGGAGGTGCTTGAGCGAGTCCAGAGAAGGGCGACGAAGCTGGTGAGGGGCCTGGAGAACAAGTCCTACGAGGAGCGGCTGAGGGAGCTGGGCTTGTTCAGCCTGGAGAAAAGGAGGCTCAGGGGTGACCTTATCGCTCTCTACAGATACCTTAAAGGAGGCTGTAGCGAGGTGGGGGTTGGTCTCCTCCCACGTGCCCAATGACTGGATGAGGTGGGAATGGGCTAAAGTTGTGCCAGGCGAGGTTTAGTTTGGATCTTAGGAAGAACTTCTCTTCCGAAAGGGTTGTTAGGCATTGGAATGGGCTGCCCGGAGAAGTGGTGGAGTCACCATCCCCGGACGGCTGCAAGGAATCACTTGCCAGGCTCCTTTGCTGTGGCTGCTGCGTGCCCTGGGGCTGCTGAGCTCTCCTCTGCCTGCTCACACCAGACTGAGCACTTGAGCTCTTGTCAGTCCACCTCAGGCACAACATGGTGCTCAGCGGTAAATATTGGGGCCATCTTTCCAAGTTAAGGTTACAGTTTCTCAGAGACTGGCAGTACAGTGGTCTGCTTGTGGGAATTGAAAAGTTACTAAATATTCCTCATGTTTGGGGTTGGAATATCTTTTTCTTTCGTTTTTCTTTTCCTTTCCCTTACTTATGTGTCTATCTCTCTGAGTTTTTATGGTTTTGTTTTGTTTTGTTTTGTTTTGTTTTCCCCTTCTCCCTCTAGATGTATTTCCTCCTCTCCCTCTAGAGTAGGAGGAAGCAGGCAGCTCATGCATGTGTAGTCTGTGGTTGAGGTGAGCAAGGAGGAGGCTGGCTATGGTGCCAGGAGATGGAGGTCCGTGAAGCTGCAGGAGCCCTGTTCTCTTGCCTGGGAGATCCCCAGCACACAGTGCCTATGCCCCGCAGCGCCAGCCCCGCTCCCCAGGCCAGCACAAGAGGCCTGGCCCAGCCACAGAGCAGCCCGCCCCGAGCAGGGGCCTGCACAAAGAGCTTTCCCTTTCTCCTTTCCCCATCAGTGCAGGCCCAGCAATGCTGCCCTGCTCTTCCCCAGGGCCATCCCTGCTCCCAGAGAGGGCCCAGGTCAATGTGTCCATGCTGGCCTGGCTGGCTGTTGCTGCTTCCCTCCCTGTGCTCCCTGCAGGGATCCAAGCTGGCGGTGCTGCTGTGAGTGCCAGGCGCTGTGGTGACCCAGGACCCCACGCATCTTTGCCCTGCCCGTGCTGCTCAGGGTGGGCAGCAGACCCATCTCCATGGGGATCTCTGCTGCTGAGCCCCTTTCCATCTGCCCTGATGGCCACACAGCACAGGGCAGTGCTGGGCAGGGCCATGGGGTGTCTCTGAGGGCACAAAGGGCAGGCGAGTGCTGCACCAGACCTCGCCACAGCACTTCAAAATGCCTATCCTCAATTACTTTGCAGTCTTATGGACCTTCGCCTCCTGGCTCTTCACCACCTCTGCTGGCATTGCAGAGCCCTCCTTTAGCCCATCGAATAATAAGATTCCCCTTTTCCTTTACCAGACCCTTCTTTAGATACTCATACATTTTATGAGGTTCTAATCACTACCCACTGAGCATTGTCCCTGCAGATCCCCTGACATCTCCTGGCAGCTCCAGATTCCTCTACAGGCTGGAATCTGCCATCTGCCCCGCTGCAGGGGGTGCAGTCCCATGCAGATAAGTTTAAGATCAGTTGTCATCTCCTTAGGCAAGTTCTGTCATAATGGAAGCTCTTAGTGCTGCCCTTGGTTCCTCAGGGACCACCCTGGGATATTCAGCCTATGTCCCTCACTTCATGATGAACCCCCAGAAAACAAAAGAGCAGGGAGCAACCCCTTGGCTATGTTCCTGATAGCACATTTGGAAAAGGTGTCCAGACTTCTGGGTTTGCCCTGAACAGCCCCATTTGTTACTGTGGTGCTAGCAGGGAGGCAGCTGTGACCCAGGGCTGCACAGTGCCTGCTGCTGCCTGCAGCCACAGGGATGCCACTGTAGAAACAACAGGACTGTCACCAAGGCATATGAAAACTCAAGACTAACACAGATACAAGGGCACAAGAAAGAAATGAGGAACCAAAAAGAAAGAAACACTGAAAGGGCCACATCCTGCTGCTGGCCATGGCCATGGCTCCAGGGAAGCAGCAGCCCCGACCCAAAGGCAGCAGAGAGGCAGAGCCCAGCGGGCAGTGAGGGGCAGCCCCGAGGGCCACCAGGGCTTCTCCTGCATGTGTCAGCTGGGCTCTTGGCCCTGAGCCCCTCCTGCGTGCTGGGGCTGCTGAGACTAGCTGCACAGGAGATGGGAAGAGAAGGGACCTGAGTGAAATAAACGTATGACTTCCTTATTGGGTGTATCCATACAGGAAACTGCCATGTTTCCTGTAAATGAGTAACAACTAAATTATTAACAACTAGGAGGATAAGAAATATATTAGTTATATAAGAAAAAATATCTTCTGAATATAATAATACAGACATATATTAAGAAAATAAGTCTTCCTTTTTTTGAGGAAATATGGGAATTTTGATTTTATGCATAATATTATATGTGAATATATTGAAGAATTGTGTATTCTAGCACTGTCCTCACTGAATTCCTTAGTTCCTTGTTCTTTATGCTGTAGATGAGAGGGTTCACTGCTGGAGGTACAACTGAGTAGAGAACTGCTATCACCAGGTCCAGGGTTGGGAAGGAGATGGATGCGGGCTTCAGATAGGAAAACATGCCAGTGCTGACCATCAGGGAGACAACAGCCAGGTGTGGAAGGCACGTGGAGAATGCTTTGTGCCGGCCCTGCTCAGAGGGCATCCTCAGCACTGCCCTGAGGATGTGAATATAGGAAATAACAATGAAAATAGAACAACCAAATAACACAGAAATACTAAATACAACTACTCCAGCTCCCCTAAGGTAGACATCTGAGCAGGAGAGCTTGAGGATCTGGGGGATTTCACAGAAGAACTGGTCTACAGCATTGCCTTGGCAGAGGGGAAGGGAAAATGTGTTGGCCGTGTGCAGGACAGCATTGAGAAAGCCACTGCCCCAGGCAGCTGCTGCCATCTGGGCACAAGCTCTGCTGCCCACGAGGCTCCCGTAGTGCAGGGGCTTGCAGATGGCAATGTAGCGATCGTAGGCCATGACAGTGAGAAGGGAATATTCTGCTCCAATGAAGAAGACTAAAAAGAAGACCTGTGCAGCACATCCTTGATAGGAGATGGCCCTGGTGTCCCAGAGGGCATTGGCCATGGCTTTGGGCAGAGTGGTGGAGATGCAGCCCACGTCGAGGAGGGCGAGGTTGAGGAGGAAGAAGTACATGGGGGTGTGGAGGCGGTGGTCGTAGGCTACGGCGCTGAGGATGAGGCCGTTGCCCAGGAGGGCAGCCAGGTAGATGCCCAGGAAGAGCGCGAAGTGCAGGAGCTGCAGCTCACGCGTGTCTGCGAATGCCAGCAGGAGGAACTCACTCACAGAGCTGCTGTTGGGCATTTGCTGATTTTAAACACAGCTGCCTGTTGAAGATGAGAATGCAGATCAAAGTTAGAACAGACTTAAATGAGGAAAACTTATTCCATGTCTTAGCACACACCCCAGGCGATCTTCTCTCTTTACAGGAGAACCTGTCAGAATCTCATTGTTTCCATTCTGATCTCTCTGTGCAATGCTCTGGGAGTCTCAGTCTCTTGTATAATCCTGAGAATACATTTCCCTCAAACTTCCCTTCTCTACAATGCAGGAATTGGAAAGCACAGAACCAAAAAAAACCCTTGTTCTTCAGATAAACCAAGCCTCAATCTTCTTCTGGAAATGACCCCGTATAAATGCCATTCTCTAAAACATCTTCCACTCCTCACTGGAGAAACAGAGAGACCCATCCTGATAGATGCTATCAGCCATTGGATGTGCCAGCTGTACAAGACCCCTCTGGCAACCCCACCTGCAGTGCCCTGCTGCCAGAGCCTCACGGTGTCAAGAGCCTGCAGATGTGTCCTGCCACACGCTGCCCTCTGTTGTTGCGCTCCTCAGTGCCTCCAAGCCCTCTCTCCTTCTCTCCTCTCTGCGTGCCAGCTGCGGTCAGAGCCCTGAGTCCTGCTGTGCTGTGCAGAGGAGCTGCTCCTGGGCACAGCTGTCTCTCCGCACCACGGCCCTCTTGCCACGAGCTTTCTCTGTCCCACGAGGCCGGCCCAGCTCAGCAGCACAGCACCAGCCCAAGGCACTGCAATCACCCCTCTGGGGGCTTTGCTGATGAGCCCATGAAACTCAGGCACTCAGAGACAACTGAAGACAGCTCTCTAGAAGTCCAAGTCAGAGGCAAGTTTCCTGCAGTGTTCTCCTGAGGGCCAGCACTGACACAGCCTCCCTTGGAGCTCGTTAGAGCAGAACCCTGGAGGCAGTGAGGACACGGAGACAAAGGCAATGTGAAGGTGACACTGATGTGTAGGAAAACTGGATGTGTGTCACCAAGCACAAGGGCCAGGCCTTGACCCCTGTCCCCTGAGAAGGGAGATCCTTAGCAGCCACACCTTGCTCAGGGCTCATTGTGGGGCAGTAGGAGATGGGGATGTGCATGGCCAAGTGCAGGAGAATGGTACAACCCCTGCCTGGTTCATGGTTGGGGGTGAGGAGGCAATGAGGCCCTGGTGCTTTAACGATCAGCTGTCTCCTCATAGGCCTCAGTGGCAGAGACAACAGCCATATCCATGGATACAAAGACCTGAGTCCTGATGGGTCTTACAGCCTTGTCACAGCCATTACTCCTCTCCACAGCAGGCTGTCTGAGAGACTCCCGGACTTCCTAATCTTCCACTGCCAGATGCAGACCCTTCTGTGGGTAGTGTCACATTTGATCTGAGCTGTCTGATAACTCAGATCTTCTTGGTGTTCCTGCTCCTCAGAAGGGAGCTCTGTAGGAAGCTGGCCTGATTCCTGCTGAGCAGGCACCACTGCTCATATGGCATCCCTCGTGGTGCCCAGGCCCTCCTCCTCCTGGGCACTGCTCACTCAGCAGAGTCCCAGTCTGCCTCCATGTATGGGGTTCCTCTTCCTCTGGTGCAGGATTGGGCTCTTCTCCGTGTAAATGTCAGGAGGTTTGTGTAGGCAAAATCCCGCAGTTTCTCAAGGTTCCCCTGCACAGATGCTCCATTCTATCAGCTGTTAATGTCTGCAGGCAGACGGCTCACCGTGATTGTGCTGTTTCTCACAAGATAACAGTAACAGGAGTTTGCAGGACAGTTTGGATTATACAGCAGGAACTAGTTGAATGGAATTACAGCAGAGAATCAGTGAAGGGTGGGGGATAGAAGGCTGCCAGATTCCACTTTTCTGTTCTTCCTTCTCATGCATGCTGTTACTTTGTCTGGAACTGCATCCTATACACAAAACACAGCACTGTATCATCTCATAGGAAACAAATTAAGTGCGTCCCAGACAACACATGGACAATATCCACCCTATATTCCATACCATTGTCGTGGTTCCGCTCGAGTGGGCAGCTGAGCTCCACAACAGCCGCTCTCTCACTCCCCCTCCTCAAAGAGCAATGGGGAGAAAATATGTGAAAAGTGCTCAAGGATTGAGATAAGGACGAGAAAATCACGCAATAATTATTTTAACGGGCAAAACAGACTCGGCATAAGGAGATAGTAAGATTTATTGCCTATTACTAACAAGTGAGAGAAGTGAGAAAACAAAGAAAAAAAAGCAAACCAAAAGCACCTTCCCCCCCATCCACCCTCTTCCACCTCCTCCCCCCGAGCGGCGCAGGGGAACGGGGGAATGGGGCTTATGGTCAGTCTACAGCACTTCTTCTTTGCCGCTCCTTCTCGGTCACTCTCGTCCCCTGTGCTGTGGGGTCCCACCCACGGGATGCAGTCCTTGATGAACTGATCCGGCGTGGGCTTCCCACAGGCAGCAGCTCTTCCAGAACTGCTCCAGATATGGGTCCGTACCACGGGGTCCATCCCTCAGGAGCAAACTGCTCCAACCTGGCTCCCCTACGGGCAGCAGCTCCTGCCAGATCACCTGCTCCTGCGTGGGCTCCTCTCCACGGGCTACAGGTCCGGCCCGGAATCTGCTCCGGCAGGGGTCTTCCACAGGCGGCAGCCTCCGTCGGTGCAGGGCCACCTGCTCCACCGTGGTCTCCTCCACGGGCTGCAGCGTGGAACCCTGCTCCACCGTGGTACTCCATGGGCTGCAGGGGGACATCCTGCTTCACCATGGTCCTCACCACAGGCCGCAGGGGACTTCTGCTCCGGCGCCTGGAGCACCTCTCCCCCTCCTTCTACACTGACCTTGGTGCCTGCAAGGCCATTCCTCACTCCTCTCACTCTCCCAGCTGCTGTGTGGCGCAGCGTTTTTTTTTTTCCCTGTCTTAAATCTGCTCTCACAGAGGCGTAAAACAACATCGCTTATTGGCTCAGCTCTGGAAACCAGTGGGGCCCTTCCCAAACATGGGGCAGCTTCTAGATCCTTCTCACAGAAACCACCCTCATGGCCCCCTGCTGCGAAAACCTTGCCAAATAAACCCACTACAGAGAGCCTTCATGGTGTAGTTGAGGAGGAAGATTTCAAAGAGCATCTAATAAAAATCTTTTTTCATTTTAAAGGCTGAATTTTGTTGTGTTTCAGTTTAGAGCATCATTCTCCGATAGGTATTGGTCTACGGTTTCTCCTTTGGAGCCCTGCATAGGTAGGAAAAGGTGTTTTTTCCTATTTAAAAACTAAGAACAGGAAAACACACTGGAATTTCCAAGAAAACACAGTTCAAATTCCTAATTTGGTTGCCTCCAGTAATGTTTACGTTCCCTAAAGGATGGCTACGTACACAATGTATTTTAAAATTATTAATAGGAAATTTAAAATAATAGTGTTAATATCCATCCATATCATATTAATTCAATGATAAATGATGAGAGTCTTACTAAGGAAAACGTTAGACAGACTGCTGAGAGATGGGTGAGCTTGAACTCACTGAAACTCCAAGCAGCAACTGGGTTGGTGAGAGCGGTCTGAATGGTCAAAGAGTAAGGGGAGGGCAAACCAGGGGAAAGATGGGAAGTCCAGGTCCAGAGAGGCAGCTGGAAAGGGGGCATTCAGCAGGGTCTGTGTAATCAAGATGAGTTTTGTGCCTGAAAGATGAGGGAGGGAGCACACCATGATAGAAAAGCGAGGACAATGCAAGTACAGGTGAACACCAGTATTTCTTCTCCTGGGATGAATATGCATCCTGAACAATCACATTTCATGATAGAAATTACACTTCACATGAGACATTTTATGGAAGGGATGGAATCTTTTGAGCTGATGTGCTGTTGTTTTATTAATTAAGTACTACATAAATTACTGGGTAATTACTGTGTGTCCTGGCAATGCAGAGCTCCCATCAGCCCATGCATCCTTTGGCTTAACTTTACCGTGACAATCCACTCACTGCCCACCCAACACAAGGCACACAGTGTCCCAGGAGAACCCTTAGGATATTCTGGTGGCTCGCAATACCTCCTTGATGCCACCAGTCCTGTCACTTGTCAATCCCAAGAAGCTGCTTCTTGACGGGTCAGGGTCTCCAGGGGCAATGGGCATCCACCAGTGACGACTCAGTCCAGCCCTGACTCCTCATGCCCCTGTGTCCAGGTGGCACCCAAGTACAATACCGAGGCCTTGAGCCTGGTATTCCCTGATTGTCTTCTTCACTCCAGATTGGGAAGAAGAGCCCTGAGCACTGAGCAACTTCGTTTTATGAACAAGATGCCACAACAGAGTACAGGTGTCATTTAGGGATAAACACATTCAGAGAAAGCCTCTGGGTCACACATGATGTGGTGAAAACTAACACAAAACGGAACATTCAGAATGCTAAGAATTGCATTATTAAAAACAAAACAAAGATATTTAAAATATTAACAGAGAAAAATAATTAAAAATATACTATATCATCTTCCCAAATACCCTTTTATTTCTGTTAGGATTATTATGAATGATAATGTTATGATAGCACTAGTAAAGATAAAAATGAAATAACATAATATGAATCAAAATTCTACATTATTAGAAATACATCTTCTGAACACATTACTGATGCTTAAGAAGCATGTATTGAAACAGTTTCCTCACTGCATCCTTCACCTCTTGGTTCCTCATGCTGTAGATGAGAGGGTTCAGTGCTGGAGGCACCACCGAGTACAGAAGTGCGACCCCCAGGTCCAAGGATGGAGAGGAAATGGAGGGGGGCTTCAGGTAGGCAAATATGGCAGTACTGACAAACAGGGAGACGATGGTTAGGTGAGGGAGGCACGTGGAAAAGGCTTTGTGCTGGCCCTGCTCAGAGGGCATCCTCAGCACTGCCCTGAAGATCTGCACATAGGACAGCACAATGAAAACAAAACATCCAAAAAACAAAGAAACAGTAAACACAAGTGCCCCAACTTCCCTGAGGTAGTCATCTGAGCAGGAGAGCTTGAGGATGTGGGGGATCTCACAGAAGAACTGGTCCACAACACTGCTGTGGCAGAGGGGCAGGGAAAATGTGTTGGCCGTGTGCAGGACAGCATTGAGAAAGCCACTGCCCCAGGCAGCTGCTGCCATCTGGACACAAGCTCTGCTGCCCAGGAGGCTCCCGTAGTGCAGGGGCTTGCAGATGGCAATGTAGCGGTCGTAGGCCATGGTAGTTAGAATTGAATACTCTGAACCAAAGAAGAAGACAAAAAAGAGAACTTGAGCAGCACAGCCTTGATAGGAGATGGCCCTGTTCTCCCAGAGGGCATTGACCATGGCTTTGGGCAGAGTGGTGGAGATGCAGCCCAGGTCAAGGAGGGCGAGGTTGAGGAGGAAGAAGTACATTGGGGTGTGGAGGCGGTGGTCGCAGGCTACGGCGCTGAGGATGAGGCCATTGCCCAGGAGGGCAGCCAGGTAGATGCCCAGGAAGAGCGCGAAGTGCAGGAGCTGCAGCTCGCGCGTGTCTGCGAATGCCAGCAGGAGGAACTCACTCACTGAGCTGATGTTGGGCATTTCCTTGTTCTGGGCATGGGGTCCTGCCCAAGGAACAGAAAGGCAGTGATTATTAACATTAGAATTATCTAAGGAAAAGGATTTCCGTTTCTCATTTAAGCCTCACAAAATGCTTGCTCACTTCCATGAAGATATTTGGCAGATTCCTTTCTTGCATTTGGATTGATGCTGCCTTAGACTGTGCTTTGGAACAAAGGACTCTGCTATAGGCAATGCAGGAGTCAGTCCTGTCCTACACCAATAGGTAAATAACATAGGAAGACTTGTATCTTTTCTTCTAGCTTAGCCATTACTCCTGTGGAGAATATCTAAGGCAGAAATCCTGTACATTTCTTTCTTATTGCACGTGAAATACTTTGGATCCTGTGGATCCTCTCCATGGATTCAGTTGATCTGTGCTGCAGGAAAACTGCACTCAGAAGTTCACCTGAGAATAACCTGGACACTGCTGAGAGCAGAGCAATCCAGAGCAACTCCCCTTCCCCCAAGCACACCGAGGGCTCACCCCATGGGCATGTGAAACCCCCATCCCCAGCCAGCCTGGGAACAAGACCAGCAGCAGCACGGCCAGCTGGAGAAGCCAGGAGGAATGCCAGCGTGCTGCTGCCAGGGGAGGCAAGGCCAGGGAGGGACAGACGGACACTCAGCAGACCCTCCTGTGCTGCAGCTCTGCCTGCAGACGAGGCAGCTCCTGCTGGGGACACCGGGGGCTTGAGGGCAGAGGCTGTGCTGGTGGGAGAGGAGAGCAGGGGGTGTCCCAGGGAAGGCGTCTGCCCTGCAGGGGGTTGCGGGGAGGTGCCTGAGCCCTCCCTTACACAACATTTCTGGCAGCAGCTCCCTCTCACTGCCTGCCCATGTCCCTGCTACCTGCCCATATCCTTGCCAGGAGCTAGATTAGCGTCAGCTCAGTAAAAACCTGAGGAGACCACAAACATGACGTTGGTGCAATCTTTAAGCTGAGGTGGCTAAAGGCAATTTATGAAGTTCATTTCTGACATATGGATCTCTCAGTGCAATGCTCCAGGAGTCTCAGTCTCCTACACAATGCTGACAACAAATTACCATGAAACCTATCTGCACTCCACTGCCATAAGCTCAAAACACAGACTATAGAAAAAATCTTACCCTTCAGGTAACCCCAGTTTTAGCCTTCCTCTCTAAATGTCCAATCATAAATGTCATTCTCTAAAGCATTTTCTGCTCATTGCTGGAGAAACAGAGAGACCCACCCTGACAGATACTATCAGCCATCAGATGTGCCAGCTGTAGAAGACCCCTCTGGTAACTCCACCTGCATGGCCCTGCTGCCAGAGCCTCACGGTGTCAAGAGCCTGCAGATGTGTCCTGCCACACGCTGCCCTCTGTTGTTGCGCTCCTCAGTGCCTCCAAGCCCTCTCTCCTTCTCTCCTCTCTGCGTGCCAGCTGCGGTCAGAGCCCCCAGCCCTGCTGCGCTGTGCAGAGGAGCTGCTCCTGGCCACAGCTCTCTCTCTGCACCAGGGCCCTCTTGTCACGAGCTCTCTCTGTCCCATGAGCCTGGCCCAGCTCAGCAGCACAGCACCAGCCCAAGGCACTGCAATCACCCCTCTGGGGGCTTTGCTGATGAGCCCACGAACCTCAGGCACTCAGAGACAATTGAAGACATCTCTGCAGAAGTCCAAGTCAGAGGCAAGTTTCCTGCAGTGTCCCCCTGAGGGCCAGCACTGACACAGCCTCCCTTGGAGCTCGTTAGAGCAGAACCCTGGAGGCAGTGAGGACAAGGAGACAAAGGCAATGTGAAGGTGACACTGATGTGTAGGAAAAGTGGATGTGTGTCACCAAGCACAAGGGTCTTGACCCATGTCCCCTGGGAAGGGAGATCCTTAGCAGTCACACCTTTCTCAGGGCTCTTTGTGGGGCAGTAGGAGATGGGGATGTGCATGGCCAAGTGCAGGAGAATGGTACAACCCCTGCCTGGTTCTTGGGTGCATGCATAGGGATAATGAGGACCTTGGGCTCATTATCAAGTTTTCTCTTCAGATTCGTCAATGGCAGTGAGTTTCAGTCAGGCCTCAGAGTAGGGACTTTCAGCCTTGGTAAAACCCTTGATCCTCTCCACACCAGGCTGTCCTAGGGAATCCCAGACCTGTACCTCTTAAGTGGCTATTGTAGGCACTTGTCCGGCGGTGTCACACTGAGTCTGAGCTGAGTCTGATAACTCAGATCTTCTTGGTGGCCATGCTCCTCATAAGGCAGCTCTCTAGGAAGATGGCCTGGTTCTTGCTGAGCAAACACCACTGCTTCTATGGCATCCCTCGTGGTGCTCAGGCCCTCCTCCTCTTGGGCACTGCTCACTCAGCAGGGTCCCAGTTTTCCCCATGTGTGGGGTTCCTCTTTGGTGCAGGACTGGGTTCTTCTCCTTGTAAATGCCAAGAGGATTCTCTAGGCAAAATATTGCATTTTCTCAAGGTTCGCCCACACTGATGCTCCATTCTCTCAGATGAAGAAAGCATCCCAACACATCATAATCATAGTGGCCTGTCAGCCAAGCAGACACAAGTCACCTCATCAGCAGCTTCCAAGCCAGGGGCCTGCTGCTGGCCTTGCAGCTTCTTGGCTAGACACAGCCAAGCCTTGTGCCTCCTGCTGCCCACTCATGGACTCAAGCAGAAGGGACAGGACAACCCATGTTGGGGCCTTCTTTCTGCCTGGGTCCTCCTGGCTCTGGAGGCAGAGGGGATCCACCAGCCAAGCAGGTGCCTTCTGCTGGCCTAGCAGGGACACTGCCAGATGTCAGCCCAAAAGTGCAGCTCCCAGGGAGAAGTCAAGGCTGACCTGTCACCTACAGACAGAAGTGACCTCACAGTCCCTTTCTATGACACATTCCTGCTGCTGCCCTATCAAGTGCAGATGCAGAAGTGACTTCAGAGTCACATTCCTCCTGCTGGGTAAGGACAGCCTGAGGTAGGGCTGACCTCTCTCTAGTTCTTTAGGGACTAGAGCTCACCATTCTAGGTTAGAGGATAAACACAGGTTTAATGGGAATCTTTGGTGTTCTTCTGTGCATATCAGGTCTGTCATAAGCTTATGGGCAAACCCTGTGGTTTAGAGTATTTTAAGGCCTGCCAACAACTTCTCTAGGGCTAAATAGTGCATTTTCATGTTAGTGTTTAGGGTAGGGATTGGGGTAAGCAGGAGTGTAAAGGTGAGGGAAAGGTAAGGGAAAGGGGCTAAGGGCTGTGTTTTGCTCCAGTGCATACTTTGAGTAGTGGATTCTTCTCAGAGAGGTGGAGTAGCATTTAGTATTTAGTAGCATTTAGTTTTAAGGATTAAAATTACTGGTTCAAATAAGGTGACGGCAATACATGACTGTTTTAAATCAGTGTTAGTGTAGCATCTAGCATCTACAGTCTCTTGTCCAAGCTGCTCCTGACTGTGCCATATTTTATTGGGATCAGCTTTCTGATGACATTTAACATCTCAGTGTATCTATCTCACCTCTGTTGGCTACCCCATTCCTGAGAAGGAAGTCGCATTGTAGTCAGGAGGGAAAAGGACATATGGGTCTTTAGGAGCATCCTGCACAATGTGCCCACCAGCTCTGCACCTCCACAAAATCACACTTCCTACCTACAAGTTTTGTTTCCCAAGTGGCTTCTATGGAGCCAGGGTTCCTTTTCCCAGGCCCTCTCACATGTTTCAGTTTCGGGTGTGCAGGGATGGGATAAGGAAAGCCAAGGCACAGATGGAACTGATCTTCTCAAGGGATGCAAGGAATAATAGGAAGGGATTCTACAGATTCACTGCTCATAAAAGAAAGGCCAAGGAGAGTGTACGCCTTGTGATGGATGAGAAGGGTGAACTGATAATGACAGACATGGAGAAGGCTGAGGGACTCAACAACATTGTTGCCTCAGTCTTCTCTGCCAGTCAGGCTTCCCAAGTCTTTCATTTCCCTGAACCCATGGATGGAGGCTGGGGGTGCAAAGTCTCACCCACTCTAAGTGAAGAGCATGTTTGAGACCACCTGAAGAAACTCAACAAGTACAAGTCTATGGGGCCTGATGACTTGCATCCCAGGGTCCTGAGGGAACTGGCTGATGTAGTTGCCAAGCATCTCCCCATCACATTTGAAGAGTCCTGGCAGTCGGGTGAAGTCCCTTGTGACCTGAAAAAGGAAAACATCACTCCCATTTTTAAAAGGGTAGAAATGAGAAGCCGTGGAACTATTGAATGCTGAGCCTCACCTCTGTGTCTGGCAAGATCATGGAAAAGATCCTCCTGGTATCAATGTCAAGGCACATGCAAAACAAAGAGGTGATCTCAGACAGCCAGCATGGCTTCACCAAAGGCCAAATCGTGCCTGACCAATGTGATAGCTTTCTACAGTGGAGTGACCGCATCAGGCAACAAGAGAAGACAGACCTAAGTCATCTACTTGGACTTCTGTAAGACCATTGACACTGTCCCATATGACATCCAGATCTCCAAATTAGAGAGATACGCATTTGATGGGTGAACCATTCAGTGGGTAAGGAGTTGGCCTAAAGATCACACCCAGAGTGTGGTGATCAACGACTCTATGTCCAAGTGGAGGCTGGTGACAAGTGTTGTACCTCAGGGGTCTGTCCTCGGGCCCATATTGTTTAATATTTTTATTAATGACATAGACAGTGGGGTCGAGTGCACCCTCAGCAAGTGTGCAGATGACACCAAGCTGAGAGGTGTAGTTGATGCAACAGAGGAAGGGATTCCTGTGCAAAGGGCTCTGGACAACCTGTTCTCCTGGGGGGCATCCCTGCTTATGGCCAGAGGGCTGGCAATAGGTGATCTTTAAAGTCCCTTGCCATTCTCTGATTCTATGGTCTCATGAGCTATACCTCAAGCACGACTCCCATGCCATCAGCCTTCCTGTGGTCTCTCACCTGACCAGAACAGAAGGTGCCTCACCATCATCTTCAATGCCTTGAGCATGCTTCTGCCCTGTACGGTCCCTATCTGTGCCCCATTCCTCCTGCTGGTCCGTCAGATCCAGAGACAGAAGTGACCTCCCAGCCTCCTTCACAGCCGTGTGCCTCCTGCAGGCCCAGCACATCCTGAGGCACACCTGACCTCATCCCAGCATTCCCAGACAGCTCCTCCTTGTGGCTTCGGATCTGATCACATACCTGTCACCTCACATGCCTCTTTCAATGCCATGGGACTGCTGCAGGACCTCACAGTCCCTGCCCTGCCCCAAGGGGACAAGCAGCTGAAGTTAGGGGTAGGAGTGGGGTTGAAGCTGAGATGTGTTGTGTGCATGGTGGAGAGTTTTTGGAATTAGGTGTTCAGATTAACATTTAGGGATTAGAGGTCACCTTCTAGGGTTATGGGAATGGTAGGGCTTTGAGGGAAGGATTGGTGTTCTTCTCAAGATGCCTGCTCAATTTATAGGGGAAGATCAAGCTTTGGAGATTGGAGATTTGTTTAGTTCTTGACTGGGGGCTAGGGTGAAGGCTGGCGTTATAATCCTTGGTTAGGCTTAATCATCCTTTTGCTCAGCCTTCTAGTAGAACATGGGTTTGACATCTGCCTTTTCTAAGTCTTGAGGAATGATTTTAATCAATTTGTCCTTTCCAAGGTCTTTGAGATCAGTCTTATGATGATGTCAGCAGCTGTACCAGCACCTCTCTCCTTCTTCCAAAACCAACTCTAAGCAACATGAGGACTGGCCAGGGGTATGATGAAATTTTGGGAAAGGGCTTGGTTAAAATCTCTGAGGAGAGCCTTTATGAACTTCACATGGTCAATGATGGCAGTGTCATAGATAATCATAGCAACATGGGATCATGGTTTGGGTTGGAAGGGACCTAAAGATCGTCTTATTCCACCCCCCCTGCAGTGGGCAGGGACACTTTGCACTAGACCGGGTTGCTCAAAACACATTCCAACCTGTCCTTGAACACTTCCAGGGATGGGACATTCACAGCTTTTCCAGGCAACCTGTTCCAGTGCCTCACCATCCTCAGAGGAAAGAATTTCTTCCATGTATCTAATTTAAACCTACCATCTTCTATTTTAAAGTCATTACTCCTTGTCCTGTCACTACACTCCCAGACAAAGACTGTCTCCCCAGCTTTCCTGTAGGTCCTCTCTAAGCACTGGTAGGTTGCTCTAAGGTTTCCCTGGTGCCTTGTCTTCTCCAGGCAGAACAGTACCAGTTCTCTCAGTGTGCCTTCATAGAAGACTTGCTCTAGCCCCTTGATCTGGACTTGTTCAAATAATTCCATGTACTCGAACTGCCGCGTTAAACCACAGCAGTCTTTTTGGCACCCAGTGTGGGGCACGAAGGGTTGAGAGAAGGACAGATCTTACGACAGAGTACTAAAGATAAATTGTTATAAGCATTAGACCAGTTTAATAGTTGCTGATCACAAGGTCGACATTTTGGATCTCAGGTCTGTTGGGCTTGTTTTCAGAAATGTGTTGTATAGCACATTACTTGTTGCATATGTTCCCATTGTTCTCTTTATCATTTCTGTGGCTGGTTTAAAGTTATTTTGCTATGTTGTGTAGCACTGGCTTGTGAGTTTATAGAATTACTGGTCAGGTGACAAATCTGTTCTTTGTACTGAGCATTGCCATCACCTCCATACCTCAGGAACCATCACTCAGAAACTATTAAGAATAATGCTCTTCACCTTTTTGCCTTAGGAAGCCAATCTAGGGGAGGAAAAGGGATGTACACTTCGCCACTTCCTCACCTCCCCCTTCTCCTCCAGGGAAAGTACACTACCTCTAAAAAGCTTAGACTATCCATGGGATGGTCCTATTGTGATGTCTCCTGAATATGTTTCAACTGTTGTTTAAGGATAAGCAACTCTTGAAGAATGCCCTCCAGAGACCTGCCCCAAGGCCGGAGAGTGAGGAGTGGCAGGGAGCATTGGAGGATCTGGGCAGAAACCTAGAGCAGAGGGCACCTCCAGTGCTTTGGAACTTCCCCCCTGAGCACGTGCAGAATCCTTAAAAATTGCAGAAGTGCTTGAAAAGGAGGGGTTATCACCTTGGCAATTCCAAAGGGAATTCCAAAGGGAGCCTCAGTCAGTGTCACTCCAACCCCTGTGATGGGCCCTGAAGCTACTCCAACACCTCTGACATGTCCTGCAGCCACTCCAGCCCCTGTGACAGATCCCAGGTCTAGTCTGGGGCCTAGACCAGACGCCCAAGGTCTGCTCTTTCTAGGCCAGAGCACCAACCTTTGCCAGGTTCCACTGCTTCTACATGCAGAAGAAAACAGTGGGGGTGAAAATCAGGCTCCTGAGAATGGAAAAGAACTACTGCCCAGAAAAGAAAGGAGGGAGAAGAATGTTGATCTATGAAACCTTGACATAAACTTCCCCATGAGACAGTACTTCCAAGATCCAAAAGGGTACAGCTGGGGTTTTAAAGGATGTTAAAGAGCTGTCTACCTTTCCCAGTCCCTGGGAGGACCTTTCCATTTGTGGACTTGTTGAAGGTCAAAGAAGAGCAGGTGCAGATGGTTACCAGAATGTTCTACCAGCTGGGGACAGGCTGGAGATCAGTCAGTAATGAACAATTGCACTGTGCATAGTTTGTTTTGTGCATAATAATAATAGCACTAAAAATAATTACTATTACAATTCTTTCTCTACCATTTCAGTCCTTTCAACTGCCCTGACCTCAACCGATAAGCATGTGGGGGGGTTGGGGTGAGCTAACAGCTGTGTGGTGCTGAGCTGCCTGGCAGGTTAAAGCACAACATGTTTGACAACCACAGTCCAACAGCGCAAACCACACTTCTAAAAATCTTGTGTTCAGAGAGGAGCAGTAGATGATCAGTTCAGTCTGCCTCAATGCGCACACCCCAGCAGAGACCCTGCTGCCTTGGGGAGCTGTCAGCCCTGAGGCCTTGGGGACACCTTGAGGGAGCCCAAGGGCACAGAGCAAGCGATGCCATGGTCGGGTGCTGTGCTGCTGAGCTGGGCCAGGCTCGTGGGCCCAAGGGCAGCTCCTGGCAAGCGCTGCAGAGAGACAGCTGTGCCCAGGAGCAGCTCCTCTGCACAGCACAGCAGGACTGGGGGCTCTGACCGCAGCTGGCACACAGAGAGGAGAGAAGGAGAGAGGGCTTGGAGGCACTGAGGAGTGCAACAACAGAGGGCAGCGTGTGGCAGGACACATCTGCAGGCTCTTGACACCTTGAGGCTCTGGCAGCAGGGCACTGCAGGTGGGGTTGCCGGAGGGGTCTTCTACAGCTGGCACATCCAATGGCTGATAGCATCTGTCAGGGTCGTTGTCTCTATTTCTACAAAAATGAGTAGAAAATGCTGTATAGAATAACATTTATGATTGCATATTTCAAGAGGAAGACCAAGAGAGAGGGTACCTGAAAGGGAAGAATTTTTCTGTAGCCTGTGCTTGCAGATTCCTGCAGTGGAGGGGAGACATGGTTTCATGGTAATGGATTGACATTATTGTAGTGGAGACTGAGAGTCCAAGAGAATTTCAGTGAGAGTGCTGGTTGTCTGCAATGAAGTTTATAAAGTTCCTTTCCACACCTCAGCCCAGAAACTGCATCAACATCATTTTGTGTTCCTCTCAGGTTTTATCCTAGATGATCTTTAAGAGCTGCAAGCTCCCCGATTCCTAGTGCTGGGAGACATCCCTGTCTTTGGGAGGTCTCTGCCGGCTTGAAGTGAGCACAGATCATTTGCAATGAGCAGGAGCTGCATTGTCTGCAGGCAGAGCTGCAGCACAGGAGGGTCTGCTGAGTGTCCGTCTGTCCCTCCCTGGCCTTGCCTCCCCTGGCAGCAGCACGCTGGCATTCCTCCTGGCTTCTCCAGCTGGCCGTGCTGCTGCTGGTCTTGTTCCCAGGCTGGCTGGGGATGGGGGTTTCACATGCCCAGGTAGTGAGCCCTCGGTGTGCTTGAGTGAAGGGGAGTACAGGGACAGGGTGAGGGGTGTGGAGATGTGCACTTTGAGCCTGGATTCCTCTGCTCTCAGCAGTGTCTTTGTTCTTTTCAATCAAACATGTGAGTAGAACTTTCCTGCAGCTCTCACAGGGCAGCTGAGACCATACTTGATGGACGGACTGGCTGTCCTCCCTGAAGAACACTGTGCACTAAAGTGACAGTCCCTTTTTCTCTGATAATGATCTACAAGGATTCCCTTTGAGTCCAGTAGAAATAACCAGGGTTTGTGACTTGGAAACACTCCTCAGGAGTGGTGGGACAGCTGAAACAAAAAACTCAAAAAACAAAAATTTAAAATAAAATTAAAAAAAAGCCTCCACAACTCTGCTTTGCAGTTTGGTGACATGGGAGCAACACCGGGGAAAACCTCTTTGAGATCAGGATGGAAGAGAAACTGACATTTCCCCATGTTCCTCTTCACCTCTTGCTGTAGGACAGGACTGATTCCTGCACTGCCCACAGTAGAGCCCCCTGTTTCAACAGACACCGTCAGGCAGAATGAATCAGGATGCATGAAAGGGATCTGCCAAATGTCTGCCAGAAAGTGCACAATAAAAGTGATGATTTTAAATGAGAAATGGAATTAATTTTCCTCTGATGCATTTCTTGTACTTTATTATTCTCATCCTCTTCATTGTTCAGGACCACATCCCGAAAAATAAGATGTCCAACAGAAGCACCATCACAGAGTTCCTCCTGCTGGCATTCGCAGACACGCGCGAGCTGCAGCTCCTGCACTTCGCGCTCTTCCTGGGCATCTACCTGGCTGCCCTCCTGGGCAACGGCCTCATCCTCAGCGCCATAGCCTGCCACCACCGCCTCCACACCCCCATGTACTTCTTCCTCCTCAACCTCGCCCTACTCGACGTGGGCTGCATCTCCACCACTCTACCCAAAACCATGTCCAATGCCCTCTGGGACACCAGAGCAATCTCCTATCAAGGATGTGCTGCACAGGTCTTTTTCTTTCTCTTCTTCATATCAGCAGAGTATTATAACCTTACTGTCATGGCCTACGACCGCTACGTTGCCATCTGCAAGCCCCTGCGTTACGGGAGCCTCGTGGGCAGCAGAGCTTGTGCCCAGATGGCAGCAGCTGCCTGGGGCAGTGGCTTTCTCAATGCTGTCCTGCACACGGCCAACACATTTTCCCTGCCCCTCTGCCAAGGCAATGCTGTGGACCAGTTCTTTTGCGAAATCCCCCACATCCTCAAGCTCTCCTGCTCACATGCCTGCCTCAGGGAAGTTGGGGCACTTGTGTTTAGTGTTTCTTTAGTCTTTGGTTGTTTTGCTTTCATAGTGCTGTCCTATGTGCAGATCTTCAGGGCAGTGCTGAGGATGCCCTCTGAGCAGGGCCGGCACAAAGCCTTTTCCACGTGCCTCCCTCATCTGGCTGTGGTCTCCCTCTTCATTAGCACTGGCATATTTTCCTACCTGAAGCCCCCCTCCATTTCCTCTCCATCCCTGGACCTGGTCGTTGCACTTCTGTACTCGGTGGTGCCTCCAGCAGTGAACCCCCTCATCTACAGCATGAGGAACCAGGAGCTCAAGAAAGCAGTGAGGAAACTGTTTCCATACATGCTTCTTAAGCATCCATGATGTGTTCAGAAGATGTATTCTTAATAATGTGCAAATATTTTGATTCACATTATATCGTATCTTTTTTATCATTACTAGTGTTTTCATAACATTATCATTAATAAGAATCCCAAGAGAAATCAAAGAGTATTTGGGAAAATGACACAATTTTTTACATTATTTTTCTCTGTTAGTATTTGAACAATATTTCATTTTGTTTTTTATAATCTCATTCTTACCATTCAGAATGTTACATCTTTTGTAAGGTTGACCACATCATCTAACATACATACAGAACCAGGCTTCCTTGGCAGATAAAGACAAATAAAGATACCATCAGAAATTCATTGGTCTCAGTATCCCTCTCTTCCCAAATCCTCTGGAGCTGGGGGAGCAGCCCCAGCATACAGGATGGGCTCAGGACCAAGAGCCCAGCTGCCACAGGTAGAAGCAGTGCATTTGGATTCGACCTTGTGGATCTAGGTGACAGTCCTGTCGTCTCTATAGCAGGGCCGGCACAAAGCCTTTTCCACGTGCCTCCCTCACCTGGCCATGGTGTCCGTCTCCCTCAGGCCTGTCATGGTTGCCTGCCTGAAGCCCTCCTCCATCCGCTCTCCATCCCTGGACCTGGTGGTGGCAGTTCTGTACTCAGTGGTCCCTCCAGCAGAGCATGTCCTCATCTGTAGCATGAGGACCCAGGAGCTCAAGCATGCCTTGTGGATATAGATGACTAGATGTGTCTTGGATACAAGAATTTTTTGATCTGCTTCTGCACATGTCTTATAATGCAAATAATTGGCTTAATACCAGTATACCTGTTTTGTTTTGTTTTGTTTGTGGTTGTGTTTGTGCATATTCTTATTACATTAATTCAGCTAATGAACACCCATTAAGATGATATGGATGTACCTGTTGAATATAGCTCATAGACTCTGTGCATGTGAAGCCATGCTCTCCATGAATTTAACCTTAAGGAAGTTAAGATTTAACTACCTTTTTTGTCTGACGTCCTTCCTCTGAGACCAGGCTCTGCAGGGGCAATGCCCGTGTGCAAGGGTGCAGAGGAAAAGAGTCCCATCCCAGCGGCATAGCCAGGGAGCACCAGCGCTTGGGGCATGCAGAGCTGCTCTCTTGCCACTACTGCCCTCTCCTGCTGAGCTCTGCTGGTGGGGTCAGGCCCGGCTGCTCCTGGAGCTTGGTGCCAACGCTGCTGTGGGGCTGTGCTGGGACTGCAGGCAGGGACAGGCAGTGGGCACGACAGTGGCACAGCTGGCCTCCACTGCAGCACTTCCCTCCTAAGGGGGGATCTCCTCCAAGGTGGACTGAGCAGAGCTCAAGTGCTCAATCTGGTGTGAGCAGGCAGAGGAGAGCTCTGCAGCCCCAGGGCACACATAAACCCCAGCAAAGGAGACTGGTGAGTGATTCCTTGCAGCCCTGGGGCAATGGCAGTGACCCCATGAGCTGGATCTGCCTCCCAGCCTGCCCAGCACAGCCCTGCAGAGTGCCCCCGTGCCCCAGGCACTACAGCCCCCTCGCTCTGCAGAGCAGCACTGCCAGCTGGGGCTGGGGCTGGGGCGGGGGCTGGGGAGGGCGAGTATCTTCTAGGCTGGCTTCAGGCTTCTGGACTTGAGTGTGATCTCCACTGTGCACAAGGAGCTGAGAGACCACCAACAGGCACGGGGCTGGAACATTGCCTGAAAGGTCCCTCCTGCCGTAGCACCTCACAGGACTGGCACAGAACTGGCTCCTGTGTCTCAGAGAGGATGGGAGCCCAGCAGGTGTGTCATGAGCTTGGTGGATCACAACCAGATCACTTCTACCTGGGCAGGTCCTGGCCCAAAAAGGGGGTGTTTTGTAGGTGTGGTGTTATATGCTCAGTGGTGTATGAGAAGCACTAAGTCCAGCGAATGGCTGTTAAATGGCCTGTGAGGTGACTGCATTCTCAAGTAGCTGACAGGTCACCCTTGACTCCTGGCTGGGATCTGTGCCTTTAGGCTCACATCTGCCAGCGTCCATGGTAGGGCAGCAGAAGGCACTTGCTGTGCATGTAGTTTCTGAGATCGGCTCCTTCTAAGTACCTGGTAGGCCCCATAGTGGAAGAGGTCTTGGGTAGGGGTTGTCATGTCAGAGGTGTCAGCTTTTGCCTGAAGTCATTCTTTAGGACTGCTTTCAGTTTTCTACACAGAGAGGGCCACTGCCTCCAAGATGCTTGGAGCAAACTGAACCATGCATGAGGGTTTGGAAAAGATAGCCTGGGTGCACAGAAACCATTCCATACCTAAAAGTTGGAGGCAGGAAAAAAAATTTTGGGGTGGTATAAGAGCTGCTGGACACATTCTGTAGGGTTCACCTACAGCTTTGGGTTATTTTCCATCCTGACTTATGTGCCATGTCAGTCTCAAAAAAGGAGCAGCCAACAGATGTGAGGCAGATACTTTGAGATCATGAAAGCCATCAGAAAGCTGCCCCTAGGAAGATGACTGATATGGGGAAGTCAGGAAAAGCCTGGCCAGGAGAGATGTGAGATTTGAGGGAGGAAAGAGGAGATTGGCCAGAAAAAATTAATGATTTTTGTGAGTTTAGAACATTCAGGCAATGTTGATTCTGCTGTAACACTGACTTAAAATAGTCATGTATAGCACTTGCACTATTTTAATCACTGACATTAATCGTCAAACCTAAATGCTACTCCACACCCTGACAGGAATCCACTACACTTATGCCTGACCTCAAAGTATCCCTTCAAGCCAAAACACAGCCTATTGCTGCTTCCCTTTATCTTTAGTCTTTTGCTCACCCTGATCTGATCAGCTTGTGGGCCACAAGGAGGAGACGGGTGGGAATGCTGTGATGAGCTCAGCTCTGCCTGAGGATCTCTTGCCCCAGCAGGAGGAATGTGACTGTGGCAGTGACTGTGAGGTCACTTCTGTCTCTGCAGTTGGTAGGAGAGCAGCAGGAACGTGTCACGGAAAGGGACTGGGAGGTCACTTGTGTCTGTAGCTGGCAGGTCACCCTTGGCTTCTCCCTGGGAGCTGCACTTTTGTGGTGATATCTGGCAGTGGCCCTGCTAGGCCAGCAGAAGGCACCTGTTTGACGTGCTGACTGGGGCATCCCCTCTTCCTCCGGATCCAGGAAGACCCAGGCAGAAAGAAGGCCCCCATATGGGTTGTCCTGTCCCTTCTGCTCGAGTCCATGACTGCACAGCAGCAGGCACAAGGCTTGGCTGTGTCTAGCCAAGAAGCTGCAAGGCCAGCAGCAGGCCCCTGGCTTGGAAGCTGCTGCTGAGGTGACTTGTGTCTGGTTGGCTGACAGGCCGCAAGGAGCCTGCTGGGTTGGGATGCCTACTTCAGGAGTGGTTTCCACCCTCATGGAACTTTCCTTTGGTAGTAGGAAAGAGCAGGAGAGAAAAAAGTGCCACAAAGTGTTCCATGGAAGGCTGGCACTTATCACAAAGAGGGAGAAATGTCCCTCAAAGGGTCATGCTGTGGTGCCAGAGGTTACCCTCTGATAAGACCCTGGCTTTCTGTTTCAAGGAACAGCTGGTGAGGGCTGACCAGACATCAGTGAAAGCAAGGCATGAGAGCAAGATGGTGAACAGAGATGGGTGTCTGCAGACTTCAAGAAAATAGGGCAATGTGTGGGACAGCAATGGAAAGCCTGCAAAGGAGAAGGCAGAGGTTGCTGGTAAAAAGGGAAGGCTCTAACAGCCGTGAAGTTTTTGTCCCCTTGGCTAGAGTTTAGGAGGAGATATGTTATATTCATTGTGATGGGGATTTATGGATTCCTTACAACTGTGTGCAGCAGCTCAAAGGTTTCACACCACTGTTGTCCTCACCGCATCACACCGCCCACCACATCCCACGGATCCCTAGGAAAAGCCTTGAGCCAGATGTGGGGGTGCAGAATCTCCGCTTCCAGAGGCTGGGGCCAGACCTTGGCTCTTCTGCATCACCAAAACCAACCAAGACTTTTCTCAGCACAGTGCTTTGCCTGTCTGCAATCATGGCCTCCAATTATCTGCCCTAACAATTCCCTGGGGAGTCTTTGTTAGTAACAGCCCTCAGTGGGGCCCATTAATACTCCAAGTCACTTCAGCTTTTCCTTCTGACTTTACTTTCTCTAGCAGTTGCATCATTGTCTTCTCAGTACCTGAGCTTCATAGACTCAGCACCACAATACACCATGGAACTCATTCAAATGCAGAAATTCCTAACATCTCCTCCATAGTTTTCTTCAAGCTTTCACGCCTTGTGCAGCTAATTGCAGAGTTTGCATGACGTAGTTAAGGGAAAAGATTTCACAAAGCACATAATAAAAATATTTTTTTGTTTCAAAAGCTGAATTTTGTTGCATTTCAGTTTGGAGCATCATTCTCCTATTGCTATTCATCCAGGGTGACTTCTTTGGAGAACTCCATCGGGAGGAAAAGCAGAGTCTGGAGGTCTGACATCTCCACTGCCAACAGTGGTCTTTGTCCATGTAACTGCAGCCCAGCCCAGCACATGAAACCCTTTCTAAGACAAGTCAGGGGTTCCTTGGGAAACAATTAAAGTAATAAATAAAATAAAATAAAATAAAATAAAATAAAATAAAATAAAATAAAATAAAATAAAATAAAATAAAATAAAATAAAATAAAATAAAATAAAATAAAATTTGAAATGACCATTGGGATCTGAGAAACTGTAAATAAATCTTAGTAGACAACTGGACATCCATAGTCTCTACTGGGTCTTCCATTGAAAACTCAGGAAGAAAAGTAAAGGAAATATATGTTCATTGGCTGTAGCTGTACCCACGAGCTTGGCCGCTTTTGGGAAATTGTCCCCTTCCAGACATGGAAACCTAAATTGAGTAGAGTGAAAAGAGCTGCCTAGTCAATAGAGTAGGGCAGAGTCCTACTTCCTGTGCTATAGATGCAGAAGGCAAAAAGAATTGCATTGTGCCTGACACTACTCTGGGACGTGTCACCCAGGTAGGTAACTTTGCCTTAGTGCTGACAAGGCCATCACTAAACCACACTCCCAAGCTCTACATCTACTCCTTTGCTCTCCAGTCGATGACCCAGCTCATGGATGGCAACTGGTTCATGTCCTTTGTCTCCAGGGCAGTTCTGCCAAAGCCCCACTGGTGGTGCCCTCTTGAAACTTTGAAGTTCCCTCTCCTGATGCAGTCTAAGCTGAGGATGCACATAGGCCAGTCCCAATGGGGTGCTTGTGCCATTTCTTCCCAGTTAGACTCACTTCAACCTCCAGTACAGTTTTCTCTTGGGCTGCCCCTGTCACTCCAGAAATACAGGTGGGTTCTACCTCTTTCTAGCTTGATGGCATTAGGGTACACTGTGCACCGGTGTCCAGTAGAGCCCAATACATTTGTGGATCTGATGTGCCAGGCCATTAAATACACACAGTCCAGTAAACCTGATTGTCGCTTTTCTTCCTGCCCGCCCCTGTCTGGAAGTAGGACTCCTCTACACCTGCTTGTCGTATTTATAACTGTGTCTGGTAAACAGCCCACTGGAAACACATCCCATCATGGCAAGGGAGAGGGTGCTGACAGCGAGTGAAGGAATTTCGGTGAAGGAATTGGGGCCCAGCAGAGACAAGGAGTCAAGGCAGTGGGTGGGGGAGGCCAGCAGAAGCAGCCCAAGGGGTGGTGTTGCTTGTGAGGACACGTTTGAGGCAGCAGCCTGAGTGGGCAGCAGCTGTGCTCAGGCAAGGGGAGGCCAGGAAGCACATGCCAAGAGCGCTCCTGCCAGCAGAGCCAAGGCCGGGGCCGAGCCCAAGGGCAGAGGCAGGCCCAGGGCAGGGGGCTGCAAGGGCCATGCTGAGCTCCCTGCCCCTGCAGCAGCTGTCCTGGCCCTTGGCCTCCTCTCCCCTGCCCCTGCAGCTCTGGGCTCCCTTCATGCAGCCCTGGCTTTGCAGCACCAAGCCCTGCTGGGAGCCCTCCCCTGCATGCTGCCACCGCTCCCTGACGCTGCTGTTGCCCTCTGCCGGGCACTGCCCAGCCCAGCCCAGCCCCTGCCCACCTCTCCCCACCTCCCTGCCCTCTCCCCAGCCCAGTAGCCCAGGCTGTGCTGGTCCCAGGGCAGTGCCCAGTGCAGGCTACTGCAGGGCTCTGGGCACAGCCACCACAGCCCCAGCCCCTCGCAAGGCACTGCAGCTGCTGGCACAAAGGTGGCTCTGGGCCTCTCTAGTGTCTCTAGTGTCTAGTTGGGCTGGGGCCAACTATGGTGATGCTGGTGCATTATGCTACGGGTCCATTAAGCTTTTCCTGTGAGACCCATTGGCAGCAGCAATGGAAGAGGCTTCCAGTTTTCAGGGTTTACCGTGAGCAGCCCCTTGTATTTTTGTGGTGCTAGGAGGGGGGCCAGCAGTGACCCAGGGCTGCACAGTGCCTGCTGCTGCCTGCAGGGACAGGGATGCCACTGCAGAGACAACAGGACTGTCACTAAGGTAGACGATCTCAGGGCTAACCCAAACATAAGAGCACAAGAGAACAAACTGGAAGCCAAGAGAGCAGCAGGGAAAAGGCCACGTCCTGCTGCTGCCCATGGCCATGGCTCCAGGGAAGCAGCAGCCCCAACCCAAAGGCAGCAGAGAGGCAGAGCCCAACAGGCAGTGAGGGGCAGCCCCAAGTGACACTGAGGCTGCTCCTGTATGTCGCAACTGGGCTCTTGGCCCTGAGCCCCTCCTGCATGCTGGGGCTGCTCCCATGAGGACACGGGACCTCTGACCAGTGACATTCTGAATGTATTTCGGATGCCTTCCTTATTGTCTTTATTCACGGAGGAAACCTAGGTCTACAGGTACATGAGATGACTGGGATACGGTAAATAAATTAGCATGATGATGGTTAAAAAATCCATTATTCAAATAAAAATAATATTTTAAAAAATTAAAGATTTTAAATAAAAAAATTTAAACAATAAAAATTGTTCCCTCAGTTTCCCAAATAACTTCTCATTCCAATTAATATTTTTATTTTACATTATTGATTATGACAATAATAATAGTGAACACAGCACATCTCTGATGCTTAAAAAGCATGTATAGAAACAGTTTTAATCAAAGCATTCCTGAGCTCCTGGTTCCTCATGCTATAGATGAGAGGGTTCATTGCTGGTGGCACCACCGAGTACAGAACTGCCATCACCAGGTCCAGGGATGGAGAGGAGATGGAGGGGGGCTTCAGGTAGGCAAACATGGCAGTGCTGACCATCAGGGAGACCACGGCCAGGTGAAGGAGGCACGTGGAAAAGGCTTTGTGCCGGCCCTGAGAAGAGGGCATCCTCAGCACTGCCCTGAGGATCTGCACATAGGATAACATGATGAAAACAAAGCAACAAAAAGCTAAAGAAACACTAAACACAAGTGCCCCGACTTCCCTGAGGTAGGCATCTGAGCAGGAGAGCTTGAGGATGTGGGGGATTTCACAGAAGAACTGGTCCACAACAATGCCTTGGCAGAAGGGTAGGGAAAATGTGTTGGCTGTGTTTAGGACAGCATTGAGAAAGCCACTGCCCCAGGCAGCTGCTGCCATCTGGGCACAAGCTCTGCTGCCCACGAGGCTCCCGTAGTGCAGGGGCTTGCAGATGGCAACGTAGCGATCGTAGGCCATGATAGTGAGAATAGAATATTCTGCTGCTATAAAGAAGAGAAAGAATAAGACCTGTGCAGCACAGCCTTGATAGGAGATGGCCCTGGTGTCCCAGAGGGCATTGGCCATGGCTTTGGGCAGAGTGGTGGAGATGCAGCCCACGTCGAGGAGGGCGAGGTTGAGGAGGAAGAAGTACATGGCAGTGTGGAGGTGGTGGTGGCAGGCTACAGCGCTGAGGATGAGGCCGTTGCCCAGGAGGGCAGCCAGGTAGATGCCCAGGAAGAGCGCGAAGTGCAGGAGCTGCAGCTCGCGCGTGTCTGTGAATGCCAGCAGGAGGAACTCGCTCACAGAGCTGATGTTGGGCATTTGCTGACTCTGGACAGTTGACTGTTGAAGAGGAGAAGGCAGACAAATTTCAGATGACACCTAAGAAAAACCTACTGCAAGCCTTAAAGCACACCTAGCCTGAGCCTCTCTCTCTTTGCAGGAGAACCTTTCTGCCGCTGTCTTGCTTGAACTGTGGCTTGTGCTGGCTGAGAGTGGCACTGGTAGAAGGGGCTGCTGTGGCTCCAGAGGAGTCCTTCCTGCTGTGCAGCAGGAGGGAAGCAGGAACACAATGAAAACCTAACTTCAGACCATTTGTCAAATCCATGAGCTTTCTGTTGTTTTTGGAAACAACTCATCTGAGTGCAGAGTTCAACAGGCAGCTGCCCACTAGCCTTGTTTTCAACTGCCTTGTATCTCCCCTCTCTGAGGATCATCCCACTCAGGTCTTTCCATGAGAAGAATCTGGAGTCAGCTGAGAGCAGAGAAGCCCACTTCAAGTGCAGCTGGATGGAAACCTCACCTTGTCTCTGGAGGACTGAGAAGAACCTCAGCTCTTCCCTCTTTGCCTTACTCCAGCTGCCAACAGACAGCCATCCAGCTGTATGGACAGGGCCTTAGCGTGGAGGTGTCTTCTCCTTGGGGCACCTGGATAACACAAGGATGCCACGAGAGAGCTGCATCCTGCTGGAGAACAGCCTGCAGCCCAGGAGGACACCTCATAGAGAGATGGATATCCACAAGAAGGGATGTCACAACATCACAGCTGCACACCTGCAGGTTCTGGAGGAGGCTTGGCCACTCTACTCATAGCTGTCTAGGGGTACCTGGCTTAGGGCACTGCAAGGGGCTTCTGCCAGATTTCCTCACCTCGCAGTGCAACCCAGCAGGACTCTCAAAGCCTACTGCATTGCCCACTGCCCTCCCAGAAACAAGACCCAGCACAAGACCCTTCCAGGACCTGCAGCTGCATGGCACTGCAGCCAGACCCATACCTTGTCAAGGGCTGTGCAGGTTTCTCCTGCAGGCAGCTCTCAGCATTCTCCCACTGCCAAGTGTTTTCAGCCCCTCTCTCCTTCTCTCCTCTCTGTGTGCCAGCTGCGGTCAGAGCCCCCAGACCTGCTGTGCTGTGCAGAGGAGCTGCTCCTGGGCACAGCTGTCTCTCTGCACCACGGCCCTCTTGCCACGAGCTCTCTCTGTCCCACAAGCCTGGCCCAGCTCAGCAGCACAGCACCAGCCCAAGGCACTGCAATCACCCCTCTGGGGGCTTTGCTGATGAGCCCACGAACCTCAGGCACTCAGACACAATTGAAGACATCTCTCCAGAAGTCCAAGTCCCAGGCAAGTTTCCTGCAGTGTCCCCCTGAGGGCCAGCACTGACACAGCCTCCCTTGGAGCTCGTTAGAGCACAACCCTGGCGGCAGTGAGGACAAGGAGACAAAGGCAGTGTGAAGGTGACACTGATGTGTAGGAAAACTGGATGTGTGTCACCAAGAACAAGGGACAGGCCTTGACCCCTGTCCCCTGGGAAGGGAGATCCTTTCCCTTCACACCTTGCTCAGGGCTCTTTGTGGGGCAGTAGGAGATGGGGATGTGCATGGCCAAGTGCAGGAGAATGGTACGACCCCTGCCTGGTTCATGGGTGGGGGTGAGGAGGCAATGAGGCCCTGGTGCTTTAACGATCAGCTGTCTCCTCATAGGCCTCAGTGGCAGAGACAACAGCCATAGCCATGGACACAAAGACCTGGGTTCTTTTTGGACTTTGAGCCTTACCACAGCACTTGATCCTCTCCACACCTGGCTGCACTAGGGAATCCCAGACCTGTACCTCTTTCCCTGTACCTGTATACAATTTTGGGGGGGTTGTCTCACTGAATATGAACTGAGTCTGACAACTCAGATCTTCTTGGTGGCCATGCTTTTCATAAGGCAGCTCTCTAGGAAGCTGGCCTTGCTTCTGGTGAGCAGACACCACTGCTCGTATGGCATCCCTCGTGGTGTCCAGGCCCCCTCCTCCTGGGCACTGCTCACTCAGCAGGGTCCCAGTCTGCCCTGATGTGTGGGGTTCCTCTTCTTCTGGTGCAGTACTGGGCTCTTCTCCTTGTAAATGTCAGGAGGTTTCTGTAGGCAAATTCCTGCAGTTTCTCGAGGTTCCCTTGGACAGATGCTCCATTCTGTCAGCTGTTAATGTCTGCAGGCAGACGGCTCACTGTGATTGTGCTGTCTCTCACAAAGCAACGGCAGCAGGAGTTTGCAGGACAGTTTGGATAATACACGAGTAACTCGTTGAATGGAATTACAACACATAACCACTGAAGGGTGTGGGATAGAAGGCTGCCAGATTCCTCTTTTTCTGTTCTTCCTTCTCTTGCATGCTGTTACTTACAAAACACTGCACTGTACATTCTAATAGGAAGGAAATTAAGTCTATCCCAGCCGACACATGGACAATATCCACCCCATATTCCATACCATCTGCATCATGCTCTGCTCCAGTACTTTCCAATTAATCACCAGCACCTTTTCTCTGTTGATATACACACAGATATATCTTGCCCTTAGTCTGTGGGTGTCCAGGAGCTGGCTAGGATCGATGTAATTTTCCTCCTAGGAGCTGGTATGATGCTGTATTTTGGATTCAGCATGAGAAGAATGCTGATTACACACTGATGGCTTAGTTGTTGCCCAGCAGTGGAGGGCTGGGGGTGAATGCGAAGCTGGTGGGAACAGAAGCAGGACAGCTGACCTCAAGAAGCCAAAGGGATATTCCAGACCACACAACGTCGTGCTGAACAATCAATATGGGGTGGCTGGCCAGGGTAGGGAGTACCACTACTGTGGGACACGCAATCACCATCATGATCGTCATCATCATTGCTCATATTATTTCTCTTCCCTTTCTGTCCTATTAAACTGTCTTTATCTCAATCCAAGATGTATTTAATTATTTATTTAAGTATTTTATCTTTTTTCACCTCCTCATTCTCTCCTGTATCTGCTCGGGGTGTAGCAGGGTGTGTGTGTGAGGGAATGGCTGTGTGGTGCTGTGCTGCCTCCCGGGTCAAACCACACTCTTTTGGTGCCCAACATGGAGCACAAATTTTGAGCAAATGGCAGATCTGACCACAGCATGTTAAAAGAAAGCTATTATAAGCATTAGTTGATTTTAACAGATGATGATCACAAAGTTGATTTCCTTCCTTCCTTCCTTCCTTCCTTCCTTCCTTCCTTCCTTCCTTCCTTCCTTCCTTCCTTCCTTCCTTCCTTCCTTCCTTCCTTCCTTCCTTCCTTCCTTCCTTCCTTCCTTCCTTCCTTCCTTCCTTTCTCTCTCTTTCTCTCTTTTTCTTTTAAGCTCAGATCTGTTGTGCTCGATTTCAGAATTGTGTTGCATAGCACATTACTTACTGTATGTCTCCCCTGTCATGCTGTTTATCTTTTCTGATGGCTGCGTCAAGTTTATTCTTTTGATGTGTTGTGTAACACTGGCTTATGATATGATAAAAATCCTGGTCATGAGACTAATCTGGTACTTGTACTCAGCATTGCCATTGCCAATATACCTTGGGAGCCATCTCTCAGAAACTGTTAAGAACTACACTCTGGACCTTTTCTCCTCAGGAAACCAAGCCATGGGGGACACAGGGGAGGTCACTTTTCCCCACTTGTTCACTCTCCCTTTCTCTTTCACCTCACCCTTCTCCTCCAGGCTACTTACACTGACTCTTCAAAGTTTGGAATATCCTTGGGATGGTCAAACCAGCACGCTCCTATTGTTATGTCTCCTGAATGTGTTTCAGGACTACTTAAGAATACCATTCAGATTTCTGTCTGGTGGCAGGAGAGTTTGGAGTGGCAGGGAGTGAGGGAGGATCTGGGCAGGCACCTACAGCAGTCGGCACCTCCAGAACTTTGGAACTTCACTCCAAACAAATGCAGAATCCTAAAAAAATGGTTAAATGCTTGAAAAGGAGGTGTTATCACCCTGGCATTTCCAAAGAGACACATACCACTGCAGTGTGCCAGGTCTTGGCCTGTGCTTACAGAGCCACAATCAATGCAACTCCAGCCTCTGTGAAAAGCCCTGCAGTCACTCCAACCCCTCTGACAGACCCTGCAGCTACTACAGCATCTGCAAAATGCCCTGCAGCAACTCCAGCTCTTTTTCTGGGCCCTGTGTCTGAGCCAGAAAACCAACCTGTGTCTGTATCACTTGCTCCTCTATGCAAGAAAAAACAATGGATGTGAAAGTCAGTTAGTCAGAAGACGAGGCAGGCTTCAGAAAAGCTGGGCCATCATATGAGTAGGAGGACGAAGAGAAAGAAGTCATAAGAGCATCAGTAATCACGCGATCCCTATCCCTATGCTGCTCTGGTGCTGGGAGAAACAGCGCCCCTCCCTGGAATTAGAGGGCAGGAAAGGAGATATGGTGGGCACACACTATGTGCCACCCTGTGGTTTTACCAGTGTGACCATGGAGAGCACATGAGAAAGTGGGATGGAAAATCTAGAGGCACGGGTATGTGAGTGGCAAGGAAAAACAATCACTAAAAGGGGTTCTTAGAGAACTGCTGCTCCAATTTCCAGCGGGCTGTCCTGCAGACACAGTACTGAATACTATGAGCAGGACTAGAGGGGCTGTGCCTCCAGCCAGGGGGAGGAAGGGGACAGTCGGGTTTGTTGGACTGTGTGGATTCCATGGCCTTGCACATCAGACCCACAGAAGTATCAGGAGCTAGTGGGCACCACTGCACAGTGAACCCTAATGCCATCAAGCTACAGAGGGTCCAACCCATTTGTATGTCTGCAGCGACAGGGGGATCCCAACACTGAACTGTACTGGAGGCTGAAGTGTCTAAGTGGGAAGGAGTGGCAAAAGCACCCCATTGGCACTGGCCCAGAGACTCTGTGCATCCTTGGAAGAGACTGCTTCAGGAGAAGATAGATATTTCAGGGACCCAAAAGGGTACCGGTGGGCTTTTGGCATAGCTGCCTTGGAGACAGAGGACATTATACTGTTGTCTGCCTTGCCTTGGTCTCTCACAGGACCCTTCTGTTGTGGTGTTGATGAGGGCTGAAGGACAGCTGGTGCCAATCCCTACCACAGCTGTGCACCTGTGTCAGTATAGCACCAACCGAGTGCACTAACAGAGGACTATCGTGGCCTGAATGAAGTCCCACAATGCTGAGTGCTGCCATGCCAGCAGCATGATTAAGACTGCCCTGGAAGAGGAGGAAGCTCCTGAGCACCTGCACTACGTCGATGGCATCACTGGGTGGGGTGACACAGCAGAGGGAGTATTAGAGAAAGGGAAGAAAATACTCCAAATTCCTCCGAGAGCTGATTTTGCACGAAAAGAAATTAAGGTCAAGGGACATGCACAAGAGATCCCGATGCCGGCTGGCCAGGGTCAGTGGGACCAATGCTCAGGGATAGGTTGAGCATCGGTGAGGGGTTTCTCAACAATTGCATGGTGCATCACTTGCCTTGTACATATTATTATTAATATTATTATAGTTATTGTTATTATTAATATTTTATCTTCATTTTCTGTCTTTTAAAATATTAAATCATTCATTATTGTCTGCGCCCTTGTGCTTGGTGACACACATCCACTTTTCCTACACATCAGTGTCACCTTCACATTGCCTTTGTCTCCTTGTCCTCACTGCCTCCAGGGTTCTGCTCTAACGAGCTCCAAGGGAGGCTGTGTCAGTGCTGGCCCTCAGGGGGACACTGCAGGAAACTTGCCTCTGACTTGGGCTTCTGCAGAGATGTCTTCAATTGTCTCTGAGTGCCTGAGGTTTGTGGGCTCATCAGCAAAGCCCCCAGAGGGGTGATTGCAGTGCCTTGGGCTGGTGCTGTGCTGCTGAGCTGGGCCGGGCTTGTGGGACAGAGAGAGCTGCTGGCAAGAGGGCCGTGGTGCAGAGAGAGAGCTGTGCCCAGGAGCAGCTCCTCTGCACAGCGCAGCAGGGCTGGGGGCACTGCCTGCAGAGACACAGTGCTTAAAGGCAGGCAGAAGTGGCAGGATGCACAGAGCTCACTGGGGGAGAACATTTCCCAGCCCTGAACACAGTAAGTCTCTGGATGGAGGGCAATGCAGTGGCAGGTCCTGGAGGAAGGAGAAGCCGGGGGTGCAGGCAGGGGTGCCCAGGGCTGCGGTGCGGAGCAGGGTCCCTGCTGTGCCCCAGGGGCTGTGTGCCAGGGCAGGGCCTGTGCTGCTTGCCAGGCTCAGCACTCAGCCTGCCTGGGGAGCTGCCCAGGGGCTTGGGCAGAAGAAGGGCAGGGCAGAAGCTGCCTGCAAAGAGAAGGCACTTTCTGCACTCTCTGCCTGCCTCTTCCTGCTCTGATTGTGGGGTAGGCTCTATATTAACAGGGTAGTGGGGCAGCCTCTATGTTATCGGCGTAGTTGGATTTGCACTGGTGACTGAGCTTCCTATTCCATTGAATTGAGACACAAACAAGTTAGTGATGCACCTGAGAATATCCCTTCTCTTCTCTCTGCTTACAGACTGCACTAGGGCTTTTCTGAGCTGTTCTTTAGGACTTGCAGAGAAGGGGATGTGGTTTTTCAGCACAACCTCTGTGTGCATCCATCCCGCAGGTGAGTGCTGCAAGCAGCCAGCAGCTGGGCACCAGGGAATGGACAGAGCAGCCCTCCTGGATGTGCCCTCTGGTTTAGGTGTGCCTCCACAGCAATGACATTAACCATTTCACTAGATTAGAGATGTCCCACTGGGGACTGATGAGCAGAAGTGGTTGCTGTGTACAGGACGCTCAGCAAGCAGAAAGCAGGACTCCAGACAAGGAGATAGACAAAGGTCCTCTTGGAAACGGGTAATGTAAGGCTTTTACTGGGAATTTTAGTCAGAGACTTTACTCATAAGAGTTTATACTTTATATTTTCTTTCATTTCGCAGGCTCTATGTCCAAAGTCAGCAAATGCCCAACATCAGCTCTGTGAATGAGTTCCTCCTGCTGGCATTCGCAGACACGCGCGAGCTGCAGCTCCTGCACTTCACGCTCTTCCTGGGCATCTACCTGGCTGCCCTCCTGGGCAACGGCCTCATCCTCAGCGCCGTAGCCTGCCACCACCGCCTCCACACCCCCATGTACTTCTTCCTCCTCAACCTCGCCCTCCTCGACGTGGGCTGCATCTCCACCACTCTGCCCAAAGCCATGGCCAATGCCCTCTGGGACAACAGGGCCATCTCCTATCAAGGGTGTGCTGCCCAACTCTTTCTCTTTGCTTTCTTGGTTGGAGCAGAGTATTCCCTTCTCACTGTCATGGCCTATGACCGCTACGTTGCCATCTGCAAGCCCCTGCACTACGGGAGCCTCGTGGGCAGCAGAGCTTGTGCCCAGATGGCAGCAGCTGCCTGGGGCAGTGGCTTTCTCAGTGCTGTCTTGCACACGGCCAACACATTTTCCCTGCCCCTCTGCCAAGGCAATGCTGTGGACCAGTTCTTCTGTGAAATCCCCCAGATCCTCAAGCTCTCCTGCTCAGATGCCTACCTCAGGGAAGCTGGGGCACTTGTTCTTACTGTTTCTTTATGCTTTGGTTGTTTTGTTTTCATTGTTTTCTCCTATGTGCAGATCTTCAGGGCTGTGCTGAGGATGCCCTCTTCTCAGGGCCGGCACAAAGCCTTTTCCATGTGCCTCCCTCACCTGGCTGTGGTCTCCCTCTTTATTAGCACTGCCATGTTTGCCTATCTGAAGCCCCCCTCCCTCTCTTCCCCATCCATGGATCTTATTGTGTCAGTTCTCTACTCAGTTGTTCCTTCATCAGTGAACCCCCTCATCTACAGCATGAGGAACCAGGAGTTCAAGGATGCAGTAAGGAAACTGTTTGGATACATGCTTCTTTGCAATCAATAATGTTTGTGAGTTCCATGATTATTTCAGGAACTGTGAGGAAAATTTTTGTTACTATATTTCTCTATAAATATTTTCTACATTTTTTTTCTTTCGATTTAAATTATGTTATCCTTAACCTGCTACCTGATTTTCTTATTTCTATTTTTTCATTTATAGTGACCCAGTCATCTAATTATTGAAAGAAGCAGGTTATGTAGAGAAACATAATAAATTAAAACCAAAAACAAAACAAAACAAAACAAAAACATCAGAACTACATTTTATCAGCTGCCATCTCTTTCCATCCCCTCTGGAGCTGAGGTAGCAGCCCCAGCACACAGGAGGGGCTCAGGGCCAAGAGCCCAGCTGCTACATGGAGTTTGGGTGGGGGCTGTTGCTTCTCTGGAGCCATGGCCATGGCCAGCAGCAGGACGTGGCCTTGTCACTGCTGCTGTCTTTTGGCTTTCAGTGTGTTCTCCTGTGCTCTTTTATTCGGATAAGCTGTCAGATCTCATAGGCCTTGGTGACAGTCCTGTTCTCTCTGCAGTGGCACCCCTGTGACTGCAGGCAGCAGCAGGCACTGTGCAGCCCTGGGTTACAGCTGGCCTCCCGGATAGCACCACAGTAACAGGAGGGTCTTGCTCTGGGCAAACCCAGAAGCCTGGACGCCTCTCCAAAGCTGCTGCCAGGAACATAGCCAAGAGGTTGTTCCCTGCTCTTCTGTTTTCTGGGGTTCTAGTTCCGGGTTCTTCACCTGGGGCTCAACAACCCCAAACAGAGCTACAGGCTGGGAGATGAGTGGTTGGAGAGCTGCCTGGCAGAGAAGGACATGGGAGTACTGGTTGATAGTCGGCTGAATATGGGCCAGTAGTGTGCTCAGGTGGCCAAGAAGACCAACAGCATCCTGGCTTGCATAAGAAGCAGTGTGGCCAGCAGGTCCAGGGAAGTGATTGTCCCCCTGTACTCAGTTGAGGTACTGAGAGGAGAGTGATGTAACCACTTGAGAAGCTAAAGTCAGAAGGAAAAGCTGAAGTGACTCGGAGTATTAATGGGTCCCATTGAGAGCTCTTACTAACAAAGCCTCCCCAGGGACTTGTTAGGGCAGAAAATTGGAGGCCATGGTTACAGACAGGCAAAGCACTGTGCTGAGAAAAATCTTGGTTGGTTTTAATGAAGCTGAAGGGCCAAGGCCTGACAACGGCCACTGGGAGAGGAGACCCTGCACACCCATGTCTGGCTCAGGGCTAGTCTTGGGGTCTGTGGGATGTGGTGGGTAGTGTGATGCTACTAGAAGAACTTCATTTTGACACCTCCGCAGCCCTGCACAGTGTTGCAAGGAAGCAATGAAACAGTCAGCATGCCAAGCAGGTGCCTTCTGCTGGCCTAGCAGGGCCACTGCCAGATGTCAGCCCAAAAGTGCAGCTCCCAGGGAGAAGTCAAGGCTGACCTGCCACCTCCAGACACAAGTGACCTCACAGTCCCTTTCTGTGACACGTTCCTGCTGCTGCCCTATCAAGTACAGAGACAGAAGTGACCTCACAGTCCCTGCCAGAGTTATGATCCTCCTCCTGGGGCAGGAGATGCTGAGGCAGAGCTGAGCTCCTCAGAGCATTCCCACCAATCTCCTCCTTGTGGCCCACAAGCTGATCAGATCAGGATGAGCAAGAGAGTAAAGATAAGGAAAAGGGGCTATGGGCTGAGTTTTGGCTTGAAGGGATACTTTGAGGTCAGGCATAAGAGTAGTGGATTCCTGTCAGGGTGTGGAGTAGCATTTAGAACTGACAATTAATGTCAGTGATTAAAGTAGTGCAAGGGCTTTACATGACTATTTTAAGTCAGTGTTACAGCAAAATTAACATTGCCTGAATGTTCGAACCTCACAGAAATCATTAATTTCTGCTGGCCAAACCCCTTTTCCCTCTCTCAAGTCTCACATCTCTCCTGGCCAGGTTTCTCCTGACTTCCCCATATCAGTCATCTTCCTAGGGGCAGCTTTCTGATGGCTTTCATGATCTCAAAGTATCTGCCTCACATCTGTTGGCTACTCCTTTCTTGAGACTGACATGGCACCTAAGTCAGGATGGAAAAGAACACAAAGGCTGTAGGTAAACCCTGCACAATGTGCCCAGCAGCTCTTGTACCACCCCAAAATTTGGTTTCCTGCCTCCAACTTTTAGATATGGAATGGTTTCTGTGCACCCAGGCTATCTTTTCCAAACCCTCATGCACGGCTCAGTTTGCCCCAAGCGTCTTGGAGGCAGTGGCCCTCTCTGTGTAGAAAACTGAAAGCAGTCCTAAAGGATGACTTCAGGCAAAAGCTGACACCTCTGACATGACAACCCCTATCCAAGACCTCTTCCACTATGGGGCCTACCAGGTACTTAGAAAGAGCCGATCTCAGAAACTACATGCACAGCAAGTGCCTTCTGCTGCCCTACCATGGACACTGGCAGATGTGAGCCTAAAGGCACAGATCCCAGCCAGGAGTCAAGGGTGACCTGTCAGCTACTTCAGAATGCAGTCACCTCACAGGCCATTTAACAGCCATTCACTTCCTGCTGGACTTAGTGCTTCTGAGGCACCACTGAGCTTATAATACCACACCTACAAAACACCCCCTTTTTGGGCCAGGACCTGCCCAGGTAGAAATGATCTGGTTGTGATCCTCCAAGCTCATGGCACACCTGCTGGGCTCCCAGCCTCTCTGACACTCAGGAGCCAGTTCTGTGCCAGTCCTGTGAGGTGCTAGGGCAGGAGGGACCTTGCAGGCAATGTTCCAGCCCCATGCCTGTTGGTGGTCTCTCAGCTCCTAGTGCACAGTGAAGATCACACTCAAGTCCAGAAGCCTGAAGCTGGCCTAGCCTGAAGCTGGCCTCCCCAGCCCCAGCCCCAGCCCCATCTGGTGGTGCTGCTCTGCAGAGCAAGGGGGCTGTGGTGCCTGGGGCATGGGGACACTCTGCAGGGGTGTGCTGGGCAGGCTGGGAGGCAGACCCAGCTCATGGGGTCACTGCCATTGCCCAAGGGCTGCAAGGAATCACTCGCCAGGCTCCTTTGCTGGGTCTTTTGTGTGCCGTGCGGCTGCAGAGCTCTCCTCTGCCTGCTCACACCAGATTGAGCACTTGAGCTCTGGTCAGGCCACCTTGGAGGAGATCCCCCCTTAGGAGGGAAGTGCTGCAGTGGAGCCCAGCTGTGCCACTGCCATGCCCACTGCCTGTCCCTGCCTGCAGTCCCAGCACAGCCCCACAGCAGCACTGGCACCAAGCTGCAGGAGCAGCCAGGCCTGACCCCACCAGCAGGGCTCAGCAGGACAGGGCGGCAGTGGCAAGAGAGCAGCTCTGCATGCCCCAGGCGCTGGTGCTCCCTGGCCGTGCTGCTGGGATGGGACTCTTTTCCTCTGCACCCCTGCACACAGACCAGGCAGTGCAAGCTCCTTCCTGAAGTACACAGACAGACATGATCTTTGTGTACAGTTGCTGAGCTAGACTTGAAAAATATATACCAAAGTGGAATTGGGATGACCAATATCATTTTAGTGGGTAACATTAACTGAACTAAAACTAAGGAAATCGGTTAATAAAATGCACACACAGAAACGAAAAGAAACAGAATATAGGCTGTTCCTATAATGAGTGACATTAAGACTCATCTGCAGAAGCAGACTGAGCACTTATTCTCCTGAAACACATTAAATCATCAATCTCCACAGGGCTTTCTTGAGCTCCTGGTTCCTCATACTGTAGATGAGAGGATTCAATACTGGAGGCACCACCGAGTATAAAAATGTCACCACCAAGTCCAGGTATGGGGAAGAGATTGATTTAGGCTTCAGGTAGGCAAATATGGAAGTGCTGATAGTCAGAAAGACAACTGCCAGGTGAGGGAGGCACGTGGAAAAGGCTTTGTGCCTGCCCTGCTCAGAGGGCATCCTCAGCACTGCCCTGAAGATCTGCACATAGGACAGCACAATGAAAACAAAACAAACCAATGTTAAAGAAACACTAAACACAAGTGGCCAAACTTCCCTGAGGTAGGCATCTGAGCAGGAGAGCTTGAGGATGTGGGGGATTTCACAGAAGAACTGGTCCACAGCATTGCCTTGGCAGAGGGGCAGGGAAAATGTGTTGGCCGTGTGCAGGACAGCATTGAGAAATCCACTGCCCCAGGCAGCTGCTGCCATCTGGGCACAAGCTCTTCTGCCCAGGAGGCTCCCTTAGTGCAGGGGCATGCAGATGGCAACGTAGCGGTCGTAGGCCATGACAGTGAGAAGACAAAATTCTGATGCAATCAAGACGACAAACAGAAAGACCTGAGCAGCACATCCTTGATAGGAGATGGCCCTGGTGTCCCAGAGGGATATGGCCATGGCTTTGGGCAGAGTGGTGGAGATGCAGCCCACATCGAGGAGGGCAAGGTTGAGGAGGAAGAAGTACATGGGGGTGTGGAGGCGGTGGTCGCAGGCTACAGCGGTGAGGATGAGGCCGTTGCCCAGGAGGGCAGCCAGGTAGATGCCCAGGAAGAGCGCGAAGTGCAGGAGCTGCAGCTCGCGCGTGTCTGCGAATGGCAGCAGCAGGAATTCACTCACTGAGCTGATGTTGGGCATTTGCTGGTTCTGGCCGTGCGGTTCTCCCAAGGAGGGAAAAGGCAATAAGAAAATACAACACAATTATCTGTTGATATCTGATTCAATATTGGCCTTTTAAGCAGACATTCGGCATGTTCATTTCATGAGCCCTGACGGATGCTGCCTAAGGTAGTCCGTGGGAACAGGGGACTCTTCTGCAGGCAGTGTAGTTAACAGTCCCTACCTATTAAAAAAAAAAAAATAAATTAAGAGGAACACGGGGTATTCTCAGATCAATTTAACTCATCATATGAAGAAATATTTACTCCCAAATCACCGAATGGCAGAGAAGGGCTGTGGCAATTTCTTTTTTCTATACTGTCGTTCCTGCTGCACTACAAGCAACACCTTGTGGATCCTCAGAGTCACAGATACTATTCCTCTAGTGCAGAGTGTACTTCAGAGAGCACAGCCAGTCTGTCCATCACATCTGGTCTCAGCTGCCCTGTGCTGGTGGGAGAGAAGAGCAGCGATTGTCCCAGGGAAGTGCCTGAGCCCTTCTTCACACAGAATTTCTGGCAGGAGCTGCCTCTCACCGCCTGCCCATGTCCTTGCTGGGAACTGGTTCTCTGTCCCCATATCTCTTTCCTGTCCATGCTAACAGACCCCATCTCACAAGCTGTGTGCTCAGACTCACTCAGATTCCCCTCCACTGCAAGAATCTTAAAGCAGAGAATCCAAAAAAGCCTTCCTCTTCAGACTAACCAAGCCTCAGTCTTCCTCCTGAAATGCCCATTCATAAATGCCATTCTCTAAAGTATCTCCTAGTCCAAATTACAAGTAGAGTGAGGCCCACCCTGACAGATACTATCAGCCATTGGATGTGCCAGCTGTAGAAGACCCCTCTGGCAACCCCACCTGCAGTGCCCTGCTGCCAGAGCCTCACGGTGTCAAGAGCCTGCAGATGTGTCCTGCCACACGCTGCCCTCTGTTGTTGCGCTCCTCAGTGCCTCCAAGCCCTCTCTCCTTCTCTCCTCTCTGTGTGCCAGCTGTGGTCAGAGCCCCCAGCCCTGCTGCGCTGTGCAGAGGAGCTGCTCCTGGGCACAGCTGTCTCTCTGCAGCGCTTGCCAGGAGCTCCCCTTGTGCCCAGGAGCCCGGCCCAGCTCAGCAGCACAGCACCCGACCATGGCATCGCTTGCTCTGTGCCCTTGGGCTCCCTCAAGGTGTCCCCAAGGCCTCAGGGCTGACAGCTCCCGAAGGCAGCAGGGTCTCTGCTGAGGTGTGGTGTTTGAAGCACACTGAACACATCACCAACTGCCCTTCTCTGAACACAGGGGAAATGACTTCTGAAAGGGTGATTAGTGCTTTTAAACTGTGGTTGTCAAATATGATGTGCTTTAACCCGGCAGGCAGCTCGGCACCACATGGCTGTTATCTCACAACCACCCCTAAAAAGACAATGGGTTGAAATGCAATACAAGCTTTCAGAAGGATTTGGAACATTTGATTCCCTTACTCAAATACTTCTTCTGCTGTGGTGTCCCATGTGATTATGACACCAGCATGATGGAGTTGTTCAGGAGCTTCCCTGTGTTCTTGAGCACTCTGGGTCAGCCCATGGCAAATGGTAGGGCTGTGTTCCCAGCCCTGGTGCAGTTGATTCCAGGTGGGCAGGACACCGCTCCATGTGAAAGCAAAGTGTGGCTTGTGTACTGCTGTGAAAGGGATGGACAAAAATGCATTAGGAATATTAATTGTGGCATAGCACTTGACTGCCTTTGACTCCAGTTCACAGAATCACAGAATTTCTAGGTTGGAAGAGACCTCAAGATCATCAAGTCCAACCTCTACCTAACGCTAAAAATCCCCACTAAACCATATCCCTAAGCTCTACATCTAAACGTCTTTTGAAGACTTCCAGGGATGGTGACTCCACCACTTCCCTGGGCAGCCTGTTCCGGTGTCTAACAACCCTTTCGGTAAAGAAGTTCTTCCTAACATCTAACCTAAAACTCCCCTGGCTCAACTTAAGCCCATTCCCCCTCGTCCTGTCACCAGGCACGTGGGAGAACAGACCAACCCCCACCTCGCTACAGCCTCCTTTAAAGTATCTGTAGAGAGCAATAAGGTCACCCCTGAGCCTCCTCTTCTCCAGGCTGAACAAGCCCAGCTCCCTCAGCCGCTCCTCGTAGGACTTGTTCTCCAGGCCCCTCACCAGCTTCGTCGCCCTTCTCTGCACCCGCTCAAGCACCTCGATGTCCTTCTTGTAGCGAGGGGCCCAAAACTGAACACAGTACTCGAGGTGCGGCCTCACCAGAGCCGAGTACAGGGGGACGATCACCTCCCTAGCCCTGCTGCTCACACTGTTCCTGATACAAGCCAGGATGCCGTTGGCCTTCTTGGCCACCTGAGCACACTGCTGGCTCATATTCAGCCGACTATCCACCATCACTCCCAGGTCCTTCTCTGCCTGGCAGCTCTCCAACCATTCCTCTCCCAGCCTGTAGCTCTGCTTGGGGTTATTGCGCCCCAGGTGCAGGACCCGGCACTTGGCCTTGTTGAACTTCATGCAGTCACCAGATCATCACCAGATTTCCACCACATCTAATAAAGGATGATGATTCTCCTTAATCCTCCTTTATTTAAAGTATTTATATAAGCAGTGTTTGTTGTCTTTGACAGTCATAGCTGGATTGAGCTCCAGCTGGGTTTTGGCCCTTCTAACTTTGACCTGCACAGCCCCAGAACATTCAGGACCCAGCTCCAGACAAACTGACAGCATGCATGAGAATGAAGAACAGAAAAAGTAGAATCTGGCAGCCTTCCACCCACTGTTTTTCTGTGACTCTGTGATACAGTTCCATTCAACTGGTTACTCCTGTATTATCCAAACGTTCCCACAGCTCGTAATGCAACTATCTTGTCAGAGATAGCACAGTCACACAAAGGTTGAAGCATCTGCCTGCAGACATGAACGGCTGACAGAAAGGAGCATCAGTGTGGGGGAATGTTGAGAAACTGCAGGATTTTGCCTAAAGTAACTTCTTGATGTTTACAAAGAGAAGGACCCAGTCCTGCACCAGAGGAAGAGTAACCCCATGCATTAGGGCAGACTGGGACCCTGCTGAGTGTGCAGTGGCGAGGTGGAGGAGGGCTTGGGCACCATGAGGGATGCCATACGAGCAGTGGTGCCTGTTCACGAGGAACCAGGTCAGCTTCCTACAGAGCTGCCTTACGAGGAGCATGGCCACCAAGAAGATCTGAGTTCCCAGACTCAGCTCAGATCCCCTGAGACACCGCACGAACAAGTGCCAACAACTAGCCAGTAAAGAGGTGCAGATCTGGGAGTCACTGGAACATCCTCATGTGGCGAGAAGCAATGAGAATGGCAAGACTCAAAGTCCCAACAGGATTGAGGTCTTTGTGTCCATGGCGATAGCTGTTGTCACTGTCACTGAGGCCTATGAGGAGACAGCTTATTCTTAATGCACCAGGGCCTCATTGCCTCCTCACCCCCACCATGAAGCAGGCAGGGGTCGTACCATTCTCCTGCACTTGGCCATGCACATCCCCATCTCCTACTGCTCCATGAAGAGCCCTGAGCAACCTGTCAATGGAAAGATCTCCCTTCCTTGAGTTGGGACTCAAGGCCAGGCCCTTGTGCTTGGTGACACACATCCAGTTTTCGTACACATCAGTGTCACCTTCCCATTGCCTTTGTCTCCTTGTCCTCACTGCCTCCAGGGTTCTGCTCTAATGAGCTCCAAGGGAGGCTGTGTCAGTGCTGGCCCTCAGGGGGACACTGCAGGAAACTTGCCTCTGACTTGCACTTCTGGAGAGATATCTTCAATTGTCTCTGAGTGCCTGAGCTTCTTGGGCTCATCAGCAAAGCCCCCAGAGGGGTGATTGCAGTGCCTTGGGCTGGTGCTGTGCTGCTGAGCTGGGCCAGGCTCGTGGGACAAAGAAAACACATTTCAGAAAGTGCCATGAAGCAGAGAGACAGCTGTGTCCAGGAGCAGCTCCTCTGCACAACGCAGCAGGGCTGGGGGCTCTGACTGCATCTGGCATGGGGAGAGCAGAGAAGGAGAGAGGGCTTGGAGGCAGTTGGCAGGGGGAGGATGCTGAGAGCTGCCTGCAGGGGAAACCTGCACAGCCCTTGACAAGGTAAGGGTCTGGCTGCAGGACCGTGCAGCTGCAGCTCCTGGAAGGGTCTTGTGCTGGGTCTTGTTTCTGGGAGGGCAGTGGGCAATGCAGGAGGCTTTGAGAGTCCTGTTGGGTTGCAGTGCGAGGTGTGGAAGTCTGGCAGAAGCCATTGGAGTGTAATAACCTAGCTACCCTTAGTAAGCCAAGAATGTGATGGCCAAGCCTCCGTCAGACACTGCAGGGGATGCAGATTGGATATTGGGACACCCCAGATTGCGAATATCCAGCTCTGTCTGTGGGGCATCCTCCTGGGCTGCGTGCTGCTCTCCAGAAGGATGCAGGGCGGCTGGAGTGAAGCCTCGGCACCTCTGGCTAGGACGGAAGAGCTGAGAACTTGCTTACAACCCACTGACAAGGTGAGGCTTCTGTCCATCTGCACTGGGACTGGGACTTCTCTGCTCTCAACTGTATTCAGTTTCTTCTCAGGGAAACACCTGTGTGGGATAGTCCTGAAGGTCACAGATGGGTTACACAGGGCAGCTGAGAACGGCAGTGTTCAGCAGTGGCATCTGAAGCTCTGTTCTGCATTGAGATGCATTGTTTGAAACAACACTGCAAATTCCATTGACCTGATCAGTGAACTGAACTAGAGTTTCCCCCATGTTCCTGCTTCCCCCTGCTGCACAACAGGAAGGAGTCCTGTGCAGCCCACAGCAGCCCCTGCTCCCAGTGCCACTCTCAGCCAGCACCAGCTGCAGCTCAAGCAAGACAGATGCAGAAAGGTTCAGCTGCATAGACAGGGGTTGGACTGGGTGGTGCTCCTAAACTTGCAATATGTTTTCCTCAGAGAAGCCTCTTCTAACTTTGTTCTCCCTTCTCGTCTTCAGCAGACAACTGTGTCCAGAGTCAGGAAATGCCCAACAGCAGCTCTGTGAGCGAGTTCCTCCTGCTGGCATTCGCAGACACGCGTGAGCTGCAGCTCCTGCACTTCGCGCTCTTCCTGGGCATCTACCTGGCTGCCCTCCTGGGCAACGGCCTCATCCTCAGTGCCGTAGCCTGCCACCACCGCCTCCACACCCCCATGTACTTCTTCCTGCTCAACCTCGCCCTCCTCGACCTGGGCTGCATCTCCACCACTCTGCCCAAAGCCATGGCCAATGCCCTCTGGGACACCAGGGCCATCTCCTATCAAGGATGTGCTGCACAGGTACTCCTGTTTCCCTCCTTGGTTGGAGCAGAGTTTTTTCTTCTCACCGTCATGGCCTACGACCGCTACGTTGCCATCTGCAAGCCCCTGCACTACGGGAGCCTCGTGGGCAGCAGAGCTTGTGCCCAGATGGCAGCAGCTGCCTGGGGCAGTGGCTTTCTCAATGCTGTCCTGCACACGGCCAACACATTTTCCCTGCCCTTCTGCCAAGGCAATGTTGTGGACCAGTTCTTCTGTGAAATCCCCCACATCCTCAAGCTCTCCTGCTCAGACGCCTACCTCAGGGAAGTTGGGCCACTTGTGTTTAGTTTTTCTTTAGCATTTGGTTGTTTTGTTTTCATTGTGTTGTCCTATGTTCAGATTTTCAGGGCTGTGCTGAGGATGCCCTCTGAGCAGGGCCGGCACAAAGCCTTTTCCACGTGCCTCCCTCACCTGGTCGTGGTCGTCCTGATGGTCAGCACTGGCATGTTTGCCTACCTGAAGCCCCCCTCCATCTCTTCCCCATCTCTGGACCTGGTGTTGGCATTTCTGTACTCAGTGGTACCTCCAGCACTGAACCCCCTCATCTACAGCATGAGGAATAAGGAGCTCAAGGAGGCACTGAGGATGTTATTGCAATATTCAGTATTTCAAAAAGGAATTGGTCTTCTGCATCTGACTCCCTGAAGGATACCTGGAGAAGGCAGAAATATCTTTGTTCCTATATTTCAAAAATTGTTCATCCTTGTCAATATTATTCCAATATGCTAAATATTTCTTTATACTTTTATTTTATAAATTTAATATATTTTTCTTCTTCTGTGTCCTTTTACCTTTTCTTCTAAGCCAAAGACTTCATGTAGAGGTGCTGCTAAGCTCTTTGTAACTAACTAAATAAAGGAACCAGCAGGTAGGCAGTTTCTGTGGATCTCATTTCTCATACACTCTTCTCAGGTACAGCAGTGGTTGTGGGATGAAGATCCCTGCTGCAACGTGGTGGAAAACCCTGGTGTTGTTTGGGGCTGCCCTTTTCTGCCCTGGCAGGCACTCCTTGCCTGCAGCCTTTGAGTCAGGGTTGCCACTTTCTTGGACCCACGAACACTGACAGCAGCAGGACATGGGCGTTTTGGTGCTGGTCTCACTTCTCTTCCACACTGCTGTCTTGTAGCACCACTGAATCAGAACTGGCCTTCCAGCTAACACCCCTAGGAGTACGGCTTTCAAAAGTGAGGTGGAGGAAGCATTGAGGAAGCAGCCTGATCTGATGTGAAAGTTCTCCCTGCTCAGAGCAGATCTTGGCACTGGAAACCTCCAGAGCTCCCTTCTGACTCTAATCCTGAAGGAAAGAAGGGCAGGACAGGGAGATAGGGGGAGGAAATACTGCGGTGGGTTGAGGTATTGCTGACATATGTAGTCCTTGCTCCACATTGTCCTCAGGGTTACATCATGAATGAGTTCATCCCCAAAAGATCCCCTGCACCATGAGCACCCGGTGTCCAGCTGGTTTGGAAATACTGCAGAGACGTTCTTCTGATGCTTGTGTAACCATATTGGTGATGGCAGGAAAAGACTGTTCCTTCACTAGTGATCAACTTTCTTCTTCATGTTAGGCCACAACTGAACATCCCTCACAATTCTTAGAGTGTTTGCTTTATCTCAGCGATGAACTGCATTAGGTCTCCTTGATTAGTCTGAGGCACAATGCAATACTTTTTCCCTTCTGCCACTCCAGCACAAAACCATTGAATATTTTTTCCACATTGACCTGATGGGGCATTTCACATTTTTTACTTTCATATCCCTGATGGAAGGGGATGATTCCCAAACTAGGATAAGCAGATGGGTTCTGCTTCAGCCATTTGAACTGTCCTGTTCTTGAGTATTTCAGCCTGAGTTTTGCCACAACTCCTGCACTGTAATGCATCCCTTGTCTGGCATCACCCTGTCCCCTGTACTGTGGGATGACTGTGCTGTGGTGGGACGTGTTTCCAGTGGTTCGTCTACCAGACACCGTAAAGAATACTATAAGCAGGACTAGAGGGGTTCTGCTTCCAGCCATGGGGAGGCGGGGAAGAAAGGAACAATCGGGTTTACTGGACTGGGTATAGTTAATGGCCTAGTACATCACACCCACAAATGTATCAGGCTCTACTGACACATCAGTACTCACCGGTGCACAGAGTACCCTAATGCCATCAAGCTAGAAAGAGGTAGAACCCACCTGTATTTCTGGAGTGACAGGGGCAGCCCAACAGTTAACTGTACTGGAGGCTGAAGTGAGTCTAACTGGGAAGGAATGGCAAAAGCACCCCACTGGGACTGGCCCAGAGGCTATGTGCATCCTCGGCATAGACTGCTTCAGGAGAGGGAATTCAGAGTTCCAAGAGGGCACCACCGGTGGGGCTTTGGCAGAGCTGCCTTGGAAACAAAGGACATGAACCAGTTGTCTACCTTGCTTGGCCTGCCACAGAACCCTTCTGTTGGGGGTTTGCTGAGGGGTGAAGAACAGCAGGTGCCAATGGCTACCATGGTGGTGCACCTGAGGCAGCATTGCACTAACCGAGACTCCCTGATTGCCATCCATGAGCTGGGTCATCAACTGGAGAGCCAAGGTGTAGATGTAGAGCTTGGGAGTGTGGCTTAGTGATGGACTTGTCAGCACTAAGGTAAAGTTGCCTGACCTGGGTTACGCTTCCCAGAGTAGTGTCAGGCACAATGCAATTCTTTTTGCCTTCTGCATCTACAGCACAGAAAGTAGGACTTTGCCCTACTGTATTGACTGGCAGGTATTTTCACTTTACTCTATTTAGGTTTCCGTGTCTGGAAGGGGACAATTTCCCAAAAGAGGCCAATCTCATGGCTACAGCTACAGCCAACGAAGATATATTTTCTTTAGTTTGCATCTTGAGTTTTCCACAGAAGACCCAATAGAGCATAGATGTCCAGTTGGCTGCAAAGATTCTAGCAGAATTTCACAGGTTCCAATGGTCATTTCAATTTTTTGTTAATTTATTTTATTTTATTTTATTTTATTATTTTATTTCATTTTTTTCCCTAGGAACTCCTGACTTCTCTTAGAAAGGGTTTCATGTGCTGGGCTTGTCTGCAGTTACAGGGACAAAGACTACTGCTGGCAGCACATGTGTCAGACCTCTAGACTCTACTTTTCCTCCCGATGAAGGTTTCCAAAGAAGACACCATAGAAAAATAGCAGAAGAAGAAAGATGCTCAAAACTGAAATGTAGCAAAATTCAGGATTTATAAACAGAAAATATTTTCATTTGTTGCTTTTTGAAATCTTCTTCCTTAACTACATCAAGCAAGCTCTGCAATTAGCTGCACAAGTCGTGAAGACTTAATAAAACTATGGAAGAGATGTTAGGAGTTTCTGCATTTTAATGAGGTCCATGATGTATTTCGACACTGATGCTATGGAGCTCAGGTACTATAGAAGAGAGTGATGTAACCGCTTGAGCAAGTAAAGTCAGGATGAAAAGTTGAAGCGACTTGGAGTATGAATGGGCCCAACTGAGGGCTGTTACTGAGAAAGCCTCCTCAGGGATGTGTTAGGGTAGATAATTAGAGACCGTGATTGCAGACTGGCAAAGTCCTGTGCTGAGAAAACTCTTGGTTGATTTTAGTGAAGCAGAAGAGCCAAGGCCTGACCCCAGCCACTGGGAGAGGAGATCCTGCATCCCCATGTCTGGCTCAAGGCTCTTCCTGGGATCTGTGGGATGGAGTGGGCAGTGGGATGCCATGAGAAGAACACTGGTATGACACCTCTGAGCTGCTGCTCAGAGTTGAAAGAAATCAATGAAGCCTCATCAGAATTAATATAACATATCTCCCAACAAGCTCTAGCCAAGGGGACAAAAACCTCAGGGCTGTTGGGGCCTTCCCTTTTTACCAGCACCCTCTGCCTTCTCCTCTGCAGGCTTTCCTATGCTGTCCCACACTTTGCCCTATTTCCTTCAAGTCTACAGACACCCATCTATGTCCACAACCTTGCTCTCATCCTTTGTTTCACCCATGTCTCGCCAACTCTCACCAGGTACTCCTTGAAAGACAAAGCCCAGGTCTGATCAGCCACAAGCCACCTCAGCAGCATCTTCCAAGCCAGGGGCCTGCTGCTGGCCTTGCAGCTTCTTGGCTAGACACAGCCAAGCCTTCTGCCTGCTGCTGCCCAGTCATGGACTCAAGGAGAAGGGACAGGACAACCCATCTGGGGGCCTTCTTTCTGCCTGGGTCCTGCTGGGTGTGTAGGCAGAGGGGATCCCCCAGTCAGCATGCCAAGCAGGTGCCTTCTGCTGGCCTAGCAGGGCCACTGCCAGATGTCAGCCCAAAAGTGCAGATCCCAGGTCTATGTCAAGGCTGACCTGCCACCTCCAGACACAAGTGACCTCCCAGTCCCTTTCTGTGACACGTTCCTGCTGCTGCCCTATCAAGTGCAGAGACAGAAGTGACCTCACAGTCACTGCCACAGTCACATTCCTCGTGCTGGGGCAGGAGATCCTGAGGCAGAGCTGAGCCCTTCAGAGCACTCCCATGCATCTCCTCTTTGTGGCCCACAAGCTGATCAGACCCATGACCCCTCACATCCATCTTTGCATGCCATGTGACTGCAGAGTAACCTCACAGTTCTTGGCCTGCACTAAGGGCCACACCCAGTATGGTACCTAAAGGTAAGGGTTAGGAGAGGGGCTGAAGGTGAGGAAGTCAATGCACAGGAACAGGGGAATCAGCTGTTAGGTGCTCATGCATCAGGGGACTAGGGCTCACCTTTCTGGGTTTGAATTTAAAGAAAGATTTATTGGGAGGGATTGGTGTTCTGCTTTGCGTATCAGGTCTGTGGTTAAAGTGTGGACAAGCTTAGTGATTTAGGGTTTGTTTAGTTTTTCCAATAATTCTAGGCCTAAAAAGAGCATTTAAATCTAGCGTTAAGGGTAGGGATCAAGGTAAGCAAGAGAGTAAGGGTAAGGGAAAGAGGCGATGGACTGAGTTTTGGCTTCAGTGCACACTTAGATGTCAGGCATAGGAGTAGTTGATTCCTGTTTTGGTGTGGAGTAACATTTAAATGTAGGAATTAAGTTTGCTCTTTGAAGCTGGGGAATAGCCTCATATAAGTGTTTTAAGTCACAGTTACAGCAGCTTCCACGTAGCCTGAAACCTCTTACCTTTTACAAAATCTTTAGTTTCTGCTGGATAATCCCTATTCCCTCCTCCAAATCTCACATTTCTCCTGACCAGGGCTTCTCCTGACCTCACTATATCAGTCATAATCTTAGGAGCATCTTTCTAGTGGCTTTCATGATCTCCGAGTATCCATCACACCTCTGTTGGGTACTCTATTCCTGAGAAAAGTGGCACTTAATACATTATGGAAATAATGTATTCTTCCCATGCAGTAGTGGCACCTCACCGCAGCAGGTTGGTGCATCTCCAGGCTCAGGGGTGTTTCCTGAGGGCCTGCCCCATGTGGGGAGTGGTGGGGAGGAAGAGAGCAAGGTCATCTCCTGGGGCATGGCTGAGCACAGCCCAGCCATCCTGCACCGTGGGCAGGCCCCTGCTCCCAGGCTGAGGCACACATGCAAGGTGGACACTTCTCCATCAGACCAGATTCACGCAGGACCCTTCAACCCTGCCCCAGTCCCAAGATTTGGCTACTTCTCCACCCACAGACATACCCTGCTTTCCATTTGGGGACTCAGGCAGGACTTTAAGGATCTGCTAAAGCCATGGATTTCCTTGTTTTTCACAGCCTTATCACAAGTCTTTCTCCTGGCCCTCCTCACTGCCCAGCACTGCCTCTCAGGTGGCACTCAGTGACCCTTCAGAAGGGCCTTTGGGCTTCCTCAATTGTCCTGGTGCTTATTAGCACCTTCCTGGCTTCTTCCCGAGCTTAGAGGGAGTCTTCTTGTCCATCAGGGGCCCTGTACTGGCTGTTGGTGGGATGGAGTTACTCTCTGCAAAGCAGCCCCTTGTGGTACAGTGTTTTGGTTGTGTGACCAGTGATGGTCACCCACAGTTGTGGTTGCCATTTTTGAGCATTTCTTGCACAGCATCAGGGCCTTCTGTGGCTCACAATTTCTGAGTTTTACTTGGTTTTGCTATTCTGTCCCCAGTTCCTCTAGAAGAAGAGAAAGCAGGTGGCTGATAGGTGTTTATCTGCTGGATGCGTTGAGCAAGGAGGTGTCCGTGGTGCCAGGAAATGGAGGTCCGTGAAGCTGCAGGAGCCCTGCTCTCTTGCCTGGGAGATCCCCAGCACACAGTGCCTGTGTCCCGCAGGGCCAGCCCCGCTCCTCAGGCCAGCACAAGAGGCCTGGCCCAGCCACAGAGCAGCCTGCCCTGAGCAGGGGCCTGCACAAAGAGCTTTCTCCTTCTCATTTCTGCTTTTATACAGGCCCAGCAATGCTGCCCTGCTCTTCCCCAGGGCCATCCCTGCTCCCAGAGAGCCTTACCCAGGGCACTGTGTCCGTGCTGGCCTGGACAGCTGTTGCTTCTTCCATCCCTGTGCTCCCCACAGGGCCGCAAGCTTGCAGTGCTGCTGTGAGAGCCAGGGGCTGTGGTGCCCTGGGACCCCCGGGGATCTCCCCCGTACCCGTGCTGCTCAGGGTGGGCAGCAGACATACGTCCATGGGGATCTCAGCTGCTGAGCCCCTTTCCATCTGCCCTGATGGCTCAGCAGCACAGGGCAGTGCTGAGCAGGGCCATGGGGTGTCTCTGAGGACACAAAGGGCAGGCGAGTGCTGCACCAGACCTCGCCACAGCACTTCAAAATGTATATCCTCAATTACTCTGCAGTCTTATGGGCCTTTGCCTGCTGGCTCTTCACCACCTCTTGTGGCCTTTCAGAGCCCTGCTTTAGCCCATGGACTCCTCAGATTCACCTTTTCCTTTACCAGACCCTTCTTTGTATGGTCACACATTTTAGGAGGTTCTAAACACTACCCACTGAGCACATTGTCCCTGCAGATCTCCTGACGTCTCCTGGCAGCTTCAGATTCCTCTACAGGCTTTAATTTGCCATCTGCCCCACTGCAGGGGGTGCAGTCCCATGCAGATAAATTTAAGATCAGTTGTCTTAGGCAAGTTCTTTGCCTTAGGCAAGTTCTGCCATAACGGGAGCTCTCGGTCCTGCCCTTGGTTCCTCAGGAACCACTTTCAGCCTGTGTCCTTCACTCTATGATGAACACCCAGAATAGAGAAGAGAAAGGAGCAACCCCTTGGCTGTGTTCCTGATAGCACATTTGGAAGAGGTGTCCAGGCTCCTGGGTTTGCCCTGAACAGCCCCTCTTGTTACTGTGGTGCTAGCAGGGAGGCAGCTTTGACCCAGGGTTGCACAGTGCTTGCTGCTGCCTGCAGCCACAGGGATGCCACTGCAGAGAGAACAGGACTGTCACCAAGGTACATGAGATCTGAGGGCTTACCCAGGACAATGTGGAAGCCTAAAGAGCAATAGTGAAAATGCCACGTCCTGCTGCTGGCCATGGCCATGGCTCCAGGGAAGCAGCAGCAGAGAGGCAGAGCCCGGCGGGCAGTGAGGGGCAGTCCCGAGGGCCACCGGGGCTGCTCCTGCATGTGGCAGCTGGAATCTTGGCCCTGACCCCCTCCTGCATGCTTGGGCTGTTTCCCCAGCTCCAGAAAAGATAGGAAGAGATGGCAGCTGAGACCAGTGAAGTTCTAATGGCTTTATTATTCGGTTTATCTACACAGGGAGCCGTCTTCAATAGGAAAATAATATATTCTAGGGGGGGTAAAAATAATATTATTTAATTCAAAAGTGAAATACTTTGAAATATGAAATAATATGAAATAATAATACAGACATTTAATAACAGAAGACATGATATTATTTTATTTCTGAGAAAAACTAGGATTTCTAATATTAGGCATATTATTATAGGTGAATTTGCTGAAGATGTGTGTATTCAAGTAGAGTCCTGATGGAATCCCTTAGTTCCCAGTTCCTCATACTGTAGATGAGTGGGTTCGCTGCTGGAGGTACTACTGAGTACAGAAGTGACACCACCAGGTCCAGGGACGGCGATGAGATGGAGGGAGGCTTCAGGTAGGCAAACATGGCAGTGCTGACCATCAGGGAGACAACGGCTAGGTGCGGGAGGCATGTGGAAAAGGCTTTGTGCTGGTCCTGCACAGAGGGCATCCTCAGCACTGCCCTGTATACCAGCACATAAGATACCACTATGAAGACAAAACAACCAAAGGCCAAAAAAATACTAAACACAAGTGCCCAAACTTCCCTGAGGTAGGCATGTGAGCAGGAGAGCTTGAGGATGTGGGGGATCTCACAGAAGAACTGGTCCACAGCATTGCCTTGGCAGAAGGGCAGGGAAAATATAGTGGCCATGTGCAGGACAGCATTGAGAAAGCCACTGCCCCAGGCAGCTGCTGCCATCTGGGCACAAGCTCTGCTGCCCACGAGGCTCCCGTAGTGCAGGGGCTTGCAGATGGCAACGTAGCGGTCGTAGGCCATGATAGTTAGAATTGAATACTCTGAACCAAAGAAGAAGACAAAAAAGAGAACTTGAGCAGCACAGCCTTGATAGGAGATGGCCCTGGTGTCCCAGAGGGCATTGGCCATGGCTTTGGGGAGAGTGGTGGAGATGCAGCCCACGTCGAGGAGGGCGAGATTGAGGAGGAAGAAGTACATGGGGGTGTGGAGGCGGTGGTGGCAGGCTACGGCACTGAGGATGAGGCCGTTGCCCAGGAGGGCAGCCAGGTAGATGCCCAGGAAGAGCGTGAAGTGCAGGAGCTGCAGCTTGTGTGTGTCTGCGAATGCCAGCAGGAGGAACTCGCTCACAGAGCTGATGTTGGGCATTTCCTGCTTCTGGGCATGGGGTCCTGAACAAGGAACAGAAAAACACTGAGAGTTTATCAGAGTTATCTTAACAGAGTTATCTTACAAAATAAAAAATAATATATATCCATTTTTCTTTTATGCCTTCATTTCTCATTTCAGAGGAAAATAATTCCATTTTTCATTTAATCTCTCCCAAACGATTCTCCATTTCCATTCAGTCTTTTGGCAGGTCCCTTTTATGAGTTCTGGCTACTGCTGCTAGAGGGTGTCACTGAGAGCACGGGACTTGCTGTGGGCAATTCGGGAGTCAGTCCTGCCCTAAGCTAGTGGTAAAGATCATATAGTGATTTTTTTTCTCTTTTGTTCTAGCAGCCCCACTGTACTCAAAGTAAAAGCTTTTGTTTCATCAACGTGGCGATGGCTTCAGTGTAGTGTCCTTGGGAGAGCACATCAAGTCTGTGTGTTAGTCCTAGTGTCAACTGCCCTTTGCCGGCGTCTCTTTGACCTACTGGACAATTGCACTCTTATGTTTGCCTGAAACAAACCAGGACACTGCTGAGAGCAGAGACATCCAGGCTCAAAGTGCCCAACTCCAGACCCCTAAACCAGTCCCCATACTCCCCTTCCCCCAAGCACACCGAGGGCTCACCCCATGGGCACGTGAAACCCCCACCCCCAGCCAGCCTGGGAACAAGACCAGCAGCAGCACGGCCAGCTGGAGAAGCCAGGAGGAATGCCAGCGTGCTGCTGCCAGGGGAGGCAAGGCCAGGGAGGGACAGACGGACACTCAGCAGACCCTCCTGTGCTGCAGCTCTGCCTGCAGAGGAGGCTGCTCATGCTCAGTGCAGGTGATCTGTGCTCATCTCAAGCAAGGAGAGACCTCTCAAAGGCAGGGCACTGGTCACTGGAGGATTTGCAGCTCCAAAAGATCAACTAGGATAAAACCTGAGAGGACCAGAATGATGATGTTGGTGTAGTTCCTGGGCTGAAGTGTGGGAAGGGACTTTATGAAGTTCATTGATTAAATATTGATCCCCCACTGCAATATTCTAGGAGTCTCAGTCTTCAGTACACACCTGACCACCTACTACCATGAAACCAGCCTCTGCTCTACCACAGGTATCTGCAAGCACAGGCTACAGAAAAAGTCTTGCCTTTCGGGTAGCCCCTGCCTTGGTCTTCCTTTTCAAATATCCAATCATAAATGCCATTCTCTAAAGCATTTTCTACTCATTTCTGGAGAAACAGAGAGACCCACCCTGCCAGATGCTATCAGCTGTCGGATGTGCCAGCTGTAGAAGACCCCTCTGGCAACCCCACTTGCATGTCCCTACTGCCAGACCCTCCCGGTGTCAAGAGCCTGCAGATGTGTCCTGCCACACGCTGCCCTCTGTTGTTGCGCTCCTCAGTGCCTCCAAGCCCTCTCTCCTTCTCTCCTCTCTGTGTGCCAGCTGCGGTCAGAGCCCCCAGCCCTGCTGCGCTGTGCAGAGGAGCTGCTCCTGGGCACATCTGTCTCTCAGCAGCACTGTCCTCTTGCCAGGAGCTCCCCTTGTGCCCAGGAGCCCGGCCCAGCTCAGCAGCACAGCACCCGACCATGGCATGGCTTGCTCTGTGCCCTTGGACTCCCTCGAGCAGTCCCCAAGGCCTCAAGGCTGACAGCTCCCCACGGCAGCAGGGTCTCTGCTGGGGTGTGGTGCCTGAATTAGACTGAAGTCTTCGCTGACTGTTCCTTGCTGAACTTGGGAGAGACTGATTTTAGAAGTGTGATTTATGCTATTTAAGTTTGATTGTCCATCGTGAGTAAAATGATTCCCTCCCTTAACTCCTATTGTGTTCCCACTGCATGGCACGATACCTTAGCCACAACTACCAGGGATCATTTTACCCCTCTGAATGTGTCCTAACAAGAGAGGGGGGACCTGAATGCTCTAAAAGGTTTTCCATGAAGGGAACTGGACACTAAGACACCGTTTGTTGAGTTTTCCCAGCAATCCAAATGGAAGATCCTCTACCCATACACAAATCTCTTCTTCCTCTCTCACATGACCAGCACGGTGACTGGGATGTGGAACACCCTCTACACTGTTCTGGTGCCTGCCACCAAACACCTGCAGATGCCGTGCTTCCTTCTGGGGACCATGCTCCATGGTCAGCCCTGGGCGGTATGTCATCCCTGTTCTCTGCAAGGCTCGAGTAGTGGAAGGTCTGGTTCCAGAAGGCAGCTTTACCTAAACCAGGGGAATTTCTCTCATGTACAGGAATTATTTCTTCTCCTCCCAGCTGTTGTTCTGTGACCCCAGTGTCGTGGACACCTTCTGTGGTTTTGCACCATTGCTGGAGTTGTCCTGCAGTGCCACGGTGATACTCACAGTCTTTGCTTTCATAATCTACATTTTGGATCCAATCTTTCTCTTCCCTCTCATGCAGTTTTCAGGTGTGTGTGTGTCCTGTATTGGCAGGCCAAGGCCTTATCCACCTGCTCTTCTGTCCTCACAAGTGTCACTGTTTTCTATGATACTGCCATTGCTGTCTGTGAGAAGCCCAAATACAGCCCTCCTCAGAGATCTTAATGAAGCCCTTTCCTAAACCACCATCCTCCCAGTCAGACCTCAGGTTGCCTAGAGGTGGTATGGGAAGGGTGAGAGAAGTTCAAGCGGATTAGCAGATGTCATCATAAGACCTATCTCGAAGACCTTGGAAAGGACAGATGGATCAAAGACATTCCTCAGAACTTGGAAATGACAGATGTCAAACTCATCTGCTAATAGGAGGGCAAGCAGAAGGATGATAAAACATAACCAAGGAATAAAAAGCCAGCCTTAGCCTTAGCCCCCAAACCAGACCTAAACTGAAGTCCTCAAAGCTTGCCCTTATCCTAAATCTTGAGCAGGATCCTTGAGCAAAACACCAATCCCTCCCTCGCTGCTTTGCCATTCCCTTGACCCTGGAGGGTGACCTCTAATCCCTAAACATTAACCTGATCATCTAACCTCCAAAGCCCTCCAGCATGCACACAGCACATCTCAGCTTCAACCCCACTCCTATTCCTAACTTCAGCTTCTTGTCCCCTTGGGGCAGGGCAGGGACTGTGAGGTCCTGCAGCAGTCCCATGGCATTGGAAGAGGCATGTGAGGTGACAGGTATGTGATCAGATCAGAGGCCACAAGGAGGAGCTGGCTGGGAATGCTGGGATGAGGTCAGGTGTGCCTCAGGATCTGCTGGGCCTGTAGGAGGCATATGGCTGTGAGGGAGGCTGGGAGGTCACTTCTGTCTGTGGAGCTGATGGACCAGCAGCAGGAATGTGGCACAGAAAGGGACTGTAAAGGCCAGAAAAATGCACATGGCATTGAAGATGATGGTGAGGCACCTTCTGTTCTGGTCAGGTGATAGACAACAGGAAGGCTGATGGGATGGGAGTCATGCTTGAGGTACAGTTTCGGAGACCATAGAATGAGAGAATGGCTCCTATTGGAAGGGACCTTAAAGGTCACCTAATTCAAACCCCCGGCCATTAGCTGGGATGCCCCCATGAGATCAGGTTGTCCATGGCCTCATCTAACCTGCTCTTGATCAGCTCCAGGGATGGGGCACCTCTAAGGTCTCTCAGCAACCTGTTACAGTGCCTCACCTCCCTCTGAGTGAAGAGTTTCCTCCTAACCTCTAATCTAAATCTCCCCCCTTTTAGCTTAAAACCATTCACCCTTGTCCTATCATTATCTAATTGAGCAAAGAGTCACTCTCCATCTTTTTATAAGCTCCCTTTAAGTACTGAAAGGCCACAAAGAGGTCACCCCGGAGCCTTCTTTTCTCCAGGTTGAACAGCCCCAGCTCTCTCAGTCTTTCTTCATAGGAGACATGCTCCAACCCCTTGATCATCTTTGTGGCCCTCCTCTGGATTTGTTCTAACAAACCCACACCCTTCTAGTGCTGGGAGCCCCAGTTATGGATGCAGGACTCCAGGTGAGGCCTCCCAAGGGCAGAGTACATATATCAGAAAATGCCCAACATCAGCTCTGTGAGCGAGTTCCTCCTGCTGGCATTCGCAGACACGCGCGAGCTGCAGCTCCTGCACTTCGCGCTCTTCCTGGGCATCTACCTGGCTGCCCTCCTGGGCAACGGCCTCATCCTCAGCGCCGTAGCCTGCCACCACCGCCTCCACACCCCCATGTACTTCTTCCTCCTCAACCTCGCCCTCCTGGACGTGGGCTGCATCTCCACCACTCTGCCCAAAGCCATGGCCAATGCCCTCTGGGACAACAGGGCCATCTCCTATCAAGGCTGTGCTGCACAGGTCTTCTTTTTATTCTTCTTCTTTGGTTCAGAGTACTGTCTCCTCACCATCATGGCCTACGACCGCTACGTTGCCATCTGCAAGCCCCTGCACTACGGGAGCCTCGTGGGCAGCAGAGCTTGTGCCCAGATGGCAGCAGCTGCCTGGGGCAGTGGCTTTCTCAATGCTGTCCTGCACACGGCCACTACATTTTCCCTGCCCCTCTGCCACGGCAATGTTGTGGACCAGTTCTTCTGTGAGATCCCCCACATCCTGAAGCTCTCCTGCTCACATGCCTACCTCAGGGAAGTCGGGGCACTTGCATTTAATGTTTCTTTAGGCTTTGGTTGTTTTGTTTTTATTGTGGTGTCCTACGTGCAGATCTTCAGGGCAGTGCTGAGGATGCCCTCTGAGCAGGGCTGGCACAAAGCCTTTTCCACGTGCCTCCCTCACCTGTCTGTTGTCTCCCTGATGGTCAGCACTGGCATATTTTCCTACCTGAAGCCCCCCTCGATCACCTCCCCATCCCATGACATGGTGGTGGCTTTTCTGTACTCGGTGCTGCCTCCAGCCCTGAACCCCCTCATCTACAGCATGAGAAACAAGGACCTAAAGTACGGAGTTAGGAGACTTTTCCTATACATGCCTCTGAAGCATTAATAATTTGTTTATAATATATAACCATAATTATGTGAAATTATTGTCATCCATATCATTTCTTTTTTATCATTATTTCACTAATGTTATTCTTAACATCCTGCTTGTTAGTTAATTTATATACTTTGACCAAAACATCTAATCTACCTGTTGTACTAGTCTTCCAGTGTAAATAAAGACATTAAAGAAGCTATCAGAAATGAACTGATCTCAGTATCCCTCTCTTCCCATCATCTCTGGAGCTTGGAGTGTAGCCCCAGCATGCAGGAGGGGCTCAGGGCCAAGAGCCCAGCTGACACATGCAAGAGCAGCCCCGGTGGCCCTCGGGGCTGCCCCTCACTGCCCGCTGGGCTCTGCCTCTCTGCTGCCTTGGGGTCGGGGCTGCTGCTTCCCTGGAGCCATGGCCATGGCCAGCAGCAGGACGTGGCCTTTTCCCTGCTGCTCTCTTTTGGCTTCCTCATTGTTCTCTTGTGCTCTTACATTTGGATAACCTCTTAGATCTCATGTACCTTGGTGACAGTCCTGTTCTCTCTGCAGTGGCATCCTTGTGACTGCAGGCAGCAGCAGGCACTGTGCAACCCTGGGTCACAGCTGCCTCCCTGCTAGCACCACAGTAACAAGAGGGGCTGTTCAGGGCAAACCCAGAAGCCTGGACACCTCTTCCAAATGTGCTATCAGGAACACAGCCAAGGGGTTGCTCCCTTCTCTTCTCTATTCTGGGGGTTCTTCATGGAGTGAAAGACACAGGCTGAAAGTCCCAGGGTGGTTCCTGAGGAACCAAGGGCAGGACCAAGAGCTTCAGTTATGGTAGAACTTGCCTAAGGAGATGACAACTGATCTTAAATATATCTGCATGGGACTGCACCCCCGGCAGCTGGGCAGATGGCAGATTGCAGCCTGTAGAGGAATCTAAAGCTTCCAGGAGATGTCAGGGGATCTGCAGGGACAATGTGCTCAGTGGGTAGTGATTAGAACCTCCTAAAACGTGTGACCCTCCAAAGAAGGGTCTGTTAAAGGAAAAGGGGAATCTGAGGAGTCCATGGGCTAAAGGAGGGCTCTGCAATGCCAGCAAAGGTGTTGAAGAGCCAGCAGGCAAAGGCCCATAAGACTGCAAAGTAACTGAGGATAACCATTTTGAAGTGCTGTGGGCCAGGTCTGGTGCAGCACTCGCCTGCTCTTTATGCCCTCAGAGACACCCCATGGCCCTGCTCAGCACTGCCCTGTGCTGCTGAGCCATCAGGGCAGATGGAAAGGGGCTCAGCAGCAGAGATCCCCATGGACGTAGGTCTGCTGCCCACCCTGAGCAGCACGGGTACGGGGGAGATCCCCGGGGGTCCCAGGGCACCACAGCCCCTGGCTCTCACAGAAGCACTGCAAGCTTGCGGCCCTGTGGGGAGCACAGGGATGGAAGAAGCAACGGCTGGCCAGGCCAGCACGGACACAGTGCCCTGGGTAAGGCTCTCTGGGAGCAGGGATGGCCCTGGGGAAGAGCAGGGCAGCATTGCTGGGCCTATATAAAAGCAGAAATGAGAAGGAGAAAGCTCTTTGTGCAGGCCCTTGCTCGGGGCAGGCTGCTGTGTGGCTGGGCCAGGCCTCTTGTGCTGGCCTGGGGAGCGGGGCTGCCCTGCGGGGCACAGGCACTGTGTGCTGGGGATCTCCCAGGCAGGAGATCAGGGCTCCTGCAGCTTCACGGACCTCCATCTCTTGAGCTGGGGCTGGCCCTAGTGCGGGGGCTGCTGGGGAGGCCCAGAGCCGCCTTTGTGCCAGCAGTTGCGGTGCCTTGTGAGGGGCTGGGGCTGTGGTGGCCGTGCCCAAAGCCCTGCAGCAGCCTGCGGTGGGCACTGCCCTGGGGCCAGCTCAGCCTGGGCTGCTGGGCTGGGAAGAGGGCAGGGAGGAGGAGAGAGTTGGGCAGGGGCTGGGCTGGGCAGTGCCCGGCAGAGGGCAACAGCAGCGTCAGGGAGCAGTGGCAGCATGCAGGGGAGGGCTCCCAGCAGAGCTTGGTGCTGCAGAGCCAGGGCTGCACGAAGGGAGCCCAGAGCTGCAGGGGCAGCGGAGAGGAGGCCGCTCTGGGCCCTTGTTGACCTGGGCAGAGAAGGAAGGGGGCCCTGGGCATTCGTCCCTTCCCCGCAGCCTGCCAGGACCTGCAAGGCGCTCATGGAGTGTCCAGGGCCAGGCTGTACCCCATGGCCACGAGCCCTGCCTTCCCTCCTCCTGTTACACTGTGTGCACTGGCCGCAGCAGAGGGGACCACCAGCCAGCCCCTGCATGGAGCTCTGCCACCCGCCTGGCCCCGGCCCTCTCCAGTGCCCTCCTTGCTGCTCTCTGATGCACGCCAGCCCCTCCCCGTGCGTGCCCGCCAGCACATGTGCTGAGGGCCAGGGTGACTGCTGCAGGGGCAGGGAGCTCAGCATGGCCCTTGCAGCCCCCTGCCCTGGGCCTGCCTCTGCCCTTGGGCTTGGCCCCGGCCTTGGCTCTGCTGGCAGGAGTGCTCTTGGCATGCGCTTCCTGGCCTCCCCTCGCCTGCGCACAGCTGCTGCCCACTCAGGCTGCTGCCACAAACGTGTCCTCACAAGCAGCACCACCCCTTGGGCTGCTTCTGCTGGCCTCCCCCACCCCACTGCCTTGACTCCTTGTCTCTGCTGGGCCCCAGCTCCTGCACCGAAATGCATCCCTTGGCTGTCAGTGCCCTCTCCCCTACCATGGTGGGATGTGTTTCCAGTGGGTCATCTACCATGCACTATAATTAATACTATGAGCAGGATTAGAGCGGTCCTGCTTCCAGCCAGGGGGAGGCAGGGAGGAAAGGGACAATCAGGTTTACTGGACTGGGTATATTTAATGGCCTGACACATCACACCTACAAATGTATCAGACTCTACTGGACACCGGTGCACAGAGTACCCTAATGCCATCAAGCTAGAAAGAGGTAGAACCCACCTGTATTTCTGGAGTGACAGGGGGATCCCAACAGTTAACTGTACTTGAGGCTGAAGTGAGTCTAACTGGGAAAGAATGGCAAAAGCACCCCATTGGGACTGGCCCAGAGGCTATGTGCATCCTCGGCATAGACTGCTTCAGGAGAGGGAACTTCAAAGTTCCAAGACGGCACCACCGGTGGGGATTTGGCAGAGCTGCCTTGTGAAAAGACCTGCCCAGTCAATAGCAACTCTATTTGAGTAATGTGACTTTTCACATTACTCAATTTAGTTTTCCGTGGCTGGAAGGGAACAATGTCCCCAAAGAGGCCAAGCTCATGGGTACAGCTACAGCCACTTGAAGAAATATTTTCTTTAGTTTTCATTCTGAGTTTTCCACAGCAGAACCAAGAGAGACTGTGGATGTCCAGTTTTCTAGTAAGATTCAGGCTGTATTTCTCAGGTTCCAATGGTCATTTCAAATTTATTTTATTTCAAATTTATTTTATATTATATTTTATTTTATATTATATTTTATATTATTTATTTTATTTTATTTTATTTTATTTATTTTAATTTTATTTTTTTCCCAAGTGTCGTGGTTTAACCCGGCTGGCAGCTAAACACCACGCAGCCGTTCGCTCACCCTCCCCCCTCCCTCTCTGGGACGGGGGAGAGAAATGGAAAGTGAAGCCCGTGAGTTGAGATAAAGACAGTTTAATAAGACAGGAAAATAATAATAATAATAATAATAATAATAATAATAATAATAATAATAATAATAATAATAATAATAATAATACTACAATGATGATAATAGTACTACTAATAATAATATGTACAAACAAGTGATGCACAATGCAATTGCTCACCACCCGCTGACCGATGCCCAGCTTAACCCCGAGCAGTCCGGCCCCCTCCCCCTGTCTAGCCACCCCTATATATTGTTTAGCATGACATCAGATGGTATGGAATACCCCTTTGGCTAGTTCGGGTCACCTGTCCTGGGTCTGTCCCCTCCCAGCTCTTACTGCACCCCCAGCCTGCCTGTTGGCAGGACAGAGCAAAAGTCTGAGGTGTCCTTGGCTTGGTATAAGCACTGCTCTGCAACAATTAAAACATCGGGGTGTTATCAGCACTCTTCTCATCCTAAGCCAAAACACAGCATTCCACCAGCTACTAGGAAGAAAATTAATTCTGTTCTAACTGAAACCAGGACACCAAGGAACCCCTGACTTGTCTTAGAAAGGGTTTCCCGTGCTGAACTGGGCTGCATTTACAGGGACAAAGACCACTGCTGGCAGTGGAGGTGTCAGACCTCCAGTCTCTGCTTTTCCTCCCGTAGAAGAAGGTCTCCAAAGAAGTCAACCTGGATCAATAGCAATAGGAGAATGATGCTCAAAATTGAATTGCAGAAAAATCAACCTTTAAAACCAGAAAAGATTTTTATTAGGTGCTTTTTGAAAACTTCTTCCTTAACTACAGCATGCAGGTTCTGCAATTAGGGGCAAAAGCTGTGAAGACTTGAAGAAAACTATGGAGGAGATGTTAGGAATTTCTGCATTTTAATGAGTTCCATGGTGGATTGTGGTGCTGAGTCTATGAAGCTCAGGTACTGAGAGGAGAATGATGCAGGTGCTAGAGAAAGTAAAGTCAGAAGGAAAAGCTGAAGTGACTTGGAGTATTAATGGGCCCCACTGAGGGCTGTTACTAACAAAGCCTCCCCAGGGACTAGTTAGGGTAGATAATTGGAGATCATGATTGCAGACAGGCAAAGCACTGTGCTGAGAAAAGTCTTGGTTGGTTTTGGTGATGCAGAAGAGCCAAGGCCTGACCCCAGCCACTGTGAGAGGAGATCCTGCACCCCCACGTCCAGCTCAAGGCTCTTGCTGGGGTCTGTGGGCTGTGGTGGGCAGTGGGATACCATGAGAAGAACAGTGGTATGACACCACTGACCTGCTGCACAGGGTTGCAAGAAATCAATGAGGCCCCATCACAAGGAATATAACATATCTCTTCCTAAGCTACTGCCAAGGGGACAAAAACTTCACAGCTGTTAGGGCCTTCCTTTTTTACCAGCACCCTCTGCCTTCTCCTCTGCAGGCTTTCCAATGCTGTCCCACACATTGCCCTATTGTATTGAAGTCTGCAGGCACCCATCTCTGTTCGCCATCTTGCTTTCATGCCTTGCTTTTACTGATGTCTCGTCAGCCCTCACCAGCTGTTCCTTGAAACACAAAGCCAGGGTCTGATCAGAGGGTGACCTCTGGCACCACAGCATGACCCTTTGAGATACATTTCTTCCTCCTCGTGGCCAATATGTAACTTCCAATGTATACTCCATGGAAGTTTTTCTCTCCTGCTCTTTCCTACTAAAAAAAGGAAGCTCCTTCAAGGAAAAAAACCCTCCTGAAGTAGGCATCCCAACCCAGCAGGCTCCTAGCAGCCTCTCAGCCAACCAGACACAAGTCACCTCAGCAGCACCTTCCAAGCTAGGGGCCTGCTGCTGGCCTTGCAGCTTCTTGGCTAGACACAGACAAGCCTTGTGCCTGCTGCTGTGCAGTCATGGACTCAAGCAGAAGGGACAGGACAACCCATATGGGGGCCTTCTTTCTGCCTGGGTCCTCCTGGCTCTGGAGGCAGAGGGGATCCCCCAGTCAGCATGCCAAGCAGGTGCCTTCTGCTGGCCTAGCAGGGCCACTGCCAGCTGTCAGCCCAAAAGTGCAGCTCCCAGGGAGAAGTCAAGGCTGACCTGCCACCTCCAGACACAAGTGACCTCACAGTCCCTTTCTGTGACACGTTCCTGCAGCTGCCCTATCAAGTGCAGAGACAGAAGTGACCTCACAGTCCCTGCCACAGTCACATTCCTGCTGCTGGGGCAGGACATCCTGACGCAGAGCTCACCTCTCTCTTGTATCGTAGGGAGTAGATTTTACCATTCTTTGTTAGAGATAAAGCAAAGTTTATGTTGGAAGATTTAGTGTTCTGTTTTTGGTGTCATGTTTCTGGTTACGGTATGGGCAAGCATTAAGGTTTAAAGTTTTGTTTAGGTCTGGCAAGAAGGCTAGGGATAAACAGAGCATTTTAATGATAGTGTTAAGGGCAGGGATCATGGTGAGCAAGAGAGTAAAGGGAAGGAAAGGGGACTATGGGCTGAGTTTTTCTTCAGGTGATATTTTGAGCTCTGCTTTCCAATAGTGGATTCCTGTCAGGATGTTGCACTAATGTTTAGGTTTAAGGATTATTGTTTGTTTTTGAAAATAGTTTACAGGCCCTACAAGAATTTCTGAAATCAGTTTTACAGCAGCATCAACATTACAGGAACCCTCTTATCTCTACAAAGTTAAGTTTCTGAGCTCCTCTTCCCTTCCTCTTCCCTCCTCCAAATCTCACATCTCTCCTGGCCAGGCTACTCCTAACCTCCCCATATCAGTCATTTAACTGAGATCAGATTTCTGATGGCTGTTATTATATCAGAGTACCTGTCTCATCTCTGTTGGCTACACTATTCTGTAGTATTAGACTGCTCTAGACTCTATATTCCAGACTCTGTTGGCTATTCTAGTCTGTTACTATGAAAGCCTCCCATGGGAATTTTTGGGGCAGATAACTGCAAGCCATGATTATAGACAAGAAAAGGCACTGTGCTGAGAAATCTTGGTTTGTTTTGGTGAATCAGAAGGTGAAGGCCTGACCCCAGCCACTGGAGGGGAGATTTTGCACCCCCAGCACCCCTATGTCTCACTCTTCCTGGGGTCTGTGGGGCAGAGGGTGATGCCCACAATATCATGTGAAGGACAATGGTATGACACTTTCCCGCATTTGTGAAGGGTTGAAAGGAGAATTCATAGTCCCAATGCCATGAGTAAAACACATCTTCTCATAAGCCATGGCCAAGGAGACAAAGATGTCAGTGCTGCTGCAGCCTTCCATTCTTGTCAGAGCCCTCTGCCTTCTCCTCTGCACGCTTTCCTGTGCTGTCCCACACTTTTCTGAAGGCTGCAGACAGACACTTCTCTTCCCTACCTTGCTCTCACTCTGGTATTCCCATGATTTCACTACTGCCTCTCCACTCTCACCAGCTGTTCCTTCAAACACAAGGGCATGGGCTGATCCAAACTCCCTCTGGGTGACCTCTGGACCCACAGTACAAGTGCCAGTGCCTCACCTCCAAGTCAAGAATTTCATCTGACTATCGAATCTAAATCTACCCTCTTGAAGTTTAAAACCATTCCCCTTGTCCGATGATAGAGTCATAGAAATCATAAAAGCACAAATTTGGAAAGGACCTACAAGACCATTTAGTCCAACCTTCCTATCACTAATACTACTCACTAAGCTACTAAGCCATATCTCCTAGCAACTTGTCCTGGTGCTTCTTGAACACTGAGGGTCAGTGATTCCACCATGTCCCTGAGCAGACCATTCTAGTTCCCGACTACTCTTTCAGAGAAAAAGTTTTTCATGATATCTAATCTAAACATCCCCAGGCACAACTTGTGGCCATTTCCTCGAGTCCTATCATTAGTTAGTTATCTGAGACAAGAGGCTGACCCCCACTTCATCACAACCTCTCTTCAGGAAGTTGTAGAGTGCAATGAGGTCTCCCCTGAGCCTCCTCTTCGCCAAAGTAAATAATCCTAGTTCTCTGAGCCTCTTCTCATAAGACCTGTGCTCTAGCCCCCTCAACAGTTTGGTTTCCCTTCTCTGGACATGTTCCAGGACCTCGATGTCCTTCTTGTAATGAGTGGCCCAAAACTGAACAGAGTGCTCGAGGTGTGGCCTCACCAGAGCCGAGTACAGGAGGATGATCACCTCCCTGCTCCTGCTGGCTGCACTATTTCTAATACAGGCCGGAAAACCCTTGGTCTTCTTGGCCACCTAGGCACACGGCTGGCTCATGTTCAGCTGAGCATCCATCAACACTCCCAGGTCCTTTTCCTCTTCACAGTCTTCTAGCCACTCTGCCCCAAGCCTATAGCGTTGCATGGAGTTATTGTGGCCAAAGTGCAGGACCCTGCACTTGACCTTGTTGAACCTCATCCCATTCACCTCAACCCAGCAATCCAGCCTATCCAGGTCCCTCCGAAGGGCCACCTACAGATCCTCAGACAGATCAACACTTCCTCTCAACTTGGTGTCATCTGCAGACTTACTGAGGGTACACTCAATCCCCTCATCTAGGTCATCAATAATGATATTAAACAAGACAGGTCGCAGTACCAACCCCTGGGGGACACCACTTCTAAGAGGATGCCAGCTGGACTAACCAAAAATCTTGGTTAAAATCTCTGAGGAGAGCCTTTATGAGCTTCACAAGGACAACGGTAGCAGTGTCACAGATAATCATAGAAACATGGGATCATAGAATCATACATGTAGAATGGTTTGGGTTGGAAGGGACCTTAAAGATCCTCTTATTCCAACCATCCTCCTACTAGACCTGGTTGCTCAAAACTCATTCCAACCTCCTTGAACGCTTCCAGGAATGGGACATTCACAGCTTTTCCAGGAAACCTGTTCCAATGCCTCACCATCCTCAGAGGAAAGAATTTCTTCCATATATCTAATTTAAACCTGCCCTCTTCTGGTTTAAAGTCATTACTCCTTGTCCCTTCACTACACTCCCAGACAAAGACTGTCTCCCCAGCTTTCCTGTAGGTCCTCTCTAAGTACTGGAAGGTTGCTCTAAGGTTTCTCCGGTGCTGAGTAGTACCAGTTCTCTCAGCACGCCTTCATAGCAGAAGTGCTCCAGCCCCTTGATCGCCTTTGTGGCCCTCCTCTGGACCTCTTCAAATAATTCCATGTACTCAAACTGCCGCGTTAAACCACAGAAGTCTTTTTGGCATACGGTGTGGGGCACAAAGTGTTGAGATAATGACAGATCTTACCACAGAGTGCTAAAGTTAAATTGTTATAAACATTAGACCAGTTTAATAGTTGCTGATCACAAGGTCGACATTTTGGATCTCAGGTCTGTTGGGCTAGTTTTCAGAAATGTGTTGTATAGGACATTACTTACTGCACGTGTTCCCATTGTGCTCTTTATCATTTCTGGGGCTGGTTTAAAATTATTTTGCTATGTTGTGTAACGCTGGTTTATGAGTCAGGAAAATTACTGGTCATGTGACAAATCTGTTCTTTGTACTGAGCATTGCCATCACGTCCATACCTCAGGAACCATCACTCAGAAACTATTAAGAACTACACTCTTCACCTTTTTGCTTTAAGGAGCCAATCTAGGGGAGGAAAAGGGATGTACACTTCTCCACTTCTTCACCTCCCCCTTCTCCTCCAGGCTAATTACACTAGCTCTAAAAAGCTTAGAATATCCATGGGATGGTCCTACTGTGATGTCTCCAGAATGTCTTTCAGCTATTGTTTATGGATAAACAGCTCTTGAAGAATGCCCTCCTGAGACCTGCTCCAAGGCAGGAGAGTTAGGAGTGGCAGGGAGCATGGGAGGATCTGGGCAGAAACCTAGAGCAGTGGGCACCTCCAGTGCTTTGGAAGTTCCCCCCTGAGCACGTGCAGAATCCTTAAAAACTGCAGAAGTGCTTGAAAAGGAGGGGTTATCACCTTGGCAATTCCAAAGGGAATTCCAAAGGGAGCCTCAGTCAGTGCCACTCCAAGCCCAGTGACATGCCCTGAAGCCACTACAACACCTCTGACATGTCCTGCCGCCACTCCAGCACCTATGACAGACCCCAGGTCTAGTCTGGGGCCTAGACCAGACCCCCCAGGTCTGCTCTTGCTAGGCCAGAGCACCAACCTGTGCCAGGATCTCTTGCCTCTACATGCAACAGAAAACAGTGGGTGTGAAAATCAGGCTCCTGAGAATGGAAAAGAACTCAGGTCAGGCTGCTCTGTGGCTGGGCCAGGCCTCTTGTGCTGGCCTGGGGAGCGGGGCTGGCCCTGCGGGGCACAGGCACTGTGTGCTGGGGATCTGCCAGGCAGTAGAGCAGGGCTCCTGCAGCTTCACGGACCTCCATTTCCTGGCACCACGGACACCTCCTTGCTCCATGCATCCAGCAGATAAACACCTATAAGCCACCTGCTTTCTCTTCTTCTAGAGGAACTGGGGACAGAATAGCAAAACCAAGTAAAACTCACAAATTGTGAGCCACAGAAGGCCCTGATGCTGTGCAAGAAATGCTCAAAAACAGCAACCACAACTGTGGGTGACCATCACTGGTCACACAGCAAAAACACTGTACCACAAGGGGCTGCTTTGCAGAGAGTAACTCCACCCCAGCCAGAACAAGTACAGGGCCCCTGATGGACAAGAAGACTTCCTCTAAGCTCGGGAAGGAGCCAGGAAGGTGCTAATAAGTACCAGAACAATTCAGGAAGCCCAAAGGCCCTTCTGAAGGGTCACTGAGTGCCACCTGAGAGGCAGTGCTGGGCAGTGAGGAGGGCCAGGAGAAAGACTTCTGAGAAGGCTGTGAGAAACAGAGACACTCAGGGCTTTAGCAGCTGTCTGGATGGAGTAGGAGGATGAGGTCACTCCTGGGACTGGGACAGGGCTGAAGGTCCCTGCATGAATCCGGAATGATGGAGAAGTGTCCACCTTGCATGAGTGCCTCAGCCTGGGAGCAGGGGCCTGCCCACGGTGCGGGATGGCTGGGCTGTGCTCAGCCATGACCCAGGAGATGACCTTGCTCTCTTCCTCCCCACCACTCCCCACAAGGGGCAGGCCCTCAGGAAGCACCCCTGAGCCTGGAGATGCACCAACCTGCTGCGGTGAGGTGCCACTACTGCAGGGGCAGAGGGGAGGCTTGGAGGGACACATGGGGCCTGTGGGTAAGAGTAGTGTGGCCTGGGGATCTGAGTGCCTGGGAAAAGTTACCCTGGATCCATAGGAGCTATTCTGGAAAGAAAACTTGTAGGGAGGAACCACACTTTTGTGGCACTGCAGAGCTGCTGGGCACATTGTGCAGGGTGCTCTGATGGACATTTGTGTCCTTTTCCATCGTGTCTTAAGTGATGCTGTTCTCAGGAATAGAGTAGCCAACAGAGCACTGACAGATAGTCTAAGATCATGAAAGGCATCATAAACATGCCCCTAAAAAGATAAGTGATATGGGGAAATCAGGAGAAGCCTGGCCAGGAGAAATGTGAGATTTGGAGGAGGGAATAGTAGCTTGGGCAGCCAAAATTAAGGATGTTGTAGAGGTCAGAAGGTTCAGGTTATGCTGATGCAGCTGTAACCATGACTTAAAATAGTCATACAAGGCTATTCCCTGGCTTCAACCTGTAAACTTATTTCCTAAACCTAAATGCTACTCAGCACCCTGACAGGAATCCACTACTGTATTGACTGACCTCGACGTATCCCTAGAAGACAAAACTCAGCCCATAATTGATTCATCCTAGCTCTTACTCTCTCAATCACTCTGATCTCCGCCCTTAATACTAGCACTAAAATGGCCTATTTAACATTAGAAAACTGCTTAAGAGACCTATACAAAACCCTAACTCCAAATGAATATGATGGGCCATGGATCTGATCAGCTTGTGGGCCACAAGGAGGAGATGGGTGGGAATGCTCTGAGGAGCTCCGCTCTGCCTCAGCATCTCCTCCTCCAGCATGAGGAATGTGACTGTGGCAGGGACTGTGAGGTCACTTCTGTCTCTGCACTTGATAGGGCAGCAGCAGGAACGTGTCACACAGAGGGACTGTGAGGTCACTAGTGTCTGGAGGTGGCAGGTCAGCCTTGACTCCTCCCTGGGAGCTGCACTTTTGGGCTGACATCTGGCAGTGGCCCTGCTAGGCCAGCAGAAGGCACCTGCTTGGCATGCTGACTGGGGGATCCCCTCTGCCTCCAGACCCAGGAGGACCCAGGCAGAAAGAAGGCCCCAACATGGGTTGTCCTGTCCCTTCTGCTTGAGTCCATGAGTGGGCATCAGGAGGCACAAGGCTTGGCTGTGTGTAGCCAAGAAGCTGCAAGGCCAGCAGCAGGCCCCTGGCTTGGAAGCTGCTGCTGAGGTGACTTGTGTCTGGTTGGCTGAGAGGCCGCAAAGAGCCTGCTGGTTTCCACCCTGATGGAGCTTTCTTTGGTAGTAGGAAAGAGCAGGAGAAAAAACATCCACACAGTGCACCTTGGAAGTTAAGCATTGTCTACAAGGAGGAAGAAATGTCCCTCAGAGGGTCGTGCTGTTGTTCCAGAGGTCACCCTCTGATCAAACCCTGGCTTTGGGTTTCAAAGAACATCTGGTAAGGGCTGACGAGACATGGGTGAAAGCAAGGGATGAAAGCAAGGTGGTGAACTGAGATGGATGTCTCCAGACTTCACGGAAATAGGTCAGACTGTGGCACATGATAGGAAAGCCTGTAGAGGGGAAGGCAGAGGGTGCTGGTAGAAATGAGAGGCCCAACAGCCCTGAAATTTCTGTCCTCTTGGCTAGAGTTTATGAGGAAATATATTTTATTCATTGTGATGAGGCCTCATTGATTCCTTTCAACCCTGTGCAGCAGCTCATAGGTGTAGTACCACTGTTCTTCTCACGACATCACACTGCCCACCACATCCCACAGATCCCCAGGAAAAGCCCTCAGCCAGACTCTGGGGTGCAGGATCTCCTCTCCCAGTTCCAGGGGTCAGGCCTTGGCACTTCTGCTTGACTAAAACCAACCAAGACTTTTCTCAGCACAGTGCCTTTGCCTGTCTCTAATCAAGGCCTCCAATTATCTGCCCTAACAAGGCCCCGGGGAGGCTTTGTTAGTAACAGCCCTCAGTGGGGCCCATTAATACTCCAAATCACTTCAGCTTTTCCTTCTGACTTTACTTGCTCAAGCGGTTACATCACTCTCCTCTCAGTACCTGAGCGTCACAGGCTCAGCACCAAAACATACCATGGAACTCATTAAAATGAAGAAACTCCTAACATCTCCACCATAGTTCTCCTCAAGACTTCAAGCCTTTTACAGCTAATTGCAGAGCTTACATGGCATACTTAAGGTAGAAGATTTCAAAAAGCAGCTAATAAAAATATCTTCTGTTTTTAAAGGATGAATTTTGCTGCATTTCAGTTTTGACAATCATACTCCTATTGCGACTCATCCAGGGTTACTTCTTTGGAGACCTTCACCAGAAGAAAAATCAGAGTCTGGAGGTCTGAAACCTCCACTGCCAGCAGTAGTCTTTGTCACTGAAACCGTAGCCCAGCCCAGCACATTAAACCCTTTCTAAGACAATTCGGGTTCTTTGAGAAAAAAATAATATCTAAAATTAAATTAAATTAAATTAAATTAAATTAAAATTGAAATGTATCTTCAAGTTTCTGTAGCTGTACCCATGAGCTTGGCTTCTTTTGGGAAATTGCCCCTTCCAGACACAGAAAACTAAATTGAGTAAAGCGAAAAGACCTGCCCAGTCAATGGAGTAGGGCAAAGTCCTACTTCCTGTGCTATAGATGCAGAAGGCAAAAAGAATTGCATTGTGCCCGACACTACTCTGGGACGTGTCACCCAGGTCAGGCAACTTTACCTTAGTGCTGACAAGTCCATCACTATACCACGCTACCAAGGTCTACATTTACACCTTGGTTCTCCAGTCGATGACCCAGATCATCAATTTCCTATCTGGGAGATCCTCTACCCATACACAAATCTCTTCTTCCTTTCTTACTTGACCAGCACGGTGACTGGGATGTGGAACACCCTCATCACTGTGCTGGTGCCTGCCAACAAACACCTGCAGATGCCCGTGGCCTTCTTCCTGGGGGAGAGTTGTCCTCCTTGTACAGCTCCACCACCCTGCCCCAGATGCTGGCCAGCTTCCTGGCTGGGGACAGCACCCCCTTTGCTCACAGAGGTGGCAGCACTCTCAGCTGCACCTTCTGCATGACCGGAGTGCTTCCTGCTGGGGACCGTGTCGTATGGTCAGCCCTGGGCTGTATGCCACTCCTGTTCTCTGCAAGGCTTGGGAAGTGGAAGGTCTGACTCCAGAAGGCAGCTGTACCTGAACCAGGGGAATTTCTCTCATGTGCACTAATTCTCTCTCCTCCTCCCAGCTACTGTTCTGTGGCCCCAGTGTCATAGACACTTTCTGTGGTTTTCCCTCATTGCCGGAGCTATCTTGCAGTGCCACGGTGATACTCATGGTCTTTGATTTCATAATCTACATTTTGAATCCAATCTTCCTCTTCCCTCTCATTCAGTTCTCATGTGTGTGTGTCCTGTGTTGGCAGGCCCAAGGCCTTATCCACCTACTCTTCTGTCCACACAAGTGTCACTGTTTTCTATGATACTGCCATCACGGTCTCTGCTGCCTTCAGGTCGGGGCTGCTGCTTCACTGGAGCCATGAGCATGGCCAGCAGCAGGATGTGGCCTTTTCACTGCTGCTCTCTTTTGGTCTCCACATTGTTCTCTTGTGCTCTTGTACGTGGGTTAGCCATCAGATCTCATGCACCTTGGTGTCTTTCCTGATGTCCCTACAGTGTCATCTCTACCACATCTCTGTACACCTCTTCTAAAGCTGGTGTCAGAAATACACCCAAGGAGATCCTCCCTGGACAGCCCTCATGTTTTTCTGGGCTTCAGGATGGATTGGATTCCTATAGTGATAGCTGAAGGACAAAGGGCTGGACTGGGATCTGACTTCTTGGTAGCACACGGCCCAGCAAACAATACTTGGTCTTTCAGTGCCCTGGTAGTGTCCTGCATTTGCTCGGTCTGATGGCAAATGGCATCCTGGAGAGGAATCTGGAGCTGCTCTGTGGCACAGGCACTGTGTGCTGGGGATCTCCCAGACAAGAGAGCAGGGCTCCTGCAGCTTCATGAACCTCCATCAATGAGCTGGGGCTGGCCCCAGTGTGGGGGCTGCTGGGGAGGCCCAGAGCTGCCTTTGTGCCAGCATCTGTGGTGCCTTGCGAGGGGCTGGGGCTGTGGTGGCCGTGCCCAGAGCCCTGCAGCAGCCTGTGGTGGGCACTGCTCTGGGACCAGCACAGCCTGGGCTGCTGGACTGGGCTGGGGGGAGGGCAGGGAGCTGGGGAGAGGTGGGCAGGGGCTGGGCTGGGCTGGGCAGTGCCCAGCAGAGAGCAAGAGCAGCGTCAGGGAGCGGTGGCAGCATGCAGGGGAGGGCTCCCAGCAGGGCTTGGTGCTGCAGAGCCAGGGCTGCACGAAGGGAACCCAGAGTTGCAGGGGCAGGGGAGAGGAGGCCGAGGTCCAGGTCGGCGCTACAGGGGCAGGGAGCTCAGCATGGCCCTTGCAGCCCCCTGCCCTGGGCCTGCCTCTGTCCTTGGGCTCGGTCCCGGCCTTGGCTCTGCTGGCAGGAGCGCTCTTGGCGTGCGCTTCCTGGCCTCCCCTCGCCTGCGCACAGCTGCTGCCCACTCCGGCTGTTGCCACTGTTATAAATGGCTCAGGATTCAAATTAGAATTAAATAAAAAAATAGGATTTATTGAAAGAATATAAAGGAATAGAGGTAAGCAAACAGCGCTGGGTGCACCGGGAGTCTCCGCTCCACCAGGACACACACCAGTTACATCAAGCAGCTGATTTTTATGCTTCTAGACTAATACATATTCATTACTACTTCTAAAAAAATAGATTATTATAATTAGCTTCTGGGGTGCAGTCCCTCCTACTGGAGCATGCGCAGTCTCCTCTGGGGTCTCTTCTGGGGGTCTCTAGGGGTCTTTCATGCTGAAGGCTCGTAGTCTTCCTCTCCCCCTTTGTACTCACTTGGCACCATACCAAGTTTATAGAACATTCCCTGCAGGTCTTGTCTCCCAGCCGTCCTTCAGCTTCTTTTTCCTTCCTCTTAATCTCTCGGCGCCCCTAACCAGATACCAAAGATCCGCATAGTATCCCATAACAGTCACTAGTTGTTATCAGTTGTTCTGAAACTCCCAGACATCAAACACAAACAGCTTTCTTATTTGACGCTTCACGAGTAATTAAAACATTCTTCCCCAGCCATTCACAGACACATCTATAGCAGTGTTAAGTTAATCTCGAAGAAGACAGGAAAAAAAAAGCTGTAACTGTTAGAAATAGAAGTCCGGAATAACAAAAGCAAACAGGTTCATAAATTTAATGAGTGTTTTCTGAAGACGTGATACATTGCCTAGAATGAGGGGGAGACTGGGACACACTGCATCTGTGGTTCAAGAATTAAATTGCCAGTGCAGGGCCCAGAGGCAGACAGGATTCAAACAAAATTGTTCTTTATGGACACGAATTGTTAAAACATTCCTCACACCACAAATGTGTCCTCACCAGCAGCACCACCCCTTGGGCTGCTTCTGCTGACCTCCCCCAGCCCACTGCCTTCACTCCTTGTCTCTGCTGGGCCCCATCTTCCACACTCAAACGTGTCCCTTGGCTGTCGGCTCCCTTTCTCCTGCCCTGTGGGAATACCAAGCCGGGGCGGACAGGTTACCATTAGGTGTGCTGGTGCTTGTGTAATTCACATGGGTGATGGCACAAATGCTGGTTCCTTCACCAGTGATGCACATCCTTCTTCATGTTAGGCCAAACTCAACATCCTTCTCTCTCTGCTTTTCCTCATGGATGAACTGGATTAGGTCTCCTTGATTATTCTGAGGCACAATGCAATGCTTTTTGCCTTCTGCTACTCCAGCACAATATGTGTGACTTTCCCTTACTCTGCACATTGACCTGCAGGGTCATTCCACACTTTTTGCTTTCAAACCTTAGTTGGAGGGCCATTTCCAAAGTGGGGTAATCTGATGGGTTCTGGCTCAGCCATTTCAAGCATTCTATACTTGAGTTTTTCAGCCTGAGTTTGCTAAAGATGACTCAGGAAGGTAAATGGATATTCACGTGTCTAGTAGGAACACAGAAGGGTATCTCAGCTTTCCAAGGGCCATTTCAAATCTAGGTGAATCCCAGGACCCCACTGAAGAAGAGGTTTGTCTTTGAAGGGGTGTTCCTGTGCTGAGCTGGGCTGCAGTTACAGGGACAAAGACCACTGCTGGCAGTGGAGGTGCCCTGGGAACTCCACCTGGCTCCACCTGATTTTCCCAAAGGGCTCTGGCATCCTGCAGGTCTTTTCTGATATCTGCCAGTCCAAGGAAGTGCCTGAAACACAACGGGGCCACTGGAGGTTTTCCCTGGTTGCTTATGGTCAGACAGCAAAGCTCTGCCAGAATACCCAGTATTTTTTTCAGTACTTGAATAATAAAGCAACAACTCATCAGCTCAAAAGACTCAATCCTTTCTGTAAAATGTCTCATGTGAAGTGTAATTTCTATCATGAAGAAATGTGATTTTTCAGGATGTATATTCATCCCAGGAGAAGAAATACTGGTGTTCACCTGTAGTTGCATTGGCATTGCTTTTCTATCATGGTGTGCTCCCTCCCTCATCTTCCAGGCACAAAACTCATCTTGATTACATAGACCCTGCTGAATGTCCCCTTTCCAGCTGCCCGTCTGGACCTATGCACTTCCCATCATTCTCCTGGTTTGCCCTCCTCCTACCGTTTAATCATTCAGACCACTCTCAGTGACCCAGTTGCTGCTTGGAGTTTCAGTGAGTTCGAGGTCGCCCATCTCTCAGCAGTCTGTCTAATGGTTTCCTTAGTAAGACCCTCCTCATTTATCATTGAATTAGTATGATATGGATTAATATTAACACAGTTATTTAAATCACTGTAAAATACATCATGTACAGTCATCCTTTTAAGAAGGTAAACATCACTGGAGGCAACAAAATAAGAAACATGACCTTTGTTTTTTTTTGAAAATTGCAGCATGTTTTCCTGTTGTTTGTTTTGAAATAGGAAAAACCCTGCTCTTCCCACCTAAACAGGGCTTCAAAGGAGAAACCCTAGACCAATACAAACATGAGAAGGATGCTCTAAACTGAAACACAACAAAAGTCAACCTTTAAAATGAAGAAAGATTTTTATTAGATGCTCTTTGAAATCTTCCCCCTTAACTACAACATGAAAGCTCTCCAATTAGCTGAACAAGTCTTGAATACTTGAAGAAAACGGTGGGAGAGATATGGCTCGATAGGAGTTTCTGTGTTTTAATGAGTTGCATGGAGTATTTTGGTGCTGAGTCAATGAAACTTGGGTACTGAGCAGAGAATGATGCAACTGTGTGAAAAAGCAAACTCAAAAGGAAAAGCTGAAGTGACTTGGAGTATGAATGGACCCCACTGAGTGTTGTTATTAACAAAGCTTCCCCAGGGAAATGTTAGGACAGATAATTGGAGGCCATGATTACAGACAGGCAAAGCACTGTGATGAGAAAAGTCTTGGTTGGTTTTGGTGAAGACAAGGTCCAAGGCCTGACCCCAGCCACTGAGAGGAGAGATCCTGCACCCCCTGTCTGGCTCAGGACTTTTCTTGGGGGTCTGAGGAATGTGGTGGGCAGTGTGATGCCATGAGAAGGACACTAGTATGACACCACCCTGCCTCTGCACAGAGTTGCAAGGAAGCAAAGAGGCTGCATTGCAATGACTATATCTAGTTTACTCATAAGCTCTAGCCAAAGTGACAGGACTGTTGGGGCCTTCCATTCTTGCCAGTACTCTCTGCCTTCTCCTCTGCACGCTTAAATATGCTGTCCCACACTTTGTCCTATTTCCTGGAAGTCTGCAGACACCCATCTCTGTTCACCACCTTGCTCTCATCCCAGCATTTCCATCATATCACCAACGTCTCTTCAACCCTCACCAGCTGTTCTTTGAAAAACAAAGCTAGGATCTGATCATAGATACTCACCAGCACCTTCCAAGCCATGGGTCTGGTGCTGGCCTTGCAGCTTCTTGTGGAGACACAGCCAAGCCTTGTGCCTGCTGCTGCCCACTCATGGACTCAAGCAGAAGGGACAGGACAACCCATATGGGGGCCTTCTTTCTGCCTGGGTCCTCCTGGCTCTGGAGGCAGAGGGGATCCCCCAGTCAGCATGCCAAGCAGGTGCCTTCTACTGGCCTAGCAGGGCCTCTGCCAGATGTCAGCCCAAAAGTCCAGATCCCAGGGAGAAGTCAAGGGTGACCTGCCACCTGCAGACACAAGTGACCTCACAGTCCCTTTCTGTGACACGTTCCTGCTGCTGCCCTATCAAGTGCAGAGATAGAAGTGACCTCACAGTCCCTGCCACAGTCACATTCCTCCTGCTGGGGCAGGAGATCCCGAGGCAGAGCTGAACTCCTCAGAGCATTCCCACCCATCTCCTCCTTGTGACCCACAAGCTGATCAGATCCATGGCCCCTCACGTTCATTTGGGGTAAGGGTTTTGTTTAGGTCTCTTAAGCAGTTTTCTAGTGTTAAATAGACCATTTTGATGCTAGTATTAAGGGCTGAGATCAGAGTAATTAAGAGAGTAAAAGCTAGAGGAAGTGGCTATGGGCTAAGTTTTGTCTTCAAGGGATACTTTGAGGTCACTCATTAGACTAGTGGATTCCTTTCAGGGTATTGAGTAGCAATTAGGTTTAGGAATTAAGTTTAGATGTTGAAGATGGGCAATAGCCTCATATAACTATTTAAAGTCACAGTTACTGCAGCATCAGCATAATCTGAACCCTCTTACCTCTACAAAATCCTTAATTTCTGCTGGCCAAGCCCCTCTTCTCTGCTCCAAATCTCACATTTCCCCTGGCCAGGCTTCTCCTGATTTCCCCATATCAGTTATATTTTAGGGGCAAGTTTATGATGCCTTTCATGATCTTAGACAGTCAGTGCTGTCTAAGATGTCTAACATCTGTCAGTGTTCTTTTGGCTACTCTATTTCTGAGAAAAGTGGCACTTAAGACATGTCGGAAAAGGGTACAAAAGTCCATCAGAACTCCCTGCCCCTGTAGCAGCTGCCCTGGCCCTCAGTAGATGTGCTGGCCGGCACGCATGGGGAGGTGTTGGCGTGCATCAGAGAGCAGAAAGGAGGGCGCTGGAGAGGGCCGGGGCCAGGCGGGTGGCAGAGCCACTTGCAGGGGCTGGCTGGGGATCCTCTCTACTGCAGCCAGCGCACGCAGCATGGCAGAAGGAGGGCACACAGGGCTTGTGGCCACCTTGCTGCGGAAGAGCCCTGATCTGGAGGACAAAGCTCTTCCTGCTTGGAAGGACAAGCATCTCTGGCTTCGCCCCATGCTTCATGTCTTTACCTGCTCCCTGTGCACCACAGGTTGGAGCCAGGCCCTGGGCCCTTCCTGACGTCCCTGCAGGCCCTGGTGATATCAGTTCAGAAGGACATTTGGTTCTCTCCCTGTTAGAATAATAAAACCAAATTTGAAATACGTTGCTATATTTAGTTAGATGGAAGACTAGAAACTTTTTATGTCTGATGCTACCTTAGTCACTAACACCTTATCTGTAAGGCCACACAGAATTGTAACCCAGGATGGAGGTTCCTCGCTACTGGAGGAACCATGGTGTACAGAACTGTGACCACCAGGTCCAGGGATGGAGAGGAGATGGAGGGGGGCTTCAGGTAGGCAAACATGGCAGTGCTGACCATCAGGACGACCACGGCCAGGTGAGGGAGACACGTGGAAAAGGCTTTGTGCCGGCCCTGCTCAGAGGGCATCCTCAGCACAGCCCTGAAGATCTGCACATAGGACAGCAAAATGAAAACAAAACAACCAAATGCTAACAAAATGCTAAACAGAATCGCCCAAACTTCCCTGAGATAGGAATCTGAACAGGAGAGCTTGAGGATGTGGGGGATTTCACAGAAGAACTGGTCCACAACATAGCCGTGGCAGAGGGGCAGGGAAAATGTAGTGGCCGTGAGCAGGACAGCATTGAGAAAGCCACTGCCCCAGGCAGCTGCTGCCATCTGGGCACAAGCTCTGCTGCCCACGAGGCTCCCGTAGTGCAGGGGCTTGCAGATGGCAACGTAGCGATCGTAGGCCATGATAGTAAGGTTATAATACTCTGCTGATATGAAGAAGAGAAAGAGAAAGACCTGTGCAGCACAGCCTTGATAGGAGATGACCCTGGTATCCCAGAGAGAATTGGCCATGGCTTTGGGCAGAGTGGTGGAGATGCAGCCCACGTCGAGGAGGGCGAGGTTGAGGAGGAAGAAGTACATGGGGGTGTGGAGGCGGTGGTGGCAGGCTACGGCACTGAGGATGAGGCCGTTGCCCAGGAGGGCAGCCAGGTAGATGCCCAGGAAGAGCGTGAAGTGCAGGAGCTGCAGCTCGCGTGTGTCTGCGAATGGCAGCAGGAGGAACTCGCTCACAGAGCTGATATTGGGCATTTGCTGACATTGAACGCAGTTGTCTGTTGAAGAGAAGACAGAACAATGTTAGTTCACATGTCTTTGAGAGAGACTTATTACAAGTCTTAGAGCACCCTCCAGCCTGAGCATCTCTCTTTGCAGGAGAACCTTTCTGCAGCTCTCTTGCTTGAGGTCCAGCTGGTGCTGGCTGATTGTGGCACTGGAAGCAGGGGCTGGTGTGGGTTGCAGACGAGTCCTTCCTGCTGTACATCAGGAAGAAATCAGGAACATGGGGGAAGCTTAAGTTCAGTTCTCTGGTCAGATTAATGATCTTTTCAGTGTTATTTCAAACAACTCATCTGAATGCAGAGTTACACAGGCCACTGCCCACATGTCGTGTTCTAATCTGCCCTGTGTTTCCTGTCTTTGAGCCGCAGGACCATCCAGCTCATGAGTGTCCCTGAGAAGCAACTGGAGAGAACTGAGAGCAGAGAAGCCCCAGTCCAAGTGCAGCTGGACAGAAACCTCACCTTGTCTCTGAATGGAGTTCTCACACAGATGGAGCTTGGGAGCATCTCCTTCTCTGAGCTCTACCTTCTCTTCTACCCCCGCCTGCCTCACAGCCCATGGGATGCAGGGGAAGAGGAGGCCAGGGAGAGGCTGCTCCAGGGGAAGGCGTCTGCACTGCAGGGCGTGGCCGCAAGGTGCCCGAATCCCCCCTGCCACGGCGTTTCTGCCAACAGCTCCTTCTGGCCGCCTGCCCCTCTGTGCTGCCTGCAGCTGTCCCTGCCGGGAGCTGCTGCTCTGCGCCCACCTCTTCTTTCCCCCTGCCCGTGCTCACAGACCCCATCCCACGTGGCTGTGTTCAGCGCTTCCCTGCAGCACCCTGCCACCAACAGGGCCCTGCCAAGGGGCACCTCCATGGCTGCAGGAGCTACGGGGCAGCTGACATAGAGCCCGGCATGGCCAGCCAGGGCAGGGTGTTCTGGGCTGACCGGGGGCACCTACCTTAGGGCACTGCAAGGGGCTTCTGCCAGAATTCCTCCCCTCACACTGCAACCCAGCAGGACTCTCAAAGCCTACTGCATTGCCCACTGCCCTCCCAGAAACAAGACCCAGCAGGAGGAGACCCTTCCAGGACCTGCAGCTGCATGGCCCTGCAGCCAGGCACTTACCTTGTCAAGGGCTGTGCAGGTTTCTCCTGCAGGCAGCTCTCAGCATCCTCCCACTGCCAAGTGCCTCCAACCCCTCTCTCCTTCTCTCCTCTCCACGTGCCAGCTGCAGTCAGAGCCCCCAGCCCTGCTGCGCTGCCCCTCTGCACCACGGCCCTCTTGCCACAAGCTCTCTCTGTCCCACGAGCCCAGCCCAGCTCAGCAGCACAGCACCAGACCAAGGCACTGCAATCACCCCTCTGGGGGCTTTGCTGATGAGCCCACGAACCTCAGGCACTCCGAGACAATTGAAGACAGCTCTCCAGAAGTCCAAGTCAGAGGCAAGTTTCCTGCAGTGTCCCCCTGAGGGCCAGCACTGACACAGCCTCCCTTGGAGCTCGTTAGAGCAGAACCCTGGAGGCAGTGAGGACAAGGAGACAAAGGCAATGTGAAGGTGACACTGATGTGGAGGAAAACTGGATGTGTGTCAGCAAGCACAAGGGCCAGGGAAGGGACCCCTGTCCTCTGGGAAGGGAGATCCTTTCCATTCACAACTTGCACAGGGCTCATTGTGGGGCAGTAGGAGATGGGGATGTGCACGGCCAAGTGCAGGAGAATGGTACGACCCCTGCCTGCTTCGTGGGTGGGGGCGAGGAGGCAATTGAGGTGCTGGTGCTTTAGAAATAAGCTTTCTCCTCATGGGCCTCAGTGGCAGAGACAACAGCCATAGCCGTGGACACAAAGACCTGGGTCCTGTTGGGACTTTGAGCTTTGTCACAACCATTACTCTTCTCACCAGGCTGTCTGAGGGACTCCTGGACTTCCAAATCTTCCACTGCTTGATTCAGACCCTTCTGTTGGTAGTGTCACATGGGATCTGAGCTGAGTCTGATAACAAGGATCTTCGTGGTGTTCCTGCTCCTCGTAAGGCAGTTCTTAAGGAAGCTGGCCTGGCTCCTGGTGAGCAAACAGCACTGCTCGTATGGCATCCCTCGTGGTGCCCAGGCCCCCTCCTCCTAGGCACTGCTCACTCATCAGGGTCCCAGTCTGCCCTCATGTGTGGGTTTCCTCTTCTTCTGGTGCAGTTCTGGGTTTTTCTCCTTGAAAGTGTCAAGAGGTTCCTTTAGGCAAAATCCTTCAGTTCCTAAAGATTCCCTCACACTGATGCTCCATGCTGTCAGTTGTTTGTGTCTGCAAGCAGTCAGTTCAGCCATTGTGTGATTACGCACTCTCTGACAAGATAGCAGCATCAGGAGCTGCAGGAAAGTTTGGATAATACAGGAGTAACCAGTGGAAACGAATTGCAGTACGGACTCACAGAAAGGCAGGGGATGGAAGGCTGCCACGTTCCACCTCTTCTGTGCTTCCATCTCATGCATGCTGTCAGTTTGTCTGGACTTGTGTCCTGAATGTTATGGGGCTGTGCAGGTAAAAATTTGAAGGCCTGTGCCAACCTTCTAGGGTAGGTTTGTGACTTTTTTTTCTCTCCTGCTCTTTCATGTTAGCAAAGGAAGCTCCATCAACGTGGAAACGACTCCTGAAGTAGGCATCCAACCCAGCAGGCTCCTTGCGGCCTCTCAGCCAACCAGACACAAGTCACCTCAGCAGCAGCTTCCAAGCCAGGGGCCTGCTGCTGGCCTTGCAGCTTCTTGGCTAGACACAGCCAAGCCTTGTTCCTGCTGCTGCCCACTCATGGACTCAAGCAGAAGGGACAGGACAACCCATGTTGGGGCCTTCTTTCTGCCTGGGTCCTCCTGGGTCTGGAGGCAGAGGGGATCCCCCAGTCAGCATGCCAAGCAGGTGCCTTCTGCTGGCCTAGCAGGGCCACTGCCAGATGTCAGCCCAAAAGTGCAGCTCCCAGGGAGAAGCCAAGGGTGACCAGCCACCTCCAGACACAAGTGACCTCCCAGTCCCTTTCCGTGACACGTTCCTGCTGCTGCCCTATCAAGTGCAGAGACAGAAGTGACCTCACAGTCCCTGCCACGGTCACATTCCTCCTGCTGGGGCAGGAGATGCTGAGGCAGAGCTGAGCTCCTCAGACATCCCCACCCATCTCCTCCTTGTGGCCCACAAGCTGATCAGATCAGGGTGAGCAAGAGACTAAAGATAAAGGGAAGCGACTATAGGCTGTGTTTTGGCTTGAAGGGAAACTTTGAGGTCAGGCATAAGAGTAGTGGATTCCTGTCAGGGTGTAGAGTAGTATTTAGGTTTGGGGATCAATGTCACTGGTTAAAATAGGGGAAGGGCTTTACATGACTGTTTTAAGCCAGTGTTACAGCAAAATCAACATTGCCTGAATGTTCGAACCTCACAGAAATCATTAATTTCTGCTGGCCAAATTCCTTTTCCCTCCCTCAAATCTCACATCTCTCCTGGCCAGGCTTCTCCTGACTTCCCCATATCAGTCATTTTCTTAGGGGCAGCTTTCTGATGGCTTTCATGATCTCAGAGTATCTGTCTCACATCTGTTGGCTACTCCTTTCTTGAGACCGATATGGCACCTAAGTCAGGATGGAAAAGAACACAAAGGCTGTAGGTGAACCCTGCACAATGTGCCCAGCAGCTCTTGTACCACCCCAAAATTTTGTTTCCTGCCTCCAACATTTGGATACGGAATGCCTTCTGTGCACCCAGTCTATCTTTTTCCAAACCCTCATGCATGGTTCAGTTTGCCCCAAGCGTCTTGGAGGCAGTGGCCCCCTCTGTGTAGAAAACTGAAAGCAGTCCTAAAGGATGACTTCAGGCAAAAGCTGACACCTCTGACATGACAACCCCTACCCAAGACCTCTTCCTCTATGGGGCCTACCAGGTACTTAGAAGGAGCCGATCTCAGAAACTACATGCACAGCAAGTGCCTTCTGCTGTCCTGTCATGGACACCGGCAGATGTGAGCCTAAAGGCACAGATCCCAGCCAGGAGTCAATGGTGACCTGTCAGCTACTTGAGAATGCAGTCACATCACAGGCCATTTAACAGCCATTCGCTGGACTTAGTGCTTCTCATACACCACTGAGCTTATAACACCACACCTACAAAACACCCCCTTTTTGGGCCAGGACCTGCCCAGGTGGAAGTGATCTGGTTGTGATCCACCAAGCTCATGACACACCTGCTTGGCTCCCAGCCTCTCTGATGCACAGGAGCCAGTTCTGTGCCAGTCCTGTGAGGTGCTAGGGCAGGAGGGACCTTGCAGGCAATGTTCCAGCCCCATGCCTGTTGGTGGTCTCTCAGCTCCTAGTGCACAGTGAAGATCACGCTCACATCCAGAAGTTATGTGCCTGAAGCCAGCCTACAAGACACTTACGGGAAGCATCCTCCCAGCTCCAGCCCCAGCTGGCAGTGCTGCTCTGCAGAGTGAGGGGGCTGTGGTGCCCAGAGCATGGGGACATTCTGCAGGGCTGTGCTGGGCAGGCTGGGAGGTAGACCCAGCTCATGGGGTCACTGCCATTGCCCCAGGGCTGCAAGGAATCATTCACCAGGCTCCTTTGCTGGGGTTTATGTGTGCCATGGGGCTGTAGAGCTCTCCTCTGCCTGCTCACACCAGATTGAGCACTTGAGCTCTGCTCAGTCCACCTTGGAAGAGATCCCCCCTTAGGAGGGAAGTGCTGCAGTGGAGGCCAGCTGTGCCACTGTCGTGCCCACTGCCTGTCCCTGCCTGCAGTCCCAGCTCGGCCCCACAGCAGCACTGGCACCAAGTGAGGAGCAGCCGGGCCTGACCCCACCAGCAAAGCTCAGCAGGAGAGGGCGGCAGTGGCAAGAGAGCAGCTCTGCATGACCCAAACGCTGGTGCTCCCTGGCTATGCCGCTGGGATGGGACTCTTTTCCTCTGCACCCCTGCACACGGGCACTGCCCCTGCAGAGCCAGGCCTGGTCTCAGAGGAAGGACGTCAGACAAAAAAGGTAGTTAAATCTTAACTTCCTTAAGGTTAAATTCATGGAGAGCATGGCTTCACATGCACAGAGTCTATGAGCTATATTCAACAGGTACATCCATATCATCTTAATGGGTGTTCATTAGCTGAATTAATGTAATAAGAATATGCACAAACACAACCACAAACAAAACAAAACAAAACAGGTATACTGGTATTAAGCCAATTATTTGCATTATAAGACATGTGCAGAAGCAGATCAAAAAATTCTTGTATCCAAGACACATCTAGTCATCTATATCCACAAGGCATGCTTGAGCTCCTGGGTCCTCATGCTACAGATGAGGACATGCTCTGCTGGAGGGACCACTGAGTACAGAACTGCCACCACCAGGTCCAGGGATGGAGAGCGGATGGAGGAGGGCTTCAGGCAGGCAACCATGACAGGCCTGAGGGAGACGGACACCATGGCCAGGTGAGGGAGGCACGTGGAAAAGGCTTTGTGCCGGCCCTGCTATAGAGACGACAGGACTGTCACCTAGCTCCACAAGGTCGAATCCAAATGCACTGCTTCTACCTGTGGCAGCTGGGCTCTTGGTCCTGAGCCCATCCTGTATGCTGGGGCTGCTCCCCCAGCTCCAGAGGATTTGGGAAGAGAGGGATACTGAGACCAATGAATTTCTGATGGTATCTTTATTTGTCTTTATCTGCCAAGGAAGCCTGGTTCTGTATGTATGTTAGATGATGTGGTCAACCTTACAAAAGATGTAACATTCTGAATGGTAAGAATGAGATTATAAAAAACAAAATGAAATATTGTTCAAATACTAACAGAGAAAAATAATGTAAAAAATTGTGTCATTTTCCCAAATACTCTTTGATTTCTCTTGGGATTCTTATTAATGATAATGTTATGAAAACACTAGTAATGATAAAAAAGATATGATATAATGTAAATCAAAATATTTGCACATTATTAAGAATACATCTTCTGAACACATCATGGATGCTTAAGAAGCATGTATGGAAACAGTTTCCTCACTGCTTTCTTGAGCTCCTGGTTCCTCGTGCTGTAGATGAGGGGGTTCACTGCTGGAGGCACCACCGAGTACAGAAGTGCAACGACCAGGTCCAGGGATGGAGAGGAAATGGAGGGGGGCTTCAGGTAGGAAAATATGCCAGTGCTAATGAAGAGGGAGACCACAGCCAGGTGAGGGAGGCACGTGGAAAAGGCCTTGTGCCGGCCCTGCTCAGAGGGCATCCTCAGCACTGCCCTGAAGATCTGCACATAGGACAGCACTATGAAGACAAAACAACCAAAGACTAAAGAAACACTAAACACAAGTGCCCCAACTTCCCTGAGGTAGGCATGTGAGCAGGAGAGCTTGAGGATCTGGGGGATTTCGCAAAAGAACTGGTCCACAGCATTGCCTTGGCAGAGGGGCAGGGAAAATGTAGTGGCCGTGTGCAGGGCAGCATTGAGAAAGCCACTGCCCCAGGCAGCTGCTGCTATCTAGGCTCTGCTGCCCACGAGGCTCCCGTAGTGCAGGGGCTTGCAGATGGCAATGTAGTGGTCGTAGGCCATGAAGGTGAGAAGATAAAATTCTGATACAATCAAGAAGACAAACAGAAAGACCTGTGCAGCACAGCCTTGATAGGAGATGACAGAGCACTGGGCATTGGAGGGTCCGCAGCTCCTTAATATCAGCTACAATAAAACATGTGAGGACCACAAGGATGATGTTGGTGTAGTCTGTGGGCTGAGGTGTGGGAAGGGACTTCATGAAGTTCATTGATGAAATATTGATCCCTCACTGCAATGCTCTAGCAGTCTCAGTCTGCAGTACAAACCTGACCACGTATTACCATGAAACCTGCCTCCCCTCCACTGCAGTAACCTGAAAGCACAGACTGCAGAAAAAGTCTTGCTTTTCAGGTAGACTCTGCCTTGGTCTTTCTCTTGAAAAATCCAATCATAAATACCGTTCTTTAAAACATCTTCTACTCCTACCTGGAGAAACAGAGAGACCCACCCTGACAGATGCTATCAGCCATCGGATGTGCCAGCTGTAGAAGACCCCTCTGGCAACCCCACCTGCATGGCCCTGCTGCCAGAGACTCATGGTGTCAAGAGCCTGCAGATGTGTCCTGCCACACGCTGTCCTCTGTTGTTGCGCTCCTCAGTGCCTCCAAGCCCTCTCTCCTTCTCTCCTCTCTGTGTGCCAGCTGCGGTCAGAGCCCCCAGCCCTGCTGCGCTGTGCAGAGGAGCTGCTCCTGGGCACAGCTGTCTCTCTGCTCCAGGGCCCTCTTGCCACGAGCTCTCTCTGTCCCATGAGCCTGGCCCAGCTCAGCAGCACAGCACCAGCCCAAGGCACTGCAATCACCCCTCTGGGGGCTTTGCTGATGAGCCCACAAACCTCAGGCACTCAGAGACAATTGAAGACATGTCTCCAGAAGTCCAAGTCAGAGGCAAGTTTCCTGCAGTGTCCCCCTGAGGGCCAGCACTGACACAGCCTCCCTTGGAGCTCATTAGAGCAGAACCCTGGAGGCAGTGAGGACAAGGAGACAAAGGCAATGTGAAGGTGACACTGATGTGTAGGAAAACTGTTTTTCTTTCACCAAGCACAAGGGCCAGGGAAGGGACCCCTGTCCTCTGGGAAGGGAGATCCTTTCCCTCCACACCTTGCTCAGGGCTCTTTGTGGTGCAGTAGGAGATGGGGATGTGCATTGCCAAGTGCAGGAGAATGGTACAACCCCTGCCGGCTTCATGGGTGGGGGCGAGGAGGCAATGAGGCCCTGGTGCTTTCACAGTCAGTTGTTTCCTCATAAGCCTCAGTGGCAGAGGCAACAGCCATAGCCTTGGATACAAAGACCTGGGTCCTGCTGGCACTCTCAGTCTTGTCACAGCCCTTAATCCTTTCCACAGCAGCCTTACCTAAGGACTCTCATACCTCTACCTCTTTCCCTGCTGGCTGCAGACCCTTCTGTTGGTGATCGCTTACACATCTGAGCTGAGTCTGATAACTCAGATCTTCTTGGTTGCCATGCTACTCGTAAGACAGCTCTGTAGGAAGCTGCCCTGGTTCCTCGTGAGGAGGCACCACTGCTTGTATGGCATCCCTAGTGGTGCCCAGAACCTTCTCCTCCTGGGCACTGCTCACTCTGCAGGGTCCCAGGCTGCCCTGATATGTGGGGTTACTCTTCGTCATTGCAGGACTGGGCTCTTCTTCTTGTAAAGGGCACGATGTTTCTTTAGACAAATCTTGAGGTTTCTCAAGGTTGCCGTGGACTGACGCTCCATTCTGTCATGCGTTAAGGTCTGCAGGCAGACAGTTCTAATTCCATGTGATTGTGCTATCTCTCACAAGACAACAGCATCAGGACTTTCAGGAAAGTTTGGATAATACAGGAGTAACCAGTTGAACGGAATTGCAGCACAGAGTCACAGAAGTGTACGCGATGGAAGGCTGCCAGGTTCCACCTCTTCTGTGATTTCCTCCCATGCATGCTGTCAGTTTGTCTGGAGCTGTGTCCTGAATGTTATGGGGCTGTGCAGGTCAAAGTTAGAAGGGCCAAAGCCCAGATGGAGCTCCATCTGTATATTACTGTCAAAGACAATAAAAACTGCTTATATAAATACTTCACAAAAAGGAAGATTAGGGAGAATCATCAGCCTTTATTGGATGTGGGGGGAAAGCTGGTGACAAGAAAGGAGGTAAAGGCTGAGGTACTTAATGCTTTCTTTGCCTCAGTCTCCATCAGCAAGACCAGCTTTTTCCCCTGGATATTTCTTCCTCCTCATGGCCAGTGCCGAAGTTCCAGGGCACCCTTCATGGCAGTTTTTTTCTCCTGCTCTTTCGTACTGCCAAAAAAAGCTCAATAAGGGTGGAAACCACTCGTGAAGTAGGCATCCCAACCCAGCAGGCTCCTTGCAGCCTCTCAGCCATGCAGACACAAGTCACCTCAGCAGCAGCTTCCAAGCCAGGGGCCTGCTGCTGGCCTTGCAGCTTCTTGTGGAGACACAGCCAAGCCTTGTGCCTGCTGCTGTGCAGTCATGGACTCAAGCAGAAGGGACAGGACAACCCATGTCTGGGTTGTCTCTTTCTGTCTGGGTCCTCCTGGGTCTGGAGGCAGAGAGGATCCCCCAGTCAGCATGCCAAGCAGGTGCCTTGTGCTGGCCCAGCAGGGCCACTGCCAGATGTCAGCCCAAAAGTGCAGATCCCAGGGAGAAGGCAAGGGAGACCTGCAAACCTCCAGACACAAGTGACCTCCCAGTCCCTTTCCGTGACATGTTCCTTCTGCTGCCCTATCAAGTGCAGAGACAGAAGTGACCTCACATTCGCATTGCTCCTGCTGGGTCAGGACATTCTGAGGCAGACCAGACCTCTCTCTAGTCCTTTATGGACCATGGCTCACCATTCTAGGTTAGAGGATAAACACAGGTTTAATGGGAATCTTTGGTGTTCTTCTGTGGCTATCAGGTCTTTCTCAAGTGTATGAGCAAGCCCTGTGGTTTAGGGTTTTTTTTTAGGCCTGCCAACAACTTCTCTAGGGCTAAATCGTGCATTTTAATGCTAGTGTTAAGGGAAGGGAATAGGGTAAGCAAGAGAGTAAAGGTAAGGGAAAGGGGCTGAGTTTTGCTTCAATGGATACTTTGAGTTCAGGCATTAGAATAGTGGATTCCTCTCAGAGTGGTGGAGAAACATTTAGGTTTAAAGATTAAAATTACTGGTTCAAATAAGGAAAGGGCAATACATGACTGTTTTAAGTCAGTGTTACTGTAGCATCTACATTAAATGACCCCTCTTACCTCTACAGAATCATTAATTTCTGCTGGCCATGCTTCTCTTCCCACCCCAAAATTTCACATCTTTCTTGTCCATGACCTCCCCATATTCTACTGGGATCAGCTTTCTGATGACATTTACCATCTCAGTGTATCTGTCTCACCTCTGTTGGCTCCTCCATTCCTGAGAAGATGGTGGCGTTGCAGTCAGGAGGGAAAAGGGCACAAAGTTCTTTAGGCGCATCCTGCACAATGTGCCCATCAGCTCTGCACTTCCACAAAACTGTGCTTCCTACCTACAAGTTTTGTTTCCCAAGTGGCTTCTATGCATCCAGCGTTACTTTTCCCAAGCCCTCAAGCATGTTTCAGGTTTGGATGCGGATGGATGGGAAAAGGAAAGCAATGCATGGATGGAACTGATCTTGGCAAGGGATGAAAAGAATAACACGAAGAGATTCTGTAGGTACCTTGCTCAGAAAAGGAAGGCCAAGGACATTGTACCCCCTGTGATGAATGAGAAGGGTGAACTGGTAATGACAGACATGGAAAAGACAGAGGGACTCAACAACTTCTTTTCTTCAGTCTTCCCTGCCAGTCAGGCTTCCCAAGTATTTTGTTTCCCTGAACCCATAGTTGATGTCTGTGGGTGCAAATTCCCACCTGCTGTAAGTGAAGAGCATGTTTGAGACCACCTGCAGAAACCCAACAAGTACAAGTCTATGGAGCTTGATGACATGCAACCCAGGGTCCTGAGGGAACTATTTGATGTAGTCGTCAAGCCTCTCTCCATCATATTTGAAGAGTCCTGGCAGTCAGGTGAACTCCCTGGTGACCTGAAAAGGAAAATATCACTCCCATTTTTAAAAAGGATAGAAATGAGAACCCATGGAACTAGCGAATGGTGAGCCTCACCTCTGTGCCTGACAAGATCATGGAAAAGATCCTCCTGGAATCAATGTCAAGGCACATGCAAGACAAAGAGGTGATCTCAGACAGCCAGCATGGCTTCACCAAAGGCCAAATCGTGCCTGACCAATGTGCTGGCTTTCTACAGTTGAGTGACCGCATCAGGCAACAAGAGAAGACAGACGTAAGTCATCTACTTGGACTTCTGTAAGACCATTGACACTGTCCCATATGACATCCTGGTCTCCAAATTAGAGAGGTACGCATTTGATGGGTGCACCATTCAGTGGATAAGGAGTTGGCCTAAAGATCACACCCAGAGTGTGGTGGTCAACGACTCTATGTCCAAGTGGAGGCTGGTGACAAGTGTTGTACCTCAGGGGTCTGTCCTCGGACCCATATTGTTTAATATTTTTATTAATGACATAGACAGTGGGGTCGAGTGCACCCTAAGCAAGTGTGCAGATGACACCAAGCTGAGAGGTGTAGTTGATGCAACAGAGGAAGGAATTCCTGTGCAAAGGGCCCTGGGCAACCTGATCTCCTGGGGGGCATCCCGGCTTATGTCCAGGGAGTTGGCAATAGGTGATTTTTAAAGTCCCTTCCAACAGGAGCCATTCTCTGATTCTATGGTCTCACGAGCTATACCTCAAGCATGACTCCCATCCCATCAGCCTTCCTGTGGTCTCTCACCTGACCGGAACAGAAGGTGACTCACCAACATCTTCAATGCTATGTGCATGCTTCTGGCTTTTATGATCCCTATCTGTGCCACATTCCTGCTGCAGGTCCATCAGCTCCAAAGACAGAAGTGACCTCTCAGCCTCTGTCACAGCTACATGCTTCCTGCAGGCCCAACAGATCCTGAGGCACACCTGATCCCATCCCAGCATTCCCAGCCAGCTCCTCCTTGTGGCCTCGGATCTGATCACATACCTGTCACCTCACATGCCTCTTCCAATGCCATGGGACTGCTGCAGGACCTCACAGTCCCTGCCCTGCCCGAAGGGGACAAACAGCTGAAGTTAGGGATAGGAGTGGTGTTGAAGCTGAGATGTGCTGTGTGCATGGTGGAGGGCTTTGGGGGTTAGATGATCAGGTTAATGTTTAGGGATTAGAGGTCACCTTCTAGGGTCAAGGGAATGGCAAGTGTATCAAGGGAGGGATTGGTGTTCTGCTCAAAGTGCCTGCTCAAGGTCTGGGATAAGGACAAGTTTTGAGGCTTTTAGTTTAGGTTTGGTTAGAGAGCTAGGTTTAAGGCTGGAATTTTCTTCAATCCTTAGTTAGTCTTAATCATCCTTCTCTTTACCCTTCTTGTAGAAGATGCCTTTTACCTCTGCCTTTTCAAAATCCTGATCAATGTCTCTCCTTTATCTGGCCTTTCCAAGGTCTTTGAGATAGGTCTTATAACAACGTCTGCAGCTCCACCAGCACCTCTCTAACCCTTTCCACATCACCTCTAAGCAACCTGAAGAGTGACCAGGAGGATGATGTTTTCTTGGAAAAGGGTTTAGTTAAAATCTCTGAGGAGGGCTGTTATGGGCTTCACACAGACAGTGATGGTAGTATCACAGAAAACAGTGACACTTGTGTGGACAGAAGAGCAGGTGGATAAGCACTTGCAGGGGAAGCAGGCGATCAGGCCCAGTCAGCATGGCTTTATGAAAGGCAGGTCATGCCTGACGAACCTGATCTCCTTCTATGACAGAGTGACGCGCTGGGTGGATGAGGGAAAGGCTGTGGATGTGGTCTACCTTGACTTCAGCAAGGCTTTTGACACCGTCTCCCACAGCATTCTCCTCAAGAAACTGGCTGCTCTTGGCTTGGACTGGCGCACGCTTCGTTGGGTTAGAAACTGGCTGGATAGCCGGGCCCAAAGAGTCGTGGTGAATGGAGCCAAGTCCAGTTGGAGGCCAGTCACTAGTGGCGTTCCCCAGGGCTCGGTGCTGGGGCCGGTCCTCTTTAATATCTTCATCGATGATCTGGACAAGGGCATCGAGTGCACCCTCAGTAAGTTCGCAGACGGCACCAAGTTAGGTGCGTGTGTCGATCTGCTTGAGGGTAGGAAAGCTCTGCAGGAGGATCTGTATAGGCTGCACCGATGGGCTGAGGTCAACTGCATGAAGTTTAACAAGGCCAAGTGCCGGGTCCTGCACCTGGGGCGCAATAACCCCAAGCAGAGCTACAGGCTGGGAGAGGAATGGTTGGAGAGCTGCCAGGCAGAGAAGGACCTGGGAGTGATGGTGGATAGTCGGCTGAATATGAGCCAGCAGTGTGCTCAGGTGGCCAAGAAGGCCAACAGCATCCTGGCTTGTATCAGGAACAGTGTGACCAGCAGGGCTAGGGAGGTGATCGTCCCCCTGTACTCAGCTCTGGTGAGGCCGCACCTCGAGTACTGTGTTCAGTTTTGGGCCCCTCGCTACAAGAAGGACATCGAGGTGCTTGAGCGGGTGCAGAGAAGGGCGACGAAGCTGGTGAGGGGCCTGGAGAACAAGTCCTACGAGGAGCGGCTGAGGGAGCTGGGCTTGTTCAGCCTGGAGGCTCAGGGGTGACCTTATCGCTCTTTTTAGGTACCTCAAGGGAGGCTGTAGCGAGGTGGGGGTTGGCCTGTTCTCCCACGTGCCTGGTGACAGGACGAGGGGGAATGGGCTTAAGTTGAGCCAGGGGAGTTTTAGGTTAGATGTTAGGAAGGACTTCTTCACTGAAAGGGTTGTGAGGCACTGGAACAGGCTGCCCAGGGAAGTGGTGGAGTCACCATCCCTGGAAGTCTTCAAAAGACGTTTAGATGTAGAGCTTAGGGATATGGTTTAGTGGGGACTGTTAGCGTTAGGTTGGAGGTTGGACTCGATGACCTTGAGGTCTCTTCCAACCTAGAAAATTCTGTGATTCTGTGATTCTGTGATAAGGCTTTGGGCCTGCCAGCACAGGACGTACACACATGAGAATTGCATGAGAAGGAAGAGGAAGATTGGATCCAAAATGTAGATTATGAAAGGAAAGACCAAGAGTATCACTGTGGCACTGCAGGACAGCTCCAGCAATGGGGCAAAACCACGCAAGAGGTGTCTATGACACTGGGGCCACAGAACTGTAGCTGGGAGGAGGAGAAAGAATTCCTGTACATGAAGGAAATTCCCCTGGTTCAGGTACAGCTGCCTTCTGGAGTCAGACCTTCCACTTCACGAGCCTTGCAGAGAACAGGGATGGCATACAGCCCAGGGCTGACCGTAGGGCATGGCCCCCAGCAGGAAGCACTGCGGTCATGCGGAAGGTGCAGCTGAGAGTGCTGCCACCTCTGTGAGCAACGGGAGTGCTGTCCCGAGCCAGGAAGCTGGCCAGCATCTGGCGCAGGGTGCTGGAGCTGTGCAAGGAGGACAACTCTCCCCAAGGAAGAAGGCCACGGGCATCTGCAGGTGTTTGTTGGCAGGCACCAGCACAGTGATGAGGGTGTTCCACATCCCAGTCACCGTGCTGGATATATGAAAGAGGAAGAGATTTGTGTATGAGTAGAGGTTCCTGCAGATGGACAGCTGGAAAAACTCAATGAACGGTGTCTTAGTGTCTCATTCCCTACATGGAAATATTTTTAGAGCATTCTGGTCCCCCCTCTCTTGTTAGGACACCAATGAGGAAGATGTTAGGACACCAATGAGCAAGTGGGTACATACCACGTGCAACCCTGTAGTTTTGATCGTTTGACCATGGAAAGACCATGAGAAAATGGGATGGAAAAATCTACTTCCACCCTAGAGGCACGGATACATGAAGCACAAGGAAAACCTTTCGCTAAAAGTGGTTCTTCTGAGAAAATTGCTGCTCCAGCAGGCAGTCCTCCAAACAGTGTAATGAATACTATGAGCAAGACGAGAGAGGCCCTGTCTCAATCCAGGGCGAGGGAGAAGAGAATCGAGTGTATTGGACTTTGAGGATTATTAGCCTGACAAATCAAACTCAAGAGTTAACTGTATTGGAGGCTGAAGTGAGTCTAGCTGGGAAGGAGTGGCAAATGCAACCCATTGGGACTTGCCTGGAGGCTCTGTGCAACCTTGGCATAGACTGCTTCAGGAAAAGATACTTCAAAGATCCACAAGGGTATTGGTGGGCTTTGGCATAGCTGCCTTGGAGATGGAGGACATCAAACAGTTGTCTACCTGGCCCACTCTCTCACAGAACCCTTCTGCTGTGGAGGTGTTGATGGCCAATGAGCAGCAGGTGCCAATCGCTACCACAACAGTGCACCTGAGGCAGTATTGCACTGACAGAGACTCCCTGACTCCCCTGCATGACCTGGTTCATTGACTGGAGAGCCAAGGAGTGAGAGCCAAGGCTCTCTCACCTTTTAATAGTCCCATATAGACAGTGCAAAATTCTAATGGTAAATGGAAGATAATGGTGGACTTCTGTGGCTTGAATGAAGTCCCACCACCACTGAGTGCTGCTGTGCTGTGCATGCTAGAACTTCATTCAGTATGAACTGGAGTCAAAGGCAGCCAAGCGCTATGCCACTATTAATATTGCTAATGCGTTTTTCTCCATGCCTTTGGCAGCAGTGTGAAGGCCACACTTTGCTTTCACAAGGAGGGTCGTCCTGTCCACCTAGAATCTGGTGCCCCAGGGCTGGAAACAGACCTAATATTTTCAATGGGCAGATCCAGACTGCCCTGGAACAGGTGGAGGCATCTGAACATTTCCAATGCATTGATGTCGACATTACATGGGGCAACACAGATCAAGAGGTGTTTGAGAAAGGGAAGAAAATAGTTCTAATCCTTCTGAAAACTTGTATTGCCCTAAACCACAGTAAGGTCAAGGGACCTGAACAGGAGAACCTAGTCCAGGTTGGCCAGGTTCAGGGGGACATCTGGCTGGGGGAAAGTTGGGAATCAGTCAGTGGCTGATGAGCAATTGCATTGCGCATCACTTGCTTTATACATTTCATCATCGTAGTAATAAATTGCATTATATTGTATTGTTATTGTTACTGTTATTCTTATATCTTCATTTTCTGTCCTTTTACACTGTCTATATTTCAACAAATAAGCTTTTGAATGGTAGGTGTAAGCTAACAACTCTGTGATGTTTAGGTGCCCAACAGGTTAAAGCATGATTGACAAACAAATTTTAATAGCACAAAGAACACTTCTAAAATGTGTCTCTCCTGTGTTCAGAGAGGAGCAGTCAGTGATGACATCAGTCTGCCTCAATCAGCACACCCCAGCAGAGACCCTGCTGCCTTCGGGAGCTGTCAGCCCTGAGGCCTTGGGGACACCTCGAGGGAGCCCAAGGGCACAGAGCAAGCGATGCCATGGTCGGGTGCTGTGCTGCTGAGCTGGGCCGGGCTCCTGGGCCCAAGGGGAGCTCCTGAAAAGCGCTGCAGAGAGACAGCTGTGGCCAGGAGCAGCTCCTCTGCACAGTGCAGCAGGGCTGGGGGCTCTGACCGCAGCTGGCACACAGAGAGGAGAGAAGGAGAGAGGGATTGGAGGCACTGAGGAGCGCAACAACAGAGGACAGCGTGTGGCAAGACACATCTGCAGGCTCTTGACACCGTGAGGCTCTGGCAGCAGGGCCATGCAGGTGGGGTTGCCAGAGGGGTCTTCTACAGCTGGCACATCCAATGGCTGATAGCATCTGTCAGGATGGGTCTCTCTGTTTCTCCAGTGAGGAGTGGAAGATGTTTTAGAGAATGGCATTTATACGGGGTCATTTCCAGAAGAAGATTGAGGCTTGGTTTATCTGAAGAACAAGGCTTTTTTTTGGTTCTGTGCTTTCCAATTCGTGCATTGTAGAGGAGGGAAGTTTGAGGGAAATGTATTCTCAGGATTATACAAGAGACTGAGACTCCCAGAGCATTGCACAGAGAGATCAGAATGGAAACAATGAGATTCTGACAGGTTCTCCTGTAAAGAGAGAAGATCGCCTGGGGTGTGTGCTAAGACAGGGAATAAGTTTTCCTCATTTAAGTCTGTTCTAACTTTGATCTGCATTCTCATCTTCAACAGGCAGCTGTGTTTAAAATCAGCAAATGCCCAACAGCAGCTCTGTGAGCGAATTCCTCCTGCTGGCATTCGCAGACACACGCGAGCTGCAGCTCCTGCACTTTGCGCTCCTCCTGGGCATCTACCTGGCTGCCCTCCTGGGCAACAGCCTCATCCTCAGCGCCGTAGCCTGCCACCACCGCCTCCACACCCCCATGTACTTCTTCCTCCTCAACCTTGCCCTCCTCGACGTGGGCTGCATCTCCACCACTCTGCCCAAAGCCATGGCCAATGCCCTCTGGGACAACAGGGCCATCTCCTATCAAGGCTGTGCTGCACAGGTCTTCTTTTTAGTCTTCTTCATTGGAGCAGCATATTCCCTTCTCACTGTCATGGCCTACGATCGCTACGTTGCCATCTGCAAGCCCCTGCACTACGGGAGCCTCCTGGGCAGCAGAGCTTGTGCCCAGATGGCAGCAGCTGCCTGGGGCAGTGGCTTTCTCAATGCTGTCCTGCACACGGCCAACACATTTTCCCTGCCCCTCTGCTATGGCACTGTTGTGGACCAGTTCTTCTGTGAAATCCCCCATATCCTCAAGCTCTCTTGCTCAAATACTTACCTCAGGGAAGTTAGAGCACTTGTTTTTAGTGTTTTTTTGGCCTTTGGTTGTTTTGTTTTCATTGTGCTGTCCTATGTGCAGATTTTCAGGGCAGTGCTGAGGATGCCGTCTGAGCAGGGCAAGCACAAAGCCTTTTCCACGTGCCTCCCTCACCTGGCCGTGGTCTCTCTGTTCGTCAGTACTGCCATATTTGCCTACCTGAAGCCTCCCTCCATTTCCTCTCCATCCCTGGACCTAGTGGTGGCATTTCTGTACTCAATGGTGCCTCCAGTAGTGAACCCCCTCATCTACAGCATGAGGAATCAGGAGCTCAAGAATGCAGTGAGGAAATTGTTTCCATACTTGCTTCTTTAGCATCTGTGATGTATTCAGAGAATGTATTCTTAATAATATGCAAATATTTTGATTCATACTATATCGTATCATTTTTATCATTATTAGTGTTATCATAACATTTTCATTAATAATAATCCTAACAGAAATAAAAGGGTATTCGGGAAAATGACACAACATTTTAAAAATTATTTTTCTCTGTTAATATTTTATTTTATTTTTTTATTTATTTATTTTTTTTTTGTAGTGTAGTTCTCAGCATTCTGAATGTTACATTTTGTCTTAGTTTTTACCATATCATTTAATATACACAGAGATCATGTTTCCTTTGTTGTTAAAGACAATAAAGATACCAGTGGAAATTCATTAGTCTCAGTATCCTTCTCTTTCCATCTCCTCTGGAGCTGGGGGAGCATCCTCAGCATCCTGAAGGGGCTCAGGGCCAAGAGCCCAGCTGCCACGCATAGGAACAGTGTACTTGGATTAGACCTTGTGGATCTAGGTGACAGTCCTGTCGTCTCTATAGCAGGGCCAGCACAAAGCCTTTTCCACGTGCCTCCCTCACCTGGCCATGGTGTCCATCTTCCTCAGGCCTGTCATGGTTGCCTGCCTGAAGCCCCCCCCCATCTCCTCCCCATCCCTGTACCTGGTGGTGGCAGTTCTGTACTCAGTGGTGTCTGTAGTGTAGCACGTCCTCATCTGTAGCATGAGGAGCCAGGAGCTCAAGCATGCCTTGTGGAAATAGATGGCTAGATGTGTCTTGGATGCAAATTTCTGATCTGCTTCTGCACATGACTTGTAATGTCAATAATTATATGAATAGCCAATATACCTGTGGCGTTTTGTTTTGTTTTGTTTTTCGTGGTTGTGTTTCTGTATATTCTTATTACATCAATTCAGCTAATAACACCCATTAAAATGATATGGATGTACCTGTTGAATATAGTTTATAGACTCTGTGCATGTGAAACCATGATCTCTATGAATTTAAACTTCAGGAAGTTAAAGTTCAATAGGCTTTTTTGTCTGACATCCTTCCTCTGAGACCTGTTCTGGCTCTGCAGGGGCAGTGCCCATGTGCAGGGGTGCAGAGGAAAAGAGTCCCATCCCAGCAGCACGGCCAGGGAGCACCAGCGCTTGGGGCATGCAGAGCTGCTCTCTTGCCACTGCCGCCCTGTCCTGCTGAGCCCTGCTGGTGGGGTCAGGCCCGGCTGCTCCTGCAGCTTGGTGCCAGTGCTGCTGTGGGGCTGTGCTGGGACTGCAGGCAGGGACAGGCAGTGGGCACGGCAGTGGCACAGCTGGCCTCCACTGCAGCACTTCCCTCCTAAGGGGGGATCTCCTCCAAGGTGGACTGACCAGAGCTCAAGTGCTCAATCTGGTGTGAGCAGGCAGAGGAGAGCTCTGCAGCCCCACGGCTCAAAAAAGCCCCAGCAAAGGAGCCTGGCGAGTGATTCCTTGCAGCCCTGGGGCAATGGCAGTGACCCCATGAGCTGGGTCTGCCTCCCAGCCTGCCCAGCACAGTCCTGCAGAGTGCCCCCATACCCCAGGCACCACAGCCCCCTTACTTTGCAGAGCAGCATCACCAGCTGGGGCTGGGGCTTCAAGGATGCTTCACATGAGTGTCTTCTAGGCCAGCTTCAGACTTCTGGATGTGAGCGTGATCTTCACTGTGCACAAGGAGCTGAGAGACCACCAACAGGCATGGGGCTGGAACATTGCCTGCAAGGTCCCTCCTGCCCTAGCACCTCACAGGACTGGCACGGAACTGGCTCCTGTGTGTCAGAGAGGCTGGGAGCCAAGCAGGTGTGCCATGAGCTTGAACGATGAAAACCAGCTCACTTCTACCTGGGAAGGTCGTGGCCCAAAAAGGGTTTTTTTTGTACGTGTGGTATTATAAGCTCACAGAATTTCTAGGTTGGAAGAGACCTCAAGATCATCGAGTCCAACCTCTGACCTAACACTAACAGTCCCCTCTAAACCATATCCCTAAGCTCTACATTTAAATGTCTTTTAAAGACTTCCAGGGATGGTGACTCCACCACTTCCCTGGGCAGCCTGTTCCAATGCCTCACAACCCTTTCGGTAAAGAAGTTCTTCCCAACATCTAACCTAAAACTCCCCTGGAGCAACTTAAGCCCATTCCACCTCATCCTGTCACCAGGCACGTGGGAGAACAGACCAACCCCCACCTCTCTACAGCCTCCTTTAAGGTATCTGTAAAGAGCAATAAGGTCGCCCCTGAGCCTCCTTTTCTCCAGGCTGAACAAGCCCAGCTCCCTCAGCCGCTCCTCGTAGGACTTGTTCTCCAGGCCCCTCACCAGCTTCGTCGCCCTTCCCTGGACCCGCTCAAGCACCTCGATGTCCTTCTTGTAGTGAGGGGCCCAAAACTGAACACAGTACTCGAGGTGCGGCCTCACCAGAGCTGAGTACAGGGGGACGATCACCTCCCTAGCCCTGCTGGTCACACTGTTCCTGATACAAGCCAGGATGCTGTTGGCCTTCTTGGCCACCTGAGCACACTGCTGGCTCATATTCAGCCGACTATCAACCATCACTCCCAGGTTCTTCTCTGCCTGGCAGCTCTCCAACCACTCCTCTCCCAGCCTGTAGCTCTGCTTGGGGTTATTGCGCCCCAGGTGGAGGACCTGGCACTTGGCCTTGTTGAACTTCATGCAGCTGACCTCAGCCCATCAGTGCAGCCTATCCAGATCCTCCTGCAGAGCCTTCCTACCCTCAAGCAGATCGACACATGCACCTAGCTTGGTGTCATCTGCGAACTTACTGAGGGTGCACTCAATGCCCTTGTCCAGATCATCGATGAAGATATTAAAGAGGACCGGCCCCAGCACCGAGCCCTGGGGGACGCCACTAGTGACTGGCCTCCAACTGGATTTGACTCCATTTACCACGACTCTTTGGGCCTGGCTATCCAGCCAGTTTCTAACCCAACGAAGCATGTGCCAGTCCAAGTCAAGAGAGTCCAAGTCCAATACAAAACAAATAATTACATATCTAAACCTCCACACATCTGTTCTGCAGTTGGGTGAACTAGGAGCAAAACTGGGGAAATCTCTTTGATATCAGCAGTAAAGTTAATCTGAGACTACCCCATTTTCCTACCATGTTCCTACCATGTTACTACCATGCTACTCCCTCTGGTTGTAGTACGGAAATGATTCTTCCATTGCCACAGAGGAGTCCCCTGCTCCCAGAGGCACTCTCAGACAGAATCAATGAAAGAGAGCTTCAAAATATCTGCCTGGAAATGGAAAAACTTTTGTTGATTTTAAATGACAATATGGAAAGGGTTTTCCTCAGTTATGTCTGTGGTACAAAATCACTGCCTTTCTCTTCCTTGTACAGGACCACATGACTAGAAATAACAGATGTTCAAAGTCAGCTCCATTTCTCAGTTCCTTCTGCTGGCATTCGCAGACGCGCACGAGCTGCAGCTCGTGCACTTTGCGCTCTTCCTGGGCATCTACCTGGCTGCCCTCCTGGGCAACAGCCTCATCCTCAGCGCCGTAGCCTGCCACCACCGCCTCCACACCCCCATGTACTTCTTCCTCCTCAACCTCGCCCTCCTCGATGTGGGATCCATCTCCACCACTCTGCCCAAAGCAATGGCCAATGCCCTCTGGGACACCAGGGCCATCTCCTATCAAGGATGTGCTGCACAGGTCTTCCTTTTACTTTTCCTGGTTGGAGCAGAGTATTCCCTTCTCACCGTCATGGCCTATGACCGCTACGTTGCCATCTGCAAGCCCCTGCACTACGGGAGCCTCGTGGGCAGCAGAGCTTGTGCCCAGATGGCAGCAGCTGCCTGGGGCAGTGGATTTCTCGATGCTGTCCTGCACACAGCCACTACATTTTCCCTGCCCTTCTGCCACGGCAATGCTGTGGACCAGTTCTTCTGTGAAATCCCCCAGATCCTCAAGCTCTCCTGCTCAGATGCCTACCTCAGGGAAGTTGGGGCACTTGTGTTTAGTTTTTCTTTAGCATTTGGTTGTTTTGCTTTCATTGTGCTGTCCTATGTGCAGACCTTCAGGGCAGTGCTGAGGATGCCCTCTGAGCAGGGCCGGCACAAAGCCTTTTCCACGTGCCTCCCTCACCTGGCTGTTGTCTCCCTGATGGTCAGCACTGGCATGTTTGCCTACCTGAAGCCCCCTTACATCTCCTCCCCACATCTAAATCTGGTGGTGGCTGTTCTGTACTCCATGGTACCTCCAGCAGTGAACCCCCTCATCTACAGCATGAGGAATAAGGAGTTCAAGGAGGCACTGAGGAGGTTATTGCAATATTCAGTATTTCAACGAGGAACCGATCTTCTGCATGTGACTCCCTGAAGTATACCTGGACAAGGCAGAAACACCTTTGTTCACATATTTCAAAAACTGTTCATTCTTTTCAATCTTATTCCCATATGCTATATATCTTTATATTTTTATTTTATAAATTTAATATATTTTTCTTCTTCTGTGTCCTTTTACCTTTTCTTCTAAGCCAAAGACTTCATGTAGAGGTGCTGCTAAGCTCTTTGTAACTAACTAAATAAAGGAACCAGCAGGTAGTCAGTTTCTGTGGATCTCATTTCTCATACACTCTTCTCAGGTACAGCAGTGGTTGTGGGATGAAGATCCCTGCTGCAACGTGGTGGAAAACCCTGGTGTTGTTTGGGGCTGCCCTTTTCTGCCCTGGCAGGCACTCCCTCCCTGCAGCCTTTGAGTCAGGGTTGCCACTTTCTTGGACCCACAAACACTGACAGCAGCAGGACATGGGCGTTTTGGTGCTGGTCTCACTTCTCTTCCACACTGCTGTCTTGTAGCACCACTGAATGAGAACTGGCCTTCCAGCTAACACCCCTAGGAGTACGGCTTTCAAAAGTGAGGTGGAGGAAGCATTGAGGAAGCAGCCTGATCTGATGTGAAAGTTCTCCCTGCTCAGAGCACATCTTAGCACTGGAAACCTCCAGAGCTCCCTTCTGACTCTAATCCTGAAGGAAAGAAGGGCAGGACAGGGAGATAGGGGGAAGAAAGACTGCGGTGGGTTGAGGTATTGCTGACATATGTAATCCTTGCTCCACATTGTCCTCAGGGTTACATCATGAATGAGTTCATCCCCAAAAGATCCTCTGCACCATGAGCACCCGGTGTCCAGCTGGTTTGGAAATACTGCAGAGACGTTCTTCTGATGCTTGTGTAACCAGATTGGTGATGGCAGGAAAAGACTGTTCCTTCACCAGTGATCAACTTTCTTCTTCATGTTAGGCCACAACTGAACATCCCTCACAATTCTTAGAGTGTTTGCTTTATCTCAGGGATGAACTGCATTAGGTCTCCTTGATTAGTCTGAGGCACAATGCAATACTTTTTCCCTTCTGCCACTCCAGCACAAAACCTCTGAATATTTTTTCCACATTGACCTGATGGGGCATTTCACATTTCTTACTTTCATATCCCTGATGGAAGGGGATGATTCCCAAACTAGGATACGCAGATGGGTTCTGCTTCAGCCATTTGAGGTGTCCTCTTCTTGAGTATTTCAGCCTGAGTTTTGCCACAACTCCTGCACTGTAATGCATCCCTTGTCTGGCATCACCCTGTCCCCTGTACTGTGGGATGACTGTGCTGTGGTGGGACGTGTTTCCAGTGGTTCGTCTACCAGACACCGTAAAGAATACTATAAGCAGGACTAGAGGGGTTCTGCTTCCAGCCATCGGGTGGCGGGGAAGAAAGGAACAATCGGGTTTACTGGACTGGGTATAGTTAATGGCCTGGTACATCACACCCACAAATGTATCAGGCTCTACTGATACATCAGTACTCACCTGTGCACAGAGTACCCTAATGCCATCAAGCTAGAAAGAGGTAGAACCCACCTGTATTTCTGGAGTGACAGGGGGAACCCAATACATAACTGTACTGGAGGCTGAGGTGAGTCTAACTGGGAAGGAATGGCAAAACCACCCCATTGGGACTGGCCCAGAGGCTATGTGCATCCTCGGCATAGACTGCCTCAGGAGAGGGAATTCAGAGTTCCAAGAGGGCACCACCGGTGGGGCTTTGGCAGAGCTGCCTTGGAGACAAAGGACATGAACCAGTTGTCTACCTTGCTTGGCCTTCCACAGAATCCTTCTGTTGTGGGTTTGCTGAGGGGTGAAGAACAGCAGGTGCCAATGGCTACCATGGTGGCGCACCTGAGACAGCGTCACGCTAACGGAGACTCCCTGATTGCCATCCATGAGCTGGGTCATCGACTGGAGAGCCAAGGTGTAGATGCAGAGCTTGGTAGCGTGCTTTAGGGATGGACTTGTCAGCACTAAGGTAAAGTTGCCTGACCTGGGTGACACGTCCCAGAGTAGTGTCAGGCACAATGCAATTCTTTTTGCCTTCTGCATCTATAGCACAGGAAGTAGGACTTTGCCCTACTCTATTGACTGGGCAGATCTTTTCACTTTACTCAATGTACGTTTCCGTGGCTGGAAAGGGACAATTTCCCCAATGAGGCCAAGCTCATGGGTACAGCTACAGCCAATAAAGATATATTTTCTTTATTTTTCACCCTGAGTTTTCCACAGAAGACTCAAGAGAGACCATGGATGTCCAGGTGTGTACTGAGATTCAGGCTGAATTTCTCAGATTCCAAAATTCATTTCAATATTATTTTATTTTATTTTATTTTATTTTATTTTATTTTATTTTATTTTATTTTATTTTATTTTATTTTATTTTATTTATTTTATTTTTCCTTGAATTATCTTTGAAAATTTTTCATGTGCTGAGCCCTGCTGCAGATACAGGGACAACGACCACTGTTGGCAGTGGAGGTGTCAGACCAGCACACTCTGCTCTTCCTCCCGATGAAGGTCTCCAAAGAAGTCACCCTGGATGAATAGCAATAGGTGAATGATTCTCAAAACTGAAATGCAGCAAAATTCAGGATTTAAAATGAAAAAGAAAAAAAATTTATATTTGATGCTTTTTGAAAACTTCTTCCTTAACTACATCATGCAAGCTCTGCAAGTAGCTGCACAAGGCGTGAAACCTTGAAGAAAATTATGGAAGAGATGTTAGGAATTTCTGCATTTTAATGAGTTTCATGGTGTATTTTGGTGTTCAGTCTATGAAGCTCAGGTACTGAGAAGAGAGTGATGTAACTGTTTGAGCAAGTAAAGTCAGAAGGACAAGTTGAAGTGACTTGGAGTATTAATGGGCCCCACTGAGGGCTATTACTAAGAAAGCCTCCCCAGGGCCTTGTTAGGGCAGATAATTGGAGGCCATGGTTACAGACAGGCAAAGCACTGTGCTGAGAAAAGTCTTGGTTGGTTTTGGTGATGCAGAAGGGCCAAGGCTTGGCCCCAGCCACTGGAACAGGAGATCCTGCATCCCCGAGTCTTTCTCAAGGCTCTTGCTGGAATCTGTGGGATGTGGTGGGCAGGGTGATGCTAAGGGAAGAACAGTGGTATGTCACCTCTGAGCTGCTGCACAGGGTTGCAAGCAAGCAATGAGGCCTCATTGCAACGAGTATAACATCTCTCCTCATAAGCTGTAGCCAAGGAGACAAATATCTGAGGGTTGTTAGCAACTTCCCTTTTTACCAGCACCCTCTGCCTTCTCCTCTGCAGGTTTTCCAATGCTGTCCCACACTTTGCCCTATTTCCTTGAAGTCTGCAGACACCCATCTCTGTTCAACACTTTGCTCTCATCCCTTGCTTTAACCAATGTCTCGTCAACCCTCACCAGCTGTTCCTTGAAACACAAAGCCATGGTCTGATGAGAGGGTGACCTCTGGCACTACAGCACAACCCCTTGAGAGACATTTCTTCCTCCTTGTGGCCAGTTCCAACCTTCCAGGGCACACTTTGTGGCAAGTTTTTCCCTCCTGCTCTTTCCTACTACCACAGATAGCTCCATCAGGGTGGAAATCCCTCCTGAAGTAGGCATCCCAACCCAGCAGGCTCCTTGCGGCCTCTCAGCCTACCAGAAACAAGTCACCTCAGCAGCAGCTTCCAAGCCAGGGGCCTGCTGCTGGCCTTGCAGCTTCTTGGCTAGACACAGACAAGCCTTGTGCCTCCTGCTGTGCAGTCATGGACTCAAGCAGAAGGGACAGGACAACCCATATGGGGGCCTTCTTTCTGTCTGGGTCCTCCTGGCTCTGGAGGCAGAGGGGATCCCCCAGTCAGCATGCCAAGCAGGTGCCTTCTGCTGGCCTAGCAGGGCCACTGCCAGATGTCAGCCAAAAGTGCAGCTCCCAGGGAGAAGTCAAGGCTGACCTGCCACCTCCAGACACAAGTGACCTCACAGTCCCTTTCTGTGCCACGTTCCTGCTGCTGTCCTATCAAGTGCAGAGATAGCAGTGACCTCACAGTGACATTCCTCCTGCTGGGGCAAGAGATCCTGAGGCAGAGCTGACTACTTTCTAGTTCCCACTTGACTGGGGCTCACCTTTCTGGGTTAGAGAGTAAACAAAGGTTTAATGGGAAGGTTTGGTGTTCTTCTGTGTTTAGAGGATGGGCAGGCTCTGTGGTTTAGTTCATTTTTATGTCTGCCTATAAGCCGAGGCTTAAATAGAGCATTTTAATACTAATGTTAAGGGAAGGGATTAGGGTGAGCAAGAGAGTAAAGGTAAGGGAAATGGGCTATAGGTTGAGCTTTGCTTCAAGGGATACTTTGAGTTCAAGTGTTATAGAAGTGGATTCCTGTCAGAGTGTTGGAGGAGCATTTAGATTTAGGGATTAAAACTACTGGTTAAAATAGTGTTAGGGCCATATATGACTGTACAAGTCACTGTTACCGCACGATCTACATTACATGATGCCTCTTCCCTCTACGAAATCATTATTTTCTGCTGCCCATGCTCCTCTTACCACCCCCAAAGATCAGAACTCTCATGTCCAGGTGTTGTGGTTTAATCCAACCGCAGCTAAACACCACACAGTCATTCACTCATCCTCCCCCCTCCCTCTCAGGGATGGGGGAGAGAAACGGGAAAGTAAAGCCTGTGAATTGAGATAAAGACAGTTTATTAAGACAGGAAAATAATAATAACAATAACAATAATAACAATAATGGTGATAATAGTACTACTACTAATAATATGTAAAAACAAGTGATGCACAATGCAATTGCTCACCACCCGCTGACCGATGCCCAGCCTAACCCCGAGCAGTCCAGCCCTCCTCCCCATGGCTACCCACCCCTATATATTGTTTAGTATGACGTCAGAAGGTATGGAATACCCCTTTGGCTAGTTTGGGTCACCTGTCCTGGGTCTGTCCCCTCCCAGCTCCTGCTGCACCCCCAACCTGCCCGTTGGCAAGACAGAGTGAGAAGCTGAAACATCCTTGGCTTGGTGTAAGCACTGCTCTGCAACAATTAAACATCAGCGTCTTATCAGCACTCTTCTCATCCTAAGCCAAAACATAGCATTCTACCAGTTACAAGAAAGAAAATTACCTCTGTCCTAACTGAAACCAGGATATCTATCCACCCTTTATTCCATACCATTTATTTCATGCTCAGGTTCCACTCCTTACAAGACCACATTCTGCTGCTGACCATGGCCATGGCTCCAGGGAAGCAGCAGCCCCGACCCGAAGGCAGCAGAGAGGCAGAGCCCAGCGGGCAGTGAGGGGCAGCCCCAAAGGGCCACCAGGGCTGCTCCTGCATGTGGCAGCTGGGCTCTTGGCCCTGAGCCCCTCCTGCATGCTGGGGCTGCTCCCCCAGCTCCAGAGGAGATGGGAAGATACGGATACTGAGATCAGTGAATTTCTGATGGCTTCTTTATTGTCTTTATTTACACTGGAAAACTAGTCCTATGGGTAGATTAGATGATTTGGTCAAAGTAAATAAATTAATTAACAGGCAGGATGCTAAGAATAACATTACTGAAATAATGATAAAAGTGAACTGACATGAATCGCAGTAATTTCACATAATTATGACTATATATTATAAACCCATTATTGATGTTTAAGAAGCATGTATAGGAGCAGTCTCCTCACTCCATACTTTAAGTTCTTGTTTCTCATGCTGTAGATAGAGGGTTCAGTGCTGGAGGTACCACTGAGTACAGAAATGACACAACCAGGTCCAGGGATGGGGAGGAAATGGAGGGGGGCTTCAGATAGGCAAACATGCCAGTTCTGACCATCAGGGAGACCACAGCCAGGTGAGGGAGGCACGTGGAAAAGGCTTTGTGCTGGCCCTGCTATAGAGATGACAGGACTGTCACCTAGATCCACAAGGTCTAATCCAAATACACTGCTCCTACCTGTGGAAGCTGGGCTCTTGGCCCTGAGCCCCTCCTGGGTGCTGGGGCTGCTCCCCCAGCTCCAGAGGACATGGGAAGAGAAGGATACTGAGACCAATGAATTTCTGCTGAGTTCTTTCTTGTCTTTAACTACCAAGGAAGCCTGCTTCTATATATACATTAGACGATGTGGTCAAACCTAACACAAGATGTAACATACAGAATGCTAAGAATGAGATTATTAAAAACAAAATAAAATATTGTTGAAATTTTTACAGAGAAAAATAATTTAAAATATGTTGTGTCATTTTTCCAAATACCCTTTTATTTATTTTAGTATTATTATGAATGATAATGTCATGATAACACTAATAACAATAAAAATGATATGATATAATATGAATCAAAATATTTTCATAGTATTAAGAATACATCTTCTGAACACACCATGGGTGCTTAAGAAGCATGTATGGAAACAGTTTCCTCACTGCATCCTTGAGATCCTGGTTCCTCATGCTGTAGATGAGGGGGTTCAGGGCTGGAGGCACCACCGAGCACAGAAATGCCACCACCAGGTCCAGGGATGGTGAGAAAATGGAGGGGGGCTTCAAGTAGGAAAATATGCCAGTGCTGACAAAGAGGGAGACCACAGCCAGGTGAGGGAGGCACGTGGAAAAGGCTTTGTGCCAGCCCTGCTCAGAGGGCATCCTCAGCACTGCCCTGAAGATCTGCACATAGGACAACACAATGAACAACCAAATGATAAAAAAATGCTAAACAGAACTGCCCCAACTTCTCTGAGATAGGAATCTGAGCAGGAAAGCTTGAGAATGTGGGGGACTTCACAGAAGAATTGGTCCACAGCATTGTCTTGGCAGAGGGGCAGGGAAAATGTGTTGGCCGTGTGCAGGACAGCATTGAGAAAGCCACTGCCCCAGGCAGCTGCTGCCATCTGGGCACAAGCTCTGCTGCCCACGAGGCTCCCGTAGTGCAGGGGCTTGCAGATGGCAATGTAGCGGTCATAGGCCATGACAGTGAGAAGGGAATATTCTGCTGCTATAAAGAAGAGAATGAAAAAGACCTTTGTAGCACATCCTTGATAAGAGATGGCTCTGGTGTCCCAGAGGGCATTGGCCATGGTTTTGGGCAGAGTGGTGGAGATGCAGCCAAGGTCGAGGAGGGCGAGGTTGAGGAGGAAGAAGTACATGGGGGTGTGGAGGCGGTGGTGGCAGGCTACGGCGCTGAGGATGAGGCCGTTGCCCAGGAGGGCAGCCAGGTAGATGCCCAGGAAGAGCGCGAAGTGCAGGAGCTGCAGCTCGCGCGTGTCTGCGAATGCCAGCAGGAGGAACTCAGTGATGGTGCTTCTGTTGGACATCTGTGTTTTTTGAAATGTGGTCCTGAACAAAGAAGAGGATGAGAGTAATAAAGTACAAGAAATGTATCAAAGGGAAATTAATTCAATTTCTCATTTAAAATCATCACGTATATTGTACACTTTCTGGCAGACATTTGGCAGATCCCTTTCATGCATCCTGATTCATTCTGCCTGACGGAGTCTGTTGGAACAGGGGCCTCTTCTACGGGCACTGCAGGAGTCAGCCCTGTCCTACAGCAAGAGGTGAAGAGGAACATGGGGAAATGTTGGTTTCACTTCCTTCCTGATCTGAAAATGTTTTGCCCCAGTGTTGCTCACTGTCCACCAAACTACAGAGCAGAGCTGTGGAGGCGTTTTATATATATATACATATTTGTTTGTTTTGTTTTGTTTCTTTCAGCTGTCCCACCACTCCTGAGGAATGTTTCTGAGCCACAGATCCTGGCTATTTCTGCTGGACTGAAAGTGAATCCTTGTAGATCATTATCTGAGAAAAAGGGACTGTCACTTTAGTGCATAGTGTTCTTTAGGGAGGACAGCCAGTCTGTCCATCAAGTACGGTCTCAGCTGCCCTGTAAGTGTTGCAGGAAAGTTCTACTCACATGTTTGATTGAAAAGAGCAAAGACCCTGCTGAGAGCAGAGGAATCCAGGCTCAAAGTGTCCATCTCCAGATGCCTCACCCTGTCCCCCTACTCCCTTTCCCCCAGGCACACCGAGGACTCATGCCATGGGCATGTGAAACCCCCATCCCCAGCCAGCCTGGGAACAAGACCAGCAGCAGCACGGCCAGCTGGAGAAGCCAGGAGGAATGCCAGCGTGCTGCTGCCAGGGGAGGCAAGGCCAGGGAGGGACAGACGGACACTCAGCAGACCCTCCTGTGCTGCAGCTCTGCCTGCAGAGGAGTCAGTTCATGCTCAGTGCAGGTGATCTGTGCTCATCTCAAGCAAGGAGAGACTCTCAAAGACAGGGCACTGGCCATTGGAGGGTTTGTAGCTCCTTAATATCAGCTAGAAAAAAACATGTGAGGACCACAAGGATGATGTTGGTGCAGTCTGTGGGCTGAGGTGTGGGAAGGGACTTTATGAAGTTCATTGATGAAATATTGATCCCTCACTGCAATGCTCTAGCAGTCTCAGTCTGCAGTACAAACCTGACCACCTATTACCATGAAACCAGCCTCCATTCTACCGCAGGTATCTGCAAGCACAGGCTACAGAAAATGTCTTGCCTTTCAGGTAGCCCCTGCCTTGGTCTTCCTCTTGAAATATGCAATCATAAATGCTATTCTCTACAGCATTTTTTACTCCTTTCTGGAGAAACAGAGAGACCCACCCTGCCAGATGCTATCAGCTGTCGGATGTGCCAGCTTTAGAAGACCCTTCTTGCAACCCCACCTGCATGGCCCTGCTGACAGAGCCTCACGGTGTCAGGAGCCTGCAGATGTGTCCTGCCACACGCTGCCCTCTGTTGTTGCGCTCCTCAGTGCCTCCAAGCCCTCTCTCCTTCTCTCCTCTCTGTGTGCCAGCTGCGGTCAGAGCCCCCAGCCCTGCTGTGCTGTGCAGAGGAGCTGCTCCTGGGCACAGCTGTCTCTCTGCAGCACTGCCTCTTGCCAGGAGCTGCCCTTGTGCCCAGGAGCCCGGCCCAGCTCAGCAGCACAGCACCCAACCATGGCATGGCTTGCTCTGTGCCCTTGGGCTCCCTCGAGGTGTCCCCAAGGCCTCAGGGCTGACAGCTCCCCAAGGCAGCAGGGTCTCTGCTGGGGTGTGGTGGTTGAAGAAGACTGAAGGCATCACTGACTGCTTCTCTCTGTAGATGTCAGAGACTGATTTTTAAGTGTGATTTGTGCTGTTGGACTGTCGTTGTCAAACATGAGTACAAATGTTTCCCTCCCTTAACCCCTATTCTGTTCAAAGTGTATTGCAGGACACATCAGCCATGACAGGCAGGGATCATTTCACCCCTCCGAACGTGTTCTAACAAAAGAGGGGGGACCAGAATGCTGTAAAAGGTTTCCATGAAGGAAATAGGACACTAAGACACCATTCATTGAGTTTCCCTAGCTGTCCATCTGGGAGATCCTCTACCCATACACAAATATCTTCTTCCCCTGTTAATTGACCAGCACGGTGACTGGGATGTGGAACACCCTCATCACTATGCTGGTGCCTGACACCAAACACCTGCAGATGCTCGTGGCCTTCTTCCTGGGGGAGAGTTGTCCTCCTTGCACAGCTCCAGCACCCTGCACAAGATGCTGGCCAGCTTCCTGGCTGGGGACAGCACCCCCGTTTCTCACAGAGGTGGCAGCACTCTCAGCTGCGCCTTCTGCATGACCACAGTGCTTCCTGATGGGGGCCATGTCCTACGGTCAGCCCTGGGCTGTATGCCACCCCTGTTCTGTGCAAGGCTCAAGAAGTGGAAGGTCTGACTCCAGGAGGCAGCTGTACCTGAACCAGGGGAATTTCTCTCATGTACAGGAATTCTTTCTCTTCCTCCCAGCTACAGTTCTGTGGCCCCAGTGTCATAGACACCTTCTGTGGTTTTGTTCCATTTCTGGAGCTGTCCTGCAGTGCCACGGTGATACTCTTGGTTTTGCTTTCAAAATTTGCATTTGTATCCAATCTTCCAATTCCTAATCATGCAGATTTCATGTGTGTGTGCCCTGTGTTGGCAGGCCCAAAGCTTTATCCACCTGCTCTTCTGTCCTCATGAGTGTCACTTTTTTCTATGGCACAATCATCATTTTCTGTGTGAAGCACAGAACAGCCCACCCCACAGATCTTAACCAAGCTCTTTCCAAACCTTCATCATCCCCTGGTGAATCCTCAGATTTCTTAGTGGTGGTGTGGGAAGGGTGAGAGAGGTGCTAGTGGAGATGCTGACATTGTCATAAGACCTACCTCAAATACCTTGGAAAGGACAGATGGATCAAAGACTTTCCTCAGGATTTGGAAAAGGTAGACGTCAAACCCATCTTCTAGTAGAGGGGCAAGCAGAAGGATGATTAAGCCTAACCAAGGAGAAAAGTGCCAGCCTTAGCCTTAGGCCCCAAACCAGACCTAAACTGAAGTCCTCAAAGCTTGCCCTTATCCTAAACCCTGAGCAGGTTCCTTAGGCACAAAACCAAACAATTCCTTGAAGCCCTTGCCATTCCTTTAACCCTGGAATGTGACCTCTTATTCCTAAACATTAACCTGATCATCTAACCCTCAAAGCCCTCCACCCTGCACACAGCACATCTCAGCTTCAACCCCACTCCTACCCCTACCTTGTGTGGCTTTTATGCTTGGGGTAGGGCAGGGACTGTGAGGTCCTGAAGCAGTCCCATGGCATTGGAAGAGGCATGTGCGGTGGAAGGTATGTGATCAGATCACAGGCCACAAGGAGGAGCTGGCTGGGAATGCTGGGATGGGATCAGGTGTGCCTCAGGATGTGCTGGGCCTGCAGGAGGCACATGGCTGTGAAGGAGGCTGGGAGGCCACTTCTGTCTGTACAGCTGACGGACCAGCTGCAGAAATGTGGCACAGATAGGGACTGTAATGGCCAGAAGCATGCACATGGCATTGAACATGATGGCGAGGCACCTTCTGTTCTAGTCAGGTGAGAGAACACAGGAAGGCTGATGGCATGGGAGTCATGCTTGAGGTATAGTTTGTGAGACCATAGAATGAGAGAATGGCTCCTGTTGGAAGGGACCTTAAAGGTCATCTAGTTCCAACCCCCCCGGCCGTAAGCAGGGATGCCTCCTACGAGATCAGGTTGCCCAGGGCCCTTTGCACAGGAATCCCTTCCTCTGTTGCATCAACTACACCTCTCAGCTTGGTGTCATCTGCACACTTGCTGAGGGTGCACTCGACCCCACTGTCTATGTCACTAATAAACATATTAAACCATACGGGTCCGAGGACAGACCCCTGAGGTACAAGACTCATCACCAGCCTCCACTTGGACATAGAGCCATTGAGCACCACTCTCTGGGTGTGACCTTCAGGCCAACTCCTTACCCACTGAATGGTTCACCCATCAAATGCCTATCTCTCTAATTTGGAGACCAGGATGTCATGTGGGACCATGGCAATGGTCTTACAGAAGCCCAAGTAGATGACATTGATTGGTCTTCCCTTGTTGTCTGATGTGGTCACTCCATTGTAGAAAGCCACCAGATTGGCCAGGCACCATTTACCCTTTGGTGAAGCCATTCTGGTTGTCTCGGATCACCTCTTTGTGCCTTGACACTGATTCCAGGAGGATCTTTTCCATGATCTTGTCAGGCACAGAGCTGAGGCTCACCATTCAGTAGTTCCCTGGGTTATCCTTTCTACCCTTTTTCAAAATGGGAGTGATATTTCCCTTTTTCAAGCCACCAGGGACTTCACACAACTGACAGGAATCTTCAAATATGATGGAGAGAGGCTTGCCAACTGCATCAGCCAGTTCCCTCAGGACCCTGGGATGCAAGTCATCAGCTGCCATAGACTTGTACTTGTGGAGTTCCAGCAGGTGGTCTCAAACCTGCTCTTCATTTACAGTGGGTGGGACTTTGCACCCCCAGCCTCCATCCATGGGTCCAGGGAAATGAAAGACTTGGGAAGCCTGACTGGCAGAGAAGACTGAGGCAAAGATGTTGTTGAGTCCCTCAGCCTTCTCCATGTCTGTCATTGCCAGTTCACCCTTCTCATCCATCACAAGAAGTACACTCTCCTTGGCCTTTCTTTTCTGAGCAGTGTATCTGTAGAATCCCTTCCTATTATTCCTTGCATCCCTTGAGAAGATCAGTTCCATCAGTGCATTGCTTTTCTTATCCCATCCCTGCACACCCGAAACTGAAACATGTAAGAGGGCCTGGGAAAAGGAACCCTGGCTTCATAGAAGCCACTTGGGAAACAAAACTTGTAGGTAGGAAGCATGATATTGTGGAGGTGCAAAGCTGATGGGCACATTGTGCAGGATGCTCCTAAAGACCCATATGTCCTTTTCCCTCCTGACTACAATGCTACTTCCTTCTCAGGGATGGGGTAGCCAACAGAGGTGAGACAGATACACTGAGATGTTAAATGTCATCAGAAAGCTGATCCCAATAAAATATGGCACAGTCAGGAGCAGCTTGGACAAGAGACTGTAGATGCTAGATGCTACACTAACACTGATTTAAAACAGTCATGTATTGCCGTCACCTTATTTGAACCAGTAATTTTAATCCTTAAAACTAAATGCTACTAAATACTAAACACTACTCGACCTCTCTGAGAGGAATCCACTACTCAAAGTATGCACTGAAGCAAAACACAGCCCATAGCCCCTTTCCCTTACCTTTCCCTTACCTTTACACTCCTGCTTACCCCAATCCCTACCCTAAACACTAACATGAAAATGCACTATTTAGCCCTAGAGAAGTTGTTGGCAGGCCTTAAAATTCCCTAAACCACAGGGTTTGCCCATACGCTTATGACAGACCTGATATGCACAGAAGAACACCAAAGATTCCCATTAAACCTGTGTTTATCCTCTAACCTAGAATGGTGAGCCCTAGTCCCTAAAGGACTACAGAAAGGTCAGCCCTACCTCAGGACGTCCTGACCCAGCAAAAGGAATGTGACTGTAAAGTCACTTCTGCATCTGCACGTGATAGGGCAGCAGCAGGAACGTGTCATAGAAAGGGACTGTGAGGTCACTGGTGTCTGGAGGTGGCAGGTCAGCCTTGACTTCTCCCTGGGATCTGCACTTTTGGGCTGACAGCTGGCAGTGGCCCTGCTAGGCCAGCAGAAGGCACCTGCTTGGCATGCTGACTGGGGGATCCCCTCTGCCTCCAGAGCCAGGAGGACCCAGGCAGAAAGAAGGCCCCAACATGGGTTGTCCTGTCCCTTCTGCTTGAGTCCATGACTGCACAGCAGCAGGCACAAGGCTTGGCTGTGTGTAGCCAAGAAGCTGCAAGGCCAGCAGCAGGCCCATGGATTGGAAGCTGCTGCTGAGGTGACTTGTGTCTGGTTGGCCGACAGGCTGCAAGGAGCCTGCTGTGTTGGGATGCCTACTTCAGGAGTAGTTTCCACCCTGATGGAGCTTCCTTTGGTAGTAGGAAAGAGCAGGAGAGAAAAAACTTCTTTGGAGTATACCTTGGAAGATACGCATTAGCACGATAGAATAAGAAATGTCCCTCAAAGTGTCGCACTGTGGTGCCAGAAGTCACCCTCTGATCAGACCCTGACTTTGTGTTTCAAGGAACAGCTGGTGAGGGTTGACGAGACATGGGTGAAACAAAGGATGAGAGGAAGGTTGTGGACAGAGATGGGTTTCTGCAGACTTCAAGGACATAAGTCAGAATGTGATAGAGTCTGCAGAGGAGAAAGCAGAGGGTGCTGGAAAAAATGGCAGGCCCAACAGCCCTGAGTTTTCTGTCCTCTTGGCTAGAGCTTAGGAGGAGATATGTTATATTCATTCTGATGAGGCCCCATAGATTCCTTGCAACATTGTGAAGCTCCTCGAAGATGTCATACCAGTGTTCTTCTCATGGCATCACACTGCTCACCACATCCCACAGACCCCAGCAAGAGCCTTGAGCTGGACTTGGGGGTGCAGGATCTCCTCTCACAGTTCCAGGGGTCAGGCCTTGGCTCTTCTTCTTCACTAAAACCAACCAAGACTTTTCTCAGCACAGTGCTTTGCCTGTCTGTAACCACGGCCTCCAATTATCTATCTGCCCTAACAAGGCCCTGAGGAGGCTTTGTTAGTAACAGCCCTCAGTGGGGCCCATTAATACTCCAAGTCACTTCAACTTTTCCTTCTGACTTTACTTTCTCTAGCAGTTGCATCATTCTCCTCTCAGTACCTGAGCTTCATAGACTCAGCACTACAATACACCATGGAACTCATTAAAATGCAGAAATTCCTAACATCTCCTCCATAGTTTTCTTCAAGGTTTCACGCCTTGTGCAGCAAATTGCAGAGTTTACCTGACGTAGTTAAGGGAAAAGATTTCACAAAGCACATAATAAAAATACTTTCTTATTTCAAAGGCTGAATGTTGTTGCATTTCAGTTTGGAGCATCATTCTCCTATTGTTCTTCATCCACGGTGACTTTTTTGGAGACCTGCATCAGGAGGAAAAGCAGAGTCTGGAGGTCTGACACCTCCACTGCCAGCAGTGGTCTTTGTCCCTGTAACTGCAGCCCAGCCCAGCACATGAAACCCTTTCTAAGACATGTCAGGGGTTCCTTGGGAGAAAATAAAATATAAAATAAAATAAATAAAATAAAATAAAATAAAATAAAATAAAATAAAATAAAATAAAATAAAATAAAAGTTGAAATGACCATTTGGAATCTGAGAAATTCAGCTTGAATTGCAGTAGACACCTGGACAGCCATGGTCCTCTTGGGTCTTCTGTGGCAAACTCAGGATGAAAACTAAAGAAAATATATCTTTATTGGCTGTAGCTGTACCCATGAGCTTGGCCTCTTTTGGGAAATTGCCCCTTTCAGCCACACAAACCTAAATTGAGTAAAGTGAAAAGACCTGCCCAGTCAATGGAGTAGGGCAAAGTCCTACTTCCTGTGCTATAGGTGCAGAAGGCAAAAAGAATTGCATTGTGCCTGACACTACTCTGGGACGTGTCACCCAGGTCAGGCAACTTTACCTTAGTGCTGACAAGTCCATCACTAAACCACGCTCCCAAGCTCTACATCGACATCATGTCAGATGTTCACGTGTGCAGGCAGACAGTTCAGCCTTTGCGTGATTGTGCGCTCTCTGACAAGACAGCAGGATCAGGAGCTGCAGGAAAGTTTGGATAATACAGGAGTAACCAGCTGCATTGAATTGCAGCACAGAGTCACAGAATGGTAGGCGATGGAAGGCTGCCAGGTTGCACCTCTTCTGTGCTTCCTTCTCATGCATGCTCTCAGTTTCTCTGGAGCTGTGTCCTGAATGTTATGGGGTTGTGCAGGTCTAAATTAGAAGGGCCAAAGGAAGGTGATTAAAGGATTGGAGCATCTCAATCCCATCCAATTGGTTCCTAGCCTGAATCAAGAGGAGTGTGGACAACAGGTTGAGAGAGGTGATCCTCCCCCTTTACGCAGATCTGGTGAGGCCACACCTGGAATAGTGTGGGCAGTTCGGGGCTCCCCAGTACAGGAGGGGCATAGAATGTCTAGAGAGGGTCCAGCATAGAGCCAGGAAGGTGATTGAGGGATTTGAGCATCTGTCCTCTGAGGAAAGACTAAACACGCTGGGCCTGTTTAGCCCAGAGAAGAGGAGATTGAGAAGGGATCTTATCAACCTCTACAAATACCTGAGGGGACAATGTAAAGAGAATGGTGCCAAAATCTTCTTAGTGGTGGCCAGTGATAGGACCTGGCAGCCTTCCATCCCCTACCCTTCTGTGACTCTGTGCTGCAATTCCATTCAGCTGGTTACTTCTGTATTATCCAAACTTTCTTACAGCTCCCGATGCTGCGATCTTGTCAGAGACAGGACAATCACATGAAGGTGGAACTGTTTGCCTGCAGACAATAGCTGTTAACAGAATGGAGCATCAATGTAGGTGAACAAGGAGAAAATACAGGATTTTGCCTACATACACCTCTTGGCATTTACAAGGAGAAGAGCCCAGTCCTGCACCGGAGAAAGAGTAACCCCACACATCAGGACAGGCTGGGACCCTACTGAGTGAGTAGTGGCCAGGAGGAGAGGAGCATGGCCACCAAGAAGATCTGAGTTATCAGACTCAGCTGAGATCTATAAGAGACCACCAACAGAAGGGACTGCAGCCAGCAGGGAAAGAGGTGCAGCTATGAGAGTCCTTAGGAAAGGCTGCTGTGGAAAGGATTAAGGGCTGTGACAAGACAGAGTCTCAGCAGGACCCAGGTCTTTGTGCCCATGGCTATGGCTGTTGTCTCTGCCACTGAGGCCTATGGAGAGACAGCTGATCGTTAAAGCACCAGGGCCTCATTGCCTCCTCGCCCCCACCAATGAACCAGGCAGGCGTCATACCATTCTCCTGCACTTGGCTGTGCACATCCCCATTTCCTACTGCTTCACAAAGAGCCCTGAGCAATTTGGGAAGAGAAAGGATCTCCTTCCTAGGGAACATGGGTCAAGGCCAGGCCCTTGTGCTTGGTGACACACATCCAGTTTTCCTACACCTCAGTGTCACCTTCACATTGCCTTTGTCTCCTTGTCCTCACTGCCTCCAGGGTTCTGCTCTAACGAGCTCCAAGGGAGGCTGTGTCAGTGCTGGCCCTCAGGGGGACACTGCAGGAAACTTGCCTCTGACTTGGACTTCAGCAGAGATGTCTTCAATTGTCTCTGAGTGCCTTAGGTTAGTGGGCTCAACAGCAAAGCCCCCAGAGGGGTGATTGCAGTGCCTTGGGCTGGTGCTGTGCTGCTGAGCTGGGCCGGGATCATGGGACAGAGAGAGCTCGTGGCAAGAGGGCCGTGGTGCAGAGAGACAGCTGTGGCCAGGAGCAGCTCCTCTGCACAGCGCAGCAGGAAAGAGACACAGAGGCACAGACATAGAGAGAAGAAAAGGAGAGAGGGGCTGAAGGCAGTTGGCAGTGGGATGATTCTGAGAGCTGCCTGCAGGAGAAACCTGCACAGCCCTTGACAAGGTAAGGGTCTGGCTGCAGGGCCATGCAGCTGCAGGTCCTGGAAGGGTCTCCTGCTGGGTCTTGTTTCTGTGAGGGCAGTGGGAAATGCAGTAGGCTTTGAGAGTCTTTGAGGTTCTGCTGCAAAAAGAGGGGCTTGGGCTGGGGGTGTTCTTAGGCTTGTAATAGGTTTTAGTTTAAGTAGTCTGTTCTAACTTTGCTCTGCCTTCTCCTCTTCAACATACAGCCATTTTCTAGGTTAGAGAATGATGAACAGCAGCTCTGTGAGTGAGTTCCTCCTGCTGGCATTCGCAGACACGCGCGAGCTGCAGCTCCTGCACTTCACGCTCTTCCTGGGCATCTACCTGGCTGCCCTCCTGGGCAACGGCCTCATCCTCAGTGCCGTAGCCTGCGACCACCGCCTCCACACCCCCATGTACTTCTTCCTGCTCAGCCTCGCCCTCCTCGACCTGGGCTGCATCTCCACCACTCTGCCCAAAGCCATGGCCAATGCCCTCTGGGACACCAGAGACATCTCCTATCAAGGATGTGCTGCTCAAGTTCTCTTTTTTGTCTTCTTCTTTGGCTCAGAATTTTCCCTTCTCACTGTGATGGCCTATGACCGCTACGTTGCCATCTGCAAGCCCCTGCACTACGGGAGCCTCCTGGGCAGCAGAGCTTGTGCCCAGATGGCAGCAGCTGCCTGGGGCAGTGGCTTTCTCAATGCTGTCCTGCACACAGCCACTACATTTTCCCTGCCCCTCTGCCATGGAAATGCTGTGGACCAGTTCTTCTGTGAGATTCCCCAGATCCTCAAGCTCTCCTGCTCAGATGCCTACCTCAGGGAAGTTTGGGCACTTGTGTTTAGTTTTTCTTTAGCCTTTGGTTCTTTTGTTTTCATTGTGTTGTCTTATGTGGAGATCTTCAGGACAGTGCTGAGGATACCCTCTGAGCAGGGCAGGCACAAAGCCTTTTCCACGTGCCTCCCACACCTGGCCATGGTCTTCCTCTTTCTCAGCACTTCCATGTTTGCCTACCTGAAGCCTGCTTCCATCTCTTCCTCATCTCTGGACTTGGTGGTGTCACTTTTGTACTCAGTGGTACCTCCAGCAGTGAACCCCCTCATCTACAGCATGAGGAACCAGGAGCTCCAGGTTGCAGTGAGGAAATTGTTTCTCTATGTGCTTCTTAAGCATCAGTGTTGTTAACATTACTGTGATTTGTATCATACCATTTTTATACTTAGTATTATTATCATATTGTAATAATAATAATAATCCTCTAAACGCTACAATTCTATTTGAGAAACTGACATAAGAGATTTTCATATCATTTTTTTTATTATTATTTATTATTTTCATAACTTTTGATATTGCTTTAATTTATTTAGTAATTTTTTTACTTTGACTACATCTTCCATTCCACCTATTGAACTAGGCTTCCTCTGTAGGTATAGACAATAAAGAAGACAGAATAAATTCAATGGTCTCAGTATCCCTCTCTTCCCATCTTCTCTGGAGCTGGGGGAGCAGCCCCAGCACGCAGGAGGGGCTCAGGGCCAAGAGCCCAGCTGACACATGCAGGAGCAGCCCATGGTGGCCCTCGGGGCTGACCCTCACTGCCCGCTGGGCTCTGCCTCTCTGCAGCCTTTGGGTTGGGGCTGCTACTTCTCTGGAGCCATGGCCATGGCCAGCAGCATGATGTGGCCTTTTCCCTGCTGCTCTCTTTAGGTCTCCACATTTTTATCCTGTGCTCTTTTTTATGGATAAGCCATCAGATCTCATGTACTTTGGTGACAGTCTTGTTGTCCCTGCAGTGGCATCCCTGTGGCTGCAGGCAGCAGCAGGCACTGTGCAGCCCCGAGTCACATCTGTCTCCCTGCTAGCACCACAGTAATAAAAGGGTCTTGCTCAGGGCAAACCCAGAAGTCTGGACACCTCTTTCAAATGTGCTATTGGGAATAGAGCTAAGAGGTTGCTCCCTGCTCTTCTGTTTTCTGGGGATCTTCATGGAATGCAGGACTCAGGATGAAAGTCCCAGGGTGGTTTGTGGGGAAACAAGGGCAGCACTAAGAGCTCCCTTTATGGGGGCACTTGCCCAAGCAGATGACAACTGGTGTTGGACTCATCAGCATGAGACTGCACCCCCTGCAGTGGGGCTGATGGCCGAAGCCAGCCTGGAGAGCTTCCAGGAGATGTCAGAGGATCTCCAGGGACAGGGTGCTCAGTGGGTAGTGGTTAGAACCTCATAAAATGACTGTGCAAGGTCGTTTCAGGTAACAAACAAGGTGAATCTGAGGAGTGCATGGGCAGCTCAGACTGCTCAGGCTGGGCCAGCTGTCACTGCAGGTTCCCCTCCCAGCCTCTTGCCCACCTGCAGCCAACTAACTCCTGGGGTAGAGTGAGAAGCAGAGAAGGCCTTGACGCTGTGCCAGCACTGCTCAGGGACAGAGACTACAGCCATGGGTGACCAACACTGCTCTGGTCACGTATCAGAAACACAGCACCACAGGGGGTGGTCTGCAGACAGTAACTTTGTCCAAGCCAGAACCAGTGCAGTGCCCCTGATGGACAAGAAGGCTCCCTCTAAGCTTGGGAAGGAGCCAGGAAGGTGATAATAAGCACCAGGACAATTGAGGAAGCCCAAAGGCCCTTCTGAAGGGTCACCGAGTGCCACCTGAGAGGCAGTGCTGGGCAGTGGGGAGGGTCAGGAGAAAGGCTTGGGTGAAGGATGTGAGAAACAAGGAAATGTCACTGCCATTGCCCCAGGGCTGCAACAGATCTCTCGCAAGGCTCATTGATGGGGATTTGTGAGCCCAGGGGCCAGAAATGAATGTAGCCTGCAGAGCATGAGCCTGTCCGAGGTGGACTGAGCAGAGCTGAAGTGCTCAATCTGGTGTGAGCAGGCAGGGGAGAACTCTGCAGCCCCACAGCACACAAAAGCCCCATCAAAGGAGCCTGGCGAGTGATTCCTTGCAGCCCTGGGGCAATGGCAGTGACCCCCTGAGCTGGGTCTGCCTCCCAGCCTGCCCAGCACAGCCCTGCAGAGTGCCCCTGTGCCCCGGGCACCACAGCCCCCTCGCTCTGCAGAGGAGCACCACCAGCTGGGGCTGGGGCTGGGGCTGGGGCTAGGGTTGGTGCTGGGCGGGCGCTTCCCCTGAGTGTCTTCTAGGCCAGCTTCAGGCTCATGGCTTCTGGATACAAACAAGTTCTTCACTGTGCCCAAGGAGCTGAGAGACCACCAACAGGCATGGGGCTGGAACATTGCCTGCAAGGTCCCTCCTGCCCTAGCACCTCACAGGACTGGCACAGGACTGGCTTCTGAGTGTCAGAGAGGCTGGGAGCCCAGCAGGCTTGAAGGATGAAAACCAGCTCACTTCTACCTGGGCAGGTCCTGGCCCAAAAAGGGGGTGTTTTGTAGGTCTGGTATTATGATGGCAGAGGTGCCTCAGAAGCTGTCAGCCCAGTAGGAAGCTAATGGCTGTTAAGTGGCTGGGAGTTGACTTCTTTCTGAAGTAGCCGACAGCTCAACCCTTGACTCCTGGCTGGGATCTGTGCCTTTAGGCTCACATCTGCCGGTCTTCATGACAGGCCGGCAGATGCACCAGCTCTGCACACAGATTGTGAAATCCCCTCTTTCTAAGTACCTGGTAGGCCCCATAGAGGAATAGGTCTTGAATAGGTGTTGTCTTGTCAGAGGTATCTGTTTTTGCCTAAACTCATCCTTCAGGCCTGCTTCTGTGGTGTTGCAGAACTGCTGGGCACATTGTGCAGAGTGCTCCTACAGATGTTTCTCTCCTTCTCCATGCTGGTTCTCCAAACTTCCCCTAAGAAGATGACTGATATGGGGAAGTCAGGAGAAGCCTGGCCAACAGAGATGTGAGATTTGTGGGAGGGCAAAGGAGCGTGGACAGCAGAAGCTAATGATTTTGCAGAGGTAAGAATGTTCAGGTAATGTTGATCCTACCATAAAGCAGACTTAAAGCAGTCATGTGAGGCCCTTGCCCTATTTTAACCTGTAACGTTAATCCACAGAGCTAAATGCTACTCCACACCCTGACAGGAATCCACTGCTCTAATATTTGACCACAAGATCCCTTGAAGCCAAAACTACTCCACAGCCCCATTACATCACCCTTACTCTCTTCTTCACCCTGATCCCTGCCCTTAACGCTACAATTAACACACTCTATTTAGCCCTAGATTTCTTGCAGACCTAAACAAAATCCTAAACCAAAGAACTTGTACATACCCTAACCACAGACCTGACACTACAAGCCAAACATCAAACCCTCCCAATAAATATTTGATCATAGAATCATAGAATATCCTGAGTTGGAAGGGACCCTTAAGGATCATCAAGTCCAACTCTTGACACCGCACAGGTCTACCCAAAAGTTCAGATCATGTGACTAAGTGCACAGTCCAATCTCTATCACAGAAAGCTGAGCCCTAGTCCCGAACCCCATGCATGAATGCCTAACACCCAAAGCCCTGATACCTTTGCATTCACTTAGTCACATTCAGCCTTTTTCCTAACCCTTATCTTAAGCACTTAAGGTGCTTGGCCCATAAGGAAGGGTAGGAACCATGAGATTGCTCTGCAGTCACGTGGCATACAAAGATGAATGTGAGGGGCCACGGATCTGATCAGCTTGTGGGCCACAAAGAGGAGATGGGTGGGAGTGCTCTGAGAGCTCAGCTCTGCCTCAGGATCTCCTGCCCCATCAGGGGGAATGTGACCGTGGTAGGGACTGTGAGGTCACTTCTGTCTCTGCACTTCATAGAGCAGCAGCAGGAATATCTCACAGAAAGGGACTGTGAGGTCACTTGTGTCTGGAGGTGGCAGGTCACTCTTGACATAGACCTGGGATCTGCACTTTTGGGCTGAAATCTGCCAGTGCGCATCTTCTGCAAGAAGGTTAAACAGAAAGATGATTAAGACTAACTAAGGATTAAAATGCTATTATGGAATCTACACCTCAGATCAAATCTAAATTAAAAACCTCAAAACTTGTCCTTATCCCAGACCTTGAGAAGGCACCTTGAACAGAATGTTAGTCCCTCACTTGAAGCCTTTGCCATTCCCTTAACCCTGGAGGGTGACCTCTACTTCCTAAACATTAACCTGATCATCTAACCCTCAAAGCCCTCCACCATGCACACAGCACATCTCAACCCCACTTCTATCCCTAACTTCAGCTTCTTGTCCGCTTGGGGCAGGGCAGGGACTGTGAGGTCCTGCAGCAGTCCCATGGCATTGGAAGAGGCATGTGAGGTGACAGGTATGTGATCAGATCCGAGGCCACAAGGAGGAGCTGGCTGGGAATGCTGGGATGAGGTCAGGTGTGCCTCAGGATGTGCTGGGCCTGCAGGAGGCATGTGGCTGTGAAGGAGGCTGGGAGGTCACTTCTGTCCGTGGAGCTGATGGACCAACAGGAGGAATGTGGCACAGATAGGAACCATAAAGGGCAGAAGCATGTTCAAAGTATTGAAGATGATGGTGAGGCACCTTCTGTTCTGGTCAGGTGAGAGACCACAGGAAAACTGATGGGATGGGAGTCATGCTTGAGGTAGAGATAGTGAGACCATAGAATCAGAGAATGGCTCCTGCTGGAAGGGACCTTAAAGATCATCTAGTTCCAACCCCCTGGCTACAAGCAGGGATGCCCCCCATGAGATCAGGTTGCCCAGGGCATCACCTAACCTGCTCTTGATCAGCTCCAGGGATGGGGCACCTCTAAGGTCTCTTGGCAACCTGTTCCAGTGCCTCACTATCCACTAATTGAAGAATTTTTCTCCTCACCAGTAGTCTAAATCTCTCCTCATTTAGCTTAAAACCATTCCCCCTTGTCCTGTCATTATCTGATTGAGCAAAGAGTCACTCTCCGTCTTTTTATACACCCCCTTTAAGTACTGAAAGGCCACAAAGAGGTCACCCCGGAGCCTTCTTTTCTCCAGGCTGAACAGCCCCAGCTCTCTCACCCTTTCTTCATAGGAGATGTGCTTCAGCCCCTCGATCATTTTGTGGCCCTCTTCTGGACCTATTCTAACAGATGCACATCCTTCTAGTGCTGGGGGCCCCAGTCGTGGATGCATCACTCCAAGTGGGGCCTCACAAGGGCAGAGGTCACTTCTGTCTCTGCACTTGATAGGGCAGCAGCAGGAACCCGTCACAGAAAGGGACTGGGAGGTCACTTGTTTCTGGATTTGGCAGGTCGGCCTTGACTTCTCCCTGGGAGCTGCACTTTTGGGCTGACAGCTGGCAGTGGCCCTGCTAGGCCAGCAGAAGGCACCTGCTTGGCATGCTGACTGGGGGATCCCCTCTGCCTCAAGACCCAGGAGGACCCAGACAGAAAGAAGGCCCCAACATGGGTTGTCCTGTCCCTTCTGCTTGAGTTCATGACTGCACAGCAGCAGGCACAAGGCTTGGCTGTGTCTAGCCAAGAAGCTGCAAGGCCAGCAGCAGGCCCGTGGCTTGGAAGCTGCTGCTGAGGTGACTTGGGTCTGCTTGGTTGACAGGTCGCAGGGAGCCTGCTGGGTTGGGATGCCTACTTCAGGAGGGATTTCCACCCTGATGGAGCTTTCTGTGGTAATAGGAAAGAGCAGGAGAGAAAAAACTGCCACAAAGTGCACCATGGAAGGTTGGCTCTTGTCACGAGGAGGAAGAAATATCCCTCAAAGGGTCTGTGCTGTGGTGCCCAAGGTCACCCAAAGAGTGTATGTGCTCAGACCCTAACTTTGTGTTTCAAGGAACAGCTGGTGAGTGTTGATGAGACACTGGTGAAATGATGGAAACGCCAGGATGAAAGCAAGGTGGTGAAATGGGATAGGTGTCTGTAGACTTCAAGGAAATAGGACTAAGTGTGATACAGCGTAGAGGAAAAAGAGGTGGGTGTTTGCAAGAATGGAAGGACACGACAGCCCGGACATTTTTGTCCCTTTGTCTAGAGCTTATGAGGAGACACATTATACTCATTGTGATGGGCCATCATTGCTTCCTTGCTACCCTGTGAAGAGGCTGGGAGGTGTCTTACCAGTGTTTCTCTCGTGGCATCACACTGCCCACCACATCCCACAGATACCCAGGAAAAGCCCAGAGCCAGACATGGGGTACAGGATCTCCCCTCCAGTAGCCGGTGGCAGGCCTTGGCCCTTCTGCTTCATCAAAGCGAACCAAAACTTTTCTCAGCACAGTGTTTTGCCTGTCTGTAGTCATGGCCTCCAATTATCCGCCCTAACAAGTCCCTGGGGAGGCTTTGTTAGTAACAGCCCTCAGTGGGACTCATTAATACTCCAAGTCACTTCAACTTGTCCTCCTGAGTTTACTTTCTCTAGCAGTTGCATCATTCCCCTCTCAGTACCTGAACTTCATAGACTCAGCACCAAAATGCTCCATGGAACTCATTAAAATGCAGAAACTCCTAACATCCCCTCTATAGTTTTATTCACGGCTTCAAGACTTGTAGAGCTAATTGTAGAGCTTTCATGGTGTAGTTAAGGAGGAAGAGCACATAATAAAAATCTTGTCTCATCTTAAAGGATGCTTTGAGTTGACTTTTTGGGGGGAGCATTATTCCCTAATTGATATTGATCCAGATTCTCTCCCTCGGAGATGTGTGTGGGGAGGAAAAGCAGACTCTGGAGGTCTGACACTGCATGGACAACCTTGCTCCTCACCACCAGCCCTACCATTTCTCTCAATGGCCACCTGGTGCTTGCTTGTCATTTCCTTACACCAGACTTCACTCAAGGCTGCAGCTGGATGTTACAGCCCCTTTGCAGCAGCTCCTACCTGCTTTCCTAAGAGATGCGGCTGTACACAGGTGCAGATGGGTTTTTCCTATTTCCAACCAAATAAACTGAAAACAGGCAACAATTTAAAATAAATAAAATAAAATAAAATAAAATAAAATAAAATAAAATAAAATAAAATAAAATAAAATAAAATAAAAATAAAATAAAATAAAATAAAATAAAAATTAAAAAAAAAAGCCTCATCTTCTATTCCTTCTCTGAGGTTTACCTTCCCAAAAGATTGAATATACAAGAAGTATTTTATACTGATAGATATGAAATTATGAATAATAGTATTAGCATTGATCCATACCATATTATTTCAATGATAAAGGATGAGGCTCTTGCTAAGGAAAAAAAATACAGGCTGCTGATAGATGGGCAAGCTGGGCTGCTTCTACCTCATGCTCAAAGCAGCAACTGTGTTGGTGAGAGCAGTGTGAATGATCAAAGAGTAAGAGGAGGGAAAACCAGAACCATGGGAAGTGCATGGGTGCAGACAAGCAGCTGGAAAAGCTACATCCAGCATTGTCTGTTTAATCAAAACTTGTGGATGTGCCTGGAAGATGAGGGAGCACATCGTGACAGACTATGAGAGGACAATGCAACTACAGATGAACACCAGTATTTCTTCTCCTGCGATGAAAATACATCCTGAAAATTCACATTTCTTCATGGTAGAAACTACATCATGTGACATTCCATGGAAGGGATTAAATCATTTGAAGTGATGCGTAGTTGCTCTATTAGTTAAGTACTGATGACATTACTGGGTATTGACACAGAACTTTGCTGTCTGACCATAAGCAATCAGGGAAAACCACCAGAGACACGGTTGTATTTGAAGTACTTCCCTGGATTTGCAGCTATCAGAAAGGGCTTTCAGGAGACCGGAGCCTTTTGAGGGATTCAGGTGCAGCCAGATGGAGTTCAAGGGTACCTCTACTGCTGGCAGTGGTCTTTACCCCTGCAACTACAGCCCAGTCCAGCACATAAAACCTCTTCAAAGACAACACCCCTTCTTCAGTGAATTTCAGAAATTGACCTAAAGCTGAAATGGCCATTGGGAACCCAAGATACTCTCCTTTCTTCCTAGTAGACAGCTGAGCATCCGTTTACCATCCTGGGACATCTGTGGAAAATTCAGGTTGCAAGACTCAAGAACAGGAAACTTCAAATAACTAGGATACAACCCATCAGCTTGCCGCACTTTGGGAATCCATCCCCTTCCAACTATGGGAATGAAAGTGCAAAATGCACTGAATCGTGTTTCCCCAAAAGTACGGGAGTTTCCATCACTGGAGATACAAAAGCCCATCTGGAAATGGGCCTGGACTGCCTGGTGTAGGTGTCCATGCTTGGCTAGTGTGGATGGCTACATGGGCTTTGGAGGTCCCCTCCACTTTCAGTGAACCTATCACTCTGCAGTGCCTGGCAGTGTTTCTGAGAACTTCTCTACAGTATCTTCAAACCTGGTGAACACTGGGTGCTCATGGGGCATAGGATCTTTTGGGGATGAATGTCCCATATGGCTGCTTCCCAAGCTGGGCCTTGCCCAGGGTCAGTCCCCTGCAGGGGAGAAAATGGCCCTTCTCCTGTTGGCTTTTCATGGCCTTCCTCTCAATACATGCTCTTCTCATCCTTGAACTCTTTTACTAAATACAGATGTATAGGAGTGCTAGAGTACAGAATAGAAAACAGAGTAGTAGGAGTGCTGAGAAGTCAAAGGTGACCTGCCACCTACAGACACAGGTGACCTCACAGTCCCTTTGCGTGACACGTTCCTGCTGCTGCCCTATCAAGTGCAGAGACAGAAGTGGCCTCACAGTCCCTGCCACAGTCACATTGCTCCTGCAGAGGCAGGAGATCCTGAGGCAGAGCTGACTTCTCTCTAGCCCCCTAGGTACCTGTTTTTATCTTTCTGGATTAGAGACTAAGCAAAGTTTTAGTGGGAGTGTGTGTTGTTCTGCTTGTGGTGTCGTGTCTGTGGTTAAGGTATGGACAAGCTCTACGGTTTAGGGTTTTTTTACGTCTGCCAAGGAGTCTAGGGTTAAACAGAGAGTTTTCATATTACTGTTAAGGGAAGGCATTAGGTTTAGCAAGAGAAAAAAAAAAAAAAAGAAAGAAAAAAAAAAAAAAGATTCCTTTCAGAGTATTGTAGTAGCATTTAGGTTTAGGCATTAAAATTACTGGCTCATGTAAGGTAAGGGCCATATGTGACTAGTTTAAGTCAGTGTTACCACAGCATCCACATTACATAAACCCTCTTACTTCTATGAAATCATAAGTTTCTGTTGGCCAAGCTCTTCTTCCCACCCCGACATATCACATCTCTCTTGTCCAGGCTGCTCTTGACCTCTCCATATCTTATTGGGATCAGCCTTCTGATGACATTCATGATCGCAGAGTATCTGTCTCACCTCTGTTGGCTCCTCCATTCCTGAGACAGTATTGGCATGGTAGTTAGAAGAGAAAAGGACACAAAGATCCTTAGGAGCATCCTGCACAATGTGCCCATCAGTTCTGCACTGCCACAAAACTGCACTTCCTACCTACAAGTTTTGTTTCCCAAATGGCTTTTATTTTTTTATTTTTATTTTTTTCTCATGCACGGTTCTGTTTTGGATATGCAGAGATGGAATAAGGAAAGTTAAGGAACAGATGGAACTGATCTTCTCAAGGGATGCAAGGAATAATGGGAAAGGATTCTACAGATACACTGCTCAGAAAAGAATGGCCAAGGAGAGTGTACCCCCTCTGATGGTTGAGAGGGGTGCACTGGTAATGACAGATATGGAGAAGGCTGAGGGACTCAACAACGTCTTTTCTTCAATCTTCCCTGCCAGTCAGGTTTCCCAAGTCTTTCATTTCCCTGAACCTGTAGATGGAGGCTGGGGGTGCAAAGTCCAACCTGGTGGGAGTTAAGAGCAGATCCAAGACCACCTGATGACACTAAACAGGTACATGTCTATGGGGCCTGATAACATGCATCCCAGGGTCCTGAGGGAACTGGCTGATGTAGTTGCCAAGCCTCTCTCCATCATACTTGGTGGCTGATCATTCTACAGAAGAGAAGGCTCCAGGGTGACCTCTTTGTGGCCTTTCAGAACTCAAAGGAGGCTTCTAGAAAAGATGGAGAGTGACTCTTTGCTCAGTCGTATGACAGGACAAGAGGGAAATGTTTTTAAAGTAAAAGACTGGAGATTTAGACTAGAGATTAGGAGGAAACTCTTCACCCAGAGGCTGTTGAAGCACTGGAACAGGTTGCTGAGAGACCTTAGGTATGCCCCATCCTTGGAACTGATCAAGAGCATGTTAGATGAGGCCCTGGGCTACCTGATCTCAAGGGGGGCATCCCTGCTTATGGCGTCCATGGACCGGGGCTTGGAACTAGATGCCTCTAAGGTCCCTTCCAACAGGAGCCATTCTCTGATTCTATGGTCTCACGAGCTATACCTCAAGCATGACTCCCATGCCATCAGCCTTCCTGTGGTCTCTCACCTGACTAGAACAGAAGGTGCCTCACCATCATCTTCAATGCCTTGTGCATGCTTCTGGCCTTTATGGTCCCTAACTGTACCCCATTCCTCCTGCAGGTCCGTCAGCTCCACGGACAGAAGTGACCTCCCAGCCTCCTTCACAGCCATGTGCCTCCTGCATGCCCAGCACATCCTGAGGCACACCTGATCCCATCCCAGTATTCCCAGCCAGCTCCTCCTTGTGACCTCTGATCTGATCACATACCTGTCACCTCACATGCCTCTTTCAATGCCATGGGACTGCTGCAGGACCTCACAGTCCCTGCCCTACCCCAAGGGGACAAGAAGCTGAAGTTAGGTGTAGGAGTGGGGTTGAAGCTGAGATGTGCTGTGTGCATGGTGGAGGGCTTTGAGGGTTAGATGATCAGGTTAATGTTTAGGAAGTAGAGGTCACCCTCCAGGGTTAAGGGAATGGCAAAGGCTTCAAGTGAGGGACTAACATTCTGTTCAAGGTGCCTTCTCAAGGTCTGGGATAAGGACAAGTTTTGAGGGTTTTAATTTAGGTTTGGTTAGAGAGCTAGGCTTAAAAGGCTGGCATTTTCATCAATCCTTAGTTAGTCTTAATCATCTTTCTGTTTACCCTTCTTGTAGAAGATGCCTTTTACCTCTGCCTTTTCCAAATCCTGAGCAACATCTCTCCTATTTTTGGTTTTCCATGGTCTTTGAGAGAGGTCTTATAACAACATCTGCAATTCCACCAGCACCTCTCTCATCCTTACCACACCACCTCTAAGGTAACCTGAGGAGTGACCGGGACGATGATGGCAAAGGGTTTCATTAAAATCTCTGAGGAGGGCTGTCATGGGCTTCACACAGACAGTGATGGCAGTATCATAGAAAACAGTGACACTTGTGTGGACAGAAGAGCAGGTGGATAAGGCTTTGGGCCTGCCAACACAGGACACACACACACCTGAAAACTGCATGAGAGGGAAGAGGAAGATTGGATCCAAAATGTAGATTATGAAATCAAAGACCATGAGTATCACCGTGGCACTGCAGGACAGCTCCAGCAATGGGGCAAAACCGTACAAGAGGTTTCTATGACACTGGGGCCACAGAAGAATAGCTGGGAGGAGAAGAAATAACTTCTGTACATGAGAGAAATTCCCCTGGTTCAGGTACAGCTGCCTTCTGGAGTCAGGCCTTCCACTTCTCGAGCCTTGCAGAGAACGGGGATGGCATACAGCCCAGGGCTGACCGTAGGGCATGGTCCCCAGAAGGAAGCATGGCATCTGCAGGTGTTTGGTGGCAGGCACCAGCACAGTGTTGAGGCTGTTCCACGTCCCAGTCTCCATGCTGGTCATGTGAGAGAGGAAGAAGAGATTTGTGTATGGGTAGAGGATCTTCCATGTGGATTACTGGGAAAAATCAACAAATGGTGTCTTAGTGTCCAATTCCCTTCTTGGAAAACCTTTTAGAGCATTCAGTTCCCCCCTCTCTTGTTAGGACACATTCAGAGGGGTGAAATGATCCCTGTCAGTCGTGGCTGAGGTGTCCTGCCATGCAGTGGGAACAGAATAGGGGTTAAGGGAGGGAAACATTTGTACTCATATTTGACAACCACAGTCCAACAGCACAAATCACACTTTAAAAAATCAGTCTCTGACATCTACAGAGAGAAGCAGTCGGTGATGCCTTCAGTCTAATTCAACCACCACACCCCAGCAGAGACCCTGCTGCCTTGGGGAGCTGTCAGCCCTGAGGCCCTGGGGACACCTCGAGGGAGCCCAAGGGCACAGAGCAAGCGATGCCATGGTCGGGTGCTGTGCTGCTGAGCTGGGCCGGGCTCCTGGGCCCAAGGGGAGCTCCTGGCAAGCGCTGCAGACAGACAGCTGTGCCCAGGAGCAGCTCCTCTGCACAGCGCAGCAGGGCTGGGGGCTCTGACCGCAGCTGGCACACACAGAGGAGAGAAGGAGAGAGGGCTTGGAGGCACTGAGGAGCGCAACAACAGAGGGCAGCGTGTGGCAGGACACATCTGCAGGCTCTTGACACCGGGAGGCTCTGGCAGCAGGGCACTGCAGGTGGGGTTGCCAGAGGGGTCTTCTACAGCTGGCACATGCGACAGCTGATAGCATCTGGCAGGGTGGGTCTCTCTGTTTCTCCAGAAAGGAGTAAAAATGCTGTAGAGAATAGCATTTATGATTGCATATTTCAAGAGGAAGACCAAGGCAGGGGCTACCTGAAAGGCAAGACATTTTCTGTAGCCTGTGCTTGCAGATACCTGCGGTAGAGTGGAGGCTGGTTTCATGGTAATAGGTGGTCAGGTTTGTACTGCAGACTGAGACTGCTAGAGCATTGCAGTGAGGGATCAATATTTCATCAATGAACTTCATAAAGTCCCTTCCTACACCTCAGCCCACAGACTACACCAACATCATCATTGTGGTCCTCTGATGTTTTATCCTAGCTGATCTTTAGGAGCTGCAAACCCTCCAATGCCCAGTGCTCTGTCTTTGGGAGGTCTCAGTTTGAGGTGATCACAGATTATTTGCAAAGAGCAGGACATGACTCCTCTGCAGGCAGAGCTGCAGCACAGGAGGGTCTGCTGAGTGTCCGTCTGTCCCTCCCTGGCCTTGCCTCCCCTGGCAGCAGCACGCTGGCATTCCTCCTGGCTTCTCCAGCTGGCCGTGCTGCTGCTGGTCTTGTTCCCGGGCTGGCTGGGGATGGGGGTTTCACATGCCCATGGCGTGAGCCCTCGGTGTGCTTGGGGAAAATGGAGTACAGGGACAAGGTGAGGGGTGTGGGGATGTGCAATTTGATCCTGGATTCTTCTGCCCTCAGCCGTGTTCAGGTCCTTTTCACATGAACAACTGAGTACAACTTTCCTGCAGCTCTCACAGGGCAGCTGAGACCAGCACTGATGGAGAGGCTGGCTGTTGTCTCTGACACTCTGCACTGAAGAGACAGTCTCTTTGCCTCTGAGGATCCACAAGGTTTTACTTGGAGTGCAGCAGAATGCCCAGGATTTATGCCTGGAACAGTTTTCCAGTGTGGTGGGGCAGCTAGAACCAGTAATACAAAACAAATAATTATATATCTAAACCTCCATACCTCTGCTCTGCAGTTGGGTGAACTAGGAGCAAAACTGGGGAAATCTCTTTGATATCAGCAGTAAAGTTAATCTGAGACTACCCCATGTTCCTACCATGTTCCTACCATGTTTCTACCATGCTACTCCCTCTGGCTGTAGAACAGAACTGATTCTTCCATTGCCCACAGAGGATCCCCTGGTCCCAGAGGAAATCTCAGGCAGAATCAGTGAAAGAGAGCTTCAAAATATCTGCCTGGAAATGGGCAATTTTTTGGTGATTTTAAATGAGAAAATGGAAAGGTTTTTACTCCGATATGTCTGTGGCACATTATCACTGCCTTTGTCTTCCTTGTACAGGACCTCATGACCAGAAATAACAGATGTCCAATGTCAGCTCCATCACGGAGTTCCTCCTGCTGGCATTCGCAGACACACGCGAGCTGCAGCTCCTGCACTTCGCGCTCTTCCTGGGCATCTACCTGGCTGCCCTCCTGGGCAACGGCCTCATCCTCAGCGCCGTAGCCTGCCACCACCGCCTCCACACCCCCATGTACTTCTTCCTCCTCAACCTCGCCCTCCTCGACGTGGGCTGCATCTCCACCACTCTGCCCAAAGCCATGGCCAATGCCCTCTGGGACACCAGGACCATCTCCTATCAAGGATGTGCTGCTCAAGTTCTCTTTTTTGTCTTCTTCTTTGCTTCAGAGTATTCAATTCTAACTATCATGGCCTACGACCGCTACGTTGCCATCTGCAAGCCCCTGCACTACGGGAGCCTCCTGAGCAGCAGAGCTTGTGCCCAGATGGCAGCAGCTGCCTGGGGCAGTGGCTTTCTCTATTCAGCCCTGCACACGGCCAACACATTTTCTCTCCACCTCTGCCAAGGCAATGCTGTGGACCAGTTCTTCTGTGAGATTCCCCAGATCCTCAAGCTCTCCTGCTCAGATGCCTACCTCAGGGAAGCTGGGGCACTTGTGTTTAGTTTTTCTTTAGCATTTGGTTGTTTTGTTTTCATTGTGGTGTCCTATGTGCAGATCTTCAGGGCAGTGCTGATGATGCCCTCTGAGCAGGGACGACACAAAGCCTTTTCCATGTGCCTCCCTCACCTGGCCGTGGTTTCCCTCTTTGTCAGCACTGTCATGTTTGCCTACCTGAAGCCGCCCTCCATCTCCTCTCCATCCTTGGACATGGTGATGGCAGTTCTGTACTCGGTGCTGCCTCCAGCACTGAACCCTCTCATCTACAGCATGAGGAACCAGGAGCTGAAAGCCACACTGAAAAAACTGATTCTATTTACTTAGCAATAAATTGGCTATCTCACTTTTCTGGTTTTACTCACGTTAATCTCAGGCAGTTTGTGAGCTTCAGGTATAGCATTCTTTAAAATTCTTTTTCCAGTTAGATGTTTGCTTTCATTCCTCTTTTCCAGATGACCAGTCCTCTGTGAACCCAGAGGCTTTCTCTGAATGTGTTTATCCCTAAATGACACCTGGCCTCTGTTCTGGTATCTTGTTCATAAAATGAAGTTGCTCATGCTTAGTGCTCTTCTTCCCAATCTGGAGTGCAGAAGACAATCAGGAAATGCCAGGCTTAAGGTATCGATCTTGTACTTGGGTTTCACCTGGACACAGGGACATGGGGGCACCAGGTTTTGGGTGAGGGAGTGAGGGCTGGACTGAGTTGTAACTGGTGGATGCCCAGTGCCCCTGGAGAACCTGACCCTTCAAGAAGCAGCTTCTTGGGATTGAAACGTGAGAGGACCGGTGGCATCAAGGAGGTATTTGGAGCCACCAGGATATCCTAAGGCTTCTCCTGGGATATTGAGTGCCTTGTGTTGGGTGGGCAGTGAGTGGATCTTCACAGTAAAGCTAAGCCAAAGGATGGATTTGCTAAAGGGAGCTCTGCAATGCCAGGGCACAAAGCTGGGTAACAGCACAAAAGTCTCAGAGGCCTTCAGTGAACAAGTGGAAAAGACCAAAAGACTGGGTGAGCAAGCAAAGTCAGGGAGGTGGAGAGAGGTGGGCAGGGGCTGAGCTGGGCTGGTCAGTGCCCGGCAGAGGGCAACAGCAGCGTCAGGGAGCAGTGGCAGCATGCAGGGGAGGGCTCCCAGTAGGGCTTGGTGCTGATGAGCCAGGACTGCGCGAAGGGAGCCCAGAGCTGCAGGGGCAGGGGAGAGGAGGCCGCTCTGGGCCCTTGCTGACCTGGGCAGAGGAGGAAGGGGACCCAGGGCATTCGTCCCCTCCCCGCAGCCTGTCAGCACGTCTACTGAAGGCCAGGGTGGCTGCTGCAGGAGCAGGGAGCTCAGCATGGCCCTTGCAGCCCCCTGCCCTGGGCCTGCCTCTGCCCTTGGGCTCGGCCCCGGCCTTGGCTCTGCTGGCAGGAGCGCTCTTGCCATGCGCTTCCTGGCCTCCCCTCGCCTGCGCACAGCTGCTGCCAACTCAGGCTGCTGGCACAAACATGTCCTCACCAGCAGCAACACCCCTTGGGCTGCTTCTGCTGGCCTCCTCAAACCCACTGCCTTGACTCCTTGTCTCCACTGGGCCCCAAATCCTGCACTGAAATGCATCCCTTGGCTGTCAGTGCCCTCTCCCCTGCCGTGCTGGGACGTGTTTCCATTGGGCCGTCTACCAAACAATGTAATAAATACTATGAGCAGGACTAGAAGGGTCTTTTTTCTAGCCAGGGGAAGGCGGGGAGGAAAGGGACAATTTGGTTTACTGGACTGTGTATATTTAATGGCCTGGCACAACAGACCCACAAATGTGTCAGGCTCCTCTGGACCACAGAGTACCCTAATACCATCAAGCTAGAAAGAGGTAGAACCCACCTGTATTTATGGAGTGACAGGGGCATCCCAAGAGATAACTGTACTGGAGTCTACCTTGCTTGGCCTTCCACAGAATCCTTCTGTTGGGGGTTTGCTGAGGGGTGAAGAACAGCAGGTGCCAATGGCTACCATGGTGGCACACCTGAGGCAGTGTCACGCTAACCGAGACTCCCTGATTGCCATCCATGAGCTGGGTCATTGACTGGAGAGCCAAGGTGTAGATGTAGAGCTTGGGAGTGTGGTTTAGTGATGGACTTGTCAGCACTAAGGTAAAGTTGCCTGACCTGGGTTACACATCCCAGAGTAGTGTCAGGCACAATGCAATTCTTTTTGCCTTCTGCATCTATAGCACAGGAAGAAGGACTTTGCCCTACTCTATTGACTGGGCAGGTCTTTTCACTCTACTCAATGTAGGTTTCTGTGTGGGGAAAGGGACACTTTCCCAAAAGCGGCCAAGCTCATGGGTAGAGCTACAGCCACTTGAAGATATATTTTCTTTAATTTTCTTCCTCAGTTTTCCACAGAAGACCCAATAGAGACTATGGATGTCCAGGTGTCTACTGAGATTCCAGCTGAATTTCTCAGGATCCTACGGTCATTTCAAATTTATTTTATTTTATTTTATTTTATTTTATTTTATTTTATTTTATTTTATTTTATTTTATTTTATTTTATTTTATTTTATTTTATTATATTTTATTTTATTTTATTTTATTTTATTTATTTTTTATTTTATTTTATTTTATTTATTTTTTATTTTATACTTTTATTCTTTCCCAAGGAACCCCTGAATTGTCTTAGAAAGGGTTTCATGTTCTGGGCTGGGCTGCATTAAGAGGGACAAAGACCACTGTTGGCAGTGGAGGTGTCAGACCTCCAGACTGCTTTTCTTCCCGATGGAGTCCTCCAAAGAAATCACCCTGGATGAATAGCAATACGAGAATGATGTTCAAAACTGAAATGCAGCAAAATTCAGCCTTTGAAACAAGAAATTTTTTTTTATTGGTTGCTCTTTGAAATCTTCCTTAATTACATCTTGCAGCTCTGCAATTAGCTGCAAAAGGAATGAAGGCTTGAAGAAAACTATCAAAGAGATGTTAGGAGTTTCTGCATTTTAATGAGTTCCATGGTGTATTTTGGTGCTGAGTCTATGAAGCTCAGGTACTGAGAGGGGAATGATGCAACTGCTAGAGAAAGTAAAGTCAGAAGGACAAGTTGAAGTGACTTGGAGTATTAATGGGCCCCACTGAGGGCTGTTACTAACAAAGCCTTCCCAGGGCCTTGTTAGGGCAGATAATTGGAGGCCATGGTTACAGCCAGGCAAAGCACTGTGCTGAGAAAAGTCTTGGTTGGTTTTGGTGATGCAGATGGGCCAATGGTTGGCCCCAGGCACTGCAACAGGAGATCATGCACCCCACGTCTGCCTCAAGGCTCTTTCTGGGGTCTGTGGGATGTGGTGGGCAGTGTGATGCCATGAGAACAACACTGGTGTTACACCTCCAAGGTGCTGCACAGGGTTGAAAGGAATCGATGAGGCCTCATCACAATGAATAAAATATATTTCCTCATAAACTCTAGCCAAGAGGACAGAAATTTCAGGGCTGTTGGGCCTGCCATTTCTACCAGCACCCTCTGCCTTCCCCTCTGCAGGCTTTCCTATCATGTGCCACAGTCTGACCTATTTCCTTGCAGTCTGCAGACACCAATCTCAGTTCACCATCTTGCTTTCATGCCTTGCTTTCACTGATGTCTCGTGAGCCCTCATCTTGAAAGACAAAGTGACGGTCTAATCAGAGCGTGACCTCTGGCACCACAGCAATATACTTTCAGGGACATTTCTTCCTCCTTGTGGCCAATGCTTAACTTCCGAGGTGCACTCTGTGGAAGTTTTTTCTTCTGCTCTTTCCTACTACCAAAGAAAGCTCCATCAGGGTGGAAACCACTCCTCAAGTAGGCATCCCAACCCAGCAGGCTCCTTGCGGCCTCTCAGCCAACCAGACACAAGTCACCTCAGCAGCAGCTTCCAAGCCAGGGGCCTGCTGCTGGCCTTGCAGCTTCTTGTGGAGACACAGCCAAGCCTTGTGCCTGCTGCTATGCAGTCATGGACTCAAGCAGAAGGGACAGGACAACCCATGTTGGGGCCTTCTTTCTGCCTGGGTCCTCCTGGGTGTGTAGGCAGAGGGGATCCCCCAGTCAGCATGCCAAGCAGGTGCCTTCTGCTGGCCTAGCAGGGCCACTGCCAGTTGTCAGCCCAAAAGTGCAGCTCCCAGGGAGAAGTCAAGGGTGACCTGCCACCTCCAGAAAGAAGTGACCTCCCAGTCCCTTTCTGAGACACGTTCCTGCTGCTGCCCTATCAAGTGCAGAGACAGAAGTGACCTCACAGTCCCGGCCACAGTCACATTCCTGCTGCTGGGGCAGGAGTCTGGTGGTTTTACCGTGTTAGGAAGCTAAACACCACAATCGCTCTCTCACTCCCCCTCCTTAGATGAAAAAGGGACGAAGTAAAGTAAAGTACAACTAATAATTATTAAATAATAAAAATTAAAGAAAAATTACTATGAACTAAACTATTTAACTAAAGAGAAAAAAAGGGTACGGGGAAAAAGGAGGCTGAAAGTGAAACATAAATAAACAAACAAAACAAATAAAGGCTATGTGGAAGTGCAGAGGAAAGAAATTCCTCTCTACTTCCCACAAATGTGCCATGCTTGACCATGTCCTTGAAGCAGGGCCTCAACACACATAGTCGGTGTTCAGAAGGCGGACCGACATTTTCCCAACGAGAGCCCACACCTCCCCTCTTTTTCCTGTTTCCACCTTTTATTACTGAGTGTGACATCATACGGTATGGAATATCCCTTTGGTTGATTTAGGTCAGCTGTGAGGTTGCTTTTCTCACTTTTTTTTTCCCACCTGCTAGGAGGGTTAAAGAGAGTCCTGATGCTGTGTGAGCACTGCTCAGCAGCAGACACAACACTGGTGTGATCCCACTGCTGTTCTAGCTCCACACGCAGAGCACAGCACTGTATGGGCTGCTGCAGGGAAAGTTAACATCCCAGCCAGACCCAGTACAGTAACTTTGTTTGGACGTTGTTGTCCATACAAAATACATGAAGGCTCTCCTCAGAGCTTTTAACCAAGATTTTTGGTTAGTCCAGCTGGCATCCTTACAAGTGGTGTCCCTGAGAGGTTGGTACTGGGACCTATCTTGTTTAAGGTCTTTATTGATGACCTAGATGAGGGGATTGACTGTACCCTCACTAAGTTTGCAATGACACCCAGTTGGGAGGTAGTGTTGGTCTGCCTGAGGATCTGTAGGTGGCCCTTCAGAGGGATCTGAATAGGCTGGATTGCTGAGCTGAGGTTAATGGGATGAGGTTCAACAAGGCCAAGTGCAGGCTCCTGCACTTTGGCCACAATAACTCCATGCAATGCTATAGGCTTGGGGCAGAGTGGCTAGAAGACTGTGAAGAGGAAAAAGACCTGGGAATGTTGATGGACGCTTAGCTGAACACGAGCCAGCCGTGTGCCCAGGTGGCCAAGAAGACCAAGGGCATCCTGGCCTGTATTAGAAATAGTGCAGCCAGCAGGAGCAGGGAGGTGATCATCCCCCTGTACTCTGCTTTGGTGAGGCCACACCTTGAGCACTGTGTTCAGGTTTGGGCCCTTCATTACCAGAAGGACATCGAGGTCCTGGAACATGTCCAGAGAAGGGCAACCAAACTGTTGAGGGTTCTAGAACACAGGACATATGAGGAGCAGCTGAGAGAACTGAGATTATTTACTTTGGCGAAGAGGAGGCTCAGGGGAGACCTCATTGCACTCTACAACCTTGTACAGCTAATTGCAGAGCTTGCAAGATGTAGTTAAGGAAGAAGATTTCAAAAAGCACCTAGTGAAAATATCTTTTGTTTTTAAAGGCTGAATTTTTCTGCATTTCAGTTTTGAGCATCATTCTCCTATTGCTATTGATCCAGGGGGACTTCTTTGGAGACCTTTATCAGGAGGAAAAGCAGAGTCTGGAGGTCTGACATCTCCACTGCCAGCAGTGGTCTTTGTCCCTGTAACTGCAGCCCAGCCCAGCACGTGAAACACTTTCTAACACAAGTCATGGGTTCCTTGAGAAAAAAATAAAAATAAAATAAAATAAAATAAAATAAAATAAAATAAAATAAAATAAAATAAAATAAAATAAAATAAAATAAAATAAAATAAAATAAAATAAAATAAAATAAAATAAAATAAGTTTGAAATAAAATAAATTCAAAAAGACCATTGGAACCTGAGAAATTCAGCCTGAATCTTACTAGAAAACTGGACATCCATGGTCTCTCTTGGGTTTTCTGTGGAAAACTCAGAATGAAAACTAAAGAAAATATTTCTTCAAGTGGCTGTAGCTGTACATATGAGCTTGGGGAAATTGGCCCCTTCCAGCCACGGAAAACAAAACTGAGTAATGTGAAAAGAGCTGCCCAGTCAATAGAGTAGCTATTGACTGGGCAGCTCTTTTCACAAGGCAGATATCCCAAAACCCCATTGGTGGTGCCCTCTTGGAACTTTGCAGTACCCTCTCCCGAAGCAGTCTACGCCGAGGATGCACAGGAGGATGTCTCTGGGCCAGTCCCATTGGGGTGCTTGTGCCATTCCTACCCAATTAGACTCAGTTCAACCTCCAGTACAGTTAACTGCTGGGATCCCCCTGTCACTTGAGAAATATAGGTGGGTTCTACCTCTACCTAGCTTGATGGCATTAAGGTACCCAGTGTACCGGTGTCCAGTAGAGCCTGATACATTGGTGGGACTGATATGCCAGGCCATCAAATATACCTAGTCCAGTAAAGCCGACAGTCCCTTTTCTCCCCTTCTCCACCTGTCTGGAAGCAAGACCCCTCTAGTCCTGCTCCCAGTATTCATTACTGTGTCTGGTAGAAGGCCCACTGGAAAGCACGTCCCACCATGGCAGGGGAGAGGTCACTGAGAGCCAAGGGATGCATTTCGATGCAGAAGTTGGGACCCAGCAGAGACAAGGAGTCAAGGCAGTTGGGTGGGGGAGGCCAGCAGAAGCAGCCCAAGGGGTGGTGCTGCTGGTGAGGACACGTTTGTGGCAGCAGCCGGAGTGGGCAGCAGCTGTGCGCAGGCGAGGGGAGGCCAGGAAGCGCATGCCAAGAGCGCTCCTGCCAGCAGAGCCAAGGCCGGGGCCGAGCCCAAGGGCAGAGGCAGGCCCAGGGCAGGGGGCTGCAAGGGCCATGCTGAGCTCCCTGCCCCTGCAGCAGCTGCCCTGGCCCTCGGCCTCCTCTCCCCTGCCCCTGCAGCTCTGGGCTCTCTTCGCGCAGCCCTGGCTCTGCAGCACCAAACCCTGCTGGGAGCCCTCCCCTGCATGCTGCCACCGTTCCCTGACGCTGCTGTTGCCCTCTGCCGGGCACTGCCCAGCCCAGCCCAGCCCCTGCCCATCTCTCCCCATCTCCCTGCCCTTGCCTGGTCACCCAGTCTTTTGGCCCTTTCCACTTGTTCACTGAAGCCCTCTGAGACCCGTTCTGTGCCCTGGCATTGCAGAGCTCCCTCTAGCAAATGCATCCTTTGGCTTAACTTTACTGTGAAGATCCACTCACTGCCCACTCAACATAAGGCACACAGTGTCCCAGGAGAACCCTTAGGATATTCTGGTGGTTCACAATACCTCCTTGATGCCACCGGTCCTGTCACGTTTCAAACCCAGGAAGCTGCTTCTTGACCTGTCAGGGTCTCCAGGGGCACTGGGCATCCACCAGTGACAACTCAGTCCAGCCCTCGCTCCCTCACCCAAAATCTGGTGCCCCCATGGCCCTGTGTCCAGGAGGATCCCCAGTACAAGACCGAGACCTTCAGCCTGGCATTCCCTGATTGTCTTCTGCACTCCAGATTGGGAAGAAGAACCCTAAGCATGAGCAATTTAATTTTACTAACAAGATACCAGAACAGAGGCCAGGTGTCATTTAGGGATAAACACATTCAGAGAAAGCCTCTGGGTCACACAGAGGACTGGTCATTTGGAAAAGAGGAATGAAAGCAAACATCTAACTGGAAAGAGAATTTTAAAAAATGCTATACCTAAAGGTCACAAATTGCCTGAGATTAACGTGAGTAAAACTAGAAAAGTGAGATAGCCAATTTATTGCTAAGTAAATAGAATCAGTTTCTTCAGTGTGGCTTTCAGCTCTTGGTTCCTCATGCTATAGATGAGGGGGTTCAGTGCTGGAGGCACCACCGAGTACAGAACTGCCATCACCATGTCCAAGGATGGGGAGGAGATGGAGGGGGGCTTCAGGTAGGCAAATATGGCAGTGCTGACAAAGAGGGAGACCACGGCCAGGTGAGGGAGGCATGTGGAAAAGGCTTTGTGTCGTCCCTGCTCAGAGGGAATGCTCAGCACTGCCTTGAAGATCTGCACATAGGAGAAAACAATGAAAACAAAACAACCAAATGATAAAGAAACACTAAAGACAAGTGCCTCAACTTCCCTGAGGTAGGCATGTGAGCAGGAGAGCTTGAGGATCTGGGGGATCTCACAGAAGAACTGGTCCACAGCATTGCCTTGGCAAAAGGGCAGGGAAAATGTGTTGGCCGTGTGCAGGACAGCATTGAGAAAGCCACTGCCCCAGGCAGCTGCTGCCATCTGGGCACAAGCTCTGCTGCCCACGAGGCTCCCGTAGTGCAGGGGCTTGCAGATGGCAACATAGCGGTCGTAGGCCATGACGGTGAGGAGATAGTACTCTGCTACAATCAAGAAGACCGAAAAGAAAACCTGTGCAGCACATCCTTGATAGGAGATGGCCCTGGTGTCCCAGAGGGCATTGGCCATGGCTTTGGGCAGAGTGGTGGAGATGCAGCCCACGTCGAGGAGGGCGAGGTTGAGGAGGAAGAAGTACATGGGGGTGTGGAGGCGGTGGTGGCAGGCTACGGCGCTGAGGATGAGGCCGTTGCCCAGGAGGGCAGCCAGGTAGATGCCCAGGAAGAGCGCGAAGTGCAGGAGCTGCAGCTCACGCGTGTCTGCGAATGCCAGCAGGAGGAACTCGCTCACACAGCTGATGTTGGGCATTTGCTGACTTTGGTCAAGGAGACTGCGAAATGAGAAACAAAACATATATAGAGAGTGAGACGGTGTGTTATGAATAATGACTGTGAGCAAAAATCAGTTAATCCCCAATTAAAATCTTACATTCCCTCTTTCTAAGAGGATCTTTGTGTCTCTCCCTGTCTGGAGCCCTGCTTTCTGCTTGCTGAGTGTCCTGTACACTGCAGCCTCCTCTGCCCAGCAGCTCCCAATGAGCCTACTCTGCTCCATTCGAGGTTCCAAGAGGGAAGGTTCCTGGGCAGTGGCTCCCTCTGCTGAGTGAGGGGTGTTTGGCTGTGTGACTCTGTGTGCATCTTCCCTGTTCAATACCCAGGAGACAAAACCAGCACGTGGATCATGCGTGTCTGGCTGGAGAAAACAGGGAGCATCTCCTCCTGCTTCACCCTTCGTGCACAGCACTCCCTGTCAGAATCAGGCACCACCAGCTGCCACGCCGGGCAAGGGAGAGAAGCAGGCACGGGCAGGCAGGGCGGATCCAACCCAGTGCAGAGGCTGCGGTGTTGGTGAGGTAGAGCCTGTCCTCACAGCCCTGTGCCATCTGCCCTGCACAGACAGCAGAGGGACAAGAGCTCTGGAGTTTAAGAAGCGTTTGGAATGTGTTTCTGGTCATATGGTAGGAGTTTGGGGGTAAGACCTGTATGGAGGCAGGAGTTGGACTCGATGATCCCTGTGGGTCCCTTCCAACACAGGATATTTTATGATTCTCCGATTCTGTGCCTTCTTCCACAGAGGAAGGTAGAGGGGGTCTGCAGCAAATGTGTCTACTGACACAGAGATTTAGGGTTCAGACACCCCATATTCTCAGCCCCCCAGGTTATACATGCCGTGACAGAAGCTGTGAGGGGAAGAGAGGAGACCAGGGGCTGCTGCAAGGAAGGCGCCTGCACTGCAGGGGATGGCAGGGAGGGAGCAGCTCCCTCTCACTGCCTGTCTATGTCCCTGCTGCCTGCAGTTGTCCCTGCCAGCAGCTCTTTCTCTGTCCCCACAGCTCCTCCCGTCAATGCTCACAGACCGCATTCCACCCGCTGTGTGCCAAACTCAGCCCTGCAGACAGCTGCCGGGGATGAGGACAGCTCTGGGGAGATCTCCCTGTCTGCAGGTCCTTAATGAATAACTCAGCAAAGCCCTTGTGCAGTGTGTAAGCAGAGAGAACTGAAGGGATGCTCTCGGGTTCATCACTAACCTGTTTATGTCTTATTCAAACGCAACAGGAAGCTCCATCACCTGGGCAAACCCAGCCACTCTGTTAATGCAGAGTCTGCCCCACAATCATAGCAGGATGAGGCAGGCAGAGAGTGCAGAAAGTACCTTCACTTTGCAGGCATCCCCTGTCATGCCCTTCCTCTGCCCAAGCCCCTGGGCTCCCTGGGCAGGCTGATGGCTGAGCCTGGCAGGCAGCAGAGGCCCTGCCCCGGCACACAGCCCCTGGGGCACAGCAGGGACCCTGCTCTGCACCACAGCCCTGGGCAGCCCTGCAGCTGTCCTGCAGCATATTCTCCTTCACACTGCACAAGCTACGAGAGGCATCCTGGCAGCTCCTGGCCAAGCAGAGACACCCCGCATCCAGGTGCCCCTTCCAGGAACCTGCCCTGCACTGTCTGGCAGCCAGAGACTTACTGTGGACAGAGCTGTGAAGGTTTCTCCTGCACTGAGCTCTCCTCTACCCACACCCACCAGGCTGCCTGGAATCCCTTCCTGCCTGGGTGCCTGTGGTCAGAGCCCCCAGCCCTGCTGCGTTGTGCAGAGGAGCTGCTCCTGGGCACAGCTGTCTCTCTGCACCAGGGCCCTCTTGCCACGAGCTCTCTCTGTCCCACGAGCCCGGCCCAGCTCAGCAGCACAGCACCAGCCCAAGGCACTGCAATCACCCCTCTGGGGGCTTTGCTGATGAGCCCACGAACCTCAGGTACTCAGACACAATTGAAGACATCTCTCCAGAAGTCCAAGTCAGAGGCAAGTTTCCTGCAGTGTCCCCCTGAGGGCCAGCACTGACACAGCCTCCCTTGGAGCTCGTTAGAGCAGAACCCTGGAGGCAGTGAGGACAAGGAGACAAAGGCAATGTGAAGGTAACACTGATGTGCAGGAAAATTGGATGTGTTTCACCAAGCTCAAGGGCCAGGCCTTGACCCCTGTCCTCTGGGAAGGGAGATCCTTAGCAGTCACACCTTGCTCAGGGCTCTTTGTGGGGCAGTAGGAGATGGGGATGTGCATGGCCAAGTGCAGGAGAATGGTACGACCCCTGCCTGGTTTATGGGAGGGGATGAGGAGGCAATGAGGCCCTGGTGTTTCAACGATCAGCTGTCTGCTCATGGGCCTCAGTGGCAGAGACAGTAGCCGTAGCTATGGACACAAAGACCTGGGTTCCTTTTGGGACTTTAAGCCTTGCCACAGCCCTCTATCCTGTCTACACCTGACCATTTAAAGGACTCCCAGTCCTGCACACCTTTCACTGCAGACTGGTGTCCATGTGGTGTCACACCAGATCAGAGCTGAGTCTGTGTTGTGGTTTAACCCGGCTGGCAGCTAAACACCACGCAGCCGTTCGCTCACCCTCCCCCCTCCCTCTCTGGGACGGGGGAGAGAAATGGAAAGTGAAGCCCGTGAGTTGAGATAAAGACAGTTTAATAAGACAGGAAAATAATAATAATAATAATAATAATAATAATAATAATAATAATAATAATAATACAATGATGATAATAGTACTACTACTAATAATATGTACAAACAAGTGATGCACAATGCAATTGCTCACCACCCGCTGACCGATGCCCAGCCTAACCCCGAGCAGTCCGGCCCCCTCCCTCTGGCTAGCCACCCCTATATATTGTTTAGCATGACGTCAGATGGGATGGAATACCCCTTTGGCTAGTTTGGGTCAGCTGTCCTGGGTCTGTCCCCTCCCAGCTCTTACTGCACCCCCAGCCTGCCTGTTGGCAGGACAGAGCAAAAGGCTGAGATGTCCTTGGCTTGGTATAAGCACTGCTCTGCAACAATTAAAACATCGGGGTGTTATCAGCACTCTTCTCATCCTAAGCCAAAACACAGCATTCCACCAGCTACTAGGAAGAAAATTAATTCTGTTCTAACTGAAACCAGGACACAAGGTCACGGGGATTTGCTGTGCTGATGATTGCTCTTTATTACAGATCAACACAGATTCCCAGTCCCAAGGGCGCCAGGCAGAATCTGGCGAATATGTAGATACGAGGCTCTTCCATTTCTTACCAGGAAAGAAAGAGATCAAAAGATCTGTGCGTTTCTCTCTGTCAACCTTAGGAAAAACATAGGAAGGGGAGAGCGCTGATGAACAGGAGCATGCTCAGCTCAGCCACTGCGATGGAGGCTGCCCTCTCCTCAGCACCTCTAAGCAGCAGCACCTTCAAGTCTCCTCCTGCAGCAGCAGCACATCAGTGTCTCTTGTCCCACCAGCAGGACAGTGGCGTCTCCCATTGCACCATGCCGACCTCCACGCCTCGAGTGCCACAGCAGTCCTCATTGCGAGCTGGACGCTCAGGGCACTTGTGGCCACCCACCTTTGTGAGCTCCAAGGCTGACAGTGACTCTCTGCTGAGCTACCACGGCTCTCAGGCGTCCCGGTGGCAGAGCTCTCGGCTCTAAGCTGACTGCCAGGAGAAAAGGCTGCCGTGAAATGGCTGCTCCACAATGCCAGGAGCAAGGTCTGCTGGGTTGGGGGTTCGCAGGGGAGCTCGGCCTTGGGCCTGGCAACTGCGCCTGGAAGCCAGGGACGGCCTTGGTGTGCAGCTGGACACCTGGGCCTGAGAAAGCAAGGTCTCTTTCCAGACACTTGGCACCATCGTCACCCAGTGACTGTCTCAGGGGGATGAGACAAATGCACAGCATCTCTTGCTGCCCTGCAGTGCTGCTGTCCTACGCCCTTGGGGGTCTCCGGGATAGAAAAAGGGACGGATTTTGACCCAAAACCCAGCTCCTTTCTATCAAATGCATCACGTCCTCCTGTCTTTCTTGTATTTGGCTATGACTTTAGCAATCCCTGCAATCCCTGCAGCTGTGTCCCCTGCCAGCTTCTTGTGTGCCCCATGCATCCTCGCTTGCAGGGCAGTAGAAGATGCAGATAAGGCCTTGCCTTAGTGGAAGCACTGCCCTGCAGGAGCTCCAACATCCCTCTCAGCAGCACACTGTAGCCCCCAAATGCCCCCGAAACGGCACATTTCAGCTACTGGGAAGGAAATGAGCTCGCTCAAGGTGAGCTACCCGCTCAAGGCCCTGCTCTTTGGCCCAGGTGTCTCTGAGGCAGTATTGGAAATGAGTTCTGTTGTGAACATAAGAACATAACATAACATAAGAACATAAAATAACATAACATAGAAAAAATGTATAATAACATAACGTACCATAAGAACATAAAACAAGAACAACTATCATCATGTGGTCTGCTAAGATCTAGGAGAAAGCAGAAATCCAGCAATGCTGTGTTTCCTACTCCTCTAAACCAATTCAGTTGACAACTATGAATGCTTCCAGCTGGAAAAAAATGGAAGAATGAAGTGGAGGACTCCTTGCCATCACTGTGTTTCTGGAGCACACCTCTACCTCTCCGCCCAACAAGGGCTTCTTCTTGGGAGAGAAATGCAGAACATGAAAAAACATGACCAAAGCCAGAGGACCCATCTCCACAACAGCACGATAAATATAAAAGACATCTCTAGATGCAGGCCCCAGAGCTCCAATTCACTATGTCCCGCTATTGGAAGCTATTTTTTATGCTTTGTTTTTAAGGCCGCTGGCTGCCTCCTCCCTTATGCTCCCCATTGTCCCTGTTGTCCTGTCTTTCTCCTGCATTGCTTCCTTTCCTTGGTGGACCTTGCTGAGCTCTTTGATGTTGTGTTGTTGTAGTGGGTTTACGTGACAAGGTTTTGGTAGCAGGGGGCCATAGGGGTGGTTTCTGTGAGAAGGATCTAGAAGCTGCCCCATGTTTGGGAAGGGCCCCATTGTTTTCCAGAGCTGAGCCAATAAGCGATGTTGTTTTGCGCCTCTGTGAGAGCATATTTAAGACAGGGAAAAAAACGCTGTGCCACACAGCAGCCGGGAGAGTGAAGGGAGTGAGAAAAAGCCTTGCAGGTGCCAAGGTCAGTGTAGAAGGAGGGGGAGAGGTGCTCCAGACGCCGGAGCAGAAGTCCCCTGCGGCCTGTGGTGAGGACCATGGTGAAGCAGGATGTCCCCCTGCAGCCCATGGAGTGCCACGGTGGAGCAGGGTTCCACGCTGCAGCCCGTGGATGACACCACGGTGGAGCAGGTGGCCCTGCACCGACGGAGGCTGCCGCCCGTGGAAGACCCCTGCCGGAGCAGATTCCGGGCCGGACCTGTAGCCCGTGGAGAGGAGCCCACGCAGGAGCAGGTGACCTGGCAGGAGCTGCTGCCCGTAGGGGAGCCAGGTTGGAGCAGTTTTCTCCTGAGGGATGGACCCCATGGTACAGACCCATATCTGGAGCAGTTCTGGAAGAGCTGCTGCCTGTGGGAAGCCCACGCCGGATCAGTTCACCAAGGACTGCATCCCATGGGTGGGACCCCGCAGCACAGGGGACGAGAGTGACCGAGAAGGAGCGGCAGAGAAGAAGTGCTGTAGACTGACCATAACCCCCATTCCCCCGTTCCCCTGTGCCGCTTGGGGGAAGGAGGTGGAAGAGGGTGGTTGGGGGGTGGAAGGTCCTTTTGGTTTCTTTCCTTTGTTTCTCACTTCTCTAGCTTGTTAGTAATAAGCAATAAATCTTACTATCTCCTTATGCTGAGTCTGTTTTGCCCGTCACTATAATTACTGAGTGATTTTCTCGTCCTTATCTCAACCCTTGAGCCCTTTTCACATATTTTCTCCCCATTCCTCTTTGAGGAGGGGGAGTGAGAGAGCGGCTGTGGTGGAGCTCGGCTGCCCACTCGAGCGGAACCACGACAGGCACCCAAGTGTTTTGCCACAGCTGATACCAGTAATGCATTTTTCTCCATCCGTTTGCCAGCAGAGTGAAGGCCAAAGCCTGCTTGAAAACTGGAACGAACTGCCCCAGGGCAGGAAACACAGACCTACCTTTTGCCATGGACTGATCCAGACTGCCCTGGAAGAGGAGGAAGCTCCTGAGCACCTGCACTACATCGATGGCATAACTGGGTGGGGTGACACAGCAGAGGGAGTATTTGAGAAAGGGAAGAAAATACTCCAACTTCCGCTGAAAGCTGATTTTGCACGAAAAGAAATTAAGGTCAAGGGACATGCACAAGAGATCCCGATGCCGGCTGGCCAGAGTCAGTGGGACCAAAGCTCAGGGATAGGTTGAGCATCGGTGAGGGGCTTCTCAGGAATTGCATGGTGCAACACTTGCCTTGTACATATTATTATTGCTATTGTTATTGCTATTGTCATTGTTATTGTTAACATTAATTTCTATTTTATCTTCCTTTTCTGTATTTTCAAATTTTAAATCATTCATTATTGTCTGTACCCTGGTACTTAGTGAAACAAATCCCGTTTATGTACACTTCAGTGTCACCTTCAAACAGCCTTTGTCTCCTTGTCCTCACTGCCTCCAGGGTTCTGCTCTAACGAGCTCCAAGGGAGGCTGTGTCAGTGCTGACCCTCAGGGGGACACTGCAGGAAACTTGCCTCTGACTTGCACTTCAGCAGAGATGTCTTCAATTGTCTCTGAGTGCCTGAGGCTCATGGGCTCATCAGCAAAGCCCCCAGAGGGGTGATTGCAGTGCCTTGGGCTAGGTCTGTGCTGCTGAGCTGGGCCGGGCTCCTGGGCTCAAGGGGAGAATGTGGCAAGAGGGCCGTGGTGCAGAGAGACAGCTGTGCCCAGGAGCAGCTCCTCTGCACAGCGCAGCAGGAAAGAGACACAGAAGCACAGACATAAAGAGAAGAAAAGGAGAGAGGGGCTGAAGGCAGTTGGCAGTGGGAGGATGCTGAGAGCTGCCTGCAGGAGAAACCTGCACAGCCCTTGACAAGGTAAGTGCCTGGCTGCAGGGCCATGCAGCTGCAGGTCCTGGAAAGGTCTCCTGCTGGGTGTTGTTTCTGGGAGGGCAGTGGGCAATGCAGTAGGCTTTGAGAGTCCTGCTGGGTTGCAGTGCAAGGTGAGGAAGTCTGGCAGAAGCCCCTTGGAGTGCCCTAAGGCAGGTGCCCCTGGGCAGCCATGAGCAGAGTGGCCAAGCCTCCTCCAGACCCTGCAGGGGGAGCATCTGGGATATGGGACACTCCAGCTTTCAGATATCCAGCTTTGTCAGTGGGGCATCCTCCTGGACTGCAGGCTGCTCTCCCGCAGGATGCAGCTCCCCTGTGGCATCCTTGTGTTATCCAGGTGCCCCAAGGAGAAGACACCTCCATGCTAACACCATGGCCTTGCGTCTTGATGGCTGTCTGTGGGAAGCTGCAATGAGGTGCAATAAGGGCAATGACCTCTACACCTCTTGCTAGGAGGGAAGAGCTGAGAACTTGCTCACAACGCACAGACAAGGTGAGGTTTCTGTCCATCTGCACTTGGACTGGGGGTTCTCTGCTCTCAGCTGTCTGCTGTTTCTTCTCAGGGAAACACTTGAGTGTGGTGGTCCTGCAGCTCACAGAGGGCTGACACAGGGCAGGTGAGAATAGCAGTGTTCAACAGTGGCATCTGAATCCCTGTTCTGCCTTGAGATGCATTGTTTGAAAGAGCACTGCGAATTCCAATGTCCTGATCAGTGGACTGAACTAGAGTTTCCCCCATATCCCTGCTTCCCCCTGATGAACAGCAGGAAGGACTCCTCTGCAAGCTCAAGTAAGGGAGGTGTGGAAAGGTTCTCCGGCAAAGAGAGGCTCAGGCTGGGGGGTGCTCCAAAACTTGCAATAGGTTTTCCTCAGAGAAGCCTCCTCTAACTGTTCTGTCTTCTCTCTTCAACAGACAACTGTGTCCAATGTCAGAGAATGCCCAACAGCAGCTCTGTGAGCGAGTTCCTCCTGCTGGCATTCGCAGACACGCGCGAGCTGCAGCTCCTGCACTTTGCGCTCTTCCTGGGCATCTACCTGGCTGCCCTCCTGGGCAACGGCCTCATCCTCAGCGCCGTAGCCTGCGACCACCGTCTCCACACCCCCATGTACTTCTTCCTCCTCAACCTCGCCCTCCTTGACCTGGGCTGCATCTCCACCACTCTGCCCAAAGCCATGGCCAATGCCCTCTGGGACAACAGGGCCATCTCCTATGAAGCATGTGCTGCCCAACTCTTTTTCGTTGCTTTCTTGTTTGTAGCAGAGTATTCCCTTCTCACCATCATGGCCTATGACCGCTACGTTGCCATCTGCAAGCCCCTGCACTACGGGAGCCTCCTGGGCAGCAGAGCTTGTGCCCAGATGGCAGCAGCTGCCTGGGGCAGTGGCCTTTTCAGTGCTGTCTTGCACACGGCCACTACATTTTCCCTGCCCCTCTGTCGAGGCAATGTTGTGGACCAGTTCTTCTGTGAAATCCCCCAGATCCTCAAGCTCTCCTGCTCGCATGCCTACCTCAGGGAAGTTGGGGCACTTGTGTTTAGTGTTTCTTTAGTCCTTTGTTGTTTTGTTTTCATTGTGGTGTCCTATGTGCAGATCTTCAGGGCAGTGCTGAGGATGCCCTCTGAGCAGGGACGACACAAAGCCTTTTCCACGTGCCTCCCTCACCTTGCTGTGGTCTCCCTGTTTGTCAGCACAGCTACAGTTGCCTACCTGAAGCCCCCTTCTATCTCCTCTCCTTCCCTGGACCTGGTGGTGGCAGTTCTGTACTCAGTGGTGCCACCAGCAGTGAATCCTCTCATCTATAGCATTAGGAACCAGGAGCTCAAGAATGCTTTGATTAAAACTGTTTTTATACATGCTTCTTAAGCATCAGTGTTGTGGTCATTATTACTACTGTCATAATACATAATGGTAAATAAAAACATTAACTGGACTGATAAGTTATTTGGGAAACTGACAGGACAATTTTTATTATTATGCTTTAACATTTTTTTCAATATAATTTTTATTTGAATAATGGAATTTTTAACCTGAAGTATGTTAATTTATTTACTTTAACACAGTCATCTCATGTACCTGTAGAGCTAGGTTTCCTCTGTGAATAAAGACAATAAGGAAGGCATCTGAAATACATTCAGAATGGCACTGGTCAGAGGTCCCGTGTCAACTGGAGCTGGGGGAGCAGCCCCAGCACGCAGGAGGGGCTCAGGGCCAAGAACCCAGCTGACACATGCAGGAGCAGCCCTGCTGGCCCTCGGGGCTGCCCCTCACTGCCCGCTGGGCTCTGCCTCTCTGCTGCCTTCGGGCTGGGGCTTCTGCTTCCCTGGAGCCATGGCCATGGCCAGCAGCAGGACATGGCCTTGTCACTGTTGTTCTCTTTTGGCTTCCGTGTTCTTCTCTTGTACTCTTGCATTTGACTAAGTCTTGAGATTCCATGTATATTGCTGACAGTCTTTCTTTGCACAGCTCTTCCAAAGCTGGTGCTAGGAATATACCCAAGGAACTGCTGCATGAACGGGCCCCGTACTTCTCTGGGCTTCACCGTGGATCAGAATTTCAGTGTAGTGCTGGACTGGGAACTCCCTTCTTGGATGGCCATGGTCAGCAATCAATAATTGGCCTTGACTGCCCAGGGAGTATCCTGAAGTTGCTGAGTCTGATGGCAAATGGCAACCTGGAGAGGAATCTAGAGCTGCTCTGTGGCTGGGCCAGGCCTCTTGTGCTGGCCTGGGGAGCGGGGCTGGCCCTGCAGGGCACAGGCACTGTGTGCTGGGGATCTGCCAGGCAAGAGAGCAGGGCTCCTGCAGCTTCACGGACCTCCATCTCCTGAGCACGGGGGCTGCTGGGGAGGCCCAGAGCCGCCTTTGTGCCAGCAGCTGCGGTGCCTTGCGAGGGGCTGGGGCTGTGGTGGCCGTGCCCAGAGCCCTGCAGCAGCCTGCGGTGGGCACTGCCCTGGGGCCAGCTCAGCCTGGGCTGCTGGGCTGGGCTGGGGAGAGGGTAGGGACCTGGGGAGAAGTGGGCAGGGGCTGGGCTGGGCTGGACAGTGCCCGGCAGAGGGAAACAGCAGCATCAGGGAGTAGTGGCAGCATGCAGGGGAGGGGTCCCAGCAGGGCTTGGTGCTGCAGAGCCAGGGCTGCGTGAAGGGAGCCCAGAGCTGCAGGGGCAGGGGAGAGGAGGCCTCTCTGGGCCCTTGCTGGCCTGGGCAGAGAAGGAAGTGGGCCCAGGGCATTCGTCCCCTCACCACAGCCTGACAGGACCTGCAGGGATATCAGGAACAGCCCAGGGCCAGGCTATGCCCTGTGGCCACGAGCCCTGCCTGTCCTCCTCCTGCCACGCTGCATGCGCTGGCTGCAGCAGAGGGGACCCCCAGCCAGCCCCTGCAAGTGGCTCTGCCACCTGCCTGGCCCCAGCCCTCTCCAGCATCCTCCTTGCTGCTCTCTGATGCACGCCAGCACCTCCCCGTGCATGCCGGCCAGCACATCTGCTGAGGGCCAGGGCGGCTGCTGCAGGGGCAGGGAGCTCAGCATGGCCCTTGCAGCCCCCTGCCCTGGGCCTGCCTCTGCCCTTGGGCTCGGCCCCGGCCTTGGCTCTGCTGGCAGGAGCGCTCTTGCCATGCGCTTCCTGGCCTCCCCTCGCCTGTGCACAGCTGCTGCCCACTCAGGCTGCTGCCACAATCGTGTCCTCACAAGCAGCACCACCCCTTGGGCTGCTTCTCCTGGCCTCCCCAACCAACTGCCTTGACTCCTTGTCTCTTCTGGGCCCCACCTTCAACACTCAGATGTGTCCCTTGGCTGTTGTCTCCCTTTCCCCTGCCCTGTGGGAATACTAATCTGGGGCGGACAGGTTACCGTTAGGTGTGCTGGTGCTTGTGTAATTCACATTGGTGATGGCACAAATGACGGTTCCTTCACCAATGATGCACATCCTTCTTCATGTTAGGCCAAAATCAACGTCCTTCTCTCTGCTTTTCCTCATGAATGAACTGGATTAGGTCTCCTTGATTATTCTGAGGCACAATACAATGCTTTTTGCCTTCTGCTACTCCAGCACAATATGTGTGACTTTCCCTTACTCTGCACATTGACCTGCAGGGTCATTCCATATTTGTTGCTTTCAAAATGTTAGTTGGACGGGGGCCATTTCCAAAGTGGGGCAAGCTGATGTGTTCTGCCTCAGCCATTTGAAGCATGCTATACTTGAGTTTTTCAGCCTGAGTTTGCTAAAGATGACCCAGGAAGGTCATCAACAGATGTTCAAGTGTCTAGTTTAAGTAAGGGAGAGTATCTCAGGTTTCCAGTGGCCATTTCAAATCTAGGTCAATCCAAGGAACCCACTGAAGAAGAGGTTTGTCTTTGAAGGGGTGTTCCTGTGCTGGGCTGGGCTGCAGTTACAGGGACAAAGACCACTGCTGGCAGTGGAGGTGCCCTGGGAACTCCACTTGGCTCCACCTGATTTTCCTAAAGGTCTCTGGCATCCTGCAGGTCTTTTCTGATATCTGCCAGTCCAGGCAAGTGCCTCAAACACAACAGGGCCACTGGAGGTTTTCCCTGGTTGCTTATGGTCAGACAGCAAAGCTCTGCCAGAATACCCAGTATTTTTTTCAGTACTTGAATAATAAAGCAACAACTCATCAGCTCAAAAGACTCAATCCTTTCTGTAAAATGTCTCATGTGAAGTGTAATTTCTATCATGAAGAAATGTGATTTTTCAGGATGCATATTCATCCCAGGAGAAGAAATACTGGTGTTCACCTGTAGTTGCATTGGCATTGCTTTTCTATCATGGTGTGCTCCCTCCCTCATCTTCCAGGCACAAAACTCATCTTGATTACACAGACCCTGCTGAATGTCCCCTTTCCAGCTGCCTGTCTGGACCTATGCACTTCCCATCATTCTCCTGGTTTGCCCTCCTCTTACCATTTAATCATTCAGACCACTCTCAGTGACCCAGTTGCTGCTTGGAGTTTCAGTGAATTCAAGGTCGCCCATCTCTCAGCAGCCTGTCTAATGCTTTCCTTAGTAAGACCCTCATCATTTATCATTGAATTAGTATGATATGGATTAATATTAACACAATTAGTTAAAATTTCCTATTAATCACTGTAAAATACATCATGTACAGTCATCCTTTTAAGAAGGTAAACATCACTGGAGGCAACAAAATAAGGAACTTGATCTGTGTTTTGTTTTTTTTTTTTTTTTTTTTTTTTTTTCTTTGAAAATTGCATCATGATTTCCTGTTGTTTGTTTTGAAATAGGAAAACTCCTGTTCTTCCCACCTAAACAGGGCTTCAAAGGAGAAACCCTAGACCAATATAACCAGGAGAATGATGCTCTAAACTGAAACACAACAAAATTCAGCCTTTAAAATGAAGAAAGATTTTTATTAGATGCTCCTTGAAATCTTCCCCCTTAACTACAACATGAAAGCTCTCCAATTAGCTGAACAAGTCTTGAATACTTGAAGAAAACGGTGGGAGAGATATGGCTCCTTACGAGTTTCTGTGTTTTAATGAGTTCCATGGTGTATTTTGGTGCTGAGTCAAAGAAACTTGGGTACTGAGAGGAGAATGATGCAACTGAGCGAAAAAGCAAACTCAAAAGGAAAAGCTGAAGTGACTTGGAGTATTAATGGGCCCCACTGAGGGCTGTTACTAACAAAGCCTCCCCAGGGATGTGTTAGGGCAGATAATTGGAGGCCATGGTTACAGACAGGCAAAGCACTGTGATGAGAAAAGTCTTGGTTGGTTTTGGTGAAGCAAAAGGTCTAAAGCCTGACCCCAGTCACTGTGAGGGGAGATCCTGCACCCCCCTGTCTGGCTCAGGACTTTTCCTGGAGGTCTGAGGAATGTGGTGGGCAGTGTGATGCCATGAGAAGGACACTGGTATGACACTACCCTGCCTCTGCACAGGGTTGCAAGGAAGCAAAGAGGCTGCATTGCAATGACTGTATCTAGTTTACTCATAAGCTCTAGCCAAAGTGATAGGGCTGTTGGGTCCTTCCTTTCTTGCCAGCACTCTCTGCCTTCTCCTCTGCACATTTTAATATGCTGTCCCACACTTTATCCTATTTCCTGGAAGTCTGCAGACACCCATCTCTGTTCACCACCTTGCTCTCATCCCAGCATTTCCATCATTTCACTGTCTCATCAACCCTCACCAGCTGTTCCTTGAAAAACGAAGCTAAGGTCACATCATAGATACTCACCAGCATCTTCCAAGCCATGGGCCTGCTGCTGGCCTTGCAGCTTCTTGGCTAGACAGAGCCAAGCCTTGTGCCTCCTGCTGCCCAGTCATGGACTCAAGCACGAGGGACAGGACAACCCATATGGGGGCCTTCTTTCTGCCTGGGTCCTCCTGGGTCTGGAGGCAGAGGGGATCCCCCAGTCAGCATGCCAAGCAGGTGCCTTGTGCTGGCCTAGCAGGGCCACTGCCAGATGTCAGCCCAAAAGTGCAGATCCCAGGTCTATGTCAAGACACAGTACTGTCACCTGCCACCTCCAGACAGAAGTGACCTCCCAGTCCCTTCCTGTGACACGTTCCTGCTGCTGCCCTATCAAGTGCAGAGACAGAAGTGACCTCACAGTCCCTGCCACAGTCACATTCCTCCTGCTGGGGCAGGAGATCCTGAGGCAGAGCTGAGCTTTCTCTAGCCCCCTTGGTATCTCTTTTTACTTTCTGGGTTAGAGATTATGTGAAGTTTTAGTGGGATTGTTTGGTGTTCTGCTTTTTCTGTCACGTCTGTGGTTGAGGTATGGACAAGCTCTGTGGTTTACGGGTGTTTTACATCTGCCTAGGAGTTTAGGGTTAAATAGAGCATTTTAATGTTAGTGGTAAGTGAAAGGATTATGGTTATCAAGAGAGAAAATTGATTCCTTTCAGAGTGTTGTAGTAGCATTTAGGTTTAGGGATTAAAATCACTGTTTCCAGTAAGGTAAGGGACATACATTACTGTTTTAAGTCAGTGTTACTGCAGCATTGGCATTGCATGAATGCTCTTACCTCTGAAATCATTAATTACCTCTATGAAATCATTAATTTCTGCTGGCCATGTGTGGTGGTTTTACTCAGGTGTGCAGCCGAGCTCCACCACAACCGCTCTCTCACTCCCCCTCTCCTCAAAGAGGAAGGGGGAGAAAATACAACACAGAGAACTCGAGGTTAGAGATGAGAAAGGTTTAATTAAAGGGAAAAGGAATGGGGAGGAAAAACAGAGACAAAAGAAACAATCAGTCCGCGCAGAAGCACAGAGAGAGAAAAAATTATTCTCTACTTCCCATCAGCGAGCGGTGTTCGGCCACGTCCTGGGAAGCAGGGCCTCAAACGCGTAGTGGTTGTTCAGGAGGAACAGCCCCCTCCCCCACGAGAGCCCCCCTTTTATTGCTGAGTGTGACTTCAGGTGTTATGGAATATCCCTTTGGTTGGTTTAGGTCAGCTGCCCCAGCAATGTCCCCTCCCCATCACTTGCCCACCCCCAGCCTGCTGGCTCCTGGGGGCTTGGAAGGAGTCCTGATGCTGTGCCAGCACTATGCAGCAAGAGACACAACACTGGAGTGATATCAGTGCTGTTCCAGCTTCGAGTGCAGAGCACAGCACTGTGTGGGCTGCTGCAGGGAAAAGGTGACTCCAGCTCAGACAGACCCAACACACCCTGGTTGCTTATGGTCAGACAGCAAAGCTCTGCCAGAATACCCAGTATTTTTTTCAGTACTTGAATGATAAAGCAACAACTCATCGGCTCAAAAGACTCAATCCTTTCTGTAAAATGTCTCATGTGAAGTGTAATTTCTATCATGAAGAAATGTGATTTTTCAGGATGCATATTCATCCCAGGAGAAGAAATACTGGTGTTCACCTGTAGTTGCATTGGCATTGCTTTTCTATCATGGTGTGCTCCCTCCCTCATCTTCCAGGCACAAAACTCATGTTGATTACACAGACCCTGCTGAATGCCCCCTTTCCAGCTGCCAGATGTCGGCCCAAAAGTGCAGATCCCAGGAAGAAGGCAAGGCTGACCTGCCACCTCCAGACACAAGTGACCTCCCAGTCCCTTTCTGTGACACGTTCCTGCTGCTGCCCTATCAAGTGCAGAGACAGAAGTGACCTCACAGTCCCTGCCACAGTCACATTCCTCCTGCTGGGGCAGGAGATCCTGAGACAGAGCTGAGCTCACTCTCGTCTCCTCGGGACCTCTTTTTCACTTTCTGGGTTAGAGATTAAGCAAAGTTTTAGTGGGAGTGTTTGGTGTTCTGCTTGTGGTGACAGGTCTGTGGTTAAGGTACGGACAAGCTCTGTGGTTTAGGGATGTTTTAGGTCTGCCAAGAAGTCTAGGGTTAAATAGAGCATTTTAATGTTAGTGTTGACAGAAGGGATTAGGGTAATCAAGAGAGAAAACTGCTTCATTTCAGAGTATTATATTAGTATTTAGGTTGGGGAATAAAATTACTGTTTCAAGTAAGTTAAGGGCCATATGTGACTGTTTTAAGTCAGTGTTACGGCACTACCATCATTGCATGAATGCTCTTACCTCTATGAAATCATTAATTTCTGCTGGCCATGCTCCTCTTCCCACCCCATAATCTCACTGCTGCTCCTGACCTCCCCATATCTTGTTGGGATCAGCTTTCTGATGACATTTAACATCTCAGTGTATCTGTCTCACCTCTGTTGGCTCCTTCATTCCTGAGAAGGAAGTAGCATTGTAGTCAGGAGGGAAAAGGGCACAAAGGTCTTTAGGCGCATCCTGAGCAATGTGCCCATCAGCTCTGCACCTCCACAAAATCATGCTTCCTATGTACAAGTTTTGTTTCCCAAGTGGCTTCTGTGGATCCCAGTCTACTTTTTCCAGGTCCTCTCACATGTTTCAGTTTCAGATGTGGAGGGATGGGATAAAGAAAACCAAGGCATGGATGGAACTGAGATTAGCAGGGGATGAAAAGAATAACAGGAAGAGATTCTGTAGGTACCTTGCTCAGAAAAGGAAGGCCAAGGACATTGAACCCCCTGTGATGAATGAGAAGAGTGAACTGGTAATGACAGACATGGAAAAGGCTGAGGGACTCAACAACTTCTTTTCTTCAGTCTTCCCTGCCAGTCAGGCTTCACAAGTCTTTCATTCCCTGAACCCATAGTTGGTGGCTGGGGATGCAAATTCCCACCTGTTGTAAGTGAAGAGAAGATTTGAGGCCACCTGAAGAAGCTCAAGAAGTACAAGTCTATGGGATTGATGACTTGCATTCCAGGGAGTGGAATGCAGTGGCTGAGGCTGTGGATGTTCCATCCTTGGGGGTGTTCAAGGCCATGTTAGATGAGGCCCTGAGGAACCTGATCTAGGGGGTGGTGTCCCTGCCTATGGCAGGGGGGCTGGAACTAGATGATCGTCAAGGTGCTTTCCAACTCAACCATTGTATGATTCTGTGATTGTGCTTCAGAGGGAAAGTAATAATAATAATAATAATAATAATAATAACAACAACAACAACAACATGGTATTGAGTTTCAGAATACTCAGTGATCCTTTGTTTCAACTCATGTTGAAAAGATCAAGACTGGGAAAAGTGCTCCATGCCAACATAAAGGGAGATAAAAAAGGGTCAACAGTGTTGGCCCAAGTGCCCATGACTGAAGGGTGCTGCTGGTAACTGGCTGGCAGGAGCACTTTGTACTACTAATGTCCAGCCAACTTCTCCCCTCCCCAACTTCGTCCCCTTCTTCAGTGTGAATATCAGCAATGTGGCTAAAGGGAGACTCCAGGAGACTATGGCAAAGGCCTTGCCAAATCCAGGTTCACCACATTCCCTTCTCTCCCCTCCCCTACTGCTTCACCTGCGGCAGGACTTTCCCCATCACGTTCCCATGGGCAGAGGTGACAACTGCAAATCTCCCAGTCCTTTTTCTTGTCCTTCCTGAAGACAAGTTTGCTGTCTGCTTTTTCCAAGTCCCCAGAAATCTCTCTGATCCAAACGCTTGATGGCCTGGTCCAGAAAGGCAGGGTAGTGTGACATAGCAGAGAGGGGCATCTGTAATGAGCCTGTGAGAGGGGGGTTACGGAAATCTCACAGGGACACTGGGGGTTGGTTCTGGAGTCACACAGGGCAACGGCAGCGCTCTGTGAGGTGTCCACATCTGAGCTGGCCTCCCACGCTCCTCATACACACGGGGCTGTTGAGAGACACGAGTCTCTGCCTTGCACACCACGCACAGTGCACTGCAGTGC